>NC_134933.1:10883460-13383460 GCF_051020765.1 Lasioglossum baleicum | reverse complement strand
AAGGGTTAGCGACGTAGAATTTTAGGGGATTATCTTTCAACCTAAAACCATTGATTTCCACACAATATCAATAAAAATTGTGGCCGGGGCTGCTGGACCATTCTTAGCCCGCTAGACATCTTCAAGAAGGTAAATCGTTTTGTAAAGCAAGGGGAGGAAGATCCAAGTAAAGAAAGGCGTGGACGGAAGGGTCAAGATGATTGAATTACCCTAAAATGTAGTTTTCGTGTTAATTTTCTTGTCGCCGGACGCGTGTCGACGATCGTCGCAAAAGGGTGGAGCGAGAGATTAAAGCTCGCGTTCATTTTCGAAACGACGCGGCGCGGAGGGCAGACGGGTGGGCTGTGTGTACCCAGCTCTACAAAACTGTTCATTTACCGTGGCATACGAGGCCAAAAACGACAATGGGCCGGGACGAGCCCCGGCGCCATTACGGATCCTATTGACTCGCGAACGGAGAAAGCAGAAACCGGGGCTCGATCGTATTCGCTCGTAGCGCGCGCGGCCACATCTGCCGTTAATTTTCGTGCGGACGTGCGAGACAAATCGATTTCGAAGTCAATGACGTGTCCCGAAACCGGGCTCGACGATACTTTGCTCGATCTTCGTCTCCTAAGCGGATACTTACAATTAGACCGGTCTGCTTCGATTCGCGTCGATGATTCGGGAATGTTGCTCGAATGAAATAAATCGTCTCGTTCGATCCGAGTTTAATGGCTGAGGTACGCTCCCTGGATCGCTTGGATCCTTTTTGTCGACATTCGCGCTGATGGAATCGGCGAATTTTGTTTTTGGAGTTGGTAGAACGAAGATTTGTTTCTCAATTCTTCTCGTATCAAAAAGGACAACGAATAATATTGTAAATGAACTGCGAACGAACTCCGTTAGAACAGAATTCTTACATTCTTTTGATGTCTCTACCGTGATGTGTTTTGTCTACTAATTTTTGAGGATGACGTTGTGGAAAATTTTGTTTGGCGGCATCGTGTTATTTCGCACGAGGGAATCATTTTCGACCTGTCAATTACACAGCAGGCTGCGAAGCTTCTGGTGTGCATCGGATGAAGGGTTGAAACGCGTATACAGGCAGGCTTAACTGCAGTAACCCGTAACGAGGGGGTGAGTAATTTCCTCGTAAACTTGTACCGCGGGCTGCACCCTTGTTTTCCAATTTCTAGTTAGAACAGTGGCCACGGTTTCTTTTCAACGAACACCATACACGGTCTATCGTGCCTTCTGTCTGTGCCAGCGGGATCGATGCTCTGGCTTCAACTTGTTCGAGCAAAATGGTGACTTTGAAAGGCAGCTGCTCATGATTGAAAGACCCGTATTCAGTATTATACATCAAATTCGCGATCTACTTCTAACCTAACGAAACGTGCTGATCCCACTTCTAGTAGCCATTTCGTATCATCAGCTATTTATATTAGGTCCAATATGTAGAATGTAGATCAACGTTGATCACAAAGAAGAATATTCAAAAATATGTAAAATAAAATATTGATTGATGATTAGAATGGATCTATTCTGCCATGAAATCAAAAGCAGCCTCGGGGAGATTAAATTTCAACTACTCACTGATGTATTTATGGCATCTGATAATTTTCAAAACATACTGAAATGTAAAATTCAGTAGAATTTGTAGAACTACCGCTAAAAATAAGATTTCATTTCATTCCACTCTCTTAAAATTTGCCTAAAAAGAATTGAAAATTGCATAAACATCCGCAGTCTACTGATGCCATAAATTCATCAAATCTACACTTTAGTTCTAACCTAACGTTCCACACGTTGATCTCCTGACCACTCCTGTTAAAGATAGACTAACAATAAGAAAACAGTGTTCCACAAAGCAGAGTGCTCCGATCTGACGCGACGGTATCGCAAAGGCGACACAAAGGAGGGGTCCTTCGACAGAGGGCGGCCCGTAGAAGTCTCAGACATGAAGAGATTGCCATAGGTCGGGGACCCTCTCGGGAATCTTTGGAGCAGATGTCGAACGCGGAAACGATCCGACCGGGTCGCAGTGCGAGAGGCTCGTTTCTCCGTGTCCGTGAGAGGAGTCTTTACACGTATCCGAGGCCGCAGATGAAGATCTTAGATCGGAGACTGTAACGGTGCAGTCGCCGCCGCTCGCGCGCGTCCCATTTCCGCGATAATAATGCCGTGTCACGTGTCGTGGAAGAGAGAGAGAGAGGGAGAGGAGAGGAGGGAGTCTATCCCTGCCGTTTCATCGCGGATGAGCGAAGCGCATTACACCGGGATGCATAAATAATGCACGGAGCAATGTCTATGCGTCAGCTCACGTGTCTCCTGTTCGGCACGCTTCGCGAACTCTGTCAGATGTTAATCGTCGAGTTAATACGGCTGCCTTTGCCTTGAGAGACTTGACAGGAGGCCTCGATCAGTATGATTTGTCGTCCACGCAAGCAGCCCGTCGATTATTAAACAATCTGGACTATTAGACAAATTTCGGATGATTCGAATTGTTAGGAATTTTAAATAATTACAATTTCTTTGTCGTTAACGCTCATCTTTTTTTAGTGAGAATAAAAATCATGCATTATTAATTATTACTTTCTAGAAAAAGTTCTACAGGAAAAAATTTACAATCGAGCATCGTTCCTGAAGGATTAACCAGCTTCTGGCAAAAGTGTTAATGACATGTCCAGTTACAAAAATTGTTGTTTGCAAGAAGGCGATATTTTGCAGGAATCCATTAAGTATACTTTTTATGGAAGAAAAGCGCAGATTTTAGAATAGTCTGTTTCATGATTTGAAGCTTTGAACCATTCGTGCTTATTGATTCAATAAAGTGCTTTTGTGCACGTTGTTCGTGTAAACACACAGACGACGGCCGGTGAATATGACTGCAGACAGAGTTTTTTAGCGTGCTCTGTTTCACCGGACAATATGAACATTGAAAAATTTCGTTAGACGAGGCAATTACCTGTCTGCCGCGCAGGGCGCACAACCACCACCCTTCGAGGCCGGCAGTATTTTGCTCGAGTACCGTGAGTACGTCGCCCTTTCGGAAAGCCAATTCGTCGGGAGCTTCCGCAATATTGTCGTAGAGAGCCCTTGCCTTCACACATTTCTGCTGCAACAGAAAAGTGAAATAATTAATGCATCGTTTTTTGTTCTTGCCAACATATCGATTTTTCACCGGTGTCAATGGACACCGGAGGATAAATTAGGTTAGAAAAATGAGGAGCGAACAATGGTTAATACGGTAACTATGGAAATAAACTAAAGAGTTAAAATTTAACACAGTGGTTACTCCTCTCATCCTTCTAAAAATTAGATTTAGTCAGATATACTGTAACAGAAATTAACTTTTGAAAATATTTGAAGGTATCACCCATGTGTGATCAACGTGGTAGTTTTACCATTTTCTACAGTGACTATTTCAGTGAGTGTGTTGATTGAAGTAAATTACTTTTTAATAGATAGCAGGCTTTTTGTCGATGCTATTTTGAGAGGCGAAGAGTTTGAGCGCAGGATGACGACCATTTAAGACGAAATGTAAGCTACAATGGCTCTCGAGGAAACCGCGTTCTGTGTCACTCGTATTCAAGTGAGTTCAATTGAAGTGCCTCGGCGAGCTGACAACAATTTCCCCACCATTCATAATTTCGTGGCAAACAGTGATGTCACGCGACGTGCCTGATGACTATCGGCGAGGGAAACCGGCGCCCTGGTGGTCTTTATAGAAATTGATGCACTTATTTACCAGCAAAGTGGACGAACAACGGCGGACGTTCCTCTTCTGCTGATTAAAAAGTCGATTCATTTAATTAGATGACATTCAATATCCCTCGAAAAATTTAATCAATTAACTTCGCCTTCGAAAATTGCACCTACAATTCAATGTCAACAAATTCTCTCTTTTAATTCCCAAAATTTCAAGTTCTTTCTCTTCAATCAGAAGAATATTAGTAATTTTAATGCGTTAACTAAAGAAAGAGATCAACTCTGATGATAATAATTTGCATATTTTTTAAAGTGTATACATATATTAGTTGATTACGTCATGTTTAAGCTCGAGAAGCAATTTTAATTATCATATCTTTCGTTTCTTCCAAAAACTGATTTATGATTCTATATGTCCAAATAATGAGACTTTTAGCCGAATGTAATTACCGATATTATCATCAGTGATCACGTTTCACATTTTTGTAATAAATTGCGAAGCTCGCAATAAATTCCGATGACTGAAAATCCGGAATACTAATTAGCGATAATGATTAAAGTACCCTGTAAGTAATTTACTTGTCGGGGGCAGCATTATCATGTAAATTGATAAAGCGCTGTTAAAATATCACTTAATTGTTCGCATTAAAAAGCGGATCGTAAAAACTGAATAATTTACTGTCGTTTCAGCCTCGAGCGACAAGAAAGTGACTCCACAATTATACCTTTCTAAATCAAATTTACTGCATCGAGATTGTTAACTAATTGTAAGTTAAATCTGTCTTCCCATTTATTGACTATTACGGAACCAATTACACTAACCTCGAACATAGTAACTGAAAACAGAAGTATCTAAAACTCGACTGCAATCTGCCCAAAACTCGAGCACTAAACCGTATTATTGTTTCAAACAATGTAGTTTATCGCACAAGCGAAAGTGCCCGATAAACTACGGATCTAGGAAGTTTCGTGCATTATTAAGACACATAAACCGCGCACAGGTATAAATCAAACCGACAGTATAATTACCAATTTCTTAATTGCCACGTCCTGCACACGATATCCTTTCGAGCGGCATCGATAATTGGCTCGCAGTTTCGTCACTTCGATTAATCACGGATTAACGACGACATTTCCGCTACGTTGACTCTGCGAGCCACGAAGTCGGACGAAAGCGTGGCCAGAGGTTTTAATCAAGAAGTAATTAGCACACGGCGCGACGTGAGTGACTGCGGCCGGCTAAGCAATCGAACGTGATCGCAAATTAATGTCGGATTAGCGCAAAGTAATTCACTTTGTAAGTCCCTTTCCCACGCTGACGCGCAACCTATTCCCGATACAATCAATATTCGATGCAGCTAAAATTCTTTAGCAGCTTTATTCAAAAATTGATTGCTGTAGTGCGAACACGTCAAGTGGCTCTAATCATTTGATCATTCACTGTACATTGCTAAAATCAAGAAACAGAAACAGTACTGTGCACATAAGACCGCACGAACGAAGTCAAAACTTCCATGGCGATTGCTCACCTGTCTGTTTCTCGCTCGCTCGGCTGAACTCGGCTCCCTCGAGTTCACCCGAATAGCGTTTCACCTCGGAACGTAACGGATCAGACTCATTCGCTGCACAACAATTGTGTACGCGATGCGCCTAAATAAAGTTTCACTTCAAAAGTTATCCTGTATATTGCTACATACAAGAAGTGAGTGTACAAAATATTCGTACACCTTTTAAGAACTAATAACTTTTTCATAATTCTATCGAACGACCTGATTTTTTATAATCAATTAGAAGCATTGGTTTACAAAATTATATGCAAAAAAGATTTTCCATAAATTATAATTTACAAGGTTTCGTGCAAAAATATTTAAAACTTTTTTATTTGGGCCCTCGATGAAAATTTAAAATATATGTTTTGTAGATCCATGTTAGTTATACACATGCTGAAAATTTCATCAAGATTGGTTGACGGAGAAGAAAACGACACGCATCGAAAGATGTACGATTCTCACCGCTGTAAAACTACGATTTTCGCCATTTTGAAGCGCTTGTAGCTCGTGTGTATGTTAATCGATTTCGATGAAATGTTCAGTATATGTATAACTAACATAGATCTACAAAACTTATATTTTAAATTTTCATTAAGGGCCCAAATAAATGCTTCTAATTGATCATAAAAAAATCAGGTCGTTTGGTACAATTATAAAAAAGTTATTAGTTTTGAAAAGGTGTATGAATACTTTGTACTTTGAATTTAATAGTTTCTAATCAGAGACAATAGTATACAAACGAAAAGAGTATAAAATAACGCTCACATATGACAATATTGTTCCACAGGGGATCAGAAATATTCTCGGATATATCCTGTTAGGATCAAAAGGGCGAACAGGCCCTCGTGAAATAATTTCATTGTGGACGTCGAGGACCACCCCGAACGCGCAATCCTCGATTCCCAAAGGATCCTCTAATGGGAATGTTGGAGAAAACGTATCCCATGTTTGGAATAACACCGTGCAGTCAGGGACTCGGAGCGATGCATAGCGCAGCTTTGCGTGCATGCACGTTGAAATACGAGGACCCTTGGACACTGTCGTCGTATCTGCACACACTCGCGTCAACATGTTTGTGCAGGTGCATCCGCGCTTGCACAGGTATGCGGTCCCTCTCCTCTCCTGACTGGAAACCGCCGACACCCTCGCGTAACAAAGGACGCATTATCAAGACACAATGACGTCGATTCGCCAGCCCACGCCCCGCAACGCGAATTTTCATCGAATTAAGCCGGACGCGACCGATCATCGCGTTTTCGTTCGGATTAGCTCGGGTTAATGCTAATGGAATGCTCGGCTGTGATCTTAACGGTGAACCTATGCGAACACTAAAAGCGATCACGTGTCTGGGATTATTGTATGAAAGATGGTTTACCAGCACGATTGTTGAAAATTCCATTAATAACTAGGAAACACTTCCGAATATTCCCGAAGCACTTATTATTCAATTTTCCACAATTCATGGGCGTTTACGCTCGTGACCGCGTGCAGTCCACAAGCGTTAATCGTTAATTACATGGAAACCAGCCGGAAAACCGCAATTCCGACGGTGGTATTTTGTTGTTTCAGCCTGTAGACTGGATCCCTAAAATATCGACTGCGTGGAGTCGAATACGAGCCGTGTATCGATCCTATTTTAAGAAGGATCGTTCGATCGCCCGACGTAAGTCGTCGAAGAATGCAGCCTTGCCCCATAAAAGGGGGCTCGGTCGCAACATCAGCCCAGTCTGACAGGTACACCAGCCACTCGGGAGTGTGCTGACGACCTTTCGAACTGACAGGTTTCGGCGCACTGTTCCTATGGTTAAAGCGATCCGAACCGGGTCAACGTGTGGTATAGCTCTCTGCGGTGACTCGCGTATGTCGCTATCTATATGCATACACGCGACTCCGAATAATTATGCGACGAACTTCCGCAATTAGGCGGTTCCCGACGCATTACCGGACCCGACTACGTAACGCCGCAAGCGAAATTACGGGACCGAATTAATGCCGCGTCTTCGCAGTTAATGGTTCAACGCGTTTCACTCGGACTTTCTCTAACGCGCGTTGAAAAGATTCAAACAGGACGCATATCTAATTTTATTGAATTAGAAGAAGGGCGTACGGAGCTTCCAAAATGTTACGAATCTACTTTGGCGAAGCTTTTGCTACCCAACAATGGCACTAGAGGTCTTATGTTATAACTAGCAATCTTTATGCAAAATAAAAATTTCTTACCTGGATTGTAACAAATTGGAGTGAAATAGAAATATATTTTCTTTCTTAGCACTTTATCCACCGGAACCCTATTAATAGGTTTTTCCATAATTGTGCGGTACCAAAAGAAAGCATAGAAATTTTCTTTTACATTGCAATCTTAAATGAAATTATTAAATGACGTTATAAAGGATGACTTGTTAACTGACAATGAATTGCTATTGAAGCTTGCATTAAAAAGTATTTAGCCATGTACATACCATAGATTTTTCAAAATTATACAATAGTCACCGGTATGTTCAATAGATTAAGAATAGTATAACGGTATTTTGAAATTCTTCTAACGTTTTGACCGTTCTAAACGACATCTACTCGTTTTTGTTATAAATGGATTGTCACAGGAAAAAGCGAATCGACATTTTGGAGCGACAGCCGTGTCAACGCGCAAACAAGCCGCTGAAAAATCCGTGCACTGCAGCTAAACAATTGACGCGAAACAACGGGCGAAGATCTCCTAAAACAAACTTTCGATTTTCTCTCTGCTCTAACTTCGTTTTGTTAATTCTATCGGAGCCAGAGTAAAGCGTACAAAAGGAAGTATATCACGATCGACCGATCTCGAAACGATTCACGTGGTTCGTTGTTCGTGGGAAAAATCGAGACGACATTCGCTTTCCATGGTGCCGAAGCGCGAGCCCGTAAAAATCTCCGATTTTAATCTTCATTCGAACCGCGCACGGCTTTTCAGACCACTGGTTCAATGCTGAAAAGACCTTTTTACGATGCGAAACACCACGGACGAACCGGCACGGCCACAAAACCTACGCAGGCACGTCGAAATAAGTAGCCTTAAATCGATACATGGTCGGCGAGGTGTGTTTAACTGCGGGAGGGTGCAAAATCGCTTTGCAACACGTGCCCTTTCACTATCCGGAGTGCCGTCACCGAGTACCCTTCATCTTCGTCTTCGTTGCCGACACTCTTTCACCACCGTCGTCGTCGCCTGAACGACGAATTCTCTCCCCCTATACCCCTGCCTCCTCCTCGGTAATTAGCTAACCCCTTCCGCTCTCTAATTATACTCTCGATCGACGAGAGCCCCGGGATAGATCAGAAATTAAAGCTAGAGATGTTAGTCTATCGGCGAAAGCTCTCCACGAGTTTTATACGGAGAATTTTTAATCTCTCATTCCTGGAGGCTGATTCAGGTGTCACTTAGGCATTTAGGATAATACGATTCTAATTTTTTAATGGTGTATGGTACAAGTAATACAAGTTTTCCTGTATACAAAATCGTTGAAAATATGAGTGTCAAAAAATAGCACAATTATAAGTAGAATGTTAATATTGTATTGTTGTCTGTTCGTGCATCTCCTGCAAAATTTAAAACACATTTTTGTGGAGTTTTAAATAATTTTTTAATAAATTTTCATTCTTTTAAGGTATCGAATAGTTGAACTACGGACCACAATTGGAATAGTGTTATCTGAAATGTGTTCCATATAGAACAGCTCAGCTGCGATATTAGTGTTGCAAATTTCTGTTGTGTGTATTCGATTTGCAAACTTTTTCCGTTACGGTCTTGTCGGTGTCGGGTGACGTTACGAGGATAGTTTCAAGTGGAAGCCCCTTGTGGACTCCCGCAGACGTGTGCACTAGAGCTTTTAAGTTGGTAATCCAATTACAAGTAGGCTTATAAGCTGCTCCAACAGTCCGAGAACCGTGTAAGTGTTATTTTGCGTAATGTCGGAGTTAACGCATCGGTGTATCCAGCCACAAATAATAGGATTTAAGTAATCACTCGTGAAGACGCGCCACACGGGGATTTAGCATGCGTGGTCAGTTTTTTTCACGAACGAAAACGCAAATTCGCACGGCCGTAAAATAAAAATCCGTCCGAACCAACATATAATATCGTTTCAAAACTCTTATTTGTCAATCGGTCCTCGGACAATGGTACTTATAAAATTTGATTTCAAAAACTACTTTTATAATTTTTATAAATAAAATTTAAATGAGTTGTGGACGACAACTTAAATATCAGTTCTTTGCAATAATCCCCGAAGTGGAGTCTCAACTTTACAGAAATTGCTAAATTTAGATGTGTAAACTTTGTAAAAAATCGAATCGAAAGAAATAATTTCCAATCACGAAAAAATTGGCAATTTTTGAAACAACTCTAGTTCATCAGAGAGACGGTTTTTGAAATTGATCAACTATGGCGCAGCGCGAGCACTATAAAACTTCCATACTTGTCGGCGTTTGACTGAAGTATGCTTCGCAGGGGATAACAATAAATTCCAGCCGGACGTTGAACAATGGTGTTAAAAGTATCTTTGAAATACGAAAATTTCAGCGACACCGGGTCTCGCCATTCGGATGGGATCGAGAGACAACGCATGAAGGCACACAACGTAAATTCACTGTACAACATCAACAGAACAAACAGTGTGACGGTCACTCGGTTCGGATTAAACGTAGGTCGAACGTTTAGGCATGTGTGCAGGTCCGGACTCGCACCGACTCTCATAACGACGGTAGTGGGGGTAGCGACTCGAGCACTGCGGACTCGCGACGTGTAGGCAATTATTTGGTTTAGTTTCAGCGTGTTTCCATTTCCCATTTATCGTTTGTGATTAGCGCAAAAACTCGGATTATATTTTTTGACGGGATGAAATGGCGAGCGAAGAATTTGCTACGTAGTCCTGCGGAAAAATTACTAGCAATTTTGAAGCCCTCTGTTTTTTTTCCACATTGAAGACGCTGATTTCGCAATCTAGCTAGTTATGACAAACAATTATAATAGTAGAAAAAGTCCACGCCACGAAGGGTGAAACAAGTTTCTCACCTGTTGCCACGCTCCCCGGCCAACAGGTAACTGCAGGAGCCGACGAGACACCTTCGGCCGGCCGGGTATCGCATAAATGTTTGTTTAGAACGCGATCGGAACGTAGATCGCTTTGAAAATATGGTTCCATTCATTGCGGTGGAATTTCAGTGGGTGCCCGTGTCCTCGGATATTAAATTCCACTGCACCGTGAACGTTCCACGTCACCTTCGGTCAGGTGTTTAGTGTGTTATGTATCGTCGCAAGTTTGCCGCGGTGCATTAGAGATAATGGTCGTTATTTATCAACGGGGTCTGGTCGTCGTCGGGCTGGTATCACCACCGATTACTCGCGCTTATTGGCGATTTATCCCGACACACGTTTTTGTTCTCGGCAGGCCATCGATGATGAAGACCATCGCAAACACAGATAACCGTTGGATGATGAGGTAGAAAACGGCACACCTCACTGGTTCGAAGAGCTTGCAAGATACTGTCATAATTTTGATCAGCTTTTTCCGACACCAAAAAAGGAAGAAGATTCAAACATAAGAATTCAAAGATAACCCTTAGCACTCGAGTGGTGACTCAGAGTCGCCACTAAAAATTGTTGTATCATTATTCATGATCCATTACTGTGTTACTTTACACAATGGAATGATTGTAATTGAAAGAAATGTTTAATCTTCGAGTTAAAATAGCTCCGATTGTGAAGGGTTGAAGTTGGAAAGGAAGCGCCGATTTGGCTGGTTTCGATTAAAGGGTTTCTAAACCGATGGCCATTTAGCAGTTGGAGGGTAAATTGTTGGTACGGCCACCGACGGGGTGGCTAATCGTGGCCGCGGCTCGCATCTCGGCCGTAAAATAAATTACGATATCCGCTCGATGAAAAGTGCAGCGTCGGCGCAGCTCGGCGACGATAAGGCGCGGCACCCTCAGCCGATAAAGCGAGCGTAAAGGATTACACGGCGGATATTATGCGACGAATATTTCGCCCCGCGTCCTCTGATCCTCCCGGGTTCTCATTTCGTATGCAAAACGGTCTTCGGTCGTGTGCCCCCCGCTGGGTCGTAAGCGTGAGTCAGTTTCCGAAGCTGAAGAGAACGTCGCGTTTGATCGAGAGGGCACACGTGCCGGATTTGGGGCTGTCGGCCGGTGCACAATGCCATGTCGGCGGCCATGTCGACAGAGAGACTCGTTCAACGAGATCGGGGGGCCGAGGTCGGCGAACACGCGTTATTTCGCCCCCTATAATAGGCACAATTTCCCGTCTACACGGCTCGTTCCCGTCGAGTACACGATCCTTGGGCCCACGTGCGCCAATGTTTAACCCTGCCCTGCCTGCAGGCCTCTGGTACACACTATGTATCCTCCATTACCATTTTTATACAGTCGTTTTTCAATATTTACCTGAAAGACGTGCCGCGATATTTGTGCAAGCTGTACCCCTTGTGGCGCCGTGTAAAGCTCGATTGATAAAAAATTAACAACTTTTATGTTTTCAATTATTTTTTTGTACAACCTTCACGAACATACTTGAGACATTTTTCTAATTAGAACGAGTCCGAACATGACACCAATCGGAGCATATTTCATTGTTCAATTCACGATTTAGTAGAACCTCGAAAAAAGGTCTGACGCGCCCGATAAAAAGAGATGTAAACGTTGTTCGGTGCAGGGTACATTCGTCAAAACCTCGCCCACGTCACGCGTCGGGGTCTACATTTCATGTAACAACCCGTTCCTGACAGAATTAATTAGAGCACCGTGCTCTCGCTGTGAGGAAGAATAGGCGGGGAGGGAGTGAAAAACAAGAAAGAAGAAAAAAAGGAACGAGTAGGCAGGAAAAATTGGAATTCCTGGCTGAAGCGGGACGTTAAAGCGGCCACAGGGGGGCTTTTTAGTCACAGCACGACGAAACAAAGCAGAAGCCATCGGAGAGGACTGATTAATGAGAGACGTGCGTGCAGAGAGCGCCGACAATTATGCGACTCGGGATACAAACTGCCCACGCGTCGCGTCGTCTCGTTCTCCATAGAACCGCGTGTTGTTTCCAGGGAAGAAAACAATAATGACTGTCACGCGTCGCCTTTCATTGATGGCTTTGAGGACATCTTGCATTATTTGGTCACGGTGCGCCCGTGCTTGATTAAACTATAGAACAATTCATTGATCGATCAGTCCTCGCGCTATTCACTACGAACAAACACCATAGAGGATTCATAAAAAGCGTGGATTCAAAGTAGAGTGCGCAAGAATTGTATAGTTGATGGCTTCAGATAATGATTAGACTGCGGATTTTATGCATTTACAACAAAAATGGGTACGTACAATTTAATGCAGTAGACATGTTAAAAAGATTTCAGGCCACCAGTGTATTAGTTTCACCTTAATAAGATAATTAAAAGAAGAAAGACATTTTTACTTGGCTCCTGTATCTTGCAATCAATGCAAACACTTTTTATTTTGCATAAAGATCCGCAGTCTACTAATGACGATATTTCAGAGTGTATTGAAAATAATATTTGATTATTGGAAATCGTTATTTTCTATTTTATTCTATAGAAAATACAAAACAATATGTATTTCATATTTGTGCTGAGGATTTTATATCTGACTCGTGTCTGGTTTCAACCACTTACAAACATGCTAATGAAACATAGGCGTGGAGCTCCGGACGATCGATTCCAATTTCGGTGAAAACTATCCGCCGTGAACAGGTTTTCACGAGACGAACGGGAACCTGGGAACCTGCCGATAGGATCGTCAATTCGAGCTTTCATGGGATGAGAATTGAATTATGTAAATTCTCTGGAGGTAGGTTCTCCGTCAACCGAAATTCTCGATGATCGTGTCCTTCTCTACTCCGTACAATCTCGGATCCTCCTTCCACTGCACCGTAAGCAGAAGGTGCGACTACCACGGAGGATCGAGAGACTGAATACCCCCTTTACGCATTTCAATTATTCCCTGTCTGGCAATAATACTCGAGACTATATCGTGCTGCTTCACCGGTACCCTCTCGATCGAGGAGCCTTCACGAATGCTCGAACAACACTCGAGGACTATAGAAATTAGCGCTGCAAGTGCCGGAGCAAAGTGATTGGCTCAGCTGTAGGCAAAATTATGAGACTTCGGTTCTTAACCATTCATGGGGACTTCGAAAACTTCGTACATTAAGGTGAATAATTACAAATTCCGCGATAGCGATTGAACTACAGTGGCTGATCAAACTATTAGAGCCACTTGTGTAACTTGATGATTTTACGTTAAAATAATCAATTTTCCAATGAAAATCTAGCTGCACCGAGTTCTCATCATTTTCATATATTCATGTCGGCAAATTAAATGATGGACTTTATCGTATTCGAAGACGACGAAAGATTTGTTTGACGACACCCTGTATAGAGGTTGCAGCGCAAAGTGTGGCGGTGAGTACACCGAGTACCGTTCATCTTGCCAGCCTCTCTTAAGTCACCGTGTAAGAAGGTTAACGACGTCTACATCGACTGTACCGTGTTCCAGATTCTCTATTGCGTTCAGATTTTTACATACATGCACACACACACACACATCCATGCAACACGTAGAATCGCCGAGAGGCTTAACCAGGTTTCGAGACATACTTCAGAACAATGTCTATAATAAAGCAAAGTTGGTGAACTCCCCATGTTCCCCGATGTTGTGATCTAGATAGTCTTCGAAATCCATCCAAGGATAATCTCGCGAGGATAATCAGGATATTCTCCGACTAGTCAACCCATTGAATCTTTAGAAAGCGATAAAATAGAAATCGTAATCGGGTCGGGTTTATTTTCAATTTACGCGAGTTTCCACAAACTTCCGCAATCTAATAACGACCAAGGCTCGCGTTGCGCGCCATCGTTAAAGCTAATTGAAAACGAGAATCGCGTACGCAACATTCATCTCCTCGCCTTCTTTATTAGAATCTCTTTTGCGTCGCTAGCCAGCCTCCTCTCTCGATCAAGCGATAAAGGATAATTGTTGGCAATTAGCATTTGACCGACGCAATTAACATCGATGGAGCCGCAAGCCCCGGCTAATTTCTTACGCGGAAGTCTGACCGACCGGAAGCGTCAGTTTAACAGACCACCCGTCTCCTTTTCCTTTTCGTTTCTGTCAGTTTGCCGTCGAGACACTGCTTTTACAACGCTCCAACATACAGGGTGAACGATAACAATAGTTACGAGCCATTTCCTTCGAAATCATAATATAGAAATACCCCCACATTAAGTGGGTATTTCAGACTGAAATGAAACACAATTTATTTGGGAGAGGAACTCCTTCATTTTAATAAATTTTAAACAGTTTTTTTGCAGCCTGATACATCAGCCGATTATTATTTACTAATTGGTATCAGTTAGAAGCAGTCTATATGGAAATTTCAGAAGCTCAATTGAATTTATTATACTGTATAATGGAACTCCTATCCGAAAAGATGCTGATGTGGTCACGAGCATAAGGCGTGAAGCCATTATTATGGGGTCGCTGGTTCACCCTTGCGATGTCATAAATTCAAATTAAGAGGTGATTTATGCGTAACGCAGTCTGCCACGCAGGAATATTGATTCGGGCTACGACTTCTCCTTTCACGAAGTCCCGATAAAACTTTTAATCGTTCTCTGTTATTCTCGATAATGGCTCTTTTTTATTGCTAGAAACTCGCCGCGTGCCTTTTTCAGCTGGTTACACAATCGACGAATACGCTTCATAATTTTTTCGAATGCGTTGTCGGTGACGAGACCACTTACGTTGGCATTCTTCCGTACACGTTGCAAGAAACAATTTTCATAAATTTTTATCAAAATCGTGGTACGCCTAACGTCGTCTTTGCAATTTATTCAATTACCTTTTCCTCGTACAGAGTCATCCTTCAATGAATTAAAACACATAAATAAATTACAATAAAATATCATAACGTTAAACGTATCATAACTTTAGCAAGAAATTCACGAAAATGATTAAATTTCGCAATGTTCATAAAAGAACGACACCCTTAATTGAGTAGCTTTCGGAAATTCACTTTGAAAGTCCACTAAAGAGTTAATTTGAAGTTCTCTTGGCTTTTTCATAAAACATTTCCAGCGAAGCAGAAACTGACTACTAGAAACGTCAAACATACTTTTCACGTTAACGCCGCTTTCGCAGTTGTTCAAGAGCAAGCCGTAATATTCGTTGCGCCGTCATTCAGCTTAATTTCACCTTTTGGAGCACGGTTTCTCGTCAAAGAAACTGCGCGCTCATCTCTCGCCAAATTTTCGGGATAAACTAATTAAATCGGAGCTGCGCTTCTGCCGAAAGGAGGCGCGTTAGACGGTAATTGAAAGCGCTGTGATTACACCGGGGCGTAACTTTTCTAAACACGAATTACAACGGTCTGTCGAGCACCGATATTGAAATTATCGTGTCGCCACTGTGATAGCCTGACATTGTGTCGTTATTAACACCCGGGAACGTGTCGGAATCGCCTAATTGCCCGTGACACGTGGCTCGCGACTCATCAAACTCCCTTTACTTTTGCGACGGACCAGAATGATTTGCTACGGACTCGTCGAATCAATACAACAATATGAAATTGTTGTGAAACTCTTTCCAATTTTTACAACAGGATAGCACTCTTTTTTACAAACTTGTCAAATCAACAAAAGAAGACGAAATTGTTGTGAAACTCTTTCCAATTTTTACAACAGAATAGCACTCTTTTTTACAAACTTATCAAATCAACAAAAGAAGGCGAAATTGTTGTGAAACTCTTCCCAATTTTTATAACAGGATAGCACTCTTTTTTACAAACTTGTCAAATCAACAAAACAAGACGAAATTTTTATAAGTCAGACTACATATTTACAAACTTGTAAAATTGAAGATCGGAACAAAATTCCTATTAAATTTTCTCTACTCGTTAGGCGTCCAAATTGAGAGCAATCTTCCGTGATAAAATTGGTCGAACACCAAGATCGCCAAGAACTATAGACGCGACAGCAGTACGAATTTTCCCCGAATCACCATGCGAAACAAAGGGGTTAATCAAACGGCCGAATTGCAAATATCTTACGAATAACGATTCGCTCGGGATTGAAGCGGTGCACAGGAAAGAGTTTTTGAAATGCATGCAGCTGACCCGGCTAAATGGACCAATTTGTTCGCTAGTCTGCAACCCAGTTTCGGGAATCGACTCGGCGAATACGTATCAACTTCGTGCATTCTATTTTTACGAAGTGTCTTTGCCGAGATATCAAATGCGCTACGCGCATCGCTATTAACCGCAATTATGGCACTATCTCGTTGCAGCAACGCGCCACGATAAACGAGGATTTATACGCTCGTAACGAGGATAGGTGCTAGTTTCCTTTATACCGGTGACGATGATGCTCCACTTTCATTTCAAATGGGTTCTGTGCTACAAAGTGCAATTTAAACCGGCAACTGATTGGGCTTGTTCCTCGAATCTGCGTTGCGCGCGCTATCTGCACCGTAAGTCGCCGGATACTTGTATCAGTGAACGTGGAATGGGATAAAATGATCTCTTATAATTTACGAAAAACGAGATTGCGCGTTTTTCTATGGAATAAACTACAATATCTTCCAGATAAATATTTACGTTGGTGATTTTCTGCCAATTTTTGCGAGCTCAAAATACAAAAGAAAATAAAAATTTTGGAATTTTCTTTGGCATTATTTTAAAGAGGATGCTGAGTTTCTGTTTGTAAAGTTAAAAAACAGCAATATAAAGCAATATATAAAATTTTTGCTCAGTGTTTTAGACTTCGGTGCATAATGCAGTTTTTCCAGAAAAACATCTTCGATATTTTAGAAAATACAGAAATGAACAAGTTGGACAACAATTTTCAGAGTGACTAAATTTTTCTAGGGGCTTTTACGTTCACATTCGATTACGATTCGATCGTAATTGATAAGCAACATTGTTCGAGCTGACCAATGATGCACCGAGCCTCGCATGCGCATCTTCCAAGGACCCTTCTGAGAGGGAAAGGGGTTGCGTCGAGGGAGCATGAAGGCTTTCACGGTGAATGGATAATCGCGAGTCCTTTCGCGTCCTATCCTCTCGCTCCTAAGTAATAAAAGACCGAGGTCCTCCCGTCGGAGAGTACCTTTTCGTGCCCACTTTTTAAACGAGGGTGCAGCCGAGCGTCGAGCAATAAAAGGAAAAACAGTGCACCCACTCTAACCCCCGATGAAATATTTAACAGATTCAATGGGCTCGCAAATGTCTGGATTCTCGTGTCTACTACTGTTAATTCGATGTCTCACCCTTGTGAACGACACTGTATTAGTAGATAGTTAATAATATTAATTTCATTGGATCTGGCTAAAAACTTTGTGCTCGTATAATTCTTCATTTTTTATTACTGGAAATAAAAGACATCTGTTTCCTTAATTTATTGTCATTTATAAATGGTTGGAACAATTTCTGTGTTGTATTGCACTGTTATTAATGGCCATAAGGAAGTTCACCACATTATAAGATCAAGAAAATACACAAAGTTGATCACTTTTTATTTAGCATTCTTTCTCGATCCATCATGGCACGTCACACCGGTAATTTAATTTGTTTCAAGGGCACTTGTAACTCTTTATTTTGCTACACGGATAAGACGAACGATGACACGAGAGGAGAAAGCGCGCATAATTGCGGAAATCGCGTTTGAGTTTTACAGAAACAGGCAGCGGTCCCGTCGCGTCGTTTGGATGCAGTCATTAAGACTTCTCGCCGAACTATCAATTAAACGTCAAGCCGGGACGTTTTCGGTGCCCTCTGGGCTGGCTCCGAGGGGCCAGTTAATTCCAGTCCTTAATTGCGACCGACGTACATCATAATTACCATACAAATTCGATGGATTTAATCGCGGAGAAAAATGTTCGGCCACGTCTCGAGGGATTTCGAGCGGCCGAGAAGAGCAGAGAGAAAGAGGGAAGATGAAACTTGCACTCTCACGCGTGTACTGAAATTGCCGATCATTAACGGCATCCGGTCGCTGAAACGTCGCGACGGATGGCTCGAGTTCACGAGACTAGTTTCTGCACCCGAATCAATTTACAGAAGATGCGATCTGACGGCCCTTCTGCATTGCCAGCGATCCGGATCAATTTAATCATTGCTTTCGTAGCGAAATTCGCAGCAACAATACAGCTAAATGTTCAGTTGCACTTCGTTTATACTGATAAATGTTTGCGTGCCATCAGGAGCACTAGTTGCCCAGGCCAGAATTAAACAATTAAATGCAGCTCAAATTATATCGTGTTTGGTGTATTAATTTAATGAGATAAATGTCTGCGACTTTGCAAACTTTTTGACTCACGACATCGATTTGGACATGTTACAGCTTCTGCAAAAGAAGGACACCTATTTTCTCCATAATCTTGTATGTTTCTTGCTTCCTTACCTGTAACAAATGTAAAATAAAAATGTTAGACCAATACGATCGAAAATGTTCACTTTCACAATTGTGTATGCATAAAAATATGTTAGATATCTTACAATAATTAATATGATCTTAATATACGTCCATATAATTTCTTTAGGAATCATTACGCTGCGGATGTTTTCGTAAATGTCCACTTTCATACATGAATACATAAAAAAAGAAATACAGAAACAATTTCTTTCATCGATTAGACTACATATTTCTTGTACTGAAACCGACTGAAAAATGTTAAAACTTTCGGCTAATATATGCACGTTTTCTTGGATATTTTAGTACTTCCAATGTATAAAAATAATCCAACAATCTCAGTCACGATTTTCATTGAATTTTTTCTGTCGGTGTAAACAACACTTTCGCACACTCGCAATACATGCAGGGAAGTAAAAGTCAGAAACACAGGCATTCCAACAAAGAGACGGTAACATTGCTACGTGATCGTTTTCTCTGTTTGGTCACGGTCCTTTCGGAGCAGTTTTTCGAAATTGTTTCCAGATGTGACCATCCCCGGTCCAATTGCACTCGACCGACGAAAAAGGGAAATGCGCATAAATGAGTCCCGCAGGAAAATTCCGGCGAACGTCACGTGTTGCCGACGAATTTCCGAGAGGTATACATGCAACACGAACACAAAGAATGAATGTGCCCGTGGTGTTGCATTTAATGTGCGCGACGCGTAATATGCGTGGCCAACGAGAATGGACAAAGTTCTCTGGAGAGTTTTTGCGAGCGGTGCCACGTGCAACGCAAATGTTCCGTTTGCCTGCATTACCTTCTGCCCGTTGTCATTTCTGGTTCTGGGTTTGAGGCAATATTAGGCTCTGCGACTCGAATAACATCGGCTTATTGCACCGGGAAACCTTTTGCGAGGTTCAACTTGCCAGCAAGTATGTTATTCACTTCGAAAATGCTGTGTTATTCTGTAGATTTTGAACGGAGTTTCAAGCTAATTAAGGGGTTAGGACACAGTAACAAGTGGGGAAAATATAAGATTTTTAAACAACAGTAGAGAAAAAAGTGAATGATCGATTAATATAAGATTTTGTATTTCAGTTTACTATATTATAAACTGTAAAAAATTGGTTGTAATATTTAGAAAATAATTTGTTCATATGCCTTTTCTCCCAGATGGTCAACTGGTGTACAGGATTCCTACAAATCGAATTGACTATATTAAAAATCCCAAAAATGTCATAAACCGTGACATATTCTCTAGACATTGACGATCCCACATTTCAATTTTTGTGAAAATTACCAAATTGCTGATATTTTAAATTTAATGACTGAATTTCGGTAGAAAATTTGTTAATTTCTTATTTATATGTAACGAAGTAATGGGAACATGAAAAAATCGATCGCCAATGCCTGATAGATATTATAATGAAGATAACTGTAAAAGAGATATCTTGTACACCGTTTTAAAAAACGCAACTCTGAGAAAAACGCGTTTAAAGTTTACGAGAATGTAATTTTCCATAAAAAAATTTAATTTTTTCAAAATATTACTGTGTATCCTAACCCCTTAAATAGTGCATTCTCCTTTTCTTTGAACTATGACACAACGGGTAAAGAAATATTTTTTCCAGCTCCGATAAATGAGTGCACAAAAATTGATCTTTTTAAGTTAACAGCAAACACTTAAAGCATCGAAAAGAAGTAAAGAACATTCATTTTGAAAAATATTCAGTTGCATAGGTTGCGTTATCTACGTTGTAAATCTCGATGGTCCCTTTCCGTTCGTTTTCTTTGCGTCATCAGGCTCCGAGACGCAACCATACCCTATCGGCCTATCCCATGGTGCAGGGACACCGAAGAGAATCGTCCTCGCGACTAACAATGCACGTAACGCGAGACGCGCGTAGGTGGTCTCGAATATGATCCTGCAGAAGTTTCTACGACGAACTTCTCAGAAACGAGGAAACTTTTTGCGGAGAATAATGAACGAAATCGCGTGCAATCACTGGAAAACTGCTTCCCACGAGAGACTCTAACCTTCGGAGCCCTTTGCGACGACCACCGAGTATTTCTCTATCGCGTTTACACGCGCTGTCCTTTTCTACGGTGCGATCAGTGAGGTCACAAAAAAATAGTGTATAACTACGCGATCTAAGAAACAGCACAGACTCGGATTTTTTTTTAAGATGAACACTGCACTGCATTTTACATCATTTTGCATAACTGAAATTTAGTCTCGTAAAGGTTCAAACTAATAGATCAATATATTAATGTATATGTAATGTATTAACTAATGGATCAACGTACTAATGTATGTGTAATGTATTAACTAATGTATCAATGTATACGTAATGTATTAACTAATACATCAATGTATAAATATGAGACCTATCAAATCTTCTTAAATAAAAGATAAAGTTCATTTCGATTACGATGAAACCTGTCACGCTCAGAATCGAAAATTTTATAGCGCAACATTCCCCCTAAAATATTCTGCCGACCGACGAAGAAATCTCCATCTATCTTATCGCGACTCGAGTGTATGACGTTGAAATATTTCGAAGTGTCCTGAAAGTGCTAGACCGACTGAGTTATCGATACACTTCTTTTTCTCCCGATAAAATGCTTTCACGGTGCAGTGCATTGCCGAGATGCACTCACCATTGTCGTGTCAGTCCTATGCACCATGCGGTCCATTTCTGGGCTACTATTTCTATTTCCAGTAAAAATATTTTCGTTTTCACATAATAATCAATATGACTCGTAATCAGTTTTTGTTAGTACATGATGGATTTTTGACATTTAACCGTGTTCCGGCCACCCGTCACAGGGCCGATCCGCCGATCCGCCGAACCGGCGCGGCGCATGGCGGCTTCTTTCATAACGTCCTTTTTCGCATCGACCAGCCTCGCGGCATTGTAAACAAATAATCTGGCGCACTCGAGATCGGTAACCACTTGCGCGATTTGATGTGTCAACGACCATAGCCCCGTTGCTAGCACCGGTTCTCGTCTGATCACCGAAGTTAAACAACGGGGACGCGGACCGCCGGTAGGATGGGTGACCGCTCGCTACATGACGGTTTTTCGCGTGTTGTTGACATACAGGTGGTTCGGAACCCACCTTTATAAACAGTAGGTCCACCCATATATAAAGTTAAATGGGAATAGGCCCGAATATCCGGCCCGGCATCGCTGATATGTGGAGGATCGCCAACAATAACTGCGCGATTTGATGTTGCATGGATTGAAATGAGAGAAAATGTCTTTGCCGAACTCCTCTCCAAGGTGTATGGTATAGTGGCATCCACGCATCCTTGTGCTATACCAATCATTTGAGCCTCCGATACCGATTCGACCTTCGTTGAGAAATCCAGCCGCGTATTTGTAGCCTTGGCCATACTCTCCTAAGATATTAGTTTCCGGAACTTGAACGTAATCAAAATAGACCATGCAGATACCCGAAGCTTTCATTCCCAGTTTGTCTTCTGGCTTGGTGACCGTAAGTCCAGGCGTATCTCGTTCCACGAAGAACGCTGTAACACCACGGTATCCGATAGATGGATTTGCGTTCGCAAAAACTATAAATAATCCGGCAACATCTGAATTTGAAATCCACATGTTTGTACCATTTATTATATAATTGGATCCGTCTTTTTTCGCTTCGGTTTTCAACGAAAACGCATCCGATCCGGATCTAGGCTCTGCAAGGCAAAAGCTGCCCGCGTAATTTTGAGCTGCCCAGATTCGAACTCCGATCTTAAACAACCCGTATAGTGAATTCCAAAGTCATTTCATTTCAAGTTTGTGATAATTGATGCTTAATATTTTAGTATTTTATTTATAAATAAACGTGGGGAAGATCAAAATACTTTCACATTTGCATTTACGAGGAAATGCGCGATCTACGAATCCCTGTCTGAGGATGGTTATCCGACTCTCGTTACAAATTGATATTATTCAAATCGCCAGCGTGCCAACGATGATATTTGATGACGGCTTGCGATTTACCCAGGGAAATGATAGTGCGTCCGCCCGGAGGCCATTGTCAGGATCTGTTACGTTCGCAGTCTACCTATGCATTATGACAGCCGCCAAGGATTTCTATACATTTTAACGACCGGGCCGACGCGACGGTTCATTCGAATGAATGTTTGCCGGGTATAATTCAAGGGTGGAAACAGATTCGGTGTTGAGAAATGCTTGAATTATTCTTCGACGCTGTTCCCAGTTGTATCATACAACTTGCATAGCTGTTAGCGGTGCTCGTTTATCCAACACCACTGTTGGTTTATCTCGATAAAACGCACGGATGTCAAAAGACACTCCGTCGATTGCTGTAACTATGTTCAAGACGACAATCTTTCTAAATCACTTCGTAGAAATACAATGCAGAGGATTGTGTAGATTTAACACGAATAAAAATAAAATCGATTTTCTATCCGTAAGTTAGAAAATTCTTGGAAAATATACTTCTCACGTCCCGTAGGAACAAAGTCAATAATGAAGACTTTGCTATCTGATGTTTGTTATGACTGGCATCTTTATGAAAAATAAAGATTTTCTAGCCGAAACAACGAACTGGAGTCAAATGAAGATTTATTTTCTTTCTTAACCCCTTGCCGTATTTTGACGAGTCAGCCTCGCGATGAAGATTTTAACAAAGTCTAACAAATATGTATGTTATGCTTTTCTTTTCAGGTGAAATAAAATTTGATTCACATACAAAAAATATCAATTGTCTTCTTTCTTCTACGACATTTTTTACTAATTCTAATCACTTCAACTGTAAAGAAATTGGTACGGCAAGAGGTTAATACGTTTAAAAGGTTGAAAGTAATATAATAGTATTTTTAAATTCTTCTAATATCTACTATTTTTAGTTAAACCTACTTATTGTTATTATCTGCTGCCTAGTTATGACAACATCAATATTGAAAAATTGGTGTAAACTCTTTGATATTCCGGAGACTTTGAGAATCAAAAATGGCTAGAAAAAGTCGATTTTTTTTCTCGAGAACAGAGAATGTTTTACAAGGATGTTCCAGGGAACGTGAAGATTGAAAATGGACAAATCGAGAAAATCTCGGTGGCAGGCTTGATCGAAGTAAATTCGCGTCGAAGTAAATACATCATTAAGAGGTTGCGCTCTGACAGCATGCTCGATCCTCGTGCGGGCGTATTGCGTTACAAGGAGGAATGCACCAGGAGGGAACAAGAGTAAACCGTCGATGAAAGGAGAGAAGACTCGAGGCTCGTGAGGATAAAAAGTCGACGGTAACGACTCGGAATCAATACTTGATGATGCGCCATCGCCGTACGTGGCCGGGAACGGTTGTGTCACGATCCCCGTATCAATGCAATCGCTGTGTACAGGTTTCGGCTCTGACGGGTTGACAGCCAGCAATGTATCGTTCTGTTGGTCGGACAATTTTAATGAAACGCTTGTTCCCGCGCTCTCGTGTTCGGTTGCCCTCGTGTACACACGGTTGCATAGATGTTTTCTCTCTCGAGCGGCTCGATGCCAGGGGAAAGTTTGCGCTGCCGCTCGCCGGTTGTTTCGTCCAATTGCTTGGGAATCCGGTGATCGAATTAGGCGGAATCGATCTTTCAGATTTACAGGTCGAATAGCTTCATTACAAAAAAGATACAGTGAAGGTTCGACCTAAGAAAAGCCCACTGGTCCGTGCTGTTTCTTAGATCGTGTAGTTCTACTATCTTTTGCAACTTACTGCATAAAAACTTACTGCATACCGTCAATTAAACCAGGTAACTACATACATGTGGGATGCACAACTTTATTGAAACACAGTATGCAATACATCAAATTGATACAAGCAGCGAACAAGGCTTAAAACATGGTCATCTTGTATCATCTTGCTAACACGCGTTTCGGTTGCCACAGACTCTCGTAAAATAGCCTCGTTTCCCTGGTTTCTCTCGAGAACCGAAAACAAACGAGCAGTTTGACCGGAGTTCGGTAAAAATGAAACATCTCCAGGCTCTTAAAGTGGAGCAGCGGTAGCTCCCAAGTGTCGTTAAATCTAGTTAATGTGCAGCTTAGTCTAGACAGCTCCGATTTCAAAGCACCGCGGCAGTTTCGGTTTTCTCGGTTTCTTTCTTACTTCCAAGGAGAGAACCATAATCGTATGTAAACACAAGGGGTTGTTACTCTAGTTCACAGTAGCATAGTCGGTGCTTCTTTCACAGTCAGGTGGCCGTGAGAATCGTGGCAGGGATGTGCTGCACACTTTTCTCCTCCGAGAAGCGGGTATAATTATGAAAACCGAGCGAGACGGGAGACGCGTGTTTATTTCGTTTCGGGGAACTCGTTCAGTGTGTTAGTTTTGTGAATGGTTAATTGCTGTTCGTTTAGTCCTGAGTAAATAGAACGTCTTCAAGTGTCTACTCTGGTATCGTTTTGTATTTAGCTAACGAAACTGATGATGTTTAATTTACGGTTGATGTTAGTCATTATTAATGTTCAAATTTGACTGCGTTGTAGGTCGACGAATTCGTCATTATTTCAGTGGCTACAACATAGTACTAACAAAATTATACTGCAACAAGGAATCAAAAGTTAGCATTAACGCCGGTTACAGTAAAGGTTGGATATATGAAAGGGAAAAAATCGTCGTTGTGCATTTCTTGGAGTGAGTAAAATCATTAGATTGGTGCGCACGATCGCAGTAAATTCCGCACAGTGGCCATCCGGGTCAGAATTAAGCAAACCACAGACATTTCTGGTAACGCGGGGGCGGGTATCCGTCGAACCGGATCTCCGTCGATTGGACTTCCGGTTAACCGAGCCCTTCTGCTTCCGGCGAGGAGACCGATGACTCGTGAAATCGAAGGGTACCCCCGGTAATTCGATGGAACTCGTTTCCCCCAAAACCGGGAATAATCGGGGAACTCGACTTTTTTTTGCACGAACGCACCCCTCGATCGAACATGATCGCTTCTGGCAAGAGCTCCGACGTAATTTCGACCTGGGAACCGAAACAGTCGAACCTCCTACCCTTTAAACTCTTAAACCACTACCACAAAAACGGACAACCCAATTGCTGTGACAATTTTTCTGTTCTCCGAGCAAAATGATCCTCGAAGCCGAAATTG
This sequence comes from Lasioglossum baleicum, assembly GCF_051020765.1. Taxonomy (NCBI): domain Eukaryota; kingdom Metazoa; phylum Arthropoda; class Insecta; order Hymenoptera; family Halictidae; genus Lasioglossum; species Lasioglossum baleicum. The sequence continues at coordinate 13,357,657 of NC_134933.1, read as the reverse complement.
TCCGTACGATTTTATGCTGTTTCACTAACATCGTGCTTCTTTTGTTTAACAGAAGCTGATTTTAATGAAGCGCCTTCAGCAGGCGACGCGTGGCCTTGAACAACCTTCGAAGACCAACGTATGTATAAAAAGCCAATGAATTGGTCATTGAACAGGCTACACACCTAAATAAAAACTGTATACACTTCCGTATAAACAAAACGGAGGTCACCTTAAAATCTCCGAAGCTCGTTCACCTAAAGAAAATTCGTGACAACCATAAGAATATCCTCAAAGACAGGGTAGTTTTTATGGAGACAGTTTATTGAAAAGTTTTCGTGTGAAGCTTCAAATGGAACGGCATAATTATTTACGTGTTGCATAAATTACATTAGCCACTACATATTTGTTGTTGAGCATTTGCAAGACTGCCGAGCGTTTTAAATTTTGTTCGGAAGAAAATCGGTTTCCAGACCACCATGGAGCGTCAGTCCAACAACCAGCAGACACTCGGTGAAAGACTCTTCCGATTTTACGGCTTGTTCGAGCTCGCAGCGCGAACTTTGAAGGCGCACCGTGTTGCTCGGCAATTACCACGGTCAACCTCGTAACTTCTTGCGCGAGTACTCGCGCCGACCCGTGTTCCCCGGATCGATTTGAAATTAGACTCGCTACGGGTACACGTGTAACCTCCGATCGCCTGATGTTCGTCTGCGCATTTACACCACGTCCTCCAACTGCTCCGATATTTATGGCTAGCCCATGAAATATGGGGCTGAACGGTCATTCCGATCGAGCCTTTCCGAAGAACCCTGTACCCACGATATTCGTAAGTAGATCGTCTCTCTCTAAACAACTATACGTTTCCGTGAACTACTGAATTGTTGTGAAACATGCTTGCCTGATCCAAAAAATCTGAAACAAATGATCTTGAAGATATGTATTAATTTTCAGATCTGAACGACGAATTCCGGTCATCCAAACATGATCAACGTGACCGTGAATGCATTAAACGATGCACACCGATGATCCAGCTCCGTCCCAGGGCGAAACCGATTCGAAATGATAAGCGGAGCTAACGATAAGTGACTCACGGCACGACCAACTATTTTAATTCAGCAGAGACAGAGAGAGAGCTCGTCCCTTCGGTTGCATAAGTGGCCGGAGAGCGTTAATCACGGCTAAAAATAACCGTGACACGGTCGTGCGTTTCATTCATGCCCGGTTTACCAGCGGCGGCGAAATCAATTCCGGAAAAATTCGATCCCCGTCTAGACGACCTTCCCTTCCACGACCGATTAATATTCATATCACTCGCGGCGTATTCGCGGTCGCGCGATATCGATCGGGTTCTTTTCCTCCGGCGCTCGAATACCAATGAGATCTGTATCGATAATCGAGAACCACGGCACGGGGAAATCAACCACGTAATCTCCCCGCGATATTATGCTCCGCGCGAACCTGAAAGACCTGCCCTCCGAGGAAAAACCGAGGTGAACGTCTCAAAATCATCCTCTTGCGAAGCTATCGACGTCGCGGGGTGGTCCAGAACGTCGTTCCTGAAACTCGATTAGTCGAAGAGAAACGTCAGCCTCAGAACGGAGATTCCAGGAACAGTCATTGCAACTTTTTAACACGTTTGACTTCAGAACAGCCTTCACAACCTACCTCGAAAAAACTTCATAGAACTAAATTCATTTAAGTAAGGAGAACCAAACTGCAGAAGTTTGCCACGACGATAATTACTCTCCCGACTATTTCGAGTCTCATCTATCCGAAAAAAGGTAGACGAAGTTTTCTTGTGGTTTCTCATTTCTTAAGCGTTCAAGATCCCTTGAGGCTTCAGAAATGATCGAAAATTTGCCACGTTGACGTTAGTTTTCGACACTCTCCCCCCCGCTCCTCTTCTGTTCGTGTTCGCCAAACTTTCCTTTTTGCGTGAGAACTTCGTGAAGGGTGAGAGCACGTTTCGATGTAGGCGCGGAAAACTTTCACGACGGGTGGAATAGGGTGGTGTTCCGACGATAAAGATCAAACCATCAGATTGTACTTCGTTCCAACAGCGAGATAACACTTCATAGAATAGCTCATAATAAATGTTGTAATAATATAGTAGAGCCTTGATCTAAGAAAACGGAAACCGAAGGGTCTAAGAAAAACGAATATCCCTTCACATACAAGTGTAGGTTTTACAGAGAAACGAAGGAGAAGCAGTAAAAGCAAATAAATATAATAACTAGACCGCGGATTTTACACATTTTTGATAAAAATGGCTACGTACAATTTAAAGCAATGGTCATATGAAAAAGATTTAAAACGTGGAAAAATTTTTTATTTGGCATTTGTGTCTTGCAAACAATGCAAACATCTTTTATTTTGTTAATAATAGATTCTATAAATAAATCCTACACAAATAACAGAAATATTTAGCTGTCCGCGTTTCAATGGCCACAGAAAACACCGAAACAAGTTAAAAGGAGTAAAAGATAGATATTCGAGTATCGGGTCTCAGAAAAAGCAAATCAGGAGATTGGATTAACACCCCCCACACCCGATTATTTATTATTTTAGTATCGGTTGCTCCACCTGTTCCAGCGAAACCGGTATCGACTTTACGTCTGCGAAGATTAGTCGTCAACTTTTACTCCCTTTTTTCCACAGGCACGTCGTTAGCTTGTTCCATTGTAGCCGCGGCAAAAGAGTCAGTTAGAGCCCGCGGAAGAAGCGTTTCGTTCTTAGGCGGAGATTACCGCGAAGATGATGAAGCAGACTGAGAGACCGAGGAGAGCTCTTTTAAACACCGTTCTTAGGAACAAACTTATCGATCTGCTTGCTGCTCGAGCTTCTGCTCTGTATACGCGGTGGCAACGAAGTCGGGCGTTGCTCAAGTTATTGTACATGTCGGCGATCGATACTGTTTAGGAAGTAATGGTGAATGAATCGACATAAATTCCGATTTGTAGACACATTATACTGTAAGTCATACATTTTTATCTCTCGTATTCGATACAAAAAATTTTGATTTCGCAGTTTGATCGACTATATTCGTGTACGTACAATACATGTGGATATTAACATACTCTTGCGTAAAGAGAAAAGAGACAAGCAGGAAGACTTGAGATAAAAATGTTTTCTGAAGAAAATTATGATCTTATTACCCCGACACCATATAATTAGCCCACTCTTAAAAATTCTCATAGTATCATTACTCACTTCAGCATAACTAAAAATGTTTCCGAGGCTACGCGAGACTTTCAATCAACATGTAAAGAGAAATTTGATCTCGAAGATCAGCATGGAGATCAATTTTAATATTTCGTTAATCACGATAAAATCTCTCGACAATTTGATGAGCACGAGCAAAACTGCAGAAGATCCACAGCTTCACGGAACTCGGTTCCCGATTTTATATAGTTAAATTACACTTAATCCCTCGTCGTTCAGCTTTCAATAAGGCGAATTATTTATTATATGTAGTATCCTGCGGCGATTCCCAGGAATACCATTCGTAATTTATTCTCCTTCCTGTCGGAGGCTTAATTGGACGAACGACCACGTCCAGTGGAAACCAGAGGTCGGCCGCCTATCGATCTAATGACAAGCGATAAGTACTTATGCGCTTGTTCCTCGTCTCAAATTGAATCGCATCCAACCGGCCGTTCGTTCTCAGAATTATGAGCTTTGCCGGGGTACAGACGATAAACCTGCTTGAACGATAACGGCACTGTTCGTGCAATATCAGCGGACTGCCGATTGATTAAATGAATTCGAATGCTAACGGGAACGTGCGCATGGGCACTCGTGCGGTTCGCTAAATCTCCCCGATGAGCTTTGTTCAGCGATTGGGACTGCGTGAAAATACATTTCAGAAGGGCTCCTTCCTCCAGATCAAACTGTTCAAGGTACTCCACGAGTCGATTCTTCCTTCGACGCCCTGAACGTCGCGTGAGTTATATTTATGTGGATTATGTAGATTCCAATTTTTCAAATAGTTACTTTTATTAAGTTAATGAAGGACTTTTAATAATAAACAGGCGACTAATTGTCTTGAGAGTTTAGAATATTAGGACTTTGTATCTTTGGGATTTGCAACGCACAAAATTCACAGCTTGGTCATCGTAAGAGACGATGAACGAGTCTTGCCCTACAGATTAGTGAATGAAGTTCTTTAATGACTCATCGTCCCATTACGACCGCAATAGTAATAGGTCGTAAGTTGAACGGCCGAAACATACCTTGGGATATGTGGGTGAGCCGAATCCGACCTTCAACGGCCATCAGAAAAGATCAATGCGGCGTAACCTCGTGTGTCGAGCATCATGAAAATCTCATGAAATTCCTGCTTTCGTTGAGTGGGCTATTCGTCTCGGCTGATGCTTAACGACGTTGTTATACTGATGAGCTGAACGTGTTCAGTCGCATGACTCGCACGAGCCGTTCAGTGTCCACTAGACATTTTACGATCTTCCGCGACTTATCCCGTTACCGAATGTAATACATATATTATTTCCGTTTCATTTTCATTTCGATTTTATTTTTCATTTCATTATCATTTTATTTCATTCAAATCAATTGTAACAGTAGATGTACATTAAAATTATAGGAACTATGTACATATTATATTGAAGGAGTTGTAGACACTATGATTTTCTCAAAGCATAAACACACGAGAAAGAATAAATCATGAAACATAGCAGTAGACATCGACTGCTTTGAAAAATCATAAAAGTACTTTCCTCTTTCCCAGACAAATAACAATCGGTAAGGAATGAGGTACGTGACAAGGTTCCAGGGGGATGTAATATGCTTTCCTCCTGGAATGGAAATCTGTAACGACTCGTACGATTCGGAGAACATCGAAGCTAAACGACATCGCAACGGATGTTTCGAAGTCGCGTGAGATTGCAACGAGGGGAGCCGTTATTTTCCTGTCGTGTCGAAGAGGGTTGGAAAGGGAGGCGAGCCATATTTTCCTGTCGTTGGAAAGGGCCAGCATCGGATCCATCAACGATCCGCACGAGCCTTCGCGTACACATACCTCCGCCCTTGAAAGACGAACCTAATCTTTCGCAGACGAGGGACAGTCACGCCAGAGGGTGGAGGGTTACAACCCCCCGTAGACTTCTAAACTTCGTAAAAGGGAAAGCAGACACTCGGGGAATCTGCGGGCGTTCATTTGTTCAGGTTTCTAACGGCTCCGACAGATTTCGACAAGATTCTACTTCACGGGATTTAAAGATGTAGAACTCGAAGAGGGTTAAAAATCTCAAAATCGATACGTTCCCTTACTACAAGGAATCATTCAGTCAATGAACGGCTGGATGTTTTCCTTAATTTAGTTTTCGTAAGATTCGATATTAAAGTGGTAATTTTTATAAACATCCGATGTGTGACAGAACTTTCTCTGTTTTCAACTTTTACCAACATATTTCTGGCATTTCTCAGATTAAAATGAGCCCAAGCATGACACAACTGATTTGGAATACAAGAACTGAATCAGTTGTTATCGGAGCGGGGTTAATTGAGAAAAGTAAGGAAACCAGCGCGGCACTAGGGGCGTTTTCAAGAACTCGGCTTGCTTCTGCAGCAAGGTTGAAGGTGGCCCAAGTGTTCCAGCGATCCGGTAGGTCCATCGAGACTAACTACACCCCTCGACGAGGCCTTGGAGTGATATGTTTCGAGCACCGAGAGTGTTTGCGGCAGAACTCCGTTCATTCTCTTCCGTTCCTCCGATCTTTCACCTTTCCGCGGGGCCTCTCTCATTTCCATTTCCCTCGGCAGGCTGTTTTTCCAGTTTCACTCTGCCTTTGGTAGCGGGCAGGCCCCCCTCGCTACACTTTCGAGTTAGCCGGGGGAATCGTCGAGGTAGCTGTTTATTACACGGCCACCAACTCCACTCTCTCTCTCTCTCTCTATCTCCGCGCGCGGCATATCATTTTTTTCTCCCCCTTTGCCAGGATTTTCCACGCACGGATAACTTCTGCGAGCGGTTTGTAATATCGTCCCTTATTCTCCGAGCGGGGCAGGCCAACGTTCACGGCGTAATTTGAAAGAGAGTATAATTCTACACCGTGAAATTACACGGTAAGTGTTTCCCAGACGAAATTCTGCTTTCGGGAAAACGTGCCGCCGCATGCTGATGTCGGCTGCATCGTAGTTGGAACAACAAACCCTCGGGTCCGCGCTGTTTCTTAGACCGTGTAGTTCCACAAGTTACTGCGTAACGTCAATTAAACCAGGACTCGCCGACTATGTAGTGCTCCGAGAGTCGGACACAGGCCCGGACCTACGCCAGTTTAAATTTGACGATTTCATAAGATGAATTTTTCTGATCGAAGTATTATTCTTTCTATTGTTATGTGCATAAGATGCAGTCAACATAAACAAAAAATGGCACACATCAGAAATGGTTTTTGACGTTTTTTATTGAATATGATTCCAGCTTCAAGTAGAACAATGAAATTAAAGGAAAATCTAGTTGCAGCTTGTCATAGAGATTAACACTAAACCTACCATCACCGGACAAAATGACCGATTCCAGATGTTTTATTGTACGATTATTGATATAATAAAAATAATTTCTGAAGAAATTAGTGTAGATATCTTGTACTGTAGATATCTAGTGGAGCACATATTACGATAGGAGCTGCACGAAATATAAGTAAAAACAATCTTGTCATTTTTATTTTAGTGTTAAATGTGTAGGCTAACTAAAAATATTGCAAGTGCCATGTTAGTCGGTATAATTCTTCAGAAAATTACAGATTACTACATTAAAAATTGTATAGCAATACATATAGTATTACTACATCCTCAGCGTTACAAGAACTTCCACATTTATCGAGCCTCCCTATCTAGTCTATAAATATTGCATGACTCTATGTTAAGTAACTTTATATTAAAACATATATCAGCACTAACTATTGCGCTTTTCATTAACAGAAGCCAATAAAACCATGAGATATCAATATTCTTTCGATATAATCATTTTCTCCCGTTTGATCGCCAACGTATCACCCCGTGCTGTGTCGGTGCAAGCGATAAAGATTAGTATGTAATAGGTTCCCGGATATCGGCTTGTAACAGGTTCGCCGAGACACCCTGTATCGTTCGATACAGCTTCTCGTTTCGTAGATTAACCGGAGTTTGTCCTCGAGCTTGACAAACGTGTCTCGGCTAGCGGACAGAGGGAAATACAGAAGAGGACAATCGTTGAATTTCCAGTGGCAACTCCGGAGCCATTAACCCCCCGCAATGCCTCGCATTTAACCCCATGTCTTCTCTCTCGTCTTTCCATCTCTGATCCTTCTGGTTGTTTGATGTCTCGCACGCGTTTGCGATTATCCAACCCCTTTTGGACGCATGGTTTCAAAGCACTGGCTGGGTAATATTTGCTGTGCCATCGGAAAAAGAGATTGTTTCGTTGATTAGGGTAACGCGTGGAAAATGTCTAGTAGTCTCTTGCACGATTTTATTAATCGCCATGAGGAATGAGTTCAGCTTTTTCTAGAAATAAGGATATTATGATTTTATCATCCAAGTGTCTTAATCAATGTATACAAAATAAAACTAATTTTTGTTTGTTTCCTATGAAAATATTATATTTCATGTTAGCGTTCCGTATTTGGTGAATTCGAAGTTCAACATCGTTTTTATTGTAAAAATCCAAAGCATTTTTATCGACGTTGGAAACACAAGATTTAATAACAAAATATTTCACGTATATTTTCGAGGGAACAGACATTGAAAGAAACGAGTTTCGAAGCAAAAACGAACGGGAATGCCGGCCGATTGCGATAATCGAAAAAGAAAATCGCGAAAAAGCGCGTTCATTGCTACGAACGTGCGCGGCCGAACGGATATACACTTTTTCCCGTCGCGCAACGATATCGAGTATCGAGTTCACGAAGTTTACTTGGTATCGATTCGAGATTGAATAAACGTTTCTCCTCGCATTATCTAATCTTATCGTCGATGCGCGATACCTCGCGAGTACACGTATGTACAATATCTGCTATAATAATCTCCCGGTCAACGTGGCTCGGGTTTCGTATTCGTGAAAACCAACTTGTGCTTATGGCAAATTTTCGCTCGGCAGTCGGTTCGTTGCACGATAGTATCGTGAATGGAATTTTTCCATTGTCAGAGGTCGCCGAGGCGTGCTAATTACCGGTCAAGTTATAATTGGTCACGCGACAATTGGAGAGTGTAACGTAAAACACGATGGAGTAATTACTCACTTCATAGAACCTGTCTTGTTAAAAGTTGACGTATTTTGTAAAAGTTTAGAAATTTTGTCAAATTTCAATGAAAATGCAAGAAAATAGCTCTTTTTACTAAACCATGGAAAAAAATTCGAGTCTACTGAAAAATTCTATTCTAATGATTTTATTATTCTACAGATTCTAAAATATCTATTCCTAGAAAGAGAGAGAGAGAACATTTTTCATTCTATAAAAACTCCACGAGCACAGGTATTTTCTTGAACGAGACCCAAACGTTTGAACAGAATGTTTTAAAAACGAAAGATAACTGTTTATTCTCGTTCCTGACGCAAACAGCTCTCTATATTCGCAAGAGAAATGGAAAACGTTAAAAATACGATGACGAGATAGCAAGAGGCAAAATTGCACTTTTCGTCGACGGACGGGTAGTGAATTATTTTCTAAAACCTAAAAGCGTAGGGATAAAGAAGGGTCGATTTTAAAAATCGCAAGGACAACGTTCTTTGGAAACGCTGTTGTGCATTAAACCATAGACGAACGAGTTTCGGGAGGGATTTATAGACGGCAAGCCGAGTTTCCACGTAACATTTTCGAGCGAACGTTCCCGCGAAGCGGTCCAAAAAAGGATAAAAGAAGATCCTGGCTGGTTGCCTGACCTGCTTGGACGCCGTATCGAATAGCGAGGGAACATAAAAGGATGAGAAATTGAAATGTCTCTGAGATAGGAGTACAACGTGGAACCGTCCAAACGTTTGCAGAAAGAGACGAGAAAAAGAGAATAACGAGATTCGGGGTTACTCCGAAGGAACTGTTCCCATTAGAGCTGTACATCTATGTTCGAGTCGTTCGCCCCCATTTCCGAATAAACCCTTTGACCAATAAAGCGGTTTAATCCTATCCAACCTAAATTATTATATAGAGTGCTCCACCGAAAGGTGGCAACCTACATATCTCCTTTAATTGCGATAATATCAAAGCTACTAAGCTCGTCATAAAAGTGTTTCATTTTTTATTAACTCTCTGACGGCGGAGTCGGGTCTCTGTTGACCCAGATGTTTCTGGATAGTATAAAAAAAATGTATAAAAAAACTTTTTAAAAACCACATTTATATTAAAATGCACTAAAAAGGAGAAAATAATTTTTTTAATAGTCACTAATGCCTAAAAAAATTATTTTCTCCTTTTTAGTCCATTTTAATATAAGCGTGGTTTCTAAAGTTTTTTATATATTTTTTATTTTCTACTTTTTAGTCTTTTTTAAATGGAACGCAAGATATGGAAATACGCGAGAAAGAATGAGGGGATGAGTCCGAGAGACGACGTCTCTTGATGGAGTCCGAAATTGTCCGAAATGGAACTGAATGAACGGAACACCACACTGAGTTCCTTCGGTGCGAAGTGGGTCAGTGGAGTGGAGATGAGTCAGAGTGGGACACGTAGTGGAGTAGGGAGCGCTGGGGCGCGGAGTGGGGATCGCTGAACGCGATGACGTACTACCGAGCGTCGCGCGACGAGGTGTGACGGTTAATATTAAAAAAAAATTTTCTCCTAGACGCGCGCAGTTTTTTAAAAATTTGTTTTTTAATATTGCATTGTCATCCAGTTCTGAGCTATGTTTAAAGTTTCAAGTCTCTAGCTCAGCGGGAAGTGATTGAAAATTCGATTACAAGATTTGACGCATACAACGACAACTCGGCAAGCTAATATAAGCGTGGTAATAAAAAATTAGCTAGTCTCTTAGTGTGCAAATCTGTTACTGTTACTGAAATCCGAATATCGTTAATGCTTCAAATGATAAGTGATCGATTAGATTCGACTTTTTGAGATTGAATTGAGGACAAGTTTTAAACTCGTTTGTGGAGACCGTAATCCCCGGTGTCCTTTGAAGCCTCCGTAAACCTGCGAATGATGTCGATGAAACTTGGCAATTTATCTCGCTATCGGGATCCCGATGTTATTGAAAGCGCTCGTCAGGGTGTTTCCCCCGAGCTCAATTAGTTCAACATTTTGATACAACTGTAACTGAAACCTCGGCTCGCTCGATATATCAACGATAAGAACGATTGGAAAATGCTGGATTTCCAATAGCACTGTGAGTATACAATAACTCTTTATTTTTTCGACAACCTTCAGCGTATTCCGGAAACCGTCCTTATCAACGTTTGTGCATTCCAACGTATTAACATAATCAATATATATTTTTGTAATCCAATTTTTACAGAAATAGAAATACGTCGTGACCAACCCAGTGTAAACAAAAAAAATAAATTTTTTCACGTTGGCACATCGCGGTGAGCAAACATCTCCACTTCCACGTGTTCTAAGAATCCCTATCACGTGGTTCCAATTCCCATAAACGATAAAACCCACAATCCCACAGGTAACCGAGAGCTTTGGAGTTCCACCTACGCGAGAGGAAGGAAGCTCAGAGCCAGCGAAATTAGAGGCTTATTCGACGACCATACTCAGCCGATAGGCTCGAGATATCGAGCAAGGGTTAAACTGTTCATGCTTCTCGGACTCGGTATCATAATTGCGAGGGCTCACGGACGTCGCGTGTAAACTTTCTATTTATATTCGCCACTAATTCGCATGGAACGCCGATGACTTGGGGATTCTAGAGGGTCCGGGGAGCAAAAGGCGGGCCAGAAAACGAGAGAGAAGAATGATGAGAGGATGGTGGGTACCGGAGAGGTAACCGAGCAAAGAATGAAAAAGTGGGATCGCCCGCGGCAGGTACCCGTGCACCTGCCCCATATACGCAGGGTGCATCGGCTGGCTTCGAGATGAGATCTGCAATTTCAAGATAGCCGAGCGAATAAAACGCCGCTCGAAACGATCCCATCGATCCAAAAGTTCGTTTCTATATCGAGATCACGCGGCAAATTTGTCAATCCTCAACACGGTGCATTCGATAAATTCACAAAACGATTTTTTCTTTGGACGTATCAGTTGCATAATCTTTGCATTGTCGGTTCATCTAGTTAGAGTGTACCTTCTACCGTCCTCCATATTAATTGCATCGATTTCCATAAAGTCGTTTGTCTGTGTCGCTCTGTTGAATACGGTTGTTACCATTCTTAAAACGAGACAAAGGATATCAAGACTTCATTTTTCATCATTTTGTCAGATGCATTACCAGTGTGACTTTTATTCCGACAAGTCAGACAGGTTGGAGTGAACCTTTTGCTACAGTCCAGTTTCATAATGTGCTTTCTTGAAAAGTTTTTGCACGTGTACTTTTGTTCACATTCCTCCATTTTTGTGAGTTGTTTTACGAAGATCGGGGCAGGGGAATGTCTTCCATTCCGGCCAAAAGTTGAGCACAGGTTTCGATCAGGATCAAGTATCCTCCGAGATCCTTTTTAGAAGACTCGATGGCGCAGTCTGTATCCTCCGACAGGTCCCGAACACCTTGAAATCATAGCGTGTCAGGTAGTGGTACGCAGAAGTGTGCTCGCGTGTCCGAAGAATCTCGAAGACCGTGGGAACATGTCCTGGGAATCTGTCGTATACTCTGATTCTTAAATACCCCGTGCACCCTAAATTATAGAGTGCTTGGTGTCTCTAGTCCCCGTACTCTCCGAAAACCACTTCGAATTTAGAAGAGGGAACGAGCTTCCAGGCTGATTAACCATTCGCGCTGGGGGTGATGGCTTTTAATTAACAGAGCAATAAATGTTTCAGTTTACTCGCCGGCAATATTTAAAGGTCGCGTCTTTAATCCTTGTTTTACGAATGCTTGGTCATTTCAACGGAAATAAAACTGCTGATTGGCTATTTTTATTCGGTCGTTTATTTATGAAGATGTCGAATTTTATGCTTCATTTCCTTTTGGAACATATAAATGAACTGTTATTACAACGAGCTCTAAAATAATACTACAGACGAAAGGGATCAACGAGGTAAGAAGTTAGGTAGTATTCCGGATGATTTTCGGCTCGGAATTCCGAGTTCATTCCAACATAACCGAAGACGATACAACGTAGTATCAAGACGAAGAAACAGTTTCTCCGCTCGAAGAAACTTGGGAAGAAGGTACAATGATCGAAGGGGGTCAAAAGGGGTCCGTCATAGAAGCGTATACATGTATACGTCGACCCGTCTAGATCGAAACCGAGAAAGCAAGAGAGAGAGGGAGACAAGAGAGATTGTTCTGGCACCGGCATGTCGTGGGCCGGAAGTTCTGTCCAAATATTTTATGTGGGGGCGGAAGGGTGGCACAATGGGCGGGTCAGTGGCCTCGCTTTCTGGAGATTCTTTCGTTGGATCCTACCCACAAAGGAACCAGCCCTCCTTTTGTCAACCGCGAGTAATAGAGACTCGTGACTGACTATCTTGTACCGATTTGCGCGTATTCCCTTTGTCGCTGTTCGTGAAACGCTTGGAAACTAATGCATTATGACGTTACATGCGCTCGAAACAGCTGGAATAAGCCAATGTATCCATGTATCTCTGCTTATTTTTATTTTACTTCTTATTTCATTTGTCATTTATTCTATTGTTCCACTTTTTATGTGTAACCTGTTACTGGATGAATTCCCAAGATATACGAAATTTTGGTAGGCTTTTGAGACGAACTGTAGATCTCGAAAAATTATGGAACATAGCGATGACAGGCAGAGACGTCACCCAATCAACGACGTTGTTTATCCGCGCGACCAAATCGATTTCAACATCCTCAATATCGATCAAAACCCGCACAATGACGCTGTTACGTCAGACACGATGCGTGTGCATATAATATCGCGTCTCCGCTTGATACCTCATTCCGCGAATGACTGTCGCTTTCGCAACGGCAGAATGTAAACGTCAGTTCGGTAATAAAGGCGGGGGCGTGATATTTTTCCGCGTCCCGTTCAACTGACTTTGCAATTCTCCACGATAGATTCGCAATAGGAAAATCAACGAGGCGGATACTCGAGGAAAAGCGCGATTTCGCGACCGTTTATGATGGCACTCTACGCCACTGCGTCTCTTGACGCTGCAGGATCGTAACGCTGAAAGCACGCAGGAAATTGTCGCAGGGGTTAAGTGTCAATAAATAAAGCGGCCCGTCACAAGGCAATCAGGCTAAACTTTACGTTCTATTCTTCTTGATGGCCTGTTTGTCTTTCTAGATGCCGAAATCAATTGAGGCGACACCATGCGACACGTTTCAACTCCCAGCTAGGCGACTGCCGCATGCCGCTCGCAAAATCGCGACAAGACACATTCCTTTTCTTAAGAATTTCCGTCTACCTGCTCATGTATGTATATGTATATCGGTTATCAGGTAGATGTGTGCATATGAAAGCGTCAGGTGTAACAATTTTATTCAAGGTATCCGCCTGAGTCTGAAGACTGATGAGCAGCATCTGAATTGTTTACACTGTTAAATGTCAGCTTTGAACCCAATCTTCCGAAGTACACCTGAATTTTTAACCGATTTATTCGCGAGCAAGGGCAGTTAAACTATCCTGTTACTCAAGATCGATCAATTACGATTACGGGATCGTATGATCTGTTCGAGCACGGTTTGACTACCTGGTCAAGTATAGAGTTACCTGATCGATCAATTGTCCCTGAGAGTATCGTTACTCGTATTACATTTCGTAGTGTAAAACTGTGCTCTGGCATGAAACTGAGCAATTTAACCTGTGCATTGCAGATGAAATTACGATCCTCCTAAGTGCTAAAACCGCAATACTGAAAATAGTGATCTCTGATTTAACCACCGAATGTCTTGGATCGGTGATGACCCACGGTCACGAATCTTTCGTCTAAATTCTAATCTCCTAGCAGCAGATTCGAAGGTGGGGCCATTAAAGATAAGAGCACACCGCAGTATCGTCAACCAAAAAATAAATCTTTGAAACAGGTGAAATCATCGAGGGGCGCGCGATAACAATTGTTATAGCGGATCCTCCGCATTGTAGCAATTCCCAAAAGCTTTGTAATGAATTCGTTCAGGGAGAGGCAGCGAAAGCTCCGGCCGCAATTAGAATCACCGGTCGCAGACACGGCTAAGCCATTTTTATTTATTGCCAACGTACATTACCATGTCGCTCCGATAAGGGAACAAAGGTAGCCGAGGTCGTTATCGTGCGTACACCTTGAACGCAGAAGCTTGTTGCGCCATTGCTCGCGAGAAATCTTTATAGAGCGCCGATTGTTCTCGCTCACACGCCGAGCGTTCTAGTCAGCAACAAGTAGTCAGACTGTACTATGCCTCTTCGTGACTACACGTGTAACCGTGCACGACAATGCTCGGCACTCGCAAAAGCTGCCGGGAACTGGATCGATCCTTTATTTCATTCTGAATCATTTTTACTTCGTTGCGGACACATCAGATCACTCGAACATAGCTAGGAATTAATTACAACGTGTCTAGGCATGATTCAGTATATTGTATCCAAAGAGAATAAAATTTGTTGTTACTTGCAAATAAATTTGAAAACAGAATAAAGAAAAAGTCGTGCAATTTTGAAATGCGAAAGTGCCAGCTACCCGACACTTCCGGTCGGCTTATTTCGAGAATGTTTCCAAGGAACGCGTGGATCTCTTATTTTTGCTAATGTCATGGGCCACAGGATGCGGGGGAAACTTTTAATAGAATCCCTCCTCGCGAATCTTTTCCTCTTCGCGAAAGTTTCTTTGGTTTCAAGGCATTCGGAGAAGCCGTGTTCGCTGGAACTTTGCCGACCACCACACCGCAGTTTCATTTATGCACTCGTTTGCATTATTTCGACAGTTTGCTACGCCCTCGACCGTGATATACATACTTTGCCGTGATGATTATACGGTTATGCGCAAGATTTTAGTTCGAAAGTTTCAAAGTACACTCGACTTATCTGATGTTCGCGAGCTCGGAAAAAGCCGATCAAATTTTATTCCGCCTGGTTACCTTACTACTTTCATATAATTTCACTGCATAATGCGCGATTTTTAGTCGTCGCGACGTAGCCACTTTTACAAATTGATTCGATTCAATTACCAAGCTAAACTTATCAACTAAAATTGTAATATTACGATCCTTGTACTACAAATTTTCTCTGCAATTTTTTAGTACATGAGAGGCGCGTAATTTGTGCCACGTGACTCAAAGGGTTAAAGTTTAAATTGCATGCACGAACATGAAAGAAAATTCTAGACGCACTCTCAATACGCGATTGATTTATCAACGAATAGGGATCAGAATTAGCGTCACGTTAATTTGTGGTTGGTTGATAGGGGTTGACACAGGA
This sequence comes from Lasioglossum baleicum, assembly GCF_051020765.1. NCBI lineage: Eukaryota > Metazoa > Arthropoda > Insecta > Hymenoptera > Halictidae > Lasioglossum > Lasioglossum baleicum. The sequence continues at coordinate 13,342,227 of NC_134933.1, read as the reverse complement.
CTGGACATTCTGCGGGTACCCATTTGCAACCGACATACACATAAGTGGTGCACGAGTCGATCGTGCATGCTCGTGTTCTTTTATCAACATGCAACGGTGATTCTGAATGTCAATATTAGTTAATTGCGTTCTAATTCGAAGCTTCGTCGGTTTCATGCCTCATAAAGACTATTACGATAAACTGAATAATTCGGGGAAGGGATTCACCGTTCGTGCGATTCATCGAAATTCTCGCAAACGAGTTTTTAAAATTATTGTTAGACCGTGAATCATAACTCATTCTATAATACAAACAATGACATAGTCTGAAAAATTAAGAAAATCTGAAGCACAATTGGAGAGTGCAAATTGTTCCGCAAATTTTCATTTTTGTAGTTTATTTGTTGAACTCGAAAGCAAACATTATTTCCGCTGACGACGTTCAAATGTTTGTCGACTTCCTATTTTTCTTGTAAATATGAAGCACAATTGGAGACTACAGATCGATCCGCACATTCCAATTTTCATAGTTTATTTGTTGGACTTGGAGTGTAAACTGTTTTTTCGCCGACAGTGTTCAAATGTTTGTCGACTCCCGATTTTTCTGGAAAATATGGCATGGAAATTGAAAAAATGGGGGAGAAGCGAAGTTGCATTGGAAAGACGACGGCAGTAGGGGTTGCTCGAGTCGAGACCGATCGATTCCGTGCTTCTCCAGCCACCCCCAACCTGGGGGTCCTTTCAACCCTGGTCAATGTCACGTTAGATTAGAAATTCACCCACGTTTTTTCCTCCGATACACCTAGACCGACGTTACCTAGCATCAGAAAATCTTTCGAAGCACAGACTGCTTCAAAATCAAACGTGTTCAAAACATCAACCCCTTATTTCTCAAATAATTATCACACCAATAGACTGCGAACCATTTATAACAAAAGTTCGTAGTTTGAAAGCGACCGCACGTTTTTCTAGTAACTTAATTTGCATGAGCAGACCCAGGTTGTTCCACAAATTGATTTCTTTGTGTTGGAACAGTGGACAATAATTGTATTACACAATGCGTTCTAACTACTGGATATAGTATATTTGTAATACTTGTAATACGTGAGCAGCGAGTACGTGTTTACACTTCGGAGGTCTACCAGAGAAGAAGGTTACATGCCGTAAACGCGCAATACAATATAACATATAGTACACAACAGATGTCGCAATTATACAGTAATGATATGTGGAAGATTTCTACACTTTGCAAGATAAATAATACATAAAATGGTAGTAGGAAGCGTTTAAACGTTTCTGGTTGGAAGTAAGCTATGTCTTCTTGTTTGGTGTCCGCAAACACTTCCAATAATTCCAACAGTTGCACTCTGCTCCAACCGCAACGGTCTAAACCAGCACAATTTATCTTGTCTATTAAAGAATTGCCTGTCAATGTTCCAGTCCGACCACGGCCACGGTGGTACGAATCCCCATACGCGTTTCAGACGAGAGAAGGGAAGCACGTTTTGCCTCTTGCTTCTCGCATTCGCCTTTCTCTGCGGTGCAAGATAACCACAAGTGCAAATAACGGTAAATTGAAACGCATTAAGGGGCTATTCCCATTCGAAAGGGTCAAAAACTGACTTTATTTGATCATTTCCGTCCTTCTTCATCGGTTTCACCATGGAGAGTCTTGTCCTCCAAAATGTCAAGGTCCTCCATGTTTCTTTAAACGGCGTTCAAGGTCGTGCGAAGGTCAAAGCTATTATAGTTCATTGAATTGCTCTTGATGCTTTATTGCATCGAGGTGATAAAAATATACATTCTCATTTGAGGAAATATTAACGCGACCTTCAAATTTCAGGAAATATAACCTTCACGATCCAGTTATGTTGTTTACCCTTTATGTATACAGGGTGTTCCATTTAATGCCATTTTCTTTTAATTCTTCTCGACAATTAATTATCCACAAAGTCAGTTCCCAACGGAGCAACATGTAACGCCACAGCGCATCCAAGGAAATTTATTGAACCTAACTGTAACTCAAACGTACAGCAACTTGTCTGTTCTCAAATTGAATGTGCGCTAATGTTCACCGTCTGGAACAAACTATAATAATACCGAGCGTAAAACCGTTAGCAATCGGTCATTCGAGGGCGCGATCAAAATCATAAAGAGACTCACATTAAACTGGTTTTCACGTGTCCATAAACAACGGAAATATATATGCGTTCCCGTTTTACGCGTCTGCCAGCATATATTCCATGGGAAAGTACCGATATAACTTTGAATTCGCACTCGGTTCCTACTCGTAATGTTCGAGACCCGGGAAGTTAAACGAATAAACGCATTTACTAGACCGCGGAACATTGCGCAAATCAAAATTTTTCGAGTGTCATTCTCCGTAATTTGAAGCGGGTAACTGGCAGTTTTTTTATTCACTTTTTACACTCGAGTTCGTTCGAAGTCCGCACTTTGTCGCATCAAACGCGCCCGGTGCACCCTATAAACATGTAAAGCATGCAGTTTAGCGATTACTTACAGTTATTTAAATCGTTTCTGAACCTTCCAGCGAACTTCGCCGTAAAATTAACGACGTGAATGGTCCTCCGCGGATTATGCTTTTCAATGAGCGACGACGATGTCATAAACAGTTTCTAGAAGTCGACGTACGTACTTTCTTTCTCGGCTACTTTCTAGCTTTTCAGTGAGTTTTTACCGTGTCCGCCATAATAGTAATTTGTGTTTAATTCTGATTGGTGTATATACAAACAAATATCAGATGATTGCATAAGTTCGTGCCCGATTTGAAAATAAAATTCAAAGGTTAAATTTTAAAGATTTGGTTAAAGATCGGTCAAATTAAAATTAAAAAATGGTTAAATTTTCTACAATTAGAAAAGAATGGTGGCTATATGTATAATTGATTAATAAAGTTGTATTCTTTAAAATTTAACCATTGAATTTTATTTTCAAATCGGTCACAAACTTATGCGATCATCTAATAGTAAAAGTACACGATCTAAGAAACCGCACGGATCCGAAGGTTTTTTTTTTTAAATCAAGGCTTTACTGTATACTAATAAAACGTGATTTGTAAATTAGGTAAAAGAATGATATGCAAAATATCTCGAGATTAAAACATTTCATCCGAGATGGTTTGCCAGATGTTTGTCGTCGCCCATAAAACGTCGATTACCATGAAACGACTCGGATGTTATACAGTCAGCAAGAGTGTACTCCGAATCCGAGATAATCTCTTTGTCAGTAACGCGAAGTTCCACTTAATGAGAACGTAATACGATTCTTCCGATGAAGCGAAGGGGTGGTGATAACTGTTAAACACGAAAGCGTTGGCTAATGGGTAGTAAATGCGATAATGTAGTCGAAACTGCATCTCGAGGAAATCCGTACTCATTGTCAGTTTACGAATGCACGAAATTTTCTAATTACCCGTCTGAATAATAAATAAAGATAAAGTGCAGCAATCACTGCAAAAAACGAGGACGACGAACAGGTCAAATAAAAAACATTTCCTGCATTTATCTTTCAATAACCCTCGTCCGAATTGTGTTGTTTATTATTCCTTGTCAAATTTCAGTAATCGATCAAACTTTTATAAACATGTCCGTACACAATCTGATAATTATTGGTGTCAAAGAAAACCACGCCCCTTGATTTTCGACTTGAATCATGTGATCCACTTACGTTCCAGCATAATTTACAAAGCCTCCAATCGAACGTGAGCATTCACGAATTCCGCGACTTAGAGTCTCCCGTTTTCATCTCAAAATCATCATGCCTAATTCAAAGGGCTGAGAAAATGCCCAGAGCGTGAGGATTGTCAAATTTTCCAGCTTACGCCGACGCTCCGTCACACAAAATCATTCGAACGAGACGAATGTATAAAATGTCGACGTATGACGATTAATTAAAATTTATCGACGGGGAAAAAAAATCGATTTCGTGAGGAGCCTGCGGAAATATCGCGAATTCCATATTTCCCGCGACCAGATCCTGAACAATCCGGGACATTCTACTGTAATCGATCGCGGGGAAACGAGGAATTTATATTACCACGTACTGGGTGTCCAGAAATTATATGTTGCTGCTTTATGGTTAACTTTTGCGAACGAATGTTGAGAAATGAGTACATACATTGAATGTTGAAGCATTTACGTAAATCCTTAATGCACTTTATTCAACCAATGTTATTCATCTACTGTAATGAAACAATATTAAGCTATCATTGGTAGATAGATTGTTAAAAAAAATATGTTCGAAGTAATGTTTGTATACTGTCGTTGCACCAAATTGAACAATTTTCTCATTGTCCCGATCCTTTCATTGCACCTAATTGCATAGTTAGCAGTCTACATTATTCGCCTGGGGCTGCATAGTCACAGCTTTGAAAGCCTGATTCAATTTCCAATTGTTACATTCCAACGTTTGCTGTACGACGTCATTGAAATTAGTGCTCTGTAGTTACCAGCATTGTTTTCGCTAAAGTAGTTGGTAAATTATTTCGATTTTAAGGAATTTTCGTAGCAGTGGTTCAACGATTGACAATGATTATAACGTTAATAGTTGATCCAGTCTATTAGTTTTTGCAACAACACTAGTTTTGAGAAAGAATGCAACGCGCGTGGTTCTAATACAGTTTCATAACTACAGTTTAATATAAGTGCAGGTAAGCATACTGTGTACGTGTCGAGAAAAGCGGCGGAGCTTTTCGTCGTCGAAGTACGCAAAGCCCAGCAAAGCCACGACACCGCAGAAGTCACGGTGCTCGTGACGGGAGGTCGCGTGCGGCATCGTTAACACATAACGTGATCATTAACGCAAAGCACGCGCTCGAAGAATACCGAATCCACATCATTAAAGTTCTTCACTCTTTTCCGCCAGGGGAATGCTAACGCCGAGTTCCTCTTCTATCTTCCTCATGTATCGATTATTAATAATCGAAACGCTCTTGCTGCACGCTTTTTCGTTCTCCCGAACATTCTCGAATTTTTCGTTCTAGAATTAATTAAGGATGGGCGGGTACCCGAAAATTCATGATACCCAATCCAACCCGAGCGCTAGCCCACTCGACTTCGGGCATCAAGAAAAAACATGCTGTGTAAAATTTCAACCCCATATCACGATCGAGAGGGTAGTTATGCGGTAAAATCGAAAAATCTGTTTTTGCCGTAGCTGATCCCTAGTTAATGATGTTTAGAAATTCTGAGAAAAATCTGACGCATGTCAAGCACCCAAATCCGTACTCTGCAATTCCTTTAAAATTTTTAAATTGAAAATCCCGCTTGTAAAATATCAGAAACCTAAAAAAATCGAACAAATGCAGATTTCACATGTAAGTTCTAGAGTGATCACATCTATATGTATTTTTGCGGTACCAATATATTGTTATAATTATTGTTCGTGAATTTTTTCATGTTAAGATTTAATGCGCGATAGTTGAAAAAATATAAAAACCGATTTTTTCAGTTCCGACCCGTCTTAATGCAAAAATCAAGGCAGGTCAACGTTTTTATCGTAAAACAAGAAGCGGTCGTTTCGAAAGTGTTTCGGACCACATGTTCCGGTTAACATGTCCCGGCTAACCTCTTCCATAATTTGCTTTCACCGGTGCTTAAAAACGTGCACGCTTAGAATATCAGCAGTGTGCTTATGCGGGCGAGCTATGCGAGATAATATCGTATAGCGACGCGAAGCATCTTTCGCATACGGAACGCGCGCGCCGTTCGATCCTCTCCGTTTGCTGTCCGGGTCGTTTCAAAAGGACACGAGACTATTTTATTTTCAGGATAAATCCTCTTTTACGGACGCGCGAGGAGCGCCGCGTTTGACGTCGGCTTTCGAAACAATCGATAAGGCCTCTCTCGCTAAGTAAGAATTCTCTGCCGGTGTACGTCACGCACCTTCCACGAACGATAAACCTGAAACACGCATTCTGGAAGTCCGACGAATCTGCGAGCGAGACGGATCATGTAGGTGTTTCCTCGGAGTCATCGAAATACCGAGAATATCCATGACTTCAACGCGGACTTTCTTACGAACGTTCGTACCACGAAGCTTGTTTTTTTCAAGTCATTAGACAAATTTTTGAAGTTACTTTGTGAAAGATCTATGATCCTTATTCAGAAGCCATACAGAAGCCACTGATATTCTTTTATTATATAATTTCATTTTATGGTGCGTCTTTTATACCGATCATAATTAGGTACAAGTTTAACTCGTCGCGATCATCGAATTATTTATTAACCCCTTGCACTCCGAATTATTTTAAAATTTTCTTGCCAACAACTCCCTACTATTTTAAGTGTTTTATTTGAAACTGACTTCAAGGGACAGTTCCTTGACTGCTACTTATTTTAAACAATTTTGTTTACTAATTACATATATTAAATATTACTCAAACTTTGTTGTCATTTATATTTGTGGAACTTAAATAAATATAGGAAGAACCAAATACATATAAAAACCCGTTTTATTCATATTTATCTTGCTTTGAAGTCGAGTCACGCTCGATAAAGGAGTGCAAAGGGTTAATACTTTGATCTCTCGTGATGAAGGATGTCCCATGGTATGGTGTTGTAGACCAAAAATTGTCCTCGAGGCTGACAGGACTTTTGCACCGACTCGGCATTTCGAAATTTGACGACGACCGACGACACCCACGCGGCCAATGGAAAGCCCGACACGGATCATCGGTGTGACCCTCGCAATAGTCAACGTGCTGCTTCTCTTTGTGTTGCACGAAAGCGGCGGCTGTTCGGACGAATTCAACGATACACATCACCGTAATGGTCAAGGTCATACGAGGGCAGAGACAAAAGTCAGCGAGAAGGATCTGGTACACAATGAAAGCGGAGTTCCAACAGGACTCTGCGACCTTAGCCGTTGCTCAACCCGCATTTCACATGTTCCAGCTATGAAAACCTTTTTTCTCCACCCTGGGTGACCTTGAACACTATTCTCTTACGTGACGCACGGTCATTTAGAAGCTCCAAGCAGTCTACGAACTAAGATTTCAAGAATAACAGTAACAGTTTCATAAAACTTTCACAAACACCTCACAAGACTTTGAAAGTAATCAAACATCATGCGACGAGAAGCGAACTAGACAGCAAAGAAGCCTGTTGCTATAAACTGAAGTATTAAACACTTGCTCCGATCACTCCCACGGCTTACCCTCGGTTGGTCGACAACTCATTTCGCCGACACAGCTTTCATCGACGATTTGACCGTGTTAGTGTCGGTCAAACCGTGTCAATGAAGACATTTGTCGACGTTTTGACCGTGTAGATAAAAACATAGTGTCGACGAAAGTTTCTGTCGGTCAAATCGTCGATGAAAACAGTGTCGTCGAAATGACTTGTCGACCAACCGAGGGTAACCCCACTCCCACGCAATAAATAATGTTACACAAACAAATACGCACGGTTTCATTCTTCGAAGCGAGAATATGCCAATAATAACGTATTTTTGAACGTTATGAATCATCACGAGTGTCTTGCTCAACCATAACTTCTCTTTCGCTTAACCTTAACCCGAATAACAACCGCGAGAACCGATTCGAGGAGTTCTCTCCTTCGGACAATAGGTTGTAAGCAAACTTCTTGCGTTTATTTTTTAGAGAAGAATTTTTTATGCTTTTTCCTGGGAGCGTTACAGCCTGAAGAGATAAGAAGCGGGAAGAGGATGAAGACAATGTAGATTTAGTGTGTGAATAATCCAAAATATAAACGCTAGTGAATTCTGGCTAAAAGACTTCCTTTAAATAAACAAAGCAAATGGTAAATGAATCGCTCTCGCTTGGAATTTTTCCAGAGGACATCATTATTTCTATTGGCCTGAGGATGATTCAAATGATGAATTTAAATAATAGAGATTCAATTATTCTTTGAAAATAAAATTTAAATTTTGTAGTCAGCAATTTATTTCTTTGTATGCTTGTTATTTTATTAAAGATTGTAGCTGATGGATTGCAAAAATGCGTTGGCAAGGCAGACCATTGCGAACAGAAGGCGGGATCCAGCCGGCAGAATTCGATTAATCGAAGCGCTATCGAACGTTTAACATGTCGCGGACGTTTACCATAATACGTCGAGAACAGGCATGTGCACACGATCGTATAATATTGACGCAACGTGAGGCGCGGCACACAAGGAACTTTCTGTTCCCACAAAAGGATGTTCTCGAACCCAGTAAGTAACAACTGCAAATATTTGTCTTTTCTGCGCCATCTTGACAGGAGTGGCGTGCTGTTCCAACACTTCGATACCATCGCCATAACAACTTCATTTCCCATTTTACAACACACCTTTTATCTCTAATCGCCTCTTTTTTTCTCAGAACTAAAATCACCATGCTCGTCCAACAGTAAAATCTAGCCAAACAGAACGAATTCGTGGAACGGAAAAGATTTGAAAGTCACCCGGTATATGAAATGAGTTAAAGTTCCGACAACTATCATCATTTGAAAGTGAAATATTAATGGACTGCAGATTTTTATGCGAAACAAAAATCCTCACCAGAAACTACAAGAACTGGAAACCAAATATTTTTTATTTCTCAATTGAAATTGTGAAAAACTGAATAAGTTCAGTCTTGTAATTTTTACAAAACAATGTATATCACTTTGACTAAAACCAGAATGACATTCTTAAATTTTGGGAAAAATGCGTGTAGCCTGAATTACGAAAACATCTTTTTCATTTGGGTTTGTAACAAACTATACAAAATGTGTGCGTGTTTCGTAGATTCATATAAACTATACATGTACATGCTGAAAATTTCATCGAAATTGATTGATTGGTACACGAGTTACAAACTAACAAAACTGGTGAAAATCAATTGTGAGTCTGGCAGTGTATACTTATCGCTGAATTCGATTAAAAACCTGGTACGAAACGGCTCATTTTCGCCTGGTTTCTTGCGATTCGAATCAGCCGCCACACTTTCACCGATCGACACGCAGATCGCGTCGACCGCTCTGAACTTGTTACGTTACCGAATCGATAAAATCGAACCGCGAGTCGTGCCGCTTTTACGGTCCACGGGAACGCGGGTCCACCGAAAAGCTTGACTAAAAAAGTGGCCAGTCACGAGGCAGGAAACCGTTCCACGAATCCGTTCGGTTCGTCGAAACGAGTTCGAATTACGAAATTCGAACGGGAACGGCCGTGCACGAAATTTGAGCGGAATTCCAGAAAACGAATCCGCGGGGAACGTAAACAGTAACGTAGACGGTCGACGCGGTGTTTTCTTTCGTAGTCGCGCGGAAACACGGGAGCACGTACATCTAACAGCGGCAGACTTTCAGGTTGAAGGTCACGAGGTGAGAAATATTCCGCCTCGAGTGCAGAAAATAGTTGCCTACCTGGTTCAGTGTCGTCGGAATGATGTCAGGCGTTTGCGGCAGCATCTTTCGTGAAATTTATGGTTGTGCAGCCCTCGAGTCAACACGGTCTCGCCGCACGCACGATCGGTAGCATAATATCCTGGCCGAGTGAACGGGAGAAAACACCTTGACAGGATACACACAAGGATCGATTCACGAACGACTTCGCGGCACTCGTTAGCTTAATCACTGATTGTCTCGGCAGCGCACTAATTAATCACCGTACGAACGTCCCCAAGATTAACCTCGACGCGACCGGTAAATATCGTTTCGGTGTTTACAAAAATACGATCGATTTTTTCGTGTACGAACGACACACGGAGAGGACGTGCGTCTCACCACGAAGTCATGCGCGAGACTGACGGATCCGGGCGGTGTAGCTGGGACCGAGCGCTGCCGAACGGCCACGGAAACGGCCGAACACCTATCATCCCCCGAACACGAGCGCGCCATGGCATTTCTGAAACTTAATCGCTATCGACTGGCGACCTGCATTTGGATTATTGCTTCGGTTCGTATTTATTTCTAATATCGAGCCTCCTTTTTTCATTCTGTCTATTAATTTTCGTATTTAAAGTTTTTCAGTAGGTTCAGTGAAAAGTATAGTCTTCTCTCCGAATGCGACCAAACATCTACATTTTCAAAATTGAATTTCCTTACATAATAATAATAGTAATAAGTAGACTACGGATCTTTATGCATTTGTGAAGAGATTGGTTGGGTGAGATACAATATAAAACAGTAAAAGATTAGAAAGATTTAAGAATACTGTAATGTTGTTTTTAATGTAACAAAGTCATTATATAAGAGGTGAAATCAATTTTTATTTTATTCCTGCTTTCTCCACAATAAATGCAAAACATTTTTAATTTCCACATAAAGATCCGCAGTCTGGTAATAAGATGAGCATAAATTCTCGGTCTTCATAATCTAAGTAATATTTCTAATTTTTAGATTACGATAAGAGATTAAGAATTATATATGTATACAATGTAGATATTGCATTTGAAAATTACAAAGATAACAATGAGCCGACGTGGCGTGATTGATGGTAGACAACAGAACAATGGAAGTCTAACATACTTTTAATCAATCGAATCTTTAAATATTTTTCTTCAAGAATTATTTAATCAATTCCCCACGAGTCAACAAATCAAACAATTGACAAATTAGACACTTTTCAAAAATATTATTGAAACTTTACATACATGTAATACAACGTATTACTGTCTTATAAAAAGACTTGAAATTGTTTTATAAAAAAATTGCAGATAAATTTAAAGATAGTAAAAATAAGGGGCAGTAAAAGACAATACTGACAACGAACACAGAAATGTACAATACATCTAGCGTTAATAATTTTTGGCAGATTGCAGAAAATTAGCTAATTAAAATGCAATTTAGCAGCAGATAAAACGGCTGTCATCGTGGGCAGTATATTCCACGAACTACAACTTCATTCGAGGGGAAATATGCCAGTGGCATCGGGAGGTCGTTTGTATTCACCCTGTAATGGTAGTCCCGCAAGTCGCATAATAGTTGTATCTAAAGAGTCGGCTTGCGAACGACAAATTCCTTTCGCCGACCACTTCGACCATACTTGGAATTTAAACGCCGCGTCCACAAGACAAACCATTGAAATTCGCAGGAACACCATGGAAAGATCGAATGCCTGCGTCTACAGAGTCAATGCGATGCAGGCGTGTCGAATAAAATCGGAAAACAATTGTCGCCTTGCGTTGCAACCAAATAAACTGCGGATCGTTATGCATTCGTGACATATAAAAATACTGAAAAATACAAACTTCAATAGAAATTCGATTCTTTTGTTTATTTTTAGTCACGAATGTTATCACCGCTGAAAGTAGGTTTCTTAAAATTCGTCTATAAAAATGAAAATATTGTATAAATATCCGCAGTGTGTATATGAACGATCTTTTATTTCTCATCTGATTTAATAAGTTATTTAATGGTACCGGATCGCGTGTATTTACAGTGAATATGTTTTTGAACGGATCATTAATTTCAAATGGATCATTAATTTCTGTTGTCCTGACACACCTGTCTGGCGCTAATCATAAGGCCAATATGAGTCAGAAAAGAAGCATGAGTCAAACAAATGACTCTCAGCGGTGACTGACGAATTTCCCGCAACGTTTTCGCTAAAAGCGTCAAACTTATATTGTCAGTCAAGCTATTACCAGAAATGGTCTGCCCGAAATTCCGAAGCAGGACACCAAACTAGTATAACTGCGTTCACATTGATTTAACACTAATCGTTCTAGCAAGAAATAATATTAATTGTAATTTGAACGCAGGTGTTTATTCTTTCGTAAATTTATTTTATAAATTTTTTTTAACAACTCGTCGAAATGTTTCAGAAACACATTATGGAGATCCTAAACGATAACAAAATGCAGAAAGAAAATTGGCTTTTTGGATCGGTCATGCTAGAACGACTGGTTAAAGTTGCATGTTCTTATCCTGGTCTATCCGACCAGGACGCCATTATAAGAATGTTATACCTGGCATCTTCGTTTATTATTGAAAGACAATCGACCCGTCGCCGTTGCAGAGAGACTACGTCACACAACCGAGCCCGGACAAAAGCGAAATTAATTAGAAAATCCGGCAGAATTGGATCTTCTGGTATGACTTTCTACGACCTACATTTCATGGATTGCAGAACGGTCTCGCGTCCGCGTCGCTGGACCATCGTATCGCAGACTTCCGGAATAATTCACCGACGAATTCCATGGGGGTGTAGGCACCCGTTCCCATATCTCACCCGCGTTTACGTTACCTCGTAACAGCGGGATATACAATAAGTGGACGGCGTGGCCAGGGAGAGCTGGCGCCGCGGAACCTCTAGAAGACTATCCATAAAACATGCTCGCTCGGATGAGGAGGAGAGAGAACAACCGAGGAAGAAGGATGAAAAGGGTAGCAGCTCTTGCGATGGAAAAGGGACTAAACGTCTTTCCGCCACTTGTCTTCCGTGGCCACCGAGAAACGCTTAGGGGTGCGTTTACAAAAGAAACACCGGGAGGAAGAAACGTGAAAAATGACTGATAACCATCTGGAATTTTTTCTTCCGCCTCATACTCGGACCAGAAGATTCTTTAACGCCATGATGTACGTTTCGTTCGTCTACTAGACCTGTTTTCTCCATGGGTGTGCTACCATCCGGCCAGTTAATGTTCAGATCTAGAGGACGTTACAGTTTCAACTTCTGGTTTATCGTTTTCTTCAATTGAATTTTTTGATATTGATACTACAGACATCTCAATCTTATCCTCGGGCCAAACGATTATTTGATATCAAGATGGACGTTATGTTCGTCTACTAGACTTGTTTTCTCCATGGGGGTGATACCACCCACCAGTGAATCTTGAGATCTAGAGATTCGTAAAATTTCCGCTTCTAATTTGTGTGTTTCTCGACGTTACAAGATAGAACAGTGTTGTTCGACAGCGTAATCCGTTCGTACAACGGCAACATATCGAAATCATAGTACGAAAAACGTTTCACTGGTGGTTCGTCTCGAGGTTTTTGCCCTTGGAATAGCATAACTGTAGTATCGAAGCAAGAGTGATCGTGGCTGGTTCATTCATAGGGTCAACGTAAAAAGAAGACGTCCACTCGAAAGCCCAGAGACCACTCGTGCCTAAAAGCAAAAGAGATCGGTATGTGGATCAATTATACGGGTATAAGAAACGTGGCACGAATTAATGGGCGCCGGAGGCATACTGTAAAAAGGGAGAAAGAGGATCCAAAGTGAAACCATCCGTATCCTTTCTTAATTCGCGAGCGCGAAGTGTCTACACTACCGTTTTGTCAACGTTTTCGACTCGCGTTACCTTTTCCACATGGAACCACATCAATTTCAAACTGATTTTCCTAATAAATTATTGGGGGAAGACGACCGTGCGTTGTCGCGACTTGTATGAAGATAGATGATGGTTCCATGATAAATCGGTTACACGTACGAAAGTTAAAGCGACTTTGATTTTGAATAAAAAGTTTCCCGGTGAAGCAAAATTCCAAGTTTCGGAGTAATCCGATAAAATCTTGTATTTCGGCCGTTTTTCGAAGATGCCCGTGAACGGTGGAATCGTGCGCGATATGCATCGGCGCCTCGCATTCCGTGCAACTGGAAAAGTAATGAGAGCACTCTTTAAAAAAAGAGGTTCACTTGAAGTGCTCTGGAACGAATGGAGGTTGCCGAACGAACGCCCGCAGAGATATTCCGGTTCGTGAATAAATTGCCGATGGCAAGGCCACAACTAACGGCCGCCAGTCTGGCGTCGATATTCCTGCTGCCGTTTTGCACACACGTCGAACACGGGCCCGACACACGCGCTCGCTCATCTTCCTCCTCTCAGCCTCGCCAATTTCCTCCTTCTTCATCTTCGTCGCGGCCGTGATTCCAAGATCGATCGTAACTCGACTTAACAACGCTCGCGACACGTTCGCAGTCACGAACCCGCCACGAAAAAATGAATACAGTAGTGCTCACTTAAGTTCGCCAAGTTCGAGACCCGGAAGTCGAATTCTTGCGTTACAGGGTGGCGTTTCTCTTCGAGGGTCGACTCGAAGCTCGCCTCGATAAAATAAGAGGATAGATATATGTAGTGAGTTTTACCCTTTTTGGTCTTATCTTCTCAAATACGGTGCCAGTGGATTGCTGAGATTCTTCCGACTAAAATGAGTCCAAACATGACGTAAATCGGTCTACTTTTATAGACTTCATAGCAATCATGTGTACCAGATCGAGGGGTTTCTAGAATGGTGGGGGAAATGCTATAGTCAGAATCTGAGTGACGTCACGCAGCTATAGTGTAGTCTAAGTCTGAGCTTTAGGCACGAAGTGGTCGCTTAATAACCATAGCAGTTGAAGAAGCGACGTAAAATAAAATAATAAAAAAGGCACTAAGTGGTAGGGGAAAAGTGGGGATGAGTCGTGCAAATTTAAGTGTCGCAGATACAGTGAAATTTAAGTGAGCACTACTGTATTCTTTTACTCGGCAACTGCAACGCCATATTTCCCGCTGACATTTATTTGGAAGATTATGCCGCGGCTCGCTGCTTAATTAATTCCAACTTGAGCGAGCCGGTTCCGTTTCTTCCCTTTGTATCGTTTTCCCTCGGACTTCGGTAATCGAACCTTGATTCTGCGGTCGGATTCGCAACAGTGTAGACGATTTGCGCACGCAATTACGGTCGTGACTTGACTGCCGATCTTCATGCGACATTAACATTTCAGCGTTGTTCGTGAGAAACTGGAGTGAAACGAAAATGTGCTTCATCTTTTAATCATTTTAACACTTTACTTACCGGCAATCTTCTATTTTCTCTTTTTAAATATGTTTATTTATAGTCGCGTCGACATTTAAATAATTGCCGACTTTTATGCCAGATTTTATGCATTTATAACAAAAATGAGTAGGTGTAATTTAAAACAGTAAAAACATTAGAAGAATTTAAAAAGGCTGTTATATTATTTTCAACCTATTGAACATATTAAGAAAGAAAATAAATTTCTATTCCTTCCAGCTTGTTGCAGTTTAGGTAGAAAGTTTTATTAATCTTTTCAGATGAATGAAGAGAAAGTATTTAAAATTTTATAAATATTTCTATAAAACGAGGATTAAATGTAATGCACATTACAACTATAATTGGTCCCTAGCTATTGTGTAAACGAACAAACACACTTCTCTTATCGAAAGAAGTTATCGACAATGATAGAATGCAATTATAGGAATTGTTGAGACTGTTTAATCATATGTGCTCTCTATTATAATTTTTTCGAATATCCAAGGCGAGAAAAGAATTTAATCGGTTGATTAGTTCATGATGATATTTCAAGATAATTGTGTTGACACGAGTTTCGTTCCAGGTATAGGTATTCTTAGCGCGAATACGTCATGCAAGCGAGATATGATTGTACGCTTTTTCAATGATTGAACTGGCATTCTTCGGAAATATCGATATTATCTGTCAATGTAACAGTAGGTTATACATTTACATCAGAAAATGCAATATATATATAAACGATTGAATAATCACAAATTGCTTACAGTGAATTAATAGCAGATATTAAAATGAGTGGATGGTTGGGAGAATATGTGCGTAGAATCCGGAAGAAAAGAAAATTTTGCGATGCATTTTGTCGTCTATGATACAGAGAGGTTAATAGTGAATCAACGCAAAAATGCGACCAATTTTTCCTATTCAAGATAAAATATATCTTCTTATTTATTAGAAGAAATAACATTTTAGAGTACAGAACATTTTAACGTAATAGAAAATGGTAAAAAAGTGTAAAGATCCGATTTGTCCAGCAAATAGATATCCTTCTGCGAGGTATGTGAAAAGGGCTGAAACAATATTAATAAAAAAATTGTAATGACAGTTTATTATGTAGTCACAGCGAACCGCAAAATGGTAGACATCGAAAGAAATCAAAAAGCAAGAAAACGAGAAATGGATCGAATGGACGAAAGAGAGCAGCAAGACTAGATAGCGGTGTAAAAATTTGCAAAAAGTATTGACTTTTATAGTTACAATAAAAATTACATAAACAAATGAATTATGTTCCCACGCATAAGTAAGCAATCATTAATCCTCCATACTGTAGAACCACTTTATCACAGAACAATCGCGACCAGTTCTTTTCATTTTTGATAAATAATTGCGGCAGACAAGATTTCAAAGAATTTTTTATTGTAATTCCTTTATGCCAATCCAAGTTTTTGAAACTGAAAAATTATACCACATTTATGTGGTTATTATATGTATATGGATAGGAAGAACTCGTTTACCTGAAAAACAGACTTTGTAAGACTGTTCGCGAGCCTGTAAAAGTTAGAATACTATAATTTATGATTCAAATCAAGTTTGTCTGGTCTGTTGAATAACATAATTGAAAATCTCTAGTATAAATTTAAAAGTTTATGTGATTTGCAGTAAAAAGTGTCAAGCGTCAACAGCAACCATGGAATCTTCGACATCGACGTCCCCATCTCCTAAGATATGGTGAGAGGAGAATAAATACAATAAATTGCCGTCTTTGTCGCAAACTTTCTGAAAAGCATCGTCTCTTGAAGTAACAATTACTTTCCAACCTTGCATTCTCCGGGATCCTCATTCCCATGCCATTTCTGTGAATCAGCAGATAGCTACTGATACTAAACTCGAGAATATTGTCCGATACTTCAGCTAACTCGATAAACCTGCATAGATCGGCGAAAGACATCGTACACCAACATTAGTTCAATTTAGACTATGAAATTATATATTTTCTAAGAAGGAAACATGGTTATTATAAAATTCGACTTTGCATTGCCAAATTCATTTTTATATTTGTTAATCGATCACATTAAAATAAGTTGTACATATTCCATTTTTGAAAATAAAGAGTGGGAAAGTTATTTTTCTGATTTCGAAATTATCAATGCAACAGATTTTAAAATTAGCCATCTTTATCGAATTTTAAATAATAAAATATAGTTTATTTAATAAAAATATCAGGTTGACGAAGCATGTTCTCCAAAATATTTTCAATAATGTTTATTATAGTGTGAGAAGCCTGGCCTCGAATAAATTCTCAAATTGGAGGCGGAAAAAGTGTCAGGATAAGAAGACAATTTGCCATTGTGACAACAACGAGAAAACGACGACTAACAGCTCTAAAAATCGGGATGACAGGAGAAAGAAAAAACACAAGAGTCGAAGAGAAAACAAACAGAGAAACAAACTTATGTCATCTCTTTGCATATGTGTCAGAGAATCAGATTCAGAGAGTTAAAATTTAGAATGCATGGAATGTTTCAAAAATGGGGATCAATGCGGATTTTTATATAAAATACAAATTTTTGTTTCGATTACTAGAAATAGAGGCTAAACAGAAAATTTTCTTTTCTCGTCAATTTTAATAAATTGATGAATTTTCTCTGGAAAAGCGTGTTAGATTAAATTTATAATAATAATAATATACAATAATAATGTTAAATCAGTGTACACAGCAAGCAAGGATTTCCTTATAGAACATTTGAAGTACTAAAGGTTTATTTCGTGATAAAAAAAATACATTATAAACGAAGGACTCGACGAAGAATAAGTTCCATCGGATACTATTCTCGGCCAATACGTACATCTGTAGACCTTATCGTCATCATTTAATTCTCTAATGTCAAGATACAATACATGAAACATCCGTTACACAGCATTGTTTATTTGTTATTTGAAGATACTTAGTTGGCTACAAGCATGCCTGATATCTGTACGATATAGTTTACGGATATTATAGAAACTGTATCCTGAGCCAAGAATTATAGTTGTCAGTTTAATACAAACATCGATTAAACCATAACGAAGTATTTCGCACAGAAAATCATTCTGTGATTAGCAAGTACATATACGTAATTAATGGGTACATATATCGCTGAAAAAGTATAAAATCATTGCTATGGTTAGCTTCAACCCTCGTTCCGACGCCAGGTCACTTCTGACCATGTCTTTGTCACACTCAAGATGCAACTGTAATCAGTTGCATTTTTTAAACAAGATATTTTCTTCTTTTTACCTAAAGTATAATTAGGTAATACGATTCGATACATTTATTTCAAGAAACTGCTCTTGTAGGTTTTTATGCATGAACACGAGTGCGAACTTCAATAGTTATTGAAATGCGACATTAGTGTCGTCAGTGTAATTAAAAACATCTAGATAATACAAATTCTGATATGGGTCAGAAGTGACACAGCATTAACTACCTAAAGGCTAACAACGGTCTGTGCTTTCGTCTTATGTACCTCTCTTATAAATATGGTAACATGTCTTGCATGACTCGCCGAAGGCAGTGGTTGTAAAATGAAACTAATGTCATGATCGTTTCTAAGACACATACTCGCAAGTATTCGCTCACCATTCAAACAGATTCTCATTAGATCCTATACTATCTATACTGCGTTAGTCGTTTTTTTCACGGAAACGGAATAAAAACGTTTCTGGAGCATTTTGTTATTAGAATATATGGTTTCTGAAGCATCAAGCTTCAAACATCCGGCTTCGATGCGAAGTTCTGTGATATAGTCGAGACCCTACTATACTGCGATACATAGAGCCTAGCTAGCAGATAGTCAATTAAATTATTATGTAACACACCGTATTATCCTCGATAGATTGGAATGGTCAGTCTCTTCTCACAGAGTTGGCTTTCGACCGTATTGTAAACAGATCCAGCCGATTATCAAGCCAAGCGAGTCAATCACATTTCTATATATGCTACGAGAAATTGATGAGTTTTACAGGAATTAAAACTAAATATACACGTTACAAGCGCCGATAACTGGCAAGTTTAAGGAAAGGTAGAACTTTTAATATCAACACTAACCCTCACCAGCAGGGAGAAGACACGTGCGCGGGTTTCGCCAGAAATTCACCGTGTGCCGCGTCTGTTGGCATTGCGCAATTGTTTCTCAATTTCAAACTGTCGCAGATCTGCCCTCTGCAGAAAGTCTTGACGCTCCAAATAGCCACCTTTGCCTTTGTTATGGGTGCTAATCTCTTCCTCCAGGTTTTCCTCCTTTTTATAATTATCCCAGTCCAGTTTCGACTTTTCTAACGTACTGATTTTTGCTTTTTTTCCTATCTGACCCAGAACCGAGGAGATACCTCCTAAACCAGCTCGTTTAAAACCTTTCTCTCTTCCAGATCCTTTTCCTGCAGGTGTAGCAGAATTCCCAGTCTTATCTGAATTCTCTGCTGAAGAAAGAGACAGTCTAGCTTCAGCCGAATCTATCGATACCTCCTTCTCAACCTTAACTTCTTCTCCAGCAAACTCAAAGACTTTAGTTATCTTAACTTTTTCTTCTACTTTTGGCTTCTCCAATGGTGGAGATTTTTCTTTCGTCTTGTTTGTCGAGTTTTGAGGTTTAGCTTTAGGAACAGTTGCTGCAACAAACAAAGACACAGTAAACATTGGTAAGAATGATTAATTACTAGATGTGTGCGAGAACCCGAAAATGCTAGGTATTCAATGGTTGGGAGTTCGGAAGGTATCGGGGAGAGATAAGTCGGGTTTTCACACACCTCTATTAATCTAAGATGTTGCTTGAACAAATCAAATTGTGGATGCAAACAATTACATGTATCTTTCATAAAATCTGCCCAAAGTGAATCAGCTCTTTTCTTTTCTTCTTCTTCTGTAATTTTCTTCTTTTCGCTCGACTCTTCAATTTGTTCTTTCTCTTTCTCTTCACTGTCAGCCCTCACATTTCTTCCTGACCTATGTGTTTTAGCTTTCGATTTTATAACTTTATTTCTCTTTTTTCTTTGTTTCTTCGTAGTTTCTCTTTTATTTTCATCATTCTCATCCTCTGGCCCACTTTCCGCGTCACCCTCAGATTCTACTTCCGAGACAGGTTCACTGTCAGCACCGTCGGGAACATAATCTTCATCGTCTTCATCAGAATCAGAAGGTAACTGATGTTCTTTGGTCATATTAGAATAAAGTTTAATCAGTTATTATACCTGTAATAAAAACAATTTGTAGAACTTTCTTTCATTAAAATACCCCAATCGTAACAAACAACATTGTCAGTTTACGATCATGATAAAACTTTTTTTAATCAATCCATGTTACACTAGTCAACTAAAACAGAAACTGTGATTTACGTAAATTAAGAATAATAAGCGTCTTTGAATTTTAAACATTCTTTTGTATCGTATACAAAACTGCACGTCCTAACCTCTTTGACATGTGCAATTTTGCAAGTGATCACAAGCTGATAAACAAGTTATTACTGTTCGCTATATCGGGGACTTACGTATGGTCTCAGCAAAATAAATACGACGTTTCGTGCAAAAAATTCGGTTGCTCGACGAACCACCTTCCGGAACTTTCGTCAGATATATATTTAATTAAAAATATCTTTTCAGTCCGGTTGTTTTTTGCTATCCTCTTGCGTACTAACGTGATTAGAATGAAGATCAATAATCGTTTCGTAAATACGTGAAAATAAAACACAGATTGCACGTGAGAGATCACAAAAATTAACACTCGAAGAATACAAATCGACTTACGATTCGTCAATTTCTTCGTTGTGCATTGTCCGCCATTTTCATTTGCGTCTTCAGTCTTCGGTGTCCTCTTCAGGGCAGTTCAGGAGAATAATCAGAGATGAAATGAGAGTGGTTTTGATCAGAGACGAAATTTCCTATCGCGGCAGAGAGGAAATCTCTGCTCCCAGGCCTGGAGTTTTAAATCAGATCAGTCGCCCACTATTTCCTAAATATGTACATACATACATTTAGCATGGAACAGAGCCTATATACATCATCTTTAGCCTAGATCAAAACCTATATGTATCATCTGTAGCCTAGATCAGAACCTACATCATCTCACTAGTAAAAATGAAGTATACGGATTCAGTTCTTAGTATACAGTCACTATAGTAAATATAAATGCTACGTGACAAAAAATATTTTCAACAAAAGTTGATCAGTTCTCGATTGGCTATACATTATTGCAATAAAAAAAAAGTTCGAATTTTTTAAAATTATTGTCAAGGGGCCACCATAATTTGTTTAAATGGTACTTTGTATTTTTTAACAGTGCTAGAGCCCGTATCAAAACGAATTCAACGACCTATATATGTACCATGACCTTCGAATGACCTTGAAGTGCCATTTAAAAAAAATGAAGGTGGCCTTCACAACAACAAACAAAATTTTCAAACTTTTTTTATTGCAATTTATATCCAATCGAAAACTGATCAACTTTTGTTTCATTGTCAGATCATCGCAAATATTAAAATATACGAATAAGTAATTTTTTCGATACGTAAAAAAAGACTTTATAAATGTTATTGTTTCCGCCAAATCATATTAAATACAAGTATTGCGAACGGAGTATAAAATTTTTTATTCGTGCTAATAATATGCCACCGACGAGATCAGAGATTGTACTCGGTTCTTTCTAACACCACGAATTTTACAAACTATCGATAATGTTGCACCTGGTTGCACCGATAAACGTAACCTTGAATCCTAGACAAAAAATGCGCATAAAATGTCTGTACATAAATAGGGACCTTGAGTCTGTACTTATTTGGTGCTTATTCATTCTCGAACCAAGAACTAATCGTCTAAACAGTCTTTGGAAGGAAGGATAAATAACTGTAGAAAACTTGAATTGATAGTCAAATTTTCAAAATCAAAATATTTATCTTATTTGATTGGCTAATAAACTTCCTTGCGTTGTTCAACCTTTAATGGTTGCTGTAGATTTCTGTGGGTTGAATTTCTGATCAGGAAGAAGTAACTGTAAATTTCCAATACCAGCATCGGATAACTTGAGCAAATTGGCTCGGTAAAAATGTAAGGAGACGCTGCAATAACCATAAATTCCCTGAAACATTCCATATCAAGGATAGAAACAGTGATCGCAGTATTTAGTAACGGCATCAAACTGTCAGAACGTATTTTGGTATTGTTTCATATGTATGTGGTTCAATGTGGTTAGAGCAGCTATATAACAGTTTTGTAATGTGTTTATGAAAACAGTAAAAACGAAAGCGATTCAATATAAATAGTATTATTATTAGAGCAGAGGCGCCTGCTAAATACTAACATGTCTTCCCTCCAAAAGTCGATTTTGAAATCAAAACTACCACCGACGGGTGTCAATTTTGGAATCGGCTCTAGGTTAGTCTGTTATGTGGATCAGAAAAATTCATCTCCATAACTGAAAGCTCATTCTCTATGTGGCACGACGATAACATTGTTTAAACGTATATTTAACATAAAATATTAATGCTGACTAGTCATTCGCTGTGTTCTCAATTTTCTAATTTACAGGGTTAGCAAGTCCAAAGGATTTCAGCGTAAGAGGGATTACGAGCCTGTTCAATGGATTCCTTATTTCGATCATTCCGAAGATGTGACAATAAAAACTGGTACATTTCATATTTATACCAAAGGGACAGAAGGACCAACGTTAGTATTGTTACACGGAGGCGGCTATAGCGCGTTAACATGGGCAGAATTCACTGTAAGTAGCAATTAATTTGCATTTTCAATCCAGGAATGCTTATGTATTTTGAACGTTTTAGAAATCGATTATGACCATGATAGTATGTAAAGTTATGGCAATTGATCTTAGAGGACACGGAGACTCGTGCACAGATAACGAAGAAGATTTGTCTGCAGAAACTTTAGCAGAGTGAGTAAAACATTTCTCTGTTTAAACATCATAATGTTTGTTTATGCAGCGATCGAAGCGGTTCCTGTATACACTCCCATCCATAAATCACTGGACGCTTACTTCGACAAAATGGTAATTAAAGAATACAAGCTTCCAGCTCGATTTGATTGTTTTATTTTGATTAGATAGAAATATAGGATATGTTCTCTAACATGTAAATCATCTGTATCCAAATTTGAATAAGCATCCAGTGACTTATGGACAGGAGCGTATATCGAGACCGTAAACTTATTTTGATATTTTTATTTGACGGTTAGAGATGTTGCTGAAGTTATAAGGGCATCGACAACAGAAGATAGTTCTATAGTACTTGTGGGTCATAGTATGGGTGGTGCAGTAGCTGTTAGAGCTGCTCCATTAATTCCAAATCTATGTGGCTTAGGAGTTATCGATGTGGTTGAGGGAACAGCTATGGATGCGTTGACATCTATGCAAAGCTTTTTAAGATCTCGACCAGCTAGTTTTAGTTCTATACCTCAAGCTGTGGAATGGTGGTAAGTACTTTAAATTTTTCTAAAAAAGAAAACGCTACAGTGTTGCATTCTTCTGTACATCTCACTTTTGATAGTTAACAAAATTTGCTATTCTGAGCACATTTTTCAGAAGGAAGACATTTTTGGCTGATTCTCTGCAACCTAAAATGTTATTTACCTCTTTAATATGTTACATATTTGTGTTGTATAATCAAACCCAAGGTTACAGAAGAATATCTCTAATTATCCACATTTTAGTGTACGAAGTGGCCAAATCCGTAATGTACAATCAGCTAAGGTATCGGTTCCTGGACAAATAAAAAAGTGAGTTTACACATATAAATTGTATCGATGCTATACATCTTAGTTTTCTGTAATTTAAATGTCATATTTTCTCATATGTTTTAGCATCGAAACTAATAAATTAGCTACACACGACATTGGTATACTATCACAATCGTCATGCGAGTGTAATATAGAGACAACGATTCCACGAGAAGATATTATTCAAGAGGAAGAACCTGTAAATATGCCACCACCATCCCAGACCACTGCTACCCTTCCCACGAAAAAATATGTTTGGAGAATAGACTTATCGAAAACTGAACAGCATTGGTCTGGTTGGTTTAAAGGATTATCAACTGCATTCTTAAACGTACCGGTTCCAAAAGTACTACTTTTGGCTGGTGTCGATAGATTAGATCGAGAACTTACCGTTGGTCAGATGCAAGGTAGAGTAAATGTGAACTTTATCATTCATAAATAGACATCTTTATGCAAAATAAAAATTTTCTACCTAAATTGCAACAATGTGAAGTGAAATAGAAATTCATTTTCTTTCTTAATATGTCTAATAGATTCAAAATAATGCAGTAGTACGTTTAAATTCTTCGAATATTTTTCCTGTCTTAAATTGCATTTATTCACTTTGTCATGAATGCATAAAGATCCGATGTCTATTCATTCATAAAATTATAAAATCGGGTACCCAATAGTCGACATTTTTGTGTTCTCGCAAACCTTTATAAAATTACGATTTTCTCTACTAGGCAAATTTCAAATGCAAGTATTACCGGCATGTGGGCATGCTGTGCACGAAGATGTTCCAGATAAAGTGGCAGAGGCAATAGCTACTTTTATGGTTAGACATAAATTTACAGAACCCGCATCCGACTTTCCACGGTAAAGATTCATTTATTTGAAATAAATTCTATGAATTGCATAACGTTATTTTTAATTTGCATTATTAATATATGTTTTAGAACTTTTCCTGCTTGTTAGAGCAAATGAAAAAATAAAATGAGTAAAATTTGTTAATACGATAATTAAACACTCAGTGAGGTAGTTAAAAATGATCGTTTTATTTATTTAAAAAAGGTATGTTCACAAAATATATATGAATACATGTATAAATAAAAGCAGTATCTCGTTGAGAGAAATAAATTCGTTCTTATATACACTGATTGTTCCATCGTCACACGTATACCTGCCTATCGTGAGTTTCGTAAAAATGTTTTGTCATGTGTACAAAAATGCGAGTAAAAAATATAATGAAAAGCTTTTTATTAAAAAGTCCTTAAGATTATAGCATGCTACTTTACAGTTGCCCCATTCTCAATTGCATAATATGTCAATATGTTCATAGAAAAAGTGTAAATATAAGTATATACAATTTTACGGCAGTACACACAAAACTTAATATATATATTACTATCTACGTACAAAAATGGTAATAATTTCGAAACAGATTTAAATGTAAGATATTGCTGCTGTCCTCTCGAATCACAAATTCATAAAACTTCATCGAATCACTAATCAAATCCAAAATCACACCCAAAACGAGGTAAATTCTTTACAACAACACATGGTGGACCTGCTCGACCAGCTTTTAAAGGAGCAACCTCAAAATAAAAATTTTTGTTTAATACATATTCTAATATTTTTCGAATATTTTAAAGTTAAATGTTATTTTATGTAAACTTACAGATTCCCATTCGTTTCGATGTGGGTCGTATGCCTCGACAAGGGTAAGATATTGTTGGCCATCGTAGCCCCCCACTGCCATAAGTCTATCGCCGAGTACACAAACGCCAATTGCGTCCCTCTGAACACTCATTGGCGCTACCATGGTCCACGTATTCGATTTAGGGTCGTACCTAATAATTTATATAGATATTAATGTTTACAATATAATTGATCAATTGGCGATTTCTACGAATATGCGAACCTTTCGACGCAATCAAATCTGCTGGCATTAGGATTAGTGGATGGTGCATCATGGCCACCTAACGCATATAAACATCCATTTACTACTCCTACTCCGACTCCACCTCTCCGTAATGACATTGGAGCGCAAGCAGTCCATTTATTTGTATGCGGATCGTAACACTCTACAGTATTTAAACATGAACTTATATCTCTTCCACCTACAGCGTATAATCTGAAAAGTACGAGCATGACGTTAGCGGTAGACTAATAATCGTATCCTATGGTTTCATTTTACGGTGCAATAATTGAATATTCATTACGATCTACATATAATAGCACTTACTTATCGTTTAGTACAGCCACGCCAACCGTAGATCTTTGTATCGACATAGGAGAAATTGAACTCCATTGTCGCGTAGATGGATCCCATCTTTCTACCGTGTCGAGGAAACTCCAACCGTCGTGACCACCGACAGCGTACAAAGGTCCACCTAATACAGCTACACCTAATCCATGACGATGTACATTCATAGAAGACAATGTATTCCATGTAAGAGTAGAAAAGTCAAAACATTCTACTGTATTCAATGTTTTTAATCCATCCCTTCCACCGGCAACAATTAATTTTTTATCCACGATAGCAGCACCAAATTGAACTCTCCTACCGCTCATGGCAGCTATTGGTTTCCAAGCGTTATCGCGCAAGGAAAATGCATCTATAGAAGTAGCACCTAAGAGAGCGATAACGATTAGTTAAAAAGTAACTATTTTCTTACTCGTTTAAGAAAATTACCCTTATTAGCATCCATTCCTCCGACAGCTAGCATATGACCTACAGTGGCTTTCCTAGGCTTTGTACGTCCTGACTGAAGTAATGGCCTGCGCTCGGGCAGAAGGTGATATTTCAATGCTTCCATGACTAGTTCCTGTGCTACTCTTTGATCTCTGAACATTTCGTTGCTCTCGATATTGTCTGCTATAAACTGCACGAATTCAACAAAGTCTACTCAAATCTACAGTCTAGATAATTTTGATGAACGAGTAACAATATTTAACTCACCGCAGGGGACAAGAGAGGTAGCTTTACGAGACTTAATAGTCTGCTCGCTTCCTTCTGTCTGTTTTCCGGATCATACTCCAACCATGTCATAAGTGCCTGAAGTTAATAGTAACGATAATAGTTTTTCTATCTACAATTGTTGAATCTAAGAATGAAAACACTGAAATGTTTGTTTATCTTTCTTTATGTCTTACATGAAAAATTGTCTCTTCGGAAGGTACATTGAGATCTTCGGATTCTAATAATTTGGCAACTTCATTAGCAGATAGTAAAAAAAACTCTTGATTCTTAGTAACTTCCATAAAGTGCTTAGTTGTGTACGCGTGTGCATATTCTAATAAATCTGGACAACCCTGTGTATCAGCGAACACTCTTATTCCTAGGCAATTACTGGGATCGAGTTGTTTCCTAAGAAATTGGCAGCAGGCCTTAACAACTGGATTGAGCTGTAGTAGACACGCCGTTGCTAAAAGAGTTTCTACGCTATCCTCTCTTATTTCTATACAACCTGTGTTCAAAAATAGTACATTAATTCTATGATACTTATAGATTAAGCGTCTATAAGTTATACTTTTTAGAAATATTTACCAGTGTAACAATAACAGACCAAAGCCCATAGCGCATTCCCGTCTACTTCCATTAATTCAACTTCGTTTTGACCCGATTCTCTGAGAGAACTAGTAAACATGGCAGCAAAGTATTCCGAACCTGCACTAAGAACTAAGCGATGCACTGGGAAACGTCTATTTCCTAAGCAAACAACAAAACAAGCGGATGTATTTCACATATTATTTTCATAATTCGTAACTTTCTCTTCGTAGAAATATTCGATTCGAGCAATTTTTACTGAAATTATAAATTTAGGAACAAAGGAATTCCCCTACTTACCTGCAATCAACGTGACATCTGTAAATTGTTGTTTATGCAAATATTTCTCCATGACTCTGAGACTGTTTTCCGCGTGTTTCGACACGCGAAAGTTTTCATCTTGAGACGTGGAAATGCTTGAAACTATGCTTGAGATGCTGTGCTCGCTGGCGGACGCTTCTTTGTTCGTGAACGAAAGTTCTTGCTCGCTTTTGTTCATTCCCGATGCGATCGTATGAGTATGATTTGCCCTCGACATTTTCCCGCGACCAAACTTTGATAATTATTTTTCTAAATAATAACGACACGCAGTGTCGATCGATTCAAGGCACTTGACTTAATCAAAACTTCGAATGTAAATTGTTGAATTTCCGCTCGATCGATGACAGTCCGCGGTGCACGGAGACTTCAGCAACGGAGTGTTAACGGCGCGCTTCACCTTGACAGTTCGGAGTTTAAAACTGAATGTAAACAGTGAATCGTGTGTATGTAGGTACGGTCAGTGACTACGACTATATACCTCTGTTTCGCTTCTTGGGTCAGTGCACTCTGCACAAACAAAGAAACCAATATGTATCAGTTTTGAAATCGTAAATGATATATGTAAATACATATACATGTATTCGAAAATTCGAAATGACAGGAAACGATATACGCGTATATCTTACGTTTACTGAAAAATCTGATCACATTTTCCACCTTCTTAACAAAAGATAGCGTGCAAGTAGCTGTATTTTCCTTGTTATAAAAAATTCATCGATAAGCATTACATTAACATTTTAGTAAATTACATTTTTCTCCCATGCTTATCTTATAATAGAGAATCACGCCATCATTTTTTATATATACGATCGTTTGCAAGCGATATTTTTCTGCTAGGTTATATTATTTGATTTACATGTGTAAGTATGTGTGAATGGTTGCACTCGAGAATGCACATGTGCATTGCAGATGTATGATTCATTGTTTATCAACTGACTTTGAGACAGTTTAGACAACGGTTGTAAATATATGTATATTTGATAAGGGAAAAGATAAAATCGTAGCTGAGAAAAATGTTACAATTTTTATTGTACTTCATTGTAAATATTATAAATATATTTCTTTAGATATAACACTTTCTTTTCATTGTGCTCGTTTGTCTCGAATAAAATGCATTCATGATCTCGTAAATCAAATGTAAATACTAAGATGCTGTGTACAATGTGCACCGTATGAAATGACACAGCAAAATTATTATATATATATTATGTATATGCCACAAATATTTCGCTATTTCTTGAGATTATTCATGTATTATTCGATTTCTAATAAAAACATTAATCCTACTTACAATGAACGACATCTTGAATTAATTGTTTTGTTAAAAATTAATAGTTAATATTATATACAGTTGATTGTGTATATAAAACTGTACATCATACATCAATC
Organism: Lasioglossum baleicum; assembly: GCF_051020765.1. Lineage (NCBI taxonomy): Eukaryota > Metazoa > Arthropoda > Insecta > Hymenoptera > Halictidae > Lasioglossum > Lasioglossum baleicum. Next base: position 13,313,551 of record NC_134933.1, on the reverse strand, counting down.
ATTCTAATTTCGACAAGTTGCAATTTTGCTTACATATATGTAAATGTTCATGGTAAACTTCTTGGCAGAAACAATTAAATACCTTCAAATTCTACCCGATAACTAGACTGCGGGTCTTTATGCAAAATAAAAATGTTCCGCATCGATTGTGGAAAACAGGAATAAAATAAAAATTGATTTCGTCCCTGAAATTTTCTAATTTATTACTGTTTTATATTTTGCCCAATCAATTTCTTTGTAAACGCATAAAGATCCGCAGTCCACCAATAACAAATCATACTGTATTTATAATAACATTCCTATAATCTTGGTTATTCTAGATGCGAAATGTTAAATGTAAAAGTATTTTTGATGAAACATTCAATTTTACGATGTAAAATAAAACTGAACAGAAGTATAGCGCCGTAAACATTTATGCTATGCAATAAACATATAATAAAATACGCAAATGGCACCTAAAAAGAGGTAGTTGAAGTAGTCGAATAAATGCAGTATAATTTGGTAAAAAATATTTTAGGCGACAATATTGACGTGGTAATACCGAGTATCTGCCGTGGAGCCGTAACGTTTAATTAATATATTATTGTCCAGTATTGCACTATATACAGATTGCTCCTCCGCACGTTTGTTCCGACTTTCTTGGAAGTTCTGAGCTTGATCCTGAAAACGACCCGTAAAAGGGCCTTTTCCGACAACAACAAAAGCGATCGAGAAGCTCTGTCAGATCATTTCTTTCGGTGTCGTCCCTATAAAGACCGCTAGACGCTTCGTCTGTACACGCTGCTATGAACGTTTGCAAATCGTTTTTCGGAAACCCGTCCCGATAATAAACCTTGATAGTGTCGTAGGCATCCATTATCACAGAAATGAATAAACTTAACACCACGTAAATGTACAATGAAATAAACGTGTATAAATAGATCCTAGAGTACCACCACAGCATCGGTGATTTGAACTTTGTTATGGTAAATGTGGCGAACATGTCGTCGCCATTTATAAGCGCAAATAAGCATTCAGACGTTGTGGCGAGAGATCGAAATTTCATGTGATACGGTCCTAAAATCAACCAGCCAGCGAACGTAAAGCCAGCGTAAATAAGAATTGCGCAAAGCAAAAATCGTGCCACCTTTGGGGCAGCCTTTTTCAATGTTAAAATAACAACGTTATATGTTTTAAAGAAACCGAGGTAACGCAACACGCCGAACCAAACGAGTAAATTACCTGTCCCTAGGAATATACTACACACGTCCCAATTATCTCTGCTGAACTGTTTCCGTTCGATCTCTTCCTTCAAAGCCGAGCCAATGATAATCAATAGATCGTTTGCAATGATCATTACATACCATAAATTTAAAAATTCTAATCTCCCTTCGAGACTCAATACTTTGCCATATGTTTGCTTAAAGAAATTCATGGTTTCGAATTTCAACAGTTGCGCTCTGTATATAGCTCTTGAACATAAAACAAGAGACACAGTACAAATGAGTATCACTAGCAAATTGAGTATTGTCCTTAAAGCTGCCTCGATACGGCTATCGGTGATGTATCGCGTATCGCCTTTGCATTGCAATCTCTTTGGTACTGTATCTAACGAGAGCAACATTTGCCCATCGAAATCACGATTGTCCAAAATAATTTTAATGTTAAATTCGTAACAATCCGGTGGTGCCATCGGACCGGCAGCTTTTAAATTGACTGTTTTCAAATCGAATTGTAAGTGAGCTCTAACGAGGGCTGAGAAATTTACAGTTATATTTTGCTGGGACAATAGGTGCTTCGACGTACTGTGTTCCTTGTAAAGTTGATGAGTTACGTTGACGCACGTTTCTACCACTTCTTTGTCAAATACATAGCTTTCGTTAAAACCAAATATAATACCTTCTTTGTAATGAAATAGACATAGAACAGCTGGGACTAGTGAGTTATCTTCTGCTGTATATGAATATGATCCAATTGCATTGCTAAGATTAAAGTAACCGTCTAAAGCATAATTAATTGTACTATAGAAGTCCTCTTGTTTGTAGATTGCGAATGGACCTGTTGCCGGTGGATAAGCTGGTACCTGAAAGCAGAAATAATTAACCTTAAATATATTTAACTTCTGTGCACATGGTAACTATGCAGAATAAATATATAATAATACATTACCTCTTGCATAGCATCCCATCCTCGAAGGAATAAATGCGAGAAAGCTATTCGATTATCCCAGGCATAATTCACGTGCATGTAATTACTATGGGCGAATAAACACAGCTGTATGGTGACCAATACGATCTTCACCACTTGGACAATAAATTTGTATGGGAAACGGCGTTTCGCTTGCCACTTTTCGATAGGGTTCATGAAGAAGAACTTTAACTTTCTGCGCATCTTTTCTTCACCAAATGTCGTCATGTTACAAATTGACGGATCTCTTATCATCGGTCCATGGTGACTGTAACACAAAACATATTTCAATATAAATTAGAAAAATTTTGCTCTTATATTTCTGTATAGAGGGGTTGCCGACTAAAACCAATAACGACAACAGTTCTTTTTACGAGAAGTAACAAATGCTTTACGAATGCTCTCTGTATCTGTTATGTCAGAAGAATTAAGAATACCATATACCTCGTTTGCCACAGCAATTTTATACAAAAGGAATACTAATTTTAAGCAAGTTCACGGAGCACAAGCTGTCCCAGTAGATAATAAATAATTTTCTAGGATAACTAGTATACACTCTTGTTCATAAGTCTTAGGACAGTGATCATATTTGTATTGAACTCTGTAAGAATGAAATAATCGTTGAAGGATGCGAATAAATTTTTCCTTATTTAAAGGTTTACGTGTCAAAGAAAGGATGCTGCACTCATATATAAAAAATCTTACCAAGAAGTAAAATAATATTTATATTTTCTTTTCATCGAAGAATCCGCCATGTTTCCTTATTACAGTTTCTACTATTCTTCGCATCCACGTGATCAATTTTTCCATATTGTTTGTTGTTATATTATTCCATTCTTGTTCCAAAATATTCCATAAATGTGTTTTCGAAGTAGGGTAAAAGTTTCGTACCTGTCTATTCAGTTCATCCCATAATTACATTAAAGTTGATCCAAATAGTTTTTACATATTTTTGACATGTGTTTTGGATCGTTATTATTATATTTATACTATGTAGTTAATACAGAGTTAAAGGTTCATAATCTATACGAAATACCAGAGTTTCACTAAAAACCAGAGGTGTCCTAAGACTTATGAGCGGGAGTGTATCTCTAAACGACAAAGAGAAACTAGTGATGGGAACCAGAAGAAATGAAAAGTCACATAAACGCCCATTATTGATTAACGATCGCGCAGAGATTAAGGCGAGAAACGATGATTTCATCGAGCACTCCGACTCCGATCACGAAGAGACACAGAAACAGGCAGCGTAATGAAATTACGAACCTTGGACTAGGTACGTTCTCGTCGAGCAGTTCATTTTCACCGTCCAATTCATCCTCGCTGTCAGGTCCATTGCTCCACGAATGGTTCCTGAGGATATTCCCTTTGGACTCTTCCCGTAAATTTCGTTTGCGCGGCTCTGTCATTTCGTAGAACTCCCGTTTCGGAACGACACTTGAATGGACCCAAATTGTTACTGGAAGAATGATTTATCCCGCGGAATTACCGTCCCAGTTTCCGACGGACGATGAGAGGCTGAGTTGTTCACATGCGTTGATCTGTGGGGACACACCGCGATGATTAATCATTGACATTGGTCCCTGTCTCGCGACCGTATCCCTTCTAGCCCAAAGGTAATGGTACAACGTACTGGGTCGTGATACGCAATGAAAAACGGTCGCAACAATTTCACGATGTTAACAGCAGCCATCGCATGCCATCCAATTCACGAACAAAGTTTGACTGATCGGCGCGCTGCTTCGGCCGTTCGTGAAACCAGCTGATCGTATGGTAGGGGTAGGCGGCAGGGTGACGCATACTTACGCTCCGACAATTATATTGCACAGACACACCGATCTGCTTTATCGTATATTAATCGAAAATTACGTTCGATCGTCATGGCAAATGCGAATCATGTATTTCTATTTCTGACATTCGAACGGTTCGGAAACAATATGGAAAGATTCGATTGAATATTAAACTACCCAGTGGCTAGCTTTCTTGAAAATAAGTTGCTCGAAGATAAGAGACTATTACATCATTTCCAATATACAACTTCGAGTTATCGTATAAAACATTTCGAAAATAATGTATTATTAACAACGCTTACGACGTCTGGCTACTGGCCTTATCCCCTTAAGCGACTAGCCCGCGACAGTCGCAGGCTTTTCAATACCTAAATATATTCTGAAAAGTGTAATAAATGAAATTCAATCACCCTATATGTACATACAGAATAAAAATGAAAGAGTATCGGCAAATTATTTGCGTCTATTAAATGATAAATTAGAAGGTACGTGCGGCCGGATGATTCGTTATTGCGCCGAGGGCGAAGGTTGGAAGCAACAGGGCTAAACGTGGCAGTGTCAATTAGCGGAGGCCGTGAAAACAATGTGCAGTTGCGTGGCAAGATAGGAAGTGCACGTAACACTCCGAGGGGTAATCGGATCAGAGTGGTGGAACCCTTTCTTTGTCGGGGCGGGTTTCGATTCGGGGAAGCGTTGTTGGGGCGAATTCGATGGGTAGCCAGTGGAGCGTGGTCTCAAAGAGATCAGCCGATGGAATTTAGGAGTAATCAATTAACGTGACCGGGAAAGAGAGAGATTCGTAGTGGCGAGCACGCGGACGGGTCTCCGCGTGCGGTGATCGAATGACGATGGGGTTGGTGTGCGCGCGTTTCCTCTGGTTGCTTCTGGTTCGAGGATCGGCGCGCGTTCTCGGTGCGCCTTCTGCGCCAGCGTATCAACCCTCGCAACATACACACGAGTGGTGCGTCCTGCCGCGCGCGCGAAGTGCCTAGGAGAGGAAGCGCAGCGACGAAGCCGAGCTAAGCTCGGCCTTCCTCGACCGACCGTAGGCGCAGTCTCTCGTCGTCAGTCTTTCTCGTTCCTGGACCCGAGAGAGCACGCTTTCGGGGTCAGATCCATCCTTGGTGTCCAACCACCTCGTCGCAACCCTCAGCTGTTCTCGGTCACCGACCCGTGCATACCCATTCTCATTGTTCACGCGACCCTCCGGCTCTGTCACCGCCGTATCGTGTGCTCTGTGTTTTCGGAAGTGTTACCTTCGTCGGGGTGAAGCAGCCGATCCATTCGTCGCGCCAGCGAGAATAAACAGAGAGTGGCCGCACGATTGTTGTCTTTCCCCTTTCTCTTATTCTCTCTCTCTCTCTCTCTTTCTCTCTCTCTCCTGCTCTGTCTGTCTGTCTCCCAGCCTCGCAATCAATCCGAGGACTACGCTTTGTTCTAGTCGACTCGCACACGCTTGTCGTTGAGTCCAGAACCGAAATACAGCCAGAAGCATGGTGGATCAACAGCAGTCGGATCAGCAACAGGAAGCCGTGCCAGGCGTGGTGGAACTGAACGTGGGCGGTATATTTTACACCACCGCGTTGACCACCCTCACCCGGGAGAGTAACTCTCATCTCGCCGCTTTGTTTTCTGGAAAAGTGCCGGTTGAGAAGGACGCCAAGGGAAGATATTTCCTGGACCGGGATGGGGTGCTCTTCCGTTACGTTCTCGATTTCCTGCGCAATCAGGCGTTGGTTCTTCCCGAAGGATTCCGAGAGAAGGAGAGATTGAAGCAGGAGGCGAACTATTACGGTTTGCCCGGGCTGGAACGTGCTATCCAGGAGAACAAGTTTTCTAGCACGACGGGCAAAAGACTGACCGGGTGCATCACCGTCGGCTACCGCGGCAGTTTCGCGTTCGGCCGCGAAGGTCTGGCGGATGTCAAGTTCAGGAAGCTGTCGAGAATTCTTGTGTGCGGCCGCGTCACGCTCTGTAGGGACGTGTTCGGAGAGACGTTGAACGAGAGCCGTGATCCCGACCACGAGACTTCGGATCGTTACACGTCCAGATTCTTCCTGAAGCACAGTTCTATCGAGCAGGCTTTCGACATGCTTCAGGAGCAAGGATTCAAGCTGGTCGGTAGCTGCGGTTCCGGCACGGCTGGCGGCAATTCGGAACAACCGAAGCCTGGCACGGACGCCGAGGAGAATCGTTGGAATCATTACAACGTGTTCGTCTTCGTCCGTGATTAAATAGAGTTCCTCGTTCCTCTTTGGTCTGATTTAGCTGAACGAGTCGGTTGTTCGGTATAGTTGGTGTCTTCTCGACAAGATCGGCGACGTCCAGTTCCAGATTTGAAAAAAACGACACCCTTCTCAAGGTCCTGCGTCGTCGATGGAATAGACGGCGGCTTTCCGAAGATTCTCCTTTCAGGACTGATTGCAACCGGTAGAGTAAAGAGTAGATGAACTTCCCGTGACCATTGTACACGTACGAGTATTATTCTGATTCATCGGGCTACTAGAGCGACAATGTCACGCATTCCTCTTTCGAAACATTCTTTACTCGTCTCCTCCTTCCCCGCGAACGGACCCGGCAACAGTTTCGCTGTCGGTGCTCGCCGTTAACACGGCGGAGAGCCTTGTTCGAGTTGCTAGATTCGTCCCGCACGCGAACAATTCAACGTTTAGTTGAACATCGGTCCAAGTAGACCGGGAATGAAACAATACCAAGTTCGTTTAGCTTAATTCTGCGAGACAGGGACTAATTGGTCGTGGCACAATGACCAACAGATCGGAAGTAACTTCGAAGACGTCGAACGAAGAAAGTTTGAACGACAACGCTTCTACACCTGTGGAACTATAAGACAATGGAGAAATGGTTATCATCGTGACCGACAGATTCGGCGGAAGACCAAATTTTGTCAAATTCGAACGCGTTTTATCTGTCTACTCGCTGGATGTTATTATTACTCGTCTATTTATCAGTCGAGCAAGTTCGGTGTTGAGATTCATAGACTTGTCGAACACTTCCGGTGCAGCGATTTTCGAAAAAAAAAATAACGGGAAGAACGAAGGAGACGTTGTTCCATACGCTAACACGGAATCGCTGAAAGGGAAAACTTTAATCGAGACCAAACTAGCGTGAACCAATCAATCACTCAGAGTCTTACGATTATTTTAAGAAACGGGTAATACAAAACAGACAAAGAGCGTAGAATAAAAATCGGGTTGGCCACCCAACGTGTTTCCCCTCTTATCATCGTTATCAAACTTATCATCCGGATAGATCGAGAAACGGAGATGTACAAGACTCAGCTTCAAACAACGCTGGTCGACTGTTCGAGGTTGAGCTTGATGCGTCGGACAGGCTGGACGGTGTACAAGAAAACGTGTGCGCGCGTGTGTGTGTATGTACGTATCGTGTAAACGTAGAATTGTGTGTACGTACACGCCACCGCGGTGTTAAACACGCATGTCGTCGAGCGATTCAAATTAATCGCTTAGGTCAAACGCATCTTCTCGAGCTGGTTCTTTGTTCGAATGTTAAAGGGGCCGGTCAGCGTACTCGCGAGCGAAAAGAAAAGCGATGTAAGTACACTTAGACAAAGAAGAAAAAAAGTACAGTTTTGAGATTGTTGGAGCTCGGCGGATTATCATAGGCGTTAGGTGGACAAATAGTTTTACCGTGTGTTTCTGGGCGGTGCGAGAATAATTTGTAATCGGTACTTGGCTGTTTCTCTACCTGCGTGGCAAGTCGCACGATATCCATTCGTGTAGGCCGAAAAACGTTTGGTCAGCGGGAACGGTTGTGTTAGAACCGTCGTCGCGTAGATAGCGTCGAGCGTATCGGATAAAACGGATAGGTTCGGAAGCGTTTCGACAGTTTGTCGGCGAGAATACGAGCGAGATGAGACTGACCGTCGACGCCGGTGCGACGGACGTGGGAATGCGGCTTGGATTTTTCCCCTACGGGACGAACGACTACGAATTAAAGCGGATAAGACGGCCGTGCACGATGACGTTTACGTTTTATCGCGAGTCTGATTATCGGGTTACATTGTACTGGTTTGGTTTGAAGAGGCTCGCGCGATCCGTGATTTCCGTTCAGCGAGAACAACAACCGTTGACGTTTACCCCTTGGCACTCAGAGCTATTTTAACTGGAAAATTAAACATTTCTTCCAATCTATAATATTTCCATTGCCTATGATTTTGTTCATTTTATGGATACGAAATTGGTATAATACCTCATACCAATACCTAAATGTTTAGTAATTGATTAGATGCCGACATATTTCATAATCTAAACGATATTTTGAATAATGGTACAGCAATTTTTAGTGGCGCCTCTCTCAGAGTCGCCATTCGAGTGCTAAGGATTAAAAATGAATTGAATGTTTCATGCGATCCGAAGCACGGCCACAGCAACAAGTCATTCCAACGTGTGGAGAGAATAAAATGATTCGGCGCGGGGTTCCTGGGCCGAGGAACGCGCAGATTCTCCTCTGGATTTTCGCCGAAGAGCCGGGGCAATTTTTCAAGATGAACGAGCGCGATCGTGTCAGAGCTAAACAAATGGTTCCTTTCGAGAAAATTTAAATATCCGGACACCGGGGATCTCGCCGTGAATTTCACTCGATCCTAAGTAGATCCCCAGCCCGGCCCGTATTTTATTTCACGATTTTTGACTTACGCGCACGGCGGAATTTGATAAGGCTTCCGCGAGGCCGCCGTTCTCCCGGTTGCAAGACAATCTTATCGGCGATTCCTGTAGCATGTAGATTACATTTTTTCTGCCGTGTGTTGCCTCTTCTTAGAACCCCGAGTAGTATTTAATTACGATGTTCCGTTGCGTTCGATGTAAGCGGTTCTGTCGGCCGCTCGTGGACGTCGCGAATGCTCGTCGTCGTCGGCTTGCAGAAATCTGAGCTGCCTTTGTAAACAGCTGTGTCTACGAATTCGCACGTGACTTTACGTTTTATCAGATTCACGTACACTCTCGTTCATAAATCACAGCCTACCCGTATTACGCGCAGCAGAATCTAAATTAATATTCTTTTTTAAAAACTGTGCAGAGAACGTAAATTATATTACGCGTTCTTGAATATTTCCTCATTATCCGATGGCGGATGTTTTAAAAATTGAAAAGATTCCTCCGATAATATTCGTTTTCAATTTCCGGGTTTAATAATTCTCCCTCGAATTAATTCTCTTCAATGTTATTTTATATCCTTTCTACGTGAAAGATCCAATTTCTTAACTCTATCCAGAGGAGTCCAGTGCAGAAAGAACCGTGTAACCATGAATTTATTAATAATAGTTTGTTCTGAATAATAAACTAGTGCATCATGGTTACTGTTTCACACGAAGATAAGAAATTGACAGTTTCTTGAGTACAGGTGTCTAGTGATTTATGGACGGCAGCTATCATTCAATTCTAGAAAGCACTGCATTGTTCCGAGAAGCGATTGTTAACGTATTATCGGTAGCTATGTGCTCGTACGTATGTGTGTATAAAACAGTGTGGCTGAAGTTTCGACATGATACCGGTTTAGCTCGGTGTGCGGAGCTTCCGGACCCCGGAAGTTCGAAATTTGGCAAGACCAAAGCCGACCTTTTGTGCTCCGGCGGTCGCGCGGTATATGTTGATAACATATCCGACGTGTTAAAGGGCGCACGAGCTATTGATGATCGGATCATGAATCGTTGGAATCCGATGGGCACCTAACTGTGCAACCTACGCTCCGTTAGATCACGAAGGTCATCGGTGATAGTTTGCAAATGTAGACTGTGTCGCTCGCACTGAGATCGGTGGATCTAGTTTTTCGGATCGATCGGAAAAGGCGGATAATTAACTGGTGCTAGATATCACGGGGATCGTTCCTTTAGAATGATCGTAGAGTTTCGAATTTCAATGTTTCGTATCTCGACTTTGTTCGGCGAGGAATGTTTGTTCGGTCGGTGTTTCCAGGTGCACCGAGAGAAAATTGCGCGTTGACAGGCACGCTGTTCGAGACTACCATTAGAACCGGTGATAACGACTAAATCTAGTCGCGTCGACGAAAGGACCAAATCAAACAAATTTTTATTCCCGAAATCGGAGCAGTTTAGTGGAAGCCCCAAGCGATACAAATTTTGGGGACCCTCAAACTCAAGTTAGAAATAGAAGTTAATAAACTTATTAACAACAAAGAGAAGTAATGAAAAATTTCATACTTAGTCCGCTTACGGTTAAACCCGCCGCTGCTCGAGCGAAGAGCAAATCGCGTCGTAGACGGTAGTCGATCGGAAGGAGTTTCGCGAAGAAAGTGGCAAGGGTACAATCGTTAAATTCATCCTAACTAGCTTCTGTAAATATCACTATTAGACCAGATCGATCTCGTCCGAAGACTATTTAATTATATCTTTGCGATAAAAGTTGAACCATTGGTCTGCTCGAGACTCGTGACGGTATCGCTAAGGCCAAAGATGAGCTACGAAAACATAGGAAGAGCGGGGTCAACGAGGGTCGTAACCTCGACGACACCAGGCGAAATTCTAAAAGGCGTGGAAATCCAATTGGCCACATTCCCAATCTCGGTGTACCTGGGCGTCTCGCGAATCAAATCGGGCTCGAATCGGTACTTGGATTCATGGCGTGTCCCGATGACGACGCCGCCGATTACCCCGAACATTTCGTTCGAATTCCTATTGGAGAAGTCGTTGCGATCGAACGATCGCGGATATCACGGACCGATCTCATGGGTCGATGAGAGCCGGCTGTTAGATCCGCGAGATAGGTCGGCCCTAATTCGTAGATTAGAAGCGGCGTACCGCGATTCCGCTCGCCGTTGAAGGAAACGAGTCTTTCGACGAGCGAATCGAGGAACCGATCGAGAGGATAACGCGATTCTTGCCGCGTGTCCGTCGATAATGCCTCGAACACCTCGGAACGACTCCTCTCCTTTTCATCGAAATGGATTCGGCGAGCTGAAAGCGAGAAGCCACGTGCACCGTCGCCGAACGAACGCGCTGAAACGTGGACCATGTGTGCCGGGCATGCATCCAGAATTTCGTTTGTGCTCAGGCAAATTGCTTTTTCCGAACGCTTTCCCTGCGACACCGAAGAAAACCACCCGGAACGGTTCACCAAGAAACGTCAACGAAGCGTTCAACTTGTCAACTCGCACAGAGAGAGAGAGATAGAGAGAGAAAGAGAGAGTCGTCTACCACGTTATTTTTCGCTGAATGTTTAAGTATCATGGTTCCGAGATTGAAAACGTTGATACGGAATGGATTTTCTTGATGCAGTTTCTGCCCGGCGAACATCAATCTTATTCGTTTTTGTCTCATCGCGGCACGGCCCGGCACGGCGCGGCGTTTGCATAAAATAAATTGAAAAGCAAGTACCCGCGAACGTTCGCGGACGTAATGGCGAAATAGATCAGCGCCGCAGTTCGCAAAAGCCCTTGTTTTTCGTGGGGGATGGGTGTTCGGTTACACGAGAGCTTGATTTCGTTCACGTTCGCTCAGCGTTCGTTCGTTCGTCGACTACGACGCGACGGTGTTAGGTAGCGTGTAAGGCGATGCTACACTGTGACGATACTGAATCATTGTACATGTATATACACAAATCGAGAGAGCAAAAATAAAAAGGATGATACGACCGAGCGAGTCAGATTACTTTTCCTCGGGGTTTGCCCCCCTTCTCATTTCTTTCTTTCTTTCTTTTTTTCTTTCTTCTGTTACTCGCTGCCGTTCGAGGATCGAATGTAAGTCAGTAGGGTGCACGATAACTAGAAGTTTTATGCATTTATCACGAAAATGTAGACAAAGTCAAAGGATTGAAGGGTATGCGTTCGGTTCTGACGTAAATTTCTTTCTGCTCCGAATATACATAGATGTTTCAATTTGAACGTTTTAAATGTACCGAAAGCGCGTAGGCAGAGGTTGCGTAAAGATTTTTAATTATCGAATGGTTCAAATTGTGTTTTCCTGTCCTCATTTTTATTTTGCATAAAGATACGATGGCAAAAAGGATGCAGGATTTTATGCATTTATGACGATTTTCAATCCATGAAACGTAGTAAAATACTTTAACCGTCGGCTGAGCGCGACGTGGAAATGACGTGGAAATGATAAATAATTTATTTAGAGAATCAAAGATTAATTACTAAAATGTCAACATCGCTATATATCTAGCGCGCATCGTTCAACGGAATGTCGAAGTGCGTAGAAGCATTTGGGGAGTTATGGTATCTGCAGTATTCCGTATAGTATGTCCACATAAAGCATTCATAACGTCAATTCCGGTTCTGTAGTTTTGTGATTTAATCAACTCTCGAGGGGGGAACGAGTTTTGTTGAATTTATTCACTGGTTCGTTTTCATGAATCGTCTTTTTGAATTGCTGATTTCATTGTGCTTTTTTCTTCTGGCTCGGCGGATAACTGTTGCTACGTGCTTCTTTACGTTCATTTGAACGATAAATGAATAGCTATTTTTCACGAATTGTAATGTCATCGTGAAATGTATCGATCAAAAGGTATCTCGATTAGCGAGAATTCATTCGCGTTAAATTGGAAACGAGTATTTAGTTAAATAACACGGTTGTTTTTAATAACAAGCAAAGACTCACTGACTCGGATGATTTATTGCTTTTTTAATCGAATTAATATTTAACCCACTTCAGATCCATTAGACTTTCTATTACAATAACGGTATTGGATCCACCGTCCATCGTTCACAGCTGACAGAAATAGTCTCGTGAATACACAGCATGGAAACAGTAAACTTGTCTCCCGATTTCGTTCATTTTCTTTCTCGATATCGAATCTGAATTGATTTCACAAAAAAATATATAAAAAAAACTTTTTAAAAACCACGCTTATATTAAAATGTATTAAAAAGGAGAAAATAACTTTTTTAGATATTAATGACTATAAATAAGAGCGTGGAGCGCGAAACTATATATATTGACGTAATCTTCGTGGGCGCTTCATGCTTTTATTTATAGTCATTAATGTATAAAAAAATTATTTTCTCCTTTTAAGTGCATTTTAATATAAGCGTGGTTTTTAAAAAGTTTTTTTATATATTTTTTTATTTTCTACCTTTTAGTCTGTTTTAAATGGAACGCAAGATACATATAGTAATAATGGTATGAAATAGTAACATATAGAAACGCAATATATGGAAATACGCGAAATAGAATGACGGAATGACTCCGAGAGACGACGTCTCTTGATGAAAATGGAACTGAATGAACGGAACACCACAACCACACTGAGCTCCTTCGGTGCCAGTGTCGCCAGGTCGAGAAAACCGAGGGGAATACAAATACCCCCTCTCTGATGACCAGTCCAGTCTACGGCACGGGCACCGTGGTCTATGGTCTTAGTGGGGGACGTTGGAGTGTGCGCATGGTGCTGGAATGGGATAGTGGAAGGGGAAAAGGAGGAGAATGTGTGAGCGCCGTGTGGCGCTCAACTGGCGACACTGTTCGGTGTGAACACGTAGTGAAGTAGGGAGCGCTGGCGCGCGGAGTGGGGATCGCTGAACGCGATGGCGTCACACGGCGAGGTGTGACAGTTAATATTAAAATCTTTTTTTTCTTCTTGATGCACAGTATCTCTTTCAAATTTGTTTTTTAATATTGCTTTGTCATCCAGTTCTGAGCTATGTTTAAAGTTTCAAGTCTCTAGCTCATCGGGAAGTGGTTTAAAATTCGACTACAAGATTTGACGCATACAACAACGACACGGCAAGCTAATATAAGGAACAATTTATTTGTGAACGATGACACATTGATTCCGAAAATAGAACCTTGTAATTTTTTAAATCTCTACGGGATGTTAAGGAAATAGTCCATCTGCAAATACACTACTTTTACCCAGATTAGTCTGCAGGACCGTTCCATTAGCAGACTGGGATTTTCCCTCGTTAGCTAGCCGTTGCAATCCCCGTAACTCTTAGAACTGGCTCAGTGTGATGTTTATTTTACCAGTCAATTGACTTTGGGATTTTAATACTTCTCGTGTCAGATACTATATACCCGTACTTCGCTCGCACTCATCGGAGAAGAAACACACTAGGGATTTCCTGGAGTTCTACCTACCTCTCTTGACAACTGGCGAGAACTGCGGTTAATTAATGCGGTACTTTTACGTTTCGATAGGAATAAAAGATATTAACTTATTTTAGAAAAAGTCGGAAAAGTATTTTGCACTTATGTTGTACAATCGACTTATTAAAGTAATACTACTGACGATGCACTCGTTATATATTTTCTTAAGAAAAGGTATTATTACAATTTTGATCTTGAAATTTGGAGGAAAAAAAAATTAAAAAGAAGCGACGCAGATGATCGACGGAAAAGGTTGAATTATTAATTATTTTGTATTGCGCCAATTTATGTTACAGTAATGAGAACTCGTTACTAATGACGATCCATTTCCATAGGATGATGGGAAATTAACTGTTTGCTTATATTTTATATGAATGTAATTCGGTTGTCACAAATCGAAGAGAGATATTATTTTTCGCTTGCAAATATGAAAATTGTACAGCAAACAACATTTACATTGGAAATGTAATTTCTCCACCTGCTAGGGAATTATTAATACAAAATAACTCGTGCGAGTCTGATCAGAGTAAACGTATATTTACGATGAATGAAGAACTCCTTTTTCATCTACTACATTATTAACGATGAAGTAGCTTCAATGAACAGAGTTACGACGGAACTTGTGAGAGAAGATATTAAACAGTGAAATCGAGGTATTCGTAGCGTCAAACAGAATTTAATTTAGTTCGGAGTATACAATTTTAATTATCACGCAACGAAGAACATTCATTTTAAGCGTCTGGTGAACAGTGAGAAATGTAGTTTTTTCCTTTACGTTTTCCAAGAGCTTTATTCTTTTTGAGTAAAATGCTGAGAGACTATTTTAATTGGATCGAAGACATCAAGCAATGCATAAAGAGATTCATTCACGTTTGAATATAGAAGAAGGACAAACAACGACAAAGGTTGAAAATAAATAGGGAAATCTTTCCCAGATATTGTACCGGAAGAAAATTAAAAAGAACTTATCAGATCCTTTGGTGGATTTACACAAACGGAAGGTTTAACAATACGACTTGGAAAGTAGTTGTAAAAAGACATTGCAGCAGCATGGAATTCTTGGAAAGCGTAATAGTCACCGGAAGTTTATTCTACATTTTCGTTGTACCACTAATTGCCGATCACCCTCTATATTTAGCATTATCGGAATCGTTCGACTTCGAAATTGGAGAGAACGTCGAGGTGGCATGGCCGACGGAGAACGAGCAGCACGACATTGACGTTAGCTTGAAAAATCAATCAAAAGAGAGTCGAACTCCGGGAAAAATGCTGAACAGCATCAGACTGACGCTCGTGTAACCATAGAAACATGCTCCTTTCCCTTCGCAGATTCTTAATATATTTTGCTCGTTTACAGATTTCCTCTTGAATCTGTTGTAATTACAGGATTATAGGGGTTTGTGGAAAACGACTTGAAAAAGTTGCAGTCGAATCAATTTTAACAAGTATTAGTAATTTTCTCCTCCTCGAATGATCAAAGTACGAAATATGTATGACCCACATGCAGAGGAAGCATATATCTAATATAAAATACTCCAGCTGTTCAAAAAATCAGTTTAGGGTACAGGCGGTAGTTACAAGCTAGGGTATTGATTTTCGTCCGAGCAGTTGTCCGTTCTTCGTATGTAAAATGGAATCCAGACAACAAAAAGGGGTAGTCCCACTACCACCTAGATTTTCATCTTCCAACTAAGTCAGCGGAGATACAAGCAAATCGATCGAGGGGGTTTTATAAATATTTTGGTCACGCGTCTCGAAGATGTAGCTTCGAGGAAAACATCCACAACATTAACCCCTTAGCTATGTAGCACGATTTATAAAGTATGCGATATATTATTTCTATAATACTTTGCTAAAATGTTTCAAGAAAGAAACAATTTTCATTTTATTTTAGTTCGAAACCCAAGGCAAACGGTTAAGCCACGTGTATAGTTTTCGTTATTCATTCGAGATGAATAAATTATCCGTCGAATAGCGTTGTTACTAGTGTAGACAACTTATGACGACAGTTTCTGTTAAAGATGATACGTTCTGAAGGGGTGACAGTCTCGAACACTCTCCACACAGGGGTGGCTCGTCGCAAAAGAGGAGATTGCACGTTAACGAACGTCACCGGAAGTTGTCGGATGTAAACTCGATTGCCTGTCTGAATGAAACGCGGCAGCCACGGATAGACTTTCTGGAACCGTTGTGACAGAACTGGAAGCAATCTGTTGCTTAGTTTCCATTCACGCTACAGCTCAGCTAGGGGTTGGGGTGGGGGGCAATAAATAACGTTAACGTAAACGATACGCAGGATGGGATCCTTTACAACGATCATTAACGTCCCATTGTACGAACTCGCACAATATTTCCGTTCTACAATCGATACGTTGTTAGTACGTATGCGCTACATGTCCCAAAAGTGTCATGATTATATTGTTTTCGTGCCATTTCTTTTGTGTATCATTTGGTTCGATATTACTAAACAGCCGGAAGCTATTCAAGTACAGTAGGATTAATCGATTAATCCGATCCCGATTATAAACAAATACAGTAGAACTTCGATTATCCATAGTGGAACATGATTGTTCGGATAATACAACAATTACATAGTTTCAGTGCTGATCCTTATTGAAGTGTGAAGTAAATCGTGTAGTGTATGGGTTGGTTTAACGCAAACTAATTCTTTGTGCAAAGTATTTAGGCGATAAAGAATTCGAATATCAGAGGCCCCGATAATCGAGGTATTATCTACTGTATGCGTTTAAATCTCTATCTCTATCTCTATCTATATAAATAAAAATGTAAATGTTTGTTTGTTCATAATCTAAGATCTCCGAAACGGCTGAACGTAGAAATCTGGTGTTTGAGGCATTAGACGCAGCATTTCTTCGGGAAGGTTTAGGAGAAATCCGCAATCGAAAAAGTCCATTCATTCAAAAGTTGTGACGTCATTAGTGACCAGAGACGACTTTTTTGCCCTCTTTTGGGCACATTTCTGTTTATAACTTTTGGATTTGTTATTGCACGTGGACAAAGTCGCGGGATATTATGAAGGGAAATAAATTTTCAAAAATAAATAATTTATTCTGGAATATAATTATTATATTATATTATGAAATATATACATACATATATATAATGTACATTTTAATTATTTCCTCAGGTCTCGATTATCCATCGGGCATTAATTTATCCGGGCTGTTTGTCTCCCGACCAAGCCGGTTAATCGAGGTCCTAATAAAAAATGCGAAGGGCGCGATTGGTCTCGTTATGAAATTGTAATTCCCGATAAATGAGGGTAGCGCGCGGGGTTCGTAAAAGTTTTCGGAACTAATAATTAACTAGCGTGAAACAAGGTTATATTTGATCGGTATTGATGCATTGGCGCATTGGGCAAGATCCATGGTTTACTTCCCGAGCCATGGAAATTGTCGGGCAGTTTGTGCCGGTAGGAGCGGAATATTCGAAATTCCATTTCTGCGGGCATCCCGCGATTCATTACCTCGAATTTCCTCGAGGCCGACTCGATATTATCCCCCCGGCATCTCCAATGCCATCCCTGTTTCTCCGGCTGCGCATCGATCGAATCGGATAATTATAATGGTGCGATTACCGGTGCGGTTTGAATGACAATTACACGAGCGAGAATTTCTCTAAAAGCAGGGGGATGGATATGCATCTGCACGTGAAATGCGCGGGATTGCGGCCGCATGCAATCGCATCAGTGACCATCGGTCCTTTAACCAGACAGAGATGCAAGGAAATTTATTGTAATATCTGAGAGGGTTGATCAGGAAACGCTTATCGCTAATTGAAGAGATATCGGCCGAGAGCTAACGTGGCGTGCACAGTTTTCGAGATGAATTTAACTTTGATAACGATTCAATTTCTCGTGTGATTTATGTGGTGTGTTCTACGGTGTCGTGTCGAACGTGTTTGTCCATTGACGTGTGCGAAACAGATTACAAATCACAGCAAATGTTATTGGAATTCTGGCTTTATTAGTTTCATAATTAATGAAAATCGAACCTGGTACCGCGGATGTTTCTGCAAAATAGAAATGTTCTACCTGAACTGCAAATGACAGGGGTGAAGTTAAAGAAATATTAGATTTATATTGTCACAATAATATCCAAAGTTTATATAGTAGATATTTTTTGTTACACAACGATACAGTGGTAGTGGCAATTATATCGAAAATTAAATAAAAAGTAGCAATGAAAGTCGGCAATTTAAAGTGGGAAGTTAAATAGCAGTCTGACCAGTATTGGCTTTTTCTACTTACCGCGGAATTCGACGATTACGCAATTTTCGCTCTTTTTACTATTATCGCTGTTCTACATTCATCGATTTGTTACGAATTATTACGAAAAAATATAATATCATCAATTGTAACGAACAAATATCCTACATTCATCGATTTGTTACGAATTATTACGGAAAGGTATAATACCATCAATTATAACGATCGAATATCAGAATTGTAATTCGATGGAAAAATTCTTGAAGATAATGTTTGTGATATTTTGTGTACTCGCAGTTCTGCGAGGTGACGAAGTACTCTTGTAGATTGCAATCAGTGAAGATAATAGGCCAGGCTTTGTGAACGTGGTACTCACAGCTTCGTCGTAGAATGTGCGAAATTAATTTCGAGGACCTCGTACGGCCATTTTGAAACGCGACACCCACTTTTCGCTATTATTTAAACAATATTTAACGAGAACAGCTCCTCAGGAGCTACAGAAAATGGTTCCTCAGAATTCATTGGATCTAGGACCCCGGAGTTTCAAACAAACGGCATTCAAAGACCGGTGCTCCGTTGCTAGGAGAGCCTCCATTCAAACGGTGAATACATTGATTAAGAAAGTCGGTCCCTTAACAAAACAATATGCGTTCATTCTGCTTTAAAAGAGCCTGGTAGAATCGAAAGGTGGAAGCAGGCCGTTCCTCGGTTGTTTCATTAATAATATAAAATTTCTTGCAGGAATAGCTAAGTAACGTTTATCTCACCCTCAGCATGAAGACCATTAGGGATCAAGTGTTATAATAGCGTCTCCTCTTTTGTAATTTCATCGTTTTATTTCATCATCGTTCAGGATTGCACCCTACTATTACGACTTCGTTCGTAGCAGACGTTCGTGCAATTATAGTAACGCTCAGTATTAATTCCGATAATAGGGGCTTAGTTAGGGTTCGTTTAATCTTCTTCGACAATATTGTTCCAATAGACGCGTTCAGGAAAACGGAGTTCTATCGTAGATGAGTTTAAGATCTTTTTCTGTTCCTGAAGCTAGTGATGGCCACGGAATCGTGGCCATTTGGAACCATATTGCCGTTTCTCGACCGAACTATTACTCGGGGAATTCAGTATTACATTTGGCGCGAAATTGCTTCTCTTGTTTCGAAGTTATTGGTCGCGCAGGAGGTGGCGGTCGCAGAACGAGCGCTATTTGGAGAACGAAGGTCGCAGGGTAGCGCAGCGGGCGCCGCGAAAGAACGTTGAACAGCGGTTGACATGTATTGTCGTAGACCTAATCGTATTTCAGTTTGCTGGATCCATCTGGTTCGATGGTTCGAATCAGACTGAATGTTCGTTCGGTTTGATCAATAAAAGTAGCGCGCAGGCGTCCTCGCTGACTGGTACATGAAAGCCTCCGGAGTCCTTGCCCCTGTATCTCTGCCCTGATCAGGAATAGATAGATAATAGAGAAAAGGTCGGGGTGGTGAGGGGACCGATGATTTATAGCAAAGAAAAAATCTACTTCGTCACACCTGTCGCTAGTCGATTGCCACTTCGTTGCGAGAACTGCTCGATTTTATTAGCTACTTCCCTTCTTTCTTTATCTTCTCCAGTGCTGACCCATACCGATGAGATTCGAAGAAAAAAAGTCTCTCCATGTACCTGGCGCGAGTCTGTTGTGGCACTTCGTTGCAAAGATTGGTTGATTTTGTCCCTTTCGTCTTGATCCAGCTGATAGCTTCTACCCTTCTCTACACGAGCCCCGGTTTTTGTGGATGTGTTTTCGTTGTCCCTGGCAATTACTGCTGCAATATCGGTTCCCTAGCTCTTCTCCTCGTCTTTGTCTGTCCAAGGTGTTCATTCATTTCCGCAATAGGAATTCAATTTTCTCATTTTCCTGTTTCCTCGTTACACGACTGGGGAGGAAGAGCCCGGGCTTTTTGTTTTCCACGGAGCGGCGAGGATATCGTTCTATGATTGCCAGACATTCTCATTTTCCTAACGGCGCGCCAAGCTTCCTTTTATTGTTCTCCACTTGGACGACGAAAATTGAAGAGAAAACGGTCCTGACCAGCGACGCGTGCAGTCGAGCCCGTGTATTCGACTGTGAGTCAATTTATCTGCGGGTATACGATCCAACTTTACGCGTGTGTTGGCTCCGGGAAGAAAGATGCTTTTCCACGGGCATCAATAAAATGCAGCGGATGCAGTCGCCGTTGAATTTGTAACCGCGACGGATATTCGAGGAATTTCGAGTGTCCTAACGGCAGACGATAAATTCTGTTCGCGATTAATGGTATTTAGAGCGTCAAATCCACCAGCAAGATTGCAATTTTGCCCGTCGTCTCCTGTCCTAGCCGATTTCAATTTCACCATGTTTCATTTTCCGTTCCGCGGCTGTGCTAAACGTTTCATCTTCTCCACGTAGCATTCGGTATTACTTTCGCCGACGAAAATATTAAACTTGACTAATTGTTTGCATTAGGGGTCACCTGCTCGACGCTTTCACAAATATTACTAATTATATATTCAACGTTGGATAACGGTGACGACAAACCTTTTCATTTTTCATTATTTCTTTATGAAAGATCCACTATCGTGTTTGTCATAATTTTCTAATTAAAATGAGACCAAATACGACATAGTTCGGAGCATATTTGTTTGTTCATTGACGATTCGGTAGAACCTTGATTATCCGAACCGATGACAATTCTCCAATATTCGGATACGTGTTTCACATGTACATCATTCAGTCTTAAGGGACTCGTATACAGACATGGTTATTACAACTCGGTGACGATTTAGTCCTGCACTGTAGTTAGGTTAACTGTCGCATTATCATGCATTATGAAACACTCGTGTTCCACGGTTTAGTACGATTAGTAGACGTTAGTATCAATCAGTGCAAACGTGAATCGAGGTTCTACAGCGGACCATTTTTGTAACTATACAATCTCGATGATGTTTATTTAATTAATTCGCCAGAAACTTAATAACTGAATGACGATTTTGATAGTCAGGGTCAAAATGGACCCAAATTCCAAAACAAGAAAATTATCCAAACCGTGTCGTGTTTGGTATCATTCCAACCAGAAAAATGTTACGAATATATTGGGAATAGTTTCATAAAAAACAATCATTAATGCTATCCTTTTCTACGTACGACGTTAAGAGATCAGGAGGTCGTCAGTACAGGTTGTTCCCCTAAATTTAGGAGAACACTGAAGGATTCTTTATTAGAATTGAGGTTGTTGTGGTCGCTGGGAAACGCAGAACGTGCGGTGATTTATTTTATAGCGCTCTTGTCACATTTTGTGGCGAGTCAGGAAACGCGATCAGTTGGGACAGGTTTTGCCACGATAGGGGCAGATAATAGCGTCACAATGACGACTGACTAACACAATGGATATAGGGGTGAAGCGCGATCCATCTTCGCGGCGTATTCGGTTTGAATAAACGTATTTCGGGGATGGGTTTAAAAGCACCGGGACCCTTCAGCATGATCGGCCCCGCAGCTCAATCTCGTGTTATTTACCCTTCTCGGCGTGTTGACTTCCCTTCTCTTTTTGTGATTCTGCACTCTGTTAAGCCGGGATTGAAAGAAGTCGCTTCGATCCCAAACAGAGTCCCGTGGAATTTTGTGACCCGGAAAGCCGTCCATGTCAGGAATCCAGGTTTTATTAAAAAATTCCCATCCCCCGTACATTCTCAAACTCGTCCTGGATAATTCGTCCCCAGACTTTACTTATTTGTTGCGTTTTAAAACTTGCGGTTCTTCAGACGGGAAACAAAATGTAGCTGGCCAGACAATATTGCAAAACCTGGTTTTAAAGAGTTTTCTACTTTGCAATATTATTTTATTTATTGATACCTCGTCTGTTCTTGTGGACCTTGACGGGGGTTTTAACATTCTTAAACTTGCTTGCTTCTAATTTGTATTAACAAGTATACTGCAGAAATATAAAATTCATATAAATGTGTTTCACCACATTATTAAAGCGTAGATTACGAAAACATTATGTCAGCCATGAAATTTGAACAGAGGCCAATTTCGTTTCAAAGAGGAAAATTAACATAGAATTTCGAGTTCAAGACAAAGTGAGTCGAGGTAAAAACATTTATTTGCCTTTCTAAAGTATATGTGTCCTCTTAAGCCGGAAGCAAGGAAACAACTGTATGTATGTACGGTTGCAAAACGTAGGTATGTACATACCTACTCTACTGTAACTAGAAATGCTGACCATGTATTTACACATTCTGCACAAGACAAACCTAACTTGCCACTTTGATGAACGTTGGCAAACGTTGCACGTATACTTCTTGGACCACAAGTTTTCATTAACGAAGTTTCTATATATTTAACAAACACGATTACTCGTATTAAACATCGAGCCGATGGAAGTAGAAGTCCTGATTGGATTCTTTCACAATTGAAGGAAACAAATAACAATATTGTTATTACCAGAGGCTTATCTATATTTATTTTAAATGTAACAATGTATGAGGATTATTCTGTGACAAATGTAATGAAGAGGTTCGTGAATTATTGTTACGCGTTCGATTCCAGCTTTAGTATGTCTTTTAAGCCCCTATATTCTGATCTGTTTGTACGGTCGTGTTAAACTGTGTACGTTGTGCAGTAGAGTATCGGAAGCTTTACATTTTGGGGCCAGTCAAATGAAGCGTATCGAATCAATTCTATCGGGGGAGCTCTGTGGATGTTCGGTTTACCTCTCGAAACGCGAAGTGCGTGAGGCGCCTCCAAATGGAGGACTTTTCGTGCCGAATTATACATGGAAGAGTTATCGTTGAAAATCACGGCACCACTATTATTTAATATAGAAATGTTTTACGATATACACATATTCTAGGAGCCAGCAGCCACGCGGGCTTTCGAAATGAAAATGCCTGGCGCCAGTTCGTGATCGATCGTATTCCATTCTTAAAATTCCGACTCTTTTCTACCCAATCAAGCGTAATCCTGATCCTTGAACTATATTTAATGGGATGGGAGGCTTGTTGCTGTTCATACCGCACAATTTGACCTTTCCGCGAATGCCAGGCTCAAGGCTGAATGACTCCACAGGAAAAATTATAAAAATAATCTATCGAGCCATTTTTATCGTTCTCCATCTAGTTTCATTCAGGCTGGTCCCAATCCCGCGCTTTTCAGAGATAATGATCGACTTCAAGGTGTAAGAAACTTCACGAAGATAAGAACTGTCTTTTCTTTCTATTGTTAGAGAAGCTATACAGTAAAGCCTTGATCTAAGAAAAAGCCTCGGGTCCGTGCTGTTTCTTCGACCCTGTGGTTCTACTATTTCTTTGTGACCTTGTTGATCGCGCCGAGCGTAGAAAAAGAGCGCATATAAACATGGACTGGGCGGCTGAAAATTTCGATGGTTCGGACAGGCCCTTGCGCTGGCCGGCGGCAGGGTGAGGGTAGCTGACTACGTCATCGACCCTTGGGGGCCCTCGAGCTTCCCGGTCCCTCGCGGGGTACGCCCCTCAGTGGTGGGATTTTCCTTTTTCTCAGATGAAGCGAAAATATATTCTACGCCTCACGTTTGTAAAATACGTTTCGATATATCTTTGTTTTTCAGGAAAAACGCCGGATATCACAACTTCAAAAGATTTGAGTTTACGCATTAATCGAACTTTATAGTATTTACCAGAAAAAATTCATAAAAACAAATCCGAAAGGCTGAAAAAATACTGCAATTTCACCGATGTCCTATGTGAAAGCATTAGCGATCAAAACTTTAAACGGCAATATCTCGAAAGTGAAAATATGTGACATGCGGCGTTTTTCCTGACAACCACAGATATTCGAGCAAAATGGTAAAAAGGTAAAACAAATTTCACTGAAGCTTGTTCCAGTCACTTGCTGTTCAGAGACAATGGTCGATTTAAAGGAGCAAGGGACTCGACAAGCACGAGAATATTTTTCTCTTCCTGTTGTTGGGAACGTAATAAACTGAAAAGTGATCAATAAATGCGCGACTAAAGATTTATAGGAAAAATGAAATAGTGGTATCCGAATAACGATGAAGGCGAAAATATTCTGCATGAAAAGCGCCACACGTGTGCACAATATTTCTCGATATATTCGCGGGAAATGATAAAAAGGGTGAAACAAATTCCTGACATGCTTCGGGTGCCTCGTTACTATGCTAAACGCGTCACTCAGCCTCGTCAACTCTCTCTCCCGCGTTAAAATAAAATCTTCATCGTGGTCGATTTTATTCACGTCGACGCAGCTTGCATGCATGCATTGTTCGATGGGGAAAAAGCTCTGTCACGATGAACTGTGCCGCGAGAGATTTCGTAATATTTACACACGTTGCGTATCTCACGCAGATAGGCCACAGCACCGTCTCTCTCCGCGATATCTCGTGTTACGGCTGATTATGGTTCAATGATGCACCACGCGGCGAGATGAGCCACGACTATCTGCATTCCGGCGTGCCATTAATTATTTAGACGTCAATTAACATTAGTGCGACCCAGGAGAAAGCTATACGGTGGTGCTGCGCGCCGCGCCGTCGTGACACATTTTCTCCTCACAATCAAGAAAATTAACCCATTTGGATCCGTGGTGGAGGTGAGTTTCCCTGCTTTTTAATACATCACGAGGCAAATATTGGTCGTCATCCGCGCACACGTTTGTATTTATTTTATGCGCGACTGTACAGGGTGTATAAAAAGTAATGGTCATCCGTACTAACATTTTTGAATGTTAGTCATAGCAAAATAGTCATTATTCAAAACTTTTTATTAGTTAGTGATAATTAATGTATGTTAATCGCACAATAGTGACTGATGACTAAAGATTGATGACTGATTATTATCAACTACTAATTCACTAATAAGCAATAGCTAACGATTACTTAGAACTGTGACTAATTAGTTGCCATTTAGTTATCACTAACTAATCAAAAAGTTTTGACTAATGACTATTTTGCTATGACTAACATTCAAAAAGACTATTAATCATTTTTAAATATTAGTTGATTATTGCCCTACTCTGTCACTTGGTACGGACCACGGGCCTAGCGATGAATGTCCCTTCTTTCGTTTGGCTTGAGGCACTAACACGATCATGCTCTGTCTCATCGACACGGTAGTGTTGACTGTAGTAGCAGGCTTTTGTCTATACGTATAATTCTACACACTCAAATTTTGCAAGAACTTTAACAGCTTATATCTCAATAACTATTTGTTTGCGACATGTGCCTTCTTTTTCTCTTCTGGATAAGTAGAAGGTATTAAAACAAACTTTAACAACAATTTTCTTTGTTATGAACAATTTTGCGGCAAGTTTCTTTTACAAATGTCTACCGATCCAGAGGTGTAGATTCACCCCTACGACGGATGACCATTACTTTTCGTACACCCTGTACGTTCGTGTTTCAATAGAGAATGGATCGAGGATGTTTTAATTTTAGTTGACGTTCGGATTGAATGAAACGGCTACGGAATTTTATTGAGTAAATATTAATCGTTGAGCACGGACGCGGTGGCTTTTTAAAGCTTATATAATTTTCACGTCCCGTCTTCTCGTAACAAGTGAAAAACACGTGAAACAATGTTTTATCCAATTCTGTTCACATCATTCGTGTCGATAGAAAATGGGTTACGAAAAATACTTATTTTAGTTTTTGTACACGTTCTGTACACGTCATACATACGTCAATAAAAATGGGTTAATAAAATTTTTATTCTACGTGACGTTCATATGGAAGAGTAGCGATATTTTATTGCGTAGGTGTCAATCGTTGAAAGCGACAGCTTTTACAAGTTTATAGTTTTTACGATGATCTACAATTGGAATAGAGGTAAAAAAAAGTAGTAAAAATACGTGGTATTCTATTGGGTTGGCAACTAAGTTCGTTCGGTTTTTGTGATTTATTCCAATGTAAAAATCCGAACGAACTTATTTGCCAACCCAATATTTATAACGATGTAACAAATTCTTTTTTTATTTAAAAGTCGCAGGCCCGTTTGTGTACATTCAATTTTAACGCAGATTTCCGCTTCATTCAAAATTCTTCGCGAACATTTTCGTGTATAAAAAAGAATATTTTTCTGGTACCGTCGTTCGCGAAAGTAGAACGTACATGTACTCGAGTATAAATTATTAAAGCCGCTCTCAAATCCGAGTTATTGCGGCGTCTACTTTCGGAAGTAAATCTTGGGAGTAAAATCCTTCAGCACGCGCGTAGCGTAGCCGTCATTCACGATTTACACGGTACAATCTTCATTAAAAAAATGATCACCTTTACGTTCTGTTATTTGAAAAGACAAACTGTGCATGCGAGAACCCGGTACGAAAAGTCGTCGTTCCAGCCTGCAATTTCCCGGGGATGTAAAGTTTAAAGGCCCCCATGAAAAACTTGATGTCCATTCCGGAGATTCGGGGAAAACAAACGTATCAGGGTCGTTGACGAGGCTGAACTTTTCAACTTTGCCACGCGCTTTCGTGCTGCGTGGATCCTTGAAACCCTTGCTTGTATAAGACACTTATTTCTGCAGCTTGCGAGCCGCAAGTGACCTTGAGTTAGGTGTCCCCGCGTTACGAGCTTGTAAAAGAAAGGAAAGGAAGAAGATAATACGAGCTCTTTCGGGGGTGGCTTTATACCGGTGCCAATGATTTACGGTTTTACGCGCATCCGTTCCACTCTGACGCACCGAAGCGAATAAAACCGTAGCAACGCACAGCTTTATGGCGCTTAAAGCGACGCTATGCCGCCGGTGTCGTATGTTATTTGATTTTGAGAAGGATCGTAAATACCGCGGTAAATTCGTTCCTGTCCCCCCTGTAAACGGAAAGTAGTCCATAATGAAGATAAGTAGCAGTAAATTTTACATTTGATAGATTCTCGCTGAGATTTCGGTCCGCCAATGAACTCGAGCCACTGGCAGTAATTCAGCTAGCAGTCAGAACGAGGATAGCTCGGGAGTACCGATGCTGGAAACGTCGGGAATCGATTCCGGTTGCCATTCAAATTAAATGCAATCCTACCCCCGGTGATCGTTGAAATATTATACCTACCCGGTTTCGATTTCGAACCTTTTCCGTTCAGTTTTCGAAAATAGCGACCCTCGAGTTCTACACGCTGCCGCAGACTTGTCCCGCAAACTGTACTCGTGGCCTTGTTTTCGAACCTTTTGACGTTGTGTGGGTTATATGTAAATGTTGTTGACGTTAGCTTGCGTCGCGTTGTTGACAAACACGGACACACCGATTTCGGTAGCAGTTGTTGTTTTCAGTGATCGGTCATTAAAAGGATCCTCGAAGCTACAAAGTAAATAAAAAGGTGGATCGATGCACTAGGTGGGAAAGATAGTTCGCGCGGACTGTAATCGTTAAATTGTCGATCTGTATGCAAAATAGAAGTTGTCTCTATCAATTTGGTTGGAACGAAATTTTTCGTGGAGTTTTCAAATTAAAATTCAAACATAACATCCAGATATTTATTCATAGGATTATTCGATAACAAGTTATCTAAAAAATGACAAAAAGTAATAGAACAGAATGAACATATGTTGTTGAATAAATATCTGAATTTTTTATCTTTGAATTTTCATTTCAGAAGAGTATGATTGATCGTATAAATTATTTTTAGTGAAACAACACAATCTATTTATTTCTAGGAAATCCATAAATATTTTTACAGCCACTCAATGAAACAGGTGATCGAAAATAATTTCCGAACCCTTACACCTGAACGGTATTCCGTAGTATGTAGCTTTTATTTTAGAACGCTGCCTTGAACTAAAATTGCTTAGAACTTCCAAATATTACGGAGCGATGTGCCAACATTCAGAGTTATTATATTTAGATGCAAAAGCCGGAAATTTCGTCATCTCCACGCGGCCTGGCACTGAAAGGTTAAAATATGCATTATTCGCACAGTTCTCACATATCCGGAATTGAAAATGAAGCCAATCTAATTCAAACCTAGCTAAGACAAAGTGTCTCGTGAAAAGGATCAAAGTTAAAAGAGTGGAAAATCTATGTATGTGCGAATAAACGTATCCGATTGAATTTCAGCCAGTAATACTTCACGTTTCACTCGGGAGATTACGTTTGATAATTATTTGGGCTCCTCGAGCCTTTAGTATGCGACGGGATCTTGATTAATGGAAGATAAATGTTTTCTGAACGCTCCGCGGCGTAACGAGGGGGTTGAAGGGTTTTCTCATTGAAATTTCCATTTTTTTCTTGCGGGCATATTTTCCGTAATGATCTCTCTACTGCCGTTGGTAATGGAAGTCGAGGCTATCATTACTCGTTAAACGGCCGGGCAAACGTCGGTAGTTCTTTTTAGGGCTTACCTGAACGTGCAATTCTCTGTAATCGCGCCCTTTCTTCTTTTTTTATTTGACGTTCATGTTTCCTCGTCACGGAGGGTGCACGACACACATAATTCTCGAAGCACTTTTGTTCAACTTTATCCGAACATCTCGAACATTCTCGACCGATCTCCGTACTTCAGACAACTTAATCTTTTGCGATGGGAGATTGCGAGCAATTATACAGGAAAGCAATTTTCGTTTATGTCCATTTAACCTGTATGATTTATTTTACAGTTACAGCGATTAGGACTTCTTTGACGTTTACGAGTCTCAATGGGACAAAGAATGGAAAAGCGAGAAAAGAATAAATCTAGAGATAAGCTCGGAACTATAGCAAATGTATGGAACGGATAACGTCCGTACATGGTCCGTCAACACCCACGTCTGCATACTGTTAATCGGATAATGTATATGGCAGTATATCACAGTATACATACTCGTTTTGAAACGTACAACGAACGCATAATATATGGACGATAAATATACTTTGCACTAGCTCTTCAACAACGAAGAATGATTTATATACTTTAATCCACTGTGCCGTACTTACGCCTTCTTGACGTTATTAGAATTTTATTTACCGTTATTGCACGAGTAAAGAACGTTCCAATTGACTGGGTGAACTTTATGAAAAAGTAAATCTCTGAACGATAAATATGGGTTCGATGTAATGGACCCAAATGGACCACGTATTGGCAGTCCGGTCGACTGTTACGCAATCCGCCGTTCAATGGCCAACCGAGCTTGAGCGAAACTCGGAAAAGAAGTTGGAAAATAAGAAAGGTTACAGCGAAAGTTAAGGAAGAACGTGCCTATACAGGGAAGAACTGGGAATGCGCTGAGAACCGTGAAAAAACTTTAAATGACTGAGATTTTCTGCGATTGAAAGTGTTTGGATGTACTGTGTACTGGAATACTAATCCGCTTTGCCAAGCACCAAACTGGCTACTGTGCAGCGGTTTGTGGAATAAATAAGACCGAGTTCATTCAAATTTTGTGGTATTTTTGTTCTTCAGTATTTAGTATTGAAGTCTATTCGTTTTTGCCATAAATGCATAAAATCTGCAGTCTAGTTATGATGACTAGTTTAAATTGCATACATCTGTGATTGAAATGGAGATGCTGGCTGTCAGAAACATAATTCTGTATTTTATTAATGAATAAAAAGAGACGCCGAGCTAACGTATTTATGTTACGACCCAATACGCAGACAACGCTATCAATTGCTTCATTCTATGGTGAAATAACTTCACGTTATTTTCTCATTTTCCCTCTCGTTTCCTTTTCTGAGATAATAGGCGAGGACTATTAACTTCGCGCTCGTATCCATAGCAGCAGTACTGGCAGAAACAGTGAAAAGAAGTTGGGTCGAGTTCTTAAAGGATACTAGGACGTCAGTGTGATTTATGGGTTTGAATTAATATAGGTACTACTGCTATCGGGGTACCGAGACTTCTCCGGATTAACTCGATGGCGGTCGCGTAAAACAGAGACCCTCGCGCGACACCGTTCGCCGTTAAAAGTCCTCCATTTTCTATTTCCCATTTCCGCCTGCTATCGATATTATGTAGATTAATTTTTTGTTTGTTCCGACGCGGATAAAAAGTCCATGTGAACGGATGGCTACAGCTATTTCACGATAAACGAGAAATAATGGAGTTTTTCTCCGGCGATTCTTGCAAAGCTTGTTTGACGATGTCGGAAAACGATAAGAAAGAGGTATTAGGTATTTTATGTAGCTGTTTCGGTGTTTTCGTTAACGATATTTAGCAGCTAAATTTTCTGTGTCTTCACGAGATATTTTGAAGTAATGCTGCGCGAGCGAAAAAATTGTTGATAGGACTAGATAATAACGAGAACAATCGTCGCGAATGTCCATCAAGAATTTATCCAGAAGTTTAATTAATCCTCTGGCAATTGCGGAAAAATGTATTCCATTAGGATAAAGTTCAGCCAGAAGGCACGTAGGCACTCCCGCAGGACTTTAAAAGGATGAACTTCCTCCATTTGCTTTCCTTTTAATGCTTTCCAGCGATTTCGCTAAGTATCATTTACTATTGATTCTCGATATATTCTATTCTGATGGATCGTGCAATTTTCTGACTGTGAATTAATAATTGAATTCCATCGCGAGGCTGCTGCGCGCACATTCGATTTCTGATATGCACTAGACCTCGGAAAAATTCTCTGCCCTTTAAATCGCTGTATTTTCCAAAACATTTTCACATTCAGTCGTGTGACGAGCTAATTATACTAGATGATTGCATAAGTTCGTGCCCGACTAGAAAATAAAATTCAATGGTTAAATTTTATAGAACACAACTTTATTAATCAATTATACATATGGCCACCATTCTTTTCCAATTGTGGAAAATTTAATCATTTTTTCATTTTAATTTAACCAAATCTTTAAAATTTAACCATTGAATTTTATCTTCAAATCGGGCACGAGCTTATGCAATCATCTAATATTATATTCTGGTACAGGGTTTCTCAAAAATGTCGTACTTCCTTGAAAGGGATGATCGAGATGATTTCTGAGGTCATTTGAAGTAACTTTATCCTTTGCGAAAATGTTCTGCGCGACTTTTGTTGAGGAGTTATTTACAAAATACGCGGACCAATTAGAGCACAGGTCGCGCAGAGCGCGGCGTTGGCATTGGTCGAGCCGCAATCCATCCCCAGTAGCCGCGCTCTGATTGGTTCACGTTTTTCGTTAATATCTAGTTAACAAAGCCGCGGAGAACATTTTCGCAAACGAAAAAGTTACTTGTCGGAACACTCACAATCTAATTGTCATCTAAAATATATGATTTCACTTATTAATGCATGTACATTAAATTTGTTTATATTTATAGGATGAATATTACTAAAGTGAACACTAACGGAATGTCGATCGAACGGCGAATACGAGATATCTAACATTTATTGAATCGAGATCGGAGTAGCATTTTCATTGCCGGCGCAGATGAGCTTTGCTCAGGTCGCTGTAATTCAGCAATCAACATTCGTGTTCCGTGTGCTGTTATTAATGAACTTTCAATATTAAAACGAAATTTCCAGGATTTGAGATGCAGAGCGTTGATTGAATAATACGGAATCCGGACGATATTCACTGGGTCACGTAGCTGCGCTGACCATTTCGCCAAACGTATCGTGGCCCGGTTATACGATACCTACACTAAATTCCTCGGAATTTAAGCCTGGAACGGAATTCCTTCGGATAGATATTTATCCCACGCAACTAAACGTCCGGGTGATCACCGGAATTTCGGGGAGTGCATGCGTAATGACGGAAACACTTTGCTTGGCGTGCACATAGCACACTAGCTTTTATACTAACCCATTCAGCCAGAGTAACGAGCCAGACCGTGGTGCCTGGCCAAAATGATTAACTCTGAAGTCAGATTCACACAGCTGCGAATTTCGCGAGCTTATCCCACGGTCCAGAGAACTGGCAAATTTTAAATCGCATTTCGTATTTATTCAATGGAAATTAATGTCTCGATAAATGTGAAAAATTCGGGACTGAAATGTTACCTATGTTACACATACAAACATCATCCTTTGCTCTTCTACCTACGTATTGCCGGTAATACTTTGTTTTTAATGGTTTGTTGAATGAACAAATCTTTTCAACCTTCTCACTTCCTTCGTACATTATTCCCATTTATTGTCTTGTCCATAGGATGTGCGACAATCCCCCAGCTGGGGCAAGTGTTTTAACCCTTTGCACTCGGAGCTATTTTATCTCGAATATGAAACATTTCTTCCGACCTAGAATAATTCGATTCTATTTGATGTTTTCCATTTTATGGATAGGAAACCAATATAATATCTCATACAATATTTAAATGTTTTGTAATTAGATCCCAATCTATTTAATAATGTAAACAATATTTTGAATAATGGAACAGCAATTTTTGGTGGTGACTCTCTGAGTCACCACTCGAGTGCTAAGGGTTAATGTTTCAGTAATGCAGTTAGAGTACTATTTAATGCAAAACTTTTAGAAGGATTAACGAATATTAATCATATTCGAAACTTGAACTTTCGAGGGAAATTTACTTAAACTTGATACGCCTCTCAGTAGTTCAAATATACAGTTAACAGAATAACCTCGTAGCCTCATAATACTCGATCAAGGGAAGTTAGACAGTGGATGTCTACTCTGACCGTTAGTCCATGAAACACAAGATAAGGCACAGTTTCGATAGTGTAACGGAAAATGTCGTGAATTAGGCCATGGTACGTGTGTCGAAATTTCAACAAACTAAAACACGATTAATATAAAGTGTCAGGATAAATCAATAATGTTCACAATGATATTCAGGATCGTTATTCATCGCAGAATTTTGTCACCGACTGTACATGTATAATACCATGCGGTGTTCTATTTTCACAGAAAAGTTTAAAAAAAGACGGAAAACATCAAAAAATAGTCGGATAATCGTGGGAGAGTTAATATTACCTCCCCCGTGTGGGCGGAGACCGAAGGAAAGCATTAATAACGTTTTCGTAATCTAGATTGACTCACGATTATTATACCTGGATGGTTATAAATATTTATGCCTGTGACCACGCATATGCAAGAAATTTATAGTCTGTTCATACTTGTTACTCCTGTAAACCTATGTAAGGTGCGCACGTTTTACATTTTTTGCTAAACTTTACAAGGGAACATTGCTGCATATGGAGCAGAAAAAATTTCCGGACATGAAAAAATTAGCATGTTTAATACCTGCTTTATTCTAGATCTTTACAATTTTAACTTCAATGCGGAGTTAGATTAAAGCGAATAGATTAAAGCATATGCTGGATAAATACGATTTTGTATTTGGTTCCTGCTTCCAGCAATTAATGCAGAAAGTTTTCATTTTCATTGATGAGCTGAGTATAATAAATTTTTGATCAACCATTAAATAATCTGGAAAATCATAACTGTCCACATACAGTGAGTGTAAAAAGTATTCGCACGCCCATTAAAATAGAATAACTTTTTTATAATTGTACCAAACGCGACCTGATTTTGTATAATCAATTAGAAGCATTGGTTTATGAAATGATATGCAGAAAAGATTTTCCAAAAATTATAATTTACATGGTTACATGCAAAAATGAAAAAGGCATTTTTTAAAACTTTTTTTATTTGGGCCCGTAATGTGTGTGTGTGTGAAAATTTAAAATATGTTTTGTAGATTTATGTTATACTTGGTTGGTATAGAAAAAATGTACGATTCTGTGGATTTTAAGCAGAAACTGATCAAAAGTCGTGTAAAACTACGATTTTCGCCATATTTAACCGCTTGTAGCTCGTGTGTATGGTACTTGATTTCAATGAAATTTTCAGCACGTGTGCAACTACTATAGATCTACAAAATATATATCTTAAATTTTCTTTGAGAGCCCAAATAAAAAAGTTCAAAAAATGCCTTTTTTATTTTTGCATGTAACCTTGTAAATTATGATTATTTGGAAAATATTTTTCGCATATCATTTCGTAAACCAATGCTTCTAATTGCTTACAAAACATCAGGTCATTTGGTATAATTATAAAAAAGTTATTCTATTTTAAAGGGTGTAAGAATACTTTCACAACACTGTACTTTTCACCGGCAGAGTGCGAGTTTGTAATTTTAAAGTGATTTAATCGATCGAACTATTGAAACCGAAATTAAAGTGCGTAGAAAGATCGTTGGGATTATCCGGATTAAAAAGTTAATCTTTATTTCGCTCTCCAAAGGCTTCGGTGCTTCCGATAAAAATTCCGTTTGAAGAGACGCGCACGTCCAGAGGACCGTGCCGTACCTTTTTCTTCCTTTTACTCTTTTCCCTCTCTCCCTCTCTGTCCGGCGCATAGCTTTTATTTTGTAGGATGGTCGATGTTAAAGAATTTTCCATCAAGTGGTATGTACACAGTGGTTGATTTAATATGCGAACAGGTACGTGGTCGAAGAGTTTGGCGACGAACGCACGGCGAGCAATAAGTATTTCAGCGTGCTCTCCGAGCCGCAACTGGAACGGTGCTTCAGCAGAGCAAGGGAAAAAAGCAAAAAGCTGGCGGCCTGCCGTGCACGGTGGAGGCCCGGAAGCAAGTGTTACGTGAAATAATGCAAAAGGCGGCTTTCTTTACATTTTACATGGGTGAAAACGGCTACCGGCTCTCACGTACATCGGCCGACCAGCTCTCTTCCGAGGCTAAGAAATGAATGGCCGCAGGTTACAGAGGTCGCAAAGTGCCGAGCTCTTTTTTTATGGACTCCGATGCGATGGAATTGGAAACGATTTATCGAGGCCGACTGATTGGTGGAATGAACATTTCGCGAGGGGAACGGCTGTCTGAATTATTAGACACTTGAATAAGTCCCTGCCTTTTACTAATAGATCTCGATCTTGATCTCGATCGCATGTCACAATTTCAAAAAATTTGAGTTTATCCATTAATTGAGCTTTATAGTATATGAATTACGCATTTACCAGAAAAAAAGTCGCGAAAACAAATTCGAAAGGCTCAAAACAATAATGCAATTTAACCGATGTCCTACGTCAAAGCATTAGTGATCAAAACTTTAAACGGCAATTATCTCGAAAGTGAAAGTATGTGTGACATGGGGCGTTCTTCCTGACAACTACAGATATTAGGTTGTTGCATATGAAATGTCCGATTTTTAGCAGTGACATTAAACAAACGCGATTTTGTGTACCCAATGTATTCTATCTACAAATTTTAAGTTTCTTGATTGTATTACGGTAAATATAAGCTATTATGGTTATTCATGTTTTTCATTTACAAGATTGTTATCTTGATTTTGTAGTTCCTTTTACCATCAACGACTAATACGTTAATTAATCACCACATTTTAACCAAAAATCACATAATGCTATTGTTAATGAGCTATTTTCCAGATATACATATAAAAGGAACACATTCAACATGCAACATCCTAATAGTTCGACAGATGCACAAAGCAATAAAAACATTTAAAGAACTGTAAAACATTTCTGTTTTATTTCCGATTCCTATACATGCCCATGTGGCTCCTATCCAATCTTAAATTAAACGGAATTATTAATGTACATAAATGCATTTTCATATCACATTCGTACGATTAAATTTGTTTGATTTGAGAGCATTCCGATAATGACTACTCGGATATGGAATATACTATTGCATTGATAATAACACATTTTAATCACAATATTGAAATTTATGAAATACAATATTTTATTTATTTAGCTTCTTTATGACATATTACTCGAAATTATTTTATGCATTCTCCGCGATTAATGGTTGGCTATCTGAAGCCTGTTGATAAAGTTCTCAATGACTGTGCTGCATTAGAACTTAAAAATCTTTTGTTAAGTATCAGTCGCAATAGAAATGATTAGATTACATCGTTGGAAGTGACTTGGCAGTTCATGCATTGAAATTTGTATTGCAATAAACAATTTGTCCAAGTATATTAATTATAGTGTTCACGATTTATGAATATCGAATTTTAGAATATGGTACTCGTCGATATAATTGATAAAATCGGAATCATAAATATCTGTAGAAAGCTTAAGGGGATAAAATCACATATGTTCCGTGTCTGGTACTAATACGTTCTAACATCATTGCGTGATCAATAGTTTTCCTTTCTATAACCTTGCCTTCAAACCCGTCTTTGATACAGCACACACACACACAATCTAAAAATAAGATTCATCCAATCGTATTAATTTCACAAATGGAGGTCTGTTTACGATTTCACAGGTTCGGAAACATAAATAGAAGGAGACTAGTCGGTATCCACAGCATTGACCCAGGTGTTGGTAGCAGAAGCTAATTAATGGTAACGCGAAAACGCGAATGCGTTATCTCTCGATCTTCCTGGCCCCTCTAATTACCTCGTATTTCAGCTTTAAAACAATGAGCTTGCGCCGCGTCACCTTGAACTTTCCGTCTCTCACCTTCCAGGTGCGCAGCAAGCTCAGCAAGGGCCATTTGCGTGCTTGGCGCTAATTGCCGGGGCAAGGTGACGTATTTTCAGGAATATAAATGTAAGATGTACCTTGAAACGCGAGTCGGCCCGTAGAGGACTCGAGGGCCCAGTTACGAGTACGAATTTCTCGTGTTCCCCGCTCTACCTTACTCGCCCTGAAACCACCCTCTCTTTCATGCTTTCTCATACTCCCGTTCCGAGCGACGAATCCGTTGCTTCCGGCATGCCTCGTCCTCCTTTTCTAGGGTCGTCCTCGCGCTCTCACCTTCTGGGTATCTCCTTTCCCTGAGGCTCCATTATCGTCGGCCTTCGCTTCCACATCGGCGCAGGGTCGAGCCTTCGTTCACGATGAACCTGTTCCGGAAATATTGGTGCTCGCTACTCGAGACCCCTCTTGACATTTTAGCTGACCATCCCCCGGTCTCGTTCCTGATATACCCTCGGTGCCATTACCGTGATTTCTTCCGTGATTCTCACACGGTACGATTTTCCCGAAGTCGACTCCAATCGTGTCCCTCCTCGACCGGATCAGGCGATGGTACAGTTGATCCAAAGAGTATTTATCACTAAACCTGCCACGAGGGGTTCAAACGACCCATTTTAGATTTTTCATTTGACAATTATTGATGGGAATTTATTGAATATATTTTTTTACTCCAGTAAATATTATAGTAAAAATCGCAGAAAATATAAATAAATTTAATCTTGTTATTACCACGCGCTTATATTAACTTGCCATGTTGTTGTATGCGTCAAATCTTGTAATCGAATTTTAAACCTCTTCCCATAGTCCAATCTTGCTGAAATTTTGTATGCACACTTGCTTCCGATGACAATGAAAGTAGAAAATAAAATATATAAAAAAAACTTTTTAAAAACCACGCTTATATTAAAATGCACTAAAAAGGAGAAAATAATTTTTTTCCTGGTTCTCCCTAAAATACCGAATGCAGTTAAATGATTAATAACATTTTTCCCCAAAATTTTGGTGCAAAATTTCTTCTGTTATAAAATTAGTGGCGGAATAGATAGAAAAATTTAATATGAATTTAAATAAGGTCTAAACTATAAACTATATTGACGTAATCTTCGTGGGCGCTCCACGCTTTTATTTATAGTCACTAATGTCGTGATTTTATTTAAATTTATATTAAATTTTTCTATATCTATTCCGACACTAATTATATAACGGAAGAAATTTTGAACTAATTGCTTAAAATTTTGGGG
Source organism: Lasioglossum baleicum (assembly GCF_051020765.1). Classification (NCBI taxonomy): domain Eukaryota; kingdom Metazoa; phylum Arthropoda; class Insecta; order Hymenoptera; family Halictidae; genus Lasioglossum; species Lasioglossum baleicum. The sequence goes on along the minus strand of NC_134933.1, from coordinate 13,275,709 downwards.
AAAAATATTATTAATCATTTAACTGGATTCGGTATTTTATGGAGAACCAGGAAAGAAATTATTTTCTCCTTTTTAGTGCATTTTAATATAAGCGTGGTTTAAAAAATTTTTCTTTTTATGATACTTAAACATTTATAATCTTGAATAATTGTCGATATCTAAATTCTTCGTAAAAACAAGTAGCTTCAAGCCTCCTTCAAAATTGGTGTGCAATTCTTTTTCACTGTTCTGGCAAACAACAATGAGGAATACGGAAAGCCCTCGCTGCCTAATTTATACTACTGTAAAGTTGGCGGCACATCTTTTATTCATGGCTTGATAAAACGACTAAAATAAAGCGTACGTATCAAAGAAGTAATAATCAAGGACCAGCAGATCTGAGTCCGCTCATTGTCATCGTTCTTTTTCAAGTTTCGACTCACGTTTTCCGATGTACAGGCGCCTCGCCAACGTTTCCACTTCCTTCTTCGGAGTTCGGCAAGCGAAAAGCTATCGCTCCAGTGGCGTAGATAATGACAAAAAGCCGACAAAAAGTTCTCATTACAGCCGTCGAGCATAATCGATACATTTTCGTCGACGGCACAACGTCTCGAGAGAGACGAGTGTCTGCGACGACAACCACGACGACGCTATGTTGGAAAGTCACCGAGCGGACGGGAAAAAATGCGTCTTCGGAATAGCTAAGAATTTCATTAAAAGCTGGTAATGGAACGGGAAACGCCTTATTTCTTTTTGATACCGCTTCCCATCGATTTTTACACAATTTTCCGTCCGATGCATTTCTACGTTGAAATATGCGGCCCCATTGACGGGAAACTAATTTAAAAATGGCCAACGGGAGCGAGGGAGCCTCGAATTCTTTTGAATAATGTTCAAAGGTCTTTTCACGCGACACCATCTAGTCGATAGTGACATAAAACTGAAGTAATTTCGTGATATGACGTCCCACTGGAAGAAATTTGTTCGTTTTCATCGTGAATAGTCTCGCCGAAGCAATCGGACGGATCGTGGTTCTTATTGCAAATATATTTTCATTCTTTTTTTTTTTCATACACCCGCATATTTCGAGTATTAAGTTGAACGAACGATTGGAAAAATGTTGCGCGTCTTACAAAAGGGAACTTCAAATAACTTCCATTCGCTGACATTTCGAAGGTTAGCATACGACAAGAGTAAACCCACTCGTGTGGGCCAGAGAACAATGGACCGGGGAGAAAATACGGTAGGTATGTTTTCCAGTCGACGAAGACACGTGTGATATTAAAAACGAGATACTCGATGAAAGGTCGATCGTCCTCATCGGAGCGGCAGAAGCAGCTTTAGCGTTCAAAGCTGCAAATAAATGTTCAATACCTTTTATCGAGCACCTTTGTAGAATGCCTCTGGAATTGTTATTTGATGTGATCGTAGCTGTGTGAAATTACTCCCGGGACGAGCTTGGTATACCATGCGTTCTTGTCTACTCCGCAAGCATGTCGATACGTTCCATGTTTAGTACGTATGGTTTCTCGATAGAGATACCACTAATTGATAATTGATAATTTTTACGTAACGCACGCGATCGATACTGTCTCCAGATTCAGGTCACCAGTGTCCCATTGTTCAATGGAACTGACATGATTATTATTTCACTGGTAACTCAACTTCGTCAAAGAATACGCTCTTAAAATATACAGTGTGCTGCGAATAATTATAAACTCGAACAAACTAATTGTTCGAACTTCTCGCGAAAATCCAAGTCGTATGGTTCAGTCTTAAAAATGTGATCGTCCTTTTGAAAGTGTTTTAGAATTAAGTATAAACTATTTTCCCTGTGCAAACGACTTTATTCGTTGATAATTTAGATTCCAACTTCTCCTCGAGTTTGAGCACCGGGAGCACTCGTCCAGGAGCAGGAACTCTTGTATCGCCTCTCCTCGTAGACTCCCAAGTGTTTACGACACATATTTTCAAACCTACTTTATGCCTGGGCACGAGGCAAAGTTAAAACCGTTCGCTGTTCTCGCTGGCTACGTTAGCTAAATAACATCCACAAATTTCTGAGCCTGCTATCGTCGCAGAAACTTCAACAGAGGCCTGGCCGAGTTAGAAAACTGTTTAAGCAGCGAATCTGTTGGTTGCTTTACATGTACAGGGAAATCCGGGGATTGTTAACAGCGAGATGAAAATTCTTCCTACCAGTGGACAGCTGAATCAATTTTATGGCGAAGGTATATATCGAAAGCAAGGTAAATACGCCTCGATGGACAGGCACAAACTCTATAGGAGGTAATCGGTCAATTACGATCGAGCTGTTACGTAAGCTGTCTCATACAGATGATCCAAGAAGCATTCGAATACTGAATACCCGATACTCGAAAAATTCTGATGATTTCTTAAAAAGTGATTGTACGACAACAAGGATGAGTAGAGGCTTCAAAAGTTTGAAATTATCGGAATTTAACACTAGAACTACCGAATGGATCAAAATGACTGGTTCCAGATTTGTTCTTTTCGAAATATTGAAATTATAAATATGTTTTTCTTAGAAATTTTTTTAGTGAACTTCTTTACCGAAGCACATATTTAAACAAAACTCAAACGAAATCTAAATAAATGCAATTTTGTCATTAATATAAGGCAATGTATGCCAATTGCGTTTAGCGATCGGTAGTTCTAGTGTTAAATATCGACAATTTTCTAAAAATTAGAAATGCTTAAATACTTTTGGATCCACTGTGTATCAGAATGTCCGAAGTTAGTCTGAGAGTGGAGAATACCTGCAAACTTTTTCCGGTGGCCAAGAAATAAAGTTCAAATGGTCAGTCGTTGGCGATGTTTACTGAAAAAGCGATGTTCGTTGTCCAAGGTACATATCAGTAAAAGGGTAGTAGTCACGAGGTGCGAAGGTTAAAGGGCGCCGATAAATGGTAACGACCAGTCCATACGCAACAATCAAATAAAATGAGATCGGCCTACCATACCGTAGCGATGTAACACGGCCCGTAAACTTGAAATGGGGCAGTGAAGTAGATAGATATCCGCCACTGACCGGACAAGCTACATCGCGGAATAAAACTGCGACAATAGCTCGAACGTGGTCAGACAGTCGCAAATGGCCATTCATCGTGGAGAACAGTGACTCGAACGATAACGCGTGCCCGTCACCGAAGCTTTAATCCCGCAAAATTTCCAGCCGTGTTGCAAGCACGCCGTATGTATCGCGAATACCACAAAGCGTTGCATCGGACGCGTGCATCGGTGGATCATTGAACAATTTTAGAGAAGAAGTTTTTGAATACTATTTTGTATACTATGACTTTAAATAGCAAAGTGTATCAAATAATATTGGGTTGGCAGGAAAGCAATTTCGGTATTTTAAGGCGAAATGGAAAACCCAATTTTTTTATTCAAGCAACGAACTTTAATAGATTTTATATTTTCCATTTTGTTCGATGATCTTTTGCCATCTTTCTGGCAGAGTTGTGTGCTAATTGAATTACACTGTAATTCAGCAATTTACGCAATTGATTACGCAATTGCATTACATTGTATTTCAATTATACATATAGTAATTCAATTACGTCGTAAGTGAATTACATAATTCAAACCTTTCAATTAATTCAATTACTAAGTATTTTAATCAGATGTGTAATTGCAATACAATATAATTGAAATACAGCTCTCCAAATTATAGACCTTATAGACCTAAATTATAAACTAATTCCTCTAGCTTCACAAAAAAAGTTCGAATTGTATAGTCCACTTTTAAAAAAGTTATCGGTTTTTTGAGAGCGTCCGAATATTAGTGTGGGAGTCACTGTATTATCTTTAGTAGAGCACGTATTATAATAGGAGCCGCATGAAGTCTAAATAAAATCAATCTTGTCATATTTATAAGGGAACGTGTACCAGTCAAGGCTTTAGTTTTAAGGCTTGATAAGTTTAGTGTTAAATTCCCCGAAATTATCTTCTTGCCAACCCAATAATTCGACTATCTTTGAGTACAGAAAATCCTCGGGTCCGTGTTATCTCTTAGACCGCGTGGTGGTACTATTTTCTTTGGACTTTGCCGACCGTGCCGAATGTAGAAAAGGACAGCGCGTGTAATCACGGACCGCGACGTCGATGACGTAGGGCTGGGTGGGGGTAGCCGATGCTACGTCACCGACTCTCGGCCGGCCAGCGCGAGAGGCCTGTCCTGTGATAGTGGGGGTCGCAGATTCTACGTCATCGACCCTCGTAGGCCCTCGAGCTCCTTGTTGTGGAGGAATATTTATTTTTCGTAGATAGACAGATGGGATAAAAACTTCATTGAAACACACACAATTACAGAAGATACTCGTGGTACCGATTTATTAATGACTTTGTGTCAACTTTCTGGCATCTTCAGCGTATGCGCCGCGCGCGGCTGCCACAAGCCGACCCGGGGGACGAGTGCATCGGTGGATGCACGAGGATCTCTGCATTCCCTGTTCGCAATGTATTCCTGTCAGACGCTCGGCAATGCTTGTTATTTCATTCGTTTACTCGTATCACAGGAAATAATTGGACAACGGGACACGAACAATGTGTCCCGTTCAAACGAACCAGCCGAAATTCTGACTTTGAGAAGGGTCGCTTTGAAGTAACAGGAACGAACTAGAATTCATTTGGTGTACGGTGTACTATGAATCATTTCGGTGCCACACTTTGTTTCAACGGTGACCAACGCGCCCCCGGGAAATAATATCCTTTGCCCTCGAGATTGTGTGGTACGAGGTTTCACTTCTAGTGACTATGACGTCGGGATCCTCCCTTTCAAAGACCTGGTGATCCGTGACACGGGCTCTCCTGCTTATTTGTAAACCAGACCAATAACGGAATATCAAAGAACAATGAGTTTCATCGTGAGCGCCGCTCCTTTACATCTTTAACCTCGTGCCGAACGATTTTCTCTAAAAATTAACTAACTAACGATAAGACAAAAACGAACTTGTAATTACATGTAACGTAATTCAAAATAATTTTGTCTTGGATTAAAATTGCTTGAATAAAAAAAAAAGTGTGTAAAACATATTAATCTACACCTAAGGTTGCCACCTCGAATATCTTTGTTGTTTCTAGATACGTTAAATATCTGAAGGACAAAGTTGAATGATAATAATGGGGCTCATACGATACCAAAAAATTTTTGTTTTTATGTAATTTTTTTAGAGATATGAAGGTCATCTTGATTTTTTTAAATAGAATGTCCTATTTTTTATACCATAGATCGATAGAGTATCAAATTCCGAGTATAAAAGTGTTGACCTTCATATGTCCTAAACCTAGTTAACGAGATATTATCCAAAGAAGAAAGAAAATTGTTTAGATAATATCTCGTTAACTACATATTAAGTTTATGACATATGAAGGTCAACACTTTTATACTCGGAATTTGATACCATATCGATCTATGGTATAATTTAGAAAAATGAAGGTGACCTTCATATCTCTAAAAAAAATTACATAAAAACAAAAATTTTTTTGGTATCGTATGAGTCCCATTTTACCATTCAACTTTGTTCTTCAGATATTTGGAGTATCCTTAAAAACAACAAAGATATTTGAGGTGGCAACATTAGGTGCCTCACCCTGTATAGTAAGACTTACTAAATAATGTTTGAGTTTCCATCGTTTCCTTGTATAAAATTTTGTGTAATTATTATAAGAAGGTGCACTGGAGTGAACAGATTAACACACTAACTTCTATATCCACAGAAGTCTACCGATTAAGTTTTTTTAAGTTTTGCATTAATAGATGCCCGAGTAAAGAAACGAAGTTTCTCTTTGCTGTAGATTCTTGAAACTTTCCGAGAATGTGAACATTTCATGAACATTTGCAGCTTCCATTAATAATATTTCTGTAAAAGCTTGGAACATGGACTCCGGCTTCGTGGACTCTATTTTTCACGGTCATGTGTCCCCTCGGAATTCCAGTTTGCAAGGGAGCTTACAGAAACAAGCTCCGCATAACGCAGAACTATTCTTGCGTTCGCATGTACGTACACATGTTATAGTTTGCCCGTCGAGTTCGCGTTGCATGCTGCTCGGGTTACGAGCTACTCAAGCGTCGTTGAAATTTTCCGAGTTTCTCTGAGGTAAGAATTTTCTTGTCGAAAGCGTCGAACTATCCTCATCCCGGCGAAAGTTCACTTCGCTGTGCTGCGATGAATCCAAGCTCCTTTGAACTTCATATTCGCGGGATTTAAGTTCCGCGTCTTCAGCGGAAGAAGAATCTTTTGAACTTGAGAATCAATATTTGCTATTTCTATATCCACACAAAATAATTTTCCCTTGTCGAAATATTCACCTTAACTACACGAACTTCGAAATGAGCTCTGGTACTTCTACAAAGCGACTCTTTGTTCATCATTATTTTCCATCTGGAAGAAATAAAATTGTTATAGCGTGTTTGCATATCGTTAAAACGAACGGCAAGAGCGAATTGAAAAATTTAAAAAGCAAATTATGCAAACACCTGTGGAGTACCCTATTAAAACGTTGGAAACTCCGAGTGTTAATGTTTTTTCGATCTTCTTCGAGTGAGTCGAGTATAATTTTAATAATGTTTCCATTGAAGTTTTTCACGTTTTATTTATTCATTTAATATCTTGTGCGAGTATATCACTTAACTTAATGTGAGTTTTTTAATGAGAATTTTAATCTTCGTTGTTAATTTATAAATGCGCAACTGAAGAACTGGTCTTCTGGCCGTTCAATGTTCGTGGCAAATGATTTTTGATTTTACGACATCGTCGATGCACTTTCCAGCTCGTTCGGTTATTAAAAAAGTTTTGCAATGGTCCTCATAGGTGTGCAGCTGTTGCTGCAATGACGGCAGGATATCTCGCAACTGGGGTACAATATTTACAGTTTACAATCCCTCGTAAATCCCGCCACGCGGCAACAACGTATCACTTTTCTACAATGGTGTCCTATTTTTGGAGCTGGGGTTGATGTTGGTTTTTCGGCGCGATCGGATTCGTTCGGTTCAATACCTTATAAAATGATGTATAGAGCTAGTAAAAGCGGTATAAGACGTGATGGAAAAGAGAAACGAGATAAAAGGAGGCGGCCATTTCGTTCACAGTGGCCTGGAGCAAAAAATGTCTTCAGCAATTTCTTCATAATGGGAAGTTCAGTGTTCAAATACTTATTGGATTTTTGACAGATAAGTATACAATATTTAAAAAATTGCAAACATATCACAGATAGCATTCCTAGAAAATCTTTGAAAATTTTCTGCTTGGGGTACGATTGCGCCCCATGCACAGAGAGAAGGTTGAAGATGGTACGGTGAGTTTTTCGACTGACCGTATTTACGACGCTGTCGACTGTAAACGTATATATCAGGATTATCGGTGTGGAGCGTTTGGTGGCCGGTGTCCGGCGTAAATGCGATTTTTCTATCGTCGGGACGGCCCGTGAACCCGCAGCGGACCCAGTCCTTCTCGCCTTTTAAACGATTGATATTCTTGTGGGATACGATCCGAAAGAATATTATCTATCCTGATATAGCGAGCCGCCATAAATATCCGACGAGATGTCAATATCGGCGTGTTATGGATGGCCTGGCCAATATCCGCACGAGATGAAGCGACGCGTTTCGAGTGCTCCGTAAACTGTTCGAGTGCGCCGTAAAGCTCGGTGAAGCTATCCGTCATCATCGTCTGCTCGGTTTTAATGTATTCCGAGTGTGTTTGAGTCGTGCCGGGGATCTTAATTGAAAATTCTAGTGGCGCCTGGCCCCGCATGAATATGGAACACCTTACCTGGACAGATCGAACGTGATCGGATAACAGGTGGACATCGGCTTCTTCTTTCGCTCCGCTGTATTGGAGTACCTCCGCCCCCTTGGAGGTAGTCTTTTGCTCCAAAGGGATTCATTAAGTCCGCGAGTCTATGGAACGGCTCTGCCAAAAAGGAAGTTACACGGCGATCGATCGGCACCGATATATTTAGGATATCCTTGCTCGTGTTACGCCGCTACGTGCTAAGCGTTTGCGGTTGCCTCGGGCACGGTCATTGTCAGATCCAGGTTAAAATTAGCGATCCCGAGGATAACAGGTCGTCTATGGAAGACCGTGAAATTATGGAGGTCAGGATCGATTTTGATTCAGTTGGTAGGAACGTGCTAGGTGTCGAGTAGGTTCGGAAGTTAGAGCTCTATTCTATAGCGACCTACCGACCTCCGTTGTCACACGCGATGAGCTTAAAGCATTGATCGATACTCCCTCTCTCTGCTCCCTCTCTCTTTCTCTGCCTCTCATCCCTCCCCCTCCCCTCTCACTGTGCCTCTGTACCACCTCCGGAGGATGAGAACTGCGGTATCCCGAGCTTTTTGGATGATCTCGTGGCCAGGAACCAGTGGCAGAAGAGGGATGCAAGTTTGAACGTCCGAAACGGCTGATAGGAGGACACTATGAAATCCCAGAAGCTCTGAATTTTGCACGTGACAATTTACGACTAACAAGTTATCTAGGAATAGGTAGCTAAGAGGAAAATAGCCAAGAACAGGCGTGGACATAGGGGCGATGAGTATACCTCCGCTGAATGCGGAAAGCGGGACAGCGAAGGTATAAAAGCATCGCTTTTACAGATAGAGGAAGGGTCCCTAGGTCCCGGGCGGTGGGGTTTTAGTGGGTATAGGCGAAGGATTAAGTCCATATGATTCCCCCACTTTTCATCTTAGGGGGAAGCCGAGTCCCACACTACCCTCTCCGACCTCCATCGGAGGAGAGGGTGTGCGTAAGAGCATTTCCCCACCGCCCTTAAACAAAAAAAAAAAAAAAAAAAAAAAAAAAAAGGTAGCTAAGAGGAATAGTAACAGGGTATTCTGGTCTTTCATTTTTCTTTTTGATATCCTCAGAAAAATAATATTTGGTAACCATTTTCCGAGAAAGTAAAAGACTCGCAATGACCTTATCAGCTTGTTTACCTGCCACGAAAACGCTCGCGTAAACAGCTAAACTACTTTCTATCACGTAACCATTAAATGAACGGCTCGTAATTACGCGAGGAAGTTTGTGAAAAAATTACTGTTCGTATTTTTCGAGTGCTCGGATCGTCTGGAGAAGTTCATCTTGATCGACACTAAGCGAATGTCCAAGCGAAAATCAGTTTAACCGACAAACCTGATCCTGTCGAAAGTAATTTTAGGAAGGAACTTCATTTGCCGCGGCGGAACGTTATTACGAATAATTTTCTCGCTCTATATAAATAGGCGAACAAGATTCTTGGTACCGCCGGGAGATTTTTAATTTCCAAGAGTGCTTGATTACATTCCCCGCGGCCCGGCGACTTTGAGCTTTTAACGGCGGGACGGACGCGAATACAAACTTGATCAAAATGAATTCGCGAGTTTCGCCGAGGAAAATTTCTTATTAGACCTTGATAATCCGCGCCGGCCGGGCGAAATTAATCTCCGAGCTTGTAAATTTCACCTTTCATGCTGTGCGCTGCAAAAGGGGGGATGAAGAGGGATGCAATGAGTGACTGAACATGTACACAAGTATTTCGAACGTTCTTTAAGCGTTCTCGGCAGGCTTGCCCTGCTTTACTTTATTTTTTCTGTTTCTTTTCTCCTAGCAACGTTACACCTTTGAAAAAAGAGGCTTACTTAGGTAGAGACATAAGTAGGTAGCGTTTGAATCGTTGGTTTCCTTAATATTCTCGTTTCTCTTTTTCTTGCTTTTTTCTCTTTCGTCTTGATTTTTTAACATTAATTAGATAATATGTACTGTACCTCCCGCGTACCTGCGATACGCGACGAGTTTAGGCACTTTTGAACGTGTACGAACGGCGATGTCAGACACCGTACAATATTACTTTAGCCCGTACTTTGCACCATCGATAAAGTCTTATCTTGCGACATTCCTCGGTTCTATTATCGTGCACTATTGTTTCCGCGCCGCGTCTCATCGTTTCTGGCACATACCCGTCTAGCGATCCGTCAACACCTTCCTTGGAAGCTCGTTTAAAAGTTCTTGGTTTGCGTTCTGATAACACCGGCGACCTATCCCTTCGACAGTCTCTGATCCGTCACGAAATCGATACTTTTCGATAACTCGTGCAACAGAACACAGAGAGAGATCAACGAAAAATTAAAAGAATGTACACAACGTCGTCGTACCACTCCTACGATGCACACGCTCGTCTCGCTTTCGTTCGGCAGCGTTCCGCGCGTAAAAACATAATGGTGGATCGTAAGCATAGCGTTTATCACAGACATCAGCAGCAGCTTCTGGACGTTTATGGTTGCAAATGATAGGTTCGAAACCCGGAAGTCTCGGTAGTAGCGACATATTCTGTCTCTCGCGGTTTCCAAGACCAGTTCTAGGCTGTTTGTAGGGTTTGCTTCCGGAAACGGTTGGTTTTGTTATTAACAAGGTGTGTGTGAGTGTGTGTGTAGCTTCTTCGTTCCCGTAATCTATGAATTGTACACTGAACATTTATGACAGAGATAGAGAGAGAGAGAGATAAGTGGAACTTCGACGATCGATCACTACCGGAGATTATATTCTGTTTTACCGACAATCCTTATCTCGACGATACCTCGCGCAGCTCGTACTTGGATCGTTCACTATGATTCGATGCTATCGCTATTGGTCTACAAACGATTTCAGACGCGGTGGGTCGGAGCGTCGCACGTGAACCTGCAAGAAGCTTCTCGAAAATTTGACTGGAAAAATATTCTCGTAGACTATCTTTTACAGAAAGTTCGATAACCTCCTTTCAATTATATTTAATCGATACTAAAAACATGTCACTGTTAATGGTCCCTGGATAGACAACTAATCCTGTATATCGAATAGACTAAACTATTCGCTAAAACAAACTTTATCTACAGCCGTTTAATGCAACGGTGGTGTAATGCAAGATTATCGAATAACGAGGGTCGAAGTAAAAGTTCTGCGAAGTGTAATGACATGAGAGCAAGCCACTTATAACGGAACTATACCTGTAGAAAACAGAATGAAAATTTGTTGTATGAATGAAAGCGATAAGCTTCCACCAGAGTTGCATCGAACGGCTGATTTAGCAATTTCGAGAGAACTTTGGAAAACAAAGGGATGCCTTCAGCCACGCGATTATTCACGTGCGACAGACCAACGTGTGTATGCTAGCCACATTGAGAACAGTCTACGTCCCTAATATCGACAGAAATATTGATCAATTCGCGGAGAAATCGAGAGCACCATCGTAACGGGAACCTGGTCTTGGACGGAAGCGTATAAGGAAACGTTTGAAAACGGGTAGACGTGCGACGAAAAATACGTGTAGTGTCATCTAACATTACCATTCTAACGCGGTATCTTATCATGGACGCTACAGTGTCCCCTGGAAACGTTTTCGTGCCGGACGAAAACCGTTCGCGGACTGTTTCATTGCAATAGGCCGCTTCTGTCGTAGCTGACGGACTTGAAGGCGTCTTCGACCAAGTCTGTCAGACACCTGACTGCCTGCAACAAGGCTGCCAACAGGAGGGACAACGACAGAGAGATCAGTTTGCTAGGCACCAGAGCGTTCTCCGAGGAATTGTGACTTCTACTCGATATCTTCTTCCTCTTCCTTTTCTCGAAGCTCTTGCCGCTAGCAGACTCCTGGCTCTTGTCGCTGGATAACGTGCCTCTTCTTGGGTTGCTGGGCGACTTGTCTCGCGAGCTAGTTCCCCTCTCCGTCCATTCTTTCGAAACCCTAATTCTCTTCGAATCGTTCGCACCGGACACGGTGAACCGTCTGTGCGAAGCTACGGACTTGATTTTCTTCTGCACGTCCTCCGCCTTCGCCTCCATGATGGTCCAACGTTCGTCTACGCTCCTCCGATTCAAATTTCTGAGAAACTTCTCCCGCGAGGTTTGCAGTATCTCCTCCGACCTAGCCTTCCCGGAAAGGTCCAACGAGTTGCCATTCGCGGGCTCGATCAGCAAATTCTGCAGCGAACACTTGCCGGTCTCCAGCTTGTCGGACGAGTCCAAGTTCGGGAACGTCGAGTTCTCGTCCAAAGAGTTCGTTCGGTTGTGACACTTGTCGCGGCACAGCAACTTCTTCTCCGCGCAGGTGGTGTTGAGGTTGTAGTCTATCGTCGTCGTTGGTTCTTGAGGCTCCGATGAACAGAGTCGGATGTTCTCCTTAGCCCCGTCGAGAACGATTCTTCTGGGCAGCGTTTTGTTCAGGCTGTTCGGAATGAAATTGATCGCCTTCTCGGTATAATTCAAGCTCTCCTCCTCCTGCAAGATCGTAGAGCCGTTCATGAAATCGACGTTCGAACAGTGGTCGGTCGATCCCGATTGGTTGGTCACCTGGACATTGGCCGTGTCGGACAGCTCGTTCGAGGGATCGATCAAACTAGCGCCGGCGTTACCGTCCTCGTCGTCGTTGTCTTTTATCGTTAAATTACGGCCAACCCAAACCTGTTCTTCTTCGTCGTCCTCTTCGTCGTCCTCGTTCTCCTCTTCGGACTCGAGGGACAAGGACTTCTTCTTCTTCTTGATTACCGTAACGATGCCATCGGTGTAGAGAAGATCCTGGACCTCGAAGAGACTCTTCTCGATGCTCGGACTGTTGTACAAAAGGTTCCTCAATTCCGGTATATCCAGATCCTGCACGTGAAGTAAGTTCTGTTCAATGTTCAACAGGCTCTCCTCGATCTCGACCAGACATTGTTCAATGTCGCAGGCAGGTTCAACGGTGTGCTCGCTTTCCAACTTCGTTTCCGTTCGACTAGTCCTCACGGTATCGTCGTCATCCATAATACTAATGTTCGCTGATTTGAGCTTCTGCTCCTCTGGCACAGACGTGTTGAACATGTGTTCCCTCCAGGACGTCGCTGGCCATCCGGATGTTTGCGTAGTGTCCTCTCGCTGCGCATGGCCTTCTAGGTATGTCCCATAACTGGTATGACTATTCGCTACCTCGTAATTGGTGCTCGGTATACTTCCCCAGTTCAGCTGATCAGCCTCCGCGGTGTCTCGGAAGCTTCCTTCCCTGTTCATCGAGGAAACGCTACGATTACCGTGACTATTAGCCACCGAGTAGTTCGTCGGGTCTTCACGATTCGCCTCCAGGAACTTTTTCACAGCAACGTGCGAGTACAATTCGCTGTACTTAGGGTGGCTGCTCCATTCCCGACCGCTACCGTGACTGTTAGCTAGCGGATAAGTGGTGCAGAGGTCCAGGTTCTCTCCAGGTCTTCTCGAGATTCCCTGTCTTCGCCTGTTGTAGATCGAGGAATCGTCTTTTCCGTGACTGTCCGCGTCGTCGTCGTCGTCGTCAACTTCCGCGGCTCCTTCGGGGTAAGGGAGCTCTTGCGATTCGTCTAATGCCATTGTAGGCCCCAGACACCCGTCGTCTATCAGTATGTAGCCGTCCAGAATGTTCTCGTCCAGGTCTATCCATTTTCTTGGGTAATCCTCGCCCCATTTTTGCCTGGTCTCAGTGTCGTCTCGTTCCGTCGCCTGTCGTCGTTGCTCGCGTATCGATGGGTCCTGCACGTGTATTTGCACCGGGCAGAGGACGTCGGTTCTCCTCTCAATGTTGCTGGCAGCTGGCGGCGTGGTCGCAACCAATGGCGCGACCTCGTCCAACAGAGCATCTCGGGATTCACAGTATCTGTAGCCGGGACACGGGGTGTTCACTGGAGAGTGTGAGAGAAGGTTCACGTAACCACCGACGCCTCTGCCTATGAGCGATCAGGGGGTTCTTGGCGAGCCCTGTTCTCGATTCATCCTGCTGGTGTTCTGGCTCTCGGTCAGCGTCTCGTCGTTCAGCCTCGAGGGGTTCGGCTCGCAGACAACCTGAGAACAGAGCATAACCGTTGTTCAAAATCTTCCTCAATTGTCTTACTTTAATTAGCTTGTTTACAGGGTGGTCCGTTTAACACTTTACCTACCGACAGCCTTTTCATAGGATTTTCAATAATTCTGCTGTACCAAAAGAATGCATAGAAATTTTCTTTTACGTTGCAATCTTAAATGAAACTATTAGATGACGTTGTTGAGAGTGACTTCTTAGTTTACAACATGAAAATTGCTGTTACTATTGAAGTTATTCAAAATTATGCAATAATCACCGGTCGGTAATGTGTTAAGTAAGATGCCATCGTATAGACATCAGTTTTACGAAAAACTTCAATTTTCAAAGATCAAGGTCATTCCAAGGTCACGTTATCATACATATCCGAATGTATTTTTTGCTCAGCTACATGGTGCAATAAAACAAAATGCATTTACGGAGAAAGTTGTTTAGAATTATGACCTTGACAACGTATATAAATTTATATAAGTTTACCCTAGATCCAGAACAAATAAAAATCGTACTAAATTCTACCGAATGTTATATTCCAGCCATAAATTCCATGAATAAAAATTGTCTGCATCGATTGCAAGAAATAGAAACTAAAGTGAATGTTATTTCTTCCCTTAATGATTTTAATGGAGTAGAAATCATGTGTCGACATCATCAATTTCGAAAATTTTTTCAACAATTTTGAATTTCATCTACTCAATTTTTCTATAAATGCATAAAGATCCGCAGTCTAGTTATTACGAATCAGAGATACGTACCTTTGGATGGCTGATCCTGATGTCTCGGAATTCATTGGTGAATGTCAAAATGTAAATGCAGAACGCCGCGGCGCAGAGCCACTCGCTGATGGTGCTAGCCACGTGCAACTCCCAGCCGCCATCCCCTTTGTACCATTTCCGGGCATTCGTTCCTGAAATCGCAAACATTCGCGCATTGGTTAGCTAACGAACGAAAAGGGTGCTCGTTGGGTAGGAAAAAGAAACGAACCAACCCTTGAAAGCCAGTCCCGCCAGCACGCCGGTGGTTAAGGTGACGAAGAAACAAACGGTGCAGAAGATGGACAATGCCGTTCGCAGATGCACCAGTCTGATCGAACATCCGAGCGGATGTAGGTAGAACGTGCACACAGCCTGAAACCGAAGCACGTCGATGACTGCATATACATAGAACTGTCAGTCTTTATTCCCGGAGACAATACCGTGCCGCGGATTAATCAGCTTTTCAGGAAATTATGCAAGACACGGAAAACTGGTTACGTTTCAGCTAATGTAATGACACGATACTGCGGCGCCGGCTCTTTCTACCAATCTTACAGTTGTCTTTTCTTTGTTCGGAAGCGCGTCTCTGTTACGCATTTTTCTAGAGACCTATCAGTAGACAGCGGATTTTATGGATTTATGACAAAAACGGGTAGGTGTAATTTAAGACAGCCGAAATATTAGAAGAATTTTAACACTAGGTTTACGGGACCCGTCAAAATGAAGGGTTCTAATATTCTTAATTTGCGATTATTAAGATACTTCCCTGAAGAATTATTTACCAAATTTATTTCTTGAGGTATGTACTACTGGAAAATGGCAAAAAATTTTGATACACATTCTTGTTATGTTTATAAAATAATGTGAAATAGTTATTTCTAGACCCCCGTAAAACTAGTGTTAAAATACTGTTATATCGCTTTCAACCTATTAAATATATTATGAAAGAAAATAAATTTCAATGTCACTGCAGTTTGTTACAATACAGGTAGACTATTTTTATTCTGCATAAAGATCCGCTGTCTACTTATCAGTGAATAATTATCGACGGTGACGATATTAACGAGCTGAAAAGCTGCACTGGATATATTGTATGAAATTTTAGTTTGTTCTCAATTTTCTTTTATTTATGCACTATATATGAGAGAGGAAATTCCATCTATGATTTAACTAATTTTTGAGTATATTCTTTTCGAACTTATTATACATTTTTTAATAATAATCGGGTGGAATATACGCAACGCATACCTGTGTCCAAAAATAAGCAGTGCCACAACCGAAACAAAGAATTGCACCAATAAAATGCACAATCAGCACGGAAGTTTCTTGAAAATTAGCGACGAGGGAAAGGCCGAAGGCGGATATTAGGCCGAAAATTAGGGCCCAATGATTCCATTTTGGTAGAGACGATTGCAAACTGAAGATAGTCGTGCACTCCTTCACTTGGGAATACCTTATGTAGATAACGAATGACACTGAAAGAATGACAGTGTAGAAATAAATTTATCGATATCTCACTGACAATTATTATAATTACAGGATAAACGCAAAAAAATATCTCCTCCACTGTAGTAATCTGATCTCGGCTCGGGTATATCGGTGTGAACCAGAGTTGAGCATTAATCGATTAAAATTTTAATCAAGGTAGATTGATTAATGTGTACGATTAAAAAAGGTAATCATTGAAAAATCGGCGATTGATCCAATCGATTGATCAAGTTAATCGTCAATCGTTGATTAAAGAAAGAAATCATTGAAAACAAGAACATAAAAACACGTAAAAAACAGAGTTTATGTTATAGACAATACACCTAAACTCAGTTTACATTTTCTTGAGTATTCATATAGTTTTGATTCCGTATTTCATTTTGAAATTCCAGCAGTTAAACATTAATCAATTATCCGATTGACGATTACAATTGAAAGGAATTTAACGTTAATCGCAATTAACGACTAAAGCAGAAATTTAACTGTAGTTCACAATTAACGATTAATAAGTATTTAATCGTTAACCGCAATTTTTTAACGATTAATAAGTATTTCATCGTTAACCGCAATTAACGACTAAAGTAGGAGTTTAATTGTTAATTGCGATTCACGATTGAAGTAGAAATTTATTCGTCCATCATTGATTAAATTTTTGCCCAACTCTGATGTAAACCACTACTAATGCGACGCGGAGAGTCACAATCGCCGGCACAATTCAAAGGCCGGCCATAGTTAAGAGTATATATTTGTTATTAACATTTTAACTGCGACAATCTTTCTCCTTGAAACTTGAAAATACATTTCCATTATAATCTACAATACTAACTGTAAGTATAAAGTTTACAAGGATCCGCAACACGCAGAAAAATTACAAATGTCACAAAGTACCGTAGTAAATCTTGCCTTCTCCATTATTGTTTTTTACTTTTACGGACTCCGGTGTGGCAGTGAACATGTTAATCCCGCAATATATCGAATATTTGTTTGCAGACACGTGTCAATAAGAGTGTGTTCTTTCAAAAGCGATCTCGGGTTCGAACACTATTTTTACTTCGTCGAAAGTCCCACGCGAACGGGAATCGAGGTCACTAAACCATGTGCAGAGCGACGATCGATTTACCTCGCCGTGGAGCATCGAAAATTCAAATGTATCCGTGATAATGGACTCACTGAGCATCGCTAGCATGTTGATAAACTGGGCGAATATGCAGCTTTCCGGTGCCTCCGTTGCTGAGTCCGAGATGTACGGAAACCCGGCCTCCACATGGCCCAACAGAACCGCTATTACGTAACTACAAAGTAGAAACAGCGAATCAGTTAGAAAAGGTAGTTGTTGAACGTCGTAATTAAATATTTTTCAGAACGTTTATTAACCCATTCTAGAATTATTTTTCTCACGGCCAAAATCTAGAAATTTTTTATTGCACGTCGACGAAACCAGTGACTTACGTTAAAATAAAAACGCTGGGAAGCGCGATGAAGATGATGATGGGCAAATAATGGAGATCGGTCAAAAAATCCTGCTGCTCCATGATGATGATGTGCGTTTTTGGGCGTCGTTCGTTTTCCCGCCGGAACCAATGACGTCACACGCCGACGTCCACGGTGCACGGTGCTATCGGGGAGACACACGCGTTGAACCACGCGTCCACGAGCCACGAACACTCATGCTCGTCTGTTCCAGGAGGCCGAAGCACTCTGCTTTCTTCCTGGTTCTAGCTAGCCGGTGCAACGGCTAAACCGACGACCGCACTGCGGTTCGACTGCCATCAAGTTCCTCTTCGTGACACCTTTGATCAAAACACAAAGCGTTACGTGGCCAGTCGACACGTGAAACGTGCTCGTTCTATTATTATACTTGTTGTTTTACGCCGAGAAACCCCCGAGATACCGTAGACTAAATGGATATAATTAGGCGTACCATTTACCGTGCGCGAGATTACCACCTGCTAAAAACCACGCCATTTTTTAAGCATTAGAAGTTCTATTTAACGTTAATAACCTTTTTTCCGAAGCGTCCGAAATATCGCAAATCCGTATACCGAATTTCAATACCGAGTAACAATGCCTAGTCGAAATAACGTTCGAAACGTGGAAGATAACACTTTGAAATATATTTTTGCACTTAACAATATATACAACGTTCTTAAGGTTTCTTTCCAGCTAGTTGTGGACGGTTCGAGATGCGTTCGAGTTCTAATTTTCTGTATCGTGTCGCGTATTACGTCGCCTCGGATCCCTTTCTACTGGTTGGCTGTAAACAGTATCGGTTGACTGAATGAATTCAAAATAAATAATCGTCGACTGACTTGATAATACTCGATGGAATTACATACTATCATTAAGGACAGGACGACTTGAAACAATTTTATCTAAGCGATTCGCAGGAATAATCGCAACGGAAGTGTCTCACCGCACGAACCTCAAGCCCAACACCAGCCCATGCGACTGTTTTTATCATCTCGCACATGTGAAATTACGCATTGCCTGCGCACGCAGCACATGCACGCACAGGATTCCATGGACTCACCGAGCACAGTTCGCACAAAACCTTCCCGAAATAGGCAGGTGGGTCGAAATCGATGAGCAATCTAGCACAAAAATCGGCCCGTGATTGTAATCTAATTTCCCCTGACTCCCTGTAGTTAGCTCATTGAACGAGGACTCGTTAGACCTTGCGTCCTTCCTCTCTCGAACAATATCTAAAAAATGCCCACGCTACGTAGGATGATACTGAAACTTTTTGGGAGATAGGTATTATCGCACGTGTGCGATCGTACCGCCGGATAAGCCCGCGCCAGAAAAATCCGCACGCGTCCCAGGTGAGCCGCGCCAAGCACCCAAACACAGTCACTGGGATGACACAGTGTTACGACGTCGAATGACACTGTACAAAAGGCTAGGCGCGACGCGTGCGAATATTCTCACGCGGGCGTTGCCGAGGAACAAAAGTCCGTTCCCCATCAGGGGAATCCAGCTGGCAGCCGTTCTCTGACGGACAGAGTGAAAACATTGAAACTTTTGCAACTGCGTCGAACAGAACAGGTCTACCTTTCCTGCATGGGTGTCCGGCTGTCACTGTGGCCTGCGGTCTGGCTTGTTTCACTGAAACTGGAGAGCTTTGCTTAGGGGTTGCACACGGTTGAAGGTCTTCCTGGTGCACTCCTATCGAACCACTTTGCTCGCACCGTTCCCCGCGATGATTCTCAATGGCAATCGCGTAAAGTCGAACGAAACACGACGGTGGTTTGTTTGGAAGCCTCTCGTGCAGCGATTCCGATGTTTCAGTTGGAATAGCCAGGGTGAAGAGCCAGCGAGTAGCAGAGGTTATGGCTGACTGTGGTCGATCGATGCCGCGACAGAGAAAACGGCGCTCTCGGCAGCTGCGCCTCGAGACTAACAACGACGTCGTTGCTAGCCTACCTTCACCGAGGAACGTTTATCCTGATGTACCACCTGAATGCGTTTTTCGTATGTGTACGCAACGCTTATCGGCACCGGTACACCTGAACGAGATAATTGCTACAATTTCCTACGCAACTGCCGAGGGAAATAGCTCTCCAGTTTTACGAAAACCGATTTGCGTTCTTAACATACTTCGAGGATCGGGAATATTTTACGGAAATCGGCTTCTTGAACACGTTCGTCGAACGTGACCGAACAACAGCCTTCGTTTCCCGATAAGACTGATTCGAAGCACTTTTAAACTAGTGCAAGAGTTATTTGAGATTGTTGGACTGGTTCGAAGGGAGACTTGCAATTTGGTTAAGGGACCGCATCGCGACTGCCATCGGCAACGTCAGGATCGTCGATCGATATCTTCCGGTTTGAATCGCGCGCAGACATCGAGGTGCCTTTTTATTCGGAGGATACCCGATCAGCAATTGGGAGTTGATAAATCACGTTCGGTGACGTTGCATTTCGCCTACGATTGCGAACGCACGATAGGTGAGTATCGTTTATTGGCGAGCATCGTGTCATCGGGATTATGGGTTTCAAGTTTCAAGGTTGTTTTTACGCGGCAGCTTTCAAGAAATCTGCCGATAGCGTTGCGAACCAACCGTTCCTATCGACGTTGGCTTTATCGATCGCAGGAACGAGGAAATGTCGGCATCTGTTGGCAGCGAAGACAATAAAACGATTGGCTGTTTGTATGATAAATCTTTGAACTAGATCACCGAGAACATTGAGGTCCTAAAATAGTAGTCCTACATGATCTATGTCGGAGCATGGACCAGTGGATCCGGCTTAGATCAAGACTGTACTGTATTGTATAATATACAGTAGGTGTAGAAAGTATTCGTGTGCCCTTTAAAATAGAATAAATTAAATTACAATTAGAGGCATTGGTTTACGAAATGATATACAAAGAACATTTTCCTAATATTCCGAAAATTATGAAAAATTATATATTCAAAAAAATCGTGTAAAACTACAATTTTTACCATTTTTAACCGCTTGTAGCTCGTGTATATGTTAATCGAATTCGATGCAATTTTTAGCACGTGTGTAACTACTATAGATCTACAAAACAAATATTTAAAATTTTCATTAAGGGCCCAAATAAAAAAGTTTTCTAAAATGCCTTTTTCATTTTTGCATGTAACCTTGTAAAATATAATTTTTGGGAAATCTTTGTTACATATCATTTTGGTGAATCAATGCTTTTAATTGATTATAAAAAATCGGGTCGTATGGTACGATTTTAAAAAAGTTATTCTATTTTAAAGGGCGTGCGAATACTTTTTACACCCTGTGTACACCTGTATAGAAAGACAGTATTTTATACATGATTACGAACTGAAGGAACTGGTGAAATAAATTAGTCTGTATGTTTAGATTGTTTAATTCGTCTATAAAGGAACAGTTCAAAAGGAACGCAACATGAAATTGAATTAAGTAGTCCTATTCTGGCAGTTTTAAGATTCTTGGATCTGCGAGTCCAACTTGTGCAATATTTTGATGTTTGGATCCTTGTCTAAATATATCAGCTGAAAATATTTTCATGATTACTAACAATTCATTTTATGCTGTTCAAACTGAAAATAATTCGTATACGGATTGATATAATTGAATTGTACCGTGACGACAGGATCCTCGAAATTTATTAACCGAAACTCCGGTACGAATGTTACTAGGAAAGCGCAATAGACAATCACCAGAACCCATTCGGAAATAGCGCTAGCGACATGCCAACCCCAGCCACCATCTCTTGGCAACCATTTCTTGTAATCATTACCTGTAAAGAACGGAATTGATGTCTCTCTTCAGTTATTTCCGCACGAGAGACATGGAGAAATGTTACCTTGGAATTCTAACATAGATATGTAGCCGGGTACGATCGTAGCTACTGTCAAAATCAATGTCAGCGTTGATAGACCTGCACGAACGTAGACGATGATGGGTCCATTCACGGCTGGCACCATTTTGTGACTTAAGTAGGTCTGGAAAAGTATTATCTATCGGCTAAATAATTATATACTTTACATTCCACGGCGCTAGTAATTAATGCTTGTTCATTTTCTATGGAGTTCTAGCATAATGTATGAAATTATCGTGTCATTCCATTACTAATCCAGATTTTCTATCATATCTTCAGAATGTAAAATATAAAAATGTAAGCACAATATATTTTTGTATTTGGACTTGTAAAAATATGAGGAGAAATTCGCGTTCTTTATTAAGACATGATGTAAATCGTCCGAGACATTCATCTTTCAAGAACTAATTACCAATTCATAGTAGCATTGGATTATTTACTCACGTGAGCACACATTTAATCTTCTCTCTCCGAGTGAAATCATTTATGTACATACTAAAGTGTTACTTTAAATAAATTATTTAGTCACCTCGTTATGTCAGTGTTTGCATATGGATTAGATAGGCCGTTTTAACGTCCGTATTACCTGAAGGCAAAAGTAAACAGTCCCGGCTGTAAAGCAGGTCATAGCTCCGATCATGTGAGCAGCGACGACGCGAGCTTCTTGAAAATTAGCCAGAATGTCTAGGCCGAAGCAGGCTAAAGCCCCGCACCAGGCCGTCACAACAACGATCTTCTTGCTGACGAGGTCACTGCCCCTTTCCAGTTGCCATTGGGAAACTTGTCGATGTCTGATATATACGCAACACGCAACTGAAAGGAAATATTCTCTGTTATTCTTGGCGAATTGTTAGATTGATCAATACCAGATGTACCAATGCTTAATTCACTATTTTCTTTCCCAAATTTATCGTTTATTTCCAAGTACACTGGCATACTGGGTGATCAGCGTTTTTCTTGCAAACAGTTAACGTTAGAAAAAAATGCAAGAGGAAAGTTATTCTTTTTTTTAAATGGAGGTTACCTTCAATTTTTTCCATGGTAGGCTATGTCAAGATCACACAAGATTTTAAAAATGGAAGATACATTTACTGCAACACACGAATGACTAAAATTATGAATTTTATTGACTATAATGTTATTCAATGCTATATAGAGTGTGTTGAATTGCACATTGGTACATCTGGTTAATTAGAAATTGATCGAGATTTACGGAGCAAGGTGGCTATGTTAAGAAGTTGGGCAAATATGCATGATTCTGGTGATAATGTGCCCGTTTCTGATATGTAAGGAAGGCCTGGTACCACGTGGTCCCACTGCACGGATATAGTGTACCTGAAAAAACAGTGATGATCACCACGCATACATCGTTGTGACAATAAAAAATAACTTTTCTGTATCATTTTGTTTTGAACGATGACAACGATGTTCGCTCCTGATCGCGAATCATAATCGTATTTTCCATTGAAGCACGCGTTATTTACAGAACAATGTTCCGCATCGAAGTGTGCACAGTGGGGTATAATGCATCACGCTAATCATGATTTACATCATGATATCGGAAACCTTGCTCTCAGTCGATCAGTGTTTCCGATATCGTGGCCTTGGTCGATCGTAAACTGGTCGATGAACGTTCTCGAGGCTCGATTGCAATGTTACGTTCACCGTAGAACAGAAAAACAGCTTCAATGTTGCTCATTAAATCGAAAATAACCGTTTCAAACTCACTTTCCGATTCGGTATCGGAAATCAATTTAATCCTGCTTCGTCTCCTAGATAGACTTACGTAATTAGAAACGTCACCGGAATTAGGATGAACAGGCTTAACGGGAGAACGTGAAGCTTTCCGTACGGCATCCTCTGTTCGTTTGTTTTGGAGTGTTCTGGAACAAATATTACATTTACCGAAATACATTATTGCATTCCTATATTACTCGACTGAAAACAGTTTGATGCGTGCAGAATCAGATAACAATGTTGGTCTGTTTTATTAACACCTTGACGCAGATTGCAGATACAGAAGAAACTCACTCAAAATATGTTAATTACACACCATTAGATTGTAACGTACTGCCTGAACTAGCTAATGAAATTAAACTAAATCAAACGCCATTTAACTAAAAAAAATAATTTTTTAATTAAGCACTATTAGATTTTAATGAAATTAAACGGTCGTTCGAATAATTCCGAGAGGCACCCGATATATCGTTGGTAACTATAACTTTCTCCTCTAATTTTCTCCGATATAATTAGTTTAGCGATCGTTCGCTAATAGATTGCTGCTCGACAAATTATAAATCGAAAAATCATTCTCGAAAGCAGTGAAAGGTCGGCTCTCGGCTGGCGTTCCGCGAACGCAAGCCGTCATCGCTTTGAGCGATTTCAAAGAAGTCTGACACCTTACCTCGAGGATTATTCGATCGGGTTGCCGTTATCGTTTTTGTGAAGCAAGGTGTCTGGGTCTATGCCAGGGGGGCACTTCGTCATGGGGCGCCTTCAAGCAACTGTCCGCCAGCGCTGCTAACATACCTCTTGCCCTACGCAACCTGCCAATCGCTGATCAACGCACACGATTGCATTGCAAACCGTATTTAACGCATCGCGTGATACCATTCCAAAGGTGCGTTCCATTCGGCAAATCCTCTCGAACGAATTCCTTCCGTTCTCTACACCCAAATTGATTGGGTCAAAGGATTTTGAAAATAATTTGAAATTGAAGGAATCGTAATCGCTCCAGCATTAAATCGTGGCATCATTTTTATGAACATTTCTCTAAAATGTGTATATCAATCGTTTGAGCAACACGTGAATCATTAGCCTGTACGCAGAAGGTAAGAGGACAATGATCTGTTTCAACTTCATGCTTAATTTAGATCGTTTATAATAAGAATAAGTTTCTGAAAAGTAGAGAATTTGGCTCAAATATCATATAAGTCTACTGGTTCACAGTACAAGTACTATTAGTAAACGGCAGAAACTTATTCAAGTACCTAATAGATAGTTTATATTTTATTGTAGTGATAATTTCTGGGTTTTTACGGTGAATGTGTTGACGTTGCAGTAGATAACTCTGTAGGTTTTGGGAACGTGTACTGTTTGTACGAAAATTACTGAGTTATTGGCTGCGATTTACGACGGCGTTACGCTCGGCTCGTGACTAAAGCGAATTAGAATTTATCGATAAAGCGTTGTCAGTGTACAATCGGCCGCGTTCGATAATTCTCGCATGCCAGCGCGTGTAATAATCGCTTAACCGTTGGCTGCCGAGAACTCCAAGTAAAAGTTGCATTATTGGTATCGTATTACAGTTCATATCGTAATCGAATATACATTCTTACAGTTTATGTTTGAATTATTTCATTCAATCTCATAGTGTACGAAATAATACGTTGGTTTAAAATAATGTCAATTCATTCCGTATACAAAACAGCTTCCAACTAATATATGTATAAGAATAGTGATCCATTCTGACGAATTTGAATACCACATCGTTTAATACATTTTAATTTAACCTTCGCAAGGTAATGTGGGGCAGAGTTGGGCAAAAATCAACTAATAATTAAAAATGACTCATAGTCTGATTGTGATTGTTAGTCAAAACTTAAACAAAGTTGGTTAAAACTTTTTGATTAGTTAGTCATAACTACATGGTACTAGTTAGTCACAACTCTAAGTAATCGTTAGTTATTGCTTATTAGTTATGATTAATCATTAGTTAGTTTAAATGATCAGTCACCAATCTTTAGTCATTAGTCACTATTGCGCGGTTAACATACATTCATATGTATACTTAAACTATATCAGAATTAGCAGTGACCAAACGTGTCATAATCTGTATTTTATATGTTTATAAACTAATAGTCTATTTTTTTATTATTATTATGTCTTATTTTAACTTTTAAGCATTTTTAGTCATTAGTTATAGTGAAATTCTGATTGCGTATTTAGTCATTAGTTATCCCATTATAGTAAGCATTCAATATTCATCCTTAATAAAAATTTAGTCATTATTCATTAGTCATTACGCTCAAGTATTCACTTAGTCATTAATTATTAGTCACTTTGGTAGAGCTTATGAAGTTATTAGTCAATAATCATGATTGTGACTAGCGTTTGCCCAACTCTGATGTGTCAGTTTCAGATTTTTGAAAAGAATTTTTATATGAGTAAAATTAAATCTGTTTGTTTACTTTTTATCCTGTGTTATTCTTTATCCCAAAATTAAAGACGAGGCTATTTATGAAATTCATTTGTCGGGGTCTAAGAGACCCCACCTTACTATTTATGTGTTATTAGACCTTACCTTGCGAGGGTTAAAATCCCCCTCAATTTAAAATTTTATGTAAAAATATCATACTCCCCATAATTCTCTAGCCTTGGCAACTAGTGCTCCGGGAGTTGCTGACGTAATCCGACACGAGGCAGGTCCGGACAAGACTCGCGTTGACCAGCAGAGTGGGGGTAGCCGATTCTACGTCATCGACTCTCGGAGCACTGGTTGCCCAGGCCTGGTTTAATTATATGTATTAAATTTTCGGTCGCGCGGTCCATGTTCACGTGCGTTGTTCTTTTTTACGTTTGGCGCGGTCGGCGAGATCACAAAAAAAATAGTAGCCCTACGAGATCCGAGACTTTATCAGGATACGATCGTTTTTTCAACAATTGAAAACACTTGATCTACTCAGATGGAAGTTTTACGCCTCTGGAGAGACCGTAAACCGAAATTAATGCTAGGTTGAAATCGCTGTCGGCAAAAGTACGCTGGCGGCAGTATCTTTGTTCGAGCGAGGTAATTGCCGAGGAATGCAAAGTCGTAAAGTAGGTTAACGAAGGGAAGTATAATTGGATTTGAAGAATTTCAGATGAACTCCAACTTCACACTTTAATTGGTCCGTTGAATGAATTGTTTATTTCTTTGTTTCTGTCGCTATAAAAGTTATGGGAATCGCACTTTCGTCGTTGTTTCACCGGCGAATCGTATTTCGTAACTATAGTAAAAAAAGTAGACGGGGAAGGTAGAATGAGGTAGTTGGTAAAATCACATCTTTGTATTAACAACGTTACAATATTACAATATAGGCAGTTCAATGTTGTCCGTTTTACTGTGTTCCATGTAATAACCGGTGATTCGTAAATTATTATTGTTCTCTGTATTTTCACGTGACGTGGTCGACTAGCAGTCACGTATTATCTGACGATAATGAACGTGACTTGAAATACATATTCGATTTTCGTTGAACGTGGCTCGCAGTTAACAATTCTATCTCCGTTTTCTAAGTACTTTTGATTTTCTTCGATCCAATTAACCTAATAATAACAAACGGAAACTTTCACTCTCTGCATACTAAATGACTTTCTGTCTAAACCTTTATTCCAGTTGAATCAATTGAAAATTCTTTTTGTTCTCGACTACTCGAGAACGCCTTAACCCCTTGCCGTACCATTTTGTTTACAGTTACAGCGATTAAAACGTCTTTATCCCGAAACAAGTCGTAGAAGGGAAAAGAAAATTTATATTTTTTGTATGGCTACATTTATTTCAATGCTTAAATGTTGATTACAAACGAATGAAAAATTTTATTTCGTCTAAAAAGGAACACACAACATTCATATTTGTTAGAATTTGTTAAAATCTTCATGACGAGAGTCTGACTCGTTAAAATACGACAAGGGGTTAATAATGATAATATAGATCATATTAATACGCACGTACCGTCTAGTATAAATAGTTCGATAAATAAATAGTTCTCGTTATCTCTGGGACTTTTGAACGGAAGAGAAAGATCGTTCGCCGGAAAGCTATCAAAATGTCCCGAGCGACGGTACAAAGATAAATTCTTTTGCATCTGGGTATAATATCTGTATCGTTATACTATACCACTAATCGCTGCTTACGAGCTTCGGTTTGACTAGTTCCAATACCATCAGCTAGCTTCGTCTAAGTGCAAGCGTTGACCTTTACTTTAAACAATCTCTTTACGAGGACTTTATATAGGTCTGGTGTTTTTACATCGACAGGAGTTAAGCGATTCCGATTTTTCACAGTGCCATTGTTTACAGACTACATTTCTAATTTAGAATTCTGGATTTTTGAATTTATGTTTGAACTTTTTTCATGAAAACATTTGATTGGCTAAACAAAAATTCGAAGTTCCCAGAGACGATCACAATTACTAGATCGAGAATCGTTTAACCCTCGCATCTACAGGTGGCAGTGAACCTTAACGGCACGAAGCTTAAACAAACACACCGACGCGAGTCGAGGATATCTCGCAGTGGACGGAACATTTCCGTGGTTCCTCTTGTCGAAAGCTGACGTTATTGTCCTTAATTGCACCGCGAATTAAGTGACTTCGCTGCGCTACAGCTAAAACCCCGAAAAGTACCTTAAACTCAAAGAGGAACAAACAAAACGAAATGAATGACAGGCAGCCGGGCGATACGAGAACAAAACACATCAGCTCCTTATCAGCGACCCAAGAGCATCGATTTCAAGCTTTCTATCGGATAATAAGTGCGCGACAACGTCTTCCCGATTTTTAGTACAGCAATCGATCGATCAGGTGAAACTTTCAGCAAGCATGACTTCGCTTAACCATTTATTCTGTGTAAAAAGGGTAACAAGTTCGAGAAAAAGACTTCAGCAATCCTTTCATCCGGATCTTCCGATCTTGTTACGCGCTTGCCTCGTCGATCACAGTGATCATTCTATTGTTTGGAGGCACATTTGCGACGTGCCACTTTGGCTTCAAGTTCGATTCCTCGTTGCTCGATTGAAGTCCTCCGGGTCGCTCGGTGGATTGATCGCCTTTCGATCGAGCCAGAGACCATCTTCGGCCTCGGCGATCGGTGATGATCTCAGCCATCAGATTGTTCTCGAACTCCGAGAGCATCAGATAGTTCTCGACCTTGTTGCACGAGGTGATGCAGTCGCCGATGTAGTCGAGATCCTCGAGCATGTTGTCCGGCAGGTCCATGTCCGCGATCCCTTCTTCCGAGATACACGTCAGCTCGGGCTTCTCCGGTGGCAACGCGTCGATCATCTCACCTGGAAAGGATATACTCTTTTATAATCACGCTGAAGCAACTAAGAATTGTTAATAAAGAGGTAGACTCGTTTTTCGGGGATTGTAAGGGTGCAGGGTTGCGCCTTCTCATTTCTCGAAAATGCAGAGATGGGATTTTTCAGTAGTCAAAAGCGTTTAGATAAAAGATAAATCTTGGCCGCCATCGCCTTCAACAGTCCTACTTTTACGTTTAGTAAAAGTAATTTGCATTATTCGGAACCGTAAAGCTGCGACCTCGTAAACGTAAAAATAGGACTTTTGGGTACGATCGCGGCCTTTTTTTTTTGGTACGATGAAAATTTGGGAGGTAGTTTGGGACTCGGCTCCTCCTAGATGAAATTTGGGAGAAACGGGACTATATCCCTACCCATACCTACTAAAACCCCAACGCCCAAACCCTTTTCCCTCTTCTAACTATCCACGGAAAAAGAAGTACAGGGACCCACTATTCGTATTTACTTCTGTACTCTCTGAGGTACCCATGGTAAATCCTCGCATGTTCTTATCTAATAGGGGACAATGGCGGCCTACATCGATCTTTTATCCAGCGCTTTTGACTACTGGGAAACCCCATCTTTGCATTATCGAGAAATGAGAACCACCTCCCTTAATGGGGTAGACTCGTTTTTCCAGGATTGCAAGTGTGCGGGATGCGCCTTCTAATTTTCCAAAGATGGAGTTTTTAGTCATATTTACCGGGGGTCGGCGAAATTTCTGCACCAAGGACAAGTGCAGCGGCGGCAGCTCCAGCAGCTGCTACATGAGGACTGTCGTTGTCCGGTTCTTGACTGAATGATAGACGGCGTCGTTGCGGACAGGAGTCCGAAATGCAGAGGTGCTTGGTCCCGTTCGACCTTGTGTGTTTGTGCCTCGACAAATTCTTTCTATGGAGATCTATGAAGAACAGGGTGAAACTACCAACCAGGACACAGGTGGAGCTGAAATAGTAGCCAGCCTTCCCACCGTAGCTGACGTTCATATATCCTGGAAAAGTAATGCCAGCATCGCCACCTGGTTATTCTTTTTCATATTCCCGCGCACCCTAGTTTGCTGGAGTTCCTATACATATACACTACTGTGCAAAAGGAAGAAGCACCCAATATAATTATAAGATATAATGACAAACAATATCTTTATGTAGAAATTGTATTGTACATAACATGATTTATTTATTTATTGCATTTAAAGTATTAGATAATCCGCAATAACACATATTTTCTCAGAACTATTCAATTAAACAGCGTAATCCTTTCTCAAAACTTACTGCGTTCTTATTTGATTTTTTACGCTTTTCTATTAAATATGGCCGGGTTCTTCTTTCTTTTGCACAGTAGTGTACATGTACGCGATTTAGTTCTCATTCAGATTTAGAGATAAGACTATTATTACAATAATTATATTTCATTCGCCTCGTTCTCGAGATTTTGGATTTCGATTTACTTTCTTGGGTATAATTTAATTTCTTCGATATCGTACTTTGTAGTTAAAATTTTGCGACATGGTCTTTGCAGAAAATAAAAAGCCTAAAGAGAAGGACGACACAGAGGTGCTAAATACGGAAAACTTTGTCGAAAATGAACGACCGTTAACCGAGAATATTCTGCATGCTCTCGGCGATGACCCTGAAGAGGAGGAAGTCGCAGAAGTGAAACTGCACTCATCAAGATGGAAATACTGATTTAATGTTTTTGGAAAAGGCGAGCTTATATCAAAGAAAGTAAATTTACATTCATAATCTCTTCGAACGAGGCTATTCATATAATTACGATCGAACTTCATGTACAGGTAAGTTCGTCTGATCGTTTAATTATATCGTAATTAATTTTGTATTATTCTATAAAAATAACAAGACCACAAAACTTTTTGGTATAATTTTTTATTTTCACAGTAGTGAAAATAATGAGTAAAATAGAAAAGAATGTGCTACCTGAAATTGGAACTCCTATTGCAATTGGTATAGCCTGAGAACACTGCACGAAGCCCCATGTTCTGGCGAAGTTCCTCGCTCTCACTCTTTCGTATGTGTACATCTTCAGACTATAGTGATAACCACCGCAGAAGATGCCTGTAAACGTATGAAAAGAAATTAAATGATAATACAATTCGAAGCGACATGGAATTAGACATCTACAACAAAATGTAAGCCATCAATAACATACAGGCTTACATTTACATTATATCATTTGAACTCATAAAAAATTAAACAATTTTTTCAGGAGACCAGCCACAAAACAATTTATCTAATTATACCCCGTACCAATGCATAATTCACCGAAGAAGTATTTACTTCTGCGGATTAATAATTGCCGACTCTAATTGCACGGTTCTAGCGGTTTAATAAACTGAGTAACGTTTCGGTGCTTGAATCGGTTAATTGCGGGTTTGTCGAAATGAAACATCTTCATCGGAGGAGGCGGGCTTAATCACGGCCGAGTATATTGTACCATAAATCCAGGCGAACATGACGTATCCGTGATAATTTCCTTGAACAGCGGTGAGGGCCAGGATACAAACTCCGCATACGAACACTGCTGCCTGCGTGAGGTACTGACGAGCTATCCTGCATTCGACGCTGCGATGAACAACCAGAAGACCAAAGGCCACGCATCCGAGGGTCCAAGCTAGGCCTAGGTAAGCTTGCAATAGGACCACCGTGTCACCCAAACCTTCTTCTTCAACTTGGTGTGCCTAAGATCCAAAGCCGAACGCAAAACAGTTACAGTTTCTTTTACACGCTTGTTAGAAATATTATTCTTTTTGTGCAGAGAGTTTAAAAATCTGGCCAAGGTTGGCCAGAAGAATCCCGAACCGATAGGATTATAGGGGTCGAGGAGATGTTAAGCCAGTTTTACCAAATAAAATATCGGAGTGTTGATTCCGAAGGCAGATATGCCAGTAGACATCAGTAGGATCCTCACGGTTTTGCTCTTGAGCGTGCTGAAGTCGAAGAAGGGTGGCCTATCATCAGTCTTATTCTTATCCTTGATCTTGCGCTTCTGATTTTTCAGATGCAGGATCGCTCTGCGTTGCGGGTGGTACAGGGACGCGCTTCGATAAAATGTGCCCAGAATAAAAGTGAGGAAAACTACACCGGTCACCGCCTGGAGACCCAAACGCCAACCAATTTTACTGTAACAGAATATACGTCGCATTGTTTTCCCACTCTCTCTCTTCTTCGCACTCGATTGTTCCTTCGAAAGGTTCGTCTCTACCTAATCGCTCCTTTTATAAATGCCGACATTACAGCGATCCCAAGGCCACTTCCGGACACGACGAAGATCTCAACCAGCTCTCTTCTTCGCTTGAAATACTGCGCCACCATCAACGTGCTGCAGTCTCTTGTCAAACCAACTCCTATACCTGTATGAAAATATTTTGAAGTAACCTTAACATAATTATCATTTCGTATCTTTGTTTTCAGAGTTCAAGGTGATCTGACGGTCATATCATAGATAGTCAGAGTTGGGCGTTAATCGATTGAAATTTTAATCAAGATTGATTGATTAATGTGTACGATTAAAAAAGGTAATCATTGAAAGATCGACAATTAATTGAAGTTGATCGTCAATCGTTGATTAAAAAAACGAAATTATCGAAAAATCGGAGACTGATTCAATCGATTGATGAAGTTAATTTTTCAGTATTCATATAGTTTTGATTCCGTATTTCATTTCGAAATTACAGCAATTAATCATTAATCAATTATCCGATTGCCGATTACAATTGAAAGGAATGTAATCGTTAATCGCAATTAACGACTAAAGTAGGAGTTTAACTGTTATTCCCAATTAACGATTAATAAGTATTTAATCGCTAACCGATTATATCGATTGAAGTAGAAAGTTATTCGTCAATCGTTGATTAAATTTTTACCCAACTCTGTAGATAGTACGTACATACAATATCTGAATTTTTATGTTGCATAAAGATATATAGTCTAATAATTACACGATTTTACAGTTCAATAATGGCTCACCGACGACGGTGCCGTAGCTGAAGAACAATTGATGGAACTGCGTAGCAAATGAAGTGAAGAGACATCCGAGTGCCGTAACAAGACCGCCCAGAACTGCTGTGAGTCTTGTACTTTTTCTTCGGCATAATGCTATTGTTATAGGAGAAACCAAAAGAGCCACGCCTGTCGAGATTGCACCAAGCCATCCTGAAAAGAACGAAATTGTTTTAAATATCTTGAAACGAATTCGTATCTCCAATATTTCCAAATTGTAGATTTATCTCGCGCGCGCCACGAAATGCACACCAATGTTTCGAGGATTATAACTAACAAGAAATTTTCATCAACGCGAGTTAACGAGCTCCTAGTTTCTTACGAGTTTGACCTTTATAAAGTTATTGCATTAATTTGCAGAGATTTATCGTTTGCATATTCACCACAGTGTGAAAACAGCGATACTTGGATGGAAGACGTTAATAACGCGCCTTCGTGATAATTAATGTTACGCAATTTTTCACAAAATGGCAGAATTATGACAGAATACGAAACAACGATGAGTTTACACGAATTTAGGAATATTTTTATACCATTTCTGATTTATCAAAATTTGTTCATTTCTTCCACATTGAAAAAGGCTGATGGTAGCTATTCAATCATCCTCGTGAAGCATTTCAGTTCCCTGAAAGAAATCTGGGATTTCTTTAGAGGTCGTTGAAATTCAATTTTTGCCCATAATAGAATTACCGAACCAGAACCAGCCGGAGTCAATACCGGCGCAGTAATTCGTTGAAACAGCGTCCGTTAGCATCCGAGCGATCGCAAGATTAATAACCCCTGTTTTTATCCTTTGTCTCTGGAAGGCAGCCATAATGTCTACGATAGAAGGCATTCCCTGGCTAGGTTGATTGATGAGCCTACTCAACATTCGCGACTCAGATCGAGAGAATGGTGAAAATTAATTAAACGACTCGGTCGTGAACGGCCGGCTAATCGCCTACTCGACGCTGTTATAATTAAAACGGTCTTAACCTCGATCGAGAGTCAACTTCTGTTTAGTAATGTTGTCGGTATTAATACGAGTCCCGGCGAGGATGGATCTATCGTAGACAGCACGCCCGAAGCATGTACGTTCTTCGCATAATCCGTCAATATTCCAATACTTACGACGAGGCAGCAGATATTAAAACAAAATTTGTCTAAATCTATCTGAACCAAGAACAAGATGAACATGAAACGTTAAAAAAAGATGAACATGAAGCGTTTCTTTTTGACATTTTTAAGATAATTTCCTGTTCGAGGAACACGTGCTAATTTTTTCGTTGGAGAATACGTAGTAGAAATTCGTGTAGGATCATTTCGTGTATATCTGGGGAAACGTCTGGCGCATAATACTGCAACCATTATGTATCGGTTCTCTCCCCATTGCTGATTGCTGCCCCTGTCATCGGGACCAGCCACTTCGAAACACTAAGGAACGCTATCACTTCCACCCTCGATGCTTCCGTGCCTTGGAAACCGGAAGACGGATGAGAGGGACAGTGAATCGACGAATGAAGAGGTCAACAACCCGATGGATCGTAAGACCATTTTCTCGACGACCCTATTCAAACAGGCGCTGGGCCTAGGAAGATCGACTATCCTCCGAGATATAATCGAAAGCTCGTGCGGTATCTGTTCCCCAAAAAAATTAGTGGAACAAGTCTGAGACGATTTTACAAGAACGATAATTAGAGTGTGGATATTTATGCAAAATAAAAAATGTCTACATCAATTGCTAAAAACAGGGGTCGCCTAGAAAATTTTTTCTGCTACATAAGTGTCTTATACAGTTGAAACTAATACACTGATATCCTTAAATCCATAAAATCCGCAGTCTAATGATAATAATGCGAAACAGTCGCAGTACCAGTTTCGGAGATCCCCGTGAATAATTTATAATAATCAGTCTTCTCTCTCTCTCTCTCTCTCTCGAACTTTCAACCCGGGACAACGGTAGTCCCGAGGAACGTTTCAGGAATGGTTACAGTTATCGTTCGGCGCGTGTAGAACTGCTTGCGGGGATCGTTCCTTTTCTTTTTCGCTGCATGAAATATTCAAACAGCATTCTCTGGGCTTTCCTCTCGCCGACACGGTCTGTTTTGAACTAAAGTTTCTGAATTTCTTTGTTTGCTACGAATCCGCCCGCTAGATTTGTGGACTCCTCGTGCTCTAAACTTCAGGAACAAGATGTCCTCTAGACATATTCCATTATTTTGTATAAGATACATAAAAATAATTTATCTTTTCTAACATTCATTTAGAAGATTGATCCCACGACTGCAGAAACAGAATCGACGAGATTTCAAGGTTACTATGTCGCCATCCCCGCCCAGCGTTTTCTCGTAGACAGTGGGCGTGTCCGAAGTGCTCCACGTGGGGCCAGTAACCTTGAGCAGACGTTTAGGTATAAACGGATAACGTTAGAAGAGTCTCATAAAGAAGATACGGTAACCAACTTACTGCTTCTTTGCATAATTTTCTGAAAATTCTTATGGAATAAATGAAAAATGTTACAAAGTGTTTTTGCATCGATGAACCGTGTTCGGACTACAAGGTGCGCGTTTACAAGATTTTTACTGTGCAGATAAGGTAAACGAGAACTTCCTAATTTAAAAAAAAGGATCGTTAATCCAAGGCA
Organism: Lasioglossum baleicum; assembly: GCF_051020765.1. NCBI lineage: Eukaryota > Metazoa > Arthropoda > Insecta > Hymenoptera > Halictidae > Lasioglossum > Lasioglossum baleicum. The sequence goes on along the minus strand of NC_134933.1, from coordinate 13,240,635 downwards.
TGTCGTACCTACGTTGACTAGGGGTTGCCTGTATCGTTTCGTTCCCTCCAACAGCAGCCAGGATCCGACAGCCCCATGAATTCCCGTGGCCAGAATTTGCACCATAACGCTGGTTAGTACAACTACCCAACCCCAACCACTTTCAGGGTAGTAATGCTGTCTTATGGTGCATCGTGCTATGTACCTACAGCATGTAAAAAACCTCCAATGCGAAAGCTGTCGACACGTTCTTACTCTGAGGCTACCCTCACATTTATGTTTTTTATTTTATACGTTGAATCAAGTATTTCTTGTTTACTGGTTACTACGCGCCCTCGAATACATAAATTATAAGGTAATTTCTACTTTCTCTTATAAAATTCGATAAATTCGTGCACTGTAAGTTTTCTGCGATATTTATCAACTATAAGGTGTCTCAAAATCACCTGACATTTGAAGTACTAATCTTTGACAACTGGCATCAGGAAGTATTGAGGTTTAGTCATGGAGAATTAAATTGTGAAAATTCACTACAAAAAATGGTGAAAATTTTGCAGAGACGGTTCGAAAAGTCCGTACGTCTTTTGGTCATCATAACGCACTATCTAGCAACACGGTGGTGCATTTAATCACAAAATTTGAGGATAGTGGTTCAATTCTGACCGCGAAAAACAGTGGCCATCCTCGTACCGGTCGGTCGAATGAAAACATAGCCGCAGTGAGTGCGAGTGTTGACGAAACTCGAGCAGCGAATTTTGACGAAAGATTTGCATTTGCATGCTTATCAGATCCAATTGACACAAAAACTGCAGCTAGCAGATCATGCGCAGCGCCGTACATTTGCCAATTGGATATTGTATCAACAAATTGATGGTGATTTTTCGAAGAAAATCACCTTCAGCGATGAGGCGCATTTTCAATTTAGTGGCTACGTAAATAAACAAAACTGCCGAATTTAAATGCACCACAGTGTTGCGAGATGGTGCGTTATGATGGCCAAAAGACGTGCGAACTTTTCGAACCGTCTCTGCAAAATTTTCATCATTTTTGTAGTGAATTTTCACAATTTCTACGCGTTGCTCGATCGTGTAATTCTCCATGACTCAATACTTCCTCATGCCAATTGTCAAAGATTAGTACTCTATGTTCGCCACAAAAAAAATGGCGCGCAATTTAAAATGTCAGGTCATTTTGAGACACCCTTTATCTGATCAGATTTCAGATTTGTATAAAAATGAGTTATAAAAACAGTTATAAAAATGACGAAGCTGCTCTCGTAGGAAATTATCGAATTTTGAATTTTTCAATTAGAAGCAAAGTCGAGCAAGGTTCTTTTCAATTTGTTTTGTGGAAGAGAACTTTTCATGTACGACAATTGTATGCAATTTGTGACACGGTCACGCGATCAGACCTAGGATCCTGAATCTCATCTTCCTCGATTTCTTTCAGATCTCCAGGCTCCTGCAGAGATACAATTCCCTCGCACTCTCCCGAAAACGAGTGTTCACCGAGCTCGCCAGAAATTGCGACGCCGCTGTCTTCGAAGGCGGGACTTTGCACGCCATCCCTCTCGTTATGGTCTCCAGTCTTCATCCCTCGACAGCGAGGCTATTGCCACAGAGACGCAACAGTCATGCTTGCCACTTGTCTCCCGTATCTCATCAGGAAACTCTTGTTACCGATTCGATCACTGCCGTCGTTCTATCACTCATTTATCACGGAAATGTTGCTGTTATTTAACGTACTCGCCAACGCGATCGACGAAGCAATTAAACTGTTCCGAGCGCGAATGCGTGGTTTTATTTCGCATATTTTCACTATGCTGTAAATACGCAAAATTTACGGTGGAGAAGAATTATCTAAATTGTCATTTCAGGTTCTTTTTAGGGGAGTCACGAAGATAGGAAGTTGGAAAACCGTGTCTGTCTCTCTATTCTTTTACTACCCGGAAAGTTTCGCGGTTAGGAGCTTCTTTGAACTGAATCGGAGGATCCACAAAACCGAGGAGACTGCGATCCGGCTTGTACGGCTGCCGTGTTTTTTCTTTTGATGATCTGTACGCGTTGATTGAAAGGGAAGACAGGAAATAATATTATCTTTTATCGTGCGACGGGCTTCTTTATTAGTGCTCACGAAAGAAAAACTGGGACGGGGACGACTAAATTTGTTTTTGAAACGGTGGAAGGGAATTCTTTAAATATTATATTGGTGAAATGAATGTCATTATTAATAGTGAAAAGTAATACACATTAAATACGTATTGATGCATCGATAACGAAACAGAGTTAGAAGTCCATTAACTGCCGCAATTTTGTCCACAGCATGCGAATCGAGGTCGCAGGAAGTTGAATGCCAGTGTTCTTCCCTGAATTACGGTAAAAGCTCGACTAACAGGAGTAAAGAACATGGGGGTGTGTTAAGTAAAGCGCTGAATGTGTAAACAACTTGTGGTTCAGCGTAAGCGAAATGGGGGAAAGTAAAAGTTCGTGAATTTATTAAAAGAGACTTCCGCGGCGGTGCGCGCAATTTCGGATGGTCAATGGCCTGTAACAATGAAACGGTTTGAACCGTTTAATAGAATTGGGCTTCTTGATATTCTGCGTAAGTTTTGCTGATTTTTCGACGGAATAAGCAAATATACCAAACACTGTTGCACTCTTCATCTCTAGATAAAATCATTCTTCTAGTTTCATTTAATAAATCAGTTGTTTAACTTTACCAATTGCTTCGTGTTCAGGTTAAACGATCACTCTCTAAATCGGAAATTAAAAAATTTACATATTCGCGAAAGAAAATGGATATTGAACAACACAATCACTACAAATTTAAATGGTCATTACAGGTTCTTCTCATTAGGGGTGAGTTATAAACAAATTCCGTGATTACTAATCAATAGACTTCGGGTGTTTATGTAAAATAAAAAGTTTGTCCATCAAAATTGCAAGATGCAGAAGCTAAATAAATTATATTCTTCATTAATAATTTTAATTTGATGAAAATAATGTATTAATACATTTAAAGAATTTTAATATTTTCACAGTTTTAAATTGCACTCGCGTATGTTTGTTATAAATGCATAAAATCCGGAGTCTGCTAAACAAGAACTGTTAAATTATCCTTAACACGGTATCGCGAATTCCGAAGCGAAAGGTCACGACAGGCTAGACGAGGGACGCGTTGTCGAGCGCGGACTGGATCCAGTTAGACGGTTCCCAGAAGAGGATCGCGGTGAGCTTGCGTAGGGGAGAACGGAACGGACCAATCCCCTCGTTCTCCGACCTCACCACGTGCATTCATGGCCATACGTTTCGCGACGAAATTCGCGACCCGCTGACGAAGTAAATCGAGTCGGTCCAGCTCTCACCTGTTCTTTGTGCGCGTGGAAAGAAATCTCCGAACAAAAGTCAAACATCAAATTCTTGACACATAGTACGCGGGACACGTACGCGATAGAGGAAAGGATAGAAATATGAGACTTAAATTTACTTGAAGCAGGGTAAACTGTACTATTGCTGGCACTGCAGTAGTTATTAGCACTTTTGATTTAAACGGAAAATATCAAGAATTCCCTGGTATAGAAAATCATTTTATATTGCTTCTTATTTATGTTTCAAAGCAACGTTGTAAGTTTTCATAATAGAGTTCCACATATGACTGTTAGCAACGCTGGTATATCCAGTAAGACCGACGGACGACCACAGTGCAGTGTAAATAGTGTTTTATTAAAATTTTCGTTACGAGTATGTATACTTTATCACTTTGTAACTGAATTTCGGACTGTACTACAGATGTAATAAGTGCGTATATGTTTAATTATAAAACAAATAGCCTGTTTAACGTTTACTTCTCACTGTGCCAATGACTGTACTATTTGTCTTACGATTGTTGTTCACTGAATATATTTTATAATAAGAGATATATGGCTCGTAAAACTGTTTGATTTTGCTGAAAGATCTCTATTAGCTTATAATAATAGTAAGTCAAGCTCGCTTAAACATTTAAAAAAAAGGTAAACAGATTTTTACTACGATTTTGGCTTAGGGTGCCAATCATTGTACAGTTTACTTACTATTTAGTAAATAATCAAATAATCATCAAACAGAACGTTAACTTCTTACTACGAAGAACATTCTTCCTACTAACTATGCTTTAGAGGTGCAATAAGAATATTGATGGGTGTCAACTAGGAGCGGGATCCTCTCCGCAGAAATGTATAATCGATGTGGCATAAAACCGTAATTGTCAGTCCAGGATTGGATTAATCATGGCCGAACAAATCGATAAAGCAATTGAACTGAAATCCGCGTAATAATAAATCAGCGTCAACCAGCGAACGTTTTCGCACGAAAAAAAACTTGTCCAATCGATACGAAAAGGAGAGATACGAGTCTAATAAAATACGTCTAGAAATTGCTCGATTACAAATCTCAACGTTCCATCTATCTCTACAGCTAATACGTCACTGTCGAGCTCAACGGTGTTTAATAATTTTGTCGAACACGCTATTATTTTGTAGTAATCTGCATATCTTCGCGTGACTTAGGGATAAATTGACCACAGGGGATGGCATCGATCATTGGGAGAAAGAACTAACGCGAGTAAAGTTATAATTAGATGTCAATCCTCCACGGAATATGTAGGCTCGATGACGATCGAAGATAAACAAAGGGGAGAAACTAACGATCAACTTGCAATCTGCGAAGAAATCATTCGCGATAAGATCTTTGAATTTTAAACGATGGCGATCGATTACTCGCCCGTTCGCTTTGTGCTGCCACGTTGCTTATTAAACATCCTGCACGGATTTTCGAGATGTTGCGCGTGTGGATCGTTCATCCGAACATTGTTACTGGGAATTATGATGAATGATTGGCCGTATACACTACTGGCCAAAAGTTTGGAATCATGGCGTAAATTCAGAGAAACAGGAGGTTTATAAGATGAATTGAACGCCTTTAAAATAGCCAGGAAAGATTAACTTGTCCAAAAACTTACGAGCAGTATGTTTTACATTATGTATTATTTTATTTTTTATCAAGGAATTCGTATTTTTCTTCAAATTGCTCTTTCATTAAAAAACCGACTTTATTTTTAATAACAGCCTGACATATTCAGGGCATCCTGGCAACTAGTTTTTCGAATGTTTCTAATTTGATATTTTTCCGTGCTTGCAGAAGTTGCCAAAGATGTCTCTTTAGACAGAGTTGGGCATCAATCAATTAAAATTTTAACCACGATTGATCGATTAATGTGTACGATTAAAAAAGCTAATCATTGAAAAATCGACGATTGATTCAATCGATTGATGAAGTCAATCGTCAATCGTTGTTTAAGAAAAGGAATCATCGAAAAATCGGAGATTGATTTAATCAATTGTCGAAGTTAATCGCCACACGGTCTATCCATAAATTGTAATAAGGAGGGAGAGAGAAAGACAGAGAGCGGCGATGGAGAATTGACAGAGATATATCTCAACAATTACTCAGTTTACATTATTTTCAGTATGCATACAGTTTTGATTCCGTATTTCATTTCGAAATTTCAGCAGTTAATCACTAGTCAATTATCCGATTGACGATTACAATTGAAAAGAATGTAATCGTTAACCCCAATTAACGACTAAAGTAGGAGTTCAATTGTTGCTGTTCGATTGAAGTAGAAATTTATTCCTCAATCGTGGAATAAATTTTTGCCCAACTCTGCCGTTAGAACATTATCGTACACTGGGTGTACTATATATAAACAATACAAGAGCATTATGGACATAAGAAAATGCTGACAATGAGATCTGTTTAGAAATACATATTATTCAACCAGTAAATGTTTGATATTATAACGATGTATCATTTAAAAAAGTTATCGAGAGAGAGAGAGAGAGAGAGAGAGAGAGAGATATTCGATTTTTACAAAAATCAGCAAGTGATTCCAAACTTTTGGCCGGTAGTGTACAGTAAAGCCTCGATCTAAGGAATACCTTCGGGCCTGCACAGACTTTCGTGGTGGTCCCGAAGTGCTCGTTGGATTACGTTCGTTCGGAAGAGCGCACAAATATCGCGGCGAATCTCAGAACCTGACGAAGTGGCATCGTTAACTCGGCTATTCGTTCCTATTTTTACCGGAGGCCTCCACGTTACAACTGTCGAATCATCGGATGATATAAATTCAGCGTCCCGCCGTCTGTGTTCCAGACTGGCGACGCTGTTTCTTTAAATTCTCTCGAGCTAGTTAGTCCGGCGATTAATCACCACGTGACCACCCTAGACACATCCTTGCCTTATCACCCTATTCTCGCTGCTCTTCGATCGCATTCCTCCGGGATCCAGGAACCATAATTGCGATCTCGTTCCCGTGCAACGGGAACAAACAAAAGAGAATTACATGGCCTAGCCGAGGGGAGAAACAGATAGAATCCTATTTCTCGCTTAATGGCCGGGCAAATGATAAAGCTTCCGGGTCGATCGAGTATTCAGTCTCTATGAAAGTTTCGGGTTCGTTACGAAAGTCTAGACGAGCAAATTGCAGCTGTACTTTCTGGATCAAATTGGTTTCATATCAGATTGTAGAAGATGGTACATAATAAAGGTTCAATTCTTTCCATAATTTGTTTTACCTCTTTTAAGAAAGTTGAAATTGTGTCCGATCGATAGGAAACAACGAGTCTGGATGATCCTTCTCCCACGTGCTTGATATCAACTATGACGTCAAAAGATCGACGACCACAGCTGTCGTTCCTTTCAACAAACGGCCCACGTTAATAGCCACTCACAGCTAAACCAATCTCCTCGAATTTATGAAACAGTCAGCATTAACGGTGATGTACAATAAGACCATCTGACGCCGCCCTACAAGTGGTGTAACTTGGAGAAAACGCAATGTCAAGGCTCCACATGGTGACGAGCAGAGAACTCATCCGTCTAGCCTGTCTTCGCTCGACCATGATGAACGATAACCACACTCTAATCTCCATTCGGCGTTCCCGTTTCAGAATTGTAAGGGCTTCGAACAATATCTGGTCTTGTTGAAAACGAAAGTCGATCGAAGTGGAGATAGAACCATCTCGAGAAGCAAGGATAGGGAACTGCGCAGTCAGCGAGTTAGAAGAAGAAGGAATAAAGAAGAACAGGGGATGATGATTCCCGAAGAAAGATGTGAGTCACCCGCATAGATTATTGAAAAGTTCTTATCGGCTTGGTTGCTGAACATTGATTAGCAAATGCCAGTTCTTCGATTCCAAATTTTCAAGACTTTATTTAATTATTCAGTCAGTTATCAAATATGTTCTACTGTCTTCAAATCCTTGCCTCAAACATCGTTTAATGGTGCTAACACAAGTAACGAAAATAAATATGTTACATAAAAATGTAGCTAAATACACTTCATGTTTTATCGAAAGCCTATAGGATTAATTAAACATCAAACCAAAATCTACTGTAAGTATTTACTCAGTTTTATAACGTGCTTTTCATGGTGAAGAACTCGATATTATCGAATGTAGGTATGCTGTGCTTGCGAGCTTGCAGAGCTGATAAAGAAGATTTCTGTCGCCTGACCCTTCGACTTATCCGAAACAGATGATCACCGAAGGTAAGCATTGTCACTGCATTTTAAAAAGAATAGCAATATAGTAGCACAATAGTAGTCTGCGTGATTCTTTCAAATCAAAAAGACCGGAAAGTACACTTAACAAAATTTGGCTTGGAATGATGGGTTATAGTTCACCAGAGGAAACCAGAAATTTCTAACTTTTTATAAATGTAACCCTGCAGACTTTGACGCGGAAATGCCGAAAATTCAAGTTTTAGTCTTAGGAATTCACTGGTTCAAAAGTTACGAGTATTTTAAGTTCAGCGATTTCGACCGTTCTTGACAGGTAAGGGCTGTCGTCGATAACGTAGATTTCTACGTAGATAAAAACGTCTTTTTGCGCAAGCACTGTTACAATTTGAGAAATTCATCTATCTTCAAAGCTGTTCGCGTTGAACCAACAAGATCGCGTATTCACAGGGCAAACTCGTCCGAGTCAAAGCGACGGTTTTCACTAGAAGACCGGTTTTCACAGAAGGAAACCTCCAGCCTCGTTGAAACTTGTCGTCTCCATGGAAGGTGTTCGAATCATTCGCGAAACTGCTGTCTCGAAAGCACGTTTATCTCGGATGGACACAACTGCGTCTGATTCAACGTTCACCGATAAGAACGGTTATGATGTTTTGCTGGTGGTAGCTAAGCCTTGGTGCTTTTCACGCAGAATATCTTCCCGACCAGTGGGCTGGCCTGGAGATTTTTTGCTTAGGGTTACCTCGATTAGGGGACGGTATCATGCTTCTGACAGAAGGCGTCGGTTATGTACTGCCGAAGTGGTAACGGGGAGGTGTCGAAACATACCCTTCTCGATCAGGATCAATAAGAAGGTTTCCTGCATGATATATGTCGACGACAATGGCAGCCAAGAAACTTTCTCGGCACTGTGACGCGTCTTTCTGGTAAACCACAGTGACGCGTGAACTGGAAGCGGCTCGTGTCATGATGTGTGAGGTATATAAATAGAAAAACCGAATTTTTGTTTTCTGTCGCTCAAAAATTGGGATGGGATCAAGTACCTCGCAAACAGGATCGAACTTTGATTCTTTGGATTCGAACTCTCTATAAGTAAATATGTTTCTTCTATCGATCGTATTTGCTGTTCATAAATGTTAAATGCTTTCGGCGCAACGGTTCGATCGTTTACTACTAATTATGAAGCAATTTTGCTAATTATCAGACAAAATCAATGAAAAGGATCCAAACTAGGATCGAAACGTTGATTTTGTTTGATAATTAGATAATAAAAATGATCGAACCGTTGCGCCGAAAGCATTTAACGTCTCTATAAGTACTTCGAAAAACAGAAATAGTACTCCTAAGTATAGTCGAACCTATGCCAGACAGTTTCGAACCTTTTACAAGTACTTTGGTAAACGGAAATAATACTTGCAATGCATAATTTAATTCCTCTATGCATCATTTAATTCAACATGTATAACTATAATTTCGTAATCTATTGGAAATATTATCCTTAAATAGTTACGAATTTAATAAGACACCTACCTACTATGCAGTTCTGATTTCCAAGATTCGAGTACTACTTGTGAAAGATTTGATTCCTTTCAACATCGAAGTAGTTATAAGTATCTTTTCGAAACTTGTAAATACTCATTCCGTGGTTCGATATCAGTTTGTATAAAATAAATACTTTTCAAATATAATCATTGAAACATTATTCATTTTAAGTAGTAATCGAAACCCATGAAATAAAACTTGGTTATTGAAATTCACTCGGATTCGTGAGTACATATTGAACTTGATCCCATCCCCACTCAAAAGTATGTGAACACTTAACCCTTTGCACTCCTTTGTCGAGTGTGACTCGACATTCGAGAAAGGAAAATGTAAATGAAACCTTGTTTTATACGTATTTGGATCTTCCTTTATTTATTTAAGTCGTAGTTTTTAGTTAAAAACACATATAAATTCCACAGATATAAATTACAACGAAGCTTGAGAGCTATATTTAATATAATTAGTAAACAAAATTGAGAGTTGTTGGCAACAAAACCGAAAAATAATTCGGAGTGCAAAGGGTTAATTGCGATCACCTAAAAATAGTCACGAAGTCATTAACAACCTACGGAGCTCTAGAAGTGACTTTTTGAATTCGATTTCGATTTTCATTAAACAAATAAGTATATTGAATAATTCTCCTGTGATTTTTAGTCTCAATAATCGTGAATTAACAAATTTTAGACCCGTCGTTCCAAATTTAAAAATACTTTAACGTAGTCGGTAAAAGTCAAAATAAGTTAAAATTGTACAAGAAATCGAACGATTCCATTATGTTTATTTACTTTGTTATGAAATAAATGTACAAACTGTGCGACCGATCCAATTTGTGTAATTTTGATGCGTGCTTCTCAAAATAGAATCCCTTTCCTCTTTCCGATATTATTACAACCGTCCGACGTATGTTCAGCGAACCTGAAATGTCAACAGACAAAATGAACGAGTTTCAAACTCGTCACGTTTCAAAACTAGTCTTCCAGACGTTGAGGAACGGCATCGCTCTTTCACTGATTCGACACAGAAATAAAAGTCTTCCGAACTAAGTGAACAACTCAATCTTGTAAAAGAGTTTATTATTAGAACCGTTGTCATCGTGACAGATGGACCACATTTTCTTTTCGCGCGGTCTGCATACCGGTATACATATATTACCTGTTGTCCGAAACGGGAACATTAGTTACCACCAACTATTCTGGTCCACTTTATGGATTACTTTGCACGATCGCGTTCGTCCGTTAGACTAAGCGAGGCGGTGAAACGTCGCTGGAGGCAGATAGCTGCTTGGATCTCAGATCTGGATCAGCTGTACGAGCTGCTATTAATTTGCAACCGTATAATCCACCGTCGAATTGGTTCCTAACACCGCCAGTAAATCTCTCATTTTAAGAGACCTCTAATACAGAGAACACAACATTAAGAGTTCTATCCTGAAGTTCAGACTCTAGCTGTCCATAGCAAATACTTCAGAAGCATAACATTGAATTTCATTCATTGCTCCAAAATACTCGCACATTTTATAAGTAATAAAATTGATACTTTTAAACCACAAATGAGGTTCGCTGAAAAAAGACATTGGAAACGTGAATGTACGGATATTTAAACTGGTAAACTATACTGCTAATCGCGCATGAGGAATATTTACAATGGGACCGTTGTTACCACGCTGAACTAAGCTTAAGCCGGCGCGAGAGGAAATAACGAGGCTAACCGGAAGTATAGCAGCAAGGCCACGTAATCTGCGTAATGTGTTTCAATTTATTTAAAGGCACCCGTGGTCTAGGCGGATCGAATGGGCGGCCGCGGTATTTCACTGGAAATTAACTTAAACACTCCCACGAGGACGTGCATAATAAATACCAACGGGAAAACTAAATTAAAAATTATTTATAGTCGACCGGTGGCAATAGAATCAACGAATGCAAATTGGTCATGACTGTTGAAAAAGTATAACTGTCAAAGAAAATAGCCTGTTATTCACGGCCGACTAACGTACATTTTTATGGCGCCCCAAGACAGATAGGAGTCGTTACTTGATGCACGAGCCCAGAGTCTCTTAACACTAAACCTATCGAGCCTCAAAAGTAACTGGAATATGCTCCCTTATATTATAGGTGTGCAAATAAGTTCTTTCCCTTTTTTTCCAAATTCAAGATTTGATTACATTTTACGTACATAAAATGTAATGAAATCTTGTCTGGTGTGACTCCCAATCTTTCTGCCAATTCTTCTTGCTACTGGGTCGGATTTTCGTTGAGCAATTCCTCTAACCCACCGCAAAGTTGTGCTAATTCAATTACATTGTGATTCAATTACGCAATTGAATTAATTTGTAGTTCAATTATAGTAATTCAACTACGTCGTAACTGAATTACATAATTCAATTACCAAGTATTTTAATCAGATGTGTAATTGAAATACAATACAATTGAAATACAGCTCTCCAAATTATATCCCAGAACTTTGAAGAATTGCGATATATATTTTTATGTTTTTCTTTCATATACTTGCTCAATGCCCAATTATTTTCGCAAGGAACGCCGCATCGACGGAAATTAAAATAGTCGTTCAGCGTTTCACGTATGCCGCGGGATTCCTGGCGTTCCATCCTCGCGTTCCTTCGCTCGGAAGTAACTTTCCCGCCATCTTTATGCCCGTTGCTCCGATAAATCTGCCTTCTTTCTGCCCCCCGAGAGACTGTTGCGCATTTCACCCTGCCCCCATCCCTCCTCGAATCGCGAACGCTCGACACAGCCTCGCCCGGTATTTTTGCACGGACTGCACTCGTATCTCTCATTACTTTACGGCGCGGCGGGCAATTTGCGGACCGGAGAGCCGCCGCGAGCCGCCATTTTATAACAACCGGCAGTTAGTTACGCGTGCAAGTGGCACTTGTTCATCCCTCTGCCCCTGGGTGCCGAACCGAACGTGCTCCTCCGTCTTTTCAAAGACTTTCATTATCAATGAAAATATTTTCGACAGCGGTTTGATCGACGACGTCTCCTGCTCGCCCTCGATATTTACAGTTGACAGTAACGACGCAGGCTTCTGCACCGTACATGGATCCACGTCGTCGCGTCGTCGTCGTTCCGGCTAAGGAGTAACGGGCAGAAAATGGGGCAATGATTTCGACCGTGAAAGTGCCTCGGAACTAAAATAAGTTCGACCGGTTGTTAAGTTAAAGAGCTACTTGATGCTTCGCGCGCCGCTGCAGTTGTTCAATCGCGCCGACGCTAGGCGGCCGCATGCTTCTCTACACTTTCGCTCCTAATTATCTCGATGGCTTCGAACGTTCAACCTCTCGCGTCGATAATTGCTACACGCGGATACGCGTGACCAAAACGAAAAGAATTTTTTTTAATTTGATGGATCGTTTAACCCCTTGCAATTTTCTTTACCGTTACAGCGATTAAAACGTCTTTATCCCGAAAAATGTCGTAGAAGAGGAAAGAAAATGTCCATCCTCTTTATAGCCCTTTCTTGCGTCTGAATTCCCGCTTTTAAGGACGCCGGGTTTTCGCGCAGATGCCTCTTGGGGAGGTTTCCGTTCGGGCCGAGGATTATTGTAACAGTGTAGATAAAGAAAGGTGACATTCGCGAGAGGACAGAGAATCCCCGGTAAGAGGATTCTGGTATCAGCGACGATGAGACCATGCTCGTTTCGTGGATGTTAACAATCGGAAGGGAATACCCTGATCCCGTGCGCTCCTCCTTTCCCGTTGCTTGCGAATTCTTTTCTCTGTCTCTTGAGAATATTTCGCTGTGATATAGAGTAGTACCGTAATGAACATTCCAGTTGATAGGAATGAGTTGAAATAGAAATGAGAACACAGTTCTTGTATAGCTGGTTGATTGCGCTTCTGGTAATTTTGAGAAGCACTATAAAATAATAGGATTAAAAATACTAGTAAATTAGTTTTTACTAAGACTGAAGATTGTGTGCGGAAGATATAAAAAGTTTTACGCCATCCTCTCTCCAGAATTAGAATTTGCATGATCGAGTATATTACCATAATTACCCGCAATGAATAAAACGCAATGTACATTCGCAATGGCGCCTGTTCGCCGGCCAAGAGATTCGAAATCGGCAATAATAGCGAAATCGCTTCATAATTCATGCCATCGATCTTCCCAAGTGTAATGATGCTGTTCTGGAAAGCTGTTGCATTCACGAATGCCTACGAATTAATCCAACTGTTTCGCGTCATCAATCATGGATCAGCAGGCTTTCGCTCGCGATCCAGCGATTTGAATCACTTTAGCCGCTCGAGAAAGAAGTTGGCCCACCTGCGAGGATAATTATACTATGTTCTTTTACAGGCTCAGCCACGATCGCTTGCGTACGCGTTCGTTTAGCGTGAGGAACACTTTCTCGAATGGGAACAGGATCAACGTAGATCCGTCTGTGTGACGTCAGTTCTAGACGTTACGTTCTCGAACAGTTTCACTGAGAGGATAGGTCCTCGTGACGGGTGACGTAAACTCGAAAGAGCAATTCATCTTTATTCGACCGTTCAGGAAACGTGGTTGCACCCCGATCGGCAAACGACACGGGTCGTCGCAGATGGAGACTAGAATGCACACGATTTTATGGTTGCTTGAAGTTCACAGATTTTATGGGAACTCTACTCAATTCGATCGTTGACACTTGGATAATGTGTCAATTACAGTAAATAATTATAAACTGAATCCTACTTTTAGATTTTTCTTTAGACTTTCCGAACGCCCTAATATTTTATACATTTAAAATAACTAACAAACCTACAACAACGAGGGTGAAATCGCGATGCATCTTTCATCCGGTTGCACGGCTACGACCGCTTTGTCCGCGCGACAGTTTCTGGTTTCTCGTGCGTACCCACTTCTCGGTCGCGGTTTGGCGAACGGCCAAATGCCCCAAGTGCCGTCGAGTATTCCTACATCTGCCGCCAATAAACGGGTTATGAATCGCGCTAATTATACGCGACACGTTCTTACCGCCCGTTTAATTCACCGAAGGGGGTGAGAGAGAGAGAGAGAGAAAGAGAGGGAGAGCGGGGCTCTCGACTGCTGCTTCGCGAGCGATGCACTCTTCAGGGACAAGTGCTCCCCGAATGCATCCCACTCGAGACGTACGCGAGTTTGGTAACATTGTGCAGAAAAAGTCTGCCGAGCATTCCGTCTGCACACATCCTCGTCGCATAAATTGAAAAAGAACTTGAATTCTTGAAGTGCCAGGAAAACTTAGCCTCCATCTCATTAGACTTTCCAACCATTTTTAACTCCCGTAAGATGAAACGATCAACATTCTCAAATTTGTACATTACAATTTCCTGTTTTCAAGACCGGTGATTATTGCATAACTTTGGAAAATCTATGGCACATGGCTAAACACTTTTTAATGGAACCTTCAATAATAACAGCAATTTTCATTGTGAAGTAACAAGTCACCCTCAATAACGTTATCTAATAGTTTCATCTAAGATTGCAACGTAAAAAAGAAATTTCTATACTGTCTGTCGGTACAGCACAATTATTGAAAATAGAAGTGAGAGGTAGTGAAAATGTACGCTAAAATTGAAGAACACGTTTCGGTTTAATAACAACAACACTTGTTTCGTTTAAATTATACGCGATTTTTATTGCAGAGTAATAATTTTTCTGTGCAATTGACGCAGAAAATGGGTATTTAGCATCCGCAGTCTAATTATGAAGTTAGCGCAACGAACCTGCCTGACCGTACTCGTGCCTGCCGAACGTGCTAGCCACCTGCTGCAGGAGAATCCCATTGGCCCCGTGTATCCCGTGCGACAGCACCTGTACCAGCATCCCGACGACCATGACGACCCATCCCCATCCTCCCTCGGGGTAATAGTGCTGCTTCAACGTGTGCAACTGTTTCCAATCGGCAACCCATTGCTTGGTACTATGCATGGGTCGATCTGCAGGCGTTTGTTCGTTTCCACTGCAAGCAACACCGCTATCGTGTATGGACAAACGCGGCAAGGACCTGCTGCGATAGAGTACCGAAGCAACGGGGGTTTCATGGTTGCGACGATCATTCGCGTCCTTGTCTTCGTATCCATCCCCATCCAGATACCCGGTGTATCTTTCGAGATAAATTTCTCTGTCCTGGGACAAGCTAGGCTCCCCGCAATTTTCGCACTTAACTTCGTCGATCTGTTTCGTCGGCCCGTCGTTGGGGGATCTCGCGGTATGACCAGCGTTCTGATTCGTCGATTGAGATGTCCTGCTTGCCGCGACGTCTTCTTGCGTGCTTTCAGTTGACCTGCCAGCGGGATCTTCAAGACAATCAACGAGTTTACGAGCCACTTCTGTCCCCGGGTTCCCGCAGCCTCTCGAACCATCAATCCGATCCAGGATCAGGTTCACATGGTTCCTCGGCGCGGGACTGTGACCGCGCGAATCTTCCTGGTCCTTCCCAACGTCCATGCTCCCGATCTTGCAGACAGCCCTGGCAGAGATTAATGCCTCGTCCTCGAAGTTGTTCCTCGGTTCGGTGCACCACGGTCTCTTAATCCTCACCCCGTCGTCGACCCTGAAGTCCACACTGAGACGCTTTCGGTCACCCGCCCGTAACTTACACGCATTATTCTCCGGGACGTTGACACTTTTCGAATGGTCATCAGGGTCGATAACCTCTTCGTTGCGTTCTCTCGATTTATCTCGATTGATAAGCGGGCTTCTTCTATTAAGGTCTTCGTGGTCCTCGACGATGATGTACCTCTCCGTTCCGTCATTATTCCCAGCGTCTCGATGGACCAGATTGTTCGATGTCCTAGGTTGGTCCTTGCTTATTTCGTAATCGACGATAGCCGCAGCCATTATCCAGGTCTCTCACACACGTTCTTTAACTTCGCGGCCCCTTCCTCGTCGTCTTCGCCGTCTACGTCGTCGTTTCTCTGCTTCCTCTGTCTCCTCTGGCTCTTCCATTTCCTTTCCACAGAGGGATCCTTGCTTTTCGTTGCTGGCTGTTTCTTCAGCGGCCGAACAGAAGTGTAAGCTGAACCATAACGTTCCATTTACGTGGCCGACCGAGATTGCCGAACCATCGGACTCGGGATCTTCCAGAGACTCGATGAGTTCTTCATTTTACCCTTCTTTCGACTTCGATGATCACTAATCGATCAATCTTTTTCCTTCGATTTCATTTATGTTCCTCGTCTTCTCGACTAATTTTTGTTTATATCGAACACGGTCGAATAAAACGTAGAAATATTAGATGTGCGAAATTTTTATTGATCACAGGGCCCATTTTTTCTGATAGCACTATCGATGGTAGACTGAAATGATTTATAAAACGGTTGGTTTTCAGGTTGTGCGGTTTCGACAGGCCGATGTTTTTGAAGGTAACTGTTCTACTGGCCACTACGTAATTCAGGTATCTCGATCTCGATCTAAACCTGTCGAGGACACGAGTCGCACGAGGAAACGACCGTTCGCGACACGCTCAGCACGCAAACTGGCCGAGAACCGCCGCGGCCAAGAATCGTGCGGCTCTCTGCGACAGCTGCGCTTCTGGAGTCGGCTGGATCAACCGAAGCCCGAGGAATCCCTCTCTCTTTTTCTAAACCCCCTTCCGACGGTTCCTTCGGAGATTTTATTTGGTTCACACCATGTTCAGTATTCTGCTCACCGAATTGTACCTTTCTTTTTGGCGAAACCGGGCTTAGGAAATTATTTGATTCGCGATTGGGTCGTAGAGTCCGGCCACTGTGCCTTCGTGTGATTCCTTGAAAAAGCGTTTTCGTTGAACAGATATTTTCAGATATTTTTAAATAAATGATTTAACAATATAATACAGGGTGAGTCACCTTAAAGATTCGTCAAATGTCTGAAGGACAAAGTTGAATGGTTCGATGGGGATCACATGATGCACAGAAATTTTTTAGAGATATCAAGGTCACCTTCATTTTTTTAAATGGAAGCACCCTTTTTAAACACCTACAATGATAGTCCCTTTTTCATTAGTAATTCAGTGACTATAATTACCCATTCACGTATAAACTTTCTAAGTAGCTCCTAGTCCATATAGCAGACACAGAATATTATTATTTTGCATTAACCATTACAAATTCGTAGTCTACTCGCGTTAATCACTCACTAATTTTCGAAGCCCCTTATTTGTAGACTCTATACTAAGGCTTTAAAAACAACAAAGATATTTGAGGTGGCAACGTTATGTGACTCACCCTGTATAATAGGATTGTGGATTTTTTTGTGAAATAATAAAATGAAAAATGAAATGTTTAATTTTCAAGAGATGAGAATAAAGCAAGACTATTTTTAAATCCTTTAAATGTTCCGACTGTTTCGCATTTCATTTGCTCAGTTTTATTAAATAAATCTGCAGTCTAGTAATAACTTTCTAGTGGACGCAATGTAAACTAATGTTCTTCAACATCCACTGGCATAATCCTCTCGAATCTGTCCAGTAACGTCATAAGTCTAAAATCCAGAAGGAAATGTCATCCCCTATTAGTCGAACTTCCTGAAACTATCTCCAGTTTAATCTGCCCTTGCTGCGTATCGTCCCACACAGTCCTCCGCAGCGTCGTCTTTATGGCATTATATAATTATAGTCGGACTGGTCCGGGATCGCCGGTAATTTTATCAGGCTCGAAAATGGTAGGGTGTATCGCCGTGATGATCCTAACTTTTTCATTTCTGCCGAAAAGCCGTATCGTCTCGCAACGGCTTCCACGCGGACCTTGCTCCCTAAATCTCGGCCCATTGTACCCGTTCTTCCACCGAGGTTATTTTCTCGTTCACCGGAATATATGGATTCGCAAATGCGCATTTACTTTATGCTCGCGTACCTGTATCATCAACGGGTATTACCTGTGGGCCTTTATACCGCGACGCGAGCCATAAACGCAGGCATAAATCCTGTATTCTCGGACGATGCCGATGTTAACACGTTCGATAATAAGCATGCTCCACCGGACGATCCGATCGGCTCGATTTCGATTGATTGCTGTTAATGCACGCATCAAAAGCTTGTTGAGGTGTTAACGGTGTACACGAAACGCTTAAAAGTTTGCAGCGTGTGTAGGAATATATACAGTGACTCTAACAAAGACGATAACTTTTTTAATATTGTATTAGGTTGGCAACTAAATTCGCCTTCCTTTTGTTTCGTAATTCTTTTATTCTATCATTATAACCTCATTCAGTGACCATTCCTCTTGGACTGTATATCATTGGGAAGCTCTGAATTTTCCGATTAATTTGATATAAAATACTCGTGCTTAAAAAATACACATATAAATAACTTTGTTTGAGAAAATGTGGAGGTCGCGAACTTAGTTGCCAATCTAATACTATACGATTTGAACTTTTTTGGGAAGTTAGAGCAATTAGTTTACTAGAGGATGTGAAAAGAAATTTTTTCAAGAATTGCAATTGATCGGAATTGTAGAAAAAATACTAAAAATTGCATTTTACAACTTTTTTATGTAGGCCTATATTGAAAATTAAAAAAAATACGTTTTGTGTCCATTAAACATATTCTAAAAATTTCGTCAAAATCGGTCGAAGTTGCAATAAGTTACAGACGTTTAAAGATGGTAAAAATTGCAGATTTTCACGATTTTTTGCCTATATCTAAGATTTCTTACTTCTTTCAATGCCTGTCGTTTTCTCTCGCAACAACCGTTTTCGATGAAACTTTTACAGTGCATAGAATTGACACAGATCTACAAAACGTATTTTTTTCAAATTTTCAATATAGGCCTACATAAAAAAGTTGTAAAATGGAACTTTTAGTATTTTTTTCTACAATTTGGATCAATTGCAATTTTTGAAAAAATATCTTTTCACATCCTGTAGTAAATTAATGGCTCTACCTTCCCAAAAAAGTTCAAATCGTATAGTATAATATTAAAAAAGTTATCGTCTTTTTTAGAGCGTCCGAATATTAATTCGAGTCACTGTATATGATGATTCTGGGAACTCATTTCACGAACTGAATCTGTTTCTCGGTGTCAAATTGACACGGTGATAAAAGATCGATGAAATAATAAGGTAAACAGTTATTGTTCGATGTTTTTTTTATTCAAATTGATCAGTTAACGAAGTCAAATTGATCAGTTTCGGATATTTGACATTTTATGTCAGAAACGTATTTCATTAGAAGAAGTATGCAAACTCTCAATATGAATCGTAGATGAATAAAAATTCAAATGAATAAAAGATGAAATAAATTGAAATCGTATTAAATTCTGTGGAATTTCACATTCTAGCATTTTTTGGAAATTTTTCGAAACCATAAATGCATAACGATCCGCAGTCTATTCACAGCATAAATCGTGAATATATGCGTTTCATTAATCTCCTAGAAAAAAGTTGCTGTACGCTATATCCGTCTGTCAGTTTCGCAAACATGGTAGGAGCTTTTCCTCGAACAAATCAATATGTTTTTGTAGAAGCGATAGTTGCACAAAGAGGGATCAAAGCGGAAAGAAAAATACAGGAACAGGAACAGGAAGTTCCATAAAGGCGCAAGAAAATGTACGGTTTGAATCCCCCAAGCGATTTACTGAATTTCTTTGAATATTTGTTCAATGGGTAAATAGAAGGTACGGCTGCCGGGAATTTTTCAAATATCGACCGTCTCCATTCCGAAGACGTTGTGCCGGATGTGAACGTAGAGAGCGCCTCGATGTCCTTTCAGTTGTGTCGGTAATTCAGATTCGAAATTCTATTTTCATTTTATTTCTATTTTTACTAAAAAATTAGATGACCGTCGAGGGAGTGCTCGTTAACATTATTGTTGGTAAAAGGAATTATTATAAATATTAATCAGCTAGTAAAATCAGCTAATAAATTTAACAATAATTGTCACGCCGATCGATGTCGATCGATATTCGATGGGGTGAGGAGAGTTATCTGAGCTCGGCGAGAGCGCTCACTCAGTCAGTCAGTCAGGCTGGGACGGTTGGCAGGAGCGGTCGGGATCCGGGATGCTCAGAGGTGGGCCAGGGGCCATCTAGAGTTACCCTAGCCTACCCAGCCTACCTTCAACAATCGGTAGTCCTTTTTGTTTTTAGCAGCTTCAACCACCTTCATCAATTTTGTCCATTAACTGTTCACTCAACGAATACTGGTAAGTACTATTTCTAATATTCTTTAATGCTTCCTTCGTCCACCCTTGGACCACCTTCAACTGTTCATTTAACTATCACTATTAATTAATATTTCTAATATTCTAATTGGAATTTCCATCGAAACTTTCACTTTCCAGTGTTCTAAAAACGTATATTTCTCATTTAAAATGGATTTAAAATCCATAGCCTTCTGCCGTGTCGGACCTTGCTTGTATGTACCAGAGAGAGGTGGTTCATTGAGATGATGCTACAGTGTCCTCTCTGTAGTCCATCTACCCGAGTTCTCCTCAACGCTTTGCGTTGCCTGGAAGCAGGTAGTTGGGGGAAATGGGATATCGTTTGAACACTTCTCGTGGCCATCTTTCATGGTGACGACACGTCGGGTATCGGTTCTGGCTGGAGTTGGGCTGCAAGCATTGTACGCGCCGCGTCACCCTCGAACCAGAACCTTCTGCTGTGGTTCGTTTCGCAGTTTGAAGGAATCAGAGCCTTCTGCCTGATTCGCCTTTGGTCTCCGTGGATTGGAGACTTCTTCTGCGAATTTAGTACAAGTCCGTCATTGTAAGAAAGGGAGCCGGAAGGAATATCGAACTCGTTCTGACTCCCTTACCGGGTCTCTTGTGCAGCAACCTCCTCGTGGTGAGATCTGGGCAATCGGTATTATCCACAATATGCAAGATACTATGATTCATAAATTAAATAGAATTTATAAGTTATAGTATCTTGCAAGTTGTGGATAATATCGAGCTAATAGCTGCACACTTAAGAGTTTTCGTTAGTATTGTACAGTAGAGTGTAAGTCTGTAGGATAATTTACATTATAATATGTTCAATAAAGATGAATCATTATTGTCATTTTTAGTAATGTTATTAGTAGACTGCGGATGTATCACAAAAATGGGTTAGCATAATTTAAAGCAGTGGACATATTAAAAAGATTTAAAGACATTAGTGTATTGGTTTCAATTTAATCAGATAATTAAAAGAAGAAATAAATTTTTATTTCGCTCCTCTGTCTTGCAATCGATGCAAACATTTTTTATTTTGCATAAATATCCGCAGTCTAATTATTAGTTAAGGAATATTGACTTTACATTGCAGGTTTAATTAACATGTTTAATTAAAATTTCCAAGTAATCAATGATGCAACAGTGGAAACGCGAAATCGAGTTTAATCCTCCGCCGTTATTAAAGTTCGAAAGTAATATCTTCTACGTCGTTTCGGAGCCGAGAATTTACTACAATTCTGCAGCTGTCTGCTAAACACCTTCCCGAGGCTGTACGGATCGTTCGAGTTTCCCAATTAAAAAGTATCTTCGACAGAAAGCAGTACCCGGAGCTTCGCCGAACTTTCGGCACTCTCTTACATAACCAGCTAAACCATCTGCTTCTCGTAAATTTTAGATAAGACTATTAAAACCGGGCGCGCAAACTCGCCCAAAGAAATTTGCGTTCCCTTTCATCTTTGACCATCAAACGTTTCCTTACGGCGAAACAGGTCAGTGCGACCGCTCTAATTAAACGTTTGTTGTCGTCATTTGTCATCAAAGTGAAACTAATCTCCCAGTAAAATGCAATTTATGGGAGTGCAGTCGTCTCTAGGTATCGTAAGAAATGCACTCGTGGTATGCTGAATTCCGACTGCATAGGAACTGTGTCACCGGAACTAAATATTACTTGCTCTATAACTAGAATTCGGGTGTTTTATCGCGAACTCTTTTATACAGCATCAAATCAATCATCGAGTATAATAATAATGTTTCCTGAGAACTTTTTCTACAAACTCATTAATAGACTGTGGATCGTTATGTATTTACGCTCACAATCAGTAAAATAAGTCTCCGTACATCCTTTAAAACAGAATAACTTTTTTATAATTATACCAAATGACCTGATGTCTTGTAAGCAATTAGAAGCATTGGTTTACTGAATGATGTGTAAAAAATATTTTCTAAAAATTACAATTTACAAGGTTGCATGTAAAAATAAAAAGGCATTTTTTAAAACTTTTTTATTTGGACCCTCAATGAAAATTTAAGATGTATGTTTTGTAGATCTATGTTAGTTATACAATGTCCCACCCAAGAATGTCCCACCCAGCGCACAACAGGGACCCTGAACGTCCCCGATAAGACTAGTCGCTACAACAACCCTAACAATGCCTCCGCCAGATACCAGCAACTCTCCTAAACTCGCATAATTCGTCGGGCTTGTTCGCATTTGAATTTGATCAAGCTCGAAAACGCATCCGGCGGCAACTGATCGCGACACATCCTGAAACAGTCGTGTAGATATTGTGAAACTCACCGGCGGTGTGCAAAGGAGGATGATAAAACTTGACGTAGGCTGGCAGTGCGAGAGTCGCCGGAATCGACAGTTGCAGACCGGGTCCAAGCAGATGTATCAGGGTGCTGACTACGGTTACCACCCATCCCCAGCCGCCTTCTGGGTAATAGTGTCTGGTGAGGAGTCGTCTGGCTTGCACTTGAGAGCAGCCGGCTTGAGGAGGACACTTTTTCTCTTGGTCAACGGTGTTGTTCTGCTTCTTTTTTTTCGCGTTCTTCGCGGGACTGTCCCCGTTTCTGGTCTCGCAGTTCCGTCTCGCTCGCGGGTCCAGAAGCGGCCATGATCGCGCGCGAGATATCGACATCACACGCGAGTTTCGAATTACCCGCGGGCAAACTGCGTACCCGTGTCGTCCACAATTCGCATCAACATTCTCGCCGGTGTTCGCAGCTCGCGCGATCGATGATCGCATGGCTTTGTCGGAGGCATCCTGTCGATCCTCCGGGAGGCAGCGCACACCCTTTTCCCGCGTTTCTAGCCCTTAATGGGACACGATCTGCTCGCTTCCTCTTTTCGAAACACTATTACAATTCTTCAGGGACGTTCCTATGCACGTGTCAGTAGAATTTCACTCGATTTCAGCTTTTCGAGACGCTCGCTCGCTACGCGTCTCCTCAGGGTCATAAGAGTTGATGGGCTTTTCTGACGAAAGGATTGTACGGGGTTTTAATTGGACTCTCATAATTGATCAAGCACATTTTAAATCAGAATAACTTTTTCATATCATGAATTAATATGACAATCGATTAAAATTCAACAATCTAATTGTAAAGTAGAATTTATAGCATCGTTACCTTTCGAAACGTTACCACAAACGTTGGTGATTTAATTTGTGACTGCTCTAAGAGAGAACAGCGGTTTTCAACTAGCTCAATGACAATGATTTACAGTGGTGTTCCGTAGCCGGTTAATGTTCCGCGGTACACTGTTTCAGAAATGATAAACGAGGATCGCTATCCGCAGGAACAATAGTTAATTTATCGCCGACATTAATATTAACGTGCTCTTGTAAAGGAGTGGTCAAAGTATAAATCTTTAAGCATGTATCGAATAGAGTTCAATCCCTAGCTGCTCAAGTGGATCCTTGTACACCGAATTTCTTTGCTTCGCATTTTACGCAGAATCTAAGAATTCTGAAGGAAGACCAGATCGATCTTGCTTCAATGGAGAGAAATTAAATCAGCTAGAAGGATGTCCGACAATTTATGCAATAGAGGAAACTTTTTGATGAAAGTTGCAGTGATGAATGAACGGTACGCCCGAGATCTTGCGAAATGAACGATTATAAATTACGTTGAATTGCGGCAGATCTTTTCTGTTACAACATATCGGTCCTCCATTACGTTACTGTACGCATCTTAGGGGTGGTGTAGTGTAATGGTTGGTTTTAAAAAATTCACAGCTCATGCTGTGTCACCGGCAATTTATCATATCTGGTGGAACGTGAACTTTAACTCGTGAGAAACTTTCTGTTTGAGAGAAGGCGACCCCTGGTCAACGTATCGAAACGGTTTCCATGTGTATTTTTATTTTTCAATTCTCGTGTTCACGTCATTAGCTGTCTACAGCGTGCGGAATAATTACATATGTCGAACAGAAGAAACAATTAATAAAATATATTTCTTTAATCAAATTTGCAATCAAAAACATTATTTCGGTTAAGCGTTCAATGTTGTGTTAATTGAAGATTCGATGTTTATTTCAGTTTCATCGAGAAACACTTGCGAGAGCATTAATGAACGCACGATAGAAAGATTGGACATATACGCGAAACGAGTTTTCGTGCGTGAAATCGTTCCGAGTGATTTCTTTCCTTCGTGAAAAATTATTACCGTTGTTATTGCGAGCGAATGACACTGGAATTAGGTTAATCCTGCAATTACAGATCCATTGGAGAGATTAACCATTTTAATTTGATCGTTTGGGTACGTTGATGAAAATACCGAATTTGTATTAACATTCAATAAATTGAAAGGAGAAAGTTATTAAAGGTTGCTGTTCGGAAGCTTGTTTTACGATATTGATTGTTCGAATGACTATTAACTCAGAATTGTTAAATGCAAGTACATGATAATGTATTATGATGATTGATTAGTACAAATTATTTTTATTATGGTGAAAATTTTGATATGCATGAAGATGTTTAAATTGCTCGACACAGATCAAGTACATAATTGGCATCAGTAACAAGCATTTGCACTATAATAATCTTTGCCACAATGAATCTTCTAACGATAACAAAAATTGTTTTCTCGATACCATTATTGCAAACTAAGATATGATAATAAAGAATTGCGTAGAAATTTACGACAACAATTTTCGCGAGATGCCGGAAGATGGTTCTGTCGTTAAGCACAAGGATGTCACGGGGAAATTGCGATGACCAACAATTAATAATATTCTTAATTTTTCTTTTGCCACAGTAGATCTTCTGACGATTGAAAGATATTGTTCTCTCTCTGTTCGATTACTAAAAGCAAATTTATAAAAATAAAACCAAAATAATGAACTTTAATCAATAAAATATTCTCTTATTTATTTTGTTTAGCAAAAGATCATCGAACAGAAGGGAAAATATTTTATTCATCAAAGTTCATTGCTTGAATTAAAAAATTGGGCTCTATTTCACCTTAAAATACCGAAATTACTTTCTTTCCAACCCACTAGAATGTGGACAAACGCTTAGAAATTCGTAGTGCAACGTCAACAATTTTCGTGAGAGGCCGGAAGATGATTCTGCCGGAAAGTGCGAGATGTCACAGGGTAATCGCGAGGCAGTTTCGCGTTGACCGAGCACTGTAGAGCGAGCGTCTGGAGACACCGGACCGGGACTGGCAGACCTAAAGCGCAGAGTATCGCGCGGTGCCGGCAACTGATGCTGCTGCGACGACAGCTAGCCTCTCCTCCCTCTCTGTATCCGCTTTGGCCCCTTCCTGTCCGGACTCAGCAACGCGCCGCCACCCGATCACCGCCGCTGTTCAACGTATCCTTGCGTGGCCGCAGGTATCGCTCGCAAACGTTTGCACCTGTGCACCAGCCCAAAGATGCATCGCCAACTATCGGCCCACTATCGGATGTACGACGTGAGATTAGGTATCGCGACGCTTGCACAACTTTTCCAGCGTCCAAGGCTCTCCTGGACGGATACAGTACCGTGCAAAATTATTCGGATCATAGGGATTTATAGCGAACTATTAGGTGTCCAAATAAGTTCTTTCCTCTTTTTTCCAAATTCAAGATTTTATTATATAATATGTAATAAATGAAATGTAATAAAATCTCTTGTCTAGTGACTTCCAATCTTTCTGCCAATTCTTCTTGCGTCGGATTTTCGTTGAGCCATTCCTCTAACTCATCGTCATCGAACTTTCTCGGTGCACGATCGTCGTCTTCCAAATTAAAATTTCCGGCTTTAAATCTTTGGTACCACTTTTTGCACGTTCTGTAAGATACAGCGTTCTCACTCAGTGCCGTACAATCCATTTCAGTAGCTTCAACAGCTGATTTTCTAAGCTGGAATGCAAAGAGTAAGCAGTAACGCAAATTATGCTTCACGCACACTATATTGCTTGAAATTGTTGCATACGACTGGAAACTCTTAGTTACGATTCTTCTTAAAACTAGAAAAACGCTCTTTCAGATGGCACCAAAATCGGGAAGTAATTCGAATTCAGTCGAAAGTTATGAATCATAGAAAAAAGGGGGAGGGAACTTATTTGCACACCTAATATAAATCTGCTGGTAAGAAATATTTTATTTTTCAAATTACATACACTACTGTGCAAAAGACAGAAGCACCCAGTATAATTATAAGATATAATGACAAACAATATCTTTATGTAGAAATTGTATTGTACAATGATTGATTTATTGCATTTAAAGTATTAGATAATCCGCAATAACACATATTTTGTCAGAACTATTCAATTAAACAGCGGAATCCTTTTTCAAAACTTACTATGCTCTTATTTGTTTTTTTACGCTTTTCTATTAAATATGGCCGGGTGCTTCTTTCTTTTGCACAGCAGCGATCCTATGAAACCTATGAAAATTGGACCAAAATATTACGGAGTTTATTATAAAGTATTGTAAAGAGTATTATAAAACCTCGCGGAGGTTTATCGGCCCCCTTTCCGTTAATAGACCTTAGGGTAGTCAGTTATGCATCATCCTGCACCCGGTTCAGCATTTTACAGGCGAAGGACAGTCCATCATCGAGGAGATTCCGCTCGGCAACGTTTTTCCGGCCGTACAATTAATAGATCGCCGGCGCGGCGATGGGGGTGAACGCGCAAGCGGCCTGATTCCCTTCTTTTTGATCGTGCAGAGCCCGAAATCGAAAAATAGTACTCGGATGTAATCCTACGCGGGACGGCAGGAAACGTGCACCGACGAGAGAGCCGCGACCGACGCACCGTATATTACATCTTTGGCGCCTTGTCGCGCGGCCGCTCGTGAGTAATCGCGACGAACCAACAAAAAAAAAAAAACTGCAACGAACGAAAGGAAAATATGCACGCCCCTCGTAAGTCGTCGCTCGTACGTCGACGACTTTAGGACTGCCCGATACGCCTTACTGTGCGCGATGCTCTTAGACTACGATCTTTACGATACCGTTCGCCTACCATTCGATGGAATGGGTCCTACGAAGATTTAACTAGCCTCCACGCAGATGTCCTGTCACAAACACCACTGAAGATTAAAGCTGCTGCGAACATACAGCGTCTTCAAATCCAGCATGCTCGATGCAGGTTTGATATATGGTTTTATTTTAGATCTTGTTATAATTAAACTTGAGGATTTTTACTGGTACTTTATAAATAGAGAATTATGCATATCTTTATTCCCCCCTAGTCGTCCAACACTAAATTTTGTGGTTTTATTGAGCTTTGAATAAAAGATTTATGGTGGCGTACATGTGCTCCATTTTTGGGCCAGAAGTCAGCTTTCTTCAAAATAAATTGCTTAAGAATAAGGGATGTCTACTAATTAGTAAGATTTAATAAAAGATAGTAATGTAATCTTAAGGGGGTATACTCGTTTCCAGGATCGCAAGGGTGCGAGATTCGCCTTCTCATTCCTCGATAATACAAACACGGGGTTTTTCACTAGTCGAAAACGCTAGATAAAAGAACGTTCTAGGGCGCTATGGAATAATGAAAATTACGATGCCGAATAATGCAAATTACGCCTCGTAAACGAAAAAATAGGACTTTTGAGAGGGAGATAGCGCTCTGGATCGATCTTTTATCTAGCGTTCTTGCCTACTGAAAATACCCCGTGTTTGTATTATCGAGAAATGAGAAGACGACTCCCGCACCCTCGCAATCCTGGGGAAAGGAGTCTACCCCCTTAATGTTTATTTATGAAATTGATCTTATCTGAGATTCCAGACTTTTAATGGAAAAAAGAAATTCTTTCTATACATGGAAAGTAACATGTTGCATGTATCGTATACATAAATATTAGACAAAAAAAAATTTGATTAGTTGGACGTTCACAAAGAGGCCAGTTTCAAACCTGTTCGTTGTCATTCCAGACATGTTTTTCCACACACTCGGTATAATGCATGACTTTTCACACCTTCTGTTACGTCGGCTACGTGACGATCATTCGTAAATCATTACCGACGAAACTTTAAAGTAGCCTCGTCCCGGAGCGACTACGGAGACTTGTCTGTCAAGATTTCCTGTCATTCTAGAGCCCCATCGGGCGCTCGTAAATTTTCTGACACTGTGTCGCGAGCATCCGGTATAAATTAAACGGTTCGGGGTTGAACGTCTCGCGCTGTTGACGATCGCGGTGTCAGCTTGTTTCCAGCATCGTCGCGATCATTCCTCGGTGCATGGACACGCTTTTCGCTCCGGCGATTGCCACTCGTAAAGAAGTATGGTGGTCTTAAAGCGTCGCCGGGTCACGCGTTCGTCTGATTCATCGGTGACGAAACTACACGTGCGATCACGCTTCGCTCGATTAGGGTAGATCGACGCCGTGTTAGGCAGAGACTGCCGTAGGTGCGATTCTTGGGACACGACTATTCATCAGCGAGCGAAAAGTCGAGCAATTATGTGCAAAGCATGTGACAGAGGTGGATTTTCATTCGTACAATTTACCAGACAGTGAAAGTTGAGCATACGGTTTTTTACATCTTATGAATATATGCTTCGGAGTATCGCGCGATAAAATTTGTTGACACTTTCGTTGCGGAAAATCACTTTGCAAGATCGAGATCCGTTCATTTTATTTCGCTATTGCACAAGAGATAATTATTTCATAATACATGCAGTGTGTCCGCGTAGTTAATGGAAGTTAAGTGGTACATTGCGGTACACTTCACAAAGACGGATCGTTTTTGCGTTATTAATTTGAAAGGTAACACGTTCGAGTTTCGTTCCTTAAATGGAATTGATTTTGAACGACTCGTGAGTACGCATACAAGTTATTTACGGTTTCTTTGATGCTTATCAAAGCAAACATTCCTTTTATTTCATCGTTTCTACTTTTTTAAATGATCTCGTCTGAGCCTATCTGTTTACAAATCCTTTTAACTTTGCCATACCACTCCAAACCAAAACCCATTCACAAAAAAACCCGTAATCCAATCCTGCGC
This sequence comes from Lasioglossum baleicum, assembly GCF_051020765.1. Lineage (NCBI taxonomy): Eukaryota > Metazoa > Arthropoda > Insecta > Hymenoptera > Halictidae > Lasioglossum > Lasioglossum baleicum. Next base: position 13,211,499 of record NC_134933.1, on the reverse strand, counting down.
CCCTCTGGATGTTCAAACAATTCCTGTTCAAACAGAGGATTTCATGATATCACTGTCACCGTCTGTCTTCTCTGATTCTCATCTTTCTCTGAACGGTTCTAGAATTGGAGTGGATCATTTCATGTTAAATCGATCATCTCTTACCAACGTCATCAGGGATATTGTTTGAAATAAAATTCGTCATCAAGGAATAAATTGAGTATGAATAATCAGCGATATTGGTTATCGGCCAATAACACGTGCAACAATTAAAATCGAGTTGACAGCCAACAACGGGGGTTCTAACAAGATGGCGACAAAAAAATTGGCGTTGATCGAGTTTCGGATTATGGTCGCGGGATCCCCGTGACACAGCCACGAAACTTTTTCTCCAAGTAGGCGGTAAGTGATGTCGACTTGCGTGTGTCGGCGAACAGAAGGCCGTTCGCTGGAATGAGGTTTCTCTCCCTAGGGAATTTGTTGGTCGGGCTTCGTCTAAAATCAAACGAGGGCCGGATTAAATGCGACTCGTGCGCTTGTGTGTGGGATCCTTAAGCTGCGGTTACGGTGCAGCTTTGACAAACGAACGCTACGACGACTATGTTCGAACCGCCAAAAAATAAAATAAACGATCGAAGTAAAACCCCGACTTTACCCGAATAGCGTTTCACCTCGGAACGTGACGAATCAGACTCGTTCATAACCCAGCAATTGTGTACGCGGTGCGTCCAAAGAAGTTTTCACTTGAAAAAAATTCGTTCTTGTGCGAATCGAGGCAGCATGCATTTCTTCGGAAGTCATGATTTTAACGATGCTGCTTGTTACGTTTGCGCGATGAGCAATTCGGACATGCTCGCGAAAGTTAGTTCGCGAAAAAACGCGTCCAGTGTAGCCGCAGCCTTATACAGGACCGTGCGATGCTGTTTGCATTCCGCATTCCACGCTCCACGATATTAGCTCCAATTAGGCGGACAAGTTTTTGTCGTCCATTGGCGAGATCCTGTTTTGGAGCCACTGCGATTGGAACTCGCCGACTCCGAGGTTCGATCGTGATTTTATTGTAGTCGGAGGGCTTTGATTAAGACTTCCCCGGGGTTTTGGTTTCGTTTCATTCCGATATACAGGCTTGGAGAACGTTCAGCGAGTTGCTGCAACGGCGTAACCGCAAATAAAATGCTTTTGTGTGCAAATACGTGGGCAATGTAAAATGTATAGCCGCTTCTTTGAGTTTTCGAGTTTGGGACTAATAAGTTCGAAAATTACAGGCTCCGTGCTATTCGATACTGCTCGATAACGTGTCTGTGCATTGCACATATTTTCTACTGACAATGAGAGTGATTAGAGTTGCTTTTACAGTTTGCGTATGCGTCTTATTAAGTAGGGTAATTAAGCGTCGTTATAATAACGATATGCTATAATGATGCTATAATATCAGTAATGATATGCTATTTTCTAATAAGTGAAATAACCCTGTCATGGCTCCATGCCGTTTACAAAATGGAATCGAATAAAAATTAAGTTATTAATGTGCTACTTCCCCCTTTCTGAACAAATATAATTCGGTTAATGAACCACTCATTACACAATTTGAATTGAAAGTCATCAAATAATTAAAAATCTTGATCCCCAACGTAATTCATTTAAACGATTAACATAATTCATCTGACCGAGCAATCACACAGTCCGGCAATAAACGATGCGCATAAACTGAATTTATTTAAAACCGGGATTGCCGACGAAAACTGGCTCTTAATGAGTTAATTGCTTCTCTCGCAGCGTCCATAATTCAGCGTATGTTCGACAGGTCCGTTACACAATGAGCCAATTGAAGGAAAGGGAGTCTGTTTCGCCATGAACCAATAAGGAAAAGAGGAACGATACTCGGAGTTCCTCCGGAACAAAATACCCCGTGGAAACGACGTCGGCGAGGTGGGGCTGGGGGCGAATAAGAATAAGAAAAACGTTGTTCGGTCTGATAAGCCCGCGGCAGAAAGGGAGAACGGGACGGCACTTTCACCGAATGAAAGTAAAACTCGATTCCGGCGTGCAGACGCACACAGCCTGTGCAACGAAAACTCTCGGGCGCGTGCTCGTCGAATGTCATTAACCGACCTCGCCTCCGCTCCGTGTCCATTTCATCTGCCGACCTCGACGCGATCGGGCACCATGTAATAAAGCTCCCGCGTGTCTAGCAGCGGCCGCGTTCTGCTCCTAATAAAGTTTTACGGTCCACGGATAAGTAGGAATATCTACGAGATCCCGCCGCGAGTTAAATTGATGCCAAGTGAGTCAGCTAGGGTAAAGGTACCAGTTATCGTGCCCCACCCCAGGTTATCGGACACGAAACAAACTTTTTACTAATTAATAAAAATAACGCGAAGTACCTAGTATTACTTTATCTCTAAAAATAAAGTAATTGAGCTCATAAATAACGCTGAAATAGTTTCTCCCTACTTTTCGAGCCAAATACGCCACTGTGGGGCGGCCGGATTAATCGTGTCTAATTTTCTGTCTTCTCGTGTGCGAGGTTGTACTTCCTTTTTTCTCCTGTGCGTCTTCTTTCTAATGGCGAAGGTCACGGGAAAATTGGATGCTTCTCAAACAAATATACGCGCATGCTGAACTACTCTCTGGAGGAAATTAGGAAACTTTTCCGCGTCCTTGAGAGTAGTAGTGTATACGTTGAGTCTGACAGGGTGTATACTAACAGTCGTGTTATTTCCAGCCGCATTGGTCCACGAGTGTTCCCAAAATTCACGAGAACGTCTAGCCACGTAGTAGCCTAGCCAAAGAAGTTACCGGTTTCATGTGAGCCGATTGCTTTGTGTGTGTGGAGTTACCTCCTAATAACTTGCATAATAACCGCAATGGACCGTAAGTCTTGAAGTTCGAATCTTTCTGGCTTTCCCTAGAGCCTTTCTCGAAGGGAGTTTGGGGACAGCACGAAGGGACGATGTTGTTTACGACCTTTTATCGTTGTTCCATTGCTCCCGAGAAGTTTCTGTTATAGTTCGCAGTCGCGAGATGCGGGGGCATGTTATGTACATGCACTTTGAGTGCTGTCATAAATGATGGTAATAGCGTGGACTATGGGAGATAACACAGATGAATATCCTTAGAAAATTAAGCGAACAAGTGGTTGTAATTGTCGCAACGTTTTTGTGTCAATAGTGAACGTCATCACTATGCGGATCTTTATGCAAAATAAAAAATGTTTGCAGCGTTTCTAAGACACGGGAACCAAATAAAAAATTTTTGTTGAGCTTAATTTTCTTATTAAGCTGAAACTAATACATTGATCTAAAGAAAAGCCGTAAGGAGAAGCAGGTTTATTAACGACAGACGTGATTGTCACGGGCGCCTGTTTCAATCTGCTTTCTTTTTACGAATTTAAGTGAATTTAGGTGTCTCAGCTGAAGGAGGCCACGTAAATATCTCCTTTATTTTTAATGGCAAAAAACAAATATTTTTGGCATAATTTAAATGGTATCGAAGGAGGACTATCATAGAAGAACAATTTTCTTTTGTCCGGTTACTTTTCCATAGTTTTTTCAAGGTCATCGTTATTTTTTATCGGGAAAACTTATTTCTTTTTATTCAATCTTGTTAATGACTTAAACATATTCAAATGTATATTTTCAGCCGCTATAAGATGGAATAAAAAAAATAAGTTTTCCCGATAAAAAATAACGATGACCTTGAAGAAACTATGAAAAAATAAAGGGACAAAAGAAATTGTTCTTCTACGATATTCTTCTTTCGATATCATTAAAATTATACATACATACATAATACATACTGAGACATACATACATACAGACATAATACATACATGATCCGTACTTCAACCCTATATTGAAAAATATAAATTTTTTTAATACGTCCACTGCTTTAAACTGTACGTACCCATTTTTGTCATAAATGCATAAAATCCGCAGTCTAGTCATCACGATTAAATTAAGTTAGCAATAATCTCTAGACTGCGTGGGGTTGGAAGGAACCTTTCTGGCGAATAGAATTTTCACGAGAACCCTTTCGATTTCAAGGACGACGGCTCCAATCTAAATGGACCTCCAGTGGATAACGGTGCAAGGTATCTTCTCCGAGGGTCAGGAGAAAGGTGAAACTGCGCCCTCGAGAGCAGTGAGTACGCATTGCCAGTCGTGCAACAACGTTGTTCATCTCCCCTAACCACTTTCGGATTTTTTTTCCACAGCACCGCGCCGGAGTAAAGTAGCGATACGCGTCATGTTGCAGCCGTCTGACTCTCTTGTACGAGGACGTCTAGAGATGTCTCGAGATGTCTCCGATGTCCTGTGACGCACGGTCGCCTCAGGACCGTAAACCCTATCTTTACAGCCTTGCAGAAATACTCACAGCTTCGTTGCTGCGGTATCAGCTGGCTGGTTAGAAAACCGGGACGGATTTAGACGTTACGAAATTTTCAATGATTGGAATGTACTTTTTTTAAAGTCAAGATCAAATTATTCGATCGAGCACATCAAGTGTTTATGTATTTCTCTGAATGATATAAACACGGATATGTGTGTTTTTTGTAATTTACACAATGTTCCGAGGAAGATGCTTTACTTCTTCATATTTTATCATGCTCGGCAGCCATCCTGTCGGAGAAAAACACTTTCCACGACAACGGATAAACTAAGTTTGTTTCTGAACTCGCCTGTTTTACATTCGCCGCGACTAAGAAACATTTGTCAGCCCGTGGATTCAGTCGAGTCAAACGACTTATCGAGCTGTTGCAGACGCGGTCGTTTCTTACGCGGGAACATTAGTCACGTTTACAGTAAGGTTCCCGCGGATTCCACGATTCACAATACGGGCGCAAGCTGGAAAACTTCCTGTGAGGGGACGCGTCGTTAAATTGGACGGATTTAAATCAATCCTGTACGTCTTTGTCGGATAGTTCTGCAACATCTTTAATCCCTGTCAAGTTTCATTTTCTTCTTAACTCTGGTACGCTCCTCAGAAATAGTTGCATCAAAGGTTCTATGATAATTAGACTGCGGATTGTATGCATTTATGACAAAAGTGGGCACGTACAATTTCAAGGAGTGGACATGTTAACATTATTTAAGGACATCAATGCATTAGTTTCTGCTTAATAGGATAATTAAAAGAAGAATACAATTTTTATTTGGCTCCTGTGTCCTGCAATCAATGCGAATACTTTTTATTTTGCATAAAGATCCGCAAGTCTAATGATAATATCTCGCTCATTTGTGGTTTACACCTTAAGCTAACAAATTACGACTCATTTAATAAAATAAAATAAAATCACAATTGATCGTGTATGCTAAAGATTGAAAATCAGGACAACAATTTCACTCTGTACGAATGTCTGTGTACTATCAAGAATCAGGAGATTGAGAAGAGATTCTTCCTAACTCTCGTACCATCCTCAGAAATAGTTGCATAAAAGATTCTACGATAATAATAAAAATAACAGATTACGATTCATTTATAATGTCACATATATTCATTAAATGAAATCGCAATGAATCGTGTATGCTAAAGTTTGAAAACCAGGACAACAATTTGACCCTGTATGAATGTCTATGTACTATCTAGAATCAGGAGATCGAGAAGTTAACTCGAATGATGTCACGCAGAGGTCCGCGTGCAGTCATGCAATTGGTTCGACGAGATTACACATCCACTTTTTCCAGCCGAAGTGTCTGTACAGCGATTGCATTCGAGAAATGCTTCTACGAATTTGAATGTATGAAATCCGCCGTCCCCAAGGATTGCAGTTCGGTCTGAAGACCTGAGTGTGGCTACGACGCGACACGATGCGTAACGGTCCGAAAAAAGATAGAACAAAAGCGTCCGAGTGGCCGGAGGATTTCATTCCTACTTGGAATTATCCTTTCGGGTTGCCTGATAGCGGTCCCTCGCTTCTGCTCGCAATCACTTCTTACGGGTTTTACTGCGGCCGCCCGCTGCACTGAAACAATCTGTATTTTCCTATCGCATACGCCCATGAGATTTGTGGCGACGACGCCACCGAGATAAAAGCTTCCGTTTCAATAATTTTACCCGAGGGTTTCTTGGAGGACGACTCTATTTTTCCCGCAGGACAGAGCCTTTGCCTTAAATTAAAAAGTTAAGGAACCGTCGAGGACTAAACCACGCAGAAGTTGCGGACTCTTTGAAAAATTTATTTGAAAGATTGGTGTGAATTTTGCTTTGAAAACTTAATTTTTATTATTTACTTGGAGGTTTGTGAACTTTTTGAAAAATAACTATGAAGAACCAATAAATATATGTGCAATATAATAATGAAAGAAATATACAAAACTATTTTATCCTAGCATTAAACAATGGTAAAATAAACTTTGCTTTACAGATTAAAGAGAAGTTATTTGTTCAAATGTTTTGAAACCGAGTCAGCGAGCAAAAAGTAAAATAAACACATGTAGCTTTTTTTATTATTCCAGTGCTAATTTGCATTAAAACTTTTAAACCATATCGATAAGAGGTTTCAACAGTAAGCCAGAGTCGAGAAGACATCGATGGTTGATAAGGTAGAAGTTGACCGAGATTCGCAAAAAATCCCTAAAGTTACCTGTGTATTATCAGTATAAAAATTAAAATGTTTACTGCCAATTATTTCTATATTGATTGAATTACAAAAATATTAGAAACTTTCAACAAACACGTTTGAATTCATTCACATTTCTCAGTTGTTGATGCGATATGATTTTATTCATATATTTCGTGTATTCAAGCTTCAAAATTGAATAATTATTTCAACTTTGTATTCTTATGCAAATAATACAAATATTTTGTTCATTCAGTTTGCCGGAAGTCTTCCATTGCAAGCTAGAGTGCGCCATGTTACCGTCGTTGGAATATTCACGTCGGTATTTCAGACTGGAGGACGCTAATTGCTTTCACTTTTATGCAAATCTTCTAGCACATTGTTAGAAACATTTACTTCTAATTGGATTACTGTCCGACTTCAAATTTCAAAGGTTAAAGTAAATTGCCATATCTTATTTGCAAATATTTCCATATTCATTCTGAAATTTGGTCAACTTGTCGGAACGCCTCTTCAAGGGAAAAATGAAGTAGTAAATTAGAAAAGACCTTTTTATTGTGACTTTGTGCAAATAATATTAATCTGGATTTTCTATGATTTGATCAAGTTTATTAAATATGTCATAAATTACATTTATAGGTACATCGACTATAAACATTTTTCTACAATCAAGGGCCATACAGAATAAACCATATTTCACTTTTTACACCGACTTATACGACCGTCATAAGGTACATTCAATTTCATTACATTTTATAGCGTGTGCAGCAATTAGATTTCGAGATGTTGCTAGCCGTATAAACGTTCGACCGAAGCAATATAATAGTAACAACTACAAATAATGGTAACGAAAACTTTTAATTTCGTTCTGCACTCTGGAAAACCATTTAGTTCCATTCGTGTCAGATAGGAATCGTAATACTCGAGTTTTCCAATAAGTGTACGCTCGAGGAAACGAAATCCTTAAATAATTTAAAACTTCACGATCTATAGTAAAAGGACATTATTTCAAAGTTTCCAATTTTCACAGAATTACAAATTTCTACGTGAATAGGGATTGCAATACCGGTATACCGAATACCGGTATTTCGTGCTATTTTGCAATTTCGTGAAACCGGTATTTGCTAAGGTAAAATATCGGTATTTTCGGTATTAGCTATAAATAATAAATATTTTTTTGGGGCATCTACTCTTATTTGAAATACGTTCGCCGCTGAAATCTGAATTTAGAAACTTCTGATTTTGATTTCGAAGAGAGTGACAATGAAGAAAATAATAATACAATTGTTGAAAGTACCTCATTTGAATATGACGAAGATAATAATAACGAGGACGAAATATTAACTTACCAAGGATTGCTTCCTATAATTTTTTCTATTAAACAACTGTGTTTTTGTACCTTCATGAAAATTCCTAACACCGGTACAACGTTTAAAAAAATACCGAATACCGGTATCGTATTTTTAGTCCGGTATTCCAATCCCTATACGTCAGACAGAAATTGAGATAGAAATCATAGAAATTGTTTACTGTTGCAATTTGGATTCTAATTGGATCGTAATCTGACCCACGAAGAAACTTTCTTCTGGTCGAAATCGATGCCTAGAAAGCCGAGGGACATTCGCGACTCAATCGAATATAAATCACTACATACAGAGAATTAATTCAAATGGTCGACGGCAGCGGATCTGATAGAGCCCGAGGTTTTCCTGAGGAATCGATAAAAAGCCTGACAAAAATCGGGTGTCCGGTAGTACGTCCTGCGAAACTGTCATCACCAAAGCATCCAGTTCCGTTCGAACACTGTTATAATCCAGTTCTTGCGGTCGATGTAATGGTATCTTGCTAACCAACATTGGTTGGCCGATAAATAAGCGGGAACGATATAAGCGGCTTGCGCCTGCCTTATAATCTTAACGAGTTCTGAATGGAAGCCGAGGGAAGAAAAATCACTAGTTAGCGAGAGCTCGCCGCCGCGTAAATGTCTTCGTTTTCTCCGCGGATATCACGGCGGAATCAATAAAACGATCCAGCGGCTCGTTTGCACTCGTGTACCGCCGCGGACTCATGTAGGTTAAGAGTGCACGACCGTGTGCAATATAGAACAAAGTCGCACAAGCCGCGAGTGCAGGTTACGGTAGGTAAGTACCGTTCGCTGAGACGACAGTTGCCGTGCAGGTGTATGGAATCGCTTACACGTTGCGCGTATCTCGCCTCTAAGCTTTCTCGTTTCGCGAAAAGTTCCGTCTCTTATCGAAACGGCACGGCGAGCCGGATGCACGCATCGATCGGTCGTCTCGATCTAGATCATTCGACTCTGCATGCGACCATGTTCTTTCGAGAATTTCGTCGAGGAACTGCAATAAATCGAGCCACGATCAACTTAACACGCTCACCGCTGACCCGACAACTATACAAAGCTTGCTTCGATCAAAGCGATTTATTCAGTGAAATCAAAATGGGGCTCTGAAACAGAAATTTTACTTTTGTATCCTCTATGAAATTGATTAATGGAAGATTCCCCTTAACCTAATCCAGTTATCGAGAATGAATGTAATGTACCGCAATACGAAACAGGACATGGCTGAGATAAACGAGAAAGATGATAAATTAGATTAGGTCGCAGTAGACATTTTGTCAGGTGCATACATCACTGACATTTTCATCTCATTTCAACTTTTGCGATCTGGAATTCTTCAACATAACTGTTCTAAAATTCAAGCAAAAACCATTCCTAGTAGATCAATAGAAATTTTCTAAGATTCATTGAGCGTTTCATGCGTGCTGCAGCCTCGCGCAATTTTCTACGAGCGGAACAGAAGCGCAAAAAGGTGTGCACATGCTATTAATACTGGTTTGATAAATCCGCAGAAAATTGCCCGAACAAAAAGAACAGCGATGAGCACGGTGATTATGAAGATATTATGTGTACAAATAAAAACAGTATTCTCCCACCTCTAAATATGAAAACCAGTTTCCGACGTTTCCATCGCGATCGAGTTTATAAAAATAATATTAAGCTCTTCCTGGTTTGTGGAAACCGACGGGGGATTTTTCAAAAATTAATGGAACCAGTACGGATTTGACGTGGAGCAGTAAACTTGACGATTTACCAGCTTTTCAAAGATCAAGATCGTGCGAAGATTCAGCGCAAAACATCTAGGCACGTTTGCAACGCTGCTCGGTGGATCGCCGGTGATATCAGCCGCCCGTGATCCAAGGATCTTCGCGATTAACGAAGAAATGTGTAAGCTTATTAGAGTCCAGTGTTCACAACTGTGGACTTGAAGAACATAATCCGATAGACCTATCAGCGGATGCGTCGCTAGCACTCTTGTTTCTCAGCACATGCCAACGCCTCGGATATCCGAACCATTTTACTGGAAATGTTTATGCGATTTGATTTGATTTTCTATTCCATTAACCGCTGACCGTCTTTTATACGTTTAATCCTTTCAATTACGGTTCCCAGGAATAGTGTGTACTAACGCACTAAACGTTTCCTACATCTTCGTTGCTGATGGTAAAACCTGCACATTCCGTTACGAAATTCTTATTTTTAATTAATGAGAAGCAGTTTGAGATAAATTCTGAGTACGAAACATTTTAACGAGGAACACGTCGACTCTTTATATTTTATACTTGAAAATTGCAAAATCTTTAAAAAATTGAAAAAATCTATCGAAAGTATTTTTCAATGATTTTATTTTGGAATTGTAAATGTGCTAAAGAGTGCAACTCTTCTGCACGTCACGTTTCATTTTTATTTTCCTCAGATATTAATCGAAAAGATACGAGAGGCTTCGTTCAAGAGAAAACCGAAACTTCCATTGGCCACGGGTGCATTAGTACGCAGCCAAAGTAGAAACGGTAAGCCATGAACAGACACGCCAGCCGTCGCCTACTCAATAACACGTGCAATGTATTACTATGCCTTTTAAACTCGTTTCTTTCGAAACAGGGGCTCCATATAAAACAGACATTTCTATACTTTTGGCTTATTTTTTCACGTAGTATTACTTGCTTCCCGAGTGTATTGCAAAAACAAGGGCACGTTGTGTAGTAGCAAACTTTTTATAATCTCAAACTAATTATATTTGATTACTGTAATTTTCTGTGCGCTTTGTAATCGTAGGAAACTCGAGATTAATGCTATATAATAGTGGAGTATGCTTTTAAATAAAACGACCTTGAAGACATTTCAAGGTCAACCGTACATTTTAAAATTGAACCTTCGTGGCATTCTTGTCGCGAGGACTTTCCAGGTCCAATCAAATTGGAGACGGTAGCCGGGTGAGTCTGCAGAGCCTACGCAGCAGTAAAATTGCCTACCTGCATGTTGAATATCCTCCTGAAACTTTTCCATCGAAGGTGTCAGCAGCACACCGTAACCTAGCTGTAGACCGTGGCAGATTACTTGCACGAGGACCGCCACCGTAACGACCACGTGTCCCCATCCGCCTTCAGGGTAGTAATGTCTCTTTAACGTGATCCTCTTCCGAGCGTTGATCATGGTGAGCGATTCCTCGCCCTCCTCCGGTTCCCGCAGCAGATCCTCGTAGTCGTGCAGGCTGCCCAGTCCTCCTTCGAGGATCAGCTGTTCAGAAAACCGTCTCCTCATCATCTTCGGCGTGACGGTGGTGCTGCTTCTTCGTCTCTCGTTCAGGTTGTCCGCGTCCCGTCTCTCTTTTCTCTGATGCGCGGCGAATCGTTTGTCCATCGATGGTTCTTTCGCCGGGTCGGTCTCATGACTTTCATTATGCAAAGGCAACCAGGACGACTCGCTGGCTCTGGAGCCGGTGACCTTCTCCGGGAAGAAGCGCGGACTGGTTCTTGCGATGATTGGTTTCGTCGCACTTACATCGGCGACGGCGCTGCTTCTTCTAGCGCACTCTCCGACCCTCGCCTCTCCAACAACCAGCGTTTGTTCGGAGAATCTCCGGTTATCTGCACGGCCGATCTTACAGCCGCGTGGCGACTGCGTTTGATCCGAGTGCCGCCGTTGGATCACCTCGACGATCGACTCCTGGGCGTCCTCCTTGATCTCGTGGAACAAACTTGCTACCGAGTTCCTGCCGGAAGACGCCGGCAGGATGCTCTGGCAGGTGGACACCGAGTAGCTAGAGTCCTTCCTCTTGAAACCGCCGAGGAACGTGTGATCCCTGCTCGAACAAGTTGAAATCTTTTTACGATAGTACTGGCACTGACTGCAACGGCATTGACACTGGCACTGGCATTCAGACGAGATCGACAGCTTCGCCATTAAAAAGCAACGACACTTCGCTAGTCTGGTCAGAAGCTCCGGTTGAGACAAGAAGATCTCGGGGATACCGATGCTTTCGTTCCAGGATCTACTCGTGTCCGTTGAAGAGGTTCTCGCTAGGTCCCTCTTCAGCGTAGAGCTCCCTGTGGACCAACTCTCCGACTCCAAACTCGAATTGTCCGGTAGCCTCGGTTTTCTCTGTACCATCAGCTGTTGCAATTTCGTTGCCGTCTCCGCGGGACGACCGTTTTCCGAAGGTTCGTCCGCGATCCCGGTTACGTTAATCATCGCGGCGCTGTAAGAGTCGCGACGCTTGAGATATGCATCTCCGTTCAGGCGACTCGGCGAACCAGCTCCGGCGTCCATTTCAAGGGCGGATTTTTGACGATCGTAATTATGATTAGATGGTGATCGCATGCGAATAGCCGCGGAGGTATCGCACCGCTGAAAAGGAACCACCGCGGGCGACGATGATTTTTCAGAAACGATTTTTACCAAGCTTCAAAGTGGTCTGCGAGGTATAAGATGCTTGTGGGAGATAGAAGATGGACGACCATCTGCTCGCGAGTAATTCTTTGCTTCTTCGAGGGCGTCGTTGTACCAATATACGCGTCGAGGCATTAGCATACGAGCGAATGACGGCTTGATACTACGATGTACAGCAGTTGCAGTGATCTTTCGATGCGGAAAGGTTTATCGCTTCCGTTTGTCATCGGACACAATGTCGTCGTCCTTACGCTACAGATTGACAATGTTGCAAAGGTGTTCAAATGTCTTTTAAAATGTTTTCCACAGTCTTCAATTCACAAAGAGCTCTTCGTTAGAGATACACTCAGTTCAACAAGAGCGTGTCGTTCCTAATTTTGTCACTAGACAACGCTTCTGTTTAACATTCGGTTACTTCAATTGTTTGAACACTCGGCTTCAATGCTTTCAGATTAAATCAGTAGTGTGGGCTGTTATCCATACATATTCATTATGGTTATAATGAATTTAATCGCGACCCTGGCTACGCGCGTTTCAATCCCCCCGCGTTTAGATTCGGCTACTTATCTCTCAGTGTCCTGTTTACTAGGACGGAATTAAGGTATCACTTTATTCGGACGACCCGAAAATTTGCTAGGTTCGCGTCATTTGCAAATTCGTATGCGTCGATCAGAAAGTATGCCTAAAAGGAGCCAGGCTATAATCGACAACGATGGCGACTGGACAACATATTTCGACGTTGTACGTTTAATTATAAACAATTCCTTTCTCTTCAGAACACATGACCAACACGCTCTTGTGGAACAAAGTGTACATGTGTAAAATTTGCAAACTGGGCTTTATTCTGCTACGAATGTCCCCATAGAATCGCGATAAACTAACCAACAGCAGTCACGGGAAGCTTTCTCCTGGTTGCATCTCGAGACAGTTTCGCAAAGAGACAACGTCTACGCAGCGAGACACCAAATCCAATAATACAGGACTGCACGAATGTAGCACTGGAGGAGTCATCGATCAGCCACCGGTAACTCAATGACACCATAAATCAAATTGGGCAGTAATCCGAGGTATCGCGATAAGTCCCGATGTATTATCCGAGAGTAGGTCGAGTGTGTCCGTAGCAAAAGCCGCGTGTTAACTGTTGGGAGGACACAAATTAATGCTCGTCCCTCGGAAAAAAGGTCCTTCGCGAGTGCATCACGATGCCCCGCACGCATGGAACCCGTGTGTACGTGAGGCTCCCGCGACGCGCCCAGACTACCGATACAATGTTCCGATTTTTCTTTGCACGCGTGTTGTCCCGGCGCGGCGTGGTGTCGCCACGCACTTACGTGTACGCAAATTAAATAAACGCGAGTCGTTTACTGCGATCGAGTCGCTCCGCCGCTGCTCCGGCATTTTTTACGGTAGCACGGTCATTGAGTAACGATTACGTCTTCGAGGAACACCGTGGGGTACCTTTCCTCGCGGGCCCGAGAGAGCCCACCATCGTTTCGCCATCTACGATATTCGTGTTTTCCCCTGTTAAGCCACGCGCTTCATTTGCCTCGCATGCTCTCGAGAAACTGCCGATGTGGGCGTATGCGTGCACACAGGGTGGCTCGTTTAGCAATAAACTTGAATTTACTGATTATTTACGAACGAAAGAAACGCATTCAACTCTCCTCGTTAAAATGCATTCAAACACTTTGTTAAAATCTTCGTCACGAGTCTGACCTGTTAAAATACGGCAAGAGGTTCATGTGTTTAATAGGTTGAAAATAGTATAACAGTATTTTTAAATTCTTCTAATGTTTCTGCTGTTCTAAATTACACCCATTCATTTTTGTTATAAATACATAAAATCCGCTGTCTATTAATCAATCTTTGATATAGGCAAAATTGGCCACCCTGTATATATAAAGATAGGAGGTTACCTCTGGAACGGTACCCAATATTCTCAGATCTGGAAGAGTGGAGAGATAAGATAATTGCTGTTGAAAACATTGACCATCTGCAGCCACATACTTGACTGCATTCTGGTGCCGAAAGCGCCAGTAGTTGAGTCATTAAATACCAATTAAAAGAAACCAGACACAAGCGGGCTTTCGAGGCTGAATATTTATACGTTATTATGTAAAATGATTCAGAAATATATAAACTAATGAAAGGTAGAAACTAAGAATGTAAGATAGTAATTTTTTAACCTACACTCTTTTCTTTCAATTTGATTCATTGTGAATCTGAAGAAATAAATCAAATTCTCATCAAATAGTACCCACTACTAGCTATTGTATTCCTGCCACACGTCGATATTTAGTATTGTGCTGCTCGTAAAAGCGTTATCGACAACACAATTTACGCGTTCGAAGTAACAGCGAGAAGAAATATTGGGTCATCGCCTAAATAATGCGAATTTCGTTGCACGTTTTGCAAAGCGGAACATAAAGATTTCATGCATTCGTGTCAAAAATGAATATCTTGAACGCAAATTAGTAAGAACATTTAAAGAAACTAGTAATACTGCTGTACTGTTTTCAAATCAATAAAGTTATTAAAAAAACAAGTACATAAATGTCTATGTACTTTCTGTGTCTTATAATTAACACAGCCAATTTTCATTTTGCATAATAGTCTGCAGTGTAATCATTATTAATCTATGATCCCGTAGATTGTAGGAAATAAAGAAATTCCTTCCAAAAACACGAAGAAAAGTCGCATTACATATGGGACGACCTGTAAAAAATGTTCAAAATAATTGTCGGGCAGACCGACATAATTTCTGGCCAGAAGCTCACCTTCCACGCGCATAATTGCATCGATATTTATGGAACCGTGGTCGCGATCCATTAACGCGAGACCAGCAAAGTATCAATTCCTGCCGATCAATTTTTCAGCATTCCGCGGGAAGCAGAACTGGGGGTAGGGTGGGGAGGGAAAATTACAACCGGCGTATAAATATCATCGCGGCTTCCCAATTGTAATTACAAAACCATCAACCGGAGCCGCATCGTTCGTGTCCCTATCATTAAGACCGGCCGTCACGACTCTGGCCGAATGTTTACAGAGTCCGGGCGATAACGAGCGCGCGAGAGGCTCGTCAGAAGCGAAATAAACCGCGAAAAACGGTTTGATTTATGAACGGTGCTCGATCGTATTCGCGAACAAGGTTTTCACTTAGCGCAATCAGCCGATTGGCCGGCTTCGAAATTTGCGGAGAGCAGAGAGCCTGGGCATGTCGTGGCCGTTGAATAAACTCGATTCGACGGGACGGCCGCTTCCGATTAAGATAAACGATAGCCGGGTCAATTAAGCAACGGCCAATTAGGCTGGACGCGGCCGACGAAGGTAGGACGAAGGTTTGGAGGTGGAGTACTTAGAAGGGTAGACTCTCGTTTCCAAGATTGCAAGGGTGCGGAAAGCGTGTTCTCAATTCTCGATACATAACACAAAGATAGGCGTTTTCAGTAGTCAAACGCGTTAGATAAAAGATCAATATAGGCGGCAATCGTCCTCAAAAATCCATTTGTACGTTTTCGAGGCGTAATTTGCATTATTCGGAAGCATAAGGCCCGATACACACATTCGTTTTTCTAAAACACGCGGCACCGAAATTGCGATCTGAAATACTATGGATTCAATTAGGCGCGCACATTTGTTTGAACCGTAGTTGCAGCGTCGCAATGCAATATTTGCCGTAATTCCGTTACGGATGTGTGTAGCGGGCCTAAAGCTGCGACAGCTACATGCTGGCGAATAATGCAAATTACTCCTCGTAAACGTAAAAACAGGACTTTTCAGGGCGATTGCAGCCTAGATTGATCTTTCATCTAGCGCTTTTGACTACTGAAATACCCCATCTTTGGATTATCGAGAAATGAGAAGGTGCATTCCGCACCCTTGCAGTCCTAGAAACGAGTCTACCCACTTAAAGGACAGCTTACCTGCGCTGTAAAGAGGCGGCTGATGGAATTTGAGTTCGGCGCTTAGGTGCCAGCTACCCGGTGCCGCGAGCTGCAAACCGATCGCGAGCAGATGAACCAGTGTTGAGCAAGTCACGATCACATATCCCCAGCCACCCTCGGGGTAGTAATGCCTTCTGAGGGTAGCCTCTTTCCGGACATCGTTCGTCGATCGACAAAGCGGCTCGCAGTTCCTCCTCTGGCCTCGCTGCTTGTCCCTCTCCTTATTCCTATTCCTGGTGGCTCCAATTAGACCGGTCGCTCCTATTCTCTGCCAGCTGGTTCTCATTTTAGCCTCGACCGCGGAATATTTACGCAGCGTTTCCGCTTTACCGGAACCGGGCACATGACACCGGCCTTCTCTGATCAGATTACTTTTGTCGCTCGACGCCGGCGAACGGAAAGGGTCGAGTCGTTGCTGGAGCAAACCCTCGGAAGTGCACTTGGGACAAGCGTGTTGCGGCCTCTTCGTTGCAGAATGGGAAGAAGTCGCGTTTGCTAGGATTTGGTTAACGGGGCTCCTCCTGGGAACCCTGCCTGAGCTGGCTGGATTCTCCTCCAGCGATCCTTGATCCCTGAACGACTCGATCTGAACAATGGTCTTCGCTCCCGGACAATCCTCGTTGCTCTTCATATCCTCCTTCGAGTCATCGAGCGTGCTTTCCCTCGACAAAGGCTTTTGAAGCTTTTCCCGCCTGATGGAACATTCTTGATCGATCACCGACTGGCTCGGTTTCATTCTCTCCGCAGCGGCTTGCTTTGCTTTTATAGTGGTAGATTCGTCGCATGAAAGGCTCCGTGGCAGTATGGTCTTGCCCGATGTTCTATTCACAACATCAGGTACAAAAGCGCGAAGCTCGAAAGTTTCCTCTGGATTCCTCTTTCGTTCGGCGATTTTGGTCTCGTCGATGAACCGGTGCTTCGTCTCGGTGGACGAGCGGCCATGATCGAGGAGCACGATCTCGTCGATCCAACCGGGCTTTGCCACGGTCAGGAGAGGATGGAAGCTCTCGCGAATCGTCGGGATGATCGTAAAAGCGCGCGACAACGGATTGACGCGCACTTTCACCGTCTGCGGTGTCCAGTCTGGCCAGGAGCTGCTGTGTCTCATTCTCTTCCGATCTTCCTCGCGCACTGTCATCTCTCGATCTTCTTATTAGAATCTAGCAACCGAACGGGCTTCGGGAACCTTGAACGGTATCCTTATCGGAGAATCAAACGACTCGGCCAGCGAAATCGAGAAAAACTGTTCGAATCGAATCCTCGATAAGGTGGATAAAAGGATTATCTCGTTGCGTATAAACCCTCCTCGCTGGCGGCTACTGTCTTCAAGATCTCCGGGGAAAGAACACTGTTGATCCTTGTGGAACGAATACATTTTATTGTTGACAGTCACAGTGGGAACTCGTGGGTGCAGGTGTTAGACAGCTTCGATGTCAGATCATTCGGACGGTTTAGGTGTGAGAGGTTCGGACAGCACTGGTTCCGCCAAATTTCAGTCGCGATCAGATCGTTTGAAAAGGAAGGTACGGTCCTGGCGAGTGCGCCAGGATGACTGCTACGCACGTGCTGCTCACTTACGAGCAACCCTCTCTTCTCGCTCCCTCTTTTTCCCTCTTTCTCCCTCCCCTTTTCGCGCTGTCTCCCTCTTCCCAATGGCGGGCGCATGCCTGCGATATTCGACGAATCGCGAGGCCTTGTGTACCAAGGGTTCTGTCTCATCCGACGTTAGACCAGCTCCCGAGAATCGCCTGCTAATGAGAACCGGCAAAAAGTCCGCGCACACCCCGGACCAGCGTCATCGCTGTTGCCTTTCCGGTGACGTGTATCCCCGACGACTTGTTGACCAACTGTGTAGTAGATGCCGCGAATTTTTCTAATTGTAGAAAAGAATGGTGACTATATAATTGATCAATACACAGCTGTGTTCTTTAAAATTTAACCATCGAATTTCAGTTTCAAATCGGGCACGAACTTATGCAATCCAATAATTGAATCATTTATGATGTTGTAGCATGTTGTAGCAATAATTAAAATATTTATGATGTTGTAGCATGTTGTAGCAATAATTAAAACATTTATGATGTTATAGCATGTTGTAGCAATAATTGAATAATTTATGATGTTGTAGCATGTTGTAGCAATAATTAAAACATTTATGATGTTGTAGCATGTTGTAGCAATAATTAAAACATTTATGATGTTATAGCATGTTGTAGCAATAATTAAATCATTTATGATGTTATAGCAAGTTCTGCAATAAAATAGAGGGTCCAATTTGGATCGCAAAGGGCTAAATGTGCATCTGTCCGCGTACTGAAATGATCGTCCCCGAAGTTCGATTTGCGAAGTGAAATCGCAGAGCAAGGTCGTAAAAGGTCGTCATAAAATTCGTTACTTCGAGTTGAACGTGTCGAGCGGCGATGTCTCGCTGACATTCGGGGATCATTATCTAGAATCTTTATGTCCCTCGCCGGGAATCTTTGCGACTCGCTGCTTCTGGTCACAACAATGTTTCGGGAGCACGCAGCGATGCTGACAGTAAAGAATACCGTGCTCCCAAGACAGCGAACTAGAGAAAGTAAAATTTTTACGAGCTGCAAATTTGCGAGGGGAACTTTGATTCGATGTGGCAGCTGAGGATTTTGTTGGGAACGCTGCAGTTTGTGGAGGGGAAAGCGGAAACTTGGAATGGTTTAATTTTCAAGTTAAAATAGCTGCGAGTATAAAGGTTTAAATGTATATGAATTTTTATATTATAATTTTCAAATTGTGTCATATAAAAATTATGTGAACACTTACACTACTGTTAATGTTTATAAGAAAAACTGAATGCCTTTAGAGCACAATCAAGGAAGATTTGCTTGTAAAAGTAACTTACGAGTTCTTCAAATTGCTCTTTAATTAAAATAACGCCTTTATTTTTAATGACAGCCTGTCATATTCAAGGCATCGTGGCAATTAGTTTTTCGAATGTTTCCAATTTCATATTTTTCCATGCTTCTTGTAGAAGTTGCCAAACATGTCCCTTCAGAAAAGTGCAATACTGCACAAGAGTATTATGGACATAAGAAAGTGCTGAAGTCTGTTTAGAAATATTATTCAATTAGTTAATATTTGATATAATAATGATAGACCATTTAAAAGTTGATCAGTATACAGTAAAGTCGCGTTTACTGTCAACGATCGGGTACGCGATCACTGTCTAGTGCCGAGTGCCTACCCACTCCACTGTCATGCTGTCCTTCTCTACGTTTTGCTTTCTTTTGAACTCTCGGCGCGGTAGACACAGTCATAAAAAAAATGTCCGTGCAGAACACAGGCGGACAGTAAACGCGACTTTACTGTATACGATTTTTACAGAAATCAGCAAGTGACTCCAAACTTCTGGCCGGTGGTGTATGTGAACACTTGTCCAATTAATTTATAATGACAAGTTTGTTATTACATCCTGCCGTGTAAATGGAAAACGAAAAAGAAAGAATCAGAATATGTTGTATCGATAAGTAAGGTATAGGTTCCGATATCACGGGTTACCATCGAAATCGAATGGAAATAACAGACATCGATCAAGGGACTGGGGGCGGGTTGGGTAACGTGCGAACCGAACAAATGCGAAATCTATTCCCGAAATCAATCGGGGTCGGATACGGGCGATCAATCTTGCGACCCCGTGGTCACAAACACTGACCTGCCCTCAGAGCACGTGGCTCGGCAAAGGTGGCCAGCTTGCATCAATTCCAAAGGGATGAGACAATGAGTTATGTGAAGAGTACGACCGCCCGGCAAATGAAGCGAGAGGGCGCGAACACGCCGGGAGGACATAGTTTCCGTCTCGACATCGAGCGACCTGGATTTTAGGAAAGGATAGATAGTCGTAAAAATTCGCTCCGCCGAGAAGATTGCTCGTGATGATATGTATTGTAATAGCGTTGTTGGTGTCAGCTGTACAGACATTCGACTCTTCACCTCCGGCATGTGTCTCCAGTGGCTTAATCCTGATGAAAAAGAAAGGCGAATCCCCTGGCTGGGATATTGTAGAATCTTCCGACAACATGATGCGCTGCAAAACCGCTGTCTCGTGTCCTGGTACCCATAAATGTTGATGATTCGGGCGTTCTTCGTACCTGAAGCACCCCTGGTATACGGATAAAATATAGCTTCTTCTGAATTTAGATCTACTTTAGATGATATGAAATATTTAAGCGCGAATACGTTCTTGACTCTTGGCGCCAGAAGTGTTTTAGAAGAGAAAAGAATTTCTAGGAAAATTCTCGTTCCTCAAATTGGACTCACTCGAGATGTGTTTCTAAACATGTTTCTGGTGTGCATTGATTATTGTGAACGAAGACTTCTTTTCCGAATCATTTTTACGTGTACTAAATAAAATGCGTGCAGAACACACGGTCAGTAGCGCAGTCAGTGAGCCTAGAAGGGTTAATGAAGTAATTGAGTCTACGTGTATAGGAGGCATCAAGATCGACCCAGTTGCAGATAATAATAAGTTACGGAAGTGGAACGGATCGAGCGGATAAGGTATCGGTGAAATGAGTCTCCAATGGTAGCTGGTTCGTTGATATACACTCGGTTAATCCTGTTCTTACCTCCCGCTCTCCACTAAATAAACACGAATTTGCAGAGGACGGTTCGTTGGCGCCCGATTTAATTAATTAGTCCTACATAGAACAAGTTAAGACATTTGTGTTCGATTTTACCATGCCCTTGCACTTACATTGCTCGGATAAATTACAGTGCTCAGGGTTCATCTTGAATTCCGTCTAAACGTGTAATGGTAAATGTGATTAAGCTGAATTTTTTACAATAGATTGCGACCCTGGAAAACAAGTGGTTTCAAAATATCAAAAATGTAAATAACATTGTTTAGAAGCATTTACAGCGTGGCGATTATGTCCAATGAATAATTTTTAACTAATTAATAGTGTTTGTGAAAGATACGTATTACGGAGGCTGACAGCGCAAGATTGTGTCACGCGCGGCCTGTTCTGATTTAATACTGAGGTAAATCATTTCGCGCATACAGCAGGAAGCTGTTAAAGTCCCAGCTGCTGAGTTAGTTATGATCATTTAGGTGACACGGGCCGCACTTTATGACAAGCGACACCGTCGACAGATGCGCCTGTCTTTTCTCACGCGGAGTCTCCGTCTCCGTCCGTATCTTCGGCTCTTGAGGAATTTGTATTCATCAGACGGATAATGTCTTCCCGGCTACCATTCGTTTCTCGCATCGTCGTATTTCCGTGATCTTAATACCGCATTAAAAACTAATGCTCTGAAAACCAGGGTTGACTGCAACCAGCTTGCCTAGCCGATTAAGATGGTCAAAACTGCCCTTAGAGGTTCTTCAATGGCTATCGAACCATACGAAAGATGACCAAGAAAAACCCCTTCGAGTAAAATTTCAGCCCTCTAGCTTGCCCGCGAGGGTAGTTACAGGGTAAATTAGATTTCGCGCTTTTCCGTGCATTTTCCGGTCTGCGATAGGTTCTAAAATTCTGAAAAAAATGTGACATATTTTGGATCCTAAGGCGCATTTTACAGAATTTTTTCAGATTTTTTTGTTGCAAACTGTGCCCGTAAAAAATGAAAAAACCTCGACAAGTGTAACTTTCCTCATCGCAGCAGAAACGTCGAAAAAATTCCGTTTTTATTGCTTTTCACAATGAAATCCCACAACAAAAATTTAGAAAAAATTTGACGTATTTTGGAGACCAAGGCGCATTTTAGAGAATTTTTTCAGATTTTGTTGTTGCAAACTGAATAATTAGAACAGATTGCAATAAATATCCCGAAATGTTTGAGAAGTGGACAATGTGTATTTTGATACTATACTACTCGTATGTAAATATATGTATTTAGATCGTCTTCTTAGGAAGCCTGGAAAATACACCATTTAATCGGTATCTCGTCTTATCGTAGCTGAAGAAAAAATTCACACGAGGCGCTGATCGTTTTCCGTTTACGATGTCACTGTCCAAGAAGTGGCTGGCAGAGTTTCTCGTCGCTGCGGCGGAGACAATAACGAATCCAATCCCGGAGAGCGAAACGAGGTGCTTCTCGCAACGTTCGGATAACGCGCGCAGAAGTAAACAAGGGTTGGTAACCGCGCGATTCGAAATCCCACGTTAGCAGGCGCCCTTAGATAAAGTTTACGACGTGCATAAACCGCGGCGGAACTACCGTCAAGGTCATAACGGGGTTTAATAGCTCGTAAGTAAGTCATGTCCCAGGATTGTTGGACGACAGAGAGATAAGAGCCGAATGTTATTTAGAGAAGTGATAAGTAACTTCCGGCGGGAGAAGCGTAAAACTTCGGGTCCAGCGTTACGAGCCACGTCGCGCCGCGGCGGAGATGACGACGTCTGTCGACGTTGATATTCACTGTCCGACTACCGAATTGAATAAATCCGAATCGAAAGTTCGAGAACATCCTAGAAGCGCCAAAAGAATATCAAATTTTCAAGCGAGAACTTTGCTGGTCCGCGGATATTCATTCTTTGGCGAACCTCGAGACATTACTCGACTCGAATGGCAATCGCAATCGCGTTTATGTTTCTCTAGGTAGAATTACGTTTCAGCGAGAAAATGACTGTGATCGATTCTGTTGGTTCAGCGGCGTAGCATTATATTGGAAACGAAAACAGTTGAAACAAGCTGAAGTGGTTCTTTGAAATTACAGCCCCGAATTATCTGGAATTATTCTAGTTTTCCATTTTCAAAAAATCAAGTTCTTTTTCTTGGACTTTCCTCGAGTACACGTGCTGTGGAATAAGCGTGGAAAATGATTTATTTGTATTTGTCAAATAAACGAAGAAATCTTTATGCGCAGGAAAAAAGAAGGAATAAACGACGTAGCGTTAGATTAACGTATCTTTATTATGTACAGCGTCGTTACTCTAATCGAATGCCTTGAGGTCGCTGAAAAACACCCCCATCCTAACTCTGAGTTCATCCTCGTACTTCAACGCGGACTGATCGACCCTGACATCCTCCATGAGCAGCTCGCAGTCCAGATGTCGACCATCACAGGCCCTGTGGTGATGCTTGAGGACGTCGTCCGGGTCAAAGTGATGCGCGCGTCTGGTTGATGGGTTCAGTGTCGTCAGCGCGTAATGATTGTGCACGGTCAACGCGCGTCTAGTCGAGACGAAGCTCTTCACCGAGTCGCCTTCCGGCGAGATAGAGGCGGTCCTGACGGTGTTCAGATAATCGAGGTCACCAAGAAAGCTCGTCGAATCGGCATCGAATCGGCTGGCATCCGTGCGGTTTCTGTTCTGCAGCTCAGGGAAGAAGTACGCGTTCCTCACCGCGTACGACGCGAAATCCTTGAAGCTTCTGCCAAGCTTGATCCTCTCATCCAGCAGCAGCTCATACCTGTTAGCGCCAACGTGATTTAAGTTCCAGCGAAATTACGGGTTCGAGTTGGGTCGAGTCAAGTTTAAGGATCCCAAAAAGTTTCATGACCTACCAATCTAATTTAGCATTTTAAGGGGGTAGACTCGTCTCCAGGATTGGGGGGTTTTTCAGTAGTCGAAAGCGCTAGATAAAAGATCAATCTAAGTCACGATCGTCCTAAAAATCCTATTTTTACGTTTACGAGGCGTAATTTGCATTATTCGGAAGCATAAAGCTGGGCATGCAGCTATTTTCATAAAGCTGCGACAGCTACATGCTGCCGAATAATGCAAATACCGCGTCATAAACATAAATTTTGGGGGTGATCGCGTCCTAAATTGATCTTCCATCTAGCGCTTTTAACTACTGGAAAACCCCATCTTTGCATTATCGAGAAATGAGAACGTGCATCCCGCACCCTTGCAATCCTGAAAAAACGAGTCTGCCACCTTAACTATTCAAACCTCAACCATTGCAAACTTTCGGGACCCCTACCCAACCCAATGACTGGATATCCACACACCTCTGTAAATCTCTCATTAGCCGAGGAAAAGTGTGCAACATACCAGTTTCGCCTGGTGACCGGCACGATCGTCTCGTCGATGTCGATCGGCAACACGAACTCCGATCGATGGAGGTTGTCGTAGAAGCAATGATTGTAGGGTATCAGCTCGAGCCGTCTCTTGATCCAGATGTCCTCGCCGAGCAGTCGTCTGCGGGCGTTTTTCTCGTTCGGCAGGTCGCCGGGCAGCGTGAGATTGAACCATCTGATCACGTTCGACCGTTCGTACAGCCTGAGCACCTTCAGCACGTTCTCGTGCACGTTGAACACGTAAAAGTAGAAGAGCTCCGCGCCCAGGATACGGTGGAGCTCGACGAACGCGACCAGCCGCGACGAGATGTCCTCGTCGAAGTCCAGCCCTTTGATGCACAACGTGAACTCCCGGCGACGGTCATCCCGCTCGCTCCTGCTGCCCGGGCTTATCGCTAAACTATGACTAGCATTCTTGTGGCAGGGTTCAGGGCCTACGTACACTCTAGACGGCTCGACCGTAGCGTCCGGGGATAATTGACAGCCGACTAGGACGCCCGCGTAGCTGTCCACCGTCTCGCCCCACTCGTCCAACCAAATCGTCGAGACCAGCGCCTCTACGCTGACGGACCTGCCTCTATCCTCTTCCTTGTACCTGCCGACACGGAAAAGACAAAAGTTTCCGGTTAGTCCTCCCCGTGGGTATCGTTGCACTCGGATACAAGGACGGCCCCGGGCTAAATAAGTCTCGTTTGCATAATCCTCCGAATTATGACATAGCTAACCGTCCGACATTACTGGGGGAGTTTACGCGAACCCCGGTGACTCGGGAAGTCAGACAGGGGGGCAACTACGGTTTAATTCGCGAGAGGGTATAATTACGAGGACGCGGGAGAAAAGAAGAGCATGCTCTAAGCGGTGCGCCGTGTTACGTCACTGCGGAAACAGTGTTGCGCAACGAAGAACCGTCCGGTTCTTGAAAGTATAATAGGAGAACGAACAGGGGTGGGGACGGCGGGCGGAGATTAACACCGGGACGAGAACTATAGCGTGGATTCGACTGCGGAAAGTGTCTCACCAAACGGTGCAGAAAAGGCCAGAGGTCGGCACTGGTCCACGTTTAACGCCAATCACCCTCAAGCTCGGATAACCGGCCACTCTTAGGTCCAAGTGGGCGCTGTACAGGAAGAGCTGTCCAGGGATTGTCTCGAGCCACTTCGCGTCGGCTAACTTGAACGTATTTAACGTCGCCCCGTACGTTCCATTACCGTCGCACTCCTTGGAGGGTCTGTAATCGAGTGCCAATCTCCGCGCCCAGGAGTAAGCCACGATGCTTCTTGTGCCGGGAGGTTCGCCACCTAGAAAATGTGTCAGGAAAGGTAGTCAGCCGGAGGAGATTGAGACCGAGATAGTCACGTGACGCACACGGTATTCTATACTAATTAACGCGGATGCCGAGTCCGTGCGTGCTCGGCGAAATTAATTTCCGATGGCTTGTGCCGTCGTCGGAAAAAGTCCTGTTACGCAAGAGGTCGGTCACGTCCGCGTCCATTTCTTTGTCGTTTACTACGGAGAAGCCAGCGGACAAACTTCTTATTTAAATATTATCATTTTAATTGACGCTTCTGGCGTGTTTACTCCATCTTATGAATAATTACTGGATCTGAAATAGGGTCTCTAGTATAGCTAGCTAGCATTTGTTTGTCGAAGAATGCACCCACGCTTTATCGAACAGAACGATTGGAAAGCCTGTCCGGAGACATCGGTGGGTTCCCCAACCGGATGGAAGCATTGCGTCATCAGCCGAAGCCGGACGCGGTACACCATGAATACGATTGCGTGTTAGTTGACGATCATGGCATGTCCAAATCCTCCCTCCCGTGTTACCCAAGCAATTTTCTGAACTTCTCTGTCCCAGTCCTCAACGACGGGCGTCACTGACCTCGGCCGAGCGTCGATTAGTTACATATACAGAATTTCAATTGCCTCGTTCGTTAATTGGCCTCTAATAGCGAATGCGATTCGCCTGCGTACCGAGGGAAAACTCGTTCTTCCGCGGGGAGTCACGAACGTCCGAGAGTCACGACCACGGTGCCCCTGCCATATTTTCATTTCTTTTCCCGCCGATCGATTCGTTTAATGAATTCGCTTGTGAATTACGCGAGTTACGCACGCATGCCTTCACGCCGCGTATACGTACAATATATAATGCATATGCAAATTCATCGTTTGATGATTTCAGGTTCTGTAGTGACCAGCCTCCCGGCGCTCGATCCAAGGTTGATCGTGATCATTTTGCTTAATTCGATAGCGGATCCCATCGGTACCTCAAGTCGAATAAAATTTCTAAATTATCGTGTTTTAAGAAGCATAAACTCCTTCTTACCCAAAAATAAAGAAAGATGGTAGGCGATCATTTTGTCCCGAGCTGTATGAAATCGCGAAGTGTCCGGATTCTCATGGATGGGAATGTGCAGCGTTGAATAGCATTGTGATTTCACTTTCATCGCATATTTTGAATTTCTCTGAGCAATATCTCCTTTTCCCTCGGAAAGCAACGCAGACCGTTCCTCAAGATTCCGAACATGATTCCCTCCCCTATAATTCCCGCTGTCCATTATAAAATCACCTTTACCTTGACGAAAGCAATTAACAGTAGCATAATTTTCAGGTCGAAACGCAGCTAATCTCCGCGACCAATTAAACCCGTGGCGAGCCTGGAGCGCGGGAGAGCCGAGAGAGAGAGAGGGATCACACGGTCGGATTAATCCCGCGTCTCTCTTTCTCTCTCTCGTGTAAAACAATTTGTTCCATTCGAGCGAAACGCCGCGCCGCGCCGCGCCGAGCTGCGCCGAGCTGCGCCGATCATCAACCGATATTGGTGTGTGCGTGTAGTGTGTCGTTAAAAGTGGTGTCTACGGTTGACCTAACGACCGCGTATTACGTGATACGCGGGCTGCGTGGTATCCTGGGATTCGTGGCCTTTAGCAGCCGCCGCTTCCTGCTTTCCCTCTTCGATGCCACGGTTCGCCAGCTTTACGAGAAAGTAAACGTAGCTACGCGCGAACCCCCAACCAGCCGCGCAATTCGAATACAAGGATTAATGGACACGGTCAAAAAACGACGGCGTAAAGCTGAGGAAGCATCCGCATTTCCCGGCCGGTTACCTCTCATAATTTCTGCGAAATTCACCGCCGCATTGGGAAACAACGGGCGAGCAACGTGGAACTCGTTCGAGGCGCACGGTGGCACGAAACCACCATTTTCAGATTTTTCTGAAATGTCCGAGATAGGAATTCTAATGTTCTGAAGCGGTCGGATCAACAAATACTAACACAGTCCACAGGGATTCTTTCTTAATCGCGACTTCTAAATAATTACGACGTCATCTACACTAAATCTACGGAGCATTAGAAGTGGCCATTTTACATTTCAGATTTTCAGTGATGTTTATTGGATTCCAAGTACCATAGATTTTGTTTTTGGAATTTACAAATATTCCGAAAATCGATTTTTGGTCGTCATCAAGTTTTGTTGTACTACGCGGCGCGGCGCGGCTGTAAATTATGTCACCTAATGAAGTCGCTACCGCCAAGGAACCGTGTACAGATTTGAGTCACGATAAGCCCGTGCCTCAAACCGTGCCGGTTGATTTACGGCCTCCTTGGTTCGCCTTTTTTGTCCGCGAATTAAGAGGACTTGATCGAAGAAGAAGGGGAACAGACCCGAAAAGAAACTGCAAGCTAAACGACCGGGGTTGTCATTCAGAGTCGTGAGACTAGCGGTGAGATGGGAATCGTCCCAGATTCTGTTCTGAAAATGTTTCATCTTCTCGTTTTCATTGTGTAGAGCTCACAAGTCACGATGAACATAATTAAGTAGACAGCGGATTTTATGCATATATGACGAAACTGAGCAGGTGTAATTTAAAGCAATAACAACATTAGAATATTATTTTCAATCAATTGAACATGTGGAGAAAAAAATTAAATTTCTATTTCACCCGTGTTTGTTGCAATTCGAGTACAAAATTTTTATTTTGCATAAAGATCCGCTGTCTGATTATAAGTATTAACCGTTAGCACTAAAAATTGCTGTTTCATTATTCAAAATATTGTTTACATTATTAAATATGTTGGTATCTAATCAATTACTAAACATTTAGGGTAGATTTCACTTTACCGGGCTCAAAATGGGTACCTTTCTCCTACGAATTACGATGTATTTGGTATGTAATCCAGTAGATTTGTACCCGGCGCGGATGTAGATCGAAGTTTCCATCCTCTAGGATCAATAGTTGAGGAGCTATGGTCGCTTAAAGTTGAGCATTTTTGACAGGTGAGGGCGCCGCCATATTGTTTTGTAGTCACGACCGCGAGCCGCTTACTTTGCCGCCCTCCTTGACCTAATCCTAACCAACTCAGTAAGCGGCATGCGACCGTCACTACAAACCAATATGGCGGCGCCCTTACCTGCCAAGAAACTGGGAAAATGCTCAACTTTAAGCGACCATAACTCCTCAACTATTGATCCTAGAGGTTCGAAACTTCGATCTGCATCCGCGCCGGGTACAAATCTACTGGATTACATACCAAATACATCATAATTCGTAGGAGAAAGGCACAAATTTTGAGTCCGGTAAAGTAAAGAGCAGCCAACATTTAAGTATTGTATGAGGTATTATATAAATTTCATATCCATAAAATGAAAACATCATATACAATGGAATTATTATAGGTCGGAAGAAACGTTTAATTTTCCAGTTAAAATATTTCCGATTGCAAAGGGTTAAAATTGAAGGCATAGAAATACTAAGAGAGATAATTTGCAATTTTTACATGGAACAGATAACATTCGTATTAAACTGTATCGAGTAATAGTGTGTTAACTGTTACGGTGCATCAGAATGTGTTTTTGCTTATTCAAATGAACGCAGCCAGGTGCAAGGAGGAAACACATCGGTAGGATAGAAAAATGTAGGGAATTTTCCTTTTCTTTGTCGGTCGGCGGTAATGCTGGGAAAGTATTCGCGGATAGGAAATAGTGCGAACAGCGAAGCAGAAATATTCAGCACACTCGAAGCAAGATTACCATAGCGTATGGGAATTACTTCTTTCGACTACACATTCTTCTTTCGTTTTATCTTCAGTGAGAAGATTTGTTATACTCATTTGTATATTAATGTGCTGTTTGTTCCACGTAAATGAACTAGTGAGTTATTGAAATGAGTTCTGAATGGTAATCATCAAAATTTGGAGCTTGTTTGTTAAGAATAAAATCCATGGTCTCATGTTTCTTGACTTTAATGCTGTCAGTGATAGCCTCGATACAAAAGTATGCCAACTGCACTGACGTTTCCGATTTTTCAGTGAGAAATCTCGTCAAAACTTATCCTATTACGTATTCCTCGAGTTGCGAAGTCGAAGTACTTTTATCGCAGCGCGACATCAGAAAGTGGCAACACAGGGTACAAAACAATTTAAAGCTTAAACCGTTTTAGTCAATCTTTCGATCTGGAGTGACGCAGGAGCAGGAAGTTGAGTTAGAAAGTAACAACTCAATTATGGACGTAGCATTTCCAAATTCAACTGTCGTAGATGGATCATTTGGCCCCAGAAATGGTAATGGAAGAGTTAGGACCAAGTTCAGTGTTGCAGATCCATGTGTTGAACATTTCCGGAATATCCGAGATTATCGAGAATATCTCGGACAATGGTTAAGTGCCAGGAAACATCCGAAAGACGGACCGGCCGGCCGGTCGGGGGCCGGGCGTATCTAATCTCGGCGCGAAAGAAGCCTAGCATTGTTAGGTGCCAAAGGCGCGTTAGTGGCTTGCGGGCTGCGAACCGTTCAGCGATAACGAAAGGGCAAGGGTCGCGCGCTGTTGGAGGCGATGGAGCTTGGCTAACCTACGAAGAAAACTGCTTACCAGGCGTGGGAGGAGGATCCGCCGGTGGATCCGCGAGTTGAGGCGGCGAATCCAGCAGAGTCAACACGCACAGCGCGGTGACCAACACGGCGGCTAGGCCCACTCTGCATAATTTCCTGGTGCCCGCAACCGACATACTTTTCGCCGTTTCGTTTTTTCCCTTCCTCTCCTCTCGTCCGCGTGGTCGAGTCCGCTCGAGTTTCGTTTCACCGCGCGACACGAGGAATGGTCCCGAAGAAATCCATGTTCTCGCGCGATTTGCAATTCAAATCTGAAGGTTCCGAAGCCGAGGAATCCTCCGTTGATCAATGTTCATGGAAACGAACGATCCGACGAAACAGGAGGAATCGTTCGACAACCGAGGAATCCCGTGGAACCATTGAAACGCGTCAGTTCGCACTGTATCCGCTTCGAGGAAAACCTTCTCTTTTCTCTTCCTACAATAAACTAGTCGAGTGTCTCATAGGATTTTCCATGATGGTCGCGCGTAGCATTGTGAACGGAAGCGAAAAGTTCGCGGAGAACCGGTATTTCTAATCGCGCGAATCGTTCCGTTCGGTCAATGAGCGAGGCTCGCCGAGGATCGCCACGAATTCGTAGCAACAGGGCTAGAGGATCGATCACTGGAGGATATCAGGCTTTTCTGGTTTCCCCGTCTGTTTAGCATAACACGCTCCGCTACACTTTCATCGCAGTTAACGCCTCTCTCGTTCTGGATCTAACGATTTCCTAGAGGGTCGGCCGTGTGCGACACACATGCACACGCGCGGACTGGTTCACTGGAATCACGGAAATCTGGATTTATGGGAGCCGGTGAACAAGCGTCGGCGCGCGGGTCGCGCGTTCGGCGCTGAAATTGAAAGTCGGCACGCGAGTCCGCGCGGAGGGCGTCACGTTGATGGACGCAGCTTCGCGAGGAGCCTCTCGAAAACCATTATCCACCTCGCTAGACAGCCGCGGGGTTCGATCCTGAACCTAACCGCCGAAGTTTGACCGACGTGGCGTGCCAATGAAATCGATGCTTCTTGTTCTCCCGCCGCGTCATCGCGCGCGCCGTAAATTTGTCTTAGAGAAGACGTCGCGCGATTGTTTCTCGGAAAAGTCGTTCGCCGGCATCGCCGGACCGGTACTCGAACGGGACACCGGCTGCCAGGCTGTTTAATAGTCGTGCACGGGTTCCAAGGTGAGCACTCGAATCTGTCTTCCAGGAGCGCGTAAAAACCAGCGTGTAAGCGGTCCGACCTCCCACGCGTCGCTTCCGTTCCTTCGGTCGACGACGTAGACCGGTGGACCATGTATGGTCGTCCTACCAGGCGTTCTAGCTACTCCCCTCGATAATCTAATTAACCTGGTGCCTCCGTGGCTCCGCGCATTTTTTGCCAGTCACCGTTTCTTCCATCGATCCTGTTCGGTCATCCTTCCTTTTCCCTGTTTGTTCGCCAGGCTTCTTTCCCGCCGATCTTTGGAGACCGATCAGCTGTCGAGAAGTTGAGTTTTTAGGCTACCACCCCCTCATCCACAGGGTTGTCATGTTAACGACGATCGGTTCGTGGCACCGTTTTGATCCCTCGGTCGTGAGAACTCGAGCGCCTTCTCTATTTACGACGAACGAATTAAATCGAGCAAACGGACCGTTCGATATAATCTCGCGTCGCGTCCAGTTCCTCCAGTGGCCGCGGCCGGTTGCCAGACCGCTTAGCGTCCTCCCAGGGACTCGTTACACTTACGTTTCTTCTTAGACACCGAACCTCCCCTCGTTCTCATTCTCGTTTTTGTCAATCGTCGCCGGGGACAGTAACTCCGGGCGCGAACATCGCGGAACCAGCTATATCACCTCCCCTGCTATTCTCGGTCTAACGATCGACCAGGGATAGCCGCGCGACATGTTTTTACGCTTATCCACCCATATGCTAATGGGGAATCGTAAAAGCCCCCGGCTCAATGAGATTTTCGATATTTATGGGATTGTCTTTCTTCCATTGCACCGATGGCGTTAGCAATTCCTGGGTTAGTAGAGTCATGAAACCCGTCTTCTTGTGCCTTTTATTCCGCGATTACACGCCGGAAGAGATCGCATTCGATTTTCTCACGGGCCCCGACAGGGGAGATTCCTCCGATCACTGATAATCCTGAAATCTGCACCAGTTCTTCGGCGAGAACTATACGTCTACCATTGCAGCTAATCCGATCATTAATTCCCCAGGGTCATGGACATCTGAATTTTGCGAGACATGTTAAATCCGTTCACGTTGAACACGCCGAAGAGGAATTGATTCTCCTAGAACGAGTGTCAATGAAATTTCTCATTGACCCAGTTAGAGCGTTGTTGCAGCGCGTGGCGGTCAAGCATATCGACCGCCATCGATGTCAGAGCGTCGCGTCGGGACTCGGCCGTGGTTTGGATGCGAGTCGCGCACAATTGGCCGGATGTCACCGAAAACACATGGCAGGAAAACAATGCCGGTTCCTCCTCGTGTTAACGTCGCGAACGGCGCACGTGGTCGCCGGATCGACCGAGCGGATTGGTGCAACCTCGCCTGCGCGAGAGTCCGGAGCGTACTGCGTCCGAGCGGGAGGTGAACGCGCCACCAGAGCCTCGTCGAGTCCCGACGACTTTGGACCCGTTTCCTCAGCGTGGCTCTCGCCGATACGCCTTTGCCTCGATCCATCCCTACTCATTTCTCGCCACGACCTAGCTTTTCCTGGCCCCAGGACTCGCCTTTTGCTTTAGCTACTTCTCCTCTGCTTTCCTCTCGCGCTCTACGATGGTTAGCTGACTTTACCTTGTCGCGTTTTCCTCGCTTCTGTTTTACCTTTTCATATTCGCTGCTTCTGCTGTTCCGATCGCTGATCGCTCTTTGCTCCTCCAGTGAGCAGGGGGTCTCGAGAACGCATGTCCGCTCGGAGAACAAGATCACCGGTGAACCGGTAGAATTAGCCCCCTACGAGAACCAGCATCCATTCATGCGGAGAAAGAGGCAGAGGTGGGATCAGCTGCTTTGGGTCATCGAATTTGACTGAATAGGTCGGAAACAGAGCTGGGGAAAATAGTATTTTAAATAGTAAATTATAAATAATCCTATTTATTTTAAAGTATGTGTGTACAATTTTGAAAATAAAATATTTTATTTGATGCAGTAATTTTTGAAGATAAAATCACTTATTCGAGGCAGTAATTTTTTGAAAATAGTATTTTATTTGAAGAATATTTGTATTTTGTCTTTTTATTTTCAATTTCAATTTTAAATATTATTGCTGAAAATTCAATACATTTATGACTGTATGTTTATGCGGTTTCTCAGAGTATTATAACAATGCAAAAAGTGAAATATTTTATTTCGTGTTTCAGATTGTTAAAATGGAGATATTTTATTTTGTGGATCAAAATTGTGGGGATAGAAATATTTTATTTTGAGGTTCAGATTGTTCAAATAGAAATATTTCATTTTAGAGATTGCATATCTTATTTAAAATACTATTTTCTTTAAGCAAAGTAATAACTAAAATATTAATGATATTTGAAATATTTGTTTCGCCAAATAATGCCCACGTCTGGTCTGAACTAGAGTTGTGCTAATTTAAATATTGTACATTGTAATTGAATTGCGCAATTTAATTACATCGCATTTCATATGAACAGTATTTGAATTACATTACATAATTCGAACCTTTTACTTAATTCAATTGCTAATTATGCTAATCATGAGCGTAATCAAAATACAAAGCAATTGAAATGCAATATAATGTAAATTATTCAATGTGTTTCTTCATTTTTATCCGTTATTTCGGGGCCACGACTCCACTGTATGACAGGGTGGTATTCAAATTCCACAACAGTAACACCCTGAAACAAGTTGTCGATCAGGAAAATCATTGCCTTCCGGCACGTTCTTCTTCTTGCCGTTCAGATACCCTCGTATCTCCTTTTTCCTTGTCCGACTGTGACCACCACGAAGCATCCACCACTTGTTGTACTTGTCAATGCGTATCGCACGTTGACCGATCGCAGCTTGCGACGGCAAACGATGGAGCTGGTTCATTTAAACTATCTCGGCGCTGTACGTACAGAGAGATAACGTGCAACTTTCCTCCGGAAATTGCTACAAACTTGGATTCGCTGCGCGTTATATCCACGCGGAGCCAGAGGGAAAGGTGTAACAGTTCATTATAACTAAATAGCGTGGGTAGCAACGATTCGATGGGGTCGAGCTTGTATACATATGCAAATGAAGGATGTAGGCACTAATGCACGTGATGTAGCGATGGAAATCCGCCGTTGTCAGGTGATTAATTACTGGAAAGTCCGTGTTAGGTGTCACGGTTTCCTTAAACACAAATTACGAACTCGCTGGGCTTTTTCCAAATGTTTTTCTACATGTATTGTTTGCAGCAAGAATCTCTTTGCAAAACAGATAAAATTAATGAATTTTCATTTTTCGCCGTAACTCTCTGATCGTGCAATACAATTTAAATATCTAGGTGCACGGTAGTGCACCAGCCAAGTTCTCGCACTACCTCCTTTTACACGAAACAACTTAGCCGTTTTGTAGAGGCTTATAACTCGGCACTGGAGGCAGATGGAGAGATGTAATTTCGTACACTTGTTAAGTGCTATCATGTCTCAATGTTGACAAAACATTAATCATCTAACATTAGTAGGTTCCGAGATATAGGACCTCAAAAATCGCTTTTGGCACTGACTGACTGACAGATCATCAAAACCTTTTGGGTACTTCCCATTGACCTACAAGCTTGAAATTTGATACATAGGTCCACCATAACAAACACTCAAAGGAATAATTATCAAAGTTTGGAATTTTACATCTTGAAGGGGTTGTATTGAAAAGAAAACATTACGAAATAGGTACGTAGGATAGAACATAGCAGCATACCATACTTCAACAAAAATTGATGAAATCCCAACAAAAAAACATACTGTAAACAGGAGCAAAGTTCCTATGGCCGTAAAAAGTTGTGAGATGAAACAAAATACGGCCAAGTTCGTTAGCTTAGAAATACCCCTTGCAATACTGAAAAAAGCGTTTGTAAAAATTAGTTTAAAAGAACGCTATTTAATTTTTAAAGAGTTACATGGAGGACTGAATTATTCAAACTTGGCCGCTACCTAACACCTTTTATGGCCATTGCTTTAAAAAGTAACGGCCAAGTTTGAATAATTTAGCCCTCCATGTAACTCTCTTTAAAAATTAAATAGCGTTCTTTTAAACTAATTTTTACAAACGCTTTTTTCAGTATTACAAGAGGTATTTCTAAGCTAACGAACTTGGCCGTATTTTGTTTCATCTCACAACTTTTTACAGCCATAGAAACTTGGCTCCTGTTTACAGGATGTTTTTGTTGGGATTTTCACTAGCTCGTCAGAGAAAAGCTTGTAGCATTTTCTTCGGCACACTCTGCACATGTTCAGAGTCGCCTAAGCGTACAAAGTGAACAGTAGATTTATTCGAAGCTAATACAGTGTAACATCAAGGGAAGAGAAGAGAAGGAGCGAAAATCGTGAATAATCAAAAGGACATAAGTCAGAACATCTGTTGCGAATAGAGAAGTTGACCAATCATGTTCCGGGCGCTATTGTCCAATCGAAAATGAAACGCTAACGGTTCAAACTCTCCAGTCGAACATGAATAGTTCGACGCCGTGTAGAAACAGCGAAGGAATCGCGCACAGGAAGTTCATATCGGGAAATGACTAGCCTCCATTCAGTCACGATGCATATCTTACGGAACGAGAACAAGTAAAATCAATCAGAACCGTAGAATCGATTTACCTCTCAGTAATTGCACGGTCGCTAATACATAACGCCCGCAAAGGTCAGACACCGTTCGCAACGACCAAAGCAGAGTTACTGCTAATGATAACATTGTCGATTAATATCGGTAATGCCCGTTACCTCGGTATAACCCCAGACCTGCCCCAAGCCTCGCCATGGCGATCTTTATCGTTAAATTGAATGTAAATCCGTTGCGAAACCGTGGTGAACACTGAGAACAGTTTGTCAGTAGTTTATGTTATAGATTCGTCATTTCTTTGGTAATAAAAAGCACCGAAATTAACGTCTAGTGCATTGTGCAAAATTAGCGTAAATCTTCAAATTTATTCGACTGAGCGCCACATCGAATGTTTACTTGGAATTTAAATGGAAAATGTTTTTTTAATGGTAAACTAGGTCTTTTTCCAACCTCGATTAAAACTACAACTTTCACGAACACTTTGTTCCTGTCGGAACTTAGGCGAGCGCATTTCTTGAAAAAAGTTTCACGGTTCACGTTTGAAGTCTATTAAAAAGTGCCATAACTTTTTCGGTCCCGATTATAACACCTCGAGAGTGTAGCTCGTCCAAATCGGACCCCTGCGGTTTCGTTGCGTAACCAGTGGCATACGGGCGACGCGAGAAAACGTGGCGCGAAGAAGAATCAGTGATGGGACACTTCTTTCCCCCCATAATGCACCAGCAATTGCATGGTGGAACGCGGCGAGCGCTGGAAGGGACGCGTGCATCGGCAGCGTGCAGTTGCATCGCGAAAGAAAGAGTCGACGGTCATCATAGATGGAATACAAACAGCAATCATCCTGAACTTATTATCTTCGATAAAAAAACTCATATATGCTTATGGTCGGTTTTTTGTAGCGTTCGATCGATCCAATTGCAAGACCTAAAGCAAGCTGAGTGGTTGTGGAGCCGAATGGGTAGGAAAGATCTGGCGGAGGATACGAGTTTTGAGTTAGCTCTACTACAAATTCAAACTTTAAACGCTGAAAGCTTCGAAAATGAAGCATAAGAAATATTAGAGATTACTAGACTGCGGATTTTTATGCAAAATAAAAATTGCTTGTACCAATTGCAAGTGACTCGAACCACATGAACAGTTTATTCTTACTTGCGACGAAAATTAAAAACATTCTGGTATGCGTGCACCTAACTGATCAGCAATGGTGTTGAGATACAAAGATCACCTTCCCAGGTATCATTATTCCTAAAGAATCATTGTTTTCTAAGAGAAACGATCTAAAATAAGAATTTAAGAATTATTAGTTGCTAACGAAAAAAGTGCATTTTTCAATTCAGCTATATTTTATACTGACTGCGAACGCACTCGAGCGGCTTGGTTACCCATCGCTAGCTGGATGCAGAGACGGAAAAGGCACGCTCGGAGAAAATGGGATGGATTTAGAAGGCATCGAGGAAGAAATAGAACGAAACGAGAAAACAGAGTGTACAGTCAGATAAGAGCGAATAGAAGAAAGAGAGGACGGACTACGCAGCCCCTTCGATGTCATTTGTAATACCAAATGGCCTAATGATGCGACTGCTCGTGACGGAACGGGGATTAAAGTGGAAGTGTGCAGTTGCCGAGGTTCCTTGTGTTGAGTACAGAGTGTCGCGACGCGACGTTCCTTCGAGGTTCTTACCATTGATTATTAGGGCCCCGTAGTGTGCTTTCTCGAATGTGATAGTGAGTTGCTCGATCACAGAAACGGATGCATTTTCCGTATTTTATCGTGCTATTTTTTCGCTGTTTCAGCGCGCCGGCTATTGCCCGTAATTATAACCCGTGCTACGCTTTCAGACGAACGTGACTTTAATGACTGGACTGGGGATTTTATGCATTTATGGGAAAAATGAATACGTGAAATGTGACATTACATGAATTTAGGGGTATCGTTATACTATTTATTAGTAGGCTACCAATTTTATGCATGCTCGACAAGCGTAATTTAAAACAGTAATAGAATTTAAAAGTTATGTTCTTTTCAAACTATTAAACATGTTACAGCAGAAAATAAATTTCACTCCAGTTTAATGTACAATAATTAACGTAGAAAATGTTTGCTTTGCATAAAAATAACAGCCACCCTAAGTACTTGCAACGTTTGCGTGAGTTGCGAAAAGTTCGAGCGGAAAGTTTGAATGAAAAGTGCGAGCGAAAAGTTCGTGCGAAAAGTTCGAGTGAAAAGTTCGAACGAAAATTCAAGCGAAAAGTTCGAGCGAAAAGTTTGAGCGAAAGGTTCGAGCGAAACGCTGGAAGAAACCGTCAGAGGCTGTGCATAAAACATCCTAATGGATTTGTCAGTGTAAAGTAAGTACATCCGTTTTCTCTTCAATCCATCAGGGCATCACGAGCAAAAGAAACGGGAAAGCACACAAACGACCGTGTAAAATCGGTGTGCGTTGTCCCGTGGACCGAAACTTTCGCAAGGATATCAGGGAAGAGGGGCGGCAACCATGAATCACGTGGCGAGTACCGATTAAGAATTTCAATTCGCACGACACCGCGGGAGATCGGTGTCGCGTAAATCTCGAGCAAACTACTCGAACAGTAGAAAAAGAAAGGATCGGGTACAAGGCAGGCATTACTCACGTGTAATCTGGCCACCGCGCTCTAAAACGGACGACTTATATCTTACAAGAGCTCTCGTGTCAAACCCAAGAAAAGAACCTGCCCACACAGGTTGTATCGAATGATGGGGGAGATTGCCGGAGTATGTTTTACCGCATCGCAGCGTGAAATTATACGGTCGAACCAGGGATCGGTGAACTCCCAATCTTTGTGGGACTTTTTCCGCAAAAACCGCGCCGTGCCAAATATGGAACAAATCGGCGCCGACCGTTTCTTTCTCTCGCTTCCAAGTTCTGCACGGTGTTGTATTCATGACTTCAGGTAAAATGCTGTCGATGACGTATGGTGGTCAGCAGAACTCAATATTCCCGCCGACGATTCCGACCATCCGATAAGATCGTTTATCAATTCCTCACCGTTTTCAAAGCTGTGCAATGCAAGCCATTTGCTTGGAATGCAGAAAAAGTGGTAATCACTGGGTGCGAGGTCAGGGCTTGGTGAGGCAGGACAGATGGTGAAAAATTTCGCAACAAAATTACTGCAACTCTTGCACTGTTATCAGACGATTTAAATCATGGTCGGCAAAGTATGAAAAATGTGTAGAAGGATGGGCATTGCGAAAAAAATTGTAAATTG
The DNA here is from genome assembly GCF_051020765.1 of Lasioglossum baleicum. Classification (NCBI taxonomy): domain Eukaryota; kingdom Metazoa; phylum Arthropoda; class Insecta; order Hymenoptera; family Halictidae; genus Lasioglossum; species Lasioglossum baleicum. The sequence goes on along the minus strand of NC_134933.1, from coordinate 13,172,398 downwards.
CAATATGATAGAACTTTATCTTCTCGTAACTTAAAAATTTATTAAATACGAAATGTGTATCACCCTAGATTTTAGGTGTTGGATAAGCAATTAAATTCCCTACACAATCGTGTCCTCCATCGAAGGGTCATAACTAGACAGCGTATTTTATGTATTTATTATATAACGAAAATGAGTAGTGTAATTCAGTAGTGTAATTTAAAGACACTTCTATATTATTTTCGACCTAATGAACATATTAAAAAAGAAAAGAAATTTCTATTTCGTCCCAGTTGATTACAAATCAGGTAGAAAATTCTTATTTTGCATGAAGATCTGCTGTCTAGTCATAAATAAAGAGTCGTAACTAGACTGCGGATCTTTATGCAAAATAAAAATGTTCTGCATTGATTGTGGGAAGCGGGAATAAAATAAAAATTGATTTCATCCTTTAATGACTTTGTTACATTAAAAACAACATCACGATATTCTTTAATTTTTCTAATTCTTTACTGTTTTATATTCCACCCAACCAATTTCTTCATAAATGCATAAAGATCCGCACTCTAGTCATAACTGAACAGCCACGCTATGCAAATACCTGGTTTCACGGATAAAGTGGATACTTGAGTACTGATCATGTTACTTAGGATATGGGAATATTCAAATATACTCGTAAATTGATGACAGGTTGAATACAACGAAACACATTCGATGCGTTTAAACTCAAGCAACCAACGATATTTATAATCCAAGCTTGATGTAAATCACCGGTAAACTGTCCGCTCATACCCGATCTGTCAAGGCTGATTTATATTCGCTGTCGTCTTCGCAACCCATAAACAACTGTGACGATCAATCTTCGGTGAAATAATCTAGAGTCATCTGACTATATCCGTGACCAAACTGGGCTAAGCATCGAGTACAGGTTTGACGTCGCCTGCTGCTCATTTTCTTATCGCACCCCGTCTGATTTAATAATAATAAAATTATTCGAGATAACATTCTCAACAGCTCAGCAGGTAATATTTAATAAAACATCTTATGCTACCCATAGTAATTCTTATTCGAATGTCTGTTATTTCCAATGAAATTTTATGGCTTCATCCAGATGCGCCGAGCCTCTTAACGCTAATCCTTCTTCGTACGTATATATGTGATAAATGTTTGATTTGAAGTTCTCGTATACTTTCATCACCGGAAGCCGTATTACCTATGGACAGTGATGCAAATGGACGTAGCATGCTGCAATCGCCTTTTACTCAATTTAAGAGCCAGCGTTCGTGGGAAAATCGAATTATAAATCACAATGTAACTTCCCCGCCTATCGGCCGAGGTTGTAAATTGCTGCGGTAGCCTGGTAAAAATGTTGAAATTTATAAAAGCACTTGACACATTTCGGGCCGCTATAAATGCCACTTTGTGAAAATTGTAGCACCTGCGAGTGTATTTAGTATTTTTGCAGACATTAATCGAAAATTTCAAGCTGCGTAATTGGGGGTTTGAAATAGTGTGAAATATAGTGCCAACGCCTTATATATCTCGTCATTCATTGCACTCGTAAACCTGGATTCTTAGGTGTATGACTCAATATACAGTGGTACCTCGGTATACGTCTGCTTTGGAGTACGTCCAATTCGGGATACGTCCTGTTTGGACGTGACAAATTTTGCTCGGTATACGACATAAATTTTTTGTGTAAATTTTGCGTCATTTTAAAATAATTATCTCGGAGGAAAAATTAACTTAACAATCAATTATATTCGGAGGTGATGTATTATTAATTGAGTGGTCGTACAAGTAAGCACAGTCAAACCTGCTGAGTGAAAAGCGACAGAAGACGGAAAAAGAAAAACACCAGAATGTCAGGTTTTATTGCAAGGTTTTCTTCCACAGAGTAGAATATCATTTGTTTATTTATGTACTTCAGCATTAAGCAGTGTTTGAATTATTTTATAACCCCATTAATGTAGGCATAATATTAATATGAGTTTCTTTTTACATGAGAACGGATTACTCATTTTTACATTACTTTTAAGGGGAAGGTTGGTTTGGTATGCGTCCTACCACTGTATGTATTTCGATCGCCACGTACTTGAGGATTTGAAATTGTGGCCTAATTGTAAGTATTAGCCTCAAGCTACTATTATTGAAAAAATGGTTGAAAACTGTGCATATTTTTGACCAACGAATATTTGTCGTTACAGAAAAAGAATTTACAACTTCAAAAAAATCGACACCTCACATCGTGTATAATAATCATTTAAAATAAAATGAGATAAATAGTAAATCTGTTCGTACTGGTACAGTTACGACCATCAACAATGTCCTCACATCAGGCACAATATGATGAAGGAAACAAGGAACCAGGTTCAGCCAATAACTTACGATGACGCACCGTTTTAGCGCTAAGCGATTTCCGAGACACGTCGTAAATTATAGCGGGAAAGAACGATTTAAATACGACCGCGACCGTCTATTCGCGTTCTATTAATCACGGTTCGCCGTTTCGCCCGCGGGAAGGGTGTCCACCGTCGGATTCGCCCCGCGGCCGCGCCGGTCCCTCGACCGCCCGTTGATTTACTATTTCGTTGAGTCGTCGATATATCGGACAAGATCGATATGCAAGCGGCGCCGTACCAAGCCGCCGGAGCATATTACCGATGTTAGAATCGCGGCTGGCTGCGTGTTCGCGACGGTGAATAATGTGTTCCATCTATTCGGCACGGCGAGACTGATTCTCCCTACGTCGCGATTTCCTCCTTTCCTCGGTCGATCGTCCGCGAAACGCCTACGGTGTCGATAGAAGCCAGTGTCGCCAGATCAAGGCAGTGCCGGATTAAGCCTCGTAGCAGAAGTAGCAAATACTACGGGCCCCGCGCTTCTGAGGTCCCCGTGCCATACAAAACAGGGACGCAGCGCGCGGTTGGGCAGGTTGAGCCCCGCACACGGGCGCTTCATCGAAGAGGCGCCGATGCCAGAGGGCACAAATATTTTTGCTAAAAAAAGGCCATTCATTGTATTTCTTTAAAAAGGGTGCGCTACATTTGCACACGAGCGGCCCCGATACAAAGCCTAGAGTCCCGTGATAACATTTGCTACGGGCCCCGCGCTGGCTTAATCCGGCACTGGATCGAGGAAATCGAGGGGAATACAGTTTACCCCCTCTCTGATGACCAGATTAATACGTGACCAGTCTACGGACTTAGTGAGGGATGTTGGAGTATGCTCATGGTGCTGGAATGGGATAGTGGAAGGGGAAAAGGAGGAGAGAAACAATCGAGCAGTTTTGGTCGGTTCTAGCGACACTCATAGAAAACATCGGGTCCCCATGCGGAGTCGCCAGGGAGGGGAGGAAGCACGAATTGAAGGAAAAGAGCGGAGACGGAACGCGTCACGTGACCAAGCGGCGGCGGATGGGGGAATTGAATTCGTCTTAAGGCGCTCTTCTCCTTTCCAGGATTGCAAGGGTGCGCGATGCGTCTTCACATTTCTCGTTAACCTCTTAGCGCACTCGCCCGAGTTAAGTCGGGTTTAAGAAAACGATCTTTTCCCGCGCACACGAGTTAACTCGTGAGACCTACAGTTTTGGTTTTCCATATAAATACAGCCGAATATACTCGTTGGTGAAAAAAAATTGGCGGAAAAACGACCGCTTTTGCATTTTTAATTGGTACGTTAAGTGGTCACTGCAAAGATAGGATTTTTCAGAAGTCGGAAGCGCTAGATAAAAGATCAATCTAGGCCGCGATCGCCATCAAAAGTCCTAGTTTTACGTTTACGAGGCGTAATTTGCATAATTTAGCAGTATGTAGCTGTCTATCTTTTATCTGGCGCTTTTGATTGAAAAACCCTATCTTTGCCTTATCGAGAGATGAGAACGCGCATTCCGCAACCCTTAACGTCAGCTATAATATGTATTATGAAATGAAACATGCATTTTAATATCTAAAAAATCAAATGTTGAAATATTGTAATTTATTATTTTAATACTAGATATGTGGATCACGAAACTTACTAATCGGAGTGCAATGCTGTAGTCAGGCAGAAAAAGATAAAAAAGTACAAAGATTTTAGTAAAATGTTGTTGTTGACTCTGGTGAAAGTCGTACCGATGTGTTCTATGGGACCCCGTGCACAGTATTCGCCGCTGATCACCGCGGACGATGAAATTGCAGGAGGAAGATCGATCGCGAGGGATCGCGTCCGTTGTCTGTTCGCCGTGCGGGCGAAACGCGCCGCTGTAATGGGGATTCGCCGACGGTAATTTACATTGTGACCGACGAGGAATCCTGTATCCAGCGTTTTAAGACGCGCGAACGGAACTTATGCGCGCTGTTTTTCGCCGAAGCTGTCTCTTCCGCTTGATCGGGCCTCAGGAACAACGGAGATACCCTGTTTATGGCGCGGAAAGAGAACACAGGGAGAACGTGTTTTCGAGAAAGTTACGAAAAGGACGTTCCAAGTTGGTCCTTAACTGGATCGGTGAGATATTGTTATGCCTGTGTTGGCCAGGATAAAATCAATTTCGAAGAAGGTCGATATTCTGGTCCGGAAATTAATGGCAACTAGACACATGGTTTGCGATCTATCGTCTCTAAGTGGTTGAACGGTTCGGGATTTGTGATCGCGACTGGAATGGGAATTTATGGGACTGTACATAAATGTATACAGAACTTGTGATATTACAATATTAATATCGTGTGCTAATAAGAAAGTAATTTTCTTAACACTAAACCTCCCTTATAAAACTGTCAAGATTAATTTTATTTAAACTTCGTGCGGGTCCTATTATAATACGTGCTCTACTAAAGATATTTATACAATCAATTCTTATAAAATCATTTTTATTATTACAATAATTGTAAAATAATAAGTGGTGGTAGATTTAGTGTTAACGAGGTAGTAATGTACCCCAAGTTCAACCAAATTTCACATTTTCAAAAAAAGAAAAGAATCGGAAATCTGGCGATCATAAATGAACACATCTTTTCGCGAGGCTTTCACGCGAGCATCGTGACGTCTATCAGCCACGACTCAGCAACCGTTAATCCTGCCTCCTTAATTCCCTGACACGTCAGACATGATGTAAGATCCTTATAAAGTATGCGCGTATTTTCGAAGCATCGTGATATTCGATACCGCGGGTTTATATAGCTAATTAAGTAATTGAGGGTTAAGGGGAACGGGTCGAAGATAACTGCTCGGAGTAGTTGCATCGCGATAATCCCTGAAATGCTTCCTGGTTCGGCGTAGGTTGTTGTTGGAAGGATAAGTGGGAGATGCATCCCGATGGTGAGCGAAAGAGGAAGGGGGGATAGTGTGCAGCACGCGGAGCGAAGGCAAAACGTGACACAGGCGTACGCTTTGGGAATTACGAGCAGAATCCTTGATGCCATGCTATGCCATGCCGGTTCTCTCTCGTTGCCGCGGCCGACTCAAGCCTGGCAGATTTATGTATCGGTAATTACTTTCCTATCACGGCCAGGCTAACAGGTGAACGGATCGAAGAAGAGAAAAGATCGTTTCGTATCGAACTTATTGGGACGGCAGCTGTTTAATGTCGAACACCGTGTTCATACCGTAGACTGTAGCCATGTAGACTGCCAGACCTCCTGTTGGGAGTACCTATCCATGTGGCCGGTGATAAAACTGCAGGTGCGCCTGATAGTCTTCGCCGCGATTAATCGACGAAGATATCTAGAATCCTTTCGCGAGCTTTATCGCCGAGCTATTTTGACTGAACCATGCCGCCAGAATACGTAAAGCCGCGCTATCCTTGATACGCCTGTTGCAACCTCGCCAGTGGGATTCTCAAGATTAATGCTCTTGCTTGTTGGAATAATTTGACCGGACTTGCCTCGCGATGTTATTATTACAGCGAGCCGCGCGAACGAATCGGTTTCAGCGTCTCACCGTATGAAACGGGCGTGAAACAACCTTGGACCAACGAAAAAATCCGCTCAACGCGCAGCAACACTCTGCGCAACTCTAATAGGTCTCTTGCTTTTATTAAATGCTCCCGCGGATTCGGAACTCTGTTAAGCGGGTAGACTCGTTTCCAGGATTGAAAGAGTCTGGGATGTGCTTTCTCATTTCTAAATAATGGGGTTTTTCATAAAATAAATATTTTCATAAAATAGGACTTTCGAGGGCCATTGCGGCCTCGATTGATCTTTTATCTAGCGCTTTTGACTACTGAAAAGCCCCATCTTTGCATTATCGAGAAATGAGAACGCGCAACCCGCACCCTTGCAATCCTGGAAACGAGTCTATCCCCTTAACCCCTTGCCAAGAGTTTCTTTGTCGTTCACAATTCCTTAGAAGAAAAAGGAAGGGTTAAACTTTCAAAATTAAGAAAAGTAAAAGGACAACGTGGCAGAAGAACACCGTTCTTACACGGCTGTTTTCAATTAACCCGTCCCTCGCAACACTTGTCCGGTATCAACACATGCACGCGCAAGAAGTGCGATGAATGCCACGCGCGTTTGCGTTCGTGTGTGCGCGATGGAAATGAATAAAAACCGTCGAACGTAGTCAATCGACGGAGACTCGCGCGAAGAACGAAATGGAGTTCTGCAGTTAGTCGATACAAATTTCACCGCTTGCACAAAAAACGCCTTAACTGTGCCATCGAATGACTCAAAACCCAAAGAACGCACCGCATTATCGTTCTACATGGTATATTTACTTTCTTCACGGCAATTTGCATGCGCGGTAAATTATACGCTTTAGTATCGGCGAGCACTTGTCCATTTTCCAGAATTGGTCCCCGACATTTTAATGAACCGACATCAAATTCATTTTTTTTCTGTTCGTCGCAAGATTGTCGGCCTTCGTCCAAATTATTCATTTCGAACGAAAAGTATCATGCCTGATTTGCAATTCTGTTTACCAACCTTGTACGAGTATGTTCCGTCAAAGTATGAATTGCAATGATGAGTAAATATGAACAAGCGAAAACGTGATTTCAATGGGACTAATTAACACGTGCCCGTCGCGGGATATTACGCTTGATGAAATGTAGACTTACAAGCCAGGCGCACGTGTAAACGATTACATTAGAATATAGTACATACATGCTATACTGGTGGAAGGATTGAATCGTGAGTATGGCTAACGGTGCAGTTTGTATTTTTTCAGAAATTCAGATCTTCAAGTCGGTAACTGTAGTGTTAATGCGCATGTTTCTTATACATAGTAGATTCACAGTTATAAATCTTCCATCGGCGAGCAGACACGTGAGAAACCTAGTCGAAGAGGTATTCGAAGTGTTCATTATTATTTATTACCTTTTGATGAGTATCTGTTTTTACAATTTGTATTCCTGCACACACATTCTCCACATAAACTTATACGCTAAAATATACATTTAACATATTTATAATCTATGTTTGCAGCATTCTTTTTTCTCGTGAGTTTACGAACGCTTGTTAACACAAAACGATTAAACATTAGAGTTGAACATATGTATTTCAGATTTTAGTAAATATGATTATAGAGGGGGTTACAGAAATCATATTTTGCAGTAAATCACAATTTTCAGTGCCGAAGGTCGTTGGGGAGATGATAGACTATCAATAAAGACATTTTTAATAACGATAATCGCAGGTTTCCCAATACCGTATACTTCTGATAATTTTACGGTATTCTCTCCACTTTCCAACGTGGGAATTATCTCGTGTTTTATTTCTACACTTATATGCTTCCTCTTTGCCTCGGTTATTGCGTGCAAACTCGCTTGCAAGTGTCATAATCGACGGGTATCGCAGATGTCAATTATACACAATCTTGTTTTAACAAAAATATTTAATCATGGGAATACAGTTATCCAATTCAAACCTGTTTACGGTATAATACATTAATTCCTGAAAAATTTAGTGTATGTGTTTCATGCTATTTATCTTAAGATCGCTTCACTAAGTATTTATCAAGAAAATCGTAAATCAAATTTTATGAATTGTTGTAAAGAGAAAAAAGAACGAGTTCTCTTGAGAAATCAATGTTTAGGTCATTGTTAGTGACGCGGCCAGTACTGTCGCTATGCTCAGTGAACAAAGATGAGAAATGGAGGTCACGGAGAACAAAGAGTCCTAGAATAACGGAGTCGCAGAGCGGACAGACCAGAAATACGATTGGTGGCTTCAATCTTTCACGAAACTCTCCCGAACAATGAAATTGTATTGTCGATGTGCTACAGTTTCGTAACCGACGATTGTTAAGTCAGATAAGTGAAGTTTTGTAACGATGTACTGTCGTGGCGGGTCGACGGCCAGAACGAATCGGATGAAAACCAGAACGAAAGGGAGCAGAAAGGACTATAGAAATATTTGTTCTCTCCATGAGACCGTCTTCGATTGCAATGCCGCATTCATTCAATTTCAACTTCACATCGACATCGTATCGTATTGATTGAGCATCAGTGTAAGACTTCTAAAGGTAATACGCGTGTTACTTGAGCGTTTGTAACGCTATATAATTTGACTGTATAATTTGACTGACGCGATATAATTTAACTAATTAGTTAACTAGTGCTCCGAGTACGATTCATTATTCGGAAGCATACAGTTGCGCATTTTCATAAAGCTGCGATAGCTACACACAGTAAAATAAGTCTCCGTACACCCTTTAAAACAGAATAACTTTTTTATAAATAATTATACCAAATAACCTGATGTTTTGTAAGCAATTACAAGCATTGGTTTACTGAATGATGTGCAAAAATATTTTCTAAAAATTACAATTTACAAGGTTGCATGCAAAAATAAAAATGGCATTTTTAAAACTTTTTTATTTGGGCCCTTATAAACATTTAAAATATGTGTTTTGTAGATCTATAGTAGTTACACACACTTGCTGAATATTTCATCGAAATCGATTGACATACACACGAGCTACAAGCGGTTAAAATTGATGAAAATCGTAGTTTTACACGACTTTTGATCAGTTTCTGCTTAAAATCCACAGAATCGTACATTTTTCGAAGCGTGTCGTTTTTTCCTACGTCAACCGATTTCGATGAAATTTTTAGCATGTGTATAACCAACATAGATCTACAAAACATATATTTTAAATTGCCATTAGGAACCCAAATAAAATAGTTTTAAAAAATGCTTTTTTTATTTTTACATGTAACCTGATCAATTTTAATTTTTGGAAAATCTTGTTTGCACATCATCTAGTAAATCAATGCTTCTAATTGCTTACGAATTCAAAGTTATTCTGTTTTAAAGTGTACATGCTGCCGAATAATGCAAATTACGCCTTGTAAACGTAACCATAGGACTTTTGAGGGCGATAGCGGTCTAGATGGGTCTTTTATCTATCCTTTTAAATTATTGAAAACCCCCATTTTTGTATTATCGAGAAATGAGAACACGCATCCCGAAAAACGAGTCTACTCCCTTAAGGTGAAGTAAAACCGAATTTTTTTTATTTGAGCGATGAACTTTAATCAATAAAATATTTTCTTATTTATTCTCTTTGGCAAAAGATCATCGCACAAAATGGAGAATATCTTATTTATTAAAGTTCATTGCTGGAATAAAAAATTCGGCTCTATTTCACCTTAAAATACCGAAATTACTTTCTTGATGTTGATCTTGATTTCTTTCATTCATTTGTATTTTCTACGTTCGGCGAGGTCACAAAAATAGTAGAACGACACGAGTTCATACATTATTTTCTCACCAAATCTCACAATTTCGGGGTGTAAGGGTAGAAAAAATCAAAAAGTGCATGAAGATGCTAGAAGCGTTAATTGAGCATCTCTGAACACATCAATAAACACCAGATTACTCAGCCTCGGCAATCAAATAAATAGAAAAGTAGAAAGTTGGATTGAAGGTTGGAAACAGCGGATCTTCGCGTCAAATGAATGTATCGATAATGGGCCGGGTTGGCGGATTGCAGGCGCGATAATCGTTCCTACAAATCTGCAGAATGCATTAGAGCGTGAAATATTCGATTTTCACCGATTTTTCTGCAGCTTCGTGCTGAAATGGCCGTGCAGCGAACGTGTTAATCGCGAATGCCAGATGCATTGAATTCTGGAACCATTTACAACGGGTCGGAAGCTGTTTCCAGCAAATGGTTCAGCACCGGTCGATTCGAAATTGTCAATTAACGCCGGGAAATGCACTTAGCCGTACTTTAATTGCACAGTTTCACATGAAGTATACATGAAGTTATTAGATGTACCGAATTCTGCTCGGCTGTTTCATCGTGTCGAAATCCAGTGGACATTTTCAGCAAATATGTAGTTGAAACTGAAACACTTACCGATGCAGAATAGTCAATTAACGTCCGACTGTGGAGAGCAGTTAGCGACTATTCGTGGACGTGCTCGCGAAGTTCGCGAACAGGACGAGATTGAATTATAGCGGCGAGGGGTTGCAAGTTTACGAGCACGCGGGGAAAGAAAAGACGATGCGCTATTGCGCTTGTTAGCCTTGCTTTCGGTCCCGTTTTATGTAGGTACCTACGTTCGTTGCGTTTCACCGCGGAGCAAAGGAAGTTAGATGCGAAAGAAAGTGAAACGAAGGGGGAGTTCGCAGGGGAGGGTTCGAGGCAAAGAATCAGCGAAATTGATACGAGGGATATCCGAGGGACAGCCGTGGTTGCCCGAGAACTACGATTTCCGTCCGTTCTTGCAGGAACCGTCGAACGTTACGAGCGTTGTACGAGCCATGTCCAGGATGATTACCAGCTGACAAGGGCATTCCCGGCCATAAATTTTCAACTACAAAAGGTTACGAGCACCGCGACCTTGAGCAATTCATGCTGCCGGATAAAAAGCCGCAACTGCCATCTGCGATGCAAATGCGCGTTTCAAGCATGTTATATTAAGAACGAAGTTGTAAATCAAACCTATGATGCGGCTCTCACGACTCGTCGCTGTACGCTCGCGGAACATAAATAATGGCTTTTTAAATGACCGGCGCTTCCGATGACGGCGAATATTGCATTGTTAGCGTGTGCCGCGTTCGGTTATTGTATTCTGCACGCCTGGTCAACCATAAATCAACAGATTTTATTTCGCTGAAGTGGGAATTGGAAAGTCGGCTCGGTATTAGGAGAAAAGTCGCACCTGAGACGAAAGACGTCAAAGAAGAATTGCATTATGGATGGTAAATTGGTCTTAAGCAGTCATAACTGTCCGAGAGAATTAATTGGTCGAGAGTTATTTTACAAATTTGGGTAGGCACGTTCTTACTTATTTTATTGAATAAATATATACAGTGCGCTGTGAATAATTATAAACTCAACCATATTTTTATGTTTCTCATAGTACTGAAACAAAAATTGACGAAACCGTTCATGCATTTTAATATTCTAATACAAAACAAAAGTGAGCAAACAAAAAATAATAGTTTCGTTCCTCAGAAATCTGGAAAAAATTGGCGCATTTGTTCTTAAAATTGTGGTTTAAGCTGTGAACAAATATAGACATTATTAATTTTAATATCTTGTACTTAGTAGTTAGTACATTTTCCTTTATTTTTTATTGCATTTAAGAGTCGGTCAGGAACACTACTAAATAGCTTATTTAAAATGTCATTTGGAATATCTGCCCAAGCAGATTTTATTCTTTTTTTTAAGATCGACAATACTTTCTATTGGTGGCTTCTCCTGATCATAAACTTTCCTCGCAAGGATACCCTATATAGGTTTTTGATGGGACTCAAATCAGGACTCAGTGCTGGCCATGGTAACAGCTCGATTCCGAACTCTTGAGATGTTTATTGTAGAGAATGCGTTGGAATAATATTGGAATATTTTGGGAATGGTGTCCCTGAGACTGAGAAGTTAGCTCGATCGATCTCGATGTTCCCGGTTAATTGATATCGTGGTACACGGGTAGAATAGTTTTCAGTGTTCTCCGTTGCTCAGGTTGCGTTCGAGTGGTTCTATCGCACGCGTTCTCGTATACACGATTCGTCCAGCATACTCGACGATCTAAAGCCACGATAGCACGGCGCACCGTTCGCGATTCACGATCTGCGATTCACGGTCGTCCTCCTTTCTTTGACCGATCTCCCGATGCAACGGTATTCGCCTATGGCGCCCCATTCGCGCTGGCCGACGATCGGCCGATACAGAATTTCCGTTCCTCTTTTTCCGCCGTGACTTGGCCTCTCTCTGCCGATCTGCCTGGAAATCGGTGGCCTCTTGTTGCTTCATTTCGCCGCGCGATATTTCACCGAGCCGTGATAGCGTCCGCGCACGTAATTTATGACACGTGTTCCGGATTTTTCCGAGGGATAATCGGAGTTTTATCTTGCCGGGGAACTTCGCGAGTACATCTTTCGCCGGGGAAAGATTACTGAAATACCGATCTCGTGTATACAACGAACGATCCGCCATGAATCCTTGTTTCGGGTGTGTGCACGCTTCTTTCTTACATTGTAATTTCATATCAACATTGTATCGGACGGTTACCAGGCAAATTGTGGATTTTATCCGGTTAGAGCTGCGGCAAGAAAATTATACGTAATTGTGCAAAAACTCTAATAGAATTCGATGCGTCTCTCCTCCTTTGATCTGAAGAATCGATGGCGAAAGTATTTTTAATGGCCTTTTAGAATTTCAAATATTTAAGCGACAGTTTGTGTAGATCCATGCAAAAAATTTGCACATTTTATAATATTGTCTAGAAAAGCTTACATTTTTAAGTCATGCCGCTTGAAAAGTTTGAACAATTTGAACTCATTTAGTTATGTTTTCTGTTTTCGGAGAATCTCGATTTTTCAATCGGGCGTATTCTTAAACTCTCATACTATAGTTTGTCCGAGATTTTACAAGATCCCAATTACTTTCTTAAGTTTAAGAGTCGTTACTGCGGAGTTGGTTACCGTGCTCAAGTTTTAATAAGTTGAACCTTAATTAGTGGAAAACGAAGTTCTCTAATGACCGCGTTTGGAAAAAGGAAAAGTCGTTGATCAAGAACTAAACTACAGAAGGTGGAGTTTTATGTCAGAAAAATTACGATTGAATACTCTAAGTGGAAATAAGGTTTGCCTTCATGCGATTAGTTTCACGAATATATAAAGCAGCCCTAATCGTTTCCAATTGAACTTTAATAGCCTGTAGTAATCTGAATTAATTGAAACATGAATGCACGCAAAGTACCATCATTTACGGGTGAATGAAAGACGAATTCTCGTAAAGAATGTCGTTAATTAAATTAAGTATTCTACTTCAAAATTTGTATTTTACTGAATTACTGTACAAATGTGAAGTCAATAAAATGGTGAAAAATTAACAAAAATTGACAATATTAGATAAAACTTCTCATAGATATATTTATAGTCTAATAGAAATAGGAAAAATAAATTGGTGCCAAACAAAATAGTAGTCCATTTTGAAGAGAGCTCAATTCGTTAGGTCCCCTGTCAGAAACTCCCATCCTTTTAAAGTTTGTATGGACACCTTGACAGACAGAACACGAACAACATAAAATCCCATTCATCCGAAATCATGTGAAGCAGGGCGAGGTAAAAATAGCTGGGCGGGAACGTGAAAACATCAACCGGGTGATCAAACCGTCTTTCATCCCCAAAAGACGGCCGAGGCAACCCTCAAAGTAAACTGGCGGGGTCGTGAAATAGACGCGGGCGGGCGGTCGTAGCATTCCCACGGAATCTATTTCCATCCGTCGAGACCTCCCACAGAACGGGGCTCTCTAGCTGGTCGGCTATTTTTCCCCCGCGAGGCGAAAAAGTCCCTAAGATATACGGATGCCATAGAGAAAGGGCTAACTAATAATTAACCTGATCGTGCCGCGGCGCAACAACTGCGGTTCTTGCGCCCCTTCTTCGTCCCATTTCTTCGCCGGGTCCCGAGAGAGCCGAGCTACCGATATCCACGAGGAAGAAGCTCCTCGGGTTGCATACGCGATCGCCAGTTGGCTGCGGTCAGGAACCGGGATCCTTGTACAAAGAAACACGCCTATGGCGCGCGTAATCGCCGTTCTTTCGGTCGAACTCGTAAATCCCGGTTCGTTGAATACCGTTCGCGGCCGGGGAACGATGGAATAATAAGTGCTGGCCGAGGGAAGCATAGAAATCGAAACTGCACTTCGACGAAACCACTCTCCGGCGAGCACCGTAGATTGCGGCCGATGTCGATCGAACCCTTCCGTTGCGTTTCGAAGTGCACGCTGCATGCTGCTGAACAGAACCCAAAACTTCAAAACAGAAATTCCATTTGTTATTTAACCCTTTGTTCCTCTACAGTGACAAGTTCGACAAGTCGAACGTCGATTTTCGATGTCATCAGTATCAAGAAACGATTTTATTTCCAACAAAACGAAATGAAATTGAAAGAAAATTTCAGAGTATACAAGCTAGATTTCGCGGAATCTAATTTGGGAGGAGAAGCAGAAATACATTTCTAGCGAGTTAGAAGAATTTCCTCGAAAAAGAGACAGAAAGCTGGCGTACCAAGAACCGAAACGCAGCCACCATGACGAGCGCAGAACGGTAGACAAGGACGAAGGGAGAGAACAGCGAAATGATCGCGCACAGTGGCTCCGAGCATGTAAAACTCAACGATCGGTGAAGGTAGCGGTGGCCAAGAAGTAACAAAACCGCTAAATTATCGGCTTGTTCTGGTTTCTTCAGAATCTAACCGGGCCGAGGGAGAGAACAGAGACGGTCTACGAAACGGAATATGGGTAAGACAAAGTCTCGGCCGTGCAGTGTCGGAGTTTCCAGATATCCTGTAATTACGGGACGTGGCATCCGTAGCTACGGGAATGCACGGTTCAAGAGGGGAGAGAGATAGGTTCAATTGCTTTCAGCAAGTTTCTATTCCCTGTCGTTGCTCCGAGCAGCGTTTCTTCACGGTCAAATTACACGTTCCGCGATAGCGGTCGGCTGTATTCGAGAAACAGAGGGAGATAGACAACGAGATCGTGAGCACTTGATTACATTCTATACATTGATTTGTTTGCTGAAGACGGGTCCTGTGTTATCATTAGTATTGTTGTAATTACGGGCGGGGTTCTTATCTCTCTTCCTCTCTCTGCTCACTGAACGTCTGCCTACTTCCTTGCATACTAGCTGGTTTTATTCGGTTTACGCAGCCACTGAATAATACCACCACTGAGAGCATGCGATCAAATCACTGTGTATGTACAGTGTTCCCGCGATTGATGTGACTATCGCGTATGCGGATGCTGTGACTTTTGTATCCCCACTACTAGGGGGTTCCCCTTGAGCGGTCGATCACGCTACAAAGAAATTAAGGTGTTAGGGTGTTTAAATTGGGTTTTTATGATACACGATGTATCATTCTCAGGTATGGAATAGCGTTAGTACAGTACAACAATTTCCCGCTTAGCACCGTTGTTTAAAACGTAGTACCATTTCGTTTTCTGAGACTCGATACCCCCGAGGTTCTCACAATAATCGCGGGAACATTGTATTCGCCTATAGAGCAGCCATGGCCCATGGGAAGCGACCTATGGGTCGCAATTGCGAAGAAAAAAAGGTCACGATTTTTAGGTATTTTATTTGTGCTGGTTAAGAACATTTATATTTTGCCTAAATATCTGCAGTCTGATCATTGCAATCTCAATAACCTGTTCGTTTGAAAAATCTGATAGTTCAACACTAAAAGAGTATAACACTAAACCTACAACCACCGGTCAAAATGACCGTTTCCAGATGTATTATTCTACAATTATTGAAATAATAAAAATGCTTTTATAAGAATTGATTGTATACATATCTTTACTAAAGTACGTATTGCAATAGGAGCCGCACAAAGTCTAAATAAAATCAACCAAATAGTCTAAATAAAATTGTCACTTTTATAAGGGAACATGTACTAGTTACTTTTGAGGCTCGGTAGGTTTAGTGTTAACCGAATAGCGTTTCACTTCGGAGCGTGGCGGATCAGACTAATTCGCTGCTCAGCAATTGTGTACGCCTAAATATGTTTTTACTTGAAAAAGAACGTCTGCTCATATCATAGCACCTCGTCGACATTCTACGTATCATAGTACACTCTTATTCCAGAATGCTAATGCCAGTGGTATTTCAGGCAGCAAAGTCATGAACGATGCGAAGCAATTTTTCCCTAAACGAGATCCGAGAATCACTGAAGCCTATCATTTCAAGAATCGAAGCAACACCCCGTCGGTGGCTCTTGTCACGCGCAGCGTGAACTTCATGGGGTGTTTTATTGCACGTGCCACAGTACCGACTGTATTACCGTTCATCTGCGGAACCATCGTCATTTATATCGGGTGTAACTGCAACCTTCGGCGTTCCCTCCTTCGTCGAACATAGCCGACAATTTCCAGCCGCGGCTCCCTATTGCGCTCTATCGTCGTCAGAACGTGTGACCCTGTAAGCGCAATAATTCTCAAGCGAACGCTTAAGTCGCACAGCCACTATGACGGCGTTCATGAAGAATCGCGACGGTCCTCGCGTGACCCTCGATCAAGTCACGACATCATCTTTGATTCCCGCGGGACGTGACTTCTCACCGGAACATCGGGCTGAGAACATCTTTAATTCCGCGTTCAGATGGCCACAGCTCTGTCCCATGGCCTCTTCTTTATTAACTCTTCTCTACTCTGCTCTAAAAGTTCGTAGAATCGACCAATTCGTGTTTCAATTTTTGTTGCACGCCATTGATAATGAATATGACGATAATATTTGGCGGAAACTGCAAGTCACAAATTGAATTTGTGATCATATTATATATCATTTATAAATATTACAATTTGTGTAGATCATAAATTGAATTCTTGTTTGGTAAATAAATCGAAGAGTAATGATTTCTGCAGTACCTCGCTGGAACCGAATGCAGCTACGAGGAAGCGTTCATGTTCCTGCTACTGCTGGATATCGATGTCACTTTACGATAAGAAATATGCATTTTTGAAAAGTAAAGTCATCAAAGAAAATACCATTTTATGTTCGAATAAATTTTATATCCAACTAGACGAAATGGAGCACTAAAAAGCGAATGTGCATGTTTACGAGAAGTTCCGAGTGCATACGTACTTTCGTCTGCATAATGTCGTAGGAAAGCAGAACGCTTTCCTGTGACGTATTCTAAAGTTCATATGTATATTTTCAGAATAGTGCTTTTTAATATACAACTTTCAACAAGAAAATGTATAAATACGTTCACCTATGCAATTGCAAACTCTCGCGGTTTATCAACGCCAAATGTTCTTACCGAAGTCCAGCGGAGACTCCGGTATCTCAGGATATCCGCTGTAACGAAAGCCCGAGTGTCCCCGTGAAGACGGTCGCGAGCGAATCTCGAAGGAAACAATTCTTGCCAGTTTCCCGAGATCTGGCTGTCGGCGATCTTCCGTCGACCTCGGAAGTTCCTTGCAGCATTCCATTCGCCTGCAGAGCGTCGGGAGGATTTTCCATTTAAACCGTGGCTGCGGTTAAAAGAGCAGAGGGGAGCGTGTCAGGTTGCCGGAAGCGTCCGGTGCTCGCCTCGAGGAAGAATTTTTCCGGTCGAAGGTTGCTCGAAATGAATATAATCAGAGCGAGGAAGGTCAAAGAGCTTGCGTCGGTTTCTCGGGCCGGGCTCGGGCCAGTTGGCCACTAATAACCGGAGAAGATCCTCCGTTGGAATATCTTCTCGCGACTGTGCCGCGATTCGAAGGGCACGAAGACTGACAGGGTACACGGCGGCACTCGATTAATTGGAGGATAACCTCCTTCCTGGCGGTCAATGTCATTTGCATGAGAGTGCAACCACGGCGTGCTCTTTCTGGTTGTCGGCGGTTGCACCGGGAGAGACTCGGGGGGAGGTCCCGACATGGGCGTAGAAAGCCCGAGAAAGAAAAGCCCCCGCGAAACGATGAGAAGAGGAGGGCCTTAGGGAAGAGCGGCCGAGACAGAACGAGCCCATTAAAGTACAGAGTTCATGTACGCCCGAAGCACCGGAATGTCGGGACGTCACCCTTGGACACGTTTATACGGCCTTCTCTCGCCGGGCTAATAATATATGTAAGTTCCCCCGCGGACTTTATAGTCGGCACCACGATCGGTCGCCTTTCGCGGCCGAGTTTTTGCGCCGCACCCGCTCGATGCCTCCTAGCGATCATCTTTTAACTCGACGCGCTTCCCCGCTGACAGCCAGTTTTCACAATTGCCTTCCGGTGAATTTGGGAGGTCCTCGGGATCATTGGTCGTCGTCTATCCTCTCCAACAGGAGACCCGAGGACGTTTATGCTCCTACTAGCTGTCCACCCCACTTACTTGAAACCCTTAACATATCGCTTGTCTTTTCGCTTTTATATTTTATTTATATATCGCTCATCTACAGGGAAAACGTCGCAAATAGAAAAATACAAATTTTACAGAAGATCGCTTCAAAGTCTTGTAAGTTTGTATTAACATAAAAATGCGTCATTGGACTTCTCTATTAAGTTTTATAAAGTTCCTTAATTTTCTGTAACCCTCGGACTACGGTTGTCGAGCTGCGACACCAGCATAGCCGGGTCATTTTGACCCACCGTGCAAGTCTCTTCTTCGTGTACCTATTTGATAGGACGTCATTGAAAATTAACATGAAAGCTTTATTATTCTATCTGCATTCTAATTTATATTCTACTTTAAAAAAGAACACGACAAGGGTTTAACTTTGTATACCCTTGGGCAGTACTAGGACCTTAATAGACTAAATCCTGTTGCGATCCCGAGTTTAGTTATTTATGTATGCAATGGCTGAACAAGAACAAACATCTACGCGGGTCCACATTAACGCACATTTGCATAGTGTGCGTCCTGTCGGTTTCATAAAATTCAGTGAGATTGAATTGATATCGTGTAGTCTAACATTATGTTAGTCAAAACATGTTTCGAAGATGATCGAAAAATGTTCACCTCGCCGGAGATCGATGCCAAGAAAGTCAATATTATCTGATCTATTTTAACACTAGTAATTGATATGCTATGTCGACTTTCAGGTCAAAATGTCGATAAATCCAATTGTAAAAAATATTCACGTAGAATTAAGGGTTGAATCCGCAGTTTAATCATGCGAAACCCTCGACTTGTTTGATGAAATCCTTTTTACGAAGGTTGGTATCCCCATTATGAATCTGCAAGGTCATAAACAATCAATAACAGCGGCCTCCCGCTGCTATCATTTGTCTTCGAATTTGTGCAAATTGAAACTCGCAGCATTATCATAGTACCAGTTTGCCGTACGATGTATCATAGGGAAGCATTGGTTGCTCATCGCGAGCCTTGTAGAATTAAAGTAACAAGAAACCCGTGGTACGTCGAGGGGCAACAAGGAAAGAATACTTTACGCGGGCAGCGACCGAAACATCGTCTTATTCGACTAACATCGACGTTCTCCAGCGGCGTTCCAGCACTTTCACGTTCCATCGAACGCATCACGGCCGTGTATATGCAAAGGCGGCCCCCCGCCCCGTCTTTCAGCTATTTCTAGAACAGTGTTCGCCGACCTTGCGCGGCTCACAACGGTCTCGTTGTTTTCACCTCGTCACCGTGGGCCGCGACTTTAATTCAATTTCTGCTTTGAAAGGAACGGCGACCCATTGTGAACGACGCGATATGCAACGCGGTTATCGAGGCCGACCATCGGCGTCGCGCGTTCGCGCCATTTTGCACGCTCTCGAGCTATGGAATGGAGAACCGCACACCCTCTTCTCGCTGGCAATGCTACAGAGAGAACAATACTCACGTGCCATCATCGATTTAACACGTTCGCCGTTCCGCCGGCATCCATAAACATCCCACGAAGTCGGAACAGGTATATGTTAATAAAAACAAAGCTACCTCTGATCATTTTTCTAAATCCTGTCGAGATCATCAGCCCGAGCAGTATTCTGGAGGCGTTAGTTAGATTATTGTATAATAACAATCGTGCCAAATCTCGCTTCAATAGTTCTGGTATTTTACTTGCATAAAATTCTATGAAAATCGCCATGTTATAATTATCTAAACACGACTGGTATCTGAAAAAACAAAATTTTTAAAGTCAAGCGTTATTACG
This sequence comes from Lasioglossum baleicum, assembly GCF_051020765.1. Taxonomy (NCBI): domain Eukaryota; kingdom Metazoa; phylum Arthropoda; class Insecta; order Hymenoptera; family Halictidae; genus Lasioglossum; species Lasioglossum baleicum. Next base: position 13,152,409 of record NC_134933.1, on the reverse strand, counting down.
AGTCTCAGCAAAATATTGTTCACTAATGTATAGTTGTTTATTTCTATCATAGGTTCGATCAATTCTACAAAGGTATTAAAAGGATGTGTGGCTAGCACGTGGTGTGCTTAGGTGGTTTTCAACCTTTCACCCTTGAACCAATAAATTCACTTGAAACGCGCCCTTTTCACCTGAACGGTACTTATAAGGCGCCGCTGGTAATTACTCTACAACACGAACGCTATCTTACAGATACCGAAATTTTTCCACTACCAAATTCGTCTATCTAACAAATTGCTAGAAATCTAAGGCTGTGTTATCGAAGGGGTTATTCGGGGTTAGAAACACCGTAAGCGCTTCGAGTACTTGTATTGGGTTGGCGAGGAAGTAATTTCGGTATTTTAAGGTGGAATATAGCCCAAGTTTTTTATTCAAGCAATGAACTTCAATGAATAAGATATTTTCCCGTTTGTTCGATGATCTTTTGCCAAAAAGAATAAACAAGAAAATATTTTATTGATTAAAGTTCATCGCTTGAATAATGAAATTCGGTTTTATTTCACCTTAAGATACCAAAATTAAGGGTAAACTTTACTTTACGGGACTCAAAATTAGTACCTTTCTCCTACGAATTATGATGTATTCGGTATGTAATCTAGTAGATTTGTACCCGAGGCGGCTGTAGATCGAAGTTTCGATCCTGTAGGATCAATGTTTCAGAAGCTATGCTTGCTTAAAATTGAGCAATATGCAGTGTTTTTGACAGGGTAGGGCGCCGCCATATTGGTTTGTAGTGACGGTCGCACGCCGCTTACTGAGTTGGTGAGGATTAGGTCGAGGGGGAGGGGTGGCGAAGTAAGCAGCTCGTGGTCGTCACTACAAACCAATATGGCGGCGCCCTTACCTGCCAAAAATCCTCAACTTTAAGCGACCATAGCTCCTGAACCATTGATCCTACAGGATCGAAACTTCGATCTGCATTCGCGCCGGGTACAAATCTACTGGATTACATACCAAATACATCATAATTCTTTGGAGAAAGGTACCAATTTTGAGTCCGGTAAAGTAAAGCTTACCCGAAAATTAATATTTTCTTGTCAACCAAATAGTATACGCGTTAAGTGCTCTTGGTAGCATCGCGAGTTTCAAGTTTTCGAGGAGAAACGGGGAGAACCGGCGAGCGTCCAGTCGATCATGTCCGCACAGCAGGAAACACAGAGGATCGACGCGCAACGAGACGCATCGTGCCACGATCGATCGATTTCATCGATCGTCCCTCTCATCGGAGCATAACGTCCCTCGGTGTCTCGCGGCGCGACGAACCACGACATCCCGCGAGCTCTTCCAACGTTCAACCCGCTGACATTGAATGACGTTTCACAATCGTTCGATCGGGCCCTGCGAGCGGTTGGTTTGCATACAAGGAGCGGCGTAATAACGACAAGATTAATTAAACTCGTTAGGCGAATATTGTGGCAGGGGGGGAAGGGAGGGGGAACACCGGGGCGCAGATAGCATGATCGAGAGAGCTGAACAGACGGGGGAAATAAAACTAGCGCAAGAACCGTGGAACTTCACGGGAACGAAGAAAGACGCGAGAACGTTTCTACGAGGATGCGGTTCGGTTCGGGAGAAGCGTAAAGGACGTTGAACTAATTCCTTGCGGATATTTGCATGTTATGATGGAGGAGAATATAGGAAAGCGTGCACCTTTATCTTACAAATTTGATTACTTTCATTTCGTGTTTTAATTGCTTCGGTTCTCTATGCAAAATAAATGTCTTATTGTATCTATGCGAGGTCGGCAACGATGGGTACCATTTTGCTCGTCTTACCTACTTATTAGCGCACATTTGAATGGAGATGGAAAAAAAAGGTACAATTAAAATGATAAATATGAGAAACAATGTATTAATTAAGCAATCCCGTTCATTGAAACAACGCTTGTAATACTAGTCATTTTCGACGCATGCGCTGCTACATAGTGGAAGGTAGAAAGTCAGATTAGTTTATGGAAATTTTATTACTCTCGAGATCACAATGTATAGTCAGGAGCGTATAGTGGAGTGTGGATTTTAAAGAAACATTATGGAGGAGTTTCAGTGAACCAGAACATTTCATAAGCGCGTTTTATAAAACAATGCTCGCAATTTTCTTTGAAACGGTACCGTATGATTTTTTCTGCTGGAACCGGTTGTTCGCGCCATTTTGCAAATGAAGCAAGATAACTGAATCCCATATTCTTTATGAGACATTTCATTTTTCGCATATGAGCACGATAACGGGAGTTGCAGTACACTAAAACCAAGGTGTCAAGACTCGCGTGACGACGCTCGAACTCGTTTCGAGGATCATTTTAGACATAAAACGTTCGCTTCTTCGATGGCTAAGATCGTTTGTCACTCGTTTATGCTAGGTCGATAAGGAAGTCGACGATCACGGAGGAATGTATCCTATAGCATAAACGTTAAAAAAGAATTAATTCCAAGCAGAAAAACTCAATATCAGAGAAGCGTGTACGCCTCGCAGCTCGCTGTTCTCGCATTAAGAAACACATTATCGGCTACACATTTCTACATGTTCTTTTTCCTATTTTCGAAAAAATAGTAGCCCTACACGATTCGTGTCGGAGGACGGACTCGAGGATCTGGGTTAGATCAAGACTGTACTTAAACGTACGAATTCTTATACTATACTTTTTAAATTGAGTCATACAAAAATTATGATGTCTGTTTCGAGCAAGTATTATAGGTAATCTTTTAAAAATACCGTACAAGTGACTTGGAAGTAGCGAGCCTATCATTATTTCGGTCACTGTAGATGAGCAGGAAGGGATACTGTTCGCGAGACGTCATCTCGCGGTGCCGGCGTCTGGCTGTTTAAAAATCGGTGAAATCGAGGTCTCCCGGGGACTGGAAAATGGCATGGAATCAAGATAATGGAGGATCGCCGCGCCGTTCGTAATGTCAGTAATAAAAATCGGGGCACGCAACAAAACTTTCCCCGTGCGATCGGAGGAGTTTTTCTGGCTCGTCATCGGGGCTGAACTCGTACACGGGCCGGTGCACGTGTAACTCGTCAATTGCCGGCTGTTGCACGCTGTGATCTCCGGCAAGGATCGTCCGTATTTACGAAGTACCGTGTCCGACACTCGTGTTCGATTTGCCTGAGCAGCCCGGTGGACATCAGGGTACGTCGTTCGGGAAAGTATCGCCGGGACATATTATACTGTACGACTGAGTATGCGCGTGGGTCGTTAATTGAGTAATGAAACGCCTGCACACACGCCAACCGACTCACCGTGGACGATGATCGTGGCCTGGTTAGACGTGGCCGAGTGAAATTTACGTGGACATAAAAAGGAATGATGAAAGGTAAGGTTCGCCAGGCCTCCTCTTTGCTGACGCTGTTGCTTCTGCTGCTCGCTGAATTTTCCCCGGCAAGATGATTGCCTCCGCCTGTTTATTTTCTCTGTTCATATGATCGACGTACGTAGTTCGCATCCGCTTCTTTAAAACGTCAGGTCTTAGAAAAAGTGATTTATTCACCTGCTGGTCCGTCTCCCTTTAACCAACCTTGCGAACACACGAAAGGAGCGCAAGACAAATATGTTTCTTTTAGACCCTTTTCTAACCACAATTCTTTTCAACAGTATATTGAGACCTCACAAGAATTTTGTTAGTATTACCCTGAATTTATGTGAAATCATTCAGATAAAACATAATCAACTGGTTTTGCTTTAACGAAAACACTTCTTTCGTTGCATTTTTCATTATATTCGCCTCGACAATTGTAATTCCAAGGGACAAAGAAGCACCGCCGACGTATCATTCGCGAGCATAGAGCAGGTTGCCAAGGACACTTTCCGATCTTCCGTTAACGATTGAGGAATTAAATGCACCGCGGGCGAATCGGTTATCAGTAGCCCAGTTCCCAGTCACTTTGTACCGGCTAACCGTCTACAAATGCGGACAGGTAAGGAACAATGTCGCCGGATAATAAATAAAGCAAGAGGCGAGGCATCCGAGACGAACAAACTCGGAAGCTAACGAGCTCTTCAAAGGACCATAGAGGAGACATCGAAAATTGACAGGATCTGGTAGAAAATGGTAGACAGGTCGGCTGAGAAAAATGGTAACAGGACTGGGTGAACGAGAGAGAGAGTCGGCGGATGGTTCTGTGGAAAAAATCGGCATGGTGGATCGATTTAAGCGCGACCGGACGGATTCAATAACTCTCCCATCGCGGCGAGTTTGCGAAAGAAAAAGAGAGATAGAGTGAGAGGAAGAGAGAGAGAGAGAGAGCTAACGAACGAACAAGTGAGTGAGTTCCAAGGTATTCCGGTTAAACGTGCGTGGCAACCGATATTTACCCATCTCATTATCGTTGGGATTTATGTTACGATCGGCCAGCGAGTTTTCCAAGTTGGCTCGCTATTAGGCGAACGCGTTCGTCAATTATGAGGATCATTCTTGTCGTGATGCTGTTAGATTCGTATCTACCGTGGGGAATAAATAAATGCCCTCCTCGGCCAATAAGTGGGCCGTGTGCTTCGGGGCCGTTTGCACGGTTACGTGCACCATCACACACCCGCCCCCCGCCCCACTTCTCCCTCCATCGTGGTTCGCGGTCGCATTAATCAGTCCTCGATTTATACCTATTAGCCGTTTTGATAAATCAATTTGCCGGGGCGAACGAGTAATTCCAAGGTGGCTTCGGCGGCGCGGCGCCGCCGTGGAAATTCTTGCGCGCCGCCTTTGTGTCTCGTCGCGAGGTTATTTTAAGTTCCAAGGGGGGCCCGGTACGAGCGTGTATCGATATTTCAACGTCAGACCGTATTATGCGATGGAAGATGTATCCGAGAAGTATGTCTTTCGAGGCCGAGGCCTCCTCCGGACGAGCGACAACTTTTTGAGGAACGATCTCGAACGTTCACCGAAACTTCCGACTTTTCAATGGGAATGCACAGGAACACCGGATAGAATGTTTTAAGAAGTCCGTATGGAAGATCGGAAAATCCGTCGATTTTCGATTAAACGGTCCGATAAAGGCTGTGACTCCATGTAGGGCGAAATTACTTCCAGAAAGTAGATTTTAAAGACGCGATTCTTGGGAAGAAAGGCGTGCAACCTCGATTGTGTGTCCTTCCCTTAATATCGCGAAGCCTATCCCAGTAGTCTCTATGGGAAGACCTCATTCGGTCGGAATGGGGTTACAAACAGTTTTATATACCTGCGAGACAAAATTACTTTCTAAACAATCCTGGCCGCACAGGCGTCGTTCCGAAGTGACCCGGGAGGAATCCTGACGAAGTTGAAAATTCGACGAGGAAAAGAGTGCTGGAAAAGTTGGATTTGGCTCTGCCTTATCATCTGTATTTGGTACGGTTTCCGTGTGGGAACTTTTACCGCGGATATAAACTCATTCTCTTGTTCTATTTTCTTTTATGTACTCCAGCTGCCTGACAAAACGAAATGTAAAAAAATATCTGTGTAACAATATATAGATATAGCCAGCTCACGGACAATGTTCACTGCCTGAAAAATAATAATTGCGATTTAAATTGGACCAAGCTAACGAGCTGTAACGCGAACGGTGTCTATTTTGCACCGTAATCGTCTCGAATTAAGCTGGCGACAACGAACTGGAAGGACGGTGAAATTAAACAAGTAAGTATATTACGGAGGACAGTTCGGTAAGCACTCGACTCGTTAGTTACGAGTTTTCGCGGATACGTTAATTAAGGATAAACAGGAAGCTACCGCGGCAGCGTACTAACAGCTAGATGCAACTTATTTATATGTTTCTTGCTACTGGTCATTTATTTTAATTATTACGCAACATTCGTGCTGGTTCTCGTAAAGTGGTCTGCCGTAGACTTATGAGTGCTGACTACGAGCAGATTGTTTTTTGGAAAATAAGTCAATCGCAAAGAAACCATGATTAATTAGAGAGGAGCTGTTATTAGAAGTTATCCGTTTTAGTTTAATGTCGCGGAACCTCTTTTTCAAAGCAGAATTGTCATTATAAATTAGATTTTATGTGGCAAACTATCCTGCAATTATACAACCAGCTCGATTAAAGAAAAGTGTGAGATACTACATAATTAAGGATATAACCTACTATTCCAAACCAATTATATTCCAGATATGTAGAATCTTTATTTATGTTATAACATATGAAGGTTACTTCGAACGAGATACTCAGCGTTATAGTTCTTTTTATTACTACGCTTATATTAACTTGCCGTGTTGTAATTGAATATTAAACCTCTTCCTATAGTTCAATCTTGCTGAAATTTTGTATACTCACTTGCTTCCGATGACAATAAAAGTAGAAAATAAAATATATAAAAAAACTTTTTAAAAACCACGCTTATGTTAAAATGCACTAAAAAGGAGAAAATGATTTTTTCCTGGTTCCTCATAAAATACCGAATCCGGTTAAATGATTAATAATATTTTTCCCCAAAATTTTAAGCAATTAGTTCAAAATTTCTTCTGTTATAAAATCATGACATTAGTGATTATAAAAATAAAAGCGTGTAGCGCTATTCTATATTGACGTAATCTTCGTGGGTGCTCCACGCTTTTATTTATAGTCACTAATATCATGATTTTATTTAAATTTATATTAAGTTTTTCTATCTATTCCGACACTAATTTTATAACAGAAGGAATTTTGAACTAATTGCTTAAAATTTTGGGGAAAATATTATTAATCATTTAACCGGATGCGGTATTTTGTGAAGAACCAGGAAAAGAATTATTTTCTCCTGTTTAGTGCATTGTAATATAAGCGTGGTTTGTAAAACGCTTTTTTTTACATATTTTTTGAAACTAGTTCTGGCAGTGTCTCCACTCTTCCTTCCCCTTCTACGACGCTATTCGTACTGGCAGAGAGAGAGAGAGAGAGAGAGAGAGAGAGAGAGAGTAACTTTTTCTCCTCAATTCGCGCTATCTCCCCTCATCTGGCGACACTACATCATCTCAAATTACATGCATGTTAAATTAGTTTCGACGTCTATTAATAAACGACAGCACCTGATAGTTTTATTATTTAATTAATACTTTTATGATCCGTTCTAGCCATGAACAGCGGCCAATCAAATTCCAGACCGAATAAAATGAGCAGACCTTGACGGACAACGCCTGAAACCCCTTGACGTCATAATTGCTCCACATAATCCAGGAATAGCTGGTAATTTTCTCGAGGATCGTAGCCACCGGCGAGGATAATGATGACCGTTAACCCTGGTAGCCTGTCGCGGAGGTTCGTCAAACGTCTTCCATGGAAGTTTACGTGGTCACGGGTCCCCTGGCACGTAAAACTCATCCCGTGACCGAGACGATTTACTCGCCAGGACTGTTCTGTTCGTGACAGGAACTCCACGGAGCCAGCAATCTCGAGACGTGACCGCTTCCGGTCGATTCGTGTAAGGTACTGTTAATTGTCAGCGGAGACTACCTGCACGCTTTCGAGTGTCATCAACGGTACACTGCGAGATTGCGATTTATGACTAGAAAAAACATTTCCTGGTCCTTCCCGAAGGCACATTACGTAATGGAAATTCTGCAGAATTATATATCGAGCTAAAACGTTGCACAGATTTTTTTTTAAATATTTCGAACAACCCTAGGGGGCGCCGTAAAAGAAATTTTGACAAAAATTTTTGACAAGAGTAAATAAGAGCCACGGTTGCGAAAGAGCCTAATGCATATGCATGAACCTGATTGACAAGCTACTGTTAACACGGATCGAGATAACTTTATTAAAGTTTCGTTGGGAGTTTATCGAGCTTTCGAAGTGGTAAAATGCAATTTCGATAGCAGGCCTGGCGGAACGGCTCCGAAGAGTGGAATTTTGCATAAACACACAATTTATTAACGAATATGCAGTTGCTATCAACGCTCGAAGACCGTTTTCGTTTTTCATTAATTGCGTGATCTGGTCCTGTTTCCCCTGACTGGTTGTATATTCTATGCGCGACACGGAGCGGGGAAGAAGCGAAACATCTTGATCACGGCCGACTTGTTCGCTACGCGCGATGTTTTCGGTAAAAAGTCGGCCGCGGGGCGTTTCGTTCGTGTGATGTAATTTCCGATTGGTTCCTCGCTTTCTTATGGCGTTTCCGAAGAATTTATAGCGGATGGCGTTCTTCTTTTAGTGGTTTTCTTGCTCGGTCTTTCCGGCTGGAGGTGGACTCGCGCGGACATCGGAACTTGTTAGGGTGTCCCGGTGGATGGAGCGTATCGCGCTTCTAATGAGAAATTAACGATGCGAGCACCGATCTTACCGTAAAACTTTTATGAAACCCCGGACAAAAAATTGTCATAACACATCTGGAATCAGTAACAGTATTACGCACTGCGCAACGCGGCATGCCGTATCCCCGGGAGCTTGTCCGTCAGTCATTCGTCATACCGTTAACGTGGCGCTGACATAACTCATTATAATACCGATTGCATTGACACTAAACCTACGAATGTATCTGCGATCATGAAACTTTAATTTGTCTATTAACGGATTTATGAAGATGGATACCGAATAAAGAACATTAATCTTTGGCGAACTGTTGTAATTAGGGTGAGATAGTCGCACCCATACGGTTATTATGAATGGTTATTTCATGAAATGAAAAGTTGCGCCAAGAACCTATTGCAGGTTCCTACAAATCGCACATGAGTTTCCAAAATATTTTAACCCTTATACGTTCCTCAGGGTGAACATTCATCCATTTACTTATTTCACATACTGTGTAATAATTATTAATCCCTTTGTGCCTATGTTGTGCGATGTATTTCTTTAAAATGTGACGTTACAAATAAAACATCATTTGCCAATTTATCGTGTAGAAGAAAAATGGGTGAATATAGTTTCCCAGTCTCTTTTATGCAACTATTTTTGAGGAGCGTATGAGGGTTAAATGACAAATTATTTGAACATAATTCCAAACCGTGATTTCAACTGATTATTTGAATCAAGTGATCAAGGTGCAGTGTTAAAAATAAACGCATTAGAAGTTAAAGAAGCGGTTAAACGAGCAGATTGCGTAGCTGTAAATTAGCTAGAAATGGATACGGAAATTCGAAAAAGAGTGCCACAGGCAGCAAGCAGCTCGTTTGCGCGCCTGTTTCTGTCTTTAAAGAAATCTATTATCGGGTGCGAGGCCTGTAATTTTGTGGCGCTCTATACACCCGATATAATGATACTTTGCATCGCGAACGAAGAGTGATCTGCGCAAAAAAAAAAGGAGGAGAGGCAGTGATAAACGCAAGACAGAGCGTCGGGAGAGTCGAAAGTGTGGGGTAGAAGCGACACAGCCCGGGGCTGTCTAAGAAACGCTGAATCGGAACAACGTCGACTTGCCTGGAGGCCGTTCAATTACCGGAGTCCTTCGACCAAGTCGGTTTCTTGCTGTGTTTAACGAATTTCGTGAAACAGCGGAAACACGAAGAAAAAGAGGAGGAAGCAAGGACAAGGAAGTTTGCACGGCTCGCTGACCATACGTTCGCCGACTGTCGTCGACGATTACGTCAGACAGACCAAGGCGGACCGTAATAGCTTGGTACAACAGGGTAGCAAGAAGACAGTGACACGCCTAATGTCGTTCTCCATGCTCGCCAAAGCGAACGCGTAATGGCTCCGTCCGACTCGGCCGCAGACGCCGCCGACTTCGTTCTCGTTTTCGGTCGCAACATTCGCAACCGCTTTCCGTCGAAACGACGTCACGTCGCTCACACGGATTTTTTCGCGGGAACGACGTTTCGAAATCTGCTGAAGAAATATAGCTTCGTTAACGCCGCGGAGCGTCCCGAGGACCCGCACGATAAATTGTTGCGGCGCGGCGTCCTATTACAGATCTTCCCTCGGAATTGGAGCTTCTGTAGAACTCTGTCGGCAGATGATTTTTGATTTGTTTTATTTGGTCTTGCGCGGCAAATAAATATCGAATTCACGATTTTTTGCAGACAATTTTTATTTTGCGTGAAGATCCGCAGTCCAGTGATAATTCCGCAAGACTTAATCATATAACAGTTAATTATTGTAGTTCGACTCAATTATCGACTTAAATATTGTAGTACGTTCGACGTACGAAAACGAAAAGACGTGTTTGATCTCAGACAGAGATTCAGACGGGATAATTTAATTAATTGTATTCGTTATATCTCAAATTAGGTATTAAAATATTTCGTCTTTACGATCGCATTATTCTATTGACGACTTAAATCCTACATTATTTTATTTCTCATCATTTAAAAATTCCAAGAATGAATTTATTCAGATATTTCACCATTTTAATTACAAAATGTGCTCGAATCATGAAATTCATTCAATAATTTTCAGTGGAAGCAACTTTATAATCCCAACAATTGAAAATGAAAAAAATGTGTAATCAATCATTCGAGCAGGAGTGGTTATCTCTTTGGCGAATTTCTTCACAGAAGTCGAGAACAAGACAAACGTTTGTATGAATGGAAAATGCGTAACCCCGATCACCATAATTCCCACAGGAAATTATTTGACGCGAGATCCGAGCGAGATGCAAACAAATAGCAGACGAAAAAAGCTGCCACTGCCCAGGTGTATCATGAAGCGTCACGAAGAGAGAAAAAATACGAAACACGGTACATATTCCACTTATTTCAGCTGTTTATCGTTGACGTTTTCCTCGAGGATATAATAAAGATAAGCAAATCGACGAATCGATTTCTGTTGTATTCGGCAAACGTCGCGCGGTCGCATCAGAGATGCAAAGAAAAGCGGAATGAGTATAATACAGTTTCGAGCGGATATTGTGGGAGAGAACTGAGAGGTACAGATTCGTGACGCTCTATTCTTGGGTGCTCCCGATAAAAGTGTGGTAGTGGACAGTCGAAGGGTTGGGACGGGGGTTGGGGAACATGATATTCCACTTGCAAGTGCCATTCGTGGTACGGCCAGTTAAGAAATTGGAATCGATTTAGTGGAGAGCTCGAGGCTGATCGGTGCCGCGAATACTGGACGATTCGCTGCTAATTGAGATTAATGCTGACTGCAAATTCTCAAGGCAAACGGAGAGTTTCGTGTTCACGCAATAATTACTTACAACGGGGTTTTCACAAATCGTCTCTATTGAGAGTAAAACCTCTCAGATGTACACGTACCTTTAGACATAATAGGGTGAAGTGCCCAACTATGAACCACTTTTTGTGGATGTCACTTTTTGATTATTTTAGAATGCTCTATTTCGACCAAAAAATTACCAGTTGTAGATGCATTTCCTCCCTACAAGATTCTGGGGTCAAGTTTGTTCAACAATTAATACAGCTTGGGAAAAATATTATTTTTGTGGTGTGTCACTTGCAGGCTCCAGCGGAATGGGTTCATAATATGGCACACCTTAAGTCCCTAATATGAGACCTAGTGCCATATTCGGCACCCACACCAAGAATGTCAATATATATAGCTATACCCATATTAGGGAACCCTTGGTAGTGCCATATTGGGAACTCCACGTGGACTGATAATACTTGCTACTGATAAAGAGAAAATGAATTTCAGCCCAAACCAACAGTTGGCAAACATTAATATAAATAAACTGAAACTACAGATATGTCCAAACATTTCAAAATCACTTGCCTTCCTCGAAAAAGATAGAATCGAAACTCTAACCACAAAAATATTCAACACGTGGAGACACAACTGGCGGAGGATCGATACTAAAATCTACAGAATGGTGGGATTACACTGCACACTGTTGAGTAAACATGGTAAACTATTGTTTGAGGATTTTCTCACTAGAGTGCTTCTCCTTTACAAGATATAAGGTAGTGCCATAATAAGGGACTGTACCATATTTGGGCACTTTAACCTAAACATTATCTATATTAAAAACCATTTGAATTAATTACGTCCATATCATGTACAAATGAAATGTCGTCGTCGCCGCGCGAACGAGCAGGGAAAAAATGTATAAGCCCGACGATAAGTCGCGGCGATCGCTATTAAGGTCTTTGCACACTATACCGTCACGGCAGGTAACGGCAACGGACCGCGCGGTCAAAAAGGCACCGCGGTGGTGGTCTTTTCCGTACACTACTGATCGGCACCGCAACGTCACTGAACGACACTTTCAGTGGCGCTCACCACTGGCGCGGGCGTTGGCCGCGCCGTAACTGGCCGTAGCGTAACCCATCGAACGACCTTATCCAGACCGTTCTAGTGGTGAACACCACTGCGCTGGCGGCAACTCGTGTCGAGCGAAGATATTTTGCCAAGACACCTCTGTAGGTTCGACGGTAGGGCACCAGTTCACTATACGCAGGTAGACGGTCCGGGTGCAAGTCCGACAATAGTAATAATGTTGGGGCGTACGGTCGAGTTTTTATTGCTCTATGACTGTATTGTAAAGACACGCTGTAGTGATTTGGTTATTGCGGATTACCGGGGTTTGGGCGCAGTAACTTTCGAGTGGCCAGCATTGGCACTGCCTACGCAATCGCTTCTTATTTTACTGTAACGACTACGATTTTATTAGAGGGATGAAAAGAAAATTTTCGAAGCTCGCGCGAGTCGTTTCTTTTCTTTTCCATATCAATGTGCCATTTCGGATATATCCACAAACAGGATCTTGACTTGGATCTATTCTGACTCTCGCATAACACTAGTTTACAAAATGAAATTGATTTTATGTACATTTGATGAGAGGTAACTTTTCCTATGGATTTTCTCCTGCTGAATTCGAAAATAAAGATGAACATTCTTTTTACGGAACAGCTTTTAAGATATTTTGATTTTTTCAATTTGTTCACTCCTTTTCACTTTAAAAACCATACCTGGAGCTAGATGTGTCCGATTTGGTCGTTCTTGGTACCAAATGAAAGATATTGAAATGATGAGTAAATATGTATAGTGGCATCTTTAATTGGTTAAGCGGTTCAAAAGATATTGATGAAAATAGTCCAGATTTTTAAAAAAATTAAATTTTTAAGCTTATTCTGTGGCAATAGAAACCGACAAAAACGTCCGCTTTCTCTTTATACATATACGTAAAGCAAAAAATAACACCAACCAGAAGTAAATCGGCCGAAAAATGATACAGTTATTAGCGATTGAGTGAATAAATCCAAATCCCACATTTTCTGAATATATTCATTTTTCGACAAGTGGCCATGCCGGCAATGGTTTCCTTTGTTCTCACGTTGATGCCACTGCTACAGCGAAAACTTATTTCGTTTTGAATAAAACAACACATTTTTGATTGCAAAAAACATACGAAAGAACCCAACTCTCTTTATTCTTTAGAATATTTTAGTAATAGTTTTGGCTCTTGCTCTGTCTTCGGTTGGTTTTGGGATCCGTTTCTCTCGCGAGGAACGATATGTAAAACCCTTGATAGCATCGCTCAATGGTCTTAATTTATTGGTGAAATCTCCCACCGTGTACTCTCCTAAATGTACATGAAATCAATTTCATTTTGTAAACTAGTGTAATTAGTAGCCCAATAAAATTTCTGTCCTCGACAATGATTACTAATACTAATAGCCAAAAATTATTTCCATCATCGATAGCGGTTCCATATGACCAAAAAGAATTGTTGTCCGTTATAATGGATATTTATCAGTCAATGATAATGTCTATCATCGATAAATGCAAATTTAATATTTTCAATTAACTAGATTTCCCGAATAACTTTTGTGAAATCCAACGATTACTGCATTCCTTGTGATAAAATATGAACTTTTTATAAATGATTTTTTTATCAAATTAAAAAGAGACTATTGTTTATGGCGTCTAGATAACAATCATCGCAAAATTGGCAGTATTTTTATGTTATGCGAGTAAAATTTCTTTTATAAATATTTAAAACTTTAAATAACTAACTATAGTATAACTAAAATTGTCATGAATTGACAAATATACGAAATCAACGAACCAATTCTATTGTTTGCGATCTTCATTTTATTCGTTTAGTCGTTTTCCGTTCGAACACCACATCGAGCGGCCGGCAAAACATTCTCGCCGAGAATGTCCCTTTTGCCAAGACGTTGCGCGTCGTGTCGGTGCCAGTCTAGTGCGCGCACCTCCATGGAAACTATATAGAAGAAAGTGAACTGTCGGCGCTTGCCGATATCGTGTGCGCACTTTTTCCCGTCCCGATACGTTGCCTCTCTATCCCGTCTACCTGCTGCGGCGATGCGGCCTATTGTCCGCATCCCCATTGAAATACAGAGGAGAGACCCAAAACGGCCTAGCGGTCCGTTGCCGTTACCTGCCGTGACGGTGTAGTGTGCAAAGACCTTTAATCAGCGCGATTAAACGATTTTTCGCGGTGAGGACGCCGACAGAAGAAGGAGGAGATCCAGAACCCTCGCGGCGAAGTCGTGACCCGTGGCTGGATTTTCTAAGCGGGTTTGCGGGGCACAGATTAAATCGCGGATGCTCGGATCTTCGTGTGCAAACATACGGCAACGGCCGTGTCCTGTGTAGCTACACGGTGTTCCGCAACGGTACGCTCTTCGCGAACAATTGCTGATGTCCGGTCGGCACCGTGCGGGGAGCGCCGGGTTATTTACGAGTGGCGGGTAACCCTCGGTCATAGGTGGTTGAGCTGCCTTTCGTGGATGGGGATAATGGGCGCTCGGATCACGACGTGAGGTGTTTGAGTGAGACCTTTGTGTCGAGCCAGGCGCCGTGAAAAGTCAGATTGCGTTAATTAGTCGATGATACGACACAGCGAGCTTGATTAATTGCGTTGCTGTACACTCCTCTATGGCGTGATCGAAAAACTGTTTAGAAAGTTTGTATACAGAACAGAATGGACGCGCGAAAGTTTGCTGCAATTGTTACAATGAACATAAGATATCACGTATTAGAAGACTGCGGATCTTTATGCATTTATAGCATAATTGGATAGGTGAAATTCATGATTGTTGAAAAATTTTCAAAATTGAAGATGTCAATGTATGATTTCTCCCCTATTAAAATCATTAAGGGAAGAAATGATATTCAATTTGGTTTCTATTTCTTGCAATCGATTTTCCTTTTTCAGTAGCAACAAAGGGGATATTTAACAATCCAACTACTTCTGCAATACATCTTTCCCGGAAAATTTTTCGGTTATGAACAAAGGGGTTAACCTTGTTTAGCTGACCGGTATCTAATTAGTCCAGCCCCTGTGGCCGCGAGTCGCACCGCCGCGCGACAACCAACGACGATGATGTTTGAAAACGGCGTGCCGGTAGCCGCCGGTTTCCTATGGTAATAAGCAAACGAGCAGACGCTCTGGCTGAACCATGCAAAAACTAGTTTATTAATATGGGTAGCACGTTCGCTGGATAATCTCCGTCTACCGGCGACCGATCGCCGAGCATCCATCCAGCCTTGCTCCGCTATTAACCGCTAAGGACCGAACGATTCTCCGCGAACTCACCCCGCGGATACTTTGAATTTCTTCGCAACAGCCGAACCCACCTCGCCGGCAAATGATTTATTGCGACCATGCACGCGCGTCCCGCCGCGACTCGCATGCATTAATACGCGAATCGCGCGTTCGATTACATTAACGAACCTGATCACGAGCGAGCGGTCGCGTTACGCGAATCTGTGCCGCGGGAACAAGTGCGATCATGAGAAAATCGATTAGTACCGCTGACTCCACGGTTCCAAAGAGTTCTCGGTCTTTTTAACACGTCGACTGCCACGGTGGCCACCGGTCATCGGCTCTCCCGATTTGCTTAAACACGATTCACAGATTTCTATTCCGAAATGTGTCTTCGTCGAAAGCAGCATTAATATAAATCCCCTTGCCTCGGATAAAATATTAATAAGCATCTCATGAGCCGATTGAAACAAGAACACAAGCCGGCTTTGGCTTTCCAGTAAAGCAGCTTATCGTGACCGGATATCAGAATACTTTTCAAACAAATTCGCTCGGAGGGTCGCCACGAACAACTTACTTTCCTAATCGCGGGTAGCGTCGCATTAACGAGCTCGGGACAGATTACAAGCTGTCTTCGGCTTCCTCCGCGTGCAGAACACCGATTAATCATCGTCCGAAAAGCCAGGAAGAGAACGAGACGAAATAAAAGCAGCGCGAGAAAGATGCGCCGTTAGAGTGCATCGTTAATAAATGAGTTGCACGAAACGTCGCGTCGCAAGGAAATGACTGCGAATAAGAAAAGCGACGTGGCCGATAAGTGAGATCAGATCCTGTATCCTGTGTACTATACACACCGTTGCGACTTCTTCCATCCGCAATGATACTACGGCATTATAATGATCAGATCGTTCATTGTAGTTCGGCCCTCACCAGTCAAAAACGCTTTAAATCGCTCAACTTCATACACGCATACCTTCTGATCTAGTAGAATCCTAAGATTAAAACTTGAATTTACGGCATCTTCTCGTCAAAATCTACAGGTTTACGTTTAAAAAAGTTAAAAATTTCTGGTTCCCTCGGATGAAGTTCAGCCTGGATTAACAAGAACGATAGAGAACTTGCTGCTGGAGCAAGTGCGTAACTTTGAAGGGAATGCCATCTACTCAAAAGAAATGTGATTTTGCGAACTTTCTGAGCAGAGTGGCACTTTTACGAGTAATAAAACATACGAACATAATATTTGTCCGTCGCCGTGAGTTCGAACTCCAGCGAAACCGTCCCGTTTCTAACGATTAACGTATAGCTGGAAGTGCTATAAATTTAATGCAGTTTTTTACGGATCCGGACCACCATGCGACGCGACGCGACACGACACGACGCTAACTCCCAAGCGGCTCTCACGGCAATAAACGGTTTTACAGGGTCGCGCGAACCAACGTTTCACCCCGGGTCCGGCGCGGCGTTCGCGATCCTGCTCTTTTTGCAATGTGAAACGGCGTTAACGCGAAACTGGCACTCGCCGCGCTTGCATTCCCGGACCCCTTTCTTCGAGGAAAAGGAGCGGCACGCGAAACGAAAAAAGGCGCGATGCGAGCCGCATTTTACGCGAACCGGCCGAACCGATGATATTTGCAAAGCTAATCCGTTCGGTGCGCGCAAACTTCTCCCCGCTTGGGACCGTGTTTTTCGTTTCAACGTTGCTGGTCACGTTCGCGTTCTACGGATAGAGGCGTTCTTGCCCGAAGATCTTCTTCCGTCGATCGCAATTGCCGATTGATGCGTGACCGTTTCTTTCGCGAGCCCGTTGTACCGGCCCGGCTGTTTTGCTTAAATCTTAATCTGCAATCTCGCCGATTGCGATTACCTACCTGCCTTCTCCCCACCCCTAGCCCCACTCCCTGTTTTAATTATCCGGCCCGCTAATGGTTTTCTTTTGATTTAATTGAACGCCCGAAAAAGTTGTATCTGATGAGTTTTCTTGCGCGATAGGAGCACCCGTTCTCGGACCGGCAATTTGTGTGTTTTAATTGTAAGACGCGCTCGTAGAACCTGATGTTTTAGATTTATGGTGCTGTGTATACGGGGATAAGCCTGATGCCATAGGAATTATATCCACCTGAACTAGGTGAAAAACCTACCGAGAGCGCTCTTATATTGTTTGCTTTCCCGGGTAATTAACCATCGAACCGCCCTGCGAATAATAGTGACGCAGCAAGTCAGCAGAGTCGTTTATGATTAGATAATATCAAAGTACGTACTAACTTAACCGTGTTTGAAGACATACGGCATTGCTGAGGGAAGTGGGCATTACCAACTTCTAATTATCAACGACTAAAGTAGGAGTTCAATTGTTAATTTCGATTAATGATTGAAGTAGAAAATTCGTCAATCGTTGATTAAATTGTTGCCCAACTCTGGTACTTAACTATTGATCTACTCTCGTAAAATAAAATATCAGCCGGGTCGATACATTGTAACAACTGAGCAGGTATACATGCACATTGCGTAACGAAACAGTTATGCCAATTTACCAAGAAATTACCGACTGATCCGCTACAAGTCGCCGTACCGTTGATGCTGCGTCCGTTCAGCGATTCGAGGCTTAACTCGAACTTGAAATATCACGTTCTTTAATTATATTATTTTTCTCGGTGCTGCTTCCCCGATGAGCGCGTGATTGCCGTTTCGCAGGAAGTTGCTTGCGGACGTACCTGTTTTTCATTCTTAATCCGATACGAGCTGATTAACCATTCCCTCGCCCTGTCCCCTCCCCTCTACCTTTCTCTCCTCTCTCATCGTTGATTTTGTGAATTAAGCGATCAGTTCCTTAATAATTCCCGAGATCTTCCCTTCCGCGTGTTAGCGGTGATTTCATTCTTTTTTTTGCTCTTCCTTTTCTTTCGTTTATTTATCCGAGATCCTGCGAGCTGCGTCGTCCTGTCGATCGAACCGGAAATTAAATGCGCCAGCACACACGTTCGCGATCCTCTCGAGCATGATAGCACCGTCACACCGTAATCACCGTGCAGCGAAAAGTCTGACGATTGACGGCTGAAACCACTGAGTCACGGGTGGTCCATCCGCGTTAGAAACTAGTAGCCCATGGCTCTGTATCATCGACGAGTGTGGATGGGAGCAAGGTACTCAATTACTTTACACCTGGATGGACTTCAACCCGAAGCGATCGCCCTCGTGATTGAATGCGAAGCTCCGATTAATATTCAGTCGTTTTTAATTCGCCGAAAGTTGATTTTACAAACTCATGCTTGTTTGCGGGTCGAGCAACTGGCCAGAATAAAGCTGTCGAGTGAAAGATACAGGTAATGTAACAACAGAAAATATGAAGGATCAGTATTTTGATTATTTTGTGTATAAAATGTTTTGTGTGAATGTAGGAAGTCTGAAGTATGACGAGGACTATTTGCTTCGCGAACGTTCAAGATGAACGGTAAAATCACTACTTTGCGTTTCGTCGTAAATTAACTTCCTCAATCATTGTCGGGAAATCAACCTAGTTGATCGACTCGAGCAATTTTCTAATTTCATAGTACCAGTTCTGCTTAATGTCCATTTACCGCAGCTAACGGGTATTTGCATGAGCAACCGATATGGTCTAGCCAGTTATGCAAATCATTACAACTTATTATCGGGTAACAAGTCTAATATGTAGGTTTGACGGCAATCTTTCACAAAGAAAATCGACTGATTCAATTACCGTTAACTTAATAGTATAATTTATGGTTTTCAACAGGTGTTGCGCCTTCATTCTCCACACACACAGAATATTGGTATAATCTATCATTCATACAATTGTGTACGACAAGAGTATAAATTACAATACAATATAATTTTTAACAATAATTTGATCAAACACTCGGCTCGACCGACGCTCGTATAATTGATGTGACATTCGACGTCGAGAGAAATAAATTCGAAATGATGGCGTAATAAAACACGCGGAAACTGACATTTCATATTTGAACTGTTTTCATAGCAGGATGAAACGAACACTTCAGATAAATCAAACCGATCCTTCGACCTCTCGCACGGTCAAGAACTTCCTGGCGATTTCCGCAGAAAACTCCGGCCGATCTGCGCGGGCACAATTTACACCGCTTGCAGTGCACGACGTACGGGGTCGAGTAAATCATGCGAGGAATCTGCGTCCAGTGTTCTACGCACAACTTCACTGGCGAGCTCGAATTTACGATTCTTCGCCTGCAAAGATAACCGAAGATAGAGTACGCTGGAGACTCTTCTCCAGCCTCTGCTAGTCGGAGACGTTGCCGTGTTCGTGACTGGTAAGCTGTATGTCGGTGTTCCCATGCGCGTAACACTGGTGCACAAAATTATAAGTCACGGTGAAAATGATCGGCACAAAAGAGCCATTTATTTGCAAGCAACGTCTTCATCGATTAAACGATACAACCAACTCAGTTCATAAAAATTGTGGATCCAAAAAGCGTTTGAACACAGTGTTCGAACGTCTTCATCAATTAAACGATATAGCCAACTCAGTTTACAAAAATTGTGTATCAAAAAGTGTTTGAACACAGTGTTTGAACGTCTTCATTAATTAAATGATACAGCCAACTCAGTTCATAAAAATTGTGGATCCAAAAAGCGTTTGAACACAGTGTTCGAACGTCTTCATGAATTAAACGATATAGCCAACTCAGTTTATCAAAATTGTGGATCAATAAGCGTTTGAATACAGTGTTTGAACATCTTCATCGATTAAACGATACAACCAACTCAGTTCATAAACATTGTGGATCCAAAAAGCGTTTGAACACAGTGTTCGAACATCTTCATCAATTAAATGATACAGCCAACTCAGTTTATAAAAATTGTGGATCAAAAAGCGTTTGAGCACAGTGTTTGAACACTTTCTTTTCATAAAGTAAAATGATTACTAGACTGCGGATTTTATGCATTCATGATAAAAATGGCTACGCACAATTTAAAGCAGTGGTCATGTCAAAATGATTTAAGGGCATTAGTGCATTAGTTTCAGTTTAACACTTAACCTACCAAGAATGGTGAAATGACCCATCGTGTATTTTTTGTTTGACAATTATTGAAATTGTAAAGGTGTTTTCATGGTAATCTATTGAATATATTTTTTTACTCCAGTATATATTATAGTAAAAATCGCACAAAATATAAATAAATTTAATCTGTTTATTTTTATGAGAGATACTATACACATCATTCACTTTTGATGGTTGGTAGGATCAATGTTACTAAGATAATTAGTAACATAAACATTTTTTTACTGTGCATAAAAATCCGCAGTCTAATGATTACTGTTAAAAATCGGAGACATTATTAATTTGTAACGCGAAGCACGCATTTTTGCCAGTTTTCACGGAACTGGATAAAATGTAGGATGTCCTCCTTTTGCCCTGGAGTGTAGCTAGCATCTAGTAGGTAGAACTAGCTAGGTCGCTAGGTAGGTGGGTTCAAGACCCTGGAATTACTCGACGCCAGTCTCTCGGGTGAACTTTACTGTCCCCGTCGAGAATAGTATTGAAACGTATGCGGTGAAATACGATGGCCGCTGATGGGTAGTAAAAACTGATGCGGACCTCTACGCGCGATTCACCGTGACGTTGCAGGTATCCCGCCTATGAGTTCTTGCGCGAGCTATTAATTGTAGTTTAAGTTTAAATAATAGTTTTACGACGCTTCGTTCTTCATACGGCAATTGCAATTCATTTTCTTTGGACTATCTTTTGATTGCGGTGTAACCGAGATAATGGCTCCACGTGATAAACTCAATTATCACAGACATTTTATGATCCGTTCTCGATGAATTTCTTTTTGAATTTATGAAACTAAAATATAATCAGGAACGTATGCAAGTCAATTGCCCCCAGGTGTGTGCATGTTCGGTGAATTTTTTAATTTCACTTCTCCTTGGAAACCAGGCTCCATACTGAATACATTAATTTTATGTTCTCCGTTTTGCATATGCGATGCTGGAGAAAATGATAAGATTTTATTTGAAACTTCGGAACACACAGTACCATACATTTCTACTTTAAATTTTCTACCTAAACAGCAATGTGTAAAGTTTTCAATAAATAAAGATATTGAACATTTCTGATAAATGTTATAAAATAAATATTCCTAATCCAAGCGATCCAAGATTAATAGATCGGAGATTCTTTGTAAGTCAATTTGAAGGTTCCACAGAATGAAAAACACCTAGAGAATGATGATGTTCGATCAATACCGAGCTCCCTTCGAATTAAGGTAGAAGCAGAACCGCATTGCTTCCCATTCTCGTGGTTCATTTCTCAATATCTCACGTTCAAGATGAAAGCAACAAATATGAATACCAGAAAGCCTGGCTATCGTAACTGATATCGTTACGCGATTAGGGTAAATGACACGGTGGATCAATGGATAAGGGAACGGACCGTAGGGGGATTCCAGCGAGGCCAGGGTCCATGCATTATTGCCATCGCTCTATCGTATTGAATCCGAGTAATGGAGAATATCCTCTACAGTCGGCTGACCCAGGATCACGACTTACGAATAATAGCCGAGTACAGCTCATCTATCCGCTGGGCTACATCGATCTTATATACGAACGAGTGGCGAGCTGATTGGCGCATCCTTATAAGCCGCATACAATATCCTAGCGGTCCAGGAACTCATTATCCACCACCTACCTTAAATCGCCTACGTTCGAAACGTGTTACGTCGAACCTAACGTCGTGCGAAGAGGTCGAAGGTCCCAGAGTACGTTGTTATCAACTACGGCGCCCAATTGGTTCCCTTCTACGGTGTTACGTTCCGTACTCTTCATCTGCCTCTTCTAGCGTAGCATATCTTTTTTTCTTTTATTTTCTCTGCAATTTATAACTTCATTTTCGTAGACAAATGTTCGCGATGCGCTAGGGATAAATACTCGACTGCACTGATGGGAGCAGGTAATTGGATGAAAATTGTGCGATCAGATTGTGTTTTACGGTGTTATGGTTGACGGCGCCCCATTCACTGTGGGTAACGTGTGCGAGGTATAGACACACGGTTACTGAATGATGGATAGATTATTCAGTAATGATTGGTCAGCCAGTCTTTATGAATAATAACCGTCTGATGCAGTGAACGGATCCGCTAGGTCTGGGTTAAGTCTTGGATTCCTCGCACTGGAATTTAAAGTTTTATCATTTTTTTTCTTCGAATTGTGTAATATTACATTTAGAGAAGTTGAAAATTTTTGGTCCCCTGAGTGAAAGCTCAGCCGCAGACTGAGAAGAATCATAGTAAGTTCTTTTTTAAAAACGAAGAAAGATAACGGTGTGTCCGACTGTGCTCTAGCGGTTTCCCACTGATTCTGTTTCCATCTTCTATGGAGTCGCACAACAAACCTATATCATTGGAACTGTCCTGTAATCGATTTACCGTGGAGCCAGATTGATTCTCAGGCCGCAATGTCCCCTGTCTCACAGTGGTTCTGTCTGTCCGAGAAAAACGTAGCTTGTTTCGTTCCGGAAAACCACGAACCCTCGAAACGATCGTTACCTTCCCGCGAGACAGTGGGCAGCGTTACGCGGTCGACGGGAATTTCACGATTTTACGCTCGACTGCGGCATCGTAGTCGTTACGCGCGCCCAGGTCTGAATAATATCAACGAGTGAATATCGTTCTTGGTGCGCTCACCTTGCTCGTCGAATAAAGCGCGCTATTACGCGCAATGAATGTCGAGCGGCGAGATGAAATATATCCGGTTTATCGTCCTTATGCTCGTCACTCTTCATCCCTTTCACTCTTTCCCCGTGTGAACACGGAAGTTGCCGTTCCACCGACACGCCTTCCCGGAAGGATAAAGGTCCATATAGTAAATATTGAAGTAAATAAAGCAAATAAAGTTATATTCATCTTTTGATGGAGTCCGAAATTGTCCGGAATGTGTCAGTGGAGTGGGGACGAGTCGGAGTGGGAACGCGTAGTGGAGTAGGGAGCGCTGGCGCGCGGAGTGGGGATCGCTGAACGCGATCACGTACTACCTATGTTTAAAGTTTCAAGTCTCTAGCTCATCGGGAAGTGGTTTAAAATTCGATTACAAGATTTGACGCATACAACAACGACACGGCAAGCTAATATAAGCGTGGTAAGAACCACTGAGGTCCTAAGTTAGGACTCCTAACCTTAGAAAGGTCCATTGATAAATATTTACAAAAAGGGGAGCCGTCCCCGATTTTTACGACCTTTCAATCGTTGGCACTGAGATGCCACTAACATGGATTACGTCGGAAAAGATGTTTACGTCGCTAAACTTGTTTATATTTAACGCAATAACAGTCGGCTTTTGTTGTATCCGACGGCAGAACGTGGTGGCTACGGTGCGCGATTCTATCCCGTATTCAGGAGGCTGCAATGTCTGGCTGTGCCTCGTGTAGATGTGCCCAGCCGCAGCGAAGACATCGTGGCATACATGCTTGACAGCGTGAACTTTGTTGACCTTTTCAACCGTGCGCGGGGGTGACTTTGGAACCAGGATCTTTCTACCACACACTTCTCTAAAGGAATCTCGACGGTTGAATTCTAAACCTTGGCTGATGTTCGTATTGTATTTCATTGTGTTCGTCGTGTAGGTAGCTGGATGTCTAGCAACGAGAAAAGGAGGATACTGATGTTTATTGGCTGTGGGTTTGAAGGAGGCAGGAACGTAAGGTGTTCTCAGGTGTCTTATCAATAATATCAGGAAAATATTGTTGCTCCTGGATCGAATTACTACAGCGACTTAGCAATAATGTAAAGCAGCAAACATGTAAAATATTAACATAATACAGAATAAGCAAGCACTTTTGTGCTCATTTAGATGAATCGGCTCATTTTCTTGAACTTGTTACTGGACTGAAGAACTGTATGCAATTTGTGAAAGGTAATTTTTATTAAAGCGATGCAGAAATTGGTTATTATTCATTGGTAGGTTCCCCTGTAAGCGAAACAAACCCATAAAAAACTTCAAAAAAGTAAAAAAAATAGGTTCCCTTGCAAGCGAAATAAATCAGGAGTCAATTGGCAATGTATTTGTAAAAGAAATCAATTGAAGAAGTCTTAACTTCGTTAAGTTGAATGGAGAACGAAGTTCAGCGTGCAACAATCTATTGGATTAATTGACTTGCCAAGAGACCGACCGAAGGCACAGGGTTGTTGCTACTCGGCAGAAAGGTTCCAGTACCATTTCTCTTCGAGAAACGATCTTGTCGCTGACAAAATAGCTACAGCGGATAACAATCTCTAAAGTAATAGCTCGCGGTCTGATTTACGCGTCCGAAGAATCTTATTGCCGACGTCCCTGAGTTACAACGCGCCTCGAGGGCTACAGCTGTCGAACCAGTAGCGAGTGCCTTTAGTGGCACGGATTGTGCAAATTTTATTGCGATCACCGTGCTCGATCACAGATATCCGATGCTGCTGCGAATTAGGACGCACCTGTCGAATCGAGCGAGAAAACAATGCGGAACGCTTCTTTTCTAATCTTCGCTGTGGTAAATTTCGTTCACAGATCAATTTATTATCTGTGAAATTAACAATTAGTACACATATATTCATCAGAGAATTTTTTTGAGAAATAAATTGATGTCACAGATTCTCAAAGAAATTAAAACTTTCTACATACTTTGAAGCTGAACTTTAAACACGCGTAACTTTTGAACCAGTGGATTCCTAAGATTAAAACTCAGATTTTGGACATTTTCTCGTGAAAATCTACAGGATTACATTTTAAGAAGTTACAAATTTCTGGTTTCTCCGGGTGAAGTTTAACCCACTCTTTAAAGGTAACCTAAAAATAAATATTAAAGTGGGTATATATTTAGACTATCCAGATTATTCACTGTTGGGTTAAACAAGAGGAGTATTAGTTCGTAATTGTTTTACAGCCCGGATTCTCGGCGATTCGCCGCACCGTGTCTCGCGAAAAATCGTGGTCGTCATATCGCGTGAAAATCTGCTCGACGGACCGTAGGTGGCAGCCGTCCCACGATATTAAGATTAGACGGAAGGATTCCACCGTCGACCCGGATAGTTCGATTGCTTTGAATTCCAGTTCAGTGAACCGCGCGGCCGCATTCTTGTCCCCCTTCGGTAAATATAAATCATGAATTCCGGGCTCCATCGAGCCGGAGACGACAGCTATCTCGATGATGGAATTAGAAAGAGGAAAATCACTGGCGGATTGAAAAACTCAATCGGTGCGATGCACTTTATCCTATACATATAGTTGAGCTTTTTCTATTCCCCTCTCGATGTTGATTCTCAATGCTTCTCACAGTACTTTCTTATACTTGACAATACAATGTTTTCAACCCATTTGGAATTGAAAATTATTTTCTTATCCACAATGGTTTCATTATCAGGAAAAAAATTGGATTCACTCGATTTGTCGTGGCGAATGGTTCTGCTAATAAAAAGTAGAAGTGGCTCATAGTAGTCATAGAAAATAAAGTCGTAGGGTAATTTCGGGACAGATGCACCACATTTTGTTTTCTGTCTATAATAATTTTATGCAGAAGAATTGAAAGCGTAGACAGTCTTAGTTGAATTGTTTAACTCATTAATAATATAATTAACTCTTTAATAAAATGTAACGTTCACAAAGGCTAAAACTTTTATATTAATATGTTAATATACTGTTTAAAAAAAAGGTCGAAAAAGTGCATCTCTCCCTAGGGCCTGTGGTTAGATGCATTCCTAATTGGGGATAGACGCACTCCTTTATTCGAAGCCTCTTCTCCCTACTTAATTAACTACCCTAAATTAGTATACATTGTACATGTTTCATGGAGCCATTTGTGGCATTCGGAACAACAAATCCAATCTTCTTTAGATGTGGTTGAATAATAATTTTCCAAAAATTCGATACAATGATTATCAGAATCTTCAGGACTGTTTATGATTTCAGTTTTAATTTATCGCTTTGTAATTAATTGAAAAAGAGAAGCTCCTGACAAAAACGAATGCCTAGTATACTTACATGAATTACTGGTGCGTCTATCCCTAAATTGAGGGAGAGACGCACTTATACAAAAACAAGAGCCAGTACAAAAAATTTTGTCAAAAATACTGATAGTTAATTTATCATTTATACTTACCACTTACAAAAATATTTCGCCAGGAGTTCGGAGCAGTGGAGCACTATGAATTTTGTATGCTTCTGTTACACGTAAATGATGTGATACACGTGTTCTTCGAAACTAGGTTATTTGCATAGGTGAAAACGATGTAAATGACCCGCGAAGTACAGTTTAAAATCGTCCAGTATTGCCACAATAAAATCTGGTGCATCTATCCCAATGGTGCATCTATGCCGAAATTACCCTAATAAAGACTTTCTTGTCGTTGTAATCACGATTTTCAATTTCCCTGTGATCCCTAGAAAAATGTTTCGCGTCCCCATTAACTACACGCAGTGGTCCAGGCGACCGATTTGATTAGGTCGTCTTCATTAGTCTAGATTTCATGCGGCGAATCGATAACCCGTCTCGATAATTTGGTCCAACGACGAAGATAATTTGCATCGCTAATACGCCGGGTAACAGTGTCAACGCTGATAACTGCAGCGAGAGGAACGGCCGGTACGTGTAATTCGAGCCTAATTATACGTGCTCGGGGTTCGAATTAAAACGTGGAATCACTCAATCGCGGCCACCAGACCATGTAAACGTCTCGCTGCCGTGGACTCGGGAGGGGGGTTCATCTTTTCCCGCGAATCACCTTACGAACGGGTTTAATTGCCCTTTTTACCCTAGCGATTATAAATACTTATCGTGATGCACATCTTCCACCGCCCGTGTCCCCGCTGATAATCACTCCGGAGGATTTTTCGCGACGAATTCGCGCACTTCGAGACGAGTTATTAACTTCGCCGCGACGCGACGACTCGACAAGACTCGACGGGGAGATCGAGCAAGAGGACCATGACGAACACCGCAACAAAAAATGTGCTAATGGCGAGCGTGAATCGCAGTACGCAGGGTTACGCACTTGCGTGACCAGTTGTTCTGCTCTAATAACGCGTCCAGACTCGCCGGAGGAACAGGACACGACCGACGAATGTGAATCAGCGGATTTTTCGCGGTCGCGAACGGCCACGACAAATAGACCCAGCAAGATCGGTAGGTGGCCACCGGGTAAACCAGCGTCGATGATTTACGGAGACGCTATGACACCATCAACCTGTTTTCCTTGCCCGGTTATCGTTAAATACTGTGCCTCGAACAACCGCCCCGACCATGTTGCATCGATGCCCCAAGGTCGTCGTACAGTGCTCCACAAAACAATAAGACACTTTGCATGTTTCTACACTGCCCTGCAAAATTAACGGAGCGTTCGATCCTCGCAGAAAATTGTCGATCTTTAAGACAAGATAAAGATTTGAAGACATCAGAAGGAACAGTGTAATGTACAAATTTAGCGACGAGATTCTACGTTTAATACGAAATATGTAAGTATGTAAAGTGTCTTATTATTTTGTCCAACACTGTATAACCGGATTGTCCGGATGGTAGATCGTGTCCCGTGCGCCGGTGAATTCAGCGTTGAAAGCATGATGCCGATTTATGCGTCTCCGAGGTTCCTCTGCGCTGTTGTTCCCGGGAATTTACTCGGTGCTGCTGAGGATGATCTGCGCGATTCCCCACAGCGTTTGTCATTTTGAACGTGGAAGACTATAGTTAGCTGTGTTGGTTTTGTATGCCGCTGTTTGTAACAGTCGAATTGTTCAAGTTGGACGAAAATTTCTGTTCCGTGTTTCACTGGTCATTTTATTCCCGGTACACTACAAATGATTCGAGTAAACTGAAATTGAAATCAGGGACCGTAACTGTTATAATCAAAAAGAAAAAAGTCATAGAATAACAAGTACATATTTCGAATTGGTTAAAGGATTATAAGTAACCTTGAGAGAAATTCATTTCGATCACTTATAACAGTTATCAATGAGAGAAATTTATTTCGATCGCGCTTATAACAGTTATCGAAATAAATTTCTCTCATCGATAACTGTTGTGAGCGATAGAAATAAAGTTCTCCCATCGATAACTGCTTTGAGCAATCGAAACAGTTTTTCTTCATCGATAACGGTTATCGAGGAGGATCCAATTTTTTGGACACTAATAACTGTTATTTGTAATCAAAAAGTATAAAAATCGATATTTTTTAATCATTTAGTTCTTCGAATTTTTTTCTTTATATTTTGTCTACAATATCTCAAATTTCAATAATAATCAACTTTTTATTAATGATTTTTATCGTAGAAAATTTTAGAATAACTGTTACTTTTGGCCCCTGATTGAAATGATACGTCTTTTTCATAGATTTTCGATGTCGAGTAATACACGAATAAACAAACGTGTTTAATGATTTCAAAGAATCATTCGCACAGTTTATTCCGATTAATTGTACCTACTTAAAATATACCTGTTGCTTGTAATGCTACAAAAAAAAACGGTCAAGAAATAAATTGCGAGATTTATGGACTGGAGGGAACCGGAGGATACTGGATCTTGTTGAAGCTAATTGGATCTGGCTGAAACGAGTACGAATGAGCTGATCAAAGATGAACTGATTCGATAAGAATAATTCAAAATTCGTTTTTTTTTCGTAACGAATCTTACAGAAGAATTAAAAAACAATTTAATTGAGATATTTTATACACTTGACGCTGCGCTGTTAAATGGAAAGTTGAAATTGGGCATAAGTGGAAGTTAGTATCAAGAAGAAAATGACGATCGTCGGATGAAGGAGGATCAGAATGAGATCTGTATCAGTACTGGTCGAGCAATCAGGCAATGAAGACGTTTAATTAAGAACGCCATTATTCCTTATTAGCTAATGTTACCATAAGAAATAGTTACCATCGTGATATTAGTAATTAGGTTCCAGGTACGTAGATGTTTTCTCATACTTGCTTGATTAATGGATTCAATTAAATCGGGCACTAATATGCACGCATTAGGTAATGATTATTATAATTAGCACTAACCATATGTCTTCTTTCATTTATTATACGTTGAATACTTGTTTTGTTCTGTTACCTCCATTCATAGTTTTGGTACATTATGTTGGTCACGAATCTTCTCGAGGTGGACGTACTTCCGAGATTTCAAGGTGACCTCTGTTTTTTTTTAATACGGAACTGTATGTTTTTATTTAGGCAAGCAGCCTAAATTTTATTTATTTAGCTACACGGAAATACATCCACCTGGAGTAGATTTAGAGTAATATAGGGGTAAACTTTACTATATACCGGTCTCAAAATTTCTGCCTTTCTCCTATAAATTATGATGTATTTGGTATGTAATCCAGTAGATTTGTACCCGGGGCGTCTGCAGATCGAAGTTCCGATCCTGTAGGATCAATGGTTCAGAAGCTATGCTTGCTTAAAGTTGAGCAATCTGCAGTGTTTTTCACAGGTAAGGGCGCCGCCATATTGGTTTGTAGTGACGACTGCGAGCCGCTTATCCTACAGGATCGAAACTTCGATCTGCAGCCGCCCCAGGTACAATTCAACTGGATTATATACTACATCATAATTTATAGGAAAAGGCACAAATTTTGAGTCCGGTAAAGTAAAGAGCAGCCTAATATAGAGTAATATAGCAACAGAGTAAGTTTCATTTATGTGAAATATTTTTTACGTATTCGGATAATGAGGATACGAATATGGAAGGCTCCACTGTACTTTGATCTACACAAAAGAACGGAGTCCCTTATTAGTGTTCGAAGCGTTTAATGGTAACTAACCGTTCAATAGATTACGTTCGCGTCCGAACAGTCGTAGCACTGGAACAGCTCTAATTCCCACCAACTGAACTCAATCGAACAACCTCGACGAAGGATATTCAGCTTGTGGATCAGGCAGCCCAGCACCCCGGCTATCTAATAAACAGCACAGCCGCGTCCCATAAAGTAGCGTAATACAATACCTACGCTATCGTTTCGCGTGGATCCGCAGCTGATACACAGGCGGGCCCATCGCAGCAGTTTCGTTCCCGATCAAAGAAGACTCGGCGTACTCGTTTGTACGTCCTCATGTTGATGCACCGTGCCCCGCGGGCCCGCGTATCTCTCGCTATAGGGAAACAATAACGCAAATCCGTACATGGTACATACGGATCGTGCGCGCCGCTCGCGCTCGCCCGGTGCATCGAGACATTCGGTGCATCGATACATGCACCCTGGCGAATGCCAATTCCATTTGTATTCCAGCCACGTTCTCGCGTCCTTCTACTCGAAGACCAGCCTGCGCTGATTGTTTCTGAAGCGTTCGTATAATACGCGCGACCACAAACCGACTCGCGCGTGTATGCATGTAAGAACCTGCACCCGCGAGATGCACCGTGCACCTCGACATCCACGACGTAGCCGAGGGTGCGCGTCAGTGCGCGTGACATTTTCCGCTCGCGATTGTTCACCAGCGACTGTTCCTTATGACAGTTTCTAAGAAGCTCAAGGAAGATTAATAATGGAGACACGTTTAGATTAGAGGACGCTGCTCTTCGTCCCGGAACAGTGGTGCGAATTGGACTCTAATCCGCAAACAGACGAAATTTTGCTGAGGAAGCATGCAGTGAATTATTATAAAACGGACTCCAGTCTTGGTGTTCATGCTCTCGGAAATGTGACCTTCACTGACATTGGAAAATCTATTTTCTGTTATCTATATCTGTAATCTATTCGATTAAACTTTTATTCGAATAACATCTTTATTTTACTCGTACTTTGCTGTGTGTTACTGAATCTTAAAGGGTGCACACTAAATCCATACAGACTTTGATGAAAATGTGGGAGATAATTCTGGAAGAAATATTTGCCACGTATTTCTTCCTTTATGGATATCGTTCGTGTTGTAGGGGTGAAAATGACCCTCAAAGTTGGGGATAAAAACTTTTATATTGTTTGCAAATTTTGTTACGAAACTTCCATCTATTTTGATGAAAGTTCACGTCTGCGATCTATGTATATACTTATATTATACATTTAGTTTGTTTAAAAGTCGAAGATGGCATGATTTTCTTATGTGAACGACATTCTTCAAGTATGACAACATGGGAAACTGAAACGGTGGTTATAGCCTATTCTACTGGTTCGGTACCCAATCATTGTACTTTATACCTCTATTGTTATGCATTCGTTTTCTCGACCCCGCGCGGACAGTTGTAGCAGAAACGGGGAAAAATATTCTGAGCACGACGCAGTGTCTATACAGTTAGGAGCATAACTGATAACTTTAAGTCAGAATAACATTTTTATGAATGGACCAAACAATTTCAATTTTTCTAGAAGGCTAGAGTGTGTGTGATCAGTTATGCTCCTAACGGTAGTCTGCTTTACCCACAATAAACTCTTCATGAATTATCTCCGTTTTACAGGATTTACCATAATTGATTATATAAATTTGTTCATATTTCTCATAGTTCATATAATTTGTTTATTTCTTAAAGAACAACGTAATTCCATCTTGTGTGAATTGAAGAAGACAAATCGATCTCACTTCCATTGAGACCACTTTAAACAACACAGCGAGAAACTAGGTGACACCTACTTTTGCTAAAGATGAATGAGCGAAAAGGTGCATCAATCAAGGGAAATTCGAAGCTGACCTACTTCATCGTTGAGGCGAAAATTTCGCGTCTGAGCAACTAAGGAACCTGGAAATTCCCTTAAGAAATCGACCTCATTGCTAAGAAACGTCGTCTTTAATACAAAGAAGAAATTCGAGTTTGACCTGAATAATATCAGGTTCCTTATCCTAATCACGTACAAAAACTGTAATCTCAATCATCACATCATTTTCTTATAGTCGAACAAAAAGTAACTGATTGGCCAATCGCATTAGTAGTTACTGGAACTTGAAAGTACCTCGATGGTATAAAGTGTTAAGCACAAGATCCCCATAAAACTTTGATCCGCCACCGATTGCAACGTTATATTTCCTACAATCAAGCGAAGGGCCGCTAGTCGGCTAATCGAATTAGTAGCCACCGGCGAAAGAAATGGGAGTCGGCGGTCTCATGGGACGAGCAACAAATTGCACGTTTCACGATGCTGTAAATCAGACACGGGAATAAGACTTCACGCCTTCGCGGATAGGACACGGCGTAAAGTAAACTCCCCATCGGGATATCGACGAGAGCGATCGGTGGATGCGCGAAAATTGATACTTGCGAGTGATATCGCGGAACAAATCTCCGGAATCAGGATCAATGGCTATTGGCGGACGCATAAATCGCGCCGCTTTTCCGCGTAGCGGTTTTTTGACGTCGATCGGTGCATCGAATGCATTCACACGAAGGCCCTTATACACGTTGCAAGCATCAAAGCGGCTGAACGAGCAGGAATTGCAATAAACGGCGTGCATTTCACGCGAGGCGAAGTCTATCGCGTCCACCGAATTATATGTGTCCGTTTACAAGCCGCGTTACGTCGTCGCCCGGAGCTCTCAAAGATTCTATCTTGCGTGAACCGCGGACACGATGACGCATTGTGCGAGAGGCGAACTGAACGTCAGCTCCGTCGAGCGTGGAAAACGTCTGAGTTATCGGAGACACAACACCTGGAACGTGCCAGCAATTTTCCGCGTTGACGGCAAGATTGAGGGTGAAGTCTTCCTCGAGTTTTACCGGGAACTTCTTCCTAACCTTTTTAGTCGTGTATGCGATTTTACGCTTCTGCATTGAAACCAAGCTCTCGTCGTTTCAGGGTGCAGCCTTTGGATATATCCTACCCTTTGCATCATCAATCTGTGATTCTGACAATGGCAAAATAAAACTTTTTATATTTTAAAACAGCTCCGACTGCAAAGGGTTATTATTTGTTTTACCAAATCAGTTTGTCTGGCCTGAGACAAACCCTTGAATTGAAATGCAAAATGAAACGTTAAAAAATTTAAAATAGCTACGACTGCAAAGGGTTATTATTTGTTTTACCAAATCAGTTTGTCTGACCCGAGACAAACCCTTGAATTGAAATGCAAAGTGAAAGATTATGAAAGTTAAAATAGCTCCGACTGCAAAGGGTTATTATTTGTTTTACCAAATCAGTTTGTCTGGCCTGGGACAAACCCTTGAATTGAAATGCAAAGTGAAAGGAGGCGCATTGCAAGCCGTCGGATAAGATCAAAAACTCGCGCGGCGTGTTCATTCGGAAAGACTCGATCCTCGGCAGAAAAAGTAGTTTTTCATAAGAATATGTTTTAGTGGCAGTGTTGCTCTCGCGAGTTATTTATGACGGTACATCATTCCCCTCTGGTATTCAGTAACGGGCCACGTTTGCTTCCACGCTGCGCATCTCATATTTCTCACTTTATTCAGATTTCATAATTTTTTGTCTGGAGATAACAGTGGAATTGTGAGTACCTCGCGCCGCGACTAAATTGTTACGTAAATTCTGCACGCACATTACTATACGGCCGAGGAATCGGAAAGACCTTCTCGGTAAATGAGGTTTCTTGCGGGAATATTTTTTAATAAGACTGTTAGAATATTAATAAAATAGATTGCGGATCTTTATGCATTTATCAAGAAATTGGTTGGCTGAAATATAAAACAGTAATAGATTAGAAAAATTCGTAACGAAGTCATTAAGGGATGAAATCAATTTTTATTTTATTCTTGCTTGCCACAATCAATGCAGAATATTTTTATTTTGCATAAATATCCGCAGTCTGTTAACAGTAGACGTATCGAGCTCTAAAAATGGTTGGCATATGTTGCCCTATAAAAACCACATCATAGAATTTATATAGATTTTCTGTGGTTTTTATTATAATATGTGCTTGGATAATTATAATTTCTATGATTGTAAAATAAAAAACCAGAATCCGGACATTTGAACGGTGATGGTAGTTTTAGTGTTAATAAAAAACAAAAGCTATGTGATACATTCGATATTATAACTAATCCAGAGAAACGAGAATAAAGTGCCTGTATCGACTTTAGACAACGGGTTTCAAAACACAACGAAGAAAGCAACGAAAGGGAAAGGCTGAGGATCGCCACGACAAGCTTCTATTACTGCAGCTGCGGCAATTTTTCTCATTCCTCGGCAGTCCGTGGTACCACCTGGACGTTTATCTTCACGACCGGCGATATTATAATCCTCTCATAAATTTCTACGATCCGTGAAACCTTTAAAAAGACAGGAACGAGCCAGCCCGTAGGAGAGTTCTCGTTTTATTCGGCGGCGCGTTTCATTCGCCGTACAACGATCCTCCGACTGCCTTCAAATCGTTTCTCCGCGCGCAATTAACGCAATTAACGCGTAGACGATCCGCAGGATTCTTATTATGATGTTATCTGTCGCAACAGGCAGCCTCGCCGAGGGATTGGTTCAATCCATCCACCTGCGACACGTGCAAGAGTTAAAATCAAAGAATTTAATTTTAATATTTTCCACGAGGATATAGTCTTATTTAAATGCATTGTACTTGTGTTTCACAAATTCATAAAACTCTATTATGGCGAAGTAATTGCGCAAGAAATCAATACATTCCATAATTCCATTCGGAGGTGTGGATTCACCCCTAGGCCGGATGACCACTACTTTTTACACACCCTGTACAAGTCGTACACAGTGCGACAAGTGAGGAGAAATCGAATCATTGAGATTTCTTCGTCCTAAAATAAGAGTATAGCCAGTGCGTCGAGGTAAAGGAACAAGAGAATGGGTACTCTCAACTCTCAACCGCAATACCTAGAAAGTGAAAACCTGGAGACTCGCGTCGTTTTTGCCTTGCAACCACACAGACATAACTCTCGCTTTCTCGTTTCCGCGACGAAGCCCGCTAGGGAGGTCCGCAGGATCCGCTCGGTATTCCGCAGATCCTTATCTATCCTCCGTGTAGAAGTTTTTGCCGGCGGTGGACAAGCCACGGCAGTTACAGTGTTAGTGATAGTGTTAGTCACAATGGCGCGCGACCTACGATGCTATAAGTTTTCATTATAATGCCAGGCTGGCTCGCGCGGATGATGACCATAGCTCACAGCTGTCAGAACGATGTCGCACGAACGGAACTACTAGTTTACACCCATTCTTCTCGCCAAACTGCTCAACCGCGCTGTTTCGTCCGGGTGCTCTCATCGACACCGAGTTTGTCAACAATGTTTTTCATCGACATCGGTCTCAGACTTATAAGAGTTATTGTTACAGTTCATTATTATAGTTATTATCATCAATAGTCTTTAGACATAATACACAATATAGGCGATTGCATGTCTATATTCATTTTTATTAGGTTGTTGCATATGAAATGTCCGATATTAGAATGCAACTCTTATAAAACGTTTGGATCAAGAAATGCTATTATAGTCTACATATACAGTGAGTGTAAAAAGTATTCGTACGCCCTTTAAAACAGAATAACTTTTTTATAATTGTACCAAACGACCTGACTTTTTATAATCAATTAGAAGCATTGGTTTACGAAATGATATGCAAAAAAATTTTACAAAATTTATTATTTACAAGGTTACATGCAAAAATAAAAATGGCATTTTTTAATGTTAATCGATTTCGATGAAATTTTCAGCATGTGCATAACTAACATAGATCTACAAAACATATATATTTTAAATTTTCATTAAGGGTCTAAATAAAAAAGTTTTAAAAAAATGCCTTTTTTATTTTTACATGTAAACTTGTAAATTATAATTATTTGGAAAATATTTTTTTCATTTCATTTCGTAAACCAATGCTTCTATCTGATTATAAAAAATCAGGTCTTTATTCAATTCGGTTTATTGTTACTAAACGTACCATGACCGGTAATATGACCGGTTCCAGATTTTTTATTTCACAATTAATAAAATAAAGATGCCTTCATAAGAAATGATTTAATAAATATCTTTATTAGAGCACATATTATAAAAACCGCGCGAAGTCTGAATAAATTCATTCTTGTCGTTTTTATAGGCAACCACGTGCCTGTTACTTTTATAGTTTTATATTTACTGTTTAATTATACTTTTAAATAAAGTTTATTTCAACGTCAACCAACACGACCGTCGCGTGTTCCTTTTATATGTCTGGAAAAATAACTTATTGGCAATAGCATTATATGATTTTTTGTGAAAATGTTGTGATTAATTAACTTACTAGTCGTTAATGGCAAAAAAGAACTACAAAATCAAGATAACAATCTTGTAAATGAAAAACGTGTATGACTACAATATCTTATTTTTACCGTAATACAATCGAGAAACTTGAAATTTTTAGATAGCATTGGGTATACAAAATTGCGTTTGTTTAATGTCACTGCTAAAACTCGGACATTTTATATGCAACAACCTAAAATATTGGCTAAAGAATTTAACCCCTTGCCCTACAATATCGTGTCTGACTCGTGTTAAAGATTCTGAACAGAGTCTAATAAATATATGTGTGCTATTAGTTTCTTTTAAACCGAAATAAAATTCTACTTTGGTTTTGTTAATGTAAGCTATTGGAGAATATATATATATATATAGGCATAAAATAGATACAAATTTTCTCCTTTTTTAAGAAAGTATGACCCACAAAAAAGTTCTAATCATTAAAATCGTAAAATAAATCGTAGGACAAGTGGTTAATGACATACAGTACGACCTCGTTCGTTGCACACTAGCGACTCCCACCACGAGGTGTTCAAGGTTCTAGAACTCGTGGTGGTGATTCTGATAACTATACGTTTTTCCGAGCAGAGTAATGGGTGAGGGAATACGAAGTGGGAAAGTAGAGAAACGGATTGCGCGATTGGTTACCTCTTTGGTTGCACAACCGGGATTTCCGTACACATTTTACGGCCCCTAGTGCAACGAGCGAGGTTCTACCGTAACCCGTTTCACCGGTGTTCTTCGTGTCTTCTACCCTCAGTTTCCTCCAGTTTCGCTTTCCGCCGAGCGCGAAGAATTACGTTTCTCATTGCGCAGAGTGCTCCCCGGTGACCCAGATGCACCCGACACCGTGCTTTAATTTATTTGGTAATGACGAGATACTGTACAGACACTTGGCTCTCGGAAAGTGTTCTCGGTCCCGTTTACCGACGCTGCCTGACTGAACTTCTTTGTCAGGCTGCTCCGTAAATTCCGGCGTTCTTGAAAAACGTTGCCTGTAATTTATCGGCCGCGTGGCCGTGTTCAAGAAAATGAAAGGGTACCGCTTCCTGTCGCCATTTTGCGTTGTCATTTTAATTTTACGCGGAGCATCAATTTTATATACATATATCAAACGCTCCTTTGAATTATTCATCGGAATTAGAATATAATCGACGTACTTTACGGGCATATGCATCGAATGCATTTCATCGCGGGAATTGTTTGGTACATACTTCCAATCTCGTATTTTTTTCACGTAGTAAGGCGAGGTTTAGAAGGTGGCCTACGGGCCGCTAGCGTGTAACGTGAAAACGTTTTCGAAGATTGCTGCGGTTAGACGAATTGGAGGGTATTACGTGGGTATTTACTGCACGACGGTATTTTTGCGGAACGATAATTAAAGGTTCTTCCGAGCCTGTAGCGGTGCTCCGGGACCGATCATTGGCCTGTATCGCGATGATTGCACTTTGACATAGAAAGGAATTTCTTCTGGTCGACGATCTGCGTATGTACCCCGAAGGTCGAACCGCAAATTTGCTTGGTCCCTATGAAAATATGATCTTTCGTCGACTGTAATCATTGTAATCGGTGTACTAACCCTCGCAGGAAAGTATTGCATTAAAATATTAAATTGCGCGGCAAGTACGCTCCATTTGGAAAAAAAAACTGATAAATGGACTGGGGGTCTTCATGTAAAATTGCATTCGCAAGGAAAGGAAATTGGATAGGAATTTATTCATTCTACATTCTTACAAAAAAATAGAATACAGGGGGACATGCGAACAAAATAAAAAATCTTGTCTTCTCATCAGAAAATTAAAAACGTAAAATTTTGGAACACCATCGATTCTTCTAAAAAAAAAAGGACGACAATGGGAATCAGTCGATAGCAATTCACGATTATGTGAATAAAGATATTCTAGTTCTGCAATAACATAATCAACGGAATTTTGACAAATTTTTGTAACAAATGCATAGTCCGCTTAATCAAACGGATAGTTTTTGCTGGGATTGTACATACAACTAAGTACACAATGTACATAAAATAATAACACTGCGTACGCGTTTCACACTACTCAATAATGGTGTACAACGATTTATACGTTGCTTCAGGGATGGCCAGTTTTTCGTAACGCTATTATAGTAACGAAGACGATTATTGATCGTAACAAGTCTCGGGATTTTTTTGCGTTATTACCTGCAAATTATGCGTAATTCTGGCAGAAAGTGATGCGAGCAAGAATCAAATAAAAACCTTGAGAGATAAATTAGCTGGTGAACCAGAAACCTGAATATCAGCTAAACCGGTTAGCTTCCGAACATACGTTGGAATATTTCTGTTCCTTTTAATGAGGTCTTTCAACCTGCTACTTTGTGTAGTCATCTCATTTGCCATACTTATATAGAAACCTATTACACGGATTTTTCTTTCTCCACGCTTATTCCTAATAATCAATGCATAATCAGATCATAATTTTCAACTAGGAATAAAACCATCAAATTTCCTTTTAGCATCTTTCTTGCTTCGACATCTAATTAGTTTCGCGAGCCTCTGTAGAATACTAAATTCTCTAATCGTATTCTTACAAATACCAAAAAAATTGAATACTCAATTTAAATAATTTCTCATGAAATATATATTCCTACTCAACTAGGCTATACTTTAACCGTTCTTTTCAAACACAGTGATCAACCAATCTCTATGAAACTTTGCAGGTATAGTTACAATAACTTGTACTTGATTTAAGGTAGGAAATCGATACAAGAAAATCCTTTCGGAAGACTCGCGCTGCCAATACAGTCATCTTAAAGCGGAACCCCAAGATAGATTTCAATTACTATGATTGAGATTAAATAAATTACTTTATTGAGCTTCCCGAAAAAAATGTCTGATCGCTGTGGGGTCCGATATCCTATAAACAGCGTGACTCATTCGTCGGCGATTTCTATTTACCGTTTCGTTTCCATCACTCGGAGCTGCACGCCGACGCCGACACCGACGCCGACACCGGGGCTTATGGTTGCATTCTCTCGTGATCATTGGCACTCACTTGGTTCCCTCGCGTCACGCTGGACACCCATCGCGGATAATGACGCTCGTTCGCGTACGGTGTCACACAATTCGATTTGCTTGAAGCGGACACGTCTAGGAACGTTGTAATCGTTAGAACGGTACCGGCATTTTTTCCGACGTTGGCGATCCTCTGTCCAGCGATACTAACGTCCGATTTCACCAACAAGCAGGACTTTCAACATGACTAGCTAGCACCAACGCACTCGCGAAGCGAACGTGTATAAATGGTTTATTATTAATAATCGTTCTCGTTTGTACACGGTGTAAAGAAATTATATGTTGCGGCTGCCATAGGATGATTCTACACCCTCGATGTGGTTGAAATTAAACTAAGGTGCCGTAAAATTGACCTTGACCTTCAATTTTTAGGTCAAAGGGTCAACATTTTTTTTCTAATTGCATCGTATTTTACTCGTCGCGAGGGTTAAAAGTACAAAAGGAACCATTTAGTAATCACATCCCCATCACGAGTGCCAGAACTTCGAACTCCTCGTGTTGGGAGGCGCTAGTGTGCAAAGAACGAGGTCGTACTGTATGTCATTAACCACTTGCCCTACGATTTATTTCACGATTTTAGTGATTGGAACTTTTGCTATTTTAAATTACACCTACTCATTTTTGTCATAAATGCATAAAATCCGCAGTCTAGTCATTATGTTCAACCCGTGAAAATATTCTATTTCTCTGTTATCGATATTGAGCCATTATTTTAGGTTGTTGCATATGAAATGTCCGAGTTTTAGCAGTGACATTAAACAAACGGAGTTTTGTATACCGAATGTATTCTACAATATCTACAAATTTCAAGTTTCTTGATTGAATTACGGTAAAACTAAGATATTATGGTCGTACACGTTTTTCATTTACAAGATTGTTAAGTACCTTCATTTTGTAGTTCTTTATTATCATCAACGACTGATAAGTTAATTAATCACCACATTTTGACTTAATTTGCAATTTCAACCAAATCGAGAGTGTAGAATCATCCTATGGTAGCCGCGACATATAATTTCGTTACACCCTGTGCAAAACGTACATACGATAGAAGTTTGTAGCTGTTTAAATACGGTTCGACTTTCGTTGGAAACTCTTCCTATTTTTTAGAAATAAATCAAGGTCGAATTTCTTCAGTCGATTCTACCGACCATAAAAAGTCAATCGTAAAGGGATAAGAGTGGTATGGTTGAAA
Source organism: Lasioglossum baleicum (assembly GCF_051020765.1). NCBI lineage: Eukaryota > Metazoa > Arthropoda > Insecta > Hymenoptera > Halictidae > Lasioglossum > Lasioglossum baleicum. The sequence continues at coordinate 13,111,706 of NC_134933.1, read as the reverse complement.
GTTTGGTCACACACGTGCATTGGACTACTGCCATGTTGGAATGTAATAGCATATTCTGCTGCAAGGTCATGTTGAATCGTTACCCACAAGTTGTTTTCTCAAATGTCTTTATTCATGAATTGATACATTATACCACTTACTCGATGCAATGGACCTGCACCATACTGTGTAAGGCAACCCTATATTATAACGGACCCACCACCTAATTTAACGGTTTGTTTCACATAACAAGAACAAGAGATTTGCTTTTCCTTTTACCATACAATGTAGATACATCCGATTAGGATCGATTAATGTTAAATGATTAAAATATTACTATAAACTCCAAGTGCTCTATATGTATCCACGTTAAATAATATTTATTTTTATCCGTATGTTCGTGTTTAAAGATTTTTCACACAACGTGGTTGTATACAAAATTAAATTTCTGATAGTTTCGATGAATTCGAGTTCGCACTTCTCTGCCAGATTGATAATTCACACGATAACCGCATTTATGGTGTCTAGATGTTCACAGTTAATTGCCATTACATTACCTTTCGACTCCGTGCTCGTAATCATTATTTCACACACGCGATACTGCTTTCGACCTGGAGAAAATCGATGCTGCTGCCGGCAGGAATAGAAATCAATAAATACAGCGTCGAACGTAATTAGCCTGGTGCAGCGAATACGAACGATCGTACGAAAAATTACTGCGAAAGAGAAAACAAATGCAGATCGTTTCAAAGTCGTATGCTAACTGGATCCATCGCAAATGGACCTTTAACTCTCAATAGGTGTTCTTTTCTGTTTTTCTTCGTCCCGAATACGAATCGGTACTGTACCCATGTGTAGTTTCTGCATCGGACGAAATTGAACGAGCTTTCGTGTACTAGTTTCGAACGGTCACTCGAAATTTTAACTCTTTTGCGCTCCTGGGTTCAAAAAGCTAGCTACTGTAAAACGACTTTTCTCTGATTACATCGTACCGTACTATGCAGGAGAGACTACATCGTACTACAATAAATTTGCAGTCGCTGTAAAGAGGAAGATTCATTATTCAAGTCTATGGCAGCTTCATCCACGAGAAAAATTTCTGAAAAATTTTCAAGACAGAAATTTGCAGCGTGTTTCAGGAAAAACGAGTCTTCAGTTTCTACTGTGTAGCGGAGTGGGATAGGGACGAAGATTAGACGTAGCGGTACATTCGAAATGGACGATCGCGATGAACCCCGACGAGCCATTATTGGGTAATAAAATTCAAGAAAGTCGTTAATTGCTTGGTAGAAGTCAATTAAGCTCGCGGTCGTTAATTATGATAATAACTCCTCGGGTTAGTGATATCTTGATTGTATCGTTAGTACGCGAACACCATGGAACCACCGCACCGTGGAAGTCACCGTGTCAACCGGCCGAGGGCAACTCCCGGACGGACATTTCTTGCCCGCGTGGTCCGCTCCCGGTATTCCCAGCCGCGAAAGAAAAACGAGCCAACGAACCAGCCACGCCGATCCTCTCGCATGTACTCAATCAACGCCTACGGTGCACCCTATGCACCGTCGTTTCCTTAGGGGTTCGTCACTAGATGATACCGGGCATTGTCGCTTCTAATCGCTTTCAGTCATCTTCCGTTCGTTGCGCGTGGCTCGTTCCCAGGCACGTTTGATGCATGGCTTCTTCGCTCGACGAGGATGCGCGCTGATTAGTTTTTACCATCGACCGCAATCGCTATACAATCGTGATTTGTGCTACGATCACGCGGTACCGAGAAGACCTGTCACGAATGTCCTCGTGTTTTCTGAACACGCCGGCTGAACTCGAACAGAAGTACCATTTTGTCGGAGCCGAGTACGTTTCTAATTTCTAATGAAAAATATTGCATATAGTCACTGAGATACTTTTGTTTAAACTTTAGAGGGCCGAGGGTCACTATATTGGCCAGCGAAAAATACAGTACCAAAATAGCGAGAGAACTCTGATTTAATCGATACAGGGTGTCTCAGCTGAAGGAGGCCACCTAAATATCTCCTTTATTTTTAATGGCACAAAAAAATAATTTTTGGCATAATTAAAATGGTATTGAAGGAGGAATTTTTTTTGTCCGGTTATTTTTTCAAGGTAATCGTTATTTTTTATCGGGAAAACTTATTTTTTAAAAATTCCATCTTGTTAATGACATAAGCATATTCAAATGTATTTTTTCAGCCGCTATAAGATGGAATAAAAAACACAAGTTTTCCCGATAAAAAAATAACGATGACCTTGAAAAAACTATGAAAAAAAACCGGACAAAAGAAATTGTCCTTCTATGATATCCCTCCTTCTAGACCATCTAAATTATGCCGTAAATATTTTTTGTATCATTAAAAATAGAGGAGATATTTAGGTGGCCTCCTTTAGCTGTGAGACACCCTGTATACTCAAAATACATATAAAGTGATAGTAAAGTAATTTATGGTCTCTTAGGTCTTCTAGGAACCTAGCATTCTCTTTAATCGTAAATTATGTGAGAACCAAGATAGAATTGAGTTTAAAGATCTTTGTGATTTTGGTGGGGAACCTATTTGCTCATGGCGTGGGAAGCATAGCCCGTAAACACTATTTCCTGTAACACTGTTAAGTGTAACGGTCAAACGACCCGTCGAGATAGAGCGAAAGATGCTGGAACTTTATGTCCACCGTTACTCGTGTCACCGTTAGGCGATTATACTATTTCTACCTGTTGATTTTCCGCGTTAAGAGTATCATTCAATTCGGCTATGCGTTGCCGCAGACTCATCAGTCACTTTTGATGATCGGTAGAATAATATGAATTGCTAGAATCTTAAATATGGTATGAATTCTTCAACTTCGTTTTTCCTTTTTCATAAAATATTTCTGATCGAATCAAATTCTTAGGTTTCGGAATTAGAATAGTTTCGAGTAGGAAGGGTTAGAAAAACCTTGAAACGAGTAATTTATACTTGTATAGTACTTCTGGTTTCGAGATGTATGAGAGGTTTTAGGGCAATCTCGATTCCGTTTATCAGCATCAACATCTCTATCTAGGATCGATCGAGGATCCATCGAGAACCTCGAGAAGATGGTAGGATGAGGAGAAGAGCGAGAGGTCGTTAAAAAATCTGTAGGAGAGCCGCGGGAGTTGTCTACTCGTTCCGGAAGTCGTTGATATCGGTGTTCTTGCTAGTAGGTCGACAGATTGCGCCGGCCGTGTTCCCTATCACGTGGCTCGGCCGACGACAAATGAACAGTTACCATCGTCCGAGATCCCGGATAAGAAGTCAAGCAGCCTCATGACTCCCGAGCACGCCGCGGTTGGCTCGCATCCACCACCGTCAACGAGGATTTTGCTCGGCCTGGTGACGTTTAACGGAACACGGCCACCTGTTTCTGCTATTCGAGAAGGCGCGAATCGCCGCGGTGCGCGACTTACTGACCCGTGTCTCGTTCAACCACCGGGATGAGATATGCGAGCCTCGGTGGGAATTCCACGAGCCGTTGGATCTCATAAATTCCCCTCCACTGGCCAGCTCAACCTCCATACCTTTTTTCACCTTTCCAATTTTATCTCGTATCGTCCCGCTGTACAGAGGGACTCTTTTTCTCCAAAATGGGTATTTTTCTTCTGGACTGTGCCTAGCCCGATTAAGATGATCAGAACTGCCCTTAGAGGTTTGTCAATGACTATCGAATCATTCGAAAGCTGACCAAGAAACCCCCCTTTTTTTAGATTAAAGACGTGTGGAAAAATACGTTTACGTACACCCAGAAGGGGTAGTGTGGGACTCAGATGGTCGGTGTCACAAATACCCACTAAAAAAATCACACGTCTAGGACCGAGGTCCTATTCTCCCTCCATCTTTCAGCCCATTCAACAGACTGGGACCCACTTTTCGTATTTCTCCCGTCAGTGTATTTATCACGGGCGCCACCCACTCATATTATTGGCTCATAGACCTAAAAAATCCCCTGGGAATAAAATATCAGCCCTCTAGCTTTCTCGCGAGGGTAGTTACAGGGTAAATTAAATTTTGCGCTTTTCCGTGCATTTTCCGGCCTCTGATGCGTTCTAAAATTCTGAAAAAAATGTGACACATATAGGTTTTTATTGTATTTGACAATGACTTCCCGCAAGAAAAAATCTGATAAAAATTGACGACACTGCCTGTTATAGTACTTCATCAGGGAGCTAAACAGTAGAATAGCATGTCTTTTGGGGGTTTTTCGTTTTTTACGAACACAGTTTGCAATATAAAAATCTGAAAAAATTCTGTAAACTGCGCGTTAGGATCCAAAATACGTCACATTTTTTCAGATTTTTAGAACGCATCGGAGACCGGAAAATGCGCGGAGAACCGTCAAATCTAATTCACCCTGTAACTACCCTCGCGGGTAAGCTAGATGGCTGTAATTTTACTCGGAGGGGTTTTTCTTGGTCAGTTTTCGAATGGTTCGATAGCCATTGAAAAACCTCTAAGGTCAGTTTTGATCTTCTTAATTTTAAAAAATTTAACTGAGCACTACTTTCCACTGTTTTCTAAGAAAAGTGTTAGAAGTGTTACAGAATAGGATTCGCAACCGTCAAATAAATCACTCGTCTCCATTCACTTCAGCGATTCTTCGTTCACGAGCTACTTGCTTCGGAGACTACTGGTTTCCAAGTTATTCATCCCGCGCGCACTTATTCATCTCTATTTGCTCGAGAGACTATTCGCTTGCAAATTATGTAGGGTGACCTGTCCAGTGAATGAACACTTAAGCTACACGTCTGTTGAAATTAGTATTCGCAAATCGTTATTTTATTTTCTGAATGCTGTTCCTATAAGAACGCCGTGTCACTGCTAACAAGTGGTTACAGGTAACCGACGAATTCCTAGGAAAACGATAGCGGTTTTGATACAACGAATGGACTGTCTGGGTACGTTTCAAGTGCTTTCAGATCATAAATCGTAGAATTTACTTTGGGTTTCAAGTTTATAGCTCGTATAAAATCTACAAAATTGCACGGGGTGCATAATCACCGTGAAGTGAATAAATTTCGAAAATTATTGAAAACTATAAACTCGAACAAGTGGGTACATGATACTGCAGTAATCTGCGCACTGCATACAGACGCGTGGACTGTGAAGGTCATGAAGTATGTAGAGTGAACAAATAGTTTGAAGTTTCACGAACGGAATGCAGTATATGATCCGTACAAACTAACAAGCGCTGCATAAACTCCAGACTGCACGAAGAACATTAGCTGCATGAGCTGCAATGAACCGTGTGACGTTGCGGGAATGTGAAAATGTACAGGGTGTTTTAAAATTCGAAATGACCTTGACCCTTTTTTTCAAGGTTAAACATTCTTTTTTATTGCGTCACGTAGTACTCATTGCGAGGAACAAAAATCTCAAGAAAAGTATACGTCTCTTAGAAAACAACTTTAAGTTTTTGTCACAGGAACAGGAAAATTAGTGCGATGCTCTCAATGTCTAAATTTCTCCTGTAACTGGCTAATTGCGCCTAATTAAATTTTGAATATGTTAAATACACAATGACCGGATAACCGAAACAGTGCACAGGAGTTAAGCAAACAGGGAAGTGGAGTCATTAAGCGACCGAGGTGGAATGCGTAACACGAGTGGAATCAGTTGTGTCTTATGACGGAAAAATAAATTCGAAGTTAATGCTGCCTTCATCTAGGGTAATAGCTACTAAAGTTTCATGGAACTCGTGCCACAGTAAGCCGTCCTTTATTGCTACAAGCGTAAGGTGATTTTAATGAAATATAGGAGGCTAAAACTCGACGGACACGCTGCACTTTATGAACACAGATAAACTAACTTACGAGAGTTTTACACGGGAACCATTCGAACGCGATCGTTCCTGTAAACGCAGTTAAGGCAGCGAGTGTTCTAACCAGTGGAACAGCGTTGTAATAGTTCAGTAGGTATTTGGCACTGTACGTGATACAGCGTTCTTCACTCGTATCAAAGCTATAAAATAGCTTTTTCCGTTCTTAAAGTAAGATGATTCAGGAATTCATAAGCGAAAATAATTCGTGTACGTAGATAGATGGTACAGTAAAATCCCAGTAAATTCCTGCGTTTGTTCGGAGCTGAACATTGGAACTATACAAGCTACCGAAGATAATGCTGCTGTCTTTACGGCAGAATGTATTGCCCATAACAGCGCAGTAGATATAGCGCATTATCTTCGTACCTTGAAGAGTAGGTATATTAAATTGAGCACCCTAAAATCAAGGGACTAGTGGATGCAACAAAATCAAGCCTCTCGCATAAACCGGGGTTCATACCTACTCGTAAAAGTTTAGTACTGGCGTAGAACTGGCCGACCGCGCTTCGAGCAAGAAAGTTGCCCGGAACTGTGCCGGTAGCAATCAGAAAAATGTTAACGAATCATCCGCTTGGCCAGCTGCGTCTACGTAAACGAAGCGTCCCGTGGCTGAATCAAAGGAAACGTTCAACATGCGGCCGGCGGCAGTAAAATTAACACACAATCAGTAGACCGGAGTTTCAGGAGCGTTTACCATCTAATGAAACGCAAGTCAGCGGAGACGACCATTACTGAGTCGTTTCTCCCATTTTAAAACGGGCCACCGCGATAGATACAGCTATTGATACAGAGGCTAAGCTAAGTCCGCTTTCCTCTGCTTCCCGACGCTCTTCGGCTTCTACGGTCCACGCATAATTAGTAGCCGCCGGTAATGCTTGGCCTAGCAGAAAAACGCGTAATTTAATATGTCGATCGGAGAACTTGTGGAATCGTTGAGAAGCGCACGCGGGGCCTCAAGCTGCGTCTAATTGGTTATTAATCCTCTGCGCCGCCACGGACTGCCTTACTTTTCGATTGATTTACATTAAAGACCGCTAACGAGCCTGGAACGAACGACAACGGAGCATTGGCCCTCTCGATCCTATCCCGTAACCACCTACACACTCCCTGCACGGAATCGGTTATTGAAGGTCATTATTATGAACCGCTTCAGTGGATCATGATTTTCCTGTCCGTAAACCTGCGAGTATGGGGATGATCGTTATACCGACAGAGAGTTACGACTTTAGACTGTTTTGTTTACCTTGATCTCTGTAATGACGCCTCTGCCTTTTGTGGCCATCGAAAATGGTTCTTATTTCTTTATATGTGCTCTTCGATAATGTAATAATAGGCAAGCTTTGAATATACGTCTGAAATGAAAATGTGTTTTAGAAATGTTCATCAACAAACTTTCGAATGTGTAAGATAAAGAAAATGTTTTGCAATAATTGGCCGAAGACAGTCGTGAGACGACTAAGCCTTCCAAGGTTCTAACGTGAATGCGTCTTCAGGGATTTCAAGCTCTTTTTGCCGAAGCTTTCGACGTGTCAGCCAGAAAGTGGCGAGAAGAGACTATCTCCTCCCTGATTCAACCCAGAGCTCATCTCCGCTTCCCTGGTTAATTTACATTAGCCAACCTCGAGTCGAGGTAATGAGCGCCGCGAAAGGCAAATATTGTTCCCTTTAAAGAGCCAGTGGATTCCACAGAATAGAAAGGTGGGGCAGGAAATGTTCCATCCTCGAGGAGAGACTATACTATAATTGTTACTATTACTAATAAGTAGACAGCGGATGTTTATGCAATTTGCAATTTTTCCAGACGAATTTTAAGAAAGTCGAATCAAATAATATCTTGTTTTCAGTGGTAGTAGCCTTTGTAAATCTGAAACAAAATAGAAATCGTACTAAACTCTGTCGAATTTAATATTCTACTCCTAGCATTTTTTGAACATTTTCAGGAGCCATAAATAAATAAAGATCCGCTGTCTATTAATAAGATGTTTCTGGATTTTTAGCAATGATAATATTGGAAATAAGATTCCAAAATTTTTTACACAGCAAAGACTATTATTGGAATTGAATAAGACTTGTCTGTCGTTAAAATAACTTTGTATCGCGCGAGATCGATATCGGAAGTTATGGAGGAGCCGACAATGATTTTCAATCACCGGTGTCGGTTGCTTCGAGTGAAATCCTTGCTATGATCCTTACGAATGGACACTTGAAAAGACTAATAACACCAATAATACTATTTCCATCGCAGCTCACAATGGCTAGACGGTATATCACAGAAAACGATGCCTCGCGCAGCTCAGCATGACGGCCATTAAGCCTGGCGTACAGCAACTAATTTTTCATCGTTTTTAAGCCGTCCGACCCATCAATTCCCCGGAATACCTTTCATTGTGCGGGGTACGCGTACCGGCCCCCCGACCTATTTAAAGCTCACGCGACAGCGGCCCGTGAGAAAACGCGACGGGGCGCCGCGATTGAGCAAAACATCGCGTTTAATTTTCTAGGAAGGATTGCTGCGCATCGTATACAACCAGCCCGCAGCCTAATATTTTATTGCCGTCCCGCAAACGTGTTCTTTCACGCGCGAACCAGCACGCCGGTTTCGAGAACCGGAACGACGTTATCGCGTGGAATCGCTCGGCGACACGCTCCGGTCTTCTTGCCGCTCTTCTTCCCCCGCCCCAGTCGTCCACGGGCGGAGGATTCTTTCTGGTACACAGTCCGGACGACGAAGACGATGGAGACTGTCCGAGGGGCAAGGACACTTTAATCTTCCCACCTTCTGGGTCACCTTCGCCATTTAAGGGAGGGTGTTACGTCGCCACAGACCACGGCCGCTTTGATTTTCTCGAAATCCAGCGGAAGTACAGTATAGAGATAGATTTAACAATATGATTATTAGACTGCGGATCTTTATGCAAAATAAAAATGTTCTTTATTGATTGTGGGCAGCAGGAATAAAATAAAAATTGATTTCAGCCCTTAACGACTTTGTCACATTTAAAGCAACATTAGAAGATTCTTGAATTTTTTACATTTTTTACTGGTTCATATTTCACCCAATCAATTTCTTCATAAATACATAAAGATCCGCAGTTTAATGATTATCAATAAGCTATATTTATCAATATAGTCACCTAACGCGTCCACCTCAAATATCTTTGTTGTTTAAAAAGAAAAAATTTCGAACTTTTTTTATTGTTATGTATAGCCAATCGAAAACTGATCGACTTTTGTTTAAAAAATTGTTTTGTCAGATTATCGCAAGTCATTAAATAGGCCACCTTCATTTTTTTAAATGGTACTTCAAGGTCATCCGAAGGTCATGGTATACTAGGTCGTCGAATTCATCTTGATACGGGCTATAATACTGTTAAGTCCGAAATATCAAGTGCTATTTAAAAAAATGAAGGTGACCTTGATATCTCTAAATAGATCACATAAAAACAAACATATTTTTGGTATCATGTGAGCCCCACTGAACCATTCAACTTTGTCCTTCAGACATTTGACGTATCTTTAAAAACAACAAAGATATTTGAGGTGGCAACGTTAGGTGACTCAGCCTGTATACAATTGTTATCGATATATCAATAAATATATCGATAAATGGTTTGTTGGTAAACAAAATTATCGGTAAACGATTCGTTCAACACTAGCTAGAGGTCTAACTATTGATACTGTTATCGATAACATCGACATGTTACCAACACTTTGATATATTGATAATATCGTTGGGATGCCGTTATGTTCAGTTGAGAGCCATCGTCGTTCTGGCGACGCTCGTCCAAATCGCAAATAAACGCCCCCATTTGCATTTTGATCTTTGGTTAATTTATTCGGCTGAACCGGACGGACACGCATTCGAACGCATCTGAACAACCGGCCCGGGGAATCTTGTAACGTTGCTCTGCGAATGCTGACAGGTTGCATGTTTGCTGTGACTATTGCGTTTAGTTTATCGACCTTCCTGTTGGACCAGATTTCGTACATTCGTTTCTTGTTTTTTTTTATAGTATAGAATGTAGGAAAGGTTTCGGCGTAACAACGTTGGAATATGAGTATTTCTATGATAATGCAATTCCTCCACAATAGCGTTACTACCGTGGGGAAATGCTTGTCTAATTAAAACCCCGCGGTCAAAGGACGCCGCTGTTGTTCCTTTCTAGGGCTGCAGTGGCGGCATACGGTAAATGAAAAGGCAGAATAATTGTAAAAGTGATCATTTCAGGCAATTGTATATTATTACCGCCATACTGTTATCCGTGGAAATGTGTGGCCGTGCGACGCAGAGACGGAATTGCCAGATTAACAAAAGTCTTGTCCCCCCACTCTACAACGCTCTTCCCCCACGCTTCCGCCACGGCTCGGTCACATGACGCGTTCCGTCTCTGTCGAGCACGTATCACGATGTCACGTGACTAATCTGATACTCGCAGAGTGGGGGTAACTTTTTCCCCTCGATTCTCCTGATATGGCGACTCTGCGCAGAGATCGATGCCCCGCTCCCTCCGGGGAAGATTTACGAATCCGTTTTTCGCGATACCATTGTTTCCAATGACCGGGTTGCGCGCCTGCTAATTGAAAAACGGTGCCCTCGTACGAATGTGTGCGGATATTTATCGTGCGAATTAACATAAACCAAGACCGCCTAATAAATCGGTCGCGGAACGGTCGAATGTATGTCCTCGGCGCTTGTTCCGCGCGAAACTCGCCGCGACCGGTGGTGTTACCATATGCTCAATCATTTTTCACGAGTCCCCGGTGCCTCGGCACACACGCTCGCTGGAACTAATAAACGCTCCGGGTTATAAAATCGATGGCGCGGCACCGATCGAATCGAACCGAGTCCACCGGGGATTGCGCGGGTTTCCGCGATAGGAAGAGCCCCGCCATTCAGAGGGCAACGCGTCCTCCACCCGGCTCCGCCGTTCGCAAAAAAACTGTAATTACAAGCGGTCCGTTCGCGGAATCGCAGCCAATACGAGGCAGCGTTGTCCTCAGAATCAATTTGCCATTTTTCTGCTGGCCGCCTGCCGGTCAGCCAAGAAGACGACTTGATAATCTAACCGAGATAAGATCAGTCGATACACGCAGCGATTACCATGCCGACCAATAGTCCGAACGCAAACGAACGCTCGTTTCCCACGACCCACGCACCGAGGAATGAATTCTATGTGGATGGTAAAACACTAGTACAGTGGCTCCTAAAAGTATCATATCACCAGTTTAGAAATAAACGCCATAATTATGAACAGAAGAGGAAAGTGAAATCAATATGGCCTCTCGTTATGGTGAAATTGCTGGTAATGAAACGGCTGATGAGACAGCTAAAGAAGTCGTAAACGTCCGAAGTACAGCCAACACGTTATACATGGATAATCTATTAAAAGGGGCTAAAGATAAGTCAATATCAGAACGGGAATCCGAATGGAAGCAAACAGCTTTCTCTCATATCCAAAGCATCTTAGCAAATTGTTTCAGCAAACGAAAATGGGTCTGAGAGTTTAGCAACATCTAGAAGTTAGCTGAAAGAAGTATCAGTATTCATTTTTCGTGGAGCATAGTATTATAGAATATCTAGTATGCCTTGGCCACCCTCGTCCGTTCAAGGTGATGTTCTCCAGGCTGACTCGGAGCTATGTAAATTCACTTTCCACCGTCAGAGACGCGGTCGCATTTCGCAATTAGCGCGGAATGCGATGACCACGTTGAAGAAGGTGGGCAGCGGGGGCAGCAGACGCGGGATGGAACGATTCGCGTTGTAAAACCGCGAGACGAGTGCAGCCAGACGAGGACTCGCAAGTCCACGACGCCATTTCTTCGAAACTCCTACGCGTGTACGATACCCAATTTGGTCTGCGAGTGCTCTCTTGCTATCCCGTTAATCGTGCTCGCTATCGACTGTCCAGCCATTACTCGATATGTGTATGTATACAGGGTGAGTCACCGAACGTTTCAACCAAATATACACTGGTCGACAAAAGTATTTGGACACTTCTAAAAATGGAATAAATTTTTTTTTAACATCGGACCAAGCAATGTTTTAAGTTTTCTATTCAGACCCATATGACTTTTTTTACAGCGTTATTTTGAAATAAAAATGATATTAATTCATTTGAGGTAATAGGAATTTCAATGACGACTTAAATCGAGATAGATTAGCACAAAATTATTGAAACTAAAAACTCTACCAACATTGTGATTCGTACGTTATTAAATTATATCTTTTCCTTGGTCGAAGTTCTGAAGAAGAAATTTGTACAGGTTGATTGCGTTCAGTGATCCAATTCCTGGAGCAATCTGGTGCAACGTTCAGCCACGAAATCGGACATAATAAATGACTTAATAAATTACGTGTTTCATTCGGAGCATATATTTTTGACCAAGTGTTTATCCTTGGCTGTCTGTAATCGTACCGGTGCGAAGACCTGATTAATACGCGACACGGTGTTCTTTTTAGTTTGCTAAAGCTCACACGAAATAATCTCGCAACACGTCCTTTCGCCCCTGCGGAACTGGTTCGGTAGCGGTCCTGCATTAAATCGGGAATGATTAATATCTCATCATCGGGCGCCACCAAGAGGCTGTAACGCGCGGCCCGTAGTCGCATATAATGAATGTAGATGTTCCCGATTACAAATTGAAACATCCACCGTCACGTATCACGAAGTGGGTCCTGCCAAACGATGTTCTCGATCATCACGGGATGATTAAGCAGCTGCAACGATCCAGCATAAACTGAACCGGTTTCGTTGACATTGGCTCGGCGTTGCTATCTCGTGTAAAAATTCTTTTTGGTATTGGTGACGCTCGCACCCGGCTAATATTCAATACGATTATTAATATTAATATTATACGATTGTGAGAAGTAGTCAAAATGTAGCATCGATAAATGAACAGTAAATAAATAATTGTATGATTTTAAAACTATTTTAAGAGTAATTCGAGACTTTGGTCAGCGAAGCTTCCCTAGAAATGGGAAAAAGGTTATCGACGCAATGACTATTCTAATCCTTTTAATGGGTTTACGAGACCACCGGGATGTAGGAATTGGTATTGAGACTCTTTCAGAACCACTAAGGATTATTGGAATCCCTACAGTAATAACATTGGATTACGCGGAAGCTTTAAATGCTATTAAATTTAATCAAACCTCCAACGCTCACCGCTACCTCTAATGACTCTTTACCGACTAATATTAAATGAATTCTCCACTACAGGGAACTCCTATGTTATACAAGTAAACCAATCTATTGAATCAAATTTGTTCTCTTTGAACTGGTTTTTCATTCTGCATAATTATGAAAACGTTTATTCTTATGTACAAAGTAGTTACCTAGAAGAGACAACCCTTCCAGTACTAGCTACGTGATTCAACAACACACAAGAAGAGCACTCACAATACTCCCGCTGTTCGAGCTGGACAATAATCTCATTATCGATTTCGAAAAATCCGATTTGTCGGAAGATCATGCAGAAAGTCACGCGAGAGCATCAGGATCAAGCTCGCGGAAAGTAAGGGGGTCGCCATAATTCCATCTATCAAACGTCTCTCGGGGCACGATTCCGTGGGTATTGTTCGGAGGCAGCATCCGCGTTCGTTGGAAGAGGTAATCGTGATCGGTCGTGTACGAAGTGCGCGATTCCCGAAGAGTATTGCTCGTACTCGACTAGCGAAGCGTATTCTGCATGGTCGCCGGCGCAGCTCGGCGCAGCGCATCCAGGCCGAAGGTTAACTTGCCCGATGTTCGAGCAGCGGCAGAATATAGATGTTCGGTACCGTTCGCCGCTTCATTTCCTTGAGTTATGGTCAATTACGTGTGTGCCTTACTCTGCCGGGTTCGGGGCCACGACTACCGTCTCATCGCAGCCGTAGACAGGGATAATCTACTGGCTTCTATCCAGCAGGAAAAAGCATTCGACCATCGCATCGTCCCGATCCCCTGTTACGCCATGTTCTCACGCATCGAACTTTCCCTGTTCCGCGAACTATAAATAGTCGGGAGAGACGCCTGATCGTTTTCCTTCGCGAAAACTTCGGTATGCAGACTCGACCGACACCCAAGCCGGGTTCCCGCTTAAACGAGATTATACCGTGAAGAGCGGTTCACGGTTCAATCTCGTTTCCCGAGGTGTTCGGCTGCTAGATCCTCTCTCTCTCTCTCTCTCTGGATCTACCTCTCGTGTCTGCCAGCCATTCGAACGCGACCGTTCGTGTCGCTCGAGTGTAATGAACGCCCGTTCGCCAAGTTTTCCCCACGGGGAACTTTGTTTATTGAGAATTACATTACGGAAATGACGCGCGGCTCTCGGATCTAGCGCTAGAGGATCCACGCCGATCAGCGAACCCAGCGATCGGCTTACTCAGGCCCCGGTCTCTGGGCTCGACCGTTCGGCGGCGGAGGGATTACCAGCGTCGAGGATTTCTCAAGCCCGGTTTGCTTCGGCTACCGAAACCGCTATTTCTAATTGGAACTCGTACAGTCTGTCGGGAAAGTCTCCGTCCACCCTCTAAAACGGAATAACCTTTTTAACCCTCTGTGTCCGTGTAACTTTGGGCATCGATGTAACTAACATTTCACTTACTCATTTTTTGAATTGTGAGTTCCTCTTGACTTTTACAAAGAGACAGACTAACACGATTAAACATGTTTAAACAATCATTAAAGACGGCGAGACACCACTTTTGCACCAATTTTTGAAGATATTTTTGAATTTATCTCAAAAAATAAGAGTCTAGAGGAAAATCGAACTATACCACGTGATAGAGCAGACTTTTATCTTGAGAAACCACCCTTTGAAGTTTGCCACGTCAACGTTTTTTTAGAACCAGAAAACAAAATATCTTCGTCCGACTATTGCAATCGTTCGACAGAATACGTCGCGGCTCGGCCGTTACCACTTGCACGCTGATGACGACTGTAGAAACTTTTATTTTGGTTACTAGAACTAATTGCTCCGAAATACAAAAAATTTCGTAAAGCTAACAAGGGCACCTTGTTTAAATTTTTAATAGTGGGTAGAAATAAAAAAAGAGAGCCAACAACACGTGGTGTTCCCAGGCGGTCACCCATCCAAGTACTGACCACGCTCAGCGCTGTTTAACTTCGATGATCGGACGAGAATCGGTTTATTGCAACGCGAAATGGTCGTTGGCGTTTATTACAACATAACTAATTCGTAAAGTGGAGTCTCCTTGTCCAATTAACTCTTGAACAAAATGCCGGTTACATTTTCGGCGTATTAAAATTGTTACATGTACACTTAGAAAGCATATATCGTAAGAAAACTGTCGTCCGTAAGTGTAAAATCTTTAATTCGCCGAAAATTTGACCTACATTGTGTTCAAGGGTTGATTGTAAAGTATACGGAAGAACAAGGAGACTCCACTTTACGAATTAGTTATGTCTTTATAATCGCCAACGACCATTTCGCGTTGCAATAAACCGATTCTCGTCCGATCATCGAAGTTAAACAGCGCTGAGCGTGGTCAGTACTTGGATGGGTGACCGCCTGGGAACACCGCGTGTTGTTGGCTTTCTTTTTTTATATCTACCCACTATTAAAAATTTAAAAAAGGTACCATTGTTAGTATTTATGTACGAAATTTTTTGTATTTCGGAGCGATTAGTTCCAGTAACCAAAATAAAAGTTTCTACAGTCACCATCAGCGTGCAAGTGGTAACGGCCGAGCCGCGACGTATTCCGTCGAACAACTGCGATAGTCGGACGAAGATATTTTGTTTTCTGGTTCGAAAAAAACGTCGACGTGGCAAACTTGAAAGGGTGGTTTCTCAAGATAAAAATCTGCTCTATCACGTGGTACAGTTCGATTTTCCGCTGGACCCTTATTTTTTGAGATAAATTCAAAAACATACTCAAAAATTGGTGCAAAAGTGGTGTCTCCCGGTCTTTAATGATTGTTTAAACACGTTTAAACAATCATAATGTATTAATATTGGATATCACTGTGTTCGGGAAAGTCTACAGAATCTTTTGCTGTGAAGAACAATTCAATATCTTTAATAATAACATCACAATATTTGTTCAAAGTTGAAAAATATGTCTTTTCTTCAAACTCAAATTTCTCAAACACTGTGCGTCTAGGAGAAAAAGTAAGGGCAGATTCGGAATCAGCGCGAAAAATATGTTTTTTCTTCAAACTCAAATTTCTCAAACACTGTGCGTCTAGGAGAAAAAGTAAGGCGACATTCGAAATCAGCGCGAAAAATACTATAAGAATCGCATAGTGAGAATCGAAACGTTTTTTGGCTGTTGAACAGTGTAACTAGGGTTGCCAAAAATGTTTTTTATCCAAATATAGAAGAAGTAGTGAAAACTGCAATTATGTATATATGAGCTAGGCTGAAAATATAGGAGTTTAAGTAAAAGAGGTACACAGCACATTTTAAACTTTTCTACATTCAAACAAAGATTTTTGAAAATTATATGCTATTCAAATATGATATAGGAGATCAAGTTCAAATATAAAAGACTCATATCAAATATAGAAGATCTGGCAACCCTAAGTGTAACTGAAGAAATTGTACAGGAATAGCTCGAGGAGGTCCAGACTCGACGAATCGCAGGAGGAGTCCGTGCGTGAGATCCGATTTGACCTACCATGGCGGTCTACGAGAACCTAACCGGTGGGAATCTAGCGGAATGCGGCAATATATAATATTTATTGGTGCCCAGCGTTAGACTATCCAGCACGATGGTCGAACGGAAACAGTCTGCCCGGAGTAACGCAAGTTTTCACGACTTGTTACCAGTCCGTGGATCAGCTGCGATCGACTCGATCCCCGACGGGCAGACATTTACATTCGCGTTCCTCGCCGGCTATATAACGCGAAAGCAACGTTCTGCACGCCAGCCGCACCGCGTGCATCCGTCATGCAGCGACGTCTGACGCATCGCCGCGAGTTCTCTTGCTAAATCGCTCGCATTAATCGCACGTGGGTGCTTGCACCGTTAGAGCCGATCGGGATTTAACGCGCGAAACTCGTCGCCGCGTCGGTCGGTCAACTTAACGCGACCAGTCGCCTAACACGATGTACTCTGGTTAGGATTGTTCGAGCACTTCGCGGGAAATTTCTAATGCGGTTAGCGCGTTTGCACCGGCCAGCAGAGCTCCATCAGCTGCATTCTCGGACACGTCACATTAACCCTTTGCACTCGGAGCTATTTCAACTCGAAAATTAAACATTTCTTGCTAGCTAGAATATTTCCTATGATTTTTTTCATTTTATGGATATGAAATTGGTGTAATACCTCATACAATACCTAAACGTTTAGTAATCGATTACATATCGACATATTTAATAGTGTAAACAATATTTTAGATAATGGTACAGCAATTTTTAGTTGTGCCTCAGAGTCACCACTCGAGTGCTAAGGGTTAAAACTACATTGCCGACTTGAAATGTTATAGACTCCGTTTAAAATAAACTATTAGTCGTTTCGAACGCAGACGGATTCGAGTCGAAAGCAAAACGAAGATACAGTACAAGAGTTAAATAACTAGTACCGGAGGAGTATCACGAGCCCCGTTCGTCCGAGAATGACAAAATGAATAATCGCTTCCGTATGCGGTCAATGCATCATCCCGGAAACAGAGAGTGCAGCGGAGAACTTGACACAGGAATTATAGATGGATTCCGGTTCGGTGACAGTACAGGGGAAATCTCTTCGGACTTATTTTTCGCGCGTTCGATTTATTCAGTTCAAACGTGGGACAGAAACACCAGTGACAACATGACAGGCTACACTCGCGACTATACGACGCACGTCGTATTGTCCACGACTGCGTGCCACTTAATCTTGTTTCAACCTTCCAGACCTCTCTTCCTTCTCGTCCCTCTTTCCGTGGCTTGAAATATGCGTCCCGCTCGCTCGAATTTGTTATCCGTCACGCCACTTCTGCTGCCACGAGAATACGAGAACATTGCTACATGAATTGCCAATGAACGCTGCCACTTGACAAAAATCTGCCTTCTTCAAGGCACCGTGGTCCGGGCGGTCGAGCCAGCAGTTCATTTGCTAAAAAATTTTAAACATTTTCTTTTTAAACGAAATAAAATTTGATTCGTTTGTAGTAAATGGTTATATTCCATTCTAAATGCACAGCCTAGTATCCAAAATTACTTTGTTCCAACATTTTCATGATCGACTGCATGTAAACACTGTTCCGAAAATTCGAAAATGAATAACCAAATGTTTTTCGAGCCACTGTATAAGCGAACGCGAATTCTGATCTCAATATGAGTTGATCACGCTGCCACGCATCTTTGTTTCGGATTGACTACGACCACCACAACATTCTATGCTGAAAGGTTTAAGGGAAGGAGGCGTCAACGAGGCGTCGCGTCGGTATACTGTGCAACCGTTTACCGTTGCAAGACGCGAGTCGTAAAATCTAACGACATAAGGAAAGTATACAGGGTGTCATGTAACGACGAACAGAACCTATGATTTAATGATTTTAAACGCGAGAGCTAAGTGAATCGTCGAGTGGGCGTTTTTTGCGGAGATCTGTGTTCCCCGAATGAGCGGTCTTGTAAGTTTATGTGAATTTTATATTGTCGACTAATAAATTTGAACTGGTTGGTTGGTCTGTTTCTTATGGTGATTAAATATCTGTCTGATGATCATCTCGGCGTGCAAAAGATCCATTCACTTCTAAGAAAATCAGTTTCTTTTTGTACATGTTTATGTCTATCCTTCATTACTGCTTCCCAGTCCTTTAAAAAGGTTCGTATCTAAGAAATATGGTCTTACACGAATCATTTTTTCGAAACTATCCTTTCGTTTCAAAATGTCTATTCAAAATTTAAGCATACCATTGCTTTTACGCGTGTTTTCAGTTCTGAACATTACCCGGTTGTTATTAATTGTAATTGTTGGGTAGAAAAATTCAAGGCTTAATTGTTAGAATCATTATTAACAAATTTATGCTGTCAGTTTATATGAGAATTTTCGTAAAAATTGTACAATTAATCTATAATGTGTAAATACTTGAAAGTATTGACTGTAGAAATGTGCGAATAATCATATAAAAAAACTGTAAAACAATTCACATATATTCATCATGGTAGTGAGAACAAGTACCACCACAAACATTCTGCTCTGAATAAACGTGTTCGGATCGTCACTTTTTTAAAAAAAAAAAAGCTTCATGGGAACTTGAAGATCCCGGCTCAACAGTTCAGGGTAACTCGTATTTCTGTCGAAGGAATACAAGATGCTACTTATCAATGTCCATTACATTTGAGTTCGAAGGCGGCATGTTACAAATTTGTTGGCAATTACTGTAGTTAGCTATGATTAAGGATACATTTTATAGGGCATTTTCGTGGAAATTCTTTCGCGCGCTTATAGCCGCCGGGCTCCGATACCTTTCGTTTCCGCAGCAACTTTAATGCATTCTCCGCGGGACGCGATGACAAACCCGCGATTATCTGCGTACTTACCGAAGTCGTTTTTTGTTTCGAGCCATCACGTTCGAACGGTATGAAACATGACGAATAGGACGATGCTTAACGTAACTACGCTAATAAAGCTTTAATATTCTATTCGGTACGCGCGAATAGCTTTACGAGGCCGTTGATTCGCTCCTTTATTGCACTTCTCCCGTTCTCGAAAGTCTCCCGTTCCCTCCGTCGACCAAGTTCCGAGATTTCGTTTTCTCGGGGTTCGCCGTTAAATTCAGCCGCCTAATGCGATGAGCTTTTCAGAACCGATGACGCCCGGTTCGAACGGCCGCCATTACCCTCGGGAACACGACCGAAATCATCTAAAATAACCGGACAATAAAAAACCGGATAATCTAGTTATACGGGGTGAGTCACCTAACGTTTTCACCTCAAATATCTTTGTTGTTTGCAAAGATACATTAAATGTTTCGAGGACAAAGTTGAATGGTAAAATGGGGCTCATCCGATACCTCAGAAAATTTTGTTTTTATGTAATTGTTTTAAACACCTACAATGATAGTCCCTTTCGTTACGAATTCAGTGAATATAATTACACAATGTCATTCAAGGTCGCGGACATTTCCTCAGAGCCTGTTTACAGGCATGTATCGACGTAGACGGCCATCATTTCGAACATTTATGAAATACAGGTATTCTGCTTCCATATTTTAGTTTTATACGTTTTTTCTGTCCGTGATCTTGAGTGACCTTGAGTAATTATAGTCACTGAATTCGTAATGAAAGGGACTATCAGTGTTGATGTTTATAAAAGGATGGTTCCATTTTAAAACATGAAGGTGAGGACATAAGAACAAATTTTTTTCATTCATCTTTGTCTTCAAGACATTTAATGTATCTCTGAAAACAACAAAGATATTTGAGGTGAAAACGATAGGTGACTCACCCTGTATATCTACGTCCCCAATGCGAACGAGAGGCCCGGTTACTAAAAGCAGACGCGCGGACCAGATATTTACACCCCGCGCGACATTCCAGCCGGATCGGTGTGCGCGACACATATAATTTATTTTGTTGTTGTTAGACGACATTTTTTGTTAAACGCCACGGCAAGTATACATGGTGTTTCCTGAAATCTAAACTAAACTAAATTATCTTATCTAAACTAAAAAGCGTACTTTTTCCACTTTTAAATATAGGAAAAATATAAATATGTATAGTAGTGTCTTTTGTTTAGCACTGTACGTTTATTTACCGTAGGAAGTAATTATTTGAAAGATCACTTTTCATATCGCGCCGTAGACCCGAAGAAGTGGAGCTGATCAGAAGATTACATTCTCTCCGAATGACTGCAATACGTTAACGCTGACGCACAAACAATATTCAATTTAATTGTAATTTATATTTTATGGCTAACGCATTCGATGGCGTTTTATGTATGCTTATTTGACATAAATGCATAAACATCTTCGGTCTATTCATAACGCTCTTGAAAACAGCAAGGCGAGATCTTGCCCCGGTTATTTCATATGGTTTTATTAGTACGGGCGGCAAGTAGATGAGGGGGAAAGGGGTAGATTCGTTTGCGGCGAGGGTCGCGGGCATACGCACAAAGCCACATGTCATGTCCGGCCGTTTAATGGCCTTTTAATACTACCTCGCTAGTAGGGATGGGATCAAGTTTAATACTTGCTCACGAATCTGAATCAATTTCAGGGCGCGAGTTTCGTTCTACATGTTTCAACTATTACATACTCATAAGCAGCCTGCAGCTTTTAGGCATTCATAACATTTACGAGCGTGTGATGCAGGCTGTAGTGACCAATTCGAACGAAATGGCCTAGCCGATTATCTCTTTATCTACTGGAAGCCTATTAATAGGTTATTCAATAATTGTGCTGTACCAAAAGAAAGCATAGAAATTTTCTTTTACATTGCAATCTTAAATGAAATTATTAGATGACGATATTGAGAGTGACTTGATAGTTCACAATGAAAATTGTGTTGCTATTGAAGGTTCCATTAAAAAGTGTTTAGCCATGTACCATAGATTTTTCAATATTATATAATAATCACCGGTCGGTAATGTGTTATGATGGTCAAAACTGCCCTTAGAGGTTTTTCAATGGCTATCGAACCATTCGAAAGTTGACCAAGAAAAACACCTCCGAGTAAAATTTCAACCCTCTGGCTTTCCCGCGAGGATAGTTAAAGGGTAAATTAGATTTTACGCTTTTCCGTGCATTTTCCGGCCTCTGCTGCGTTCTAAAATTCTGAAAATAATGTGACATATTTTGGATCCCAAGGCGCATTTTACAGAATTTTTCCAGATATTTTTGTTGCAAATTGTGCTTGTAAAAAATGAATTTTTTAAAACCTTCCCGAGCATAGGACCCACTATCCCCCATCATCCGCTGTATGAAAGAGAGATTGGTGGGAGAAGCAGGAGTTTGAGGGGCCCCTACCGTGTTCGTCGCTGCCCTATATCAGGGAGTTCCAATTTGTTCCCCTCCGAGATCCTCAAGGTCCCCACCATTAGTCAAACCTCTTCCCAATACTACGTACAGCCGTAAAGTTAGTGGGGCGGCACTTGCAATATACTTGATCCCATCTCTACTTGCGAGACTGCAAGCATCCCCACCCACGAGGTGTGCGTTCGATGGTACCTTTGAATAGGCGCCTGGAAGGTGCGTCTATAAAGGTGGGCCGACGACGCTGTTCAGGTCGGCGCGGCTCGACAGGCATAGAAGGTCCCGAGCCCCGGCTCTCTCGGCAATCCGGGATTCCTGAGTGTCTGTGTCATCGATTCCGACCGCAACCTCGTAAACTCGCGGGCCATTAAACGCGGCTTTCGGCGACCGTGGGATGGGGACCGAAGAATGTAGACCGATCCGAGTGTAACGTTGATGATGCGCAAGAGTTACGTTCACTAGGGAATTCTAAAAACAGTTTGACCAGTTTTGATCACATAATTTGCGGTTCTCGAGAACGAGAACCTCCGTCTTTCGTTTACCAACCGTTAATGACCGGAAACACGAATCTCTATGAAAACACTTTTAGGACCGGAGACGGGTATCTCCGAGTTTTGTTTGCCAAGCGTCAATGACCGGAAACACGAATCTCTGAAATCATCGCTATATATTCGCGGGACGCTAATTCGAATTTACTTTAATTTTGAAATTTCAGAAAAAATGTTTGGATTGTGGCCCGACATTTTTCTCAATTTTCTTGAAAACCATAACTTTCAACCCCTTGCCCTACCATTTATTTTACGGTTTTAGTGATTAGAACTTTTTTGTACTTCCTACAATTTTCTAAAAAGGAGAAAATTTATATGTGTTGTATGTTTATATATTCTATGTATTAGAAGTTTATTTCGGTTTAAAGGAAATTAGTAGCATAGACACATATATTTATTAGACACTTAGAAATTAAACAGACCCGATATTGTAGGGGAAGGGGTTAAAAATTATTTGGAACAACCCTGGGGGCGCCGTAAAAGCAATTCAAAAGTCGAAAATAAGAGACTCAAAGGGACACCCTGTAGTTTGTCGCAGTTGGACCGAGCAGTGTTTTAAAAGCGTTACGCGACGCCTCCATTTTTACAGGAGCCAGTCGCGTCGGCCGACCTTTTAATGCATCCCACATGGAAATGTCACGGCGATAAGTGTCGCCGGTGCCATTGGAATTTTTCGCGGCGAATGTGGAACGCGCGCCAACAGTTGCAGTTGTGGCGAAAGAAGAATTACGGTCGATCGGGTTCTTAACCATTTGCGCTTCGCCTCGCAGAATTTCAGGTCGGTGTTGCTTGCTCCGCCGCAGAGCTTAACCAATCTGTAATCCGATTAGCGCGCAGCTATTCTGATTATCGTTCGATTAAATCACCAATAAGTCTTTGTAATTAATTACCGGACAGCGGTTCGGATTATCGGCCCTGCTGGGAATTATCGAAGTGATTCTGTTAATTACGAGACACGCGTGACTTACTGAGTATTCAGAGTGAGGGAATGGTAATTTGCCGAATATTACTGTCAACGTAGGAATTAAATCACAGTCGGTAAATGTGCAAAGAATATTGTGTGAAAGTGCAGAGCCGCTATAAAAGCCGGTGCTCTAAAAATGTCTGTCATACTCGCTGAGAACGCGGTGGATACGTAATGCGTTCATACCGAACGTAAGATGTAAATTGTCATTTTATTACAACCGTTTGTATGATAGTTCTGCTCGAACGTATATCCGGGAGCGTTTCACGCTAGTTTATGGGTTTCCATTTAGACAGAGGATTTCATGCGACGTGAAAGAACTCGGAATTTCGTTACGTAAATCACGATCATGTCCTGAATATCGTACAACCTTCTTATTTACTTTCATGCTCTAGAAACGAACCTTTCTTCTAATGCATCTTCAGTAAATCATTTTTTTGTGCTGCATCTGATTAAATCTATTATGATTGTTTAAGATGCATTTTGTTATTCACGAATTTTGTTATTCAATATCTTTGGATTATTTTCTCAAGTACTATCACATACTCCGATTTAGGATTCTGGGGCAGACTGTATAATAGCTATAAAGTTGAAATACTTGTTCTGGTTGATCCGAATTTACGTCAATACGTCAGATGCACTGGTGTCATTCTCAATGCTCTAAAGTTTATTTGTCGAAACTTCCAAAATTCTGACGTACGTGCAGCAGGATCTCTGGGTAATCAAAAGTTCACGAGGTGCCTCCAGTGATCTCGCAGGAGTTTCTCACGAGTTTAAGATCCCCGGAAATCCGGAGTGTGACGGACTGGCTGTCCCTCGGCGTCAAATCCTTCAAGAGGATTAATAGTTTATTGCATCGAAACTACGTCTATCTCTTTCAACTAAGCAGTCTTTCGAGATGTCGGAATATCTTATTCAAGTGTCATGACTAGACTGCGGATTTTATGCATTCATTACACAAACTGAACAGCCGCAATTTTAGACGGTAAAAACATGAAAAGAGTCTAAGAATCTCGACACGTTACTTTTGCCCTGTTAACAGTATTAGAGAAAGTAATAAATTTTTATTTGGCTCCAGAATCTCTCTCTTGTAATTGACGAAGAAAAGTGTTATTTTGCATAAAGATCCGCAGTCTAGTCATGACTTTTTCCAGCTAGATCAGGCACTTGTCCCACTGTGCGATTTAGGCATGGCAAATCGTGATAAGGGTTCAGGAAGCGCGGGTTAAATGTATTCGAGTTTCAGTTCTCACCGTAATAAGCGCTATGATCTATCCCTATACTCCGATGGTAAAAGAGCCTCGGAAACGGTAAACCGGCGTTCGCGGTCCAGAAAATCTATCACGGAAATATCAATTTGATATCAGATTTATTTTCACACTAGGACACATCAGTGTGACCGAACACCAGGTTCGTATCGACGATTGAGAAACAGATTCGGCCGCTACCTTACCGATGAGAGTCGCAGACGCTTCAACAGCTCGTAGGAGATAGCAGCACTCTACCAGGATAAACGAATCAGATACGAGTGCAATTAAGCCGTTGCATCGCGTGCACCTTGGAGCGAGAGGGTGAATGAAAGAATGTCCTCGATAAATGAACTGATTGGGCATCTATGGGACGTCCTCCAGCGGTGATTCGCTGGACAGATTTTAGTCCGCGCAGAATCGATATCCTTTTTGCCTTTTCGGAGCGAAGAAAATTGACGATACCCCGCGTTCACACACAGCTGAAACCGGAAAAACCAGAATGCCTACGCGATCGTGAAATTCCTTTTACGACGCCGTTTTACACCGTCGCAAGGACAAAACGAACTTTTTATAGTTCAATTCGAAATGCCCTGCAGCGTGACGAATCGTCGATGTAGGGGGGTAAAAACCATTTTGGTGACCATCACAGAATTCTGTAAATTATTATTGCAGGATATTGGAAAAGGTCCTGAACGAGGGAAATGGTGTCTAGAAATTGGTTTTATGGCGCATAATGATTCTGGTACCTTCTACAAGATAGCGTAGCCCTAATTTCTTCATTATAAAGAGCGCTGTGTTTCAGAGTCTATTTATAAAGTAATTGTATGTTTTTCGCACACACGTTTTACCTAAAATGTATGCTTTAATGTAAGTAAATCGTCCGCTATGTTATAATATATATACTTCTCAACGTATACCCTTGAATTGATCTTGTCAACATAAAGTCTATATTTCTTTTATATTGTTATTTTTGTATTACACTGTTATACTATATTTTACACTGCTCCCACTTCCTGTACGTCTCGTAATTAACTAGATACAAATGCATTGATATGTACAGCTCGGTCGTATGCTTTTGTTCGGTAATTTGAGAGACGCTGTAACCGGGTGTTCTCAGAATGTCGTGGAAAGGAAATTGCATGCCAGTGCAGAACAGATGTTTCAGACCTTCTCACACGCTCAATTGTGCGTGACCAATGATGGGAAGTTGACTGTCACGCAATGGGAAAGTTGGGTGTGGTCGCAACCAGCAAATTGAAATGCTTATTTAAATTCGAGATGGATGAATTTTATTTACACCTGCGCCAGTCGTATTCTGCGAAAAAACATCGTACTTTTTTTAATGTTAATGGTTGCCGCTCGTGTCACGTGATTGCTTTGTCAGTTTCACTTGTCGTCAGAGCTCGACGTTCTAATCACAGGTATGAAACCGTAAGGAGGTGTGCAACCTCTTGTACTATCTTCTCTGCTTCTGTTCGAAGATCCTTTTCTTCTTCGCACCGGTTTCGGCTCGCTGTTAAACTTTATAATGAACTTCAGCTCAGTCAGCAGTTCTTGTATGAACGAAACCTGTGAAACAATAATACACGTCACCACAGGAACTTCTATCTTGAGGACACACACGACCTTGACGACATAGTTTAAGATCATCGGAATCGGTGACGTGTGTTTTATGCAAAATAAAAATTGTCTGCGTCGATTGCAAAAAGTAGAAACTAAATTGAATGTTATTTCTTCCTTTAATGATTTTAATAGAGAAGGAATTGTATGCAGGGTGTGGCCGAACGGGTGGTACAACCGAGCAGGGGGTGATACTACATGTAAACATAAGTCGAAAAAAGGAATAACATTTTTTCGTTTGACGCTTCGTTTTCGAGAAAATCGAGTTTAAAGTTACGCTAGGTTCGCGTGCTTTAGTATATGCACAAAGTAGATTTGGATGATCATGGTCAGACGCGTCAGACGTGTATTCGCTGCATTTTCAAACTCGAATTTCTCGAGAACGAAGCGTCAAACGAAAAAATGTTATTCCTTTTTTTTCGACTTATTTTTACATGTAGTATCACCCCCTACTCGGTTGTACCATCCGTCCGGCCACACCCTGTATTGACATCTTCGAGTATGAAAATTTTTCAACAATTTTCGATTTCATCTACTCAATTTTGATATAAATGCATAAAGATCCGCGGTCTAATAATCACCAGCCAAACTGTATGATATAAACGTTATAAAAAATATCGTGTAAACAGTATTGCATGTATACTATTATCATTCGTTTGCATGGTTAGAAATTACATGGTAAAAAAGCATTCTCGAGGTTTCATAAAATAGAGGACATTTTAGCCTGGAACGGTACAAAGCAACGAAA
Source organism: Lasioglossum baleicum (assembly GCF_051020765.1). Classification (NCBI taxonomy): domain Eukaryota; kingdom Metazoa; phylum Arthropoda; class Insecta; order Hymenoptera; family Halictidae; genus Lasioglossum; species Lasioglossum baleicum. Next base: position 13,084,849 of record NC_134933.1, on the reverse strand, counting down.
CTTTAATTAATAAATTAAGATCGAGGCATGCTCGTCATAATTTATCGATACTAGAGAGTCAAACACGCAACACACTTACGTTTTCACGTCTGGATGTGACAGCAACATCCCAAAGAAGCTCTAATAGAGTGTAAAAGAAGCTCGACGCGACGCCCACGCTCAATACTAAGAAGACGCCTCCTACGTTATCAAGACCCAGTTCTTCGGCTTGACTACCGCCGCCATCCTCCTATAAAATGTTTCGCGATTAATTAATGATGTATTTATGTTCATTCGGAATTTTCCCGGTCCGCCTACATACCCGACATTTTCCTCCTCCTCGTTTCTGCGTCCACCATTTTTTCTTCAGCTCTGTGATCAAACCACTCTGCTGCAGCCTCAACACGGCAGTGTTTAACGAATGGCGATGAGGAGAATCTGCAATTCAATTATCGAAAGGGTCAGTAAAAGATGTATATTTGCTGTGAGTGTCTTAATAATTTTAAATCTATAATTGTTCGAGATTATCTTAACGGGACTGTAAAGCATAAGGTGTTAACAGGAACTGTGTAACATTCTGTTCAATGTTTTTTTTCTGATTGCAACGATACATATTATTATTCATTGGATAAGATGTACAACTTGTGTTTCAATGGTTTAACCCTTTCCACTCGGAGCTATTTTAACTGGAGATTTAAACATTTCCTCCGATCTAGAATATTTCCATTCCGTATGATTTTTGAAATTTTATGGATATGAAATTGGTATAATACCGCATACAATACCTAAACAATGTTTTGAATAATAGTACAACAATTTTTAGTGGTTCCTCAGAGGGAACAACCGAGTGGAAACGGTCAAGTTATTATTAGATTGAAGATTTTATGCATCTGTAAAACTCCTTCCACTTTAAACAATAAAAAAGACAGCAACAGAGGGGAAGAAAAGAACTACTGTCTTTTAGAAGTTTTGTTACTAACTAACGTAATTAACTTACATTTTTTCATTGCGATCCCATAACTCTTTGCGTCCAGGAGTCCACCGACCTGCGTTACGTTGCAGTATCTCTCGGTGATGTACTCGATCGAGCTGGACTCCATCAAGAAAGCATAGTCTTCCGTCAGGACCTTCTTCACACCAGCGTCGTTGTCCCCCGTCAGGACCTCTTTTTTGTTGGCTTTCATGTATGCGAACATCTCCCGGTACGTCGGGTAGCTGGATTCCTTGGAATGAGCATAACTCTTTAAAAAAACTGAATTAGAAAGACAGACACCAACTTTCATATGCCTAATTCACAAGAGGAATTATGTGTGACACTAATATTCGGTTAGTAGAGGGATCAAGAAACTAAGTGCTGCGTCCTAAGTTAAATCTATGACTGACTACGAGGAGGGTATGACACAGCATCGAAAGATTAGTTTTCTGTTATACATATTTTAATTACAAATGTGTGTGATTACTAATTACTGTACGATTAAAACTATCCAAATGTAGGGTAACGTTTTTAAAGAAAATATTAAGTCACTCCTAAAAATCTGTCGTTATTGGCTTTCGAAAAATGTCGCTGCAGAAAATTTCCAATTTGAAGAAAAATAATTTTCAATGCTGAAATTTCACCTGCAAGGACGACCGAATTTTTAGAATGATTTAATAGTTTCAACTTTTTGGGAGGGCGTTAATTGATTTTTTGTGTTTTGAGGAATATTCTCTGTAGCGTCTCACATGATCCATTAGCAAGAAAACTTTCCAGGGGTGGTTAATAAATCTGGGTTAAATAAAGCGTTTGTATTAATACTTTCTTTTTAAATTCACATGTTCTACTCTGGCTTTACTAAACCAGCAACTAATTAAAACTCGCAAATATATCTCTTACATTTGAAAAGTACATCGGGTGCTGTAATGGGCCTGTAAAATTCGTTACTACTAACAACTAAGTTAATCTCCTGAAATCTTTACGTTGGGCGTTGATCGATAGTCCCTCGATAAACTATATTGTATAATAAAATGTATAATTTTTAACTTTATAATTTGTAGTCAATGTATCAACATACTTTGAAGAATCCGTAGGTGGCTCCATCATCTTTAGCGCCGTACTTGATCGTTTTCTTCTTGGCCAGCTCTTCGACGTTGTTAAATGGCGATACCAATGTTTCGACTGTCAAAAAAGCCGCCAAATTGGCAGTGTACGAAGATACCATGATCAGGCAGAAGAACCACCAGGAAGTAGCCATCATCCGCGTTGACAGTCCACTGGAAACCAGAAAGGTGAAATTGCGATGAAAAGAAAATATAAATATCTTCTTACTTCTTGGTAAGATTTTTGATATATGAGTGCAGTATCCTTTCCTTGACATGTAAACCTTTGAACAAGGAAAAATTTGTTCGCATTCAACGATCATTTCATTTTTACGGAGTTCAATACAAAAATATTAAGTTGGCAACTAAATTCGCGACCTTTCGTTTCGTAATTCTTTTATTGTATCATTATAACCACCTCATTCAGTGACCATTTTGTATCATCACCATTATATCATTGGAAAGCTCTGAGTTTTGCGATTAATTTTATATAAAATACTCGTGCTTAGAAAATATATATAAATGACTGTTTGAGAAAATATGGAGGCCGTGAACTTAGTTGCCAACCTAATATGATCACTATCCTAAGACTTATGAGCGGGAGTGTAAATCAAAATTCTTCGTTCAAGACTCATTGTAGTGCGAACGAAACATTAGCATTAGGAAAATGAACTCACATGGGTGCTATTTCGGAACCTTGCTGCATAATACTACCGATCGTGAACCACAGGGAATTCTTGAAAGTGAATTGATTCTCCAACTCTTCTGGCTCCTCTATACATGGATAAGGGTTGTTCCACTCAGCAGGACAGAGTCTGCCGATCACGAACAGCAGCAGTGAGACAGATACGTAAGCTCCCATCAAATAACACCAGACCCCAGCGGAAAATGGCGACAAAAACGAGAAGAGACTAGGCGGTGTCTTCTGCGGCTTTCGATACAGAATACTTATTCCTGAAGCATAAAGTTTCACTGCTTGAGGTGATTACATTTTTACAAATTCTAAAACACCATCGTCAATGTAAATTAATAATAAAATTTGTTCATACGAGACTTCGTTTTCGAGAAAATCACGAATCAACCTGATGGATTTTCAAAGTCGACTTTCTCGAAAACGGATCACAACGTGAAGAATTTTATTCGACATTTTTTCCTTTGCGGTTGTTGTTACCGATCACCCTGTATAAAGCATTAGCGATCTTAAGCCTATAATTACGTTGGAAGATGCTGAATATAACCAGTATTTTCGAATATGTCTTCCTACCTAAATTCATAAAAGGCATCGTAAAATCGACCGCACTCTCTCGTTCCGCGGTAATTGTCAGATCGGTAATGGCCAGATCGGCCTCCTGCAACAGAACATTATTGGATATTGCATTTCAATGCTCTCACAACTGTAGCATGCCTTTACATCGATATTGTAACATACACCAGCCATAATTCTTGCGAGCATCCCATTCCATTTTTTCGTCTTCTTCGAATAGGATCCGTACGCGTTATCAGCTTGCACTTCGAATGTGTAATTAAAGCCGAGTTGCTTGCTGAGCTCCTGAATGATATCGATTCCGAATCCTTCGTAACGGTCATTTCCGGTCATCATATCCGCGGATTTCTTCAGCATGCCGTAAGGATGGCTCTGCAATAGGTAGCATAAATCATTCATAATGCTTAAAAAATCAGATCATCAGTTTCGTACGTAGTACAATAAGTAATGATAAAGTAAAATACATTTTATTAGGCTTTCTAGGATGCAAAAGGATTAAGTGAGCAATTCCCATGACAAATTTTAACTTTCAAGTTTCTATTGCATTAATTAAACTATCTCGATTTTCTAGGGTTCTTTATCAACGCCACGATTCGTTCTGGTTTCATTCTAACTAAGAAAAATATGAACATTTTCCACCGCGACAATGTTCACCTGAAGTATCAGGTTTCGAACTGGTGTTATACTTTTCGAAGGTAAACCTGTCCTTATAAAGGACGAAGAATGTGGGAAGATGTTTTAACCCTTTGGTTGCCACGGACGAGATATCTCGCGACCCGATACTTCTCGATAAACGCCTTTGGCGAGATATCTCGCCACTTAGCACCAGTGGTTTGACATTATAGACGAAATATGTTCTGTTCTGTTCGGTCATTTTACTCGAGATAAAGATTTCATTAATTTCTACCTTTTACAAATCAGAATATAGTTACGTATAAAACATATTTGTCTATAATGTGAAAATATTGGTGCTAGGTGACGAGATATCTCGCGAAAGGCGTTTATCAGGAAATATCGGGGCGCGAGATATCTCGTCCGTGGCAACCAAAGGGTTAAATTTCATTGTGGCACGTACGATGGCTATCAAGACGATGAACGTTTTATTCTGCAAACTGAGTTCGTGGTCTGAGTTCGGAGGACGAGTTTCCGTCACCCATTCGACGCTGTTCGTGCTGTTCCACATTCCGATCTTCTTCAAGCCGTCTTCCGTCACGCGCACCACGTCCAACTGGAAATCGCTGCGGAACCCAGCCGTGTCGAACTTAATCAAACCGGTCAAACCTTCCATTTCGCTCTGTAAGTGTAATCATCGAGAATTACCTGGGTATACATACACTCCCGCAATACAATGTCAATGGCAACAATAATTAATTTTATTACCGCAACATCACACTCAAATTGCACCAGCAACATCTTTTCATCTTTAATCTTTCTAGACGAGGGCATCGTACGAGATTTTTATGCTTAAAGAGATCCGAGGAGAATGTCGCGGGTGCTAATTCATTGCGGCGATATAAATAATGATTACCAACGAACTTACGAGACGCATAAAGTTGGTGAGACTGTAGCCATGCTCCCAGCTTAAACTGCCGTTGCAGGATAATTGTTTCACGTCGCCCTTAATAGCGTCCTTTAAACGCTTGAAGGCTCTCGCGAAAAGTTGCACCGCGTCGTACATGAGAGCAGGCTCAACGCGTAACTGAGACGCATCATCTAAAGCCCATTCATTCTTGTGCATTTCCACGATGCCTGATACCAGAGGGTTCTCAGGATCTATCAGTCGAACCCCGGTGAAATTAACCCCGGAAAATTGATACGGTTCGAGATCTATCGTTTGAAGATCCTGAAACAATAGAATCGATGAGTTATCTGCAGGCTTGCTGAAAAGCCTGAAGCAAAATAGTCGATTAATCGTTGGTATAGTTATATTTGAAATTCGTTTGTACGTATTCGTCGAATAGTGAAGCATTTTACCAGAGAAGTCACTATGACTCTGTTCTTCTCCGACATAATGCCAACTTGCTGCGCCTGTTTCAGCACCTCTGCAAGAATTTCGATTGAACAATCAATCACAATGTTCTCGATTTCCGCATCTTTTATCTCTCGCATCACCTTCCTGCAGAAAATTTGATGCACCATTGTATGATTAATTATTCTCTCCCTTCGAGAATATCGATTATAGCCGGGTAAAAACGGAATCGACAGAGTCATTGTTACACTATGGATCTATTTAACATTTCAAATATTTTTATCTATGCATATTCATGAAAAGTCAAACGATCAATTCAATCTCATTCGACAGCAGTTCTTGTTCGTAATTCCTTAATCATTTCATAATTTATACAGGCGGTCCCAAAAATTTTTGGGAAATCCTGTATAACGTTTCGTCAATTAATCGACACTTAGTATTATCACTAATAGGCGTACCTGTAATTGGGACCATTTCCTAAATGATACAAAAAGGCCCCGCGCCCACGTGCATCCACACGTTCCAACAAACGATGAACGCGTAACAAGCTGTCCGTGTTCTCGTACAATATGCCAAACGATTTCCATTCAAATTCGGTGATCAACAGATCGAAAACCTGAAAATGTCTATAACTTGTTATCCTGGGAAAATATGAGCTCGATACCTTTCTATTCATTAATTAATGAAACCGCATATAATATAGAAAAGAAAGCGTGTATTAATTCTTTGCGAACTTCAATCACTAATTAACAATCATAATATGTACGAAACTGAAATTAATTTCAGAATGTATTCATAAAATCACGATGCAGCATGAAGATATTTTTGTATCATTCTCACATGAATGTAATACGCACAATTTATCTCAATACAGTATTCGGTTTATTTTGACGGAAACAATGACCCACGTATTTTCTCGTTAAACATGTTTATCTGAAAATATTCTTGGATAAAAATGGTTTAAAGTAACAGCAATAAGGTCCCTTTTTATATATAGAAATTGTGAAGATGCTGAAATAATTGATTATAGGCATGAAAATTTTGTTTGTAACACACACATTTAATTAATCACTGGTTTAATTCCTTTTGATAATTTCATGCAATCTCTGAGACTTCATACGGGTAGTTGAATGATACAATAAATATTTCCAGCATCGTGTTTTATGCTACCTTAGCTTCTACGCACCCTAGACAGTGTTTCAGCGTGGGGGTACAAGTTTATTCCTCTTCCTCGAGTTTGCACGGGTTCCCACCTCGCATAAATATGTGGCATTTCCATGGAGTCGCATATACTCTGCACATGATCCGAACAGATACTATTCTGGGGTCCGAAAATCCCGGCCACTCCAGTCCCCATCAATTCACAAACTGAACATGTCAACAAGTCAATCCAATTGAAATCGTTCCAACGGCGAACAAATCAAAACGCAATCTATGAACGTATACTGCGGCCAGTGCTGGGTAAAATGTTATTTCAAACAGCAGACACCATACATACAGGCAACTTAAAATAGTTTTGAAATCCTTATTAGACTGAAGACTTTTATGCATTTATGGGGAAATTGAAACAAATATAAAACAGTTGAAGACTGTTAATATCGATATGCTGTTTTCTATGCTTCAGAATTATTAAGGGAGGAAATCAAAATTATTTAACAACTACTTCCCAAAATCCATGTAACATAATTTTCTTATAGGTTGATTCTGTGTTCGTGAAACGGTAACCTGAACGGTGAAAATTTTACGCCAATAGCCATACTTGAACTAAAAATAAATGTGTATCTCCAACTGCTATGATTTCTTTCATTCTAAAACCATTTCATTCCGAGTACGATTGTCGTTGCCAAGAAATGTTTTAGGTATGTATTACGCAAGATTACATATTTCAGATTATTAAAATATAAATGTCATTTTATTTAAAGTATGGAATATATTTTAAGTAGCATTCGAAATATTTTTTCTTCGAATTCTACTGAACCCTGCATGTAGCCAATCCCGATGTAGGTATACCTTTGGCCGCCACGCCATATGGATCTGTTTCGACGTCGTTGGATTCCGCGCCGAGAAACACATTCGCGAATTCCGGGTTTCCGTGTCGTTCTTTGTTGATCGTTTGCACGGACGTCTCGAAGGCTCGTTTCATCTCGTCGCCATTGTCAAATAGCCCTCCTGAAATGTATCATGTACACATCTACATCTTCGCAGTGAAGACAGGTATGCCATTCTTCATTATTAGACTGCGGATGTTTATGCAATTTTCAATTTTTATAGACAAATTTGAAGAATGTGGCATGAAATAAAATTCTATTTTTAAAGGGAACAGCCTTTGTAGATCCGAAACAAATAAAAATGTCACTAAATTCTATCGAATTTTATATTGTAGCATTTCTTGAAAATTTTCATAAGCTATAAATGCATAAAGATCCGCAATCTACTTATTACATTCTATATTTTACATAAAGGTACTTTAAAAATGCAATAATCGCATAAAATTTTGTTCAATATGGTAATTATTCTCTCGTTTCAAAAAATGAATAATTTATATATTTTATATTTAATTTTTTGATAATTAGTAAAAAGTCTTACCTATGAAAACCTTCTTGGGAAATCCCAGGGCACACGATATGAAGACGAATGGGAGACACTTGACCAGCATCATATAATCATTCTATGTATATAAAGCAACAAAAGGTATAACTTTTATTTTATAATTTGAACCAATAAAGTGTCCCGATATTTTTCTGACAAATGTTTTTTAGGAATACATACAGTTACTCGAATTAATATTCGGACGCTCTAAAAAAGACGATAACTTTTTTAATATTGTACTGTAATGTTTGAACTTTTTAGCTAGAGCAATTAGTTCACTACAAGATGTGAAGAGAAAGTTTTTCAAAAATTGCAACTGATCGGAATTGTAGAAAAAATACTAAAAGTTGCATTTCACAACTTTTTTATGTGGGCCGAAAATATCGAAAATTTAAAAAGTACTATATTTTCAATATAGGCCCACATAAAAAAGTTGCGAAATGCAACTTTTAGTATTTTCTCTACAATTCCGACTAATTGCAATTTTTGAAAAAATTTCTTTTCATATCCTGTAGTAAACTAATTGCTCTAGCTAAAAAGTTCAAACATTACAGTACAATATTAAAAAAGTTATCGTCTTTTTTAGAGCGTCCGAATATTAATTCGAGTAACTGTAGTTTAAACTGTAGTTTACTATAATTCAACTCAGTGTTGAATTCGTGAAATATGGGTTATAGTGTCGATTATTATCGAGGAAAGAAGCGACTTGTTAAAATCGGCGAGCCATCAAGCATAAGCTGAAAGTCTGGCGCAGATTTGTTTGTAATAAGATCTCGTGCACGCGTATTCAGTGTAAGCCGTTCAAACAGGCTGCTGGGATTCAAACGAACACTTAACAGTGCGACGTTGTGTAAACCGAACGGGAAGCATACATGCTCGAATTCTCGGCACGCGTAAATATTTAGACCCGTCTAAAATCAATCCTCCAATATTGAGTCTCGTTATTTACTTGAAGCTATCGAAGGGGACTTCGGACTTGTCAAATTCTCCATCGGCATCCTCAAACCAACTTCTTCATCAGCTTCTTTTTCTGCTCCTTTCCTAGTGGGAAGGAGAGAGAAAATTCGTTCGATCTCCTTCTTTTCTGGACGACTGAGCACGGACGTTTGTACCAGGAGAGAAGGAAGCATACCGTGAGTAAAAATAACATATCCGGCGTGGGGATCGGAAACGAGCTTGTTAATGAAGTCGACGTTCCGTTTTCGTTAAAATAGAATCAAAGTGTTTTATTGGATCTGTCGTGGGGCCGAGATAAACACGATTTAGTCGTTTCTGGGATATATTGTCTTCTATTTAATATATGCAAGACAAGAAAAGATATTCTATATGTTTTTTAGACTATATATTTTAGAATAAATTTTTAAAAATCTTTGATTCACAAGTTTCATCTAGTAGAACAATACTTTAGACCTTCCAGATTCCTAATCAGTAAAAGTACTTCAATATTAAAGATATCGTACCGAGTATAAGGGTAGATATAAAATAATGATATTCATTCTCCAAACAATCATAGAGCATCCACGCAATGGTGATCATCTTCGAATAATATATTCCATTCATGCATGACTGATATACGAACTGTACTGAAAATCATGCAATCCAATAACTAGAATATTGATTATGAATTCTAGCGAATCCAATCTTGAATCCAGCGTTGATATTAGCGAGACTCCTAACTTATATTACCTTGCGATTAATCCAATCGATCGGCGAGGTTTATATGGGACAAACTTGCGCAAAAATGGTATAAAACATAAACAGTCGAAAGTAAGCAATTTAATCGGAAAGAGAATTTCGCGAAACAAGAATAATCAATCCTGTCAAGACCCGGCGCACAGAACAATTCGCGGCGCGTACAATGGAGCGGAAAGGAGCCGTCATTGCATTCTAAACGGACCGAGTGCACCGAAAAACCAGCTATCAAACGTCGCCCGTTCAATTGACATTTTGGCAGCGCCGATAGATGCGCGGAGATTTCGTTCCGCCGCGGCATGACAGGATAATTTTGGTAGTGACGATTGCCGGCGTGTGCTGCGCTCGTTCTGCTCGCGGCGTGTTGCGTTGCATCGCGTTGCATCGGGACGCGTTGTGACAAACGACGCACAGTGGGACGATTGTATCGGAATGCTAGACCCGCGTTTAGCATCCCTCATTTTTTTATCGCCCTGAGGTTCTAAATCTCCATGTTCTCAGTCGTATAGAATACGAATCTGAAGTAAAAAATTGGATTTATTGGAAATAGAGAAAAAATTACTCCTTTATTTAGAAAATTCGCTAAAAACAGGATGTATTTTTAATATCTACAGTTTTTCGGAGGTTCCCGCCACTTTCTCAAATCCAAATGCCGGCCGCAGTCGGGTCCCGTCGGATGTGATCGCAATGAATTTCTCTCACAGAATACCAAAGGAAAAAATCTATGCAGCCCATTTTTATACGACATTATATATAAAGAAAAAATTCGTCACAGTTTTTTTCCCTTTCAATTCACGTTAATTGTAATATAAACGTAATATAATATGAACATAGAATTTTTTTCTTCTTCTATAAAGCCCATAAAAAAAATTTTTTCGACTTGCGTTCTGTGAATGACACTTGTCAAGATGCAATAGAGCAAGCATATATAAATAAAATTTTAGTAAATGACGCGGGTTTTCGTATATTCGTCCGACAGTGCGGCGGCGGTCAGCGGGGAGCAAACTGCGCGAATATCCCGACTGCATTCAGTGTTTCGCGGAGGCGAACTGTCACCTTGCCAAACGCACGCATTCTGGGACACGCGTCCTTTTTCATTCATTCATTCATCCATCGGCCGCACACTCGACGCGACTCTTTCACGGGACGCGATTTCCGCGCTTCCCGCACCGCCGTTCACGGAGAGGATCGTCGACGACGGAAATCCGGCCGCGTGTTCGGTGTCAACGTGCCATATTCGAACGCGCGACGGCTTAAAAAACACACGAAAACGTTGGAGTGCGCGTAACGAGCACGATATATTTAGACGGCGAGCGTCGTCGCCAGTGGCGCTTGTCGCCTGTAAGCTCTGTGACATAGTTACCGCTGAACTGCAATTAACGACGCCTACTGACCAAGCTGCCGACCATCTATCGGCCCCTTGTTTAATTTTATGTTTCTACGAAAAAAACCTTGCGTGCACCACGCTTCCAATCTCCAGTGAATTCCATCGATTCGAAACACTAAAGTTCCGCCAACACATTCTCGGAACCCAACAAACCTTCGCACCGTTTCGAACCGACTTTGCTATCTACGTTCTCATTGGACGTTCCAATGAATTGCACTCTGTCCTGAACTTATTATCGACTTGGCTAATAAGTATAACAAAAATCAGTCAGCTCCTACAGGTTTTAAATAGGCGGACTGTCTTCGTCGGAACGCTAGCTCGATTTTTCTAGAAGACCTCGGGCTATTCGCTGTGTCCACATTTACTCTCAATCAACTTATTCTTGTCCGAATCTTTTAAGAGTGAATTCATTCGTGTAATTTATAACCGGGAGAACGATTTTTAGATTATTCTTTTGTGTTAATTATCATTTTCACATACACAGGGCGTGGACAGATGCAACTCGTTAACAAACGGAGGAGCTGTGTATGTTTTTGCAGGACTTGGAAGGAGCATACCCGTAAAAATGTTTCTCGTTCCATGCTGGAGAGTTAGGAGCACGATAGCGAGCGTTAAATGGTAACAAAGCGAGCGTCCGTGCGTCGAGCGTTAAAGGAGGAGGAACTTACCTAAAATTGCAATTACACACGGCTCGTTACCTGGAACAGAAGTTTGATAAACGTGCTTTTCTGAACGAACGTCGCGGCATGCACTCTAATTCCGAACGCCACTTCCCGAGTGGATTTTCACTGCGCACACGCGGCTCTCCCTTCCAAACCTCTTGGATTCATTTGTACACTGTAATATGGCGGGCACCCCGGACTCGAGACCCGACTTATTGTTAGATCCACCATCGGAGCTTTTTCCACGACACGCGGATTGTCCGAAAGGTTTCGTATGTACAACGCTTCTCATTCATTTACCATTTTTCTTCGTTTCCTCACATGCCGTTTGACGAATAATTACGTTCCTCGAACATTAATTATTAGACTGCGGATCTCTATGCAAAATAAAAAATGTTTGCATCGACTGCAGGACACGGGAGCCAAATAAAAATTGTATTTTTCTTTTAATTATCCTATTAAGCTGAAACTAACACATTGATGTCCTTAAATATTTTTTACATGTCCACTGTTTTAAATTGTGCGTACTCATTTTTGTCATGAATGCATAAAATCCGCAGTCTATTAATTATAGAATCGTTGGACATCGATCATTTCCTTCGATCTGAGCCTTATTGCATCAAGCTTTTAGATCGTGCTGCGATCATATGCACAATTAAATATTTACGAGTTCATATTGTATGTATTAGTCACTAATCACTACTGTGTACCAATATCGAATGATACCATGTTCGAAATTGAAGGATAACTACAGAGAAAAATCAATTATGATATCAATCAAAGTCGATATAAATTCCTAGAAAATAGAAGAAGACTTTTACCATGTTTATAACTATTCCATTTGACGGTTTCTGTGGATATAGTGTTGATTTTATAGTATTCTCAGATTTAGCAATTAAGAAAATAACACAATAAAATTTGGTGTTTTAGATAGAATCGACTTGATAATTAATAATTACGAGCGATGATATGTCACTTTTGTTAATTTGTCTCGGCACTGTTTAATTGTGTTGTTGCAGTAATATTTTCTCTGATTTTAACGTTCGGTATTACTGTTTGCAAAAGCCTTGACTTTCTCGTGAATTTATTTGTTCAACTATAATACTTGCACACCGTACGCGCGAGCGGTCGTGTATCACGTGGGTTTTGTTATTTCTTGTTCTTTATCACGGACACTCGTTCTATACGCAGAACTCAGATTAGAAAAATTTATGGAAACGACAGTGCAGTTAACGGCACGCTGTAAAGTGTAGTTATTTTCCCCGTAAGGGCGCGGTACACGACAAGAACGCGACGTAAAACCAAGATGGACGACTATTACTTTTGACACTATGCTCAGCTTATTCGCAGAATAAACTTGCGTTTTAGATACGTTCCTTCTCGTAACTGTTTCGAGGAGTAATCTTTTGGTTTAACTTTCTCCCGTCGAGTTTTATTGTACCCCTTCCGACGAGTAATCATGTTTGTAAGTACGGAATCTTGACGAAAGCAACAGTTTGAGTGAAAAGTTTGTGTTTTGTTTATTTTGTAGACAGTTTTCGTGCACGTCACTTTTTACTGCATCAATAATTTCTGCAGCTATTTGCGTGCTGTTTCCTCGCTGCTAAAACGAGTACTGACGGGGAACTCTAACAAAGTTATTAATTTTTTTTGTATTTGGTTGTATGCAATTATAAAAACAAATCGTGATTTAACATAAAATTGTGATTTAACATAATGCTCTCCACAGGTTCTTCCATTTTATCTCCTTTTACATTAACAGGAGCTGATTGCACTGTTTGAATAATTGAAAGTCTTAAAAAATTTATATTTACTTTATGTCTACGTCCATTTGAGTGCTTAAATATTTATTTTAGAAGAATAGAATTTCATTTCGATGTGATTGCATGTTTAATAGATTTTGTTCGAATTTTTCATTACCTTTTTTGCTTACTAAAAGCCACGAATCCGGTCAGTGTTCTTCAGTGTTACATATTTTCCTTGTTTCCAGTTGGAGTTCGTCTGCATCGAACAAATCAAAACTGAGACCAATGAATAAGTATTGCGGACACTCATGTGTGACAGCGTATGGAGGTGTTTCAAGACATGCACAGAAGGGAAGAAAGCATCGAGAAACGCGTGGATATCGGGCAAAGTAAATTAAATGGTTACGCTCTGGGTTCAAAGAGAAGGCGAGAGCCGTGGAAGTTGGATACATTAGTGAATTAGTTACGTTAGCGGTTTGGGATTTAGTTCTCTAATCAAGAGAACGAAGAGTGAAGGCTGCGGCAATTGATGTAAAAGTAGAACTTCCCGGGGACCAATTACGTGGCCGTGGCGAAGCTAGAAGTTCTCTGTCGTAATCAACGAGGGGATTATGGCCGCGCGTTAAGTATATTACGCCTGGAATAATTTTCTGTTTGAACGAAAGAACCCGACAGCCGGCAATTAATCACAGAAACGCATAGAAAGCGTTTGAGAACCTGCCGCGAATAAATCCCGAGGGCTTTTCATGAGACGAGATCTAACGGATGGTCTCATTGGTCTCGCTGCTTAAACCATTAACAAAATAAGACGTTATTTCCTGGGGATATAGCGAATGGCCATTGTTGTTTTGCTAAAATAACTACAATATACATATTAGGTTTCTTTAAATTCTTGTTACTTTTGCAAAATAGAAATTTTCTGCGTCATTTGCAACACATTTTTGTGATGAAAAGGATAGTGAGATATTATTGTATATAGAGAATTTATATTATATTAGATGATTGCATAAGTTCGTGCCCGATTTAAAAATAATTCAATGGTTAAATTTTAAAGATTGGTTAAAGGTTTGGTTAAAGATTGGTTAAATTAGAATTACAAAATGGTTAAATTTTCTAGAATTACAAAAGAATGGTGACTATAAGTATGTATTGATTAATAAAGTCGAATTCTTTAAAATTTAACCATTGAATTTTATTTTCAAACCAGGCACGAACTTATGCAACCATCTAATATATAAAAATGATTAAAGAGAGAGGAGAAAATGCATTTGATTCATGTTTCATACAATTTATTCAGACCATTTTTATTTTGCACACTAGACGGCGGATCTTCGTGCATTTATTTTGTCGACGTTTCTGTTTTGAGGAGGAAAGTTACACTTGTTGGTTTCTCATTTTTTACGAGCACAGTTTGCGACAAAAAAATCTGAAATAATTCTCTAAAATGCGTCTTAGGATCCAAAACGTTTTTTCAGATTTTTTGTTGTGATAGATCATTGTCGAACACAATAAAAACCGAATTTTTGGGGGTTTTTCATTCATTACGAGCCCAGTTTGCAACAAAAAATCTTCTTAGTCTTTCTTGGTCAGTTTTCGAATGGTTCGATAGTGATTGAAAAGTCTCTAAGGGCAGTTTTGACCATCTTAATCGGCTAACACAAGAAAGCATTTATATTATTAAGATGTGACAGCACTGATCGTTTTGAAAAATAGGAAATTACGTAAATATCCGCAGTCTAGGAATCACCGAACAAATGAGGAGAAGATATGACGAAAAGGCAATAAGGCACACGGCGAATGAGAATTTACAGACGATGAGTTTATTCACGTTTAATATGATGCTCGTAGTACACTTTTACGTAAGAAGTATAATCAATAGGCTCTTAACAAACTCGTTACGACGTGAACGCAGTGTCGTGGTACAGAGAATATTTACAATAACGTGTTTGAATACGCTCGGTGCGTCGTTAATGTGTATATTCAGCGTTTGTACGTTTACGGTTCGATTCGTCGGTGTACGGTCGACATGGTAAATATTCGAGTCGATAGTAAAAAACGACAGAAAGTTCGTAAAACGATGACAACAGGAGTTGAAACGGCGCCCAAGATTACGTGGCACACGACAGTCGCGTCCGAGCATCGAACGCTTTCCGAATATCGAGGCTAATTGTATCCCACTGATCTATCTGCATCCGGAAATCGATCATTCTGCCGGAGCACCTGTGCACGTACGACATTCAAGCCTGTTTACGCCTTAGGAGAAGGAAGACGGAAATTAATACTGTTCAGTTCGTGGCGTTCGCGAATAGCAACGTGTCTGGCTGCAAAATCGACTTTCTGTTCGTTCTGTTAACTCGTAATCTGGCTTAATCCTTCGAACATGAAGCGTTTCAATGAGAGCAATTGGAAGACTCCGCGCAGAAGACTATCAAAACGGACTGGCAGGACAGATTTTTGTAGAGGCAATTTTTCACCGGCTCTTATATGTTCCATTGAATAGACATATTTTTCATTAATATATATTCCCAATCAGAGTTTCGGAGGGATTAAAATCATATTTATTACTTTAACGTATTCACTCATTTTTTTAACGAAATAAGAAGGAAGTTAAAGGAATGTAAAAGTTGCTCCATGTACCCTATATCCACTTTGTATACAAGATAACAATTAAATTATTAATACAATAAAAAATAAATTATTTTACTGCATTATTAACTAATCATAATTCTAGTAAAAAGCGTAACAAGATTTAAGAGTATTCGCACTTAATTCGCTTCTCGGATAGAACCGTCTGTGTAAAGGCCATCACATTCTACTTAAGGCAGTATAGCAGCATTGGACAGCTAAAATCAATGTTGGATAGCTTTGATATGGATTGACGATCACATTACGCCTTTTTACAGCTTACTGTGAACACATATACGAGTAATTTGAGAAAAAATAATTATCAAAGTGTCGACAATTATCATTGACGTAAATTGCTCATTGGACGTAAACGGTTCTATGTTTTGCATTTCCATAGCCATGTAAGTACTTTTATAAACGTCTCCGATAGAATTCATGTTAGAACGTCTACGAAGAGTTTCAAAATAACGAATAAAACCAAATCGAGTTTTTGAAGTTTGAATACTTGGAACTCCTTTGGAAATAAAATAAAACTAAGCTACGTGTCCAAGTAGAAGTTGCTATCGAGACAAGCGTGGCGTTGGTACTCGCTCGAGACTAGAGTTTTGCGAATTTTAGTCTCGAGAGTAAAAACTTTTCTGTATTGTTGTCAGGCTTGTACTCGCTAAAGCAACCACCGCAAGTAGAACTTCGAGTCCCGGTCGTAGCCTCTTCTATCTACAGTGATGCTTTTCTTTTTGGTAAACGAAACATTATGCGAGTCTTTTGTCTTATATTAAAGAGTATACTTATATTATATGGCAAGAGAATAACGTTCAAAGAATTAATTCAGTCACACTCGATACGCTGACGAGTTACATGTCGCGCGGACAGATCAGTGGGACACGGTGGAATTCGAACATTGACGGAAGAATGGATTGCTGAACGTATGAAAAGAAAATATTTACAGTGACTCGAATTAATATTCGGACGCTCTAAAAAAGACGATAACTTTTTTAATATTGTACTATACGATTTGAACTTTTTGGACTGTGTGAATTAAACATATTCTGAAAATTTCGTCAAAATCTGTCGACGTTGCAATGAGCTACAAACGTTTAACGATGGTGAAAATTGCAGATTTTCACGATTTTCGACCTCTAACTGCAATAAATCTAACAATAAGAATTCTTACGTCTTTCACTGCCTGTCGTTCCTTCCCGCATCAACCGATTTCGATGAAACTTTCATAGTGCATATAATTCACACAGATCTACGAAACGTATTTTTTAAATTTTCAATATCGGTAAAATGTCCAAATATGAACAATGTCCAATTTAAATTATTTTAGAATGCTCTTTTCCCTCCAAAAACGCGCTGTATTTTTTCTACAATTCCGATTAATTGCAATTTTTGAAAAAATATCTTTCCACATCCTGTAGTAAACTGATTGCTCCAGCTTCCCAAAAAATGTCAAATCGTATAGTACAATATTAAAAAAGTTATGGTCTTTTTTGGAGCGTTCGAATATTAATTCGAGTTACTGTATACATATATAAAGTCACTTGTCCTATCTACACCCGATGAAGCGTCGATATAATGTCGAAACGGAAACACTTCACAGACATATTATTTTACAGTATGGAAATAATGAAACATTTTGTGGCTAGATGTACGAGTAGGTTCGATTAGATGCATTCCCCGTGAACGTCCTATAATACAACGCCATAACAGAGACGCGATCGTACGATTCGTAATCTTAACGGTTAATACGATTATTTACACTAAATTCGAGCATCTGAACGATCACCGAACAGATAATGACATTTGTACAGCCCTCTTTTGTCAATTCGAATAATATCAGGATACTTTCTTTCGAAATTAAGAACGTGCTCGATGATTTCGATTCACTTCCAGTTCGTTCGATGACACTTTCGTTCGAGTTACATTCACGCATACATTTCGCTAAATGAAAAATCGTTGCGCTGTGTGACATATCGCGCGGGAGACATCGACGTTCAATTTACTTACTGCATTTAATATCATTCACAAATGAAACCTTTCGTGTAGTTGTATTTCATGAAAGTATGGAAAGAAGTTGAAAAGTGTTTGAATCTTTATGGACATTAATTAAACATTATCCTGTAATAAAATAATTAATTAATTAACCATGAATTAATTAACCCTCCGCAGTTTAAACGTCGTATTTTGAAGTAAACTCGCAAGACAATTATGAAAGTGGTCCAAGTCATATATTTCTTGTTCGAGATATTTAAAGGAGAAGGATATTAAGTTTATATTTTTGACAATACCGTAAAAATCACATTGAATTAATTTAGTTTAATAAGTAACTGATAAGCTCATTTCTTTTAAATTTTGAGTTGAACCACTTCCATAATTATGGGCACAATTCTCGATCGGCAATAAATAATCGTCACTGAACCGCATCCATCACGATCCTGTAAACCATCGAGCAGAGCCCCATTTTTTACTAAAGACATCTGTTCCCATCTGCTCGACAAAAGACAAATAACGCCTGGTCGTGTTTCCTCTTTCTCGTTAATCCTTCCGCACGAGCTACGCTGTTGTCTCCCGCGCGGTACAATGGATTCCTGGCGAGCCTCGATTAACGATCGACCGGTGTAGATCCTGCGGAGTGTATAGCCCTGGAGGGAACTACGTGTAGCTGGGTTCGGATCGGTGGACGCGAAAAATTGATGGAGAGAACAGTCAGAAGAAAAAAAAAATCTTGGATATACAGTGAAGTCGAGAGGTGAAACTGCTCTGGTTCGTCCTGGAGCAGTGGCGGCTGGATTCGCGCCTCGTTGCTTTCTTCGCTGATCGATCGCGTCTTTTAGTCCGTTGGAACGGGGATCGGATTATCCATCGCGTCGGTCTCTCGTCCGTCTTGATCGTTTTGAGCTCAGGTTAGAGGCGCTTTCCCGACGAAGTGCCTGTACTTGTTGCACGCCGGGTACTTGCCCTCCTCGGAGACGATCGACAGATTGGACTGCTCCCTCTCGCGACGACACAGCGGCTTTTTCACCGGCTTTTTCGTGCCGTTGCCGCAATCCAGGGCGTAACGGAGCTCGCTCGCCATCTCCGAGCACACGGACTTCTGCAAAGTGCGACCAAACCACCGATGCAAACGCTTTTCTGCGACCCCAAAAGCCGCGGCCGGCCTGCGAAGCTACGATGGGTCAACGAAGTATTGGCACAGGGGCAAAGGAGGTCCTCGCATTCACTATAGTACCTCCACGGTAATGTGGAGACCTATTGATATGGGTACAGCCCTAATGCGTCACGCGCTGTTCATACGATACGCGCCTGAGCTGGCGCGAAAGGGAAAAGGGAGCGTAGCCTTCGAAAAAACGACCGAAAAGAGGAAAACTTGCCGACCTCTGCTCTAAAGAATCTATTTTCAAATTAAGATAAAGAAAAGAACTTTTTCCAAGGCGATTTCTCGCAATAAAACATTTTTAAAACAGATTCTTTACAGCAGAGGTTGGTTTTTCAAATTAAGATAGAGAAAATAATTCTTTTTTTCCAAGGCCATTTCTTGCAATAAAATAGTTTTAAGCGGCCCCTAGACCAGGCCTGGCCAATACGCGGCCCGCCGGGCGATTTTATATTCCTATTGAAACTTTTGTTTCTCGTTGTACGTATACAAAAAATATTAAATAAATATTTGATATCTTTGATATAATTACCAATTGAGTTACAGTGCAACAATGAAATGAAACAAATTTTTCCGTCCACATCAGAAATTAATTTTTACAATACTTATATTACATCCGAGAGATATACCAACTTAAGATATTTCGCACAACGAGTTGTAAGTGCTTTTTGGATCCACATATGCTTGTGAAACATTTTTTACGAAGGTGAAATTTACAAAGAGTTCATCACGTGCTTCATTAACTGATGCCAATTTAGAAAACCGGAGTTAGAAAAAAGAGTTTCTTTTTCCGAGGCGATTTCTCGTAGTAAAATGTTTGTAAAAGTCTACAGATGGACCACCGTGAATAATGAAGTTGTAAAAACTGATGAATGTGGAACGAAGAGCGCCCATACTTCTTTGACCCAGTCCAAGTCAGCCAAATGCGATGACGCGTGCCAGCATATTCGCGGACCACTCGCCCCTTCCCGCCCTTCGCTCGACGAAATCGCGATATCAAGTTTATCGAGGTTATAACTTTTTACGAGCGGCAAATGTGCTGGTCGGATCTCGAAACGACTGTACGAACGCGAGAATCTCGCGCCCTCGCGCAATCTCGCGCGGAAACGTTCGCCATGTCCTCGAGGACTGCGAGAATTGACAAAAAGAGACTGTCTACGACTGTTCCCACGAGTTCACGGAGAATCGGCCAAATATCGTCAGCCCTGATCGCGTCTTTCCGCAGGAATTTCCAGTTCTTTCGTTCCGGTAATACGCGTCATTGCATGAAGCTGACAGCTCTATTCTAGAACATTGGTGTGTGAACGTGCACTTGTTGCAAGAATGTTTTCAGGGAATTTTTCGTGACGTGTGGAAATCAGGCATAGGTAGAAAGCATTTTAACTTGCGTCGTGCTGGTTTTATATTTAAGTACCGTCAGCTCTTTTTTAGACTTGTGAGGGTGTCATTGCAAATTAGAATGATTACATCTCTATTAATAAGCAAAAAATGGCTGCACTTTACCTTGTGTAATCAGAAATGTTTGCCTATTTCTAATGTGATCCTTTACATTTTGGCGAGAGAATGCGAAAAATCCAAGTTTCAGATGTCAAAAACACTGAAAATCGCTCAACTTTAAACACTCATAACTAGACTGTGGATTTTATGCATTTTATGCAACGACAATGGGTATTTGCAATTTAAAGTAGTGGACATTTTAAAAATATTTAAGGACATCAACGTATTAGTTTCAGCTTAATAAGATAATCAAAAGAAGAATACAATTTTTACTTGGCTCCTGTATTGAAACTTGAATTTCTGATTACGCAGGGTGAAGTTTAACCGAAAAAATTGTTAAATTGGCACGAAACGAAAATGATCGTAATACACAGTAAAAGAAAAAGTGGTAGAAAATATGAGAAGCAGGCTGGTGACACAAAAAGAACTCTGTCTAAAAATTCATGCTTGATGATTTATTTCGTTCCAGTGCTGTGACACAACAAATAGCAGAGACAAAGTACAAAAGTTGCTCACCTCCTGTGTATCCGTGGCGAGAGAGAAAGAGAGGCAAGAAACATTGCGACACAACTAACAATGTCATACTAAACTGTCACACATCGTGCGCGTGTCCTTCCGAATCGTATGCGATCCACTTAAACCCTACGTGTTTTGCAATGCGACCGTTTCTAATTACCGTATTGGCAGCGTTTCGAGTTGTTCCTAGATCTACTTTATCATTAAAAATATCTGAACAATAACATCATTAAGAAAATTCCAAGGTTCGAATTTTATAATTTTATATATTTTTAAGAAATTAATTCTTAACGCTAACGCTACTAATAAAAAGGAACTAGACGGCTACGTTATCATTAAAAATATCTGAAGAATAACATCGATTCCAAGATTCGAATTTTATAATTCAAACAAAGTCCCTTTCGCCTAAAATTTTACATATTTTTAAGAAGTCGATTCTAAACGTTACTATTAATAAAAAAGAATTAGGCGACTGAAATAGGAGAACAGTGAAATAAAGGAGACAGGCCACAGGTAGATTGCAATGGAATGAATGAAGTAAGAAATCCAATGACAATAAACGAGACGTACCCGTTGCTATGAGCGTGCAGAAGATAGTAGTAATTAGAATCGAGTATACTACTCACTTAAATGAGTCGAAAGAGCAAGAAAACTAATTGGTGTTCTTGCGGCATAGATGAGTTATGAAGTTGTAAATCAAATAAAAATGAAGTTTGAGAACTCGGTAGCCGGTCGGAATGATTATATCGTTGGTTGGAAGAAACCGAGACGCCGCCATTACGGTAATTTATATGATACAAGTGTACGAGCCGAAACATACAGAGCCGACTATCGTATATGTTCTTTCGTGTCTCACTAAAGGATCCGTGGGCTTGTTTGCGCGGTCCTATAATTCTCTGACGACAGACAACGTTCGATCCGAGCTGTCTTTTTTTTCGTTCGCGGTTTTTCGTTATCATTTCTCTCTGTTATCAGAAACATACGGACTCCGCGCGGTGGTGGCATGGCTGGCCACTCCCTCGAAACTACACAATATGTACATATACAATAAAACGTTAGCAACCTCACGCTATACATTAATTAACTATTCGGTATAAAATCGTGATTGTTTGTAAATATTTTTCGTTAATCTGCAACACTTAATTCAGTCGCGGTTCGCGGCGCGTCAGCTCGAGAGGTATACGCCGCGGTATTTTTTTTTGTTTCTTTACATTAACAAATTCACCCGGGAGACTGTTGCTTCTCGCTGCGAGGCTTGAAGTCGTCGTCAATTAATCTAAGAGTTTTGATATGAGCAATATGGCAAACGCGTTGACCTTTCCAATTTCAATTGGCAACGACGCGAACCTTCCAAGGGAAATGTATGAACAGATTTCGTTTATTTTGTTTCTGAGAGAGAAAAAGAGAGAGAGAGAAATTGATTATTTCGCTGATTCTTAGTTACTTCGTTTAATTGTTAGCGAGCCTTTTGATCGATCGTCGCGCTAGATTGTCTGCTGGGATTTCCGACGAGGACGAAAGAAAAACTGGAAAGGTCGAGGATCGTTGCTCCTTCGTTTTGATTATACGTTTCGTTTCTTTTTTTTTTCAACTTTCTACACGTTTTTCGTGTCTGTCAGTGTTTCACACAGTTCTCGATCACTCATGGTGGAGTTCCTCCTTAGGTCCATCGGGTCAGACACGGTTTTCTCGGGCTTAGGAATGTGTGAGACATTTTTTTTTTCGTTTGTTTGTTTTGCGAGCGGGATCATTATACCGTCCGCTAGTGTAGATCGGTAAAAGCTTCGCAGATCGGTTTCCCCGAGGATTTCTGCTTCTAAAACAGAATAGCAAAGTGCTCGGGTAAGATTGCGGCCAGGTGAGAATATCAATGATCGACGAATCAATATGGCGACGCAACACACGCAACGAGAGCGCCGTCAGCGTGAAAAAGAAACTTAAAGAACGTACCGGCGCAACAATGATTTTCCAATTAAATTTCTAAGAGGCAAACAAGCTTAGCGGACACAAAAGAGAAGGAAATTATAGCCGGGAAATGACAAACACGGTGTACGATTCCTCTCGAGTGAAAGGACAAAGGAGCACGAGCCGAGAACCGGAGTTAGTGAAACAGCAGTAGCAGCAAGCGCACGGAACTCGTTTTAATATTCCTCTTTACGAGTCGAGAAATTAACGGCGTGTACCAGATAGAACGGAAATTGTAATAAGCTCAATGTAAAGTGATTCGTCTGGAATAAGATAATTGAGAAACGACAACAGAGTTTCTTTTATGTAATTCTTTCTTTCTTCAATAAGGATTGGGATCGCAAGGCTTTGCCTGGGATCCCGAAGTTTAATACTGTGTCCCGCAGGTACAAACAACAGAATAAGATCTTTGCGACTACGGTGGAAAAGAATATTTCTTATGAATTCATTATGGAATCGTAGAATAATAAAGCAGCAATTCTATTGGATGATTGCAAAAAGTCCTCCCCGATTTTCGCAGTGGTGACTGTACAATTGACTAATAAAACTTTATTTTTAAATCGGGATTTTTTCAATCATCTAATATGAAGTTGACGCACATTTAGTGATCCAAATATATATATACACCACCGGCCAAAAGTTTGGAATCACTTGCTGATTTTTATAAAAATCGAATATATCGATAAATTTTGAAATGATCCATCGTTATAATATCAAATATTAACTAGTTGTATAATATTTCTTAACAGATATCAGCATTTTCTTATGTCCATAATGCTCTTCTATAGTTTATACACCCAGTGTAACACAATATTTGGAATGCATTTTTCTAGGGACATCTTTGGCAATTCTACAAGGAGCTTGGAGAAATATCAAATTAGAAACATTCGAAAAACTAATTGTCAGGATGCACTGAATATGTCAGGCTGTTATTAAAAATAAAGGCGGTGTTTTTAATGAAAGAGCAATTTGAAGAAAAATACGCATGCCTTGATAAAAAGAAAATAATACAAGATGTAAAACATACTATTCGTAAGTTTTTTTGACAAGTTAATCTTCCTTGATTGTTCTAAAGGCATTCAGTCCTTCTTATAAACCTCCTGTTTCTCTGAATTTACACCGTGATTCTAGAAATTTTAGCCGGTAGTGCATATGTATACACAGTCGTTTTAAACAATGTTTCGATCACGTTATACGGAAGTCTACTTGGCAGGACAATAGTCACGTAAAAATTAATAATATCGTATTTCCGAATGGAAACACGGGGAACGCTTGTGGGTTATGCGACAATTACGTTCCGCCCTCGATGTCAAGCAAGAACGATTAACAGTTTCAGAATCGAGGGTAGTATTGTGGCCACTCTGTTGTGGTCTGAAGTATCGCAGTCCGAAGGGGAACAGCGATACCAACGTTTGTTGGCTTGTAGGATTGTTTGCTCTCGAGTGCGCGAGGTCGCCGTCGCAAAGCTGCATATCCGTATTTGTGGACGAGCCCTTCTCAAATACTTGCCTATTTGCTTACCGCTTGAATGTACGCAAGCGGTAGCTCGAATACATATTGTAGACACGCGATCCCCTTCGCATGCGAGTTTCCCGCTGCCGCGTCGTATCACTGTGTCTTAATTTCATTCCCGCAAAGGAATGTTCCTCTCGGAACGGCTCGCTTCACGCTTCCCAACCTTCCCAGCATCGATTTTTCCATTCCCTACCGTTCTACCGTCGCGAAATTAATTGAACGTCAATGATCCTTTCGCTTCAAATCTCTTTTTTCCGAGCAAAAGCTTTACTATCTTGTCGCATCCAGACGAATCAAAATTAGCTCATAATCAAAATGAATGGATTCAATCTGGTTATTATTGTAAATCAGTGTACACGCGTTTACTGCTCGGTAGTCAGTGTTGTGTGTGGCACATTGCGATTGACTGTCGTAAAAAATTCCATAGAATCAAAATGATCCAATTACTGAAACTTATAAAAGTTATATTATAACTTGTAAAATATAATCTGAATTCTTCCGAATATTCCTCAGGTGGGGACTGTTCAATTCCACGTACAAATATAACGTTTCTTATTTTCGAATATCAAACTAATACACAAATCACTTCGATACGAGATTTGGAAGCTGTAATGTAAAGGTGTATGAATTTCTTCGATTCGAACAGAAATCGTACAGGATTGAAATCAAGGCGTTGCGAACGATGTAAGTTAAAAGGACATACATGTCTATGCTGAATCTAATAATTAGTAATTTTATAATAATCGATATGGAATCAAATCACGGAAAACACACAGTGCGTTCAAAAAATAAGAAATCAAAGTTTGGGTTCTTTCCTCTAGAACTTTAGCATGTGAGTTAGTCGTATAGCTATTCTTATGTACGACAGTATGATGTATTGCCAGTACTATGGTTTTATAATTTACAAAAGTTCTAATATCTAATACCCGAAAATACAATCTTCTCGATAGCCATGCAATCTATTTATACACTAGATAATGCGGAATCATTAATGCTCAATGTTTGGGCATTTAGACTCACTTTGTATATCAGAAGCAAAAAGCGAGCCTGTGGTGAAACGTGTACGTAAGAACAATGAAAATTCAAACCTTGATCCCTTATTTATGGAACACTTTGTACAGATAGCACCAACGAAGTGAAAGGAAACAGTTTAATGATATTCCCGGCCGCAAACGATTACGATGACGGATACAGAACATTCGCTCGACATGAAATATTTGCAAATCTTTCGGCTGAGTGATTCCGTCGATCGGACGGTAGAACGATCAAACCCGAGTGGTTCTGTACTTGCGCCGTGACCATTAAAGAGGAACTCCACCATCGCGCGAACATCAACTGATGTATTCGCGCGGTATGTCGGGGTAGATCGCGTCTGGATCGAGATGCGTGTTGGATGACGTTACTTCTGGCGTGATCACGCCCTCTTCGACGTGCTATCTGACCTCACTCACCCGTTCCTCAATGGCGACCTTCCGGCTTTTCCAAACGAACTCGCACACCGCTATCACGCATGCGATGCCCATCCCGCCCATCAGAACCACGAACACGCCGCCGACATTGGCGAGGCCCAACTCGTTCGCCGTCGAGCTGCTCTTCGAGGTATCATCCTGGTGACAGACAAACAACTCGATTTGTCAAGTCTGAAAAATACACCTCGTCGCAATAAAAGGTAAATGTTACGTTTAGGGGAGGCAGCTCGGTATAAGACAACAGGCGTGGGAGAGATCCAAAGCTATATGAGCACTGGAGTAATGCGAGTAGGGGTCCCATGGAAATCACCGACACAGATTTCTCCGTCACGGTTTTCGCCGACAACATTTCTCCGACTCCAGATTTGTCCGACAATAGCTTTGGCCGACAACGCCTTTAACCGACAACGAATTTGATCGACAACGAATGTGACCGACAACGAATTTGATCCACAACGACTTAAGACACAGTATGATAATATTGTATGATAATACATATGATAATACTGTATGATAATACATACTGTGGTCGCCTTAAATTGTTGTGGATCAAATTCGTTGTCGGTCAAAATCGTTGTCGATCAAATTCGTTGTCGGTTAAAGGCGTTGTCGGCCAAAGCTATTGTCGGACAAATCTGGAGTCGGAGAAATGTTGTCGGCGAAAACCGTGTCGGAGAAATCTGTGTCGGTGATTTCCATGGGACCCTGCGAATAGCGGGTCGCAGTGCTCACCATTCTTTGGTCCAGCAGGAGGTGGGTCAGGTCTCAATTTTGAGTCCTGGAAATGTTGCGCATTTCTGGCCCGGTACATTCGAGAGTACCCTGTCGAGCCCTACATTTTCCCCCCGATCGTCATCTTTAGGGGGGATGTTAGTGCGTAAATGCATTTTTTCCTAACAGTCCATAAACTATATAACAAAAAGGGGTGGCAGCTCGGAGGATCCAGGAGTGGGGAGAGGATTCCGCGGCTCGCGAGCCGCAAGTTTTTCAGGCCGAACGCTTCACAAGGACAATAAAGGACGTTGTGTTTGCTTACCCTGCAAGATCCTCCGCCGCGTTTCTCCTTCCACCAGCGTGTTTTCAGCAAGTGCAACTTCCCCTCTTCCTGCAGCTTCAGGATCGCCCCGCTTATGGCAGTCCTGTACGGCGAATCTGAAGTCCCAAGGTCATATTGAGAAAGTCTTATCTCCTCTCCCAGTTGGCTTTTATCGCTCTCGAAACTTTCGAAAGCTGTCACCGAAGTTATCACTCCCAACCAGCGAACATACTGAAGCGACAGTCGACGATGTTTAAGATATTTTCTTTGGAAACAGTCCTCGCAACAACATTTCAGAAGTATATTATTTTCATTTCTATCCAGAATATATTTTTCATTTTTATAGATTTTGTCTTTCGATTTCGATACGGTTTCTTTATTACCGAAACAGGGAACCATGCACAAGCGAGGGAGAATGAGAAAAACCGTGACCTATATGTAGTATCGCTTTCGAATGTTTACAGATACAATATTTTTCCAACGGACACCACTGATTCGCTTTCCAACGAGACACGGAATATTAAGCAGCGGCACTCGTTCTCGCAAAACGCGCGAAAGCTTGGAATCGGTTGAAATTCCCGTTGGAATGCGCGGGGATCGGCGCTCTCCTAATTTCCCTATAAATCCGTACAACGAACGTGAAAAATTATCTTCACGATTCGACGGCGTTTGCCTAGGGACTATAAATCAAGGATATACATGTCGATCGGCCGAAATAGCCCGCGTCTCTATCGCTCGAAAGCTATTCGGGCGAGTATAATCGGCTAACGTGCATCTTGCTGACAAGTTTATACTGGCGGTTGTACAGGGTGTTCCAAAAGCATGGGACCAAACACATATTCTTAACTCTAGTACAGATTGAAATTTTCTTTATCGTCACAGTGAGTGTAAAAAGAATTCGTACGCCCTTTGAAATAGAATAACTTCTTTGTAATTGTACCAAACAACCTGATTTTTTGTGATGTCACTGCTAAAAGTCGGACATTCCATATACAACAACCTAATATTTCTTGAGATGAATCTTCAATTTTAAAAATGAGGAAGCACACTTTCGATTTGTTTGGATCGAGAAAGAGCACGTTTAGAAAATGGTACTATTGTATTTTGAGGCACCCCCTACACCTACATGTATGCATAGAATGTATATTCACGCACGCTAGAGTATTTCATAGCACTTACTCGGCGGCATGGCTATGCCATATCCTTTAGAGTCCAGGAGACCGCCGACTTGAGTGAGGTCGCAGGTCCTCTCGATTACGTATTCGATAGAAGTGGATTCCATTAGGAATGCGTAGCTGCCTTTACCCTTGATCACTCGATCCACGCCCTCCACGTTGCTATTTGTAAATACCTCCGGCTTTGCCGAATCCATGAAGGACCACATACGCTGGTACGTCGAGAAATTGGAATCCTAGATCACGCCAGGAATTTCATGGTCGATTGCGCGTGCCATTAAACGATGAAACGTCGGCCGAAATTGGTTAATCTTCAAGGAGGACTATTACACGGTGCCCGCTCGTCTGCGGTCCCATGGAAATCACAGCCGAGCTGCCATTACGGCGATCGATAACGCCCGTCGCCGTTCTCGCGATTTGCAATTTCATTTTTGCTCCCTAAACCCCGAATCGATTCGGATCTCACGCGGCGATCCGCTAAGCGCACTCCGAATTTCGGACTTAACCCCTCGAAGATTAACCCTTCGCGTTAACCAGGAACACTATTAACCCTCCGCGAAACTGATAGGGTTAAATTAACCCCAATGGGTTTAAAACTAATATTCTGAAATATAATACTAGGAATCTGTTTTCAAAAACTAAATCGTTCACTTTTAACACTAGATGTTCTGATATCTTTAATTTACAATTATTCAGATTCTATAGATGTATTGTTTAAAAAATTTGAAGATAGACACATTCTTGTTATTTTTATAAAGTAATTTGAAATACAGTAGTACCTCGGTATACGTTGGAGTACGTCCAATTCGGAATACTTCCTGTTTGGACGTACAAATTTTGCACTGTTCGGTATACGACATTTTTTTCAAAAATTTTCATAATTTTTAAAAAATTATCTCGGAGGAAAAATGAAATTAATTATCAATTATATTCGGAGTTGATGTAGGTATAATATCAATGGGAGTTTCTTTTACATGAGAACAGATTAATCATTTTTACATTAGTTCTTATGGGAAAGGTTGGTTTACACGTCCTATTCGGTATAAGTGCAAACATCAGGAACTGATTAAGTTCGTATACCGAGGTTTAGTGCTCCGCAAACCTCTTGTTAAAAGTAAATCTTTGTTTTATTTCAATCTGACCCTATTATTTACATCGAACAAATTTTATTACGAAAATAATTTTAGCACAGTCGATTCAATATAAACAAATGATTCCAGAGCTGACGCCTGATACGATAGTAACGTGCGTTTACTTTCCAAGTCGATTGTCCGTCGATCTATCGGCTCGTCCATACAGACTCAAAAATATCGGGCGAGGTTCAACGAGGCGATTACGCGAATATTTGTATAGGGTTCATAAGATATTCATGCGATCTTACCCTGAAAAAGGCTGCGGTACTGCCTCCTTTGAGAGCGCCGTATTTGATTTTCGTCTGCTTTGCGAGATCCTCCGCGCTCTCGATCGGAGAATCCATCCTCTCGACGGTGAGGAACGCGGCCAAGTTGGCAGTGTACGAAGAAATCATGATCAAAGT
The DNA here is from genome assembly GCF_051020765.1 of Lasioglossum baleicum. NCBI lineage: Eukaryota > Metazoa > Arthropoda > Insecta > Hymenoptera > Halictidae > Lasioglossum > Lasioglossum baleicum. The sequence goes on along the minus strand of NC_134933.1, from coordinate 13,054,994 downwards.
GAAGAACCACCACATCCCCGCCACTATGCGAGTTGACACGGCCCTGCGATGAGAATTTGAACGGTGCAGAGGAACCTTGACGCGAAAATATTCCGAATATGTTCTCCGCGGCAGCGAATTTTCTGCATTTACTTCAATGTACAATCGACTATTTCAAGAATTCTCGAGTAATATCAAGTGAAGAAATATCTAAATTGTCTCGTGATTAGATATACAAGTTTATTTAGCTTCACAAATTTTATGCTATTTTAGATCTAATACGAAAAGTATTGAAGCCTCAATACTACCTACTTCTTCGATGTTTAATAAAGTAGGTAAGGTATGTGTGTAGTGTACCGTTTGTCTAATCCAGATTGGGACTATTGCATTATAACGAAGATGCTTTCAATAAAATGATAATGAAGGCGAGGAACGAGACAGATGCTGGTAGCGAACGCGACAACGGCGCACTGAATGATAGTTTTTCGTTCGGCGCGGAATTTAATCCCGCGCTCTGCATTAGTCCCAAAACTTAATTAGTCAAATTATACCGAGGAATACTCCAAGCTTCTACATATACCGTGTCATGCAACTCACGCGCTCTACGCTTCTATGAACTATCTGTCTAATGTAACACACATGACACCAACTTAAGCGTTAATCCTACTAAATAAGGAACGACGATAACGACTCGGGGAATAGGGGCTGCTTCGCGTAGAGTGTCGGAAGACAGAAGCATCTAAATACAGTCTCCTGTGTCTAACGAGTAGTGAAAGTGTCAGGTGTCTCGGATTAAACGCGCAGAAATTGCTGCTGCCTCCTTTAAATAATTCGAATACCTTCTCCCAACAAGGAATTCGTCAAATTTCATCTTACAGTCAACGTTTCGTGGATTTTCACGGTCGAGTTAGAAACATCTCTTGGGTGTCCTTATTAATGGCAACACATCTTAACGTTGATTAACAATATGCACGTTGGAACGGTAACTACGTAATAAATTAACGCGTTCAATCTCCCATCCTTTTCTCCCAAAAAAATAAAGTCTTGATTTCACGAGCATACGTTCTCTATGTAAATTCGGTAATCTTTTCATCTCTTGTGGAAAATGCAAATGAACGAGCGAGATTCAACTACATTACATCGGATTCGTAAAAAAATTACTGTTCCGGCCGGAGCGTTTTATTCGAAAAAGAATTGCGTCGGACGCGAATGCACGAATGAAAATATTCGCAGAAAAATAGTATGCGGTTGATTAAAAATTGGAGAAATAAATGAAACCGTAATACTTCGTAATAAATACGGCATACGCGTGCCGCGGATAGAGTTCGAGCGCGAGAAGCTAATGGCCCCGAACGAGATCGGACGAGAGTAGCAGAAATAATTTCTAACTCAGTCGAATCTTCTTATCCAAACATCCCGAGAATTCCTCGGCAGGTAGGTACCGAAACGGCAGAACATAATGAATGTTTCCATTTCGCCCGGTTTCCAATTTACAGCGAGATTCCGTGAAAATTCAGCGACGCGACGCGCCGGAAGTTATCGAACGTTCCGGCGCTGTCGTCCCCGTTACCTCGCTCCATATCATTATCTTACGAGTTCCCGGGTAGAAGAGCGGCAGCAACAACTTCCATTAAACGTCGCCGTTGTGACTGGCAACGAGACAGAGCGGTTAGGCGATAGGCGATAGAGAAGCACGGCCGGCGACGTGTCTCGACACACGGTAGAACGTGATCGGTTGCAGCAAGCCTACGATATAGCATATCCAGGCTATCGTTACAGAAGAGTAGCACCTATCGACCCCGAATCTCGTCTTCCTTGCCGACCGAACGAACCCTCCGCGAGTCGAGAGGACCCTCTGAAACTTCTATTCACCATTGTACACTCCAGGTGAACCCCGTCCGCGGACCGGTTAACTAGTTTGACACGAGTTCTCGAGTTCGAGTACTCGAGAGCCTCGGGAACACAACCATCGACGCGTTTTACCCCGTTCCCAGTAAATGGAATACACCGCGCAGACACGGATTGTACCAAAATAGTTAGTGTGCTCCTTCGGTGACTTACTTCGGCGCTATATCAGAGCCTTGCTGCATGAGCGAGCCTATGGTGAACCAGAGCGAGTTCATCAGGGTGAACTCGTTCTCGAGGACCTCGGACTGTCCGTTGCACAGATGGGGATTCTCCCACTCGTAGGGGCTGAACCTGCAGACACGTGAAAGGAGAACGGGGAGGATTAGACCTCAGAGTCGCAACGTGCGTAGTTACTCAAGGATTACAGACTCGAAGCGATCGATCCGACATCTTTGCATTCCTCGGTGTTTCCTCTCTTTTCTTTCAGAACTAGCTACAGCTGAGTATAATTCAACTATACTCCCATATGTAACTTTACCGACCTATCTAGAATAATTCAGAAACACTACAATTGTTCTTACATGTAATCGTTGCATTATTGTATTCACTGAACGATTGCTTAACCCTCGGACGGCGGAACTTGGATCCACTCCATCTGAATTCTGATTCTCTATCCCCTGAATCACTGCAATTCTTGACAGCATTCAATAACGAGCACGAACAGACTGTAGATTTTTCAAAATCAAATTCTATCAGATGTCTATTTTCAAATTCTACAATTCGATTTCTTGCAACCATGGTTCGCTTACTGTAGTCACTGTTAACATCACCGCAGATATTGGAGAACAAGATTTTCCAATGATTACAGCAACGTACTATTTAATATTTAACTTTGAGCGAGTTTTAATTTAATATTACCGCAAGGAAAATTCGAACGGAAATATAGCGTTAACATTAATTTTTCAAGTGTTTGATCGTAGCTGCGACTCTGAGAATCGCTGTCCGCTTGTTAATCGATAGTTAAATCTGTAAATAATAGACGTCTTAAGGAGAGAGGGCCATCTCATATCGTCGAAATATCATTCTCGACTCTCTTTCTCAAACATCCTAAGAGAAAATCAACAAAGAAATTATACCGGGACAAAAGCGGCAGTCTTTACCCACTCCTCCTCCATTTTCCATACCTCCTTCGTGAATTAATTTGTCCAATCACCAAGAAACTTTTACGCAACTCATAATTGCTCCACCACTTTCTCCCCGCAAATGCTTTGAGACAGACGAAGAGAAGAAGAAAGTTTGTACAAGAAGGAAGGAAGTTTAATTCGTAGTTTCCCTTTCCTTAATTGAATTTTTGATTGTTTTCCCGAATCGCTTCGGTTCTCTGCGAGGCCGACTTGTTTGCAATGTCTACGGTAGGTACATAAACGAGAAAGGTCTACGACTCCGGGAAAATTCTTTCGTTTAATTAAGAACCTCTATTTCAGATAACTGTACGGACTCGATTTTGCTTTTAGTATGCCGTTATGAAAACTCTACATTAGAACAGCTTTTAGGAGGATCGTGCAAATTTCCGACTTTCCTTCCGAACAACAATTACTTCTTGTTTTCAGCGATCAATGGACTCTTAACTCGACAGAATGGGCCGCCTCTCCTTAAAAAGACGCTTTTTTCGCGAACTCTCAATTCTCGTGTCGAGCGTCCTTCATCTACGAGAGACTACAACAATACCAACAATCCGGTCCCGGCTTGGAGCGAACAATGGCACGGATCGGAGAGTTCAGTGACGTTTTGCAAAAAGAATTAATTTTCTCTTCTTAACACCCTCAAATATAATGAAATTTTAACGTCTGTCCTAATTACAATTTTTCTGAATCCCTTGCACTTGGAGCTATTTTAGCTCGAAAATTAAATATTCGTGGATATGAAATTGATATAACAGCTGATACAATACACAAAGAAGAGTCACATTGTTATAGAAAAATTTCACGTCGATGCAGTTTACAAGTTCCAAGCAAATATCACTAAACCCTTCGATCGGGACCACCGGTTGGTCGGTTTACGCGGATTCGTTTCGCTGAATAATTCATCGATTCTTCGTTCGTAGTCTGGGGTCTGGGGCGGTGCGAGTTGGTGGGGCTCGGGGCAAGTAAATCGCTACGAAAGTGGATCGTTACATTGGTCGTCGATCGTCGATGCAATCCCGATTACATGCGTCCCGGTTCGGAGGAACGTGTGTCGCGTGGGTCGTAAGAGAACGCAACTGAGAGTAGTCGAGCTGGACAAAGGGGTTCGTCGGGGATAACGAAACAAAGGTGGACGAGAATAAACGAAAAGAGTAAACAGGTAGAAGACGTTCAAGCGATCGTGATGCCAATCTAACGGCTTACTTGGGCAGAATGTCACAGCCCTGCCGCATTAAGGATCCGATGGTGAACCACATGCAGTTGAGCAGCTTGAAGCGGTTCTCCAGATGGTCCGGGTTTTTGTTGCACGGATGAGGATTGTACCACTCGTACGGGGTGAATCTAAACTGATCAACTCTAGACAACGTCTGATCCCCTTCGGCCTGGACGCATCTGTCTTCCCCGGGCCGGCCGATCGCCATTTACGTATGAAGATTAACCGCGTCCGGGCATCGAGAAAAAGAGGTCGAACGGAATGCGACAAGTCACCGTCCCCTGTCTGTTTAGTCCGTTCTCCCGTCGATTTTATACACGGTTTTTGTTCGCGATCGGTGGTCGCGGTGCGTCACGATCAATCGTGAAATTAAAACTGCCGCGGCTCAAACAGTACAGTAGTGCTCACCTGAACCTGCAAAATCTTCAATTTTCACCTTTCTCTACCTGGCTCGAGCTCAGCGGGAGCTTATCTCGGTAGACAAGGAGGGGGAATAAAACTACTAGAGGAAAGGAGACGCTGCAAAAAGGTCAAAGTGCTAAGGTTTAATTCTGCTCTGGAGAAAAATTTTGAAATTTCACTTCTGCAACCGAAACTTTGCAAGTTCAAGCGAGCACTATACCGTCACCCCAGCCACCGGTCAATCGAATACTTACTTGTCACACGGCTATAAAAATATGATCTTAGCTTTAAAGGTGTTCTATGTGGCTGAACACATCGGTTAACGTTCGACGGCCAATTTTGACTTTCTATTTCCGATTGAAAATCTCTCGAACACGCGAGAAGCTTGTTAAATCCTCAATACGACGGAACGATATTTTTACGTCGCAGGGACCTGCACCTCTATCGGATCGTTCGTTCTACGTGGTGTAGTCGGAGCTGTATGTATAATACTTTTATCGAGGCTCGGAAAGGTGGATTCACTTGCCTGGCGAGTATGAAGAGCAGCACTGAGACGCCCAGATAAGCAGTTGCCATATAAATCCAAACGTCGAGGCTCAAGGGACTCAGGAACGAGAACAGATTCGGCGGTTGCTTTATAGGCTTACGGTAGAGTATGCTGATACCTGGAAGAGCCGAACGAAAAATTAACGATGGCGAGATACGGTGCAGTCATTTATTCTTCAGTTCTTTTTAAAAGTACATACAATGACAGATTTGGTGCGTCTTTTATCGTAACAACTAATTCAGAACATAAGGCGGTAGACTCGTTTCCAGGATTGCAAGGGTACGGAATGCGCCTTCTCATTTCTCGATAATGCAAAGATGACATTTTTCAGTAGTCAAAAGCGCTAGATAAAAGATCAATCTAGGCCGCGATCGTCCTCAAAAGCATTATTCGAAAGCATGTAGCTGTCGCAGCTTTATGAAAATAGCTACATGCGCAGTTTTATGCGTCCGAATAATGAAAATTACGCCTCGTAAACGAAAAAATAGGACTTTTGTTTCTTGTTAGTTGTTTTTGACTACTGAAAAACCCCATCTTTGTATTATCGTATAAGCACCCGTGCAATCCTGGTAAAACGAGTCTGCCCCCTTAAAACAGTACGCATTCTTATTTTTTGAAAATTGCACTGATGGGGGAATTACTGAGGGAGTAGGTTCGAAACAGGCAGAATTTTCCCGAAGCATAAATTCAATCGTAACTGAATTTCCATCCCGCTAGAACCAGCTCTAGACGGTCGGCACGCCACAGGATTTCTCGCACGGATGGTTTTTCTATTTTGAGAATTCAGGGTAGCTCGAGGCGAGTCGTCATTAAATCAAACCTCGGGGCCAATAAACGGGATCAAAGCGTACCCCCTGATTAAACAGATCGCTCACCCAGGTTCATGAACGGCATGGTGAAGTCGACTGCCTGCTCCCGATCGTACGTGATGGTGAGATCGGCGATCGCTAGATCCGCTTTCTGATCAAGCAATTCTTTCATCATCCCGTCCCACTCTTTCGTCTGCTTGTTGTAGGACCCGTACCGTCCGTCCGGCACCAACCGGAATGTGTAATTGAAGCCGAGGATCCTCGATATCTCGTAAATCAAGTCGACGCTGTAGCCCTCGTACTGTGCATTTCCGGTGAGCGTATCGCTAGAGTCCTTCCTCATGCAGTACGGCGCGCTCTGTAGGGTAATGAGCTGACGTCACAAGTCGGATACCGTGAGCCTTCTCTATGTCTGTGTTTATACAGAATGGCGCGCTTTGCATACACCATATTAATATTTTCTTGAGACCGTGCTCTCGGAGACACGTATTACCAGCGAGTAGCCGGTTTCGAGAGGTCAAGATTATATATAGAGTCCGTCGGAAATGTCTCCGCACTGACTTTCAGCGGAATAACTTTTTTCAAACGGTCTAAATTACTTGAGATTTTCGAGAAAATTCTATTTTACTGTTTTATATTTTCTCAAGCTTTTTTGCCTGTGCCCTCATATACGTACACTATGTATTGGGATGGAACGACTGTTAGTAGCGTTTTAGAGTAAGATTAAATTCAGATATTTATTCACAATAACATGATAATCAGACAGCGGATTTTAATGCAAAACAAAAACTTTCTACCTGAAGTGCAACAAACTGGAATGAAATAGAAATTTATTTTCTTGCTTAATATGTTCAATAGGTTGAAAATAATATAATATTGTAGTATTTTTAAATTCTTCTAATATTTTCACTGTCTTAAATTGCACCTATTCGTTTTAGTCATAAATGCATAAAATCCGCTGTCTAATGATAGTTACCTCGAGAATAGCAAAAAATAAAGAATGGGAAGTATGTTGTACTTACATAGGGGCGTGCAGTAAATATAAACTTCCTTTTTCTTCTCAGAAATGACGAGTCAAAAAGAAGTTCTACTAGCAATGGTACAATAATTTTGATATTTCTGCACGTTTCGGTATTTTTCCATTCAATAAGATCGTGCTCCGGTTCAATGGAAATAATCCGCGAGTCTTTTTTCGCATTTCCTGTAATATATGCTCCGCAGCATCGAACGAAGACCGGATATCATGGCGGCCAGTTTTTAGTGGCCGACTCTATAGGTACTTGCACAGGTAGCACGTACACACGAACCCTCGTTGCAGAGCACGGGGTTTGAATACGTGCACACGAACGCGACCAGCCAGGTCACCGGTTGAACCAATAGAACCTCACGTAGGGACGCGCGCGCGTGAAACGCCATATTCTCCTCCGTGTGGAGCAGGCAGTTTCGGCAAATATGAAAATTCAGGAGTCCACGGCTCCTTTCGCGCTCCGACGCTGCTTAATTAACGCAACCGTGATTTGCGCTGGGCACAAGAGAGAAATGAAATATGCATGTACAGCGCGCGCGCGCGCGCTCCTGCTCGCGATTAAAACGGCGCGGCGGGTTCTTGTCTCGAAGTTGACTTTCTTTCGCTGCTCATCCGTCGAAAATGCGACTAAATCTGAATCTAAATGAATAGAGTTGTTGTCACCCCGAAATATCATCAAAAGTAAAGTTATAAAAATGATTAATTACAGCTATGAACGGTCCTAAGCATCGTCAATTGTCCGAGGGTTAAATGGACAAAAACGTTGTTCCACTTGCCAGCGTCCAGAAGGTCTTACCTTTGTTGAAGGTACTTTTTGTGATAAATGCACGAAATTCTCAGTCTAATCGTGAGCTTGCTATACATTCAGATTACTCGCACGTACTTAAAAAGTCCTAGCACAAAAGTGCAAACACGTTTTAATGGTGTAAGGTTTGCCAACAAATCCTCCAGTTCGCGAGGACCCTGGTGGTGTTCTCTGTAATCGATTCCTCCTTTCTCATTCGGGAAACTGGCGGTAAGAAGTTACGTAAACTCGGCGTAACTCAGAGGGAAGGACTGTAAAACGTCTGAAGGCAGCGTCGAATTCTGTAATTGCCGTGTCGTCGCCTAATGCCGGAGTTAACTGAAGTCTCTATTACCGTGCGCGGAAACTTGGCGATTTTCGACTGGCAAAGGAGCTTCGCCGGGAGGTTCGAGTGAACGTTCAACGACGCAGGATCCGATTAATATCCTCGTAAATAGAGTAGGTGGGTAACGGGGACCCGGTTTTGAAGAACCGACGTTACATCGTTCAAGTTTCCGCAGCAGCGTCGAGCGTCGCCGTCTCCTCGGGTGTGCTAAGGACTCTTATCTCGTGGCTGCGCGACCGGGAGGCTCGACGTTCTCGCCGACACTTCTCCTCGTGAACTTTCGAGCCAGTTAATACATTCGCGAGTGCATTACTTGTCGCCGCAATTAGCGCGAGAATAAGTAACGCTCGGCTCCCCGGTCTCGCCGTGAAAACTTCAATTAAATCGCGTACACCAGGCGTCCCCGAGTTTCCTTTCGCCGGTGGCTTTCTTTGGTTTCAGTAAAAGAGAGGGAGAGAGAAAGAGAGAGAGAGAGGAGAAAAAAACGAGAGAAATCTAACGAGCTGGCAGAGGGCGGAGGGAGCAAAAGGAAAAGGAAATAACTCGCTTCCGCGCCGTGTTCGCTCAACTCCGTTTCTGTTTCCTTTTCATTCCGGGAAAACAAACAGTCCAGGCTTTAACGATACGCGGATGATTTACCTACCAACCGCCCGGAAGACACGAAAATTAAAAATTCAGAGCAGGATAGAGTGGCAAATAAACAGCGTTCCGATATGAGCCAGTTATTCGAGATCCGACGGACGCGCGCGACGCCGCCGCCGGATAGATCTCTCACTTTTGCAGGCTGACGCGGTCACTCGAAATGCGGGCTGACGTTGTCTCACGTTTCAACCTGAAATAGTTCCGTTGTTTTTTACATATCCGACCGCCATAACGAAAATTTCGTTCCTGCATTGCCTGCAATAATATGTACCATTCCCCGAACTGTCCTATTTGCTGAACTTTTCCCGGCTCGTAATCGTTTTACCCGTCCGGGTAGATTTAAGATTTATACCGTGATAAAATATTTATGCTGGATTTTACAATGATGTTTGTTAAACGATATCGACGAGTGATATAAATAGTGATCGAATAACATCGATTTCTATATCGAAAGACAAACAACTACCTTGTTTTCTTTTCGTATACGGTTGTACACTCACCAGTATGGTTGTCACGATGAAAGTCTTATTTTGAAGATTCTCCACGATCTGGGTGTACTCCTCCTTGTAGCTTCTCGTGAAGTTTATTCCCTTCGTGCTGTTCCACGTTCCTATTTTCTTCAGTCCTTCCTTGTTATTCAGTTCGATGATATCAAGAATGAAGTCCGAGCGGAATCCTTGGTGATCAAATTTGATGATTCCTGTGAGTCCGGTCATCTCAACCTGGAAACAAGCACCGGACGTGTTCTGTAACGAAATGATACTTCCAATACAGCCAATCGCTGAAAATCCTGCGAGCTAAATTAATAGCAAATATTCGTTCACGATACAAGAATTCTCTTATTCGTTCCAGATTCATCAAAATTCAAACTGGACGAAAAAATCGCCGCAGCTGGATGTGCTCTTACCGGGAGTGTCGGAAAATTGCGATCGAGTTACAAATATAGCAAAACGGACACGCGGGACAGCTCGTGAAATGGGTCCGCTGATCAACATCGATTCGACGGACATCTCCCCGGCGATTGTAAAGTGGTCGCAACCGGGAATCACGCGATCTACTCGTGTGCCGCGCGATGACACGGTCGGTTTTGGTGCTATCCGGCAGTTGAGCGTCGGGGGTTGGCGTCAGCTAGGATTCTCGGTGGCAAAACCGCGAGGGCTATAATTTGTCAACGGGGGTCGGACGGGACGGGTTCGTTTAACCCGGGGAGTAACTTTCCATTGTTTGGGCAGAACAATCGGTGGAACATAGGAAGAGCCGTCCCGCCTTCTGCGCCGGCACAGTTTACTGCGCGTCGTCCGTCACCGTTCCAGGGATGCTCGCGGTGCGTTGCACATGGCAGCACTCGTGGCGCTCGTTAATAAGCGGCTGAACGCCAGGGGGGAGGAACAGTCAGATTAAGCATATCGTTATAATGGCTTATTACGTTGCCCGGACGGCCGATCGATGTCCATAATTCCGCGAAATTAATTTCCTCCTGCTCACCCCTAGCCCCATCCCCTCTACGTTACGCGCCCTTACGCGCGCAATACGGCCACCGATAAACTCTGCTCTCCATGCGAGCAGAGATACCAGCCCTGCAACCAAGCCGAAGATCACTGCTGTCGGATCTTTGGAAAAAGAAGGATGCGAGACTCGAACACTTATTGTTTGTTTCTTACACGACCAAGCAAGGAACATTGCATCGGTTGCCCGAGCTTTTTGATGCGGTGCGACCGCGCTCGCTTTCGCCGTTTGCGTCGAGGGGACGTCCAATTACCTCAGCCACCCGCAATTAGGGTAGTTGCGTAGCATGGCGCGACTTCCTGCTGTTATGGCACACTCCCGACCAGGCTGCTTTGCATACACCGTAATCCTGACATTTTTCTTGCGTGTACGACGATTTTCATCGCTGCGTCGTGTCGTTTTCGTTTATGGTTCATATATTTTGTCAAGAATGTCTCCTTGCGCCATTTATTTAGACCATCTACCTTTCGATTTTTCTTACACAACATTGAAAAATATTTTCAAACTAATATGCTGATATTTTCTTATTCTTTATTTTTTCTCCATCTATTTCGATCTCGGCTATTTTCTGCGTTTTCGCCGTTGTTACATGGAAACTATCTTTCCCGGGATCGGGCTGCTGATAATAATACGGCTCGAGTAACATGAATTACTATACACACGACATCGATTAGCGTGGATGGCTCTCCGTGTAATGAGAAATATACGAGCGAACAGCATTTAGTTGTCGCGTTATGGGCGGATGTAACATAGAAACGGGGGAGTACCACCGGTTATGGACTGGTTAAGAAATTGTCGATTGCTAGTAGGTAACTAAATGACTTATTTAACATTTTAACATCGAGTTAGCATTTATGAGAAAATAATCGCAAGAACTGAAACCGAAATACTCACCATTATTTTTAAGGAAAATTGAAGTGATGTTCAAATCAGATATTATATTTCGTTCAAAATGTATTTTTTAACAAATGCTGACCATGTAACTTCTATGAACAAAACTGTAGTGCGGCAATGTTATTCACTGTAAATTGTAAAACATGCGGATAACATTCTAAAAAAAAAGTCTGCGTTTTCGCGAATATCCGCGACGGTCGACCACTCAAAAACATTGCTTATCGGTCGATTGAACAGCGGAAATGGCGAATAAACTGGGGGCGGGGAGGGGTGTCGAGTGTTATGCCAATATCCTTGGCTGTCAGAGTTGACTGGTGCGCGATTCGATTCGATAGTTTCCACGTGACGGCGACTTGAAACATTGAAGTAAGCGTCCTCGCATCGTCGGCTCCTGTCCGAAACAAGCGGCGGACAGGAATATGAACTACATGATTGCGAGTCAACATGTCTGGCATAATTACACGCGATATTCTCGGTGACTGGTGCTAATCAATGACTCACGAACGGCGGACCGATCGAGCATGCTGCTCGAATTCGTCTGGCCGGAACGTTCGCTGGTTTTGTTCGCCAGTATTTCGTTTATTCAACGTCATGATCATTCGCGCGGCGCTAAATCCTCGAATTTTCGGGGAATTTCAGAGCCACCGAGCGGAAAAATATTTCGGCGTGTTCCCGGTTGCCAGGAATTGTCGTGTAACCGGTGCATCGTGATCGCGACGCGAAATGCGAATGCTCGAGCCGATACCGCGATAAATTCGGGCCGCAGTGCCCGGCGGCCGTCAAACAGCAACCGGCATAGGAAAATTGGCGAGCGCGGTCATTACCGGCATAATTACTGGGTCAGCTTTGACGCTTCGACCGAATTTTCGAGGACAATTTACGTTGCCGCCGCGTCGCGCTGTTTCTACGTTCAGGAAAACCCTCTCTTCCGCTTCCTCTCGCCCCGCGTTCCTGTTCTCGATTACGTGCCGTAATTAGCGAAATTGAAGGCGACGCTGTCCCGGTCTGCTGTCCAACCGAAAGCTATATTTTTATATCGCCGACAAACATTATTACAACGATGCCGGCACGCGCGATCACAAACGACAACACAATCAAAATCTCGCGCAGCTACTGGTTGTCGGTATTTGATCAATAATAACGTTCGGTACATCGTTAGCGAGCGCAAATATTTAAAAAAAAAATAAAATCATCGGCGAAAATAGTTGTCGGTGTCGTATCTCGTTACCGGCGCGACTGATTTTTGACGTAACCGGATTTCCAGCCGTGTCACGTGTGTTTACGTTGTTATTTGTCGCGATATCGGATGCTTCATTTGTATTCCGCTAGTTGAGGCTTTTGTTTCAGCTATTTTTTCGACGGTGGTAATGCGAGCCGCGCGATCAACGATGAAATATCAGTTTTTGGTTTTGATTGCTCGATATGGTCGGCTCGTTTTGCGAAGCTTTATATTCTCTGTGTTTTGGAATAGTGTTGTGGGTTTTAGCGTACTCTGAATGTCTGATGTGAAGGAATGAGCGAAATCGCTTTAAAATAATGATGCTTGAAAATCTCCGCTGACAGAATTTAATTTCAATGAATTCATACATTTCCGTTCAGCTTCGGTACCTTAAAATCCACATAGACTGTTTCTACTTTGCATAAATGTCCGCAGGGTCCAGTGATTACATTTACGAGGAAACGTTACAGAGTAAGTTCCCCAACTCTGTAGATTTAAATGATTTCCGATACCGCGGCACGATGTCACTGTTTAAATGGTGCTTGCGCAAAGTTCTGCAGACCCGAGCGGAAAAATGGCCGCCGGTTCGAAAGCACGATGTTAACCTGATAACTTGATTTCCACCTCCCAGTGCGACAGTCCTTTCTTTCTCTTTGCCAATCACGTTATAGGCAGTTTTCCCATAGGAACGACGAGACTGCGATGTCATCGTCACACAAACATCGTTTCCTGATCGCTCGCGTCGCTTGCAATTGGAGCGTCCCAAACGACAACGTAATACAATTAAGGGTCCGATAGAATTAACCTCTTTTGTCGCGATGCAGCGGACCTCTCGTTTCGATGTTCCTCTTCGAAAACAATTTTTCGAACGCTTTCGATGGGGATTTGATGCATTTAACGCATTAGCCATCGGAGAACAACTTTTTCAAACCGCAATTAAAAAATTAAATAATTGCACTCTTTAAGTTATCGGTCCCAAAGGGTGCCGGCGCGGCCGTGCAAGAGTGTGCAGGCACACACACGCACACATTAAAAATTATTCCTCTATAACGTAAAAATATGCGTTTTGGGCACCGGACGCATATAGATTTGACTTTTAGGAATCACAATTGACCGCTTCTGAACTCCTCATTGCAATGTTGAAGCGTCATTTTGTATTCTCGTGAACCTTGTAATTTTATGTAATTTTGTGTGCTTGCACGAGAACATTGTTCATGAGCAACTACCGTCAACTATACGTCTAACAATCGATAGACCAAATATATTGCCCTCCTCGTAAACTTTATGGGTGAATCAATATATCTCATCGCGATATCAACTTGCCCCTTAGCGGTGTAAATCGATACGTTTTAGTTTGATTAAATTACCCATTCTTCATTTACACTGCGTTACACGTTTCACGTCGGATTGTTAAGAAAAGTTCGAATTCATAAAAAGGTCCGTGTCACATTTCACACCTCATTAACACTGATTTTTCGGATAACTAATGCAGTTTAGAATATTTTGTAGAATTTACAATTTATTAGATAAAAACTTCATTGAGAAATAATTACAAAACAAATTCGTCATTACGGTCAAACTTCACCTGAGGAAACCAGAAATTTCAAACGTTTTTTAAAGATAATCCTGTAGATTTTGGCGAGAAGATGCCGAAAAATACAAGTTTCAGTGTTAGGAATCGGCTGGTTCGAAAGTTATGCGTGTTTAAAGTTCAGAGACTTTCACCGTTTTTTATGAGTAAGGGCGTCGCCATGTTGGTACGTGGCGAGCGTCGGTAAGCTAGACTGTTGTTGAAAAGCTAGATTTTCAAGTGTAGTGGGGCTACTATCACTAAAGATACAACGAAATTGAGGTATACTCACAATCTTCATATAATTGATCAACGAGTATCCATGTGGCCAGGTGTCGGTCGACTCGCAGGACAGGGGGTTGATGTCGATTTGTTGCGAGGTGTCCAAGTCGTGGAGCGCTTTGGCGAATAGATGCACGGCGTCGTACATCAGGGACGTCTCAGTCTGGAAACATTTTCAGTAAATGCATCGTGGACGGTCACGGGACAGTTTCCCTAAAGGTCGCGCGTGATAGTGGCGTACAAATTCACGACAAATTCGTGCAACGACCACGCCAATGTAAATCAGATCACGAGCGCGTTTAAAGCGAATCGATTCGAGCGAAATTCGCCTGTTACCGGGTCGGAATTGCCGTTTATGAGCGGGGACGAACGAGCGGCATTCTTGCTCGTAAAAGGGAATCCGTATCGCACGGTTTGATCGAACGATTTCGTCTCTTTCGTCGCTGACGGAATTTCCACACCGACGAAAACCTGTGGGAGTCGCGCGGGCTCGCGTTTCCACAATTTCATGGCAAATCAACGCCTCTGTTCGCCTCGCCGTTTATATTTCGCGCAACATTCGGCTGGCACCAACAAAACCCTCCAACGTCTCGAACCCGTACCCTATCGGCATCGTACCTTCATTCCGGACAACCAATATCCTTACAGGATTTTACGAGGGCCGGCCGGTTCGAGGGCTATTTACCCTGAAACCAATCGTGTTTCTGATTCGCGTTTATGTTGCGACGCGAGATTGCGAGAACAGCGCACGCTACGCGAAATTAAAAGACTTAGCTGAAACTGCCAATTTATAGACATTCCCAGGGATTGTTAGTATTCGGGAAATAGCACCTTCTCGTTGTACTTCTGTGTTTACGGCTACGGTTCAGCTTCGTGTGTCGAACGATTCGGAGATTTACAGTTAGAGTTAGGACGATTGTCCTCGGAGACTGCGGCAGGAACTTCTTTATTTTAGTCAAACTCTTGGCAAAGATATCAAGCAGAGTCTACTAAACATGAACGGTATCCATTTTCTTTAAATTTCGTGTTAATCCAATTTTATCGAACACCATACTGAACCTGTGAAACGTCTCCGCGTCCTTTAAGAATATGCAACCTTCCAGGTGAGCGTGTTAGACGATCTACTTTGTGTATGTGGAACCTTTATCGGATTGGTTCAAATTCAATCCAATCTAAGCAGATTCGAACTTACTCGATCAAGCTTGATTAAATTCGACAGCATCTGATCAAACTTTATCAAATTCCATTTTCAAGTTAAAAACGATAGGAAGAAGATTAATCTCGATATTTCGAATGGAATATTTCGACTAAATATTTTTGAACTAGAAAGAATGATGCTTTGTAGCTACGGAAATGAATTCGATAAAAAATATGATCCTTCTCTCCGAGAAATTTCCGTTCGCATAACTTCCGGAACAGTTTGAACAATTTACTAGCTCCTCGAATAGTAAAGTTCAATATTCCTTTTACCTCGTAAATATTGAAGCAGTAAGTTTTACTTCCTCGAATTTTTCGACCACGTTGCCGCTCCTGCACCAGCGATTTTATATCATCCTATTAACCGCATTCACACTGAACACGAACCGGAAACACGACGCGGACATCGCATTGTGTAGTATCGCGCGAACGTGAAAAGTCACGTTCGTATTCGCGCGTACGCGCTTGTGTGGTTTTCACAGCCGAACAGTTTGACATCTGCGATCAAGCCGCGGTAATAATAATTCATTCGTAATAGACTATTTTGCAGAAGTCACTCGGCATTGCGTTTATCTAGCCGTTAATCGCGCACGCGATGTCAACGCGTTCATATAATTACGCATTTTCTAAGTGAAAACTTCTTTAGGCTCACCGCGGACACAATTGCGGGGTAGTGAACGAGTCTGATCCGTCACACTTTGAGGTGGAATACTATTGGAGCGAGCGGGAAACAGACAGGTGTGCAATCGCCATAGAAGTTTTCACTTCGGTCGTGTGGTCTTATGCGCATAGTATTTTTTAAAATGATATGACGTGTTAAATTGTTATCGAAGTTATGAAGTAATTAATGCATGATAATATTGAATATATTACATATTATTTATTACAAATCTGAATATATTACATATATATGTATGTTTTTCTAGCTGTTAATCGCACAAACGCGATGTCAACGCGTTCATACATATAGTTACACATTTTTTAAGTGAAACTTTCTTTAGGCTCACCGCGGACACAATTGCTGGGCAGTGAACGAGTCTGATTCGTCACGCTCCGAGGTGAAACGCGAGTGGGAAACAAACAGGTATTTTTTTAAAATCATGTAACATGTTAAATTGTCATCGAAGTTATGAAGCAATTAATCTATGATTTATCAAATGTACGAACATTATCTTCGAAGCTCGAATTCAATATTAACATGTACTTCCGCATTTTGTATCGGGATGTGTGCAGAGCTCCAATGGAATTTCGCCAAGTCTTACCTTTATGCAGGTGAGGTTGTTCTGCTCCGCGTGCGCATGAAACAGAAGTAATTCATTATTCGAGGAAACAGTAAATTTTATTTATGCGTGTGCATGGCGTACAGTTCCCAACAAAACTGTTCGAAATGTAACAAGTTCGGAAAATATGACGGAATTTTACGCATTCGAAATGTAACAAATTCGGAAAATACGACGGAATATTACGCATTCGAAATGTGAAATGACGTCTGCAGCGTGTTATTTCGTTTCACAGAATCAAAAGGCTGTAATGAATAGGTATTGTGTAATCGTACCATTTACGCATATACGATCGAATGGCTACGAATTGATACTAATACCTACGTAACGGCCATTTCTAGTTTTAGAATTATCTACAGCAAGAAGCGTTTAGCAATTCATGTGTAATTTTAATGATCAGCTGTCTTGTGCACGTGATTCTAGTTAATTAGTACGATTTTGTTCAAAACTGTGTCTATGACATACTGGTAATTAGAACGCGGCTATTGATGTTACATTAAAATTTAATGTAATATCGTCTGCGTTTCACGGTGCTAAAATCGTAAATTAAGAAATTTCTTTTGAATCTCAGTTTTTTAGATTTTGTTTGAAACTGTGTCTATGACATACTCGTAATTATTTTTCTATCTTAGTCTTTTAGACATGGTTCCTTGAGACTTTTTGTTCGTCGCGATGAGTATTATAGAAAGCAATAAAACACAAGTTTGATCTTGAGATTCAAGGTCAGGTCAAGGTGTTTGAGGTCCATTTTTTAACTGATCTAGAGGTACAGAATCGCGTTACAGTAGTGACGACGTATAATTTTCAATGTGCGACGATGATTCCGCTCAACTATCGGGAATCGTTGATTTCTTTGTAACGACGTCATTAGGGCAACGGGAAATGCGCGACATCCCCGCAGCAAAAGAAACTCGCGGAGCTCTCCGCTCGCGAATTCAATTTCACGAAATACGAAATGCTCGGAGATGAACCGGCGGGTTCGCAAGAACGGTGAATGCCCAGCGAAACTTTCTCGAATCGGCTTGTAAAAGGGTCGCCGGGATTAACTCGTCCGAGTTTTGTCTGTCTTCGCAATCGGCGTCGAAAACAACGATAGAAGCTCCACGGTTATTATTAGATTCCATTGCAGGAAATTTCACCGGCGCAACCGCGGCTACGTCGGGCGTCTCTCGACTTCTCTGTATTGTGACTGTATCGGGAAAATGCCTGGAATTCGCCCACTGCCACAGACCGCCACGTTTTCCTCTGATAAATTCCCAATGAATGAGACACCTATTTTAGAGCATGCTTTCCACCGATAGCACCGGTTTTAAAGGGATCGTCTGTAGGATACCTTCTCGCGGGGAATCATTTCCTCTTTCAGTTTCATTCTGAGCCGGAGCTTCGTTCTGAGCCAGTTGCCAAATGAGGTTCTATCCGTATTCCCGTTAACCCTTTCACCATGGATTAAGAATTTTTCATTTTAATCTTCTTATCCCCATTAATTAGTGCCAGAGGTTCTCGGATGATAAATTTCATGGGAAAATATCTCCACTCTCTCGGATTTCAGCTTCTACACAGTTTTATTGATCATTCTCTTAGAAACTGTAGTTCTATCGACAGTGACAGAAAAATTGGTCCAGAACTTGTTAAATCACGTACAGAAATAAAAAAACGACCGTACCGAACAGCAGAAAATATCCTTTGATCCGGCAATTTCGTCCCATTAAATTGCTAAAATATCGCACGGCGGCGCGGCGTGAAAACGGCGATAGTCGATCGACCGTCAGTTTTCCCGAGCAACAGCGGAAATCGAGCGTCACAGTACTTCCCGTCTGTCGCCGGTCTAAGATCGGTCACGTACCATCATTTACTCACATCCGCTCAATTTTCTCGCATCCATGTGTACACGTATTTACATACTCGTCGGCGCTCGCCTATCCGAGTACTCGCGCGGAATTTCTAATGCGCTCGCGCGAGTCTCCGACAGTTGCCTGTATTGCCGATCTCCCCCATGGGTTAACGACTTTCTGTTACGTGTAATTGCGCTGAGTTACGGGGACAATAAACGCGATTTCGTATTCGTCGAATTTCCTTGCCCACCTCCCACCATCCGCTTTTGTTCCGCCCTTTCGCCAACGCACGGCAAATCTTCATTGCGCTTTTGCATCGCGCTCGCCGGAATTAAAGCGCCGTTTTTTGCAGCGACGAATTCTTTCTGCCGGTCGCGCGATGGGAATCGAGTGGCCGACATGCTTCCCAGAAATAAATCGGGTTAGCCAGCGGACCGAGAGAATACAAATTTCCCGAGCAGCCGCGCTCTTTTTAATTTTCGGACGAATTTCTTTGATAGGACACCAGCCAGGCCACTCCCTTCGATGCTGATTTCATTGGGGAAAGGCCGAGGCTATAGAAAGTACCGGCGCACGCTAATTCTATTTTGATATGCGTCGGCGAACTTGTTTCTATCCCTTTTTTGAGACACTTCTCGTGTTGCGATACTCGAGGAAGATATGTTGGAAAGTTTCACTGAACTTCGAAAAGGAGAAATAGTTGTGCGTAGAGATATTATTTAACCCTCATCCGTGCCTCGTGTCAATTTGTCACACTTTCCCGAAATAAGATATAAATGTAAACTCATCCATTTGATTTAAAAAACATCGAAAAATAACTGGGTCAATTTGACACCGAGGGACAGATTCAGTTCCTGAAATGAGTTCTCCTCGATACAGCTGCGCAGGTGGTGAGTTGAACATCTTTTTGTGAACTAGATAATAGGAAGACAATTCAGTACTACAGAAATAAAGGAAGAAACACACGAAAGTAGAAAAACAAAAGTTCTAACCAAAGTGGAAAATGCCGAATGAAGTGAAACTTGATAAAAAAAAAGGTTTTACGCTTGAAGAGCAGCAACCTAATAACAGAGAGATGTGGCACGATTGACGCCACATTGGGCGTTCTGAAAGTATTCCAAGCCGTTGGTCTTTAGATAACCTGAGGCTTCGCGAGGGGCCGATAGAAACGCAGAAAATAAGATCAGATTCACCTGTGAAAACGCAAACAATTGAACGAGATCAGCGGTGAAAGGTTAAATAATGGATGCTCGGGCTGGTGGAAGGCACCCCGGGGCATCCTAACGTTGCCGAGCTTTATATCTTTTTACCCACGGTCTTTCTAGCTTTCCTATACCTCCATTCATTTCATTCCCCGAAGAGGCACGCTTGTTTGATCCCTGACCCGTTCATAACGCGGAGGAAACGACCCCACGAAAGCCCACCCTTCGCGCGCGATAGATACTCCTCGAAAATGCACTTTTACCTAGGTCTTCGTTAAATTCGGTGAAATCTGCTGGATTCGTTCGGACTCGTGTCATCTCAAGACTGAAATCATTCGACTGCGGATGTTCATGCAATTTTCCATTTTTATTGACAAATTTTAAGAAAGTGTCATGAAATAAAATTTTATTTTTCAAGTGAACAGCCGTTGTAGTTCCGAAACAAATAAAAATGTTACTAAATTCTATCGAATTTTATATTGTACTCCCTCCTTAGTTTAAACCAATAAGTAAATAATAATATATTGTACTCCCTCTCTCTTTCCCATAATAATAGGAGCAAAAGAAAATAAATATAGAACCCAACATTTATTATAAAAAAACTAGATTACATTAAACAATAAATTAAAAATATTACTCCTAATTTTTATTTTGAGTGTTCATATAGTTTCTGGATTTTTCAATAATTTCGTTACTGCATTTTAAACTTGTGGGTAGGATCCCTTAGCTGCGAAGCTTTCCCTATATGCGTGAGCTTAAAATTATTGGAGCCACCGTTCTTCATTGTTTTTTCATCTTACTTTTACAATGGGTTGATATTCAACTGAAGTAAAACAATTGATTTCGATCAGCGGATGAAATTAGAAAAATAGTTATAATTCGTAATAACTAGGTCAAGTTAAAAATTGAAAGATGTGTCAAAACAAATGACAGATGTCATGAAACATTGATTTTAATTTAAGGCTTCGCAATTTTGCGCTATATTTTGCTAAAATATTATTATAGGACAGAGGGAGTAGCATTTTTTGAAAATTTTCATAAGCTGTAAATGCATAAAGATCCGCAGTCTAGTAATCATGCTTTCCCAGCATTCCTCGGTTATGTATAGTGGTTCCAAAAAGTATTATGGGCATGCAAAAATTGTAGACTTCTCTTTCCATTTTCTCTGATTTATACATGAAATTGGCTTGTTGGACACATCGGTATGAAACGAGCAATTGTACGACAATTTTCCAGTACTTCGCAATCGACGCAGAAAACGTTCATTTTGCATAAAGATCGAGTGTCTAGGGACTGTTATTGAACAATTGACAGCAAATTAAAATACTTCGTGTTTTCCTCAGTTGTAAACCAGCCCCGTAGATTCACGACCGTGTCGACAGCAATCGATTCCTGACACGCGCGGAAAACTACGAAAAGTTTACCGTTGGCGGCAACTCGAACGTTCGACGCTTTCCAGTATTCGATGCGAATGAAAAGACGGAAACGAAGAGTGAATTCGTGCCAGTCTTGTTCTAGGAAATTCGCTCGACGTGGTGTCCGGAACCGAGGAGCAAGGAACGTCTAATGGCGATCACAATGGGAACAATGCAAATGAAATTGCACATTGAGTGCAGCTATGTTGACTCGAGAAAAGTAATTCACGGTGACCGATCAACCATCACAATGAAAGAATAATACTACAATATAAATGTAAGTATAGACTGTGGCTTCTTAAGGTGGTTAAACAATTTATTATTTATATGTTGTGAAAAAGTTGCGGAAGCAATTTTTACATATCATCTAGTAAACAAATTCTGATTTAAAGTGTGTGCTATCCATTATGTTTTTATTAAGTGTGCAAATAAGTTCTTCCCCCTTTCTTTTCCAAATTCAAGATTTTCTTACATAAAATCTAATCAAATCTTGTCTGGTGACTCCCCAGTCTTTCTGCCAATTCTTCGTGCGTCTGGGTCGGATTTTCGTTGAGCAATTCCTCTAACTCACCGTCATTGAACTTTCTCGGCGCACCTGAATGATCGTCGTCTTTCAAATTAAAATTTCCAGCTTTAAATCTTTAGTATCACTTTTTGCATGTTCTGTAAGATACAAGGTTCTCTCCCAGTGCCGCACGAACCATTTTCGTAGCTTTAACAGCTGATTTCCTAGGCTGGAATGCACAGAGTAAGCAGTGACGCAAATGATGCTTCTCGCACGTCATATTGCTTGAAATTGTTGCATAGGACTGGAAACTCTCAGAGCGCTCGTCACGATTCTTCTTAAAACTAGAAGAACGTTCTTTCAGATGGCACCAAAATCGGGAAGTAATTCGAATTCAGTCAGAAGTTATGATCGTAGAAAAAAAAGGGTAAGGAACTTATTTGCACACGTAATAGTTAAATTACATTTGCCGAAGTACAGCTTGCGCGAGTACTGCAGTGTTAAAAATGACTTCAATTTATCAAGCGGCAACTAATAATATCAGAGCGGCGGTTCACGGAGGATCCATCAGATTTCCCGACACCTTAACGTATCACGTAGCGCTTTCAGTAAAAAGTTGGTAGGAACTTTTGCAGGAACATACGAGGTAACCGATGCAATTTAGCCTTTTTAAAGGATGGCGTCCGGTGCGGCAGATGTTGCTTCCCATGAGATGACCAGGCGTTCAAATTCGCCGCTCAACTTTCCCGCGGTTGATACTGTGCCAGATGCGCACAATGATATAATCTGCTTTGGTGATTTCGGCTCTCGTGCCTCGCTCGAAGAACTACCAATTAGGTGGCCCGTTCCGATTAAGATGGTCGAAACAGCCCTTAGAGGTTCTTCAATGACTATGGAACCATTCGAAAGCTGATCAAGAAGAATCCCTCTGAGTAAAATTTCAACCCTTTGCGCTTTTCCGTGCATTTTACAGTCTCCGAAGCGTTCTAAAATTCTGAAAAGAATTAGACATATTTTGGATTCTGAGGCGCATTTTACAGAATTTTTTCAAATTTTTGTTGTTGCAAACTGTGGTCGTAAAAAATGAAAAACCCCCAAAAAATCGGGAAAATGCAGATTGCTATTCTACTGTTTAGCTCCCTGATAAAGTACAATAACAGGCAGTGTCGTAAATTTCTTTCAGAATTTTTGTTGTAGGAGATCATTGTGAAAAACAATAAAAACCGAATTTTTCGACGTTTGTGCTGTGAGGAGGAAAGTGACACTTGTTGAGGTTTTTCATTTTTTACGAGCACAGTTTGCAGCAAAAAAATCAGGAAAAATTCTGTAAAATGCGCCTTAGGATCCAAAATAAGTTACATTGTTTTCAGATTTTTTGTTGCAAACTGTGGTTGTAAACGTACAAGTACAAGTACACAGTGTATACGGGAAAAAATATTTAAAAGTTATTCAAAGAAGTTTCCGGAGTCGCTATACGCGGGGTGCACCTTCTAACGAGCATAAAAGTGTTCGAGATTATTTAGAAGTTTGCTATGCAAGTTTCTGCAACTTAACGATGTCGAATGCTGGGAAGTTCAGTAATAATCCGTTCCGGTATAATAAGATTAGCCTGCAGGTTTCTTAACTGGTGGAGTCGATCAGTGTTCGAAGCATCTGCGTCTCTGCTGGAATTCGAGTAACCCGAGCAGTGTATTTAACCTTTCTACCACTAAGCCCGATTAAAAGTGCTCCGATAGAAGTTTCTCCCATGATCTAATTGGGTCGTAGCTGCAGTAAGAACTGAGGAGAAATTCCCTTCGCGTTGTACTTCAATAATGTTTCGTTTGGCAGGCGTGTACAAACGAAATAAAGTTTCTGTTATCAAAAGCGTTTCCTGTAGTTATTTCTTTGATACTTACGAGGAATCATTTCGTGACATTTAGGAAGGAATCTTTCATGGCCGACATGAGATCGTTTATTGGATTAGCGACTGTCCAACACCAGTTTCGTGTTTTTATAACCAGTGGGCGATTTTTATTGAAATCTCCTCAAACAGAGTCTAAAAAATACAGTGTCTACAGGCTGTCCAACTCGCGGCTCGCAGCCACATTTGACTCGTTCCCCCACTTCTTCGTTCCTCTAAGGTGGGCGGTGACGTTCCCCCACTATTCTGATTGATGGTGGGAACCATCTGGCTCACAACTAAGAAGTTGGATAGGCCTGGTTCTACGGAAGAAATTCTTACATTTGAAAATTTGATAATGCTTTGAAATGGAATTGGACAGCGCATCGAAATGTTAAAATTGATTGTACAATATTATTCGAGCAGAATGTAAAGCGACCAACTCTTTTGAACGTGAAAACTTGTATCTTTGTCACGTAATGATTCGATTGATCGTTTCGGCAATTCTCTCGAATGCATTTCAAAATATAAAGCAAATAGAGGGAACGCAAATAACTCGTCTAATGGATGCAGAAACGTGTGTGCAGCTCTCTCTCTCTGTACACACGGGCACGGGGAAGAGGTGTGACTATTCCCGTGCACACACATTCGCGTAGTCTGTAATGCAATGTTATTTCGTTAGCGGGTTTAATGCGACTGATGCGAGCGTCGAACACGACGAGGAAGTGGGTAAATTGCATGGGTAACTTCCGTGACGAAATTCCCTCGATCAAACGAACAGTACGCCGAAAT
The DNA here is from genome assembly GCF_051020765.1 of Lasioglossum baleicum. NCBI lineage: Eukaryota > Metazoa > Arthropoda > Insecta > Hymenoptera > Halictidae > Lasioglossum > Lasioglossum baleicum. Next base: position 13,030,637 of record NC_134933.1, on the reverse strand, counting down.
TGGCTACGAATTTCGTTTGTCTATGAAAATAACAAGAACGCGTTAACTGCCGGAAACGATTCCTCTATTCGGAGTTACAGAATAATTCATTCCCTCAATTGTTTCTGCACCGACCCTATGGAAATATTCCATTGAATTATTGACAATAGAAATTTTGTAGAAGTTTTGTAGAATATTATTCTCGTTTGTATACATTTTCTTTGTCACTTTTAGGTTCGTAAGAACACATCTTTCATATTATCAATTTTCTAGACCTGGTTCCCGAATACGAGAATCCCTACAGTACTTTCATTAAACGTGCAAACAGAACTCTGATTCAGTCCGTGAGACGATATCGGCCGTCGAAATAAAAATGCAGATTGATCATCCAGGGTCGAGAGGAATCCAGTATTAAGTTTTCACAAGCAGGACGATCTTTTATCGATCGTTCAGTAGCCGGCAACCGAAAAGTTCGGACCAATAGAATCCGGCACGAGCCACGTCGCCTTTGTGGTATTTGCATTCTTATGAGATATGGCACATACCACGAGAAATTGAATTTCCCGCGGCACTATTCAACTATTGAATAGTTAATACGCATTTATCACGTTGGCAGTTTGATCACTGTCATGGTTAGCGATGGGAGGAAGTAACAACGCTGTAAGTTCAAATCGTGTTTGATATATAGTATCAAACATTTCATAAATAAAAAAATACTTTGTAGAAAAAGAACTCAATAATTATAATTTCACATTCTTCGCTCGGAGAACCCCATTCAAGGGCCCGTCAATTAAAAGTCGAACTTTTTATTTGAGAAGAACTTTCTCAAAATACAAATGAAAGTACCCTCCAAATAAAAAATTCGGAAAAAGTTCCACTTTTAATTGACGGACCGTCGTAATAGGGCTCTCCGAGCGAAGAATGTGAAATTTCAGAGGAACTTTCTCAAAATACAAATCGAGTTTCCCTGAAATAAAAAATTCGGAAAAAGTTCGACTTTTAATTGAGAGGCCCTCGAATATATATAGGGTTCTCCGAGCGAAGAATGTGAAATTAGAATGTTATTAAGACTTCCGACGGTGTTGTGAGCGGCGCGGGTATTACGCTATACGTCACGGAACAATCTTGGTGCCATTTGCATGCATACGGGCAGATCCGATGAGTTCGTACGCTCGTTCACTGAGAAAATTACATCGACACCGCAGCCCTGCACCCGTTAAAATCCCTTCGCCGTCTCCGCGATCGTCTGATAATTAAGTTCGCACGCGTGCACGCTAAAATTCGCCTATACCACACCCTAATGCCCCAATCCTACGGCACGTTGCGAAAACAATCGCGCGAGACTACCGAGATGCTTGAATGCACGATCGAGTCGTAATGGCTGCTTGACTATACCGGCAGATGCGTTTTCAAAAACAAATGGTTCGACAGCGTGTAGGCTTGTCCTCCGATTAAACAGAATGGCAAATGCTTCGTTAATCTGTTCTCTCCACTAGATAAATGTTTTGCCACGAGCACTCGCATCTGCGAATATTCGCACGAAAAACCAAATTTTTGGTCGGCACTGCTGTTGATGTTTTCAGCCTTTTATCCTATTTTTCTGATCCATTGCCTACAAATGGATTTTCGTGGAAAAATTGAGTGGTTTGTCAACATTATTCTGTGAAAAGTAAAACAATTTGGTATGGAACTCAACTTTATGCGAAAAAGGCAATTGATTTTTGTCACCGATGTGTTTAACACAGATCCGTCGACAAAAGAAGGAAATACTATGAGTGGTGTAACATTAAAGATAAATTATCGAATATTGAACGGCCATTTATGCGTGAAAATTAGGATTTTAATGGCCATAAAGTGATATGATCTGCATACAAAATTAAAGAACGTTCCAATCATCATTTCAAGCATTACTCAGTTATGCCCATCGATTTTCATAATCAAGTTTTCCACTGAAATCGAGAGTATGAAAATTATATTATCATAATCTTTTTAATTAATTAGAAATTAACAAAATAATAACTTTAATCCGTCCACAATTTTGTCCGGACTGCACCATAGAATTCCAATTTCATCAAAATGTCTGCCCCCGTACTGAAAAAGTAATCCGCCCAGTGTGAAATCACCCGGGAACAGAAAACAAAGGGATGGAATTAATATTCACGCTCGTGTGCGCATTTGATATTAAATATCCATTAAACAACTGACCCGGAAGAGCTTTTATTATAAACGCTGATACAGTTTTACAGGTACCATATGAGTGATGAAAAATTATTTGATTCAGTCTGCTGTCTTTTGATAAGGTCATTTGTATGTAGAACCAATCAATTAATTCACAGCTAAGAGTACCTTCTGCTTCAATTATAAAATACCGATGAATAATAGCCTTTAGTTAAATAGAGTACAAATTTCTAAATATATGTATATCTTACAAAACTGTTGAAAAATCTATGAAATCATAAATAATCTGAAATTTAATATCAGTAACGAACACTGTAAAATACATTTAAATTTTCGTTATTTTCAATTCGGTTGAAACGACATGAATTTCAGCGATTTGTTAATTATTGTTCGATGGAATTAATATATACCATCGAATTCCCAACCAATTATTTTTGCAATTTCCAATTGAAAAATGACCATTAATATTGAGTTCAAAATAAACGCTGCGTGAATTAAATTAATGTTCAAATCTCTGGAATTAATGAAGAAGAGCAGAGAAGTGCATTGATTGAAGAAATGTTGGAAACTTTTGTGATATAATCTTTTTATATTAAATGAATTTCGAACCACCCGGAAATATCGATATCGGCGTATGATCTGAATAGTGGCTAATTAAAATTTTGGCATACCTTGTTGGAGTTTTGTCCCATATCGAGCTCCCGATTATAACGTTTCTCGCCATAGATCCAATCTTGCACAACCTTCTGAATTTCTGGCTTCTCCGGGTCCACTAATCGAAAGGCAGTGATATTGGTCCCGCCGTGCTTGAATTCCTCCAGGTCGACGCTGTGCAGGTCCTGCAAGGAATTTAGATCACTTTATGAATCTCTCGAAGGTATAGCCGTCTTTTTGCATGCTGTTCGCCAGGGACTTTTATTACTCTTGATCTATAAACGTTTAATATCAGCTCTGCATCGTCTCCTGCGAATCACAGATTTGTAGAACGTTCTACACTGTGGCTGAAAAAATTTGTCACGTTGCCAATATCTCCAAGTATCATTATTATATAGGGTCAGGGACTGCGGAATTTGTGAACTCATTCTTAAATCGTTCTGGGATTCACGATTATTTGCATTACAGAACAGTGATTACAGAATCACAGCGTAAATTCAGAGAAACCCAAGGTTTACAACAAGAACTGAATGCGTTTAGAACAACCAAGGAAGATTAACATGCCAACAAACTTACGAGCAGTATGTTTTACATTTTGTATTACTTTTGATTTTATCAAGGAATGCGCAATTTTTCAAATTGCTCCTTCATTAAAAAACCTCCTTTATTTTTAATAACAGCCTGACATATTCTGGGAATCCTGGCAATTAGTTTTTCGAATGTTTCTAATTTGATATTTCTCCATGTTTCTTGTAGAAGTTGCCAAAGATGTCCCTTTAGAAAAATGCATACCGAACATTGTGGACATAAGAAAATGCTGAAATCTGTTAAGAAATACTATACAGCTAATTAATATTTGATATAATAATTTAAGTGTTTAAGTAATGTGCATACACAATTGGGTCCAATTTTGAAAAAGTTATTCGTTTTTAAAAGGTGTACGAATATTTAATATCGAATCTCGCATCCATGGATCAGAATATGGATTCCGGCATAATCGATTTCGCCCGGGGGAAAATCCATCTGTTATCTTTCCACAAACCTCGCCAGGACGATCTATGCAATAGCATTCAATTTAATCGCCCCCTGCCCGCATAGTCTAATCCCGTGTTGTCCGAGCTTTGCCCGCGAGTAAATCGTGCTTCCACTACTCCAGCTCTGTTGTCTAGGGAACCAAGACGCTAAGCATGACGCGATCCACCGGCATCTGCGTTGAACGCAGGGATCTGAATACTCGGCCCTGCGCTGGGGCCGTTGTCCTTTACTAGCAATGATGAATGGAGGGAGTTGAGAGCGGGGAAGGGGCCCCACCCGTGAACAGAACGGTCTAATCTGTGAAGACTAGGACGGGATCAAGTTCAATGTACAGAGTGTGCTGAAAATCCTGCTATAAACCGACGGAAAGATGATTCTTTATGTTAAAATCAGTCTATAATGTAGAATGAGACTTTATCGTGCAGGTCTTCGTTTTCGAGAAAATCAATTTTAAAGTTCATTCCAAACGATATTGCTCAGTTTCTTCTATAAGATCATTTCCATAGGTGTGGAGATTGAAGCTTCCTCTTTAACGACGTTCTAAAACTTGATACACGGTTTGCACATAGCGAAAGAAACTTCTGGAACAACCTAATCCTTGGCCCTACCTTTAAGGGGGTAGACTTCAATTTCTAGGATTGCAAGGGTGCGGGATATGCGCTTTCTCATTTCTCGATAATACAAAGATGGGGGTTTTCTGTAGTGAAAAGCGCTAGATGAAAGATCAATCTAGGCCGCGATCGCCCTCAAAAGTCCTATTTTTACGCCTCGTGAACGTAAAAATAGGACTTTTGAGGGCGATTGCGGCCTACATTGATCTTTCATCTAGCCCTTTTCACTACTGAAAAACCTCATCGCATGCATTATCGAGAAATGAGAAAGCGCATCCTGTCACCCGCTTAAAGATCGATCGTGTCTTCGCTCGCACCTGTCCCAGGTCCGATAATGCTTGACCGACCACACAGTGTCTATCAGCAGAAATAGAGACATCTCGGGAATAGAATAGACCGAATAGGCTCCTCGGGTAGACTACATATCTACATCGCGGTGGCAGCGGTCGTGATTTAAGGTTGTCCGGCCTGAAAGCACAACTCCGTCCACCTTTTCGAATGCTCAAGCAGCTCGAGAGCGTGGCCATTTATTATCCTTTGTCCCACGACCGTGCCACCATAGATAAGTTCACTATTCCCGATCCACTGGCTTCACGAGTTCTCCGATCGACGAGCAAGACGCTACATCGAGACCAGCGCCGACCGATTCGCTCGGTGATCGATGATCGCCACGCCTCGGGATGTCCGTTCATTCTTCACGAGACTGTCGTGACGCTGCCCCAAGCGAATCGATAAAATCATCTGAATTTGACTGATCAAACATATGGAATTCCAAGTACAAATTCAACGTAAAAATGCGATTTGTTTGCCGAGGCAGCAATCGATAGAGCGATCTCGAGATGCCAGAGTATTTGAAGTTGATCCTCGTATAGTAGAGAGGATTGTGTAACTTTGACAGATATAGAACTCTTTTAATAGGTACTCGGCAACTAGGGCAAACTGTGCTTTCGATTTTTCCGAGAGGTAATTGTTAACTGAATCTTATCAACTTTCTTATCCTAACTTTTATCCTGGTCCTATTCTCCGCGGCATACCCCAACGATATCTGAAACGTTGGATGTCGGGAAAATGGGATTGTTAACCCTCATCCGTCCCTCATTTCAAGAACTGAATCTATCCCTCGGTGTCAAATTAACAGAGTGATAAAAAGTCGATAAAATAACAAGGTAAACGGTTACTTTTCGTTCATTTTTTTATTCGAACTGATGAGTTAACATTTACATCTTAGGTTTTTGTGGTTATATGTTCCGCATTAAATAAATAAGTCACCAAGTTTCGGACAAATTTACCTACAAATAACAGAACATTATAACTTATTTTGGGAAATCTGTGTTAAATTGACACGAGGGACGGATGAGGGTTAAGCAATGTCAAGTTTCTCGAACAAATGTTCATCGATCCAGAGATTAGTTTTCTTGCACCCTGTACTGTTGGAATGCTACCGAGCGTAGCGCATCGTCTAAATCATTCTGGTGTTCACGGCACGGGGGAACAAGCTAACAATTCCCAAGTAAGCCATCCGTCTGAAGTCTCTACAAGTCTCGCCCGGCGAACTTGAACCATCGATGAATTAGCTTTCGCTTATTAACCTCGGTCCACGAGCCACTGATTCCGGACACGGAATTATGGCTGGCTCGCAGACCACCCCCGCGTTCCGTGGCCACAAATTTCGGCGTGTCCTCCGAATCCAGCAACGGCGACGTATTATCGCATCCCGTTGGTCATTACGGTTATTATGCCCCGTTACGGTTATGATGATTGTTATCGTCGTTATAGCCCGGCGTTGCCATTAAGCTTCTTATTACGAGCGTTTAGTAGGCGTAACGTCGTGGTACGAGCGCCCGCTCCTTATTACAGCCGAGTTATTTAACCGGTACACCACCGCGTTTTCCTTTCCGTTTCCGTCTTCTTTTTTCTCCCCAGCTCCTCGAAAACCTCAAGGAGCCAGCCGCGTTTTAATTATCCCACGCGCGGATCGTTCGTCGTTATCGATAATAAGATCGGTTTTTCGGACCGACCGGACCGTTTAACAAGAACACAATCCACGCCATCACCCGCTTATCCGTGTTTGTTTAACGTCGACGCGATGGAATCTGGGTCGGACCTTCTTGTTCAATCCTCCGATACGCTGTCCCGACAATCTCTCACCCAATTGATACCCAACGATTTTATCGGCATTAATGTTCAATCGACGTCCCATGCGTTACCGCTACTTGTAACACAATTATCATTTACCATTACACTCGAGCTATCGACGATTAATCCATTACACCTGTTCTGAAACCATTCATGTTATGGATATGAAATTGATATAATACCTGATACAATTCTTAAACGTGTAGTAATTGATTAAATACCACCGTATTCAATAACGTAAACAATATTGTGAATAATGGTACAGCAATTTTTAACTTGTTCTAACGTGTTTTAACGTGTAAGCAATGGTAAACCTGTCGCCAATGATGGCGTCAGTGGCAATCATCATTGCAATTGCTAGACGCACACGCAGTCCTTCTTTGAACAGTTTTTTAAACAGATAAAACGTTATGGGGATGATTGAATTTCTTTGGTTTTATAGATGTCTGATATGCATATGGCATTATTATATAGTCTCATGTCTTGCGACTCACAGTTGGAAGTTTGATCGAATGTAATGTTGAGTTCCGACGGAAGAATTTTCAGGCGCGTCGCGTATGAACAGAACGAATCGAGATATGACTGTTGAGCCAAGCATCGATCGATAGCCATCATTCTCTGTGATTTACGTAGCCCGACGCGTTCCACATACCTAGCCTCCGCTTGTCTTACCCGAGGAGGACATCCGCGCGAGTCGAAGAGAAATGCCGCGTACACGCTTTGAATGCGAATTCTGAATACTTGCGTAACGCCTCTGAAAATTCGGGTCAGAGATCGCGTAAAATATTCTCCACGTATGTAGGATAGTAGAAACCTCGTTAAACCATTTAAAAGTGAGCCAGCAAAAGACATTTAAAAACGTACGTTCGACCAAATAGCATGATTTCCGTCATCATTCGATCGTCAACAAGGTTTAAGTATTCAGCATTAAATTACTTATTTCCTTTAACGACTACGATATGCATTATAATACGACTTTCCACTCAAAGTGCCATAAAACCGTAATAAAAAGTCAAATATTAAATTTTATGAGGTCGTTGAAAAGGAGAGACTACATTCTTCGAGTACGTAATGGTTTGAATATTAAAGAATAGAATATTTAAGAATAAAACGTAACTTCGCTTTGTCGGAAAAACGTTCTCGGAAAAGCCGAATCGACAAAGTGAAAATTAAGGCTTCCCCTTCAAAATTAGTCGAGATGAATTATAATCTCTGTAGTTAGCCATTATAAACTTTCCGTTAAACTTCACCTGAGGAAACCAGAAATTTATTGAAATTATCAAACATAATCCTGTAGACTCTGACGAGAATATGCCGAAAATCAAAGTTTCAATCTTAGGACTCCACTGGTTGAAAAGTTATGAGCGTTTAAAGTTTAGAGACTTCCACCGTTTTCGATCAATAAGGGCGCCGCCATGTTAGCTAGATGGCAGCACAAGCGTGCACTACTGCCGATAAGGCAGATTTCCTTCCTGATAAAATCAGTTAGAAGTTGATCGATTGAGTTCAGTTACTTTTTAAACCGATTTTTACAGGTTGATGGATGCAACAGAATTTCCTGTCGATCCGAATGACAGAGGACCGTTTGATAGCCGTGTATGAAAAATAAATATCTGCAAGACAGATCGTCGTCGCCGTGTAGACAGAGTTAGTTTTAAATTATGTTACCAGCATATCGTTCATCCATTCACTATTGTTCGCTGCGAAATGTAATGCACTCCGGGTGCAATTACCCATACCTCCATCTTGCTCGGGCTGTTCGAACCGCTGTGCTGGCTGTTTGAACACGAGATTCCATAATGTTGTAAACATTAGAAGAGCCAAACAATGCTGCGCTGTGCGAACGTGATGTTTAACTGGCAACCAGCATTCACGCAGAAAATCATTATTCACGAACAAATGTTTGTCAATTTTTCTACTTAGCGAGATAATCAAACTTTGATGAAACGCCGTGCTCGAGACGAAAGAAATCACTGGAAGTGTGTGTCGGCAATGAAAAACTGATTAAACACTGCTCTGAGCTGTCTTCTCTTTTTAAAAATTTTCTCTCGTATATTAGATTTCTTTGTACGAGTACGTTTTTCGCTATTACGCGAGCTCTTTGCGAGTAATGACTTTTTAACATTGATGAGGAAAACAATTGCTTTTATAATTTATTTTTAACGAGGGAACACGTCAAATTGAAATTCTCCAATTATTATGAAACTTTAATACGAGTTAATACAAGCTAATAGGATAATGAAATCAATAATACAACAGGATTTAACGAGCGAAATTGTGGAGTTTTGGGTAATTAATTCACCAGTGTAAACACATTTTAATAAATTTAAATTAATTTTGATAGTTTTCTTATTGCTAGTGAAACTGAATATTGGCGATTTATAATGACAATTTGTTTCCAGTCGTCAATCGAAATGTTCCAATCAAAGCTTGATTTGTAATCGAAATCTTGTGTGCTGGATGCGTCTTAAACTGTCCGACGCGCGACGCGACGTCGCGACGGCTGGGATTACGTGAGCAAGACATTTTCGCAGCGTTAATTGCTATTAAATCCGTAAAACCGGAGACAGTCCCTAGCAAACAACATAACCTTCCAATTATTATTCTTCTGTCCCTGCAGGCACTCTGACTTACATCTCGATTACCTCACCGCGCCGCGGAGATGCTTCGAAGGAGTCGGCTAACCGTGAATAACGATAAATTGCTAATTACCCCGAGGCAGACTTTCGCTCTGAACTTCGGAGGAAGTATAGAAAATTTCCCCTTTCCACGGAAACCGAGAGAAGATAAGTACGCGAAAGGAAGACTCCGCCAAGGTTCCACCATGTTTTTTAAATCATCAGGAAATTATTATTACGCATTGTTTCACTATTCTACCTTTTAAACGAAGAATCTTCCGCGACGGTGTATTTCGCCTCGAAGCAAGAAGAAGCATTAACTGCGAAAACTTCCACTGAAATTTTCTCGAAACTTCCTCTTCGAGGAAATCGAATTTAAAATTTTTTTGAGTATCAAACTTCACAATTTTCTCGAAAATGTTCGAACTTTCAATTTCCCAATCTCACGAATGCCCATCACGTTAAATTTTCAGCTCTCGACATTGCTGGAGTCTCGAGCTTTTAAAATTACCAGGCTTCACTTTTAACAAGGCTAAAACAAAATTCAATTTCTCCCTTCCGATCTAATTTTTTTTCTACTTTCTAATTTTTAAATGAACTAAAACAATGTTAAATGTGTTCACTGTTTTGCATTTGTTCTATTCTATGCAGCATTTCCTCTAAAATCACCAACGTTTTTCCACGATCTCCTCGCAATATCACCGTCGATTTAAGTCTGTTTTACGTGGCACATTATTTATTAAATGACTTGATAAACGCACGAAGGAACACGTTCCGATTTAATTTTTTTTCTTCTTTCTAATTTTTAAGTGTACTAAAAGAATTACAAATGTGTTCACTGTTTTGCATTTGTTCTATTCTATGCAGCATTTCCTCTAAAATCACCAACGTTTTTCCACGATCTCCTCGCAATATCACCGTCGATTTAAGTCTGTTTTACGTGGCACATTATTTATTGAACGTCTTGATAAACGCGCGAAGGAATACGTCCCGAGGCAAACGAATTTTCCAATTACGACCGAGGGATTCGAGAGTGAAACCGATGGCCTCCGGTCAGATAGTCTGAACTTATTCCCAGGGAACTGAGAACACTCTTTTATCCCTCATTTCCGATCGCACGGTGAATCATTTTCCAGGCGTATTCGCCGAATAATTGTACGCTGCGTGTTAGACGAGATCGCTACAAATTGCCGCTGTATTACGTGTAATTTATAATTACAAGTCAGGCAACGATCCGCGGCCGGTGTTTTCTCGTTGTCTCGACTTATTTCGAACAAGGTCCCCGAGGATCCTGTACAAGAAAGGAAGTCGACCGTATTCTCTTCGTCTTGTTCCTATTTTTAATGGAAGATCACCGTAACGCTGGCCCCGAGTATCGATCGTTATGTATTTAATCGGTGCTCCGTTTGGTTTAGCGGCGCTTAATGCCGATCATGGACTGGATAATTAAGGAAAGATGAGATACAGATAGATAAGCAGGGCGATTCGAGCGCTAACCGTACCTTTTAGTCACGGTTATAGTCGCAACGATGGTAATGTTCACGATGCTACCACGATATCGGTGTTGCTATGGAAGATTCAGGCCATTGCGATGGTATCCTTATGTTCGTAAAAGACCAGGGTTGAACGCATCTATGCCTTCGTTATCGCTCTTATTATGTTGTTACTCGACATTTTTTCTCTAATTATTTTTCAACTACGGCGAATATAGATTTCGTTCCGAGCAACTGGAATTACGTAGCTTATTAACGTGTTGTAACTGGTGAATTTTAATGAAGGTACCTCAGGTGGCTCGTCAATGTTTCAACTAATAACAGATATCAATTTTTGTGTTTGGAATACATTTTTGGAGCAGGAAAGAAGATTTTCAAGTTTTTAATTAAAGCGTGTATTAAGACAAATTCAACCATCCATTCAATGTCCGGAATTAAAAAATATTTCATATCATATTTACTAATATTTCGTGGTAAGACTGTACAGCACGTTTAATTACTGGTTTTGGGTTGTTATCGATCGAGGTAGTATTTATTTCAGATATTAATAGGACAGGGTGATTTCAATACATGAAAACCTTTCATTAATATCCTGGCGCAAGGTAGAAAAGATGGTGGATGTAGTATATTTATTACGCGAGCATAAAATTCAGAGAAGTAATAATATTATTTTCTTTGTAAACCGCTTCAATCGAACGAAATACTGAAGCATTATTAAAAATCTTCCTTGCAATCTTGTTAATTACATTCTATATGTAATATACTTTACACCGAGTTGTTTATCATTGCCTAAGCTGTGCTTTGGTTCGTCGGCATCAGTGAATCACTGCGAGTAGCTACCTCGTAATGATATTGCATCAATACTACACGAGACGATGTCACAAGGATTTTACTAATTCCAGTGACATGTCATTTCAATACCCGTTTGATGCTCTAACATGATCTGGGGAATTGATACATATTGGCACTATGTATATGCTATTGAATTGGTGCCATCGGTATCTCCCAATAGCCTGTACACTATGAAATGAATGATCTAAGGAAATTAACTGCAAATTTTATGGATTTATGACAGAAATCAGTAGATTAAATTTATCCCCTTGCCCTACAATGTCGTGTCAGACTTGTGATGAAGATTCAGAACAGAGCCTAATAAATATATACATACATATATGTATGTTATTAATTTCCTTTAAACCGAGATGAAATTCTATTTCGGTTTTATTAAGGCATAGTTATTGGAGAACATGTAGACATACAATAGATATAAATTTTCTCCTTTTTTAGGAAATTACGAACTGCAAAAAGAGTTCTAATCTCTGAAATCGTAAAATAAATCGTAGAGCAAGGGGTTAAAGTAGTACGACATGATTTATAGTTTATTAAAAAACTAGTTTCACTGGTTCAATTTTGTTCCTCACTGTACCATTCTTTCAAACTGGATCACTTTGCTCTACATACAACGAAAATATTCAAGCTGGACAAAGTTATAGGCGCATCCAATATAATCCGGAGAATAAAAAGAAGCTGCGAAGCTTTAAGAGGTAGTAAAACTTTTCTTTCGGAGGCAAGCTGTCGCACGACATGATATGTCGCGATCCGATGCATCCGTGTTTCAAGAACTTTATTCGGATGTTTCTGTGATACCATGTTAAGAGGATAGTTGGAAAAGATAAAATATAAAGGGCCGATCGGCGATATTGCAACAATTGTAGCCTACAGCGATTCTATGTTCTGAGAGACCCTTCCCTGCACGAACCCGAATGGCAGACTGTTCTCGAACCTCGAGGACATACCCTCCGCGTCGAACAATGACGAAGAGGGCCCAGTCCCAGTCCCTTACGTGCATTAATGCAGGAACGTGATCGGGGAAATCGACGGAGCAACGAGAAACTCCGTTACAGATAAACATACACACGAGGCTACTCCGAATTTGCATCGTTCTATAAACTGGTTTAATGTAACACGGTCTTCGGGCCTTAATGGATCGTCCTGAGCTGACGAGTGATTCCATGTAAAACTGAAGTGGAGCAAAATGTTCCGGCGTTAAAGGATTCCGTGTGCAGTTTGCGAGGAAATTCGCGAGAGGCGAGTGCACGCGCTAAAGTTGAATTTTTCATGGTCCTCGCAGGTGAATATGCCCTTTGAATCGATAGGGATTCGATCAGCAGATTTCTTACTAAAATATCATGACGTCACCTGCAAGAATACCCAATGAAAAATAGAGATTTCTAATATGAAATTTTATAAGCGACCTTCGCGAAGCTTCTCAAGGTCACTACAATGTCAAACAAATTAAACCACCATTAGACTGCGGATTTCGTGCATTTATAAGTTTATAATTTTACATAAAGATTTTGTTGTACCACACATATTTCTTAAGTTGTGGAATTTCGTGAAGGAAACGAGCATTCCAACGCTCGACGGGCCGGGAGGAAATAATATCGCGGTTAGAGAACGTATTCAATAAGAACGTACAATATTTTTTCTCGGCATCCCGTATTCGTTTCCCGGGCAACGTCGGAACGAACAAGCCGCGTAATTTAAGTCTAATAAAACGCGGTGCGTTCATCGCGTTACACGAGTACCTCTGTCGACGCCGGAGCTCTGGCACGATTCTCGCCTGAAAGTTCCATTAAACTCCCGGCCAGTGGAGCCAGCCAGGCAGCCAGGCAGGCTAGGCAGTCAGGCAGAGAAGCACGGAGCCTCACGTTCACCCCGTTAACGTTGATTCGAGCGACGGAGGCCACGGACAAACGACAGCGGAAGCCAATCTAACCGACAGCCAGGCTGTGTCTGTGCGGTTTATCGATTCCTTCTCGCGTTCTTATCGATAATTTACCACGACTCTCTGGCCCGGGGACTTATCGATTCCGATCACGAACGCCGTGCCGGCCAGCGCGCTCTGGGAAACCGTTCCGGAAAAAAGATTGCCGAGTGATAAACGAGTCAGCTCCGGTGATAATTAGTTTATGTGCGTAACCCTCACGCACGGACATGACAGTTCTAATTTCAGACGGCCTGGCGATGAGTAACCTATACACCGTATCCAACGACGACGACGGGGAAAGACCGCCAGGGGACGAGGAGCCAGCCGTTAATTACATTCCCATTTAATTAAAAGACTCACCAGAGAGGTGATGAGGTAGCTGTGATAGTCGCTCATCATCCCTATTTGCTGCGCCTGCTTCAACACGTCGTAAATCCTCTCGGTGGAGCAATCCAGTACAATATGCGACTCCGCGGAGTTTTTTATCTGCTTCAGCAACGGCCTGGAACGGAAAGAGAACGGATCGTGCATTAGTACGTGCAGTGCGTACATTCGCCTCCTGGGTATTTCAAGAATATGCGTTCACCTGCCGCGGGGAGACGAGGGATATGTTATTTTCATTATTCACGGGGTAGACTTGTCTTTCCAGGATCGCAAGGGTGCGGGATATGCGCCTTCTCATTTCTCGATAATACAGAGATGGGGTTTTTCAGTAGTCAAACGCGATAGATAGAAGATCAATCTAGGCCGCGATCGCCCTCAAAAGTCCTATTTTTACGTTTACGAGTTGTAATTTGCGTTATTCGGAAGCATACAACAGCGCACGTAGCTATTTTCATAAAGCTGAAGAATAATGCAAATTACGCCTCGTAAGCGTAAAAATAGGACTTATCTAGCGAAAAACAAATGAGAAGGCACATCCCTTCACCAGTGCCGCTGTCTTTCCTAGCAGAGTGAAAGAGATGGGGGAACAATGTTCTTCGAGAAGCGATAAATATGGATCGTATTGGTGGAAAGTAACCGACAAGGAAATCCTCTTTTCTAATAGGAGTCGTAGACATTTATTAGTTTCCGTGGGAAATGTCGGATTTTAGAACGAATCCATCGATATAGATAAAGCTGGAAACTTTAGTTCGATCTACTGCTTCTAAAAGTTTCAGGATTATCAATCTGAAGGAACGCTATTCGACACGTGACGTTCGCAATTTCGCTATTTACTTAAAGATTGTTGAATTATTTGGAAGTAGTAATACACAGAAGAATAAGATTGTTTTAGTATTCTGTGAAGAGCACAGGTGCGTTACAGTCAATAAAACATTTTAACTGCGAAGATAAAGTTTTCCGGTCAAAGTATTGATCGAATCCATCACTCCGCCATTAGTTCCACGGACCTTTTACGGTGCGTTATTTCTTTTGACAGTAAAAAGATTTCGCGAAAGCTCCGAATAAATTACAATGAACGATGAAGAGAGACTATATGCACGTTTGAAATTCCTGTTTACGTTTATATTCGCAAATTTTAAGACAGGCTCAAAGGTAAATTTAATTAAATTGCGTCCAGATATAATACTTGAAAGACCAGCGGATGCTTTCAACTGCAAAACAATAATAAAAAGAATTTTTCATTCTGAAATGATGGAATGAGGAGAATGAAATAACGAACATTAAGCGGCGAAAATGAGACGCCATGCAAAACATTTTTCTAAACAGTGTGCACGTCGATTTCGCGTCGGTTTAACAATGGTGAAAATAACGTACATGTTTTCCGAAATTGTTTTCGTGTATTTGAAACAATTTACGACTAGTTACGAGTGTTTTCATGCCGAATTTCGTAATGTACCCAATACTATTGTATGCACCGCACCGCAAACTCTGTGGGGAGTTTTAAAACAGTTCCAGTGACACCAACCGACCAATAACTCGATATCAATCGCAGGGTTAACGCAATGGAACAGGACACAACCAGAAACAACCTTAATGCAGTTTGCGCTTCGTAAACAATTTAACCGACACAGTTCAGCCGGTAGGTAAACCGACAACTAGGTTTAACTATTCACGAAGCAGCGCATCAATAATTTTCAACATTGTCCACGTGCTCAACGCGGATCCCGCGGATCTGGGACGAATCCACCGCGATCAGAATCCGATTATTCGGTACCTATGCGACGGTGCATCGCGACGTTGCACGTGTAAGCGGTTGCATGAAACCAGACACGCGTGATACGCTTTAAAAGTTGAAGAGTTCCGGTGGAAGTGACCGAAATGGAAGGACGGATCGGACAGGGAACAACTCGAAATTCTCTGAATCCCCTATGACCTTTTCAGGTGATCGAAGCCTACCCCGAAAACCTGGCAGAAACTGAAAATATATAAAATTTTGAAAAAAAAATTTTTCGCAGAAAATAAAGATTATTTTGATTTTTTAAATATTGAAATGCATTTTTGATGTCATGATATTATAGCTGACGTTAACACTAAACCTACCGAGTCTTAAAAAGTAACTGGTACATGTTTTCCCTTATCAAAATGACAAGATTGATTTTATTCAGACTTTGTGCGACTCCTATCATAATACGTGCTTTAAAGATATTTATACAATCAATTCTTATAAAATCATTTTTATTATTTCAATAATTGTAAATTAATACATCTGGAACCGGTCATTTTGACCAATGGTGGTAGGTTTAGTGTTAACACGAATTGAACGATCTACGATATTATGACCTTGAGTTCACAAATGACGCTAAAATATTTATTTCCGACTTTTCTGTGCGGCAGAAGAATTACTGCGGTTCAGAGGCGACTTTGAGCGGTTGGTTTGGCGATCGATCGCTCGGATGTCATAATCGAGGCCTGTTCCGAGACGTGGAACAGATGTAACGTCTGATTACGGATCAAACGGAGCGCTGAGTCCGTTCTAGCGAGCTCTCAGTCCGTGGGATGAGTAACTTCCGATTCCGGAGATATTCCAGCGGCAAGTGTACTTCTCTGATCAAAATTTCATATCGCAAGCCCAGGCGGCTACAGGTCTAGCGAAACCGTCGTTCGCTCGGCCCCGCTTCCTCTCATCCAACATGCACGATAATGCGAATCTCCTTATGCACTCCGTGGAAGTTGGACTGCCCCTCATTGCGGGAATTTTTCATGCGGCCTGTATAATTTACGAAAAAGTCGCTTTTACCCGCGTCGTTCCGGCCTTCTTAGGGCGCTGGCTTTCGTCGAATTCACCGTAACAATGGAACGCGCACGTGCCATCGCCAGAAACAGCGAGAAGCTACATACCAAAGAATTCAGGTGAGAAACGCTCCGCACTTTTGGTTTTATAACGGCGAAACTGTCTGTCGCAGAATTCTTCGTGATTGGCTGGATTTATAAGGGTGTATCGCGACCGACCGAACCGGTAAGCTAGATTTATTGTTGCAGAATCTCGCCAACGCGAACTCCCGCTGACTGAACAAGAGCCGCTCTTTAGTCGAATTTGAGAGCTATTAATTCGGCCATTAGGAAGTTTGAATGGAGACGATAAATCTGGCCAGCGGCCGCTTTTCTTCGAAGACGCTCGTTGTCGGAGAGCTTCTGTAATAGATAGATCATTGCGAGCTGTTTCTGATTTAACTTCCATTTTTAACGCGTGGCTAATGCGAACAACAGATTCATCATTTGTAGCTATCTGTTTTATGGTACTGTTAAAGTTCAATAAAATCATTTTGAGTGTTACGAACCATGCAATCTTGGGTCTAACACAAGTACAGTAAATCCTCATTCGCCGTCCCACAGCCGTGTTCTGCACGGACGGCAGTCGTATAGGGACACTATTTTTTTATGACTGCGTCTATCGACTTCAATAGAGAGCCGAACATAGAGAATACAGAATGAAATACGGATCGCGTGGCCGAAGCGTGTCGCCGTCGCCGGCACAGTTTAAAGGCTCAAGTGTTCTCACAATGTAATGCCAATTAAAAATGCTTTATTCTTCATTACATATTTTTTTATGGGACTTTCACTAATTTATTTCTGACATTTTCCTCATTAAAATAAGACCGCAAGGAAGGACAGCGTATGGGAAAGAAAGAGAGGCGGACAGTCGCCGTCCCCGGCACAGTTCAAAGATCCGCGTTGTCACTGTCCTTCCTTGCGCCCGGAACTTTCATCGTCGATTAAACCACTAAATACAATTGGAATTATATCGTGTTTGATGTCATTGTAATCAGAAAAATGCCAGAAATAAGTTAGTGAAAGTTCCATAAAAGAATAATGAAAATTAAGAAGTTTGAACATTTCATTCATGGTGTTAATGTAATGGTGTTCACACAGATATACCCGAGCCGAGATCAATCATCGCCGCCCTGCTTGCGCACTGTTGGTCGGCAGTGGAGGGGGTAGACACTGGACAGCGTTCGCACAGGCGACCCCGGACAACAAATGAGAATTTACTGTAGCTAATTATTTGAAATAGTTACTATCTGAGGGTCTTCTCGTTTTCCAAATCTGCGCCAGTTATTCTGAAAGGGCCAACGACAGTAGCTTAATCATTAAACTGAAAGCTGGAGCACGGTCGGCGAGGCTAGTGGATAACAGCACACTCTGTATATCATTACAGGGTCCGAGTGAATTGTGCTTTAATTGCCAGGAGGATCAGCGCGTGCACGAAAGTCAAGGTGCAATATCCAAGGGAGGATTCCCAGACGTAGCTTTTCCTGTGTTACGGAACGTCTCGGTGGTATTGTCCGGAAGCGATTCGGCAATTACAGGAATTCCGTGGTTCAGTAACCCGGGAGTATTGTCAGCAAGTCTCTTATTTCACGATCCTGCCAATAGAACTGAGAGAACATAGGATAGACAAACGTCGTTCGATATCGATGCATATAATATGGGACCTTGAGTCACCTTGAGTAATTATGGTTTGTGAGTATGATGCTGCAAGCACAGAGGTTGTGTTTGAATAAGTCAATGGTGAAATCATTATGTTTTGGAAGAGTTTACAATGTTTGAACGCAGTGGAAAGTAGAGGCGCGGGTATGTAGTTACATTTTCTCGTATAAGACCTTCAATCACCTCGTATATGAGTAAGTCAATGATAAAATCATTGTATTTTCGAAGATTTTGCAATGTTTGAACGCAGTGGAAAATAGGAGCGCGCGGGTATTTAGACTCATTTTTTCGTATGTGACCGCCAATGACCTTGTGTATGAGTCAGTTAATAATAAAATCATTGTATTTCGGAAAATTTTGTGATGTTGTACGAAGTGGAAAATTGAAGCGGGTATTTAGTCTCATTCTCTCGTATGAGACCTTCAATCACCTTGTGTATGAGTAAGTGAATGGTAAAATTATTGTATTTCGGAAGATTTGTGATGTTGAACGCAGTGGAAAACAAGAGCCGGGTATTTCTATCTCATTTTAGATACGAAACAACGTTGGTGTGCAATATGAAACTCCTCGTATATGAACACTTTCCTCGCCCAATTACTTCGCACAATAGAGGTTCTACTGTAACAGTAAACGCATCAGTATACATACGTTCATATAAATTTTTCCCTCTAGAATGCCTATTCGTTCCCCAGTGGCGGCGGTATTCTCTTTGAGCCCCGTGCAACGATCAGGCCGTTACAACACCGCAGCGTGGCGTTCCTTTAAAAATGCATGTCCACTTTGTAACGCGCTCCCGTTTAAGCTTGACTCGGGCGCACATACACGCGTGGAAGTCCGACGGTTGGTTCGCGTCGTTGCTTCTTTATTCAAAAGCGGTTTCGCGTGACTTCCGGCCCGACGAATCCTCGACCGGGGCGGGGTCGTCGCCGCCAAAACCGTCGCGTTAAGCTCTCCCGAGACGTTTGAACAGCCTCGATTTTACTGCAGATCGAACGATCTTACCGGGTCGCCGAATAGTCCGCCAGACTAAACAATGTATCACGGTTCATCTCGCTTTACGAGTACTCGTAAACCAGCGTTTCCGGTGAGAAAGAGAGAGAAGGAAGTGTTCGAGGAATCGTTCAAGCCCGCGGAACTTTTACGGGCTGCTCGGACAGAGACTGTTAATCGAAGTTCGCGGGCCCTGACAGCCCGGGCTTATTTCGAGCGAAACCCGGGAACAAGGGGCATAAAGTTTGCATTGGGAATGATAAGGAATCGATAAGACGCCAGGAGGAGATCGAACGAGTTCCACGATCGCTCCCGTTCTCTTCTCTTTTCGTCCTTCTTCTCATCCCAGCTCCTCAACCTTAACTTAATACCATCATCGAAGCTCTATTCTCAAAAGGCTCGAACGGTCCAGCGTAAGCCAAGCAACGTCTCTTATTTCTTTTCCTTCGACTCTCTCTTCTCTCTTCCCCGTCAACTTCTTCCCTCTACCCGTGCCACTTTACTTGGCTCGTCACCGTTTCTAGATGGCTTTCAAGATACCTCCCGAGATAGTAGTCCTCTACTGGGAGGATAGGCTGCTGCGACCGAAAGATACTGCCGCGAAATCGCTGGCGACAAGCCCAGTCCCACGGAATTTTTTAATCCGGTGGGATGGGCAGAGAGAAAGGGAAGAAGAAAGCAAGGGATGCAGGTCGGATGAAGGATCGAACTCTGGGACTGGCGCGGCATGACGCGATAGAAGTTCTACGCGCGATCAACGAAGAAAGAATAGATAAAAGATGGATTGTTCCGCGGGCTACGGCCATGGCGGTAATCAACGCGTTCGTTACACACGCCCGTGTAATCAGATCCCCGGTTGGATATTGAGATTGATGACTGGTTTAATTATTGCACGGCCAACTGCATCGAATCAATCTGCTCGGTGTCATTTAAGCCAGGTTTGTTATCTAACTTCGTGCGGAGACTTGATTTAATTTTAGGGTATTAGCTTGGCGAGAAAATATGTGATGCGTGCAAAATGTTCAGAGATTTTGTTTATAATCATTCATGTCACACATGTACGTCAATGAAATAAATCCTTTCATAATTGTTTAATAGAATGTACAAACGTCGGTAGCGAGAAAGAGAACTTGTTAATATATTCGCGGAAAATGTAAATAAAAGAAAGAGCTTCTCTCTTGGCTCTCCGCAAAGTTTCTGAAAAAGAGCTAGCGACGAGAAGAGAATTATAAAGTGAAATGCTTTAATATCGAATCGTAAAGATCGGGGATCTTTAATAAATGAGAATAATTATTGTCAGAATTGCGAAATTTATCGTTGCAGTAAGAAAGTAAGCGCCACATAAATTGATATTAAAGACAGTCTGCGGGGCGAAGTATTAACGGCACCCGGATAGCGAGCGTCGATACCGGGTACTTTTATGGTTGTGGAATGCGATCGTTCAGATTCGAGAATTATATTGAAATCTTCAGCTTCGTATGTGTAAACGTGTACAGTTAGAAATACGATTGTGAAATTGAAGCAATGTGATCTTTGGAATTGTGACTACGACCTCTGGCTTACAGGAGACAATGATGTTGAATAGTATAATAGTAGCATAGAAACTCCAGATGCTAGGATGACCACTGAATCACTAAGGATCTCTCAATCTTCAGAGTAAATACTAATTTACATCTCGAGTCGTGACGAGCGATGCTAATGGTCCCTTAATCCGCAGAGTTAACAGTAATCAAGTCTAGAATCCCAAGATGAAATACGTGCAGTAAAACAACTTTGGTTCGCTTTGAACCGCGAATATTATTTTTCCAACATTCCGGCGTTTATAAAACTTCAGGAATCAGCAGTAATAATTTTTATACTTTCAACAGCTCATAATATCCTATTATACATCATTAGACTGCGGATCTTTATGCAAAATAAAAATTTTCTTTGTGAATTGCAATAAACTGGAGTGAAATAGAAATTTATTTTCTTTCTTGATATGTTCAATAGATTGAAAATAATACACCAGTCTTTTAAGATTCTTCTAATATTTTTACTGTTTTAAATTACACCTACTCATTATTGTCATAAATGCATATAATCCGCTGTCTATACATCATATATGAACAGGCTTTCGAGATTTTCGTTTGGCTTGAGGCACGCACGCGATCATGGTCTGTCTCATCGACACGGTCGTGTGGACTCTAGTACAATAGGCTTTTGTCTATACGTATAATTCTACACAATCAAATTTTGCAAAAACTTTAACAGCTTATATCTCAATAACTATTTGTTTGTGACATGTGGCTCCTTTGAAACTTTTTCTCTTTCTCGATGAATAGAAAGTATTGATGTAAAAACAAACTGTATATTGTATACTAGAATTATTATTTAAGTCATTTTGAATACTCCTATTGAAGCATATAGTAACATATATTGCCGTTTCAACAAATTGTGAATAATAAAATACTAAGCATTCGTAAATCCTGATAATCTATATTAATGTAATTAATTATATCAATAGTAATTATTACAACTATCACTAATAATTATGCTTTATTATGAATAGTTAATTAACAACTAATTAGAATAATTACATTAATTCATAAATTATATACTGTCAATAGACAATATTACTGTATTTCATATAAACTGAAATCTGTGTAAACTAGTGGTCACTAACATCTCAAGCAACCTAAATTTTTGAAAACCTGAAATGCACAAACGATAAAAATAACAAAAAATCATTTGCAGATTGCAAATTAACGGAAATAACTCGTTGAACATTGTCAAGCACACCATAATGAGTATCTGAATAATTAAAGTGAACATAGATAAGTTCTTGTGTGCCAGCGTTCACCGCACTAATAGGTTTTAAATGTTTAAAAATGAGTAATGCGATCCCGTTGCGACCGAACATGAATTTCTGAATCTCGTCTGCCAATAGCAATGATCCTCGCGAAGGTTCGCATAAATGTTCGCGTCGCTAGACAGAGTTTGGTACTATACATATACTCGAACGGTGGAAACTCGGTCAGACAACTTGTCCGGCAATTTGAAATTCATTTTGTTCCGCCGGTAAACTTCCGTGGTTTCGAGGAAAAGTTATTTTCACCGTTGAATCGCGCGCTCGAAAATTTCTCTCACTTAAAAACAATCGTTAAAATGTGCAAATTCCCGTTCCGGCTGTATTCCGTAGAAGAGGAGTCTTTACGAGCGGGGACTGTCTCAATCAATTCTACTTGTTCGAGTGTCGGAATACGAATCGGTTGATGTAATGCGAAATTCCACGGGGGTGTCGCGTTTGCCAGAAAATGGACAGTTTTACGTAATGGCGAACGTCCGAGCCAGAACAACATTTAATCGCGCCCTACTCTCGATTATCCGGGATACTTAAGGGTCCTTTCCGCATCCGAATCTTTCCAACAATGGTGGAACGTGGCCATAGCTGTTCCCCTTGTCATTATAGTAAAAATGCGAGTGTTATACAAAAGATCCATTAGTCCTCTTCACTAATGTATTCACGTGCGCATCTTCCCATAAACACTTCATTAAAATAGTAATTTTCAGTCAATTTTACAAGATGTTCAATCAAAGGTTTGCATAATTCAAAATTTGCATGTGCAATAAATAATATTTAGGATATAAAATAACGAGAATAGCATAAAATATATTCTTCGTCAAAATGTGTTTCGTTTAGAATCTCCTATATTTCTAATCAATAAATAAGTTCGTATATTTTTGTTGAAACAAGATTCATATAAAATTTGTATTAGATTACTATTTTTAAGATAAACATTTTTTAAATTCAAATTTGACTTGTCTTTTATTACGTCTTCGTAACAGTTCATGATTGAAAAGTCGCCCAATTAAAAGGATAATGATTTATATACTCCAACTCTATTCGTGAAAATGATCACTATGAAAATGGCATGTCAATACAGTTTACAGCCTGAAAGTTGTCGCCCTGTCCCTAATAAAGTCATACAACAAATGATCCCCGTTCAAGTCGAAGCGTTTAATCTGAAGCGGATGAATGTTCAAACGATTTCATAATTCCGTTTCGATTTGCGGGAAGTAGCGGGTCTTTTTCTACGAAAGGAAGGATCCGCATAAATAACCAGCCTTAATTATCGACGATAGAACCTAGCGGAGGAGCACTTTTATATTTAGTACAGTTCTCATCGAGACTCGAGCACTCCTTGAAAAAAAGCTGGAGGAACTTTGAAGCTGGTAAAAACACCAGGTAAACTGTCTCATACACTTCCGTAACCAATTCGTAAACTACCCTTCGCGAAAGTTATGCAAATGATTTTCACAAGTTTTCATCGCGGGCAGAGATAGTAACTTAATGCTAGACTGAGGTTTTTTATGCAAACTAAATGTTATCAACGACTACTAGCGGCGTTGAGTTTATACCAACATGGCGACGCCCATACAAACACGCATAACTTTTGCACCAGTGGATTCCTATTATTAAAACTTGGATTTTCGGCATTTTCTCGTCAAAATTCACAGAATTATATAGAAAAAGTTAAAAAATTTTGGGCCCTTAAAGTAAAGTTTAAAAAACAGACGCGTTCTATAAATTGTATAATAAATTCGTTCTATAAAACGAAACAATAATTCATGTAGTCCCTAACTTTTGATTGGGTAACACTGTATTTCTTTGAGATTGTTTGTTGATCAACATTGACTAATACCACCACTTATGGCGGAGACAAAGTAAATTTGTTGCTGGTTACGGGGTCTTCGTGAAATGATTGGTTATCGATTTGCATCGACCGGAAACGACGAGAAAATTATCACGGGCATTAATCAAACTGATCAATGATGCTCCGATATCGAAGTCCATTACACTGTTTCCACACGAGACTTGCAGACTGCCTTTTAATGAATTATTCGAGCCGCCGCGCCGCGCCGATTGGCTTATATTCTCGGGAGTGTAACTTTTCTGGGGTTTCGTTTCGTCCGACGCGAATTAATATCGGAGAAACATTGAAGCGAAGCTGCGCGAAAACAAAATGGTGTATCAATTAACGCGAATATTGGAAGCCGAGGAACTTAATGAACTCGCTTTGAACGGGGGAGTGATTGATACTGGTTTTTAAACAAAGAAATTGTTTGAAAATAATAAAACCTGTTTGAAAGTAATTATTTCTGTCGCGCATTGAGCATTCACACCGAACTGGTAAATAGATTTCTTTGTTTACTATTAGTCGTATAGACGTTTAGTCGTATAGAGTTTTCATTGCGAAGTACAGCATAAATTGTTTAAAAAATAGTGAAAACGGTTTTGTAATCGAGTAAACAACTAGTGTAGGTAAGTCTCGCACGGATCGTGAAACAGTGGACGTGTTAACGAGCCACATTAACATTTGCGCGCGTTTAGAAACATTGCAAACACCCTTTCCATTGTTCCACGTACTCGGTATGGCACCGCAGCTCCACTCTATCTCGTTTTCCTCAGTTTCTGCTTTGCTTCACCTTTCAACGAGTCGTTCATTCAATGAACGTCGTTGGGCACACAGTGCCAGCCAAAAACGAGAAACCGTGGGAACAACGGATAAGAGGAATCGGTAGAGAAAGCGAGAGAGGGAGAGAAAGAGAGAGACGAAGAGAGTATCCAGTACCGCGTTTGCCACCCTTCGGTCTCTCCCGCGGGAGAATCACTGCGTCAGTTACAGAGTCGCGTACGCTCCGCCTTTCTTTCCGCAAATCCCCAGGGAGCTCTGCGACGGTAAATCGACGGAATTTTTCTAAGGTCGTACACACGGAAGAATTGTGTATGTATTCTGCAAGGAGCACTTTGCGGAAAGGAGATGCACGCACTCGCGTGCATCGTCGACGACACCCCCCGAATAAATTTTGGCAAGCCTAACCCTTCTGGTCATAACTAAAAGTTGAACAGTATTTAAACATCTACAAACTTCTACATATAAAATGTCGAAATAATTTATTTTCGATAGAAAATTTAGATCATTTTGATTTTTCCAATATTAACTTGCACTTTTAATTTGATACCTTGCGAGGACGTATTATTAACACACCTAGCTTGCAATCAGTTTCCCCCGAACCCATACATCCGCGGCACCTATTCAATATCTACGCGGCAATCTCGATCATCCTTCTAGGGAACGGGTAACATCCGATTAGAAAATCGTTCCTAAAACACCGGAACGTGATCGCGTGCAAAATTTAGAGCTTCCAGTTACGGAGTGGTGAAGTTTCTCGTCCTCGGGTGCCGTGATTATCCTGTGCCGTAATAATATGTACATAAATCCGGCACAAGGTGTTGCGACCTCGCGAACGATGCGAACGCTCGAAAATTAAGACGACATGAAGGACATAACCTAGAAGATGAGCGTGGATAAGGAGAAGAGAGACACACGCCTTGAAGAAGCACCGAGGGAAGTAGACGAATGTTGCACGCGAGCGGTAGTAAAAGAAACTGTGCTCCGGAACAATCTCGAATGTTTCTTCTTCGTAGGAATACGCACAGACGCGCGAGAACAAATTTTCTCACGTAGCCTATAATTTCAGAGGAAGATAAATATCCCATTTCCGACGCCGCGCCGCACAGTGGTGCCAAATGGCCAAAAAGCGGAAAAAAATCTATAGAAATCAAACTATCCAACAAATCTGCTTGAAAATTTGTGGAAATCATGCCACAGGTACAACGATTGTTCGACAAAAAAATAAATATTTATTTATTTATTTAAATCTTTTAACTTGGGCCCGTAATGAAAATTCAAAATATGCGTTTTGTAGATCTATTTATTAGTAAACGAAATTGCAATGTAAAATCTATGTACACAACATTCACAAATTGAATTTTTCCCTGTTCGCACTACTGTGCGCCGTGGACACCTGTAGGGGAACTTTATTTGCTCGAGTCATGAAGTTTTGATGCTCGAGGCGATGGAATTTAAATGGGAGACGAGTAATTGTCGTAATTATCGTACGAAGCTCGCGTATCGTACAAATCATGTATGAAATACACGTCCCATAAAACATTTAAATTTCAATCCAAGTTTAATCCTAATTTATTCGAGGATAAGTCATGTTGGTTGGCATAATAAACGATCCACAATGTCAATGCGGCTATGAAACTCAAGATATTGACCATGTACTATGGCAATGTCCCACATTTGAAGAACAGAGATAAAAAATCAAGCAATTTCTTCTGCTCTCATGTAATATCCTACTCTCCAGACCTACGGTGAAGATATGTAAACTGATCTACTCGTTTCTGAATGACTATGAGTTAAAGATTTCAGAAAACAGTACATCTTTAAACTGCTTGTGTAGTAGGCTACGACTGGTTATAATTTGTATTGTATTACATAAAGTATCATTATGTATTGAAACGTCTGCATATAGTATTGCAAAATAATCTCTTCCTCGAGATTCAAATAGCATTAAATAAAAAAAAATTTCATGTTGGTTTTCCACATAAAACTCTGGAAGTCCCTTAGACTCCAAAAAATCGGTTTTATACCGAAGCTAGAGTGTGTAGTTGCTTGAACAGTTTACGAAAGGGCTCGAGCAAGAAAAAATGTTGGAAGAGGTCCGAAAAATCGGGAGGGCGATTTGAAAGTCAAAATCACGTAATGTGATTCAAGGTGCATAGCGTGAATTAAGCTAGAAGTTCGAAGGCAAGGGAACTGTTTTCCTAAGATCCGCGGGTCGCGTCTGAAATTACAATACCTCGCGGCGCGAGTAGTCCTCCGCGACTCACGAAAGCGGATTACCATTCGTAATCGCGCAAGAAAAATATGAACGGCCCCGTCCGGGCCGGAGGCACGAGTCATTGGCGTGAAAGTAATGTTATTATTCGGCACTCGTTATCTCGAAATTCCTGGCACGGAGCTAAAACGGACGGGGGGCTTACGATATTTCCAGAGGGCAAGAGTGTAACGTAACTCTTGCCGCTCTGCTGCTGGCCCTTGCGAATCCTACCACGCTAACCGGATTCTTCCATCTATTTGTGCTCATCTCGGCCACGTGACCGAACTCATGGAACGAGTCGCTGTCGTTTTTAGCTTTCTAAGAAATTTTAATCGAACGGCCGGTTTTACTTTAATGCTGGATTTACGGGCCACTAAGCCTGGCTACTTTACATATCCAAATTTTTAGCTATCTCTTTCATAATGTATGTTCGAACAAGAATTATTTTTACCCGTGGTTTTCCATGCCGAGGTTGTCGTCTTTTAAAAATGAGTAAATAGCAGGTGAAGATATTGGAATCAACAGTATGTCTGCTTTTAGAGGTAGCAGGAGCTTATGTTTGCTCAAGTTTTTAATAAGCTTGACTCTTTGAGAGTCGTGGATATTCATAACCTACATACGCACATAAATTCGCTATTAACCGTCGGGCAATGCTTAGGACCGTTCACAGCTCTAATTATTAATTTTTTTAAAATTTACTTTTGATGATATCTCGTGTAGACACATTACTCTTTTCGATATGCTCAATGAAACAGCTATTCAGTTAGTTTAATTGCCACAAATTTAGGACTTAAATGACAATTTGGATGTTCCCGGTCAAAAATGCCTCCGGCACAGCACTCGGAGGGTTAATCACTATCAACCCCCAAAAAATAGAATTATTTAGAAACATTTTTATGCCTGAAACGAAAGTCAATATAAAGTTAACCAAATCGGTTCCCCAGTTTTTAACCTTTACACACGACCCAATTCGGTTTCAATTTGGAGCTGTGTATCCGCGGAATCAATCAACGAGCATTATTGAATTTTATAGCGATGACCCCGAACGGAGAGAACACTCGCGAAGAGAATTGTTTTCATTTCGTTGGCGCAACAAAACTGATAATTGTCCCGGCGGCCGAGCGGCCCGGTTAAAATATGCGAACGAAGAAAAGTCGGGAACAATATATTCGCCATAAACCGTGGTACGTGACCGAGTCGCGCGCATATATTTCGCGGGCAACGTGGATTTCGTATTCAAAGGCCTTATCCCCTAAAAAATAACCGCACGCATTCACACGGTGTATTTATACGATGCACTTTGTCACCGGCTCGGCGACCCAGTAGTTATGCCATAGTTAAGCGGAGGCACGTGCACGCGCATAAAGACGACGCGAGGGCCTGGCCTTCCCGTTTATCACACGAGGCAAGGGACAGAAGGAACTCTGACAAATATCAAATGCTGCATTACTGTGGAACACTAACACCGCTGGAATCAATTGTAAGGAAATTATTGCGGCCAACTACCGCAAGTCTAACTTTCCCGGAATTTATGGTCACCGCGGCGACTTACTTCCAGCAACTGTACACGCGAGCCATGGACGTCGAAAGAGCAACGAAGCTAGTAAAGTGTTTCTGAATCCATTAGAATAATTATTATTCTGTTCCGTTGATAACTCATGTTCGAACATTAGAGGCTAGAGCCTCAACTTTAAAATCTTCAGTCGTAAACAAGTCTGAGAAAAACCCTCGGGTCTGTGCTGTTTCTTACTTACGAGGGAAGCACCCCAAGTGTCCGACTTCGATTTTGATAATTTTTTGTGAGACGCTGGTATATGAATCCCTAATGATGACTGCAAAATATTAGATGTAGTTACTCAATAGTTTTAAAGATATAAACGATTAAACTTTCATACTTCGTTGATATACCATGATTTGCATTAGCAGTGTAAGCAGGTTGCGTGAAAGTTCAATTGCTTATGTCTTTAAAACTATTGAGTAACTACACCTAATATTTTGCAGACATCATTAGGGATCCATATAGCATCGTCTCACAAAAGATTATCAAAATCGAAGTCGAACACTTGAGGCCCTTCCCTTGTTAGATTCGTGGTTCTATTATTTTTTTTTGTGACCTCACCGACTACGTCGGACGTGGAACAGGACAACTTAGCTACCTATTCTTCTACAGACATGATAAATGACGTACTACGCGCCACTAATTGCTCCGACAAAAAGCCTTCTATCATTAACATATTGTTAGAAAAATTTTTAACGAGACAGGGAGCGCGTAACAACCGAGCGAACGAGAAATTGATGAAATTTCATCGGAAACCCCGTTTCGAAATTGGAAAATTAATTTGTACTGCTCTTTATACTGCTTCAACCGCATCACGCAAGTTGAACGATGCTTGTTCCGATGTTCCACCGCAATGGTTATCATTGTAGAAATATCGACAATAATTACAGGAGGAAAAAGAGAACAGTCCCTTCGGGGAAGTTCAGCATCGTACTCTCATTCGTTCGCATAACACAATTCGATATTCCTCTCCCTCTTATTGCTGTCCGTGATTTATGCTTACGCTAAGGATGAGTTGTTCTCGCGCCCCGTTTTGCAGGATTCGCTTTGAACATTTTCTTAGAAATAATTTGCGAAGCTGGCAGTTCTGAATTCGCGAAGTTAGCCTTCTGCGTACTCGAGAACTTGGGAAACTTGTTATTGACATTTCCAGAATTCTTACTGTCCATTATAATACTGTTGAAAGTGAAATTCCTCCGACGAGAATCTTTCCTTTAATGAAAATTGCGCAAATTAAGATTGACTGAAGCACGATGTAATTTTCTGTGAAATATCTCTAAGTGACGGTGAGAATTTCCGTCGGGACCGATCTGCAGTGAGACAAGGAAACGGTATACAGGTATGCGAGTTTCATTTTGACATTCGCAGAATTAACTCACTGTTAAAAAATATCGTTAATATTTATAGGGAATACTGGCGCGTCACATATAATTTAATTTGTCTCCTTAAGTCAGGGTGGTCAAACCAGTGGCATGGAATTTTGATTACAAGAAACAGTAGATATCCACTCAGCAGAGTGCCTCTCAAAAATACATTGCGTCTGAAGACGAATCTCATCGAATTGCAAAGGAAAGCACAGACAGATTATTTTCCGATTGAATTATTCCACGGAGAGAGCCATGATAAACCCGGAGCACTATTAACGAACAGTATAAGAAACCGATCCGTTTTCTGTCTCATTTCGACGTTATCCTAAGTCTCGGTGGCTGGCCACCGGCATTATTCTTGCCGCACACACATGCCGCGAGAGCGAGCGTCTGGATTGGAATAAGCGAAGAGCTCCCAATGGGGCATGAGCGCCGAAGCAACCGGGGAGGATAACTGGTTGCAGTCTGCCGAGCGTTTCGTCGAATATATCGTGTGTACGCCGCCGAGCCAGCTATTGCACAATAAATATCGGCTCTCCCGACGAAAGTGGCAAAAAATTGATACAACTTCCGCGTCGACGTGGTCCCTGATTTTAACGACTTTCCGATAACGCGCGTTTCGGTATCCTACCGACTGGCAGGTTTAATGAACCGTCGCGTCAGCTCGTCGATGGAAATATTAGTGCGATTCGGCATTTAATGAAGGTGAAACGACATGCGCCACGGAACAGGCGAATTTACGATGGTCAGCGACGTTATCGCCGAACTTCATTTTCACACTAACGGCGCATGTTTATGCAAACTCGGAATTTGGAAACTCTAGGAAATAAGTGAGTTTCGTATAATATGTTCTTCACGTTCATCATACTGGAGAACATTTTCTTGTAACGAAGCCTTGATCTAAAAAAACCTTCGGGTCCGTGCTGTTTCTTAGATCGTGTGTCTCTACCAAAAGGACAGTCAATTAAATCAGGCCTGGACAACTAGTGCTCCGGAAACACAAAACATCCTGGAGTGCCGCAGCCCAGCGAACGTCGAAGGTGAAAAATTCGAGAATCCATCTGAACCGATCATTTCTGGGTTCTGGTGTTAGATACGATACTGGTCTACATACGAGCCAGCCTCGAGGGCTATTCAGACGACTGTGCTCACCGGAGAGTAGCCTCCTGCGAGTTACGCCCTCGAGTGTGAAAACGACAACAACTATCGGAGAAGAAGTGGTTAAAGAGTTGCTGTCGGGTTTCCACTGGAAACATATACACTCCTGAGAGCTTTACTTTTCAGAATAAAACTCTAAGATCAATACGCAACATCCTCTCAATCATAAATCGGTGTATTGACAATACTTATGCTTATTGTGACCACGTCATAATAAGTTAGCGTCTGTATTTTTCAAGTTTGTCGAGCCACTAAGGTCCGGTCTCTGGACGCTACGGCATCTGCGTGGACAACGCTCGGGCGGAAACACCACGTTCAAGATGGCTCGCGCGAAATGAGGTTTCCATCAGTTAGTTTGCAAATTTCCAAAAGTTACTTCCGCTCGAGTTTCGCCCTGGCCGGATGGCCGTGCCGCGCGCTCAAACTCGCATTAGTGCGATCGGGGTAGCACGGGCGAAACTTTTCCGACAGAGCCGCTCTCATCTTCGAACAGGCGCGGCGGCGAACACATTCCATCGGGGGAATCAGGGTGAAAGACATTCTTCTATGGTTGCCGTGCCTCGAAACGAGCACGTGTGTCGATAGCGCGAAGCGAGAACCGTGTACGGTCCTTAGCTGCGCCTCGTCTAGGTGTCGTCTTATCATCTCTACCTTTTCGAGGCTACGTAGCTCGGAAAACTGGAGACAACTACGGCCATTCGCTTTTCACGCGTTCCATTTCGCTTCTGATTTCTGTGTACTGTCCGACGAGAACGCTTCCTTTGAACCGAGTTTCTTGATATCAGCAGAACTTCGCGTTCCTAGGTAGTTTAATCGTGTATACTGCATTTTTGAGAATCTGTCTGTGCGGAGTTTCGTCTTTTGTCAGACTACACGTATTTCCTCTGATAAGCTATGCGAAAACAGAATTTGCTCGTCTGACAAATTCTGGTATTCCTAACAAATTCCGTTTTATCCCAGAAACATTCTTTAACATTGTTTCGCCGTGCTTTCATTACGTTTCAGGATAATCGAGCTCGAGCGAGTTATATCGGCTCGGAAACTTTATAAACGTCTCCTGACTTATTGTTTTTTAAATTTCTTGTGATTCTTTGCAAAAGTGTTCTCTTCATCCATGGCGTGCCTTTCCAATTTTTACGCGTAGTCGTACTGTAATTGTATCTTGTTTAAAAGTAATTCAGATGTGCCTTCTTTATTGTTTCACGTAGATCCTACCAATTGGAATTTTTTCAAAATTTCTTTTGCACATTATTTAGTAGACTAATGATTCAATTTCAAAGAGGTTATTCTGTCGGACTCCGCGAGAAACTTGCTAGACACGAATATCGCGCGCAAAGTGTCGCAACAGAACAAAACCTCGGTCTTCCCTGGTATAATTAATAAAAGCATTTTTCTGATGAGCTTCGCGACATCGTACACAATGAGGAACGGCACCGGTCCACCACATTACCTAAATTGCTAGCAATTTATCGTTCTCGGGGCTGGTCTATCCAGCTCGGTCCCGCATGGAAGGGTTCTTCAGCGGCAGGCTCAGTGTCTCAGCGTCCAGATTTCCGAGTCATCAAAGAACGCGCGGCAGACAATGGATTCGAAAACGTCGCCGCGCGCCGCGCCGGCGTCATCGCGAGGAAAGCCGACCTCATTTCAGCGCCGTCAAAGTAACTGAATCCAGATGCACTGAAAACGAAAACTTCAAAGGGACCACTCTCGTTCCAGGCCGGGTATCCAGTCTTCAAATAATCGCGTCTGCAACTGTCGGGATCCCTCGAAGAGGTGCGCGAAGACGCGACGCGTGCATACGTAATCTTGTTTCGTGATTGAGAGAGCTAACAAAGTCGAGGCAACTGTTGCCTGGCGAACGCGCGCGCCTCGCGTCGCGGTAGCGTTTAATTCACTGTGAACGAATCGGAGGAACCGGCTGTAGAATCAGCTTGTAGAAAATCTGGCCGTCTTCGTACAGCCTGGAACGAACTACTTAAGCGATTAACAAAAGGATACAGCGCGCTAAAGTGTTGTCGAAAGCCGGAGAATCACTGGCTAAAATTCTTCAGAGACGTGATGGATGTTAGCAATATCGAGGCGGTAGATTAAACGCGACCCCGGAATTTTTTCGATCTGTCTGTACGTGAGAATATCCTGTCCGAGGTATTTCATCCCGAGAACACTTCTTTCTGACAAGACATACAGCCATCGCGCGTCAGGGTTCAATGACCGACACCCTAGCCGATTAAGATGGTCAAAACTGCGCTTAGAGGTTTTTCAATGACGATCCAACCATTCGAAAGCTGACCAAGAAAAATCCCTCCGAGTATGAATGGGATCAAGTTCAATATGTATTCACGAATCCGAGTCAATTTCAATAACGTTTTATTTCATGGGTATCGATTATGTACTACTTAAAAGCAATAATGTTTCAATGATTATATTTGAAAAGTGTTAATTTTATACAAACTGATATCGAACCTTGGAATGAGTACTTACAAGTTTCGAAAAGATACTTGATGTTGATAGGAATCGAATCTTTCACAGTAGTACTCGAATCTTGGAAATCAGAACGGCATCTAGTAGATTTGAAGCACTTTCTTTATTAAATTCGTAACTATTTAAGAATAATATTTCATTTACAATAATACTTGGTTTTATCCTATTCCTTTTTTTATCCATGATATTTCCTACATTTGCAAACACTCTTTCTGGAGGTACGGAAGTGGCCGGATCATCACCTGCAATTTTTGATAAAATGGGGTACTTCATTGAATTTTCACGCCAAAATAATAACGGGTTTTCTTTGCGTTCTAAATATTGTGATTCTGGATAATTTTCCAGTTCTAATACAGCAGGCGATGAAAAAATAATGATTAGAAAAATCAGAGAATTTCCGGTACGATATTCATAAAAGTTTCGAATCTGTTCGACCAAGATTCGAATATACTTGCAAGTATTATTTCCGTTTACCAAAGTACATACTTGTAAAAGGTGCGGAACTGTCTGGCATAGGTTCGACTATACTTAGGAGTACTATTTCTAATTTTCGAAGTACTTATAGAGAGTTCGAATTCAATCAATCAAAGTTCGAACTTGTTTGCGAGGTACTTGATCCCATCCCTACCTCTGAGTAGAATTTCGGACCTCTACCTTTCCCACGAGGGTAGTTACAGGGTAAATTAGATTTTGAGCTTTTCCATGCATTTTTCGGCCCCCGATGCGTTCTATAATTCTGAAAAGAATGTGACATATTTTGGATCCTGAGGCGCATTTTAGAGAATTTTTCAGGTTTTTGTTGCAAACTGTGGTCGTAAAAAATGAAAAACCCCCAAAAAATCGGAAAAATACAGATTTCTCGAAAATATGAAAACATGCTATTCTACTATGTAGTTCCTTGATAAAGTACGATAACAGGCAGTGTCGTCAATTTTTTTCAGATTTTTTGTTGCGGGAGATCATTGTGATAAATACTAAAAACCGAATTTTTTCGACGCTTCTGCTGCGAGGAGGAAAGTTACACTTGTTGAGGTTTTCCATTTTTAACGAGCACAGTTTGCAACAAAAAAATTTGAGAAATTTTGTAAAATGCGCCTTAGGATCCAAAATATGTCACATTTTTTTCAGAATTTTATACGCATCGAACCAGACTGGAAAATGCGCGGGAAAGCACAAAATCTTATTTACCCTATAATTACCCTCGCGGGAACTGTAGAGGGCTGAAATTTTACTCAGAAAGATTTTTCTTGGTCAGCTTTCGAGTGATTCGATACTTGTTGAAAAAGCTAGGCCCTTTACGACTTCGCTTGGTGACGTATCTTCGTCAGTAATGTCACGTACACAAAACTATTAATTCAAATTAGTGATATTAAGAATAGAATATGTAATATTCTGCACGAAACGGAGACCTTTTGTAGTATTAGAATGAACGATGTTACACAAGTACCAAAGAAAAATAACGCGTTAGATATGTTCTCGGATGAATGAGAACAATGCATCTCTATTATGTGACACGTTGTACAGCCATATGTCAAATTGTCACTTCGTATTCCTGCGACTATGTATTTGCATGTCTATGCATCGTGTTGTGGGTAAGTGCTATTCGCGTTATATGAGTATTGCTCGAATTTCGGAACTGCGTTGCATTAGCATTGCGTTATGCGGGGGTTGTTATTTTCCCGCTGAAAGATCGCACGACCCTTTTGTATAAAATGCACGATATAGAGGAACACAATAAATGAAATGAATAGGTGAGAGTCTTCTTAATGATAGCTTGTTGTTAAATAGAATATGATTAGGACTTACGAGTTTTTAACTATATTTGTACGGTTTATACTTGAAACATTATATCCAAACAGCGGGCGATTATTTCTCGAGCCTTTATCGTTAGAAACATTTCGATATCACTGGATCCCTCGTACTATTTCATCATTATCGTTAAATGGAGCAGATTTCGACAATATTATTTATTTCTAAATTCTCCATTATTTCGAGTGTCTGTTGAAATTTGTATTTGATGAAACTCTCGAATTTCCTCTACATTAACATACGCACGTCTTCGATTTTACAGAGCTTTTGAATTTCACGTAGCTCATAATTTCCAGGCCCGAATGCAGGCCAACCAGTTCTACCGTTTTAATCCTTTAATCGTTATTGTACTTATTGACGCACGGACTCGTGCCGAACCCAACGAACTGTTATTATTGAATAAATTACATACGTATCGGCAGATATTGTTATTATCCGCTAAATAACCAGCTTCTCGAATTACACCGATCCCCGTCCAATACACATTAAAGCTCGTGCAATACACCGTAATCCGGGTACAGCCGCGATATTTATTATGATCGGCCATTCACGCGAGAATTTAAACGTTCCCGGTAACTTCACACTGGGAATCCTGCTCGACACGCGTCCGGAACCCGTGAAACGTTTTCACGGAGCTGGGAATTGTTGCCCGGCGCGGCGCGGAACGACGCGGGCTGTCGACACCGCAAACACATTCGATGCCTACTCAATAACCCAGTAAAGTGTAGCTTTTTACGTGACTGCTCTTTCCGCAACGCCGAGGACTCGACAGCGAGTATTGTTTACCTTTGACTTTTTCCACCGCGATGCCATTTCCCGAGCAAACCCCGACGTGAAACCGGAGAAACGCCGCTTTTCACCGGAACTATCGTTTTCTTGGTTTCCGTTTTCGTTTCCGCTTCGAGGGACATGACCGCAAAGGCAAGCCCGTTACATTCGCCATCGCGAACCAGCCCGGACCGCCGAATAATGTTGAAAATGTTTCGTGGAATCGCCAGCTGGAAATTTCTACCCGACAGGAAAAATGGTTTTAGGGTTCGTATTCGGTCTGCCAACGTGGCGCCTCTCCGGAAAATAGTGGCCGCCGTTCGAGATTTAAGTATTTCCTTCATTGTTGTCTGTTTCATACATGTCTATTCTGATTTTCCAAAAAAGAATTTCTAGGCCTATAAATTGGATCGGAGTATCTCATTAATGGTCTAAGGAATTACATTCTAAGGAATGTAATTACGATAGCTGGGGGAGAACAATTAATGGCAGTTAATGCGTTAACAGTGCCTGCATACTTTCTGTGGGAAACAAAGAGCAAACCACAGCGTAAATACAATTTGCATAATATCCGGTACGGAGACTCGTTTAGACGAAAAACCCGAATCCTTGAGGGGCAGTGTACCGTTCTCAACTCGTGAACCTTTAACTCTTTGCGGTCTTAGGAACTTTTACTGTTTCGTTCCAGCTAGACCGCTTTTATCTCGCTGTACAGTTTCAATGTACATCTGAGAAACAGAATATTTATGCTCACAAACATATTGATATGTTCAAAAATGTATTCGAAAATAATTGCTGTTTATAAATTTTTAATCTTCATTTTATTGTACATATAATAGCACTTGAAACATTTTTTTATATCGTAGGGCATCAGAAAATCGTTTTTTTCCAAAAACTATAGATCTGGACAGGTCGCATCTTTTATGTCGTATTACTTTTTTGAAAAAGTTGAAGAAAAACGTCGGTGCAAAATCCAAAAATTTCTTCTGAATTTGATTCTTTATCAATAAACAATAAATAAATTAGCGAAAAATGTGTTTTTTTTAAAACTTGCGGAACATTCTTTTTTCTAATTGCAGATTATTTTGAAGGTTCCACTTTATCAAGAGTCAAGATGTTATAAAGAGAATTGCGTCTCGAAAGAATCCTCTAAACTTTGACGAAAGTTTTTGACAAGATTAAATAAAAGCGACTCTGGTGTTCACGTTAGTGTGACGTCGTTCGTGGTGTTAGGTATGCGACAGCCTTTAGGATTCGTAAAAATTGTACATCGTCGCTGCGAGTCCGGCATAAGACCGGCAGAGGCGATATGCGATGTCGAGTCAGACCCGCCATAGAACCGCAAGGGGTTAAACGGCTGTTCGGAGCGAGAAGCACGGGCAACTCGAAGTGGGTCGTCGTGACATTTTTACCGCGACAGCATGATATTCCCGCGGCGCGAAAACAAACGGCCACTTCGACGCTGTGACTGGGCTCTCAGGTATTTGCGGGGCCGACATATAGCGCGTACACGCGCTGCAATGGTGATGCATTGTCGTACAGAGATGGGCAAAAATGTATCTAAAATTTTCAAATAAAAGATAAATGAAAGTTATCTTTTATCTGTAGTTATTTTCCTGAAATACATATTCGACACAGTGTATCTGTAAGATACTCTCCAAAAAATTTCATTTGACATCTGTAGGTTATCTGAGCTCGAAGTAACTGCGTATGCGTATTCAACGCCTCTAGCGGCGAGAAGTTATTCAAGAGGCACTATCCGTAAGATACAGCGTGAGAATTTTCAGTGTATCTTTCACAGTTATTTGAGAGTCGAAGCAGCGCCACCGTGTATCTTGCGGTTGTATCCGTCAGATTTTGGCTATTGGAAATGTATCTGTGAGATTTCAATGGGACGATTTCATCTTAACCTTCAGATGTATTTGAAGCTCGACGTAGCAAGATACTTTATTCAATTTTTTTATTCGTGACGAGTATTTCTCAGAGATGAAATCACATGTATCTTTAATCGTAATTTGTATTTGATTTCAAATACATCTTGATGCGACGTTGCCAAATCGTAACACTAAATGTACAAATGATCGGTTTAAAAACTGTGGAGCTCATAGAACAAGGGGAGCTTGTAGGCTCCTAAAATTTCTTATTTTTGAAGGTTAAACGTTACCACGGTTATGTACGAAATATTGTAAAAGTTGTGAAGTATTGTCAATATTTAATTTTGTACCTCACACCATATAGATGCATTTAACTAAATACATACAAGTCATAAGTAAGGGAAGGAATTGGTAAAAGAAAGAAATAATATGTTATTAATAAAGTAATTCAGTTCATATTTGTCAGTAATTTTTAAAACAATTTTTGCTCGTTAAATAACACGATAATTGTAGATTCTATTATAATTTTTGCAGGGTGTATAAATTATCTCTATTTATTTTTATTAATAATTTTTATTCGTTTGAATACATAAATTTTACATTTGTGCATAAATTTATACAATTTATACTAAATTATTAATAATTTAATAAATAACGCAAGGAGTTGTTAAAAGAAAGGAATAATATGTTATTAATGATATGTTTTTATTATAATTTGTGCAGGGTGTATAAATCATTTCTACTTATTTGTGTTAATAATTTGAAACTGTTTTGTTTTTTTCCATGGTCCTCCGCTAATGTAAGTCACATCTGTATGGAAATACTATTTTCTTTCTGATGAACTGATGTTTTGGATATCTTCGCTGCATCTAAAAATTAGAATTTCTTGGTGAAAAGCATTGTCCAATAAACGGGAAGATTTTTAGCATGAATATATTAGGTTGGAGGGAAAGCTATGTCGTATTTTAAATAAACAGGTAATTTTGCTTGTAAATCAAAACACATGTTAACTAGCGAGTCATGGGAAAACAGGAATTGACAGGTTATCTGAGAAATGACAACATATTGTAACAAATAATGAAAATTATATAATTGAATAATATTAAACATGTATTTTTATAAATTAAATCAAATGTTTTCTTTAACGCTAAACCTACCGAGCCTCAAAAGTAACTGGTACACACATGTTCCCTTATAAAAATGATAAGATTGATTTTATTTAGACTTTGTATGGCTCCTATTGTAAAATGTGCACTACTACAGATATCTATACAATTGTTTCTTATGAAATCAGTATTATTAACTTTCTAATTGTAAAATAAAAAATCTGGAACTGGTCATCTTGACCGCTGTTGGTAGGATTAGTGTTAAAGTTAAAATACGCTAGAATTTTCTCTCCAACCTAACAATATTTTTTAATTTTCCTTTTGTCAGTAATGTTTCAATGTCTGAGAAAATAAATATAAAATAAAAACTTACCTGAAATGACAGTGACAAGTTTCACCAACACAATACCAAGTCATCGGAAATCAGGAATTGACAGGTTACCTGAAAATGTCAACATATTGTTACAAATAATGGAAATTATATATCATATCAATAAAATAAAAACTTACCTGTGACAGTGACAAATTTCACCAACACAATCGCGTGACAGGTGGCTGAAGTTACCGAAACACTTACACACGCTTTTTATTAATTGGAATACTCTATTACAAACACGTGCACAAGCATGTGCTAAACTAACTTCACTACACGTAAACTGACGTAAACCCACGGCGATGCAACGCGACGGTCGCTCACCTGTCGCGTAAGCTTATTTGTACGGTCCCCGATATATACATAAATTAATATATTGTTATAAATATATATATATATATATATATAAGTATGTACAAAATAAAAAAATATAAATATTTATATATATTTTTTTAATAAAAATTTATTTGTTTAAACAATTGCTTAAATAATAAACAGTTATTTGTTTAAACATCTGTTTAAATAATAAAATGTATTTGTTTAAACAATCGTCCAAATAATGAAAATCTATTTGTTTAAACATATGTTTAAATAATAAAAATTTGTTTGATCAAACAATCGTTTAAATAATACAAATGTACTTGTTTAAACAATCGTCCAAATAATGAAACTCTATTTGTTTAAACATGTGTTTAAATAATAAAAATTTGTTTGATTAAACAATCGTTTAAATAATACAAATGTACTTGTTTAAACAATCGTCCAAATAATGAAACTCTATTTGTTTAAACATGTGTTTAAATAATAAAAATTGTTTGTTTAACCAATCGTTTAAATAATACAAATGTATTTGTTTAAACAATTGTTATAGTCCTTATTAGAGTATCCGAATATGGAATAATAATGAAAGTCACTGTAAATGTAAATACGTTCCTCGTATTACATTACATATGTATTACGACGTGGCAATGTCGCATCAAGATCTCAGTGTATTTGAAATCAAATAAAGATATCAAATAAAGATACATGTGATTTTCATCTCTTCCAGTTACTCGTCACAAATACAAGCGTCAAATAAATCGTCTGGCTAAATCCAGCTTCAAATAACGAATACAAGATGACGGATAAATCTCGCGCGACATCTGGGGATTCAAATAATCCATATGATTACGAATCTATTTCTTCAAATAAAATCTGACGGATAACTCTGCAAGCAAGTTAACGACAGATACAACCGTAAGATACATCGTGGCGCTGTATTCGACTCTCAAATACAAGTCGAAGATAACCAGAAAATCGTCGGAGAGACAGATGAATAAACTCTCCAAACCGCAGCGCTCGACAGATGAAGTTACAGATACATTGTGGCGCTGCAATCGACTTCGAATACAAGGCGAAAGATACAGGTTATTTGTATCTAGAACGTATTTGAATAATTTTGTATTTAGATACTGCCCATCTCTGTTGTCGTACAACGGTTCTCTCGGTTTACGACGCCACGGTTCGATATTCCGCGCGGTGTTCGCGTTGCTTCATAACAACGATTTACTGCCGGCGACGTCGCTTCCTTGCCGTCCTTAGAAGGTACGGTTGCTATTTCCACAGCGTCAAGCCCAATTAGGCCGTTCTATATGTCAAGGATCCCCGTTATTTATCGAGTTTGATCATACAAACACCACTCCGAAATTCTCTTCGCAAACGGCCGAGCACGGCAAAACTCCTTATTTGCGTCTTACAATCATTTCGTTTTCTCAAGGGAAAAATTCAAAACTAATTTTTTACTATTTAGAAGAAGTTTTAGAACATTTTGTTTTATGATCTTTTGCGATTTTTCGGGCAACTTAAACGTCCCATGCTCGTGGAATTTCTGTTTCTTGAAAATGTTGAAAAGAGCGAACAAAATGGTAATCCGATAATACATCCTTTCCGTAAACAGCACATAACTTTTTCTTTCGCGCACTGCATTTTTATCGTTGCGGTAATAAAAAAAAATAAAAGCTGATGGGTTATCAAGTTGTGACGAAATGACATGAGAAATGTCAGCTGTCAAGATATACTAGGATTTAAGTAATAACAAATGATAGCAATGCCATTTCTACATCTCTAAAATACACTGTCTGTTACAAAAGCTAAATCTACCAAACAGAAACTCTAATAAAAGTTGAATACAAATTGTGCAGCAATTGCACAGTCCCAAACTGCCTTCCTCTTCCACGACAATAAAGTGGTATCGGGCGAAACTTGCACGTATAAAATTAGTATCTAGCGATCGAACAGAGGCCAGTTCATGGTAATTTAAAGCTCGCAGAATAGAAAAAAGTCAAGCGGATCGGCGAGCGGCACAGCGGCGAGAGAAAGTTTTCTAATTAATCGAACGAACCGCGCCGGATAACTGGGAAGAGCCGATGAAAAATTCTATCCCGCTGCCACTGTTTCCGGGGGAAAAAATTCCGTAGATGTTGACCGAGATTACCAATCGATAGGAGATTACTGGCTATACGGCTTGGCAGGAATAAAGAGGGTGGCGGAGAATCGTTTCTTTTTAAATCGTACGGTCCTTGCGCTAAATCAGATCCACCCCCGTCCGAGGTCGCACCCTTTCGAGAAGCTATCGAGAGCTCGTTAAAAAGGAATTGCCCCGTAATCGATACCCGTAGAATCTTGGGAGTACCAACTGTTCGAAAATGGAAGAAAAGGGAGCGGGGATGAGCGCGACCATAGAAAGCAACGGAAGACCCATATAAATTAAGACGGCCACCGCGTGAACCAGAGAGAACGGAAACAGAAACCTTCAACCCCCTTCCTTGGACAGAGAGAAATGAGAATTAGATGAAGAGTGGGCCGGGCCGTGGGGAACGACTCTATCTGTCGACGACAGCTGCTTCATCAGGTTCTTCACCGAGCAATTTGATCTATGTAACGCATCGCGGCAAGAATTATGGCGCACGAGCCAGTGGTTTCTCGAATTATCAATTCTCACGACGCTGCTTCATCGACCGAGTACACCTTATCCAATTTCCTGGCGCCCCTGAGCTGGATTGTGCTCGTAAGGTTGGACAAAAATCGACTCCGATAATATTCTATTCGCGTGTGGATGGAAACGTTAAAACTAGAGGAAGTGTTAAGGAATATATGGTTGGTGAAATCTCGTATCTAAGAGTCTTGTGAATTTTATTTCGGTCATTGCTGAATAAAGATCAAATGAAATTTTTCTTTCTTCACCCATTAGTAATAAAGGATTGCAACTTTCTACGGCATCGTTGCGAACGGAGAACTTCGGTCTTTAATTAGTCATAGTCCGAGTGGTGAAAAAAATTGTTTAATCTCCGCGAAGCCATCTAAAATGATGAAACTTTCATGAAAATAAAATTATCTTCACTTTTTCCGCACAAAAGCGTCTTACAAGAAGAAAACTTGGATAAGCGGAGGCAGAAGTTTCACCCTTCAAGACGAACTAAGGAAGATCGTTGCCTGATGTTTCCGCGAAGTTGAAGTCGACTGGGCAGTCACTCGAAACAGTTTTCGTATACTCTTCGAAACAGAGGAACTTTCTAGGAACGAGAAAAATATTAACAATCGCATCGTTGACTTATTTTCACGATCAGACAACAGATAGTTCAACAGACTTCCATCATCTCCGACAACAAAGACCGTCCGATCGTTGGAGCAAAAAGCGTTAACACACGAGCGAGCGTTCTGCTCGACAACGATGAACATTTTCTTGGAGGGTTGCATGTCGAGCAGAAAAAATCCCATTTCCAGTCCATATAAATAAGAATCGCGCGTTCATCGGTTCGCTGGAGGATAGAGTCACGGTCCTGCGATGTCATTTATTTCCTGTTTATTCCCATGCTCGCCCCCGTTCCAAACTCTAGCCGGTTCGTTGGCTCCAGGAGCACGAGGAGAGACGGTTACGTCTCCAGGTTCCTCGATCAAGAGAGAGAGAGAGAGAGAGAGAGAGAGAGAGAGAGAGAGAGAGAGGCGGACGCGTTAAAATTCAATCCGGTAGGATTCGACGAGGCGGAGCAGGGAGAACGATCGACTACCCCGGAACGGGGACTAGGTAAATAAGGTGTGAACGATGAGTTATTGCCGCGCAAACTTTCTCGCCTCATCCGTTACCCACACCGAATGAATTCTTCTGGCCGCCGCGCCACACCAGTTCCCCGATGTCCCGGGAACATCGCGTGCCACTGGATGTGTTCCTGCACCTCCTCATCCTCCTCTTCCTTCCGTTCTTTCGGAAGTCGAGACCAGCGGCTTCAGACACGCCGTTAGGCAGTCAGAATGAGAAATGGCCCCGCGGGATCCGGTCCGCGTGTAGGTAACACCGACGACGGCCAGCTTGTTGAGACAAGTGGTGAGTTTAGCAAGCTCGAGCTAACACGCTGGAACGATCCCGGTGGTCGGGAACCGAAGATGACGAGTCGTTGATGCGTCGAGTACTCGACCAAGTCAATTGCCCATCGATCGGGAGCCTTCGACTAGCAGAATTCACCCGGTGCCTCT
Organism: Lasioglossum baleicum; assembly: GCF_051020765.1. Taxonomy (NCBI): domain Eukaryota; kingdom Metazoa; phylum Arthropoda; class Insecta; order Hymenoptera; family Halictidae; genus Lasioglossum; species Lasioglossum baleicum. The sequence goes on along the minus strand of NC_134933.1, from coordinate 12,986,585 downwards.
GTTATCGCATGTGTTTCGTATGTGTGGATTCGGAACGTATCTCCGAGTTTATCTACAAAATTGTATGCCTTGATCGAAAATTTCTACACGGACTATATGTATTACATATGAATCGAAATATACTATACAGATAATAGAACTTTCCAATAATACGATATTCGGAGAACAGCCCATTCCAATAACGGGTGCTCTTATAACAGAGGTTCTATTGTATTCAATGCATGGGGTAACGGGTTTATAAGTTGGGATTTATGGGAGTCTGATATAATCACAGTTTTATGTGAAACATTTTTGTTCTTCTTGGGTACAGAATGTATATTGGAAGGATTCCTTCTCATAAAATTAAGTCGCTGTAAAATACGGATGATTGAAAACAATTTTTATGTGAAGAATAAAATGAGCTATTGAAATCTTTACAATCTGGATAATTGTAAAATAAATGAATTTTGCTTCACCATTAGATTCAGAAATAATATTCATCCAGTTCCATTCTTTCAACAAAAGACCGTCAAGACTTCCGTAAAGTAAACAACTGGATGACAGACTCGAGCCAATGAACCGAAATTAGCCACATTTCATCGGCCGGGGGTTAGTCAACATTATTATTAGCTGCTCATCGCCGAGATGGCAGTCGCGTCAGACTGCATAAAGTTCGTTCTGTTTTCGTTGATGAACTCGTGAAAAGAAAAGAAAATACAGTCGACATCCTATTTGCAGAAGAATAATTAAACTCGAAACTTTGACGTAGTTCGACAATTCGCGGAGACACGTTGCCAATTCCTCTTCTGGCAACAGACGCCTAGCCGAGAGCGCTTCCCTGCTTCCACACGACTAATTCACCGAAATCAAATGTAATTATCGAAATGGCACACTTCCTGCCTGAAATCTATCCTTACTAATTTCAATCTCGCGGCTTGGCTTGATTAAAGCAGCCTCCATTCCACGGCTACATTGTTCTACGATTGACGATTCCATCACCGGACGTTATGGGTGTGCTAGCCTGTGAACTCAGCTGGGCGAAAGCCATTTTCGATGCGCACCATGAGGATGAACAATCTCTTTGATTAAATGAGTGCTGACGATACAGCTGCCGAACACGTTTCATTTTCGATCGGTATTTGAGTGCCCGAGAAACGAGATATATTTTCGACTTTATTTTCTCGCGTAGAATCATCCCCTCCACATTCATACTATTTTCGGACATTCTGTAGTTCATGAAACTTAAAAAAGTCGTTTTCTAATAGAACGGTTGACTCTCGAGATCTATAGTTCCTTGGAGACTTTCGTTCTTCGCGTAGGATGCAATGAAAAAAAAACTTTGACCTTGAGAATAGGGTAAAGGTCAATTCTGCTGTCGATTTTTTGAACAGATCTCGGCTGTACTTCCGAAAGGCACCGGTGAAAGGCCGATCGAGATGAAACTTCGGCAATTTATGCATTTAGATGATACAGGTTCTCAATTATAAATGCGTCATAATAGGTTTTCGATGCTTTGTATGCTGTTGCAAAAATAAGAATTTGCAAATATATATGCAAATGCAGGATGACATTTACAATGGGAAGATTATGCGATGGGAATGAGTTTGGATTATGTTGTGGGAAGGGGGCGGAGAGGACCGGCCGTCAGGCCTGCCCGACCACGTATACGTAAATTCAATGTAGTAGTAGCTGCAGTGTTTCGCAAATATCTCAAAAACTAAAAAATACCCGAAGTTAAAATTTTATATGTGGGGTACTTCCACATTCTTCATGACATGCTCCACATTTCATATCGATTGGCCACCGGTGCCTTTCGGATTAATATCCCAGATCTCCAGTGGTGCAGAATCACGCTGTAGTGGTCAGGGCATGTAATTTTGAAACCCCCTGTATAGCCTTCAAGCGAATTTTCGTTAGCTCTGGGATTTGAAGAAAAAAATCGGCCATTGCGAGAAGGCGGAGTTTTGCGAATATTTTTATTTAGAACGATGACCTTGATAACATATTTTAAGGTCATCGAGAACTCTTATCAGAAAGAAATCGGTCATTGCGAGAAGACGGAGCTTGTGAATACTTTTATTTAGAATGATGAGCTTGATAACATATGTCAAGGTCATCGAGAACTCTTATCAGAAAGAAATCGATCATTGCGAGAAGCCGGAGCTTGCGAATATTTTTATTTAGAACGATGATCTTGATAGCATATTTCATGGTCATCGAGAACTCTTATCAGAAAGAAATCGGTCATTGCGAGAAGGCGGAGTTCGCTAATATTTTTATTTAGAATGATGATCTCGATAACATATTCAGTCATATTCATATTCAAGGGCATCGGGAACTCTTATCACCTGGAACCGCAAAGAAATGTGGACCATTCTGTCTTTCTGTTCTCGACTGGCCGGGGGAGAATTCTGTGCACGGCCGTTCTTTGGCAATATCACGGTCACACGTGCTCATATATCGTCACACTTGCCGCAGAGAGGAGGAGCTGGAGAACGCGCAGCTCATCGCCGCGAGATTGTAAGTAAATCTCGCGACCTGCTAGCAGCGACTTCCCGGTTAAGCGGAACGCACGCGACAAAATTACTCGCCGTGAGAGGATTTTCGGGCTGTCTCGCGACTGTACCGCCGAAGGGGGTGGAGGGACTAATACAAATAAAGGGTGGGTTGGACGCGAAGCCAGGCGGAACCCCTGACGGGTTCGCTGTTCCGTTTAATCGCCTCTTTTGTTTTGCTGCCGGCGGAGTAGACACGCCACCCCCTGCCGACGAAGAAACTGCGACGGTGTGCACAGCAGGGGTAAGGGGTCGAGTGGAGCGCGACGAGGGAGCAGACAGTTATATTGCCAAGCGAACTCGGTCAGGTGGAGCTACATCGAAAGTAAACCGTGAGAGACCGCAGAAAAATTTACCGAACCGATCGAGATCCCGTTTCTTCGCGGCTCCCTCCTCCGTCGAGGCTTTCTGCTATTTTTTTTTTTTGGATGATCATTCTGCTTCGTTCGTTAAATTACCGTTTCTGTAACAAACAACGAATTGAAGAGAACTTTTTTCTAAATTGGACTGAATATTATCGTAACTCAAAATCTCATATTTTAATCCAGCAGCGAGTACCCAATACCTTGAATGAAAGCAGATTGAATGAGGTTGAACCAGCAGATAAATTGGATTTCACGATTCTCTAAATTGTTTCGAAAAAAATTTGCATTGGACGCGCAATGCAATAATTAAAACCGATATCAAACCGATCGAAATTGCGCTTATACTCTTCCGCTGTCCGTTCTTTTCCCCTGTTCGTGCCCCTGTCTATTTTGAAATCGAACGGCCCAGGTAGCGTCCATACGTTGACGAGGCTTGGTTTTTTTTTCTTTGCAGGCGAAAAGGCTGACATTTCGCGTAGATTTGCATGTTATGAATAATTATGAGGGCCCGGCCAGACCGGCGCGGCGCGCGGATGCTGGGTCTAAATCTTTTTTATGGAAATCGCGACTTAGCTAGGGAAGATATTCGAGCGTAAAAAAAATTCCGCGCGCACCTCTGCTCGTATCCCGATACGAGGCCGGCGTGTTACGAGCGAAAAAGAGGAAGTAGAGGTAAAGAGTCAAGGGCCCGACACCACGGTAAAGCCGAAAGATTAATCGAGCCCATTGTTACGCTCGAGGTAACGAGTTTATTTCAAGATGGCCCCACTCCTCTACTTCTCCGACAGCGAAACGCTCTGCTCCCCTCGCCGCCCCGGATCATTTCAAGCAGCGTAATTTAATAAACCGATTCAATGGATTATTCGTGGTTACGACTCGTTGGTATTTGAACGACGACCTCTGACAGCCGAAATATCCCTCTTTGAATCGTACATGACCCTCCGCTATTCGCAGATTAATCAAGAACACCCATTCCTGATCCCCCAGCACGTGCACGAAGGGATGGGACTGAGACTTGATACCCTCGATACATTTATATCTCACATCGATAGCTCGTGTATCGATCAATTTCACGGCACGTTTCCAAATAATTTGAAGCGCGTTCGAGTTAATTGGACCAATTGCTGCCAATTCTGGTCTCGCTTCGCAATTAATTATAATTAATATAGGTCAGAAATAAATTCTTTCCGCTCGTAGATTCCGTGAGAATCAAGAAAATATAACAATTAGACTGCGGATTAAAGGAATCTAAAAATTTTATTGTTTCGTTTCGAACTGATTGAATTTATTGAAAAATTTAGTTTGCATAAAAATTTGAAGTCCATTGATAATAATTATATTCGCGGGTCACGAATGACTCTGGCATAGGGAGGCCAACATGTTTTGGCTCGTACAGAGATATATAATGATATAGCACTCACGATTGTAAACTATCTTCTATCTTGATATTGTCACGAGTACTTCGTGATCGCATTTAATATCCGTTTGATACCGCAGTGTATTAGTCGCGAATTGATACATGCGATTAATGAGTACGTCATTAAATTGGCCCCACCAGCGGACGTTTGATCAAAATTTCCATCGACGGAAATATCTATCGAGCTTACGCGAACATGAAGCGAAAATGCTTTCAAGTGGTCAAACGCAAAGCGATTTTGGGCCCACTTTAACCAGATGAATGACCGGCCATAATCACGCTATTGCAGTTCTACTCGAACGCGGTGAACATGTCTTCTGAATACAGAATACTAGACTACGGATCTTTATGCATTTATGACAATAATGAATTCTAATATGTTATATGTAACTCATTCGAATTATTACGCTTTCAGCGTTTCACGTGGACAGCGAAGCAAAGGATAATAATGAGCATGTTAACATAATTAAAAAATATCCATTGTTTTCATTTCCAATTGCTCCGTTTAATGAGCAGTCTTCAAAAATTTCAATTCAACCATTTAACTGCGCACGACGAGTTAATTAGTCGTTCGAGTTCGCTATCGCTTTTCAGAAATTTTTCAATTCCTCTTTAACTGAAAAAATAACTCGTGTGTAAATGCTGGTATAAACTGCATCGCGTTCACGTTGAGGAACGATTTTAAAGTCACTCAATTAAAATATCGATGAGAATGAAACCGTCATTTTGCTGAGATCTGTGTTTAGAGTTCGAGAGGTAATTGCAACGACGATATCAGCATTTTATTTATTGACTGCGAGACTTCTACAGCGATAAACTGGAATATTAGTAAGTCCTCCGATACTTCATCCGACTCTGATAGAAAGATATATTGCCAAAGTTTGAGAGAACCCTGGAAGGTTTCAAGCCGCTACTCGTGCCCCATGAAATTTCACCACGCGGCATGGCGGCCCAAGCACTGAGAGATACGTCTACGCAATCATATCAATACTTTCGCTTTCTGGGATTCCACTTTTATTACCTCGGGGAGGAATTATCAGGGAAGTTATCGTAGCCATAAACCTCGGCGAAGGATCGGTATTTGTGATTCCGTACCGCCTGGAGGTTGATCGCGAGTATAATAATAATCAGCAGAAATATAAAAAAATTATGCTTTCATACGCTCTATTCGCTATAAAGAAGTATCGATTCAGTAGTCTCTGCAGTGATCTCTTCATTTCCCGTGCGTTAGCAATGCGCACTGCTTTATTAGTTCATAGCAAACACTGCTGAACGAGATCCTGCAAAACAAAAGTTATATCGACGTTATTCACTTAGCAAATACGTGTATTTTTCAAGATCCTATAAGTTTGTCTTTAATTCCTCTGTTCTCGTTAAAATTTCAAAAGTTTGTATTTCATTTCCGTTTTCATAGAAATTTCAATATCAGGAATTTAATAAAAACTCGCAGGCTACCGATGAATATTTTTTGAATATTTTCGTTTAACAAACGCGTGAATATTATGCGGATGTTTGAATATTGTGCATATGTGTTACAATTATTGTGTACATATGCTCATTTCATTCACAATAAAATCGAAATAATATTTACGATAATTTCAAACATTCGTATTTTTCGAATAAGCCAAATACGTATTTCGTGCGTGTTTTGCTTTCGCACGTAACTGACATTTTTCTCCGCGCCAAGCACGTTTTGCGTTGCAACCATTTTTTTGCCCGATAAAATCTTCCGTATGTTAATATTGAAGGCATGCGTGAAAATACGGTAACACCGGCCGAATCGGGTGCAAAAACCACATGGAATTACGGGACGATCGTTTACATAATAATCCGGAGACCTCGGAACGTTGCGTGGCTGCCGTGAGTCGTAATAAATCAGATTTAAAAAAACCATGTCCCTTTTTGAACCAACGAGATTCCATTTCGCAGTGATTAAAGACCGACCGGCCATATTAATCGTGTAAAACGTTACTGCCCCTCGTTCCCAAATTATATCACGTCGAACCAAAGAAATTTCAGAAATATTAACGACAGGTTCGCCACGTCAGCGTTCCTTTACGTTCCGCCAGTCACCAGACGGACAGACCAGAGGGAAATGACGTCGCAAAAATAGACGCGGATTTCAACTGGCGTTTGTGTCACTCGCCATTTTCTATACTGCCACAATGCTAGCTGAATTAAATATCGAGCCCATAATACGGAAAGTATTTCAAACAGTATTTAAATTTAGCAACATATCTTGTTGAAAATATGCTCATTAATAGGATCAAATGCTTTATTGCAACGAATAATACTTTATATCGTAAAAACTGAATATTTAACTAGTCTTGCATACATGTACAGGGTGTATCAAAATTTAGTGTCACGGTTTTGGCAGATGGTTGTACACTTTCGGATCGGTAGAGATTTATCAAAAGAAATGGCCGCAAAATTGACTTTGACCATGAAATTCAAGGTCAAATTTTTTAATGCTTGTATTGCATTCTACTCACTATGGGAACCAAACCTTGACTTTAAAGGTCAAAGTCAATTTTACAGAAATTTCTTTTGACAAATCTCCACCGATCCGAACGTGTACAACCATCTGCCAACACCATGACACTCAATTTTGTTACACCCTGTACATCCATTGACAAATGTACCCATAATTATGAAAGTGGTCCAAGTCAAAATTTAAAAAAAATTGTTTCAATGATTTTAATCCCTTGCTCTCTACTAAAATTCTAAACAGAGTCTAGTAAATATGTATGTTATTAATTTCATTTAAACCGAACTAAAATTCTTTTGTGGTTTTGTTAAATGTACAGCTATTGCAGAACATAAAGGCATACAATCGATATAATTTTTCTCCTCTTTTAGGAAATTACGGTCTACAAAAAAGTTCTGTCAATTGTAAAATAAAGTGTAGGACAAGGAGTTAATGAAATTTTGACCGATTTGAATTTGGTATGATATAGAACTCGAAAAAATATTTGACACGTATTTTTTCATAGCTGCCGATATACGATCACTTCATCCGGCACAGTTACTACTCGTGGAACCTATTTACCTTTATTACTCTTTCGTCTTCGGAAAGAAAGGACAGTGTGTACACCCTTTACTCACTCAGTATAAAACGTAACTGTCGGCGTCCTGGAGTCGAATGACGCCGTTCGAAAGAACTCTCAGGAATATCAGGGTGGCGTTCGCCACATCAGCGTTCCTTTTATGCGTCGTTAGACGGATTCATCAGAGAAACGGTGACAGTCGGAAGGGAATTTATCGACGCTGATTTCAAGCTCTGTAATCATCATGCCGACAGCCGCCGTCTGCTCATTTAATATTCATGATTCGTCGGCGAAGGTACACGGGTTCCGGATGAAGACGTTTTTTCTATAATTCGCCGGACCCGGCTTGGCGATGGTCTAGGCGTCGTCGTCGTCGTCGTCGTCGGGAGTAAAACAAAATCGACGCTGAGATTTTACACGGTACACCGGCAGCAAAAGGGGTACAAAGTTGCTCGCTAATGGAGAGAAACGAAAGGAAGGAAGGAACACGCTGAGAATCGGGTAAGTAATTGAAATGTTTCGTAGCTGGGGAGAAGGCAGGCGAGAGGCGTTCGTCCCGTTCGAAGCCGGGATAGGGTATGCGGGAAGCATGATAAGGAGCCGAGGGCAAAGACTTCAAAAGCATCCGGGCAACTTCGACGCGTCGAACTTCGAGACGAGCAATGGCCACTGCCTTCGAGTTCGGCTACGGACTCGGTCCACCGCAGATGTTACGTCACGTCCGCGAAACGCTGGTCTGATTGATCAAAGAGATCTCCCCGGATGGGTATCCTACCCGGGTCCAGCTCCGCTTTCTTTTCCCCCCCTCGTCGACCCATCCCCACGTCCCCTCCGACATCAATTACGCTCATCGCCGGACCGAAATGAAGGCACGGACCCGGCAAAGTTTTTTCGCCCGGGAAACACACGCTCGTATCTTCGATTCAAAGGTAAATTGGATTTTCTGACCGGGCACTTTTATTTTACTTCTGCCCTGAACACCAGAGCCACCGTCCATTCTGCACCGCGCGCGCTGCCAAATAAAAGACAAGACGTTTCGTATGCTGTTTCGAATTCGCTCGTACCGAGAGAAGTTGAGAAATTCGAAATCATTTTGGGTATCCCAGCCTGGGAAATATTAGGTCTCAAAAGTTTTTTTTTCATTCTGTATAATTGATCAAGATAACATTGTTTTCTTCTTATGGGTTTTCCTCGTCGCCTCAATTTCTTGGATTTTAGCGACGATTTTAGTAATATTGTTCTTCTCAGCAATTGTGTTTCCCTCGAGAAAAATGATCTTACTATATTTTTACATTTTATGAAGAATGTTTTTTCAAATCCTGAGATTATAAAAATATGAGAACGATCGACAATTTTGTTTGCTACGCTAACGAGAATGCATTCTCATAGAATTGTACAAACTCATTCGAGGCAAAATACGTATTTTTACGCATTTTAATCTCATCGCGAAAAGATACCGCAGTAATAGGTGCATTTACCCCAAATGTAGCATGTGCAGCATCACCAAAGCGACAGAAATCACGAATCCCGTATAAATCTCATATCGGAGGTACTTCCTTTCTTCAACAGTTTCGCCGGTATGTAGTCCCGTGTGGGCTTGGCGCGTTCGCATCCGCCGCGGGCCATCGATTTCACGAAGACAGACCAACGATTGGGATGAGCAGCCTCGGGGCGGCTCCCATCGGACCCATTTTCGAAATGAAGCTTCGGCTGTTGTCGCTCGCACTTCGCCGCTATCGGTTTACGGTGGAACACAACCGTGCCGCAACCGTCCGCGTCCCGTTCGGGGGCCGGCTAGGACGCTTCGATTTGATGGACGACACTGTCGGTGAAACGACAGCAATTGCTCCCCGAATGCCATGCCGGCCGTATCCCGCCACTCGAGGACTTTCGATTGTCTATTCACCTTGAAACCGCAGCCGTTCACGTCTGCGTCCGAGCCGCGGCGAAGTTACCTCGCGCGACAAGCAACCGCGATTGCGTGCATCCCGCTGTCATCCGGAAGTACGAGGTGTGTTAACAAAATGAAGGGAATTTATCATAATATAGTGCAGTGTTTCTTACGACCATAATTAATAGATAGCGGATTTTATGCATTTATGACAACAATTAGTAGGTGTAATTTGAAACAGTAAAACTATTAGAACAATTTATGTAGAGATACTGTTATATTATTCTCAACCTGTTTAACATATTTTAAAAGAAAATCAATTTCTATTTCTATTTCCAGTTTACTACTTACCATTAACGATTTGCATTCGGAGCTATTTCAACTGGAAAATTAAACATTTCTTCCGATCTAGAATACTTCCATTCCCCATGATTTTTGAAATTTTATGGATATAAAATTGGTATAATACCTCATACAAAACCCAAATGTTTAGTAATTGATGATTAGATACCGATATATTTAATAATGTAAACAATATTTTGAATACTGCTGCAGCAATTTTTAGTGGTGTCTCAGAGGGGACAACCAAGTGCAAAGGGTTAAACCTACCACCACCGATCAAAATGACCGGCTCCAGATTCTTTATTTTCAAAAATGATAAAGTTTAGAGTGTTCACCCTCATATTACCCTTAAATTAGGGGTTTTGCACACGATATCAATAAAAATTGTCGTGGAGGTAATTGTATTGTGAATTCAACACTCCACTAATTTATTTAGCATTCTCCGCCGTCAGAGAAATGTTTATTCTTCGCATATTCATATACTCATACCCCATGCCATCTCCATTCCACACATCCTGGCCACGAGACATATGATTACAAGCCAAAACACGATCCCCGAGGTGAAATACGATACCCAGAAGAAGGAGAAGAAGAAGATGATGAAGCGCGTGTTGGATCTCCTGGAGTCCGTGGACCGAAGGTTGAAGGGTTACCGTAGGTTCAGCGTTAGAATGCGAATGCGGAGAGCGCGCGCATAAACAATTTCCTCACAATGCATTCAATATTAGCGGGTGCCTAGAGAAGCCAAGCACAGAGGGAGCAATGAATTTTAAGCTGAAATGGGTAGGTTGCGTAGAACCGGGCAGAAAATCTAACTGAATTTATTCAAATCCCTATCGTTCTGCCCTTCATGCCAGAGGGCAGCCGCAATAAGTCACTGTCGCTGGTTCGGCTTTATGAATAATGCAGCGACCGGGTAGAGAAACTTATTTTCGCGTGGATACGGACAAGACAGGCACCGAGGACGCTGCGGGAAGTGCACAGAGATAAGCATAGGTGTGTTCTCGTTTAAGAACCGAGACCCAGTATCAGCCAGAATGCCGGAGAATCAGATGAAGATTTGTTCTATTCGACCGAGTGAAACGCAGTTGACACACTTTTCGGTCGCGATCGATACGTCACCCACACCGTGCACACGTAAGAAGATCACACTGGCTTTGCCCATTGTAGAAATTAATTCGTAATGATGTATTCTTTGACTGCGATTAGAAATTAATTTTATACATTTTATTGTTCCAAGTCGTAGTACTTCAAATAATTCGCTCATTTATTCCACTGTATTTCTGTTTCATTAGGAAATGATATTGTTGGAACGGTTTCCCTGTATAATCTCTTGTCAAAACCCTAGCTAAATACTCTAAACCCGCTAAGTCCGTACTCTGTTTCTAGTTTCTCTCCCCTAAACTCACTGGATAATCACTCTCTAATCGGGGGCTCTCAAACTTTGATCCTAACCTCACTGGCCCTCAAAACCTCTCAGACTCTCTTCTGCACGCTACCCGCACTTGGGAACGTTCATTCTAAACATAGAAAACACATACAACACGCGCACTGTGTTGCGTTTGCGTATATTCGAACAGTACGTATCTTTGAATATTGAAAATCGAATTTATTAAAGAATTCAATTTTAGAATTTTTAAATTATATTGTATAAGTTGGCAAATAAGTTCGCGACCTTCACATTTTCTCACAAACAAAGTCATTTATATATATTTTTAAGCACGAGTATTGTATATTAATTAGTCGCAAAATTCAGAGCTTTCCAATGATATAGTAGGGTAAAGTGCCCAAATATGAATCACTTTTTGTTGATGTCATTTTTCGATTATTGTAGAATGCTCTTTTCCGTCCAAAAAATTACCTGTTGTAGATGCATTTCCTCCCTATAAGATTCTGGGGTCAAGTGTGTTAAAAAATTAATACAGCTTGGGAAAATATTTTTTTTTTGTGGTGTATCATTTGCAGGTACCAGCGAACCTATATTTCTGTGAAATATTGTTAATTGGGCTAATAAAAATGAATCGACTAATGTCTATCATGTTACACTTCATTATAATAATACAAGCTATTTATTATTGATTCATCTCGTGCATACCGTACGCCATAAATGTGCAGCAATAAACGGAAAGAGAAGTTTTTAAATGTGAAAGAATTGATTTATTGAATTTTCGATCGGATGCAAGATACGAAGCGAGAAAAGTGCAGACATGATTCGCTTAAGAGTTATGAGGAACGAAGAGCAAAACGCTGTACGATCGGGCTTGTTAGAATCCGCATTTTTGGAGGCAGTTATGTTGCATGACATTTGATAGATTGACTGCATTTTGCGAGTGATCTTGATGGATCGTCTGGATGCAGCCGGTTTTATTGGCCGACTTTCCCATGCTGAACGTTCAATGAAAATTCCCGGACTGAGTAGCTCGCCGCGCAGACGTTTCGTAGCTTAGGAACCGAGTTTTAAAGTTAATGGCGCTGGTACGCGGATCCGGTTAAGTTAATAGGACTTCTTGGAACTTAGCCGCGTGAATAATAGATAAAGCAAAATTTGCAAGAACGTGGTCGCTTCCAGTTGCTTGCAGATGACAGAAATGTACGTCACTTCGAGAGTCGGGAGGCATTTGCGTATCTGCTTTAAGATCTGTTAAAAGCTTTTACGTATTCATGGAACGTATACATCTGGACAAAGTTCTTCACAAAAGTATGCTTGAATACTGAAGTTTTCTTTCGCAAAGATAGAAAACGCTACGATTGTACTTGATTTGTGGACTCGTAAAGATGAAAGTATATTCCAAGACCACTACATCCGGCACGATACCTTATCATAGTCATTTCTGGAATAACTCGAGAGTTTCAATGCTCAAATAAAAACACACTATGAATAAACGTAGTTATCAATTCTTGATATCTCTAAAGATTCATCGGTAAAAGAAATTGAAATTTTTCTGACACGAAAGAACAGACAAGAATTTTCCATGTTCCATAAAATTATTTAAAAATTATATTTAGTCAATTTTGAATGTTTAGGCGAATCTCCTACACAGAAAATGAACGACTTGGCTTGAATGGAGTGAAATATCACGAAGACGTACAAACAGAGGTGGAAGTCATTGACAGAACGTGTGGGCGTTTCGATCAAGCGAGGATGGGTTTTGCAATGGACACGAGCGTTAACGGGTCAAATAGAGCGCAATCGAAATCGGAACGTAATTCGATTAAATCCAGGGTTGGGAACGGCGTTCGAATCGATCTCATTTATCACGCTCGGCGGGATTTAAAGTGGCCAAAGTAATCGGCAATAATGGATTCGCCGCGCACACAGCATGAAGAACCCAGCGACGATGACGCGTCGCGGCGCCATGCCACGTGGGAACAAACAAGCGTCTTTAGCGTCGCCCACACAGAATAGACAGGGGGAGAGAGCTTTTATTGACGCGTCATATGCAATCGAATTTATACACACCTACACTCTCACTGTGAAGGTTCGGCGAATTCATTTTCTGCTAAAAGAGTTACGTACAGTGACTCGCATTTTAATATTCGTACATTTTCTGAAAGTTTACGTGTATGCCAATACGTGTGATACCTTGAAATATGAAAATATGGAGCACCTGGAAACACAAATGCTTCCAACGCAAATAATCTATTTGCATCTCCTTTTTCCATTCTGTTGGTTGAGACTTCGTTCCCAAGCTAGTAACAATTAAAAGTTGAAAGTACGAGTTCTGGGACGTGCCATTTAAACTCTAATCAGCTGAGTGCTCGGCTGTACTCACGCGCTTAAACATACAATAGTTGCAAAGCAGAAAATGGCAGTGGCACCAACGTGGACGTAAGTTTTTAACAGAATAAAATATTATACATTAACTATTGGAGCAGTCGCAAATACTTCTGTGTGAAAACGTGTCCACTTATTGCTCGAAATTAAGTTAATTGGTGTTGTAAATAAAAGAGATAGAAAAACTCTCTCATTTTGTTTGAATTCACGAAGGAATCGTTGAACAGTGTCTTTCCGCACCACCGAGTGAACTTTTAACCACGGGATCTCGGTGATTAAGTAGTTAATTCTATTCGTTTCTCCGGTTAGCCGTGATTACGTAATCGCCGGCGTGCGTCGTATTTGCGGGAAATTAAAATCATATTGCAGCCCGCGAAAAATGTGTTTCTCTTTTGAGCGGCGAGCGTTCGTTACTTAAGAGGATTAGCCGCGGGAAAAGAAACACCCGATTCTCTTATCATCCGTGCAATTAAACGAGACAGAAATTTCCAAGGTTTACGGTCCCCGGTTCTCGCCAAACAAAAACCCCGACTCGCAAATCCGCGTTAATTACAAGGCAGTCGCTTAATCGCGAATTCTGACTACAGGGAACTCTGTCTACGCTTTAGGGGATTTCGGGTACCGCTAGTTGAAACGGAACCGTCTTGTATACTGCAGGACTTAGTGAGGCTGCTGTACAAAATTTCGCGAAAACGTTGTCGCAGAGTTCAAGGAACTGTTTTGCAGAACAGCGATGCACATACTTGCAACAGTTCTCGAGAAATTCTGTCTTACAACAGAAAACATTAAACTCGTATTCCGGTTTAATTTTCTAGATGTGTTCTAGTCAAGTCCAACGTTAAGCAAGAATTTTGAAACTGCAATTGCATTGTAACATACGTGTAAAAAAAAATTAAATATTCCTTCACATGTTTTCCGTAATCAAATATATAGCAGTATCATGAGTAGACTGCGGTCAATTGCAATAAACTGCAGTAAAAATACATTTATTTTCTTCCTTAATATATTTAATAGGTCGAAGATAATGTAATAATATTTTTAAATTCTTCTAACGTTCACACTGTTTGAAATTACACCTCTCCATGGTTGTCATAAATGCATAAAATCCGCAGTCTAAGCATGAGAAGGACGACGGAAATTAATGTGTATGTAATTAATTAAACACCCCTTGGACATACCACGGAGGACATTCTCGTCACGCGTGACGGTTAATTAAATGAGGGTTGAAATGAACGACGGATCACACGGACAGCTTCTAACACTTTTAGTTTGAGACGGGGAGGAAACTTACCGGTATTCGGAGCCCTCGCTGAGTTGACGTACAGTGATAGGGAATTCACTAGGTCCGTGCGCCTTCAAGAGTTCCTGTAACCGCACCAGGCCTTCGTTGTTCTCGTAGATGATGGTGAAGCTTTTCCAGCCCCAGGCTTTCACTAAATCAACGTACGCCTGAAACATAGGTAGTCAATCATTGGCCGTGATTGTTAAGCAAACAATGTCGTGGGATTTTACAGGGATACTTTCTGCTGTTCACTAATGCCGGATTCATTCTGCTCGTTTGCATACGGGGTCCTGACGCGACTCGAATTTCAATGGCGTAATTGGCCGTGAAAGAGAGCGCGGGCAAGTTGAAAAAATCTTATCTCAGATTTTTAACGAATTGGTTAATAACGTGTTCTAAAAATGTTGTACTTAAACCCCTTGCTCTACAATATCGTGTCTGACTCGTGATGAAGATTCTGAACAGAGTCTAATAAATATCTATGCTACTAATTTACTTGTTACTTTACTTGTTAATGTACAGCTATTGAAGAATATATGTATAAGCATACAGTAAATATAAAGTTTCTCCTTTTTTAGGAAATTATACGAACTGCGACAAGGTTCTAATCACTGAAGCCGTAAAATAAATCGTAGGGTAAGGGGTTAAAAATGTTGTACAGCAACCTAATATGTAGATGCATGTGATTCTTTTAATCAGATTCAACCTCTTGATGGAGGTCAAATCTGCCGAGACCTTCATTCAAAGCTTTGCCTATTTCACTGGCAATCTTCTAAATCTATCTAGAAAAGAGCAGCCTTGGAAATGGTAGGACTACCATTAGTACCATTTTCCCGGTTGAATCTGGCGAATGATGAGCAGCAAGTTTCTCGCGCAACCGCAGAGTGTTTCATCAAGCCCATCGATGGAAAGTGAAAAACCGAGAGAGCAGTGGGATTCAGTCTCTCTCGTCTGAAGGAATCCAGAAGTTGGCATTGCGTTACGAAGGGCACACAGTGTGTTTAGCGGCGGGTACAGCGCGGTTCCACGGGCGCACGCTTTTACGTGGAAAACGACTATCACGGCCGCTCGCTCTCCAATGGCCGAATCGACCCGAGAAGCAACTTCGCGGCTGAGTTTTCACTAGGATCCCCCGCTCTCCTTGGCAGTAACTTGCATTTCGAAGCCGCTTTTCCGATAATCCGAACTTCCTAAAAGCGTCGGTGTATATTTTCCGGCGAGTAACTTTCGCCCCCGTGCCTCCAACCCCTACACCGATTCGAACCCTTGCTCTCACCACTTTTAACGGTTTCGCCAGCGCGCGCGCGCGCGCCCAGGTTATGCTTCCGTTGGTTTTATTCCGGGAGTCGGCGCAAATTCATTTTCAGAATTCGCTGTTACATTCGAAACGAGAGCAACGCGCCGCTGCACCACCGTAAACTGCGATTCATCGATCGTAATTTGCGGCGAGCCGGTTGATTAACGTATTGACCGGCGATACTTTCTCGCACCGCCTGTATTAATCTCTCCGACGTGTCGCGTCGCGTCGAACTGTTCTAGCGATATCGGTTTTAATTAGTTTTTCCACGGTCGACGTGCTAATTAATTGAGTAGCTCCTGCTGCTTAATTAGAATTTCTTTTGATACGGTCGAGATTGATTAGTCCGTTGTAGCCCGAAATGGAAGTGTGTAATTAGTGGGGACAAGTTTCAAAGAGATCAACGGAACTCGTCAATGATCATTAATAGGAAGTTCCCGATTCAATTGTTTCGCGATGTCTCTCTCGAGAGATATTACACAACTGAATTATTCGTCAATATTTCTCCAGGGACGTTACTTGCTAACAGTAATCACTGGTGCTGCAAACTCGGCAAGCATTTCCGGATAATTAACTGTAGTTAAAAACAGGAAGGATATGGATTTTATATATGCGCAGTGAAGCAGCAGAATCGTGATTATAATATGTACAGCATTTAATTCTAATTTGTTTTCATTGTGGTTCCTTTATAGACACAATAGATAAATATTGTACAACTCTCATATTATTAGGCGTACAAATAATTAAAGTATATATTCGACTGTCGAAAATTGTGAGGGCTACGAATTATTTCGTGCACCTAATAATTTATAACCCGTTAAACATTCGAATTGAAAGCAATGTTGGTTTCAACGAGAACATGATTTATTATGAATTTGGTCACAGCAGAAGTTACAGATACGAATATATTTGGTTGTTGCTGTTGTTTATTCTATAGCGAAGAGAATATATTGGCGATTTCTGTGCATCTCCCAATTAAGTAAACCGACATAACCAAAATAATTAGTATTGCCGAAATACGCGACATGATTATTATGTGCACGTTACAAAAGTGGAACGCGAATATTCCTAATTCAATTTGCAGGCCACCACAATAATTAGTGTTTCTCTAATTGCTTGTCGTATTTTAGGGTACGTTCGGAATACTCAGAACGCAAATATTTAATACAACAGGCATTGTTCCATGGTAATTTAACAAGCGTTAGTCAAAGTTTATTGCTATGATTGAGGAGACACTGTATTAATCTGGTATCCAATTAATGCCTCCGGAGCAACGTTAGTTTATATAAACTGAAGCTCTGCTCATTATACAACTGACATTTATGATATATCCTATGCGCTACGCGAATGTATTGACGAGTGTTTTTCATATGGATAGCTGTTTAATTTGTACATTGTTCGTTTCCCACAGTTACAACTCCGTCGACCTGAAGTGTCATTATATTAACTTGCGATCTAATTAACGGGCCCCCAATTAAGTGTATTAACTACGCAGTTGATCAATAATGGTCGAATATTTGCTCGGGTATCGATTATGAATTCACCCGCTCCAATAGAAGTCTACCTGCCGCTGCAATTGACGAGTTCTATACAGAGGTGAGCATCATTTAAAATAGTATTCTATAGAAAATAGTATTTTAAGTAAGATATACAATTTCGAAAATAAACTATTTCTACTTGTACGATCTGAACCTCAAAATAAAATATTTCACTTTTTGCATTGTTATAATACTCTGAGAAACCGCATAAACATACAGTCTATCTTATCATTAAGATACGATTTACACTCATAAATGTATTGAATTCGAACCATTATTTTCAGCAATAATATTTAAAATTGGAATTGAAAATAAGGCAAAACGCAAATATTTTCAACATTCTTCAAATAAAATACTATTTTAAAAAATTACTGCCTCAAATAAATGATTTTATTTTCAAAAATTACTGCATCTAATAAAATATTTTATTTTTAAAATTGTACACACATACTTTAAAATAAATAGGATTATTTATTATTTACTATTTAAAATACTATTTTCCCCCAGCTCTGGTTCTAGACAAATACAACCACCGAAGTGTTTGAAAACTTTAATGAATTGTACGGTAACCCCAAAGGGTATTCGTAAACTTTTTCGATATTTAAGAGGAAGCATAATTTCTCAAATTGTTGGTAGGTTTATTCATGAAAAAAATATTCATAATATTTCATAATATTCAATATTGTAATAGAGGGCAATCTACGAAAGAAACTCAACAATGTTAGAACTACGTAGCGAGAGAATATGAACTGAATGTATGGATTATAATCTACTTCATTAATTAACTGCAATGGGAACAATTTGTGGTTCGTGTGTTATGCCACGTCCCAATTAAACGTCGCAGTCCAATCGATGCTGCTAATGATTTTATCAGTATGTTGAAACGATACGATGCGAAAATAAAATCAATAATTCAGCGTAAGATTGATTTAAGTTTCAAGCTGTATCTCTTATTATTATTTCGTTCATACTACAAAAAATGTATAGTTTCATATATTGTTCCAATATTTTTTAGCCTTTGAACAGGCATTTACTTTCGCAACTGTACTGAACTAATTGTGCATGAAAAAACACACAAGAGCGAATCATAGAACTGTACTACCTATTCGTGAACAGATTTTTGTATAAAAAAATGTCCCAAACAAAAATTGTTTTACATCCTACGAAGTATACAATGTGACAGTTGGTGTTTTCACGTTTCGCTTTTTGAATCGCGTAATGTTTGATTCTGCGACTCCAGAGACTGCATATTCTGCACCGAATAAAAGGATACAGTACTGATGCTCTGCGGTAAAACATGAGAATTGAAAAATGGAAAAGGACAGTTCAATTATCAGTATGATAAAATAACAATCTTTTTCCCGTATCGATCGGCGTTGTTGTCAGGTGTCGGCAAGCTTGCGGGCGCGAACAACGAACTTCATCAAGCATCTTGGAGGTGCCGCTTGGTACGTTGAATTTGCTCGCGACGTGACGCGACATGTCGTGGAGAGAGGGGACCCGTTCGATTCTTCGTTCTCTTGTGGTTGGTTCGATTCCGCGTGAACCTAACGGGTGGAGTTAGCCCCGTTTTCCCGGGGCGCAAGTACTCGGGATTAATATCGAATACAGCATGAAAATCGTGGACGAGCGACGCGGTTGCAGCGATACGGAATGACAAATGCGAGCGTGCGCCGCGCGGAAGCGTATGCAAATGCCAGCGCAGTTTCGCGGCATGTAGTGAATCTCATCTGACTCGGTTGGGGGCCCAGCGGGGGGAAAAAAGGGGGCCGCGGTGGCTGCGAATAAATCGGCGTGCATCGTGATTGTTCAAGGCCGAGCAATGCCATGCGTCTCCCACAATCGCAGAAAATACGCTGTAAATCTGACTGCGACAACCATGCCCGGCATTTCAACCCGCGGCGGGCCTGTGCACGCCGCTTTTGTGCCTCTGCACTCGCTATGTGGCATGTGGAAATCGTGAGTCGCTGAAGTCACGTTCCCAACGCGCTGCTCACCACGTTTCCCTCCCGTCGTGATGTGTGCATGCATTTCCGCGCCGGTAACTTGCCAGACCGACACCAACACCATCCCGTTAATTTACTCCGCACCCCTTTTAAACGGTATCGTTCGGGCCAAACTAACCGATTTATCTCGACAGCACCCGTCGACGCCTTATTCACCCGTAACCGACGTCATTTTTCCGGTTAACGTGCCGGGCCAAGATAAACATTATCCTGCGAGCGAAAATTGTTCTATCACCAGTGAAATGTTTCGCGAAACTCCCTGGAAATATGTCCTCTAGCCGAATATATTTATTATTTTGTTCTGGTATCATGGCACTGTAAAAATATATCTCTCGTCCATGCGATGGATAACGTTGCCTACAGTGCTCTTCAATGTACAGGGTGTGTCTGTACATCTTTTGATCCGCATTATTCTTTCACAAATGAAGGTGACCTTCAATTCTGTGTCTGTAAATTTCTTGATCTGCATTATTCTTTCAGAAATGAAGGTGACCTTCAATTCTGTGTCTGTGAATTTCTTGATCTGCATTATTCTTTCAGAAATGAAGGCGACCTTCAATTATTTTCAATGGAATGCTATGTAATTCATTCGTGTACAACACAGTGGTCCTCAAGGTCATACAAGGTCACAAACGGAAGTGGTCAGCAGCGCCCTATACACTGGCAGACAAAAGTTGACGTCCAAAGTTGATATTTTTCTGCAGTCAGAAAAGAGGGAAAAAATAAGATCGCCGAATACTTGTTCGAATACTTTCCGCGAATGTGCGAAGTTCTCAAAAAATCGGAATATTCGGGTTAGCCGAGGATCGCTAGCTAAGAGAACAGGGAACAAAAGTTTGGCATTCTGAAGTCGTTGAAGTTGGAAGACCTCTTAGGGAACAATCTTGACTTATCAGACAGCGGGGAGGGGTGGGGGAGGCATAAAATGCGAGAGCTTCCATCTTTTAGCGAGTACGATCCACATTCCTCTCAGACGCCAGCTCTTGACCCGACTGTTTATTTTTCACTGGAGGATGCCCAGAGACGCATTAACCGATCGCATCCGCGAGAGCCCGCGCGCCTCTGAATCACCGTGTACTTTGCTAAATTCGTTGGTGCCGGGACAATGGAGGGCATTCAAGGAAAACGATAACCTGCGGGACGTTGAAACATTATGAGACAATTAGAGGAATTCGAGACCGGTGCGTACAGACGTAGACAGGAGGCACCGTAGGAACTGCAAACGAGCGTTTTCTTTTCGTGACCCTCGTCACGAGCACGTTGCCAAGGGGTTCGTTAGCGAGAACACTATGATACGCTGTGCACTGTTACTTACGTTTTATGCATGAGCGTAAGAGCATAATGCAGCTGGGGTTAGGCGGCATGTCTCCTTTTCAAGAGAACACGGCCGACGACGACAACCGTTCAAGAAATCGTCTCGGGCTTTTAACCGAAAAAAATCAATAATGTTTCTCTGTTCGGTGCATTCACTTATCTACCAATTCGCACAAATGGAATTGGCTTTATTTTCGTTTTGTTCGTGTACGGAGGCCGGTCGGTCGCGCCTCTATTGCGCTCTACGCTCCCTCTTACTTTTTTCCAGATATTCAATTAGCACTGTTGTACGAGTAAACATACCACTACCGAAAGATTCTATTTGCACTGATTCGTTCTAACAGGAAAACGTGATGCAGTCGTATCTGGCCGACTGCTGTTTTTCAATGTTTATGCTATCCGTGAATGAATGGTGTCTAATGAAACCGGAATTGCAAACGATTTTCTGGGGCAGCCGATCCAGTTCATCGTTTGTTCCGATGCGTTGCAATGGCCTCATGCTGGTACATATGTATATCAATCTATACATTCGTTCAATGTGGAGAAATTGCGGAAATTATGACAAAACTGAGTGGATGATATTCAAAAAAGTAGAATCATTCGAAGAATTCATTGTCATCGATATTTTCATTTATATATCATCGAACTAGACAACCATAGGATTAAAAAGCGATTAAAACTGTCCCGAAACATTACGGCAAGTGCATTATTAAGCAGCAGCTTTCTAGACATTTCAATAAAATGCCACGCAGTATCATTTGCAGCAGAGGTAAGGCTGAAGCGACATGGACTTTAATAAGAACAAAGCGAAGAATATGTAAAGCTCTCACGAAATGAGAAGTCCTTCTTCAATCCTTTTAACGAGATGGCATACATCGCAAGCGAATATTTTTGCATTTTATTGTGGTGGTTTTAAGTTATCTCGTGCCTGCAGAGGTGGAAAGTCGAAAACTCTTAAATTTAACTTAAATCTCACATTTCACGAGATCAATTTAAAACTTCGATTTCTGAATGCATTAAATCAAATTTCATCTTGATTTGGTTTAATACGAATTCCCAACTATATTTTCAGTCAAAATAAAAGGATATGGGTGAACAAATGAGGGTGAATAAATAAGAGACTGCATGTTTCATTTTCTTCACTCATTAGCAGTCGTGTAATGACATTTAACAGAATCAATGTAATTATACTGATCAAATCGAGTTTCTAAATATGTACGTTTATACTTCCAAAAACTTTGTTTGAATGTCTTGAAATGGATTACTATTAACTCCACACAATACCATGACGTTTCACGCATTTCACCAGCGGCGTTTCAATGCAACCCTTTTCCATTTCCATGCTGCCGAATATCCTACTTTTTCACGAATCCCTGCCTCCATTCGGAACGTTCAACGAGCATACATGTTCCACTTATTACTACGAATTCTCGAATGAAATGTAAGAAAAAATTTGCATTGTGTACAATTTCGTGAATCCGCGATGTACTGTTTATTCACTGGGCTTCATATGAGATATACGTTTGTTCCCTAAAGTGAAGCAAACATGATATCAACGAAGTGAAAAAGAACAATAGCGGAACTCGCATTCGTACTTGACGTGTTTGCTGCCTGTTGGTCGTGCATTTATGAGGAATATAATTCTCTATTCATATCTATAATTTAGTATAATTATTTAATATTTGAACAATCATTAATAATTAGATCCATTAAATTCATAAATTACAAATATAAACAATTAAAAATGTGCATATAGAAGTGACATGGCATACACTACCGGCCAAAAGTTTGGAATCACTTTCTGATTTTTGTAAAAATCGAATATATCGATAAATTTTGAAATGATTCATCGTTATAATATTACCTACTTGAATAATATTTCTAAACAGATTTTAGCATTTTCTTATGTGCATAATGCTCTTGTGTAGTTTATACACCCAGTGTAAGACAATGTTCGCAATGCACTTTTCTAAAGGGACATCTTTGGCAACTTCCACAAGAAGAATGGAAAAATATCAAATTAGAAACATGCTAAAAACTAATTGTCAGAATGCCCTGTGAATATGTCAGGTTGTTATTAAAAATAAAGGCGGTTTTTGTAAAGAGCAATTACAAGAAAAATACGCATTTTCCTTGCTAAAAATAAACTAATACAAAATGTAAAACATACTGTTCGTAAGTTTTTTTACAAGTTAATCTTCCTTGGTTGTTCTAAAGATATTCGGTTCTTCTTATAAACCTTCTGTTTCTCTGAATTTACGCCGTGATTCCTTACTTTTGGCCGGTAGTATATGTAATATGTACCTACCCTAAAAAAAATTAATTGAAATATTCCCACACTATTTGTTGCTAAAAACTGTGTAATCTTTCTCCTATGATAGCTACAAGTCGAATAAAAACATTACTCTCGGGGAAAGCCACGTTATTGTGGCATAAATCCACAATTCCGATGAATTTACTAGGTTGCCCGGATGTTTCTATGATATACGATTCCGCCGATGATTTACCGTGCGTGAAAATAACTGTATGGTAATAAAGTAATGTATAGACTCGTTGAGAAAGATAAGAGGTTAAGTACGAAGCGTTCGGTGCACAGACGTGCCTGAAATGGTAACGTAATAGCGATGATAAATTTCGTTGGTGCTACCCGCGTGGACACGCTCGTTCCTGGACTTGAATTTCACCGATATCGTGATATAAAGATAGCTGGTGGCGCGGTTCGCCAGCGGGAGCCGGTAGTGAGATATTTCCACGCAATTTACATCGTCTGTGAAAGTCCGCGGGTCCCTTACACGCCCACCAGCCGCGCGGAGAATACGAAATGTCCATGCTCCTTCTATTTTACAAATTACCCGCCGATCGTATCACGGGGTAACCGGGAACAGGAGACTTTTCGAAACCTGTCCGCGTAGGATTCACTGGATCAACGGGGTACGTTCCAATTCCGCGACGAATGCGCCCGCAGATAACCAAAGGGAAATTTATTTACGTGACAGGGATTATCGTATGCATTTTCCTATACAGTGAAAGTCCATTTATCCGAACTAATTTTGTTCGAATACCCCGCTCACGACTAATGCTACCTGTTTTATCGGACGGGGTTCGAATAGCGTCATTGTGCCCGCTGGAATGGTTATCTTTTGACAATGGCGTGAGACGTGCAATGGGTGAACATTTGTAATAAACGTGGATCTTTACGCGCAACAGGAATTATCTGCTGCAATTCCAAGAAATACAGGTTCACTAAAAATGCATTCATTCTAACATTAGTACCGTGGATTAATGATTTCAATAAATTGAGAATAATATGTTTTCCCTGTTCCGTATTTTACCCATCATTTTTCGTCATAAATACGTGAAATTGATTACCGTTGAAAGAGGAGAGGTGTCGATCTTTAGTAAAATTAATATTCATACGATTTTTGTTTATGCAAATTCGCGATTCATTATGCAGCTATTATGGCGCAGATACGTCGCGTCACCTTTTTATTATGCAACTCGTTCATGTTTACTGTGTGTATCGCAATCGCCGTCGAATACGTGTCGCTTTGTTTTCTGAACCGATAATTTTATGAATATTGTACTGGCATTTAATCAAACGTGAATTCCTTTACAGGAACAATAATGCGATGTTTGTTCGGTATGTAAATAGTATAAGCGCGGGGCGTACAATTCAGCATCATTTGCGTGAATTAATCGATTCACCGTGTCATCACTCGGATCGAGTGAAAGCACAGCACGCGATTCATTGAACGGCATACAGTATCGGAGGAAATCGAGAACTGTTTCAGGATGTCATTAAAAGTACATCAGTAGACGGTACAATCTAACCGCAGAGGTAGAAGCTACGACTAAAGTTACGTTCACTATTGTCGCTTAAGATCACGTGGTGGAACGCAGATTTTCCTGTTTCGATCTAAGAAAATATTGTACAGTGGGGCAGTAGGATGGGCACAGTAGGGGCCCGTCAAACGCCTGATTTCCCCACCAACCGCTGTTTCATGCAGCGTGCGCCTTCGTCGCGATGGCGGATGCTGGTAGCGGACACCTGGCGTTATGGTGGGGACGGTCTTATCGTAAGGGGACAATAATGCAAAGATGGAATTTTTCAGTAGTCAAAAGGGCTAGATAAAAGATCAATTGAAGCTGCGATTGCCCTCGAAAGTCCCATTGTAGCTGTCGCAGCTTTATGAAAATAGCTACATGCGCAACTTTATGCTTCCGAATAATGCAAATTACGCCTCGTAAACGTAAAAATAGGACCTTTGAGGGTGATCGCGGCCTAGATTGATCTTTTATCTAGCACTTTTGACTACTGAAAAACCCGATCTTTGCATTATCGCGAAATGAGAAGGCGCATCCCGCACTCTTGCAATCCTAGAAACGAGTCTACCGCCTTAATTGAGACAAAAATGCCCATCCTGCTAACTAACTGGGACCGAGGTGGCTCGGAAAATCGATATGTTCGGGTAATCGAACGGTATTAAAATTACTTATTACAGATATATCATTACGCCCGGATTCACTGTACGATACGGAAGCTGTTTCAACATAAACGGGCAGGTGGTTAACACTTCTCACACTTGATATTTGCTGCTATAGCGTGGCGGCCAAGGGTCAAGTTAATTGGGTATGCGCATAAATCTGAGCAGTAGCCGACGGCAAATCTTCCATTCCGGATATTTCACCAGTTAATCTGAATAATCCCTTCGAACACGCAATCTCGGTAATCTGTGTAACAGCCAATTCTCATTCCATTCCTACATTTTCTCTTTATCCGCTCTTTCGAAAATATTCCGTTCTGAACATTTGCGGACGTTTCGTTTAATTCTACCTGTGAAATATCACCGTGGGAGTGATTCCACTTAATGCACTATGCGAACCTCAAAATTAAAACGGCATTTGGGATCGTTTCGTCGGCACTCCGACCGCTAATCTTTCGGCGCTTTGGCGCTATTCGAATTACACTGACACAAAAGGTTAACCGTAACATCGAAACTCGTTTTAAGGAACAGTCCTGGACTAAGTTTCTCGCCGCGAAGAAGAAAATCATGTTACCGACTTTGGAACACCCCCCCCCCCCCGATGAGTCTTTTAGATCTGTACTGCTACATACCTAACAATGATATTGGATCCGTATAAAGATCAACTAATATATGCCATTTGTATTTATTTTTTAAAAAATTTCGCGTACTTCTTTTCCCTGGGTCTCTTCGATCTCTTTCTCTTGTAGATCTTTACTGCTATCTAACAATTATGTTGCATCTTTATAACGATCAATTAATACCATTTATGACGGCCACAGTCATTTTTTCCCTGACAGTAGATAGCAATAGTGAACGGAACGTGGTATGTTGACTATTCTCGTATTTGACACCCAGTTTTCATTCGCTCGGTGACACAGTCACCGGTAATCCTGGATTCGTCTTGACTGTCTGCGTTTCAGTTCCAACGAGAACAATTCCGGTTGCCGGTGTACGGAAACGACGCATTTCGACTGACTAAGCGTTCATTGGATTAGTTGTTTAGGCAGTTGATTCGGGCCTTTGGAATGTGAACGCGAGTACGCGTTTGCTTGAGTCCGACAACAGACGATTGATAGTCGCTTAGAGCATCAGATTAGGTTCGTTGTATTCGATCCGGTTAATGCTGCTCTTTGCCAAAGAACGTTATATGCCACTGTAACTGT
Source organism: Lasioglossum baleicum (assembly GCF_051020765.1). NCBI lineage: Eukaryota > Metazoa > Arthropoda > Insecta > Hymenoptera > Halictidae > Lasioglossum > Lasioglossum baleicum. Next base: position 12,960,088 of record NC_134933.1, on the reverse strand, counting down.
CAAACGTAGTTTTGTATTAAAAAAAAAGTAAATTAGTTTCTCTATTCCACTGCAAAGAAAATGGAATTTTTTGGTTGTGCATATTTTTTATTTACAAGATTGTCATTCTCATAATTATAATTAAGAATGCGATCAATACACTGCGGATCTTTATGCAATTATGGCTTTTGAAAATTTTCAAAAAATGCTAGGATATAAAATACGACAGAATTTAGTGCGATTTTCATTTATTTCAAAATAAGATTTTATTTGATTCCAGTTTCTCTCTCTCTCTCTTAAAATTCATACAAAAATTGCAAATTGCATAAGCATCCGCAGTCTAGTGATCAATTTAGAAATGAAATCGATTACGTTCGTATTAGGCTGACTATAAGTCCTTTCTATAGTGGAACAGTTTAGGACTGACAGCATGGTTATGTATCGAATACTAACTACGATTCCGCGAACGCTCCATTATAATAGCAATTTCATGGCCCGCGTATACATTATTTAGAATTACTCGTGTATTAAGGTTCTATTCAAGTTAAACGGCCATGATACACCTACTAAGGGACGATAGAACGAACATAAAGGCATTGATAAAGCATTATGTACAGAGAGAATACCTCATCATCGTCATGCTATGCAGACTAGCAGTTGGAGCGTTGATTTTAAATCACTTTCAACATTTTCTGAAGATTCAACTTTTAAAAAAGTAAGATGTAAATTCAGCAACAGTGCTTATTCGAGAATTGTGGTTGCTATTTCGATTACGAATACAGCAGCCTTCGCACACCGTCCTCTAAAAATTCATAGAAAAATATTCCGACGGAAACAAGCAACCGGCCACTTTATTCGAACCACCGCGGAACCCAACAATACTCGTAAGAAGAGTGCGTGTCGATGGAGAAAAATTCTGAAGGCAGGCTTGAAGTTTCACGTGGCCTCAAGTCACGTATACCGGCCTCCATTCGAAGACTTTTGATATTTTACCCTTTTGCTTGTTTCACGATCTCTGAATTTTAACGAGACTCGCGTGAACTTTGTTCCACTGCCATGGAATATTCTGAAGTAGGAACTTCGATGCAGTGCGCATCTGTGTTCTGCAATATTAAAATTAATGTGTGAATACCTTCTTCCTCTTCCTTGGTAGTGACTGTGGAAATTTCGAACAGAAGAAGGGAAATGTGATTCTAGCGATATCTACCCAATTTTATAGACTAATTTGGAAAGAAAAATAAAAATCTAAGTCAATTGATAACTTTTACGTGCATCTGCAAACCGTTGGATATTGACAAGAAATAAACAATGATTTTGAGTATTTTGTGGATGTTCATTACACACAACTTTGTGTAAACCTTCAAACTTTTTTTGTAGATGGCTAAACATTTGCAATCGAATAATAAAGTGAAGGAAGTTGAAACTATTCGTAAATAAAGTAGATTCTTATGTAATAAATATTCAATGGCTAAAGTTCAGTAGGAAATTCTGTAGCGCGGAAGCAAACCCGAAATGATGATATTGTGATTATGAGTTTCCATAATCGATAGACGATCTCCTGCGCTCTTCCCCAAGTTAATTAGAAAATTAATGCTGTCTAATACGTTTTGTCGCGCTCAAAGGGAAATTCGTTGGCCATTGTGTGCTTAAATCAAAGTTTCCCGAACAAACAAAGTTGCGCGCGCCGTTGAAGTTGTTAGACAGAACGGTGGCGAAAGTTCAAGGCCCTTATCGTCTCGTCCTATGCTGGCCCTACACGAGCCGAGAGTTTCCCGACGTTTCCGGAAATAACGAGTTACTGTCGTCAGGGGTTGTCGATTATAATTTCGCCGGTTCCTCCTGAATCTGCCTGAGCATTGTCCGTTCCAACAGTTGCGGTAAGTTTACCGAAACTTTAGTGAAACCTCCCTCCATTTTCGTTGTAACATCGTTGCGCGGGCTCCGAAAAACAGCGGAGAAGGAAAACTCAAACATAGTAGAACGAAAAACAGGACGTCGGGAAATCCACCATGAAACCCTGAGATCAAAGGAGAGGTGGATTTTATTTTCTAGGACAAGATAGTAAAATAGCTAAGAAACTATTCTACTCTCAATTGGTAAATTTTAAATCAATTTTTAATTCTCAAATTGAAAAACAGAAGGTACAAATTTGTTATTCATTACAAATTACAACCTCTTTCTTTAAATTATTTAAAAATAAAAACAATACTTTCCTTCGTATTGTTATGAAGTTTTGATTTTTATCGAAATCTGCCTAACTTGAAGTACAACAATAAAAATTCACTACACGATTTTCTCCCATGTATCACATCTAAAAACGAAGAGTACTCGCGAGAGATCTTTCATTTTCCAAATAATTTCAATGTTCCGCCGAGTACGTGTTCTTTGCATCCCACTTTTTGCCAACCATTAATTTCTTTCACACTTGTTTCCGACGAGATCCGTAGCGAAGAAAGAACGTGAATTTATAACGCGTTACGCGTATAATTTATTTTTCAAGGAAAAGGGAATCCCCCGTTCGCGCGAGCTTCACGGCTCGCGGAGTTTATCGGGTTAATTTAAATTTATTGGGAAAGTGTGCGAGCTGAACGTGGACGGTTCAGAAGTTATTCGGCGTAAATCAAATCCTTTACGGCCGTCAGACGCAAGAGTCGTATTCTGAAACAATGCCCTCCAAATAATATCCTTTTATTTGGATTCTCTAATGCTCCGAGGAAAAATCCACTCGGCAATCCCTTCCTCTGTCCTCCTCGCAGATGCATTTTTCGCGGGATTCTCCCTTCGATTCGTCGTTCAGAATCGCGACGCTTCTCTACGAACTTCCGCGTACTCATTCTCTGGCCAAGCGAGAGAAATCAACGGAATACTGTTCGCTTTTAATTCTGTTCCTTCTACGAGCCTTCCTCCGCGCGATTTCAAATAATGCATTTCCAAGCTGTCTGAATCAATGTTCTACATTTTTGAAACGTCGAAATTCCCCATCTATTGTGGAAATCGCTGCTGGAAACCGAACACAAAAATGGCTGGAAAACGTACAAATCTAGGAACGCTAAGATCTGACAAAGTTAAATCGCACTGATTGTTTAAAAAAATGGAGTTTATTCTCCTCATCAATCATTATTTTATTTCAAAATAAGTATCATTTATTTGAAGTTGTCCAATATTAGGAAACGTTGAAACTTGTTTTTTTATTCTGACCAGTTCGATCGCTTCGACTGCTTAAAAAGAGTGAAATTCATTTCCCTCATAAATCAATATTGTATCTAAGAATAAGATGCAATTTATTTAAAATCGAAATTCAAATCGGGAATTATTTCGATTCAATGAATACGTAAGCTCTGCGCACCAAGTTTTCGTAGATAGAAACTCCCCGAGAACTTTGAATGTGTTTTTCTCGAAAACCCATTTTACGAAACGTTGAACGCTGCAGCTTAAGTAGAATTTATCGATTTTTGCACAAGTTTGTTCAAATGTTCGCAAATATGTTCTCTGTTCGCTAGCGCGAGGCTTTTCTTAGATATTCCAATGTTCATTCAATTTATATGCAAATACAAGATTTCCGTGCAGCTAAAAAAATAGTAATTATTCGTTCGAAGAGGAAATAAAGAAACGATAGTTAGAATCATCCTGTTTCCAACCTGAAAAATTCCAATGCTCGAGATTGCGGAAGCTGAACGTGAAGGCTAAGAACTTCAGCTTAGAAGTTTCGACTACACAGATTAAACTAGAAGTTTAGACGGTACGTAGATCAATTTAGAAGATACAAACTCAAACTTTAAACTGCTCCTATCACATTAGAACTTGGTTCGATTCAATACCGAACGGAACTTGAAAATTTTCATTGCATATTGTAATCAGTGTTCGTGAATTTAAATCATGAAATGATGGAGCGTAATTAGTAGACTGCGGATCTTTATGCATTTATGAAGAAATTGGTTGGGTGAAATATAAAACAGTAAAAGCTTAGAAAAATTTAGGAAAACTATAATGATGCTTTCAATGTAACGAAGTCATTAAGGGGTGAAATCAGTTTTTCTTTTATTCCTGCTTTCTCCACAAGAAATGCAGAACATTTCTATTTTGCATAAAGATCCACAGTCTAGTAATTACATTAAGCAATTAATCTTACTGTGACCAATTCGAACATTCTCTAATATTTCTTTTGGAACCGGGCATGTGAAGTCCCAGTGAAATTCTTCATTGTTTTCTTTCGTTTCGCATTGTAAAAATATTTCCCGGTGTGAATAAAATAACATACGATAAAAACCACATATTCGTGTATTCTTTTATACAGAATTCCAAGGTAAAGGTTCTTCGATAGAAAGTGGAAAATAACAGTGAACTATTTTTTTGATGGTATCGAAAATTTTAATGGGATTCGGACGGAGGAAAGGATTCGACGACGGTATCAATTCGTTAAACACGATACGTGTTTAAGGAGTGAATCCCGTGCAGCGAAACCCTCGAAATGGCCACTGTCTGCGGTTATCGCACACATCAGATAATCCTCCGACGTCGTGGCTTCGACGTTTTGATCGTCAGTCTGTGTCGCCAGTTATCCCTATTATACTCTGTGTTTCCCTTGCCAGAACCGTCAGACGCGGAGCCAACCGCTTTACGATAAAGTTATTCACTTCGGAGGAAGTAAAACCGCTTTATGGTATCGCGTGATCTTTCATCGTGCTCTCGGCAACAGACGATATACGGTTCATATAAATACATCCCCCGGTCTACATTCACGCTACTTTGGCCACAATAAACAGCTGAGTCGGACATATTTATAAAGAGACTTGTTACGTTATCATTCCAACAACGTATTAAAAAAAAAAACAGACCAATACTGTGCGCATAAGACTGAAATTGAGGCTAAATTGAACAGCCTTTCACCTGAGAGCGTGATGGATCAGACTCATTCACTGCTTAGCAATTGTGTACGCGATGCGCCTAAAGAAGTTTTCACGAAGTTTTCAAAGCATTAGAATTAAGGGGGTAGGCTTGTTACCAGATTTGCAAGGGTTCGGAATGCGCCTTCTCATTTTTCAATAATACAGTAAATCCTCTATCGACGCAAAAAGGTGCTATACGATGGACGCAAAAAAATATCCCCTCCACTGTAGTAATCTTATCTCGGCTCGGGTATATCGGTGTGAACCACAACTAATGCGACGCGAAGAGTCACATGCGTCGGCACAGTTCAAAGACCCGTGCGATTAATTGACGATGAATGTTTTGGGCGCAAGGAAGGACAGCGTATGGGAAAGAAAGCGCGGTCTCTCTCTTTACACGCGCTGTCCTTCTCTACGTTCGGCTCGGCCTTTGAAGCTCAAAAAAATGGTGTCCCTCTACGATCGATGCAAACGAACCTCCCCGAGGCTTTCGCGTCGATAGAGGATTTATTGTACAAAGATGGGATTTTTCAGAAGTCAAAACCTGGTAGATACAAGATCAATCTAGGCCGCGATGGCCCTCGAAAGTCCTCTTTATACGTTTATGAGGCGTAATTTGCATTATTCGTTGCTGCTTTATGAAAATAGCTACATGCGCAGCTGTACTCTTCCGAATAATGCAAATTACGCCCCGCAAACGTAAAAAGAGGACTTTTTAGGGCGATCGCGGCCTAGATTCATATTTTACTTAGCGCTTTTGGCTACTGAAAAACCCCCTCTTTGTATGATCGAGAAATGAGCGCATCCCGCGCCCTTGGAATCCTGAAAAAACGAGTCTATCCCCTTAATAAAGTTTGAGACGAAAATCAGAATAAACAAATACCCGTGCAACGTTTTCCGTTGACGCAGATTAGGCGATCAAGAACATCATCGGACACAAGATCCCCGGTCCGCTATTGTTAGCCGTAGCGCACTAAATCCACAAACCGTGTCATCATATTTGTACGAGCGGACAGCAGGGGGTGCAGCGTCCGGACAACTTGAACCAGACGCGTAAGATTGCTTCATCTACGGGTAGCGTTCCGTTAATGGCGCAAACATGTCCACGAGGGATGCATCGGTAGTAACGAGCGGTGCCTCGTGCACCGATCAAAACAAGGACCGTCGTTTTCACGCGATCCGTCGCAGGAGCAACGATTATTGCATCCGGGATCCGAACAGAGCCCGGTATCGGAAGAAACATGAAACAGCGGGGGTGTGGGTGCGGGATGGGAAACGGTCGGGTGCTGGTGCAGCAGCAAATAACTGGTTCTAACAAACATTCCCAAAGGGTAGTCGAGGCAATCGGCTTTCAATCGGGTTGGGAGAGGACGGTGGTTCGTGCTCAGCCGCGTGTTCCCTGAATGGCGTTGATTAGTAACTACTTTCGGAAATAAACGAGAATGGCCAGGGCTCTGTGTATCGTGGCGGTCAGTTCGGTTGGACGGTGGGAAGGAAACGGCCGGAGACGAAAAAAGACGGGGATGAAAAGGGGAAAAGGCGAGTGGAAGACGGGTCGGCCATCCCCCGTACACACAAGTAACTGGATCGACCGGAAAGTGCTTATCGGTGGATCGGTGTAATGTGGCGCGTTGCTTCGTTGTGTTGGCCTCTTGTGCCTGTGACCCTGCGCACGCCTGTATCTACGTGTGCGTAGATGCTGCAGGCGTTGCGGGTGTGCTCGACAGAAACCGTAACGAGCAAAGGGCCGACTACGAAACAGTACAAATTGAATTTCAACGGCAACGTAACGGCTGATTCGAGCGATCGCGCAACGTAGTCCGGCCTGAGAGTATTCGGCGCGGCCGATACGGGGCACAGGCGAGGAGACGGCGGTCCATTATCGGTCAAAAGGAGGATCGTTAAATCATTGGCACGGCAGCGGCAATTCCGGACTTCGCGGTTCATTAGAGCGACACGGATATATCGGCTGCGTCTACGCTTGCGGCGACTCTAGCCGTCAACGGCGTCGAACAGCAATCAGATTATTGAAATTGTCAAACCGTAAGACCATTTTCTCCTTCTGATTCGTTGTGTGTTAATCCCCCTCCCATCTCTTTTGCTGTTGGCGACATTTTTATAACGAGGTTCGTGATTGGGATGACTCACAGTGGTCTGAACGGCTCATCTAGCAGTTTATTAAGATTTTAACACTATTTGGAGGTTTCAGGGTATAACAATGTGTGTCGTGAAAAGCAGAATTGTAAAAGAGGGATAAATCTGCGTGGAACATCATTCGAAAGTATGGAATAAAATTTTGCTGTTCGAAACTTCGTTTACGAGAAAACCGAATTCGAAAATTCATCGAGTACGCGTCCTATTAAGTAGGAATTGGCTGACATATCTGTCTGTAACCTGTCCGCTTGTTGGTAAATATCGAGGCACGCAAACCTGTCAATTTCTTCTAATCGATTTGTCCCAAATCGAAATACTATCGAATAAATCGAAAAATTTCTATTGTATATTTTCGATTTACTTTTTTTCACGTAGCGTCCACCCATTTATACTTGTATCGCCAGATTGAAAATACACTCTGCGTATTACACATAGAAGGGGTTCGACTACATGTGTCAAATATCGTAAAGGGTGATTCTACAAACCAATCTAACAAACTAATGAAGAATGACGTTTTCACTGTAACGGCTCCGTTTCGAAGTTATTAACAATATGTAAAAGTCAATCAATAGCATTGCGTGAACCAGCCCTTTGTTCCCGTGTTTCGCATACGTACCTACAGCATTTGCAAATGAAATTTTAATTTCACCTTCATCGCTGGAGTTCAAGGTTATATGAAGTGGCTATCACAGTACATATTTGTATTTATTTAAAAAAACACATCGGTGACCTAGAAAACTGCAGGAAAAAACTTTAACTTCCAGTATGATTAATTTGTCAAAAAGTTTAAAATACAGTTCAACGATGTCACTTAACACATCGCCTACTGGTAATTATTCCATAATTGTTGAAAGTCTATGGTTCACGGCTGAGGAATTTTTAAAAGAATCCTTCAATGGCAACAGCAATTTTAATCATAAACCAACAACTCACCCTCAAGAACAAAATCCAATAATTTCCTTCGGGTTTATTGTGTAAAAGAAGATCTTTAAGCTTCCATTTGGTGCAGCACATTTATTGAAAAACGTATTAATAATAGGCTACCGGTAGATGTTAACATAATAAATCATTTTTATTGCCGCGTACAGGGCTGAGAATTTTGATTGGTAGCACAGGGTTAACCGAAGAACATTGTGGGTCATAGATGAACGCGATGGGCCACGCGCTGCTCATCATTGATCTAGAACATCGTCTTAAAATCGTCGGACTTGTTTGTCGCAGGCAAAGCTATTTGCGTTTCGGACATGTGGGTTATTAGGCTTCCGCTTTGCCATCGGCATAATACCGGCAGAGAGCGGCCTCCTATGAACCCTGTCTGCAGTTTGCAATCAGTTTTGCAGGCTCGATCGAGGAAGCGGCGACCGTGGGCTTCTTACAAAAGATTTTCGATCAGGAAAATTCCTTTGATACGGCCGGCTGCCTACCGGGCTGCGGCGTGCCTCGTCATATCGTCGAGTATTACACGGTTCCATGCACCGTGTTTACAGACGATAGCCGTACACCCCTCGCTCCCTGTTCCCGCTCGTATAACGTTAGGAAATGGCGATTCATGCAGATCTGGGCCCGGGCAGCAAAAGCCAGATGGTCCACTAACGAACCGTTTTAAATTCTGCGCCGAAATTTCATCTCCGCGGGAATTTCCCGACGCCGTCCCTGAATACTTTGACCCGCTACGACGAAATTCTGCATGGTCGCGTGTAACCATGCTACCGGATTATGGAAAACGTTCAGATTTTCGACCGCAGTAATTTTCAATTTACTTGTAATATCCAAACTACGCCGCCGCATATAGGAACTTCCCTATGACGTTTCCCGCTTTCAATTTCACAGTCGGAGATCTTCCCCCCCGGATGTGATCTTCGGATAATCTTGAATGGTCGGTCTCCGCAGTCTTGAAAGCGGATATGGATAAAAGAAAGAAACGCGAAAGGGTCCAAGTCATTCAGCTATAAAAGGATTTTCGAGAAAGTTAAACTATTTTTCCTCGGTCATTACGTTAATAACGTTTCCTTCGAGTTATCGGTTTCTAGTTCCTACACGGTTCCATCACCGCAAATAGAGGCTAGACACCGCGCTATGGACACAATTCACGTTTATGAGACACAGAACTTCTCCGTAAAAAAAGCGTACTCCAGTAAATCACTTTTTATGTGCTTGTTTATCTTCGCCCGTGTGCTTGTGCGTCGCAGATGACGCACGTAATATGCTAGTCTATAACGAAGACGTTGCATAAATGTATACACGCAGTAAGTTCAATGTCAACAATAATAAATTATTGCATATCCACTGCAAATGATTATATCGTACATTTCTCAGGAATGGAAGAACAGTTCTTCTGCAGAACGAATGCGCCTCGCATTTTCCGTAAAAAGAAAAGCTTGTTATTCGTATGCAGGTGGCTATTTGCAAACGTGAATATTTCACGCTCGCCGTACCATCTTCACAAGGGATATCTGGCACAGTTGTTCAAAGTTCAGATCGAAAAATCGGGAAGAAAAACTCGATATCAGAATTTGTCCCCGTCCGAAAGATGAATTTCGCTGGCCAGGAATTTATGAAGATCCGTACTGTTTGGAAATGGCGAGTTCTTAGAAGCGCACCATGAAAACAGATTTCCTCGAGGAAGGTGGAACGAATGGCGGGAACGCGGTAACCAGACATCTCGGTCGGCAGAGGAAGAGGAACCGGGAGATCCGGGAAGTTTATTTGTAGTCAGTGTTCTCGCGCGCGCGTTCAGCCCAGATTTTTTCGCGTTTTGGTTGGCGGCTCGTAAGTTTACCACGGTGAAAAAGGGAAGTGGCTCGTAGGATGCCGGTCTTTTCAACGCTCGAGCCAAGGTGATTCCTTTGACTGCATTTTCTCAGTCGGTGTTTCCTTCCGCGCCTGTTCCCGTGCTATTTCCAACGGAAATACAAAATTCAGCAGGAGGAAGTGGCTCCGTGATTACGTTGGAAAGGAACCAAGCGTCGATTTTCTTTGCGTGGAACATCGGTCTCGTTCAGTCATCGCGAACCGAATATTTTCCCTCGACGTTCTCGAGGATCGAAATGGTTGATAGCTAGCCCGGCCAGCTGTGGGTTTATCTAAGGACCCTTCACTCAAGTGATAGTGTCTACCTTTAGGGAGCAGATCACCTTGACGGCTCAAAGAAATCGAATTCTTTTAAGTTTTTAGAAAATTAATTTAATCTGCACAAAGTATTCGAATCGCAATCATCTTTGAAAAATCTATAGTTGAAGTACGGATGGTGTATGTATGTGTGTGTATTAACAGACAATTCAGTAATTCGATTCAGTAAAAACAGAGAATCGCAAAGAACAGAAGAATTGTAAAATTACAATCGTCAACGAATTGTAAAAAGAAGGCAGATCGAAACGAACGGCCGCAACAAACACATCTGTCGTTAACGTTTGGTTATCCGTGTGCCCAAATACGTTAATAAACCCGCTTTTCCTTACAAATCCTTATTTACTTTTTAACGCTTCCGGACAGTTTTCCCGATTAATTACAACGAGCCCGGTCGTCGAGGGTACTCGAATGATTTTTTCTCCACGACGCGACGGTGCTGAGAAAGTCGGTAAATTATATTCAGAAAGAGTGGCGCGGTAAATTAAATTATTTGATGCGCAGAAAATACAGCGGAGCCGTCGTATTTGCGAGTGATACCTTCAAGAACCTACCATGGTTAAGAGAAACCGCGTATAACTGCATTAGGTTCTGTGTACTCTTCTTCGAGTATAACTTCTCGTTTAGAACTTTATAAATTAATTTCTTCTCATTTTAATTCAATACCAAAACAAAATAGAGAAAACAGTATGTAGTTTATACAGGGTGCGGCCGGATGGGTGGTACAACCGAACAGAGGGTGATACTACATGTAAAAATAAGTCGAAAAAAAGAATAAAATTTTTTCGTTTGACGCTTCGCGCGCGTTTTCGAGAAGATCGAGTTTAAAGTTCCGCCAGGTACGCGTGCTTTAGTATATGCACAAAGTAGAATTGGTAGATCATGGTCAGACAATTCCTATGTAATAGCACGTGTACTCGCTTAATTTTTAAACTCGATTTTCTCGAAAACGAAACGTCAAACAAAAAAATGTTATTCTTTTTTTCGACTTATGTTTACATGTAGTACGCCCCCTGCTCGGTTGTACCACCCGTCCGGTCACACCCTGTATAAATAGTAAGAAATTAAACTTCCATTTTAAATATTCAAACTTAAAGTTGCCTGTACAGTAATAATATTATTTTTTCGAATACAGTGTGTTATCGACGCTTGAAGAAATTCGAATATTTATGATCGGGGTAGTGTATGAAGATTTCTTTCAGTTTCTGCTAGTATGTTACGGGTTATCGAACTTATGTTCATGCATCAAGATTATATGCCAGCCTGCTATTGACGTTGATTCAATATGACCCAGCAGAATCCGAGCACTCGATGTGCGAGGGGGCTGATAAAGTGACAAATTGCAAGCGGGATGGCCTAGCAATCGTTATTTTTCGCCCGATCGCAATATGTTCCTTTATCAGGCGACACTGGCCGACTTGAAGCATTTCGACAGCCGGCATTCCAGGAATTCGCGCTATCGTTGCCGTGATATGGAACCCGGTGACGTCTAACGCATGGCTAGAGTTCAATTTCGTAGTGTGCGTTTAGACTATAATTGAAATTCTTACTCTGACGCAGTAATTTGTGTGCTCTTTGTGACGCGGTATCGCTTGCCTCTCTTTGATCGACGTTCTTCAAAGTCGGGCCCGCGCAACCGGAAATCATCATTTATTGGTTCACCGACGATCAGTCGAAAATTCATCGTCCGCCGTTCGCGGTCTCGGACTTACCCCGACCATTTCAAGAACTGTGAAATTATTCAAATTAAATAGGAACGAAATCATTTCTACAAATTCAAATAAAATATGATGCAAGCACACATCGAAAAACAAAATTTATTATAACTTGCAATCAAAATATTGTGAGAGCAATGGTAGGGAAATTATTTATCGCGTTTTAATGGAATCGTACACGTTTATGGATGTCACTCATTCCAGGTAGACATAAATCATGAAAAGAAATTCGAATCCCTTAATTTCATAAAGATCAACAAAATAATAAAGTTTTTTTTAATGTGCTGGTGGTACTCTTTGTTCGGTGACAATTTTTATAATTAAACATTTTTTTTTAAAGCAATACAACCTTTTTATGAAATATTCAAAAAATGTAGCAGAGGCAAGTAATTAAAACCACGTTATTATTTTAATTGAAAATATGAGATTGTGTGTTGTCACAATCATGCGCTCTGAACTCGATGACAGAATTCGAACGTATTCTATGCAAAACAAAACACAAAGGTTCGCTGAATCACGTTAAAAATGACTTTGTATCGTTTACTTTTTCCTAGCACCATTAGCTCGACTCTTTTTGCATAAGAGACGATTAATGACGACGCTGTTTCCATGTTTTTCCGCTCTGTTCGTTTGACACAACTATGATCAACGGTCACCAGTCTGCTCGTCATTTGCTCATTAAACTCTAATCGCACGATCAAGGCCCCTTTCTTACCGAAGATGCTTCAGTCTTTCAACTTTTAATCGAGTCAGGTCGAAGACGAACGATCGTCAGCCTTAATCGTGTGGAATAATATCGTAAAGAGAATGACGGACGACGAATTATTTTCCCTTCTTTTTATGATTAGAACACACGGTTTAAACGCTATCAGTTCAACGTGCTATCAGTAATTATCAATTTTAAAATGAAACCTGCAATTGACTCGAACGTTATACAGGGTGTGGCTGGACGCGGGTGGTACAACCGAGCAGGGGGTGATACTACATGTAAAAATAAGTCAAAAGAAAGGAATAACATTTTTTTGTTTGACGCTTTGTTTTCGAGAAAATCAAGTTTGAATATGCAGCGAATACACTATGTATATGCGAATGTGAATCGTCTGACGCGTCTGACCATGATCTACCAATTCTACTTTCTGCATATACTGAAGCACGCGAACCTGGCGGAACTTTAAACTCAATTTTCTCGAAAACGAAGCGTCAAACAAAAGAATGTTGTTCTTTTTTTCGACTTATTTTACATGTAGTATCACTCTCTGCTCGGTTGTACCAACTGTCCGGCCACAGCCTGTATAGTGAAGCAACGATGTAAGAGAAATCCTCGAGTCCGTGCTATTTCTTAGATCGCGTGGTGCTACTATTTTTTTTTTTACCACGCCCACCGCTGCGAACGTAGGAAAGGACAACGCGTGTAAACACGGACTGCGACGTTACTTCGATGACGTAAAATCCGCTCCGGAGCCTGTCTGAACCTGCCGCGACAGACTCGCGCTGGCTGGCGGTGTGGGGGTAGCCAATTCTACGTCACCCTACTACGAGCTCCGGAGCCTGTCCGAACCTGCCGTGATTCTACGTCATCGACTCTCGGGAGCTCTAGTTGTCCAGCATATATATAGAAATTGTATTTTCTCTTTTTTCGCGATGTTCCCAAAGTAATTTCGAAATCAAATAAATGCCGGCGCTTCAAATTTCAAAATTCAACAAGCCGGTGCAGTGTACGCTAATGTTTGTATCGTTATTTCAAAAATAACGAACGATATTTGTGAATGCTAAACGAATCTGGGCCTTGTAAATGTTTGAGCTGATTCCTTTCGTCCTCTTTTTATCGAGCGGATTCAGATGATTCGATCGAGTAATATCCAATCAAATTCGAGATTACAAACCACAATATTTTATCGTTACACCTCGACGATTCGATGATCACGCGTTCCGTTGAAACGGGAAACGCAAAAATCGTTACATTATTCCTCGTCCGTTCGGCGAATGGGGTTTTTGCAGTCGTGTTTCAACTTTAAAACACCGCATTTCATTGCACCGCCCCTTCTCCGCTTATGGTAAAGCGATGTCAATGCTTTGTTCTCGCGTTAGTAGTTCATATTTCACTAGGAGATTTATTTCATCGGCCGGGGGCTTTTTTGCCTGCATACAGCCGACGGACGAACACTGACGGAAAAACATTAACCAACCCACCCGCGCCGTAATGCGTCGACGGTGTTGAAAGATGCAGTGTGTGTTCGTAGGTTGCCGCGTTAACCCGTCGCGTTCGCTATTTAGCTAGCCATTTGGTTTATCGGGCGAGCGCATTAATTTAAAGATGGCGTTCTGCGAGAACGGCGACGTACGGCGGAAGACCAAAATGGCGCGTAATGTAACCGTGCATTGTACTCACGCACCCATTAGCAGAGCAATTAACTATTGTTACCGTTACACTGCAGCTGCTTCTGCGTATTTTGAGCGTCATATGATATTTTATAACTATTAAAATGAACGACAGAAACCTTTTCACGAAAACTGCCAGTTACACTTGTTGAGGTTTTTCATTTTTTACGAGCAGAGTTTGCAACAAAAAATTCTGTAAAATACACCTTGGACAGAATAGGGCGATAATCAACTAATATTTAAAAATTACTAATAGTCTTTTTGAATGTTAGTCATTGCAAAATAGTCATTAGTCAAAACTTTTTGATCAACCTCTAAGGGCAGTTTTGTCCATCTTAATGATCAGGAAGAGGTCAATCATTATTAGCGATAGAATAGTAATGAGAGCTCTTTATCAAGGTGAACAAGACTTGTCCTAGTCTAGATGAACAAAACTACTGCCTCACCCTGTATACTCTCCCAGTTACACTAGTTTCGAATAAATTAGGATGCTAATCTCGAAGAGTTCGTCTTGGTATACATAGTGAAACTCGCCCTCTTTGGCTGCTAAAGAATCGAACGTCAGCGAAAGACATTCGAACTCGATATGCTGATTCGTTATCGTCACCGGCCTCGTTCGACGGAAAACAGACTGAGCTCGGTGAAGCTTGACACCATCGAACGCTTCCTTTGGCAGCTTGAAATTTTCCCCTAATATCGCTAACGATCTCGAGCAAGTTTGCCGAGTAGGGAAGATCTTGTGCCGATAACGCCCTCTGGCTCGTTGTCGAAGTTCATGGATCCGGCGGAGGGGAGTGGACGCGCCGGTGATTTTCTCGGTGGAAATAAGTCCCACCGCTGCTGGCGAATACTAGTAGCGCGAAGTCGACGGGGGAAATGTCACGGGTACACGAGTACGTATTCGCGGGCGGCAAATATTAGGTTCGCGAGATTTCGTGCGACGTCGACGACAGAACTCTCGTTAAGCAGGGAATGCGGCCGCGTCGCGGCGCGGCGTCGCTTTCAGCCACTTTACGCCTGGAACTTTTCGTTTATTAAGAGAAATTCGGAAACTTCCCGTTCTTTTGTTAGAACTTCTGACTGCCGGCGAACCGGCAACCAGAACGCGTAACTGGAGACGAAAGTCTCTTTCGCCGGAACAGCGTCCTGGCCGTTTTGCGGTGAAAAACGCTCTCGCGCTGCTTCGTGCCACTTAACACATTTCTTCCGATTCCTCTGAGAATTATTTCTCGACCGGTTTTTTTTCTGGCGCCGCACAATGCGGTATTTGGTCCGAAAAATCGGAAAAAACTATTTTAGCGTTTTTATGGGCTCATAGTCATAATATGATGTTGAATTCGTGTTAACACATTTCTTCCGATTCCTCTGAGAATTATTTCTGGATCGGATTTTTTTCTGGCGCCGCACATTGCGGTATTTGGTCCGAAAAATCGGAAAAAACTATTTTAGCGTTTTTATGGGCTCATAGTCATAATATGATGTTGAATTCGTCTTAACACATTTCTTCCGATTCCTCTGAGAATTATTTCTGGATCGGATTTTTTCTGGCGCCGCACAGTGCGGCATTTGGTCCGAAAAATCGGGAAAACCTATTTTGGCGTTATTTATGGGCTCAAGGTAATAATATAGTAGGTTGTTGAATTCGTCTTAACGTCAGCTATAACATTACGAAATCAAAAACGCATTTTAATGCTGTTCAACTTTTGTTCAAAACAGTTTTTCCTCGGGCTGTTCCTACAAGAATATTACTGTGGAAAGATTTACGTACCTTGGAGAGTGTAGTGGGATGTGGATAAAGGTTGACGAGGCAGCTCTGCCGTCTGAGTCGGTAGTCCCAGCGTGTCTCTAGATGCGGAATTTCCATAGTGTCGCAAATGCTTTGCACATGCGACGCGGTGTGCGCGCTCTGTGGCCCAAAAATCGCCGCAACTCCGCTCCGAAGCAAGTGACACACTGAAATCAAACACGTCGTATTACGTACACTAGCTTGCAGCCGGTTATTTGCTCTTTCAGTTTGTTATGAGCAATTTTGAGGGCGTGCAAACAGACCGTTTCGGATTGTCGTCAAAGGAGATACAGACGAATGAGCCTTCCCTATGCAGACTAAATTGTACCAACTCTCATCCGTCCTTCATGTCAATTTAACACGCGCGTCACCGTTTCACAAAAAGCAACACGCTGTGCGCATGCCGCATTATTATATTTACGAATAAACTGCTGATCTTAATGCAATGTAAACATCTCCTGGATCAATTGTCTCAGGTTCTTTCTTTTTCGTCTGTTTTAGTGATGAGAACATTTTTGCAGTTCGTATCATTTTATAAAAAGGGGGAAACTTTATATCTATTGTATACTTATACAGCAGGGAGTGATACTACATGTAAAATAAGTCGAAAAAAAGGAAGAACATGTTTTTGTTTGACGCTTCGTTTTCTGAGAAAATCGAGTTTAAAATTTCGCTAGGTTCGCGTGCTTTAGTATATGCAGAAAGTAGAATTGGTAGATCATGGTCAGACGCGTCAGACGATTCCTATGCAATAGCACGTGTATTCGCTGCATTTTCAAACCCGATTTTCTCGAAAACGAAACGTCAAACGAAAAAATGTTATTCTTTTTTCCCAACTTATTTTTACATGTAGTATCACCACCTGCTCAGTTGTACCACCCGTCCGGCCACACCCTGTATATTCTCCAATAGCTGTACATTAACAAAATCAAAGTAGAATTTTATTTCTGTTTAAGCCTGATACGTTCCTCGTGTCAGACTGACACAATTTTCCCGAAATAAGTTATACTGTTCTGTTATTTGTAGGTCAATTTAATATTATTAAATATGTGAATTATTAAATATGTGAATGTTAAGTCATCACTTTGTCAATTTGACGCCGAGGAACGGATGAGGGTTAAAGGAAATTATAGTAGCATACATATTTAGTAGACTTCGTTCAGAATCTTCATCACGAGTCAGACACGATATTGCAGGGGAAGAGATTAACAACAATAGTTACCTTATTGTTTGAAAGCTGAAGGTTTATACAAAAAAGTTGCTGCATCGTTTCGACATTCTCGTTACATTTATATCACAATTTACGGCTCGCCGTCATCTGTATTTGTTTAAGCGAACGGTAAGAGAGAAGGATCGTTTTCATTCCGCTCACATCCGCCTGAGACGTTTCCGCTATGCAAATGGGAATTAATTCGAAAATCAGCGGTCACGCGAAGCAGGCATCCGCGTTATAAGGTTAGAATATTGAATTAGAGCCCGTAACTTCCGAATCAAGGAGCTGGAAAACTTTTCCTGAATTTAACGTAGCCGGAAGTCCAACTTCGCTGTCGTTGACACACTAGTTAGCGGGAATCTTTAACTTTCTGTTTCTGCTTTTATCTTTTCTTCCTCGAATGTGAAATCTAGCCGGTGCGGTGCTGAAAGAGCCGCATGAATCAAAGTGACAAATTGTGCTTGAGCAACTTTCAAAGGAATATCACTTTCAATTCGATAATCTGGGGCGGCGGCGGGTGAATTCCGTCGTATGATTTATTCGTTGAAATGTTCACGTTACCGGCGGCAAGCTACATTTTATTGAAGGCTCCCGCTGTTCAGGAAGGACACTCGGTACGAGGAGAGTGATTCGCGAGCGTAATTCATGATTATGTTTCAAAGAGCTCAAACTTCCCGAACGTGGAGCTATTGCTTGCCCGCCGGTATCGATTAATCAGACAAACTCCTGACAACTTTCGGCATACTAACTTTCCACTATACCCCGTTTCCCGTTTCCCGCGGACTTGTACAAACGTTGTCGCACATGACAACCCAACTGTCGTGCTCGTCAAGACTTTTGCCAGATAAATCCACTGTCGCGGTTTTAGTGACACCCTTTCCAAAGTACAAGTTAAATTCCGGTGAATTCAGGGTATTAGACGTCTCTGAGCTGATCGCATTAATACGTTTAATATGTCTCGGTACAACGGCGCATTTTACCCAGCCACGAAACAACGAATTATTCAATTCAACAATTAGCCGAGAGAGATAATATTATGTCGTAATTGAATTCCTCCCTCGTTAAAAGTGCCTCTGAAAACTCTGTTTCCCCGGCACCAATGCGAGCGCACTAGGCAACAAGGCAGCAGCCGGTTTCTCTGCAACAACATTAATTTTTCCTCTTTTCCCGACTTCGGTGGTTTTAGAGGATTTCGTGAGATCCCCGAGCTTCGAGACCAGTAATCTTTCAAGTAGACGGACTTAGTCACGTTTGGATGAATAATTAGGGTAGCACGAGGCATCGATGCCGGGCGGAGCTTAATTATTCAATTACGGACAGGCTGCGAGTGTTTATGCAAATTTAAATTCGCCGGATAATTTATGAAAACAGGAATTAGATGGCATCTGATTATCTCAACTAATGGCTTTAATAGTCGAGGCACAAATTCGAGTTCCGAATTCACGGTGGCGTCGCAGAACTCAATTATACGGAGACTTTATAAATTTGCAAATCGACTTAAGTGTGGCGTGAAAATTGTTTCTTCCAAATTATTCTAGTTTGTTGGAGACATAACCTGGTTGAATAGTCTTTTTGCTTTTTTTTTGTATTTGTAAAATTGAATCTACTAAAAAATTTCTTCAAAAAATCATTATTTATTTATTAAGACATGTTCGTCTCGAGAATCTCAAGAAGATCAAGAAACCTATTAATATTCTAATTCTAATATTCCAGAGCCCAATCGACTTTAATTCGAAAAAGCCGATTTTCACCTTTGAATTTAAATTCTCACTTGGAATAAAAATGTTTCGTTCGCACGGTACGAATCGTCCGGTGGGAAAGTTTGTACAGAATATCCCATCCGCTACTTTTCATCTCCGTATTATGAATATGTACGGGACTCGTTATGTGTGAATGTTGAAAAAGTTCGAAACGCGGTCGACAAGGACAGCGTCGCTTTCAGAATAATACAATATATAAAATCAAGATAAAACTATCCGAGTATCTCTAGAGAGGGAGAGAGAGAGAGAGAGGGACACACGAAAGGACAGAAATTACGAAACGATGCAATGTAAAGAGAAGGAGCGCGGCACAATGCACGTACCATCGGGATAATGCATGTTGGCCATTTCAGATGGAACGATCCTTTCGGATGGAGACTCCGGCGACGCCATTAAAAATTATTCAGGCATGCAGCGACCGCAAGAATTTGTGAATTCCACCGCGACCGTACGTAGGAAACGCAGTGAGACAGGAGCGTGGAGATATAGCACGTCACCGATAGGAACAGCTTTATATACGAGGCTTTTGATCATTCATTCCGCGAAAATCCACCTAATGTCCCCTACAGGCTTGATTTTATACCACGGGAGGATCGACCGAGGGGGTTTCGGTGCCTCCCCTGTGATACTTACGTACATCCTCTCAATCGGAATCTCTATAATCGGCCCGCAAAGTCAGCTTTCCAGAGCTGAAACCTCAAAGTAATACCGGACAACGCTGGCGGCGTTTTATGGTTGAAGTATGATATGCGCTATATTGAAATTCCAGATGCAATTTCACTGGACGGCCTCGGGCGAGGCAGCCTGCTCGTAGAAAAGGTATAGAGCTATTCTATCTAGTCCTAGCAGGCTAGGAAAAATCGAAGGGGAAAAAAATGGTGATTGCCCGGTCGAGCCACGGCAAACATATTCTTTAAAGAAGGATCGTCCCCCGGGAGGAATTAATACGATGGAGAGGAAATTTCACTTGATGGGACTGTATCGGAGTATTACGAATTTATTTCGTTCGAGAAGGACTCGCAGGGAACACAGACCTGTCCGTAGTCAAACGAACGAGATCCCAACCGTTGTCAAAACTCGCTCTCCTTCGGTGTAAAAAATTCACGGTGTTTTCCCCGTGGAAACAGAAAAAGAAGGTGCCTGCAGAAGGAAGTTTCTCTCGCTCACGCGAGATATTCCTCTTTGTCCAATAACGGCGGAAGCATCGAGGAACGAGGAAGTACTCGAAATGCAAAAACGGACGGGGAAAATGTGTTTCAGCATTTTCGGCGTCATCCAACCAAGTTCTTCTTCTTTCTACCGAGCAAGCGCGGAAACAGATGCGATACTTCGAGATATTTTGCAGCCGCCCGTGTCTCGCTACAGAACCAGAGATAAAGAGAGAGAGAGAGAGAGAGAGAGAGAACGTAGAGTCTCGGAGTATTTCATAGAAGCAGCCGAGTGCGTATTTCGCGGTCTCTGCTGTTGCTTGCATCCGGTTGGTATCATCCTGGATTTGCAAGCGGATAGGATTATCGCTTGCTAATGTATCAAAGCCACTTGGCAAGTTGTGTGTACCCCGAGAAACGCCAGACCTTCTCTTTTGTCTCGTGTGAAGCGGTTAATACCTTGGTTTCCCATCAGGCTCCGCGTATAGGGCAATTAACAACGGTTTCTAATTGCAATCGATTCCATTGTAAGGACAGCTTTAAGAACCAAAACCTCTTCCATAATAAAGCATAAACTTGCAGGTGACTCCCGTCGTAAGTAAGCTGGCTGTGGATCTCCGTGCAAATTCAAGTTTATAAAGTGTCATATGTAAAGTAGATTTTTTTTATTTCTTCGAAGGTTGTAACAATATATTGTCATCGTAAAAATACGTGAATTCTTATATGCAATCTTGAATAAGAAATCTGCTTTTTTCGTACATTTTTTACCGTGGGTTTTTCAAACCAAAACATCGGAAAAAGTCTATAGCGTGTATCAGAACATCTGCAATGTGTGCCGAGATTTTTAGCAGAATTTTTGCATGGGATTAAATGCGAAAAATAGGAGAAACCTGGGTGATCCGAATATTTTCTGTGTCTATATTCCTAGTCGGGATAGAATGTTGAAATTTGCCACGAAATGTTTTTTTTTTGCTCTGTAAGCTTATCGAAGTTCATATCGTACAGTTTTTGTAAAGTAATCTGTGAAAACAGGAATGTATTCTTTTTCATCGACATCGGCGCTTAACGTACTGTTGCATCGCTAAAATAAATTTGCTAATACAATTTCCAACTAAATGATCATCGCTCGACGCAAGAACGGAATAAGATTCAGCCTGTGATTTAGCATGTAAAGCAAACGAAACGCAAAGCCCGTGAAACCAAGGAAGTTCAAGTGAAATTATTATTTCTTATACTCTCCGAGTGCTTCCTCTGAGAAGACACAGTTCTTCTCGTGGAAGCGATATATGTCTTTATCCTCCCGAGGCTTTTCTCTGTCGGAACCATTCGAGCGTTTTAGTATGTCTGCCGGTCGACTCGCTGTCCTTCCTGCTTCCCAGACCTCATCCAGACTACCGGTACTCTTTCCTTATTCAAGATTAGAGCCGGTAGTCCGCGTACACCAACGTTTCCAATCCCTCGAGCTCCCTTTATCCACTGTATTTTCGTCCCCGCCCTATCCGGTTTTAAGAAGCACTGGCCCTTAAGAGGGGCACGCCACTCTGACGCTTTAAAAAAAAAACAGATTTCCTTTCTTATCCAATTTTGTGCAAGCGATTTTCCAACATTCAGACTTGCGACAAAGTTACAGTGTTTCCAATCTTCTTTTCCGTTCTTCTCGAAACTGACAGGAAAATCCAAAAAACATGTATCCGATATTTTTATCCATAGATCAGAGATACGAGTTTGTAGAAAAATCGTGAGAAACATTGCAAGTAACGCAATTGCAAGATACTTTGGTTTTTATAGATTTTTTCCCGCTTTTTGGTCATTTGGCACGTGAGCGCCAGTGAAAACGCTGGTGCGGTGCTAGTGTGGTGCGTTCTAGTGAGCGACGACCTTTATAATTCCATCCACTACTTGAATAGTATATTGTTGTACACTTTTGTTCACTGAAACGATCACTTGAATAGAAAATTTAGCATTGAAATAGATTTTCGATCGACCGAGCCTTTCATCAAACATAAAAGGTACGTAACCCCTGAAAATCGAAGATCAATCGTTTCTTTCGGTTAGAACTCTTGAGGGAGCCCTTAATTCTTATTCTCCGCGGTGAAGGGCACGGTTTGTAAATTCCGTCCCGTCTCAGCCCGTTCTATGGAATTTCATCTGCGCCGCACCGCCGAATGGTTTCCAAGCCGATAGCCCGGCTGAGATACGACACGCTCCGGTCTCGCCGCGTCCCACAGATTTCCCGCGATGCGATGGTATCGCGGCGAAGATCGATAGTCTGGAGCCGCCGCGTCGTGGCCACCGACATAAACTGTTCCTTAAATATCCTTAACATAATAGTCAACGATACCGGGCCCGCGAAAAACACCATCGCTTCCGGCCAGTGGATATCGGTGCAGTTAATGGGGTACTTTATTTTACGAGGATGGAAACCGGAGAAAAGAGCGTGGGACCTAGACATTTATAGCTTCTACGCTATTGAGTCCCGATCACTGGTCTCGAATGGGAAAAACGCGGACGCGAACACCAACACAGTAGCTCTATCGCGCTTTTCGATTCGATCCGCCTCGCCTACCCTCGCGCGAGGCGCGTCGCATCGCGTCGTCCTAGCTCGATTCGGAACAATGCGTATCGCCATCAAAAAGCCGATCAACCGTGCTCACTGAAAAAGTAGTCTGCGTCGCTCCCCCGTTGTTTACCTATTGCTGTACCGTCTCGCTTTTCCCACGGGCGTTTCCCGTGCTGTTCCCACTGAAAATTCCGTGAGGCAAAGGTGCTCGGAGCATCCAGTCCAAAAATTCCACGAGCGTTCGTTCGTTCACGAACGCGGATACATATCGTTGCGCATCGGGAACAGAGAAAAGATCGGTGTACCGACACTGACAACACAGTACCAACGCTACGTCGCCAGGTAACGATCGTTCGGAAAACGGCGCGGTGACAAATGGCGATCCGCTCGTCAACGGCCTGTCAAAGTCTTAGCCCCGTCCGCAGCCCCGCTAATTGGCGAACGGTATTTTATTTTCGCTGACGAGGAACGCAAGAGAATCTAGATCCCGCATGCTACTCTAACTCTGCAATGGCGCTGTGATCGACGAGGTTTCTTTTCAGTAATGTAAAATGAAATAATGTGTTGGGCGGCAAGCTTAAATTTCTGATGTCAATGTCATCTGAAAGTCATAGTTTAGTAGGTCGTTGAATTCGTATAACCCTTCGAAGTCAAACATATACAGGGTGTCATTTAAAAAAGTCAAGTTACGTGCCATACGCTGTATAATTGATACTTTGATTTCATGAGGTACAAAATTTAAAAAAAAAACAGGAGTTGTGACGGTGTCCTTGTGCATGATGATGCATTGAGCGATGTGTATGTATTAACAAAAATTGATATCACATATTTTTGTATAACTTGGCATAGAATAAATTCTTCTGAAAATTATCGTCATTCGATTATCTGAAAATTGCGTGAGCTAAGCAGTTCCCATAATCCCGATCCGGGCGTGTTTCAGACTCGTTTGTCGAACAAGTTTTCATATTCCGGCTATTCGAAGTGTTGCTGGGATAAACGAGTACTAAAACCGGTCGCGATAAAGCGAATTTTAGCTGTTATTCCTGATACTTCCGGTGGCGGGGGACTGGGGATGGTAGCGTTCGCGCAGTTCCGTGACACAGGTGGAACTTCTATATCGCCGCAGCATCCGCGGTCCAGGGAAGGTATATCGCGCGGTGCGGTTTATGGAAATTTACACGTAAAACCGCGATAATTTTATAGTACGGGTCGGGAAGTGTCGCTAAGCGAGCCACCTTTCCCTCCGCTCGCGTCCCAAAGTTTCAGCCACGCAGGCCCATTTCCGCTAGCCATTTATGGTCGACGAGCAAATTCTGATTAAATAATAGCAATTAGCAGCGGCGGGGCCGGCCGATTAGATCGCTCTAGATTTAATACGGCGCATAATTAATCGTGGTTGAACGTCCTGCGGGAAAATTGAATAACGACTAATTTTCCGCATAATCCCGCCGACGCATTTCATCAGTAGATATATGTATTTGCGGCCCGCAAAAGTTTTACGATCTCGTAAATTTTTTAAACGTTCACCGTGACCTCTACTCTGCTATGCGCATGTTTATCGATACTTAGTAGTGTGCTTGCAAACACACTGGTCTTATGGTAAATGGATTTGTAGGCGAAACATTTGGAATATTCATTACGTTTTTTTTAGAATAATAGTTTTAGTGCGCAGTGGATGGAGGAATAGTTTGAGTGTCGGCCGAAGTTATTTAAATATTTATCGACTGTTTTCGGTAAAAATATTTTTATCTCCGGCTGCTTTTTCTTTATTATCATTTCATATTTGCGTCCTACAGTAAGAGCTCTTTTCAATAATAAAGTGTTAAGCAATTTCGTAATAACTGGTGATGAAGAAGTATTTATTGTAATCCATTTATTAAAATATGCCCGACATTGACAGTTATCCGCGAACACCTCGCAAAATGGAGATTACAAAATGTGGACGTCCTGCATGAAAATAAATGGCGTTGATAAAACGGTTCACAAACACCAGTGGCTGTTGAAAAAATGTTGCAAGGTAAATAACGGACGACTATCCCCCGTCTCTTGCGAATTAAACAACTCCGTGTATTGTCATCGACGTCAACGGCGCGATCACAATTTCTCCAAATGCGAAATCGAATCAAGATAAAATCTAACAAAAAAAAAAAGAACAAACAATGCGCATCGATGCTTTATCGAGCTCGAGCCCGCGCTGCTCGAAAAATTACACCTGAAACACGAACGATCGAGCCCGGCCCGCAGACCCGATATCTTTCCGCACGCTCGAATAAATACAGTAACCGGAATAAATTCAATTCTGTTTCGTTTTGCCGTTCCCTGTAACAGGGTCCATCCAATTCCTCGCATCTCCGTATCTAAGATCTATTTACGCTGAAAACGTTACCCGCCCTCGTCTCGTTCTGTCGACGTTACAATGCGAATCGAAACGGAATCGATCACGCGTTCTCGACGATGATCAGAGATCTCGGCGAGGCGCGTTCGTTTATCCGCGAACGCGGGATTATGCTAATTCCGTCGACACAATGAACGACAGCCGGTTTCATATCCATGCGCACCGAGGAAACGCTGAAAGCTAAAACAAGAGTAACAGGATAGAGCACAGTGTAGAACGCTAAGCAGATTCTCCAGTGATTTTAATCCTTCTGCGACGAGGGCTGAATTGTCCTTTAATCTTCCCTTCGCCGTGCTTTTTTCCGAGCAACCCCCTTTTACGCCCCCAATCAAAGAAAACCATTTCTTTACGCGACTATCATTACTTTTTTCTTCGGACGAATTCAAGCTTCCGTGTGTGTGTGTGAAATAATTCATGAACTTGTAATACAACTGAATCCAGTTATTAGATCTAGGATATTTAATAATTAGTATTTCGATTACATCAAACAGCTAGGAAGCAGAGAACATTTTCGTTCAATTTGCATTACATTGTTTCACTTATTCTCGTACAATGATATCCATAATTTGTCAATATTAATCGCAGCTCTCTGCAATTTGTATAATAAAAAGAAGGATAAATCTCGTTGCACAAAGAAAATGAAAATTGCAGTTTCGATAATTTAGCAAGGTGACTATTTGCCAACTTCAAGATTGAATATTCTGCTCAGACGATTTGAATCCGTTATCCAAAAATACGAAGAAATTTATATGTTCTTAGCAAATAACTTTGTTAACCGGAGTCCTCGGTTAACATTAAAAACCTCGACGTACTTCGGCTTCCCTCGGTGAAAGGGATCGATACCAGCGCGGAGAACGCGTCCTTCCTTAAATGAAGCGGACATTGTCGCGCAAAGACGTGCTTTATCTACTGTCGCGAGCGATTCTTTGCGATAAGCCGGCAACGTCGATGAGAAATCGAATGCTCCGGGGAGCCTTCGAGATGAAACTAATTCCCTCACGGCCGTAGCTGCGATTCGATGCTTTGTAAAGCCTCGAGACGCGTCTTAAATAGTCCCAGCTGCCGCAGGAAATGACAGCTTGAGAAATATAATGCTTTCTCTGAAAGATGAATCGGGATATTCGCTTTATTTCAGAACAGAAACGGCGAATCTATATTTGAGAACATCCAGAGTCGTCTAAAAATGTCGAAAATATAAAATGTTTAATCTACAACATAAGAAGCTTCATTGAATAATAATCAACGTAGTATACGCTTTATTACTTTATGGCTAAATATCCAGTTAAATCAACTCAGTTTTACGAGATACCGAATTGTAATGTGTGATAAAGCTCCGGTGGGTAAACAGAAATTAATGAACTCTGAAATTTCAGTTGCGTTCAGCCGAAATTTGTTGCACGTTCTCGCCTCATCGTTGCATAATTAATTCGCAAACATTCAGCAGCTGTACCATCCCAGACGCGGTAGCTTAAAAAATGAAATTGCCAGAGGATCACTTCCGGTGTAGTATCAATATGTAACGATCTTGCTTTCGCGGAATTATGAACAGGGGAGTAACATTTCACGTTTCGCCAGTTTCTTGCCGGAGTCTTCCGCGTTTCTCCCAACGAAAATTGAGCTCGCGTTGCAATTAAAATTTAAAATTCCATTACGCAAACCTCTTTCAGTCGATGACCGGCCGCAACGTGAATATTGTATCGCTGGTTTGCGAAATGTCTTTTATCCTTGATCCGAACTTGATGCATCAATAAACTGTAACTCTCTGATTGCATTTCTAAAAGAATTTCAGGGCGCCTCGATGCGCATTTGAAGAGTTTTTACGAGCGTGCCCGGAGCGAGGCAAAGACGTCAGAATTTCCCAGTTTCAATGAAAAATTCCCGATCTCCCGTTCCGGCTCGAATGGAAGCATATTTGACAGGGATTTATTTAGACATGCCGAAATGGAGGCGGAGCAACTGTAGTTTGGAAACCGCGGATTCGCGGGTACCTCCATTTCACGCGTGTTCATTGAGACACGAACGCGAGCGGGTGCTCCCTCCCTCTCTCTCTCTGTTTCTCTCGACGCTTATCAGAAGCTCGTAGAAAATTCGGCGGACGGTGCAATAGCAGGGCAACGAAACACCGTGAAAAGCTTGATCGAACCATTCTCTCGGAAGCAATCGCAAGAAAAAGCGAAACGAGGGGTGCTCGTTTCACGTTCGGATCCGACGACGCGAACAAGAGACGTCGAGCGTTCAGAAAGGGGTTTCTGCCAGCTCGCACAAACGAAACAGTTGCTGCAGGATGAAACGACGACGGCGACGCGACGTCGTGATACAAAACTGTGAGAAGAAAACCCCGATTTAAGGATCAAGAATCAATCTTTTGGCGTTCCCAGGGAAACGAAATTCCTTTTACAGGTGTGTAACTTTGAAGTAATCCATCAATCTAGCTCAACTTACATTGATTCAATAAAAATAACGTTCTCTTCTTGCTTTCGACTAAGATAAGTCAAGACTTCGATCTTTCAGAACAGAATAAACCAAGTTTTATCGTAACATTTCCTGAGGAACTAGTCGTTCCTCGAACAATTTCGGTCTTATCTGCCGCGCCATTAGAAAGATTGGAAGTTACTCCGAAGACATTTCCCCAGCAGTCGATGTCATCGCGTTTGACCTTCGACGTCATTTGCTCTACTTTCGATAAGCAGATATATTATGTGTATTAACTTCTGACAGTCTGTAATTATTTTACAGCAAGTGCGCTTATAATTAAACGTGCAAACACACGCTTTCAAAATTAAGTAAATCACTTAAAGGATCGGCACGAAGATGCGCAGCGGAAGAATAACCGGCAGAGAAGTCGAATAATCCTCTGGCCGTGGACAATAGTGCATGTTTCGGACAGCCACTTGCCTCTCATCACACTAATCAGCTTTTTAAAAATATAGAACTCTCGTTCCGCTCTCGTTAAAATTCCTCTACGAATTTGCTCCGCCTTTGTGTTTCCTGTACAGCACATTATCATCCCTGGAACTCCTTCTCGAAAAAGAAAAAAATTCGAGAATGGTAGAGCGAAAGACTAAGAGAGAGAGAAGTGGCTAGTTCAGTGTGCAGAGCAACGAGGTCGCAGTTACTTCCCTCGGACCGGAACCTTGTAACCCGTAAAACTTACTCGCAGTTCGCGGCGGTAAAATTAAAAGTCGCAACTTTATCGGTAATGGTGGGTGGGTTGAAAGGGGGTGAAAATAGGGGGGTGAGGAAAGGGGTTCAAAGTTGCCCGAGGCAAATTCGCCGGGGTGATCGTTATTTTTACGTTCACGGTGAAGTTTCAGCAGCGACGCGCGAAATAAGGGGGCCCCGGTCAGACGATTCGAGGGAAACTGCTCGCAATTAGGCGGCGGAACGATGGACATTTGCGACGGGAAAAGTTGCCCCTCCGGTTGGAAGAAACTCCGGTAACGCGATCCAACGATAGGCTGGACTGTCGGCACCGGGGACCTGTTTAAACCCTTTCAAACGGAGAGAGAAAGAGACCACCCCGGAGACGTCCCGTGTTAATGCGTTAAGCTAATTCCCGAAGTTTCAGTCGGCGCAAAAACTGCAGCCTATACGATAAGCCCCCGCGAATTTCACCACTCGTACCTGCCGAATGTGGCGGAGAACGAGGTCAAAAGTGTTTAATTCACGTTCATCATGGCTGTTGCCGCAACCTGTGGATACACAGTTAAAATTGCAGTTGGTTTATAGACACGTTCATGCCGTAACTATGTAAATATTTATGATACAAATTTGAAGAATTTAAATATACAGAATTTAAATATTTGAATGCGAGAATTTAAATATTTGAATATAAGAATTTAAATATGTTATTTTCAACCTATTAAACATATTCAACAAGAAATTAAATTTTTATTTCATCCCAGTTTTTTGCAATTCATGTAACAAATTTTCATTTTGTATAAAGATCTAGCAACAGTCTAGTAATTAATACATCCGCATTCGCACAGGTCATTCTTTAACGTATTAACACCTTCAGCGCCATTTACAGTTCATTAAAAAATATTCTTGTAACCAACCCTCTCGCACCTCGTAGAGTCTAATAAAATTTAGTTCACTCAACAGATCGTAAAAAATCGATTTTCACGTTAGGAAAAAAGATTGTGTTTCTAGCCGAAAGTCGAATTTCGAAGTCACGCGAAGGGGGCGGGAGCAATGTTGGAGTCCAATGGCGAACGAGGAAATTCGATACGAGCCGATCGACCAGAAGTGACTGCCTGCGAGTGGCCTGGCCCTCTCGCTGAATTATGTACTCTCATATGTGGGTCGAGCTGATATACGGTATGCTCTTTTGGAACGCTATTCTCTTTTCATTGCGGCTCGTGCGCGCTTTACCGCGCCGTAAGGCTCGCGAACACCCGGAGAAAATGGCACGTTCTTACTGGCCGAGTGATTCTAAAGTGGACTCCGAATGATACCGTAAATCACTGTATTCAAACATTTTTATCACGGCGAATTATAACGTTCCCGGGCTGTAAACAGGGATCTCGCAGAGCGGCAGCGTTTACGTTCCGCCAGCCATCGTTTCGTTGTCTAATACGTTGGTCCGCGTGCCGTGTGTCTCTCTGTTCTCTTTGTCTGTGATTCTTTTCAACCGACGATATATTGGATACTACCTGGAGCAGCGTACAGGGAGCAGACACGTAATTACGGCGATCGCCACCGAGGAAAGTAGCCCATTCCCGCGCGATCTACTTTTCACCGGCGAGCATAATCTTAAGGCAGCAACGCGGAGCTAGCCCTTTATAGCCTCTGCTACCTGTACTTACGTTGCTTCCTATTCCGTTTAACGATCTCCCATGGCGCAATATCCTCGGCGACGTGGTGTCGCCGTGGCCGATTTCAGAGATGACAACACTGTAATTCGCGAGTACGTTCGACGACGCCTCGAATGCGAATTGCCTCCGAATCAGATCTCCCCGGAATTTATCACGATGAAGACTTGGATTTATCCCCTGACCCGCTGATAAGCTACACTGTATCTTCGGCAGCCAGAAATTTTTACCCTTTTCTTCTGCAATCCTGTAAATTTTGGCGAGACATCGCCAAAAATCTAAGCTTCAATCCTAGGAGACCAGTGGCTCAAAAGTTACGAGTGTTTAAAGTTGAACGATTTGATACTCAAGTTGACTTGATACTCAAACTGATCTCCTAGAATTGAAACTTGGATTTTTGGTATTTTCTCACCGGAATCTACTGAATTACATAGCAAAAAGGCAAAAACTTCTGGTTGCCGAAAGTACAGTTGAACCCGCTGATAGAGCTAATAGCTAGAAAATGCTGAATATCATCGGTTTAATCGATGCGGTCGACGTTTACTTTAATTGAAAATGTCCAGGAGGCTTTATAGTTGTGGCACGCAGCGTATAGGCTGGCTAAGCCAGACCACAGGGTACATTCCTCGATGATCTCTCGTTGGCAGAGGACGCCGGCTGAGCGACAGAGGGTTATGGCGGCTTGGAGAATAAAGAGACAGGGTCACCGAATTCGTTATTGGCGCGCGTGCCTCGTAACTTTGATTGGGGGTTACAATGGCACGAATGATAAGACTTTATTGGTAAGAGAGGCAGTGAACCGTCCCGTCGAACGACTTCCTGTACTCATAACGCGTCGTACGTATCCAGGGATAGGGGTGAGCATATCGCCGACAGGGGCTCACGGTCGTCGATCTAATTAGAATAAAATTCCCGTTAAGTCCCTATCCGCCGGACAGATTCAATAAATGTGCCCGTTGATTTCCAATACAATGCGGACGATAATATCGTCGCTAGGGAGCCACAGGGATGCAGCGGTTTGGGAAATAGGGTGCTTCCAGCTTGATGCAGCCATCTACTTTCGGGAAGAATAGCCGCGCCATTACGTTGATCAATTTTTCCTGTCCGCCCAGTGATCGGGCAAACTTCCGCTAATCGGGCACAATTCCGCTAATGGATTTCTCAGTACCCTTTTACCCACAAAATACCCCAGAGCAAATACCCTTACTGTCAACAGTCAAAAAGATTTTCCTAACACCTCAACCGGGCTGTCCGGCATTGTGCAGTTCAATCTTGGTTATTATAATTGAATTTGGAGACGAGAAATTATCCAAAAATACAGGATGCGCCATACGTAGGTACCATATACGCTAACACAATTGTTATTTGTAAACATTTCGAGGAGTATACTAGCTCATTCGACAGCTCATTTGATACCATTATTCGCCATGATTAAATTTATGAATAATGAATAATGACCATGAGTAACGCCAGCAAAACGCAACAAAATATCTAGATGCGTAGTCGTATACTTCCGAATAATACAAATTACGCCTCGTAAACGAAAAAATAGGACTTTTGACTATTTCATATAGGACTATTTTTTCGTTTACGAGGCGTAATTTGTATTATTCGGAAGCATACGACAACGCAAATTAGATCGATCTTTTATCTAGCGTTTTTGACTACTGAAAAACCCCGTGTTCGTATTATTGAGAAATGAGAAGGCGAATCCCGCACCCTTGCAATCCTGGAAACCAGTCAACCGCCCCAATGTTTGTTTAACTGAAAATTCGCTGATAATGGACTCTGTTACGAGTTTATATATCCGACGCTGTACATGATCCAATTCGCGTAAACAACGTTTTACTACATTTGTTTCAAGTATTGTTCGCTACATTCATAGCAAGATATTGCATTATTTGCAGCTCGTACGCGCTCAGAGCAGGTACAACCGTAGCTTCGGGGCAGGCTTGGGTACAGATTGCCGGGTGGGTCATTGTTCTGGCACAATCGAAATCAAGAGCAATGAAACGACGTCTATTCGCAGCATTGTACACAGAAAAAGAGAGCAAGACAGGTAGTCTCCTATAGCTAATCTTCTGTCGCTTCCTCTGACATCATCGCCGCCGTGGGCAATCCATAGTGCTCTCGGACCGAAGAGTGCTTGTTGCTCATGCCTGTTCTAGAGGAAAATTGACCGCGAAGCAGCAGATCTGTTCTGTGGAAATTCTCACGGCGAAGAGAGCACCCTTACCCGATTCATAGAGGGTTACACTATCAAAAGCAATTTTCTTCACGTATAAAATTATGCAACACTTTTCATCACAAATAAAAAATAATTGATGAAGAATCAGAAAAGATAAATATAAAATTTTGCAGGGCCCTTCAGATACCTGATCCAACAAATTGGAGGCAAAATCTCGTTAGCCATAAAATCAAAACATGGAATTTTACAATACATGTTCCAGATTAATTTTCACATGCGGATCATTATTTTGGGTTATGGCAAAAATATTTTCCGGAATAATACTGAACAACGAGAGAGGCTGCTGCACGGAAAAGCTACAGCACCATTTGCAAAAATCAACATGAAAATCAATTTACAACCTTCACAAACGAGAAACCTTAATCACTGACATACAATCTGAGAGAACATAGGCAGAACGTATATCACTATTTCTGGAAACTCTGACTAGCACAGTAGTCGATTTTTACTAGTTCAACTTCGTAAGAGAAATTTGCAAAACGAATTTGCAAATGTGTCTTCAATACGGTACGGCGCAATTAAAGAGAATTTGAAAGGCATAATACAGGACCACGAGAGTAAACGAAATGAACTAAATGGTCATTCCACTATCGAATGCTAATGTGATGTCATACATCTCGATCATTATCAAACTTGAATTTTGTCCAGCTAGATCGTGGAAATAGCCCACTGTGCATCGTTTCAAGATTCGGAAAAATTCGTTAATTCTCAACAGGTTCCTGAAGTCTCCTTGAACTCGGTGGATCGGCACGAGGCCAGCCAGTGAGAGTCCTCGACTAGCTAAGCGAAGTTCGCTCGCAAACGTTGAACAGTAAAGTCGATGGGGGTTACCGAAACAGGAGAACCCCAGTGCAGAGCAGCGGCCACGAAGACAGAGGCGCGGCTCGCAGCAAGTAGAAGTAACGAGCACTCTCGCCACGCAGCTATTCTTAGGATAAAGTTCGCCTCCGACCGCCTCTTTATTTCCACTTGGCTGCCGGCTGTCTCGGATAGGGTTTATTATCGCTCCGGCGCGCCGCGCGCTCTTTGCAAATAGATGCTTAAACGCGCGTACCCGCTGTCGTAAACAGTTCTCGCGACGAGGAGCCCGCTAGCCGAGACTCTCTGCCGGTGAAAAGGCGCGACGTTCCGAAGGATGGTCCCGGGATTTCGCTGTTGCGCGACCAAATTGAGAGGAGCCGGTCTCGCGGTTACACGAATGAGGATAAGAAACGCGTACATATATATTCCGAAAGTTCTGCTGGAGATATAGGCGCCGCGGAAGAAATCGCGGACGGAGGCGTCGCGCACGTGTCTTGTCCCACAGATTTGTTTTATGGCCGAAAGAGAAAAGTCGAAAATCCTTGAAACACGAATATTATTTTATTATACACTTCCCGTCGAGCTCTACTCCCCGGAAACAGACCATTTTTCTTACATGCGACAACCACTTTACGTTGGCTACAGTCACAGTAGAAAGTAGCCGAATAAGATGATCAAAACTTCTCTTAGAGGTTTTTCAATGGCTACTGAACCATTCGAAAGCTGACCAAGAAAAATTCCTCCGAGTAAAATTTCAGCCTTGTAGCTTACCTGCGAGGGTAGTTACAGGGTAAATTAGATTTTGTGCTTTTCCGTGCATTTTCCGGTCTTCGATGCGTTCTAAAATTCTGTAAAAAATTAGACATACTTTAGATTGTAAGGCGCATTTTGCAGAATTTTTTCAGATTTTTTTGTTGCAAACTGTGCTCGTAAAAAATGATAAACCAACAAGTGTGACTTTCCTCCTCAAAGCAGGAACGTCGAAAAAATTCGGATTTTTCACAATGATCTCCCACAACAAGAAATCTGAAAAAAATTGACGACACTGCCTATTATAGTACTTTATCAGGGAGCTAAACAGTAGAATAGCACGAGTTCTGCAAGTTTCGCATTGAATGAAAACCATCAGCGTTTGTTTAAATCAGAACAATACCGTTCACAAATGCGACCTCCGTAGCTTTAAAGACAGAGGAATTGAAATGGCGGCCGTAATCGTAAAATATCGTATGAAACGTGGCGTTGAAAATAATCGTAAATTGAAGAGCACAGTTGCGTCGAGATATCAGAATAAGAAATCCCACGCATACAGCCCCGCGTATCTTCCGTATGAATACCAGAGAGCTGTCATAAACAGTTTCAATGCGAAACGTTAGCCCCGAATTCCCGTTTCCCAGCAAACAGACCGTATCCGTACGTTTTATTATTCAATTTCTCAATTTTCGAAATAGCAAGTACCATTTGGCGTGATTAAGACGGGATTCGTAAAATTTTTAAATTCCCCGACACACAGTATGGAATAACCGGAACGGCGACAGGGAACTTTGGTGGGAAACGCGAGCTATCAAAGTGGAAACGACAGTAACGCGAACATTACGTCCCGCTGAAATACCGCGGATAAGGAGTTTACGCGGGAAACGTATTACGCCGGCGAATATTCAAAATTAAGTTCCGTGCACGACGAAGAAATTCTATCCACGAAACGCGGGGCGGCTCCCCTTGCTTAGGTTACATCGCTGAATTTCAATTTCCGCGCGAGCTTCGCTGCGGTTTAATCCGTTTGTCTACCGTTTCCGTATTTTACACACAAGTGAAAGCAAGAGGCGGCCGGAAAACACCGGTGATTGTGTCTAAAGAATATCATGCGACAAACTCACGGAAACAGCAAGCGAGATGGGAATTATGAAAGCTTTTTGCAACAATGTGGTGAACTTTTCCAGCAGAGATCGCAGCAAACCTTTTCTTTATATGTAAAACAATGCAAAATTCAAAATTGTAATTGTCCATTGCACACAGCTTCTTCCAGTCGTCTCCTAATTAAACTTATTTCGCTTTCTTCAAGATTACAACATTAAATTTATGAAAATACTGCGACATTTATTTCATTTCACTCCTGCTTGTTGCAAATCAGGTAAAAACATTTTATCTTGCATATACAATAAGGTGAAATGCTCTAAACCTGGACAGTATTTTTTGCTACCTTTAATTTTATCAGTTCAGATAAACAAAAATAATTTTTTAAGAGTTTTAACATAAAATTCAGATTTTGTAAAGTAATTTAAAATCCCAAAATCATTGTTTAGATTAATATTTTAATTATATTAACAAGAATAATTCTAACCTATAGTTGGACATATATATATTAAATCTCATCTAAGCTAGTACCCGGACAGAAGTATAGCCTATCCCGGGACAAATTGAATTTATATATAATTATATCGATAACATCGAACTTTATTAAATCTTTAATGACTTACATATCAAAATATCATTGTATTAAATTTTATCCTGCTTAATTTTCATTTTTTGTGTTAAAGCAATTTCAAGAGACAATACTTCTTTCTGCATATTTTCTAATCGAGTGTATAATTTCGCTTTCTCTTCTTTAATTTCATCTTTATTTTCATTACTAGCTTTAGATCTTATTTTTTTTATTTATCATTGATTTTTAACTCAATATCTTTAATATGTTGTGTAATTGTCTTTTATCTTTGTCCACAGTTAGGGCATTTCACCTTACTGTGCAAAAGAAAGAAGCACCAGGTCATATTTAATAAAAAAGCGTAAAAAATCAAATAAGAACACAGTAAGTTTTGAAAAAGGATTCCGCTCTTTAATTGAATAGTTCTGAGAATATGTGTTATTGCTTTCAATGCAATAAATCAATCATTGTACAATACAATTTCTACATAAAGATATAAATACTGATTGTGTCTATCATTATTATATCTTATCTTATACTATTATATCTTCTTTCTTTTGCACAGTAGTGCAGATTCGCTGTCTATGCATAAACAATGAACTGAATGCCAATTTCCCGTATTTTTTGTGATTCAGTTATTTAACAATCGTTGCGGTCGATATCCGAACCTCGTCGACGGTTCATAACGTATCCGTTCATCGTGCGGATCGGTATTCGGAAAATCAAGGAATTGTTACCGGCGAAATAGAGCTCTCAATGCTGGAGAGCTCTACAGAACGTCGAAGGAAATTGCAACGGTCGAACCTTTTTTTTCGGGAAGTTCGTTTTATACCCGCAAATGGTGCACAAAACTAACGGAATTATAGTGTTCGTACTATTATATGACTGGGGGCATTTTATGGTCACTTTAAGTGGTTGCAATAAACTCGGCAATCTACTGATTGGATACGTCAAGGATCCATTTGGATTTCATTTTAAGTTTTATTGAAAGCAAATGAA
The DNA here is from genome assembly GCF_051020765.1 of Lasioglossum baleicum. Classification (NCBI taxonomy): domain Eukaryota; kingdom Metazoa; phylum Arthropoda; class Insecta; order Hymenoptera; family Halictidae; genus Lasioglossum; species Lasioglossum baleicum. The sequence continues at coordinate 12,923,706 of NC_134933.1, read as the reverse complement.
GAAACTGAAGGGGAAATTCATTTCAACGCTAGAGCTTTCATAAAAATCGCGACGATTGCCGTATGCACTTGAAATAGATCATTGCCTTGAACATGTATAATTACTGGACTGCGGATTTTATGCATTTATGGTAAAAATGGGTGCGCGCAATTTAAAGCAGTGTCGTATCAAAACAAATTTAAGGAAATGAGTGCATTAGTTTCAGTTTAATACGATAATTAAGACAAGAAAAAATATTTAATTTGGGTTCTGTGTCTAGAAATCAGTGCAAACATTTTTATTTTGCATAAAGATCCGCAGTCTAATAATTGCCCATTATTTTTTTATCCAATGAATTATTAAAGCGAGCAACAATTTTTCACCAATAGGCCAGAAGCTTCGAACGCTGGAGATTGGTACATTTCTAAAGAGTATTGCAACATTGTATTACGGGATGCAGTTGTAGCACGTCCGTGTACACGGCTGCAAAAAAAAATGGGTACCCGCGGTGGTGCAAAATACGGGGGTTGCAAACACGTGTATCATGGGAGAAAGGTAAATTTCGAGGTAGAAGCGAGGACGCGAGTGTCAGAATCCTGTGTTCGCGGAATTTTCACGGTTGGGGCTCCGGTACGGACCATGGTTTATGGATTTTATGAGCCGAGTCTGGTATAACACTGGCCCGGTGCGTCGTAAGCAAAGTGCTTATTTACTCCACGGCTCGTTAATTCTCGTCAGGTAAAATACAGGTGGCCACGGTACGTCTATGGCTGTCCACGGGGATGCCGCGCCGTGGTAGCCAGAGAATTACGGTGTTTACGCGTGCTCTGATAATTTTATGTGGCATCAAGCGGGACATCATTTCTCGGTTACCGATACCACGTCAGGCCCTGGAACGATTCGAAATTTATACCGAACCCCGCCTTTATCCGAGCTTTAAGACGCGACGATAAAACAAATTGGCACGCCCAGGCCCCGGCGATTTCGGTCCCGATGTTTTACGATTTTCCATTGCACGTGAAACTGTTTACCCCCCCCCCCCCACAGTTAACCTTAATCTTCTTAGGTTTATGCCGCCTCGTAAATAATTGGCAGAACTTTCCAGGTTTATTTATCACGCTGGTTGTAAATAAACTGCGAATGTCGTTCTGAAATTGAAACTACACAAGTGCCACCTAGCGGCTGCTCGTTACATGCCAACATGGCGGCGCCCTTTCCTGTCGAAAACGGTGAAAATCGCTGAACTTCAAACACGCATAACTTTTGAACCAGTGGACTCCAAAGATTAAAACTTGTTCATCACGTGTTACAAAGTTATAAATTTCTGGCTTCCTCAGGTGAAATTTAACCGAAGTGTAATTTTCAATTTTCCATAATTGATCATTGAAAATTCTGAGTGGTGGCTGATAATATTACAACGTGCAATACGAATTCAAATTGGCAATTTGAAAATGTCTAGTCGCCCTCAACGTAGGAGTTCCCGCGAATAAAACCGACGTGACACTCGACGCAGGAGTGCGGAGCGTTAGGAAAACCAGTCCCAGCGAATCAGTCCGCAAAATGCAGGAGAAGCTTGCCGAGTTAGAGAGGAGAAAGCTTTTCTTCCGACGCGGGAGCATTAAGCGAGAGCTTTTGCGAGAGACGTAAAATTCGTGAGGAGAAATAACGAAAAAAAGGAATTCGGTCTCGGTCGTTCGTTCGTGTGAGGTGACAACGCGCGTGGACGGATCGTAGCCGTGCTCTCGTGCACTTTTGTCGTATTGAAATTCATTCGTTTCGACCGCGGGAACAGACGCAGCCAGCCCGGCAGTGTTCCTCGATATCGGAGCACCGTGCCGAGCGCGATTTATCGGCGTTGCTTGTAGTTTCCGTTACAGACCAAGTCCGCTCTCCCATGCGATCCAAATCCGTCAGCCGCGAAAGCGCTTTATCCGCATTAACTCACCTCTCGATTATTGATGCCAGACCTCAAGCGACATCGCAGCCCGTATAACCGGCCGGAATTAAAACGGATCGCGCGAAACCAATTTACTCGTCGGATTTCAATTCCCCCCGGGTTCGAACCCCGGGGTACGACGACGCCCGATAACACTGTAAAACGAATTATTTTTTTTCTTTTTTTCCCCGACGCGCCGGTGGACAATGATTCCCGAAAAACCGTGGGATAGCGCAAACACGCCTCGTGCCAATAACTAGCATTCGTTTTGCTGCCTCCGACTCTGCAAACCGGACCGGGAATGATGATCGATCTCGCGAGGGACATTAACAAATTGACTGTCGCGGTGACCGTCGATGGCCTACCGTTTCCAACTGCATAAATCAGGTGATAAATAATTGTTGGACTGGTCCATAAGTTTTGCTAGATTTTTATTCCACGTTGTACGCAGCGCGAGTCTGCCAACCCTCCAGATATTTACGTCGAATATCCTCGACATGAAAAAAGTCACATCACGGATAAATGACGACATATGCATGTGAAGCTTTAATTGAAAAAAGTTTGTGTCCTGGATTGAACGTGTCTGATCAATTTCTACCATTTCTACTTATTGCAAGCGAAAAATGTTCCCCTACGTTTTCGATCGACTTTTTTCACGTATATTTGTCTCTTCCCGGGTATGTACCGTCAGTTCGACAGATATCCTTATAATCGAATCACCTTTCTTTCTTGTCTACAGTTTTGGAAAAATGTGCCACTTTGTTTTCAGTGATGGAATGCGTGAGAATTGGACAAAGGCGGCGCTGATTCGGTTACTGTTCGCAACAATCTATATTGCCTGTGCAGGAAACATCAATTTATTTCTCTATGAACGCCGATACTTGAAACTTTATCTTTCCGTAACGTCCTGCGAAAGATAATGTAATTAGTTCATCGGCGATTCAGCTTCTTCGTAAGCAATTAATTAGTGTCGAGTATATGAGACGACGCAGTTTATATTGACAAAATAAAAATAGTTCCGACGTCACTGTGGCCTTTGAAAATTCATAAAGGAACGTACTAAATAAGCTCCGTTAATCATGATGCTGCGCTGATTAGATTAGCTTCAACATGATGCTAAACGCATAGCTTTAACAGTACTTATGGCTAATGATGCGATCAATTCGATGACATTCTCGCTAATACCAATATGTGTCATTCCTGAGGATCAAACCGATATCGAAATAATATTATTGGCATTGCTAAACTCCATTCGGTACGAGCAATGTAATAGATTAGGAGATACTTATGAAATATTATCTAATTAGAAGTTAATCTACTAACATGATACAACGTGCGATGGTGTACAGAATAAATTGTATGCCATGTGACTAGCTGTTCTCCTTAAAATCTTAACAGACATTGGATGACTTGCTTTATTAATTAAATGAAATAAAGTGGTTGATGATTTGGCGTGCGACAAATATTTGTAGCGTAATTACAACAAGAACACTATTTTATTGTTAATGGAACGAAGATCTTACAATAATTTTTAACTTTTTAAAATTACACTAAAGAAATAATTTCTACGCTGCTGGAAAAACTGCAGCTTTCTGCAATTGGTGCAGAAATTATTGAGAAAAGTTGTGTATTTAATATTCGATGATTACAGAGAGAGGAGTCGAGTTATCGTAAGAAAAGGGGGTCATGTGGCGAGTGTCACTCGACCGAGCAAATGTAAAAGATTTACCGGAATTTACGTATTCAAAATGCCGGGCCGATTTTTGATCGGCCACCGATCGAGGAATGATTTTCCAGTGGAGTCCGCGGTATGCAAATAGAGCAGAGCGGTTATATTTGCATACGGTGAAAGGTATGCCTGGGGTGAGCTGCTTCGTCCGGGCATATAGGCTCTCCCGGATGAATATATGCGTGCATTTCCTCATCAGATTCCACGATCGCCCGGGCAAACACGCATCGCTGGTCAGAAAAAATCTCACGGCATTGCTAGCAAACGTGCAAAGTTATTTTACATCGCCCCGTCCCATTTCGTTGCTCTCGAACTCGAATAGTTCTTTGTTACGAAGCTGAAACTCCCGATGTAATTGCAAAGATGCATTTGCGAGAAAATCTAAGTGGAAACAGTTTTGATACGTCTACATGCTATCAATTTTTCTACAAAATTGTTATGTTTACTTTTGACTACTGAAAAACCCCATCTCTGCATCTTGCAATCCAGGAAAAACGAGTCGACAAAGAGGTCGCCGAAAGCAGAATTAAATTCACCAACTATTGAAACGTTGTTTATATATGTATATGTGTGTCCGACCATAGACTGCCATTACCAGTTTCAGGCTCTGGAGGCAACGCACTCGGTCGATGCTCGCTAGGCTCCATTGTTTCGTGAAAATGGGCAAACAATGGGAACTTTCGTTGCGGTCGAAAGTCTGCAACAATATTTCCGGCGCATAACAAGCGCGGACGCGCGTGAAAACAGGTCGCGAGATCACGCCCGAGGCCGAGCCCGAGTTCGACCGGAAAGCAAACGAAATCAATCGCCGCGAACGCAGACGGAAACCGGCGTGTAATGTCCTGTCCAGATCGGCGAGAACAGTTTGCAAATTGTTCGTAAGCTGCTCGCAGACTGTTCGCGAACAGAAGCTGTATTATTTTAAATCTATTAGACATATCATGAGAGAGAATAATTTTCCATTTCACCCCAGTTTGTTCCAATTCGGGTAGATAATTTTTCTTTTTTATATCGAGTTCGCAAGAAAGTAATTTCGCTATTTTAAGGTGAAATAGAGCCCAATTTTTTTTATTCAAGCAATGAACTTTAATGAATGAGATATTTTCCCTTTTGTTAATGAATATGAGAATATTTTATTGATTAAAGATCATCGCTTGAATAAAAAAATTCGGTTTTATTTCACCTTAAAATACCAAAACTACTTTCATGCCAACCCAGTATTTCACAATTTTTTATGTCAACAAAAAAATGGAGACTAGATTAAATAATTCTTTGAAATTCTTTATACGAAATTGGTCTGACTTAACGTCCATTGACTTGTGGATGGGGAGGACTTATCTGGAAGCTCTAGGATGGAAAGATGCTGCTGCTCAATCGCGCGACAAGCGTCATAAGACAATTCCAAAATGGCTGTCCGTTCTATTAATGCGAACAAATTGCGTTCCGGTTCAGGGAACGTCAAAGAATGGCCGGCTAAATTGATCAAGAGCAGTTTCGCCGTTTTAATTACAGTCCCTTTTAAAGGTGCACGCGTTTCTACTTTAATGTTACCGTCCCGCTACCATTTCTCGTTTATTAGCTTCCTGCGCTGTCATTCCGCCGAGTGGAAAAAAGCCACTTTACTGGCCTGCTCGAGCGACACAGAAAGAAAGAGAAAGAGGGAGAGAGAGAATGGCGTGGTCGATGAAAAGCGTATTGAACGTTGCCTCCTTGGAAAACGGAAGCGATAAACGGTACGTTTTCTTGTTCTGTACGTGTCACAACAAACAGCCGGTCCATTGAAATCAATTGTGTTCGTGTGGCCACAATGTCGGCCAGAGAGAAGTAAGATACTGGAATGTTGAGGAACACTGACCTCGGAACGTTACACTGGAACAGCTATTCTTATAAGTAATCTTTAATTGCCAGCATTTGTCTATCAACGTACAATAAAATAGTTATAATAATAAATTGATTGCATAAGTTCGTGCTCGATATGAAAATAAAATTCAATGGTTAAATTTTAAAGGATGCAGCTTTTATAATCAATTAAGTATATAATTACTATTCCTTTCTACAATTGGAAAAGAATGGTGACCATATAATTCTTCTTTTTACACTCCGCCGTGCAGTAAAGTTTGGGACATCTACGAAAATCGGGCACGAATTTATGTAATCATTTGATAAATTGATAAAGCAAATTTTGATAGGAGCTAGGTGTAAAAGGTGTAAGAATCGAATTGAATTAAAATTGAAGTAAATCAATTCATTGACCAGAATTTGACGTTTCTGCAATTTATGAATAGATGTGGCTGACAAATTTCCCGAGAAGATCCACTAATTAATATCATTTTATCTGCACATTATGATTAATTCTATATTGCCCGTAATTCTATCGATCACTCCCTGAAATTTAGTCTCTCAATTAGATTTACGATGATGAGTAAACAATGAGACACAAATCATCGGTGACGTAGCGAGTCAGCGGTCGCCATTAAATCGAACGTAACGCCAACTGTGTTACACAATAAATTACAGTGTAATATGACCTGGCGTTAATCTGATGTTAAACCATCTGGCCGCTGAAATTCAGGTCGAATCTTAGGGTAGAGAACCTTGGAGCAACTTGGACATGTTAAACTATTAATTCGCTGATGTTTTGCTCGACCGCGCGCATAATTCCAGAAGTTGCTCGGCACCGTAAGGATAAATTCGAAAAATGCCTCGTAAAGATCAACAGGCGCGATTGCTTAATTACGAGCCATGCTTTATCATGCTGACAGTGTACACTTTTCACTCGAAATATTAAGAAACTTGATTTTATCCAGAATAAAGGTGGAAAGTTGAGCGCGCGCGGGGGGCTCTCGTTTCATTGTTGCCTGACTCTGCGAGACGCTGTGCTATTTCTCAGCCGTTGCCTTTAAAAAGGAAAGCAAATGGAAGGTTAACGAGCAAACGGATATTGCTTAAGCAAATGAAAAGTTACAACGGTTATGGTGACGGCGGGTACACTGCAGCAATGGAGACCTGGACAGTTTCCAAGTACTTAACAGACCTATCGGTGTTCGCTCTCAACGTGAGATATTAAAATTTATCGTCTAATTGGACCAACTGTAAATTAGACATTACAAAAAAGGGAACGACAAGACCGTCGTAATAAAAGCGGGAAAAACGTTGCTGCTCCTTGCCTCGATGAAATACTGTTCTCTCCGCTATACGCGCGATGAAACGTTAAACAATGGATAACGCCAAACTGTTTCAACAAATCCAGTACAAAATATTAGGGTCGCCAATTTGGCAAATTGGCAAGAAAGCAATTTCGGTATTTTAAGCTGCAATAAAACTCAATTTTTTTTGTTCGATGATCTGCCATCTTTCTGGCAGCTTCACAATTCTGCGCTCATAAAACTTCTGGTCATCGTCATCATTAATGAAAGTTCATTGCTTTAATAAAAAAATTGGATTTCATTTCACTTTATAATACCGAAATTACTTTCTTGCCAACCGAATAAGTACTTCTTTATAGTTTAATTTACAATTAAGTAATGCACATTATTTACGTGTTTTTTTAAATATATTTCTTTGCGAGCTTTACTGTTTGTTGAGCAATAGTGTCCACAATAGCTTCCACTATAATGAACCTTTTCACTTCGGACCTGTACCGACGACGTAGCTTGACAACTGAATGAAGAGGCCCCACATCTATCGACAATTTTCGAGGGTCCCTACCATCGGCTTATATACTCGTTAACTCGCGCTGTAATTAAACTGGAGTCTATAAGCTGAGTGTAGCTGTAGCCTAGCTGAAGAGGCTTTCCAACAAACGTGGTCCACTATAGACACCATGGGTTACTATATACCGCCTATATAATGGTTCCAGGTCCATTCTAGGCATATTGTAAGACAACGTCCGCTATCAGCGTGCACAACGAATTTCTGTTCTATATGGTAGTTCCCATAGTACATGAAAATGCTATTTCATAAAGGAGAGCCGTTGTGTTTACACAATAAATTGTCCCATCGAACGAAACCATTGTATTACACTTTATATTGAATTTTGAGAATACGTTGCGCTATTCCATGAAGGAGAACATGCAGTAGTGTTTACACAACAAATTGTCCGATCACTCAAAAACACAGTATTATACTTTATATTGAATTTTGAGAATCGCAGAGGAATAATTGAACGGATATTCACTCTCGAATTGAAACCGCATTGGCCGAACGTCCATAAAATACTATTTCCTCGGGCGATAAGCAAAAATACATTCGAATCTGGTCGGTGCTGCGAGAAACCAGCACATGCTTCAGACGAGCGTGGAAAGTAGGTATCGTCGAAGTAAAAATTTATGTAAACCTAAATCCGGTTTCGCTCGCACGGAGATCAGATAGCAGGATTTAAGGTACAGCTCCTTAAATTGCCTCGAAGGAATTCCGGGATTTCGAGGGAAACTCCGTCGGTTTCCATACAATTTAACGCGAACAATTATTCCCAAACAACTTCAGACCGAACGAATACAGGCGCGGATTTTCGAGAACGCGGGTGGGGTATTCCGGCGAGCGAGAACATGCTGGCAAGAAGAAAAAGGGTGAACAAGAAGAAATACTTGAAGTTCACTATGCCAGGAAACACGCTCGAAAAGTCCTGTCTCCGGCGGGAATACAATATAATATGAAAATGCTGGTACACGTGACTGCACCGCGAGTCGATGCAACATTCCAGTTATACGTCTGCGGCTCGTAAAAGGCTATTTAATAAATCGCCCGATGCGTTTATATGATTTCGACGGGCGAATAACATGTGGGGGGATGCGAATTCCTAGCGTGAACATTGTTTGCGAACGATCAGTGGTTGCTCTTAAAACGTTTTGGAAAATAGTTGTGGGCCAGCTGTTTAGAACGCCCCATATTTACATAGTTTTTCAAGAAAAGGTGACCTTCAAAAGGGAATGCTGTATGTTTTTTAATGTCATATGTAGACTGAAGATCTGTATGCATTTATGAAGAAATTAATTGGGTGAAATATAAAACATGAAAAGATTAGAAAAATTCAAGAAAATATTGTGATGTTTTTAACTTAACAAAAAGTTACTAAGGGATGAAATAAATTTTTATTTTATTCCCGCTTCCCACAAGCAACGCTGAATATTTTTATTTTGCATAAAGATCCGCAGTTTAGCATATGTAGCTACGTGTGCAGCTGTATACTTCCGAATAATGTATGTTACGCCTCGTAAACGAAAAACTAGGATTTTTCAGGACGATCGCGGCCTATATCGATCTTTTATCTAGCGTTTTTGACTAGTGAAAAACCCCATTTTTGTATTATCGAGAAATGAGAACGCGCATTCCGCGCCCTTGCAATTCTGAAAAAAACAAGTCAGCCCCCTAAAAAATATGTAGAACAGGTACGAATTTATGGGAGGACTTAATCCACCGAGGGAACGAGGTACGACCAATGAAACGCGACAAAAAGAAGAACTCTTTACAGCGAACGAGCCGAGGTTGATGGGAGCGTAAAAATTGTGGCCGGGAAAGGCAGATTCTGCTAAGTGGTTGTAATCATTCCACCATTCGGAACGAGAACGATCTGCTAGTCTGTCTTAACGTCGGCGTTATTCGCGTGCTCGAGCTCGCGGCGAGAACCATTGCGACGTCCCCGGAAAATGGAGCTTCACCCTCTCGAATGCCGGATGCCGCAGTGCACAACATACGTACCCACTTACATGCACGTCTTACTTTCAACGGCGTTCGAGCGAGCAACGGCGACAATCTACGACGTCTCGTGTATCTGAAGTGTCGCCGGCGCAATTGAGACGACGTTGCAGGAACCTGACTGCGATTTTGCCGGCGCGAGTACTATTATATCGTGGGACGTGTTCCGGGGATCTTACTCGCCCAGGCATATCCTTGTGCTCAAAAGCATCCGGCTAAACCGCCCGGGAAACCTCGTCAAGAATTTCGTGCCCCTTGCGTGCGCGCCTTCAGACGCTGGATTAACGCGTGTCTGCGGGTACCATCGATCACGCAACTGGTATCCTGGCAATTTCGTCCTCGCTCTTCGACGGAACCCTCTCCAAACTGTTCCCAACAAATTTACTACCTTCGATAGAGTTACTCTTTGACTTTGGTATTCCTCTTGACTAATTCCTTTGCCCCGCTATACGGCAAAGTTCTCCGAATTCTCTTTTTACACGAGAACCTTCCATCATTTTCGAGAGAACACGAGTGTTCCGTCGTAAAACCCTCTGCGAAGGGGCAAGCTCGCGACCGTGAAGATCAGCTAGGCTACTATTAAGCTGAAACTAATACATTGAAGCCCTTGAATATTTTTAACAAGTCCCCGACTTTAAATTGTATGTACCCATTTTTGTAATAAATGCATAAAATCAATGAACATTGCTTCCTAAATGTCCATGGACCTCGGAAACGAAGAAATGATGCGACCTCCCAATTCCGGGATCGTCGCGACACTGCGAGTGACTACGCGAACATGCTGTAGACGTAGAAGTAGCATTACACAAGAATTACAAGGCTATCGAAATAGATGCTCTAAACGTCTATCTCGCGAGCAATCATCGAGCGATTAATTCCCTTATGGCACTGTGTCGGCGGGCCAATAAACACGAGTCTGATAGCTCGCATGTAGGCAGCTAAGTCTCGCGACAGGGTCAGGGTTAATGTTTCCCGTACGTGTCAGCAATGACAGCATATCCCCTGAACAGAGGCGCTATAAAAGCACCAGTTGCTCTGTAGTACCTAGATCAACATTAATTAACGTCGCCGGGGATCGTCGGAAAGATAGCAGCGAGTGCATTCAATCATTACAAACATCGTGTAATTAATAGAAAAATCGTGATCCTCTATTAAATTCGAATCCGATAGGAGTCCGTGGTCTTTGTTGCTGGGGGAGATTATTATTACGTAGCTCGGAGGGGGGCTGGAAAGTTCACCAAGTGATTCGAGACTCCGCGAACTTTCCGTTTTCGAGGGATCGAAGATGAAGCACGTAACCGCGAGGAAAGAGGTGAAGAAGGTGTAGCAACGTGCCGATAATTAAAATGTTACTTCGTAACGAAATGACGCTGCCACGCCGCGCTGCCCGCCTCTTCTCGAAAGTTGGATAATTAATAGAATTTACCTTTGCGCCGTCCGTTTCGACAAACGTAATCCTTTTATCTTTGTTTGCGAGCCGCGATCCCCGCCGCTCTGCTACTTTCTTCACCAGACCCAAAACTACCCCTTGGATCCAATTTGCTCGCGTTCTTAAGTCTCTGATCTCTGAGGCGGTGCTAGATCCTCGCAACATCGAGGATCTGACGGATACAGTCCTGCAGATTGTCTTCCCTTCAGTGGTTTCTATTTACACTCATTAGTACACTGCGGATTTTATGCGTTTGTCACAAAAATGGGTATGCACAATTAAAGCAGTGGACATATGAAAAAGATTTACATACATCATTGGTTTCAGCTTAATCAAATAATTAAAAGAAGAAAGAAGCTTGTATTTCGCTCCTCTGTCTTGCAATCAATGCAAACATTTTTTATTTTGCATAAATGATACCTGTTCAGTAGAAACAATGTTTTTCTCACAATTACAGGCTTTCCATACATTATGCGATCACTGGAATCCTACGAGTGGCGACACAAACTGTGTCGCTTGTTTCAGCATCAACCAATTTCGATGAATTTCTCGTCAGGCTTTGAAAATCTACAAAACGTATTGTTCCAATTTTCACGAAAAGCTTAAAAAAAGCCGTAAAAAGCGGCCTTTACTATTTCTTTCGGGAATTTGATCAAACCCATTTTTGTGAAAACTTTAATCCTTCCGACGAGTGAAGCGTATTGCGTTTGTTAAACCATCGGATTGTAAATTGGCGTTGGTTCGTGTAATGGTGTGGAACTTGCGCGAATGCTATGCAGGTGCGAGCAGGAAACGAGCAGGAAATAAGAGAATTGATCGCTTCAATTTATGTTGTTAGGAAATTATTTAACTACTATTGTGATATAGAGTCTGATGGACAAATTATTAAGTGTACTAGTTTAGTAATCGTTCCTATTTTCTAGGAAGCTGATATCGACTGAGCCTTTCACTAGCTATAAATTGGAGTCTGAATAATGTTCGATAATGTTTAATAGATATAAAATATGTATTTGGTATTTAATAGCCATAGAATCAATTTTCTTTCTACCACCTCTAAATTCTATTTATTAGCCAACCTAACACCCAGACCTTACCCCCTCCTACCCTAAATGTTCGCACTGATTCCGGGACACTGGAGCAAAATAAAAATTGGGGAAAAAGTTTCTTTGTATTTTAATGCAGAAATGAAGCAAGCTTATTCCACATTTTAACCACATTCCACATATTTATACCACACTCCTTAGTCCACATATACTTATTCCACGCTTATTCCAAATTTTCGACCACCTTATGCCATTTTTCTCGTAAAACCATAATCCCCTCACTGTAGAACTTCTGTGATTTCTGGGCGAAAAACTGCGACACCTGAATTTCACAGACCTCTTTTGAAGTCAACTTCACACCATTAAGAAAGTTCAATATCAGGACTATACTAAGCTCTCTTAATTTTTGACGGGTCGCCAAATAAATGTGTAGGGTCTGGCATTATCGTGATAGAAAACAACGCCTTTCCTGTTTATCAATTCTGGTCGCTTCCTCGCGATTGCTTGACGTAATCTTTTCAGTTGTTGACTGTAGACGTTAGAGTCAATCATTTGACCGGATGGCAGCAGCTCGTAGTGAATGATTCCTTTATGATCCCATCAAACACACAGCATCACCTTTCTCGGCGTCAATCCTTTTTGGTACATTATTGTCGTACGTGATCCATTTTTCATCGCCTGCAATGAGCAGTTTCAATAAAGGTTCGATTTTGCTTTTTGTTAGCAACGACTCGCAAATTGAAATTCGATCCATTAAATTTTTCAATGTTAATTTATGAGGCACCCAAACATCGAGCTGTTTTTTGTATCCAACCTTCTTTAAACGGTTTAGAACTGATTTGTGGTCGATGTACAGTTCCTTGCCAATATCACGACTGCTAATGTGCCGCTCTTGCTCAACTGTTTGCATGATTTCATCGACTTTTTCAGTGACTGGTCGACCAGAACGAGGTGTACCTTTGACATAAAAATTTCCAGATTCAAAACGCTTGAACCAACTTTGTGCCACACGTACTGATACAGTGTCACGTCCATAAACATTACAGTTTTTTTAGCAGCTTGAGTCGCATTCTTTCCTTTTGTGTAATAAAATTTCAAAATGTATCGAATTTCTTCTTTGTTTTCAATCATCTTCAAGACGTAATAACTTTTTACTAAATAAACAAATATCACAATTTCTTGTTTATGATTACTCTATGATATATCAGCTTTCAGACGCACTCAAGTAATGCCAGATCCGATTAATGTTAACAGAGTTATGGCATGGTAACACCATCTATCGGGAGAATACGAAGAAACTTTTTCCCCAACCTATTATATTGAAGTCCTTAGATATTTATAACATGCCCGCTGTTTTATATTTACGTGCCCAGTTTTGTCGTAAATGCATAAAATCCGCAGTCTACTGACAGCAATCCGAACGAGAGACCACTGGGACAACCCCAGAACCAACCTTTATTTTTCACGATCCCACCGTCCGATCGTCGGATATCCTCCAGATTCAAATCCGCACTGCACCGGGAGCTTCCGTTCGGCATTCAATGACCCGATTTCCCATTTGCACGACTGGGAGCCGCGATAAACACGTTTCGCCGGTATCTCGAGGTCCGGCTGACCGAATAAGATGAAGAAAAACGTGCGACGCGTTCCTCGCGCGATACCATAATCGAGCATAGCTGGCTAGTTTCGGCCATCGATTCCCATCTTGGATGCCGAAGGTCTGTAGTTCCGCGCGGCAGCATTTTCTACGTACCACGAAATGCGGTGGCTGCCTGTAATGGGATTCTACGTCAAGACGAGAGCAGCGTTCTCGTAGCTGTCTTCCTCGAATATACGCATTCTTTCGCCGTCTCTGCCCCTCACCTCCCGACCCTCCACGACCGAGAAGGAAAGAGATAGGAACCCTTTCCGGGGTGGGTCTTGATACTCGGATAATGTCGCGCATGGACCATCTCCTTCGAGAACGTAATATAACTGAGACATTGGACCTTCGGCAGAAGAACCCTGCGGATTTAATATGAATACTTGAGCTAGACCGAGAACAGATAGCGGGCCTGGAGCCTCCAATATTTTTCAACTTACTGCCAAATGCTTCGAGGATTGGACAGAGTCGTGTCGTACAAACTTGGATCTCGCTTCTACGGTAGTTGACTGTGCTATCGACGATCAAACAATCGAATACGAGGGTCAGTCAACTTACACTTTGCGGTCCAACGTGTTTCCTCCCTTTGTACCACGCTTATTTTACTTCGACACTTGATAGAAAATGGTATAATTCAATTATATTTCCATAGGTAGCTCTACTAATCTATTTATTTTCGCGTATCGTATAACCGTGACGTTATTGATTACTATAATCACACTATTTCTTTTATTTCTGACCTTGTATGATCTTGGAAGTCATCGTGTCATACAGTGACTCGAATTAATATTCGGACGCTCTAAAAAAGACGATAACTTTTTTAATATTGTACCATACGATTTGAACTTTTTCGGGAAGCTAGAGCAATTAGTTTACTGCGAGATGCGAAAAGAAATTTTTTCAAAAATTGCAATAGATTGGAATAGTAGAAAAAATACTGAAAGTTTTACAACTTTTTTATGTGGGGCTATATTGAAAATTTAAAACATACGTTTTGTCAATTAAACATTTTAAACATATTCTGAAAATTTTGTCAAAATCTGTCGACGTTGCAATGAGCTACAAACGTTTAAAAATGATAAAAATTGCAGTTTTTCACGATTTTTGGCCTCTAACTGCAACAACTGATTTCGATGAAACTTTCACAGTGCATATAATTGATACAGATCTACAAAACGTATTTTTTAAATTTTCAATACAGGCCCACATAAAAGTTACGCCTCGTAAACGTAAAAATGTGGACAGAGTGTAGTTGTTTCGCGAAATCGTGTAGCTTCTCTGATCCAAATGCGAAAAGACAATTTTGCAACCTTTATGGAAGGGGTGTATAAACATTGTAGGAACATCGGTAGTGCGGGTACTGTATGTTCGTAGTTGAAAATGGAAACGATTCCGTGCCCTTACACACTTCACACCTGGTAGAGGAGCAAGTACCGGGTGCAATTCCGATGCAACCTCGCAAACACATCTGCAAGTTCGCGACAAGGCCACTATTAGCGGGCGTGTCTGGGAGACGCGTTATACATAGCCACCGGGACAAGTCGCGCGATTCAGGGCGAATTCGAGCGACCGAACGCGCCAGGAAATTGCGTAGAAACTTCCAACAGAATTTCAATGGGACGAATTGGATTGAAATTGTTAATGTCAATAACATATTTGTCTCGGTCGCAGGAGGAAAATCATCGTAAAACCGAACTTACGGCGCATCGTTTGCTATGCCGACGCTCCGGTAAAACTACCCCCAGGGCAAAGGTGGGCATTATTTGGCGAAACATATATTTCACATACTATTTATTATTTCAGATGTTATTGTGCTTAAAGAAAATAGTATTTTAAATAAGATATAATATTTCGAAAATAAAATATTTCTATTTGTGAACAATCTGAACCTCGACATAAAATATTTCTGTTTCAACAATTTGATCCAGATAATAAAAAATTTCTATTTTAACAATCTGAAACACGAGATAAAATATTATACTTTTTGCATTGTTATAATACTCTGAGAAACCGCATAAACATACAGTGTATCTTCTCGTTAAGAAACGATTTACACTCATAAATATATTGAATTCGAACCATTATTTTCAGTAATAATATTTAAAATTGAAATTAAAAAAATAAAGACAAAATATAAATATTATCAATATTCTTCAAATATATTATATAAAATACTATTTTCAAAAATTACTGCATCAAATAAAATATTTTATTTTATAAAGTTGTACACATACTCTAAATAAGATAAATAGGATTATATTTCATATTTACTTTTTAAAATACAATTTTCTCCCAGCTCTGCCCCAGGGATTATCTCCATGTACCGGAGCTTCTAAAATATACAAAAGTATATTTCAGCTTCTCTATTTTAGTGCCATAAAAATATTTATAAGAACTAGGTGGATTAGGTCAGGGTTATTTAACAAGTTTTATTTCAATTACTGTGTAAACTTTAATTTTCCTGAGTAATTTTTTATGCGCAGCAGTATAGTGAAATATACTAATTAGTGAAATTGGCCAGTGCAGTTTTAACTTTTAGGAGTGGTGCAGTAATGATCCATTAAGAATTCATTAAATGGACCCGTTAATGTTGCACGAGATATTTCCTCTTCCATTCCTGGGCTACAACGGTACTACTATGTAGAACTATAAGAATTCCATTATTCACGAGCTGAAATGCATTATTAAAGCATTCGAAATAACGAGAATTTAGTAGCACTCGCATAAAAGTTGAATTTTTAAAGTAATTTCACTGTAGAATTATCGATCTACATTACTTACGTCCACTGGAGAGGCGGAAAATTACTGATAAAAAATTATATTTTCGTTCGTGTGAAAAGCGCACTTTTTCGAATATTTCATACAAATACGTTTATTTAAAAAATCAGCAAACAGAGAATTGAGAAATATTGAAAACTGTTTTGACAATTTTTATAAATAGACGCACCTGATAGTAAAGACGAAATTAGGCCCAAAATAATTAATCAATAACATAAAGTAGGTTCAATAAATACTTGAAACGCGATAGACGATACTTCAGAATCAATACTTCGACAAAGGGAATATCTAATGCATCAAAAATGGATCCGTCAAACGCCATCAGCTATGCTCTTTGTTTAGTCGAGTTAACGCTCTTATACCAAAACGATGACATATGATTTCGGCGATTTTTAATGACGACGACACATTTACTCACGACATTCATAACAAAACATTTTTATTCTTCATTATTTTCCTATGAAACTTTTATCAACATATTTACGATATTTCTCTAGTTAAAACTACCCCAAACACGATAATGTAATTTATTATTTCAATGCTAAATAAGTAGATCACGAAAATGACTCCAAAAGACTTTCAACATCGTTTTGTTACTGATTCTACAAGAGCATATTTTTAACTATAACCTACTGACGGATAATCATGAATTCTTGAATTTCTGCCAGGTTTTCGGGACTGCGACCCCACTGTGAGCCGCGGGGAATCACTCGTCCGCGTTTCAATGCAATCACTTGGATATTGGGGGATCGCCGCGTTTCCTAAGAAAGTCCATCAAACATCTAGCCGAGATCGTAAAGTTCTCCGGGGAACGTGACATCTTGTTCGCGATACCGTATCTACCTATCGGCGGCGGGGGCCTGCCGTCACCGGCCGGGCCGGTGGGAAACATCACCGATACTTTCCCCGTGGCTGATTCAATCTGTGGATCGGCATGTCGGCTGTTTATGTTTCCAACTCCCCGGAAACACGTTTCGGGGCGGCGGAGTTTTTATCACGGCGTCGTCGAGAAGTTCGAAAACCCGGCGACCAGTTGTACCGCAGCGGCCGACGGTATTAAACCAGCGAAAAGGGAAAAGTTCTTACAACTTGCCGCCGCCGGTGCTCGTTATGATCCGTTCGCCGTCGCCAGATTCACGAGCGACTTTTCGACGTGTAGCGTCGCGTCGCATCCACTCCATGCCTCGCATCGCCTCGCCCATCCGCCACAGATCAAACCCGAAAGGAGGGAACCCGAAACTGCGAAGACGGCACGCCGCGCCGCGCGGAAGGTAATGGAATTTCTTCTCTCGAAAATTTCCGCGATCCCTGCCTCGATTTCCTCTTTCTTCGCGAATCCTTTGAGGATAGCGGCACACGAGACGGATCCGATAGCCAACCCCTCGATATTTCGCTGCTCCTCCCGAATTTCCGGCGAAATTTCAAAGTCTCCTCGGTGTTAGGACAAAGGCCGGGCTAGGTTTATAACGAGCACGTCGCACAGTGAAACCGAAAACGCGGATAAAATTTATAGTCTTGTTAATTGCACGGTGGAACTCGTTTACTTACTTGCAAGTCGCGTTTTTCATTTCTAATATTCATTTCGTAGCCATGTTTCACGGTGAATGAGATTTGTACAGGGAATATCTGGACAGACAGGATTTATTTTTGATTAGGGTTATGGGTACAGGAGGCGAGGCAAATAAAATCATTCAACCGTTCGAATTATAAATCGCAAACATTCTTTCTCTCCCAAACACACGTATACTCTAGCTAGGTTCCGTGGTACTCTAAACAGGCGTCCAGGAATAATCCCGTACTCTCCTGTATCGAACTCGGGTGTCCAGGAGGTGTTCTGTCCTCTCTCGTTCGACAGGGGTTCAGGTATTATCGGCGTGCTCTCCTGCCAGGGTGCTATTGCTAACCAAGAGCGGCCGTGGTCCTTTAATTGTGTTATTAAACTGAAACTAATACATTGATGTCCTTAAATCTTTTTAATATGACCACTGCTTTAAATTGTGCGTAGCCATTCTTATCATAAATGCATAAAATTTTTATAACAATACTACGGATCTTGATGAAAAATATTCTGCATCAATTGCAGACATGGTTAATCCGTCCACTGCTTCATATACATATTTACATCCCTCCGTAATCAACACCTGGTGTCATATAAAGGAACGATTAAAACGTCCCCCAACCCCAAGAAGAATCGACCTGCGGGGGTGGGCTACGAAATAAGTGAACGACAACGCCTTCCGTGTGGTTTACGGAGCTTCGTTTCGCGTTATAACCACGCGCCCGGCCCGATTACAATTTCATCGAGGTTCCCCGAAGTTTCGACGCGGACCGCGAAGCGATTAGACGAAACAACATCGTATGCCGGTGAATTATGGAAAGCTTGGTCGCCAGTCGCTGCCGCGCCGCGGTGAAAGCAATTTGTCGGGCAGAATGTTTTCCTAGTGAAATACGAAAGCTTCTGGAACACAATTCTCCCGCAACTGGAACTAATATGGGACGTAGCGAAACCCATCTGAAAGTTTCGACGTCAAATAGAAAAGTGAGACAGGGAAACGCGTATATACCGGCCTCATTTATCGTTTCGAAATAAAAATGCGCTCCGTAATACGAACTTTCGTGCCGTGTCTTGGTGTTGCGTGTAAAAATTTTGGTGCATTCGAGCAGAATCTACACCGTACAGGCTGTTTCAAAATTATATGTCGTGACCACTACGCGATTCTACACCTCTGGATCGATGAAGACCTATATAAAAAATGAACCAAAAATTGATCTTGGCCCTTCGTTTAAGGTCAAACATTTATTTTTATTGCACCCTGTAGTATTCATCGCGAAGAACGAACTCGAAGAAGCCATGGGTCTCGAATCAACCGTTTTCTCTTAGAAAACGACTTCAAAGTTTCGCAAATTATTTTATTCCATGTCCATAGGGTATCCAAGATTGTATAAATGTGGAGGGGGTAATTATAGGGATTAAATATGCCGTACAGTGCAAGGCTTTGCAGATAAAATTGCCGAGAACACGCACGACAAGGATTAAGGAGCCCAAGCTTCACCCGACAAAGTTTCCCATTCCCCAAGAGCTGTCACGTGCACCGCACAGTAAGGCCCTATGTCCACGATGCGTCGCGTCAGAGAGGCGTACGCGTAGCGTACGCGTAGCGTGCGGGCCGCGATTTGTTTCTGTCTACGATGCGTCGCGTCAGAGACGCGTACACGTACGCATGGCGTATGAGATGTGGACGCTTTGTTTCATTCACGAAACGTACAGCAAGTTTTCCATCATTTCGAGAATGTTGAGTGACGATGAGGACGCGCTCTATAATCGAAACAGAAGGAAATTCTAGGTGGACCCCTTATACAGGAAATATTGATTGCAGAACGTTTATAGCTGCAAAAGATTGATCAGAAGATGATGCTAAATGAGATATTTCGTTTCCACGATGTCGACGAAACGATACTATGGACGAGATATCTCGTCACCATGATACTGTACGTACAATACTATGGTCGAGATATTTCGACATGTCATCGTTGGTGGAAGGTGCTTTAAAGATGATAAATATAAAATATTCCATATTTTACACAATTAGAGTTTTTATTGTTTATTTTATATGGAATAAAGAGGGATAATTGTAATCGATGTAGAAGATCTAATATACAAAAATGCAACTCACAGAAAAAGATCTCATCCAACGAGATAATGTGTAGTTTGCAAAAAAAAATGGTCGACGGGAGGAAACCAAATCCGTCACACTATGCAATTCACCATGTTTTGGAGTATTCCACACAAAATAAACAATAAAAACTTTAATTGTGTCAAACAACATAACATTACAACATTAAACCCAGACCGTTTCTTTAATTATTTTTTAATGTTTACATATTGTTGTCCCGATGACATTCTGTAGAGTTTGATAGAGGAGTGGGGGATATACATATAAATGTGGGTGAATGGGGTGTAATGATTGATGGTGGAGTTGGTGAAAAGGGAAATGTATTTGTGGCTTGATGATGAGAGCGGCTTAAAATTTCATCGAGTAGCATCATGGTTTTCATTTTAAACTCCCGTGTCTCACTATTTGTCAATTTCTGGACATCAGGGAGCAAACTCAGCAGAAACATTTTCCGGTGGTCCTCAGTCGAAGTTTTTGTTTTATGTTCCAAATACTTCATGAACATCTTGTCCACCTCATTGGAACATTTTTTTTTTTTTCGCCTTGTATCCTCTTGATGGACTTCTGCAACTGTCTCAATAAAACTATCATCCCGTTCTTCAGTTCCTGAGATTTCCTCAATTGGTGGAGGTAGAATGTTTCCACAATTTTCTACGTGCATTGTGGGCTTTACGAACGGGAGAACAAATTGCATAATATCATGCAAGTAATACTGCCTCCTTTGTTTTGCGGAAGAACCACTAGCTCCTGGTTTTAAACTTCTTACAAATCCGTTCCGAATATTTCTCCATTTTTCTTTACAATCGGCAACTACAGTTGACATAGATCAACAAAAATTATTTTTTAAATTTTCAATATAGACCACATAAAAAAGTTGTAAAATGCAACTTTTAGTATTTTTTATATAATTCCGATCAATTGATATTTTTGAAAAAAAATTTGTTCACATTCTGTAGTAAAAACTAATTGCTGTAGCTTCCCAAAAAAGTTCAAATCGTATAGTACAATATTAAAAAAGTTATCGTCTTTTTTAGAACGTCCGAATATTTTTCTGAGTCACTGTACATATTTAGCAACGCGATGTGCTTTTGTATAATAATATTTACCAGGCCACTTTATTTCGTTCGCCACTTCATTCCACGCCTTTTCCGTAATATCCTTCTTTGCATACTCCGATAATGTATGGTTATACAAACAAGGATACCTTTCTATCAATTGTACAAACGATGTAATTTCACACATGTTTGCTTTTGTACAAATAGTAGCAAAATTCAACAAGAAACAAACAATAAACAAATAACAATTAACAATAATTAAATATTAACTGAACCAATAAAAACAATGAATAATATGTTGAACAATAATGAAAAATAATTGTATCTATGCAACGCGTAGGTGAAAAAACATCTATAGGTTAATGTAAAACAATGAAAACCCGCTCGTGAAGCGATATCTCGATATTGGTAGCAATCTTCATTCATCATGACGCCTGCCGTACGACAGTGTCGTACGCTAGGCGTACATTGCCGTATATCTACATTCTACATACATATGTATACAGTGAGCCACGAAAGTATTCGAACGCCACTTGAAACACAATAACGTTTTTATAATTGTACCAAACAACCTGATTTTTTATAATCAATTCGAAGCATTGGTTTATGAAATGATATGAAAAAAAGATTTTCCAAAAATTATAATTTACAAAGTTACATGCAAAAATAAAAAAGGCATTTTTAAGACTTTTTTATTTAATATATTTTCAATTTTTATAATTACATTCGACGGACAAGAAGAAGAACAAGAAAATTCTGGGTGCACCCTTACATTCGCAATAATATTAACTGCCGAATATTTGTGGCTACAAGAGAGTTAGCAGAAGACGATGTTAAATTTCAAGCATTTTACAGAATGCGCAAGACTACGTACAAGAATCTTATCGTTTCAGGTGCGTATTCTTCAATTAATACAGACATTCCACTGCCATGGCACAGCAACCTGTGGTTTTAAAAAATAATTCGCTAAGTAGTCGCGTAAAATTAGCGCAGAAGGTCGCCCAGAAATGTTAATATTTTCCCGTAAATTGGGAATATTTCTACGCGTTGCAGAAGAAACTGTTGGATTATTTGAATTAATTCCGTATGGGAGTCCATCATTTCTTCGAATGTAATTGTGAAGTACACAAGCACATTTTATTATAGAAACTATAGTTTCATATTTACGGCATCGAATAGGAGTCAAAAATACTTGAAATTTTTGCGTTAACATGCCAAATGTGCATTCTATGTTCTTTCTGCCTCGGCTTAACCTGTAATTAAAAATCCTTTTTTTGTTATTGAGGCCTCTCTGGGCATACGGTCTCATTAAATTTTTTCGCAAAGGAAAAGCGTTATCGGCAACGAAATAATATGGAAATGGGTTGTTTTCTTCATCATGTGGTAATCGCGACGACATAGGAATATTGATGCCATCTCTTTCCAACCAACGACCTAATGCCGATGTGCGGAATATACCTCCATCGCTATTTCTCCCTGCGAAACCACATTCGATGGATATAAAGCAGCCATCTGCATCACTGCAACCCAATAAAATTACGGAATGATATCCTTTGTAATTAAAGTTTGTGGATCCCGAATTTGGAAATTTCTGAATTCTAATATGCTTTCCATCAATAGCTCCCAAACAATTTGGTAAATTCCACAATTCCGAATATTTTTCTGCAATTCCTTTCCACTTTTCCATACTAGGAATGGGCATATATAAATCTTTTAGGGCAGTCCAGATTGCTTCTGTAGTTTCCGCTACAACTCTCGCTATAGTAGATACTCCTCTTGCAAAGTAGAGTCCCAGTGATACGAAAGTACAACCTGTTGCCAGGTATCTGCAAACGAAATATCTTTGACCTTGTCTTTGTATAGTATAGTATAGTATATAATTTACACTTATCCTGAAACCTGAATTCGAAACTCAGTCCTTTACTTATATTGATAATATTAATAATTTATTATAAACAATTTAATTTTATTTGCCTACCTTAACGTTATCAAAATCCTTTCTTCAGGACTCACACATTCTCGCATATTTGTATTTTGTCTTGCTATGCTTGGCCCCACTATTCGTACAAGATTCTTGTACGTAGCCTTGCGCATTCTGTACAATGCTTGAAATTTAGCATCGTCTTCTGCTAATTCTCTTGCAGCCACAAATATTCTGCAGTTAATATTATTGCGAATGTAAGGGTGCACCCAGAATTTTCTTGTTCTTCTTCTTCTCCGTCGAATATAATTATAAAAAATCACATTCTCCTCGTCACTCGACATCTTTGTTCGCTTTTCGTAAATCACGTGAAGTTTGCTCTACGCTTCGTGTATAGACGATTGCGGCATCGTACGCTAATCATAATGACGACTGAATGTAGCGACGATTACGCGACGATGACGCTTCGTGGACACGCGTCAATTATTTTACATTGGTTGCAGCACTGAAACGTACAGCAATCGATATTTTGTCGCGTACGCGTCTCTGACGCGACGCATCGTGGACATAGGGCCTAACAATTAACCGAATAATTCTTTAATAAGACAACTATTGAACGTCCTGGTCCATTCGAAGAATCCTTCACGCTGTTCATACAACTTCGTCCTCCCATTCAATCCATTCACGTGCCTCGCATGTGCGTGACACGAGAGATGCGGGCGGCGACGAATAAAGAGGAAGAATCAGAGTGGGGAGACAGAAATGGGTTGGAAAAAGAGAAAGCGAGAGAGAGAACGGAAGCGAAGAGTAAAAAGAATGAGGCGAAACGAAGGGCGAGAGCCTGAGCCGCACGCGGAGGCGGTGCGGCGCTGGGGCTCTGTTAATCTTCCGCGGGATTTCAACGCTGCGGAATTTGCATAGCCGCGGGATTTTTATCGCGCAAAAGGCCATCTACCCTGCGCTTTGGCGTCGACCCTCCTATCCCTTCGACCTCTCTGCTTCTGCTGGCGTCTGCAGCCACCAGACCCCCGAAGAATACATTCACCGAATCTCTATCTCTCTTTCTCTCTTTCGTTCTCATCCACTCTTCCTCTCTCTGCTCTTCCTCTGTCTCTTTCCATCCTGGTGTTCGCCCTTGCCCGACTTCCACGCAATCAGCGGCACAGGCACCGGAGCATCGATTTTTCATTAAGCTTCAACCCCTCGGACCGTCCCCTGCTTTGCATACATGCTTATTCGTGGTGCTCGTTCGTTGCCGCATCACGGATTCCGCTTCTCGTTTCATCCTTCCTTCCTTCCTTCCTACGAGCGCCTGCTCCAACCCGCTCTTTCGCTTAAGCACCGAATATGCTAGATTTAGTGTACCTTACTCTTCATTTTGCGGCCGGATCGAACTTGTCCACGACTCTACTTATTTGTACGTTCCAGACGGACGCGGCGGCCGAACAGTGAACCGCTACCGTCACACTGCGAAACTTAATGCACTTGCGGTGTATTGAAGCCTTCGGAGTATTCCGCCGCGCCAGATTTAATTGGACGCAACTTTTAAATGCGGCAGATTTTTCTCTTTGATTCGAATAGCTCACCGTGCGTCACACGGCGGCATTATTTTCTTAGAATTATCAAAAGTGAGAATACATTTAAATTAATTTTGACGGGAAGAAATGTTTATAATTTATTGTATTAGGTTGTCCTATAAAGTTTCGTTCGGAATGTATTTCTTTTATCGTTGCTAAATAAATACAAAAGATGCGATAATCTTAATGTTTTAAAACTCTCTAACATGAATTTGCATTATGTGCATGAATCGAAATCCAATTTTTGGGACAAACTAATATATTTATTTAGCAATGTTAAAGGAACACATTCCGATAGAAACTTTCCGGACAACCTAATAGCAGAAACTCCAATATGTTGGAGTTGTAATTGAAACGTGTATGCGTCATAATTAGACTGCGGATCTTTATGCAAAATAAAAATGTTCTGCATTGATTGTGGGCAGCAGGAGTAAAATAAAAATTGATTTCATCCCTTAATGATTTTGTTGCGTTAAAAACAACGTTACAACATTCTTCAATTTTTCTAATTTGTTATTGTTTTACATTTCACACAGCCAATTTCTTCATAAATACATAAAGATCCGCAGTCTAGTTATAATATATAAAAATATTATTTATAGGTATTACTGTATGATTTATATACATTAGTGCATATTTGAAAGCAGATTTGCATATGTTTCGTGCACAAACCCCGTATGCTTTTTGCATATTTATAGTCCAGGTTGCATAAATATATCCGCATAGTTACAGCTACGCTTATAAGATGCATATGAGCAACCAGGTAGCAATTTTCTGACCACCTAAAATATTATAAGCTCCTCGCAAACAAAGTTGCGTTCGTATGCTTATCGGTAACTAAAGAATGAAAAAGAACCGGCTGAAAATTACCCTGATAGTTCGCGGATTCATCGAGTTGAAACAGCCATTCACAGCGCACAGCATGGGGGAAGAAGGGTTGCGTTAAAGCGAAACTTTTCTCCGCGTGTGTCGTTGCGTGACGCATTTCGCAGGGCTGCGCGACATTGATTTACACGGAAAACACTGGAAAACGCCAGCTCCATTCTTCCTGCATCTCTCGCGGGAAAACGCCCCCGGGTTATGGCCGCGCCGGCTAACATTTGCATCGGAAAATTGCGGATTAACGCTGCAACCATGCGTCGGTCCCGCAGCCCGCCGCTAACCGCCATGCCGCGGCAGCGACCCAACGAGATGACGAACCGTTTTCCTTTTGTTCGGCCTCGCACGCTGGAACGGTTTAACGAATATTTCTACAATCCGAACCACGCTTCCCCCACCACCCATCCAAAAGTTACACAATACTCGCATTTTTACTAAATGCATTAAGCAAACACACGCGAGCCGGACCGCACACAAGCATGCCCGATTAAACATAAACGAACCCATTTGTACTGCGTGAATCCAATTCGCTCGTAATCGCGCATTTTGCATTCGATCAACTTTTTTTGATTTGTTAAATATCCGCGGGTAAATAGTACTATTGTGAATTCTTTAATAATTCTATCTTTTTGGCTAAAATTTGGTTTGTATTCAAATATTCATGGTACCATTTTATTGTAAAAACATAAATGTACTTGTAACGCGTTAATAAAATTCCTGGCAAGAGCACATATAAAAAGGATGCTTCAAAGGACGTTTTGCTATTTTTAGTGTCTACGGCAGTGTCAAGCAAGAAATTATGTAATTTCTTAATTGCGGATGAATCCCGAGTGAAATGTAAATGACCACTTTGGTCAATTAATTTACGAATTTTAATTTGCAGATGTGAACTGTAATTAAGTAATTACATCTCTTTGTGCGTACGCTCCTCTTGGAAATTTCATGCAAACGCGAATATGTGCGACATTCTCCATTACGCTGCTCAAATCAGATTATTTAGTCACATTTGAAATTAGATATATCAAAGTCCATTCTCTCTCGCATGTACAATCACTATACTATATTTCCACGTAGCGTGAAAAGGTTTATAATAAAATATAATAAAAATGCTGGGTCCAATACTCTTAATGTACCACGAAGAAAAGATCGAAGAGTTTGCTTCCCGGCTCCATCCCCTAAGCACACGACACCAAGTCTCCTCGGTATTCATGAAACCGATCAATTTATCCCACGAAGCAACAAATTATTGACACATCAATTATTTATAACATTCGCCAGTGAGGTAACGTCAACAAATTTCTGACATATTCACCCGGCAAAACTCATTGCTAAACTTTCCAAGCAATCCAATTAACGCGTCCCCCTCTCTCGCCCCGCTCCGATTCCGGTCTTCGTTTCTTCTTTTGCTTTCCAACCCCCGCCCCACCACTCTTCGTCTTCCGCGTTGCAATTGTAATTTATTATTCTCCTTACCGGAAGCAGCCGGCGGCCGACCGCGGGAAAACTTTTCTTTCAGCCGTTTTAAGAACAAAAGTCTTCGTTCCTCGAAAATAGACGGCCGAGGCCAGCAGCGAGAGGATCGCGGACGGTTCCGACCATTGTGTATTGTCCTACGGGCAATTAATCATTTTTCCTTTCACGGCCGGGGTGAACGAAGTGTACTTTGTTTCTTGTAAACATTTTCCTTTGATAATAGGGTAGAGATAATTAGGTGTGCCGACGACAAACCCCCGCTATGAAAAGCCACATTTTTCCCCCGAAACCTGGACACCCTCTCTTGTTTTGTCACCGACCGCGTAGAACATTAATTTCGAAACTCGTTCCCCGAACGAAACAACGCTCGTCGCATTTCTATTAACAATTCTAACGATGCACAACAGTATATCGTGTTGCGGACCGTGATCGTTTTAACAGAAAAAAAGCCTGAATTGATTCTCATGCAAATTGAATGGCTTTATCCGAGCGCGGATCGACTTCGATAGTCATTCGGAAAAAAAAATGAGAAATTCTTCCATTCATTGGCCGGCTCGATCGAATCTCATAGTGTCCTATTACGGTTAGGAATTACTTGCACGGACATAAAGAATTTGTGATATATGCAACAATAACAGTACATCTTCTTCATTGCCGGTACCGTTTTAACGAACGAGCAATTTATGAAATTATGACAGTGTATAAATATTAACCCCTTCCCCTACAATATCGTGTCCGACTCGTGATAAAGATTCGAAACAGAGTCTAATAAATATATACAGTGAGTGTAAAAAGTGTTCGTACGCCCTTTAAAATAGAATAACTTTTTAATAATAGCACCAAACGACCTGATTTTTGATAATCAATTAGAAGCGCATAGGTTTACGAAATGATATGCAAAAAAGATTTCCTAAAAATTATCATTTACAAGGTTACATCCAAAAATGAAAAACGAATTTTTTTAAAACTTTTTTATTCGGGTCTTTAATGAAAATTTAAAATATATGTTTTGTAGATCTATGTTAGTTGCACACATGCTGAAAATTTCATTGAAATCGATTAACATACTCACGAGCTACAAGCGGTTAAAAACGGCGAAAATCGTAGTTTTACACGACTTTTGATCAGTTTCTGCTTAAAATCCTCAGAACCGTACATGTTTCGATAAAATTTTCAGTATGTGTATAACTAACATAGATCTACAAAACATATATTTTAAATTTTAATTAAGGTCCCAAATAAAAAAGTTTTGAAAAATTCGTTTTTTACTTTTGCATGTAACCTTGTAAATTATAATTTCTGAACAATCTTTTTTGCATATCATTTTCTAAACCAATGCTTCTAATTGATTATAAAAAATCAGGTTGTTTGGCACAATTATAAAAAAGTTATTTTGTTTTAAAAGGCGTTCGAATACTTGCGTTACCCACTGTACATGTATGTATATGCTATTAATTTCCTTTAAACCGAAATAAAATTCTACTTTGATTTTGTTAATGTACAGATATTGGAAAATATCTAAGCATACAATGCATATAAGTTATCTCCTTTTTTAGGAAATTATACGAACTACAAAAAAGTTCTAATCACTGAAACCATAAAATAAATCGTAGGGCACGGGATTAATTTTCAATATCTATTGCTGGGAATAATTTTCCAGGTAAATCTCGCGGAGGTGATTCTTTATTTTATAATTTATATTCTTATACACAGGCGGATCGATAACTGGTGGAACAACCGAGCCGAGGGAGATTCTGCATTAAAGAAACAAGTAAAAAATGTAGAATAAAATTTTTTTTAAATTCCAGTGAACTCGCCGATAAAAATATAATAAGGTGACGCTGTAAGATGAACTGTAAAAATGTGATTATACCGTCTCCATAGAAACACGGAAAAGTAATATTACATAATTTTGATGGATACTTGAGTTTCCAATCTTCCGTGCACTCTATCTTGTAAGAATTTTGTCAGACGTAGCTTCTATCTAACCAAGAAGAATTATGTGATCCTTTACCCTGCTACGTTGTTAAGTTCGCGTCTGCTCGGAACAACTTGTTGGTAGTTTTAAATCTTGACGGTTTTTCGGTAGACAGGGGCGTAAATTTTCTCGAGCTGAAAACATCGTATCTCATTCTGCCTGTGCCTTGTAATAAAATATTCCTCAATCCGAACCGTGTCGGGGATGAAAGACTGTTTCATTAATTAAACACGAGCTAAGGACATTCTAAAAAATTAAATAGCTCTAACGATCCTTGTAGAATTTCTTTCACTCTTTTACACGAATAATCGTAACATCATGCAAGCCAGAAATGCATTAAAATTCGTAGTGGTCCGAACTAACAAGAAACTTTGAATGCTGCATAAATATTGTTAATTAAGAAGGATTTACATGCTGCAGAGCGCGACGGTCTTTTTGTGACGAAACTACTTTGACCGGTTTACAGTTGGTAGCAAAAAAAGGAGCCATTAAAATGTATATGCAATACTCAATGTAGAACTGGAAATTGGGTTAACGAGATCACGCAGGGATGCATACGAAGCATGCAATTTTGAAAAATATCCATTGTTGGTCTCGCGATTTTTCTCCGTTCAATTAACACGAAAGGGTTTATTTATATCCGGGGCCGGTTGCAAATTCGCTGATCTTTCAATGCAAACTTGATCTGAATAACCGTGCAATTGACCGTGCTCGATCGCAATGAATATTTCATGAAATTCGTCGGTGGTTAATACGAGATAACAATGCTTACTGGGACAATGTGTTCAAAATCACCGTTTACCTTTGTAAAATTTTTATTGTTAGCCATCGTCAAGCTTTTCATAAATGCGTTTCATTTTTCAACAGAAGCTCTTCAGCTGATGAAACAAGGTGAAAAGTCAATAAATTACTGTTACATATAAAATAGGTATTACGAGAAAAGTGCACACTCCGCAAACTCATTTTCGTCTTGCCGACAGATTGCATTGATCCAATTCATTATATGCACAGTCACGATCTATTAAAGAAACATTTAGATATTCCTTCATTCCCTTTGAATTCGACGGAATCCGTGACTACGAATAAATTGTTAGATTCGCATTTATTTACTCAGCTGGAGGAGTAACACTTTGGTAATAGGCGACGAATGGCGGATATGAACTCACCGTTTAATTTATTATCTTATTTTATAACTACGTTTATTCTTCACGATTTTTCCACATTTATAACTACGTTTATTCTTCACGATTTTCTCATATTTATAACTACGTTTATTCTTCACGATTTTCTCATATTTATAACTACGTTTATTCTTCACGGTTTTCTCATATTTATAACTACGTTGCTTTTATTCTTAGTTGCACGTGTTATTTTCTTCCGAACTACAACATACACTTTTATAAATATTGAGCCAGACGTATGGAACAATTAATAATAGAAATAATTAAGCAACTTTGAGATTATATACAATTTCACATTCATACGATCAATGCATAAAAATGCAAATAATTTGCAAGACTCATATCGTCAGTAATTTCCTCACGTTATTAACAATTAACATTGACCACTTTTGCATGTGAATTTTTATAAGTATGCAATCGCATAGTCATTGAAAGACATTTACTCTGTGGATGATGCGGCACACAAGCGAATCTCGCGACCCAGTGCATCGATGTAATTTACATGCTTAAACGAGTTAACAAAATCATACGCAACCGTGGCGTAATTCGCATAATGTTCGCACTAAATCGCGAATAAATAGTCGCTGGTGAGGGAAGGTGACGAGGGAACAATGAATCGGAATATTACGTGTCGGTTAATTGTGATTTGCACGGCGAACTGAGCACGGACAAGGGCGGCGAAGCGCATATTCTCATTCGATTAATCGATCGCGGCGGCGACACGCGGACGTCAACGTGCGGTTGTATTATAGAAAATTCTTCGCCGAACTTGGAGGAATTATATGGCCCAATTCAGAGTTCACGTTACGCTTGGGCAATCGCACGGTGAATCCGTAAAATGTTTATTGGCTGTCCGGAAACTTAATTCGAAACTTCGACCACCAGGTACCGCTCGTTCTCCATATAATCGCGATAGTAATCGCTAACTATCGACTTTCTAGGATAAAGAGAAACTTCAAGATTATGCATAAACCACGAATATTCATGTGGATTCCCATGCATGCGTTCAGACGTCTAATTGGTTTCTGAACAAAGACGGAAGAGGGAATTCAACGAATCAGCAGAATTGTTCTTACATAAATATAGTTCCAATCAACAGCGTAGACTTTGAACTTTGTTTATTATTAGACTGCGAATCTTTATGAGTAATAAGACAAAAATTGAAAAATGAGAAATTCTTCTATGTATTATATTAAATGTATTTTATCTTTACGCAGAATAAAAATTTTCTGAGTCGAAAATATTAAACAAGATTTTCTTAATATATTTTTTCGAGGCTTGTCACGTGTCGAGATGAACTGCTGAAAATGATTACGTGCTCTGAAAGGGTTTTTTTCCTAATCTCAAGTTGCGAGGATCACACGCGAGAAAAAGGAATGTTCGACCATTTTCCCAGAATTCATCGCTTTTGTCAGAAGTTGAGGCGTTAGTGAAAACCATCCCGAACATCATAGGAGCGCTTCAAACAGAAAGTCATCGGGACAGTTTCTTCTTTCCACTGACGACAGGATCGTTGGGAGCGGGAAGTCGTTGAAGAAAAAGGGGCGGAGCGTCGCGGGGAGAAGAAGGATCACGTTTTATGGACGTAGAAGTTCGCCATCCGGTTAAATTAATACAAAAGAGTGCGAAAGTAGGTCCGCGGAAAGTCTTGAAACTCGCCGAAAAGCTGTAAAGCATCCTTGCATATTTCACTGCACTGTTAATTAACAGACAGCTTTCTAGGACACAGAATTTACAAGGCGTATTCCTCTGGACTGCACTTAAGCGAAACATTATGAAATCCCTTATTCACTCGAAATTTCACAGGCGTTTCGCGACGCTGCTGCCGTGTATGACGGGTAACCCGTTGTATTGGTTCGTAGCGTTCTAAAAATTCCATGCTAAAAGTTGAGAAAAAGATTTATATGTTAGAAGGTAATTTCCAGTTTCGCGCTTCTGAATTTTCTAAACAGTTGCATAAGTTGACGACTTTACCTTATAACAAATTTTTATTGCCTTTCTTAGGCATTGTGGTTTTTCATGTTACCACAAAAATGTGGATGTGTCACAAATCTTAAATTTTGAATGGCATCGAATGCGTTAGATGCTAAACGAAGTTATGGTTATTGATGCTATAGTTAGAAAGTTTATAAACTAACGGGGAATATATTAGCGTGTATTTAATAGGCACGTAAACCGTCACCTACATTATACTCCAGTGAATCCATTGCAGCAAAATAGACGCTGTCGCTGCAAATTTTGAGCGCCATTCCCGCTAATTCGTTTTTCAATATTCATGTATCTCAAAAAGTGCCGAAGGGTAAACACATTCCTACAAGCTTCACCAAGAGTGCATGAGGGAATTTTCATAATACTTCTCCTGCCGAATATAATAACCAGAAATTGTTTTCACAGGTCATGTAGTAAATTAATTATTCCACGTTCTCGAAGATACTCAAGTCGTATGGTCCACTTCGAGAATCAGCCGAATTTTAAAGGGTAAACATTTCGATAGCATAATTATATTCCATTAAAATTTCAATTTTACTGCCAGGTATTAAGAATTCATGCCTACGGCCAACATATTAAAATGTTGATCGATCTGGTGGCAAACACATTTCGAGTTGGAACTTCCCCGCAGCTAAAGAGCCTTCGAGTGCACGGGGTTAAAAGCTGACGGCGCAGTTTACGTGGCTCGCCCACCCACGGCGATGGTTCGCGTCTATTTTATTTCGCCGACGGAGATAGACGAGAAATTTCGAAGTACTTCGGGAGCTGTTGTGCAGTTTGATTCTGAACTAAACGCAGCTGCGAACGTGCTAGTCTGGGTCCACTATACAGGGTGTCCCAAAAATATTGTACTTCCTGAAGTAAAATTCCTAAGGTAATACCTGAAGTCATTTGAAGAAACCTTTTCCTTTGCGAAAATGTTCTCCGCGGCTTTGTTAACACTAAACCTACCGAGCACTAAAAGCGATTAAAATGTTTTAGCATACAAAAATGACAAGGCTCTATTTATTTAGATTTCTTGGATAAAGAAATGTGATCAATTACCATGTAAGCAACTTCATAATTTCAATAATTGTAAGATGAAAAATATAAAACCGATCATTTGACCGGCAGTGGCAGGTTTAGTGTGTTAAAGAGTTAATAGCGAAAAGCGGGGACCAACCAGAGCGCGGCTACTGCGGACGGATTTCAGTTCGACCAATGCCAACGCCAGGCTCAGCGCGAGTCGCGCTGTGATTGATCTCCGCTTTTCGCTAATAACTCCTTAACAAATCCACGGCGAACATTTTCGTAAAGCAAAAAGTTTCTTGAAATGACTTCAGGAATCACTGCTATCAATTACTTTCCGTGTCTCAGAAGAAGAATGCAACACCCTGTACATCCGGAATCTCGAAATTGCGTTTCATCCTGTCGTCATCGTCGCGGTGTCATCGTGGCGAACGATCCTATGTGGCGGCTGGGAAACATTAAACGACCGTCTAAGTGGGACATAATACGATACGATCTAGTCGGCCGATGCCGTCGGGTCGCCAGGTAACAGACGATACTGCCTTCAGACTATGACAGGGAGCGTTACGTCTCAGACACTGCCGCAAAAGAGGCTTTGCAACGACTCCCGCGAAACTTCCAGGCGAACTTGGTTCACCGATCAATTTTTCCTCTCGCCGTTAAACGCTGGCCGGATCGGATTCCCCGGCTAAACGGAAGGAGTAATTTCAATCGATAAGAGAAGTGGTATAGATGCCTCCCACTAATTACGCAGTTCTCGAACTGCAAAATTAACTGCAGCATGATTCTTCAAAGAATTTAATTTCACCGAGGCGGATCGGCTGCAGCGGTCTCGAGTTTCGATCCGTATCCAAAGCATCTACATTATGCATCTACTTAAGGCGGTTTTAAAAGAACTAATTTCTGGTTATCTAGCTTTCACAGTTTTCAAACGCAGTCCTGACACAAGTTTTAAAATGCTGCGGCTGTGATATACAGGGTGTGTCGTAACTGGTCGTATAAGCGAAAAAGGGTGATACTACATGAAAAAATAAGTCGAAAAAAGGAATAACATTTTTTCGTTTGGCAACTCGTTTTCGAGAAAATCGAGTTTGAAAATGCAGCGAATACACGTGCTCTATTGCATAGGAATCGTCTGACGCGTCTGACCATGATCAACCAATTCTACTTTCTGCAGCACTAAAGCACGTAACCGGCGAAAATTCAAAGTCTATTTTCTCGAAAAAAAAGCCACACATGAAAAAATTTTATTCTATATTTTCGACTTATTTTATCATGTAGTATCACTCCCTTTTCGCTTGTACCACCAGTTACGAAACACCCTGTATGTATGTGCATATTAAAATTATCGTAAATCTACTTAATTGATGTCGTTGGATTCATTAATTTCTGGTTTTATCCGGTTCCACCGCATGCTACGTTTTACTAAGTAATATGTAGGTAAAGTTTAATAGCATCTCCGATACGATGAACCTTTTGTTTGCACGCAATTCTCTCTGCTATATTTCATTCTATCTCATTGCTCCACTTATCAATCTACGTTTCCTCTTTTCAGGTACTGTATTTATCTACTGCACCGCATGTTTACTTTAATCTTACTGTTCTTTCACTCCAGATCTTCAATTCCTGCTACAAACAAAAATCCTTTACTTTAATCCCCGGCTATGTTTTCAACGTCTCAAAATATTTATACAATCGCACAACATTCTTTAACCATTAACAAAAGCAATGACTCTCAAGAGACATTGAATCGGAGCAATTGTGTTTACGTAAAATATGTCCAGTAAAATCTACAAAACTGCTGAAAACGCAATTGTTTACGAAAGAAATGTGCAATAATACATGAATTAATAGCCGCTGGTACAATTTCATCGGGACAATATTTATATTTCCGACGTTTTTCCACAGAAATGAACATTACTCGACCGGGCAGACACTGGCACGGGGCGACCGCGTAAATAGTATATTCGTGTCACTCAGGTCGCACATTTTGCCGACCGTTAAAGTTGTTAATTACCAAACTACAACTCCATTTACACTGTTATTTCCATGACAAAGTAATACGGTTTCATAGAGCAGAATCAGCCGGGGTCATTTTATACCGCAAATGGCTCGACTCCCATCCCGGCGGCGCGGCGTGGTCTACGGTCTGCCTGCGAGGAGCCACATCCAAGAATTTCAAGTAGATTTACTAAATAACGAGGATCCTCCTGGCCGAGCGAACTTTCTAGCGTCGTAAATTTATTTTAATTTCTTAGGGAAACACGAGGAGATCTCGTGCGCGCTTTGCCCGGAATGAAAATGGAGGGAGATACAATCCGTTACGGGGGTGGGCCAGGCTGGACGGATAGTGGCCACCGTCAGATTTCAAGAAAAGAGGGGCACAAGTGGATTGGATAAACGACTCGAAATTCCACAGTTAATGAAACACCGGAAATTAGTACTTTTCTACAGCTCTGTTCAAAAAGTTCGTAGAATCGCATCGGCTAAATTCGTCTTTCAATTTTAATTACAGTCAGATCTTCTTACGAATACAGGTTGTCTCAAAATTCCTTCAACATCCGGAAATGGGAGGTTCCTGAGATCATTTGAAGCAACTTCCTCCTTTGCACAAATGGCGTCCGCGGCTTTGTTAAGGAGTTATTAACAAAAAACCACGAACCAATAAGAGCGTGACCTAGACGCGTGTTAGCAGAGTCGGCCAATTGACAGTTAGCGCGCCGGGCCGACTGTGCTAACACGCGTTTAGGTCGCGCTCTTATTGGTCCGTGGTTTTTCGTTAATAACTCCTTAACAAAGCCGCGGACGCCATTTTTGCAAAGAAAAGTGTTGCTTCAAATGATCTCAGGACCCTTCCATTTCCGGATGTTGAAGGAATTTCGAGACACCCTGTATACAGGGTGCCCCATCTGAAATTATTGATGATACCCAGAAATGTTCGAGATAAAAATTATATGGTTTTGAGGGAAACGTAATTCTTAATGGTCATTTTGTACGTGGAGGATTAGAGGGGATGTGAAGGTCATTTTAAATTCTTTGACAGTTTATTAATTATTCTCTACGAAAAAAGTATTTAGCGAATTGAAAACTTTGCCACGAGCGAATGGCTTGTTCTCATCCAAAGAGATTACCGTTGTCAAAATGTCAGTAAAAAATCAGTCTGGAAACTTTTTGAGCGGAGCAGTACCCCGCTATAATTAATATTCGAGAATACGTGGCAACGCTTTCGCAGCTATCATCTGCCGGCGAAAGTTCGGATACTAAAATCAAAATTCGCGAACGGTCGACCGTGATACGAAATTAATTTGCACTGGTGATAATTATATCGCACGCGAAACTAATTACATTCGCGCTGAGCTGTTGTTGGAACTTTCGGCAGTCGGTTAGAGACTTAGGATATTATGAAACGCAACAACACCCACGGGCTAGTTCATCTTTAGGACGTACCTCGGTAGTCTGAATTACGTGACAACAAAATACAATGGACAAAGTTCAATTTCAGACTAGGTAACCTTTTTAAGGGGTTAGACTCGTTTTTCCAAGATTGCAAGGGAGCGGGATACGCCTTCTCATTTTTGATAATGCAAACGATGAGGTCTTTCAGTAATCAAAAGCGCTAAATAAATTATCAATCTAGGCCGCAATCGCATCCAAGAGTTCTATTTTTACGTTTACTGTAATTAATTTGCATTATTCGAAAGCATATTGTTCACCGATTACTCCTGATGGACCAATCAGGAAACCTTCTGCATTTTGTAGGATATGTCTCCCGATTGGTAATGTATCAGTAATGATGTAGCTTCTCTTCCCATCTACTGATTTCCAAGTCCACCATATTCCAATGAAATCATAATCAGCAACATCTGTCATTTGGAAAATTTCAAATTTTGCGCCTCCTCCGAAAAGATTGTATTGTATTTAAGTTCGTGTGTATATTCACATAAATTAAATGGAAATTATTTCATACTTTTTAGTGAGTTTTTTCGAAGTCATTTTACTTTTTTTTTCATAAAGCAGCAACAGCTACATGCTGCCGAATAAAGCAAATTACGCCTCGTAAACGTAAAAACGGAACTTTTGAGTGACTTTTTTATCTAGTGCTTTTGATTACTGAAAAACCCCGTCGCATATATTATCAAGAAATAAGAAGACGCATCCCGCAATCCTGGAAACGAGTCTACTGCCTTAAGTACTCCCGCAAGGGAGGGGTTCGAGTGGTGCATCTGTTGATCAATATGATAGTTCTGTGTTCCGTTTCACTGATTGTGGGTGCTCGACGTTAGCCTCCGGCTTACCCGCAACTTCGAAGGCAGTGCATTAGCTAATTCTGTATCTTCCAGGTAATAAGTTTTAAACGTAAACCGACAACGATTCGAAGCTTTACTTGTCAATTAAGAGAATAAACGTTTCTCGACCGGTATCGGCTTTATTCAGGCGTGATCCAAGCTCGTTGCGTTGGCTTAACGGAAACGAGTTCCCCGGAAAGAAGATATAGCGTTAAGCTATATGTCCATTTACTTTGGTAGCAACGCTCCGAGAATTGTGTCTTTCCGCTCGGATTTCAAGCGGTATCGCTTCTTCTTCTTCTTCTTCTTTTCTCATCTTCTTCTCCGTTTTCCGGGCACGTGTTACCGTACACACGAGTTCTAGGAAAACTCGATCCGAATTTATTCCAGCGCGAAATCGCGGCAACCAGAGGGTTCGCTAGGTGCACTCGCATCTGCAAACCCTTTCCTGGGGACACGCTAAACGTTCACGTATCCTCGACAACCCGCTGCATACGACATGTTTCGTAAATCATACACGATGCGCTGACAAAGACTACAATCCCGTGAATCGCGGATGTAAGAATCCAACAAATATTTAAGCATTCCGGATTCAATTCGAAGAGGGCGATACTCCCTGTCAACGGCATTGTTCCTTGCGACAGTAAATTAAATCAATTGTGTAGAACGCCATGTACGATTTCAGGAGAAAGAGGAAACCGCCCCTTTACTTCACTCCGTTGCTTCTTTCACCGTTCAATTTCGTCGTCGTCTTTCATCATCATCATCATCAGCGTCATCTTGCGGTGATCGGTGTCAATGTACAGGGTGTTTCAAAGTTATATGTCGCGACCGCTTTTTTCAAGATCAACAATCGTTAATAGGGAAATGGAGGGAAAGTTCTGTCGTATTTTAATGAAAACATTATTATACAAATATTATTCAATTATATAATTTCCATCATTTGTAACAACTTGTTGCCATCTTCTAGATAACATGTCAATTCCTGTTTCCCAATTCATTTCTAATAAAACGAATATATTCACTTCATATAAAAATAATAAAATATCGTTCGACTTTTGTTTGAATGCTCAATAAACTGTGTACGGGTATGTAGGTTAGTACTGTTTGCCCTGATTCGGCTCTTGCGATGGCCCATCGAGAATCGTTTATTCTAATTTAGCTATCGCAAAGCTTATGGGACATTGTTGCGTGCATATGCACATTTTCGGTGTGTTCAAACCTTGTAAACAGGGAGCTATAAATTCCCTGAACCGTGGAAAATTTGTCAAGCGGATTGTAGCGTACATTTGTTAGTAACGAGAGGGAATACAAACCATTTCGTAACTGAAAACTGTCTCCGCTAATTTCGGACAGTGAGCGGGTGCGTCACAGGGCTTGAAATGCATTTTTAAATCAAATTATTGGAGTGCGCGTTAACGCGCGAAAGTTAAATAAAAAAAAACAGGATAACCTTGTATGCGGAATGAACTGGTGAAAAAGACGCCTAAAAGGACAAACTGTGTTATTTCTCGGTGACAGTAAATTACTCCGCAACCGGCGTTAGTGCTGTAAAATTTCACGCAGAAAGTCAGGCTACAAATTATTCGGGTTGGTCGTTCGCTAACGAATTCGAAACAAAGTGCAAATGCTCTTTGAACGAACATTGCTCGCTGCGTGAAACACCGTGGAACTAATCAATTAGGGGTAAAGAGGCTCATAGGATCGCTAACTAACAGAAATCCAATCAACAACGCGACAACGCGGGCGATTCAAAAGAAGCGAACAGGATTTTCGGGTGACGGACTAAAAGCAAAAAGGTAGAAAGTCGTTTAATTATCTTCTGAATTGCACAGGGGGCACCGCATTTTCACGCGAGTCGCGTCAACGCGGTAATTGAGAAGCTCAAAACTGTAATTACAGCTGCGCGTTACTGTCACTCGGTCTCTCACGTCATGTAATCGCATGAAAAGCGAATTACGGGCGAAGGGCTTAACTTTCTCGAGGCATTTAAGTTAGGAATCGGCTACGGTATTCACCGTGACAGAACAGCGAGAACTAGCGAGCGTTCCAACGTTTCACGATTTAATTGAATTTATTTATTTACTGCGTTGGGGGGGGGGATTAGCACACTGCGAATGTACATGAATAACTGAATGTAGAAGAATTGCAACAAGGTAGAATTTTTGTAACAATATTTGCAGCGAATTAAATGCAACTTAATACCGCGTGACATTTGATGAAGCTTTATAAACTGTTTGACAATTATTTCTATTAACCTTTATTGTCACGTACGTTACATGCAATTACAAGCATTTTATCAGTAATTACAAAATTGATCAGATTTCATCGTTATAATTACATACGTGTGAAATGTATTTCGTTCATTGTTCACCGCATAAATTGCACAGTGAATATTACTCAGATTATTTAATTTTCACATTATCCTGATGCCAGGATCATCTGACATAGTTGTACTAAATTAATATTATTGTTGCATCGTAACACGATGTGTTACATACGTTTTATTAAATAAAACAAATATTAATTTACTATGAATTGTGCAATTTAAGTCGGCCTGTTGAGGCAGGATCGGACAGGCAGACATTTTTTTCAACTAGTCAGTTTTCTGACAATTTAAAATTTCCATAAGAATAAAAAAATTGAGTGGCAACTAGAACAACAGAAAGACAAACTTCTCCCTGTAAGCAGGAGTTTTTAATTCGAAACAGCAATTTCCTGACACCAGTTGGTACATACCATGTTCCCAAACACAATTGCTCTCAAAGTTGGGCTGAGCAGAAGCTTCGCGAAACAACTTCTTCGGGGCAACTTTCAATTCTCTTAGCCGGAACACTTTCGCGAGCATTTTTAACAGAAGAGGGCATGCTTCACCGGGCAAGTTCAGCAAACGACGTTCAGGAAGTTCTCGCAGGTCCGATCCGTGTAGTCCGCTGAAAGTTCGCTTATTAGCCGTAGTCACAATCGTCCAACATGATCGTGCATTTTGAAACAGGTAGTCCCGGCTCGTCGTTCCGCGAGAAAATCGAATCTCCGTCGGAAGCGACGCTTATCTCGTGTGGCTGCGGCTGAAAGCGCCTCAGACAATTTCCTGCAACCTTCGACTTCCTGTTGCTCGGCATCTTCCCCGCGGTGTCTTACAGGTTGCCCTTCGTTTACAACCTCCTCTTATTTTTTTCCAGTCCTCTGCTCTAAGTTATCCGCCTTCCGACCGAGAGAATAATAAGCGTTTCGCTATCATGACAAGCGGTTTACATTATTCATACTAGTCATTACCCGGCTGCTTTGTCGCTCCTGCGCTGCGCCCCGGTACATAGTACTAAAAAAATTCTCTAAAATGCTCCTTAGGATCTAAAATATTTTTTCAGAATTTTTGTTGTGGGATTTTATTCTGAGAAACAATAAAAACTGGAATTTTTTCGACGTTTCTGTTGTGAGGAGACAAGTTACAGTTCCTTAGGTTTTTCATTCTTTACGAGCATAGTCTGCAACGAAAAAATCTGAAAAAATTCTGTAAAATGCGCCTTAGGATCCAAACTATGTCACATTTTTTCGGAATTTTTGTTGTGGGATTTCATTGTGAGAAACAATAAAAACCGGAATGTTCTCGACGTTTCTGCTGTGAGGAGATAAGTTAAAGTTCCTGAGGTTTTTCATTCTTTACGAGCATAGTTTGCAACGAAAAAATCTGCAAAAATTCTGTAAAATGCGCCTTAGGATCCAAAATATGTCACATTTTCTTCGGAATTTTAGAACACATTAGAGACCGGAAAATGCGCGGAAAAGCGCGAAATCTAATTTACCCTGTAACCTCCGTCGCGAGAAAACTAGAGGGCTGAAATTTTACTCGGAGGGGTTTTTCTGGGTCAGCTTTCGAATCTAAAGGCAGTTTTGATCATTTCAATCGGCTAGGTTTACAAGGTCGTCGATTAAAGAACGCATTCCGATACTCCAGATGTTAGTCATAGTTTTTCTGTTCAGGGATCCTTTTGTCTGTGCAGGATTCACGATGAAGATTTCAACACCATCTATTTGAATATGTGTGTAATTTTCTCTGCCAATTACTGAAATTGTAGAAATGTTTTCAAAGAAGAGAATTGGCCCATCCGGTTTCCGGCGACAACCCGGTGTCCAATGAGGCAGACAAACACCCCGTTGTAACCGGATGATGGAGACCGGAAGGAAGATCCCGAATCTTGTTGGAATTTCACCCCGACCCTTTTCGTCGGCGTATATGCATCGAAATTGGCCCGGCAAAGGGATTGACTTACCGGCAGCCACGTTTCACCTTCACCATCCAAACCGAGGAACGACTCCTTCGCTGACATTGTTCGTTTCACTTTCGCTAAGCCAATTTTCGAGAACCACACAGGGGCGGAAAGTTTGGAACAGCGAGGAACCGTGGGAACAACGAGCTGCGACTGTCCGTAGTAGCTGATAGAAACCGTGGCTCTAATTTCCCCGTAACTTTTCAGGTTTCTTCTCTCCTTCCCGCATAGTTCCGGAAGTTCGGCCCCCGACACGTATCGAAACGTCGAGAAGTTTTCTCGGTGCCCGCGGGCGATTTTCGGTTAGCAGACTGTCTTCTCTTTTCTCTCCGACGGAATTGTATACCGTCCAATTAAGCATAATGGAAGGAAAACATCGTTCTTGGTCACGAGCGTGCCGTAACCCGCGTGGACGATAACGCGAGTCTTCCAAGTTCCCTTCGTGATAGTGTGTCCCCGTCGGATCGCCCATTCTTGGAAAACTGCTACCCCTCCTCTTTTCACCAGCACGATGTAACCCGGACTCATTGAAATTCGAATTAACTTTCGTTGAACGTTCTCCACCGTCTACGAAGATTGGGTGCTGCGATATTGCATCGTGCACCGAGATCTTCGAAATTTTTATGGTGGAACTTCGAAAGTAATCCTGCCGACAGAGGGCCGTATGCAAAATACCCACGGAATTACCCACGTCCCATTTGCCACAAACTTCGCGCATTAGCCCGCTGTGTGAGTCCGATATCGACCGAGAAAATGGCTCACTGAGCTCCAAGGTCGAAAGTGAGGAGATAAGGGTGGCTTTTGATCAGACATAAATTGCACCGAGCAATTTCAAAATCAAGATTTCTAATCATTCGACTGCGGATTTTATGCATTTGTGACAAAAATGGACACGTACAATTTAAAACAGCGGAGGTATTAAAAAGATTTAAGGCTACCAGTGTATTAGTTTCACAATAATAAGAAATTTTTATTTGGACCCTGTGTCTTGCAATCAATGCGAACGTTTTTATTTCGCGTAAAGATCCGCAGTCTACTAATCATATATATATAGATAGATAGGTACAACGTACTTTAGCTAGTTTTTTAAATTTTTCGAGGATTTCGAGTCTAAAGAATTTAGAAATATGAATGTATATCAATCATTCAATAATTGTCAAACAGCGGATTGTTATGCAAAATAAAAATTGTCTGTCTCAATTACAAGAAAGGGAAGTGACATAAAAATGTATTTCTTCTACCAGATTGACTTGCTCATGTTTGCCAAAAATGCATAAAATCCGCAGTCTACTCATTGTTCTCAGCACGTTCGCTCGTGGAACATCAGAAACGATGAATCCCCGCGTTATTTCTGAAGAATTACAAATTCTCTGCGTCATAGATCCTGCGTTAACGTCGCACACCGACGCTACTACAACTGTTCTTCGCTAATGCATTTTGCCTGTCCCAGACCGTTCTACTTTACGAACGTACCGTAAAGATTCCCGCGAACAAATGGTCGTGTATTTAACTCGCACAGATCGGCGATGTTTGCGCGGCTACTAATGAGTAGAACGTGTGCCACCTGGCTGGCATGTAATTACTCGCGGGATTGGCCGTCACCGCGTTTAATCGTTGCCCACAAATCGGCGACCGGTTAATGGAGAATAGTATAAACGGCGGAGTAAATGTTGAGCGATATTTTGCGCCAAACGGAATTACAGCGAGGCGTTACGTCGGCGTGTGACAGGACACGCTCGGAACATCGGGATTATCGTTTGTCGACGAACGATAATTCTTTCCCGACGACCGATCCCGCTGTGCGGGATTTATCGTTCAGCCTGATTACGAAGATCGTGATTAATTTCCGTGACCGGTTGCTCCAGTGCGCACGATCATTCCGATTCAGTTTCCGTTAAACGCGTCGCCGCATTTTCGATTTTTCGACCGAGCCCGCTCTTTTTTTTTATTCGTTTCTATTCCTTTCGTCCGGTGACCTTGTTTTTCGCGCGTTGTTGGCGTCGAGATTAATATCTTTTTGTTCTGTCGGCTGCAGGCGAGTGGAAGGCAATTTCACACGCTCGTTGGTACGTTTGTTCGCTCGTTCGCTCGATGTGTCCAACCCTGCGAACTTTGATTTGCGGAGTTGAAATTGTTTCGAAGCTGTTTATGTTTTAATTATACCGCGCCGGAAACTCGGCTAATTCTACGACAGTTCCGATAAAGCTGATCAACGGAATTACGTTTGCACGGATTGCGTTATGAACTTTCCATCGTTTCGCGAACATTGCACGCCGATTCAGGTGGTTGGTATGCGTGGTGTGTTTTCTGACCTTGTCGGCGACTTGTCAAAAAGTAAAGTAACATAGTTCCCCTATATTTTCTCTAATGTCCACATCGATAACAGAAATGAACAGAACACAAATGAACTTCTCCCTGCTTGTCATTCAGCGTGCTAAATAAGATGCTCTGATTTTGTATGACATTTATAGGCGGTGCTGTGGCAGTCTCCAACTCCGTTCTCCGTAAATGTCATGGACAGGTGAATTCGCATACAGATCAGCGCCAAGTATACACGTCTGAAGTTTCTTTGCCGTTGCGGAGCATTCACGACGGGGAAGAATTAACTACCGGTACTCGATCCATTTCACCGGATGCTTCGAGGACGCGACGTCTGAATCGCCTCGGTATACTGTCTGTAATTACCGTCGACGCGACGGTCCCGTTGATCCCGTTTTTCGGGTAGCGTTCGCGGCAACAAAAAGTCGGCTCTAATCTCGTTTCGACGAGACGGGACGAGCCGGTAATTCCTTTTGACGGTTAAACGCGAATAAACTGGCCATGGGTCGGGGGCTGGAATTCGCGTCTCCGGTTATTCCAGCTCTGTGCCACATCGGTCTCATTCGCGTGTCCCGGGCAACGAACTCTCTTTCGTTTCGACGAAGCTTGGAAGGCTGTTCCGATGCTGCTGCCTCACTCTTTACTCTGTTTTTACGATATGACACGGAAGCGGAAGGGCGAGCATCGCCTTTGTTCGACCCGGTAGAACTCGCTCCCGCGTAATACGGTTTTATGCTGCCGGGTCGCCTCCGTCTCGGAATTTCCTCAAGATGCTCGTTTGTTTTTCTATCCGGAGCATATACGTGCCCGTGGATACAAGAGACGCGAGCCCGATTATTCGCGGCCAAGTTCGCGATACATAATGCAATGACAAGGGAACTGGAACCCCCGGCGCCAGAATCCGATGCCGAACAGTCCATGCAAGTTAAAGTGCCCGTCGGACCTGAAGTTTTAAGCCTCCCCGAAGAGCTGATTCTTCGACAGTTTCTGCGACTCTGCACTGCGACCTAGATTAATATATGAATTTCATTGAGGATGACGGTCGTGGATTTTATGGACCATAACATTCGGGATTTCAGGGAATTTGGGAAATGCGTTCATTTGACTTTTAAAGGTATACGCGTG
Organism: Lasioglossum baleicum; assembly: GCF_051020765.1. NCBI lineage: Eukaryota > Metazoa > Arthropoda > Insecta > Hymenoptera > Halictidae > Lasioglossum > Lasioglossum baleicum. Next base: position 12,878,743 of record NC_134933.1, on the reverse strand, counting down.
ATTCACGATGAACTTGTTATGTCCTCCGTTGATGACCGTCTTAATCAGTCGAAGACTACCGCAGTAACCGCTGAGACGTCATGCAAGTTTAGTGTTCGTTTCATTGCCTGCAATAAGCCGGATATAATAATAAGTAGACTGCGGATGTTTATGCATTTTCCAATTTTTCTAGACAAATTTTAAGAAAGTCGAATGAAATAAAATCTTACTTTTCATTGGAACAGCCTTTGTAAATCCAAAACAAATAAAAATGCCTTTCTTACACATTCTCATAAGCCATAAATGCATAAGCGTTTTACGAGCGAAATGTTTTCAATTTAATTTTAACACTGTTAGCGTTACATCAAAAGGAGAAAATTATTCCGTTTTAAATGATGTACGACGATTTTTTGACCGACTGTCCCAGTTGCATCGCGATGCACATTTTCCTTGGAATGACCGAGTGTCGGTAGGTCTACATACTGCGAATATCGGATGATTTAGGGGTCTAATCAATATTCGTTTACCAAACCTCGAAGTGACCGATGGGTCCTTCTCGGTTCGTGATTTACGGAGACGTTTCCCGAATGATTCAAGCGACACTGGAATATCTGGGCCGTACGTGCATCAGGGTAGGTAGCGAAGTTCATCGTTCTTGGAGGGACGCGTCCCTACATCGTCGGTCTCCGACAGCGTGATTGCGATATATCGTTCGCGAACGAGATAAAGTTGAAGAAAGACCCGCCATAAATCGAAACAGTTTACTGGGCCGCAGCATTAGGTGCGACGGCGGCGGTCCCGTTTTTATGGTTGGGGCGAAATGATAGCCTGCAAACACAGATTTGTCAACAGGGCTGGATCGTGGGTGGTGCATTCATGGAACACAGCCAAATCTCAATCCATCGAACGGGAATGCGGCCAATGCGTGATACTCGAGGGGAGCTTAACGCATCGTCGATGCACCGATGCACCCCCATCCCTCACACCCCCGCGACAACGGCAACGTTTAAAGCCTCGCGACCGGGTTTAATAAATCGGTGCCTCGAGTCGACAATTAGCTCGCCGCTGATTATGTCGCGTGAAAATAATTATCGCGCTCCGCGGCGCTCCCGTAACCGAGCGATTATTAATCGCCCGGAGCATCGTATTCCAACACCGCGTCGCGTCGTCCCGTCAGTTCGGTAACAATTACTCCTAATCCGTTTAATCGTGTAATTACTTTCGTTCCACGGCCGGCTTCGAATCCGGCCCCCAACCAACTCGCCTGTAATTAATGCCGTCGAAAGAACGAACGACGTTTGCTTTTAATTAATGCCAACCGCAATCTTTTCTACCCCGGATTGCGAAAGAGAATCCACCACCGCCAGGAATATTTTCACTGACAACCAGTTATACCGGCGGTTCGGATTCTGCAAATGAACGCGGCATTTTTAATTTCTTGTACCGACACGCCGCGGATAAATGTTCGACGGTAAGTGCGGCCGATGTGAATTTTACCCGGTGGAATATTGCGCCGACATCCTGAACGTTCGAGCTTGTAATAACATGTTACGAACGGAATGTAGACTTTACTAAAAGATAACAGTTTTTCCTTTTTTTTTTTTTAAATTCGAATCAGATTTTCAGACTCCGAGATCTTTCTTGGAAATGATCATGTAGTTTTTGCGAAAGACAAAAAATGTTGGTGACTGAACAGGGTGAATCACGAAAACAAAATTCCGATCGAACCGCTAGCAACAGAGTAATTTAAGCTGATCACGCTTCGTGACTTACCCACCATGATTAATTAACACTAAATCTACCATGAGGAGTCAAATGACCCATTTTAGTGAGATTTTTTATTTAACAATTATTGAAATTGTAAAGGTGTTTTCGAGGGAATTTATTGAATATATTTTTTAACTCCAGTATATATTTTAGTAAAAATCGCACAAAATATAAATAAATTTAATCTTGTTATTTTTATAATACTATATACATCAGTCACTTTCGATGGTCGGTATAGGTTTAGTGTTAAGATAACTGGTATTTTAACATGTAACAAAAATACACGACCGCGACTCTTCGACTATCAAATAATTCTTGTGAAAAATTTCCAAACATCAAAATGATGAGGGAATTTTCAGGAATAAAGTTTCCTCGCGTTTTGGAAAATAACACACGTATTCGTAATTGTTGCTGCGCCTTGCACAAACTAACAACTGATGGAAACAACGAGAGCCGAGGTAACCACGTTACGAAAGTTTATTTGCAGGCAGCACGCAACATTGACGAAAGCAAGACACCGTGCGTAAACTGACACGGGAAATCTGCAGCGGGAAGGTGCAACTCTATTTTCCATGTATGAACAGTGGCAGAAGTTTGAATACAGTTGGTGGAACGCACAGGCTCGGGAATACTCCGGGAATCCGAACTAGGGAAGAGAGAATTCTATGGAAGTTGAATTACCTTTGCGATACCTCGAAGAAAGCGCAGCTACCGCGGCACGTGTATTGTAAATAATTTCGACCGAGCAGACTAAGTTCGGAATTACGGGGAACGAACTTGAACAACTGATCAATTGCGAGGAGGATACTGGTTGATTTTTAGAAAATGTGAATTTAACTTCATTCACGCCGTGACTTTTGAATCTAGAGTGAATTTGCCCACTGTCATCCTAATTCTTCATCTCGTCAATTAGCTTGTTCAATCATCGTGTTCGAAAACCGAAATCAGGGGAGGGAATTATGATTATTTCGAATTCCGAAATGAGAAATGGATCTTCTGTCGGAATCCCCTTCATTAAGAGAAGAAACCCATTGTTACGCGAATGATCGCATTATACGATTAAAGTTCAACTGCAGTTACAATAACTGTATTATCATCCTTGTATAACTTAATCTTTGTGCTTGTAATCTGAAGGTAATTTTCATGGACTGCGACGACAGCGCTAGACTATTATCTTAAACTGATTACGTAGGCAAGTCTTTTAACAAGTATTTTAATTGTATGAGGTCGGCCGTTAAACTGTGATTACGTTCACAAATTCTACAGGAAGTCAGTAATACAATGAAATTCCGAATAGAATGTCGTGAAAGTAGAAAAGTGGAATGTCCTTGCAATGATCAGACAAGAGTAACAGCCGCACTAACGCAGTGAAATGAAGCAGCAATTCAATTAAAACAGTATTAGGTATAATATAGATCATTGCCAATCAATGAAAATGTAATCCAATTAGTATGAAATCCTAAGAAAAAAATTACAATGATAATTGATTGTGTAAAAATCGATTAATAAAGGTAGAGAATGAACTATCGTCGGATAATGGATGTTAATTGTGTCCATTGTTGTTTAGACATAATTACGGTAATCCTTAATAAAAGCGATAACTATCTCGAAATTGCTATAACCCGCGTGGAGCTCCGGTGAAGCATTCCCAACGAGTAGAACCGAACTGCAATGATCAGACGACTGCAGGAGTCCGTTGTTTACGCGCGAGAAAATTGAAAACGCTTCTGCCCGGTACAAATATTCGCATGGTAACAAGAGGGATGAGCAAAACGCGCCGGTGCGGGTACCAGGCGGAACGAACGAGTTTAATTGCGGAATGAACGAGCGTGAATGGAGCACTCACCCCGCTTGGAAGCGTGAAAACTGTCCTGCGGTTTTATCTGCTCAATCTGGGCGCTGAGACGAGACTTGGGCAGGATGTCCCGGTTGGCGTTGATCTTTTCCACGGCATAACGAAAGGCCACTTCCTGCTTGTCGTCCGACGGATGAAACAGCCCACCTGGGAAATCACACATCCATATTAAAGCGTTACTTTGACGAGAACCCGCCCGCATCCCCGAGCTTCTTATTTTCTACCGTCCGCGTCCGGCCGCTTGCCTCCTTTTTTTACTTTCCCGTCCGCACTCGACCCAGTTATCCGTTTTCTGATACCTTACGTGTTTTGAATATTAAATATCTCCCTTGGCAAATCGAGATCACTGTACTGGCTGCCCCACAAAAGGTGTAACACCTGTAGGCAGTGGCGGGTTTAACGGTAAGCGGACTAAGCGGCCGCGTGGGGCACCGGGATCAGTGTTGGGCAAATTTTATTTGAAATAATAAATAATTAAATAATAAATAAACGTGTGATTTTAATTGCAAATAATAACTAAAGTTTTTTTTATTTGTCAATACAAATAATAATTAAAATTGTATTTGTAAATAACAATTAACTTTATCATTTTAAATAATTCATTTAGATTTGCTCAAATAATAATAATTATTTTTGCTTTTTATTTGAATATTTTATCTTTTTTGTTAATAAGTTTATGAGAGTTTTCTTGCAACTTCTATTTCTAACTTGAGTATGAGGGCCCCGAAATTTTTACCGCTCTTGGGGCCTCCGCGAAAATAAAATAAAATAATCAAATTTCTATATGTGCCCAAGGTTTTTCTTATGTCCCAGTGCGTCCCAGATAATTTTCTTTTTTACAATAAAAGGAAAGGTTGCAACTTTTTGAAAGAAAGAATGACTAAAAGATGGACAAAATGTATTTCATTTACAGCAGAAATTTGATGTTTGCATACTGACGAACAAAAACCATTTTAACCATCAAGCACGAATTCGTAATAGAACGTTTCTAGCAAGAGTTCGTGTAACGACGTCAGTTGCCATCAATGCAGCCTTTGAGGCATTAATTCGTCGCAAAAGCAGCGGCATCAGAAGAACAAGGATCCCCACGACCTCCGCCAAGCTCCAGCATGCCACAAAGCATGTTGCTAACACAATTGGCGGCAGGGAACAGGTTCGACGAAGAGCGACGAACAAACGATTTCTTCGATGGGAAATGCAAACAACTGTGAGACAATCTGAAGCTGATACACGTACTAATTAGGTGCAGAAGTAGTTCTGTCTTGAAAAAAATCTATCCGCCTGCAGGTAGTCATTAACACTAGGTTTACGAGACCCATCATTTTGACGGATTTCGGACTTCATGAGAAAAAATTACAAAAACCATAACTATTAATTCTTTTCCAATTTATGCTGACAATTATTGGTTTAATGAGACGAATATATACCCAAATTTATTTCCCCCTCAGCCCTTTAATTTCAGAATTCTGACGATTTCAAAATTAATGACGGGTAAGCTAGTTTCATAGTTAATCGTAATAAAACTTTTTTTTCATGAAATTATCTTTCTGGTGACAAATGTAGAAGTAGTTCGAACGTAGATACTAAATAAGAATCATAATTCAACGGAGATATCTTTCGATGGCTTCGAACCCAATACAGTATTTTATCGATAATTATTCCCAACACTGGTCTGCCCAGGGGCAATTATCCGCCTGGGTATTCTATTCTTTGACTTACGCCGAACGTAGAAAAGGACAGCGGAGCTTGAGAAGCCTCGGTCAGCGAGAAGTGTAACCATAACTAATCCAATAACAAAACTTCTTTATTTTTCATTATTCAAGTCTGTTAAGATTGTAATTGTTTTGAAATTAAATGAATTGTTTTTTAAAGAAAATACGTAGTTTCCTTTACTCATCAATCTGACGGGTGTCCGTAAAGATAGGTATACAAAAATGTCCGAAAACCTAGTGTTAAACTCGCATTGCGAATCAGGGGATGGATAAATTGTTCTGACGGCATTAATATGCAATGAACTCGAGGAGGAAGATGGTTCGAGGCCTACGAGAAAGTTAAAACTTCGAACGGGGTAACGTTACGGATGGACCGACGCAACGACGCGACGGAAAGTTGGGAATTAAAGAACACGGTGATACGCCTCTTTAAAATTCGGACTTGCTCGCGAACAGAGAAAAGGTGTTTAATAAAGCAGGGATATTCATGCGAGTCTGGAGAGGAAGGGGGATGGTAGGAAAGGGTGAAAATTTGGGTAACTCTGACGCCTAAAATATTAATAGTATGCACTCCTTTAGCGGCACTGTGAGAACGTTCATAGTCTGCTCCATAAGTTACGCTGTTAATAATAATAAACCTATTCTGCGTATTCTCGTTTGTATTAGGTTGTTGCACATAAAATGTCCGATTTTTAGCAATGACATTAAACAAACGCAATTTTTTACCCAATGTATCCTATCTACAAATCTCAAGTTTCTTGATTGTATCACGGTAAACATAAGATATCATGGCCATTCACCTTTTGCCATTTACAAGATTGTTATCTTAATTTCGTAGTTCTTTTTTACCATCAACGATTAGTAAGTTAATTAATTACCACACATTTTGACCAAAAATCACATAAAAATTATTTTTCTAGACATATGAAGAAAGGAATACGCGACAGTCGCGTTGATTGACGTTGAAATAAACTTTATTGAAAAGTAAATTTACACATCTAAATTAAAATTGAATCATGCAAAATAATTCTTCATGCAAAATAAAAATTTTTTTAACTGAATCGCGACAAAATCTGGAGTAAAATAGAAAATGTTCTTTCTTAATATGTTTGATAGATTCAAGATAATATAACACAGTATTATTAAGTTCTCCTAATGTTTTCACTGTTTTAAATTACGCCTACTCAGTTTTGTCATAAATGCATAAAATCCGCTGTCTTTTATATAATAAAAGTAATGTGTAGAAACAAATATTTAGAAAATAATTTGTGAAAATCGCGAAAAAAGGAAACAATTTTTCACTTTTTATTCTGTGTCCATAATGAAAATTTAAAACATGTTTTCTGCAAATCTAAGTATGTTGCATTGAATTTTGTTTTTAATAAAATGGTTAAAATGAGAAGGGTGAATTTGATTAGCAAAAAGTTGAACACGATCAGCATCATGGTGAATTTGTAGTGCAGGAGTTTCCTTGCTGGAGTTTCCCAGATTTGGATAGTTATTTAGCAGCGCCTGATCGCGGATGCATAATTCCCACGGCGCTGAACGTCCAAGCGGAAACTGGCCGCGGCAACGTCGAAGAAAATCAATCGTCCGAGACGCATCGATTGAAATCCGGCGCGTCTCGAATTAGACGTCGGGAGGAATTGGCGCCATAAATTGATTTTAATCTCGTGCATGTCATAAAGTAACCGGTCGAACAGCTGCGCCAGCTCCGCTCTACAATTTATAGAATTTACGCGATAGATTTACGTCTCTCGTTAAGGGCGGGCATCGATTAACTTCGTCGAGGGGCGACACGATGCGACGCGACGCGACACGGAATATAGTGAAGCGTCGCCGACAACGATTGAAAAAAAGACCGCCGCGACGAGCGCAAATCTTCCTCGTGCATTCGAACCAACGGGAACTCAGAGATAAAACAACGTGCAGCTTTACGATCCCCTAAATAAATGAATCAACCAGTATTTACTACTTTCGATCTTAAATTTTAATATAAAAATTGTTTACAACGGACTGCAGTTGCACATTTATCTGTTTTGTGAATAAATTTAATGTGCTGAAAGCGATACACTAGCGCTTTTAAATTCTTTTTTATTTAATTTCTGTCAGAAATATAAAAATTTCCAAAAATGTACTTCCTTGAAAGGGGTGATTAAAAAGCCATTTGCGGCAGCTCATTTTAGCGAATTTCCGCGGACGCAGGGCTACGAAATTCGCCTGTAGCAGCCGTGATAAAACATTTCATAACACCTTGTACGTCTCAATAATCTCAAAAGGGTTAGGGTAGTTCGAATGTTTCGAAAGTCCAAGGGAGTAGTAAGCATGCCAAAAGTTTCGGTGTCTCTAGTGTTATCTAAAGGTTCAAGGGCTCCAGAGAACCCTGTGGATCAGGACGTTCTGAATCTACCGGATGTCCTAGGAATCGGCGAATCTTCAGAGACTAATACATTTGAGACCTCCGGGATTTCCAAATCTAAAATCATTGGAATCCCCTTAATACGAGGACTCTGAAAACCCGATAAACGTGCCGGGACCCCTTGAACTTTCTAAGCCTTCTTACGCGTGCCTAATGCATAAAATTGTTTATCATCTCGTATTATGTCGTCGCACAATGAAACTGGAAATATTTCTCGTCGACATCGTTGAATTTACCCGAGTACTTGACAAATGGAGTTTGAAATTTGTGTCTCATTTGTCAAGTTTCATACTTAACGCCCTGATAGTTTATGAACAAAGTAGAACTGCATCTACTAATGCTTAAAAAAATCGGTAAATAAAGCAGTGACCGGTCCCGAACAGGAGAAAGAAAATTGTAAAGTTCTAAGTACTCGAACAAATCTGACTTGCGTGGTATCGTGTAAAATTCAATTCAAATTTGAGCGAACCCGAGGAGCCGATGATATTAGGATCCCTACAAACCTGTCGCCGTAACTTCTGCCGGTCTGGGTTAATGCTCTGAGATACACTGATTTAATGGGCCATAAAAAAGAGAAAACATAAAGAATCCCTCTGTGAAAAACAGTTGATCGTAGCCTCCTCGGATTACAGTTCGGCATAAAATGCTCGCCGATGCTATCATTCGTCGCGTAAAAACGTCACATACACGATAACCTTGCGCTCTTAACTTTAATTCATCGGTCGATCGACTCCGTAACGCGCACGCGCCCGTTTCATCTCCGTTCCCTTCTCTTTTCCCCTACGATTCTTTTTTTTCCTCTATATCCCTGCGTCGTCGTTTCACCGAATTAATAGGGCTTGAATATTCATTGATTTTTAATGAATTATTTCGTAGCGTACGGCCGTTCTCTCGACGGTTCTCGACGGCCAAACAAAAACGGTAAATTGATACCGTTTCGATACGTTGCCCGTATATCCGGCTAACGTCGTACACAAAATTCCGGTTTAATTACTAGCGCGAGAAATTTCCTGCGAATTGTGCTGAATCGTGTGCGAAACAAGGCAACATCGGACGACGCCGAAGTCGCGCGTTTCAATTCGGTGTGGCGCGGCGTGTCGCGAAACCGTTGGGAAATTATTGACAATTGATACAGAACCGCTGTTCCGTTTTCAATAGAGATAATACGTTGTTCCGTGGAATGTATTAAGAGATACACGAAAAATTCCCGTTCGATTTCAATGACGCACAATAAAGTATTGGTTTGTGTAATAAATTCCCGCGTTTTTTGGTAATTTTATTTTTTTCCCGCAATTTTGTGTTTTGTTAGGCATGCATATATATGCATTCGCAAGTCTTTTTCTTGCTCTTCAAACCTATCTGTTTCAATTTTTCGTATTGATTAATTTTAATCAATTTTCAGGCTTTTTCAATGGAAGTTGCAGGAGGCAGAAAAATTCCTGCTCGACATCACACTCAAATTGTGTGGCACGCAAGCTCCAAGTTTTTGAGTAAAGCCCATGGAGTGAAGATGTTTAGCAGATGTCGAAAATGAATTTTTCTGCCTCCTGGAACTTTCATTGAAAAAGCCTGAAAATTTATTAAAATTAATTAATTTGAAAAATTGATGCAGATAGGTTTGTACATAGAGCAAGAAAAAGACTTGCGAATACATATATACACTTTATCTAACAAAACACAAAATTGCGGGAAAAAAATAAAATGCATTATTTTAAGCTGATTTGGATCACATTATATGCTCCATTTACGTAATCTCGAAAAGTTCATTGAAATATTGTCGTCTGTCGAAAATAGCTTTGGACAATGATACATTGAAAGCAAAGCAACCGTGGCATTCTTTTCACTGTAACGTCCACTCGCAGTGACACACGAGGAACTACAATGTTTGCTCGTGTGGTTCGAATGTTGCCGGACTCCGGTGTTAAATTGCAAATAGAAGCCATTATTTACTCGCAAGCCGAACAAGACGTCCTTTTGTTGACACACTGCCCGTGCGTGTGTATATCGTTATCTGCGTGCCTGGCGTTCGAAGAATACGCGACAGCTTTGCTATTTCACTTGACAGCACAAGAATTTTAGTGACAGTAATAATAATTAAAAATCAACCAGCAAATCTTCGTAAACTACACAAGATGTAAAACACAAAAATTTCAATTCCTCAATCACTCGTAGCACAAAACACCCTTTTGCCGAACACAAAAGATAAATTCTCTTATCCGCGTTAAATTGAAATCGTTAAAAGCCTCATTAAAAAAAAGGCAAACAAAAGAAACTTGCGCACAAAGAAGCGATTCATCGCATTGAAATCCGAGTTCCAATAGTATTTATTAAACCCTCGTCGGTTTAATTCTATTTCTACAATATTGTCCCATTATCCTGCTTATCAAGCGGCTCTGTATACAGAGGAGCGGCGCGGCGCATCGCGTCCTTTTAGCTCCACCTGCCGCATAATCGTTATCGATAGAGCATTTTCGGCTCCCCAGAGTGGGGCTCCTGAAATTTTCATATAAATGGAAAAGTTGCTTCAAATGATCTCAGGAATCACCTCTTTCAAGGAACTACAACATTTTTACCTGTACGTGCTATCATTTTATCAGGAGTGTATAACATACTGGATACTCACTTCTACTGTGGTAATAGTTTTCCTGGGTAAGAGAAGATTTCGAATTGAATAGAGACTTCGTTGAGCTTAATATTATTCATTACCGGTGGAGTAGGGTGCACGAGAGTGGGGCTCTTGAAATTTTCGACCGCGGAAGACGTATCGATTACGATTTCATTGTTAGGGCGTCATCCGGCGGGTAGCAAAGGACTCCGGTAGAAAAGAAGCGGACGTTGGGGGTGGGGAGGTGCGAGGGATGAAAGAAAGAGGGAGAAAGACCGAGCCTTTTAAACCGGAGAACGGAAACTGGAAAAGATACTCACCTATCCTAATGATATCAGGAAGAGCCGCGGCGTGGGCGGCGAGGAGCGCCAGCAGGAGCCACCTCGCAGCCATTTCCGGTTCCGGTTCGCCCCCACGTCTCTACCCCGTTCGCTGCCGACGCCACCGCCCCCGCCTGCGCCCCCTGCGCCCCCTGCGGGAGCTGGTGTCCCCCTCCTGCCGCAGGGACTCACGCCGCTGGAAAACAAGATGGGACGGTGGTGAGTTCATTAAAATGCGCCGCGCAAACCATCGCGTCCGGTCTCTGAATATATACCCCCCGGACCGAAAGCAACGGGAGCTTTCTAACGTTCACACCATAATCACCGGCTTCAGACGGATTAGGAGTCTGCGACGATGATTACGATTACGTAACCAACCATCTACGAAGATTAACAGGTGTATTCAATTAGATCATTTGCGAATAAATGAAATCTTCAACTGGTACCGATTTTACTGGGCTGGCAAGAAAGTAATTTCGACATTGTAATGTGAAGTGAAACCGAATTTTTTTATTCAAGCGATGAACTTTAATCAATAAAATGTTCTCTTATTTATTGTTTTTGGCAAAAGATCATCGAACAAGATGGAAAATATCTTATTTATTAAAGTTCGTTGCTTGAAGAAAAAAATTCAGCTCTATTTCACCTAGTTTCTTACCAACCCAATAGTTCCAGTTTTTAGAAAATAAGATGGGATAAGTTTCAAAATTAGGAGTCTGCGACAACGATTACGGTTACGTAACCATCCAACTGCGAAAATTCACCCCTTGCCGTACAATGTCGTGCCTGACTCGTGTTCAAGATTCTAATAAATATGTGTGCTACTAATTTCCTTTAAACTGAAATAAAATTCTACTTTGGTTTCGTTAATGTACATCTATCGAAGAATATATAGGCATACAGTAGATATAAATTTTCTTCCTTTACTTAAGAAATTACGAACTACAAAAAGGTTTTAATCGCTAAAACCGTAAAATAAATTGTACAGCAAGGGGTTAACAGGTGTATTCAATCATGCCATTTGCAAATAAATGAAATTTTCAAATGGTACCGATTTTAGCTCCAGTTTGAAGAAAACAAGGTGGAGCTAAGATCATTAAAATGCACCGCGCAAACCATCGCGTCCGGTCTCTGAATATATCCCTCCCGAACGAAAGCAAGGAGAGCTTTCTGACGTTGACACCATAATGACCGGCTTCGGACGGATTAGGAGTTGAGGACGACGACAGGTCGGCCGTCGTCTTCGTCCCGCCGAGTCCCGTCCTCGGTTGGAAAGGAGGCCACGGGATAATGAGGTTACGGGACGAACGATCCTGGGCGAGGACGAACTCCCCGGAAGCCTGTCCTCATCCATTTCGGGCTCGTTTTAAATTCCTCGGAGTCACTGTTCGATGGAGCACCGCGGTTCAAAGTGGCTGTTATCAGCGCTGAGATTACGAGGGATGCGAGACCCGCCTCACAGTCGTCTACAATGTAGTTTCTGGTGGCCAACGGCTTACTTTATTTTGGATCTACAAATGTTATTACTAGACTGCGGATGTTTATGCAATTTTCAATTTTTGTAGGCAAATTTTAAGAAAGTGGAATTATTATAAATAAAATGTTATTTTCAGTGGTAGTAAAAATCGTACCAAATTCGATCAAATTTTACGTTCTAGCATTTTTGAAAAATTTTCAGATGCCATAAATGCATAAAGATCCGCTAGTTATTACCAATGACTAGTAATGAATAAATATTCATTATAGTAACCCTCATAATAAATATCTGAGTCGCGGGTACAGTCTTGTAAAACTATCGGATCCCAGTAGCATAGGAACTTTTTCTTCGGAGAGTTTAGGCGAGAAAACGCGTTATTATGGTCTCATACGGTAGCGGTCTGTGAAAAGGGGAAAACGACACGTAGCAACAGACAGAGACGCGACGATACCGACGAATAAGTAAGACAGCGCGAGATAAAACCTAGCGGAAATAAAAGCAACGACTCGTGCTTTCTCTAAGCTGCAGCTCGAGGGCGTTTTCACGTGTAAGCTGCAGACATGCATGGCTACAATGTCAGTGCGTGTATAATTCTCGGGTGCAGCGAGCGCGGATGCTGCAGCCTGGTGTCAGTAACTTGTCGGAGAAAACGCAAGAGCCGAAGAGAATGAAACCGGCGAATACAAGCTGAACCGACATCACTGGAATTTTATGCGGGCATGGACGCTCGGGAAAAAATTTTTCATTAATTCCACTCGCTGACGAACATCCGCTTTATCCGCCGGATCCTCCGCGATTTTTCTGTTCGCGCCATCTACAATTTTCCTCTGACCAAAGAAAAAAAGTTCTGTTTCATCTCGATCGACGCGCACCGGAATTCCCAATTTTCCTAGTATTAAATCGGAACTGAAACGATTCCCTGCGCCATAAGTCGTTCCGAGTCTGGGAATGAAATTTTTTCGCGACTTAAGCATCGAGAACACGTCATTTTAACTGCACATACAGTTAATTCAAAAGTTAGCATGTTTTAAAAATGAAAAATGACACATGTGGACAACTATTATTAATTTTTCCTGATTTAGAGAATGTATGGTTATTATTCAGAACACATAAATTAAGTTAAAACGGCTAATAACACAGCCGTGTATTATCTAATAAGAGATTAATGAAATGAAAGTTAGCCCCTGATGGATAAAGTCACGTACGTTCAACAGATACTTCATAACCGTATGCTAATGGTACCCTGATTGAGGACGACTACACGATGACGGAGGTCGTTTAATATACCTACACCCATATACATCGTGTCATGTAATAAATTGTTAACAACGCCGAAGATAACGCTGTACTAAATACTCGATATTAATGAGCTGTACTAGATACTACGCTACCGTAACATAGCCTGGCTAGTAATATATTATCACTGGCGTAACTAGTGAAATCGTTGTGCTTCAGCAATATTTACATTATAATCTATGACAGTAATTAGTTTCGTAACGAGTGACCATTACGATAAGATCGGCTAGATTCGAAATTAATCCAGCACGTTCATACGGTTTAATTAGTGGCTTCTCTCGAAATGTTTGCATCGAATGAAATGTACTTATCTGTTTCGACATTTCGTCGCGTTTAATATTATAATTTAGCTAATTATTAACACTTTACCTACCGGAAGCCTATTAACACTAAACCTACCAAGCCTCAACAGTAACTGGTATTATTTAGACTTTGTGCGGCTACTATTGTAATATATGCACTACTAAAGATATCTATACAATCGTTTCTTATAAAATCAGTTTTATTACTTTTCTAATGGTAAAATAGAAAACCTGGAACCGGTCATTTTGACCGGTGTTGGTAGGTTTAGTGTTACAGTAAAGTCGCGTTTACTGTCCGCGATCGGATACGCGATCATTGTCCAGTGACTACCCACTCCACTGTCGTGGTGTCCTTCTCTACGTTCGGATTTCTTTTGGAAAAATTATGTCGGTATGCGATCACTGTCCGTGCAGAACACAGTCTGTTGGACAGTAAACGCGGCTTTACTGTAATAGTATTTTCAATAATTCTGCTGTACCAAAAGAAAGCATAGAAAGTTTCATTTACATTGCAATCTTAAATGTGAAACTATTACATGACGTCATTGAGGGTGACTTGTTAGTTCACAATGAAAACTGCTGTTGCTATTGAAGGTTCCATTAAAAAGTATTTAGCCATGTACCATAGATTTTTCAAAATTGTGCAATAATCACTGATCGGTAATGTGTTAAGAAGGATCACTTCAATTCTCGTTCATTCCGAATGAATACGCACGCACAATTATTTTAGCCACAACCTAATAATTCATTCTCAGAGATATGGTATTCTCGAGTGCGATAGAAACACAGAATTGTTGAGTGGAAATTTCAGGTTGCACAATGTGTGTACTTTGGACCTGTCGGTGGGAAATCAAGTATTCAACCGTGAGTACTCCAAGACACTTATCGTCGGCCAATTTTCCCTTCTCGACAGCCAATTCTCTTTCTGCATAATTTATCACTCCCCTCCCCCCGATTCTTCCTCTTCTGGAAGCAACGTTCTCGTGAATGGCGCTGCTCGTTCACCGAAATACACTCGTAAATTTTCAATGCATAGACGCGCATCGAACAGTCAATGATATACGCTCTTGTACCAATCGCGCACTGAGGGATGCGATGAATCGTTATCATAAATTCCGAGCATTACAATTCCTTGGATTTCCGGCTGTTAGGTTATGGGACGTCGTGGTTTTCATCTGAACAATTTTAATGGAATATACTATAATCCAACTATAAATATTATTCATGGTCATTCAAAACCTCAGAGAAAATTGTACGGCAAATGTTATTCAACGCCTAAGTGTGAATACTTCGGAATATCAATTTCGCAAAACATTGTGGTATTACGTTTTTATTCGCGCGATTCTATAGAGATTTATTGCGAAAGCTTATTCTAGCCAGAGAAAGTTGGATCACAAACGCTGGATTAATTCTACGTGAATTCTGGTCTGTACCTTCAATGGCGAGACTCGTTTCAGTACGAAAATTTAGTACTGGACATAGTTCCCCCAAACATTCGCCCACATGTGTGGTAACACATATAATTGTTATTTCATAGCACAAAGTGATTATTATTATGATAATTCAAAAATCCATATTTCATTTCACCAAAAGTAGGGTAAAGTGCCCAAATATGGTATAGTCCCCTACTATGGCACTACCTTATATCTTGCAAAGGGGAAGCCACACTCTAATGAGAAAATCCCCAAACAATAATTTACCATGTTTACTCAACACTGTGCAGTGCATACGCACCATTCTATAGATTTTAGTATGGATTCTCCGCCTCCATTGATTATCTGCGTCTCCGCGTGTTGAATATTTTTGTGGTTAGATTTTCGATTGTATCTTTTTCGAGGGAGGTTAGTGATTTTGAAATGTTTGAACATATCTGTAGTTTCAGTTGATTTATATTAATGTTGGCCAACTGTTGGTTTGAGCTGAAATTCAGTTTCTCTTTGTCAGTGGCTAGTATTATCAGTCCACGTGGAGTTCCCAATGTGGCAGTACCAATGGTTTCCTAATATGGGTATAGCTATTGACATTCTTGGTGTGGGTGCCGAATATGGCACTAGGTGTCATATTAAGGACTCAAGGTGTACCATATTCAGAACCCCTTTCACTGGAACTTGCAAATGACACACCACAAAAAAAAAATATTTTTCCCAAGCTGTATTAATTTTTGAACAAACTTGATCCCAGAATCTTATAGGGAGGAAATGCATCTACAACTGGTAATTTAAAAAAAAAATCACATCAACAAGAAGTGGTTCAAATTTGGGCACTTTACCCTATGTACCCCTCAATAAAACTGGTACATTAAACTTCCATTGGGGCATAAAGGCCGCTAGTCACACATTCGGCGAAACTAATTTGCGAGAAGACCCGAACGCGATGAACAAACGGAATCACAGCCGCTAGAATCCCGACAGAGTCAAGCTGAACGCGGAGCCAAACTATAATCCATCCGTAACGAATAGGCCAATTATCAGGCAGTTTGCCTCGCGCCTCGCGGCCCATCCTCTTTCCGCATAATTTATCGATTTCCCGGCGAGACTGTGTTCTTCGAGCCAGAGGAACGGACGCGAACCGTTCATAGGCCACGTCGGCGTACATCCGTGAAATTTCCGATATACACCGAAACATCCGAGATCCCATGATATCGCCTTCTACAGTTCGGATACCCGCAACCCTGATCCCTCTGACACGCATTCCCCATCGATTTTCGTCGTTCCACCGGGTTCCACGCAGCCCGGCTGCTCCCACGCGCGGACGTTTGCGGCTTGATAGCCGATTCCACTAGCGAGGACGTGTTCGGCGCGCAGCTTCAGCATCAAAAGCTGTCGCCTGGATTTCCGCCGGTTTATTCTGCCGTTGTTAAACTTGACGTTCCCAGCAGGAATATACTAGACACCATGCACCTATGATGTAAAGACTCCGTGTTAAAAGAACTGAACCGTTCATTCAGCCTAGATTGTCCGAAGTGTATAGCTCAGCGGGCCAGATCAAATCTTTTGTTAGAGATCCTGCATTTGGAACGCGCGCAGGATGCGTTTTCACGGTGCACAACGACGTGATGTACAACAGTATTGGAATGTCGCTCGAACAACTGCACCAAGCTTCAGCGTTACCGCAACGTTGGCACACCCTTTTTATATATCATGGATTGCTTTCGAATGATTGGAAGGATTAGAGAAATAAATTTCTGAGAATGTTACGTTTTCTTCCAGTTTCATACGTGAAATTTTCGACTTTGCGAATTCACTGGCGAGGACCTGTTCAGCGTGTAGCCTCAAAAGGCTGTCAGGCTAGGCTTGCGCCTAGATTACCACCGGTTTGTCAGGATCCACTGGACCCAGCCAGGTTTATTCGGCCGTTGTTGAACTTGACGTTTTCAACAGGAATATACTAGACACCCTGCACCTATGATATATATAAAGACTCCGTGTTAAGAGAACTGAGGCGTTCGTTCAGCGTAGATTGTCCGAAGTGTATAGCTCAGCGGGCCAGATCAAATCTTTTGTTAGAGAACCTGCATTTGTGCTTTGACGGTGCACAACGACGTGGCGTACTACAGTATTGTTAGAGGAACGTTGGTACTCCCTTTTTATATAATATCATGGATTGTTTTCGAATGATTGGAAGGATTAGGAAAATAAAAGGGGAGATTGTTATGTCTTCTTCTAGTTTACGCGTGCATACAAGTATAGAAACTTTATGCACTTCATACGGGGTATTTTTTAGTTTGCGGATACACCAGCGATGACGTGTTCGACGCGCATCCTTAGCTTGAAAAGGCTTCTGTCAGGCTAGGGAGTCGCCTGTATTTCCGCCGGTTTGACAGGATCCACTGGACCCAGCCAGCTTTATTCTGCCGTTATTAAACTTGACGTTTCCAGCAGGAATATACTAGACATCATGCACCTATGATGTAAAGACTCCGTGTTAAAAGAACTGAGCCGTTCATCCAGCGTAGATTGTCCGAACTGTATAGCTCAGCGGGCCAGATCAAATCTTTTGTTAGAGATCCTGCATTTGGAACGCGCGCAGGATGCGCTTTCACGGTGCACAACGACGTGGTGTACTACAATATTGGAATGTCGCTCGACCAACTGTACCAAGCTGCAGTGTTAGCGGAACGTTGGTACACCCATTTTCTAAATCGTGGATTACTTTCGACTGATTGGTAGGATTCGAAAAATAAAATGCTGAGAACGTTATGTTTTCTTCCAGTTTGCGCATGCATAGTAGTATAGAATTTTGATGCACTTCAAACTTATTTTTAGAAATCGTGGATTGCTTTCGGATGATTAGAGAGCTAAAATGCTGCAAATTTCTTCTTAATTTCGAATTTATATATGCATTTAAAATAAATATATTTATCTTATCGTAAAACCGTCAAAAGAGTACATTTGGATTTAAAAATATATCGAAGTTGAACATTGGCCTTCAATTTATCATTTTAGGAAGCTTTGCTCTTCCAGGACCATTGTCAAATCGCAAAGCCGCGCGATGAAACTTCTACTGAGTAGCTCAATCCACGCGTCAGGACAACCACTGGCACAAGATAGACTAATAAGCAAGACTATAGGGAAGCGGGGCACAGAGGCATTAGACCACATCTAATCCCGACCCGGAGAAACTGATGAAGTCCGGTTTCATTTTGATAGCACTCCGAATAGCTTGAATTGCAAGACGAGAAGCAAGAGCGCCACAGACCTGGAAGGAGCACCGTCCGGAAGGGGTAATTCCAGCGTCGAAGTTATTCGTAGATGCGGACTGAATTTTAATGAACGTTCTTTGCCTTTGTGCGCTAAGCCGCTCGTAGATCGGATCCCGGCGGGCGACGCGACGCGAGGAGGCATGAAATTTTTATGAATACACGGATCATTCGTCCCGCTGTCTCTGCCGTGCCACGTGCTCCGTTTCGCAACGGGAGGAACGGCCATCTGTCTGGGCTCACGTCGATGTCGTTTCTCCACGGCAAGGCGTAACAAGGTTTACGTTTCGCCGCCTTCTCCTCGAGCATCGAGAGTCATAAGCGGGTCGCGACCCGTTGCCTCGCCCGAGGTAACGGGGATTTACAGCGCGTCACGTTCCTCACGGTGAAAAGATATCGACACGTTATTCCCGCGCTTCCGCAACGACCCGGTTCGACGAGCCCGGGCCCATCCAATCCCCGTAAATATCGGTCGTTGATTAAAACGAACGCGTACTCTCGAAATAAAATAAGCAAGGCGTGCAGCGCAAACTTCAAACCAGTAACCCGGAAATTCGTTTACCAAGCTCACCGAATTACCATCTTCACCAGCCACTTAACGGGAGCAGAAGAAATTTCTACAGTCTGGGACCAAACGATAGGGCACCCTATTAATTTGTTAATTTTTATTTGACAGATAACGTACGGTGGGTGTACAAAGTATTCGTACACCTTTTAAAAAGTAGTAACTTTTTTATAATTGTGCCAACCGACATGATTTTTTATAATCAATTAGAAGCATTGGTTTACGGTATGAGATTTTCCAAAAATTATATTGACAAGGTTACATGCAGAAATAATAAAGGCATTTTTTAAAACTTTTTTATTTAGCACCTTAATGAAAATTTAAAATATATGTTTTGTAGATCTATGGTAGTTATACGCATACTGAAAATTTTATTGAAATCGATTAACATACGCACGAGCTACAAGCGGTTAAAAATGGTGAAAATCGTAATTTCACACGACATTTGACAAATCCACAGAATCGTTATAAACAAGTTATTCTATTTTAAAGGACGTACGAATACTGTTTACACCCACTGTAAATATAATTGATCTTGTGTATACATCGTCTTGAGTTGGATTCATTAAAATAATGCTTATTTTGAAAAACGTAAAATTTCAAGATAAATTAATGCGACAACAATGACAGGACATGTGTTAAAAAAATGGAATGTACAAAAAGAATTCGTTAATGAATAACATTGTGTAAAAATTTCGTCCACTGTGCAAACAGCGCGCGGGAATTTAATTTCGACGCACGCGTCCGGATATTGTTGCGATTCCTGTTTTTCTTCCTCGTGAGTTTCCTGTTCCCGTCCGCTTCCTTTTATTTAGTTTAATGTCCACCTTTGTCGGCAGGGAGGAAATCGATTTTACTCGAGGAAGACACAAAGGTGTCTTTCTCGCGTAAGTATCCACTGCAGGGTGAAGACATTCATGCCACGGCTTGTGTGTACGCTGCTTCCCTGGAAAAACGTGACGCCCTTCTTACGAGCTTCCTCGCGATTCCTACGACTTTCAATTCCCTTTGCATCCTCGCTGCCTGGCGATCTCGCTGTAATCGCATCTCATTTTCTTTCATGAACTTTGCGAGCAGCTGCTTGTCGATGAAGAACAAGTAGCCGCGATGCATTGCGTTGGTTCTGTGTTGAGCCCGTTGTGACATTGTCTATATACCGGAGAAGAATGTTAATTGACTCGTGGAAAATGGATTTGACAAATATTTTCAATTAGGTGTTATTATAGCTTCTGAAAATTTGCAAAAAATGCCAGAATATATCCTTCGACAGAATTTAGTGAAGTTTTGATATATTTCAGATCTGCAAAGGCTACTATCACTGAAAATAATATTTTATTTGGTTCCGCCTTCTTAAAAATTGTCTGGAAAAATTGCAAATTGCATAAACTTCCGCAGTCTAATTATTGCGATGCAATGCTTGCATATTGATATATGAAAATTATGGACAAAGTAGAGGTTTTTACTAAGAATTTTCTTAGAGCCAAAAAATAGGATAAAAATCTCTTTAAAGTGTATCGAATCTCCTTTATCCGAATAATTAAAGGCTTGGGATTATTTATAAGGCTGCTTGGAGGTCCCAGGTCGGTCAGTTTCGATATTCGACGACGAATCTTGATGGGGTGATCCGGCTTCATCCGGGGACTTTTTCGTAGTTGACCTGTTCCCTTTTGGGAGCAGAGCGAATTTTCTTTTGGAGAAATAGAATGCTGGATGGGGACGTTGTCTAACCCATCTTACTTCATGATAAAGCGACGGGCACTGGTCGGCTCTGGGGGCCAGAAAGCACGCGTCACTCTCGAAAAAGAGACTTCTCCGTTTCGTTTGTTTCCCGGAAGAATCAGAGAATTTTTCTCTCTTGAAAGAATCAGAGAGTTCTCTGATTCGTTTTGCTTCCTCATGGATCAGGAGACTCCTACGAATAATCCTTTTTTCCTTGTGGATGAGGGATTTCGTTCGTAGAGGAAATTCGTGGTAGAAATGAAGCATTTTTTATTCTGTAATGCAACCCAGTTTTTTAAACAATATTTGCGTTCACGATTGGTGAAATAATAACGTGGAATCTCCATTGGAGATTCGGGGCGTTTCGGGTATCGTTGCTCTTAAATCTAACCCAGAGAATTTATGATGTAATATTATGATGATGTTATGGATGATGTATTCTTATATGTATGCATATCAGGTTGAAGGTTCTTTACAGTTTGATGCGCATGAAATATTGCGAATAGGTCAAAGTAATGAATAGGTCACGAAAATATACAGGGTACCTCGGAAACCATAATGAAAAGAGACTGTTTTCAAATTAAAAATGATGTTGCTGCACCAGAATGGAATAAAATGATGTTTTTCGCAGACGAAAATGAGAAGCAACAAGCGTGCAGCTTTTCTAATTTCATAAACACGTTTCTCGCAAACAGAAGTATTTCGTTAGCGTGAAAAAAGTATTGCAGAAATTTATTTACGTGAAAAAAAGAGTGGCAACTCCAGAAGAAAAATAAATCTAAACGATGATAACATATTTACAAGGAATACTAAATGCGACGCTTGTATCATAGCAAAAATATAGTGTGGAATATGAAAATCACTATCTTTCCATCATCTCTTCTAAAAATGTAAAATGGCTCCGAGTGCGCATTCTTCGAACACTATTATTTTAATAGAAAATTTCGAGATAAAGATTTATGAAATGAATGTTAAATACTAACTTGATTGCGAGCGAAAAAGTCAGAACTTTCAGTGTTCTTTCGGATTTCCCAGTTTTTCGAACGGAAATGGTGTTTCTACGAAAAATAAAGATTAACCGCAAATGCGGCCGTTCATCCGCATTTTCCCATTTATTTCGCTGGCGTTTCAAACTTTAAGTCTCCAATATGAAAACTAAGGGGATAGGAAGCGGAAAATCTTTTTATCTACAAAAAGATTCTACGAAACCGCCCAGTGAGTTTGCTTTCCGGCAGATGGAGACCGCAGTTGGGTCCGGTCGCGCGTCCGTTCCTTTCCCGTCTCTGCAATCCTTCAAATTTCATGCATCCATTCGCTTAACCCGTTCGTGGGAAACAATTACGAGGATCAACGAGTCCACTGGTCGCTGGTAGCGTTGAGAGATTTCCAGTTTGCGCATCAGCCGCAAATGGCGCAAGGATTTGCAGGATTCGTAGCCATGCATTTGCGTAATCCTTACCCGTCGGATACTTCATCTCCTTTCTGAACCGACTGAGAGAACGAAGGATGCTGCATGAAACATCATCGATATTCAATCAAATTCATTTTATGGGCCGGAAGCTTGAAGCTAATTACCCGGAAGAATCGACCGATCCTTTGGCCGATAAGAAAAGGCAACTTATTACTTGTTCACAAAGTATTTTTTACAGCTACCACATTTTTTATCACTCCATTTAGTGTCCGCTTTAACAAAAAATGTTCTCCTAAAGAAATAATAGCATTTTATTTCTAAATAATTCTTAAACGAAGCACTGCGAATATACAGTGACTCGGATTAATATTCGGACGCTCTAAAAAAGCCGATAATTCATTTAATATTCTACTATTCGATTTGAACTTTTTTGGGAAGCTAGAGCGGTTAGTTTACTACAGGACGTGAAATGAAATTTTTTCAAATATTGCAATTGATTGGAATTGTAGGCAAAATACTAAAAGTTGTACTTCTCAACTTTTTCATTTGGGCCTATATTGAAAATTGAAAACATACGTTTTGTAGATCTGTGTCAATTAAACATATTCTGAAAATTTCGTCAAAATCGGTCGACGTTGCAATGAGATACAAACGTTTAAAGATGGTAAAAATTGCAGATTTTCACGATTTTCGGCATCTAATTGCAATAAATCTAAGAATTCTTACATCCTTCAATGCCTGTCGTTTTTTCCCGCATCAACCGATTTCGATGATACTTTCACAGTGCATATAGTTGACTCAGATCTACAAAACGTATTTTTTCAATTTTCAATATAGGCCCACATTACTGAATTTATAATTTAAAATATAAATAATTATATTTTATTATAATTTAAGATTTACAAAAGTTGTAAAATGCAACTTTTACTATTTTTTTTCAATTGCGATTTTTGAAAAACATCCTGCTCTAACTTCCCAAAAAAGTTCAAATCGTATAGTGCAATATTAAAAAAGTTTTTGTCATTTCAGAGCGTCCGAATATTAATCCGAGTCACTGTGTGTGCCCAAAATAAAAAAAAAGAGTTTATAGTGCAATAGTAAACATATTTTGGATTTTTCAAGAAGTACGTATAACGTGTTTCCAACTGCAAATAAGTATTGTTCTGCAGACAATCTTTAAATAGTGCATTAAATAGCAGAAGACACAAGCTGGGGTTAATACACCTTGAACAACTCCGTTTGATAAAGATGAATTTTGTTGCAGCTACGGGCAGAAACTTTTTCCTTTATTGTAAAAGTTTAAGGGAGGAGTTCATAACTCATTTCTTAAGAATCTCCATTAATTTCGCTAGGTACAAGCGCCTACAAAAGACTCTTTGTCTAACGAGTCCCTTTTACTCGAACACTTTTACTTTACTCGGACTATGTAATTAGCAAAGGTGTGGACCGCAAATTTGTGATGCAGTCGATTCGACTCAGTTTTCACCAGTGTCCCCGTTTATTCAAATTAGGCTCGTTTACGTAAACCGAATAAGATTATTTCCACTGACACGGGAGAACCACAAAATGAAGGTTCGCATCACCAACACAATTTTGCATAATAGGCTGCGACCACTGCGACAAAGAGCTAGCAGAGATACCAATTGAATCGCAACACGTACCATGTATGTATATTTTCAATCATCTACGTATAAAAGAATGAAAAAACTCGTTTTTAATTACAGTACAAACACTCAGTCAATGTACTCAATAAATATGAAGTATAAATCGAACGGATACGAATATTGCTATGGTACGACTAATTAAATTACGAGAACAATAGTTCAATTTTACAAATGTACGCACAAGTACAATTTATATTGGAAAAAACAATTCGATACTATACAAATTATTTTAGTGAAAGCATTCGATTAAAAATATTTTTGGACAATGATTTGGAAATGATTTACTTCATTTCTGAATGATAATTAGACTGTGGATTTTATTCAGTTTTGATTTGTTACAAAGGTAGAAATTCAACGATATGGTAATTATGAATTTTTTGTGCTGGTTGCGGGTGTCCATTTACTATTGTGACAGCAACATCATGGCGTGTACAGATCAATACAGTTCACCGAGTCAGACTCGTTACACAGTGACAATGGTTGAAATGTCCATAACAGTTTCGTGTAAAACGATTTCATAAACCGCGTCTTGTATCGATTCACTTTCCGCGCAGTCTGCAGGGATTTCCCGTGGACTTCCGCCAATAAACCCCGCCATGAAAACCGATAACCAGCGACTGACGCAAATTTTATCATGATTCAATTGTTCCATCGTCTCCTCGATTATCAAATTTCGCACAATTATTCCGTCACATCTGCTGTCTGCATTCGGAAACGGGGCGTTTAATTCGAATTACTCGTGATTAGAGCGCAGGTGTTTGGGCGCGGATACATAATGCGCGCGATCTCGCGATTCTAAATAAAGACGAACTTTCATTACGCCATGACAGGATTTCGATGTATTCACGATCCAATCAAATGATCAACAGACAGATTCATTTAGTTATCTATTATTGGACGTTTCTGAAAAAAATGATGAAAGAACAACGATTACAAGAACAGTTGTAATAATACACGTGGACACATGCACAACTTGCTGACTTTCCTTTTTTAATAAAGATTCAATTTTTTCATCTCCCTTTCTCATCAACCACATTAGGTGATTAAGCAAGTTGAATATGTGACTTCAATTTGATTATATCAGTTAATTAACTTATAGTGGACGAAACAATATAAACGACAGAAAAAAAATACGTGTTTCTCACAATAATCAAAAATTGCACATTTTTTTTCTTTTTTTCTTTCCTACTTGCTCTCTGCTATGCATAAATTATTAGACTGCTGATCTTTATGCATTTATGGCTTATGAAAATGTTCAAGAAAGGCTAGAATATAAAATTCGATAGAATTTTCTACAATTTTTATTTGTTTTAGATTTACAAAGACTGATCCCATGAAAAATAGGATTTTACTTCATTCCATTTCCTTAGAATTTGTCTACGAAAATTGGAAAATGCATAAATAAATGCATGCGCAGTCTAATAATTATATGTT
This sequence comes from Lasioglossum baleicum, assembly GCF_051020765.1. NCBI lineage: Eukaryota > Metazoa > Arthropoda > Insecta > Hymenoptera > Halictidae > Lasioglossum > Lasioglossum baleicum. The sequence continues at coordinate 12,853,519 of NC_134933.1, read as the reverse complement.
ATTAGATTCATTGATGAACTTATGAGAGGAAAACCATTCACACGATCGGAAGGCCGACGATTAATAAGAAATGTGATTTCTGGGAAATACGAATTCGCATAAAGATCAGTGGTCGAAACCAGTAAAATTCGGGCAACTTTTTCGCCGTGCCGCGCCGCCTTAAAATTCCAATTTCACGATCAATTCATTACGAGGGTAGCCTCAACGAGCAGTTTGTCTTTCTGGAAACGGACTTGGCCGGTTAGCAGTCCAAGTTTCCGCGTTAAGCTGCCTCCGGCGTACCGGGAATGATGCACGAGGCACCGCGGCGAATTTTTATTCCGGTGAACACCTCGACGCCAAGTCGTGCTGGCAGGGCGCGGGTCGAATCCGCGTTGCCACCCATGTAAAATTGAACGAACGTCGCGCGCGTCTACGACAGGGCTCATAAAAGCGCCTGGTCGTATAGCTTAGGTGTGGATACCGGGTATTCCGCATTACGGGATCCGTCGCGCCGCCATTTGCACGTGAAAAGCACGGCAAGGCGTCCAGACAACGCCGGGCGTATTTCCTTGCCGGGGTTTATCCCGAAAAACCGGAGACCACAGGTCTCGCGACGAACGAGGTCTTTGCCGGGGACTTTTAACGGGACATCGGAGCTCCGACCCCGGAAGGTAATCTCCTTTTGCTCCTGTTCCCGGCGTGATTGCATTAGAAGCGTCCCTTTTTGCGTTGCGACGCCGCGGTTTGCTTCCCGAGAGCGTCACGTGCGAACTTCTCCCGCAAATAGTGTATACTGCGTTTGCAATAGTCCTTGTATTTCAACTTTCGATCTTCTCTCATCTTTCCTTCCTGCATTGTGACACTTAATGGGAAGATTACAAGATGTTGAAAAATTAACTCCAGCGGGAAGATAGTTACGGAGTGAAATGAAAAAAAATTAATTTTCGGCCTGTTTTCTCTGCGATATTCCGATGAATAATTCTAAGAAAAATCGAACAAATGCTGGATATCCAGATGCACATACTGTTATTAATTCCGATTTTTAGATTGAAAATTGTGAAAAACAAAAACGTCGAAAAAATGCAGATTTCGCATTGAGATTTAAGAGCGACATAATTTCTATTTTCATAGCATCAGTGTATAGTTTATGAGTAGACGGCAGATCTTTATGCAAAAATAAAAATTGTCTGCATCGATTGCAAGAAATAGAAACTAAATCGGATGATATTTCTTCCTTTAATGATTTGAATAGAGAAGGAACCATATATGTATTGACATCTTCAATTTTGAAAGTTTTTCAGCAATTTTCAATTTCGTCTTCTTAATGTTGCTAAAAATTCATAAAGATCCGCAGTCTAATTACGAGTATTGTTCATGCATTTTTTTCAGATTTTTTGGTGAGGTGCGCCGTGGTAAAAAAATCAAAATCTCTTTTTTCGACGTTTTTCCCAAAGTATGTATGTTTGATTTAACAGATTCAGTCTAAGCGAGCACTGCTGTACGCAATTTGCGCGCAGTCTGGCTGGTTCGACAATCGCGGAGTCAAAGGGGAAGAGGAGAGGCCTCGCTCCGGTTGATTTCGATAGAAATTTCTGGCAACGAGACTCTCCGGAGATTCTCGCAGAAAACCGGTTGCCGAGCCTCGAGTCTCTCGAGGAAATCGCGGAAATTCAATTTTTCCGCGATTTGTTCGACGAGATGCGGCGCACCGAGCCACCGCCAACCAGCTCCACGCGACTACGACCTCTTGTACACGCGGCCCCGTTATTTTCTGCGTGCGCGAAATCGTTTCCGTGTGCCGCACGAGGATCCTCTTTGTACACGAGTGTCTCCCCCGGCAGTGGAACCCTCGAGTCGTCGCGCCTCGAGTGTCGCTACCAATCGTGATCGATTCCGATCCGCCGAGGTCTTGAATACTCCTGAGAGTACGTGTGCGCAGGGCTGGGTAAGGAAGTGAAACAAATTCGGCCGTGCTAATTAGCGATAATTGCTGCGACGTCGTTGATCAATGGGCTTTCTTAAAAACTTGCACGCAAATCCGCGTTTTTCTGGTTTCACCCTTAACAGTCGAGGGATTGTACCATTATCCACAATATATTTTCTACGATCATGACTTCTGATTGAATTCGAATTACTTCCCGATTTTGGTGTCATCTGAAAGAGCGTTCTTTTAGTTGTAAGAAGAGTCGTGATGAGCGCTCTAAGAGCTTCCAGTCCTATGCAACAATTTCAAGCAATATGTCGTGCGAGAAGCATTATTTGAATTTGGAAAAAAGGGGAAAGAACTTATTTGCACACCTAATACAAGTATTGAATGAGACATTGTATCAATTTCATGTCCATGAAATGAAAAAATCATTTACAATGGAATTATTCTAGGTCCGAAGAAATGTTTGATTTTCAAGTTAAAATAACTCCGACTGCGAAGGATTAATTATTTGATGATACGCTGTGTTTAATAAATGAGGAAACAGTGAGGATTAGTTTAGTCATTTTGAATGTTCATTGCATACATTGAACGTCATGATGGCAGACAATTTAGCGAGAAAGAAATTTATTATAGCAAACGGTAGATAGGTAAGTACGTGCTTTTCCTTTATCGGGTGGAAAAATGAATAGTGCCGATAATGAGGGCAATTTTATATATGACTTGTCGATAAAGCGATTTGTCGACCAGTTGGTGGAAAATAATATATGTAGAGCGAACGTACCGGGGATACCTATTTTGCGCTTTTATTTATACACTGCAATTGAATAGTTGTAGAGCTGAACTTTTGTTACGTAATAAACGCGATAAAATATGACGAGCAAATGTAAAATAATAAAAGAGAATTTTCAGGAAAAATTTGTCAACATTTTTAATTATTAACAACTGCACAAACTCCATCGGATGTAAATTAAATTTCTACTTCGTACCCATGTTCGCGAACTCCCAGAAAAATAGCTCTTCTCTCAAAAGGTTGTGTGATTTAATTATTACGAAATTAATTAAACAAATGAAAGACTTGTTGTTGCATTCAAGATAATTAAATTTTTTACAAGACCCGGTAAAATTGATTTTACCTTTGAAACAAACAACGCAGCATCTGGTAAAAATTTAATTTATTCACTAAAAGACTGACAGTATATTCCGTATTTGCTTCGCGAAACATTTTATTCAATAAAAATGAAAACCCGCGGGTTCGACTGAAACCACAACGGTAAACTAAAAATAGAGAGTTCCTCTGATATAACAAATATCTTAAAAGATGCGCGTATTCGATCCCAGTGAAAAATAGTCGACGATACCGGACAATTGGTATAATTCAATAGCACTCTAGCAGAAATGGACGGAAAGTAATTCCGCGTGCATTTCGCCGATGCATTTTCGGGATAAATTGTAATGATTTCGGTCGCGGTAAGCCCGAAACGCTGATTTTATTCTATCGCAGAAACTATTCGCGATATTGCAGGCTAACTTCTTGTTATGTAAGCACATCCAATTACTGTCTCCTGTTTTGCAACGCTCGGCTTCTAAACTGTGTGGCGAGCATTAAAGCAGAATTCTATCCGTCTTCTCAGTTGCAGCATTTTCGTCAACAATTCATTTTCCCACAGAGATCCAACGGTTTTGGTTTCAGTCGTGCTATACGTATCAAATTTTACAAAATTTATGTATCAATACAATATACAACATTTTTATAATTTCAGTAATTGCAGAAGAAAAACTTTCAAACAAATCATGTTAAATCATTCGATAATTCTAATGTTAAAGCAAAGTATGAAGTACTTTCACAGTTATGCATTTTCAATTGTACGTGTTCGAAATTTTATAACAATCTTCGACCATTGTTAGCGTTTGTTTAGTTTTCTTATGAAATCGTTGTTTACACTCCCGCGAGTTCGCTTTATGAATTCCGAGAGCCGAAAAATTTGAAACAAATTTTCTAGGAACATATGAACGCGAAAATGAGAAGAATGCAAATGTTGATCTCATTTCCATTACAGTAAACCCGATTCAATTACTGGAGCCTGGTTCACGGTCGTTTGATTCGCCTCTGTATTAAAATCGCACACCGTACGGGCAGAAAAGTTATGAAATTATTTTCAACGGCGAGGTTCGTTTGCATCTGATAAAATACACACGACCCAGCTTCGAAACAAGCTGGCGAAGTGGTTGGAGAGAGGCGAACATTGTTATTAGTAACGTTGTTTCATACTCTGGACAACGTTAATTAATAAAAAGGTGAAAAAAAGCAGTCCACTTCTGATCCATGGAACGGGAGCGTGGGATGCGACTGCACTGACCGGTTTTAATGACAAATTATGACGTGCGAATATATCCCGGAAGCGAAAACAATGTATCTGATGGAAAACTTACGCATCCCGTATCAGACAATACATCTGCAAAGATTCTGCGGTGCGACCACATGGATACTTTATTGTCCGTGTGCTCACGTAACGCGCATTAAATTCCGCAATTTTATATTTCGTAGCCGCTCGCATATCAAGAGGCTCAACGCTCGGCTGCCAATTAATTATTGCCCATTATTCTCGTTTCTTCTGGTCCCGCGCGTTGTGCCACCACTCGCAGAATATTTCATGTACGTCCACGAGAACATTTTCGCATCAAAAACTGTTAAGAACGTGTTTTATAGACTAACATCAGTTATACACTCGCTGCAAAGTTCGTCGAGACTGTTCAACGTTGCTATTAATTATTATGGAGCATTACGGATGGTGGAAATTGAAATTGCTGTCGGAAGTCGCGAAACACTGCGATTTTCGCCATTTTATTACAATAGATGATTGCATAAGTTCGTGCCCGACTTGAAAATAAAATGTAATGGTTAAATTTTAAAGAATACAACTTTACTAATCAATTATACATATCCAATCCAAACGAATCGTTTAATACTAGTTAATTTTTGGAAAGTTCGAAACCAGAATCCTGTAATCTGTTTTAAATGATTGTTGCAGAATTATCCGAGTCATCGCATATCATAGAGTAAACGTCACAGTCGTTTAATTTTCTGCACCGGCGACACAAAAGTTTCGCCGATTAATCGGGGCTGGATCCGAGCGTGATCAAAATGCGGAAATGCGACAAGCCGATAAAAATCTTTCGGATTTAATCGACAGAGTCAACCCGCGGAAAGCGCGGTCGAACGATGAAGTGTTTTCATGTGCTGTGGGCTAGCTGGGGTTTCGAGCGAGCGGTGCGTGACGTTTGCGATTTTGCTGACCCACAATCATGAACCAGCCATACTCGTAACCAACTACCGCGTCTGTGGCCCCTTAGCGATTTCCTCGAAATTGCATTTCTCTTCGCAGCGAACTCCACTTGGTTCCTGCACGTGCACACACAAACACGCCGGAGCTCCAGTCCGTAAAATAGTAAAATTGGGCTACTATGCTAAAACGGAATACAATAAGGATACACGGCCATTTAATACCCTTTTTTGCATCCGCCGGTGCGCGTGGCCTGCACAGCGTCCTAATTGCAGGCTTTTCAAGAATAGAATACATGCACTTTTATTCCATCCCCTTTTATTCCCCTTCACCTTTCCCCGCTTTAAACATTACGCTTGTTTTATGGAGGACCAGGCCGGGCTACAGGGCTCGTTGAGGTTTCAAGCAAGAACGAGAACGCCAGCGCGCTCCGAGGAATCGAAAAGTGTAATTATTTCTCGTAACTTTCTCGCTCTCCTCGTCCGGCCACCGCCCGTACACTCTCTCGCTGGCTACCAGGAAAAAAATCGAGCGCGGAAGACGCGGTTTTAATTGCTTTGAACGCCCAGAGCTAAAGGAGCCGGATATTTGCGAGCCCGGTAATTTCGAATGGAGACTTTTAGCGATTGTTCGTCGTCGCAATTAATGGAAAGCACGATAATATCTTGATGCTGGTGGAAACACCGAAATGCCACTTGTGTCGTGGACAGACACTATTGATCATGTTTCTAATTGTTTTTTATCAAATTTTGGTTGAGATTTTAGACTGAAATTTAGATTTTACCAATCTAGCTGGACAAAAGTTCTCAGATAATTCAATCGTAATTTCGAGGGTACAGTTTATTAGTGGCATTGTCTTTTATGTATAATCTAATTTAGGAACAGAGTAGGTAAATGTTTCGTGGTTTGCTTGTTCTTAATTAATATGAAAAACTGTATTTATGTATCGTGCCTTTCTCGAAAGATTATTATGTCCAGAATCATTATTTTTCACGATTCCCTGAGAAATGGTCAACCACCGATACGAGATCAATTACTGACGCCCTTACCTTAATTGCAATTAAAATAGGTCTTAATGAGATTCAGTTGATCATAAAACTGAGCTTTACCGATGGAACAAGCAGTCCCGAGAGAGAAGAGAGAGGGATGAGAGAGAAAAGGGGTAGGAACGGACCGAAGGAATAACGAATTGCTTATTTTAGAGGAACAGGTGTAGACGAGAGGTTTAAACGGTTCCGGCGTAGAGCATTTTATTAGAAAACTTTGATACGTTCAAAATGAAATTCCTTCCACGCTCGCCGTTTAACTTTCACCTTCCTTACTTCCTTAATTGCAGTTAATCACGAGGCGTTACTTAGTTTCGGACGTTGCTTTCTGCTGGGCTGCTAGTTTCATGACTGATGCGATGAGGGTATCTACGATACGTCCACTTGTAACAGTTGTAACGTATCTGTCGTTTCTCTTCTACATTGTAAAACTAATGTAGAATAAAATGTATTTATATATAAGAGTAACATGAAGTAACAACGAAGAAATCGATGTGAAGTTATGTAAAATATAAATAAAGCACTACTCCTCTGACTTCAGGACTCGATAAAAAGTTATGACGCGTTATCGATATAGGACCTTCGGGGCTACTAATGTGCGAAGTTCGATGCGAATCGATTATGGATAATTTCATAGACGTTTTATACATAGTCCACTGCCTGTACTCCGTATTTTACTAATCTTTGTGCTTTGCATTTTTATGATAATTTATATCTTTCACTTAGGGAATTGACAGTAATATAAAACTCTATTAAATGTGATTGTAGATTTTATGTACTTACGACTCAAATAATTAATTCGACACATTAAAACGATTGAAACTAGACTTTTTCCATTCAACTTCTACTTCTTGGAATTGAAACAGACGGCTACGCATGTCCGAGCGCCGACAAGTAGTATCGATTGGCTATGATCAGACGCGTCAGAAGCTTCAACCATAAAAACGCTATTCCTTCATTTCTACTTACTGTTACTTTCGCAAATAGAATCAGCCTACGTCGCGTACCACCCGAGCCACCGCGTATACAGGTAGTTAAACTGCCTAGAGCGAAGTTAGATTAAAAATTAATTGCGCACGCCGCGGTGAGAGCGATAAGGTGATGGAGGAAAAACGGTGCAGCAGAAGCTGGAGTTCTCGAGTACAAGCTCCCAGTTGCGAGTAGATTTTTTTTGTCGCCGAAAAACGGTCCTGAGAACAGCCGATGCAATATCGGGCGAGGAGAGGTGAGGGATGGCAGGTAGCGTACTCATTAAAAAGATGCCTAGGGCCCACGAGTACTGCGATGGAGATCCTGTACACCTCGAGCGAGAATTAAACAACAGCTTTTCATCGATCCGGTCTCGACGAAAACAATTCGTTCTTCATTTTCGTCGGCAAGACACGACGAACGAAATTTCATTGTGTACGAGGGCAAATCAAAAATGATCTACACTTTTGACATAACTCTTCTTACGTTGTGCACACTGACTTCTGTCCTCGCCTATTTAATTGTTATACTGTTGTGGTAATGCTATGAAAGTTTGATCCTAATTCCGCCATTTTTCTTCCTTCTGGTGTAGATAGATCATGCCCGCTCCATTAGAAGCTTGCACCAAAGGGGAACAACGAGCAGTGATCCGATTCCTGTGGTCGAAGAGTGTCAGAGGTTCAGAAATTCATCGTAGATTATCATCGTAATAAGGGGGAAGTGTATTATCACGTAAAACTGTGTTTTTTTGGACCGAGAAGTTTAAAAGTAATCGAACAAGTGTAACTCATCTAATTCGTCAACTGCGTAAAATTAAACTTCAATTACCCTCAAGCTTAGAAATATTAGTTGCCCGACCCAACATTAAAGCCTGTTTTCTCATTTTTAATTTCTTAGAAAACTGTGAACTACGAATTTAATTTGATTTAATGTAGACTGTGTATGTATGAATATGTATATACTGTAATTGGCTAAACTTCCGATTACGTCCATGCTCCGAATTGATATTCAATTAATTGGTTTAACAATTAGCATTTTGAAAACATTTTATATTAATCTCTAGAATATGCATATTAGATATCTTCAACTAATTGCAAAAATGGATCATTACCAGCTTTGTTGACCTCATAGCGCACCATGTCTCATCACAGATTAGAATCGTGCAGATTAGAATGTAGAGAGTGACATTAAAATAATAAAAAAATTTTGTCGGTAAAAGGTAGCGACTGACATTGAAATGGTAAAAATTTTTTTTCGAGTCGCCAAAAATCCTTCTGACGATCATCATTTTAGTCAAAAAGGAACCTATTCCCAAATTTTTCATCCAATTCTGAGCATGGACATAATCGGAAGTTCAGCCCTCAGTTGAGATCTGGAATGCTTAAAATAAAAAAAAAAGTGTAACGCATGAAGAGGGAGCAGGACTTAAACGCGTAAAATGCGGTGCAAAGTGGCTTCACGACCAACCGGAAACCTTTTATTTGCAAGGAATAAAATACTTGTTGGCCGTTCGACAAAGTGCATTGATAAGGTGGGAGATTACGCAGAGAATGATGTGCATGGTCAAAGCCCCATCTTCATGTAAATAAATTGTAGAATGAAAAGTGTAGATAATTTTTTACTTGCCCTCGTAATTATCACGAAAAATTTTTCGCAAGACTCTGGAGCAAGACGGTTTCGAGTAATATTCAGCTGAAAGGCAGAAAATGGCGGCCCGGGAAAGATTGCGCGGATAATCTGTCGCTCGGTACTCCACTCCTTTGCCTCGCGTTAATCCGACATGTCCGAGAATTAACATGGTGCATGCACGCGCATAAAAATGTTCCCGCGAGTTGCGAATACGTGTTCAACCCTCGAAAAGTTTCGCGTTCATTAACCGCGGCCAGCTCGATTTACAGGAACCCGTGTCCTCGGAGACACCTTGCCAATCTACTTCACGGCGTGTGCGAAGGAAAAGTTCTGCATTTCGAGCGAATCGCGTGCGTAAGAACTTTTCATTCAACATCCGCGCACGCGGAGCACGTGCAATTAAATTTTTCTTGCTCGCCAGGCACGCGTTGATTAATTGTATGACTAGTTATATTAGCGAACGCGAAAATGAGAACGCGTATTTTTTCTCCGGATAATTAGCTTGCTAGCGTTGATGGAAATTGGAATTTTCCCAGAAGATCAAAATGGGAATGCTACTCACCACTGTTTGTCGAACAACTCTCACTACACTGGTACTACACTCTACCATTTACACTACCTTATGTGTTGCACAAACAGAATACGGAATGTGTAGGGACACAAAGCTCTGCATGAAGCCCCATCTGTGAGCAGGGCTATATATCTTAAGTCACTACAGAAAGGATCTACGTGGACAGTTCCAGTTGCAAACAGAATACAATTGCACGTTGTTGGATACAACAAATCTGAGTGAAGTGAAAAATGAGATCCGCTATATGTGTATAGATTTATAACTCAATTGAATTGCACACGTATTTTAAATCAGAAAAATGACATAAACCCCCAACCCCAAGATATTTTCATGAATTATAAGTAGACTGCGGATCTTTATGCAAAATGAAAATGTTCTGCACTTATTGTGGGAAGCAGGAATAAAATAAAAATTGATTTCATCCCTTAATGACTTCGTTACATTCAAAGCAACATTACGGTATTCTTAAATTTTTCTAATTTTTTGCTCTTTTGTATTTTACACAACCAATTTCTTTACAAATGCAAAAAGATCCGCAGTCTAATTATAAGTTACAGAACTATACTGAGGCGATAGACATAGTTGCAACACCTGTGCGTAGAAAACAAAGCAACCAATAAATCTTGTCTCTGATATTTATTGGAAAACGTTACAAACAATAATAATGTACACAGTGAATCAGAGTTTGCGCACCATGGAGACAGAGCAAATCAATAAATCAGACAGCAAGGTAAAAAACGAAAAAATAGTAAAAGAATTATGATTCAAATTCACCAGTACGCACCTTACGAATTTCCCATCAGAAAAAAAACGGGATGTTTTCAAAAAGAAAAATAGTTGTCCATAAATTACGAAATTCGAGTAACCAAAATTCACCAGATACAGCATATTAAATCGACAAGTAATTAGAAGCATTCCCGTTCGCCCGAGGATTAATCAAACCGGTAATAAAACTTGAACAAATCCCCGCGCTATAACTCAAAATTAAATCTCGATCGACAATCCAGTGGATCCCGTTCGCAATCGCGCGACAAGGATAGCATTCGCGCCGTTAGGACAGCCAATTACCGGCAGCTGCAGCGAGGCAAAAATTGTCCGCCCACACGGCGACTATATCACCAAATTGAACTAATTAAACTGTCCTAAATGAAACCTAATATTCGCTGCTTTGGACTGGGATATTTGGAAACGTTCGACACGAGCGAACCAACCCGACGCGACGGGGAGGCGGAAGTCCTTTAACCGTGCGCAATCCTAGTTCGCTGGAGGGAATTCTTTCGCAGGATAGCATAAATATTAGTTAATTAGACAAGTTACAGCGGTGTGTATTACAGAACGGGAACTGCTGCGAACTCGTTTGCCTGCGGAACTGGCTGCCGTGCGAAATTGAACTCTTCGCCCGCCGTGCGGGATTCAGAATTTCGGTAATTGTAGGTTCATGTGCCGCACAGTTTTGCAAATACCGTTGCAACCCGTTCGCGCGTTTAGAACAAATCGGCGGCATTTTCGGCAGCGCGCCACGTACTCGCAATAGAGACTGTTTGCGTGGGAACGAGCCCCGTTGTTTTCCCGACCAGCCATATTAGCTGCGCTTCCCTCGTTTTCCAGACAACGTTAATAACGGATCCATCTGCGTAACTCCCCGAGACTGTTCCATCACCTTTCCCAGGTGCGAGCTTCAGAATGATGGAACGTCGTAATAGCGCCGGGAACCGGAACGGATTCATCTATGATCTTGTTGTTCCGTTTTGCATCCATCACTCGGCTTGCTACGGAAAGTACATTTTCGGAGCGCAACCTCGCCTCGGGAACTCCACGGAACATCGAAAACGCGACGGAATTGTTTGCGGTTGCATATTAGACACCCTGTCGAACCGAACGGCGAAGCAGTCGCGTGTCAAAACTGCCGCAATGTTACGATACGTGTGTTCTGGCATCGAACTCTGACGAACGATCCGTTATTTTGTTCATTTACACTGACGCCCGTGGCTATCCGGACCAGATGCTTTCGTATATTTCCAGATTTTCCGTAATTATCATCCGAATGCGGATCTATATGTACACTGAGAAAAAAAGTACATAGTTACTTCAATAACACGCGTGTTATTGTAATTTTTTTACTTCGATGAATATCAATGTATTCTTTTCAATAGTATGAAATTTAGAAGCAAATCGTGATGTATTTGAATTGTCCATCATGAAATGATTGAAAATATTATTCGATTCAATACCGTACATTATTATTCGTAATATTTCTCTTTTTCCTTCAATCAGATATGTTGTTAAACAAATTTGAGAAATGTATTGATTTATACTGGAATTGGTTTGAGGCCATATCTTATTTTTTTGAAAACATTCATGTCAAGCTATTCGCTTATATGATTGGCGGAAATGAGTTTTGCTATTGAAATTCAATAGCATTAAATATTAAAATAAGTTCATATGATATTGGCACTATTCAATAGTACAACTTATTGAATCAACATATATTTTTTTTGTTTCGACAGGATTTTTTTCTCAGTGTACATGAGATAACAATTTTGAACGTCTGAGGAACGGGAACCAAACAGTTCTTCCTCTCTTTGATCATTCAAATAAGTCATCTTTGTTTAAGGTTGCTTATTAGACGCCCTGTCGAACGCCGTAATGTTTCGATACGTTTGTTCTGGCATCGAACTCTGCCGATCGATCCGTTATTTCGTTCATTTACACCGACGCCCGTGGCTATCCGGACCAGATGCTTTCGTAGTTCAGGAGTTTACGCAATTATCATTCGAATGCGGATCTTTATGTAAAATAATAACAATCTTGTACATCAAACCAAACAGTTCTTCCTCTCTTTGATCATTCAAATAAGTCATTTTTGTTTAAGGTTGCTTATTAGACACCCTGTCGGACGCCGTAATCTTTCGATACGTTTGTTCTGGCATCAAACTCTGCCGATCGATCCGTTATTTCGTTCATTTGCACCGACGCCCGTGGCTATCCAGACCACATGCTTTCGTATTTCAGGAGTTTAAAAGATATTGAATTGTCCTTTACAGCAAAAGATTCTATAGACTTTCCCGAATCCAGTGATATCCAATATTAATACATTATGATTGTTTAACCGTGTTTGAACATGTAAACGTAAAAGAAAAGTTGAAATTTGTTGGACCGTGTAATTAAAAACTGGATGAAATCGGATAAAGAATAACAGTTGGTCATTGCCAGCAATAAAACTCCCAGCCGATGTTTGCCAATCTGTGAAACGTCATTTTAACACAAACGTCAAATTCGAGAATCTGACAATGGATCGCTGTTGCTTGTTTGATCAGACTCATAGCCGATGGGGATCTTGCTCTATAATAGATGACTAGCCAGATCCGAGTAAACGTATCGGTGAGCAAACAGCGTGTAAGCGAAACGGATAGGGAACAAATGCGATGATCTACTGTGTTTGCTAGTACCGATGTATCGCAAATCGAAGAAAAATTGTGTTATTTGAGAAATACACTGTAGCTTACAGTAAACAATCCTCTGTTGATAGAACACACCAGATAAAATGTTAGCCAAATGTTTAAAATTATAGATTTCGCCCGAAACATTTTATCAAACTCGATTTCTATACTCATAGTTGTTGTAGCAGCAAGTTGAGAATCGTAATTAAATTGCATGTGTAAATAATTTGAGAAAGAGCTTTCGAAGCTACTCGAGAAATGTAGAGAACGACTAAAGCGTATTAAAAACAATTGCATTTCTACGAAACACGGCTATATTATTACACAGGATTGAACAAATAAAAATCGTGAGAGCTCTCGAACGAACAATAAAGACATTTTAATTAAATCACTATTTTGCACGCGTTATGTGTTCCGACCAATTTCACTAGCGGCACGAAATTCCCGAATATTAAAAACTGCCGGTGAAGTATTCCCGTGCAAAACAAGTTCGAAATATTTAACTCTGCGAAAACATTCTCGCCGCTGCGTCCATGTAACCCAAAGTTTGTCGGTTAATATGCAAAGTACATCAAATATTTGAGAAGATCGAATATGCATACACGAGCCTCGATCTGCTGGATCAGCTACGGGAAAAGGTGTCCGGCAAATACCGGACGTTCCGAAATCATGGAACATTCCCTCTGGAACTTTACTTTCAATTAGAAAAGTATGTCGGAACCGTACTTGTACGTAATTTAAAAAATAAACATACTCGAAGGCGTAGTATTTAAAATCTGAGAAAATGTTGAGAATCTCGAGTCCTTTATTAAACTTCACGTTATGGGACCATAAATTCTGGACATTTTAAAATATAGTCCTGTCGACTTTGGCGAAAAAATGCCGAAAATCCATGTTTCAATGTCAGGAATCCACTGGTTCAAAGGTTATGTATGTTTGAAGTTGAGTGATTTTCAGCGTTTTGATGTAAACTTATTCAGACACCCAGCATTTAATTTCTCCGACGGACGGGATCAATATTCCTGCAGAGACGCGTTTGTTCTCGAAGGGGGACTAGAACATGGATGGTCCTTGTTTGTTCTATGAGCGGCAGGTGTCAAATAAAATGATTGACAGTCAAGCGGACAGCCGCGAATCGGCGAGGAGAGGCGAAAAAATTGTTGACGAGGTGTCGTACAAAAACGGGCCGCGTCGCTGGAAAATTCGTAGTCCAAACAAGAAAACCGCGACTTGAAACCGGAATTCTAAAGCCGCTGAAACGCGGCGCCACGCTGTTGCAACAGGATTTGCAAGCAGGAAAATACTTTCAAACGAGCCACGCCGCAACGAAAAGTGAAACGACGAAATCGCGGTGAAAAGCGCATCGGGTTCGTCACTAAATGAGAAACTATGCTCCGCGGTGTTTAATATTGTTTTTGGAAACATGAATACTGAATTAAATAGGGAAAACGTAAACATTTTCGGTTGCGCGAGGAAAAGTGCAGCCAAAATCTGAAATCAAGCGCCAGATCAGCGAGCATCTATAATTGGACCAGCAAACATTAGGCACCCTGTAGTTTGCTACAGCACCATTAGCATAACGAATCCTCAGGTCCAAAACAAGGTACACGCAGTAAAATAAGTCTTTGTACACCCTTTAACACAGAATAACTTTTTTATAATTATATACCACATGACCTGATGTTTTGTAAGCAATTAGAAGCATTGGTTTACTGAATGATGTGCAAAAAAATTACAAAAAAGGCATTTTTTTAAAAGTTATTTATTTCGGCCCTTAATAAAAAAGTAAATTATATGTTTTGTAGATCTATAGTAGTTACACACTTGCTGAAGATCTCATCGAAATCGATTGACATACACACGAGCTACAAGCGGTTAAAAATGGTGAAAAGATGACTTTTGATCAGTATTGGTTACTCCTTTTTTTCCTGCGTCAACCGATTTCGATGACATTTTCAGCATGTGTATAACTACCATAGATCTACAAAACATACATTTTAAATTTTCATTAGGGATCCAAATAAAAAAGTTTTAAAAAATCCCTTTTTTATTTTTGCATGTAACCTGATCAATTGTAATTTTTAGAAAATATTTTTTGCACATCATTCAATAAACCAATGCTTCTAATTGCTTACAAAACATTCTGTTTTAACGGGTGTACGGAGACTTATTTTACGGAGTGTAGATCGTAAAAGAAATCGCGACAGGCCCGATTAAATCCGATGCAAGCCGAACGAAACCGATTTTCAAGGCAAACGTGATTCGCGGAATGATTGTTGCTATAAAAAGTCGACGTCCCGTTTCTACTTACCCGTGTTCGCGATTCGAAACACGAGCGGGTAAGTGGTGTCCCTTAGACAAGGGGGCACCTGGGATCGGAAAAACGTTGACGAACTGTCGGCCATAACCGCGAGGTCACTCCCAGGGGAGTCAGTATGCGAAGCGTTACCGATACGGGAACAAACACCGTACGAAATGTCGTAACCGAGGCGAGGGTTGCAACGTTGCTATCCACTTTCCACGCGCCAGAGAGACCGGGATTCCGAGGCGGTTTATAAATAAAACTGGATGCGAAATGGAGGAGATGTCAGAGAAATATGGCCGGTCGTATATCTTTCGCGAAAGTAAGTAAAGGAACGTGCGACTTGCGGATCACGGGCAAAAAAGACGCAACCGTCGACCTATAAGTCGATCCACCACGTCACGGCCGAGTATCAATGAACCACACGTTGCCAGTGAATACTTGAGGGATCGTCAGCTCCGGGTTATCGTAACGATGAACGATATATGAACATACCGATATGTATATGCGATTCCTCCGAGCCGGTGGAACCTGTAACTAATGGCGCAGACAGCCGATCTTGCAAAATAGCTCCATTGAAAATGATATACTCGCGGAGGGAGATTGTAACGTTCCTTGTAACGTCGTTCAATCCATTGCTCACTTAATGGATCGATGAAGAAGAAGTGCGAGGTCTTGTGTCGTAAACTCGGGTTGCGAGGAAGAAATCAGTGCACGGTGAAACGATAATCACCTCGAAACGCGAGGATGATATCTTATTTTCAATACGGTACAGGGTGTTTCAAAATTACACGTCGAGATCTGTTAAGAAGAAAGGCCCGGCACCTTGACCCTTTTATCAAAGTTAAACTTTTTTTATTGCATCCTATAGTACTCATCGCGAAGAACGGAAGTCTTAAAGCAGAGTAGGGCAATAATCAACAAATATTTAAAAATTACTAATAGTCTTTTTGAATGTTAGTTATAGCAAAATAGTCATTAGTCAAAACTTTTTGATTAGTTAGTGATAACTAAATGGCAAATAGTTAGTAACAGCTCTAAGGTTAGCTATTGCTTATTAGTAAATTAGTAGTTGATGATCAGGCATCAATCTTTAGTCATCAGTCACTATTGAGCGATTAACATACATGAATATTATTAATTAGTTATCACTAACTAATCAAAAAGTTTTGACTAATGACTATTTTGCTATGACTAACATTCAAGAAGACTATTAGTCATTTTTAAATATTAGTTGATTATTGCCCTACTCTGTCTCAAAGGTGCTATAACTCACAAGTCAACCGTTCTTACAAAAAACAACTGCAGCAGATCCATTACTGTTATCGAGTTCGATGAAATTCGTCGACTAATACATTGAAACGTTTTTAATTAGGTTTAACTGAACACAAAGCACAGATGGTAAACAATGTTATCCTAAAACCATTCAATTATTAATTGCAATATGTTTTGGTATTGCTGTTGCGTCGATAGCCGGGCAAATCGTATATCCTACAGAATATAAACTAAATTAAACAGGTGTCAACGCGAACATAGGATCGCAAATAACAATTGTTTAGAGTACTGATTTAGTGACGGATCTATTTAATATGTTCCGGTAATAAATTGACGTATCAGCAATCAGGTGACATTCAATATACACGGCATGATAAAACCAGTCATAGTTATGTTATCCGATATTCTATTATTGTTTCATTTTTTACGAGCACAGTCTGCAACAAACAAATCTGAAAAAATTCTGTAAAATGCGCCTTGGAATCCAAAACATGTCACATTTTTCAGAATTTTAGAACGCATCACAGTCCGGAAAATGCACGGAAAAGCGCAAAATCTTTTTCTTGGTCAGCTTTCGAATTGTTCGATAGTCATTGAAAAACCTCTACGGGCAGTTTTGCCAATCTTAATCGGCTATCTTTCATATCGTTGTTAGAGGCTCTTTTTCTACCTCTTGCTGGGTAATGGGCAGACGATGCTTGTTAATTTCCGTGTACAGGTTGTGCCATTTTCCGAAAATTTACGCTATGGTGTTCATTACCACGAGTTCAATTGACGTAAAACAGTGGATTTCACAGGCTAATATCCGGGATGTTCGTCACGCGCGATGGAATAAGGAACGGTAGCAATTTACGGCTGAAATATTAGCGATTCAATTACAGATAACATTTTGTCACGGGCCATGAAAGTCGGTGTAATAAAAGTAGCAAGGTACGGGCACGTTCTTTCTCGCTGCTTCAACGTCCCGAACACGTGCCGGGAGGAACGCTCAAACGAAGTCCCTTGACTTTTAGCGTTCTCGTGTAGAGCTTCCGGATCCGCTTTCTCGCGGCCGTTCAGCCGAGATGAGCCGCGCCCGCGCTCTCACTCTCTCTCTCTCTCTCTCTCACTCCTCGATATATCGATATTCGATACGTCCGTGCGCACAAATTGCACCACGATCGAGTAAATACATAATTCTTGGTGATATTTATCCCGTGGCGATGAAAAATCGTCCACCAGTCGAACTATATTGCGATGTTTATTCGATTTCGAGGACGTCGGTGGTTTGATACGTGACTTCCGTTTCCTCGACTCCATAGAGGCGCTCAGAAAAATCTCCATGCGCATTTTCAAACGGAATAACGTTTCTAAATTGAGTTTCTCTCAAATGGTAAACGTAATACGAATATTTTCGAATAAATTACACTGAAACGTCGCTATTTAATCTGAAGTGAAACTTTCTTTTCATTTACAAAAATAAAGCAATAATAAAAAACTCAAAACGAAACCACACTTTCTTAAGGGTGTAGACTCGTTTTTCCAGGATTGCTACGATATGGAATGGGTATTCTCATTTCTGGATACTACTCAGATGGGGTTTTTCAGTAGTCAAAAACGCTAGATAAAAGATCGATCTAGGCCGCGATCGCCCTAAAAAGTCCTATTTGTTCGTTTACGAGGCGTACTTTGCATTATTCGTAAGCATAGAGCTGCGCATATAACTATTTTCATATAACTGCGGCAGCTAAGTAAATGCTTCCGAATAATGCCAATTACGCCTCGTAAACGTAAAAATAAGACTTTTGAGTGCGATCACAGTCTAGATTGGTGTTTCATCTAGCGCTTTTGACTACTGAAAAACCCTATCTTTGCATTATCGAGAAATCAGAAGGCGCAGCCGGCACCTTGCAATCCTGGAAACAACAGAAATAAATAACAGAAGCTCGAACGATAAATACTGCCCTTTTCACGTGGTTATAAAATGCTCTCGCCCCGATATTTCCACGGCTGGCGATTATCGACAAAACAAATACTCGGACCGCTTAAAAAACTGTTATTACCTGGAATAAATTCGAAAATCCTCGACTGCAGGTTCTCGCGGCCACGAGCACCACCAGCGGAGAAAACTATAATTACTGGTCTATGTGTCTCGTTAGCGACCATTAAGTCAACCGCGGCCACTCCATTGTTACGGCGCGGCGCGGCGTCTGCGTTGGGGTGCGGCCGTAGAAAAAAGAATAACGAAATAACCACCGTACGCCGTTCGCGTAAACGAAAGTTCGCGAATAATGGCGGCCATTAACCACTCGAAACACAGCACCGTAATTATGAATGAAACTTAATGTTACGCGTACAATGCGATTTCGAGTACCATTCACGTCAGCCTGGCGAGAGGACGGGTTCAAGTAGGCGGCCGCGTCGATAAATGTCCGCCGTAATTGCGGGTGGCTCGCAGTCCGTATTTACTTCCGGTTAAATCCGTTCGCTCGTTGTGTATGCCGGCAATTAAAAGTTTATCGAATAATGACGAGAGTCGGATCGGAATGAGTCAGACGTCGTTATCCGTCTAAACGGAATAAAAGAACAGGTCGCTGAAGAAGAGGGTGCCAGGGGGCCGACGATGTTGGGTACATCCGAAGCGGGCGCGGAATCAAACTTTTAATGAATTTGCTCGAATAAGAAGTCACTTGCTAGCCGTGCGATCTCTTGGCTTCATGGCCAGTAGCACACCGTGTACAAAATCCACGCTATATTTTTTTCTTTCAACCACCCCCTTCTTTCCACCTCCTTCTTCGTACCTGGGATTACTTTTCCTATTAATCTCACTTTGGCCGCGCTCAATGAAATTTAAAACTGAATACGAAACTTGAGAAGTTTCGTCCCGGCAGGCTATATTGAAGAATATTTCCGTTGAAACGGGCATGGAAAAGAATTATTACCCTCCACCGTGTACCGTTCGATTCCTTGCATTGTCCCCCGTCGAACAGTCCGAGATATTTCTAGAAAGATTGTCGATACTACGAATATCACTAATGAATAGTGCTTCGGCGGAATGTCGTCATGAAATTGTTCGCCTCGGCGCGGTTCCTTGTACAACAGAGAAGTACAGTGGATCCGAAACGATTGAAATGGATCGAAAGTCTGCTAATATTGACAAATACCATAAATGTAATTTCCTAGTGTCGTAAAACAATGATAGTAAATTGGACAAATTTCCAGTTCGTTACTTCATCGTGCTGTAGCTAAAAGAATTATTTTTCCGGATATCATATGAAAAACAATGATATTTGAAACGTCACGGTTCCCCAGCTATTATCAAATTAGGAAAATTTCCATCGCGTTTGTTCGACAGACGGAAATTTCCAGTTTGTTGCTCCATCGTCATGGCGCTAATATTTACCGATCCTATGTATACATAAAACGAGTATTATCGCGTGCCACAAATCGAACAAACCGCAAACGTAAAACACCACCAACTGACTAGAATAAAAAAATAAACGTAATACGATGAAAAATGAAACCGTGAATTTGCACGGCAGTGGGTGGAAACGCCATGAAAGATTACACGATTTGTATCCGTATTATTCCAGCTACTGGTGCATAAATCGGAGAAAGATCTCATTATAAGGTCAGAGTGTCGCTCTGAAAACTTGCACCGCCTTCCACGAAACCAAAGACCGCAGGTCGGTGAAATACTTAATTCATGATACGCTAACAAATCACTGGTAGACGAGTTTTTCTATGGAGCGCAATTTTCCGTAAACCTTTTCCCCGCCAAGTTTATTGCCCGACATTGTCTGCCGTTCCGCTCGACGCCGTTCGTATAAATGTCTTCCTGCATTCCACTCCACCTCGATGCCATTAATATTATCGAGTTCCTTTTTCGCGGAACTTTTGCGTAGTAGAGGATGCGGACGAACGAACGAATCGTTTCGTGAAAACCTGGAACCGCCTCTCGAGCCGAAAATCATGGCAAACAGCCCACTGGTTCGATCCGGAGAGCGAAAAACGAGGAAAAAAGGATCTCGGCCAATCTTACGAAGAAGTCTCTTTCCTCCTACAATCTTTATATCCTCCCAGTTCCATTCTACTCGGTCTACCTCCAACAAGTCTCTCCTTTCGTAGTATTTAATTCTCCGTGGCCGTGTCTACTTAATTCCCAATTTTTCTTTAATAGCCGAATGAAATTTTAAAGAACCGCCCGCCGAAGATTGGAAGTCCTGCTTCGATCGAGAAATGTATTCTCGTGCATAAATTAAGTAAATTAAGAAAGTTAACAGTTCACTAAAGTTAATAAGATGCAACCTTATTTTCGACTATGAAACTGAACAGATTGTTCCCGCTCTTCATCAATAAATAAACAAATTACAATGGTCCTCGTCCACGCACGCATGTGCAGAAGCATTGCGCAACGATGCAATTCAAAGCGCATCTTCGGCCGAGGTTAATAAAACAGTTTCTGGAAAGCAACGGCCTGGTACTCAGTTTTTACGGTGAGCATGCAACTGTGAGACAGCGAGAGAAATTAAACACACAGAACGCGGCGAAAATGTAAGCGGGGAGGTAAAGGAATTGGACAGCAGGAAGAATGAACTCAAATTACGCGGCGTTCCATCTCGCGAAGCCTCCGAATTGCCCGTGTGCCGTTCTACCCCCATCGGTTTCCCTTCTCCCGACCTGATTCTTTGCCGTTCACGCGAGATCTGTCTCGTGCGCGCGGAAGAATTACCGTCGCGTCGCGTCGCCAGGACGAAGAAGGATCGCGCGTCATACGTGAAGGTCCTTTAACTTGCGACGGCGGAGGCGCGGAACCGTGCAAACGGCGAGTACATTGCACCGGGTGGTACGTGACAGCCTCAAGATATTGTGTCGACGGACTTAGTCGTCGCGGCTTGTTGTGCTCGTTTATAAAACGAGAATTACTCAATCAGTGTCGAGCGGACTTCTTCAACGAGCTGAACTTCCTCGCTGGATAATTGCGACGCATCAATCATAAGCTGGATACCGGGATCCAGCGATATTAAAGAAGTAAATCTAGCACTGTCCAACATATTTTAATCCCTATCGTTCTCTTTACGGTCGCCATAATTAGAGCTTCTTTCTTCTGGACAGTTTCTTACTGAAAAGAAAACAAAAATTTACATGTATACATACACGCCCGCTCATAAGTCTTAGGACAGTGGTCATATTTGTATTCAATTTAGACAGTAAAATTAGTAATTTCATCATTCTTACCATGTAATTATTACTGAACATATGAGGAAATTTATATTAAATAATTGCACAAATTACACAATTATACATATAGTCTCCACTCTTGTCTAATCGTAGAGAATTTAACCATTTTTTAATTTTAATTCAACTAATCTTGAACCAAAACTTTAACCAATCTTTAAAATTCAACCATTGAATTTTCTTTTCAAATCAGGCATGAACTTGTGCAATAATATATACGAGATACCAGTTTTACTAAAAACCAGAGGTGTCCTGAGACTTATGAGAGGGAATGTACATCTTTACTTTAATGCTTCAACCAGTGAAATTTACTTTTTCGTTTAATACGAATTATGTTCGTTTCCTGGACAGGTCCTTGGTGATCATGACTAATTTCAGTCATTCAATCGGACATGTTAAAAATTTGTAACAAACTATACTTCCCGGTGGTAAAACCGTGAATTAGTCTCGCCGAGAACGGTTTATTGATCGAGCGAGTGCGTTGATTTATTATTAGTGGAACGAAAGAAATATTCGCCAACGGGTCATCGGGAAATATGGCGGCTAACGGCACATAATTAATAACTCCTTGCGCTGTCCATACAAGTATTAATTACCCATCTTAGTAAAAACAACGGTAGGCAACTGTCAGTGTTAATTATCGTGCCGGAAAACGATACATCGTCGTTCTTCGTATTACGGCTATTTGTCCCGCGTTGATTTCACGTAACTTGACTCTGCGTTAACTGATAAACTTCCGGGAAAGTTAATCCTACGGATGGACGTATTTCCCGCTGGTGCCTCTTCGCTCGGATAATCTCGTTGAATCTCGATCGAGAATACAGATTGCTGTCCGCTACGACGGATTCCAATTAAAAGTTAAACAGTTCCAATCGGGATCGAATTAACATCGGTATAGGCACTTGATCGACGCATTATCGTGGCCTAATTAGTCCGATACAGCCGAGCCCGGCTCATTAATTTTTCAATACCTCGATCGTTTCAGGTACACCGAGCGATTTCAACGTCTCGTTTTCGTGGAAAATCTGTCGCTCAAAGCATCTCGACGAGGCAGCTTTAATTTCGCGGTATGAACCAAGCGGAGCAGCCCCCCCATCATCATCTAACATTATCGCGCGCGAATGCGAATCAGTAGCATTAATTTTAGGTAGATGAGACCTAAATTTCGATCGGGTCTGCTCTAATCAAAGCGCAAGCAATTAACGTAAACAGTGGAGATTGAGGACACTAAATCAGATCAGATGTTGGGTAATCCATCATTTAACACTAACTACCGCCGATAATTGTCTCCGATCGCTTCCAGCAATTTTGCTTTTACTGGGCATTCGTTTCGTGGCACAGATGCCCGTGTTTCAAATTGCATGTTTATTACAAGATTGAATTTAATTACATTTTACACAATTTTTATCATAAAATATGTTTGGATGGAAAAATTCATTTAATGATTTCCAATGGAAATATCTACCTGATTTCAATAACTGCAAAATAAAAAGTATGAAATGTTTAATATTAATTTACGCTTTAATGGTTATTGCCTATAAACGATGGTTTTCTTACACTCCACTTTTTTTTGCACATTTTCAATCGCTAGGTTACTGCGTCAACTTAATTTTATTAAAATTTTTAATGAAAATAGATTGATTTAAAATTTTTTCCATCTCGAACGAAAGCTTTTGTTTGTAGTTTAAAAAAATCATGAAGAGTTAGACTCCACTTATGACCGTATGATTACTTATGAAAAGGTATTTCTAAAAATACTCGTACGCCCGCTGTTTATAAAAAGCGTATTAAAAATCCAGTAATTTATGCCTCCACAAGGACGGGGAATATTTAGAGAAATTTTTAAAGAGAGGTTATATATAATATTCTATCTCTCGTTATCTTCCTCTAGAGTAGCTCAACGGTTTCCCAAAACCGCTTCATCTTGATTGCGCTCTCCCGGAGCCCTCAAAAACGCGAAATGCAAATTTTTAACGACTCAGCAGCGTCTCTCGGACCTTGGAACGCGGTCAAGCTTCCTCGAATTTTCATGTCCTGCTTCGACAAAAACGACGCTTGCATGTAACGCCGGACTATTTATCACGGGGCAATTAAAGTAGCGTTAATGAACGATTGTATCATACAAAATATATCAAACTCCCTCCGGATGGGAAACTGACTTAGTGGAACTTTCAGAATAACGGCCAAGTTATCTCGGGGTAAAAAGTTAATTTTTCTTCCTGTCGGACGGAATACCCGTTTTCTTTAAGTCCCGAAGAAAATGAAGCATTACAGGTGTCCGATGTTTTCACGGAACCTCGGAGAAATATGATAATCACCGTTCGTTGGGTCGTGGCATGCATTTTCAGACAGTAATTATTTCGAAATTTTTTCGTTCCTCGTTGAAAATTTACCGTTGAAATAATAAGGAGAGAAGCCTGTGAATTTTATGTGTTTGCAAAAAATGCAAATGAAACAAGCACAGTAAAACGAAGAAAATCATCAGGAATAATGAAGCTTTTTTACTGCTCCTGAAAAACTTGATTAAATTCTGGATGTAAAAATCTGAAATTATTATTACGACTACAAAAAGCCAGATTTTTCATAAGTGAGAATATTATAGAATATTGCAATTATATTACGGGACTGGGTGACTGACAACGAGGTGATGAATATTCTAAATCTGCGGGAAACGAGTAACAATAGAATAAAAATAAAATAAATTTATTTCAACTCAATGTCAACAAATGTTTAAATTGTACGTTCAAAGTAAGCTTAAATGGAAAAATGCCGGAACCATTTTTGATGTCTCATACGGAAAGTTAGTTCTTGTAAAAGCAATAAAAACCGAACGCCTAGAAAAAGTTGCAGAACACAAACACAGGAGCGTGCCAACTGTAGTTCTTGCATCGTACATAGTTCTGATTTCATTTCAACAGTGGCTCAGAATCGCCAACATATTGCAGCGCGCGATTGTCCTTTGTTCCAAACCGTGGAATTTCCTTCCAATAAAGATTGGATCGTGCCTCGTTTCAACTAGAAATCCCCTTCGATGAAGAAAGTTAGAGACACCCTATCTCTCGGGAGATTCAGTAAAATGACGCAGACCATGTTTGCTATTCCGACAAGAAAATTGAAATTGTTGTCAGAGATCATCGAACTGCGTCGTACACAAAACTTCACTCCACAGCAACGTGAATAGTTCGTTTCGGGTAAAGATTGTTTAATTTACAACAGGATGTGTGGTGAATCTGATTGAACATTTTCAAGGATAAATATTGTAATATAAATTTGTTCGCTTGCAAATATAAATATGTTCTAATTTTAACTAATTTCAGCTTTGCCATTTCCTGTGTGCCTCTGGCAGACGCAAAAATAATTTAAGAATTTGAATGAACATTTTCAAGAATGAATATTGCATTTGCAATATAAATTTATTCGCTTGCAAATATAAATGTTTTAATTTTAACGATTTAGAGACGTTTTATCTAGAATTGTTTGGAATTTAAACGTCGCCTCTCTGAAGGGATTGCAGTTGGGAGACCGCAGTCGTCGAATAAAAATAGCACATTGTGCGTGGGTTGCAGGCTGATAATGGCGGACTTCTCTCCGTTTTACTTCGTCTGCGGAAAGAACGCTATGAAGAGAACGAAGAGGTATCATGGGAAAATAGTAGAGACTTTGAAGTACCGGAACGTGCGAGAGAGAGAGGATGACGGTAAAGGGTCAGTTTATTAACAGAACGGACGATGCCAAGGAATGTAGGTGCGGATAAAAGGAAAAGCTTCAAAGTCCAAAGAGCTTCATCAGCTTTATCATCTTGTGACCCTGCATCGGAATTGCATTCACTTTGGCGATAATAATTACCGGGGTCGTTCACCGCTCGTAAAAGGTAACTGAGTGACTCAAACACTGCATGAAACATTCCGTCGCCTTGTTTCTATCGTCTTACGATCGTTGACCGAAAACCAACGACCTTCGATGCGGCGAACAGTCGTTTCACTGTTGATACGAACGAATACGCTTGTCGATATCTCTCCTGGCGTGTTTGTCGATTAAATTCCCGTCAAAATCAAAGCGAGAACTGTTGCTGTCCGTTACAAACTCGGAACAATTCCTCCGGTCTACACAAATTGCTTTCCGCGAACTGTGGTCGGACACTAACCAGCGATGGTTTATTCATTCAGTAGTGGTCACTTGGAGCGTTTCCGTGTTTAAATTCAAATAAGAATATGCTGTTATCAATTGTTTCAATGATCGGTAGACAAAGGATCTTAATTAAATTTCATCGTAAAGCATGCGTATAGAGGACTCAATATAAAGGTTACGTTTACACAGCAATAATTAGACTGCGGATATTTATGCATTTATGGCAAAATTGAATAGATGAAATTGAAAATTGTTGGAACATTTTCTCCTCTATTATATAAAATCATCAAGGGAATAA
The DNA here is from genome assembly GCF_051020765.1 of Lasioglossum baleicum. Taxonomy (NCBI): domain Eukaryota; kingdom Metazoa; phylum Arthropoda; class Insecta; order Hymenoptera; family Halictidae; genus Lasioglossum; species Lasioglossum baleicum. Next base: position 12,827,451 of record NC_134933.1, on the reverse strand, counting down.
ATAACATTCAATTTAGTTTCTATTTCTTGCAATTGTTGCAGACAATTTTTATTTGTATTAAGGTCCCCAGTCTGATAATTATATTGCGAGTGTTTATTGCAATTTTTGTAGACGAATTTTAAGAGACAGTGGAATAAAATCAAATCTTATTTTCAGTGGTAGTAGTCATTGTAAGTCTGAAATAAATAAAAATTGTAATAAATTCTGTCAAATTTTATACTCTACCACTTTTTGAACATTTTCAGAAGTTACAAAAATGCATAAAGATCTTCAGTCTACTAATAACCGTATATCTGCTAACCGCATTGGGATCCACCATTTACAAACAAAGCATGTTTACGCGTTCTAACTCGGCAGTACCTACAGAGTGGAGTGTTAACCTTAAGTGACCTTGAATGATCTTTATAATAGGTCATTGTATTCGTCTTGTAACATCAGATGAGCGATACCAAGTAAGTTTGGTCTGATTCATTTCCTTCTATCTTCAAGAGCAAGCGAATTCAGGTGACCTGTTTATAACGCCCCACCCTGTATAAACCGGTTAACCGTAACGACACGTTGTTCCATGAAGTTGAACATCCCTTGACAACCAATACCTAAGGAAATGGCGTACAATTCCCATTTAACGAAACGACCCAGTCTCGGCACATACACTCGAGCAATTCCACGATACCGTCGCGGCTGTTTAAATTCTACTAGCAAAAGCAAATATTCCATTCATCAAGCGGTCCAAGTTAAACCACTTAAGGAGCTGTTCAATTAATTTCCAAGCACTGCTTGAAATATATATACCAGGGAGGCAGAGCACGGGGGCGAACTGTCAAAACAGCTGATACCACCTAGGCGACACTTCATTGACCTAGAACAATAATTCTGCCGGTGAACCTAGCGCTCACCTCTGGGAGGAACTGTTTTATCGCGGTGCAAGCTCGCAACTACCGTCGCTGCCAGAACGGCCTACCGCGGAAACGGTCTTCTATCTGTTCTTTTCCACAATGGCGCCGTGGAAGTAGGGGGCGGGCGTCACAATTCGAAGAAATTTATCGCCCGACCTTCCGCCCAGGCCAGCCACCGTCCTCGCAAACCTCCAAGACTCGTTTCCAGGAGCGACTTACTTCGAAGTAGACGACGAGACACCGTAGAAATGAGACCGCGCCCGATACTACGAACTGCCTCCCTCGTTCCTGCAGTTTGCCAATGGACTGGATCATCGATCGATTTGCCGAAACCGAGTGAAACATGTGGAAGATCGAATGCTGCAACCGTAGCAGTAGACGCCGAGTATTGCGAAATTTAAACGGTAATAATTTCATAATAAAAATATATATAAAAAAAAACTTCAAAAACCACGCTTATATTAAAATGCACTGTAAAGGAGAAAATAATTTTTTTAGGCATTATTGACTATAAATAAAAGCGTGGAGCGCCCACGAAGATTACGTCAATATAGTTCAGCGCTCCACGCTTTTATTTATAGTCACTAATGCCTAAAAAAATTATTTTCTCCTTTACAGTGCATTTTAATATAAGCGTGGTTTTTAAAAAGTTTTTTTATATGTATATTTTTTATTTTCTACGTTTTAGTCTTTTTTAAATGGAACGCAAGATATAGTAATACTGGTATGAAATAGTAAGATATAGAAACACAAGGAACAATTTAAAATCTATATTATTTTTAACCTATTAAACATATTAAGAGAAAAAACAAATTTCTATTTCACTGTGCAGGTGGTTGCAATTCAGGTAGAAAATTTTTATTTTCCGTTGTCTAATAATAATAATAGCATTAAATAGAGTACGGATCTTTATGAAAAATCAAAATGATTTGCATTGATTGTGAGAAGCAGGAATAACATAAAAATAAAAACGTGGTAAAATTAATTTCGTCCCTTAACGACTTTGTTACATTAAAATCAACATTACGACATTCTTGAATTTTGAAAATCTTTTACTGTTTTATATTCCACCGAACCAATTTCTTCATAAATGCATAAAGATTCGGCAGTCTAGCAATGTCCACGCATTCTGAATCTAGAAGAGTCTAATTTGAAAATCATTTTTATGGTAAAATGATTGTCCTGCAATTAGTTCATACACATACAATGGTGGTTTTACTGTATTAGAATCGGCAAGATAAAAACGGAAGCGTGAAATTTAAGTACCCACTCTGTTTTTTCGTATAATTGATATTTTACGAAGAAAAGTTGCAAATCCAACTGTGAACAGAGCGTAGGGTGGTTGGAATGGCGGTCATAAGTCGCAGACGGTTTCCCTCTGACCCTTGACCGCCGCGTCGCGAGTCGAAACGGTGGAAGCAGAAAACACAGGACTGAAAAAGTAGCGGACGCGGGAATGAAGTGGAGGCTGCAACGGGAACAGATAAACAGAGGAATAAGCAAGCAGAGAGTAAGAGGGTGGAAAAACGAAAGAGAATAATGCATGATGGGAGAAACAGTCACCGGGCGAGAGAAAAATGCCTGTAGATAGCGGGCTCCGAGCGTTATGTTCTGCTGTCGTGCCCCGGAATTATGATTTGGTCGAAGGTATGAGAGCAGATCTTACCGAGTGGGGCAAAACATTCGAAGATTTATCGTGTCTGGGAAGAATGTAATTTCGGTTTTTGCAATTTCGGAGGACACTTTTGATATGTGGCAAGCGGAAACCGCTTTTTCTCCAATTTAACGAAGCAATTATATTATTTACAGGGCACTCTACTATTCTACCAGGAAAATGTATAACTAGGAAAACAATTTTATTTACCTTATATAATTGTTTTCATTAGAAATACTCGGTTGGAATCCACGAAATAATTGGGTATTAAATTTTGGAGTTAGCTACGTAGTTCGAGCTGTTGCTCAGCTTTCGAATGAAAGTAAAAATGCTGTTTCGACAAATAAGGAGGTCGCACGGATTTCAATTTTACGGGTTCCACGTAAACTTCCATTTTCCCGTTCCGGCGTTATGTTCGCTCGAATGACAAAATAAATAAAATCCGCATGCGAAGATGTTTTCCGCCTCGTTTTAAAACACAGCACACTTGCCACTACCTCCGCGCGGTTATCCTGTAGGATTGGATAAGCAACAGAACGGGGCAGCAGCGACGAAGAAAATAGCGGCTGGCTGGCTGGGCAAACGAAAACTGCGAAAACAGGGCAAACAACGAAATGGCTATATGTAAAACAAGTAGAAAATAACTTGAATATAGTGATCAAATTTTTGTTCGGAGAATACTTTAATTTCGATGATTATTGGACGAAACTTTTCGGAAAACTCAATATTTGCCGGTGAAATTATTGTACAATACTTGTGAACTTTCAAACCTTCTCACAATCTGGGACATTTCTTTAGTATAGCTTGCAATGTGCAAAATAAATTATTAACATTCGTGAAACAAATATACATACATTTCATTATATTGATAGTCGTACGATGCAAATACCAAACACGATTCCCTATATTATTTAATTATTCAATTACTGTGCACATAAACTCCTGTTCTCTGCAGTATTTCGATAAATGATCTACCCCACTCAGAGAAATTAATACGAATTATAAATATGAAACAAAACATAAACGTTACGACAAAGCGAAATATTTATGAAAAGATTTATCGCGTGTTTGTTTGTATAACCGCGATCTCCGCAGAGATAAATCAAAATTTTATAAAAGATATACATATATTACTCTTTAATAAATACCTGACCAGAGTCATCTGGTTCGCAATGTATTAAATTATCCAACCACAGAAAAATGTGTTTGTTTGATAAATAAAATAACGCAATTGCTCGATGCAATATTAAATATATCGATCTGACAGAAAACCATACAAGAGTCAGTAACATATTGTTTTAAGACGGAGAATTGCGTCGGTAACGGAACTGTCTCACGATCGTACACAAACAAACAGCAGAACGTTATATTTCAGCAATTAATCGACTCCCACGAATATCTCGATAAACATTTTACGACTGGCCGCGTAAGTTATTACAGGATACTTAATTCCGGATACTCGGCTGGAGGCAGGACGCCGCAAAGCACACATCCGCGATAAATCAAACGTAACGGTGGTAAGCAGCTTCCTGGAAAAATCTCGGTGCAGCAGGTACATCGAGAAGAACTTTTTTGTCGCTCAGATATATCTTCCAATTTCCGAATGACGTCGCCTTCGCGACGATAAATGTGATAGAAACCACGTTTCTATGTACAGTAGGACATCGATTAAACGGATTGATCGGGAGACAAACAGTCCGGACAAATTAAGGCCCGATAGATAATCGAGACCCGAAGGACATAATTAAAATCTACATTATATTCCAAAATAAATATAAATAATATAATCATATATTTAAACGCATATTTGTTTATAATCGGGATCCGGTTAATCGAGGTTCTACTGTACATAAATTCGCAGGTCGCTCAGAGACACCTATTAGGTGTACCTTACACCTATGTACCTGCTACACTTTCTCCATGGTTACACGTTAACACTATCTACATATATAGGTTACAGCAGTGATGGGCGCAGTAGGGGCCCCTCAAACGCCTGCTTCCCCCACCAACCTCTCTTTTATGCGAGGCGTCCTCCCTCCATAGTAACGTCGGATGCTGGTGGGGGATAGTGGGCGCTATGGTGGGGCGACTTTATCTCAATCGAGACAATGCCCATCACTACAGAGTTACAGAGACCCAACGGACAACCGACAGACTCCGGATTTTATGCATTTATAACAAAAATTAGCAAGTGTAATTTAAAACAGTGAAAATATTAAAAGACTTTCAGAGTATTAATATATTATTTTCTCCACATTAAAATTATTAACGAATAATATAAATTTATATTTAGCTCCAGTGTCTTGCAATTGACGCACAAACTTTTTATTTCGCATAAAAATCCGGAGTCTACTCGTGAATTAAAAAATGCTTTACATGAAAATTAAAATCCTCGAGAGGAACCTATAATGTTTTAGTTACTGTACATTTCTTTGTAAAATTCAGTCTCCTTTAACAATTTAGGTGTACGTTCCATGTGTTCTTGTGACCATGCTCGTGTAAGCACGCCGAGCCGAATTTCTGACCGTTTTTTGCGAATTGCAATTCCACATCTGAAGCCCGCGAATTCAGTTCCCAGCTAAAAGCTAACTTCATCGCGAGTAAATGCCGGGAATTCCAGCGCGCGTACTTACTTCGTCGGTGAAAATTTTAATCGTTAATGGCTGCGTCGCCAGACGTGCCGGCCGTTAACGAGCCGTTGCGCAAATTCTCACAAGGAATCGTGTTGCCGGTTCCATCGTGGCCGCGTCAACGATGGGGATTCTTGTTGGTTCAGCCAATATTCATGAAATTTTAAACGACCCTACGTCCCCGGCACTTTAATTACAACGCAACGGTTTACACTGTTCAATTATCGTAAACTTTTAATTATTGCTGGTTGCGATCCCGACTCTTCCCACTTTCGGACGGGGCTCGGTGTTTCATTGGATTCGAATTCCTGTCTGTCCCGAAAGCAATTATTTTCCCCGAAAATAAGAAAAATTCATTTTAATTGTTGTGGCGCAAAGGCAAATTGCACGCCCACGCCCGCGCCTCCGTGCCGCCACGTTTTTCCGTTTCCCCATTATCTTTTCGAGGTTTCGTAATTTTTAGTGTAACACACGACCTGAGTAAACAGAGACTCGAAGGCAATATTGCCGGACAAATAATTATTTCCGCGATGCGACGCGACGCGACTCCCAGCGAATTCGTAAAATTGTTTATTTGACTTTTTCAGTCGTGCAACGACTGCATTCAATTTATCAGACCGAGCCGGCCTGACTCGATGCGATGCATTCTCTTTCATTTCAAGTACACGAATTTATATGTCCTGATTTTCCGCCGGTTTGAAATTGAAATTGGTAAATTACCGAAATACGTTTCGCTGCCGGTTCGTTTCCACGATCGCAGATAATTCACTAAGCTGACAGCTGCTGGTCGGGTAGACTAATAGAGAAGGAAAATCAGCAGTCACATGCAGATCAATATGTACCTCACACATGAAACGTTATTATGAGAATGTGGACTTTATGCAAGTTAATTAAAAATATTCCACACATATATATATATAGTCTTTTCAAACAGTTTTTAATGTCGTGTTATGCCCCAGTATTCGTATTGTAAATGCACTTCGTTGTCTTGAAAACTGCTGAAGATAAAGTAGCTACTTTTATGGACATTAAATGGGGCCAGGATATATTTACAAACTTCTCCTCGCATCTGAAAAACCATTCGAAACTAAGTTAACATTTCATAGCTCGTTAAATTTGTCTTTCAGTGATCATCAAACAACTTCTAAGGAAGTTAACCTAAAATTAAGAGCAGGTACAACCAAAAGTTCGCCTCTATAAAACTGTTTCACTGTTTAGCGTCCATGCGAGAAATTATTACGTATCCTTTTGTTTTCGAAACCCAGTTAATAGACTGCGGATCTTCGTGCATTTATAGGAAAATTGAGTAGATGAATTTGAAAATTATAGGAGAAAATTGAAGATGTCAATATATGATTTCTCATCTATTCAAATTATTAAGGGAGGAAATAGCATTCTACAGTAGAATCTCGATTATCCGGGCCTCTGATGTCCGAATTCTTTATCGTCTGAATGTAGAGCTTTTTATAAAAGTGATTTATTATATGTTGCTCGGTTTACAATCGGAAAGGTATTGCTGTCTTCTGTCTAATAACATGTGTTGCCCTAAATACCTTGGTAACACCCATAAACCAGGAACTACTACAGTTTCGTAGTACAACCCATACGCTACACGATTTACTGCACACTTCAATAAGGATTAAGTTGTATTATCCGAACAATCATGTTCCACTAATTAGCACGGATAATCGAAGTTCTACTGATTTCTATTTCTTGCAATCGACGCAGACAATTTTTATTTTGCATAAAGATCCGCAGTCTACCGAATAATACCTCGAAATAATGGAACAAAAACCGATTTGCAACGGTGGTGTTGGAGAGAGGGTGGCTCACCGCGAAGTGAAATGAATTAAATGCTTGCAAGTTCGCAGACCACTTCATCGATGTACAATGAATTAAGAGGAGCACAGTACACGCATACATAGAAACGATTCCGAATTGAATTTCCGTGGCCGGTCGTACCGGACCCCGGTTTTAGAATACACTTTTTGGCATTGATATAGGAGGCGAATGGGGGCGGGCTACCAATTATTGGCCGGAATTCATTTACGTGTAATGAAAATGGAAATTCCTGGAGCCCAGTCTCGAAACGAGTATCCGCCTTCGAGGTATAACTAGTAATTACATGGGGGAGGCTCGTATGCGCGCGGCAACCGGGCGCAATTCAAGTGCGGATTATACGACACGCCGGTACGCAGAAACATAACGGAATCAAAGTGGAATAGTACCCGAGCTGCCATGCTGAGAAGAAGTAGGTAAAGTGTCTCCTGATTAATTAGAAGTACCGGCGTAAATGACAGGAGACCCAGCTAGACGGGCAAATAAAAAGTGGATCTCGATGTCGGTGACACGATTTCAAAGTTGATGAAAGCCGGAGAGGAACCCGACCGACAAGATGATAGAACGCTATGAGGAAATTTGTTGAAGCGGGATATTGAGGAACAAATCAGTATTGGGGAAGAACTACCTGATGTGCCACGCTGCGAAAGATACCATTTCAAACTGTCCTCGGTGAGCTTTTCATTGCACTTCAAACGATGTGCTTTTTTCTTCCTTTTTTTATGCTCCCGGTATGATTTCGTTTTAAATTGAAAGTCTTAGACGATTTGTATATGTATATTTAGACATCCATTTTGATGGAATTTCGCTGTTATTTTTATAGGTTGTTGACAGATGATTATAAAGAATTTATTTTATTTTATATAGGTAGAACGTATCTTTTTCTGTCGAGAAACACAGCCGACTTTTATATCATTTTATACTCCCGGTATGATTTCGTTTTAAATTGAAAGTTTTAGATGATTTGCATATATTTACACGTCCATTTTGATGGGGAATGGATTTTATTTGTATAGCTTGTTGATTATAAAGAATTTATTTCATTTTCTATAGACAGAACGTATCTCTTTTTCTGCCGAGAAACACACACCCGACAAAAGTTCCGTATTGGTTTTAGTAACTCTTGCCTGAAGCCTTTTACTTTTTCACGTAGCCACGTCGTTTGTCGAGTTAGTTCTTTTATGATGTCTGCCACCTCTAACTTAATCCAACACGGGTGCTTACGTTCTTGGTGCTTCCATTTCCTTCGTGTACTTTTCATAAGCCTCAAAGGCGTTGAGTCCACAGGGTTCTTATACGTGTGTATGTATCGCGAGTTTCTAGACGTCATTGTATTGTACATGCTTGCTCATCTGTGTGCTACTGAAAAAGTAGAATATATATGTACAATGTGATTTATTCGGGGGACGGCGTACTATACTATCTTACGCTGCAGTACCTCCGCGTACGATAACTTCTAGTTGTAGGTACTGAGTCTACAGTCGGGGACAATATTAAGAAGCCTTTGAGAACTAACAACTTTTCGAAAAAGTCTTTCTGAAATTTGTTTTAGAAAATTCTTAATTAATCTTTTTATACATTATTTATCAAACTAATTCATCTAACATTTGGAAAAACTGTAAGTCGTTTGTTTCGATATTAACACTAGAACTACCAGACCAGTCAAAATGACCGGTATTGCTACTTATACCAATACTTCTTTGAATTTACGTAAAAGAAGACGTGTTTGTGTGCCTTCAAGTTCTGAAGACGAAAATGAAAGAATACATGATCCAGTTGGGAAAAATAAAAGGAGGTTCTAAAGCTGGAAGATTATCACTAAATAATATTTTCAAAGACATATTCGGCCCCATATTCCTTTTGTAAGATAGTAATATATAAATCAATAAATATAAAAATATTCTATTATTACATAGTTTTTAAAGACCAGTCATTTCGACTGTGGTTTTGGTAGAACTAGCTTCGTCTTAACCTCGATACTTCTAGTGTTAAACAAGTTATTAATTATTAAAGGATTACTATTTAATTTTGAGATTGATTAATTCGAAATAAAAAATATGTAATTGATGTAACTTCATGTAGGCTCTTGCTTGCGTTTAGGAACGCTAACGGTCTTGCATGCGCCATTTTGTTCTGAAATATGTTCCGAACACTTTCCGTAAGAATGATGGTCGACGTCACGAGAATATTTGTTTACAACTTTATTAGATTTCACAGTAATCTGACAGAGCTGATTTAGTAACGTAATATACGTTACCCGCGTTCGCTTTGGATTTTTAATAAAGAAAATGGAAGAAAGTGAGGGAGAATTTCATTTGTGGAAGCTTATCGCGTATGTATGTACGACGGTCCTTTTTAAAACATGCTTGCTCTCGTCGCGGAATAGAAATTTTTGCATAACAAAACTGTCTCTGCACAACAAAACTGTCAACCTATCAGTAGATGAAAAATTGATTGATGAATTCAGTGTATCAAAGATACACCTGTGGATCAGCAACCATTGGCAAGGTATCGACAATGGGGAACTTGTATGGTAGAAATAGGATACGGTGTAGATATTCATTTACATCAGTTCATAATCAGAAACCTCCGAAGGCGGTCCAATTAAAGTTTCTTATCTCGACGTCTAACTATCTTCAACACCAATTATACCATGCGGTACAAGAAAGCATAGCAGCTTGGAATAATAATGACATTGTGTAACGCGTTACACAGTACGTTACATGAGCACCGGCATAAGTAACTAACTACCTACACAATAAGACGTACAATGCATCTTAAGAAAATAAATCGTAAAAATATTTGGAACCTGATTTATGCAAGCAATGACGAATATAATATAAACTCGAATATAATAAATAGACTGCATACCTTTATGCATTTATGAAGAAATTTTGGTTGGCTGAAATACAAAATAGTAAAAATATTCAAGAATGTTGTAAAGTTGCTTTTAATGTATCAAAGTCGTTAAGGGATGAAATCAGTTTTTTCGTTATTCCTGCTTCCCACAATCAATTTAAAACATTCAGATTTTGCATAAAGATCCGCAGTTTAATAACAAATATGCGTCTTTCTATAAATATTGGAAAAAAGCTCGGTCACGTGTCTGCATATTTTGTCTCCAGAATCACCACAAGAATTTTCGTTAAAATCGGCCACCTCATAGATACGACCTCCCCTCGTAAGGTCATTTGTTCAACCATAAAAAACAAGACAAAAAACACATTCTTAAAACTACACAATTCAAAAGTCGTTAGGAACACAGGAAGCTCGAACAAAGCCAACAATGACTCGCGATTCATATAAACAAAGAAAGCCTCCGGGCAATTGCATACTGAAATAGTTGAATTAAGCAGACCCCGTGAGATGCTTAAACTTTCAGTAAAACATTGTTCCATTTCGCGGTATAAAAATACACCCTGCCGGAACGTTTCCAACAATGCTCTGACATCCAGAGCGGGCGAACGTGCAAGTAAAGTTCATGGCGCGTATGCAAGCACTCGAAGTAATATTTACGGCTATGTTTTACATTGAAAGCGTGACCTGGATATAACATAAAACTCGCGGCGATGTCGCGACAGCAGCCGCGAACGGAACAATATTTTCATGTAATCGTGCTTGCCCGGTTTAATTTACCAGCAGCGGGCGCTACTTATAAATATGACGTAAACATATAAACACATTAAGTGTGCCAATTATGAATTCGCAGGAACGGTTATGCGGCTGTGGCGGCAATTTATCGTGTAATCTGTATGTGCACTCCGCGTCAATAAGCCGTCTTTTATGAGCTCGGTTTCGAACGAGCGTTTATCGAGGATCGAAATACACTATTGGCCAAAAGTTCGGAATCACGGTGTAAATTCAGAGAAACAGGAGGTTTACAAGAAGAACTGAATGCCTTTAGAACAACCAAGGAAGATTAACTTGTCAAGAAACTTACGAGCAGTATGTTTTCCATTTTGTAGTATTTTTTTGTGTATTTTTCTTCAAATTGATCTTTCATTAAAAATCGCCTGTATTTTTAATAACAACCTGACATAATTAGATATTTTTCCATGCTTCTTGTAGAAGTTGCCAAGGATGTCCCCTTTAGAAAAGTGTATTCCGTACATTATGGACATAAGAAAATGCTGAAATCTGTTTCAAGAAATGTTGTTAAACTAGTAATATTTCATATTATAACGATGGTTCATTTGAAAATTTATCGATATATTCGATTCCTACAATAATCAGCAAGTGATTCCAAACTTTTGGCCGGTAGTGTATATCGCCCCCGGCAATTAATGGGGTCGGCCGGTATTCGTTGAAAATTCAGTGTAAGGGTAAATACCGAACTTAGTATCCGCGAAACTTCGGTATTTCGTTAATTTATTAACGTATCGGAGGCCGGATCCCGCTGAATATGTAAATCGATCATTACGCTCGACAGCAGTCCGGGAAATACCTATTTCGACGGGCGGAGTTCGCCGGATATGCACCCTAAGACACAGACACGGACGCGTAGCTGTCAAGGCGAGCAGTATTTACTGTCCAGAAACTGTGAAAGCTGCAATCGGATTTTGGCACACTCGTGTTCGCTGAAGGTTTCATCGACTCCTGTTAAGCGCTTTCAATTACCGAGAGTGCAACGATTATGGGAATATTCTAGGCGAAACGAAGGTGATTATCATTTTCATTGTAATAGGTGATAGACCAGATCGAAAAAACATTTTTTTTCGGCAGGATCAAAATCCTAAAGTTGTGCGATGATGCCCAATTCGAAAATTTTAGGAAAATCTGGCCTAATAGGTAATTACTCGATACATGCGAAAGAGAGATCTGTATGTAAAGCGACAATATTCTGCAGCAATTACAGGAAACAGAAAGTTTATTTCATCTATTATCATTACTCACCAAGCGACTCTTTCTAAGTATGCATAGGCGTAAACATTTATTGGAGAATTCATAGACGCTTCCTCCATTTCCCCGGAATACTCCGGCAAATTACCAAGGTGCAATAAAAACGCCTGTGTTGTGCCTGAACCGAGAATGCCAGCGGAATCTGTGCAACGGTTGAAACGATTACTTTGTGCGGGGAATTTCAAATAAAATATCAAGAAACGAGACAGAATATTGTTACAGCGGAGCGACCGAATTGGATGTACGGTTCGTTACGGTGGGATCCGACAAAAAGGAGCTTTTCTCACAATGGAATTATTATTGTGCCGTTCGTATCGTACGCGAAATAGATTGAAAATATTTCTCGAAGAAGAGGTAATTCTGATACCTGTGTGTACGTAATGTTTTGTACTTTTTAACACGATGTACGAACATCGTCAATAATAAAAATGTGGAAAATTGTATTTCATCAAACTGCCCGTCTTTTCTTACAATCATTTACTGTACTAAATTGGGACTCGCGTCATTTATTAATTTCTTACGACGAGGTGGTGGAATATAATAATCTATAACCTTGAAAAATTTATATCATTACATAATTAAAAAGTTAACCCTTTGCACTCGGAGCTATTTTAACTCGAAAATGAAACATTTCTTCCGATCTAGAATAATTCCATACTATATATTTTTTTCATTTTATGGATATGAAATTGATATATGTCACCACTCGGGGAATAAGGGTTAATTACTTCAGCTTCTCTCTATTATCGCACCGTAGTGAAAATGGTGTGGTTCCACAGTGCCGTAAAGAGTTGGAAAAAGGCTGAAATAGTCGCAGACAGCATCGCGCAGACCCGGCGCGTCGGTCAACGCCACCTCATCACCTCCAGCTCCGCTCATAATGTTCTTCCGCGTCGATTCTGGCACGGGTGTGCCGGTGGTGTTCGCGAACACCAATATCCGAGGTCGCGGATGCAAACGAGCGTGACTGAACGAACGGGTGAAATGAAATAACACACGGAAAAATGAGTGCGGGGCAACAACGTCGCGTAATTCACTTGATTCCGACACGAGTCTGACTCGTTAGAAAACAGCAAAAGTTTTGCGTGTTGCACTGAAGGGAGTAACGTTGTTTTTAAAATTGCAAGGGTGCGGGATGCACCTTCTCATTTCTCGATAATGGAAACGATAGGGGTTTTCCAATTTTCCAATTTGGGCCCTTGAATTTACAAGTATATCCCAAATTTTTAATACTTAAATCTCTAGGCGCTCCAATTTCCAAATATTCAAATTACTCGCCGACTATCGCGGGCGATCGCGGACTAGATTGATCTTTTATCTAGCGCTTTTTGCTACTGAAAAACCCTATTTTTGCATTATCGAGAAATGAGAAGGCGCATCCCGCACCCTTGCAAGCCTGGAAAAACGAATCTATCCCCTTTAATTTGGGAGTCGCAATGTCGGACGAAGAGTACGCAAGAACGGCGTACAAGAATGCAATCGATGCGGGACTTCTGTAACGCTGGGAAGTTTGGTTGGTTTCCAAAATATTCGTAGCTGTCTTTGAATCGGCGTGTTGGATCGAGGAAATTGGCACAGTTCGGCTGGTTTCGGTCGACGTCCTCCGCGCTTGCTCACGCTTCATCAACCGAATAAACTGCGAACGTGTAAACGTCGACTGCATAACGACCGGCCACGGTGCATCACACCTATGTATCTTCCCGCGGAATGTCCATCCTCGCTGCTCGCAGAAAAACGCATCCACCGTATGCAATGTATGAGGTTCGTGCAAACTCGTGATCCTCCGTAGCCCCGCTTTGTTCGACGAACGACGAAATCGTAGTAGGACGTCACAAAAGAAGAAAAAAAGAAGAGCGCATTCAGGAACAGAGTTGCTGAAAGTTCCGAACCAACAATGGTTACAAACTCCTCTCAAAATCGCTGCAGCCGTTGCTCGCGGACTGGCGATTAATGAACAATAGCTTTGTTGTTTTGGCACTCGCCGCCGCGAGGAATCCACACCGGTTTGGCTTCTCTTTCGAGCCACAAACCGCTGCTCCTCGGCTTACTGTTCTTTCGCCACGACCATACATCCGCGAGAACTATGTTTCGCGATCGTGCTGTAACAATGGACAGCGTCGCTACTGCCAGCGATCGTTCAACATATGCGGCGGTTCGCGAAAGTACTCGAACCTTGTTATTAAAACTTTGAGTAGTCAAAATGTGCGCGTTGTACTTATGTTCTCAACCTCTGACTGGACACGCGCGCTTTAATAGATGGCAAACGCTCGCAACATCGTTATTTCACTCGTGCGAATTTTGCACTTTCGCGCTGCTGATTTCGCACGCGCGCTCTAGCGGTTTATGGCACAACGAGAAGACGGAATAAAAAAAGGTCTGTGAAGTATGTACAACTACTGCGTATTTAAAAATATGTTGCAGTAGAGCGACTCTTATTTTCGAATTTAAATTTTTTTTTCGGCACCCCCCAGGGTTATTTTAAATAATTTTTAAAAAATCTGCGCAAAGTTTGAGTTCCATATATCATATTTTGCAGGAGATTCCATATAAATTTTTAATCTTAAAAATTTTGGGGTTCCAAAATTTGTAAAGTTCAAACATTTTTTAGTTCCGAAATTTGTAAAGTTCGAACATGTTTTAGTTCCAACATTTGCAAAGTTCAATGATTTTTGGGTTCCAATATTTGTAAAGTTGAATAATTGTTGTGTTCCAAAATTTGTAAAGTTCAAACATTTTTAGGTTCAAAAATTTTGTGTAAGAAATTTTGACAAACATTTTTGACACGAGTAAATATGTACCATCCTAATGTCGCAGTTCTACGGTCCAGTAGGAGCCGGGATTTCATGACATAAAAATGAAGCGAGCTTCGCAGTTTCACTTACGCGGAAGCTGTTACCGTCGCATTGTGTATCACCGAACTCGTAAAACCCGTGCAACTTCGACGCCTATCTATTGTTCGTAGCGTCGGATATATCACGTGAGATGAACACCGTTACCGATCCACCCCGTATTCATTTTACGACTTCCGTCAATCTGCGAGTTCAGCGGATCTGCATCCCGCGGATTCTCGGGAGGAAGAAACCAGGTAGCAAGCGAATGGCGAATGCAGCCGATGTAAGCTCTTGGGTGTAACGGGTTCGCCTAAGATTAATCTTAGTGGACCGCCACCTTGTTGGTTCCCTTGGTAGGCATGTAATCAGCAACGGTGAAAGGAAGGAAGTAACTGCAAGCTAGCCGCCCGACGGAGTTCCCGAGACAAAGCTCGCCGTTTTCGTCGACTGTTTGTCCTTCGGAGCAATTCGAGCGGGTTCTTTCTATGCTGCGTGAACCTCTTGGCTTGGCCCTTTGTTCCGGCTTACGTAGTTGGATACGTTGCCACGAATGCACGCGACCCTCGAGAAAATAACGGGGCACAATGTCTCGAGACGGCTGCAACGGAGATAAAGGGTCGCCGGAGTAAATTTCGAGTAAACGAGCAACACACGGGACTGTCTGCAATTACACTGTACGACTGCAATTCTGCGTTCCGATAACTGGTTGACGACACTCGCTTTGCAAAACGTCCATCCAAATGTTACATTTTTCAGATGCACAAATGATTATGTGGAATCTTCCAAATACACTGGTTCATACATATTTTTATAACGATGTACAGGGTGTATAGAAAGTAATGGTCATCGTTGATGTAAAACAAACTTTAACAACAATTTTCTTTGTTATAAACAATTTGGCGTCAAGTTTCTCTTACAAATATCCACCGATCCGGAGGTGTAGATTCACCCCTAGAACGGATGACCGTTAATTTTTATACACCCTGTACACGTCGTTCATTTTTGAGATACACGGACGATTCTGTGAAATTTTCCCAATAGAATGGTGTATATTTCTATAACGTTGTACACGCCGTTCATTTTTTATTTTCACGAATGATTCTGTGGAATCTTCCAAATATAATGGTATATATTTTTACAGCGTTGTACACATCGTTCATTTTTTATTTTCACGAATGATTCTGTGGAATCTTCCAAATACAATGGTGTATATTTTTATTACGTTGAACACATCGTTCATTTTTGAGAGATAATAATTGTACGTGTCAAATAGAAGCGAGGTCGAGGTGTAGACTTTGTTCCGCAATTGTTAACAATTAATAATCCCCTTGTTACAAAGGATTAGCCTGCTCAATAGAGGCAGACATAGTGACGTACTCTACGACACACACGGGCTTACCTCGAACTTGTAAACTGTTTACGTACCGACAGCCATACAATTGCCAAATGTCAATGTTTAATGCAGTCTTCAATTGTCGCAACCAGGAGACTCAATAACCCATTGTTTCTGTCCGTAGAATGGTTTAGACACTACATACAATACACTTTCGTATAGTGTAAAATGCTACAGCTAATTTTTACTTACAGCTATTGCTGTAACTTTCATACAAATGCTCTTATTTTTTTCGTGTATGGAATCACCGTATAATACCACATTGTGATCCAAATTTTCAATGAATTATGAATAGACAGCGGATGTTCACGCAAACTAAAAATTTTCCTCCTGAATTGCAACAAGCTGGAGTGAAATAGAAATTTACTTTTATTCTTAATATGGTTGATAGGTTGGAAACAATATAACAGTATTTTTAAATTCTGTTAATGTGTTTGCTGTTTTAAATTGCACGTACTCATTTTTGTTATAAATGCATAAAATCCGTTGTCTAATTATGAAGTACTATTTCCCAGTTTTTCAAATGTAACTTGATCAGATTCGAGTCATAGTGCGAGATCCTGAGAATCGTGTGCGTTCTATTATCAAAAACTTGGTACGGTGTAACACAAAAGCGGAGGAAAGAGATGCCGATAACGATTGCAGATGGCGGCATAAATTACACGGCGGCTCCGTTTTTCCTGGTAATGTCTGCCTGCGTAGGTAGACGCGAGCAAACGCGGACGGCGTGAACGCGCCGCGCCGAGCCCAGCGGCTGCACTATCTCACCGAAATAAAGCACGAGCTAGATTCAATGAGAACCAGGCTAAAGGGGTGGGTTGAATGGGGGTTCGCAGGGGCAGAGCACGCTGGACAGACAAGCACGCGCGCGCGGCCGCGAATTAACTGCTGAAAAGCGGTTATAAATAAAACCTCGCGGTTTTCACCGCGCGTCGCGTCGCGTTGCATCTCTCTTGGCTACTCGTAATTTCCGTCATGCAATTCGGAAAATTGCCCATGAATAATTGATGATATTTTTGCGGTGCCCCGGAAACTCCTTTGGGACTAATTCAATGACGCGACCGTTTATACCGATAAGTATCGGTTATTTCAAGTGGTTTACTATGCTGACAGCGAATATTCGAGGAAATGAATTTATTAAGCTGTTTTGTACTATACACGCTAAACGGAACACTGTATGGCGTGTGTGGTAAACACACCATGAAAATTTGCTCACTGTGATCATTATACCCATTTTTTATTCCCATTAATTGAAACTATGAAGACGTTCTCATTAGACTATATCAATTTATTAGTTTCACATTATTAAAATCATTTCGGTTTGGCACTTGTTTCTTGCAATTCGTGTAGACAATTTTTATTTTGCATAAAATTTCGCAGTCTAGTCACGTATATTATGTTCTTAATATTCATGTATTCTTAATATGAGTATTGTCGAATAGTTCAATAAACTATTGGAATAAAAACATCTAATTTGGCACTCACCAAGTTCCTTTAATTACAACATCCAAAATACTTGTTCGAACATGTTCCTCTGTAAACGCATGTATTTACGTCAAATACATGCAGTTTGATAATCGTTTATGAATTATTGGTTCAGATTTCAGATATACATTGATGTTATATTGTAGTACGGAAAATCATTATTTGCATTATTAACCTAAATTTCGGTTCCCACTGTTCAATTACCGATCACCACGGTACACGAAACCGTAACGACGATAGTGTAGTCGAGTAATTGTGCAAAAATTTTTTAGCACCGAGTAAATTAACACAGGTAATACGTGGTGGAATTAGTGTTTCTAATAATTTTACACAGTTATTTTCGAGAATTTGTTAATAATTAATGAACACGGTAACATTTCTGATACCACATGTCGTTCGACAAAGAATGGCTTAACGAAAGTAGCATTATTAACTGAAAACTAAATGGTCCGTGGTCAAATATGGCAGCGGACCGAGTTGCTCGATAAGATGATGGCAGGGACGAAGAAATTTATGTTACGGAAGCAATTTCCGGGTGTTTATGCGGCTTCGTTACATACAAGGAATTAATGCGGAAGTTTCTATGCTGGGGTAGATCCTCGACAGGAGAAACCGCGTACGAAAAACAGAGGATGAGGGTAGAATGGCGCGGCGCAACCCTGAAACATTTCAAATATTTCGTGCAGCGGCGATTGCGGTGCACACATGAATTACGAGTTGGTTACATTGTTTACGTTAATCGCGGCTACGACCATACAGGCTACGAACAGTCTTATCATCCGTCGAATAAATATTTAATTAATTTTACGGGACAATCAGCAACATTAATTTGAATAAGTTATGAAATAAATAACAAAGATTGCATAATCGTGCATCTTTAAACTCCAATTTCTTGCGCTTGTTAAATGAAGTATTTTTGTCGACCTTGCAGCCCTTTAATAATTCGTAGAACATGCACTCATTAATAATTACGTAGCGTTGCTAGGACACCGCAGGACGTGTATTAGTGGCCAAGTAGAAAAACGTTGCAAGAGACAAAGTAGGTACAGGAATGTCGTCTTATCTCCATGAAGGGGAATGAGATTGTCTAAACCAGACGACGTAGAATGGGACGCCCTGATCTTAACCACCTAGAATGATATTTTGTCGTTCGTACGAAGTTGAGTGAGATTATCAAACACAGGCTAAGCACAGCCACGATGAACTCATTCAGGCGATGTACGACATAGTTGTCCCATTCAGACGAAATACAATGGGACCCGTTCTCTATTCAGATGAAATAATCTCGAATCGTCCATGTAAAAGAAAAAACGTTGACGCGCTCCGGTACCTTTTTACCACGCTTATATTAGCTTGCCGAATTGTCGTTGTTGTTGTTGTATGCGTCAAATCTTGTAATCGAATTCTAAATCACTTCCCGATGAGCTACAGACTTGAAACTTTAAACATAGCTCAGAACTGGATGACAAAGCATACAAAATTTTATATTTACCGTTACATCTCGTCGCGCGACACTCAGTAGTACGTCATCGGATTCAGCGATCCCCACTCCGCGCGCCAGCGCTCCCTACTCCACTACGTATTCCCACTCCGACTCATCCCCACTCTATTGACCCACATCGCACCGAAGGAGCTCATGTCAGTGTCGTGTTCCGTTCATTCAGTTCCATTTCGGACAATTTTAGACTCCATCAAGAGACGTCGTCCCTCGGAGTCATCCCCTCATTCTATCTCGCGTATTTCCATACCTTGCGTTTCTATATCTTACAATCTTTTACCAGTATTACTATATTAAACCATTAAGCGTGGTTTTTAAAAAGTTTTTTTAATATATTTTTTTTACTTTGAAGTCGCACAAAAAGAACTGAAACAACAAAAATAAAAATTATTCGAACTTGGTCATTAACCCTTTGCACTCGGAGCTATTTTAACTGGAAAAGTAAACATGTCTTCGGACCTGGGATATTTCCATATCCTATGATTTGTTCAATTTTATAGATATGGAATTGGTATAATACCTCATACAATACCTAAATGTTTAGTAATTAATTAAATACCGATATATTTAATAATGTAAACAGTATTTTGAATAATGGTACAGCAATTTTTAATGGCGCCTCGGAGTCACCATTCGAGTTCTAAGGGTTAATATTGTCCAAATCATATAAGTATTAAGAAATTCATTATACAAACGTATGCGAAGAGTAAAAAAGCAGAAGCGAGAATATTATCGTGAATTTCGAAGTTACGATTTCGACACACGTCCGTCAAATCTTAACAATCGATTTTACCCGCTCTTCGCGTTCCCACACGGTATTAAAATATTTCACAACAAACTGACCGTAAACAATCGACCCGATTGACAACAGCAATAAATTCGACGACAGTGCCGACAACAATGCATCCGCGTCAGTTTATTCGATCGTAACGAGTCGCAGCGAATTCGTCAAAAGGTCTGCAAAACTAACAAAAGTTTTTGTTAGCTTCTACTTGCCGATGATCACAGAAACGGACATCCGTCTGCCACAGTGCTCACGTTCAAAAGGTATTCGACTGAGGCTTAAAGAATCCACGGTATTGTGAAATCGTTTTGTATGCCTCTAGAATGGTGCAGAGAACCGCGACAAAACACTGGCTACCAGAAAAATTTGTTCCTCTGTTGTGAACGATTTCACAGACCAGTGTCCACGTGACCTGAAGAAACTCGAAGCATAAGAAACTGTTGCACTGGTTCATTACGTAATTTCCACGTGGAAAAATCCGCGAACACGTTCACCAACAAACAATAAACAATACATTTTATAAAGTGTGGCGAATCTTTCAAAGTTCCAGAAAACTGGAACTGGAAAGTACAATAGATAGTATTCTCTCTCTCTCTCTACTTATAAAATTATAAAATATATAATTTTAATGAACGCAACTATATGTGAATACATGTGTCAAATTTATTTTTAAATATATTCATGTTTTCACTATTTTCGAGTTTCTCGATTAATATTGTGTTGCTTTCCTACACCCTGCATGTATGCTCCCTCGTAAAATAATGGCAACTATGAAAACCTGTCGCTGGGTATTGCCGGATAAATCGTAGCCTGTCACGTCCTTCTATAAATCGAAGATCGCCTGATCTTTCATTTCCGTCCTTCGTTCGAACAAGAGCGCCAGATTTTACGAGCGAAAGCCGTCCGTCCGTGAGCTGTTTTTGCTAGGAAGTCGGCCTACGACCATCACACACCGTTGTATTTGTCAGGGTTATGTTTCAGGAACGTACTATGTACGAAGCGCATACATATTTATAAGCTCTGCATACCAAATGTGAAACTCTGTATCTATCTTGCGCCGAAGCGCCATGTGTTACGCTTCATTTTTCGTTAAGCCATTAGCTATTGCGAACCTGCCCTATTTGATTATTTGCACTCGCCTAGAATTTTTTCAGCTTCTGCATTAATATTTGCCAAGAATTTACTTTTGAATTTGCATTTGCGAGGACACGAATAAATAGCTGCGAGCTGCTTTTACGTGATTTACGTTATGTTACATATCTCTTTGAGCTGGAAAATATATATTCTAAATATTTTTAAGAGAAAGAACACGTAATCTTTTTCTCGGTTTATTCTGACAACATTATAAAATTGAGAAGAAAGTATTACATTAATATCATTGTTTGAATTATAAACAGCGACCCAGTTGTGTTACGTATTTATAATTACACTGTCCAATAAATTTCAACTTTTTTTATGATTTCAATATACTGTTAGGTCCTTCTTATAGGGTTCTTTGCGCTGATTCCGAATCTGTCCTTAATTTTTCTCATATACGCACAGTTTTTGAGAAACATGGCTTTGAAAAAAAAAAAATATATTTTTCAACTTTAAACAAATATTGTGATGTTATTATAAAAGATATTGAATTGTTCTTTGCAGCAAAAGATTCTGTAGACTTTCCTGAATACAGTGATATCCAATATTACTACATTATGATTGTTTAAACATGTTTAAACAATGATTAAAGACGGAGAGACACCACTTTTGTACCAATTTTTGAGGATATTTTTCAATTTATCTCAAAAATAAGGGTCCAGCGGAAAATCGAACTATACCACGCGATAGAGCAGACTTTTATCTTGAGAAACCACCCTTTCAAGTTTGCCACGTCCACGAACCACAGGATCTAAGAAACAACACGGACCCGAAGGTTTTTTCTTAGATCAAGGCTTTGCTGTATTTAATACAGATTGATGTACGTACAACTTTATAATTTTATATTGAAAGATCCATTTGAGCGAAACTGGAAACAATATCTAACCAAGTGAAACGATTCTGAATTGTTGAAGATGGAACATCAGAATCGCAGAAATTGCTAGAGTTTAAAGAACTGTCCAAATAATTGTTTTCCGTTCCACGGCTCGATCATTCGTCTCTACTTTCTTGGTTCTTTCAAGGCAAGAAAGGTGGAATAATGTAACCAGTCTGTCTTCCGTTGAAAGCAGTGGCGGAATTACCATCAAACAGTATTGAAAGTCCACGGAAACAGTAGTTAAGGGTAAGGTTTCAATAACGTGAACAAGTTTCCGAGAAAATAAATCGAGGAACGAGAAGAAAGGAGGGGGGCCGCAATGAAAAGAAAAGGAAATTGCTCTTGAGATATTTGTTCGTGAAGTGTTTTCGCCAATTTGGTCCTTTATTAAAAAGTTTTCGTAACGCTGAGGAGGCACGGCAGGCTGAAAAATAGTGGAAGACTAGTAAACTGCCTCGCGTTGCGCCAAGAATCGACGCCATATGTCGTTTTCAATCAGAACATTTTCACAACGTCAATGTATCTCCGTGATGGCTCCCATGGAAACTCGACAAGCCAGTGTTCTGAACGTAAATGAAATTGAAGCACAGCCTTTGAGCACAGAAATGTTACACGCTAAACACTGTAATTAAGTTCTACATAATTTCCATTTAATTTATGTGAATACACACGAACTTAAATACAATACAATCTTTTCGGAGGCGGCGCAAACTTGAAAATTTTCCAAATGACAGATGTTGCTGATTATGACTTCATTGGAATATGGTGAACTTGGAAATCAGTAGGTGGGAAGAGAAGATACATTAATATGTGAGAACGTGTAAAAGAATTTAAGGATTTTCGTAATTTCCAGTGTCGAAAATTTTCAATTTTGCGTCGCCTCCGAAAAGATTGTATTGTATTTAAGTTCGTGTGTATTCACATAAATTAAATGGAAATTATTTCATACTTTTTAGTGCGTTTTTTCGAAGTCGGTTTAATTTTTTTTAATAATGATCTAGTATCTAGAGACTTGTACCATATTAGATTATGTATTCAAACAAACCGCAATTTGTATTTCAAACAAACCGCAAGAAAAGCACAAGAGCAAACCACGTCTTCATGATTTGAATGTAACACGTCAAGTGAGGATCATTGTATTCACTTATATTATTCCTGTAAAGCGAAATAAACCTAGAAGGGTTTAAAATGCTTACAAATTTAAAAAAAAATGAGGATCATTTGGGCTAGAAAATTGAATGATACTATGAACAAACAACCAACAGTTTTATAAACAAACTGAAATAGTCTGGAATTGAATCGATCGTTCCTCGTGTGGAATAATAGATTCATTATGAATATTCATGTATGTCGATCGTATATGTATAATGCAAATAAACAATTTAATGATTTCGGCGTCACAGATTCGCCATAGATTCATTATGTTTCTCAAAGTATATTTCAACATACCATAGCGGTATGAACATTAAAGTTCTAAACAATTAGGGAGGCGGACGAATGTTTAAATAAATCATAACCGTTGCAAATGTGAATTAAATTGCTCTGAAAACATTTGATTCGAACCCTCCTTTTTAATACGTCTCGTTTCATGTCGAATCGAATCGAATCGAACAGTAATGAATAAATTATCGTCCCCGGCGACAGAACGTCTTCTCGTTTTTCAGAACGCGATTAGAGGAACAGAAGAAGGAATTTCCTGACGTGTAAAAAGGATCGTCCGTGGAATGAAACGCTGCGCTGACGATACCGTAGCCGACTCTTTGCGTCAGATACGAAAATCGGAAATTCTTTACGGATTTCTCCGCTGAATAATTCACTGACGGTTAATGAACATTCCGGGAAACGGAGCAGAGCCTCTCCTTTCGTTCTTTCACCCAAGTAAAGCCATTCTTTCGGAAGCACCGTGGAAAGGCCTGGACTCGTTATCGTACTACCAGCATGGCTCCCTTTCTCTCTGTTCATTCCATCATTTTTTCCATGATCCTTCGCTCGACGGGACTCTATCGTTGTTTACGCGCGGATCCCAACGATCGTTTTCAACTTTAAAGCGGAGATTTCAATTCATCCTCCGTCCGCTTCGTTGTAGTTATTGTTAATCGGCTCCCGCTAAGATCTTCAGCTGAATCTATAATATTATATGTACATGGTTCTCTAAGATCAGCATGAAGGAATCAATTCGTGTTCGCGCATAATGTTCTCGTCTGAATAGTGCAGTAATGTAATCCTCGGTTTGAATTTGATACGGATTTCTGCAGATGCTGGAGGCTGTTCGTTCAAGTATGTACACCGAGCATAGTAACTGGGCTAGGATTTACTCTAGAACTATTATGGTTCGCATTTTGTTAGGCTTTTGTTGCAATATTGGTTGGCTAATTGTTAGAAATATCCCTCGAAAACGCATGGATACATCTTCAAAGTGTGACTGAACATACTTTGTAAATGGAGCGCTGCAAATTTTTTGCAGCACAGTCTTGGACTGATCTGCTGATATCGTTACAGTTACATTCGCGAGGAAAATGTAAATGGATGTTGCTTGTTCAATATTTATATTTTCCAAGAGAAAAGAATATCTCTCGCAAAATCGGAATCCAAGAAAATACCGTAAGACGTCGTATCAGGGCTTATCTCGGTAATAGTCTTCAGAGTTACAGCTTTCCATGAAATGTGCAGCGTATCACCTCATCAAATATGAAGAAAAATATTATTTCCGGAAAGTCAACATTCCAGAATATCACGCCGCGCGTTGCAACTTGAAACAACCACGGATGTAGAACTAATAATAACTGTCTTTACGGAAATACAAAATCATGGTTGTCTTCGTGCCATTTTGAACGAAAATACTAGGTCAGAACGTCGAAAAAGTTAATATCTCGGATTTTCTACATTATTTGCCAACGTTGAAATATAATGTCATGCCCCTGGCATGTAATATCAGGCAGCATAAACAGCGCGAGAAAACACGGAAATCTGTTGAACTGGAAATACAATATTACTGTTGTTATTAAAAATTGCAGTTTGCATCTGCCCCGATGTATTCTACATGCGTGGTAAACAATGTAAAATTGCAGTCTGCAATCATTTTCTACCGGCATTGGATACAATTCACGAATCGAAAAGTTTTAAAAATATAAAGTAGAAATGCAGATTGTCAGCAATGTCGGCTGTAAATGAGACAATTTTTTATTTGGAAATTTAATGCGTAAACTCGCGAGCCACATTTGCTCCGTTCTCCCACTTCTTCGTTCCGTTAAGGTGGGCGGTGAGTTGTGGGGGAACAGCTGGATTGATGGTGGGGACCGTGTGGCTCGCGACGAAGAAGTTGAACAGCCTTGTTCTACGACATTATCCAGAGATCGCAGAAATAAAATATTGATTTTATAAGAAAAAGACAAACATGACAGGATCTTTTTTAATCAAACGTTAACAATTCGAACAAAAAGTTTTGTGTTTCTGCTATCATAAAACCAGCTGCACAGGCAAGTGCCCTGGAGGCATATGTACACCGGAAACTGTTTACTGTTGAAACACGATGGAAGTGTTCAACACGCTGTACCTACGGTTATCCAGAATTCAGACGATCAACAACCACCAAAATATATCCGAAAACAATTCGAGACTTACAAAAGAAATAATAATTATTTTTTTAAATTGTCCGAATATGACTGAGAGTGACAATAAATCGCGCGCAAACCATTTATCAATACCGTTCATATATCTGCTAGCATGTAGCCGAAATAAATGAAACGATCGTTTACGGAAGTCCGTCGAAAGACAATCACATCGCGCGATATACGGTTTCGACGTTGTCCTCAAAAATCGTTCGCCGCGCGAACGACCGAAGATTTACGCACGCTTGTATCTGTTCCCGGCCATTTTTTACAGTTACTCCTTAATGATCGCCTGGCGTGGGCTGAAGCTGAAAGCAGCATAAAACACGAATTTCCCGCTCTCTGCCTCTTCCCCCCTTGCTCCTCCCTTTTTCCCCCACTTTCCCTCCCGAATCGCATCCCGCCAAGGGGGTGGAGAAAAAAAAACTAGCCTGGTTCGCGAAAGGGTCGGAATTATGGTCAACGTACATGACGCGCCTATTTATGATTCATATAAATCGCATTGCACGTAGCCAACGGCGTAGGTGGTTATACGCGGTCCATTATCTCGCTTGTAACGCGAATACGGCCTCCGTGGCGCGTTATAAGCGGCGCGTCCGTGAGGATAAACCGTGCCGTGAATATTTATCTACGACTATTGCAAAATAAACACGCATCTCGAAACGCTACTCCCGTTGAAACACGCGGATGATACGTAACGGGAGCCAGTATCGTAATTCCTGAAGCTTTTTAAAATTCCCGCCGCGCTACACCGACGCGACACCAAACGCAACCATTTTCGGCGGCCATTATAGATTTGATGTACATACGCAGCGCCGCGCCGGCCGCCTCGTATTTTGTTTATTCACGGAAAATCCTTGTCTCTTCTTCGATGCCGGGGGCGCCTCTCGTTTTTCGAATCGGCCGTTCCACGCTCGGATTTGATCAATGTTTGCCGTCCCTTTTTCCACAAACACTGGAAAACTTGCACTGTTTGTCACCGATTTTTGCGTTTTTTACCGACTTTTATGTACACGAAATTTTTTTCCTGCAATCTCGATTCTTGGAGAAATTAATTCTGGTGGTACGGTCTTTTCGTGTTTAAGAATTTATCTTCTGACAATAAGTCTTATATCTTATTATTTTTTTTTGACGAAACTAACAAAAATTTGTCTATCATAATTTTTAGCCATTATTTTATAATGTATATCTAACTGAAAGTCTAATAATAATAATTCTGTTGGTTTCATGCTGATTGCATGCATTTCTACAAAGTAGAATGATACGCGGTTTCTTTATAATCTTTCGCTATGGTAGGCTGGTCGGCCGCGCAATTTGAGTAGACGATAATCCAACAATCATTAGCATTCTCGATGGAACGAATTTGCGAAATGATCCGGCGAAGTTCACCGAGACGAATGTTACAGTATTGCGACTTGTTAGTTGCAAATTCTCGACCGATGAAATTTTAGTAGCCTCCATTTTGGGTCGGCAGAGACAACGGTCGAGCGAGGGTAACGTCGATACCCTGAATCTCGAAATTCATCGTTCCCGGGGATTACGTTGAAATATCAGGTTTCCGAAACACGGATACATAAATGCTAGAACCGCTAGGTTCCCGTTACACGGGAATGCGATAGTAGTTTCCAGCATTTGACGCCCGCGCCCGTGAAATTATAATAATTCATCCCTTAAGCAGAAATTCGAGTTTCCTAGACTGCACACTACGGTTGGCCAGCAATCGCTGTAAGGCCATTGTATAATCTCTAAACTTTCCTCTCTCTCTTTCTTTTTTTTTTGTGATAAAGGGCGACCGAAAGTTACGACCAGCGAGAGGGAAGCTTTTCTACTGAGGGGATGATATATGAACGCTACGAGTTAAGCTTTCGGCAGGATCTTGACCTGTGATGCAGAGAAACCATTTTCGTTGGCCTGCGATCCCGATATGAGACGGCTCGTCACGTATATGTCATCATAAACATCTTAATGGAAACACGTAATTATAAGATACAACATTACAATATATGAAAATTTCATGAAAATCAACGTGCTACAATTTCTTATCAGTTAAGGGAGTTCTTTGATTTTATCGTCATTATTCATCAAATTGCTGAACTAAAATATTCCTGAACTCCTGCGTTTGTAGTCCTTCCCGAAACAATTTCAATAGCCATTCAAGGTCATTCAAGGTCAGAAACGTAAAAAAGGATGAAATATATAAATTCGCCGTGAATGATAACATAATGGGATATTCATTACTCAGCTTAATTAATGAAATCACGGATATGGATCAACCCTGAGATGGAAACCCCTAGATATGGATCATTGCAGATAAAAAATATACGTATCAAATATTTTTCAACAAACTATTGGGCTGGTAAGAAAATAATTTCGGTATTATAAGATGAAATAGAGCCCAATTTTGTATTCAAGCAATGAACTTTCATGAATAAGATATTTTCCCTTTTGTTCCATGATCTTTTGCCAAAAAGAATAAATAAGAAAATATTTTATTGATTAAAGTTCATTGCTTGAATAAAGAAATTCAGTTTTATTTCACCTTGAAATACCGAAATTATTATCCTGCATAAATTTCATTAAAATCGGCGTGTTACGCTAATATCCCTTCCAAGCCAAATTATTAATGGAAACAAAATACGGTAAAGATGGTTAGTGTAAATGAACTCCGTGTAAATGAAGTGTTGAAATTCGCAAGAACGTTGGCCAGCGTATTAAAAGAGTAGAAATTAACCGGTCCGCGTCCAAGGCAATACGGAGCAGACTGTGATTACATGTGAAGATAAATCAAAGTAAAGACAATGTCGAGGCTACCCCTTTGATCATTGACAAGTGCGCGGAGAACCGGTGAACTCGAGGCTACCTAGCAGCTCGGGTAAACTTCACCGGTAAACAGGCGGGTGAGAAACTTGTCGAGGGGTGTGAGGCAAGGGGTGGAGTATTGTTCGTGCAGCCGGTGGCTGGAATCCGACGAACAACCGGCGAGGAATGTACGAAATTTGAGGTTGACAGATGGCTCATCGGTGAAGTCGCGTTAATAGCGAAAGCATGCGCGGGCTACTTGAATGGATTCAGTCGCTTTGTCCCGGCAGATAAACAGGGTCTCACCTCAGGAACCGACAGGGGCGGAGGATGCATTTCCGGCGACGAAACCAGATACCATTGTTCCCGCTGCTAGAATCGATGACAGAGATCAATGTTATTGATGACAGTGATTTACGAACCACGGACTTCTCGCCCGCACGCGACTAACTCCTGTCCATCTTTCAACGGCGCAATTATTCTCTAGTTTCACCTCTGCCACCATTAACTGCGCCAATCACTTTCGAGAATCCTCCAACTGGCTTTTGGTACCTACGAAATGTAGTCAAGCTATGCTACCAGCAATAACGATAATCTATTGAGTGCATACAAAGACGAGGATACGCATTCACTACTTTAGCCACAATCATTTCCTTATGAAAATGATATTTATTTGTGTTTGAGACATCAAAAACGGGTAAGATGAAGATCTCTTCCAGAACGGCAAGGTGTTTCTTTTACAATTGTATATCTACATAGACACATTCACTTTAAGGGGACCTCTCATTTCTCGATAACGCAAAGATGCGATTTTTCAGTAGTCAAAAGCGCAACATAAAAGATCTATTAAAATGAAAAGAAAAGTCCTATTTTTACGTTTGCGAGGCGTAATTTGCATTATTCGGAAGCATGTAGCTATCGCAGCTCTATGAAAATAGCTACATACATGCGCAACTTTATGCTTCCCAATAACGCAAATTACGCCCGTAAACGTAAAAATGGGACTTCTGGGGGCGATCGCGGCCTAGATTGATCTTTTATCTAGCGCTTTTGACTACTGAAAACCCCCACCTTTGCATTATCGAGAAATGGGAAGGCGCATCCTGCACCCTTGCAATCATGAAAAAACGAGTCTACCCACTTAATGGCTATAGAAGCTGTAAGAACCTTAGAGGGAACACATTGTTACATTATTTTTGACGTTTCTAATATGTCTAATGTTTCTAAAATCCTAGAAACGATTCTATCCCCTTAATGGCTATAGAAGCTGTAAGAACCTTAGAGGAATTGGAACACATTGTTACATTATTTTTGACGTTTCTAATATGTCTAATGTTTCTAAAATCCTAGAAACGATTCTATCCCCTTAATGGCTATAGAAGCTGTAAGAATCTTAGAGAAATTGGAACACATTGTTACATTATTTTTGACGTTTCTAAAATGTCTAATGTTCCTAAAATTCAGTTGCAAGGTATCGCGAACGAAGAGTACAATTTTTATTAGTCCCCTGGCTGGATGTCTTTAGATGCACAGCATTATTACACGTAATTTCGAAGCATTTCGCCAACGTACGAGCTATGTCTCCATATACATCTTACGAGGCCGACGATATAAACCTTCATAACGACGGCGTTTCCGGATGTGCATGAGCGTAGAAGATCTCCACCGCCAGCTAACGTCGACTCGTATACTGCGACAGTGTGGAGACGCCGACAAATAAGTCGAGGTTTTTCTCGACCAAGTATATCATCATTTTCGCAGCCATTCGCGCATTTCGTTCACACACACACACATGCACCTCTGAAAAGTTCTATACAGCTTTATCCGTACTTTCAATACTGTTTGCATTGAGTCTTGCCAACAATTCGTCGCTAACATTTCCGGTACGCATCGTCTAATTGATCAAAATGGCTTTTCCAACCGTGTGACCCATTTCACTCTTTTCAACGACTGCGGATCGACACTGATCGAATTTTGTAGACCGTCGTACAAATCGTATGATTTTAATAATCATGTCAAATTATATTTGTTAATTAGAGTCCGGATTTTGGTACACTTTATTGCACAATATGTAGTATTGTACATTCTGCTACATTTTTAGTGGAAACGGACGTCAGAATATTCAATTCGAAAGAAGTCCGAAAACTTCGCGAAGTTAACAGCAAGGCAAACAGAACGTGACTTTCGAAACTGAAATCTAAATATGGCGCGGGGAGAGAGACTGTTTGGAGAAGTAAGTTGGAATTGAATATATATTTTGCGAGTGAAAACTAAAGAATAAACAGGAGAAGGTGTTCCGTGAGAGTCTATTTAAACGAACTTCAAAAGCTAATGGACCTGTTCTTCTATTTGTACGGAAGCATACCTTGCGAAGAATACACGGAAAAAGGAACCAGTCGAAGCGTAACAATGGCATTTCGTCGGCGTTTTGCGAGATAGAACCCAAACAACGCGAGGGCGAGAAAGAGTTAATACAAGAAAGATGAAGCAGTGAGAAAGGGGATGGATGAAAAACCTTGAGACGCGAACGTCGCGTCTGGAATACTCTTCAGCCTCCTAATTTCATCACGTCCGAAAGATTCCGCGACATACTTTCACTTCTAGTTGGCAAGTTCGAGGTGGAAGAAATTTACAGACGCATTTCTTTTCCCTCTGCAGCAGCGAAGTCGCCTATCCCCGGAGATGGCGAAAAATTGAAGCCCCGACGAAAACGATTCATTCAGATCCTTATGAATAAAACATGTTAATCTCAAGCTGAAGCCTTTAAATGAGAAATTTAATACTGTTGTATTTGCATTCGCGCGATACGTAATAAAATAGTACCTCTTTATATCAATCATATTTTAAAAACATATGTATTTTGAGAAAACTTCTTTCCCAATTGATCTAGTATGTACGTAAATAAATAAGATGTAAAAGAGGGAAATTTTTGTTGTGGAATTTCATTGTGAAAAACAATATAAACAGATTTTTTTGGGTTATTTCATGTTTTACCAGCACAGTGCAACAAAAAAGTCTGAAAAAATTCTGTAAAGTGCGCCTTGGGATCCGAAATATGTCACATTATTTTCAGAATTTTAGGACTAGAAAATGCGCGAAATCTAATTTAAGAATTATTTAATGCAAGGATACATATCAGCAATTGATAAAGAGGGAAAACAGTGTTAATCAGCTCCGATCAATACATCAATAAAAGCTGCAACAAATTATTATGTTGCATGAAAATCGACAAAATAATGTGCTGATTATTGTCCTAACAAAGTAAACAAATGATTAGATGCATCTTAAGAAAATGCAGAAGTTATGATTCCAGATTAGTTCCCCATTACATGCTGTCAGTCGTGGTACTTGACGACTATCTGGATTAACTAATGACCAGAACCATCATTTGTCAACGTCAATCTCACTGTCGGGTGCAACGAATGGGAATGTCCGATGGTATCATTTTCATGTACCGAATGGATGTGAGGATAATACTATTGGGTTTTGACGCGTCCCATATCGGTCATAGATCCGTTCTGCATACGGTGAACGCGTCCTCGAACTTTTGCGGCTGATAGGCGTCTGATCGATGACTCGATCAATGGCCATTAACCACCTTAATCTCCCGCAGTTCAAACTTTTTGTTCGGAACGGAGGCCACCGTGAACAATGGATGTGCAAGCGGGATCAGCTTGACTTGATATTTGCATATCGATCTCGCGCGAACGAGGGCCACGTCAAATTCTTAACTCCGACATTAATGAGTTCGATATACTTCCCCATGATAATATCTATTAAGGCGTACTCATCTTTCGTGAAACTAAATACGGCTCTCTCGGGATAACAAGGGCGGATACCTTTCGAACACTACCACCATCAGTCACACGATCGATTTTGTACACTTTATTTCAGAGTTATTAAAGTTATCAAGATGCTTCCATAAGAAATGATTCTGTGATGACTTTTAAGAAAAAGTAGTTTCTTCGAAGAAAGTTGTAAAACGTTGAGTAACAATTTCGGAAAGTGGTGACGACTGGATAATTTTTGCGAGGTTTAGCGTTAAATTGTTTCGCATTTTCCTTGTAATTTTATGTGGCGTTACTTTTTAAACCGAGTTACGTACGGATTGTTTAAATGGCGATGGCGCAAACGTTACTAAAAGAATTCTAAGAAGGTACAGAGAAAATCTTCTCGGGTGAAGCTGAAAAATGGTTCTGTTTCATTTGGGAAGACGTAACGCCACGATGTCCAGTTCGTGAAAAATGGCTTCATGGAACAGGGCATGGTGCAACGAGAAAGAATAGCCGTTAATTTGAATGTGGTTCGTGTAACAAAACCCTTGGAAAAACAAAGTATGTTTAAACACAGATATGGTTTTAAAAACATATTGAAACAATTTAGAAATTATCTTAAAAATATATGGAATATAAAATTTAGTTTTTCCGGATCCAATTAGAATGAATTGAGCAAAAGTCGAGCACCCCATCCAATTTCTATTGTTCGACCATGTCCAATTAAGTTTCATACGGTCGAAATGCCGAGAGACATTCAGATTCGCATAATCGAATTCCCCTTGGCAAGTCGTGTAGATTTTAGCCGAGTGTTGTGCTAATGGATTCTCATGTTTCCTTTTCATTAATTAGTCCGCTAGCAAAACTGTCTCATTGTAATTGAGAGTGCCATGAAAAATCTCATTTCGCCGACAAATTGCTCGACACGATTTCTAAAATTGTTCGGTCCGGAATCAATTAATTAGAAAAATCGTCGATTAATTCTTTGAAATGTCATCGGAAACGTTTCCGGTTTAGCGTTTAATTACATTATTAGATCGCGATGGACGAATTAATGGAAATTATAGGTTTTCGTCCCGGAAAACTGGAGAGAGACGCCACATTGAAATTCAATGAACTGTATTGTGGAATCGAGACCCTCAGATCGGCGGAAAAGTACTGGAAGAATGGAGAACCTGAGGCGCGAATAATTAACTTCCCTCCAGCCAATATGATGGATCAGTCTTAACCTGACGTAATCGACAAAGTGGGAACGTTGCTGCTTAACACTACTTTATTTCTTGAAAAGAACTGTTCAACTACTTGTGGATGTGCATAACAGGCGAATGTAAAGTTTCCTGTTAAACCAACAGATGTCAGTAAACATTCCTGGTTCCGCTCAGTACTATAAGTAAATAGGTAAACATGCCCGTGAACTTGATTGGAAGTCTAGTATTTAGATGGAGATCGAAATTGTATGGCAAAACTTTAAGCAAACTTCTGAACAGGTTCGAAACTTTTGACTAACCTTTCAGCTCCCATCAGTTTCTCATTTCCGTAATGAAATTTGTCGAATCGTGTCAATTTCATTAAGTTCAAGATTTTAATTCATTAATGGGAAAAACTACATATTGGAAAGAAAGAATTTTCGGACATAAACGATCCAGATCGCAGACGAAGAGGTTCAGGTCGCTGCGACAGTATTAGATGATCGGAGAGTCGGAGAACGGTTTGAATCCAGCGAAAGCCGAAGTCGTTCCGCTGTCTTTCTGGTAGGTTAGTGTAGTGCTTAAAATAAAGTCGGTAGATAAAATGGAATGGCCGAGCAAATTTTTCGCCTATATTGACGACGCGGCAACTTTTCTCGCGAAGAGGCAACTAAGTGGTTGGAAACGGGTGCTATATCAAGGAAAGATAAGCCGCTTAATTTCGAACAAGATTAGTCTGGACGTTCAATCTCCTATATCGTCTCCTCTTTGGCACGTAACGGCGCCAGTGTTTCCAGCCGGGGTTAATCTCGGGATTAATCCGGAAACGAACTTTCCTAGTATCATTTTTCCGCGGTCGTTCATATTTCCGGTTTATATCACCGATTACACTCGGTGCTTTCTCGCGCTCGAAATTTTCTGCTGGGCCCTTTCCACCCGTGAAAATGGGAGGCAGCAAGAGAGACAGAGAAAAAGAAGAGGTATATATGTATGTGTGTATACGGACGAGGAGCCCTGCAATTTTACAAATGAAACATCAAAGCAACCAGTGTAAATCAAATTTTCACGTTACGACAGGCTCGCGTTATTTCCCCGACGTTTCATGGCGCGGCGTAGCACGGCACGCTGAAAATACGAAAGCGTAGCCAACGCTAAGGGGGAATCTGAAATGACTATGATAACGATTTTCCGTTTACACGATGCAATTTGATCCTTCGTACTTGAATAATTTCCCGCGCAATTCCACGCCACCTTCGATAAGCCGATATCTGCATGGTTTGCCGAGTCCATAAATTAAGCACAGAGTTCGATTCGTGCTCGTTGGTAATCCCTTCATTGCCATACGAGAGACTCGGTCATTATAACTTTGCGATGCATTTGCGGATCCCAGCCAAGCGAATTGTCCTGTGGGAGGAGGCCCACTATTTTTCTCGAGCAACAAAATTTACAGTTCCCTCTGTTTTTCATTCAACAATTCTATAGAAAATAATCAGCACGCAGAGTGAAGGTTGAAAGTGGCTGAACACAAGTCCTTTTACTTAAATCACTTCTACGTTCTTGTTCGAAATACAAAGTTTGCCGTTTTGAAGTAATAAAATAAATACATTATATCGAAGTATTTTCAGACAGTTTTGTCTGTTCCATAATTTTTGTGTCAGAGAAAATCAATCTACTAGAAATGGAGGGTTAATATGGGGTAAGTTAAACCCCAGATTTCTGACCCAGAAAAAAAACAATCCAGCCACAACGTGACCCTTTCGAGATCTTCTCACGGTCAAATAAATTTCTTACTTTGCCGCGGTCACGACCCCCCGTTAGTATTGACTACAAAGGGGTATAATTTAACACGTTGAGCTAACCTGATCCTCTAACACGCAAGAGAAATGTAGGGTGAACTTGCTTAAGTATGGAAAAAACATGGTAATCACTAGACTGCGGATATTTATGCATTTTCCAATGTCTGTAGACAAATTTGAAGAAAGTAGAGTGAAATGAAATCTTATTTTTAATGGCAACAACCTTTGTAGATCCAAAACAAATGAAAATTGTACAATATTCTATCGAATTGTATATTCTAGCCTTTTCTGAAAATTTTCATAAGCCATGAATGCTTAAAGACCCGCACACAAGTAATCGCTTTAAACTGTAAAAAATAAATTCTCCAATGTTTCGACTTACGAGAGGAACATGTCAATCCTACAGTAATCGTAGGAACAGTGAACTAGCATTAAGACAGAAACGTTCATCAAAATATCAGCGTGCTTGTTTCTTTCGTAAAATCTAAATATTGAACGAACAACATCTCGACCATTCACATTTTCCTCGCGAACGTAGTTGAAACAATATTAACGGATCCGTCGGAGACTGCGCGTTTGTCTGGCGAGATTTTCAACAGGGCCCTTTCCGCTCGTTTCTCGCCGTGCGTCATTGAAATATGCAATTCAAAGGAGGCGAACAAGCGAGCCTCTTTACAATGTTCGTTCGTTGCGTGTTATTTAACAACACCCTTTCGCGCGCTCGAAACCCATGAAACCCTTCTCCAGTTGAAAATCACATTTCTCCGGGACGCGTGTGCAACCTCCGCGGTACCGCGGCCATAATACGTCGTCACGGGGATGGGAAAACTAGATTTTCCCTTCAAAAACAATCACGGGAACGTCAACCTCGTCGTTGCAGTGAAAAAAAAAAATATATTCGCCAGCGAGCGAACCGACTGCGAGAGGCACAGGGGAAAAATGTAAAGCCCGGAACGAGTCGCGCGCGAAGGGCTAAAAGCTATTTCGATAAATTCACGATAAACCATCGAGAGCTCTAGTGTTCCCCCGCCTCTGTCCGTAATTTCCCGAAACTGCCGGCCGTATTTTCGTGGATGTCCTTATTCTTTCCACGGGAACTGCGAGGCAGACGTAAAACCGTCGCCGCCGGGTTATAGCTTAATAGGGCCGCTTTGTACTTGTCGCGCACGAGCGGGGAGAGGAAAAAGGGAAAATTGGTCCACTCAGGGTAAAAGCGGTGACGAGCAAAAAAACCGAATGGATCGTCGAGGTTGACACGTGGCCATCGTATCACCGCGACCCTCTGCAACCATACGCAAACACCATTCGATCAGAGTAACGGGATAATGTTTATCCGCGAGGATGTGATTATCGGGCTCGGTGTCTCCTTTCGGCGTCACACTTCTCTGGAATGTCGAGAACCACGTGACCACTGCGATTCCCTCCACCTTTGCAATATCTATGCGTTCAACTTCTGAGCTAATTTTCATAAACAATGTTGATATTACTGTACGGAACTATTATACATTGTATAAAGTCGCACGAGAGGCAATCTGAACGAGAATATATCGTTCACTCCTAAGAAAAGTGATCCAAGCCAAAAAAAGGAAATTTTACAGCGAAGCCATTTTTTTTAAAGCAGCTAAAATTGCCAATTTTTTAAGTCATGTACATTAATTATAAATAGACTGCGGATGTTCAGGCAAATTTTAAGAAAGTGGAATCATGTGAAATGTCTTTTTCAGCGGTAGAAGTCTTTGTAGATCAGAAATAAATAAAAATCATACTTGCAAAATTTTATTTTCTAGCGTTTTTTGCAAATTTCTTGAAGCCATGAATGCAGGCTAGTTATATGAAGTACACCAAAATTTATACATTTTTTAGAAATACATACACTTTGAGTTGCGTCACTTTTCTTCTGAATGAACGATATATTTGTTCGTTTCAAAAATGTACAAATCCTCCGATAATAAAATGGTTCACTTCGTTAATTGTTAATTGAAATTTATCAATTGAATTATATGGATTTATTTAGCTTATTTACGTCACTTAAATGTACACTTTAATAATTAAAAGGATGATAAACGTTAAATTCGCGTATCAAACTGATGTACAATATAATAAAAGTTTGAAATGAATTTTTCGAATTTACACTCGAGATCCAAGCAATTTCGTATAATCCTATTAGTGGCGTCGAAATAAATGGAAAAGCAATTTTCATCTGTATGGATGAACATTGATATTAATTTAATATCAACGACAACCATTACTGGAGCTACATTATTCGGTAAGATAAGACCTCGCCCTCTATACATTTCTTACAACATTACCTGAAAATTTACAACACGATGTGGCGTTCAATATACTCGGCGAGTTCACACCTCTGTGTATGTATACCTCTACCTTCTTATCCAATCAGGAACTCCACCTCCGGGGCGTTGTAACCTTACCGGAAGATCAGCCGGATAAAATTGAGAACTCTCTCTCTCGGAAAGTGTTTCTCTATTTCTAACACTCTATTACACTCTCTGTATCCCACCCTTTTCAACAGAAAAAAAAGAAATATCATTTCAACTAAGGAAAGGAGGGGTGGGATCGAGTTGGTGTTTATGTCTCGTGGAAAATACTGTTTCCACTGTGAGAACAATGCAATCAAAAATATATTTTGTGTACATATGAATGATATATTTTCTCATAGACGATAAGGGTGAATAAAATGCTAGTATGTACATAATTATAACGTATAATTAAAATGTGACATAAGATTAAAATGTACGTTATATCCCAAAATAAATTTGTTATTTTTGAAAAATAATATAATCAAGGATGTTCTGGACGTATAATGGGAGACAAAAGTACAAGAAATTCGAAATCCATCAATATATTGGCAATGAAAGCCATTCATGAGTATATTTTGCAAACATTTGTATACTTTTTTTTACACCGTTGTCGCGTTTCCATGCTAGTGAGATGACAACACGATAAATTTGACGTTTTGTAACAGTTTATAATTTTTTACTCTGTAACTGTTTAGTGAATCCTAATAAATTTTGAACATAATTAATTACATAATTTTTACTACATATAAAAAAACTGGAGATTCTAGTTGCGTTTTTTCAAGGTTTAAATAGGGTTTGAAGTGGAATTTTGTGAATTCTCCATAAGAAGACGTGTTGAAATGTGCAAACTTTAAGTTGCTATAATTCTTAAACGGTGCAGTGAATCGAACCCAAACGTTGGTAATTGCATTAATTTAGTAAGAATTATATCTTGTCAAATTTTCAAAAATTTTGTTGCGTTTTTATATACCTCCAGAACATCCTTAATCGAAGTCCTTGTATCGTTCCAGATGATTTTTGTCCTAGTTTACCCATGTCAACCCCCTCCCCTAAACACGACCCATACACTCGTTCATATCAATCCGGTTGGGTACCCGAAGGACGGACAATCGATGTCGGGGGGACTCGTCGCCAATCAACCCCCGGTGGACACCAGTCCGGGTTACTGGGGCATGGCGTAACAGTACGACAAGAAAGAAGCCAAAAAACTTGCGTTTGCTATCACGAAGCTACCGGACAATAGCGAAACGCCGCGCGCCGTCCCGTGGTCGATCGGAGCTTCCTCGCCACGAGTATCCTCGATACAGTTACGAAACGAGTCGTCACGCGGCCGGTTAAAACAATTACGTTTCCGTTCCGCGAGTGGAAACGGTTTCTTTGATCCGTTTACGTTACGACCACCTTTCCGATTCTCCCATGTGTAGCATTCCTTCAGCCGTCTCGGGAATACCAGGCCGCTTTGCTATTTCACGATCCGAGTCGATGGTATTACTTTGCTGTATTATTCTTATATATTATTAACACCTCCACCGACGAAGTGTTAGCCCAGAAAAAAAGTCCCACAAGATATAGTTATTTCATCACCTTCGAGTTTGACCATTTTCTATCAACTTTTGTATTATCACCTCAATATTTTCAATTTTTGTTGTCGACATCATATTTTCATTTACTTAATATTCTTTCCCTTTCAGCAATTTATACATTTTTTATTTTTTCAATAATTCTAATTCTTTTATATTACTGTTATATTATCACCTCAATATTTACAATTTTTCATGTCGAAATCATTTTCATTTACTTAATATTCTTTCCCGTTTATCAATTTATACATTTTTTATTTTTGTAATAATTCTAATTCTTAGTTTGTGCACTGAATGATTTCGTGATTTATTTAAATGAGTTCACTAATTGAGATGGTCTGTCAATCTAATGGACTTCTTTGCATCCTACAAATCCTATTGGAACAGTTATGACGACTCTTAAAAATGGGAGAAAAACCACATATAACTAACGTGACGGTCGACATGATAACATATTGTCACTCATATTTGGTTAACGCAATTATCTGTGCTGTTCCGAATTAATCCCGCTACCATCGGATAGTTAATGAATTTACGTGACAGAATATGCCAGAAATGAACAATGAAATTTTGTTGATCGGGATTTCGGTTTGGAAAAACTCGAATTTGGAAAGGCTTCGAGTATGCGCGCTATTGAATTGGAATCGGGTGACGCGGCTGTCCATAATCTGCCGATTCTATTGTACTTGTAATTACTAGTGTGCGCGCGCCTAAAAATTCTGAAAATCAGTTCCCTGATGATTGGACCGGTTTTTTAATGCAAAATGAACATTTTTTTAAGTCGATTATAGAAAACAGAGCCTAAATAAACATGTGGTTCTTCACACGCTTATTTCACTTATTCACTTTTGCTAATTAGAAGACTTGTGCTAATTAGAAGATCATTATCATTAACAGTAACTATACATCGTAATCAACAGAAGAGAATATTACTACCCCATCTGTAATTCGACATTTACAGTCACTAAAAATTTGTTTATGCTACAATATAACTCCTATTGAACCATTAAACCCTAGGCTCCTATTGTTTTCTTACATTATGCGTTTACGAGGCAACCGCCAGCCAACGCGCGTGAATCTCACGTATATACTATACGAGAGAGAGAGGGAGAGAGAGAATGATAGTAGTCCGCAACATAAATGGGTTAACGGCCGTCGCAAATCAGAACCGGCGACGTTCCGACGTTAAACAAAGCAATTTTCTTACCGTTTGTCGCTGGAAAATTCGCGAGGGAAAATAACCGAACTCGACGTTGCCACTGTTATTACTCTCCGGCTATAACGGGATCAAGTAAGTAGATTCGTATCAAAACTGATCGTTTCACGAGTACTTCGAAAAAGGAGAGCTATATTTTGAAATAGACTCAAAGCTGACGTAGATTCGAACAGTTTGTAAGTACTTTGAGAAATGTGAGCGGTGCTTCCAGGTATATCTGACTCCTGGCTGAGTAGGTTGAAACTTTTTACGAGTATATCGGAAGTTCTCTGTCCTCTCGAGCTGTGTATAGTAAAATTCAATACAAATACGTTAGTAGCATTTATGTTTGTTGGGCCCTATGTTGGCTAATCATTAGACAGTGAATCCTTATGCCTTATCCTTAGGCTTCTAAAAATTAAAAACAAAAACACTAGAATATACAATTCTACAGAATTGAATACGATTTTTATTTATTTCAGATCTATTATGCAGGGTGCAAAAATAAGTCGAAAAGAAGGAATAACATTTTTTTGTTTGACGCTACGTTATCGACAGAGTTGGGCAAAAATGTTTATTTAAATAAAATTTTTGCCCAACTCTGGTTATCGAGAAAATCGAGTTTGAAAATACAACGAATACACTTGCTATTGCACAGAAATCGTCTGACGCGTCTGACCACGATCAACCAATTCTACTTTCTGCATATGATAAGCACGCGAACCTGGCGGAAGTTTAAACTCGATTTTCTCGAAAACAAGCTGCCAAACGAAGAAATATTATTCCTTTTTTTCGACTTATTTTTGCATGTAAATCTGCCTGCAGAAATTAAAAATTGCATAAACATCTGCAGTCTACCAATCATAAATGCTACTAGAGTAATTTCTTCGTCTCAAACAATAATATAACTTACAGTGCTGTATGACTAACGGTGCATTATTGTGGAGCAGTTTGAAAATTCATTTTGCAGCACGTTGAGCGAAGATCACGTGTCTCACAAATCGTCGCACGACACAACACGATAATGACACCGCACGGAAGGATCCATGGACATTATGCGACTCGATGATGCGCACGAGTGAATTCCAGTGACGCGCGACCCGATACGCGGCAACATACTGACCGTGGTAGACGGTGATCGTTACTGATCACGGAAGGCGAAAGTAAATCACCGACCCCGTTCGATCCGCTCGCCGAACCCCCTGG
The DNA here is from genome assembly GCF_051020765.1 of Lasioglossum baleicum. Lineage (NCBI taxonomy): Eukaryota > Metazoa > Arthropoda > Insecta > Hymenoptera > Halictidae > Lasioglossum > Lasioglossum baleicum. The sequence goes on along the minus strand of NC_134933.1, from coordinate 12,786,066 downwards.
CTTCGTCTCATTTCACTTCGATCGAATTAGCGAACCAGCCCGACACAGATATCTTCTCGAGGAATAATACATTCCGCAGACGAGCCTGGTCACAGCCGGTCACGTATTTCAAACTACACTCCCGTTCATAGGCTTAGGACACCTCTGGTTTTTAGTGAAACTCTGGTATTTCGCATAGATTATGAACCTTTAACACTAAACCTACCGAGCCTTAAAAGTAACTGGTACACATGTTCCCTTATAAAAATGACAAGATTGATTTTATTTAGACTTTGTGCGGCTCCTATTGTAATACGTGCTCCACTAAAGATATCTATACAATCATTTCTTATGAAATCATTTTTATTATTTCAATAATTGTAAAATAAAAATCTGGAACTGGTCATTTTGACCGGTGGTGGTAGGTTTAGTGTTTACTATATTAACTACATAATATAAATATAATGATAATGATCGAAAACACACGTCAAAAATATGTAAAAACTGTTTGGATCAACTTTAACGTAGCGATTCATTGAAAATTATGAAATGACCACCCCAATCAGCAGATCTGAACCCCATAGAAAAATTATGGGATGACCTGGATAGACAGGTATGAAACTTTTGCCCTACTTCGAAAAGACATTTATCAATAATATAACAACAGGAAGTACGAAAAAATTGATCACACGGATGCCAAGAATAGGGAAAACTAATAAAGAAACGTGGATGGATTCTTCGATGAAAAGAAACTAAAATATTGTTTTACTTCTTGGTAAGATTTTTGATATATGAGTGCAGCATGCTTTCCTTGACTTGTAAACCTTTAAATAAGGAAAACTTTGTTCGCATCCTTCAACGATTATTTCAATTTTACAGAGTTTAATACAAATATGATCACTGTCCTAAGACTTATGAGCGGGAGTGTACGTGTAAACGGTCGACCGCGCGACACCTGTAGACATTTGCCATAACCGACGCCGTTTATCGACGGCTATCAATTATTTTATTTCGCAAGCGCCGAGGGCCAAAGCGTTCCTCGCAACCGAAACCCTGCTGTACCGATAAAGGACTTTCCCCCGGTAGTTTATGACCGCCGTTAATCGGTCTACGGCTGACCATTGCAATTTGAACGCATCGCATGGTCGCGCAGGAGTTCTGAAAAATGCACGTGTAATCATGAAATTCGAGATATTAATTAAAAATAGTTTTCTGAGCATGACCAACCAATTCTACTCTCCCGGGGGTTTCAAACTGGGTTTTAATCTGTTTCCTGTGTTAACAAGAGAGTTTCGCTGGCAACGGTTCCGCGTGAGAAAAACATGCGCAAAACCTTTGGCAGTAAATGAATTGGAATGGAACGGCTTGTAAAGGTAAAAAGGATCACGATTGTTGCGCGAAAAGGAAAATCACTTCGAAATTGCAAGCTTGCTTGAAGCACTGAGGTTTTACTATCTACTAGAGCCCGGTTTGCTAAAGCTTTACTTGTACTACTTGAAGTATTTTCTAGCCAGTGTTCTGGAGAATGTTTGCTCGTAGAAGTGGAGATGTAGACCTTTTCGACTTGCTTAATCCACCCTTTAAAACAATTTGAATCTTCTTGGAATTGTAATTTTAATTGTAATTCTGTATGTATTAGAATAATTTTAAGACGTTGATATCTTATATGAACTACTGTGTGAATGAGTTATTTAATGAAATTCTATGAAACGATGAAAATAAGTTATAATGAACTTCACTATGAAAATAATTCTATATTAACAAAGGGGAAGCATTATACCAATTTACCAGATATGCCAATTATTATCATTACCAATATAATGGAATCCTAATTGGATTTTTAATGAGAATGAGAATCAAACAGTCTCGTACCAAATGTAATCTATTTTTCATTAAAATTCAGAAAAGCATTTTATATTGTCACATGTCGACTACATAATAGCATAATTTTTAATACTACTTGGAGCAATAAAAGCTTTGATAATTAATCGTTGTAATCGGACAACATTTATTTCGCAATCCGGATTTCCATACAGATGAAATTTTATTTATCCAGTTGTGCCTTCAAAAAGCGCATCGGCGGCACAATATTTTCGCAGTATTAAATATTGGTTTTCAATTGATGGCGGAATCGGAAATTTAGTAATAAACTCGAAACGAAATAAGACTGGCAGTTTTGTACCCGGTATAAACAATTGTGTTAGGGAATTAACACTGGTTTTGCATTTCTATACATGTATGGATTTGTGCTGTCTATCACATTTCATACAGATGTCAACGTTTGTTTTCCAAAGTGACGTATTGGATATTACGAACTCCATCACAGATTTCGAGACACAAATTCGTACGCAATCACCAGGACAACGAAATAATTTTCAACATGGTCTCAACATGTATGGATTTACCAATATATGTATCAAGATAAATGTAAAGATTACCATTTACGATCTTATTGAATATGTAAGCCACGAAATTTTCCTCGTTGCGATTCATATTATTGAAGAAATAAAATACACACACAAACTTCAAAATTATGCGTTGGGAATGTATTAAAAATTATTTTTTAAGCACGATTAAATAGGATGTGCAATAAAAATGATTTATAAATTCCTAGAAATTACCTGTCTAATTATTATTTGATCACAGCGCAACTTATAAATGTCGAACAACAATCGTCGAAATGAATAACAAATGAAAACGCGACGTTTGCGAGACATTCAGTTAAATAAATGTATTACGTACCCGTGTATACATGCGCATGCCTATATGCATACATGTATCCACGTATTTACGCATATCTGAACACGAACATCAGCACGGTAGCACAATTGGGCATATGCATGACTATAGATACGCATTCCCTTGTACAAGGCTTATATAGCGTATTCATGTCGTCTATATCTGCGGCATCGCTGATAGAAATTATTAAAGTCTTCCAACAGAAATTACGTGAAAACAGAACGAAACGGAATGATCGTTGTGTTGCAAACGAGACTGGAACCGGTTCTCGAATGTGGGTGTGTCCCTTCGTTTAGTACATCATCGTCGACCAATCAAGCTATTGCTTGTTATCACCTGATACGTCGTAGGAATCCTAATATCGGGACTGTTGCGGTCTCCGGAGGAATCAATGTCTCTCTCCACACTGAGTAATATACATTTCATGACAAATCTACACAGGCACAGATGCAAGCCGACACGTGTGTGGAACGGTTCTAGTTCGACGAAAATAGAGAAACTGTGTGCATGCATCGGATGCTTGGATACTGTCGCTCTATAGTCAAACAGTTTCCTTTCAACGGCCTGGGTAAATGAAATTGGAACCTTAACGACACTGCTTTTGTATCGAAATTGACCTGTAACGTCCAGCACACGCGTCGCTGAACAGCTAACATTATATAATGTTTAACCCCGTCCATTTTCGCAACTTGACGAGTCCCTTGTGTGTCAAATTGAAATCACGGTAAAACAAAAGGAAATGGAACGATAATTTAAAAATGAAAATGTTGAGAGTTATAATTCAGCGAGTAACTTAATATAAATTTGTCGTTATCACATGAAACTTTGTGCATGTGTATAATTTACTGAAATCTATAAAAGTTCTCTTCCAAATTCCGAGCGATGCCAATATCACAACTTTTCGAACATCTCAAAAAGATTTTAAGAAAGATTTCGAATTTTAAAAAAGTTGTCAGTTAATTCTTATAAAGGGTGTCCGCATACCCCCGACTGTATGAAAACTCTTGTGTCCATCAATGCCTCGTTGTTTATGAGAACCGAATAAATGACGGCACCCTTTTACATTTTACAATTTTTCCATTTTAGGAGAATGGCTATTTTTTGCAGGTAAAAGTGAAATAGGAGAAAATTATGCTCCCTTCCTGCAAAAACGCGATCTGACCGTAAACCTTCTATGTGTTCCACCGTTCATGCTGGTTTGATAGCCGGTAAAGAACGTTTTCTTATTGGCACAACAATTTATTTACTTGGCATCGGTCTCATGTGTAGTTTCGTTCCCCGGTAACCTTCCTTGGTGCTTCCCTTTTCTTTCTTTGAACCGAGCTTCGAACGGTGAAGTATGCAATATTTGAGACACAGTTGCAAAGAAGGAAATTCTTTTACCTTCTGACGTTGCAATGCCGTAACGATAAGTAATTGTGCTGCTTTTACATGGTATAATACGATGTTCTAGAAATTTAATGCTAACCGTGGTTCCCCTTAATAACGGCCGAAAGGAGAAATATGCACGGGAGAGCAGGATTCCACGATTTAAAAACGCTGGACAATCTCAAAGAACCTCTGTTTACAAATTTCCTGCTCTGATAAATTTATCTCTGCGCAACGTGAAAGTTGATTGAAAATCCTTTGTACTTATGCTATTGTTTTCACATATTCTTTTAGTTATGCGCGCCTTGTTAGCTATAGAACAAAGGAATATGAAATGAATGCTTTCTCTCGAATTCAGTAAAAACATTTCACGTATTTTTCAGGGGCTCTGTCGAACACGCGTATCCTCGAGGTTCAGAATAAATTATAAATTTTTGAAAAAATTTCCGTATAAATAGGGCTTTACTTTAGATGAAGTCATTTGATGGATTTCATGGCGTACGGATTTCTGCAGTTATAACAATGAAAATGGTACATTAAAATCCTTAAAAAGGAGAGAGATTTTTATTTGCTCCTGATCCTTGTAATTTACACCGAGAATTTTTATGTTGCAGGAAGATCAGCATTTTTCCATTTTTGGAACCAGTAGCAATTTTTCAAAAAATCTCCGTACCGGTAGAACGTTGCACAAAGTAATTTGATGCATTTCATAGACTGCAGATTTTTGCATTCATGATAAAAGTGGAAAGAATTCATAAAAATCGTTAAAAAAGAAAGAGATTTGTATTTTGAAAAAAGATCAGCATTTTTCCATTTTTTTTCAACGAATAACAATTTCTAAAAAAATCTCTGTGTATAGATAGGACGTTGCACAGAGTAATTTGATGCATTTCGTAGACCGCGAATTTTTGCATTTATGATAAGAGAGCGAAAAGGATTCATTAAAATTACTAAAAATGGAAAGGGATTTTTATTTGCTCCCGTTCCTTGCACTTTGAACCGAGAATTTTTACGTTGTAGGGAGATCAGCATTTTTTCATTTTTGGAACCCATAGCAATATTTGAAAAAAGTTACACAAAAACTGAATCCACTCGATCGTATTTGAAGAAAAGTTGTTCGATCTCGAAAAATATTTTTTACACCGACTGTCTGGGAAAGTGTATGTTTCAAGGGCATTGCCACCGAGGAATGTAAACAGTGTCCCCTTGTATACCGTCAGGACGTCACTTGAGCCGATCAAACATACCCCGTGCATCAATTCTAGACAGGATCGCGATGGCGCAGGACAACGTACATGCACCGCGTGATGCACTTTGCCGTATGTCAAGCTCTCCTTCCTGATCGGGAACATCGATGATAGCGAGCAGCTACAAGCATATACTTGGACCAACTCGATGAAACGTATACAAGGACGCGTTTCCGCATACATCTGTGGATACTGGTTAAACCGAGTGAATACACCGCACAGGTGGCGAGTAGTAAGTGCACGCGCTGCGTTGCACTGCCTATAAACATGGCAGCCTCGATCTGCCGATCCGTTTCGGGTACGAAGCCTACGTTCACGGAATTTGTGCGCGTGCGCGAGTGTCGATGGGAATCCTCGTGGGAACGCTTAAATTCACTTAACGATTACCATGCACCCCTCTGACTGCTTCCTTCGAGATTACCGGCGATCGCAGCCGAAAAATCGCTGCAGGTCGACTCGTCCGCCTCAATCACCGGCGATCTAACCTGTAAATAGCTCGGAAGAGATCGGCGCTAATTCTCTGCGATTCCTTCTCCGAGATCCATCGATGGGGCTGCAGCTAATTGCCCGAACTAGACTTTTCAATTACAGTAGAACTCCTGTGGACTCGAAAACAACAAGATCCTCTTGGATTTAGATAGTCTGAAATGAATCATAAAGCCAGGATGTTCGAAAAGGGTCTAGCAAGTAAGCTTGGTCCACCACAAACAATGTATTTAGGTTGAAAGATACTCCCTCGAAATTTTAATATGAGGTTAAACACCCTGAACTTTATCATTTTATTTTAAATAAATTTTTTTTCTAACCCTCATATATTTTCTCACAATTCTGAAAAAAATATATGAAATGCAAGAAATGAGTTAGAGTATGTTCGTTTTTTTTTTCGTTTTAATATCTTAATTGACAACCGAGAAAAAAAATAATAAGGTTTAGTGCGTTTACCCTCATTCCTCGTTAAAATTTTGGGGGATTATATTTGAACCTAAAAGCATTGTTTTACACACGATATGTATAAAAATCGTCGTGGGAGTCGCTGGACCCTTTGACTACTGTCGAAGAGGTAATGAAAACTTGCTGGCAACTGGCGGAACATGAAGCCGGCAAACCTCGGTGAAGCCACAGAGAAGAAGAACGAGTAATCATTCGTGAAAGTGGGATTTCACGGAAGGTGAATGCAACGAGGATCAAGCCGGGTGGGTTCGCCTGGAGGAATAACAATTGAGCGATTAAAAGTGGTCGAAAAGGCGGGAACGAAGCGAGATGGCCGCGAATACGCCTCGTCAGAAATTCAATGTACCCGTCAAAAGTGGATATCGATGAATATTTAAAGCGACAGGCAGTTCGGTTGAGCCCTTGTCGACACTAGCAATCCTCGAAAAACGGAAGCTCGATCCCCGGGTATGGATAGCCAGGGCGGCACGATGAACACCTCTGCGAAAATCCTCTTTTTATGCCTAGCACGTTCGTCCACTTGTTTGCAGCTTTACCGTTCCCTCGGAATGAGGAGCCGATGCGATACGGTTTCGTGTTTTCCTGACTTCTCATTCGAGCACGGAGCCGAGGGACCGCGACCTGAGCTCGGGTCCGGAATGGAGAAAGGATTTGAATAAATTATTCGCCAACGTAAATCTAAGTTCTTTGCGACCCCGTTCCGAAGCTTCGCCGGCAATCTACGGCCTAAAATGCTCGATTGAGGGTGGGAACCGATCAACAACTCTTATCAGTAGACACTGTATTTCCAGGAGAGGACAAACGCATTTTTATGCCGTGAATTTATCATCTGGATCAACAATAAAATCAAATCAACCAAACGAGCTGGGGATGATACTTTAGCGTAGGGGAGACTGCCAGGATTGATACGTAGGGGGGCTTGATACATTATTACATTTTTCACGCGAAAAGCTGAAGAGAAGTGTACGAGGTATGTTTCTGATCACTAGACTGCGAATCTTTATGCGAAATAAAAATGTTTTGTATTGATTGTGGGAATCAGGAATAACATAAAAATGGATTTCATCCCTTAACAACTTTGTTCCATTAAAAGCAACATTACAACATTCTTGAATCACTTAAATCTTTTTCTGTTTTATATTTCACCCAACCAATTTCTTCATAAATGATCACGTTGCGGCTTCTCCTGAGCACGCATATTTTTTACTCAACGCAGAAATTTAAACTCGGAGTCCTTTTCTTCTCGGTTCTAGAATGCTTTTGGCCGAGAAAGAACGCAACGAAATAACTATCGCGAAGATCCTCACGTATACCCAATAAATAACATCGAGTTGAACGGCAGTTTTTGAGCTTCCGCAGCGAAAGTAAGAAAACCCCTTGGAGGAGGATGGCTGCAAATAAACGTTCGTTCTTAAGTAAATCGTAGCCACACTCGGACAGGCCAGATAGTTGAAATACATATGTACGTCCTATATATATTTATATACACACAATATGTATGTATATATACGCTATAGTCTATATCGTTTCCGTCGATTCATCGATTTCTCGGTTGCCCGAGAGAGCACCGATAGCTTCCTCGATTTGGAGCAGCTACAGGAAGGTTCCGGACATAAAGACGGAGATCTGGGATGTAGAGCGAGAGCAATCTAGAGAGAGAGAGAGAGAAATACATGGAGAGATGAAGAGAGAAAGGAAGAGGAAGATAGTTCCTCGAACCGGCCGGCTCTTAACCCAGCTGAACCCTTCCGTCCGACCACTTTCATCGCTATAAACAACGTAACCTCTGGCCTCGCCACCCCGGAGGAGCGGGCTCCGGCGTTCCGCAATTAATCGGCCGGCGATATACTCGACGACGACCGGTGTAATCCAGCCGGTGAAATGTCCGAGCGTGTTAAATTTAATTCCGTGTCCGCGAGCGAAAGATTAAACGATATACAAGGAGTAGAAGCGGTAGTATCGGGGGTGGCTCTAGAGCTTGGTCCCGGACAGCGGGGATGAAAGGAAACGCAGCCGCGCCGGGGGTCAAGCAAAGAGAAGACGTGATTCCGGCTCAATTGCCCAAATGATCGTGACGGAACGGGGTGCCGGTGGCAGACCAATTTCATGGAGACGCTAGCCGTGAATCACTGCCCGTTGGGGACACTTAAACGGCTATACCGGACCGCACCAGAGGTATGTAGGTCGCGTTCAGGCGCGAACACCGCACGCAGACCGCCTAGACGATTGTATATACACCGCGAATCCTGGCAATCCGTTGAATAATTGCTCGATTCAATACGTAATCACGCTACTTCCTGCACGGTACCCACCCTCTCTCGTCCATACATGTCTTCCCCGTACGATCGGCCAGCCTGCCTCGCCTCTGCCTCGCCACCGCCTCGCCTGCCTGCCTCCCAATAGAGACGTAATCCTATTTAAGCCGGTTATAAGCATATCCTACCGAGAGGCTGAGTACATTATATTCATGGGCCACCTCCTTCGGAGACTGCGTCCTTTAAGCTGGCAAAGCACGTCTTCCGGAATTTCTGACTAACGGGCATTTCATTAATCAAGACCCTTAATGCTACTACATCCTGTAGTTAATTAATTTTCAATGAGAGTGCATTGTGACTTTGAGAGCCTTCTCTCAGCTGTACAATTTTTGACGGGTCATTTGTTAACTGTCCCTGCCCGGTGGTCCTGCCTGATAGTCTTTTTAGAAGTCGGATGGGTTTATTGTTTCGCTGGTCTCTCATTTTGGAACCGGTAGTCAGTCATCGTAAACGTTCTTATTATTAGGAAAACTAATTGTAAGTAATATGATATTACGAGACTGTGCGGATCTTTATGCAAAATAAAAAATAGGAGCCAGATAAAAATTGTATTCTTCTTTTAATTATCCTATTAAGCTGAAACAAATACATTGGTGTCCTTAAATATTTTCAACATGTTCACTGCTTCAAATTGTACGTGTGCCCACTTTTGTCATAAATGCATCAAATCCGTAGTCTAATGATTACAAATTCAATCATGTTACAGCACTTTGTTGTGATCTAACTAGTACGGGGGGGGGGCTCTAGGAATTAATAATTTATTCTGCGTTACTGTCAGCATTCGTCACGCAACTCTCTGTCGTCAACCTAGAGAGAATGAAATCGCGAAGACCTAGGAATCTTTAATCAGGATCTTCTGCAATTTGGCTTCTCCTACCCAATTACGAACTCCGCATTATCATCTTCGAGGTCAACGTTCAGACATGTAAGAATGACAGCGGCATTATTAGAATTACTGAACTGGTTTCCGTTAATTAGGACACTTTCAGGGAAAGGGCAGACGTGATTCCTTAGAAATCACGTAGAAATTCTAGATAACGCACAAAAGACATCAGAAATTGAGCGCTATTCACTTGGTAATTCATACCAAGTCTAGAAACATACTTTTTCAGTTTACAGAACATTCCTAATACAGTTGGAGGACTCCCTTTTTGCTTTTAGGTTTGCAATAAACTTGAAACCAACAGTATTGGGTTACAGAAAGCATAATTTCCTGTCTAGAATTATTCTTCTTGTTACCTACAAGTGGAACATAGAAGTACTTTGTGTAACAGATAAGCTTGAAGATCTGAGAAACTTCAGTCGTTAGCAAGATGTCGCATTCACTATCAACTATCGATCTGGGTCGAGGATTCTCTTTCAGAAAATACAGCAACTACTTGGAGTCAATAACTAGATGAATATTACATTACCAAGAAAGAATACCTTATCGGTTATAACGGTTGTATATACCGTTGAAATATTCCTATGATGTATCTGCTAACTGTTGTAGGTGGTGCTTCCCACTAGTCCGGCATTTGAACATCTCATGGAGAATTCTGAAATCGTATTTGCGTGTGAGAAGGAAGATTTAATAAAACTCGAGAAACAGGAAAGTATATGGGGTCGTCATCTCAGAATACCGTGCACATGTGTCGCGAATCGATAATACGCGGCCGCTCGGAAACATGTAGATACGTAGACAACTAAACTGAAACTAGTTTGGGACGGCTGAAAAATTGATTACTAGTACATTTTGTAACATGTGTTCGACTGAAAACATTGGTCGAGTGTAGAGCATATTGGATTGCTGAATGGTTGCTTCTTCGTTCTTCATTCTTCGTCAATCATATAGTTATAAAAACTGTCCGTTGTCCGGAGGTTAATATCGTGCAAAGCTGTTTACAGAGCTCCTAGAGACTTCCGAGAGCCCCCATGGTTTCTCAGGGTTGTTTAAAGGATCTTTGTCACCCAATGTGGACTCTCGTGGTTCTACAGAAGTTGTACAGTGTATCCCTTGTTTCTCATAGTTGTTCAAGTTCAGAGAGTCCCTTGACACCAATAACAATTCTAACAGTACTTCAGGATTCTCCGAAAGATCTTTACGAGCCCAAAAGTGTTCCCACAGTTCTTCAGGATTATCTACAGAATTTTAAGGTTGTCCAGACAATCATTAAAGAACTATGACACTATCAACGTGGACTAGAAAATTCCTGGTGCATCCCTAGGGAAGCATAGGAGTCCCTAGAGATTTTCAGAGTGCCTTAAGGGTACTCTGAACTGCCACTACAAGTTTGCAGGTTAGTTCACAGAATTTTCGGGAGACCGAAAACGATCCAAGTTTCTTTAGTACTGTCCGGGGACTATAAAAAATCCCTAGATTGCCCAAGATGCCCAGAAGATCGGACTCTCACCACTGAGGGTTCTTAAGGGACATTGAAGATCCTAGAGTGTTCTCCTTGATCTCCCGGTGTCGAAGCACGAAAATTCAAGAGATACTAAAAATCGTTGCTTCCTCGGTACAATTGTAGTACTTCAGAACTTTTTGTTTTAACGATATCCTTTTGGCTCGCCCAGAATTTCGTTATTAATGTTCAAGTGAAATGGTCAAGTTAAACGAATTTATAATAACAAATGACGCCTCTGAAGTTTGGCTATTAGTGTTTCAGTATTAAACCGGAAATGGTCCGACTCGCCCTGGTCAACCGTACTATTAATTGCCTTTTAATTATTCGCAGTTGACAAGTTAGCCTTAGCTACGTCTTTATCAGCATACTATTGACCTTTGGAGTTTGGCAGAATTTCGCGGCTAGTTAAATATCGGTTTTGGTGCGGAGGCCATACCTCGGAGGATCGCCGTGGCAAAGGGACAGAAGTTAGGAGACTCGCTTTTACGGTCTTGCCTCAGATAACTTAGCGGGTCATCAACGGCCCCGGCTCCGTCTCTCTCGTTCGATCTCACGGAACGGCGGGTTACAGCGGTTACGGTTAACTAGCGTTGTATTCGATTTACAAACAGGCACAGCGTACCGTGTTATTGGACACGTTCCTATCTGTACCCATTATTCGTCACGCGCGTACGCGGCGTCCGAATTGTAAATTATGTCAGCCATATAATGTCAGGCTGGATCCCTAAATCGAATCAAAATCTCACGTTCTGACGATTGGTGGATCTCCTCTACAAATATTTGTCTATTCCGCAAACCGGAAATACTATCACGCGCGCCGAACAACGCTTGCTTTCGATAACCCGGTTCGTGTACCGTGAAACTTTCGGGTAAACAGGATACCCATAATCGGGTGAAAAAATCCTGTTCCTGCATAAACTAGATTCTAGTACGGAACTAGTTCGCGTTCTGCTAACACACATCGAAAGTAAATATGTGTATAGATTAGCTCTCGGATTCACGCCAGAACACGGGTCTTAAATTCCAATCTTCTGCTAGCAATTTCAATATCTTTATTTATGGCGCGGAATTGTATACTCGTCAGACAAACTTCCAAGAGAACATACTTCAAGAAATAAGAAAAGATTGCACAACAAATAAACACCGATGAACACCGGGTCTTAAATTCCAATCTTCTGCTAGCTATTCCAATATCTTTATTAATGGCTCGAAATGTACTGCAACAACCATAATTCGTATCAGTCTACTCGTCACACAAACTTCCAAGAGAACGTACTACAAGAAATAAGAAAAGATGGCACAACAAATGAACACCGGGTCTTAAATTCCAATTTATGGCACGGAACATACTGTAACAACCATAATTCGTATCAGTCTACTCGTCAGACAAACTTCCACGAGAACATACTTCAAGAAATAAGAAAAGATTGCACAACAAATGAACATCGATGAACACCCGGTCTTAAATTCCAATCTTCTGCTAGCTATTTCAATATATCTTTATTTACGGCACGTAATATTCTGTAACAACCATAATTCATATTGGTCTACTCACCAGACAAAGTTTCAAGAGAACATACAACAAGAAATAAAAAAAAGATCGTACAACAAATCCCGATCAATACGTACCGAATGAAATAACCGAGCATTAATCCAGCGTGCTCGCGAGATTCTGTTCCGCGTATTTCATTATTGAGCCAACGAACAAAAGAAACACGGCTGCAGCTCACAAAGGAGAACCAGAATGAAGTAACTGTTGGTTTCAATAATCCTCACCCAGTCTTTAATTAATTCAACTCGAATTAAAATTCGTAATGTATAATAAGATGTGTATCCATCAATAATTTTTAAACAATACACTTGGGAAACGGATAAAAGAACAATGGCTCCTCGAACGTAACGCGAGAGTCGGACATTTTCATATATTACAGAATATTTATTTCCAGTTCATTGAGAAACATTCGACCGATATCGAACGAACGGCGCGGCTAATACTGTAACAAAGCAGCGAGCAATTTAGCGCGACGGATGGTTAATGTGTCATCCTGTGCTCATAGATACCATTACATTTAATTATCGTTTGGTCCGAGACAATTTCCGCTCAAAGCGGGCCCCGACAATAAGTCTTCATCCCCAGCAGCCAACGGGAAATCGTATGCTCCTTTCTTACCGAGCACTCCCGCTCCATTAGCCAATAGTTGACTTAATAGTCGATCATTCGATTACAGAGCGCCGAGACTTTTCCGCCGTTTTTGTCGTAAAAGTTTCAAGTTCCGCTCCGCGATTAAGTTGAAATGCAATTTTCCCGTCCGAGCTTCGTAACCCTCGCCCTCTACTTCGCTCTCCTACCCCCTCCCCACACCCTCTTCATCCCGCCCCTTCTCTCACGCTCCAACCCGCGCAGGTGTTTCTGCTTCTTATTTCTTGCTGGCCCCCGTGTCCTCATCTTTCTGCGAAACTCCGATTCGTGTTCGAAGAAAGGAGGAAATAAAGAAGGCGAGAACTTTTGTTGCGACCCGTAATCCACGCCTATGCGACGCTTATTATTCTTTTATTTGAGGGAACGAGGGCACGAGGGGAGATCGCGGCTGCAAGTAGATGAGGACAATCAGGCCTCGCGGTCGCGTCGAATGAAAAAGTTGCGTCACCGTTGCAGGAAAAGAGGAGCACGGCGAAAATTGCGTGGCTCGCTCGTGAATATACAGGGTGACTCGTCCTGGACCTTGCAATTCAATATTTACGAACCCTTTATTGCTAACGCTGATTTATGGAAATTATACATTTCTATACACAGGGTGTCTCAAAAATGTAGTTCCTTGAAACAGGTGATTCCTGAGGTCGTTTCAAGAAACTTTTTCCTTTGCGTAAATGCTCTTCGCGGCTTCGTTAAGGAGTTATAAGCGAAAAACACGGGCCAATCAGAGAGCGGCTACTTCGAGTGACTCGCGACTCGGCCAATGCCAACGCCCTGCTCAGCGGGATCTGTGCTGTAATTGGTCCGTGTTTTTCGTTAATAACTCCTGAACGAAGCCTCTGAGAATATTTCCGCAAAGGGAAAAAGTTACTTGAAATGACCTCAGGAATCATCTCTTTAAGTACAACATTTTTGGGACACCCTGTACATGCTCTTATTCGTCCACGCATCCTCGAAGAATCGCGACGAATAATCCGGAATAAAAATAACAGAGAGTAAGGAAGTGCGCCGGTTTAAAGAAGAAGAATCTAGTCCCGAAGATGAGAAGACAAAACCGCCTCGAAAGACCAGGGACAAGGGTGAAAATGAGAATTTATGGTCGAGGCATTAATACGGACAGTCGGTGTTGTCCGGGGCCGGGAAATGTAATAGAGACGTAAGAATCTCGCCGTAGAAAGGAAAGAAGAAAGGAAAAGAAAAAGAGAGAGAGAAAAGAACGGTACCGGGTCGAAGAATGGTCGTGGAGATTCTTTTTTTTTTTTTTATTCAACGCAGTCACCCGAAATAAAATAATGAGCGGGCATAGAAGAGAAAATGAAAGCTGGAAAGAGCGATGCGTTCCATTGTAGAATGGCACGCCACGGGACGTATTATATTTTCTTATTACCTAAGATAACAGTCTAGTCGACGGTGTAGCCGCGCGCGCGTTGTATCGCGGGCACGTGAATGCCGGGGTCACGGCTAAATACTTGCTAAAGAGGTTTTGAGATTCCCCTGGAGGTTAGTCAGACGTGAAACTGGTAAATAATATAATGTGCAGACAGAAAGCGGAGAGAGAAATGGGATGGGAGAGGGAGACCGGACCCTCGCGTAATTATTTACGCCTGTTCCCGTTGCAAACAATGAATATTCAGCATGCTGCGGCTGGGTTGGGGAAGGTTTCGATACGTAGCGTTAATGAGAGCACGTAGACTGGTTTCAGCTTGGAAAAAAAAATGAACGAACCGGCGAGACGTCGAATTGTACGAGTCCGTTCCGACTGACAAATAGTAGCTTGCACACGGTTCGTTGGAACAAAGCCGAACCATGGTTTGTAAACAACGCGGAACAAAATTTTGCGAGCGATTGGAGCCGGCGTGGAAATAGTCGTATTAAAGTTCTCGCTAGTTGCACAAAACCTCAATGAATTTCTCATTTGTCCTTATCCAAAGGGACAGGGTAAACTTGACTAATTAACATGAGACCCTAACCTATACATATGTAAAATGTATTTTCTCCAGTGTTCTATTCAACAAAGAACTTCCTCGTGTCGTGGAATGGAGTCTAACTGTATGCTAATGTGCCATTAGACGCAGCTAAGTGGTATTGGCTGATCAATTGTCTGCGAGGAGCATACGGGAGGTAAATACAGGTCTGTCAAGGTGCAGAACGCGTTTCGGGAATATACAGTCAGTCACGAAGACTTACAGTTAGATGCGTCTAAATTTTGAATCATGATTTTACAGACAGAGTTAATTTTCACGAATACCGATGGTGTGTAGCTGAGTGTGTTCAACTGCCAACACAAAACTGATTTAACGAAGCCGAAGAAAATAGAGGCTTCGAGCTTTGAAATACAAATTTATTATTGTACCATCTTTTAGAAGAATCGGAAAAACTGCATGTAACCCCTTGATGCAACGTTTCCTGGAACAATAGAACAAATTCCGTTAATCGCATCATTTTTCCTGCGTACAGTAGCGACGAACGAATTGCTGCGGCCTCGGCGCAATAAACTTTGCATTGTCCGAAAACGTTTGTCGCCGATCGAAAGAGCCGCTGCGCGCCGTTTCATTCACGCGGACAAGTTAGGGGAGCGCTGGCTTGGCTGGCGCGCGAGATCGAGCGAATTTTAGTTACGCGCGGCGAAAGGGTTAATAGCGATCGAATTTATACCGGTGATAAAAGAGGAGAGTCGATAGGCATCGATTCGAGCGGATCGTTGGCCGATTCGTTCATTCTGGGAGGATTGCGGATAGCCGTTGCTTATTAGCCGCACCTGACTAACATCTGTAACAGTTGCAGCCATTTTTCCACGGCGATCATCCAATGCGTTTCCGCTGGTGGATCGGAACAAGCCTCGCTTGGACGATCGAACGAGCAGTGGTCGTGGTCCAAGTGGAAATTCAATATATCGAGTGCCTCGATTCTGTTCGATCCTCCGCCCTCGTCTAACCCCACCTGGCAACCCTTCCCCTTCGTCCTGGGTGCTTTTACCCTTTTTCCACCGCCGTCCACTTCTATCGGGATGAGTGCCCTATGTACGTTGTGTGTACAGTATCTACGCAATGGCATTGTGCAGAAGTCACGCTTCGCTTTATTGAAAAGCCGCCTTCTCTATCGCGAATGGGCCGCGCCACAACGGAAATTGCAGGTGAATTCTTTGTGAACAGTTGCCCGCCGGTAGGACTTTTGAGGGACACGTGAAAGGATAAATGAATGGACTTCCAGGCGTGTACGTTGATTGAAACAGGCGTGCGTTGTTGGACGTATTCATCGGGAACCGAGCAGCGAAAAAGTCGGCCGCGGCTACCAAGGAAATTCGGTTGCGGTGATATTCCGAATCCGATGGTGTATCTGTACCGCGCGACTCGATTGACGGGAGAGGGAACCGTTTGCCGATGAAGGTTGCGAAACGAAGCAATTAACCGGAGATTGCGAGATACCCTCGCTCCTTTGTTGTTTGCATGTGTAATTCCGCGAAACGAGTCGAGCTCCGGATGCTTACCGCGCAAGCACACGGAAACATTTGGTCAATCGATACGCGCAAATAATACGGATCTGAGTATACAGAATTAGACACACCGTTCTCAATGTAGTGTATGTGGGAGGTACTCATTTAATTATAAAATTAGAATTGAGCTAGTGAAAATAAAAAATAAATTTCCATTGGTCCGTGCACGAAGAATGAAAAGTGTACGTGAGAATTGAATTCGAAATTGATGCGTGAAAATATATATATACCGCGGGTGGAAAGTATTTAATTACGATGGGAAAACTGGTCGATATTAATTGCGAAATGGCAGTTTAAAGGAGATAGAAAATAATTGCGGATAGTGGTGGACCATATACTAAGTGGAAAGTTGAAAGCAAATTTAAATAAAAGATAAAAGCAACCCATTTAGACGTGCCGGCTGCCTTTACCGGGGATCGTAGATAAAAAGCACAATGTGTTTCCCCGTTCAAGTTCATTTTACATGCAAAACACTTTTTAATTAATCCGCTAAATATGCAGTGCACAGCCATAGCTGGTGTTTCAGGTGGTTTTGACCTCCCTTTATTGGGAGTACTTAGTGGAAATAGAATTTCAGTTAAAGTTAGCTTTTTTCAGCAGATCAAACAACGTATATTCCGTGGCGGAAGGCGAATGGTCGGTGATACCAAAGCGTTTCATTCAATCTAATGGAAGAATTTTTAGAATTTTCACGTTTTCCTCCGCAAACTGGCTATCAAAGCGACAGAACGTACATATTAAAACAAGCAGCATAAAAATTTCTTTAAATCTTTATAGAAAATGAATAATTACAGCGAACAAACAGTTAATATCATTTTAGCCAGTTCACCTAGTACAAGATGCATAAACTAATTTTCAGTGATTTGAACAACGAATTAATTCGAAAGTTTTTCGAGCTAACAATACATAATGTAAACCTCGACCGACGGAACGCGTTTCTCGAAAGTTATAACGCTCGTGCACATTGTTAAAAAGAAAATAATTCATCCATTTTATAATGAGAGTCACCGCGGAATTTTATAGTTGCAATAGTTAATTCACAATGTGAAACTAGGTTGCCTCGTCATTAAATTCCAAGTAAAATTTATCTCTTGTTTAATGGCCTGCATTCAGTTTTTCAAATAATCTAGTTAACGAACTCGCATCGTTCAACGCCCTTTGTTACATATAACATGCCGCCATTGAAATAGAATCTTAGACGGAAATTCAAACACACATTCCGTGTATGGTAAATGCACGTCCATACTCCGATAATACTATTTGGTGTATTCAGTATGACCAACTGTTTGAATTTCGTCAAATGTTCGCGGGAATACATAGAGCATAGGATATAACGTAAAATCAATACAATACGAAGATCCTTTTGAAATTGAGAACAGTTTCACGATAAAGCACACATAGCTGCGAAGTTTCCGTTACCAATAAAATTCCGTCAGCAAAATAGTTGTTCGGACATTCTTCTCTAAAAATATTGACACCGATCTTGTAACTGTCAACGGATTTAAGTATTATTAAATATTAAATAAATAAGAGAGACGTTGATGTTTCCTTCAATTATTTTATTTATTATCGAAGCTTGCAATTTATCGACAGAAATATTTGCTCAATACATATAGAACTCCGAATCTTGCAAACAATGATTTTTTGCTGACTAATCATTTAATCCAAATGGAACATTCTGAGCATTTTTTTCAAATTGTTATGTAAAGAAACATTATTAATCTCCTTTCATAGACTTCCAGTAAACAAACGAAATAATTACCGACAAAATACAAAGATTTCCTCGCGAAATACATCCGCGCGAAATTTGTGCAACGAACTGATAGGATTTACCGAAAAGCAAATGCACCTGGATTGTTTGTATTCAAATGATTATTCTTGTCCGGCACCGCGGTGATAAAAGTGTCTCGATCACTATCCGAGATCACGGATGCCGAACATCTGCCGCATTATTATCAAGGACAACAGCCGATTCTAACATTCGTAAATATTTGCCAGCACAAAGCGCAAATATTCGAGTGGGTGTGTCCGCCGGCGGTTGGGCGGGCGCGACTCGCATCGGAATTTTGTCAAATTTCAATAATCCGACGATAATTCGACGGCAATATCAGCGCAACGAAGTCACGCGATTAATTACCATTCGAACCTGCAAATTATATACCCGTGGCCCGGCAATTGCCACGATCGTCCTTTCATTAACCGAACATCCGAATGCTATGGGATGCAAATGCGCTGGCGAATAACAGAATAGAAAAGTGTTAATTATCCCCAGTCGAGAAATCGATATCGAATGTCAAAATTGTAGAGGGTCCGTATAATTGGAAGAAATGGACGCGATGGATAAATTGCGCGGCCGCACAGTCGAGTATTTGCCTCGAAAAGTTGGCCAAAATACGATTTTTCAAAGATGAACAATTTTGGTTGTCTGCGTTTTATTCTTTTTATTTATGTACTCGCGTAGCGTTATTATGAATTGACAGTAAAGACTTTTTTTGGTATTCATTTTTCTCTGCTCTTTAATTCTTTCTTTACTTTACGAAATTTTTACTCTCTGTTCATTATTTATCATTTCTCTGTAAAAGGATAGACTCGTTTTTCCAGGATTGCCAGGGTGCGGGATGCGCCTTCTCATTTCTCGATAATGCGAAGATGGGGTTTTTCAATAATCAAAAGCGCTAGAGAGAGAGGGAGAGAGAGATAAAAGATTAATCTAGGCCGCGATCGCCCTCAAACATCCTATTTTTATGTTTACGAGGAATTATTTGCATTATTCACAGCACTACAAAACGTATTTTTAAATTTTCAATATAGGCCCACATAAAAAAGTTGTAAAATGCAACTCCTAGTATTTTTTCTACAATTCCGATCAATTGCAATTTTTGAAAAAATTTCTTCTCACATCCTGTAGTAAACTAATTGCTCCAGCTTCCCAAAAAAGTTCAAATCGTATAGTATAATATTAAAAAGGTTATCGTCTTTTTTAGAGCGTCCGAATATTAATTCGTTTCACTGTAGCTATTTTCATAAAGCTGCGACAGTTACATGCTGCCGAATAATTTAAATTACGCCTAGATTGATCTTTTATCTAGCGCTTTGGACTACTGAAAAACCTCATCGCATGAATTATCTAGAAATGAGAAGGCGCAGCCTGGAAAAACCCCCTTAAACCTAGTCACATAACATTTGGAAATCATTATAATGTTCAAAACTGTAGAAAATTCTAGCGGAGTTCCGGTCAATCTCCACAGTATTATGTATATGGCGGACCGGAAGTGTTTTCGCATTTTTCATCGGAACATTTCCCCACTGTTTTATAGGCTTCTTGCCGCGTGCACGATATAATAAATATTTAACGAACGCGGGTCGCGCGGCTGGCAAATGTTAACGAATATTGTATGTATGATAACGAATATCATACATTTTCTGGATTAGCTTATGAAAAATTTTGGCTGCCGCGGCGTGGCGCCAGGAAGACGTCGATGACAGTGAATGACAAATTGAAACTGCTGCCTGGAAGAGCGTGTTTTCGGATGCGGACGTTTATCCTTTTCGGTCGGTTGCTCCCGTGTCCATTCGTTATCGTGAACGTATACAGTTCTTTTATTTTTTAATGTATCTCATATGCAGGGAACACATAAACGTTTCTTCCATATTAAACGTTGGATAGCATCGTTCGCAGGCACTCGGTAAATTACAACAGCGAGCGTTAAATGCACGCACCGACAATACCGTGTTCTGCCTTCGTTAACGTCACGAAATTCCAACAGTATTTACATACATACGTACACATTAATGCTATTACGCTTCACCAGTAAACAATGTCTTCCGACAGGTAAAAGAACAGTCTAATGGAACGTATTAAATACGGGCTGATCGCTAACTGGTTACACCACGCGTCTCTTTGACAAATAGTGTAGTCAAACATTCAATGTATTGTTTATCTGGCCAGTTGCTCTCGGATTGATAGCTCTACTTCATGTGTGACACATTCGGAAAAAGCAAGTTGGATTTATGATGGAGAAAATCCAATTTCAATATTGCATCAATATATTATGAAGAAAACAGATTTCACGTTTTTAATATTTTCGACCACTCTAATATTGCACGAACTGTACTTGTAATTTCGAATATGTGGAATAGCGTGGTTTATCGCTCCGGCCATCCATCGAATTACAACGCGGAAAACATAAATCCCTTCAAAATGATCGACACTCTGTGCGTATTCATGAATATTCAGTAAATTAAGGGATCGTGGGTTACATTTAAATTGTCTTTTAATACACATCGTTAAAAAAAAAACACGTTTACATTTGATAAAGCCATAAATCGTACGCGAATGAAACCGTCAACGCGAGCTCGCGTCAAAATATGAGAAAAAAGAGTATCACGTTCCACGGATCGGTTTCACGATTCAGCGGTAGAAAACAGAAGAGTTATTCCGAACCGTGTTACTTGATCGTGTTATCGCGATGTTACTTTAAAAACGCTGGTAAAACGAAGACGGAAAAATAAAGCCGGGCCGCCACAATGGAAATAAATCCTGGGGAAAATGTCCGGGGCGACGGAGTGCGACTAATCGTTTGATCGTTTCACCCCTGATTAACTAGATTGATTTTCTGATTTATTTCGCGCGGTCGCTACTTGGTCGCACGATGTAAAAATTCAACGACAAACCCGGGACTGGGTACAGCGTGTCCGTGTTCAGGTTTGCGAAACGGGTCAAGAGGGGTCGAAATTCGCTCTTAATTAGCCGACATGTTCGGTTGCGCCGCGTGCACCGGTTAGACAGAGTTTACGGGTCTTTGTTCGGCTTAAACAATCAAACGAACCCATTTGTTTGCCGCTGATTATTTTCGAGGCGGCGCGGAAGTGCATTTAACAACGCTTTTACGGTCGACCGACGCGCGTTGATTACTGCCCCCATTTAAATCAACGTCTCTCACACTTACGACGCGACAGAATGTTCGTCGATACTAGCGCCGCCGACACGTCAATGACACTACGAACGTCTGACGCTGTTAACTTCCCGTGAACATGCACCGTTCCGTGCCGGAATCTCCTGTTGCGGTGCACAATTCCAAAACCAGATAAGCAATGACAACTTTTATCGGACTACTATTTCGTCGCCTCGAACGCAGCCTATTGTCTTTAACACTTTACCTACCGGTAGCCTATTAATAGGCTTTCCAATAATTGTACTGCACGAAATAGAAGCTTAAAAACCTTCTTTTACACAATAATCCCGAAGGAAATGATTGGATTTTGATATTGAGGGTGGGTTGTTCGTTTATGATTAAAATTGCTGTTGCTATTGAAGGATTCTTCTAAAACATCCTCAGCCATAAACCATAGACCTTCAAAAATTATGGAATAATCACTGGTAGGTAATGTGTTAACTATTTCGGGTCCAAAGTGCTCCGCACCCTTTCATTTCGAAACTTGTTATGACATTCGAAAATTGTCCATAAATATTTAAAAGAATGGTATAATAATAAATTTGGACTCATTTTAAAGCTCTAATCATCTGCAACCATCTCTCTTTATTATACTGATGATAAATGAACCAATAAATAAATGGTAGAATATTCGTTACCAGCGTCACATATTTATCATCGCTGAAATCTCGCGTTTCATGTAAATAAAATGAAATTAATTCTACGCGTGCTGTTATTTAAAATCATACAGCGTGGAGTAATGCTCCGGAAATTAGTAATTCTTCCCCGTAACGTATTTTTAATATTTGTATGTAATAAAAAAAAACATGAGAGCGAGTGAGTTATTTTAAATAAAATGGAAACTCGTGAGATATTGCAATACCGTTATATTAACTTGAAGGGGTTCGTGTAACCAGATAAAATTCACATTTCGGTTTTAAAATCGTTCAAAATTATTTCAAATTTATAATAGTCCCGCGTTACATAGACTCGCGCTAGATGGTCTCGCAAAACGGCGCGATTTACAGACTCATGCTCAACATTTTCTGCTAATCCCACAGGATTATTGCATAACAGTTTACAACTTTGAGGTCTCACATCACCAACATTTTAGAAGCTTTATTTAATCCTGACTTGGTAACGCGATCACTCAAGAAAATTTTTTTAAATTCTCAGAAAAGAAAATGAATTTTAAACAATTCTTTTAATACAGTTTGATAGACACAATAATACCACGCAAGATCGTTTCAACTCTTGTTTAACATCACTTCTCGAGATATTTCAGGAAAAAGAAAATACTGAAATTTTTTCAAGGGCTGATTTCACCCCTTCAATGCGACAAGTAGCACGGGAAAATACGATAGTATTATACATAACTTACTGTAGTTGTGTGCGCAAAGTTTCTCCGAATCGTCGCATAATTACGTATGCAATACAATCGCGGCGAGGGTGCTTGAATCTACACGGGCACCAGCAAGTAGCCATCCAGCGGGGTTAGCATACACAGGCACTTCGGCAAAGTATCTAGAAATAGGGAAACTCACCGAGCGAGAATAGTTTCGCTTTTTTTTTCTCGTTCCAGTTACCTGCCGCACAATTCCTGCGGTCCCATAAATCTCTCGTTCCGCGTCGACTATACAACGCTCGGTGTAATCGTCCATTTCGTACTAGACTCTCGTCGAACGACGGTTCCTCTATTCGTTCTCTCGTGAAAGTATATATCGACTGTACTGTGCAGCGCTAGTCTCCTCATTCCTTTCGGGGGTTTTCATTCGGCCCGTGAAATATACGATCGAACCCGTGCCTTTTTTCCCCTTTCACTGTCAGGTCACCAGTCGCCGTGTGTCGGAGATAAAGCTGTTTACACGTCTCGACGTATTTCATTTTCTTGTCCAGCGATTTTTGACAAATAAAGGACACTGTGTTATTAACCAGTTAACTGCGTTCGACGTGTATATACACGTGAATCCAAATCTCTATTGCGGTGCGGTTGAAGTGTATACTCGTTGTGTAAAATAAAAAATTGCCATTGGCTATGAAAACTCGAAATTTCAATAAATTGTAATAAGAATATGCTATGTATTTTTATGGCGGCGTTCCACGTATCGCCAGTGTGATCTGCGAAGTGCCACTTTGTGTGGTATGTACCTTGCTTTGAAAAATACCACACTGAAATCGATTGAATTTCTTAGAATCATTTTTTTTCTTTAATTTTTCTTGTTTATGAATTTTACTATTTTTTGACAATTTTTAAGTTCTTAATAACAGTAACCTTTTCAAGAATGAATTGTTAATTTTCTATCGAACAAAAATGTAATCCTACCTCGTTTTAATAGGACCATTTGCCCTCCGTTCGACGTTTAAACTCGTCATTGCTTGATTTTAATTCCGCACTCTTCTCTCTGTGGGGAATTTTTAAAACTAAATTCCACAGTTAAGAGGCTAACTAGCTTCTTTTACTCTGAGGTCTGTAAAATAATATGTGGATCCAAGGCATGAAGATCCACAGGATTTAATACTGGAAAACCAAACTGCGAATAATCGACTTATTTTCTGGAACTTGGGAAATATGCGGAACTGGACACGAGGGACACGAACCCATGATCTTGAGATTCGTCGACTGGGCAGTCACACTTTGAATACTCTCACCGAGTCCTCTGACTTTTCCTAGTCTCTTACGATTGTTCGGGATCTACGACCGATCCCATCCCACTATCGTCTATTCTACCACCCTCGAATGTCATTCGCAGGTTCTTCATATCTGCACAATCAGCACTGCGTCTTTCCAAGGAACATCTTCACCGAGCCCTTGCTAGCAGTGTTCTTTAGCATGTGCTTCAATCTGGTCTTGTACGTGACAGCGTGTACTTGTCGTTTATTTTTCCTCTGTTATGAATCGTTAATTCTGATTAATCTCGAAAGTTACTTCTTGACGCTTGACGTACGGAGCCTGAATGATTTAGCAATTCTGTTCGTCTAAATATCAGGTCATTTCGTAAGTTCGTTCATTTTCATTTCAAAAGCATATGTAGTCATTGATTACAGAAATGCCGTTTTGTAATGATCATAATATCATTAAAACACCATACTTACTCGCGGCATGTCATACACATGCAAGTGCATAAATTTTCCAGTTGAGTTAACCGAAGAAACGTTATGTTCCACTGAAATTAATAACGTTCACTTGTGTTGTGTAACGAGTGCAAAATACAAAGACCCATTAATTATCGCAATTTTGTGCATGCATATTTTATGCGGAATTGGTTCCCCGTTAAATTGTCCGTTACAAATTGATTCATGCAAATATTATATTGAAATATGGTTAACGACCAACGAACCAATAATTAAGGATTTATTTGGTACAAAGTCTGTTAAATATTTGAAAAAGACGATTATTCCGCCAAATTGCACCACGCGATATTAGATTATTTAAATGTTCAATTCTTTGATTGATGTTTGAAAAAGGATAAACACATGCAACACACGATTCATTTACCGACTGATTTACTGACTGTAGAAAATGTTGAAAAACTGTCTTACGAACAGAGAAGCATATTAAAATATAACAAATCGGTGACAACGATGTGTCTGACATTTATTTATAAAAAGAATTTGAATAAATATTAAAACTGACAAAACTTGTTATGGTGACACAGCTTTCGTAGATTTATATCAGTTACATACATGTGAAAGGCTGAAAATCATGAAAAACTATAATGTCCACCATTTTTATTCGTTTGCAGCTCCACCATTTTTTGTCATAGCAATATTGCAATATACAAAACATATTTTTCAAATTGTCATTACAGGCTCGGGTAAAAACGTTGTAAAAATCGACTGTGACTATTTGCTTTGCGGATCCAGCCGAATGCAAATCTCGTTATTACTGATATATATGATGTGCAACTGTCAATTGCTTCAATATTTCATTATACATATAATATTGGGTTGGCAAGAAAGTAATTTCGGTATTCCATGGTGAAA
Source organism: Lasioglossum baleicum (assembly GCF_051020765.1). Classification (NCBI taxonomy): domain Eukaryota; kingdom Metazoa; phylum Arthropoda; class Insecta; order Hymenoptera; family Halictidae; genus Lasioglossum; species Lasioglossum baleicum. Next base: position 12,760,475 of record NC_134933.1, on the reverse strand, counting down.
TAAAACCGAATTTCTTTATTCAAGAATATGAACTTTAATGAATAAAATATTTTCTTATTTATTCTTTTTGTCAAAAGATCATCGAACTAAAGGGAAAATATCATATTCATTCAGGTTCATTGCTTGAATAACAAAATTAGGCTCTATTTCACATTAAAATACCGAAATTACTTTCTTACCAACCCAATATTTGGCCCACCAAAAAGCTATTCGTACTTTGGGGGAATTAAAATAATTGCGTGAGACACTGTATAAACTGCCGCTCCTCAAAAGCTGTACAACACGAGCCCGCAAACCCTTCTAAAAATGCTCTGCGTGTAGGTATTTGTGACATCAGCCTTGACCAGACCACAGTGTTAAAGAACCTCAGCTCCGTAGGGAGCAGACGGACAAGCCGGAGAGGCAGCTCAAACATCAGGGTACACAACGTAGACCTGTCCTGTTGTCCCTGAAAACGTTTCGTCAAAAATTTAATCTGCTTCCCGGCTGAGAGGCCAGGGTCCGCGTAGAACACCGGGACTACATTAATTAGACCCACAATTACGGTAATGGGGGGAGTTCGTGCGTCGCAATTATCGTAGCGCCGCGAAGGCAGTTAATTAAGAGAAATTCAATTAAGCTCTTTCGGCGCTCGTCGCGCTAGGCGGTCGCAAAGGGAAGCTCTGGAATCGTGGCGGCACGCACCCGGCCGATTTCGAAACCGGCGAACTTCGTTTTCCTTAGTTTTATGCTGACTTTGCGCCCCCCTCACCTTCTTCCAGGTGAGCAAAGCCAAAAATCCTGACATAGCCAAGAATTGTTTGATCATTGTTCATATTTTCAGTGTGTAAAGATAAATTTAATTATAGAACTCGCCCTGTGAAGGAAATATCAATTTAAAAATTAATTTTAGTGTTTTCTCCTAATGTGTGCAGAACGAGCGAATTAAACACTGATTTAAGGATCGGTTCAATCCACACCCGAGTATGTAGAATATTTTTGTGGTACTAGGGATATTCAAATTTAAAATTTTTTCAAAATCATCGTCCTAGTTCCCCTTTAGCAAATTCGCTATTTTCACCTCCTTAACACGAATATCAGCAACTAAAAAAAATATACGTGTCAAATATTTTTCAGCAAACTATACCCTGGGTAAATTTCATTAAAATCGGCGTGTTACACTTGGGTAATGTCCCTTTTTAGTGAGGAATAAGGTATTTCGGGAAAGTTTCTACAGACTGAGTAATTGTAACACTATAAAATTTAAATAACTGTGGGTGACTGTTATGAGACAGCGTGAAATTTTCCGGCCTCGAGCAAGAGTCCTGTCGATTTGTCCAGGAGCGTGCCTTCCGGATGGCGGTTCGGAACAGCGCTGTTCACGCAATTGGAACTGTTTGCTCGCGAGCCACGTACAACAGCGAGTCGCGTCGCGCTATAATTCGCGGCAACTATGTAAGGCCGGAAGGAAGGAAGGAAGGAAGGAAGGATTGTAGATCGTGTGCGGCTTTCGGGACGTAAAATCGATATGTTACGCGGAGTTATGGGATTGGCCGGCGCCAGACGCCGCGCCGCCTGAAGCACTCGTTCTCTCTCTCCATAGCCGAACGTTTAATTATCGAAGGATTTAACTCTAAGACATTCATTCGGCCGGTCGATATAAACGACGACGTGATGCGGGTTTTGAGTGAGGTAACTAGCTTTAAAAGTGCAAGGTTGCGCGCCGTTGCCGCGTTCTCTGTCCGCCTTGAATTCGATCTGTTCACCTCCCGATAAATCGGCCGATTTATCGCCGGAACAAACTTCCAACAGGTATATTTCTGTGCTTTCAATTATATCCGTAGGGAATCGATGGCGAGGTGGCAAGAAGCACACCGTGGAAAAACGTACCGCCGAAATTGAGCAATAAAGACGGATAAAATGTTCGGTTTCCCTCCGCGCCGGTTCCCGCGGGCTCCACGTGTAAAAACAATGTTCCCGGTCGATAACGCGCGGGGGCGGAGGAGTTGAAACGTCAGCTTGCCAGATATTGCCCGGCGATGGAATCGAGGAGAGCCGCAAATGGCTTGTTAATATCGTCGAGTGACGCGGAGTAAACAGTCGGCAGCGCGCGAGATGGGCGTATCTTCTTCGGTCACGCGATTCCAGGGGGTGGCGAATTAAACGCCGCAATGGAATACTAATTTCGCCCATGCGTATCCCGTAATTTCCGAAATTAGCCCGGTGTGTCTCGCCCGCGACCTCCTATTTACCCCCGCGCTACTGCTCGCGAAAGCTTACTTACAAGGTGTGTAAATAAATAAAATAATGAGACTGATTTTTTTCAAGTTTTTTATTCGAATAGAATTACAATTCAATATTGTCTCCCTCAAAACAGGGACTTATACCGGTATTTTTTGGTTATTTATAATATTATATACAGGGTGTCCCAAAATTTCTGCACATCCCGGAAATGGTCTCAGGAACCTCCCATTTCCGGGATGTGCAGGAATTTTGGGACACCCTGTATTTACCGGTAATAATTTCGGTTTTTCCAATGCATAGGATACATTAACTGCTTCATAAAAATCACGGTCAAAAACAATTTTTATGTGAATTACTAGAAATTAGAGTGAAATAGAGATTTATTTCCTTTCTTAACACAGACCGGTGATTATTGCATAATTTTTAAAAGTCTATGGTTCATGGCTAAACACTTTTTAATAGAACCTTCAACAGTGACACTAATTTTCATTGTGAACTAACAAGTCACCCTCAATAACGTCATCTAGTAGTTTCATAATTAAGATTGCAATGTAAAATAAAATTTCTATGCTTTCTTTTGGTACAGTAGAATTATTAAAAATCCTATCGATAGGCTTTCGGTAGGTAAAGTGTTAATATGTCCAACAGGTTGAAAACAATGTAACAGTATCTTCAAATTTTTATAATATATTTACTGTTTGAAATTACGCCTAGTAATTTTTCCCATAAATGCATAACGATTCGCTGTCTACTCATTACTTAATTTACACACCTCGACTATGCTTTCTCTCTCTCTCTTTCGCAACCCTCTACCTTCCTCCAACCACCTCACACCACCGTGCACACGGTTACCAGCGACACTTTTTCACACCGGTGAACCCGGTAATTTCTATCCTGGCTGGAAATTGCACAAGGCATGCCGAGCCCCGCGCACACGTTTCTCCATGCACGCGGAAACTATCGGACACGACGACACCGCGTGAAATTCATTAACGCGTAGCCGGGACCGCGTTTGATTCGGCCGGGGACCGTGTCGTCGAAATTGTTGCGGTGCCCATTTCAAAATTGATAGTCCTCCACCCTGCCTCGCGCGCCCGCGCGCTGACAACGGTTCAGTGAAGTCCCTTGTTAAATTCGCACCGATCAGTGCTCGATTGACTAGTATCATTTCTTCGATTCATATGCGCATGTGTTCTGAACGACGGAAGAGGATTGGCCACGTCATGCTAGATCGGAGATCGCGGTCTTCAGAGTAGGAGGTAAAGTAGGCGGATCTACTTTTTTCTTGCAATTATATTTAACAGTGTTACAATTAATATTAGTCTAGGCTAGGTGTTCCCAACCTTCTTGCTACATCGACCCCTTTTAAAAGAATGATTTTCTTCATCCCCTTACATTTTTCTCTGTAATATACAGCATACATCATACTAATAACACTGTCCAACAGCTAGAAAACGTTTCGATTTTCACTGTACGATTCTTATACAGTTTTTTGCATTATTTTCGAATCTGCCCTTAATTTTTGCCCTAACCGCACAGTTTTCGAGACTTTGAAAGAAAGGCATATTTTTCAACTTTAAACAAATATTCTGATGTTATTATAAAAGATTTTAAATTGTTCTTTACAGCAAAAGATTCTGTAGACTTTTATATATTAATACATTATGAATGTATAAACATGTTTATACCCAAATTTCTCAAAAACTGTGCGTCTAGAAAAATTAAGCTCAGATTCGGAATCAGCGCAAGAAATTCTATAAGAATCGCATAGAGAAAATCCAAACGTCAAAAGAAAGTTGAAATTTATTGGACAGTGTAATCGCGCATAAAAATCTTAATGCTGAGCACATTTCGTGGTCCACCCTGCATATCAAACTATTGGGTTGGCAAATAAGTTCGTTCGGTTTTTGTGATTTATACCAATGTAAAACACCGAACGAACTTATTTTCCAAACCAATATTTTATTTTCTTTTTAGTAGTTGAAGTAGTTTGGATCCAGAGTCCAAACAAGACAGTTGTAGAGAATATTGAGGACATTTAACATCTTTTTTATTCACAGGCAATTTAAAAAATGTATTTTCTATTTTCTTATTGATAAATTATTACAATATAAATCTCACACTACCTATCATTTGATAAAAACTTGTAGTCAATGATGATATTTAAATTATGTGGAAGTACGATTGAAGTTATATCAAGAGCGAGTCCGCATGTTATTCAAACAGATTAGCAACGCCGTCAAACATCATTAACTATGATCTACAGATAACGTTAATCCATGAAGTCAACTAATTAACCGGAACGTCCTTTTTATACGGCTCTAACTCTGGTAACGACTGCGTTAAAAGCTAAGCGAAATTACACTTGCTGACTGTGCCGCAGCGATAAGTGACGACAGGTGCCGATAATAGGCCAATATTCTTAAAGTATTAAGCAAAGTCCAGAGTGGAAACTGATGTTCGATAAATTGAAAACACATCCCGGTAGTTCCAAGTAATTTGCGACGAGCTTTTTACGTACTATCGATAGCCTGGTTAAAGTAATTAGAAGCAACTTTGTGTAACAGACGCTACGGATTGCTTTCAATATATTAAAACTGACACGTTTAATAAATGTTTCAAAGTGTCTTGCAATCAATACTCAAGTATTCCGTAGAAAAATTCGTTGGACACTTCAACAGTATCTTTTTTAACCATACACACATTATTAAATAGAGTAAAATGTATTATTAAATAAGACAGCACGAATATTTTTTGTTAAAGTTCCGTCATTTCTTGAATTCTCAAAAATTCGAACTGCTACTTTTTTACTTGGAACAATATTCTGAATTCGAATAGTGCATGCCAACTCCGAATTTGTTTTTTGAATTCGACAAACGTTTTCGTTGCCAAAATTCCTATAGATTTCCAATTTTCCAATAATTATACATTTATTCACATCGGAAAATGCGAGCTATACGCGGTACAGTGGTATTCGAAATGGTAGAGAATTTTTGGTATTGGCATAAAGCTTAAACGTTTTATATTTCTGCTAATCCTCGGCGAGCGTCATTCTCTTTTCGATTAATAATCCGGCTGCGCATTCCGTCAAATTGCTCGAACGAAAAGAGACAGTCGAAAGCGCAGAAGTAAATCACGTGGACGGCGAGAACGTCGAAAAAAACTGTGATCCACGGATTATCGATCGGCACTTGTTGATCGGAAAATACGCCGGCGACTGGGAAGATTGATGGACGAGAATTAATGGATCTTCGGGACGAAGTCGAAACAGACATTCCACAAATTTTGCAGCCGACGCGCAAGATATCGGACAAATAAAGCAGGGGTGGGGAGTGATAAAAGAAAAACGATTATAGAGAACACGAGTTTCCCTTCGAGCTATCTGCCCACGTAGACTCCAGCTCATAAGTCTTAGGACACCTCTGCGTTTTGGTAAAACTTTCGTATTTCAAATAGATTATGAACCTTTAACTCTTCTGTATTAACTACATAATATAAATATAATGATAATGATCCAAAACACCTGTTTTGTGCAGATGTTTATGCAATTTCCAATTTTCATCGACAAATTTTAAGAAAGTGGAGTGAAATGAAATCCTACTTTTAATGGGAACAGCCTTTGTAGATCCAGAACAAACGAAAATTGTACAAAATTGTATCCAATTTTATATTCTAGCCTTTTTCGAACATTTGCATAGGCCATAAATGCATAAAGATCCGCAGTCTAGTAATAATTCATTAAAAATTATGAAATGGCCACTCCAATCACCAGATTTGAACCCGATAGACAGGTACGAAACTTCTGTCGTACTTCGAAAACACATTTATGGAATGTTTTGGAACAAGAATGGAATAATATAACAACAGAAACTATGAAAAATTTGATCACGCGGATGTCAAGAATAGTGATTTTCTTATTTCTTGATAAGATTTTAAATATATGAGTGCCGCATCCTTTCCCTGACATGTAAACCTTTGAATAAGGAAAAATTTGTTCGTATCCTTCAACGATTATTTCATTTTTACACAGTTGAATACAAATATGATCATTACATTGCGGATGTTCATGCAATTTTCAATTTTTGTAGGTAAATTTTAAGAGAAAATCGAATTAAATAAAATCTTATTTTCAGTGGTAGCAGCCCTTGTAGATCCGGAATAAATAAAAATCGTACCAAATTCTATCGAATTTTACATTCCAACATTTGTCGAAAATTTTCAGATGCCATAAATGCATAAAGATCCGCAGTATCACTGTCCTAATCACCTGATAACTGTCCTAACACTTATGAGCAGGAGTGTAGATGGAAGTTCATCTATAAAGAAGAGCACGAGCACGATGAAGAGAGAGGAAGAAAAGTTACTCGCGAGCAACGCGGTTGCTATCCGATCTAGAAAATCCCGATGATGCGAACGAAGGGGATCCTGCAGTACTTTGCCAGGCATACGAACGGATTTCCAAAGCGAGTTCGTGGGCGGTGGTGCGCGCATAGCTAGAGAACAGAGGACCTGGCAAGAGTGTCTGGCAATTCCGTGAAGGCTACGAGAGTATAGAGGCACAGCATCGGGACTCAGAAACGCCGGTTATTTGAGTTCCAATTTGCGTTTAATAATTGCATTCGATTAATATTCATTGGAATGCAAAGCGGTCCTGTAAAACGGTAAATTCAGCTTCGGCGTGTGGTCGACGCGTTCCCATCCATACAGGGTGTCCTTTCCGAACCAGCCCGCTCTCAAACATCTAACTATCGATCACGCTGCAAGATGTCGCAGGCGACAATTCAATGGTTTTCAAGCACACCCTCGATATATGTGACAAATTCATCCCCTTGAGGAACCCAGAGACTCGATTGTCATTTGTGATTTCTTATAAAAGAGTAGCTTACAGCTAAAACATATTAATTTGAGAGGCACGTTCATTCAGATATCGCGTGGAGTACTGTTATACTGAGATTGAAAGTGGTATAGAACTTTTTTATAGGTTCTATTGAAAACACGGACCATAGAGCTTTTTTTTAAAAAAAAAAAGTTTCCATTGTTTAAATCGCAATGGGAACAGACAAAGCAAGTTCCTGATAGCAAAAGTTTTCGTTTGAATAGAGCTCATAAAAAATAAAAATTTCGCCGCAAGAGGAACAGGCATTTTGTGTTCGTCAATATTAATAAAGTTCGCAATCGTGTTGTTTAAATTCGATATTATTTTTTTTTTTTTGTTTAATTTTGTTAAATTATTATTATTTGTGAAATCTTTTTTTTATGAGCACCGCCCGACACATTAAAAAACAGAAATCTATCTAACAAAAGGCTTCCCCTCCGTGGAACAACTACCTCCATCAAATTATACGCCCCACGAAACGGTTCACTTTTTGTTTGCGACACTTCAGGAGGTCGTCAGCGGTTTCGTAGGTATTCGGGCGGACTGATTTAAATGAGACACCCGTGTGCACCTATATTTACATAGGATTTCACGGTGGAAGCCGCGCTTTTTACCGCCCACCTCCTGCAATCATGGTACGAGAACGGGTAATACATCCTATTCCTTTCCGCTTCCGCCACTTTTTACGAGGAGACTAATGGGTTTCGACCATCGGGATACTCCACGTGATTTATTCATGGGGATGCATCGACGAGTTTCCTCCGAAGACGCCGCCCGGCGTACAGCTACCTGGGATTACCCTGATTCACCTTTTCTCCCAGAAAATTGAAACGAGTTTCTCCGTTATGGTTTCGATTGGTTCTTGGACGAGATCGTTGTATCAGCGTTCGATTAATACAGTCACGTCATCCATCATATTCTCCATGCCAGGGTTTACTTTCCGGGATATAAATGTTTGCTCTCCACAGCTTCCTTTGGTACAAAAAAGCTTTTAGCCCGACAAGACACATAGCTCTGTCAACATTATGGTCCTCCGTATAACGTTGATGGACAAGCAGGGAGAACGATTCAATCGGTTGTTCTGTGACTAGTTACTGTCGGTTTATTATTATTTGATGTAATCGGACGTCTGTGAACACATTACTGTTTGTTCAAGGAAATTGGTTGCTGCGATCTACCTGTTAACAGGAAGCTCGCTCCGAGCTCAACTAAGTTCCTTATGTGCGTCAGAACATTCTTCAACATGTTGATTGCCGAATAATTTGCCTCGATAAGTCCCACAAAGTCGAGGTAATTGTAATTAGTAAATTATTTCTTGAACTATTTCTTAAATATGTTGCTATCTAACCAATTACTAAACATTTAAGTATTTGATGAGGTATTATATCAATTTCCTATCCATAAAATGAAGAAAATGTTTAATTTCCTAATTGCAATAGAAAAAAAGAAGAAATATTTAATTTTCTAGTTAAAATGGAAAAAAGAAGAAATGTTTAATTTTCTGGTTAAAATAGAAAAAAAAGAAGAAATGTTTAATTTTCTAGTTAAAATGGAAAAAAAGAAGAAATGTTTAATTTTCTAGTTAAAACAGCTCCGACTACGAAAGGTTAATAGAGTCCATTAATAATCGAATCGCAGTACAAAGAAAGTTCGATTCAAGCAACTTTATTATGAATGAAATTAATTTTTAAAGATACACCACAGAAGAATTGCGTCACACCCTCGTATGTCATGAAGCTTATTTTTTTTAATTGTTTGTCTTGTTAGATGGAAATAGATCAATTATATTTGCGCTTTTAATTGGGCGTTCTTTAACAGTGGCTGTTAAGCTCGTATTTCGTTTCGTTGCGAGGTAAAATGTTTTTGTTGTTACATAAAAACAGTTTAATTGTATTTATGTTTTTAATTGGTGTCAGCATGCCCACGCATGATAGCTTCGTTATTTAATTGCATCAATTGGTTGACAGTGTCGAATCTGCACACACTTGCCAAATTTAAAATGTTTAAATGTTTAAGGTTTGTGGACTGAAAAATAAAGATGCTGAGACTGAATACTTTTCACTACAAAACATGTAGGAGCACTGCGGGAGCGTTGTAATTATTATTATAGCAAACTTTATTCATTTTAATGTACACTACAAGAAACTATAGGAAACATTTAATTTAGAAAAATTAATTAACGTCCATCATGTTCAAAACGTCAATTTTATGCGAAGCAAATGTGATTGCATTGATTAAAAGAACAATAGAACTGAGCACAAACAACACGACAGTTACGACACAAACAGCACAGCGAAACTTTTCATCACTAATGTCTTGCGGAGCAGTGGCCTCAGCTCAGCTGAGCCAGTGCACCGATCTCCGGAACACAGAGGCAAATGTGAAAACATATTTACGACATCTGCATCGTATTCTACGGAACGACAATACAGAATCGGTGCAGTTCCGCGGATATGTGGAAGGGTTCACGGTAACGCATAAAAACTCCCCCGAGCGAAGACAACTTGATCCGGAGTGATCCCCGGGGGCAAAAACAATTCAGAATCAGTGAACCAGTCGTTGAACATTACAGACTCGCGACCTCGATGCGTGTAAAGAAACCTCTCATCCATCAACACGTTCCTGCGACGATTTCTCTTGAAACCTAAAATCCTGCCGCGACTCATTGACTCCGAAACGGCAGGGAAGGGTAAAAATGTGTCACACGAGCCGAGGCGAACAAACGTCACCACGGATTACATTCCCAACATCGATGTCACGTATCACTACCGCGTAACAGATGATCGGTACATTGGAAAAGTGTTAAACCGTCTACCTTTTTCGATCAGGTTGGCCAGGAACCACTGACGAGTATCACGCGACTCCTCAGGGGGTAAAGGAAGAAGAGACTTAGGGGGTCAGCGGACTCCGTGGCTCCGAGGATCCTGTGTAACCTCTTCGAGTAGCAAACGGTTCGAATAAAAATCACCCAAAACGAACGACTATTCCCGTGTCACAGTATAATTCACTGGTTATGCGAGCGAATCGCGTCGATTCGTGAAGGCGGTATCCATGTATTCGCGGTTAACGAAACGAACACGATATTTCCGGTATCACGTCGGGATCCGGAGAACGCGGCGCCTCGACGCGGTACTATGCCAAACGGGAGCGGAAGGCAAACTGGACCGAGCCGCGGAGTCTGGCTTTGGCAGCTGCGTGTTCGGTCTGGTGCCGCTTTCGCCGGCAACGAGGACGGCTACGACGACGCCGACGCCGACGCTGACGCCGACGCCGCTCGTAGCAACGATGTCGCGACATAGAAACCGCCGCGCCTGCCGTAGCGCCCTCATCTCCTCCGATTCTGCACCAATATTCCCTCACGAGCTGATCCTCTATTTCTCTCGTTTCACACCGCCTCGTTCTCCCTCTCCATCTTGATCGTTCCTTTCCCTCTTTCAGCCCTGTGCACACCGGCGCAACGTTCCCGTTCGCTATTTCATTCGCGCTGCAGCCTTTACGAGACCGTTCATCTCTGTTCCTCCTCTCGCCGACTCCCCACTACCATATCGATCCTACGGGAAAGGCCCTCTGGTGCGTTCCATTTGCTTCGGCCGAGCGGAGGCTGCGAATCGCTCTCGTGCAGCTTGACTATTTGTCGGTGAAAAGAGTCGACCTGTCGGCGTCCGATGCTCCTTTCAATGGCCCACGCCGCTCCCCAGTGACCGCCGAGATGTTTCCCTACAGATCGGACGCTGAATTTTAATCGGCCGTCGATTCTGATACACTTCGAACCCCTAAACCTAACCCAGAGCTAGCTCCTGAACTCCTGAATCCCAGAATCCCTACGCTCCCGTACCCCTGAACACCTAAACCCCTGTGACCCAAAACCCCCGAACCTCTACACCCCTGAATACGTAACCCTGTGAATCCCTAAAAATCTAAATCTCTAAATACCCGAACCCATAAATCCCTGAATCCTTACACTCCCGTACCCCTAAAACCCTAAAAACCTAAACATCTGTACTCCTAAACCGCGGAACCTCTACACACCTGAGTCCCTAACCCTCTGGATCCCTAAAAACCTAAATCTCTAAACCCCTGAATCTCTAAATCGCTGAACCCCTAAACCCCTGAACCTCAACAACCCTGAATTCCGAACCCTTTGAATCCCTAAAAACCTAAATCTCTAAACCTCTGAACCTCTAAACCCCTGAATCTCTAAACTGCTGAACTTCTAACTCCTGAATCCTAATCTCCAATCTTCTGGACCCCTAAAATCTCGAATTCTTATAGCCCTGAACACCTAAACTCCTATACCCCTCATCACCAAAAATCCCCTAACCCCTCGAATCCCTAACCACCGAACCCCCAAACCCCTGAACCCCTGTTTTTATCATTTTTAGGCCGCGATGTTCTCCTTTGTAGGTTTTGTTGCACGCCGGATCGTTTTGTCTCAACGACGAAGACGACGACGACGACGCGACGCGACGTGCGCTTCGATATCGGGAGTATCGGAGCGTCCTCCAGGGGCTTGATAACGGGAAGAACAACAGCTTGGACAGTGTCTTCTCTGCTCCGGGCTTCTTCGGGGTCCGCTCGTCACGTTCCCGCGATAAGAAACGGAACGATCGCGATCGTTGCGGATTGTATTGAAAGAGCCCGGAGAGAAAACAGCGAGGAAACGTCCGCTCGAAAATTGCTGTCAAGGGGGAGTTGGGGTGGCAAGAAACGGTGAGATTACATTAATTCCGGAGACGATCCTTGGTTCTTGGCTCCCCGTTGGCCGCGAAACCGCTCCGTGGGATCGACGGCTGAATCTTAATCGAAGTTCGCCAGGGTCTGCGTTCTTATGACGACTCGAACGGTCGTTTTCTTGCGATCGTCGCGCGGGATATTGTCCCTCGCGAGAGGCGAGGGTGTCGGGAAGTTTTACTTTCGAAGACGGTGAGGACCTTGCGAGAATTTGCAAATAAAGTTGCTACGAACTCGATACACGTATTTGCTTTCACCTAGGTATTCATATGGTTCGCGCGACTCGTTCAGGTTCTGGGAAACAGGGGGCTATAGGAGACAAAGTTTTTTCGAGGAAGAAGCGATTCAAAGAAAAATCTTTGGCGGAGATCACATGGGAGATCAAGAGTTATCTGAGCCGATTACACGTTCGCTTAACTACGCGATTATTTTTGCACAATGTAAGAGGTCTGAACGAGATTAAAGGAAGTTACCTTTCTTCGACAATGGTGCTCGTTACTGTTGATACCTGCGAGGAGCGGCACAGCGAAAGGGTTTCCCAGCGAAAATTTGAGTGCACCGAATGAATCTGTTCTTCCGAGTGCCCGGGAGCGAAAATAGACGAAAGATTTGAAGCATTCCACTTCCCGTGTGAAAATGAGAAAAATAATCCACGCGGATGAACAGAGGCTGCGAATTGCTTTGGTGCCGGTGCACAAAGCCGAAAGGAGTAGCCGAGGCCGAAACACAATGCACTTTGCGCGCTTCTATTCTCTAGAGTGCCACGCATCATCGCGTCAACGAAAAGGGGAGAAGTTATTTCACAGGAGGAGTAATGTTCGACCGGTTTTAGAAGGACTACAGGCGGCATTAATCCCTCACCTGTGCTCCGCGAAACAATTTCAATTGAAAACGACGCTGTGCTTTTCGCGCGACTGAATCAGATCCACTGTGAATTCAAGAACCAAAGCTTGAAGGATCTGGTAAAATGCTGATGTTCGAGCGATTCCAACAGAAATTTCAGTTGTGCGAAGACAAATTGGGATTTGGATCTGGGTCTGTGATCCGCGAAACAATATTAATCGACAACGACTGAATCGGATCCACTGTGAATTCAAAAACTAAAGTCTGAAGGATCTGGAAAAAGCTGATATTCGAAAAGAAATTTCAGTTGTGCAAAGACAAATTAGAATTAGGATCACTAAGACATGCTGGGAATAATTACACCGCGCCGATAAAATTAGATTGAATCGAGAATCGATTCGGACCCATTCAAGCCAGTCTATTCAGACTCAATTAGAACGAACGCACCAGTGTCGGACTCATCCACGATCGAGTCTAGAATGGAGTTTTTTGGCGAGCGTTATCAGCGTGTCGAGACCATTTGGTAGCAGCACACGGTGCACATACTCATTCGTATGCGCTGCTGGTCGGATGTATTTCCGGTACATTAGTCAGTATGACTTAACGTCTGACACCTGGTGGGAGCCTTAAGCTGTTGCTCACTTAACAATGCAGCGTTATGTCAACAATGCGGAGGTGTCTAGATATCAAGGCTGCTTATTACGTGTCTGATACATTGGCATCGAAATGAGATTGGTGCTGAATGAGGACACCTAGCAACAATTATTTGAGAACAATAATACTAAATAGATATATGTTTCATTTTATTTAGCACAGAGAATCTCATATGATATTCATTACAGATAGCACCTTATAACAATGAAACAATCAATATTTTGTGAAGTGGCTTTATTAACCCCTTGCCTTGCGATTTATTTTACGGTTTCAGTGATTAGAACTTTCTTTGTAGTTTGTAATTTGCTAAAAAAGGAGAAAATTTATATCTATTGTATGCCTATACATGTTCTCCAATAACTATACATTAACAAAACCAAAAATTTCGTCTCGGTTTAAAAGAAATTAATTACATACATATTTATTAGACTCTGTTCAGAATCTTCAGCATCAGTCTGACACGATATTGTAGGGCATCGCTTTCTGGAATCATTTTAATAAAAAGACTTTCTTCGTTCCCCTCCAAAATAATTTAAATGAATGAAAGTTAATCTGATGTTGTTTATACACGTCAACTCTAACAATATCGCGTTCTACGTTCACACAGAAGCTGAAACGTATGCCCGAGAGCAAACATCCTTACAATCGACAACAAGAGTCAAGCACGAGACCTTCAATAATCACGTCAGCCGAGCGTAGCGATTATAGGGCAGCAGTGCAATTTATCCGGCTCGGTACTGATTTGCGCCCTACTTATTTCCAATGGAGATACAGCGTAAATGCTGAGATGCTCCAGGTTGCTGCTGCACAGCCGCAAACAGACTAAATGTTCATGCGCTGTACCATTAAGTGGGTGACAACCTGTATCCACGAAATTGAAATACGCCCAATAAACGCACTTAGGCCTGACCCAGAGTTAAACTGCCAATCCGAGTGAATCTACTGTGCCCACGTCAGCTATATTGATAGAGCAGAATCACTTTCCGAAGCTGTGTCATCTAAGTGGTGCCCAATCTATATTTGACGAAACTCACTTCTGAACACTCCCAAGTGCCGTCTAACCAAAACGTTTCTGAATCACTATCCCCTTTGAATCTCACTTTGGACTACTTCGACTCGACAGTTCTATCTTGGTACACCCACGCTATCCGTGTCATATTAAACACACTTTTCATGGATTCACGTTATTACCAATTAGAGCTGTTCTGCAGCAGCTGTACCTGCAGTTAGTCTAGATTTGATAGTATAGCAACACCTGGAGCATCCAGACTCTAAAATTTAGAGATCTATTTGAAATTTCAAGATTGAAATATTCGGTTGGCAAGACAGTAATTTCGATATTTTAAGGTGAAATAGAGACCAATTTTTTTATTCAAGCAATGGAACTTTAATGAATAAGATATTTTCCCTTTTGTCCGATGATCTTTTGCCAAAAAGGATAAATAAATATTGTATTGATTAAAGTATATCACTTGAATAAAAAAATTCGGTTTTACTTCACCTTAAAATAACGAAATTACTTTCTTGCCAACCCAATATGATAATTATATCGATAATATATCAATTCTAACATAATATTTATACCGATTATATAACAATTTGATAATTATACAGAAAAGGGTACACCGATTTTAATGACCTTGAAAAATATGTTGTCAAAAGGTCATCATTCTGAACAACTTCTAATGTTGTTAGTAATTTCTAATAAATCTAATTTCTTTTGTGAAAAACAATACCATTACTGTACTAACGAAAAAAAAAACGACAAGACGGAGAAACAAATGTTAATTGGAATAATGCGCATCCGCAATAACATAAAATGGTGTGTGCCATAAAAATGCAATCGTTGAAAGGTTCGTCCCGAATGCAACCGTCTCAAAAACACCAATCGGCAAAAAGTCAGCCGATTTCTCAGAAGCTCGGAGCTTCTATGTCGCAACGATATCTCGAAATTTGGGACACGATTCTCGTTCGAAGCCCGGCAAAAAATCGCAGCGGACTTCGGAAAGAATTGTTTGATGCTACTGGAGATCGCGCGTCATAAAGTGAAAAGAGGAGAAGCAATGCATCGAAGGCAAGGAGGTTCAATGAAAGTCGAGGGATTCGCCTCAGATGCTTCAGTAAGCAACGACCCCAATGAAATTCAGCTGTTTCGTGGAATTTCGAGGGAGCAGCGTTTCGAAAATGTTTGAGGAAATCAAGAAGGTCGAACGACGCCGATACGGGATCGGTGAACTTTCGTTTGACGTCTGTTAAAAAAGAGAAACATCGGAATATTTTTGTTTTGGAGAGAGCGCCCTGCGCGCAGGAAACCAGCTACAAGAAATACTTTTGATGGATCGTTTAATGCTAGAGTGTGTCTTCCACTTGCTCCATCTGTATCTGCAAAACATCCGAAATTTCTTACGTCACGCTCCGTCATTAATCAGCGTGGATGCACGCTCTAATTATTGCCCTTATATTAACTGGTTCCTCCTATCAATCGGTTTCTTTCGGCACCGGTGACGTGCGAGAAAAACGCATTGCTCGAGGTGAATGATCGCCGGCACCGACAAAAAGACATCAAATCGAGGCCACTTGACTTCTGCCTTGGAACCGGGCTAGATTAGTCGCGCGTAATTATCTTGCGTTCGTTGCCAATTTGCGTCGGGGCGAGAACGCGAGATTTTCTAATTTTTCAATTAGACTCGTTAACCCGTATGACTTCATTTAATGCGACGCATGTCCGTGTCGACATTAACGTACAAATATTGGTCATCGAAGAACAGAATTTTGTTTCGACTTCAAAGAAAGGAATAACATTTATGTTTAAAGATTTCGATGGATATTCGAAGTACAAGAATTGTTTTGAAAGTGAAAGAACTAATACTACACGAGTTATACATTTATCTACAGCAGATTTAAACGGATTAAGAATCGATGAGAACAGGATTCCATGATATGTCGTGATTCTGCATAAGCCTGAATCAAATTAACCCGAAATCGAAGGAATAAAGCCGGTGGTGACAAATTAGATGAACCCAGGGCCAGAAGAACTGAGTGAGACTAATCCAAGAACTCTAGACCGTTCTATGCATCGAATCTGATCAACTCGGAGCTGAGGAACCTGTATCGGATCAATCGACCACGGAGGATGTGGAATCAGAACCTTCTAGAAATGAGAATGACGAGTCAATCGGAGTTAACTGAGAACGAGGAACGCGAACAGAAACAATTCCGGATGTATGGATTCACGTAGATTAATCCAGAGCTCAGAAACTGGAATAAAAGCGACAGAGGCTGCGCATGATTCCATACAAGTACATATGTCCAATCCTAATTCGACTACTACGATCGAAGAATCGAATCAGCTTAGGATCGTGGGCCTCGTGACGGACCCAGGATACCTGACAATGGGCTTGTTCCGAGATTTAGTGATTGTATTCCAGTATTGTCATTTTAATCTCGTGCATGAACCATAAGTACCCATCATGATTATTCGGACAACGCCGATCTCAATTCTTCTCGAGAAATAATTTCCAAAATGGAATTTCAATTAACAGACACACCGCTGTAAATATTTCATACTGGCAAACACAGCATGGGCGCAGCGAATTCGTCATAGTTGATTTTAGGAATTTCAATTTGTTGGAAAACGATCCGGACGATTTTTTGTTGTGTCGAAATAAAACTATTACAAATAGAAAGCAGTCGTAAAATATCTACAGAAAATATCGGCTGAATTGGTTCGCTGGTCACGGACGTGTTTTTTACATTGTTTCTGAAAATAGAATATATTTTAAATGCACTAAAATTCTTCTAATATCATGTTTATATAATATAATTTTTAATGAAATACTTTAAGCCACTTATCTCCAGGGTTCTTTGATAAATATCTTTGACTCTTGAGGTTCTCCGGAACAGTTTCTTAGGATCACAGCACCTCGAACTTAAGTTCTCGGAGCCTAGGGTTCTCGTGTATGAGTAATTCGCTTCAGTTTGAATAACTTAGACTTACGTAGAATTGAGACTGACGTTAATTAGATTTCTTACGGTCCGGATGAGTGTTGATATATTTAGATAACAATCCAAAATAGCAAGAGAATCACCTGTGACTGTAGAATTAATGATCTGTGGACAAATAGTGAATTCGTTCCACTGCAATTGTGAACAGTTTCGTCGTGTCGGTAACATTGTGAATAAATTCGCTGGTACAGCGATCCCAGGCGGACAAGCCGACCGTATTTGCTTTAAAGTTGAGCCGAGAACATGTTCGGGATCCCGAGGAAGATTTGCCTTCAATGAAAAATGATCCGGCTCCTTGAAAATTCGATTTGCCTGCGCCCGCGCTGGTCTCGGGCGCAACAATGGATAAGCCAAAAGTTTCGGCGAGCGAATCTCCAAATTTCTGATGGTTCGGCCGCAATGTCCCGGCGAAACCGATTTCGTGGCGATTCAATTCTGCAGAAGGAAAGTTCGCCGGCAGATAGGACGCACCGACGCGACGCTACGCGACGCGACTCGACGTCGTCGTCGACGAGCAGCATATCGGCTGTTGGACAGAAAGAGATGGGGGACGCACTGGATAGGGTTGACGAGACTACGGTTAGTAGGAGGCACTCGGCGAGGGGTCGAAGTTTCGCGAGAGTGGAAAGTTCGATGATCGTGGCTCGAGAACGAGAACTTCCGTAAGATCGTCACGAGCTTCGGCCTATTCTCGACAATTTGATTCCGGAAGAGACACTTCTCCGCGGGAGTACTTCGATGTCGAGCTGATTGCGCTGCGCCGCGACGCCCTGGGAACCCGACGTCGTCGATGCCTGCCGACTATTTAATGTCGAAAATTGATCGGATGTGCTGGAAATTCGAGGGGAACCGCCGAGAGAAAATCACTCGGCCCCGAAATCCGACGATATTCCCCGGTTCGCTGGCGTATGAAAAATTTAGAACAACTTCGAACTTCGATCCTAGACTTTCACGTTTTATGGCGTCGCGTAATATCAAGTTCCATTTCAGTCTAATGAAACGCTCTTCACCCAATTCCTTAACGATCACTCGATTTTAATTAGAATCGTATGTGAATCCACGCTCGGTAGAAGCTTTCTAGCAAATGCTGTTTTAATAATGCTTCAGCGGAATCTGAAACACACTCTAACGCAAAAAACGTTCTACATGAACTGAAAAGCCTTCTGGAATCTACTCTAGATTTTCATGAATTCAGTCATAATGAGTTGTAATCAGACAGCGGATCTTTATGCAAAATAAAAATTTTCTACCAGAATTGCAACAAACTGGAGTGAAGTAGAGATTTATTTTCTTTCCTAATGCGTTTAATAGGTTGAAGATGATATGACAGTATGTATTTCTAAATTCTTCTAATGTTTTTACTGTTGTAAATTATTGTCCTCATTTTTGTCGTAAATGCATAAAATCCACTGTCTTGTTTTAATACATTTTAGCGGTAGAAAGGTAAATGATATTTTTAAAAAGATCCCTATCCAAACTCCCAAAAATATATTTAATATCAGCGCGACACGAAATTCGCGCGGCAATAGGTGAAGTGCTAAGACGATTTCTAAACGAACAAGTTCAGCGTTCGTTCAGAACTAGAGGAACTCGATGACTCGTTCCGAAGTCGCGATAAACGCCGACGTTATCATGAGCATCGCAAAATTCCATGGGAAAATTGTGTTGCGACAAAGTCCACGAGCTGGTAACAGGCTGACCCAGAGGACACTCCAGTAACTCCTCCAGAGTTTCGGCGGATCGAAGAACTTCGCCGGTCCTTTGGAACTTGCCCCCAGCCCTGAGAATACGACCACTTGCTGCTCCACTCTGGCTCCCCTAGATGAGAACTTTTGCTTTTCTGCCAACGGCATTACCTTATCTTCTATCCACTGTCTTCCGTTTATCTATCCTTGTCTCTCCGCTAACACTCCAGAACCCAATCTTAATTACGCGATTACACCGAGAAAATCACATAGCGCACCCAAAGTCCACAAATATTTTTCGATATTTCTTGGAATTATAGACACAGGCTCAATTATCTTTTCGTTTTATTGCTCTCCTCTATAATCATCGTTGCTTTACGCAAACGTTCCATTTTCCGATTGCTCAATGCTGAAATAAAGATAAACGGTGGAAATTCGATTGTTGGTATTTATCTATTTCTTGTATTAGGTTGTAACATAAATGAATTCAGTTGAATGCATAAAAATGTTCTCATATTATGCCACAAAGTGTTAAAAAGTCAGATATCTAATTCAAAATACTATCAAAAAAATACCGATGACCTTGAAATCTCTGAGAATCACCTTGAAAAAATTAACTCATCGTTGTGCGTACCTCTTCAAATAACAACTTTTCTCGGAGGACTTCTTTCATAAAATTGCATTTTGTTTACATTTAAATAGTCCATTCTTTATATAAAAAAATTCTTACTTGGTAAACACCTAAAGAGATGGGTACAAATATTGAAGAAGGTCAATGTAAGGCAGGAAGTCAACGTACTCCGCACAATAACGCAGCACGATTGTTGGTTCGGATAACATATTTTCTAACCAGCTAGGGAGGAAGCTAAGCAACTGGAGGACGATAGGTGTTACGTTACGTTAATGACTAATTTCCTCTGGCTTACCAACACAGTGTTGTGTTCGATTAGAAAATCCCCGCCGTCGATTAACCGGCTTGTCTGTTGCAGCCTCATTAATAGTGACGGCGAGGCGGTTGGACCTCAGGCGCAGACATTAAACGGAGTTTGGATTTCAGTTCCTTGTAAACGAGTGGCTGAACGGAGTACAGTCGGATAGTACGGAGCCGTCTGATAATCTTCAGCCTGAATCCTTGATTTTGAAATACTGTGCGCTTAGACGGATCCGCCAGGCGAGCTTGCCTGCCTCACTCTGCAACTTTGATCACGGCCAAACGAATAGTAAGTTCACCGTACGCCTTCAGTTGGTGCGTCAGCAAAAAGTGATCCTTCCACGGTTATCAGAGAACGTTGCAAGCGGATCAATCCACATCGGCCTGATCGCTTTCGTGCAGGTAACATTCGGATTACACGAATTTCTCCGTCATTTTGCTCGCTTCGGAATTCTCTGGGAACAATGAACCCACAAAATTAGTTATTTTGTTTAACCTAGGACTCATTCACTACTAAAAATACCAGTCCATTTTTATGTAATTGGACCTTTCTCCGTTAACAGCTTCCTCAATCACAGAACGCACTGGAAACATTTTTGTCGTTCAGCTTCGCCCCCATCGGTAGATAAATTAAAAAAAAATATTCCCAGGCATCGAGCATGAAAATAGTCGTGCAGAATCGTCTACACAAAACAAAGGACGATGCAACGGTCAATTAATCGATCCAGTTACAATCAAAGTTTCGATTATAGCGATGACCTCGATAGCGAAAAATGGTTCGTTTAATTCTAACTCCGCTCTGCCATTGTATATCGAATTTTGTAACAACGTTTCCCAGGGAATTGCCATGCGTTAACGAGACCGGTGGAACAAGATATCGTGGGAAGATTTACTCTTAGGAATCCATTCCGCGCCATCACAGCGTATTCTGCGTGATTCTCGTGCCGTGCGAAAAAGAGAGTAATTCCCGAACGATCCCTTCTTCGGAATTGTCAGTCCTCGTGATAGCCAGAAGAATATATCGTTAGAATCGCGAGGTACTACGTTCTAGACGGGCATCTCGTGCACCATCGAGGAATCGATCCGTCGTTCATTATCAAGTAGACCGACCGCTTTCGCGAGTCTCCCGGCGATCCTCTGCAATTTCGCGAGAAACTTTTCAACAGCGTCCGCACTAAATACGCCTCGGCTCGCCTCAATCACGCTAATTGAAGACTCCTTCGGGCGTCCTATGCACAAAACCGTCTGACGATCCTCCTTTTCCTCACGGACGACGACGGCTTCCACGCGTCAAATTGTCAACGCTGATTGCAAGGACCCAAAGGCACAAAGCTGCCGCTTCGCGACTGGGTAAGGGAAAATTAAAACTTCGGTTGGAGGGATGAGCAAGTATTGGCCACAAGGCGGCACAACGAGATGAAACGGTGTCAGACACCTCTGCATTAACACTAGACAATTAGCCCCGCCTTGGAGAAACGCAGGATTAAGCCCGCACGCTGTTGGCCAAACTCATTTTGCTATCATAGTCGGGCGCATACGGGACGTCATTAATTTAATCCCTTGCCCTACGATTAATTTTATGGTTTCTGTAATTTGGACTTTTTTGTAGTTCGTATAATTTCCTACAAATGGGGAAACTTTATATCCATTGTATGCGTAAATCCTCTATAAACGCAAAAGCCTCGAGGAGGTTCGTTTGCAAAGTTCGTAGACGGACACTATTTTTTTGAGCTTCAAAGGCCGAGCCAGACGTGGAGAAGGACACCGCGTGTAAAGAGAGACCGCGCGCGGCCGGAGCTACTGACTGCGACTCTCCGCGCAGTGCAGCCAAATGCAATCCGTTTGGATTCTCCTCCGTCCACTATCCCATTCCAGCACCATGAGCACACTCCAACGTCCCTCACTAATTGTAAGACCGTACACCACGGTGCCCGTGTCGTAGACTGGTCTGGTTATCAGGAGGGGGTAAACTGTATTCCCTCGATTTCCCCGTTCTGGCTGCACTGTCTCCGCGTCCCTTTCTTTCCCATACGCTGTCCTTCCTAGCGCCCGAAACGTTCATCGTCAATTAAACCACTAAATACAGTTGAAATTATATCGTGTTTGGTATTACTTTAATCAGAAAAATGCCACAAATATGTTGATGATAGTTTCATAAAAAAATAAGTAATAATAAAAAAGATATTAAAATTATATATTCTCCAATAGCTGTACATTAACAAAAGTAGCATACATATGTATTTAGACGCTGTTCAGAATCTTCATCACGAGTCAGACATGAAGTTGTAGGGGATGGGGTTAAACCTCACGATTTTAGGGAAGACGAGCAGTTCTGTAATACAGAAACAGAAAAATTCGTGAATAGCTCCGGATCATGCGTACTCGTACTACCTGAGTGCGACAGGAGCAACAATCATAGACATGCATTTAAGTAACACTTTCTTATCAGACAATATTTTATTTTCATTCGTACGCACACGTCATGCAGTCGGGCATCGAATCGAACGAAATTTAAGTTTTTCAATATGTTTTTTTTCCACTACTTACCCCCCTTTCTTTTTACCCGATATTCATTTTTATATCCGTCCGTCCCATCTCGAAGTCCTAACTTATCTCCGCCATTCTTATAGTTTTCAGAAGTTCGAGGAGTTCCAGGACCATCGAAAGTTTCCTGCGTCGAAGGACTCCGCGACTTTCAAGGTTTCGAAGGACACTCGACTCACCGAAAATTTTTCATTGTGAGTAGAAGATATGTCCGTGCACATTTCTCGTTTAAAAATACCCTTTTTTACAGTGATTTTAATATACTGGAGCAAAATAGAAATTTATTTATTTTCCTAGTAGGCGTCGCAAGTTGAAAGTAATATACAGTAAGAACCTCTAATATGAAATATATTGAATCTGTTAAACAATTTTAATGGATTGGTAGATGATTGTATACAAATATTTTTTATTGAACAATTTGATTTTGTTGATCGAATTCTTTTAGAAAAGTTATTGTGAAAGGTGGTAATTTACAGTACATATCTGTTTCGATTTTCTCGAGTTACCTGCTCGTTCAAGGGGCTTTCAGGATCAAAGAGAAGCCTAAACTACCATTACAGCTTCTTACGAGGTACATTCTGTTAAAGTACCATTCGAGATCACGTGACTTGAAGCTGAAAAGGTTCAAGATCAAATGAAAAGATCTAAGATTCGAAATCTCGGACGGATATCAACCCCGTGGCAGGCGATTCAAGACGAAAAACGAAAGTCCTCTCCAGCGAAACTTTAAATCTACTTCACTGATTCCTCTGAACTGAAACAAATGATCCCGCAATTACGTTTCTTGTTCAGTTCTTCCGAGCGCCCATGCAACACCGACTCTAGTTTTTCGCTCTGAGCTACTCTAGACGACCGTTTTAGTACTTGGCAAGAGAAATGCACGAGACTTTTCGCAAATATTTCTTTCAGTCTTACATTAGACTTGGTTGTGTCGGGAGAAAACATCTGAGACTAACAACTTTGCTAATTAAATCGTTTCTACGTTTTCTATATATTTTATCTCTTTTTATTACGTTTTATGCTAACGTAGATATATAAATGTCTCGAGTGCTTTCGTTTTAAACCCGGTTCTAAAGAAAAACGCAATATCGATTGGATAACTGTAAAAATAAAAAGTAATATTTACTTACAATTATAGACGATGGCAAATTACTTTAAATTGATTTTAAATTTCGTCAAAATTAAAATGAGACTATTATCAATTTATAAAATGAGGCAGTTTAATAACGAGTAGGATTGACATTTTTAAAAGAACAATAAAACAGGGCAAATATGATGTTAATCATAGTTTTCAGATTTTCTTGATGAGCGTATAATTAATATTTAAATGAGAAGCTAAAATTAAAATCTCAAACGAACAATGTATTTTTTCGTGAACGAGCAAACCTACTCGATTGTACCAAACTCAATATTTTTCGTGGTGGGCACATTATTTCGCAATTGCGTACCATTATTTTCCAAAGTAAAAGTATCTTAAAAACACAGACGGCATTAAAATAAAGCCGCGCGCAATGCGTTGTACAATTAATCGTTAATCGAAGGTTTTATCGGAATTTAAACGAATTTCACCATGGGTAACGCAATTTTCCAAGCAATTTGATAGTACGACATCCGCGGTGCATTGAATACGGCCCTCTGCTAGAGAATTAAACCGTAAATTCCGATTTACGTTACGCAGGATTTTCCCGCGGGCTCACGAAGACCTTTCATTGGGCCATTTTATTGTAAAGTTGGTACCCGTCTCAAGGCGACGTTCAGGACTTGTCTGCTTTATCTGCGCTTTCACTTCGACGACCACCAGAGAGCAAAACGCTTTAACTGTATGAAGACACCCGACTTTCCCTCGATACGAGTCGTTTAACAGACGAGAATGGGTCGAGTGTTACGTGGAATTTAGTTAGGTGATAAGTGAACGTTTCGCGTTTCCCGCGAATCGTGAACGAATGTCGTTCAAATTATAATTCACCGCGACGTACCATTTTATCATATACATATACAGTGACTCGCATTAATATTCGGATAAAATTGCAATTCAATATCATTTAAATTATGCCATAAATATTTTTGGTGTCATTCAAAATAAAGGAGATATTTAGGTGGCCTGCTTTAGCTGAGACATCTTGTATATTGAAAGGCCCACATAAAAAAGTTGTAAAATGCAACTTTTATTATTTTTTCTACAATTCCGATCAATTGCAGTTTTTGAAAAAATTCCTTTTCACATCCTGTAGTAAACTAATTGCTCTAGCTTCCCAAAAAAGTTCAAATCGTATAGTACAATATTAAAAATTGATCATTTTTAAAAGAATATATCGACCTGAAAATAAACATTATGAAATCAATTATTATTATTTAATATTTGTTTAATCCTCAATCGTTTCCGAAAAATAATTGCACAGAAGAATCTCAGTTAATATTCATTCATTTTTATCCACAATCGTATATTTCGAACAAATACATGAAATTGTCAACAGTAAGGAAACAATAAATTTTGCAATATTTGAAACAGAAAGTAAGCGAATTTTGGTCCGAAGAATCGCACTTATAATTAGGCAAGAATAGGCAATAAATCAATTTACCGATTAATAAAAAAATTTGTTTACCGCAGAAAAAAATCTGCAGTCCATCAATAAATTCCATTGGTGGTACATTCCATCGATTCCAATATTCCGTATTTCCAACAAAACGCATTTATAAACAGGTCCGTTAAAATCGTTGTCATAGAAAGGACTGTTTATGTACCTCGATTTCTTTAAAAGAATATTTATCAAAAATGGTTTCTAATCGAACGCTTATTTGGTAAGTTATTTAATATGCAACCGCATCTGCTGCATTGACTACGAAAATAAGGGACCGCAATGTTCGTATATTAAGCGATATTGTCACGGGGCTGTATTCACGTAATACAACCTACATTGATCGAGAAGTGTGTGTTGTGTACCGTTGAAAAATATTCCCAGTGCTTTTCATTCGAAGGATTTATGGCCGCTACTATGCTACCCATTTCATGTATGTATGTATGTACTATGAACATGTGAAACGAAATGGTCGATAAGTATATTAAACTCCTATATTAAACTGCATCCTTATTGCCTTATTCGCACGCTCTGGAAGTAATGCAATCTATCCGATAACGTAATGAATTTAAACAATTTAGACGATCCGGAAATCTTGTAATATACTGTGTAATGTTATGTCTTCCGTGAAAAATTCGAATATATTCGACGATTCTCTTTTTGTTTGCTTCTGAAAAATGGCAACCAATTTTTCACGTTTTCCACTTCTAACGGCGCGGCTCATTGTGTTATACCAATTTCCATAATTCAATTTAACGTTCAGTTGGCGATTCTCAGTGACTTAAACAGAACACAATTTGTAATTTGCACGATAAATCTTCGAAATGAATTGGAATCGATTTAAATAAGGTTAGAGAGAGAGTTTGCAGATATTACAAATATTTCCAATTGTTCAGCGATCTGGAATTGGAAGCTCATGCTAATTCTCAAAGATTCTGAGGTGCTGTTAAATCTTACAATCTGGAGACCACTAAGTACTTCCAGATCTGTCAGGATCCCCGAAATGCTCCAACCCATCCGGGAAATCCATAATCCATCGACCTCATTAAACTTCCTAGACCCGCAGGACTCTCAAATCTTCTGAGGCCTGGAAACTACCCAGTCTCTTCTACATACCGAAATCTCGCAAACCGACCTGTTCCGACAATCCTTATGAGACCTTAGAAATCATTCAATCATTTACAGTGACACGTGTATTTCCAAGTGCTTTCAACTGTCCGCATCGCAAAGCATCTGACATTATCGATACTTAGAACATCTTTCAACCTTCTTTGAAAACTTCTGACACGTTTAAGATCTTCGAATCTTCTGAGGTTTTGAGCACTTTTAAAGCTACCATCTCTTTCGATAGCAACGCTCGGGTTCATTTTGTTCTTGCTCTTCGAAAACACTATCCAGAAAAGTTCCCGGCGATTAATTTCAATTGAACTCTGCTTAAGATCAACGAACCTGGATGATGTGCCCTTAAAGATCTGTTCAAGAAAATTGATGAACCTAGCCTAAATGCTTCTAAGCAGTGCAACTTGTATACTGCGGATCTTTGTGCAAAATAAAAATGTTCTGCATTGATTGTGGAAAGAAGGAATAAAATAAACATTGATTTAATCCCTTAATGAGTGTGTTACATTAAAAACAACATTACAATATTCTTAAATTTCACCCAGCCAATTTCTTCATAAATGCATAAAGATCTGCAATCTAGTAATCAGCATAATCTTGGTTTGTGTTTCTCCGAGACATGTAACACTGTTTCATAGAAAACCGACGTTCCTTTCACCGCGTTTCAATCTCACACCTGATGGGTGCACTAAACTACAACCCACTCCACGCTTAATCATGCGTGTAAGGTCAAGTTGAATATTGGCTTTGTCACCGTTCTAGGGTTAACGAAAAAAAGAATATGGCTCGGGGCAATATCGATCCGGCAAGCGCGCTGCGTGCTGAACAAAAATCTAGAATGTACGGGGTGTTTTAATATCTCAAGTCTTACTGTCAATATGTAAACAAGAACTTTATACATGTTAGTAAACTGTGCCAGTACTGCAATTTGTGGGAAAATCAAAGACACAACAGCGGCAGACTTGAAGAAAACGATGAGTCTAATATACATGTTAGTAAACAAGAACATTAGAAACAGAGGAACAAAAAACTTCCTTCTGGAATACACTTTTTCTTCATTTCCTTATAGCGTGTGTGATAGTTTTGTCGGTGGGGGGGGGGGGGAGGATGTATTATAGACGCGACATTGAACAACAAGTTTTTTCATTTCCGTCCACGTTCGCCGCACTGTGCGTCGCGTCGGTGCAAACAGAAGCATCGCGGTATCAACAGCCAACAGGAGAAGAGGAGCAGTAGCAGCATCGAACATAAGAAAGCGCTCTCGCGAAAGAAACGGGACGGCAACTTCGACAGTTGACGAAGAGCCGGTTGTATCTCGAGGAAGAGGAGACGGCAAAAGGATTCTATTGCTCGAATCCACTGTTCCAGTCTCTCCACGCCGTTGGATGCCGTCCGGGTTATCACGCTTCATAAATCTTCCGGAGGCGTGGAACCGATGCGAGAGGCCCCGAGTGCCAGAGACTGTTCTCCGCGTAACTCCGCACTGCTCTGCACCGTGGCGGTGTGCTGTGGCCTCGAAGTTCAGCTGATTTCCAACGAACTCACGGGTGACACGAATAACTTCCGGAATAGAGGAAACCCTCCGTACCCGGGAGTTATCTGGAGCTGTAAATCCGTGTCGTTACGACGATATCGAGTCGCGCGGCCGACGAGATTGCGAAAATATAAAGAGGAAAATAGGAGAACGCGAAGAAGGATGTGTAGCTGCCAACTATACGGATGGGTTCCACGCAATTTGCAGACCCGGAATATATATTGCCGACGAGTATTATCGGTAACGAGACCGACGAGCACGCGGGAGTTTCGTCCGTGTGCGTAACACGCTCGGATTCCCGGCAGCTCTTCTATGCGAAATTTTCATCCTGATCGTAACGCGGAGCGCCCGACGAGCCACGATGATCCCCTACACCCCCAAAGAGATCACCTCCTGCACTCCTCAGTTGCAACGATCGAACCAACCCCCCGCCACATGCAATTTATACCCGGCCCGAAAATGGATACGCGTATCGCGCATCGCCCGGTAATGAGAGTTACCAAATCGAACTTCGGCTGCGTCGGATTGATCAACATCATAACCTTTGACAGATCACTGGGACTACTCGATTTTCTCATTCGGAACTTCTGCAAACACCGGACACCGATTTTTATTACAGTACGTGCTTAAACGAGGTGATTACCAAAGTGATAATTACCTCAGATCTCATGGTCTCAGAGATTTACATCGACTACAATCACTAGACTGAGGATCTTTATGCATTTATGACTCCTGAAAATTTTTGAAAAATGGTAGAATGTAAAATTTGAGAGTTTAGTACGATTTTTACATATTTCAAATCAACAAAGGCTACTGCCATTGAAAACAATATTTTATTTTATTTTACATCCTTAAACACTTCTGCCAACACCGGACACCGATTTTTATTACAGTACGTGCTGAAACGAGGTGATTACCAAAGTGATAATTACCTCAGTTCTCATGGTCTCAGAGACTTTCATCGACTGTAATCACTAGACTGCTGATATTGATGTATTTATGACTTCTGAAAATTTTCGAAAAATGGTAGAATGTAAAATTTGAGAGTTTAGTACGATTTTTACATATTTCAAATCAGCAGAGGCTACTGGCATTGAAAACAATATTTTATGTGAATTCACACCCTTAAAATTCGTCTATAAAAATTTAAAATTGCGTAAACATCCGCAGTCTAGTAACACTTGGAGGCAGATGGAGATAATTTAAACGACACCGATTTTTATTTAATACAATAATTAATTATCTGAGTTCTCATGGTCTCAGGGACTTACATCGACTGCCTTGACAGCCTGCCATATGTTCCCGCGAACGTTACCAATTTCTGTAACGTGGCTGTAACAAGTGTGGTGTTTTGTGTTTCATCGTTACTAATTGTAAGACGTATTCGCGAAAATGGGAGTGTCCACTTGATCCGATGGAGGAACAGAATATTCTGAAACATTTGTAAGTATCTATACTTGACATTAGTATTTTATAATGGAGAATTAATATTCGTACGTGTAAAACAATAGATATAAGGTATTCTTTCACATTTTGCAACTTCAAATTTATGATTCGAATGGGCAAATTTTTTCGTTTAGCTTGAGGCAAGCACACGAGCATGTGTTTTCTCTCATCGACACGATCGGGTGAACTGTAGTATAGCTTTTGTCTACTAACAACTTACATCTCAATAACCATTTGTTTGCGACACATGGCTTCTTTCAAACTTTCTCTCGTCTGGAGGAGTGGAAGGTGTTGATGTAAAAAAGACTTCAACAACAATTTTGCGGCAAAATTCTCTTACAAATGTCCACCGATCCAGAGGTGTAGATTCACCCCTACGCAAAAAGCAGTGGACATGTTAAAAATATTTAAGGACATCCGTCCACTAGTTTCAGCTTGATAAGATAATTAAAAGAAGAATACAATTTTTATGTGGCTCCTGTTTTCTTGCAATCAATGCGAACATGTTTTATTTTGTATAAAGATCCGCAGTCTAGTATGTAATCACACTTGGGGAGGCAGATAAGGAAGATTTAAACGGTGACACTTGATTTTCTGATACGGAACTTCTCCAAATGCCGTACATAGATTTTTATTACAATCCGTGTTTGAATTAGTTCATTACCAAAGTTCTAGTGTTAATTATCCGAGTTCTCATGGTCTCAGAACGTGCATTGACTGGCTCGAGAGCCCGCCATATGTTCTCGCGAACGTTACCAATTTCTGTAATCACACTTGGAGGCAGATGGGGATGATTTAAACGGCGTTACTTCCCCTTTAAACGCGGCGGCCCCGGTGTTTCGTAAAAACGTAAGTCCCCACTTAGAAGCATATAGGCTTTCCATGTTTTTGCGGCGGTGCAACATTTATAACATCTATAAATCGCGACGCGGGCAATCGTGCGAGTCAGAGCTTGACCAGCTGTTTCACGTAACGATAAAAATTTTACCCCATCGTCTAGATTGAAGCTCGCTACGAGGGCGAATTCCGTGATATCGCATGGAGGCGAACGTTAGCTTCATCGCGTAAAAAGGCTGCGGCACATGGCGGCGGGTCTTTCGCCGGTTGTATCACTGCCAAACTCAACAGAGCAACGTAGCCAATCATGCCTTCCAACTATTTACTAGTTGATCCCGGATTTTTATGATTAGATCCGAAAGACGATGCACTAAAATTTTCATGAAAGTTTTACGCGCCGGTTCGAATTCCTAACCCTTGGCGAACGATCGTTAATAATATGAAATGCCTCCGAGTCGTTGACAGTTATAATCGTAGTAAAAGTTTAAACTGATTGGACCATCATTTTTCTACGAAAAGACGATCGGAAATGTTGAACTTTGTAAATGTTCATGTTTTTTTATGCATTCGAGAAAGTAATATTTCAATCATCAACTCGACTCGGTTTGTTAATTAATAGTAATTGATTGAATAATACAGTGTCCGTAAATGGTAATTGGACACAACGTCGATTGAAAAAGTTCAATTTAGGAACGAACTATTTGAAATTTCACCAATTTAATTAATCGAATGTTCAATTGACATCTAATCAATTTTTTAAATTATCGAAATAGATTGGTTTCTACGTGGACCATTAATTTGTACCACTATTTACATCATCGGAATCTCAGTGTACTTAACCGTTGCAAACCATGGGTGTAGCAAAATCGAAAAATCGCGCCGCGCACCTGTGCGGTCTGGAAGCACACAGTTCGAATACTGCGCCACAGGTGATCGAACCGCGGCCAATCTATGATCAAACCACTCGTGACACAACCGTCACAAGCTTCATTCAGCAAACTGACCACAGATCGACAGTTGGGTTCGCCAAAGAAGCCAACGATCGTAAAAACCGATATAATCGAGAAGTGAATAATATTTCACCGAATAAATCTGAGTCGTAGAAATGGACTATACAAAATCGATAATGCCTTTTGGCTGAATGAAAAATCAATCGTACAGTCCTATCAACACGTTTAAATTTCTATCAATAAAATTTAAACAAGATCTTAACATTATATTAGCTCAGTTACCTTCTTCCTTGTGCACGAAATTGAATAATAAAATGTATTTTACATTAAATTACTTCTTACACGCTAACGATATGCTTAATTTGACTCACTCGTTACTTGAAAATGCAAGCCAGAAATAGAAGGGCGATTATTATAGCGCATTGGGTCAGCAGGAATGATAAAAAGCCTGAGCAAAGGGACGAGCAGAAAAATCACGACTCTTGACATACTAAAGACCACGAGCTGTTAACCTACTCCTCTCACCCTTCAAAATCCTATTCCGAAAAGCGTCGGCAGGAGAGAATCCATTGGACTTCGCCAAAGTTCCCAGTAACCCAGATCCTTCAGGTGCCCCGCGGCCTACTGGACTTTGCCGAAATCTGCAAGCCAACATCAGCTTCATCAAGGTCTAACAATAACTGCGTTCACCTTGGCTGGGAACAACAAATCTATTAGAGACACGGTCTCTTCGTTCCTGTTTGCTTCTTCATAGAAATCACGTTCGAGAAGAAATCGTGGATCGCCAAAGCATGCAGTTTCGTCATTCCCAATCTATCTTACTCAATTTTGACATACAGTTACTCGAATTAATATTCGGACGCTCTAAAAAAGCCGATCATTTTTAACCGACTTCGAAAAAGGTAGAGGAAAAATACTAAAAGTTGCATTTTACAACTTTTTTATATGGGCCTATATTGAAAATTTAAAAAATATGTTTTGTAGATCTGTGTGAATTAAACATATTCTGAAAATTTCGTCAAAATCGGTCGACGTTGCAATGAGCTATAAACGTTCAAAGATCTATGTATATCTAAGAAAAATTCTTACATCTTTCAATGCCTGTCGTTTTTTCCCGCATCAACCGATTTCGATGAAACTTTCACAGTGCATATAATTGATACAGACCTACAAAACGTACTTTTTAAATTTTCAATATAGGCCAACATAAAAAAGTTGTAAAATGCAACTTTTAGTATCATTTCTATAATTCCGATAAATTGCTATTTTTAAAGGAAATTTGTTTCATATCCTGTAGTAAACTAATTGCTCCAGCTTCCAAAAATAGTTCAAATCGTATAGTACAATATTAAAAAAGTTATCGTCTTTTTTAGAGCGTCCGAATATTAATTCGAGTAACTGTATATACACATAGTGATTTGGATTTTGGCCTGGGGGAACTCCAATTGCTACCGTAACTGTTATACACCTTTACATTATAAGATACATGAATGATATTACATTCAAATATGATTGGTTCGTACGATGTGTGTTATCGACAGACGTACCACAAGTTTGGTGGTAGTAAAACGTGATTGGCTCTCCGTAACCAGAATTGAACGAACTCCTGGTGCGGGACCAACTATTTTTGTTTGTAATCTCTCGAATTCCAATGCAACGATACATTAATGACTCGCTTCCTCTCTGATGCTGACATTCACAGCGTAACTTGTGTAATAGCGGAATTATTAGTTCACGCGGTTCCGTCGACTCCTGGTACCCTAGCTAAATCAATTTCCAAATAAATAATTCATACAGGTTCGGATAAGTTTGAATCCAGTTCGAAAATCCTTTTCGGAAGGTACCATTTATTATTCAATAGAGATTCAGGTAGAAAATTTTGATTTTGCTGAAAGATCTACAATCTAATGGTTAGTGTTTAGGTTGTCTGTTTGAACAGACATATCTCACACTTGTAATAGTGCAATGGGATTGTCTCTCCTATTAATCCTAACGGCTTTTGCGCGAAATTAGTGCGGCCAGCTACCGTTGCGTTGGCTCTAATCAGATAAGCGTGGGCAATCAGCCCGTGCCATTACCTTATTAATAAAAAGGTGAAGGTCGCGTTTGTTCACTTTAAACGTAATTCAAGACATGCGTTTCGTAAATCTAAGTGCATACTTCTCAATTCGACCAATTGCAATTTCTGAATAATTTTTTCTACACAATCTGTAATGAACTGATCCCTCCAATTCTTTCATTTATATCAAAGTAGCCTAAGTTTCCCGAATTTTTAAAAAGTTATTTCTTCTTAAATGTTGTGCTAATTAAGACATGCCTTTTGTAAATCTGAAAAATTTGCATACTTCTCAATTTGACCAATTGCAATGTCTGAATAATTTCTTCTACACAATGTGTAATGAAAAAGATCCCTCCAATTCTTTCATTTATATCAAAGTAGCCTAAGTTTGTCGAATTTTTAAAAAGTTATTTCTTCTTAAATGTTGTGCTAATTAAGACATGCCTTTTGTAAATCTGAAAAATTTGCATACTTCTCAATTCGACCAATTGCAATGTCTGAATAATTTTTTCTGCACAATGTGTAATGAACTGATCCCTCCAATTCTTTCATTTATATCAAAGTAGCCCAAGTTTCCCGAATT
Source organism: Lasioglossum baleicum (assembly GCF_051020765.1). Taxonomy (NCBI): domain Eukaryota; kingdom Metazoa; phylum Arthropoda; class Insecta; order Hymenoptera; family Halictidae; genus Lasioglossum; species Lasioglossum baleicum. The sequence goes on along the minus strand of NC_134933.1, from coordinate 12,726,879 downwards.
TTTAAAAAGTTATTTCTTCTTAGATGTTGTGCTAATTAAGACATGCCTTTTGTAAATCTGAAAAATTTGCATACTTCTCAATTCGACCAATTGCAATGTCTGAATAATTTCTTCTACAAAATGTGTAATAAAAGATCCCTCCAATTCTTTCATTTATTTCAAAGTAGCCTATGTTTGTCGAATTTTTAAAAAGTTATTTCTTCTTAAATATTGTGCTAATTGTCCACTACTGCACATCTGGAAAATTTTATCGATATGGATTCATGAATTAATATAATGAAATTTTTATTCAGTTGAGGTTCATCAATGTACCGGTCGTCAATGTTTTTCCGATATCCCCGTAAGCGCAGCTTTGAACTTATCAGGCAAACGGTAGTTACTGTTGGAGCACTATACCTACGACAATGACACTTCGTCACTGGCGAAGCGTCAGTGAATCGCAACCGCGTGCACCGATGATCCCACGTTTCCCAACGGAATTTCCACGGGCAAGATCCCGCGTTGTTCGTGGATCAGCAACGCGCTGAACGTAAATATATGTCCAAGCCACTAAGATTAACCGCGTTCGGACAATTTCCGCACACGTGCCACACCACACTTGGCCGAGTTTAATGCACGCTTTAGATTACCCGGCCACGACTATATCACTCGCCCCTGTGAAGCCAACGCTGGACACTCCTGACGGTTCAGGATAATGAAAACAAACATTCGCGTCCATTTTGGCGCTCTTCCATCGCGCCCGCCGACTTGCGAACCACGGTTTAGCAAAACAATCCTCGTCGAAGCAACCTCGATAGCTCTACGACTATTTCGCCTCTAGTCGCTCACTCATGCAGAAAATACCAGTTTCGTCAGTAAATAATATCAGATTATTAATTATCAATAGTATAAAAATATTCTTGGCCACATACATTTCGATCTATTTTGATAAAATGATGTTCGATATAATTATATATCGAAGAAAAATTTCAAAAATATGAACTGATTTTACGCAGGAACGTTTATCACTATACTGCGGATGTTTATGCAATTTTCAATTTTTATAGACGAATTTTAAGAAAGTGAAATAAAATAGAATGTTATTTCCAGTAGTAGTAACCTCTACAGAACTGAAGTAAGTAAAAATTGTACTAAATTCTATTGAATTTTATATTCTATACCCTGTTTTGAAAATTTTCAGATGCTATAAATACATAAAGATCCGCAGTGTGTTTATTACACACGTTTATCGACATAGTTATGCAAACTTCAAACACGCCTTTAAATTGCATATACCTCGCGGAATGACGTAGGCTGGTGCGTTAAGAAAGTAACGCTAAATCCGTCTTATACCGTAGCTTCAGGCCACAGTAGCGTTTCACAGCATAGCTAATCTGAAAAAGACAAACATCGTACGAAGCAGCAATACCGCGAGACCACTTAATTAGCAGCTACGTTCGCAGGTTTCTTCCGTTTGTGCAGCGCCCGGTTGGCAAAAAGGGCAGGTCAGAGAGCGGAATTTATAATTCAATGACTTCGTAATTCCGCGTGGAACAACTAAAAGCACTTCGACCGCATAATAGTTTCATAATTGGTGCCGGGCAGCGTTGGAATTTTTAATCGAGTTCCACAATTCGGTCGGCAACTCGAACGCCCTTGTTAATTCCGTCGAACCGTGGGTATCGAGGATTGTCGGCGCGCACGACTCGCGATAGTAATCGAAACGAGGAAGGTCGAATGATTCGAGGCAAGTGTTTCGGCAAGAGCAGAGTAGCGCTTCTTCGAGGAGGACAACAACGTTGCAAGATGTTCCCGAAATATACCGAGTAATCTCCAATTTAATCCCCATTATTTTTCCGATATTTCTGAGAGTCTGACAAAATGCTATTTTCAACAAGAACCAATCACTATTCAATGGTCTGCAAATTGCAACATGTGTGGGCGATTTCAAGATGAATTCAATGATCTACTATACTACGACCTTGAGGTGATCTTGGACCAAGAAGTCTCAGTTTCAAATATTCATTAAGGCTCCTCTGACTGACTGTATAAGTTTCGACAAAATCTCGTAAAAAACGACACACAATTGTTTATTTGAACGTCTTGTTAGAACTTGATTCTCGAGTCACAAAATATTTGACTTGGCAATCTCCCGGGAAATGATAGAGCGCGGCAAGAAGCGGCTAGAAATACGCAATTTAACACTTGTCTGAACAGGCTCGTGCGCCGGATGACTTGCAAAGCTTCAAAACGCCAGCGGGGTTACAAATTTAATCACTCATCTGTGCCGCGCTCGCGGAAGTACTAATTCATTGGTTAATCGTACCGGCGAACCTATGCACGACCGAACGAGAAATTTTGCTCTGATTGGCCATTAATAATTCGCGGTCGTTGAATCCGTGTGCCGGGATCTGCAAAGAATCGTTTCCAAGTGGAAAAAACCTCGAGCATTCCAACAATCCTTTCCATGGCTCTGGACTCGCGCTTAATTAAATCATGTAAAACGTTGCACGGGAACATTTTCTTTGTGGTGGATACATTTTATGCACCGTTTCATCCCTCTTTTCGCGATAGGAGCGAAATAATTTTCAGCGTCTCGGCGAAAAACGCTTGCATATTGGACGTAACGTCTTATTGATGGCTGAAGCAGCGCGAGTCCTTTTTGTTTCATCACAGAACAGCCCAGGCCCCGTTAAAGTGCTCGCCCTAATGGTCCCAGCACGTGCGAGCACGTCCGCATTTTTGACTATCAATCATCGTCGCACGATTTTCTTCGAAGTCCTCCGCTAACCGATCCAAACCTTCAATATGTTGCGATCGATGAAGGGTTAGGCTCTCTATTATCGCTGGAAACTGCCAAAGACCGTATTATTCATTTCCCTACAGCAGCGCCGTGTAAATTACTGCATTCGACATTTCCGTTGTACTCACGTTTCCATACCTACCATTGTCGTTATTTATTTATTACGCGAACACATTAGTGCGCATATACAATGCCAGCAGCTCTTGGGACCGTAACAAAATTTTAATCTACGTTATCGCGAGACTGATACAAATGATGTGTAGTCTCCGCATTTTTAAACAAACTCAAATTGCAAAGGAGATCGATAAAGTTAATAGATAATATATATCACTGGTTCGTTCACATTTCCGAAATTGTTAATGATTTAAAATTTCAACGTACTTACTAATGAAATTCAAAATAATAATCACGTTGTTTGGTAAAATATCGTTAACGTTATTTCCAGTCTTTATATAATAATTTGCCGTATAAAATTCAGCTGCCATGAATGTACAGAAATGTTAATTATCGAATCACGCAGTATTGTTTATTCACGTGCTTACGCTTCTCTGTAAAATTGTAATTTTCAAATATGTCGAATCAGTACTCGTGCACCGTAGATACAGCGAAATTAATATTAACTGTTCATTAATTTTGTAAAAATGTACGCGATTATAACGTTCTTGTATTTCTCGGTTACAATTCTGTGATTCTACAATTTTATATTCAAAATTTAAATTTGCACATCAATAAAAAGAAACATGATATGCACATCAATAAAATCCACAGTGTAGTTGTTCGGTACGTTCATCAGCGAGGTCGTCGCTGTTCTAAATAATTATGAAAAACTGTTCTGATTACTCGTGATAAATCTCGAAGGGCTCAAAGACGCAGGGCAATAATACGGGCACCGAGGGGGCGCGAAATGGCGGCGGAGTCCGCGAAGAATTTACCGCTGCCGAACAAACCGCTCCGGCGTGGTGCGATTTAAGGACTTGTAAATTCTGGGCAGGAGCATAGATCGCGGTGGGCTAACCACTTCAGCGGGTAAACTTTCCAGTTTAAGATCCTTACTCTCGGCCCAATCTTCCCTCTGGGCTGGTAAAACGCGTCGAAGAAGGGGAATATGAAATTCCCGCGGCCGGGCTTTACGGCTTCTTCTCCATCGTCATGTCCCGCTTCAACTTTTATTTCGCTCTCTATCGCCGTGCTCTCATTTCGCTCGAATATACACAATCTGTTGTCTATGGGACAAGAAAAGAAAAACTTTCCTGTCGGCGCTACTGGACTTCGCAGATGTGTTTCGAGACGATTGTTACAGCTGGAGAGAAGGTTTATGAATTTGTTGCTTCAATCTGCAAATCCGTGCTAGCTTCAACCACCAAACAAATTTTGCAATGTTTTTCATTTCAGTTTGCAGTATTTTTGTTGAAAAAACGTGTCGTCAGTTTCCCAACAGCTATACCATGCGAAAAGTTCGTGCAGACATTTCAATTAAGCTTTAAAATATTCATTTAACACTAAACCTACCATCGCCGGTCAATATCACCGGTTCCAGATATTTTATTGATTTTTTTATTATATATGAAAATGATTTCATAAGAAATTATTGAATAGATATCTTTAGTGGAGCACATATTACAATAGGAGCTGCACAGAGTCCAAAGAAAATCAGTCTTGTCATTTTTATAAGGGAACATGTACCAGTTACTTTTAAGGCTCGGAAGGTTTAGTGTTAAATATTGACGTTTTTTAGAAATCACAAATTTATTGTTTTTGATCGAAAGAAAGTAAGAGTTTCGCAACCCACTAGCATGATTAACTTTTATGGGCAAACAATAATTTACCCCTTCCATTCCAAGAACTTGCAGATAGAGTTCTTTCGATCTGAGCTCATTTTATTTGGATTTGTTCCTTTTTCTTTAAGAAATCAATATCACTTACTTGGGTGAGTGTATATCGAGTTTGAAACTCTTGTGCGTTAATAATTAAAACTGGAACGTAATACTTTTCTTGGATGGTGTATGTGTCCCCGCAAAGTTAAATAAGGTTGAACCCTCTCCATCTTTGTCAGTGTGTTACGTTATCGACTCTCGGAGGCCAAAATTAAAACAAAATTAATAATGAGAGTGGCAGACACTTGGCATGTTTACTCGAGTAATTATATTAATTGTGTTTTCGCAACTTCCGACAGTGCTAGTCTGTCTTCCGGAGTTTTGATCGTTTCCTTTTTAAAATTACATCGCCGATGGGTTTGATTTAAAATGAATTCCTCCGCAGGGGAGGAAGACTGTTCCCCGTCGTGTCAAACAAATTTCCCGACGATCGTCCGTGCGCCACGATGCGAGCAAAGTGTCTTAAGCGTCTCGCAAAGTGTCTTGTCGGAAAAATTGCACGATAATGGCGTAATTTCTCCGGGGATAGGGCTTTGCGAAGACGCGCGCGAGCTATGTATGGATCTCAATTTTCCGCGGCAGTAAAGACGGGGACGAGCGGCCGCGTCAAATTAACGAGAAATTCGACTTAAAATGGTCGGCCATTTGTCGGACAATGTTGCGAAATTTTGTCCGTTCGTTCGAGTGGGACCAGCAAGTTTCGGCAGTCCTCAATGGCGGAGTTTTATAAATTATTTATTAATTTTAAGTAAAGTACATACATTCGATTATCTGCGAAATGTTGAAATTTTTGAATTTGTGTGTATATAAAATATATATTATATTTATGAGAAGGTTTCCGGCGTATTGTACAAAACATAAAATAAAGCACTATTTTCGCCCGAGTGTAAATTTTCCCGAAAATAAACGTAGAACGCCGGACAATTTATATTATTTACAGCTAAAATAGAACTTTTTGAGCACATTATACAGAGATTGTGTGCTACTTTTCCCTCGTGAATCGCGCGCAGTGGCCGTATACAAAATTATCGCGTGATGCTGAACCGTGGAAAATGTTAGGAAATGCTGTCAAACAGAGCCAAAGAAAAACGTGTCGAATTTACCGAGTGTAAGGCGGCTAATTCTCGAATAGCCAGCGAAAGAAAGTCTTCTGTTTTAATTAAATTCTGTTGGTATTCAGGTGCTAGCTCCGTTTCTCTTGACATAATACATTTTCCTGCATGTGGCAAGCGGAGCATACTTGCCCAACATCCGGCTACATTCAAGGTGCTATTTTGTTTTATAGACCTCTTCATTATTCTTCTGTTAGTATTATACTTTGAATATTTTCTACAGTTTCAATGCATGTGGCGGCACTTACACGCGTGACCATAATTATGAATTTAACTTCGCACCATTATAAATCAGTGCAACGTGATAAAAGTGAGAAATTAAATTTTCTACATTTTTACAATTATTGGATAGCGATGCAAACTTGCGTGTCCTATTTCTCAGTTTAAAACGAATTCCACCGGCTGCATTCGCAACCATTAATTTGCATTCAGATAAAACATAAAGGTTCGGGAGGAAAATTTATTTATTCAGGAAAAGTCGAAAAATGTTAAGTGTACTGGATTATGTCCGGAGCTAACGGGATATTTGTCACTCCGAATTTATCGCGCATAAGAATTACAGCCATGAATGCATCGGCAGTTCGTTAGAGATCGCTCAATGGAGACTGTATTATTTGCTGGCAACAATTGCGCAGATATTTTATTGCTGGAATAATTATGTAAAGGGAACTAAACTGTGAAACAATTAATGCGCGCGTTTGCAAACAAACGTCTCTTGCGCTACGAGTAGCATATCTATGTTCGCGGGGACGTGAATTTATTAGTTAATTACGGGGGCGCAGTGTTCATCGAATTCCGTTCCGTCGTAAATGCGCGTTATTCATTGTTGTTTAATTCGAGAAGTACCGGCGCGGTTGTTGCACTTTTCCGCGTTTTCCCTGCGGACGGAATTACGCGTTCTCCTCGCCGACATTTTTAATAACGTATTTGTATGTAAAACAATTTCGATGGAATTTCTCCGCGAATTTGCCGTTTTCGAAGCATTAAAATGGAAATTGTTGGCTGCGCGACTTCGGTTACGGACGCTATCGAAAAGATCCGCCATGCATCGGCACAGAATTCGCTCGTCTCTAATTTCCACAATTTTTTCCTGCGGAATTTCGACGCACGGAGCCTCGCGAATAAAATTTCAAGCAACCAGCATCGTTCAACTTTGTTTTGCAAGTCAACGAGGTGGGGCCGGTGTAAAAGTAGCGGCCGAAAATGGTGCGGAAAACTGTATCGATTACACGAAGTTTCCTCTTTGAATCCATCACGCCTTCCATTTTACAATAAAAACAATAATTGCTTCTATAGAGAATTTTATTCATCTTTGTTTCGCTACAATAGTTATTTTCACAGCAATTTTATTTTTCTGTATACTTTTATACAGGGTGTCGGCAAAATCGAGTTTGAAAATGCAGCGTCTGACCATCACCGACCGATTCTACTTCCTGCATATATCAGATGATTGCATAACTTCGTGCCCGATTTTCATATAAAAAATATTACACAGTCACCATTCCTTTTTACAATTAGAAAATTGATAAATATATATAATTGATTAATAAAGCTGTATTCTTTAAAATTTAACCATTGAATTTTATTTTCAAATAATCGGGCATGAACTTATGCAATCATCTAATAAATTCTAGTACTATAGCACGCGTCCCCGACATATAAAATATTTATAAGTTTATTTAGACTTATAAATGCTACCAAATTGGCTTTCGTTTTCCCTTGAGAAAATAAAATGACTTCCCGAACGAGCTAACATTTAAATATTGTTGTAGTAGTTTCTCTTTCTTTATTCGAGAAATGTTTCCGTTTTTCGTTCGAGATTTTCATTCCGTTGGTCCCTCGTTTGAAATCTTAAAAATAGGTACACGTGTCTCGCAGTCCCCCACGTTATATCAGTAGGGATCGAAACGAATTTACCGTGGATTCAAGACCAAATGGAAAATCGTTCCATTCTCAGTGTCGCGCGTCGCGCGCAAACGAATACGACGGATTTATAGGCGTCGATTGTGTCGAACGAGGCTATTGGACCACAGTTCGTCAGAAGACGATTCAGTTTATTTTTCCGTTCAATGACTCAATCTGACGGGGTTCCTTTGCCCTGGAATAATGTTGCTCCAGCCAGGGCTCGGCTAATCTCACTTTAGCACGGGACGCTGTTCAATCAGATAACGAATCAAATTCGATCGAGAGTTCGTCAAACTTAGGATACGTTCTTAGAACAAGAATTCGAAAATTCGAAAAATCCGTCTGAAACTTCTAGAAGAATACTTGTCAATTTTAAATTTTATATGTGATTTTCTTCTTGGATTAAAACGAGACGCGATTTTTTAAAGCCGTAACAGTAATTACTGGAATATGAGAATCAAGTTCTAAATTGGTGTTGCATTTAGAAAAATTATACGAGTCGAGCATTTTAAATTTGATTTTTAAAAACGTTAATTTCTTCTTCCATTAAAAGGAGACGCGAATTTTTAAAACTACAGGCAGCTGGAACGAAATTACTTGGATTTGAAAATAAAATTGAAAACCAATGGTTTAATAAATTATGTACGATTTTCGGACAGCTACAATTACAGCAATTCCACAGTTTTTGCAGGCTGAATGAATTCTACACTCATCAGATAAAGTGTTTTACTGGCAAATGAAAATCACATTATACCGTTTTGTTACGAGAACGTCGACGCGCGTAAAACCATATTCCGATATTTCGCGTGCTATTTAAATTTCTGTAAGTGGTCTTTTAAATTCAGTAAACGTACCAGTAGATACGTAACGCGTATCGACGTGAATATAGATCGCCGGATAGCGGAAGGTACGTTGATGTGTTGGGAGGCAGTTAAATGTGGCAAAAGAGGCGCTTAAAAATGCCGTTCTCGATCATCTCGAGAATTGTTAAATACTTAACAGTTTCCTTTTACATTTATTTTCTAGCGGTTTCAAGAAATATGGAAATTAAACAGGAAACATTTGCTGGTGACAAATGAAATTCGGATTAAAAATTACAATATAAAATAATATTAAAAACACAGATGTTTTTAATCTTCATAATGCCATTTTTTGGCTAGAACTATAAAAATACTGATCGCTGCAGTGGAAGGTTAACGATTCGTCCATGGCCTTCTCACTTCTCACCTTTTAATAAATTTTTAATTAAAAGAGAAAATGAATTTTGTAGAATTAATTAAAAACCGACGCTTGCCGTCTCATAGCTTTTGTGAAAAAGCAAAGACAGTATTCATATTTTATTAATTATGAAACGTCCAATTTAAAGGTTGAGCTCCTTCATGGAAATGAGTTTCGCAAACAACTTAATCCTATCACGAGTTCCGTAGTTACGAGCCCCGTCGATCGATTATCGCCAGCTCCCTTGGTATTTTTGCTAATTTGCGCGGCGGGAAGTCTAATCAGATTATGTTGTACCGTTCGCCCAGAATGTCATTCGAATCAGTTGCGTCTTATCTGTATTTTTTCTCGAGTTACCCTCGTCGAAGACCACTGTAGATTTCTCACTTATGTATTTAGGTCTTCAATCGCTAGAATAAGATTGAATATTCCATTTCCTCTGAATAATGAAGAAATGTACATCAAAGTGGAACGCGGAAGAGCTTTAAATTACGAAACACATTTAAAATACCAAATAACTCCCACAAACGTCTGCGCTCTCTACTTTTAATTCCTCTTCTTCCCCGGCCGTGGTTTATTCAATCGTTCCGGACTCATTAAAAATTACAATCAAGGACTGCAACGAAACGCAGAAAAAGCCGGACTAACGACCTTCTTAAAAACATCACGAACTTCCGAGTAAACCATACGCGGCTTAAGTCCGCGTTGGACAACCGCTGGAAGTCCCGTAAGACAACGAACAAAGTAGAACAAAGTTGGGGCCGTGAGCTTGCTGGAAAGTTTGATATGCAGATTAAATTCTAAGTCGCGGGTAATCCCATTCCAGTGGAAATAAAAATTGCAGAAAGTGCATCGGACTCCGTTGTTCCGCGATAGTCTCGGCGTGGTTACATCGGAACGTATGCGCGTACACTACTCCCGCATAAATCACCGGACATTTGGTTGTTACGGATGGAATGCAAATTGCAATTAGACCACGAGTTTATCAAGCTATCTCACTGCATTACTTTGTTCTTCCACGAGATTATTAACATACAATTTAAATTGCGTTGCCTCGGTGGATGATTAAATATACCATAATCTTTTATAATTATTCTCTGGTAAACAGTTTATCCATTTATAAAGAGTAGGATAAAGTGCCCAAATATGAACCACTTTTTGTTGATGTGATTTTTTGGTTATTTTAGAATGCTCTTTGTCGTCCAAAAAATTACCAGATGTAGATGCATTTCCTTCCTATAAGATTCTGGTGTCAAGTTTGTTCAAAAATGAATACTGCTTGAAAAAAATATTTTTTTTGTGGTGTGTCATTTGCAGGTTCCAGCGAAAGGGTTCTTAATATGGTACACCTTGAGTCCCTAATATGACACCTAGTGCCATATTCGGCATCCACACTGATAATACTAGCTACTGACAAAGAGAAAATGAATTTCAAACAATTCAAAATCACTTACCTTCCTCGAAAAAGATACAATCGGAAATCTAACCACAAAAATATTCAACACGTGGAGACACACAACTGGCAGAGGATCGATACTAAAATCTATAGAATGATGTGATTGCACTGCACACTGTTGAGTAAACATGGTAAACTATTCTTTGAGGATTTTCTCACTGGAGTGCGACTTCTCCTTTACAAGATATAAAGTAGTATCATAACAGGAGTCTATACTATATTTGGGCACTTTACCCTATAGTATTTTAAAAGTATATTTTAAATTCATATCGTGTACTCTTCATATTCAAAATTATGCACGAGGTCAATTTTGCCCATTTACATATACTTTTAGAATAGCTTGTACAAACAGTAAAAGTTTATTTATGGAAAATTTTTATATATTCAAAGTTCTAATATATATTCATAATAAAAAAGTTATTCGCTTTTAAAAGGTGTACGAATACTTTGTACATTCATTGCATGTGTGCACAGTGAATATAAATGTTTAAAGCATCTGAATATGTTGTCGCGTAGCGTAGAATTGCATCGATCGTTAACTTTTGTCGACAAGTCTGCATCGTGGTAGATTCGATACTCGAGCCCCGACGTTTTCGAGTCGTTCCGATGAAGACAGGACAATTGCGAGTACACGGACCATTGGGCCGCGGCGTACCCCGAAAAAAGCACGAAATCGAATGGAACGAGTAACGATAGCTCTCCACGTCCGAGTACCTGTCGTTCGTCGTTCTCCTTTATCCTGTTCACGGTTCTCCCAGTGCGATCCCTCAGCTACTACCACCCCTATCCCCAACTCGAGTACACGGGATGAGACCGCCACTATTTTTCAATGTTTTTAACCTTCGAACAGCCGTCCATTGAGTTATCGTACAGACGCGCCGGAATAAAAGCTGCTGCGCTATTCGGTCTCCAGCGAAATCGTCGAAACACTCGGACAAAGTTTCTTTCCTCTAGGAATATTAATGCTGCACTCAACGCTACCCGCGTTACTGTAAGAGCGTTGTCAACCAACGGCACGGCTCGATGCGTTCGCGATTTTTTTGCGAGACTGCTCGGTTTCTTCCGAAAGTTTCGCGATTTCTGTTGGACCAGCAACTTCCCAACGATATTCGAAATTTTCTTTATTGACCCCGCCACTCCTGGGACAATGGACTTCGCGGATTCTACCCTCTTCCAGGCTCCTTCTACATACCAGTTCTCAAGAAAATGCCACAACTTGGCCTTGATTATTTTGCCAACTTTTTATACCATTCGATTTGATTTCGTAAGTCGCCCAATATTTCTAGTGGGAGCACAGTGGAACCAAAAAGTATTTGAACGTCTTTTGGATTGTGGAAGAATGGTAAATATTTAGCTTGTGGTATTTTTGAAAAGACAGTAGTTCAGTAGTTGTTTACAATAAATTTGATATTTCCAGCTTTGCCTTGGTTTACTAAATAACGTTAATTTTGTAAGATCTTCAGAGGTTCGTAATTTTCACATTTCTGGCATGTCGTGTTACCACAATGATATTACAATCGCCCGTAAACCACCATTACCCCATTCTCCCCAGTTGAAATATCTGAGCGGCGTTTCAATTAATTCCAGCAACATAACCAACCATCCGCTGATCGTCCATTCCATCTTTAAAATGCCCACGCGCGTTCTATCGAGAATTCCGGCAGATAGGGCTCGCCAAGAAGTCAGGGAATGCGTAGCGCTAGCCTAATCGCGTGGCCGTGAGAACGAAAAATCAGCGGTCAGCAAATTGCCTGCGTCCGGAAGTAGTTTACCGGAGATCACGAAATGTAATGATTGATGATACATGTTTGCAGTGGAAAATGTAAAGAAATAACTTCGAAAAAACTTGAACTTTGAACATATAAAAATACTCTATAAATGAACATAGTGAGTGTAAAAAATATTCGTACCTCCATTAAAACAGAATAACTTTTTTACAATTGTACCAAACGACCTGATTTTTTATAACCAATTAGAAGCATTGGTTTACGAAATGATATGCAAAAATGTTTTTTTTGGTAGCTCAATGAAAATTTAAAATATATGTTTATGTTAGTTATACACATACTGAAAATTTCATCGAAATCGGTTGACGCAGGAAAAAACGGCGCGCATCAAAAGATGTAGGTTTCTGTGGATTTGAAGCAGAAACAGATCAAAAGTCGTGTAAAACTACGATTTTCACCAATTTTAACCGCTTGTAGCTCATGTGTATGTTAGTCGATTTCAATGAAATTTTCAGCATGTGTATAACAACCATAGATCTACAAAACACATATATTTGAAATTTTCATTGAGGTCCCAAATATAATAAATGAGTTTTAAAAAATCCCTTTTTTATTTTTGCATGTAACCTTGTAAATTATAATTTTTGGAAAATCTTTTTTTCATATAATTTCGTAAACCAATGCTTCTAATTGATTATAAAAAACCAGGTCGTTTGGCACAATTATAAAAAAGTTATTAGTTTTTAAAAGGTGTACGAATACTTTGTACACCCACTGTATGTATAATGTATTGATAATATACAGTGAAATATGCCACAGATAGCATTCCTAAGAGAACTTCAGAAATTTCCGATTTGGCAATTTTTCGTGTACGTTTTTATTAGCCTGCTACATTTTTATTATAGTACAAGTGATTTACTAAAATGTGCATTTTCTTCCGATATCATATGGAAATACAAAGAAACGTATAGTGTCCTGACTGTTCCTCGGAATCATAGAAGAATAAAGTTTTCATTAGCCGAGGAAAAATGTCGAACATGCCGATAGCGCTCGTCTGTTCGCGCCTCTACGTACGAACGATAAATTCCCACCGCCCGAAAAGCTAAACTACCCGAATTTGCTGCAACTACCTTGAGGCACGGAGCCGAATATTAAAGCCGGACCTTCCTATATCTCTTTCGTAGGCGGCGAACCAGTGCCCCGTGCAGCTGTCTGCACGCTTGTGACGCAACGACTACGGCACACGTGACGTACATTCCTCGCGTTAGACGTTCGCGTAAGTTTTCCCGAAATCCTATGAGTTACGGACACGTCGAGCTCCGCCGGTAATGGATACGAGGGTTGCCCGGATTTTTCGTGGCTGGGCTAATCCGTTGGTTTCCCTGGTCGTTGGTTACACCGGTCGCGAAATGATCTACGAACGGTGGCTTTCGGGCAGCCGCCATTGCGACCATTCCGGGTACACGGTTTTATGGGGAACCGCCTTTTAACCCTTTCGACTCGAGTTTCTTCTATTTGGATCTTCTCCCATTTTTTACTTTGCGATATTATCTACCCGAGCATACAGAAACTCTTTTACAGAGAATAACTTTTTTCGAAGTAGATCGAGTTGTTTTGGCTATTTTCGAGGAGTTGAAACAATTAGTTTATCACATATCTCATATATCATAAATTTAACAACATTTTAAAAGTGGACCAAGAGGACTTGAGTATTTTTGAGGAGTTGAAACAATTAGTTTATCACATATCTTAAATTTTGAAAGAATTGCAATTGCTCGGAATTGTGGAGAAAATATACAAAAGGTTTTTACAACTTTTTTATGTGGTGACCTGTATTTCACCTCTTCAGACGAAATCAAATTTTATTCTTTTCCAATGTATGTATATTTAGCATTAAAATAACTGTATTTGTATAAAAATATAATACATTTAAAGAAAATAGTACGACGATGTTAACCAAATGTTAGATCGTAAAGCTAAATGTGCACTGTCGAGGAGGTTGTCATCTGACCGGAAGGCTGCAATATGTTTTTGATAGCAGAGCACGGTGGCTATCAAAAATACTACTTCCGTTCCGTTGGGCATCTTCCTCTAGCCGTGAAACACGTTCTCGGAAGCGGCGCGGCGCGAACCTGGGGAAAAGATAACAAGAGTGATTTTATTGCTTCACTGGATAAATTATTTTCGGATATCAAGAGACACGACGTTCAAATGAAAAATGCGTGAAGCTACAAGGAGCGGAATAAACGTGACAGATGAGAGATTGCGAAAGGTACATACATATAGCATTTCGATATAAATTTTTATTCGGTCACTTTATAGTATCTGATCACGTGAGTTTCGGAAACTCATACGATTTATTAATACATTGCGAAAGTAGCTAATCTTCCGGAGCATGGGAATAACAGGGGACAATTTACGCTGAAATAACGTCTCTTACGCAATGGGGCCTGACTTTTTGAGCGAAAATACCCGGGAGAATATCCGCTGACGTTTCAGAGACAGAAGAACTGTCGCGGACGGTATTTTCCACTCGAGGAGGTGAAGAATGTAATAAAGGACGACGTCAAAGGCAATAAACTGTTGCTGAGTTCCTCGGCGATTTCAATCCCGGTGTCTCGGAAAAGGCGTCATATTAGAAGAGGCTCCGGGATAATTCCTGACTTAGGATTATCGGCCGAGAACTATAGAGCCCGGCCCTGAGCGGCCGCGGAAACTTGTGATCAAAGGATTAGTTAAATTTATACAGCTATGCGTTAATTACCAGTAAATTATCTGATATTAATAATCCGTCTAATTAATTTGCTGTCAATCTATAGACAGGTCACATCAGACAGGCTAATTCCAACGTCGAAGCGTCGACATCCAGCCGGGCTTTGCGCTAATACGTTTTTAGTAAATCAATTCCAAACTTCATATAGAAACACCATTCAAATACCGACAAAATCGACGTCGAAAAGTTCAGAAGCTCTTATTCTTCAGCCGGACCTGTAATCTCTTTTTCTACCACGCTTATATATTATATTAACTTGCCGTGTTGTTGTTGTATGAGTCAAATCTTGTAATCGAATTTTAAACCTCTTCCCATAGTCCAATCTTGCTGAAATTTTGTATACACACTTGCTTTCGATGACAATAAAATATAATACAATTAATTAAAATATATAGAAAAGAACTTTTAAAAACCACGCTTATATTAAAACGCACTAAAAAGGAGAAAATAATTTTTTTCCTGGTTCTCCATAAAATACCGAATCCAGTTAAATGATTAATAATATTTTTCCCCAAAATTTTAAGCAATTAGTTCAACATTAATGTCGGAACAGATAGAAAAGTTTAATACAAATTTATTATAAAATCAAGATATTAGTGATTATAAAAATAAAAGCGTGGAACGCCCACGAAGATTACGTCAATATTGTTTAGCGTTCCACGCTTTTATTTTTATAATCACTAATGTCGTGATTTCATTTAAATTTATATTAAATTTTTCTATCTATTCCGACACTAATTTTATAACAGAAGAAATTTTGAATTAATTGCTTAAAATTTTGGGGAAAAATATTATTAATCATTTAACTGGATTCGGTATTTTATGGAGAACCAGGAAAAAAATTATTTTCTCCTTTGTAGTGCATTTTAATATAAGCGTGGATTTTAAAAAGTTTTTTTATATATTTTTATGTACCGAATGATTAGAGCCGATTGAGATGATCACAACTGCCCTTACAGGTTTTTCAATGACTATCGAACCATTCGAAAGCTGACCAAGAAAAATACCCTCTGAGTAAAATATCAGCCCTCTAACTTTCCCACGAAGATCGTTACAGAGTAAATTAGATTTTGCGCTTTTCCGTGCATTTTCCGGTCTCGAAAAGCTAATAATACCACATTTTGGGATAAGCCCAATTACGTCATTCCCGAAAGAAGCAACTTTGAAACTCGAACGAAAAAAGACGTCTGCTGTTGCCAAAAATAAATGGACCTCGACTAGAGCAAGACGAAGCAAAAGAAAACAACAGCTCTTTATCAGAAAAGGAACGGAAGTTCTTGATAAAAAGACAATGGCGACGCTGAATGTATTTTCTGTGGCCATCTGCTTCCCTTAATCCAGGATACACTTGTTGGAGTTTTGAATGTCACAACTGCGAAACATTTTCATATTCAGACACGATCCGTTTTCTTCGTTTAATTTGTGGAATTTAACAAACTCCGATAAACAAGTGCAGTCGGTAATAATTTTCAAATAATTTTGTTTGCGCGTATCTATCTGGTTGCTGTCTTCTCTACAGAAGCTCGTTGAACAGTGGACATTGTAATAAATTCCAGGGAATTGAAGGAACATAAAAGATAAAAACGCGGAACATGTGGTATGGACTGAAAGAAGCGGATACGTTTCAATCAATCACTAGGGATGGTATCAAAAGTTCAATATGTGCTCATGATTCCTAGTCGATTCCAATACAAGAGTTTCATTCCATGGGATTCGATTACTACTCGTCAAAGGTGATGTTTTATTCCGTGTATTTGCGAAGTACTCGGATTATACAAGCTGGTTTTGTACGTTAGACGACCACTTGTGTCTGTCGAGGACCTACTATCCAGTACTTTAACGTTTCAAACAATTGAACTTCGTCGGACAATTGAAACAATCGAAACGCGTGAAGTTAGTACCCTAATTAATTCAAAGACAAAAAGACTATAATTTAAAAAATGTGAAAATACTACTTTTGGAGGTTGAAATAAAGAGAAAATATTTGCGATACGTATACCAACTGAAATATACCATGTTTTCTAAAAGGATCAACGCAGCCGAGTTCGGCTTTTATGTTTGTTAAAAAGGGGACGCAAAACTAGTTAGCTAAAACGATCGCACAAAGGTATGAATAATAAATTAATTTTTTTAATCTGACGGTCAGCAATTCAATTTGAAATGCATGTGCAATATAAGTTGAATAAAAATTTTATGGATTTTGTGCGACTATCTTCAGCCGCCCTACTACGGCTTGGATGTTCCAGCGTTAAAATTATTTTACGATCTTTTTATAACTTTACCTCTGCTTTTAGAATGTATTTCCTACATGCGGCACGCATGCAAATGAATTCTACTACATTCAAATTTATGGGGGCGTGAGTAATGAACACATATTGTTGCCGCGCCAACATGAAAGTAACTATGAAGACCCTTAAAATCCAAACGGTGTAACCTCTTTTACTGAAATTATGTTATAGCCGTTGTGCATTTCTTACACGTGCTCTTATATTTTAATTAGAATAATTTCTAATCATTGTAAATATCATTTTGCGTTATTTAGGGACAATTAAAATTAGGTTGATTCTCCCGCAAGCATTCCGACATCGAGCAAAGTTACAGAAATCCTAATGCTGTGATAGTGCAACAATTTATTGACAAGTTTCTCTGAAACAATGGAAAACTTGCTTAGTTCAAGGTGAACCCAAGGCCTTGTATAGCAAGTCATTGAATTCATTTTGAAGAATGTCGAGGTGACCTAGACTATTCATTGAAATGAAACTTTTCTTCAAATTTCTAATGGTGCAATTATTAGAGCACTGAACACTGACCAAATTTTGTTCGAAACATTATTCTTTTTGTTAGGCTAAAGTGCCTTAAAAATCGTGGAGACTAAATCTTAAATTTTGTACGTTTCAAGGTTCTACTGCAAGTTTATTCCAAGGTCAAGGCTCATTATGGGACAAAACTGAATGTCCGGATTACTCTCATACAAAGAAAAGATCCTGTTGTTTAGCGGTTGGTCTCGCGTTAATAGACTAATTGCGGGACCGGACGGATTACCGGTGAAAGAATGTCGCGTTTCAGTTGGCGGTGCAATTAGAAGCTGATTAGAGCGCGGAGTGTTCTATGATTACCCGGACTGGTCGCCGCTGATACCGGTTCACCTCAAAGTGAGGGCTAACTTCGTCGGGCCAACGGGACCACTGCGAGCGCCGCGAGATTATAATTTAACGAGGATTACGTTTTTAAAGCGTTACGGTTTCCTGAAATCCTAGCTCGCGTTGCTGCCCCTGGCCGCGTCGGAGAAAACGAGTCCGTTGAATTCCACGTGGACAAAGGTTCGCGTCGCACCGAGCGACCGTTCAACAGAGAAACTTTTCAAACTGCCGGCAAGCAAAAGGAAACGTTCTCAAAGACCACTTTTTCTTCCGGCGGCGACAACGTTAAATTACAATATTTTCCTTACGCGGTGCGCGCGTGTCCCGCGGGCTGGACCACGGGAAATTCCAACGAGAATGTAACTTCTTGTCACTCTTTGCAATTACCTGGCTAGCCGGCGGGCATTCCCATGAATCGATTAAACGTAACCTCGCGTGATCTACGCTGCGCTTCGAGCGGCGCTGAGCAATTTCCCTCGCCGCACAGACTGTTTTGTTTCAACAATACTACTGGCGAAAGTATTGCGCAGAGTCTCTCGTCGTTTCCGCTGGACCTCTTCGGTTTACCGCTGTTAACGCAGGCAGAGCTATACAGGATGTCTCGAAAATGTCAGAGAACCTTGAAAGGGGTGGTTGAGGTGATTCGAAGTATTTTTTTCCTTTGCGAAAATATTCTCCGCGGCTTTGTTGAGGAGCTATTCACGAAAAACACGAACCAATCCAAGCGCACGACTTATGGCTCGGCGACCGGTCTCGCTGAGCGCGACGTTGCCATTGGCCGAGCCAGACTCCGCCCACTGTACTCTGAGCGGTCCGCGGTTATTCGTTAATAACTCCTTAACAAAGCTACGCAGAATATTCTCGCAAAGGAAAAAGTTACTTCAAATGACATTTGTTTCCTCTTTTAATAATGTTCTTGAGTTTTAACTCAACTTTGTTGCACGCTGGACGTTCAACGTTGATCGTATTGGTACGGAATTCCACAAACACTTATAACTCGATTTTATGCATTTCAGTAAAAACGTTTAAAAACAATACGACTGTACTTTCGAATTCTTTAAACGTTTTTACTGAAATGCATAAAATCGAGTTATAAGTGTTTGTGGAATTCCGTACCAATACGTTCAACGTTGAACGTCCAGCGTGCAACAAAGTGTTACAAAATCTTCCGTAAGTTTACGGTCGGTGTCCAGGAAAGAAAACAAAACTGACTTCTGTCCTGCGCAATCGGTGACGCGACACTCTGCGCCAGGGTTTACCGTTCCCGGTTCGGTTTTTTCTCGAGCCGTGCTCGCGCAAAGCTCCAAGTTTTCCCTGGCGCGCAATTCTCCCCGGTCCGGACCGGTTACCGACGCTAACTTTCCGATTGTTTCACCGTGATTCACATCGGTCGTCGGCCGACGGAGGACCGTTGAATTGTAAAACTTGGATAGAAATTTTGAACGGTGTGTGCCCGGCGAAAATTACAGCCCGTTGCATTATATCACTGCGGCAACTCGGAATTCTTGGCCGAAAGTTTTCGCCGCGTTTCACGGAAGATTGCGTAAAGCCGCGAGAAGTTCGCCACGATGTCGCATAATTCCCTGCGCCCCGCGGACATTGCCGTGGCAAAAGGAACGGGGGTTGTCCGGGGGGAGAAACTGCTAGAGCAGCAAGAGAGAGAGAGAGAGAGAGAGAGAGAGAGAGAGAGAGGGAGAGAGAGAGATCGAAGCGTTAAACGCACGCGTGAACAGCCGGGGTAGGAAACAATTAAATACGACGAAAGTCGCGGAAAGAACTAATTGGTTAATAACCGTCGCCGAAAAACGAACGGAGCTCGCGCTGCCGTGCGAATATTGAATTCCACGCCGCGTTAATCCGATTGCCAATTAACTGTTTCGCGTTTAGTGGCTTCGCATCGAGCGGGATAAAAAGCTGTATCCCACTTCGCCGGATGGATTTCGACGGCACTCTCTTTTTTTTTTCGCCGATCACGACCGCCCGTCAAGTCCGACTGAATCGTTCTCGTCGAATGCAATTGGTAAATAAAGGCGGCTTTATGATACGAGGGTCGTTCGATAGGCAAAGAGACAAACGGCTGTTGTTTTCATACCGGAAGTACCGAGCAGTCGGATCCATTCATTCGTAATCCTTTACCTCGTAAGGCGGTATATCGATGATAATATTGTCGGCAGATTCGGAATCTATGCAAATTTATATTTTCACATAAATGTTACGATCGTGCAGTAAAAGAGAATTTTATTTTGTTCGTTAATGTATGAGGGATAGGGTAGTCGCAGGAGCTGGCGACATTTTTCGGGTTTCTCCGGCGAACATCGGGAAATAGCGTGTGTCCACGCTAGGGTGGACCTTAGCTATATCTGGTGACATTTTTTTGCGAGATTTTTTGCACCCCCCTCCCTAAAATTGTGCCATTGGGTAAGAAAATAATTCCTGCAAAAGATGCAGTTGATCGGGGAAGACGTGCTACATTGACGTTGAAGTTGCGAAATACATGAAATTTTATAGGAATGGGAATATTTGAAAGAAAGACTTTTGATTATTTCTAAACAAGAGGAATGTCAGTAAATTCATTGTTTGTGTTTAAAAAATGGAATGTGCAAAAAGTTTGAAAAATCCCCCACAGAGTGCGGAATTAAAATCAAGCAATGACGAGTATACACGTCGAGCGCAGGGAAAATGGTCCTATCATAAATTTTACGAACAACGATCAATAGTAATAATTCATTCTTGAAAAGGTTATTGTTATTGCACCGCAACAGAGATTTGGATTGACGTGTATACACGTCGAACGCATGTAACTGGTTAATACTCGATAATTCGAACAACTGAGTATCCATGTTTATATTATAATTGCATAATTCGGCCGACAGCTGAAACGGCCTTGTTAATCGAAATGGAGAAACGGGGGAAGGTTGAACGGTTCGAGGTGAATGTTTCGGCCTAGTCCGAGCAGCGGTTCTTCGAGGAGGACAACCTCCGACGATTCGTATTTAGGCTGGCCGATGCTAAATTTAAATCAGTCCATGGCAGGGCCACCGAACGCGAAGCTTCGCCGTGAGAGCTTCGCATCGATTCGGATTCGGTCTCTACCGGTGCGGCGTCCCCGTGGTTCCAGAAGATTCTTTCCGAAATCCGATCGCGCTCTATTTTTCTAGTTTTCACGTCGTGTCGGCCCGAGACAGTCGAAAATGCTGGGATAACGGAGCCGCGCGGCTGCCCGCCAACCAATCGTTATCTGTAACAAGGTGAGCTTTCGAATCGAGTAACGGCGAGGTGCAGCGTTTCATCTAAGAGAAAAGTACAATAAAACGGACGTTCCTTGGCTCTTCCCGTTTTATTGCGAGGTTAAAACCCCGTCAACGCGGCGGAGGTTCTTAGCGACTAACACAAGAAGATACTCGCATCGTGCTGGGTTCCTAGGAAACATCTATTTATTTATAAATTTAAATCTCCGCAGTTAACCCCTGCACGACGGACGCTTTTCACGATTTCGCGGCAGCCACAACTAGATTTGTTAAAAAAAAACACAATTTTCTAAATGTCTTCCGATTTCTTCACTGTTTTAAATTGTGCTTACTCATTGTTGTCATAAATGCATCAAATCCAGAATCTGATCATCACGTAAAAATTAATATTAATTTACTTGTATCAACAATGCACCTTGCCGAATGGACATCGAGAGAAAACGGATACAGACATACAGAACACGCAAACCATACGTAATTCGATATATATATATCGATATCGTAGTGAAAACAAGCCGGTGTTAGAAATCATACTGATTTGATTTGCGAACCGATGTTGCTGACTGACGCGAATCGACTTATTACTGTTACACAACTCAATAAACATCTAACATTTGAAATTGGCTGCTAAATAATTGGAATTTCGGTGGAGTGTTTATAAATCTTGGTAACTGCGATTGAAAAGTATTTAAATAGTTATCATTGGACTGCGGATCTTTATGCAATTATGGCAAAAATGGGTAGGCACAATATAAAATACAATAAAAATTCAAAGAATTGAGAAACATGAATTTTTACCATTTCCAACATGTTAAAATTATGAAAGGATGAAAGAATTTTTTACGTAGCTCCCTCTCCTTAAAATTAATGCACAATACTTTTATTTCGCATAAAGATCCACAGTCTAGTTATCATATTCTACGAAACGCAACGCGTCCTCTTATAAAACATGAACAAAAATACCCCGTCACAGAGAAATAATAAATTCTCCGAATATCGTGCTGTGCGTTATAATTCAAATAACGATATGCGTAAAATTAATTCGATTTTCTTCATGCGAAATTCAAAATGGTGGGTTATCGCGCGTGTGCGACGTCACCAGCGAACGTTTTAATAATATGATAAAAATGTTCGCTTCAGTTCAAATACGCGCTCGTTTGTACCATATAATTTTCATGTTAACACATTTCTCGTACGTATGATACTCCTGAAAATAATGGTGCGTGTATAGTTAGAGCGCATTTGATACAAAAATCGAGATTGAAGAATCATTATCGACGAATCGTGGAAATATAAGAAGTGTTTCATGATAGTTTCGTTGCATAAATCCCGAGCTTGAAGTAGCGTAGCGTAGCGCAGCGAAATTTTATCGGACTGCGAATATAGAGAGCTGGATTTTACCGGGAGAAATAGTGAAATACTAGGTTATTCGCTATGCGTAATTTATCGAACGAAATTTTGGCTTTTGGAGTTCACGGATCAATTTAAATTAATAATAACGTTTACGGGCAATTGCGAATCCCGAAATCGTTTCTACGCAGCTATTAATAGTGGAGCTAATAATATTGTATGATATTCGTTCGCGAGCATTAATACCGTGGCGGATTCACGTTTGTTCACGTTGAATCTGGATCTATCAAATCCCACGTTCATCAAGGTTTCCATTCAGGAGTGCTCTTCAATCGTTTTTCCTTGTTCGTCCCGTGGATTTCTACGATTTTCGAAAGCTCTGGAAACACATACAACAATTTAAAAAAAAAAAAGGGAATACTTGTTTTCGGAACAACAAAATACCCAACTGTTGAAAAAAACCGGCGAGATTGATCGAAAGGCGGAAGGATACCACGCGTGACGTTGACTTTGCGTTTTCCGCCAGTCGATACTGGTCGGCACTATTTCTACAACAATTCTGCTTTTTAACGGCCACCATCTACGCGGTGTGCTGGGAATCATTCAGATATCGTGTGTACAGTGTCATGCGTGCTCCCCCGACATTTTGTTTACGACTATTCCCTCAGCATAGTCGTTTCTATCACGATCAACGCTGATATATTATACAATCGGCCAAATGACCGCATTTCTGCATTTTTTATTTTACAATTATCGATAATACAATTCGTGCACGTTATAAAAATTGTGAAAAATCTAAATAAATTCTGTCTCTAATTTTTAACTCTTTGCACCTCGAATTCTCAGTGCTATACTTAAAATGTACTTCAAAAGACAGTTCCTCGATTACATACAAAAAATTAATGTTATAATATATAATGCACATTTAAACTGGCAATTTAAAAATATCCCTCACCCTTGCCCCCTTTATTTCTATTCCGAAACGAACGTAATTTTAAAAATCCGCGCACTGCATACATCATATACTACTTTTATGTAAAATTTCAATTCAATTCAGCATACAACCGCACGCAAATTGGTACAAGGCGCGTACTGCAAAACAAGTTTTTCGAACGTAAAGCGAACATTATAGAAAAAAACAAACGCTTTCGTGTTCGCTGTAGGGTAACCGATTCGCCGTGAATCGCCACGTCATCAATCACATCCGCGTCGGAACTTGCGAATCGTATTACATTGTACGGTACATTACTTCAGTCAGTGTATAGCCGATCTAACGTTTCGCTCGGCGTACATGTGATGCGTACAGACAACGCTTAATCATGCTTTCTCGAGCATTGTTTGCCGGGCCGAACCTCGATTCAGTTATAGGTATCTTTTGGTCTGAAGCGTCTTTCGACATTTTCAGATTTTGCATGTACAGGGTGAGGCACCCCTAAAACAGGTCACCTGAATAACTCAATTCTCCATGTTAACATTTTACCTACCGAAAGCCTAGGATTTTCAATAATTCTGCTGTACCAAAAGAAAGCACAGAAATTTTCTTTTACATTGCAATTTTAAATGTGAAACTACATATTAGATGACGTTACTGAGGGTGTCTTGTTAGTTCACAAAGAAAATTGCTGTCATGGTCAATGATGCTATAGATATCTTTAGCAGAGCACACATTACAGTAGGACCTGCACGAAGTCTAAATAAAATCAATCTTGTCATTTTTATAAGGGAACATGTACCAGTTACTTTTAAGGCTCGGTAGGATTAATGTTAAGCGTACAGTGACCTACCACTCAAGGTCATTCAAGGTCGTTGAAGGTCAACTGCAATGGGAAATACTTCGCAGGGAAGCTCGTGAACCGGATTGGGAAACGCGAAAACGGTCGATCCCGAAACAGTATTCGGCGAATTAACCCCCACTATCATCGAGCCACGAGCTTCCACAGGAACGGTTAAATTTTTCCGCGCGATAGAGACTGGGAGCCGCTGCGTTTCCACCCGGCTCGCTAATTATTTTCAATTCCGTTGCCGTTGAAAACTAGTTTCGTACATGGCACGCGCACATTGCGCCCGGGCTAATTGGGTAAACATTCCCTTCCCCGTTTCCTTGTTCTCGTCTGCGCTGACATCGCTAATTCCAATTTCCGCGGGCGCAACAATTTACTCGCCATAACCACGATAAACAGTAAGAAACGCGGCCAGAAATTCGCTGGTTGTTCTCGCTGAGCAACCAGCGCGCGGCTAAGCGCCCGCCATCGCACGATGCTCGATTTTCCTCGGAAAATTAGACGAAAATCGATGCTGCTTTTACGTTGCTACAGCGCATAACAGGATTTTTCCGAGGCAATCCAAAACATCTTCGTACAACATTGAAAACTTTTGTAAAATTAACCCTTAGCCCAACCCTGTACCATTATTTAATATATTTGTTACATTATTAGATATGTTGGTATCTAAGCGTATATTAAATTTAATCAATTGTGTAATTAATTATTGAATTTAATTGGTATCCATCAAATTTAAAAAAAGTCATTGAGAATGGAAATATTCTACTAGGCCGGAAGAAATGTTGATTTTCGAGTTAAAATAGCTCCGAGTGCAAAGGATTAATTCAAACGATTTATATGTATGAATACTTCTGGATGAATATTTGCAAAGTTACATCCAATAAATTGTTCAGTCCCATTTTGTCTCACTTTTGGGAAAAATTTTCCACAATTTACCGCGCACCGTTGCACGCTTCCTACTCGAAGCGAGCTTCTTTCAAAAGCAACTTGAGCCCGCGCACACGTTCCGGCGTTCCACGACCGTTATTTTTTCCCAATTTTTGCCGCAACGAGGAATCATGATATTCATAATCTGGCCGGGTCCAACCCCATCCTACTCGCTTCCACGAGAGCGGCGATGGCGGACTTGAAATTCCATGGAGCCTCCGGTTCGCCCGACGGACTCGCACCGATATTCAATTTCTATACGAGCCGCGAGTGGTTAGAGTGCCGTTTTCCTCGAATCGAGACCAATGGCCGGTACGTAAGCGAGCTTCCTTCTCGTGTTTGAATCGAATCCAATCCGACTCGAGAATTTCCTTGTATGCGTGCTTGTCCATGACGAAGATGGAGAAAAAGACAGAGAGAGAGAGAGAGAGAGCAGACGAGGACTGGTCAGAACGGTGTAGAAAGAGTCAAGTTTATGTTCTTACGCGCATCGGCCACCTGTTTTTAACTGAGAAAAAATTCCTACAACCCCTATATTTCCTTCACCACGCGGTTTCTCCCTCATTTTTAACCACTTACGCCGAGTTAACGTACGTAGAGTGTCGGCTGTTGACTGCCACAAGTGTTGATACAACGTACAATGCCGTGCAACGTGCTGGGTCGCCGGAGAGAACGTGCCATTTACGATTATTGTACATACATGTGTACAAATTTCATTGAAACACACACACACAATTTCTAAAGACGCAATCAAATTTCGCAAACACTTTAACAGCTTATATCTCCGTAACTATTTGTTTGCGACATATGGCCCCTTTCAAAATTTCTCGCTTTTCGACGAGTAGAAGGTGTCGATGTAAAAAAAACCATTAACTTTCTTTGTTATAAATAGACTGCGGATCTTTCTGCAAATGACTTCTGAAAATTTTCAAAAAATACTGGTATATAAGATACGACAGAATTTAGTACGATTTTCATTTGTATCATATCTAAAAAGGCTACTGCCACGGAAAATAAAAATGCGAACGCGAATAGGGGAGTCGATGCTTTCGCGGCAGGTGTAGCAATATTTTTTATCGTCGGACGAGTGTATTCACAATGACACTTTCGCCGACGTTAATAACGTGAATAAAACGCGGGGGGCACATTGCAGGTTTTATACGAGCTGTTCACAAATGCGTGACGGTTTCAACTAACGCAGCGGCCGTCTTTTTCTCTATGAACTCGAATTTGTACCCTTTTTCGTCGCGATTCTTTGAGGGCACTGCTCGCGACATTTTTCCCCGGGCGTGTGCGATGCCAGATTCAGACGCTGTTGCTTGAACCTTCCAGCTATTCGCTGTGCAACCAATACTCGACATTACCCATTGTTTCTGAAACGAGTGGCTCACGCGGACAATGCTGTCTGGCCATAAGGTGCGGAATTTACAATATTAAAAGTTGTAAAGCAACTTCGACGCGATGATGGGGTCGTCTGACCGTGGAAACCTTTTGTCTTTTCCGCGCCTCGCTGCCACGTATCTTACTCTCCACTATCTCAAAAAATCAATGTTGCCTCTAACTTTCTCTCTGCGTACTGCTATTCTAATGTTAATTTTTCGAGCAAAATGGAAGAAACAATTTGTCGACATAAGTATTTCTGACATTTTATTGATTTTTGAAAGACAAGTATACAATACTTTAACCCTTTTGCACTCGGAGCTATTTTAACTGGAAAATTAAATATTTCCTGATATATAAGGTCTGAAAATAATTTATAATTTTCTCAAACAATGTTCCGTAAGAATTTAGAAACAATGTAACACCTATTTAATGTAAGCCAAATGTAATAATATTGTGCTTGCTATATAAACTACTTGGTTTAAAGAAATAACAAATGAATAAATAAATTAAACATTTCTTCCGACCTAGAATATTTCCATTCCCTATGATTTTTTTGAAATTTCATGGACATGAAATTGGTATAATACCTCATGCAATACCTAAATGTTTAGTAATTTATTAGATAGCGATACATTTGATAATGTAAACAATATTTTGAATAATGCGTACCATTTTTAATGGTACCTCTCAGAGGGGACAACCGAGTGCAAAGGGTTAAAAAATTTGAAACATATCACAGAAAGCATTCCTAGTAAATTTTTACACAGAGGAAAGGTTAAGAGAATCGTACAGCAAGAATACAGTTGCACAAATAATTTTTCCTCAATATACCATCCGTAGACACTGAGTCTCCTGTCCGAGAAAAAGTTCAATTCTGTATAAAACTCTCGAATCAAGCAACTGTAAGGATACGCTCAAAGAGACCCTCCGTCTCACATATCGACATCGTCTTCTCTTTGAAGTTGCTCTCGCACGGGTTTTAATTAACCCCCTCTGATAAGTATACACACTTCAAGCCAAAAAATGAAGCAAACATCCTCAAATCGCGTACTGCACACTTCGTTTCACCACTTTCTGCCTTGATTCATTTATTTACGCGTGATATTTATCCAGTATACTGGAAAAGTAAAGCTGTGAAGCTATGTATCAATCCGGCATTTACTTTCGTACGATGTTGTTTTTTTTTGGAAACTTTTTACGCGTCGGTTTTATAGTACTGAGATACATGTTGCATCATTTATAGCGGGGCGCGATCGAACATCAAAGCTTTCGGGAATCAGTACAAAGCAGCCCGGGAGGCACGTGGCCCGATATAGAACGTCAATTTTTACAACTTTCTAGTCACCTGTGTACCATTTCTCGCCGATTGTTACGTGACAGGATACACAGCGCTAGGGAATTGCAAAAATAGTCCTTTGATGTCGGCCCGGGTCATAGCGAGTTCACTGCATTTTCTGATTTTTAAAAACGACATGCTCCGCGTATCCCTTTGCGCACGGAGGCTCTGCATCTGTATGGAATTATATACCAGCGAGGAGAGCGCGTTTGCTAGAATATCGATGGAAATTTTTAGCGCTAACATAGCTACGATTGCATCCCTATTATTTCGTGATCCTCCAAGCCCTATTTGGTTAGCTTCTCAAACGTCAAAAGCTGCGGTAGAAACTTCTGCGATAGAAAGCTGAGGTTAATTGGAAATTTCTACTCTTCATCCGTATTTATTTCTTAATACATTTCTCGTTTCAACTCGTTCAAGACAAATTAATCTGTGAAATGATCAATTTTCGTGATCTGGTCTAACATTTCATAATTTCAACCGGCCAAAGGTAATCTGATATTCTAAGAATATTCTGTCGCGAATCAGATAAATGTGTGATTAGGTCCCCACGGATCCTACGTAGATGTGGGTCACGCGATTTTATAAGCCATGGAATTGTATTCCTCGAATAAACCTTCTTTTGATAAAATCCGATTTCTTATCTGTAAAATTGTATTCTCAAGGAATTAAGCGGAACCCGTGTTTCAACGAAATGGGTAGCTTGTTCGTTGGAGATGTTTTACAAGTGATCTGTGGTTTCGAAATCTTTCATTGAGAAGTGTTTTACTTTCAATTATAAAAAAAAAACACGCTATCATAATTCTAATAGTGTATATTCCTCGGATTTCATGCATTTATGATGAAAATGACTGGTTTTTACACAATATTGTTGCAGTTCATTAATGATATCATCTCAGTAAGTAAAATTGGTTTCTTTATTAAATATTAGTCCCGCGGGATTGAAAATGTCGCGTGATTGCAAACCGTTCTGCAATCCGAGTCGGCGCGATTAGATCCTCGACAATTAATAGAACGCTATCGACGTGTGACTATATCGGCCCTAGTTTGCGGTGGTTCATAGTCGCACACAAACCACGGGCGTACAAAAAATCCGCGTCGAAAATGGTCAGGAAATTTGGCCGCTCTCCACGCGGACATAAAAGCTCTCGATCGCTAATTCATAAAAACCTGAATTGGACCATGAGCTGAAGGCACACATTGGACTTCTTTTTTACCAAACTCTCTGGTTGCGAATAATTTTTTTCGGCTTTTAATGTACAAACAGCCGCCCGGAATCCTTTTTTTTTCTCGTTCGACTGTGAACGCATTCGGGGAGCGAACATCAAATCGGGATTTCCGGAAATTCTCATCTTCGAAATTCGAAAATCATACATCGCGTAACAAATGTCCTGTCGAAAGTTTTCCCCGTTCGAGCCCCCGCGCTCTTTTCCTCGTTGCTTTTGCGTAAACTGCGTAGCTGGCTCTGTTCATCCGTTCGTTCGCTCGCATGATCTACGGTCGAAATCGTCGTTTAAACGCGCGGGGGAGAAAAGTTTTCGGTCCCTTTATGGAACTCGTTCCACCCTCGCCTTCGCGTTAAGGGCTCTTTTATGTCGCAATAAACAGAATTGAACCGGGAGTTCCGAGATACTCGATCATCCCGCTGAGGAGAAGAAAAACGAAAGGTATTAAATTCGCGCGAACATTGCGAAACGCTTCGCGCGAGCGGTCAGTTGAATATCGAAAGACGGTGCTCCTATCCTGCAAGGAGAACGCTTGTGTTCGATACGCTTATGGCATCTGCTATCGCATAGTTTACGATCGGAATGCTTGTGTGGTCGATACGCCGCTTACGATCGCCAAATATCCACTGATGATTTAATATCGCCAGAGCTCATGGGAAATATACGATCCGATGGACGAATCAATTTACACTGCGCTCACTCGCGAAAGTATTCGAACGCTCGCCATTAGAACTTCAAACAAATAATACATGTGTGCGTGTTACAATTCATTCATGTATTCAAAATTTAATTTGTTCGATTCGTGTGGATTGAATTTTTATTTACTCGTTGCGGTTATCGTTGAGATACGTCAATTTTCAAGATTATAAAATGTGGTTCGAAATATACAATAAATATGAATATTCCGTATGTTCCATTAATTGAAGGAAATGTTAAAAATGGCCGATAATGACTTCATGCTTGCGAGAATGGTAATAAAATAAATCATGAGACAAATGCTTAAATGGGATTTAATACAGTTTGATTCCATCATCAATTTCAGTCGCATTGTCGAAGGAATAACATTTCCGTTAAATTTAATCTCTTCGACTTATACGTCCACGTAAATTTTAGCTGTTCCCGTATAAATAACGTGAATAAATGTACAGAACTCAGGGTGTACACCAAAACTTGATAATCAATCTTTCATATTCTTAAGCTTCTTTAGAAAATGACATGTGAAACTTGTAGAATTTCAATTTCACATTTCATAGTATTCAATAATGAAATTAGAGATTGAATCGTAGTATCGTTGAATTTATATCGCAGTTGAATGCATTTGGGAATCGTTGAAAACAGTACTGCGAAGAATGATTTAACGCATTTACTTATTCGTGATCCATATGTAGGTCGAGATGATTTCAACGGAACAGGCAGTAAATCACATATGTTTTGGAACAATAGAGTAGTGCATGCATGATGAATCTTACTATATGTGAGCAATAATTTCGCTCACTCTATGAAATCATATGCGAAAGACAGGTTCTATTGCTGTTAAAATTCTATTATCCCTCTCATGAATTTCACAGTTTGAACAATATGACAGAATATTCATGGAAAAACCATAATCGTACTACATCAGCAAATCAATAGTAAATTTCTAATAATTGTACATCAATGAATGAATTCTACAATGATTTTCCAAAAATTGATGTACCACAATTTTGGTCGAGTCTTTGAGCTTTGAATGGAAGCTGCATTGCTGAATTTACAGTACTCGTTCCAATCAGAACAAATTAATTTGATTTCCCTGTTAGTCGAAACAATTACGATGTCTATCACGAAGAATTATGAATTTCACAGTTTGAAGAATATGCCAGAGTACTGATGGAAAATCCATAAGCGTAATACATCAGCAAATAAATTGTAAATTTCTAATAATTTTACATGACTGAATGAACCAGAATTTTGACCGATTCTTTGAGCTTTGAATGGAAGCTGCATTGCTGACTTTACAATACTTGTTCCAATTAGAACAAATTAATTTGATTTCCCTGTTAGTCAGACCTATAGAACTAAAAGGGACATGGAAACCTAGTTGTAAAATACATGTCGTTCGCGTCTCTCGTAACGACAGAGCGCAGAACGAAGCAATTACGATGTCTATCTCGAAGAAAGGCGAAATAATTAAATGGTGCCAACAATGCCGTTAGAGTGGCCCCGGTACTGGAATTGAGAATCATTCAGGCTACGTTCGAATTTTAACAAGGAGAACAAGCAAACTGCACAGACGTTCTCCGGGCGAATAACATTGCAATTAAATTCGAGCTCTCGAATATGTCGGCGAAGCACGAAGAATGTGTTAAGCACGATGGTGGAGGGAAAACGGTTAGCCGGCAATTTAAACTTCTGAAGGGCTCGCTAGATCGCCATGAGCCAGAACTTCGAAATTCGAAAGGGAGGAAAAATCCCGAAGCTCTAGAAACGGAACCACGGAACTGCGCCCGAAACGAACGGAAAGTAAAACCGAGGGGAAAACCCAGCTACAAACTCCGTACTGTAATAAATGTAATAAATACCGTGGAAAAACGATTTCATTCGACGACCTTCCGCGAGCCGGCCATTATTATTTCCCAGGTGTAACGTTTCGCTCTTGTATCGATAGTTTCGAACGGCAGATGGTAATCGTAATTATCGGCAAACATCGAGTTACGCCTATTATCATACAGATAAACGAATGAAGAATTCTATACATTAATTGGTTATTGCCGGAGCCGAAATTACCACGAATATCTGGTTTGGCGGATATCGAAATGAATGGAATTAATTCACGCCGGCCGGATACGCAGATCCTTCTCCATTATTTCAACAATCAGATTGTATTATGTTCTTTTTTTCAGAACCCGCAGCTGAATCAATATTTTCCAGATTTTAATAATTGAGGCACGCCGCGCCGCCCCGGGGGCAGCGTGAAACATTTTTGTGCGAAATTGCGAATTAATCGCATAATGCGCAACAATTTTCCTCTTATGATTCGTGATAATTCGTAATTTTGATTAATCACCCGTAATTACGCTCTCTTTATATTTTTCATTCCCTAGCGTTACAAAACCGACCACCTTTATAAAGTCTCATTAAAATGATTGCGGAAACTAATTTTTTCAACTTGTGACATTTCGAAAGAAAAAAGCAACTTAACAGGATTTCTTTCATGTTTCAACACTAATTGCATTACAGCTTTGGATATGTTCACTCTATTGTAAATTATACTTGTAACATCTGGACGAGGTCTCTGTGATCTTATATTGAAAGTGTCCTTTCAGGTTTCATTACCATTGCTTTCATTGGGAAACCATAAGTCCAAGATGAAACGATAAAATTTTATCTTTGCATGCTGCGAAGGGCTTTCAATGGCTACGATAAGGCAAAGCATTGAAGAGGAAGTAAAAGGAATCTTAATTATTATTACGCATTTGCTTTAAATGAAATAGAGTCGATCATGATTGGCTCCATACACCGTTAAAAATGCAGTAACTTTTACAAAAGTGGACAGGACGAGTTTGGCTTCTCTCAAGGACTCGGAATAATTGAATCTTATAATTAGACTGCGGATTTTTATGCATTTCTGAAGAAATTAGCTGAGTGAAATATAAAACAGGACAAGACGATAAAAATTTAAGAATATTGGAATGTTATTTTTAATGCAACAGAATCGTTAAGGAATTACATTAATTTTTATTTTACTCCTGCTTCCCGTAATCAATGCAGAACATTTTTATTCTGCATAAAGATGTACAGTGAGATACAAGTATGCAAACAAGATAAAGATATTTATGTGTACATGTTTAGGAATAAAATCTGTGATAATGATGACGTGAAAATGAATGACTGAAAACTATAAATTAAACAGAACATTATTTTATCTAGGGGAATGAATTCGATGAAATTCAGAAAATTGTTCGTATGTCTGTTGACATAATTAATATGGCCGTCGGCGGCACGGTGACCCGAGGAAGGAAGAGACGGGAAGGCAAAGGCCGAAAGAGTCAATTGAATGAATTTAGTCGGTCGCCGATCGTTACCGTCTTTAATGAACGTTGACACAGATTTTAACGAGTCGAAGGATGACCAAGGGTGTTTTTGTATCCGATAAAGATCACACCGCGCCTTTGGAACGCTTGTCGAGCTTCCTTCGTCTTGACCTTCTTTCCCGAAGCCGAATCAATCCGCCGCGCCGGTATTTTCCATCAAACTCTGTACGAAACTTGGGGATGGTCGACTTTTCCGTTAAATAAACGTTCGTCTAGTCGTTTCGTTGATGAAACCAAAAAAGTTCGTCTCCCCGCGTATCTGTTTTCGTTGGACAACTATTTCACCTGGGAACTTGGCCATTAAGTGTTATTTCGATCCTGTCCGTGGCTCCTTCCCGCAGAATAAAGTACGAACAAGAACGAAGAAACTTCTCTTCTTCCATTGCAAAGAATTCTTTAACACACTCCTGTGTACTGGTGATGGATTAATACTGGAAATGGTGCTCGGTCTACTTTGCACGTTAATGGGAGTAAAATTGTGGAAAACGCAGACAAACTTTTTGACAGGTTGTATTTAACACTTTATCTACTGAAAGCCGATAGTATTTTCAATAATTGTGCCGTAACAAAGGAAAGCATAGAAATTTTCTTTTATTTCTTAGTTCACGAAGAAAATTGCTGTCACTGTTGAGGGTTCCATTAAAGAAGTGTTTAGCCATGAGCCATAGATTTTTCAAAATTATACAATAATCACCGGTCGGTAATGTGTTAAAATATAGATTGCCTAATTTTTTTAAAGAACGATGAAAACAATTGAAGGAAAGTTTTGGACCGAGTAGCACTTATATGTAGAACATAACAATACCAATTTTCCTGTAACAGGAACTTTGTTCATTAAAAATGTTTCCCATCAGTGCGACAAATATTGAACATTGAATATTGGATACAAAACATATTGAATATTCATGTTTATTTTGTATTATTATTCATTCGCATAGGCCAGGGTAGCTCTGGATGACCCCTGGTGGACCCCCTGGTCCCGGAGCATCTCGGAGCCGGACTGCTCCTGCCAGCCGCTCCGGCCCGATTGACTGACTGAGCGCTCTCGCCGAGCTCAGACTACCGAATATCGATCGACATCGATCGCCGTGACAACAATTATATTGATAAATTTATTATTTCTAAGTGTTTAATGTTTAAAGCAATTCCTTTCGACAACGATGTCCACAAGCATTCCCTTGACCATCTAAGTTTTTAGCAAAATTGGCTAATACTACTCGAGATACAGAATAACTTTTAAACCATGTATATTCGCACGTATTAATTTATCAAATACAATTCCCTGATCAATTTCTTATTTCGGGCTGGTTACTTTGGAATTATACTTTATAATTATTGTCAAGCTGCAAGGATAATTCCATTAGAGAAAGAGAGAAAAATGATTAAATGAATTTCTTTATTGAAGCAAACATGTTGTTATAAAGATTGCAAGAAATTTAAATAGATTCAGTTTTGTGATTTTTATAAAACAGTGTGTAGCAGTCGCATTATGTGCGCGGTTAGTGTTAAAAATTACTTTCGGTTAGAATGCGTATCGATCAATCACGCGCCATCGGCATTAACGATTTATGATTCTCCCGACGAGCTACAAGATACGAAGTTTACTCGAAGGAAATAAAACGCTAAAGTAGTTGGTTCGTTTAACTTTTAACACAAAACCCGCATCCCGCGAACTTCTAATAATCGAAAGGGGAAACTTGGATGTTTCCCTCATACCGTAATTTCTCGTTTGGTTTCACGCACAGGGAACGCGCCGCGAAGTATCACATCAAACTTTCCTCTCTCTCTCCCTACCCAAGAAATTGAGAATTTCTTCTCGAGTCTGTTCTCAAAGGAATTTCGAAAAAGTTCTAGTTGCTTCGATTACCCGACGGGATCTTCATCATGTTGCTTATTGTGCCCTTTAAGTCCTTCGAACTCGATGGGATTCGAACTTTCGTTCGTAATCCGTTCGATCTCCTTCGTTCCCCTGCGTTCCGTTTCACTTTAAACGGAATCAAATTTCTTTCTGTTTGCGTTTCATTTATATAAGATAGCACAGTTTTTATTTTATATCGATTGCGAACTTATTATCCGTGAAACTTACAGTCCCAAACGGAATAAAAGATTATAAGACCGCTGTATCTCGGTCTTCGACTTTCGTGTTGCTTCCCTCTTCGGGTGGATAGCTTCTCATGAAAATCTGATGTGCCGATGAAGAAGCAGTTTAATGATCGCTCCTCTTTTTTATTAAACTGGTTTACGACTCTGTTTACATCCGAAGTTTTCGCTGTTGTTGCGGGCGTCGCGGCATTAGGTGATCTAGAAAACACTTAATTCTCCAATTCCTTATCACGATCGATTTCATTGCGGTCTGTAATTGACCTCTGCGGTCCTGTGAGACGAACTACGTATGTAATACTCTCACTGTTGGTATCTGTGATAAATTAAAGTCGATCGTTCAGTTCATCACTGTCGGAATCTTTCAAAATTATAACAAAATAATCGGGGACGTAGTTCGAATATTATAAATCCTTGAAAGAAATTGCGAACTCTAGTAAAATCCCAATTTTCAATTTTAATTTACAGACGCTACGAACTTTTGTTCCAACCCAATATTTTGAAAAGAAATAAATTTTAAGTCAAACATTTTTCAAATGAATCGTATTCCAAATCGTTTCGCTACTTTTGCCCCATCCTGTATATATTCAAGTACATATTATATGTATATTCAATTCCGCGTACTATTCATAGTCGAAAACACATGGCGTATAGAAATTTCAGTAATTAAAACGGGTTGCACAGTCAATGTACCGCTCGTGATTTCATTGAATTCGATTACAATTGTGCGTTTTGTGCGCCACAATATAGTCCCACGGGAATCTATTGTTATGTTAAATAATGTACAGACAATCGAGTTCGAAACGAGATCAATTTTCCTTTCAGAAAGAGATCAATCGTTCGCCGAGTCCTGATAGCATCCTGGATCCTGAGAGCGTCCTGATTTCTATCCGTTCGAAGCAGAATGGCCAGAATACTGATATCGTCCATAAGATCTCACTGTGATTGCGGAGAATGCTCAGAACACTTTATACACTCGAAAATCAGAAAATTCATAGTGTTGGACAGTCACGTACCGTTTATAATATGATGTCCACTTTTGCTTCTATGCAACGCGTTTCAACCAATTCGCCGATGCAAATTCGAGACCGACATCCAACTATTGCAAAGCATGTGCATGAAATTTTTACTTGAACCAATTACATAATTTCGAAAAACGAAATTACTTTCCGAACGACCTAATAGGTCCGAAGAAATGTATTTGTTCGTGTTTTATTTTCAAATCGTGCATGAGCTTCTGCAATGATCTAATACCGGTATTTAATGTTAAAATACTTCTTGAGTTCAATAAAAGTAGAGGTATCAGGCTTGAAAATGAGTCCATAAATTCGTCACTAGTATCGATCATTTCTGGAGAATAAGAGATTTAGTGTTCAAATACTTTTCGGATCGATTTTCTATGAAATTTGAATCTCGTGACGCGCGCCCCGAATATTTGATACAGTTGCATCGCTTTGAACAAGGGTAATCAATTCGGAATCGCGGAATAAAAAACTATCAGAGGTGGTAAACAACATGGAAAAATAGAAACGAACGCCCCCGAAATCATCGTCGAGTGTACCGGAGAAAAAACATTTTGTGGCTTCCAATTTTATCTTTGATAGCCGGCGCGCTGCAGAGGCAGAGACACGGGGGTTGCAGTAAAAACAGGGAACAGTTATTGATTCGGTGCTCGTTGCACGCCAGGGAATTGCGATCAGAGCAACATTAAGCATCGAAACATTGCGGGAACGGTTGCCGGATATCAATTCCCTTTGCGAAATTTCGAGCATTCGCGTCACGACGTTCTCGCGAGTACAGTTCCGTTGGCGTTGCGTAACCGGGCGACTTCGCGCCAAACAAACCATAACTTTCATGACAACTCTCGTCGGCTATCTATTGTATATCTACGGAACACGCATTTCTGCAAACGCAAACGCGTTATACGGCAGTTAGTGTTTCTTCTTCGCTCCGAACATTTACGACGAATTTACTATCACCTATGACATGTTGTGTATGACGCTTTGCATTTTTATACAGGGTGAACCACGAATCGTGACCAGTAGAAATTACTCTGTTATTAGCAGTCCGATCGAAAATGTTTCTGTTTTAAAATTTTTTGTCAATTCTTTTTTTCATAATTTTTCAAGGTCACCTTCAATTTTTGCAAATACACCTATAATTTCTTATGCCTATCTGTTAGAGGATTTCTCGAGGCGAATTTGATATCATAACAGAAAATGCATAAAATTGCTTCGTTTATTTTTTTTACAAAAAATTTGCTACAATCACGTGACAGCTCTTTTGAAACCATGCTATACGGAGTAAGATTGCGGACGTTTATGCAATTTGTAATTTTTGTAGACAAATTTTAAGAAACTTTATTATCCGTGGTAGTAGCCTTTTTAGATCTGAAATAAATTAAAGTCTGAAATAATATAAAATTTAATACGATTTTATAATTTATTTCAGATCTAAAAGGACTACTACGATATCCTAGCATTTATTGAAAATTTTCAAAAGCCATAATTGCATAAAGATCCACAGTCTACGTAATAATAGTAATCTCTACTGGTCACGATTCGTGGTTCAAGCTACATAGAGAGTGAGCCACGAAAAACAGAACACCTGAATGTCTCTGCTGGTATGAAGGATAAACGAAAGTTTCAAAACTGAAATGAAACTGTTCAAAGCATTTGAAAGAATTTTTCAGAATATTTGACAAAATGTCCAATATTCTACACTAAAATTTCGCACACAAATGTATGGATGTCCGAGACACATAAATTACTCTTTTGAAGTGGAAACAATCAAAATTGCATGAGTTATATATTTTTTGATTGACGTGAAATTTGTTTTTCAGGTTATACGAAACATCCCAAAATGGGCCGAAATTTATTCGCCATTTTTGTTGTCTTTGGTTTATCATTAACCCTGCCCGGCAACGATGCGGCATCACGGCCAATCAAAATTGGTAAGTATGAGGACATTACTTGAACACTGTAAAAATGTGTCGGATAATCAAATTACAAAATCGAGATAAATTCTCGATGAGAGAATGAATAAACAGGAAGCCAATCGAACTGATAATAGAAAATACTGTAACTGTACGGTCGGAGAAAAACAAATTATAAACATTTGCACGGAACTCCGAATTCCAATGAGGCCAATTTACTTCGGGCATACGAACAACAAACTTCCCTTCGTTACAGCGGCGCAGCGAGCAGAAATTTACTTTTTCGATTGCGAATAAAAAACAATGTAATTCAGTTTTCATGACAACTCGTTGAAATGTTAACGTACTGGATTCGTAAACAGTTTCAAATTACACATTCGTTTCTATCTACACGAATGTGTAGATAAGGTTTTTAACAATACGAGTGCAGCTCATATCACCATATTTTTATATATCTTTTTGTTGTATTTTTACTCGTTTTAATGATGAAATTTCAGTCTCGCGAATAATGTCATTTGTACAAATAACATAAGAAAAATTCAACAAGAAATGATAGAGCGGTGTGAAAAATGATTCAAACAACTAAACCATTAAGAGGTTTCCTGAAATATCATCAAAGTGAAATGAATGAATAATGTGCCGAAGTAAATCAATATTTCTTCCCCCGAATATTTCTTCTCCTGTTACTTTCCCACGATCATAAAAGTAATCTTTATTCGCTTCCTTCCCATTAATTTTTTTGGGAAGATGGAGTAGCCGGTGGAACTGTGACAGGCAGCCATAACAATAAAATTCGTTTGATTTACATTTCGACGAGCAAGATCCTGTTTTCTTGCGTTCATTAATAATCCTTAATAGATCGCGCGAATTTTCGTTGGAATCTTCAAGAACGCCCGGAGAAAGAAAATTCTGAAAGATATGAAATATTTATAAAAGCCCCTTTCAGAATCATAATCCATAAGAAAATAAAGAAGATTTGAAGTTCTACTTGTTTTTAGTATCTTTTTTGAACAATCGTAAAACTTCTGCCAAAAAAATTCTTTTTTCTATCGCCACAAAATTAGTCAAAATGGATTATGTTAGTGGACGTTCTATCACGTGAAAATTCTTTTTTATACGAACCGATTTGCAATAGATTCCCAATAGTAAATTGTTAATAAACTGTTCGAACGTACACTGTATCTTTCTTGTCATCCCGATCATATTTTCCGGAGGAACTATTCCGGTTAACAGAATAGAAACTAGTGTTCGCAATACGTTCCAACAGGATAAAGTATTTCTCTTTTCGTTCCGTCGACTGGAGGTAATTCGTCAGAAGAAATAGTGGATCGGATAGCGGCCCCACGTAAATTGCGTGTACCTCAGGGGGCCGGCTACACGGGAGCACCAGCTACCGGGGCACTGACAATGTTTGCACTTTATAGGCATATTACAGGACTGCTCTCACGAAGTCACGTACGTAGCCCGT
The DNA here is from genome assembly GCF_051020765.1 of Lasioglossum baleicum. NCBI lineage: Eukaryota > Metazoa > Arthropoda > Insecta > Hymenoptera > Halictidae > Lasioglossum > Lasioglossum baleicum. The sequence continues at coordinate 12,687,068 of NC_134933.1, read as the reverse complement.
GGGTTACCGAAGAAGTACGCGTTTGCCATAGCCCAGGCTTAGTAGAAACTCCTCTTATGAAAATGCCCAAATATTTAGAGAAGAACGGATGGGTTTCATAAAAGGTCTGTTCTAGCGTATGCAGTAGCTGCATTTACCATGATATGTACACACCGGCTGCGCACATTCCACCGTATTCCCCCGACGTTGAATGCGACACAGACCAGACATTTCGTTGAGTAGCCCTGCCGGGAATCTCGCGAGATAGACAGTGTTCCTAAAACGATTGTCTGAAGCATTCGATCTTGAACGCTAAGCGTCAGCGATCTTACCTCGAAAGCGCCAGCCACGACTGTAACAGGGCTAATGTAGGTCAGTATAGTACTCGTAGACGAGACTAGACCCATTGAAGGGCTCTGCTACTCCATTCGGTTGACAATTGCCCCCGGAGAAAAATTCCCTGCCGCCAGACGCGCTGCATCAAATATAAATTAGCTGTTGGAGCCAGCATCTATGTAGCCGTTATGTGCTAATTCTGTTGCTAGCTCTTGCTAGCACTTCGATACGGAATAAGTTACACTCGATTCTTATGCGAAATATTACGAGGATTACGCTGGTTTAAATAAAAATTAGCTGCCGCTGCCAGGAGAAGAGCTACACGCGATTATTGGACAGTATGGGTCCAGAATCCATGTAATCCTCCTGTGCTAATTCTGTTGCTAGCTCTTGTTAGCTCTTCGATACGGAATAAGTTACACTCGATTCTTATGCGAAATATTACGAGGATTACGCTGGTTTAAATAAAAATTAGCTGCTGCTGCCAGGAGAAGAGCTACACGCGATTATTGGACAGTATGGGTCCAGAATCCATGTAGCGCTGCTACAAAATACTGCATATAATTCGTTTAATTTTAATTGGTACGGATGATTTATTGTTTGTAGTAGACAATGTTTACAGCGCATAAACTTCATGTCGACGTTGCAACGCAAAATTTATAGTTCTAAGATTTTAATGTTTTAGTAGCCACGCTTTTGGATTGTAATGAACGTGTCAAACATAATTGCACTATGAAAAATGCTTGGAGATGCAAGATAATGAAACGTAACGCAACGATTCATCACTGTCTGCTTAAAATTGCGACAGCGCCTCGAAAGTATCAGATATTCCGTCTTCTTGAATTATCATTTCCATCATGATACCGGCGTTACAGTAATTAATTTGACGGTTTTTCAACTATTTAGCCGTAATGTTACGCTTAAGATAAATAGATCGTGCCCGTGTCACGTCCTGAACAACTGACTTCAACCAATCGTTCCAACGGGCGAACGTTCCGTGCGGCTGAGCATGCGTGGACTATACTACTACTCGAAATCGAATCACTTCCAAATCATTTCACAGTCTATTTTTTTTTTATTGCGAAATTGTCAGATATTTTGATGACAATGAAAAATGCGATATCAGAGAACGGAGTTGGTAGTGTTGGTACCTCATTTGTCATTTTTAATTAAGATTATGTTTTTAAAAATTTATTTAACTCAGAACCTCGACTGGAAAATTGTAAAATTTGTTTATCATTGCTCCGTTGTAACACAACATGTGAAAATCCTTCGCAAAATAACGTGATTGTAAAAGTGACTAACGATAGCAAACTTTGTCGTCTGGCGTTGAAAATATAATCGAAACATGCAAAATCATTACTTCAACCTACCTCCCCTCGAATTTACATCATATTTCATTTTCATCAAAATGTCCGGTGTTACATCCAAAAAGTGACACATTTGTCGTGACTCATTCATCAATAACCCGTCACCGAATGACTTACAAATAATCAATACACGTAGTAGCAATTTATTTCGCGATACCGGCTAGCAGACACATGTTACAACAATATGAAATCAATTCACAATATCGGTCCACGTATTTTGCATTTAGGGGTCAATTATTGCGATCGAAGTGCGTTATTTATGCTCTACATTTACATAATATTGAAACAAAACACGGGAAAATAAGCGAGCATACATTATACACAACTGAAAAAACTAATGGAAATTCTTAGCCACTAAGATGCATAAATCACAGGTAAAAAGAGGTTGGATAATCAGAACTTGTCATCAACTAAATAATAAAATTATTAATCGAATACTTTTATTACCAAAAAATCACAAAAATTCTAACGTCTGGTACAAAGAAAGTTGATTATACAAAAATTCAAAAAAATTGTGCTATTCCTATTAAACTTACATTTGAACTATTTGAAGTTCATGTTACAATATCTGCGCTATTAAATATATTTATTTAATCATTTACCACGGAAGTGTCTTTACAATTCCAATAATTGTGAAATAACAAATCTGGAAGCGTTAAATTTCCTATTTAATTCTATGAACTGATATTAACAGGCTACATTTGTCAGCAGTATTTCAAAAGATCCAAACGTCTATGAAATGATCAACCACTTATCAAGTAGCATCGAAATAATCTCGACATCCGGACAACACGGCCCATAAACAATGTGAAACTAGAAGCGAATGGGAGGCATAAACGTTCATACGAGACTTGTTCCCGCGATTTTATGGTCTCCAGTCGAGCAGCACGCGACTGCTCGCCCTTTCCACTAAAGCCGTTGTTGTTCACGAGAATTCTCGGCCATTCGAAGGGTTTAAGCAACCCTCCCAGGCGATCTGCTAAAATTTCCGACATTGCGGCGCGACGCGACTGTAAATAAGGATCATATTCACATACGTGTCACGCGTATAAAATTATACATATACGACCGCGTCCGACGTTCTATCAGGCAGTTTTACTGGCCAAGCCATAATCTCTGTCGAACGTAACAAACAAGCGCTGCGCCGGGAAACCTGTCGATAACGTTTAAGAAGCTTAATCGTTTCGTTCTTGGAAAATCCGGTGAGTTACAAAGACATGATAGTGAACGTTGTACCCCCGCCATGTTACACGGTCGAGGATTTTCTAACAAAAGAAAGAACCAACACTTTCCCATAAAATACAGTCTTTCCTGCTTCGGAATATTGCTTCCAGTTCTGCGAACAAGTACAGTAAATATTACACTGTGTGATTAATTATTTTTACTTCAATTCTCTTTAGAATTTGTTATTTGACAATTTTTCGACTTTCAAATCACTGTGCTACGTCGAAGAACACTTGGAAATCCTCTTTCAAATAATGAAGAATTTTATTTTTTGCCAGGTGGAAGATAATTCTTCGATCTGGGCCATTATGCGGCGAGTCCCCCCACTCTACCTTCCCTTTCCACGATGGCGTTTCCCCACGCTTCCCTACAACACGTGACTATTCGATACTGGAAAAGGCAGGATAAAACTTTTTCCCCTCAGTGTTTATTGATACAAAACGCTATCCTGCTCAAACGAAGAAGGTTTTCGACTCAAAGAAATGCTCCCGCGACAATGGACAATCCCGAACCGGGTTAATGGAGTCGCGACGCAGCTCGAGTCGGGCATTTGAAAGATCGTCGATTTCCTACGCTCGAACGGCTTCGCAGCTCCCTTCGAACCGGAAGATAGAAGCATCGAGAACGGATAGCGACTTCTTCTCGCGCAGAGATCCTCTCTGAGAGCTACTCTCTATTTTTTTTTTCTTCTCTTCTCCCAAGCGAGGCACGCCATCGCGAAAATGCCCTCCTCTTAGTAAGTGATTACTTCCCTTTCAGATGCGTAACCGGATCGGGTATGCGTGCGCTCCCATTGAATCGGAGCGGAACCGGGAGTCGCCTTTTCATTGACGTTTCCCGTGGAAAACCACCTTTTTCCTCTTTCCAGCGAACCTCTCTGATAACGTTATTCGATGTTGTTCGATCGATCTCCTTCCGAGGACCGATTTTTTTCGACATCTTTACACTTTACAGCTTTCTCGACTCTCTCCGGCAGCTTTTCGGATTTATTATAGTTTCACTTGCCGCGCGAGTACGTCGTGTATGTGGTGGACAGAGTGATGGAGAGGAGGGTGTGAAACTTTAAAGGACCGTTCTATTTTATCGAGTCCAGAAGTTGAATTTTTTATGTTTTCTTAACGTGGGAAGTTGACGACGGCATTTTTGGAATTTTCCAGATAATTCGTAGCGTGCACTTTGCAGGACAGAAAAGGAAAAGTTAATGACACGTATTTTATTCAACAATTCACAATATTATTTATTTAATATATTTTTCTTTTTTGTGAAAGTGTATATGGTGTAAAGCGTTCGATTCATCTGTAATTGAAGTTTTTCGATGGATCTGAAATTACACCGATGAAGGCGACTACCTACTGGTGCCGACAACGAGAAAGAAAAAGAGAAAATGAAAAATTAATGTCATATATTTAATTCAACAATTCACAATATTATCTGAAACATTGATTTATAAATGTTTTTTTTTGTGAAAGTGTAATATGGTGTGAATCGTTCGATTCTTCTGTAATCGAAGTTTTTCGATGGATCTGAAATTACACCGATGAAGGCGACTACCAGCTGCTGCCAACAACGAGAAAGAAGAAGAGGCACCGATGAACCAGTGAGATAAAAAGCTGAAGCGAGTCGGCAACCAAACAAACGATCACGGAATTGTGTTTACTTTCCCCCATGGTCACGTTGTCCGCAGAGATTACCTACTGTCCAAAGTGGTGCTTGTATAAGAAGGACATACTTCGCTGTGTAGTTTAAATACACTCGACTATCTGTCAGAAAATTAGACTTTCAAAATATATTTGTAAAATTTGTTTCCAAAAATGTATTTCTATCAATTAAAGTGCTATTTCTAGAAATTGTAAACAATTCTTATATAGAATATCTTGTTTCCTATTTGAAGTAATTGAGTCACTGATTTGCTGAATTGATTAACTCCACAAAAATAAAATATTGTAGAATAAAAACTAGGACTTAATGTCAATCGCAAATTGGAGAAACTTTCTGTTTGCAGATGAGGAAAAGTTGACTAGCTGTTGACTATTAGAATTCACAGACACAATCAGCAGTTTAATTAAAAATCTCACTGATAGTCTCTACTGCTTCAACTAAATGCAGATAGAAAGTGCAAGACGGTCTTGCAAGTTGATGTCTTATCTACTAGCATTTTGCATATCTATAATCTAAACAGTTTTCTAGAAGAGTTCCTTAACAGGTCACGAAGTCTCGAAGATCGATGCAAACGTAAACTCGAAATGAAGTAACACTGACAGCTTTAAACGAAAACAATTTTCACAGCAGTAGAAATTGGAAAATGATTGTTGCACAGTTAAGAAGATATGATGAAAATGTTGATATTCGAAATACATATCGAAGTAGAAGAGCAATTTTTATTCTATTATTCAATTTTAAGGTGGATTGACAGTTCGCAAAACCAATTCGGTGGGAATCGATATAAAAAAAAGTTGATTTTTCGCAAAATGTTACCATGCTCTTCGATCCGGAACACTGTGCGTCGGCACAGTTAACGAATCATTTATTGAGCTGTCCCTCGTGGTCTGTTATTTTTCATACTTGCAAACGACGGATACTATGTCTGCGTGGACTCTATTACCAGAAAATCCGGTTTTGAAAACTCGCCTATAAGGTTGCCCGCAAAGGAACCACTAGGGAGAGTGTACTTAATGAAAATATTGACTGTTGTGTCTCTTCTTGAGGTTGATGAGCCACACCCATCGCTATTGCATATGCAACTCAAGAAATTTATTATTATTTTTTATTTAATGCTTTAAACCAAGTATGGTTTATGCAAACGAAGAAATTTTTGTAAAAAGTCTCTTTAAAATGTAAATTTTGTTTTCATACAATCTACTCTTTCATAAACTCTTTACCTTGTGATTACTTTCGTGACCACAGTCTCAACAGTTATTGGTAAACTGTAGAGCTTGATGCAAAATAAAATTTTTCTAAATCAATTTTATAAACTTTTAGAACTTCGTTTGTTTTTTTTAGATTTTTATTTTTAAATTTGCAAGCATGCGAAAATTTATATTGTTTAGTTATCTTTCCCACGATCGAAGCTAGCGATGAGAGATCGAGGATTAGCGTCCGTATACGATATAAGTAACACTTCGGTCCGGAAGTTGTCGCATGACTCGAAGCATTACCGTATTTTCTAAATTGAATGTAAAGTATTCGACTATCTCGACACCGTGAGGAAGGAGTTTAAACAATCCCCCTGTTTATTGTCTAGTCGATATTCATAGCGTCCGGGACGCTCTTTGTAAGCGGACACCTCTCCCGTATGGAATTTCTCTAAGCAAGTTTTTTGTCAAAACACGATAACTTCCGCATGCACCTAATACTTTGGGAAATAAAGTTATCCGAAGCCGAGAGGATAGGGAAAGAGAGTCAGGGGACCGATGGAAAAAGAGAGAGGGAACGCTCGATCGATATTCAGTGGTAGATAAAGGCGTGATGTATCGTTGCGGTGAATGTGGGAATGGCGGGGATGTTGCTGGCATCGTTGACGGATGCTGCTGTTGCTGGGAATGATCTGTGGTCCAAGGTGAAGAAAATACTGGCTACGAAAAGTAGTCGTACCAGGGCGAACTCCGTTTCCAGAGCGGTGTTTTAAATTCTCAGCTGAAAACAATTTACTTTTCCGTGCACGGTTATTCCCTCGACTTAGTAAAACATGGCTTGCGGATTAAAAAATTCAACAGGAAGGAAAAATTTCGCCTGACTTCGGCCGCTCACGATACGTGAACGAAATTTGCATATTTATGAAAATTTTTAGCTGCATAACATTTGCCTGTATCTCGAGATTTTCGGACCCCCCGTCCCGTGTCCGATGTCTGGCTCCCAAATTAGTTCCGCTAGGCTTCAATATTTTGTAATTTATATTCCTCAATGCGCCAATTAACGCTTTATTGCGATTCATTGGAAAGACTAATTTGTAAGGAGAAACTCTGATGAAGTGTTAATTAAGCGAAAAGTTTATCAATAGTTATTTCACTTCCATATTATTATACATACGTATAAAATAGAAAAAATTATAATTTTCATTAGATTGCTGAAAAATTTCACTTTTTTAAGAACAGGAAAATTTGGAAATATTGTTTGTACATATGTATGTATATGATTCAAGATGCGAATATGTTTATGATTCACGCCGGAACTTTTGCTCGACGTAAGTTTCCTCGCGGTTCGTCGATTTTTACATTAAAATTAGTGAGACGATACAATCGTTTGAAAGCGACACGACCGTAATATTAACAATAAGGTTCGCGTCAAAAGTATTCGATTGCGGAGCAGGTTAACCTATAGAGACCAAAGTTCCTAACAGCAGTTCAGTGCGGCTCTGTCATCCTTGGGAATTGTAATTACTCCGTGGAATAATTTACAGGTATTGCAAATACACCGACGACGGGGGTTAATCACAGTACTCCTAATGAAGGATAATAATTAGACCAATCACGGCCTATTCATACCGGTCGCATACATAGTAGACGGAACATTTTCTCAAGTGCTTTCAGAAACTACAATAATAAATTGTATTTTCTGTAGCAATCATTAAAAAATTGCGAATTTAGTGTGACACAGTATTCATGACACAATATTCAAGTGTCCACAATATAAATTAGGATAAAAATGATGGACAATGTAATTGCCGTTTGAAAGACTTCGTTCAAAGTGGAATGACCGCTGTATAAATCGAGCAACTAGTGCTGGTTTTGTTTCGTTTCGTTACGGCAACGTTTTATGGGTGATAATAACGGGTCTATAGAACTCACTAATTACGTGTGTACAAACGTTACACGCGAATCAGCTTTTTAAAGGTGGCAGAGTCAAAGCTTTAATAACGCAGCACACAGGAAATTAATTGCAGCTGCTTTGAACAGATCAAACAGACTTTCCATTTAATCTTGACGAGGCGCGCGCGCGCGCGCGCGAGCGAAAAAATTGTGCAACGTCGAAAGTAATATTGTTACACACGGCTCTGTGTCGTATCTCTTCTTTTCCTTTTTTTTGTTCGTAGCCCCTTTCCCATTATAATTCCTTCGCCGATGTTATCGTAGAATGAGATACGAAAGTTGCCCCGTTTCGTCTTATACTCTTGCCGCTCTTTCCTCCCTTTGCGTCACTCTATTGCTGGGACCCGATAATAACGTGGCTAAGCTCGACTTTGTGGATAATAGTTATAAGTTTAATTAAACCAGTTCTTCATCGCGCAATCCTCCATTCTTCCTTCGGGATATCGCGGTGCGCGGATGATTCCCGTATCAAAGAAGAAAAATTACTAGCAGCCGAGGCGTCCACTTTGTTCGCAAAAGTTTGCGAAAATTCAAGCAACCCAAGAGTCTCGATACAAATTTTCATCGTATTGAGTTGCTGTAAAAATAATTGTGGTTTCTGTTCTTGAATTTTAAAGTTATACAGAATGTCCGGATAATGTCGGAAAACATCGAAGAGTTTCTCAATTCATTTGAAGTCATTTTTTCCTTTACGAAAATATTCTCCGCGGCTTTGTTACGGAGTTATTCGCAATGTTATTTACTGTCAATGTTGAAGATTACTTCTCTTGAAAGCATCTCTCATATGAATTTGTAGCTAGACAGCCGTGACAGCCATCATACCCTTATTGCTTAGCGCACGCTTCTGTTTTGAAATGTTTTGAAGGCTTCACTCGATCCTGCCTCCACTCAGACTTGCGTCTTCCAATACTTTTTCAACATCCGTCTTGAATTTTCCATATATTCGTGTTCTCTTTTGGTTACAATGACTGAAACGAATTATATAGACAGCTTCTTTAAAACTGTATCCCAATTTCTTCGCAGCATATAGAAATTTCATGTACTGTATAGGAGAGAGATACTGTGTTTTACGAAAAACCCTTACAAATCATGCCATAAAATGTTACGACGGCTCTAATACAGTAGTATCACAAATGAGTCCCTGTTTGCACGTTTCTTGCACGCTTCGCTGATTCCTCCAAGCGACAATTTTTTAATAGTTCACTGAATTAGCTCGTGGCAAATAGAAAACAGCGGACGGCTGGTTCTCGTTACATATTCATGACAATTAGAATGCTATTCGTGTTTTTCCTTCGGACTACGGAGCTAACAGTGAGCAAAATCGTCTGCGCAATATTCGACTTTTACGAATCGCAATTATAGTCGAGGAAACACCATATTGCTTCAATTATAAAGTATTTAGATGATTAAATTATGATTATTATTATGAAATGTGTTACGTCAAAGTTTAGCAAAGAGACAATGAAATATTTTTCGTAACATGCTTCGGCGCTTATGCTATTACGCGACTTCCCCAGAGCCCGACAAAATGGTTGCGTCAACAGAGCGAAGAATTGAAATCTCACAACTGTTGAGTCTTTCCGACTACTGAAATTAAATGAGTCCGACGAAAAACTCGTTTGGAAAGCTCTGTTTTTTTTTTTTTGTTTAAGTGAGTTCGAGATGCAACGCTAAACGACAAGATTTTTCCGCGAACGTTAAAATCCGACGTAGACACACGAAACAACCGTAGTCATGTTGCTGCTTTTCCCCGAGGTTTAAGTAACCGTGCGGCCATTTGTGGAAACGTTACTCGTCACGTTGGAAAATTCCTTTTGTTATGATTTACCGTCGCGGAAGTGCTTGATGAATGTTCCAACAACCCGAACAATGAATGAGGATTTAGACGGCCATTTCAAAGTATTTCAGAGCATTTATGAAGCGTACCATTTTCCGGAAAATATATTTCAGACTTCTCCGTATTATTGTATACTAGGATTTAACACTAGGTTTACGGGACACGTCAAAATTTTACTCAGACCGTAAATTCGTAGAGAATTATTCAACAAATTTATTTCTTTGAAAAAATCGCTGAAGATTTGGATAGACGCATTCTTGTTATTTATATAAAGCAATGTAAAATAGTCAATTTTGGTGCTCCGTGAACCTAGTGTTAATGACAACGAACTACTCGTGAACTTGTCTGGAGAATATTTCAGAAACTCCGACATCGCGAATTGCAACGCTGAGTTATTCAATGGAGCGCTGCTTTTCGCTAAATACCAAGCATCATTGAATGTTGCAGGAATTAAGCAACTGACAAACATTAGTTGTGGTTATTGTATGCTAACCAACGCATTGAACACTGTATAATTCTCCAGAAAATATTTTACGAATACTTGGCATCACTTCAGAGGACTAAAGGCTAGACAAACGAGAAAACCATTACAAAATTGAGTGTTTAAAGTTTTAGATGGTAAAGTGTTTCGGATTAATTGTAATAACCCGGAAAAGAAAAAGGCAACTTCCTCCTAATTACAAGCAATGTTCTTAATGAATCCATGAGCAATTTTGTCTTCGTTTCACCTTGTTATCTTGGTGATTAAGCAGCTTTTAGCAGAGAATTAATTAATATCGCGTTAGTAGCAGAGTAATTACACTTTCATTGAGCATTGTCTGGGACAAAGCAATAAAGAAAATCTTTTATTCTACTTGAGAATTCGAACAAATTAATCTGATTCGTGAACAATTAATACTTGGATGGGTTAATAATGCTTCGCACGAAGAGCTATCTGAGAAACAAAGTATTCGCGTTTCTTCAATCGAGTTAATGAAAACATGTCTCCACCGGTCACCCTTAAACTTATGAGCCGAGGAAGAAGTACTTCAGAATCTTCGCCCGGATATTACTTTCAACTCTCTGGCAGAAATCGTAGAGAAATTACTTGAAGACCTTTGATCTACCACGAAGAAAACAACAAAGTGAGGAAATTAATCGGACTTTCTGAGTGAAACTGGTATAATATTCCTTTTACATCTCTGACGAAGAGTACAGCTCTCCGAGATGTTAATGACATTCTTTGTAAATCGAGGACCGTGCAAAACAAACGATCGAAACTTTGCTTCGAACGTTAAATCGCGAAGATAAGAAACGAAGTTGGTGTTCTGTGTTGGACTCCTTCTTCGCAGAAGTTTTTTGTTCAATACTCCCATTACAATGTTAATCATTATGTAAAAAATGTTGTGATTCCTTGAAATGATTTTTGAGTTGATTCGAAGCAACTTTTTCCTTTGCGAAAATCGTCTCCACGGCTTCGTTCAGGAGTTATTGACGAAAAACACGAACCAATCAGAGCGCGGACCAATACGACACTCCGCCCACTGTGCTCTAATTGGTCTGTGTTTTCCGTTAGTAACTCCTTAACGAAGCCGCGGTGAACATTTTCGCAAAAGAAAAAGTTGCTTCAAATCAACTCAAGAATCAACCCCCGTCGCAAAAACTTTTGCAAGGATCCAATAATTTCATTTTCACGAGCAAATGATAAAGCAACACTCCTTTCCCAAGTTCAATATCGATAACACTGTTTTACGTGGAAACTACTCTCGCCACTTAAACAGATTCTTGTCCTCCAAGGATTTTAGCATGTTCTCTTTCTCTCATCCCACACTCCCTACTAACTCCTTGTAACTTGGAGTTAGCAAGTACGCAGATCAAAGTTGTGCAATTCTTATGGAATCATTCTCTTCCTTTAGGTGCTGTAATCATGAACAAGGGGGTGGCGCAACTCCGCGGAGTCCGACCCGAACTACTTTGCAAATGCAATAATAATCGAGATTATGGCAGCTTTAAAAGTTTATGCCTAATGTAACGCCGGCCCGGGCACACTTTCCCGTTGCCGATCTTACTACTTTCCGGTTTTAATGTTCTATTGTTCACAGGCATTCCGTTAATGAAGTGCTAGCCAAGATTACGAGATTACTGCAATTTTTCCTTCATCCCCCCGGGAGGTACACGTCGACTGTTTCGTTGCGCGCGTTTTGAGCTCGCAGTCCTTGTGTCCCGGAAGTTTCCATTTTACGGGGAAAGAAAGCTCCCTTTAAAAAAGGTCGCCGTAAAAATTCACGAGGGATTTTCGCAAACGGACAAGCGCGCTCCGGTTTCTTTCCCCCCACCCCCTGTCTTCTCTCCCACTCGTCTCTTCTCTTCTTCGTTAAAGATTGAACGAGGACATAGGGACAAACTGTATTGGATTAGTGGACTATGCTCTACAGTCATCCGAAATTGATGCGCTTATAAATAAATTTCCCATCGACAAGAATTATCGCCGGTAAATGCAAACGCTAAACGACTATTTCAGATAATTACAGCATTATATAATGTACAGCATTGTAATATCGCTGTAATTGATGAAACGTCGCAATGGACGCTATGGTTGCGGCGAATTATATTATTCCCAGCTTTTCGACGCTGTTACGTCACTGAAGCGACCCTCTGATGGCTTCTCATTATATACAAATTATATTTCTCGAGATGAGTATTTAAAACGGTCTTGATACCGAAAATTCTCAGCACAGTTTCTTCGAAAATTGTTAACATTAGGTTCACGGGACCCATCGAAATATCGAATATTTTTAATTTAACGTTATCTCGAGATTGTAAAGATGCGTCAATGTGGAATTATTCAAGAAATTTACTTCTTTGGGTATATAGTTCGGTTGTGCACTCATAATACCTTTTTTAAAACGAGCTCAAAATGGCGCAAAATGACAAGATTTCTACGCGAACTTAAATTAGTTAATTAAATTCTAAATCTATTGCTTTAGGTATACAGTTCGACTGAACACTTCGAGGGCGGATCAATAAGTATCCGTGTCAGGAATGAAAACGCAAGTTTTTCAGAAATTTTTTTTTTATTTTTCAACATTATCTCATTTTAGGAGAATACACTTTTCCCAACGTCCGTGCCATTTTTTTAAACCCTTCTAAAAAATACGATTTCTCAAACTCTTCAAAATATACTTCTGTCTCGACGATGACCTCCTCGTTTTAGCCGAATATTTTTCCCGCGGACCACGTTTTCTTGTTGAGGAACAGAAAGAAGTCGCAGGGAGGCAGGTCGGGCGAATACGGTGGATGCGGCAGCAATTCGAAGCGCAATTCTTGCAATTTGGCCGCGACGATTCGGGGTGTGTGAGATGGTGCGTTGTCGTGACTTATCGAAAAACAAATGGCTGTAAAATCAGAACTAACCTATCAATCAGTATGAAATTTTGTATGGCGTCGTTTAATTGATGACTCGACTGCGGATCTTTATGCAAAATAAAAAATGCTCGCACTGATTGCAGGACACAGGAGCCGAATAAGAATTGTATTCTTCTTTTAATTATTCTCATAAGCTGAAACTAATGCATCGATATCCTTAAATACTTTGAACATGTCCACTGCTAAATCGTACGTGGCCATTTCTGTCATAAATGCATAAAATCCGCAGTCTATTGATGACAGTGTACTATAGCGATGCCAACTTCCCTCAGCAACGCCGCCTGGCTTCAAAAACACCGGTAACTATTGATCTACTCTCGTATAATACTTTTCTCGACAAAATCAAGGTTGACCTTCAAAAGTCTTTGATGTGTTCACCTACAAAAAGCTAATAATACCAGTATGTGCATCTTACAGTCTTGTCGTGGGGTGTATGTCGCCTGAAATCCGCGACTCAAGGGAAGGATACTGTCGAATCGATGACATTTCAATACTACATGAAGACATCTCTGCATTTAATCTGCGCGACTAGCCGAGCGAATTCAATCTGCGAAATGACTGTACAGTATCCATCGTGTTATACAAGCCAATGCTCTCAGGTACCTCCTTTTCATTCATGAACAGCACGAAAGGTTCCACTCGATTGCGTGCTATTGATTCGGCGATCGGAGCCTCGACGACGCGAGGCAACGCGAGGCGGGATTATTTTGTTTTTCATTCGCGGCCCGGGAATCCCCTGAAAGGCGAGTTTAACACCGGCAAGACCTTAAAGCGGCCCTTTGGTGACGCAACGTCGGCTTAATGCGCCCCAACACTTTGGGCTAGTTCCACCCGGTTGCCTCGTTCAACCCTTCCTCTCGGACTACCCCGTTCCAATGTCCCGCATCATTAACAGTCTCATGCAAATTTTACTCGCCGCCCACCGACAATGCAGCGATTACACACACGCAAGCACACACCGCCGCTCGAAAATATTCGGTCACTTGTTTGGTAATCAAGAAATTCGCAGTTTTGTTATCAACCCTCGTAATACGATGGAACGATCCAAGCGCTGTGGTCAATTTTCCTACAACGGTGAATGCAGTTCACATCTTTGTTAGGTACAGTGAGTCTCACAATTAATGGCACACGCTTTATATCAGAACAACTTTTTTATAATTGGACAAACACGACTTTATTTTTTTGCCGTTTTATGCCAACACCCGAGGATTTTCGCCATTTTTAATAGTTTGTAACTCGTACATCAATTGATCAATTCACATCAGAAAGTGCTGAAAAGCATAAACAATGAACACTGTGCGTCGATTATTTATAAAAAGGATAACAAACACTGATTGATTATTTTTACAAGTAAACGGAAACATGCATGAACGTTCAGACCCATTATTCATATTTCGAAATACCTAGTTTGTTTATTGCACCAACAATCAGCTTCATATTTTACACCGAAAAGTTAGATGTTACCGTATTCTATAGAGAGGTTTTTATTTATTATCCTCCACAGAAAAAACAACAAGATAACGAGCAACATTGTGTTTCGAACCGTATGAGTCGCGTTGCTTTGTTTGTATGATCCCTACAATAGACACAGAATGCTGTGTCGCCCAAAAAATATTCTTCCTACAACAGTAAACGGTTGACCAATTTTTATTAAGTGCTTTCTGTATGCAACAAGTGCCGAACCGCTTGTTATTGGAAATATATTTACCTGTCTGTTCACATGGAACGATTCACTTTTCTCAAATTGAATTTCAATGGTCCCGTTCAATTAAAGTATAGTAAACAACGTGTGACAACCCCCAAATCGCAGATTTCTCACTTTCACTAGTTATTAATGCAATTCTCTGCTGTTATTATGTCTCCGTAATCAAAATCTCAGAATAGTGTTAGGCTGTTTCCAATGTAAAAAGTGAATTTTTATTTAACTCCTGCTGCCCAGAATCGTTGCAAAATATCTTTATTTTGCATAAAGATCCGCAGCCTAGTGATAACAATTGATATTCTTTGAAATCGATAACGAAATGAGATTCCCCTAATTGTTCCAAAATACATATTATATGTATGTTCCAAATGTATGTCAATTAATTACGGCGTCTATAAATTATTGATGAATTGTATTCGAATGTATAGGATTTGATATGCATGATACCAATATTAGAAATAGCATATATATTTATCGAAATCATAAAATAACGAAATTATACCACAGGCCCAACAGTCTGTCTTGTTTATACATTAAAAGGATATTAAAGATAATTATTTCACTGATGAAACTATTCTCGCAAATTTGTTTCCAACTAATATTTCAAACATTATTATTAACCATTACATTATTTGGTTTGGAGATTCACATGTCCAAATCGAAATTACAATGATTTGCAAATCAAGTTATGTTGCAACTATTGACACAATTAGGTAGACCACTCGCTCCACAAAGGATTTATGCAAATATCATATATGATATGCTAAAATGTAAAAATATTGGAAACACGTTAAGAATATGAATGAGAAACAAATTGTTTAATATTGTAGTCGCACGTAAACAATGCTGCAGAATATTGGAAGGGCGACACGAAAATGAAATGCAACGTAGATCTGCTGCTACTCGCTGTCAATAAAATACCGATTATAATTTATTGTCATTTAACAATATAATCAGTGCACCGTGCAGATATCGTTTAAACAAATACGATAAACTAAAGTGGAATGCAACACGTAATGAATTTATCGTTCATTCATACTTGTTAGACCCATTACGAACTGCGTGTATTTTATTGTAAACGTTTTCAAAATAACAAAACATCTTAATAAATAACAAGTGTTAGTATTTCCTCTGTAGTTTCGACCAATTGCTATTTTACCACGTTTTACTCAGAATATTTTTTGTTACATAGTAAATTAATTGTTCTAACTTTTAAAAAAATCCAACTTGTGTGGTCCAATATTAAAAAGTTGCAGTTCTCTACAAAGTGTGCCAATACTTTTTTTATACCCACTGTGAAATGTTTAGAAAATAGACTACTGGCCTAAAATGGCTGACTATTGAGACGACTACTCTACTGAAATGTTACGTTCTCGTCTCACCGTAAAAATTCTTGGAAATTCTATGAGACGAACTGTGTATATATTATTGTAAATGTTTTTTAAAATAACAAATGTTGATCAGGAAAGTAGTTCCGACCAATTTCTATTTTTCCAAAATATTTTTCGTGATATAGTAAATTAATTATTCTAACTTAAAAAAACAAATCTAAGTTGTGTGGTCCGATATTAAAAAGTTATGGTTCTATAAAAAGTGTGCCAATACTTTTTTTACCCATTGTAAAATGTTTAGAAAATAGACAACTAGCTTTAAATGGCTGGCTGTTGAGACGGCTATTCTACTGAAATGTTACGTTCTCGTCTCACTGTAAAAATTCCTTCATCACTGATTTATTCGTGTAGTATCACCTACAAGAAGATTGGAGGCGTGGCTATGAAAGTTGACGAAAATTACACAGGACACGAGAAGACCTAATAGGTGTACGTTTAACCTAACAGTCCCAGTTACTCTGTGCCACGTTCCCTCTTATCTATTCGGCTGCTCCGTCTGAGCACCATCGAACGTTTCAGAGGGAACGTCGGCTCGATCTTCGTCGAAACATCGGGATCGATCCTGCCTGCTCCCGCTAACTTGCTTTAGTTTCGATTAGGTTCTCTCTCGGCTGGTGGATACGTCGACTTGGGAACTCGGTAATCTGCTCCCGGATACGGACTTAGCGAAACAGAGGTTGAGGGGTCAAAGGGGATGGCACACGAAAAAGCGAATGCCTCCATACTCCATAGAAACGCGTAACGAATCGACCCGGCTCGCGTGCATGGTCGTCATGACACAGCAACTATTATCCGCCGCGGATCTAATTAGGCGTCCCATTATTTCGGCTGCTTGTGAAATAAACGGGACGCCCGGTTTAATCGTGCTCGGTTCGATCAGAGCTCTGTACCTGCCGCCCCGGAAAACTCATTATAGGACGAGATGAAAGAGGGCGGACCGTTTTTGCGCGTGAACCTTAATTGCGGTGAATTTATATTCTCGTTGGTACCGACGCGACGACGGTATGTAGCTGACGTACGGCGTTAATCTTTCGCCCTATGAAAATCGGTTTAAATCATCATATGTTTACAATTAACTTGATTCACACCTTCGAAAAAATAACAAAAATCGGGATAAACTTTGCCCGAGGAGACCAAACATTTTTAACCTTTTTTTACCACGCTTATATCTGTGGTTGTCAGGAAGAACGCACAATTTCACTTTCGAGATATAGCCGTTTAAAGTTTTGATCACTAATGCTTCGACATAGGATGTCGGTTAAATTGTACTATTTTTTCGAGCCTTTAAAATTTGTTTTCGTGGCTTTTTTCTGGTAAATACGTCAACCCTACACTACGAAGCTCAATGAATGCATAAACTCAAATTTTTTGAAATTGTGACATGCGGCGTTTTTCCTTGCAACTACAGATATTAGCTTGCCGAATTGTCAATGTTGTCGTTGTCGTTGTATGCGTCAAATCTTGTAATCGAATTGTAAATCACTTCCCGATGAGCTAGAGACTTGAAGCTTTGAACGTAGCTTACAGAACTGGATGACAATGCAATATTAAAAAACAAATTTTAAAAAAAAACTGTACGTCTAGGAGAAGAAAATATTCAAATGTTAACATCTCGCCGCGCGACGCTCGGTACAGTACGTCATCGCGTTCAGCGATCCCCACTCCGCGCACCAGCGCTCCCTACTCCACTACGCGTTCCCACTCCACTGACCCGCTTCACACCGAAGGAACTCAGTCAGTGTGGTGTTCCGTTCATTCAGTTCCATTTCGTACAATTTCGTACTCCATGAAGAGACGTCGTCTCTCGGAGTCATCCCATCATCCTATCTCGCGTATTTCCATATCTTGCGTTTCTATATCCTACTATTTGATACTGGTATTACTATATCTTGCGTTCCATTTAAAAAGGACTCTCTCTCTCTCTCTCTAAAAAGTACAAAATAAAAAAATATGTAGAAAACTTTTTAAAAACCACACTTATATTAAGATGCACTAAAAAGGAGAAAATAATTTTGTTAGACATTGGTGACTATAAATAGCGCTCCGCGCCTTTATTTATAGTCACTAATGTCTAAAAAAATTATTTTCTCCTTTTTAATGCATTTTAATATAAGCGTGGTTTTTAAACAGTTTTTTTTTATACAATCCTGTAGATTTTGATGAGAAACTGCCGGAAAAAACAAGTTTTGATGTTAGTAATTCACTAGTTCCACAGTTATGCGTCTTTAAAGTTTCTATTATCATGTTTCCGCCATGTTTGTACTCGGGCCCCACTGGCAGGAGCAAAGGCTCTCCTGGATCCGATAAATAATTCTCAGGTACTCTCAATAATTTGTGATTTTGTGGGTTTATGGGCGAATTAAATTGGAACCGTATCGTCTTCCGAACAGAGAGAGTTAAAGGTAGCTTTTACGACATCCGAGTGTTTCTTTGAGCTGTACATAAGGTCCCTTGGTGACAGCACGAACTAAACAGAAGTTCCTAGGAAAATTGTCTCACGTTCCTTACAAGTGACCGTTTTTCGTCGGTGCCGGCGGCGGTCGAAGAAATTGAAAACAACCGAGACGTTTTATCGACGCTATTGAGGTTGATTTATAGCGTGCTGGCTCGTTGACAAATGCTGTTGTCGCTTCCTACGGTATTGTCGGTTTCAAATTAATTGAACTGCATTAAGGCAGTCTCGTATGTTGAGTATACATATACAGCGGAGTAAAAATCAAATTAGTTCCTCCCGAAAATTTCATTTCTTAAACAAATTGTTTTGACTATAATGTACAAGTCAATGTACAAGGTAGGTGATGTAGTTTATGCAAAGTTAGAAAGTTTAATTAAATTGAGTTTACTGAAGTTTACCACGCGAAAGTTAAATACTAGAAATTTGAATAGGACACAGGGCGAATCTAAAATAGAGAAACTGGAATTTTACAGAATTAAAATCGCTAAGTCCTATTACAAGAGGACTTTCAATTAAAGATTATTATATTGTAGGGACAAATACTTTTGAGTATTTGTTCAAAGTGTGAACTGTACTTCAGCTACCATTTTGACAAACACATTAACCACATCAGCTCTACTAAATGGTGGAAAATGCTTGTCGTTACATCAAAGGAAAATGTCCGTTCACATTTGTCAATGGTCCTCTGTCCTCATGATATAAATGGAGTCATTGAATATTCAAACATTCAAACATCCTAGACTGATTGAATGCACTCGTTCGTGTTTGTCCGTGTTCGTTTGTGATTACTAGAATGCTGTATAATTAATTTAGACAGCGCTGCTACCTACACTTTTATTAATAAACATAACATATTAAATTTTGAAATTTAATTAATTAAGTGAATTTGTATATATTCTATTTATAACATGCATTGATTATACAATTATAATTTCCCAGAAAAATATACATACGTGAACATGTACCTAATGATATTTGTTTCATCAATTTGTATTTCTGTTAGTATAATTGAATTCAACGATTTTGCAGTCGAGTAATTAACTTTTTGCGTTACGAATAATAAATGTGGCACTACCTTGCTATATGGTTAATATTTATAATTTATCATATTTCATTAATACGTTCCATTAAATTATAATGGCCTCCGTAGCGATTGCATGATAATAACGATAACAATTTTGTACGAATGCTTTCAGAAAGAATTTTGAAAGATTCTAATAAAAATTTTATTATGCATAAAAATGAGATGCTGATAAAACCATTAGCATAAATGAATACTATGAAAAAACAAATACTATGATTGAAAAGTGGATGCATTCGGGTCTACGAGTCTCGGTGTAATTCTGATCGGTCATGGTGGTAAGGTTTGGTTAGTTGAACCCGACGGAATTGCAGGAAAGTTAGTTTCCACGGGACACCAGTTAAACTGCACACAGGTTTGTCCGTAACCAATGGTACTTTTGGCTGGACCAGATCAGCCAAACACAGCAAAACCTTGGACGTAAACGTTACCGTACCACGAGTATCCCTTGTACATATATACACACATACTACATGCATCTACTTCCATTCGCCCATTACAGCTGCTTCGCAATTGTTTTCTGTAATTATGACAATTCACCATCGCCAGCTAAATAAGTTCGGTTCTCCAATCTCAAAAGTGCAAACAGCGATTTATACAAAACATTAAAACCTGCATTGAAGGCAGTTAATATATTCTTTTAGATATATTGCAGTTACAGACGAATGTGCCACGTAATATGTAAAAAAATAATATTGTTGTTTACAGCGTTCCAGTTCCAGGTAATAAGAATTCGCGAGAATCGGTAGAAAAAAAAGGGAACGTGCAGGATAGGCAAACAGCAAATACTTTTATCGGTTAGTCCAATCGATTTAACGACGCCCGTTATACGATGGCGCATTTCCCTCGGAGGATCGCGTACACGCGTGATCTCTGTTGCGTTAAGTCCCATTTCCATAAGGGAGACGGCGAATCGCGTTGTAGATATTGATTATTCGATTTTTCGAGAAGCGGAATGTGTGCCTCGATTCCCGGCGGAATAATATTGTCTCGCGGATAAAGAAATAGCCGAACCTGTGTCAACTATGACACCAAAAATTCCCTGAAAGCTACGTTTACACAACGTATCAACGAGGATACAGCGGGATGGAAAAAGTGTGAGATTCAATTTCACGGTTCAATGTCCTCCGATGACTCCGCTATCTATTTACTGTGCAGCCGTGCTCGGCTTTTGCTATTCCGAACGAATATCTCGCTTAATTAACGCGAACCGAGCGTGACCGTCCCGAGGACAGGAGGGACACGCGAAAAAATGAAAAATATCTACGGAACGTTTAATTACTCGACAACATTTTAATGAAGTCCCTCGAGACTGGCAAAACAGAATCTTAATCATTCATCCGCGCGGCCGGCTTGAAAGAAATCACCGTGTCAAGTGCAACTAGAACCGAGACGGTCCGATCTTTTATGTTCTCCGTGCAACTATCTAGTTATGCGGGGTATTAAAAAGGAGATGACTGTGAGAGAAATGCAAAATATTTAAAGGGTTTACGGTACCTTTACCGGTCGAAGAATAAAAGGAATTCAACCATTTCTTTCATATACAGAATTATGTTACTTAAAATGTTTGAGGCTTTAAAAAATTCCACCTACATTACGAATTCCACAATGCTTTAATTCCAGTATGATACATTAACAAAATATTCAAGGTGATCCTATAATAAATACCTGAAATAAAAGATTTGACAAAAAAAAAGTACTATAATCGTCCTAAGTCACCGTGTAGATCGAGTCCAAACGTGAATCCCCATTAATCAACGGTAAAATGGTAAATTAGGTAAATCTCGCGATCACTGTCGATTTCCTAGTTAATTAGTAATAGAACCTGCGCCGTTGATCACCGCGTGACTTGATAGTTCCATAAAACGTTGCCGCGTAATAAAATGAACGACACCGAAGATTTAGTGTAAGTGCGGTGTTTATTTATAGTTTTTAATAAGATGAACGTAAAGCTGGTTGATAACAGGATCACGGACAGGAACGGGGGCATTTAATCTACCGTAAAAATGTCCTTCTAAATGAAAAGACCCAGGCCCCCTTCCCAATCGCTGATCGATCCTTTAAATTGCTCGGCCGATGGCTTTAATCTCGAAGAAGCGAAAATTAAAGCGGAGGTGCCGGTGCAAGGTATTTCAAGACCTGTTGAACACGTCGCCGAAGTGCTGGACAGGTGCACTCGTCCGGGTTTGTCGTCGATTTCCCAGCCGAATATACGCGTCACGTTCACAGCATCGATTTTCCATATCGCTCGGCGATCTATCGAACCTTTTTTCACGCTATGGGAAATGAAAGTTTCGCCGAGCGAAGACAAAGCGGACTGATCGATCACTCTCGGCTCGCGCCGCTTTCGATCACGCCAACCTATAAACGGTGTCCTCGCGAATGGGAAAGTTTCGCCCGCGGATTCTTCGGTCGCTTTCCCTACCGATAAACTTGGACAACGACCGGAAGGAACCCTGCGTGGCATGGCCAGCCGCTGCGAGGAATCCCATCGTTCCGTAACGCTGCACCGTTTAGTTTAAGCACGTTTAACACTTTTACCAAACAGTCGAGAGCCGGCCCTGATCAAAAACACGGCAGCACGAGAACTTTCCAGCTTCCTTAATCTATGTACAGTAAATCCTCTATAAACGCAAAAAGGCTCTACACCATAAACGCAAAAAAATATCCCCTCCACTGCACTGTAGTAATCTGATCTCGGCTCGGGTATATCGGTGTGAACCACTACTAATGCGACGCGGAGAGTCGCAGTCGCTCCGGCCTCTCTTTACACGCGCTGTCCTTCTCTACGTTCGGCTCGACCTATGAAGCTCAAAAAATAGTGTCCCGTGTACGATAAATACAAACGAATCCCCCGAGGTTTTTGCGTTTATAGAGGATGTGCTGTAAACGCGACGGAAAAGTGAAGTTTCGGGAGTCCAAAGCAGTCGACGCGCATCCATAGTCGTCTGATGAGAGGGGGGACAAAGAATTCAGGGGGAAACTTACCCTCCCTCTGCCAGTACCGGATTAGTCACATGACATTTGGACCCGCATTACGAGACCGTGAACTCTAGCTTTTTCGTGAGGGTAGTTATAGGGTAAATTATATTTTGCACTTTTCCGTGCATTTTCCGATCTCTGATACGTTCTAAAATTCTGAAAATGTGACATATCTTGGATCCCAAGGCGCATTTTACAAAATTTTTTCAGATTTTTTGTTGCAAACTGTGGTCGTAAAAAATGAAAAACTCCAAAAAATCGGTAAAACATGCTATTCTACTGTTTAGTTCCCTGATAAAGTAAAACAGGCACTGTCATCAATTTTTTTCAGATTTTTTGTTGCGGGAGATCATTCTGAAAAACAATAAACACCGAATTTTTTCGACGTTTCTGCTGTGAGGTAAAAAGTTGTTGAGGTTTTCCATGTTTTACCAGCACAGTTTGCAACATAAAATCTGAAAAAATTCTGTAAAATGCGCCTTAGGATCCAAAATATGTCACATTTTTTCAGAATTACAAACGCGTCAGAGACCGGAAAAGCGCAATATCTAATTTACCCTGTAACTACCCTCGCGGTCAAGCTAGAGGGCTGATATTTTACTCGGAGGTTTTTCTCTATGGTCAGCTTTCGAATGGTTCGATGGCTATCGAAAAACCTGTAAGGGCAGTTTTGACCATCTCAATCGGCTGAATTATATCAAACAGAAAGGAAATAAAACCTGAAAGAGCGATATCACAGAAAGAAGCTATTATTCGAGTATCATTGATAAAAGAAAAATCACAGCAATTAAGTAAACGCAATTAACAGCTCCGCGGTGTCCTATTTCCGTTGGGAATGGGAGATCCCTTTTGTTAGGTGCAACCGACCTTCCACGGTTGCTAAAGTACTCCTGGAGACCATCGGGGTCTACGAAGGCCTTGCAATGTCTACCAAATAATATGAAGAGCCATCTAAAGCATTGAAGAGCCACTTGAAGTTTAACTTGAAGACTTGAAACCCTTGCTGTTGGCTGTCACGGTCCTTTTAGGATCGTCATGAGCTACAACGGGCGGTCGGGAGTAGAGAGGTCTTCTTGCGTGCCTCTGACGACGAATCGCTGTGTTAGAAAGAGAGCCCATAATTGTAGAATCGAAAGAGAAAAGAGCTGAGCAAGAGTTGATGATGATCGAGTATATTCGAGAGATCAAGTAGATGTCAAGGTTAATGTGGACAAAAAAGATCGATTTGGAAACTCGAAAAAACAAATTTTAGCTTAAATCTTTATTTAGAATTTGAATTTTTGTTTCCTACACACAATGGTATCACATTGTTGAATATTTCGAACGTTCTAAACTGAGTTTAAGGATATCTCTAGGTTAAAAAAGAATCATTCATATGCATTTGATTATGCAAATCGTCACACCGCGCATCCATACATACGATAAATGTATATATGTACTATCTGAAAAATTTCGTATTCAATATTCACTGTTTACTCTGCGGTGGCACTGGCCTAATACCTGAATACTTTTCCATAAATGTAATTATTATCCGTTTCCCGGGCACATATTTTTTTCAAGCCAGCTATTTGAATTGTAAACTAATTCACTTGTCCCGCCTATTTCGATACGCGGGATCGTTAGTCGGCCAGCTGTCGATATTAATCGTTGCCGAAGCGTTTCGAAATTCTAATCCGTCGTAATGGAATTAAAGCGAGCCGGAGGAGCTGAAAGAATGAAGGAAAAAGGTGAATGATCGATCGCCAAACGAAACGTTCGTTCAAGTGGTATCCGGAGCATCGAGTACGCGTAGAATTTAACGGGAATCCGTAAAAAATGGTTCCTCGTCGAAGTACCATTTTTCTGCTAGGATAGACTTCGTCGAAATTCAATTTACTATCAAACGTCGGCCACCGTAAATCATTGAAAATTATTTTCAAAAGTGCCGCGCGGTTTTATTGGCTTGGACACTGAAAGCCGGCACACGGAAACGTTCCTGAATGATGAAAGAATCGAGTGACCACCGAATATAATGAAGCCGGAAAAATAAAAGGTTTCATTCTCACTTTTTTCCACGTACTCACAGATTTTTAATTTACCACGGAGCTTCCTGCGAAGGATGATTTATTCATACGGATTTGTAATTGATTAATCCGGCATTAATTTCGAAATCGGAATGGCCGCAGGAATTAATGAATTCTCTGTGCGTTGAATTTTTATGGGAACACTGTTTGTCGATCATGATTAATTGATTCGGTAATTGTGATTTTATTATTGTGAAATTATCCGTCTAAATAAATCGATCAATAAGAAATATTATCATACGTACGCAATGCAGATTATTCGAACTATTTCTCTTACTTCTAATATTGTATTATAACCTTTAAAGTTCATTATATCGCACATGATTGAATTATTTTAAACGAATTACAAAGAAAAATTTGACGAAACCAGCCTCACAATGCCGAATCTAATTATTAGACTGCGGATTATATGCATTTATGACAAAAATGAGTAGATGTAATTTAAAGCAGCAAAGACATTAGTGGAATTTAAAGGTACAACTTTAAATTAATAAGGAAAAAATTAAAATTTTATCTCACCCCAGTTTCTTGCGATTCAGATGGAAAGTTTTTATTTTGCATAAAGATCCGCAGTCTACTAATTACGTTGCAAAATGAGGTGCCCTACTGAGTTCGGATCATGTACCCAAAAAAAGGCCTCGTCGCGTAGACAGTTTCACATTTACGAAAATCTGGATTTATCGAGCATGGTCTCCTTTCCTCCGCGTAATGTAAACGATATTCAGATTTATCCTGATTACGCTAACCAACTGGGACATCATGATGAAGTACGAGGTACCGAGTTGTCGTGGCAGTCTTCCTATTGCCTGGTCTGCGTCGAGCGTTGTTTAATATTGCCGCTAGTTCAGAAAGCAATCAACGCTCCGAGTTCGTTAACAATAGATTTCCAGGCGCGGAAGAGTTCTGGAACTTTTTAATAAGCTAGTATATTGGGTTCTAATACGTGTGGAACGTTCTTCTTTTTTTCAAGTTCTCGTATTATTAGCTCCGATGAAAACAGATGAAAAAGTATTCTTGGAAAGAAAAATTTTTATGTGAATAAACCTGATGAAAGATTAGTTCACTGATTGATTTATTTGATCGACTGTATCTTCGATATCGACTTGATCATGTCTACTCACGTTGGTCATGCGATTCACTTGCGTTGCCTCACAGGTTAACTGAGACTGATTGCATCTCTGCGACTTTGATTCGCGTCCCTCCTCTAATCTCCATGAAAATTAGCCAGCGCTAACCGCTCTGCGGTCGTCTCCGTGGAATTTCAGTGGCCCATCGAGGGAAAAATCCTATGCATGTTAAGTACACATAAGAAGCACGGTCGAAGGCAAGTTGATGATCGTCGTTGAAAAATCGTGGAATTGCTTCGGGCCGTCCTCGTTAAGGGGTGTCCACTCGGCAAGATTAAATATCTCGAAAAAATTGATTTTGCCAATTTAGAAATAAAACAAGAGAAAACGTACAACTATTTGGTTACAAAGGCAAATTCTGAATTTTTATTAAAATCGTTTATTTCAAGCTTCTCTTTGATATTTGGCAACCGATATAAATTTCATAAAATTTCAAATATAAAATGAAAATCAAAATATGTTTGATTTATGTATATTGAATCTGTGCTTGTCACATAAATGACATGACATTTTTATAAAATATCACACTTTTCAACGTTTTTATTACCCGAAGCTTATGTGCTAAATTGGATTTTTTAGAATGAAAATATATGTGTGAACACATATATCCGTGAATGTTGTTTTAAGCCTAATTAATTTTTCAAAAATATCCAAGAAGGTCGGATAATTTGAAGATAATCGATAGGATCTAATTTCGTCTATTGAAAGAAAGTTTCATAGATGAGTCCAGCAAGATCAGGTTGATAAATCGTCACGGAGCCTAAGACTGCGAACAAAACAGTTGCTGTGCCATCCGCAGACTATTATTGATTTCGCAGTCTGTAGCCATTATCGTCACCGTAATCCCGCCGTAGGCGTTTAAGCACGACAGTTGACGGAGGATTACGGTCCAGTGTCTAAGTATCGATATGAAATACGATATGGAGTGGCCTGCCAGTCAGTCAAGTTTGACCACTGGCTGATGGGATGATCAGCCAGTCCCGTGGCTGCCGCCTGAATGATTGAAATTATCTTCATGACTGACAATCGTGATCATGTTTGCCAGCATGCCGGCTGGTGTTATGCAAACGCACCGTGGCTCGCGCGCACGCGTCCCTGCGTCGAACGCATGATTGGTATGACAAAATAATTCATTAAACATCCCCTTTAATTATTCATCATGTCACCGTTGCACTTCGACGCGCACCCACCGACAGTTTTGACAGTTTCGATCGAACTGACAGAACGTCGCGCGGTTGTCGATGATCCCAAAATTGGGCAGAACTAGGAAAATTATTTTTAAGATTTTTACACATTACCGGCCGGTGATTATTGCATAATTTCGAAAAACCTATGTTACATGGCTAAACACTTTTTAATGGAAACTTCAATAGCAACAGCAATTTTCATTGTGAACTAACAAGTCACCCTCAATAACGTCATCTAATAGTTTCATTTAAGATTGCAATGTAAAAGGAAATTTCTATGCTTTCTTTTGGTACTGCACAATCATTGAAAATCTCATTAATGAGGTGATGTGTTAAGCGTTATTGATTTTTGAAAAATTCCGTCGATTCGGCGAACTTACAGAAGTAATGAATAAACGGTAGCGACGCGCGACGATGGTATTAACGAAGAAATATTGGAAAATATAATTCACGTAGTACACGTGTTAGATTAAAATGTTCATCAGCGAAACTTGCCGCGTGGACGAACGCGTGCTGCTTGCATTTTCATTGCAAAAACTAAATAAGGTTTCTGATGTTATTAACGTGATGCTGGCCGGGAACCTTTTAATCAAAAGGTGGATTAATTTAACAAATTAATGTGTGAATATTTCAAGCTGTCGCTGCAAATATATTTGCAACGTATTTGTTAAGTGGGAGTTTCGAGCAATCGTTATTGAAATGTGTTTGTAATGAAGTTTCTTAATAATAAACGCGAAGACGAAGAAAGGTATGGTATAACTGAATTCAGAGTGCTTAAATTACAAGCTATTCCTGATTTTTAAAGGTGGTCACTCAGAGGATTGTTTAACCCTTTTCATTCAATTTTTTGATCCCTTAAAACTAAACCTATCACTGCCGGTCAAATGACCGGTCTTACATTTTTAAATTGATTCGATTTTTTTACCCAAACCCATATTGCAATAAAAATTGCAGGAAATCTAAATAAATAGAGCCTTGTCATTTTTATCGGCTGAAATATTTTAATCGCTTTGTAGTAGTATTATATTATATTTGTAGTAGCTTTTCACCCCCGTATTACCCTTAAATGAAGGGGTAGAGATCTGAAATTTTACAGAACAGTATTTTAGAGATAAAAAAATAAAAAATTACCAATGCTTATACTGCTGTACTTTTTCTGTTAATTCTATAAGTACGAGATTATAGCGGAGCGGAAGGAAGCATTATCGACCAGAATGCCGATTGGCTAAGATCGCGACGAGCCGAAGGTGGTTCAATCGAAATTGTCCAATTTTCTCGGCGGCGAAATCGGTTTCTTCCGTCGAGAGTCCACTGACGCGTGTGTAAACGGCTCGTGAGATCGGCAATAACGGGGATGTTTGAATGCATCGTGTCCAGTGACTCGACAAGGCTGCCAGACATATACGAAAAGCTCGAGATAATTCGCGTTAAATCGTTTCTCGCCGTTCGATTCGCACCATACCGGCGCGCGGCGACTTCCTTTTCTACGACCACGGTATCGGACGGCGAAATGCCTCGCACCGACGACGACCGTTGTCACCGGAAATGGAAACGTTGCTGCGCAAATAATATCCCCTTCATGATAGTTCCCGTTCAATACAAAAAGTGGCGCTGCCAGCGAAACGATTTGACCGATCTCGGATGATTCGCTTCTTTATGAGTTCGATGGGCACCGTTGAATCCCCAGCGATTTATACGAGCACTCGTAAAATGTTTTCAATTTGAATCACGCCGAGGGAATGTCGCGAAAACAGCATTACAAATAGTTCGAAATATTGTTGTCGCTGTGTGAAGCAGCGTCGGGAAAAATGTGTCGAGGAGGGAAAAACATAAAGTTCAGATTGCTGTGCTTCGATTGCCGAAAAAAAGCATATAGTTGATTTAACCAATTCTATAATATTCTGTAACATACATGGATTCAAAAAAAGTATTTCAACGTCCACAATTTCTGATTTTGAAAAAATTTTCTGCGCTCACAGAGTTTCCATCTAATATTTGTTTCGGAACTGCGACAGAATGAGGAATGAAATAATAATTTTAAATAGTTCAGATTTCTGAGCTTCGATTGCCGAAAAAAATATATAGTTGATTTAACAAATTCTATAATATTCTGTAACATACATGGATTCAAAAAAAGTATTTCAACGTTCAATTTCCGATTTTGGAAAAATTTTCTGCACCCACTGTGTTTTCATCTAATATTTGTTTCGGAACTGCGACAGAATGAGGCATGAAATAATAATTTTAATTATCTAATCCTTGAAATGGCGAAATACTTTAGAATTAAAGCGGATTTAGTACATTGCAACAATGAAATCATTACTTAGGATTCGTTGAGCATCTTAAACAACACAATCCTTTATTAATTGTCAGCAAACAAAATCCACGAGGATTATTATATTTTATACACAAGCTACACTCGTAAGTAAGTTCTCCGACATCTTTTCAAGCGGATTATCCCGGGATGAAACATTTGTCTGTAACACGTTCGTTACACGAGTCCAAGTTACGTTCTCGTTAATTGCTTATTCATCGATCTTGCACACCCCTCGTGTAACAATCAGCTTGATTGTTCTTCGATTTGCATTGATCATTCCAACACGCGACGCGACGATTGCCTTACCTTTGATTAGTCCAATTCCCATGGCCAGCTTGGCTGTTTCAGCACTTTGTGCTAACTCTGCATATGGTATGCTGTTACAATAAGGGAGCGGGAAATATTGGTAGCGACGAACTAAAAAAATCGAATATACAAAAGTGTGCATTAAAGATAGCTTTACTTACCTCAATTAACCCCTTGTCGTATTTTAACGAGCATTTTACGCCTTTCTTTTGAAATGAAACAAAATTTGATTCGTTTGTAATCAATAGACTCCGGATTTTATGTATTTATAACAAAAATGAACAAGCGTAATTTAACACCGTGAAAATATTAAAAGACTTTACGAGTATTAATATATTAGTTTTAACCCCTTAAAATTATTAATGACGAATATAGATTTATATTTAGCTCCTGTGCCAGGCAATTGATGCACAAACTCTTTATTTTGCATAAAAATCCGGAGTCTAGTAATCAATATATAAGCATTAAAATGTCATACAAAAAATATACATTTTCTTTTCTCTTCTACGACATTTTTATCTCACAGTGTCAATGAAAAATGCACTGTACACCTTGTAGCTCGATCAGAAACTGCACTGAATCTAATCGCAACAATCACTCAGCGTGTTCCTTCATTAGCCAACTATTCAAAGCGTATTCATCGATTGCAACTAGTAGTTTGTATGAAGCCACCAGGCCGGAAATTAAAAAATCACAACGCCGAGCGCGTTCGCAGGGAAAGTTTCTGCTCCACTTCTGCGGTAACGTGGAAATATCTTTGACGCGGCCTGTGAATAATATATCACGTTTCTCATTGTTGTCAGGCGCAATCTTCCACGATGGCGACGAGGAGCACAAGGCAGCATTTCTAAAAGCGGTGTACGAGACGAAATTCGAGCACGGTGCGCCCGCATTCGAATTAAAGACCACCATAAGGCAGGTAGAGGTTAATACCGACAGCTTCAAGACCGCCGCCGCGGGTTCGTATAAATTCTCAATACAGCTTATGAGTAATTTAACGTCGGCAAAGGACGAACAGAGAGAGAGTAGGAGCAAAATCAGCCGCAGCACGCGATTAAAACAACTAATGAACCAATTAATGGCCGTATAGACGAGCCATCCGTCTGGGAAAATACGGGCGTCCTGTCTTGATTAATTGTACGAGCATCGAGAGGGAAACGGCCTCGGTGTCAATTACCAGCGAACTGTATCTCTGAAAAATAACTATCAGGTTGTTGCATGTGAAATGTCCGATTTTAGAATGCGACTCTTATAAAACGTTTCGATCAACAAATGCTATTATACTCTATAAGTTTATTATTAGACTGTAGATGTTCATGCAATTTGCTATTTTTGTAGACGAATTTTAAGAGAAAGTGGGATCAAATAAAATCTGATTTTTAGTGGTTGTAGCCTTCGCAGATCTGGACTAAATAAAAATCGTATTAAATTCTGTCAAATTTTATACTGGAGCATTCTTTTAAATTTTCAGAAGCCATAAACGCATAAAGATCCAACATTAAAGAACATTAAATATAAAATGACCGGTTCTAGATTTTTTAATTTCACAATTAATGAAATTATAAAGATACTTTCATAAGAAATGATTTAATAAATATTTTTATTAGAGCACATATTATAATAAGAACCGCGCAAAGTCTAAATAAATTAATTCTTGTCATTTTTGTAAGGCAACCACGTGACTGTTACTTTTATAGTTTTATATTTATTGTATAATTTTACTTTTCCATCAAGTTTATTTCAACGTTAATCAACGCGACTGTCGTGATTTCCTTGTATACAATACAGGGTGAGTCGACGCCTCGACTTCCGCCTCGTCCCGATATCGCGATAAATTTCGCGTTAACTCTTTCCCTGAGATGATGGAACCGATAATAAGTGTCGAGCGGCCGGATCACCCTCCGCATTTGCCACCCCAATAAAGTTTGATATTTAAAGACTCCCCCGCGCCGTGTTCTCTCGGACCAATAATCAGAGCGCTTTTCTTTCCCTGATTGGAAGACGCTTCTTCCACCGTTCCTTTTTGCGCCGATAAGTCGATTCCGGCAACGTACTCGACTTTTAATATTTACCCCTGATTCTCCCCTGCTTTTGCTTTGTTACGAGACGAGCGACCTGAAAGGCTGATTTTCTCTCGTAGAGTACACTTTTGTTGGCCTGGATAATACCCGGGCGATATTAGAATAGAAATCTTCTCGGAAACCTGGAATACCGTTAATAATATTAATTATTTTAATAATAATATAATAATGCGTCAGCTGATAGTATAGTAATTTTATTTTCAATACAATGTAGATTAGCTGTTCTACTTCACAATATTTTGAGTTACTCCGTGATAGTTCCAGATTCAGCAGCGATGTATTTATTGATCCAAGCTCGTATTTTTGGTTTATTATTTTCAGTTTATTACTGCGGATATTGTCAGAATCACTTCTCCGTCCATTCAACAAGAAAGTAACTTTATTTTTCTTCCGGCATGAAGAACGGCGCAAACACTACAAAAGCTGCGTCCAATCCATTCCGCACCATTCTTTTCCTCTACGTCATTATTGCAGCTTTTCCTGCAAGATCTACAGAATCTTCTTTACATTTCGCATTTCACGAATGTATTGTCTTTTTGTGACAAAATATAATAGAGTCTCTTACCTGTTATATGAGTAAGACATGTGTCCCAGTAAATCACATAAAGTGCCAAGATTTTCAAAATTTTATCATGGAAAATTATTCTTCGAGGTTGTTGCGGTAATAAATCCATAACGAACTCTCGCAACTGCTGCGAAAGAAATGAAAATTTTTTATTGCAAGATTCTGCTGCTATCTCGCACTTCACGCTAAACCTACCGAGCCGTAAAAGTAACTGGAACACATGTTCCCTTATAAAAATGACAAGATTGATTTTATTTATTCTATTTTATTGATTTGATTTTAATGTCTAAATAGGATTTGTGCGGCTCCTATTGTAATACGTGCACCACTAAAGATATCTATACAATCGTTTCGTATGAAATCAGTTTCATTATTTTTCTAATTGTAAAATAAAAAACCTGGACCCGGTGATTTTGACCGGTGTTGGTCGGTCTAGTGTTAAATGAAAGCAGAAAATTCAAAATACATGACGAGACGATACCTGGAACTCTTGAGAAAACAAAGCAAAAGGAGCGTTTCAGTTTCTAATTATTCACGGCGGTGCGTTTTTACAGCAAATCGCGGTAAACGAGAGCTTGATTTCCGTGTAGGTAGCTCGGTTTACTCGTAACCGCTTACGTGGCCGCTCCTTCTCAGCCAATCTCGAGGGCGCTTCATTTACGCAGTTAATGCGATGTAACTTGCGGAACGGGCAATGCAGAGGGCACGTTTAACGTTGCAGCTTGCGAACTCATCGGAGAAGGTGTGGCAGCAATCTTTGGCCCTTCCAGCCACCATACACACGGGATCGTGGCGAGCATCGCGGCACGTTTCGATATCCCGCACATCGATTATTTCTGGCGACAAAACGAGGAACTGCCGGCTGACCAAGAAGAGAACAATCGAACGCCGATGACCGTTAACGTGTTCCCGGATAGCGATCTGGTCGGCAAGGTAAGCGGAAGTTGTAGCGATAGTGTCAGATAAATTAACTCTTAGATGCGGGGCAATCAGGAACATCCTAAGATCCTGCACCTCTGCTTCCATAGCTGATACGGTGATATCCATTTCAATAATAACCAATTAATCAGATAACAGTACATATTTAGCACAGAGAACAATTATTACGTCCGTTTAATGTTGGAATTATTTTAGTGAATTGTAAAGAAAAAACCTTTTTGTTTTACACCATGCAAACCACTATTTAAGAAGTTCAATAAGACATTAATAGACTGTTTATGCATTTTCCAATTTGTGTAGACAAATTTGAAGAAAGTGGAATGAAATAAAATCCTATTTTTAATGGGAACAGCCTTTGTGGATTTATATTCTAGTATTTTTTGAAAATTTTCTAGTAATTAATTTCTATCGAATCTGCATTGGCTGCAACTCTATACTACGCATCCCTAATTAACGAATTTGCTAAAATGAAAAGGGTAAAACTCTAGCAGATATTTTCGAAATAAAAATAGTATTCGTACATTTTGTGTAGTTTGTTTTCGAAACCACAAGCGAAGGGTATTTTAACGAAAAAGCATTTAAGGGGCGTCATTCCGAAGACTCATTTTACTGGTTTTCACTATGTGAAAGGTTCCGGGCGATATGGCCGCGATTAAATGATATTGGTTATAGATTAGCAATTTCGTATATGGCAGCCCGACTTGAGACGGAAAATTGTCCACCTATATTAAAAACAGCTCGTACTATTAATCTCGACGCGGCCCCGCGTCGCGACGCCCGCGTCTGACACTTTATGCGTAATATTTCAAAGCTCGTCGAAATGTGACGAACGCGGAGGAACACGCGACAGTATGGCGACATGGTGCACGACAGGGTGCGGCGCAGCAGCGTTCCGATGCATTTTAAATTACGCGTCAAACGAGGCAGATCGAGCGAGCTTGAAGTAGGTAGCACATTAAACCAGTAAGCCGTAGCTAATGAGCACGATCAAAGGCTGTACTTGAGCTGACGACTTTGGAGCTGCTTTCCATGCTCTTCGCTTTTCGGTAAAGAATGATCGACGACCGCGACGCTGTCGATGAATTATATAAGTTAAACTCAAATTATCCGGAAACGTCGGACTACCGTGTTCTACCGGTTTATTTGAAAATTTACCAAAATGTCTACGGAGCATACGTTTCTTATATTTCAAAGGTTTCACGAGTTCGCGAGAACTTTTGTCTTTTTCCGAAATCCTTACTTGCGAGTTTCCGATCGCAACAACATCTTACAAAGAAATTCCTATATGGTAGGTACGATATAAAAATACTTCGATACCGTTATACCTTCTTTCCTATTTCTATATATTGTGCTACCTCGAATCCTCTCCTGCAGTATGTTTCCTTCTTCACTGAGCCAAGAAACGCGTAACTTCTCCTTTCCAGATTTTTACTTCCACGAAATAGCTTGTTATAAATATAATAGATTCGACTTGAGCTCTTAAATTTGTCGTATTTATCACATCGTGCTAGCTTTTTGATACCATGGCGGTTTCCGAGGAAGCGAACCCACGTAAAAATTTTTATACGACCGCTACTTGCACTTCTCTGCTACCTCTTTCACTTTAACGTTCGTCGACAACACCTTTTCGCGATGTCAATATGAAATGTGTTATATAATCAAATTTACTAGAAATAATTTATATATGAAAAATCCCAGGCGTGTAATCAGTTCGAAATGCAACGAGGAAATGTTACATTTATTTCTGCGGGATCAGCGAGTTATTCCACCCGCACAACTCTACGATTTATTAACTAATTATGTGATGACATTCTGTGTTGTAACTCCCGCGAGAGGATTATTTACGCGCGCGCGATCATAATTCGGGATGTGCATTGCAAATTAATTAACACGGACATTTTTCGCGCAAAGTTCCGTCTAGCAAAGACTCTTATAAAAAAAATTAAAATCTAGACACCGGATTTTATGCATTTATGACAGAACGACTAGATGCAATTTAAAACAGTTAAAAGATTCATAGATTTTAAGAGTATTAACATTTTACTTTGACTACGTTAAAATTATTAGTGAAAAATATAAATTTATATTTAGCTACTGTGTCTTGCAATTGATGCACAAACTTTTTATTTTGCATAAAGATCCGGAGTCTATCGATAACGTTCGATAATGATCGAAATCGAAACCCATTTGCAGATGATTGCTGACGTGGTGGAGTCTATGAAATGGAGTTCATTTGCCGCTGTTTATCAAAACAACGACGGTCTTTCACGACTCAGACAGGCTCTGACACTCAGGCGAAGCAAGGACTCTGTGGTCACGATAAAAAGGATCGGCGAAGGGCCGGATTTTCGAGGTGTCCTAAAGGACATTCGTAATATGTCCATCAGCAACGTAATCGTCGACGTCGAGCCACATCAAATCATGGACGTGCTCTACCAAGCGAAGGAGGTCAAACTGCTCGCAGACTACAGCAATTTCTTCATTACATATCTGGTATCGTTCACTTTGAACGTTTAATCTTAATTAATAGCAACTTTTCTCCGGTTTCAGCAATTACAGAAATACTTGAAGAAGTTTCGTACGAAACGAGACTTAAAGTTTCCACCAAGACATTATAAATTAATCAAAAATTTGAAATACGGTTGATCTGAATATTTCATAGTTTCATCTTCCCGTTTTCCGAGGTTCACTTCAATATTTAGTCGGAAGTGGATCGCAGTTAATCGAATTATTCGTTTATAGTGGTCACCGTTGGTCTCCATTGAGCTATGCCACAGAACGAAGTAATTCATCAGATATCAAATGAATATCGCCTCGCTTCCAGCGCAACATTTGTGTTTTATTATTGAAAACAGCTGTTATAAACTCGTCCAGGGAGTAATATCCGGGTCGCGAATTCCCAAACATAATGGAAAATCGTTGTAAATGTTGCAACTTCGAGAATATTTATTCTGGCGCAATTACATGCAACAATTCTTGAACAGTTAATTAAAAATATGAGAAATTATCAAGGACTTCAAATGAGTATTAATAGACTGCCATTTTCATCTACTTCTCGCCAAGAGTAATGATCTCCATGTGCTTCGGAATATATATAATATCGGTAAACATTCCATCGAATTTAGGTTCCGCCGAAATTAATCTATAAAGTGAGATATGAAACGCGAAAACGCGTCAGACGGCGAAGTATTAATAAAACAGACACCGTTACGCCCCCGCCATTTTGTTCGCCTACAGTTTGTTGCCGTGGCGCAACTCAAAGTAGATTTCCCGCGTTTCGCGGACCCGGTTTTCCATAACGGGCGGCTTATTTCGGGAAACTTACTCGCCTCCGTTTAATGCAAATCCCATGTTGAAAGCAACAACATTCAGGGAACGCTAGGTTATTTATGAGATTGATGCCAAGGAACGTTTCACGAGCTACCCCTTACGTCGCGAGAATGCGAATTTCACGGAGTGCATTCATTTTTCTGCGGGATTTTAAGAATGTTGTTATTCTTCCATGGAATGTCACCCGACATTTTAGCAACAAGTTGCGCGCGGTTGGTTTCGGTAGTTCTGTTTGTTGACACTTTCAAGTTCCTTGAATTTCTTCGAGTAGGAAGATAGAGAGTGTTTTAGGACACAAATTAAAAATTTTTAATATTTTCTACATTTTTAATTTTAGGGGGGTTTAATTATCAATTAAAATGCATAATTCGGATTTTGAAGATTGGTAACGAGAATTGCGTTATCAACAAGGTGCTTTAATATTTGATACAAAGCATTTGGAAAGGGGGTCATATTTAAATGTTCGCGTAATTCGTTCGAACATTTCCAAGATTTGATCATTAATAAAGCAGTGGTCGGGAGCGCATCGGCGAAGCAACTCCATTAGCCGTTGGAATCGCCCGGGCTTTTTACTAAACGGTCCTATAAATTATGGCAAGTAATTGTTTTCAACGATACGCGGGCGAACGTTGTGTGGTCCGATGTTCGGACGCTGAACACAGCTTCGTCCACCTACGCTCCCGGAATCCGCTTTTTATGACGCATTACTGGCGAACACGTAACAATGCCTCCATAAATAACAACGCTCGCGGTGCACCGACGGTCTTCACGCGAGGTGAATAATGTTATCCTTTAAAAAAATAAAAAAATGCGAACGAAACAATAGGTATACGACGTGGAAAAATCCAAGACAATGCTAGTTAGAAATGTCGACTCGTCTATTAACACCTTGCCCTACAATGTTGTGTCTGACTTGTGATGAAGATTCTGAACAGATTCTGATAAAAATGTATGTTAATAATTTCCTTTAAACCAAAATAAAATTCCATTTTGATTTTGTTAACAGTAAACCTACCGACCATAAAAAGTGATTGATGTGTATTGTACTCTATAAAAATAACAAGATTACATTTATTTATATTTTGTGCGATTTTTACTGTAATATATACTGGAGTCAAAAAATATATTCAATAAATTCCCATGAAAACACTCTTACAATTTCAATAATTGACAAATAAAAAATCTTAAATGGGTCATTTGACCACTCGTGGTAGGTTTAGTGTTAATGGACAGCTATTGGAGAACACATAGGCATACAATTTACATCAATATTCTCCTCTTTTAGGAAATTACAGTCTACAAAAAAGGTTCTAATCACTGAAACCGTAAAATCTGTAGTTGTCAAGAAGAACGCCGCATGTCACACATTTTATCTTTCGAGATATAGCCGTTTAAAGTTTTGATCACTAATGCTTCGACATAGGACATCGGTTGAATTGTATTATTTTTTCGAGCCTTTCGAATTTATTTTTATGATTATTTTCCTGGTGAAGACGTAAATCCTATACTATAAAGCTCAATTAATGCACAAACTCAAATTTTTTGAAATTAACCTAGCAACCACAGAAATAAATCGTGGGGCAAAGGGTTAACACTTAGATGACGAGGATCAAGGTCAATTTTAACTAATCATACAAACTCGAACATTTTATACGTAGAGAGCAGATAATCATAAAACGTGGTTTCGAAATGTCATGCGATACGCGTCCTCGGTCTCTTCCTCTCGTTCCGTTCGTTTCTGCACAGTACAGGTTTGAACATCCACGTCGAAAAAAAGCGAGGAAAATCGTTCGTACGGTTTCCCGTAGGTCGTACAGTTTCCGAAATCTGTTTCCCCTCTTTTAAAAACTGTCACGTTGTAACGGCCGGTTGAGGAAGCTCTTTGATAGCCGCGCGCGCCAGTCCGGATGAAGTTGTTTGAACGTTCCTCTGCTGCTTCGCAAATAACGAAATTTGTCCGTGTACCGGGCGACGCGTCGTTGACGGGGAGGGGTAGGGGATGAGGAGAAGGCGTACCTGGTACCTGAAGAATCCGTGAG
Organism: Lasioglossum baleicum; assembly: GCF_051020765.1. Classification (NCBI taxonomy): domain Eukaryota; kingdom Metazoa; phylum Arthropoda; class Insecta; order Hymenoptera; family Halictidae; genus Lasioglossum; species Lasioglossum baleicum. The sequence continues at coordinate 12,648,547 of NC_134933.1, read as the reverse complement.
AAATTTCACGATGCATCTATATTTGTCTCGGCTGTCGAGAATTTCGAGGAAGGCGCCTCGTTGAACGCTGCCACTCGGCTCACGAGTCAAGGTAAGACATGGGGCGGACCCACGTCAACGTCAATGTTCACGGCGCGGCGACCTGATGCCGCGATTTCGATAACCTTAAACCGCCTCTCGCTCGGCAATCGACTTTTACACACGGCGAACACGTTTTAATTGCCCTCGACCTACACGGAGCAAATTCAAGCACGAAAAGATCAACAACACTGTTCCTCTACTTCTTCTGTATGTCGGTGTGAACCACTATTAATCCGATTACAAAAATTCTTTAGTTTTCATTATTTTTTTATGAGACTTTCGCCAACTTATTTGTGGAATTTTTCTTATTAAAGGGGTAGGCTCTTTTTTCAGGATTGCAAGGGTGCGGGATGCGCATTCTCATTTCTCGGTAAAATGCAAAGATGGCGTTTTTCAGTAGTCAAAAACGCTAGATTAAAGATCAATCTAGGCCGTGATCGCCCTCAAAGTCCTGTTTTTCCGTTTACGAGGCATGTTATTCCACTATTCGGAAGCGTGTAGCTGTCGCAGCTTCCTCTCATTTTCCAGTCTCCGATGCATTCTAAAATTCTGAAAAAATGTGACATATTTTGGATCCCAAGGCGCATTTTACAGAATTTTTTCAGATTTTTTTGTTGCTAACTGTCTCCGGAAAAAATGAAAAACCAACGAGTGTAACTTTCCTCCACAAAACAGAAACGTCGAAAAAATTTGGTTTTTATTGTTTTTCACAATGATCTCCCGCAACAAAAAATCTGAAAAAATTGACGACACTGCCTGTTACAGTACTTTATCAGGGAGCTATACAGTAGAATAATGTTTTCATATTTTCGAGAAATCTCTGCCTTTTTTCGCTTTTTTGGGGGTTTTTCATCTTTCACGAGCACAGTTTGCAAGACAAAAATCTGAAAACATTCTGTAAAATGCGCCTTGGGATTCAACATATGTCACATTTTTTCAGAATTTTAGAATGCATCGAAGGCTAGAAAATGCGAGGGAAAGCGCGAAATCTAATTTAATCTGTAATTACCCTCACGGACAAGCTAGAGAGCTGATATTTTACTCGGAGTGATTTTTCTTGGTCAGCTTTCGATAGTTTCGACTATTTTACAATTAAATAGCCAATGCTAGGCCCTTTGTTGGAAAAGGCAGGAGATCACGTTCGAAAGAAAGAGACAAGAGCAGTTGCAGAAGCTTAATAGCAAAGATCATCGAAGTAATTATGTCACACATGAATCGAATAAGTAATGTATTTCACAGAGGAACCTCCGACAAGCAAGTTCGTTGTTCGTAACGGGCGGAGGCTGTTGTTCCAAGAAAATTGCAAGCTCACGATGAAAACAAAAGCGGAAAAGCGACGGTCGCGCGCGGAGTTTCCCGATAGTTCGAAGAACGAAATACTTCCCGGGCGAAGAACGAACAAAGAAAAACGTTTGCTCGGCCAACGGCGCGCGCGGCACAGGCAAAGTTCCGTGATACGTCTCGTTTCCATTTGCAAATGTGTTTCTTATCGTTACCTTCTGTTCGCCGAGGTTGCGCGTAGTTCCGAACTTATTCCCCGGTTGTTGCAGCGAAACAACAGGAAGCGCCGTTTCAAACGCTCGTCCGCCTTTTTCGCATTCCGGCTTGTGTGTAGAATGCATCCGTGTCGGCCCCTTTGGACGCATGTAAAGTGACGGATCGCTTTTCCGGGGATCACTCTAGATTCGAGGAACCAACGGACCGAAACAGATGACGAGAAATGGTTGGACAAGTTTGGCGCCGTTGCCAGAGAATCCTCTCGACCCCACCATCGATAATTTTTTTCACCTTCAGCCATTCCTCGTATCAATTCGACGCATTTTTGCGACTTTCACTTTTTAAAATGTACTTTTTAAAATGAAATGTTTTCTCATATAATGCACTTGGTTTTCTATTTTAACATTTAATGTTAAAAATATAAGTGTCGCCACGAGTGATCAATATTTACATTTGTTTTCTGAGATCTATGACGATTTTACGTGCACTTGTATTTAAATAAAAAATAACATATTTTTCATATTATCCGCAGGACTCCACCAAGTTGCCGTTGTCGGATGTGCGGAATCATGCTAACCTCACGGGGCTCAGCCTAAGAGAAAACGACGTGGACGGAATTAATTGGGTAATTAAAGCGTGATTTAATCGGTCGTGTTTTTTTCAGGATATGAATTCAAACGAATTCAAGAATTAATTATTCGTGGAACGGAAGGTGCATGAATTATCCTGTTCTTTTTGTTTCGTTTAACTGTTTAGCAACTTCGGTGGTCCGTGAATATTCATTGTTCAGGAAATCTTTTTTATTGATACAAATCAATTTACGAATCGAAAATTATTGCTCCGGAGCTAAAAGAGTTCGAGCAAAGAAATTTCGACAGCAGTCCGATTCTTCCGTGAAAGTTCTGATTGAAACCAAACAGAGAATTTATCTTCGTTCGTCGTGCGACAAGCAAGAACGTACAGACGCATAAAAATAGCTTTTTAATAAACTCACACCGCCAGCCGTCTCCAAAGGGATTACCGTTGGGAAAGCTCATTGAATCGGTATAAGTGCAGAGACCTTGGCTGGTAGCTTTTCAAGAAAGCCATGAAATGGAAGAATATCAGGAAGACACAGCTTAAACGATTCCTGGTCGTTCGCGTTCGACTGACAACCGCCCCTAGCGCTGAAATACTCTATTCCTCATCGCCCTCGACCAATTTCACCGCGTTTCAAGCGACATTGTCGGCGTTTCCGCATTGGTGTGTTTTAATCATGACTTTTTCACCGTATGCATAATAAAGTCGTTTACGGCGTCAGTCGCGAAAGAATTGTCTAAATGCGAGCCGCTTTAGCCGTTCGGGGTAATTTCTTCATTAACTCCGCGGCATAATGGAGCACCGCGGCCTGTGTTTTCCGAGGATGCAACGAGTAACCGCCCAACCCTCTTTTGCTGGGAAATCCACCCACGACACAGTACTTATGAGCAGCTGACGGGCTGCCTTAATTTTCGTTTCATTAGCCTCCGCCGATTCCCTTTGTACCCCGAACACACGCGCTGAACGGAGACGCAGACACACTCCTGGCCCTAACCGCCCTTTCTTCGCCTATATGCAAACACAACCCTTCCCTCAAGTAAAATAATTAAGCCTGTTGTTTTATAATTTTGCAAGATTGGACCAGCTTAATGTTCCATTTCTCAGTGCAACCTTGCTCGTGCCGAGGAAAAAGCTGCTCTTGCGGGAACGAGGAACTCGTTTCGTTTTCTGCGATTCCTTTCGAGTGTCTCGCGTACAGTTGAATTGCAAATTTTCATTCAACTCATTAGCTGCTCGCTCAGTTTTTGAATGTGTAATAATGTGCGTACAGTGTGCTGTATTTTCAAATAATATTTGGACAGAATATTCTAAAAGAAATGAGTATCAGAATGTACGGTTTCTGAAAATGCTAATATGATTTGATTTGATCTAGTGTTCAGTCTATAAATTCGTAAAATCTTATGGCCATAGGTGGAATCGGCAGTGCTCTACGATGCGGTATTCCTGTTTTACAACGCGCTGGAGACCTTGAACGCCAGAAATAAGGATTGCGAGGAACCTGTAACTATTGACCCAGTACCGCTCTCTTGTGCAGATACAGAGAAATACAACGCAGGTCCCAACATTACCAACCTTATACGCGAGGTAAAACCCCACTGACTTTTCTCCGGACTTGGAAAGCATGAGCTTAACAACTAACTAAGCTGTATCGTCACGAACGTTACCGACTATATGCGATACAAAATAGAATCTTGTAGAAAATCGAAAATTCGACGCGGTAATGCACTCGGAATACTCGAGATTATACTTTATTCGACGTATTAAGATTTTTGCGGATTTTTATACAGAATGAAATCTTTGTGCTCCGATTGCGAAATATTACACACGATTCTCTCGGAAACAAAGTAATTGATAATTGTTTTATTCGTTCATAATAATTTTTATTTTCTCCTGGAATTATTTAACTGTGACGTATGGTCCGCTTAAATGATTTACTCCATAAATTGCACATTACTGGGCTGACGAAAAAATGTTCTTGTCACCTATTCAATTTTTGACGTTCATATTAACTTAGCGGAAAGGTCCTCTCGTCGATTTTTCAGTGTGCGGGAACTTTCATTAAAAAATTGAGAACTTTTTCGAGGATAGAATAAAACGAAGCTTAAAAGTGGCAGGAAGTTGCTGAACAAAAAGAGCATCGCATAGTTGCTGAAAATTGTAATATAATAAAGCGAAACTTGCTGTCAAAGTTTCTTCAAAAATTCGAGGAAACTTTTCGACGGTTTAGGGAAAAGGTATCGTAGCCGAGTAAAAGCAATGATTCGTGATTTCTGCAGTTATCGAGGCAAGGTAAAATAACTGGACCGATTACGTTTAACGAAAACGGATATCGTCAAGATATTAATGTTGCAATTATGGACGTGAAGGACGACGGGAGTGCCAAAATCGGATATTGGGATGTAGAGGGACTGCATCAGATCGGCAGCGAGGAGGAACGGGAAGCTGGCGTGTACAAAGATATTGAACAAAAAGATTTCAAAATTTCTACCAAAGTGGTATGTAGCCTGAATCATAATCACTAAATTTTATATACATACATATTTCACGATGTTCCATCAACTATCAGAAATTCTGCGATAAACAGTCAAATACTTTTACAAAATTCACCAGGGTCCACCGTATGTAATGGAAGTTACGGACAGCGCAACTCGAGGCATCCTGATCGATCAAACCCGCTACGAGGGCTTCTGTATCGATCTGATCGACGAGATTGCCAAGCTGTTGAGTTTTAAATCCTACGAATTTGAATTGGTACCGGACGGGAACTACGGCTCATACAATAAAGACACAAAGCAGTGGAACGGTCTTATGAGACGTCTGCTGGATCACGTACGTAACAGTTCGAAAGCAAACAAGATTTAATTAATCGAGCGAATTAACACGTAACAACCGCTAAACTCTTGGCGAAAGTATTAACCCTCGTACGTAAAATGTTTCTGTTAAATTCAAATAATTAATCGAGCGAATTAACACGTAACAACCGCTAGCTCTTGGCGAAAGTATTAACCCACATGCGTAAAATGTTTCTTGAAAATGTGATGCTATAAATGCAACGTAATTTGTTGATTTAAAGCGTAGAAGACTATACTAGGATCTTTCATGCGACTATTTCCGAGGAACGTACGAGGCGTGGAGGATAATTCGATAATATCGAATGCAAATTTCGGTTTCAGAAAGCTGACCTTGCGATCTGCGATCTAACGATCACCTACGAGCGTGAAAGCGCAGTCGATTTCACAATGCCGTTTATGAACCTAGGTACGGTGCTCTTCTATACGTTGATACGTCGAATTTTTCCGGCGTGTTACGCTTGAAACGATGCTATCTGACCCGTTGTGTCCGCGCCAGGTATCAGCATTTTATTCGGCAAGCCTGAAGAGAAGGATCCCGATCTCTTCTCGTTCCTGTCTCCGTTGTCGACCGACGTCTGGATTTACATGGCGACTGCTTTCTTAGCAGTTTCGGTAATGCTGTTCCTTCAAGCCAGGTAAGACGGCAAGAAAAATAATAAGTAAGCTGAAACTTCCTGTCCAGGCGGAGCTTTTCCTTCCGAGCTAGTTAAACACTTGATCCTGGCGAATCAGGAAGTTACGATAACGTGATCACTCCCGGCTATACTTTACCGTTTAAGACCACGACGACGACGACGACGTTTATGCTGCTACGATAATTTTAACGAATTAGTGACATCATATTTTTACATTATTATTAGACTGCGGATCTTCTTGCAAAATAAAAATGTTTTGCATTGATTGTGGAAAGCAGAAATAATATAACAATTGATTTCATCTCTGAACGACTTTGTTACATTAAAAACAACATTACAAGATAACTAATTTCTCCATAAATGCATAAAAATCCGCAGTCTACTTATTATATAACTATTTATTATATTATTCATATTCCAACACGTATTTTATAAAATTGTGACTTTTAAAACTGTCTACGTTCGCTTGAAAACTGCATTATGGTTTGGTTGTCTCAACACATTTTCGTGATCGACTCCCCACAGAATAATGCCGTAAACTTTACCAATAAATTTCCCACCATTTTCAACATAGAACATTTATCCTGTGGCATAAGCTCTGGAGAATGAACGCGACGTAAGCTAGAAAAGTTGAAAAATTGTATTACCTCCTGTTCCCGGGGCTATAACAGTCTTGTATCGAATACTGTACATCAAGCATTAAGTTGTTTTCAAGTCCTCTTCTATTAAAAGTGTCGCCGGTTTCAGTTTATTAACAAAGTTCAAGTCCTCTTCCATTATTTCCCTTCTGAAATTGAACGACTGTTAATATATCTATTGGGTCGACAGAGTTTACAAGCACGGACATATCGGAAATGCGGCTTAGATTGCATTACACTATAGACTTCGCACATTTACTTCCAGAATGGCTCCAGGCGAATGGAACAATCCGCACCCGTGCAACCCGGATCCGGAGGAATTGGAAAACAATTTTACCTTAAATAACTCGATGTGGCTCACGGTCGGCTCTGTCATGCAACAGGGATCTGATATACTTCCCGCGTAAGTTTTGAGCGAACCCAACGGCGCCCCTATGTCACCGCAACTCGCCTTACGCGCGTGCAAAGCCCCATGATAATTGAGGGACGGAAACCACAACGCAACTGCGACTCTGCAATCTACCATTGCCTATGGAATCGCAATCCCTGAACCGAGCGTTTAACCACTTCCAGTTAACCAAATTCCCTTTAACTTCGCTAAATAACTATTAACCAGTTTCCAAGGATTATTACTAATCTCTTGACTGCGGAATTTAGTTTTAAAAATCCCCAAAGAGTGCGGAATTAAAATCAAGCAATGACGAGTATACACGTCGAACGCAGGGCAAATGGTCCTATTATAAATTTTACGAAAAACGAGCAAGGATTACATTTTTATTTGTTAAAAAATTAACAATTCATTCTTGAAAAGATTATTGTACCGCAATAGAGATTTGGATTGACGTCTAGTCACGTCGAACGCAGTTAACTGGTTAAAAGAACTCTCTTTCAAAGAAAATCTGGTGAACGAAGGGACACCTAGAAGCCTATCACAGAAATTTTAAGAGATGTTTTAAAATGAAAGCAATTTAAATTAAAAAACGATAAAGCCTAAAAAAATGAAAATGGACCCGCGAAAAAATGTAGCATCTCTGAAAACAGGATTAATCCAAACCAAATTCGTACGGCGGTTTGACACGGAAAGTGGATGAAGATAAAACTAGATCCTACGAACTGAATGCCGAAACAGTGGCGCAAGCTTGATTCAAACTACACATGTATCTGTTAAAACATGGAATCGCTGGCAGCCATAAAGCAACCATGTAGATAGACTTCAATGGATTTTGCACGGCGATGTTGACACAGTCGGCGCAGCGGTCCCTTTGAAGAATATTTCGATGGTGACTATGCAGCAATCGGCCATCGAGTTCTAACGGACACAGCAAGAATCCAGTTTCATAGGCTTGCTGGTTGTTTCGCTGGCGGGTTTCTTTGGAAGATGACGGTCGGGAATGGAAAGGAATAAAAATCATCCCCGATCTCATTATGTATTCTACTTAACACTAGGTTTACGGGACCCGTCAAAACGACAAATTCTTACCGTTTAATACACGATCAATAAATTTTAAAAAACAATAAAAACGGTTTATTTAATGTAAACCTACATCAATATTTGTTGTACTTACCTAAAATAACAACACAGAATATATTAATAACTTGTAAACTATTGCACATTCAGGGTAACCTCAAAGTTGTACGTGTACCTCGCACGTGACTGTTTGACATTTGTTGATTTAACCGAGGGAAACACCTTTATTCTTGGGCGACACCTATGTCGAATAGTATATACTAACTTATACTACATTAATAAATAGAAGCTAGAGAAATTTCGTTCATATTATAATAAAAATAACCAATTAACGGGCTTGCCCCGGGCTTACCCCACTCCACCTTATAGGATTTACGTATTTACCAGAGCAAAAGTCAAGAAAATAAATTCGGGAGGCTCCAAAAAATAATGCAATTTAAGGGTGTAGACTCTCGTTTCCACAATTGCGAAGGTTTGGGATGCGCCTTGTTCTTTCTTGATTGAACTATATGTGCACTATATGTATAAAAGCTCAATCTAGGCAAAAGTACTATTTCTACGTTTACGAGGCGTAATTTGCATTATTCGAAAGCATAAAGCTGCGACAGCTACTTTCGAATACTGCAAATTACACCTTGCAAACTAGATACCGAATTTTTATCTACCGCTTTTGACTATTGAAAACCTCCGTCTTTGTATTAGCGAGAAATGAGACCGCGCATTCCGCACCCTTGCAATCCTGGAAAAACGAGTCTACCCCCTTAAGGGGAAGAAATATCGCTTGGAGCGTTTGTAGAAAAGCCTACAGAGACGGTGCCAAAAGCAGACGAGGCGGTCTTTTTTCTTTCTGCCGAGTGCCGTTCACGGTGTTCCCCGGACGATCTTCTTTTTTTCACAACAATTAAGCTTAACGAGCCGCTGTTTGCTGGACATATTTGAGGCGGCTTCCCACTTATTAGCGCCGGCACGGCGCTAACTCTCCGCTCGTAACGTCGCGCGTGTTTGCTCGCTACATACTGACGAAGAACCGACTAAAGACGACAACGACGAGGAGGATGAGGAGATGAAGGAGGAGCTGGAGGTGGAGGAGGACAAACAGCTTCCTCTACCCGCTTGTTTATGCTACCCGGACGTACCGTAGATTGCCGTGATTTGCATACATGTAATATTTGGATACCTTCCACGCTCTATTCAATGACACACCGCGAAATTGGTATCATTGTTAATTTCCTGCGAACCGTTGGCTGATTACCCTGAGGTAGACAACCTGTCTTCCACACACGACCGTCGGGGTGAAGTGGCGACATGGTAATTATTGCGACATCAGCGAGTTTATAAAGTTTTCTGAACATATCCGAGGTATTAAGTCTTTGGCGAGTAAGTGCCATTAGCAGGCTGCGTGAAACTCTCGAAATTAAATTGCCGTGAATGGAGGAAGAAAATATTTGTTACATTTCATCTGGAAGAAGGGGCACCAATCGAGGGAAATGTTACCCCCTCTCTGCCAGTACCGGATTGGTCCCGTACGTCGCTAAAAAATATCCTTTGTTTCTGTTTACGGGGTCTCCTTTGCTCTCCTACACGAAATAGAAGGTGGAGATCCGTGTGCGTGCAACTGTACTCGGCAAACAACCGTCATTTGCATATGCGGCCCTTTAGCTTCTGCTTAATTAGGAAAACGCGATGTGTGCTTCTCGTGGCGCGGCGTTTCCGCCGGCTGTTGCATTCGAGAATCCTGATAAATTACTCGATCCGCTCATCTTTGAACGCAAAAATCTAGTGTCTTGTTTAACAGTCAGAAATCTCGGAAATTCTTCGGAATTAGCTTGTTTCTTATTGTTTGGTTATAATAATGCAGAAACTTTTTTCTTTTCCATAGAGCACCGTCGGTACGAATGGTGGCTGGCATGTGGTGGTTCTTCACACTGATCATGATTTCTTCGTACACCGCCAACTTGGCTGCCTTCCTCACAGTAGAAAAGAGTGGAACTCCTATCAAAGGTGTGGAAGATTTGGCGAAACAAACAAAAATAAAGTACGGATCTGTTGATGGTGGATCCACATCTGCTTTCTTCAGGGTACGGTTGGCGATAGTTCTTCGATGAAGACTAATAACTTTAATAAAAACGATCTAGCTTTATTTCGAATGCAGGATTCGAATTATTCGACGTATCAGCGTATGTATACGGCGATGATGGAGGCAAGACCAAGCGTTTTCACGAAGACAAACGATGAAGGTGTCGAGCGGGTGGCTAAAAAACGCGATTATGCGTTTCTTATGGAATCCACCACGATCGAGTACAGAATGGAACGGAACTGCCAACTAACCAAAGTCGGAGGATTGATCGATAACAAAGGATACGGAATCGCTCTACCGCGAAGTAAGTTTAAAGGATTATCAGTTTCGATAAATTCGATATATCAATACTCGGGACTAAAACAATTGCAATTCACGTAGAAATAACAATTACTTGTTGGAGCACGCGAACCACGTTATAGTGCGTAACGGAATTATCGACGGATATCAATTGCCGGTACAATAAATTAACAAACACCAATTAACGCTCGCCGTAATGTTTGCAATTGTGGTCATCCTGTATATTATTTGATGATCTAGTGTATGTGAAGCGCGATGCTATGAGGTAATCGATAGCTCTTGCAGCCTCGGGAAACAATAATAGCTGGAATCGGTTACAATTTGATATTACTAGTTTAACTTACTATTGTAGTTTCATATTATTAGTAAAATAGGCTAATGAAATAGGCTGGAATTGTAAAGTTCGTACAATTGACTAAAATCGAAGGAACGGAAAGCAATGAGAAATGTTCATTTGCCTATCTGCTGCTTTATTAAATAGTAATTATTAACTTATTATTAATTTCTTATATTCCACAGTCTTTATTTTCAATTACCTCATTTTTCGGCACAACTTAACAAATATCAAAAAACTTACTGAGCATATAATTAAAAATTATCACTTTTCAGATTCTCCGTACAGGACACCCATAAGCGGCGCAATACTAAGTCTACAAGAAAAAGGAGTACTTCAAGATTTAAAGAAAAAGTGGTGGGTGGAGCGAGGGGGTGGAAAATGCAAGGATAGTGATGTTGAGGCAGCAAGTTCAGGTGAATTGGCGTTAGCCAACGTCGGTGGTGTATTCTTGGTTCTTATATTCGGATGTTGTGGCTCGTTTGTCCTCGCCATTTTCGAATTCCTTTGGAACGTGCGAAAGGTCGCCGTAAGCGAAAAGGTGAGCTGCCACTACTTATTCCCACATAGAATCTTATCTCGCCTCGTGATCTTCCTGAATCGAATGATGAATGTTCGATCATCGTTTATTCGCCGAAAGATCAAAGAACCATTCCTCCGTGCGCGGACACCGTTTGATTTTTGAATTAATATTATCATTATTATTCCAGTTTTCAATTATGCAATCACATCATTTGCAATTTTTGCAATTCAACTTCTGTGGGCTGCATACACTCGAACAGGCCTTCCGAAACTGTTATTTTTAATTAAATTAATTTTTTTCTAGATATTAACATTTCAGTTTAAAAAATTATTAGAATGTCCTCCTCTAACCAGCTTTTTATTTTTGACTTATTAAAACGATTAAAGGACGAACTAATTCTTATTCCACGTAAAAATAGAATCACTGAACGTTTTATTCTATTTCGTATACACCGACCTAATCGCATTCAGACGAGGTCGTAGGTTTCGAGTAATAAAGATGCCCGTGTATGCAGCCCATTAAATCCACGATTCGCATAAATCCGTGCTCGGGAGCAGTTTCGTTTTTTCCGCAAAAGAATTTAGTAGTACATGCGATTCCATGGAAGAAAGGTTCAAGGGGGTGTAGCGATTCTTTCGAACGATAATGAAAAAGGAAGAAGTCGAAGGAAAGGTTCATTGTGACGTTGAAACGCGGCAGAATAAACGACGTTGATTTAATTAAGCGATGCCTGGACACGAAACCATTTTTCGTCGGCGTTCTTACAGGTCACTCCATGGGAGGCGATGGTAGCGGAATTGAAATTCGCCATGAACATTTGGGCGGAGACGAAACCCGTTAAAATCTCGAAAAGCAGTGGCACGAGTTCGATGGAAGGCGGCATCGGCCGAGCCGCGTCCACCGCTCGTTCTATAGTTGGCTCGTTCCTCCGACTGGACATGCTGGACAAATTCGACAAGGATAACAATACGAACGATCGTAGCAACGACCGCAAGGTCAATTAAAATTACTTTCGACGCCGAGCAATCGGATGGGTGGAGCAAGGACTCGATCGATCGGATTCGATTCTTGCCGGGGAACCGAACCGAGATTCTTCGTTACATTGCTGCAGATGCTTGCGCATTTAGTCTACGTACCTCATCGATAGACTGTGGATTTTTGTGCAAAATTAATTGGAGTGATAGCAAAAGGTTCAGTTCTGTTATACTTTAACACGGAACCTACATGTTGCCTTATAAAAATAACAAGATTATATTTATTTGAACTTTGTAGGGTTTATATATATTACAATATTTACCAAGCATCTTCATAATTTCAATAATTGTGAAATAAAAAATCTGGATCCGGTGATTTGACCGGTGGTGGCAGGTTTACTGTTAACAATAAATTTTTTGTAGATCGTAATTTCCTAAAAAAAGAGAAAATTTACATAAATTGTATGCCTATATCGCTGCTCCGGAAATATAATGACACAACTGCCAAAATTGAAGATTCGGTTTAATTCTTCTATGTGAGTAGTTTAGAGACATTGTGGGTTATTATTGCAACTTTTAAGTTATTTCAATTTATAAAATAATAAATACCAGCCTCGATTTACATTATGTCGATTTACAAACATCTAGTAAATGCATTTTTGAGCCGGCCAACACAATAAAGTCAATTTCACAAAATCTTACAGTTGCGTCATTATTAGACTGCGGATTTTTATGCGTTTATGAAGAAATTGTGTGAGTGAAACATAAAACAGTAAGGGATTAGAAAACTTTAAGAACATTGCAATGTTATTTTCTATGCAATGAAGTCATTAAGGGATGAAATCAATTTTTGGTTTAGAGGAAATTATTAGCACACAGTTTTTTATCGGAATCTGACCAGAATCTTCATCACGAGTCAGACGCGATATAGCACGGCAAGGGGTTAAAGAGATACAACACAATATTGAAATGTGCAGTACACTTTCAATGAACTTAAAGTGAACAATTGTAGTATCCTGTGTCACGCACACAATATGTATCGATCGACATTAACCAATGACAGACGACCAGGATCAAATGGTGCAAAATGACAGAGGATTCAAGGAACCGAGGGAAAAAATGCAGCACCGCCATATGCCTCCGTATATAAAGTCGTCATCCCCGAGAATAGTTCCACAATGACGACGTCATGGAAGGCAGAAATCTCCCCTGTAGGTCCGTAAAGGAATCCAACAATATTTGGACTCTGCCACAATGGCGCTAACGAACCGTGCCCTTGGTTTAGAAGATTTTCGTCCCGAGAAATCACCTGGAGGTCCCTCGATACCGGAACCCCCTCCTCGAGAAGTATGCCGGCATCTTTGTGTCATTATTACCGAGGGGCATTTCTCCGCGTAACCATCGATCGTCTACGAAAAGAGACTTTCAACTTTACCGACGGCATTTGCGTCACACAAATGTCAGCAATTGATCACACTCACAAAAGCCCGTCAAAGTCTCTCGGGTCTCCGGTAACCGAACGTTTTGACGTTCTGACATGAACGTAAATCAGAAAGAAACTTTCTATCGGTATAAGCGTTTTGTTAGGCAAGAAAATTATCAAGTATTGTTCTTTATATTTTCTAGATAAAAAAAAAACACTATCTTTTCGTGACGAGTATACGAGTACCTTTCCCTTCTACGCCGATATTTCCCACTCTAAGTCACAATGTCACGTGGCTAATCCGATACTGGCAGAGGAAGGATAACTTCCCTTGATATTAATTAATTATCTAGAATCACGGCGCGGCGGTTATATCTGTAGTTGTCAGAAAGAACGTCGCATATACTTCCACACTTTCGAGATATTGCCCTTTAATTAGTTTTCATCACTAATGCGTGCGTCCATAATGCCTGCGACAGGGGTTTCTCAGTAGTCAAAAAATGCTAGATAAAAGATCGATCTAGGCAGAGATCGTCCTCAAAAGTTCTATTTTTTTTTACTACTTTTTGACTCCTGAGAAACCCTTTGCATTATCAAGAAATGAGAAGGCGCATATTTTTAAATATTTACATCTCTAGGCCCTCCAACTTCCAAATATTCAAATTACGCCTCGGAAACGTAAATAGGACTTTGAGGGCGATCGCGGCCCAGATGGATCTTTTATCTAGCGCTTTTGACTACAGACAAACCCAATCTTTACATTATCGAGAAATGAGAAAGCGCATCCCGTACCCTTGCAATTCTGGAAACGAGAGTCTACCCCCTTAAATTGCATTATTTGTTGAGCCTCCCGAATTTATTTTCATGACTTTTTCTCTGGTAAATACGTAAATCCTATACTATAAAGCTCGATTAATGCATAAACTGAAATTTTTTGAGATTGCGACATGCGGCGTTTTTCCTGGCGACCACAGATATGTTGCCGGAACGTTATCAGGGATTTCGCAGTTAGTCCAGCAATTACAGGTGAATTCTTTCTGTTGCTTGGTTATTGCGCGTTGCGGGAAACACGCGGAAATCGATTCGATCCCCGAAGGCGGCGAGGTGTCCACAAAGCGGAACACGTAGGCCGCGGTTAATTTCCACCGCGCCGCACCGGCGCGAATCAAAGGGGTCTTCAAAGTATGAAGTCGTCGTATCGCCGTGCCTACCAGCAGTTTGGTGATAAAGGTGTAAGGACATCAATTAATACTCGTTTTCATTGCGGCCGTAAAAGCGCGTAACACGATTACGGGCAACATTTACGGCCGGCGAACGAGCTGTTAACTGTACGGTATTTTTCGCAACGGGACGTTCATAATCGCGGGTGTGTTTCATGAAACGAAATATTTTCTCGTTCCCCCCCATTTTTTTTTGTTTCTCTGCCCGTCTTTCTCTTTTTTCGGCTTTTTTACGGTCACGCTGACTTGTCTTTTATGAGCCAACGCGTTTAGAGCTTGACGCACCGCACGGCAGTATATTATTCAGCGAAATGTCGCGCGTTACACTTGCTTGGACGCGTCGCCCCGACATTTACCGATTCAGATCGCCGAGAAGACGCGTCTCTTCGCGGTCGGCTGCTTTCCTCGGACTTATAGCGAATTGTTTATACAAAGAGATATTAAACAATTCTTACTACAAATATGGAAATTATTTAAACCCAGCACAACAGTATTCGTCGCTATTATTTTTTATTGGCAGTGAACTGATAACGATTTATAGCGAACTGTTTATACAGAGAGATATTAACTCCTTAACGCACCAATTATAAATTCAAAAGCGGTCGTTTTTCCACCATTTTTTGTACACCAACGAGTATATTCGGCTCTATTTAGAAAACTAAAACTGCAGGTCTCACGAGTTAACTCGGGCGCGCGGAAAAAGATCGTTTTCTTAAACCCAACTTAACTCGGGCGAGTGCGCTGAGAGGTTATACAATTGTAAGAATGTTTGCACAAATATGGAAAAGAACGAGACCCAGCACAACGGTATTCACCGGCATCATTTTTTTATTCGTGGTACAATCATAATGAAGTACTACAATAATTAATGTATGAACACTCTAATTATTCGAACATCGTAAAATCATCAAAAGCAGGAAGTTCGGAGCGACAGGCTCGCATAAATGCAGTTCAACTTGCAGTCGATAAATAACTGATAAACACGGGTCGGATCTTTATATACTTATCAATTTTTACGGACTGAGCCATAAAATCTGGAATCGAACAGAATTTTGTTTATTTCCTCGATGGTCCGGTAAGATTCTACGTGAAATAAGAATGGCAATAAAGTTTATGAAACTTTTTAATATACGACGTTGTAAACTAGCGTGCACGTTGTAAACGCATAAAACCTACAGTCTATTAATGAGATTCTCGGAATCACGATCTGAGCTTCCGAAACAGAAAATATCTTATAATAGCGTGATATGCGACTGCGTCTGTTCGATAACTTAAATATCTAAAAGCCAGGCATCATCATAAAACCGTAAAATTAATAGATTTATCATTGGGAATAAGAAAAACGAGTTTGAAAGGTAGAGATAAAAATATGCTGAAAATTCTTGTATCGAGAGATACGAAATAATGAAATTGTTTTAAGAATCAGTAAAATATTATTAGAACTATAATAAAGTACACAATTTGTCTAATAAGGAGAAAGTCGGAGGAGAATTTTAATTTTCCCTTTCTGTTTCGCATAATTAGGTAGCATAGAATTAATTCGACAAGGAACAATTCTACACAATTCTTTCATTCATCCGGCGTCCTTCTACGACTGTTCGAGAAGCACCATTTACGTTCTGTCGAACAAGGGTAAGGGGGACCCGTAGCCTGGACCAGCCATTACTAATTAAAGATACCACATTACGCTTAACGATCGCCTATTCGGATTCCGAATATCGGAGAAAATCGTTCAAAGATACCGAAAGGGCAATAATAACGCGCCATGTCCGCTTTAACGACGCCCCGGACCAATAAAGTGTCGCTTTCAGAAAAGAGTACCGAGCGGAATCCATTCCGGGCAAACGTGACTAGTAAAACTCGAGTCCGATGTGATTCAAATGACCGAGGATTTAAACGCCTAGCGGATTCAGATTATCGGAGGAATCCCCCTTAATCGACGGTGGAATAAATCGTCGTGCAAGGGGTTAATTAAGTTTTATGGTACGAGCGTCGTAGCGGTCGTTACGCAGGTGTATGGGCCGCGTTATCTACGATACATCTTCATCTTCGCGAGGCTGACTTGGCCAATTGAAGCCCCTCTCTTCTACCGATGGTAAGCACGCGCGTTCTCTCTTTCTCTCTTTCGTTCTTTCTCTTTCTTTCACTCATTCTCTTACTCAGTCGCTCGTGCACGCGCTCGCGATCTTATCGTGCCCCAGTGAAAACAACAGGTGCACGAAATCACGGCTGCTACCTCGAGATCTACCGTCCGCTCTCATGTCCTTTACGACCGCACCGAATTTCAAATAGGATCGTAAAGTTGTATCCTTGTACGTTCCCCGCCGGTCCTTCTTCCTGATGCAGCTCGCCGGCCCTTCTGTATTCCGTCGAAGAAAACTGAGAAATAGGAGAATGTAATATTGATCTGAGTAAATAGCCTGCTGCCGTGCCTGACTTTGGATGATAAGTCTCTCGCTGCCGCCGCGGGCGTGTGCCCTTCCCAGAGATCCCGTGCTGAACAGATGTTTCCGCTAGAGATAGACACAATATTTTGCAACTTATATTACCGGAACTGATGGGACGGCTAGATACGAAAGTTTCCGACGAATTACGGCTGATAGAAGAAGCAGTTCAATTAAACGAATGAGGCAGTTCAATTTAACTACAACATATCCGAACGAAATCCTTTATGTGAATTTAACACCGAGTGAAACCAAGGTAGAAAAATGAAGGATGGGCGGAGAAATAGGAAAATTGAAAAGTGTTCAAATTTAATCATTTCACCCTGACTATGTATAATATGATATTGCCTATAAAAATAATTTTTTTGAAATGGGTAAAATTATTTTTATGCGATGTTTGATTTTCAATGGAAGTAAGGTGGAGTGGGGTAAGTCCGCCCCATAGTTTTTACAAAGTTGGACTTTAAACTGATGTATTTTTGGTCTGGTATGTAAAAACTTAATGTTCTTGGTATCAAACTCTTGCCACAGTTATTACTGACGAATTAGTATTATGTAGGATTCTAATTTTGCTTGAAAGTAATCATTTTGATAGGATATTGTACAAAGTGTCAACTAGAACGCACTTGCCCCGAAAATGGGGCAAGTCCGTCTCTGAGAGTTAAAAATGCTTTCGAACCTTGTTTCAAGTGCTACGGGGCAAGAAAAGAATTATTATCAAGCCTGCTACAAAATGCTTTTTATTGCAGTAAATATATTGTTTAGTTTTATAGTTACCCATACAGTACGGACTTACCCCACCGTGATAGTACGGACTTGCCCCGTGTAGTAATATTTACGGGGCAAGATCATCTTAAAACAGTTTATTTAATGTAAAATGACATCAATATTTGTTGTACTTACCTAAAATAACAACACAGAACATATTTGGTAACTTGTAAATTATTGCACATTCAGGGTAACCTCAAAGTTGTACGTGTACCTCGCACGTGACTGTTTGACATTTGTTGATTTAACCGAGGGAAACACCTTTATTCTTCGGCGACATCTATGTCGAATAGTTTATACTAACTTATACTACATTAATAAATACAAGTTAGAGAAATTTCGTTCATATTATAATAAAAATAAGTAATTAACGGACTTGCCGCGTAGACGGATTTACCCCAGTCCACCTTATCATCGTAATTTCAACAATCTCGGAATCAAAAATTTAAAATAGATCATTTGACCGACGATAGCAGATTTGCTGTTTGCCGTTCTTTTTCTGTAAAAGGCACGAAGCTCGCAGTCGCCTTTTCTCTCGGCGAAAACGAGGGCGCTGTTGGGGTGGTTTCGCAGTAGAAAAAAGTCTGGTAGATCGACATCCTCGTCCGGTCCACTCGAAAATCCTAACCGAGATACTCCCGACGGCATTTCGGAGTTAGGTATCGCTGGATAAGCCGTGACCGGAGTATCAGCTGGCCGTTATCCTCGGACCTCTCTGTTTCCGAGTGACATTCGCGAAATCGTCGGCATACCTGAAGCTAGCAAGGGACGAACAGAGGGAAGATCGGTGAGTGAGGCCGTCCACATAAAATCCGAAGGTGTTAAGCAAGGGGAGCGTGCGTGGAAGCTCAAACGGAGTGGCTTCCCTCAAAGGGGGAACCGCGGGGCCGGCGTTCGCTCGCCGACTCGTAGGAATTGAAATTGATTTCGGTCGACTTCCATTACTCAAAGAGGACCAGAGAAACGCGCACCGACAAAAGTCACAGACCGATCCTACGTGGATAAGAGGCTTGCCCCCGTAGCCAGGACCCGCTCGAACGAGACGAGAGGTCCCTGCCGGCCGTGGCCCAGGAATTCCTGGCGAGTTTTACCAGAGGGAGAGGGAGCCGGAACTCTTTTTCTCACTCTACCACGACCCGCCCTTCTATCCTTCTATCTATCCATCCTTCCCCCGGACGACGGTGGTGTCGAATCAATTTTTGGGTGGCTAACGCTGCGGCTCGTTTCGGGGATGATCGCCAGGGGCTTGCGGACCGAGTGCGGAGAGATACTCGTGGGATCGTCGCCATCTTTTATCTGGGAATCGTGAAATGGAACCAGGTGACAGTTGCTCCAATGATTAACGTTTTTGTACCGGCGAAGAGATCTGACGGGTTTCCAAATAAAAACACTACGTGGCTTTATCGCAGCGTCGAAATAAATTTCATTTCTCGACAAATTCTGTTCGGGCTTGTATTTTTTGTTTAATCCTCGTGTCAATACTTGGGTACATCCACTTCCAATTTGTTTTGGAAATCTTTTTATTATGTTGGTTTATTGAACACTAAACCTACCGCGATGGGTCAAACGATCCATTTTAGATTTTTTATTTGACAATTATTGAAATTGTAAAGGTGTTTTCATGGGAATTTATTGAATATATTTTTTGACTCCAGTATATACAGTGACTCGAATTAATATTCGAACGCTCTAAAAAAGACGGTAGCTTTTTTAATATTGTAACATACGATTTGAACTTTTTTGGGAAGCTAGAGCAATTAGTTTACTACAGGATGTGAAAAGCAATTTTTTCAAACATTGGAATTGATCGGAAATGTAGAAAAAATACTAAAAGTTGCATTTATATACTTTCTAATGTGGACCTATATTGAAAATTTAAAAAATACGTTAAAATAAATAAGTACAATATTAGAAAAGTTATCGTCTTTTTTAGAGCGTCCGCGAATTATTAATTTGGGTCACTGTATTTGTATAGTTAAAATCGCACAAAATTTAAATAAATTCAATCTTGCTATTTTTATAATACTATACACAACAGTCACTTTTGATGGTCGGTAGGTTTAGTGTTAAATTCGCATCAACATTTCGAGTTATTAGCGACCTCGTTACATTACATTACATTACATTGCGTGTGATTAGCGGTACATTTATATTCTACTCCTTAGGTTTATGTGGGTTATAAAGCGGATGGCGTCATTAATTTTATTTTCACTATTTAGCGCTTCCCTAAGATTTCCTAGTGCTACGTTCAACCTGTAAGTGTAGAACATCCAATCAGAATGTATTCAACTGAAGTGGGAACTTCGTAGTAGGGGCTTTTTAAAATTTGCTGAATGCTCTTGTCGACAGATCGAACATTCCTCTAGATTGTTTATTTCTTAGACATGAAAATGTTCAAAATGAAACTTTCACTTACAACAGCATCAATCCGAAGTTTGTCTACATTTCATGGATCATTTAAAAATCATTTTCTTCTTGGCCGGTAAATTGTTCTATTGTGTCACCGAGTTGCTTTTATGACTGACGGTAATCATCAGAGAAGCGAGACCACCCGGTAGATACCACGCCAGAACTTCCGGAATCTTTCCGTGCTAGGACTTCCCGGGAAAGGGAGTTGGACTATACTTCCAGGAACCTAGACTCTGCTGGAACCGTCGGGGAATTTCAGAAATTTTCGCTCGAATTCGTAAATACGTGTGTATTACATTGGTACACGGACGTTTCAACGAATCGATGAATGAATTGAGAAACGTACACCGGGCCTGACGAGGCGTGGACGAATGTTTGTCCACCACTTACTTCACAGTGGGCCGGGGGAGGGAGTAGACGGGATGTTTGTTGACATCTGACTTAATGAAGGAATTGGCAGGAATCAATTTTTACATTCATGAACTATGGAAGAATGTGTTCGGAATTTCTTCGCCGTTCGAAGACCTCGAAGAGTTCCACGATTGAAATCTATTTGATTGCTTAATAGCATGCAATTGATTGCAATGGGTTCTTTATTCGAATCGTTAACGAGCGTAATTAGTCGGGATCTGCTGCTTGGTACAGCGCAGTTTTCAACGTCGGTTATTTCAGTAAGATATTTTTCAATTCTTTTAATCTTTCTATTATTTCAAGTTTCACCTACCCGTTTTTATCGTGAATGTACATATGAAATCCCATAGATAAATGAATCTTTAAGGTGCAAATAAAGATGTAGTTCATTTAATTAGGAAAATACTGAAACGGTAAACAATTCATTTATTACAAGTTTTATCTTTCCATTGAACGTAACGTGGTGCAAATTAATTTTGCAACCGATAACTGCAATGACGGAAGAGCAAGCAAGCTGTGTATTGATTCACGAGATTTATTTCCTGCCAAGTCTAGAACACTCCAGAGATGCTTTGGACGCCCCCGAATATAGGCTATTGCATCGCGTGTGTACACAGAACAAAAGAGGTCGCGCATAGTTTACGTATATCGTAGGAATTTCAGTATAGTACGCGCCAAAATGTCGGCACGGTGCAGTTTATTAGTATGCAAAGTGGAGCGAGAACACGAAATGTGCCGAAACTTTGCTTTAGAATTTCGAAGGAAGACTATTAAACCAGATGCTACGCGAGGATGGATCTACGAGGATAAGTCACATTGGCCTTCCGGTTCAAAATGGAGTCTAATTGTTCAATCTTCGTGTTAATCGACTTGAGATCAATTTTCCAGAAATTATATAACAAATGTTTTTTTTATCGTCCCTACTGATATTTAGTCAGAAGTATCGAAAAATTGATCCTCCATGATCACTACGTGCTTATCTATATCCTCCTATCATTAGACTTTGTGTTTTAGGTCATTATAGGATTCGTAACCTCATGTAATGATCTGTTAATGGACACATTAGATTCTAGTAACCGCTACCGGGGTCCATTAAGCCGTGTTCCATAATTAGTTAAGTACACACGTACTCCACTGAATTTCGACGTTATTCTCTTTGAAAACTCTGCACCAAAGATACTACAATGTCCTCTCATTTTCGTCAGAAACATTACACGGCTGCAGCACCGACGAGTTTCAATCTATGGCATTTTACATTTTCTTTATATGTATACTTTTATATGCGCACAATTCAATTCTGCTTGTGCAGCTTCTCGCGCACTATTGCTGCAAAATTCAATGTTATTCTACCGTATTCTCGAAATTAAATACGACAATTTTTCCAGTCGTTTCTTAATTAAATTATTCCTAAATAAGTACATTCTAAAATGTCTTCAAATCTTGCTGCTTTCGAAACTTTTAAAAATTGTAAAAGTGGTGACACTTACATGTTGTACCACATATTTTTTGACACGACTATTTTTGACAAGCGCCTTTGGGTGAACCGTGTAATAGCGTAGTGTGACGTCATATTTTGGAGTTTGAAGCTTCGAAGGGCAGCCTTTTTGGAGAGAAAAAAGATTTAATGAAAATCTCGTGAAAAATAGACATTTCGCCAGGAAAAACGAATTTTTGGAGCATCGATGGCGTCGGAATTCAAGCGTGGGCGGCGTCCCGACGCGACGCGGCGCGGCTCGGCGGCACCGCACAGCGGTATGCAAAGCTGGAGTCCCGGGGAACCAAGCTCCACGATGATGGTATCGGCGCTTGTTAAGGGGACTCCAGACTATCGCAGCGGGGTGCTTCCCTCATCGGCGAGGCTTCAAGAGAGCGCGAGGCCTCCTCGCCAGCCCACGGAAACACCGCGCGCCTCCAGACGGATCGTTAAAAAGTAAGAGAAGTAATGGCCCTATGCCGAAAGTGGCGTCATGGGTTCACCGCGCGGCACGGTGAATCGCCCCCTTCGCCAACGGCGAGAGTACCGATTTCGAGGCGGGTAGGAGGAAAAGGCAACGAAGGGGGAGGACACTCGTCGAACCTCTTATTTATCTCGATCGTTTCGCTAAAGTTATACCGGCAATAATACGATATTGACTAGGCCGCGGGTGTTCATGCAAATTCGGCATTTTAGAAATTAATTTGTGGACCCTTGATCGTACGAACTATGTACCCGTAATGGCTCGGTGTACATACAGTCCGTCTCATAGTTGTTGGTACACACTTTAACCATTATGTAGTCAACCACAATGTATAGATTATTTCAAACCTTTCGTATTAAGCATATTTGCAGAAATTCTCACTTTAACCCTTTGCACTCGGAGCTAGTTTAACTCGAAAATTAAACGTTTCTTCCGACCTAGAATATTTCCATACTCAATGATTTCTTAAAATTTGGTGCATGCGAAATTGATGTAATACCTCTTCTAGTGCTTAAATGTTTAATCATTGATTGGACACCAACATATCTAGCAATGTAAACAATATTTTAAATGATGATACAGCAATTTGTACTGGCGCCTCGGAGTCACTACTCAAGTGCTAAGGATTAACTTTCTCATTTGAATGGACATTCAGAGAAACTCTGCCATGCTAGATGCACTAATTTACTAGACGATATATGCCTGTATAATTTTTTACAATTCATTACAGGCAAACATAAAGAATTTAAAAATCGTGACCTTTACTTTTTAAGAATTCAAAACAAAATTATTTACAAATTAGCGAGTAGATTAATCTGATTAAAAAACTCTAGTAAAAGAACTCAAGCTGTTGGGTTGAATTTTGAAAAGGTGATTCGTTTTTAAAAGGTGTACGAGAACTTTGTACACCCACTATCGTTTAAAAAAATGTGGGGACGCGTAAGTGTTAAGCCCGAAACTTTGAAACAGAGTGGATTATAAGAAACATTAAGCGTATTTTAATAACGATAAACAAGATAGCCGGCGATAAGCGAGGTTGCTGGCTCGTGTAGACTTATGTGGGTGACCGGCCCCCGTCCGTGCAAACAAGTAGCTCGTGTTGGTTCGTGTAAGCTGCTCTCCAACAAACCACCTTGTCTTGGCTTCCTTTGTAGTTACCGCCTCTAGGGCGAGCACAGTAGACACGTTTTCGCTCCCTAATAAACACAACTGATATATAATATATGCCTAGTGGGCCTGCTTATGGTGTACCTTAAGCGGACGTCCGAAAAAGAAATGAACACGGAGCCTGATATATGATGCATCGTGAATTATCATAAAACGATATTTCACTTTTTTTCCTATGAAGACGCGGATCTCCGAAACCGGCTGACTAAACGGCATTAAAAACCGGAGAGAAACGAAAATAATCGAGCCGTGCCGAGTTGTAAAGCCCATAACGTTGAAGGGTTGCTAATTGGGGGTTGGCTTAATTCTTCTGCACAGTAGCTCCACTAAACTTGTCCAACTAATTCACCTATGACCAAACTAATTCATTCCCTATTAAACCGGAAATTGTTTAAACGCTATGTCAATTTTCACGTCCTATAAGTCGACTAACATTAATAATCATTATATGAAATTACTAGAAAGTACAGTTAGATAATTTTGAATATTTATAAAAATATGTAAAAATATCATACACGTGATATAGTTAATATATGTACCAACTCCGTATCTTTTACTACTTGCTCGCAGCGTTTGCTTGCGTTTGATAACAACTTCGTTTTCCAACAGCGAAATTATTTACAATGCTCCCTGATTACAATTACATAAAGAATCTGACGGAGGGGTAAAAGATTCATTTGTCGCCGAGGTATTCGGTCGGCTCGAGGAACCTGGCGGTCGTGCAATGCATCCTGCCGTGCAAAAACCGGGCAGGCGTGTGCAAAGCATCGAGAGATAATCACTGCCACGTGGCTGCCGCCACGCTGACCCGTTTTTGCGAGCATTACGTATCCCTAATCCGGACCAACGGCAGCCATAATTGTTTCGCTTCTGTTCAACCGTTCGCCACCGTGACTGTAATCCGGTGAACTTGCTTCGGCCATTTTCAAGATAAACTCGCTTTACTTGAATCGCATTTTTCGCTCGCGATATCATCGTCATTATCATCATCATTATTGCGTTGTGACGTCTTCTATAAATCAATATAGGTATTCATAATCGTTACGCGGCTCTTTATGAAAAATCAAAATTTTCTATCCGAATCGCAACAAATTTATTTTCTTTCCTAATATGTTTAATGGATTAAAAATAAATTGTTCGAATGTTTGTTACTGTTAAAAATTACACGTACCGATATTTTTGTCATAAACGAATCATTACATTTAACTTTGTCGGAAGCCGCGGCGAATAAAAATTCTATTATCCTCGGATTCTATTAAGAAATTTAAATAATTCCCGTCACGTAACCTTTTGGATATTCTTCAACGGCTTTTGAAATCGGTCTCGTTTTTGTTTTGGAATAGCGAACGGATCGGCGTAGCCGGGACTATCGTCTGATCTCGGTCTTTAAATCTCCTTCATTTATAAGCGCCTCTTAACGATTTCTTCTCAGCAGGATCCGCCGATTTAGTGCACGCGAATGCAAATGCCTTCGGACGAATTTGTCGGCTGGATCTGACGAACCGACAAATACCGATCACGGCGACGCGGACGTTTCCTTATCATAATGGCTTCTTAGAACGAGCCCTTATCATTTTTACAAACCGGTTTTGATAATCTTTATTAATTGGATGCTACTCGCGGCTCATTTTACTTTCCCTTCGTTATTACGCTGACTTACAGGCGACAACCATGCGCCATTACTTTCGTCCAATCCCTTCACGTTACTCACAGATTCCCGAACAAGAAACAAATTCCACTCCGCGCGCTGATATATGCAAGTTACAAGCCTCATTTATAAGTAGACTACGCATTTTATGCAATTTATAACAAAAATGACTTTCTTCCAATATAATAACGAGACAGACTCGTGGCGAAATGCAATTTTATTCGTCAGTGATTCATATTTAACACTAGGTTTACGGAGCTCTAGAAATAACTACTTCACATTATTTTATAATTATAACAAGAATGTGTCTATCCAAATTTTTGACCATTTTTCCAATAATATGCAATACCCAAAGAAATAAAAATTTGGTAAATAATTCCTCAGAGAAGCATCTTTACAATCTTGGTAATCGCAAATTAAGAATATTAGAACCCGTCATTGTGACGGGTCCCGTAAACCTAGTGCTAAATGATATGAAATTAAATACGATAAATGTAAATTTTCTTTCTCTGCCAAGACACCGTTCAGGACAAAGAACTTCTAATTATGGTAACTGTGAAGACAATAATACGACAAGCAGGTAAAAGAAGAATTTTCATTGATTTTCAGAATTCCTATCTAACGTAAAAATCTACAGTTTATTCGTTAGGTGTTCAAGATGAAAGAGCACACTTGTGAGTATAATAGCGTTGACACGTTTCAAGCGAAATTTTCTATTTTTCAGAATACTGTTAGACGACCCATTTTTCCAGGTGCTTAAACAAGTTACACGTATTCCATGCTCGCATACATTAACCCTAGTAAAATCCCGGTTCGACGAAGGAACAACCGGCCGAGAAGACCAGAAACGGAAGCGAGTGATACAAGTATATTTTCCCGTGGCAAAAAGACCATAAAAAACCAGCCACCGATGGAATAATCCAGACCCTGATCAAAGCACGGTTTCGAGGAGCCGACGATGCCGACGGCTAATTAAGCGCCGGCGGATTTCTCGATGCGGCTTCGGACTCGCGAAAACATTACATGATCGGTCGTCGTATACGATTACGTCGTTTTTATCCGTAAAAAAAGGCACGCAGTCCGCGTGGATATGCCGTATTCGTGCCTGTTTCCATATCACGTCCGTAACCATGCCGGTACATCAGAGGGAACTTCCGATCTTTTGAATATTCCCACTCGCGAGAGAGCGCGCACACGCCGTGCCGGAAGGGACATCTCCTTATAAGCTCACCGACTTGACGCTTTTTAACTGTCGGCCTCTGTTCGACAAGCCGACCGGGCGACTGATTTTTAATTAGATTTTTGCTCCCCGCCGAGACCACCCAAAGAATGCTTTTCAAACCGGACGGAAAGGTTTCTTTTCGCTGGACGAGTTAGAATCGAACCAGACACTGTTGTAACCGATCTCTACACTTTTTGCGCTCCTATAGCTGTAGAAAATATTAGACGATTGCAACGGTTTCTGCTCGATTTCAACGTAAAACACGACATTTTCAAACAACTGTTTTATCAATCGATTGTCAGGCTGTTTAAGCTGACATAACATTTTTTGCCATTAGGAAGCCATTTATAATCATTTCTAACCAATTGGTTTATAATCAAAACGCAATGCACGAAAGAAAAAATTGTGTGCTGTTCAAGGAGAATGTACCATTTGATTACTATTTTTTTCGTTTCTGTTTCGAGATTTTTTATGCGGTGCGAATTTCATTTCAAATAAAGTCGTAAAAAGTCATGTAACTCAATTTTTTGCTAAAAAAAAAAACAGAAATTCTACGAGCATCGGATTTTTAATAGTTGCCTAGAACAAAATGTGGTAAAACTTATTCTAAATTCTTATTCTAAATTTCGAGAAAACGAAATGGCTTTCCGAACGATCTAGATATTTCCAAATACTGTTTGAAAAGCATATTGCATCAAATGAAATATTTTATTTTCAAAGTTGTACGAATACTCAGAAATAAATAGTATAATTGACTATTTAAAATACTGTTTTTTGTGTACGGGAGGGGACAAATTCAGTTTCACGGCAGAGTGTCTAGCAGTATTGTCGCCGAGAGTATTTATTTAGTCAATTTGTCGGTATCGCGACGGGGAGTCGGTATCCTGGCAGGATCCTCGGGAGCGTGGTCCACGCCGTAGAGATCCTCGTCCAGGAATAACCTGTCTCGAGGCTCGGTTTCCTCGAGCATTGAGCGAACATAACCGATTGGATTCGAAATCGAGCATACGAGGTGCTCATTGGCCGTGACAGCGCGCGGGGTGAACAGCGAGGGGATGTTTAGTGGCGAGAGACTAGAAGAAAGAGGCCGGGCGGCACAGTTCAAAGAGATGGTGACATGTGACCGGCATTGTGAACCGGTGAGCCTCTCTATGCCGTGTGGTTACGCGCTTTTCTATTGCGACGAAACGGTCTGGTTCTGGTCTCTCTCTCTCTTCGCTTGCTTTGACGGCCGCCTCGCCGACGTCTACTCCTCAGGCAACCCTGAAAACCGATTCGCATCCCTTAAGCTCCCTCTGGCACGGTACGCCACCATGTTCACGACACCGCGGCTATAAACGTGGTTACTTTTGCGGTAGCTCAAAGTATGCCGCGACGAACCATTTTGAAACGGCACTCTGTATTGGCCAGAGCTTTGTAGTCTTGGCTCGAGCTGCTTTCGGCTTCACGATATCGATACGGCGCGTTACGGAGCTGCGATCGAGTGATCACTTCCAAAAACCTTCCATTAAACGTTCCCCTCACTATTCTTTGGCAAATGCCTTGAGAAATGTGTATAAAGTTTGAACCGTTGAAAAGTAATATAATATAAATCCATAAATAATATATCAATAATATAAATCCATCAGTCTAATTAATTTTGAAATTGGAACACAGACAGTATTATCATTGAGTGTTTGCTGTGCATACATAACTATGTACTCTTATATTTCATTGGCGTGGATTACATTTTTCGATTAAAAGAAATTGAAGTGACCCTAATAATCTTCATTCGTACTGACAGAACTGTCCACGAGAACCTCAACGTTTTCCAAAGCTAAATTTTCTGAATAAATGATACGTTACCTTCAGTTTTCCCGACATTATTAAGAAGTTATTCATTAGCGTTTATAAATGGAAACAGAAAAGCGAATTGAAACTTCCAACACGACAATGCAGCTGCTCACATCAGTCGGGAAACTGTGGCGTCGCTGTAGCAAAATAACATTAATTTGGTAAAATATCCAGCGTGGTTTCCCGACCAAAATCTGATACGAAATCACTGTACGAAAAATGTGTGCTGACAATAAACAATGCTAGAACATCAACTAATTACAAATTGTAATCGAAACAGCTTGAAAAGAGATACAGACAGGTTGTATCCAAATGTAATTGCGAGCCTGTAAATTCGAATAATTAAATTCAGTAAACATAGGGGGTGGCTTACGTATTGTATTCCCAGTTCATTTTTATTATAATATACTGTATTTTTCTTCAAGATGTGCCTTTATCATAATCGTTATAAAAATATTTTGCCGAATTGATTAGTAAAAGCTACCTCAGAAAATTACACAGCTCGAAAAGGAGTTTGATGAATGCTCGCGATGTAAGAGCGTGGAAAGGTCTGGCAACATGGCGGCCGACGAGCTACCGGAGGATCGTGCGGTATTGAAATGGGTTTGCATTTCAAATTAACACGGTCCGCGGATCAAAATGAAGCATAATGACGCACTTTATACTTCGACATAAGCTGCTGCGCATTTCGTGCTTCAACATAAACCGTAGTAGCGCGTTTGGACATCAAAGCGAAGCCGCAATACCTCACTTGGTGTTTTAAAGGGGGCCTGCGTTTTGTAACTATTCTGAACCTGTCTTTTATTCAGCGATGAAAACAAAACAACGGCTGTTTATGTGTGCTTGTCCTTTGAAACCATTGCGAATAGCGCGATATGTTTTATTTCGCAAATTATGTAACCCGAAAAGACGTAAAATAATTTCGTGGAAATTTTTAACGAATGCGAGCTGAAACGAACGAATACAAATTATACTTTGACGGCTCTTTTATCGTTCCTTCTGCTATATTACTGCATCTTAGACATGTTGTACCTGTTCAACAGCTGAACGTAATGAAACAATACTGACGCAGGTGACAATTATAGAATATTGAAGACTGAACAATTAGTAAGCATACTATTACCCGGGACTGTATATCGAAACTTTTTCAAAAAGTAATTAACATCGAAATTAACATCCTTGTATTTATGATCACTCCCGATGGGTTCGCAGATCTATAATTAAATGGAGTAGAAGCTATCCAATTTCCTGTTATAAATTGCTACCGTGAAGGAGATGCACGAATATGGGTTATGCCTATGGTGATCGCGTCCTCTACTTAAGAGGACAGTCCATTAAGGTTATTTTTCTTTTCCTGAAATGGTTTAAATGTAGTTTATTATGATCAATGTTTTCGTTTTTGTAAGTACATTTATTCGAGTAAGAGAGCCAGCTAAACTGTGGTGTCCTTATCATATACGATTTATAATGGCTACAAAATCTCTACAGAATTCGTCAAATGAATACAAGGATTTATCGTCGTCATTATAGAAATACTCTCAACATCTCTGCCTTTTAACAGGGCTTAGTTCTTGAATAAGGTAGATGGTGTCTGTTTCAGCTCCATTTACGTAGTTCATTAATGTCGATGAATAGAATTTTCGAAATATACTGCATGAAGGGGGTAGACTCGCTTTCTCATTTTATGATAATACAAAGATGCGATTTTTCATTAGTTAAAGGCGCTAGATAAAAGATTAATCTAGGCCGCGATCGCCTTCAAAAGTCCTATTTTTACGTTTACGAGGCGTAATTTTCATTATTCGGCAGCGCAATTTGCATTACTCAGAAACATACAGCTAATTTCATAAAGCTGCGACAGCTACATGCTGCCGAATAATGCAATTTACGCCTCGTAAGCGTAAAAATAGGACTTTTGAGGTCGATTGCGGCCTAGATCGATCTTTTATCTAGCGCTTTTGACTACTGAAAAGCCGCATCTTTGCATTATCGAAAAAAGGGAAGGTGCATCTCGCATCCTTGTAATTCTGGAAACGAGGGAATCCATTACCACCTTAAGCGAGGGATTCGAAACTCGAAATTTTCAATCTAATGAATCAGATGTCTTATACTAAGTCTATCTAAATCTCAAGTTACATACAAGCACTATCAGTTCCTAGATCTGCTATTAAACTGCTGAAACTCGTTCAGGTACCTAATACTAATGCGTGAAAATTAGAAATAGAATGGCGACCTTTCGACCGGGGTTCGGCGAAAGAACATCGCCGTTTCCTGCGGATACCTAGAACACACCGCAACCAGTCGCTGGAGCAAAAGATCTTCGATCGTGGCCGGCCGCGCGGTCCAATTCGTGGAACACAGAAGACACGTATCGCGGCGATCTAAAGACGAGGCAACGATATTACGGTGGGGCCACGAAAAGGACACGTGTTCCGGACACGTGTGTCCTCCTCTTGCAGTTATCTAGCGGCCTATCTAACCGCATTGTGTCCTGGCCCATTGTAGGTACCGGGGCCGGCTTCCTATGCGTTGTCGGCCACACCACCGTACAGCTCCCCCTATAAATTCAGATGGAGGTTAATGAAGCATGTTGGATTCAGTTTCAAAATTTTCCGATCGGCAACACGCGCCTTCGATGGAAATCGGCGTCGTTTTACGCGGCTTGTTGCTTCCTGTCTTTACGAGCCATCCCCAACGTTGTCCGCCGACTCGGCGACCTCAAACCATCTCAAAAATTCGGCAAAATCGAATCTAGACTGCGGATTTTGTGCATTTATGACAAAAATTAGTAGAAGCAACAGAAAAGAGATTAGGGACATTTAACGCTACTGTTACATTATTTTCAACCTGTTAAGCCTATAAATTTTGCTACAGTTTGTTGTAACTGATTCGCAGTCTAGTCGTCACACATTTTGTGTCTTGCAATGAATCCAGACAATTTTTATAACTATTATACATGTATAACTTCAGTAAGACGTTTTATTTAGGTACCATTTTCTTATGATAAAAAGAAAATGATTGACTGCAAGAAGCAATATTAAAACCAGTCTCCCGTGGCCGAGATCACTTGTACGATTAATTATTTAATGAAACATAGCTTCTCCGCTTTCATTACTTTATTGGTCGACCGGAGTGGCTGGATCCAAAGAAGGAATTAATTAAATGTAGACGCAGCTTCCAATATTTGTGGTCGAGTCTTCCAAAGTTCGAGATTTTGCAGAGCATAGCGTTCGAACGTTCTCCGTTGAGGTGTCCCGAAAGTTTTACTAATAATAATCTCATGAGACTCGCCCAGCAGTCCGCGATCAGGGAATTACAAGTTCCCAGACTTCCAGGATTATCGTGTTACTTATCCTTAGTGGCTTCGCGAAGCCACCCGCAACCGTTGCAAATTGCAAGTTATTTGGTTTATAGTGCCCACTACCGGCCACCGGGTTCTGCGAACCAGTGATTGAAAATGAAACCGTAGACGGTCCCTCGAATATGTAGAACTTTGAAAATCGCTGGAGGTATTTGCACGACCGGGAGAAACCGACGGAAACGCTTCACCGTAATGTCGAATACTTATTACTTTCTGCTGAATTCAATTTCTGCGCGAATCTACTTCAAACAGTATTCTTTAAGACGCGGAATCCGTGAATCCGATTAAGTGAATTTTGCTCCTTGCAAAATGTAGAAAACTTCGGATTTTAGACGATTTAAAGAATCCCAATGAAGCGAATCCTCTGAAGGAACAGTACTTCCGTGAAATTTCATATAATTTTTATATACTTTTTATACTCAAAGTGTTCATAAAACTGTTACTTTAAAATGTAACCTGTGTTTCATTTATACTAAATTGTAGATAGATTTACTTGAGAAATGGTGCTTTCAGCCTCGCTTTACCTACTTTATTACACTATACGCATTTCCAGCAGCATCCCCATCTTTCAAACTTTCTTTTAGTTTCTCTCACGGGCGTATATCAAAGAGGGGTAGCACGAAGGGGTAGAAAACATACTTGCTGGTTTACACGATCGGCTCGCAAGTTGTAGCCATCAGCACGCATTACATTAATTTATCGAGTGCTCGGCGACCACGGGGAGAGCACTGGCGTCGAGTACATCGTAATAACAATAAAGTAAAGGCTTATGGGACCCGGTCGGGATCGTTTCCGCGAAAAGGCATCGAAATGGCATTATCGATATTTATTTAACCGCCACCGCTGTAATATTCAGAACGATTGCCGAGCATTTAAGCCCCGTTCGACGCCACTGTCGGTCTCCGCCCATCCGATCAACAAAATGTCCACGCGTACACGCGCGTGCGAATGTAACAGTGGGCTCGAACAATAATTAGAGGACTCATCCGCGCCGGTGGTCGCTGTTTAACTATAACTCCTCCGCTGTCTCTCCCTCTTCCTTTTCAGACCCCTAAAAAATGCTTTATCGCTCTTGTTCATAACCGAAAAGTCCACACTTATTTACCCCTTTGCGCTCGGAGCTATTTCAACTTGAAAATTAAACATTCCTTCTGTCCTACAATAATTCCATTCTATTTGATCTTTTTCTATTAATGGGTATGGAACAGAGTTGGGCATTGATCGTTTAAAATTTTAATCATGATTGATTGATTAATGTGTTCGATCAAAAAAAGAAATCAACGCAAATCGACGATTGATTCAATCGATTGATGAAATTAATCGTCAATCGTTGATTAAAAAAGAAATATCGAAAAAAACATAAAAGCACGTAAACAGAGTTTGTATTATGGACCAAATGACAATACACCTAAACTCAGTTTACATTTTTGTCAGTATTCATATATAGTTTTGATTCCGTGTTTCATTTCGAAATTTCAGCAGTTAATCATTAATCAATTATTATCCGATTGACGATTACAATTGAAAGGAATTTAATCGTTAACCGCAATTAACGACTAAACTAGGAGATTCATTGTTAACTGCGATTAACGATTGAAGTAGTTTAGTCGTCAATCGTTGATTAAATTTTTTACATTAATAAATGTTTAGGATTTGATTAGAGAGAGCAACATATTTAATCTATTTAATAATGTAAATAATATTTTGAATACTGTTACAGTAATGGTAGTCGAGTGCTAAGGGTTAAAATCGTTCGCCTAATTCATTGCGGACGAGATAAGACCAAGATACAAGTAATTAAACACTGCATAAAATAATTATTCCGTACAAGATTAGACGTAGCACAAAAAATTCATGGAAATTGATGAATTTTCATAATTAACGCCGGAAGGGTGCAGCGCGATATTTCATGCTAATATCGTAAATTTGCGAACTTCGACGAGTTTTTCAAACTGAGAGCAGGGTCGCTGAACCCCCGGAAATCAAGAATGCTCTACCTCGGCGTTTACATAATAATGTTGATTCACCGTTACTCCGTACTCACTCTTTTAGTCTCTAATCCTGGTGATTCTCATCAGGACGAATTTCCTGCATATTTCGCGACGAGTTTTCCCCTTCTGCTGACTTTCATTTCAATGTTCAAGAGTTCTCGTGTTTACACTTCCTCGTTTGCTCGATTTTTCCTTGTCGGCAAACTTGCAAGTAGATCTTGGCCGTAATTATTCTTCCTTGGTAACCCATTTCAAGGAAATTCGAAAAGAAAATGAAGGGGAATCTTTAGTGCGACTACATATTTCTGAGGAGCAACGGAGCCATCATGGCTACCTTGTATAACCGTCTTAAAATATTATCGGCAGACTGCGGATCTTTATGCAAACTAAAAATTGTCTGCATCGATTGCAAGAAATAGAAACTAAATTGAATGTTATTTCTTCCCTTAATGATTTTAGTAGAGAATGAATTGCATCTTCTCAATTTTGCTATAAAGTTCCGCAGTCTGATTATCGGTCTTCAAAAGATAACTTTTTAACCCCTTGTCGTATTTTGACGAGCCAGACTCGTAATGGAGGTTCTTAACAAAGTCTAACAAATATGAATGTTACGCGTTTCATTTTAGATGAAGTAAAATTTGATTCGTTTGCAATTAATATTCAAGCATTAAAATAAATGTAGCCATACAAAAAGTATACATTTTCTTTTCCCTTCTACGACATTTTTGTGCATAAAGACGTTTTAATCACTGTAACTATAAAGAAAATGGTACGGCAAAGGATTAATATGTATAACGCAGGTCTTACTGATATCTACAACCCCCAATCTACCCCCGATGTTCCCGTGGCAATCCCTGTTAACCTTTTGTGCCCTTACTCAGCCTTTCACCCCTTCAATTGTCACACTTTACTCCTTTTCTTTCCACTTAATTCCTACTTCCGACTGGCCTAACCCCCTTCCCCCTCGGCTGCAGTCCTGACGAGGCGTCTCGGTTTATACTTCGTCTTTCATCCTTCGTTCCTCGTCCGCGACACACGCATCCACCGTTCCTGTTGGCCGGCCGCGTGGTGAACATCAAACGTGCCGACAGCCAGGACGCGCACCTGCCTCCGTCACGCGTCCAGGTAAACGGCTCGTTCCGTCCTCCTCTCGCCCCTTTATGAGCATTCTCATTACTCCCACTCTGCGGTGCCAGGACCGTATCTGCTCGTTTAATCTTTCGACGCCGAGCAACAAATCCAGAAAGGCAAGTAACGTCCCCCCCCCCACAGTATTTCACAAAATTCTACAGTTAGGAACATAACTGATCACACACACTTTAAATCAGAATAAATTTTTTAAGAATAGACCAAGCGACTTCGATTTCTCTGTAAGACTAGAAGAATTATGTTGAAAAAATGCATTTGGTCTGAATTGTGAAAAACTATTGTTTTTGTAACAATTGGTTTTCACAACTTTTTTAGCTGGGCTCTGTTAACGAAAATTTAAAAAACGTGTTTTGTAAACTCGTATAAATTATATACGTTCTGAAAATTTCATCGAAATTGGTTAATTGGTTTACGCATTCTAAACGATGAAAAATGGTAAAAGTGGCAGCTATAGCCCGAAAATCATAGAAAATTGCAATTGTAATCAATATTTAATACAACCTACCACCCATTTCAGATTTTTTATTTGACAATTATTGAAATTGTTTTCATGGGAATTTATTGAATATATTTTTCGACTCCAGCATACAGGGTGTCTCAGCTGAAGGAGGCCACCTAAATATCTCTCTTATTTTTAATGGCACAAAAAATATTTATGGCATCATTTAAATGGAATCGAAGGAGGAATATCATAGAAGAACAATTTCTTTTGTCCGGTTATTTTTTCATAGTTTTTTCAAGGTCATCGTTATCTTTTTATCGGGAAATTTTTTTTTATTCCATTTTATAGCGGCTGAAAAAAATACATTTGAATATGCTTACGTCATGAACAAGATGGAATTAAAAAAAGTTTTCGCGATAAAAAATAACGATGACCTTGAAAAAACTATGAAAAATTAACCGGACAAAAGAAATTGTTCTCCTATGATATTCCTCCTTCGATACCATTTAAATGATATCATAAATATTTTTTGTTGTGCCATTAAAATAAAGGAGATGGCCATTAGATGGCCTCCTTCAGCTGAGACACCCTGTATATTACAGTAAAAATCTCACAAAATATAAATAAATTTAATCTTGTTATTTTTAATATTGTTATGTTCAGTGTTAAACATTAAAATAAATGTAGCCATACAAGAAATATAAATTTTCTTCTCTCTTCTACGACATTTTTCGGGATAAAGACGTTTTAATCGCTGTGACTCTAAAGAAAATGATACGGTAAAGGGCATATGGTAAGGATATTATAAATATCTCGAAACAAGAAATGTATGACTTGGACCACTTTCATAATTACAGGCACAATTGTCCCCCGATTTACGTGTACAACGAGGCGTAGACATAAAGCTCAATTAATAACGCAGTCGCTAATGGAGGCACGAAATTAACCGGAAACTGTAGCCGTGAATATTAGCGACGCTAATAATTCGTCAGTTCGTAACGTTCGGTGCTGCAATTTCTCTCGATCTCCGTCGACTCTCCATGTTCTTGAAATCTGCATATGGGCGGCTTCGTAAGAAACGAAGTCGAAGTGTGTCAGACTTCGCTAACGCGAAACCCGGTGTGTGAGTCGTTAGCGAGGCCTCGGAACCAGAGAGTTGTTCTTCTGTAGAGTCGGAGGGGAAGAGTGGATGGAGCGTTGACTTCGCGGTACGTAGTAGAACACGTAACACGGTGATTTGACACTAACAGGAGCGGTATACGGGAATGGCGTCGTGACCAGGTGTAATCGAGAAAAGGGGAGTCGGCGGAGTAGGAGGAGGGGAGCATCTTAGAGGGCAGTCGGCGCCTTTCATCCCTTCCTCCTTGGCGGCGTCCTCTCGTTTATCTCTTTTTTTCTCGCTTATCCTCCCTCTCCGTCGCCGCTCTGTTCGGTAACGCTCTCTTCCTTGATGCTGTGCTCACGATGGCTGCTGGAGCCGAATCGTCGTCGTTTCGAAGAAACTGATATCTCTCCTCGCTGTCTCTTCGTTCGGTGAAGGTGATTCGAGGAAAGGAGAAATTCATCGTGGAAAAGCCGGCCAAGGGAGACACGGACACCGACGCGCTGCCGCCGAGCCGTCCGGGTGCAGAGCGCAGCTCTACAAACAGCCCGGGGGCAGGCCGTTATTATCATTAATTCTCGCCGTTGTAGCTCACAGACCGTTCTGCCCGGTGAAAATTAATGATAATAACGCTTTTACAATCCCCCATTGTAAACGTTTCCCGCGAAACTTTAGCAGAAGACGACATGATAGCGGTCGTATAACCGACGTAGGTGGTCCATCCGACGGTCGCGACTTTTCATTCTCTCTTGCGCGGCGTCACCCCCTCGAACTTGAATAATAAAAAAACATTGGCGTTCTACTAAGTAAGAGCCTCTGGATAATGGGGCTCGATTGTGCCTCAGGATGATCGCAACTGATGATGATTCTACTGAATTAAAAATGTAACGTGTAGGTCATTTTCAAATTCAGGTGTAAATCATTCAGGAAGAATTACTGTTTTAAGATCTCTCTCGGTGCTGACAGAAATTCGTAACGGGATCAATTAAATGGTTTCTATTGTAGTATATTGCTCTCTAGAATACCATTTATATTTGTTATTGTTAGAGAACTGAAATATGTACTTTACTAATAATAAATTAATAAATATTATTACTATAGATCTCTTGTTTGCTCGATATACTTTTCGTACGAACGAACTCTTGTTCGTACACGATACAAGATTTCATAATATCCAGACATCGTTGTATTGTGAAAAGGTAAATTTGCATAAATATTGGCAATTTAATTGTTACGGAACGGACAAATTACCCTGAGAGTTTCGGCGCGAAGCTGCTCTTTGATCCGAGCACCGGCGATCGTCGCTCCTCATTTCGCGATGCCATACTTGTTTCAAAGTTCTTTATTCGCACGGTATCAGATTTTAATCGCGGCTTCGTTTTTCTCCTCGATTATCATTTCAAAGTCCGCCAAAGACGGCAGCGCGGCGTAGCCTAACCAGCATCGACGGCCGAGTCGCTCAGGATCGTTTCGATTCCCGATCGGCCTCGATTGGTATCGACCGGTTCAGCGATGACTCACGGAATAAGATTCCTGATACGGTGGCACCGATCTTTTCCTTATCGTTAATTCGGCACGATAACATCCCGGCGACACGTTCTTCGTTAATAACGTCATTTCGGTCGCCCGGGATCGGTGAGTCCGCAAAGAATCGGGTATTTAAATCGGCGCGGCGCCGCCTCAAACTTCTTCGTCGAAGAAAAAAAAATCTCCTCTCCCTTTCTCTCTCGACGGGATATCTGGACCAGGCACGAATATATCATGGAAATTTACTCACCGGATTACTTATTAGTTGTGCCGTGGTCCTTCGATTTTTTCTTTCTTTTTTAATTTAATGCTTGCGGATTCTATAGAACAATGGGGACACTCGAATCACTTTTGCCCTCTGAAATACTTTAAGCTGAATATTATTTCGTTTTTTTTATTTTGTTAATATATGAATACCGCGGAAAGTACATTTGGATCCGGTCCAAATGAAAAGCATTGGATCTCATCCAAATTGAAGACGAAAGCGGTGTTTTAATTTCATTTTTACGCGTCATGAAATTTAAGAAGCACATTATATCTTGTTAGGATGAGTTGGCTGACCTTATACCTATTTTGACGAGAGCGGCGACGTCGTTTGGGATCGTAACATTTACATTTTTCTGTGTTTCTAATGAAGCTCATAGTGTATCACATTAATTCTTGAGAAACACGACGTTCTTGAAATATAATCTACTTGAATTTCAGTGGTAGCAGAGTCGATCTCGAGTACCAGACAATATTGCGAATTACAAAATTAAATCATACATTTGTGTAAATGTTATTTTGCTCATGAACGAATAAACTGACGAAAATATATAACATGAATAACAATGAGCAACATGCATTAAATTGGTTTTGCACTCGAAATTCACCCTTTCGCAAGTCAAATTCTACCTTATGCAAATCAATTTTACGTGTTTGTAAATCAATTTCACCCTTTTGCAAATCAATTTCACCCATTAAAAATATTAAAAATTAATTACACTTTATTTGCAAAAGGTTGAAATGGATTTGCAAAAGGGTGAAATTGATTTGCAAAAGGGCGAATTTGGAGTACAAAATATACCTGTAGACTCATAAAAAATATTTTCTTTTAAAATAAATTGTTTCCGGAAAACGAACTGTCACTTTTATGTGGCTGTGGCGGCAGCCAAGGTGTTTGAAGAGTAATCGCGATAAAAATTGTCTGTTTCTCGGGCTAAGGGTTGCACGAAGGAGTAAAAGCGAGAATCTCGATTCGAGGATACGGGCACGAATTCCTGGAATCGACGTGAGTACGTCGGGTAGAACAAGCGGATATCAAAGAGAGTATCGTGCAGCCTTGCCGGCAGGCAGGCGGCTTCTAGCTGCTAATGATCGCGGTGTACCGTAACGTGCTACACGATTTCAACGATAAACTACAGCGCACCCGGCAGCACCCGCGGCACCGCAAACCCGTTTTTCGAGTAATAGACTTTTTTCTACCCGGTACACCTTCTCCGTTCGCTCGCTCCTTCTTCGAGCAACCGCAACCCCCTTTCGACAAGAGCTGCCCTGTCCAACAACGACAAACACTTATAATTAGACTGCGGATGTTTATACAATTTTCAATTTTTGTAGAGAAATTTGAAGAAAGTGGGACCGAATAAATTCTATTTTCATTGACAATAGCATTTGTATAGATCCAAAATAAATAAAAATGATACTAAAGCCTGTCCAATTTCATACTCCAGCATTTTTAAAAAATTTTTATAAACCATAAATGCATCGATTGCGACTAATGACTCGAAAGTCATTAAAATTGTGGGCTGGATCGTTTTGCCCTCACGTATGAATTCGTCGTCGTGAGGGCAAAACGATCCAGCCCACAATTTTACACAACTACTGAAGATTTATCTAGGAGTTATATTCAACATTCAAGAAATGTACGATTTATTGTATTATATTTAAGTAATATACGTAGAAAAATTTCATCAGTTTCGAACATCCGAAACATAATCAGAACTACCCTTCGCATAGCCGAGACCTTCGTCGCCCCACCCTTCACCATTCCTCTCTGACTCGGTGCTTGCCCCCGCCAGCCCTTCTCTCCGAAATTTTGTTGTCCGGTTACTTCGCGCGGTTTAACCTGGCCCGATTGTCAGTCAGTGGCAAGCTCCGATGCTGCAAGGAGCCTTGGTCACCCGGTCCCGATACTCCGTACACAAGCTTCACGGAAAGTTCCTCATAGTTCCCCATCGCTCTACTCCGCAACTTCATATTCTCGAAACCAAAAACAATTCCTTTAATCCAATATTAGGAAAGTGAGTACAAAACATTGAGGAAGAGATTCGCCAGCGAGTGTGCAACTAGTATCACAGGTGCGAGGTTGAATTTTCCTAGACGAAGAGAGCCCAGAAAATCCGGTGTCGCGCAGAGGGTTATCAAAGGAGGCATCGCGAGTGGAAGAAAGTAGGAGCCGGGGACTTTTGTGAAACGGTTAGCGGTGTCGCCAGAGATATCTCGCCAGTTGTCGATCAATCGGTTGGACAAACTGGCCAAGAGAAAGCAGCGGTGACGAGGGGGGAAAGAGAAGAAAGAGAGAGATTGGAAAGAACGTTCTCCCGCCCCTAGTGGGGTCTGCGTCAATTAATCTTCCCGGGGCTGTGCTCTTCCGGGTACGAAAAAGAGCGGCGCGGAGGCAGCCGTCAAAGAAAACACCCACAACAAACAAGCGGCAAAAGAGCAAGAAGAGGCCGGCGGCAACAAAGAGGCCGGTAGAAGGAAGAAGAGAAGAGAGAGAGAGAGAGATACAGAGAGAAAGAGAGAAGCGGCAAGGAGAAAGAAAGAGAGAGAGAGAGAGAGAAAGGGTGAAGCGCGAAGAAGAGGAGGTGTCGGTCGCTGTTCTTCGTCCGAGGCCGGCACGTGCGCGCACCGGCTCCTCGTGACTCGGAAGAAGGGTTCGCCTCGGCGGAAGGAACGAGGAGAAGAAGAAGGAGAAGAAGAGGAAGCGTGCGAAGCGGAAAGTGGCGGCAGTGTGCCGCGAACCGTCAACCGGGACGTGCGTCGAGCCCAGTCCAGCCTGGACTCGGTCCTCGTGCTTTTTCATGCGTCCAGACACCACGTGGCCTCCGCTCGCTCTTGCGCTTCAACCCTCTCCGAACATACTCCACGCATCGATCGTTTATCCGAACATCTCCACGCTTCCTCGTTTCACGGAATAACAAGACTCGGTGGTGTGTCCCGGCCGTGAAAACCATCCGGTGGAAACGAGACGCTGAACATGATGGAGGGGTGACCCGGACCGTACAGGATTTCCGGGGGATGCGACCGAGCTTACTGCTACCGACATTAGAATTCTACTATCGCCAGCCAGACACCGTGTCGAGAAGATGAGGACGCAACTACAGGTGAGTTGCAGTGAGCTCCTCTTGGGGGTGAGTTTCCATTCGATGATGCCCGCCCGTGCCACAGTACCGCACTGTGAAATTTTCGTGTCTACCCAGCTCCCCGGAATTTGCTTTCACAGATCGTTGCATGCTTTGGCGAGTTCCGATGAGATCGAGTGGCGAAGGTTGTTGGAAAATGTTGTTTCTAGATACCTGTCCAACAGATGAGTTGCTCATGTGTCGAGTAAAATACTTTGAAAATTATTTGTACAGATGTCTTTACCGTATTGTCGGTTTTAAAACACCGTAATGTTTCTATTTTGGATTTTCGTAAAGAAAATTCAAACTGTTCTGCTAAAGGTTAAATATTGGTTCGTTGGAAAGTTTTGATCAGAGCGTAAAACAAGGAATGGTGAAAACTATTCCTTCGCATTTTTCGAAAGCGTTCAAGGGTTAATCGATACGTCCTCCGGAACTGCAGGACTATTGTACCCGAAATTGGCGGGTCGAGAACGATAAACTGGCCACAGGATCCTGGAGCAGTCGAAAGACAATGCACATCACCGGGGAAAGTAGAATTCCATTGGCGTTTATTTCTCCCGGATTGTAGTATGTGTACACGCGTATGCGCAGACACATCGTGAAACGGGTAGCAGCAAAAGACAACCCGATCCTCTTTTAACGCTCTTTGATCATCTCTTGGTTATGCTTCCACGGCCTCCTGTTATGTTTCTCCCCCGCACTCCGTTCTAGCCCACCCCCCTGGGTCAGATCCTTTGCTTACGTTCCGAGCTTGAACTTTCAAGTACGATTTAGCGAAAGCCTTTGAACCTGCTCTCTAGAAAATTCCGACCAACGGCATCTAAGGGTCGTTTGACTTTTGCCAGTACAGTCTCTAGATACTTCTTCGTCCGTTTCCTAGTTCATGATAGTGATTTGTAAGAATTATAGCGCAATCTAAATATGAGGACATTCCGAACCGTAAGAATTGTTTTCAATTATGGCGTACTAAAATCATTCCTTGTAAAAGAAGAATTCTTTGAGCAATGTTAAGATAATTTAAAGAAAATTAGAACAGTACAAATTTAACTAATGAACCTCACAGGTCGAGTGTAAAAGATCGACCCTACAAACGTATCCGTTTCTTGGCTAAAGGAGTCAATTAATTTAATTGTCTTGTCTAAAATTATTGTTGGTAAAAAAAGAATTCGTTGAGGAATTCTAAGATAAATTAAAGAAAATTCGAACAATACAAATTCAATGCACTGAAGGCTAAATCGTTTAAATTTCACTGGAATTTCACAGCTAATCCGAGGGTAAAAAGTTCAGTAAACAAAAGTCGAAACTACGGTTGAATCGTTTGGGGGGAAGGATTCGTGTGTATCCATTGCAACTGGCTCTAAGTCGTGGAAGTTTCTTAAGTCCCAGTTCGAAACGAAGTCTCGGCAAGTTGGAGGCGACACATGGCTCGAACGAGGACGCACGCGATCCTCGAACACATAATAAATCACAGCCGCGAATCTAGACACACGCGACAAACCGCGAGACCGGGCGACACGCCTAAATTTATCGTCGTTCTTTGCCGACAGCTCTCGGGGGGTGCCTTCTGCGTGGAGAGTACGTG
Organism: Lasioglossum baleicum; assembly: GCF_051020765.1. Taxonomy (NCBI): domain Eukaryota; kingdom Metazoa; phylum Arthropoda; class Insecta; order Hymenoptera; family Halictidae; genus Lasioglossum; species Lasioglossum baleicum. The sequence continues at coordinate 12,605,543 of NC_134933.1, read as the reverse complement.
GCGCCAAAACTCTCCTCCCCGTCCGCGATTAATTAAATTCGAATTCTTCGAAGCGTTCGAGGCGTCCGCGACGACCAAGGAATTTTATTTTAATTTATCGAAGCACGAGGAACGCGAGCCGCCCTAAGAATTCCACTATTTTCGTGGACACTCCGGAGAAGAATGTCGGCGAGCCTGCTGAATTTCGTTTTGTTTCCAGTTGGCACAGCTTCCGAGAGTTCGCCCCGTAGAATTTGAACTCCGAGCGGTTCATTTGCTTCGCCAATTTCGTGAATAAACTTCTGGATCTGTCACGGATCTACAGAGCCAACAATTTTCGGGAAGTTCTCGACATTTTCGTTCTGCGTGAAAACTCTTTTCAAAATTTTATTTTATTTTTAATGTTCAACTATCTACCAACAAGTTGTTGGTTTAACGTTACCGTTAAAAATCCGACATTGTGTATGCCGCAGCTCAATAGATTTGATGTAACGCAATCGTTACTTCATTTATCCTTTTTAATAACTGCTATGTCACACGTTACGTAGCAGACACATAACTCGTCAATAAACGAGGCTCATTTCGTAGAGTAACTTGTTACATAAAATAGTAAGCGTGGAGAAAGTTCGCAATTACTAGTTCTTCGCTTTTATATCGGATCAACTGTCGATGAAGATTAACTTGGCAGCTGTATAGAACTCTATATGGGTCACGAATAACTTCCGTGATAGACATTAAAAAATGAGATATTAATGAACTGTCAGTAGATGCATTGCGTCAGGAACTTGACGAAGCCTGTTTGGTACAGAAGCTGCGCAAAAATGGAGAACGCAGTGCACACGACGAAGCATCTTCTTATTGTGCCTAAATACGGCATCGCCGAGTGTAGGCATCAATTCGTAGCATCTCGGAAGACTTCAAAGAGGTAATAATTATAGGTTCTAGCCGGAATCTACGCACTTTCGGTCGACGGCAGATTTGAAAATAAATGCTAGTAGAAAACGGCGGCGCCAGGTCTTGAAGGGTTAAACCCCGAAAAGCAACAGTGAAGGGGATCCACGATTGCGATCGTTTGTACTCGATAGAGGATTTCGTTCAGTGCTTTGAAGTCTAATCCCGCGACGCTGGACCGGTCTGTCCCTAAAAATACAGATTCCGATAAACAGCATCGGCAGAGGATTCCGGGAGTCAGCGTGTCTCCCGAAACGGGGAATCGGAAGCGGTCACGGGTAAGGACAAAAGGAAAAGGAAGCCTCTCTCTCCTCCGCGGCACCTGCTAAAAGAGGCAAGGTTAATGGCACGCGATACTTGCTTCGGATATCCTTTGGCACCGTGTTCCAGCCCCGTTAATGAGTCCAAATTGATTTGGAGCAGCGCATGACCGACATCAAAGGGCAGAGGAGCAACAAGTATTCTGGCAAGAGAGCCGAAAGGCAGAGATCACAGTTTAAGCCTGTTTACGTCGGGATTCCGTCTGTGATCTCGCGCGCCGCGCATAGTCAACGCATCGATTCGATCTCTTTGGCTCATCCGTCTCCTCCTTCTCTGTCTTTCCGCCCCGTCGTCGTCGTTACGGCCCCTCTATTTCTTATCATTCGCTTTTACCTTGCTGCGTACGCGACGACGTCGTCGGTCGTCTTCAGAAGTTTATTTTCGGAGAGATTCAGCAACCAAATCCTCCGAGATCGTTTCAATTGGGATTCACCTGCAGAAGAAGAAGATTATGAGTTTCTAATAGCGAGGTTCGGGAACCAAGTTTTGGTACCTCGAATCTTTTCTGTGAGCCACTGTTACATTTTAAATTGATTTACAATAACCTAAAAATTTTTATTATTGCCAGAGTATGTTTACAATTTTAAAAGCTTAACTTTTCATGTTCTCCATCGTTTCCATTAGTTGCGTAATCTTTTCTGAGCCACTGTTACATATTAAATTGATTTAAAATAACCTAAAAATTTTTATTATTGCCAGAGTATGTTTACAATTTTAAAAGCTTGACTGTTTTTCATGTTCTCCATCATTTCCATTAATTGCGTAATCTTTCCTGAGCCACTGTTATTTTACATTCATTGAAAATAACCTAAAAAATTTTATTATTGCCAGCGTATGTTTACAACTTTAAAAGCTTGACTGTTTTTCATGTTCCCCAACATTTCCATTAATTGCGTAATCTTTCCCCCCCCCCTGAGCCAGAGTTATTTTAAATTGATTTAAAATAACCCAAAAATTTGTATTATTGCCGGAGTATGTTTAAAACTATAAAAGCTTGACTGTTTTTCATGTTCTGCATCGTTCCAATTAATTGTGTGTTGATTACTATCGATCAATAGTTTGGTACGCTACGAAATATTTTGGTATGTTGACAGACACGATTTATCTTGCAAGGCATCTTTGGCATTCGCAACAAACATAACTTCTCGCGGCACCTTTCTACCCAGCTGAATGTCCTGAATACGAGTCATTGTCTCGTTGCGGCAGGAATTATGGCATAAACATTTTTCCTGGCCAGGAGATTGTTGTAGCCGGATTGTAAACGTCAAAAATTACAGGAGTGGCGTTACAGTGACTCGTAAAGAATCCTAACTGTACGTGGGACAGAAAATCCACTAGGTCGTATCCGCATGTCTACTATTGCCTATCCAGAGTTCTGCGATAAGTGAAGTAGCCATAAACAAACACAAATTAAGACAGTATATATTCTTTGTAGCATTGTGCTTCGAAGATACTGCATAGAAAAGAACGAAGATACCTTATCTCCGCTGCTATATTAATATCAACTTACCAGCTCTATTTTAGATTGAATAAATTTAAATTCAGTCGTGTAATTTTTGTAAAGCAACAAATACCAATTATAAACTTCTTATGGTCGGCAGGTTAACCCTCATCTGTCCCTCATTTCAGGAACTGGATCTGTCCTTCGGTGTCGAATTGACACAGTGATAAAAAAAAATCGATAAAATAACAAGGTAAACAGTTATTTTTCGATGTTTTTTTTATTTCAATTGACGAGTTAACATTTACATCTTCGGTTTTTCGGTTATGGTTTTCTCTTAATGGGTTTTTCTCTAATGGGTTTCTATTAAAAACATAATACAACAACAGCATAACTTATTTCGGAAAAACTGTGTCGAATTGACACGAGGGACGGATCAGGGTTAACCCTTTGCACTCGAAGCAATTTTAATTCGAAAATCAAGACATTTCATTCAATGCGGATCATTTTTATTCTATGCAAATTTTTTTACATTGTGCACATCGAATTGAACCTGTTTTCTCATATAACAGTTGAGGTTTTTACAAATTATAGAGTACGTACGAATTTAATAATACTAAAATTGTATTGAATAATGGTGTGACAATTGTTACTGGCGCCACAGAGTCACCATTCGACTGCAAAGGGTTAAGATATTAGACAACTGCAAAAGTTCGTGTCCAATTTTCAAATTCTTGAAATGGAAAGGAAAGAAAGAGTGATGCGCAGTCCGAGGAGACCTCGAATCTTTCACTTGGAAAGCAACAAAACTCGCAAATAGAATCGTCGGTATCCCGAAACGGTGTTCGGCTGCCGTAGGGACGATCAATCACGATTTGAATGGCGTCGCGGCGTCGGCGTCCGTAACTCGGTCGTGTCAATTATTTACCGGCGATAAACCGTCGACGGTATATCTCGTACGTGTAAATCCGAGGGAGCCAGTTATCGCCGGGCGAAGAAAAGAAAAAAGACGTGGAGGAACGATGCAAAAGGAGAAGGTGAGAGACGAGGCCGAAAGCGGCTTTCCTAAATGCTGGCTGGCTGACGCGGGGCTATTTCTCGCGTGTGCTCGCCAGGAACGTAACAAAGTCGCAATCTGCCGGTACAAGAAACCACTTCGGACCCCGGGAGTTGTAGAACGAGGCTACCGAAGCACGTCCGACGAAATAGTCTAACTCGCATGGAGCCTCCAGCTAGGAATTAATACACCGTCTTTGTCGAGTTAGACGTAGCAGGTTGTCTAGTTCGTTACACCTAAGAGGAGTCGCCGAGTGAAACGACTGACGTCGCGTCCACGTTGACGACGACGACGACGACGGCGACGTGGACTCTGGCGTAGATGCAGGCGAGGATAACGATAACGATAACAATAACGATGACGACGAGGAAGACGACGAGGAAGACGACGACGACGACGACGACGACGACGATGCTTCTGCCGTGGGGCGGTGAGCAATTAGCGACACAGCGCGGCGAGATCAGAGGCTGAGGGCGGGGTGGGGAGCGGCGGCCTAATTACACACGGTACCGACCGACTTCAAAGGAGCCGACAGTTCCTCTCCTCCAAGCCATCCCCTCCGAATGCTGGGCCCAAGAACAACGCTCCTCTTCCTCGTATACCCCAGAGCCCAGCCAGCCGTCGGCGACGCTGACCTGACTAGCCCCCGATACTCCTTTTCCCTCTCCCTTTCTCTCGCCTTCTCCCTTCCCTCCCTTTTTCCCCCTCTCGGTTTCTTCTGCGATCGCGCTTCGCTCATGGTCACGTGCAGGACCATCCTCGGACCCGCGTTATCGATTATCATCGCCGAGTTTTCGGACGGTTTCCGGGGCTTCTGGCTCACGCCGGCTCCACCGATCCACACGTCCCTGGGCCTTGATACAGTACGACCTGTTGATAGTTCTCTAGTCCGTGCTCCGCTCTATGCTGTAACCCGTGCTTCGGCGGACACGTTGCGATACGATATTTGCCGATCCGTTAATGATGGGATAATGGTCTTTCTTATTTTTGTCCTGTGATGGGAAATTGTGCACAATTTTTAGAGATCGCGAATTCGTTCTTGAAGAGAAAGCAGGTAGTTTTTAGAAACAAACCGCGTTGTTTTATTTCTATATCGGGAACGATTTTCTGCAATCATCTAATAGAAGTGAGCGCTACTCCGAGTTGTGATGCCATGGGTGATGCCATAAATTTTTTGCAAATACACCTATCAAAAAAAGCGATTTTTTGATATGTTATGAAACTTACCGAATTCGCCTTGAAATCCTCCAACAGATGGCGTGAGAAATGGTAGATGTATTTGCAAAAAAATTGAAGGTGACCTCGACAAATCATGAAAAAAAAGAGTTGACGGAAAGGTGGCTATAAATCATGTGAAAGCTCTATTGAAACCATGCTAGATCTGATAAAAACATTTTCCACCGCACTGCTAATAACAGAGTAATCTCTACTGGTCACGATTCGTGGTTCACGATCATAGACTGATCGGGACACTAGAGTCCTGGTTTAGAAAGGCAATGATCGTTTATCAAGAAAATGCGATCGATCAACGAGGGTAACGTGATCGTAGGGAGGAGACATCCGTGGCCAGGGAGCCGGCCAGCTCGGGGAATCCCAAAACGGTGGACACGCGAGTAGGCACGCGTCTACCCAAGAAATCGGTGTCCTCCGCTAGAACATCGGGATCGAGCGGTGCACGGTACGGACCACCTTCTTCCACTTATTTTCGCCGGCTGTCCGTCTTTCTTGGGCCTGTCTCGCTCTCTCCGTCTCTCTTACTCACTCTCTCCTGCTTCTTCTTCTCGCGGTGATTCGCGGGGCCCGAGAGCGAGCGGGCGAGAGAGCAGCGGCTCTCTGCGGAGTCGTCGTGGCCGCAAGTCATCAGTCAAGTCTTTGAGGTCGGCTTCAAGCTCTCTCGGGGCCCGCAGAAAAAGGCCTTTTGCCGATCTGGCTTGGCGGTGAGATCAAACACTTCTCTGTCGGTCCACCGTACGGTGAACCGACTGTGCGCCGGGACTCTGCTCTGCTCTCTGCTCCGGCCCGATATACACGGATGTACGAACAACGAACGGGGACGCGGCCACGAGCAAGGGGACCACGGGGGTGAGAGAGGGAGGAAGACGGTGAACCCGATGGAGGACAAAGAAAGAACGCCTAGGGGGAGGAAGGAGGATCGGTAAATAGAAGATCGACGGTAGTCGAGAGGGAAACCCGTGAACAAGGGTGAACGGGGTGAAAATGGAAAGATTTGTTTGGTAAGGGCGAAACAGAAACTGGAATTGATGTCGAGGAATCGCCCGGCAAAGAGAAACATATCGGTGAGAGCGCGGATGAAAGTGAAAAGTGGTCGGCTCGGGGGTGAGAAGCGAGTGGATCCTGATCCTGAGTGACGGACGATGTATTAACCCCTCGTCTTGCGATTTTTGTCAGAATTATCAGCACTAGGACCAGTCGATAGTTCAGATTTTTCTTTTACGAATTATTAGCCCCAGAAAACTCAGGTTAACCAACCACTTCTTATCTAGAAGAACAAATAAACTTGAAAGAGATAAACTTAACACAGATTCGGGACAACGAAATGGAAGAACATTTCTTTGGAACGTTCGTGGAAATTAATAATGAAAATCATCTATGCAAATCTTTCAGTATCAGTGCACCTGATCTAGCATCATTTTCATTCTGCAAACAGTGCTGAAATACTCATTCACATCCCCGTTACCTCTAGCTTTATCGTGTTTGTATCCCCAAAAACACTTTCCCCGCATAATATCCTCTTACTTGGTGGAATAAAAGGAAATCGTCTGAAACGAGATGCGAGGAACAGGGCGGGGATGATCAAGGATTGTAACATTAAACCATGCCGCGAACTCGTAAACGGTGAGGGAAGTGTGAAACGGTTCATTGTCGTGGTGTAGGATCCAGTGGTTTCAATTACGTTACGGCATCGGCTAATAACGAGAGCGTGCTAAAACGGTATCTGTGCACTAACCACAAGTTGGATCGTCGTGAAACTTCCACGAAGTCACATTTATTGTACATTTTACAAACAGCTTAGTAAACATTTCCCAAAAAGGTCTCGCCACATTTTCTTAAAGTATGTATACGTCGATATCGGTTTTGTACACGATACAAGCGGCACTTCGGTCCCGAAGTTTTTGCATGTATCGAGACATTACCGTGCAACAATTAAGTTAATCCGGTGGCTAAAGTACCGACTCTTGGAATATGGGTATACATATAAACTACACTGTTTGTGTGGAAAGACAATTATAAGTTGAATAAAAAACTCAGAGAGACACGTCTCTACAGTTCGAAAGAAATGTCGCGAATGAGAAACGCTCAGGGCAAAAACAGAAGAGCAACGGTCCTAGGAGAACCGACTTCCTTCTAAAGAACTAATAGATTGACTTTGTTCTTTATTTATGAGATGAATTCGAACATCGACGACCGAATTAGATGACTCTAAGCTGGGGTATGAAGGTATGGGCCCGTGGACCGCGAGGATATTCGCGGCAGAAGTCTATCGGAGCGAGCGTGTAATGTGTTCGCGAGTGTGGCGGTTGCACGGTGGTCGTAGCCGTCGGTTATGGTGGTAGAGACAGTGGTGGCATTGGTGGCGCTGGCTTGGCCGCTGCTAGTGGTGGCGATGGCAATGGTAGCGGTGGTCCATCGGAGTAAATATATTGGATGGTGGTAGGATTGGTGGCGGTGTCTTCCGCTCTCTACTTGAGCCGCGTGCCCGCTCGCTCGTTCACGCCCGAGGTGCGCCTTTGATGTGCCGCCTACACCGCGTTCTTGCTAACTCTCGCGCCGCGTCGACTCTCGCCGGATTGTGTTTTTCTTTCGCTGGGCAAGAACGATCCTTCTGTTTCTCTCCGCCACTTCTCTGTCCCTTCCCCCCTCCTCTCATACCCTCCCCTCTAGAATCCCCCCGTTTTTCTGTCGTTTACTCTACCATTCGCGACCGGTAATAAACGAGAGTCGGAAAAATCGTGACGAAAGCAAAGCCGCCACCGGCCTGCTTGAAACGCCTGGCCTTGATTCGGAAGCGAAACGAGACGATGCGAAACGGAGGATCGATTATCGTCGGTCGTTGGAGGAATAGACCGCAGCGGATATGACGTTTTTGCGAACTACGCCCCGACTTCCTCCAACGGCGAGACCGTTCCACGATCCTGTCGAACTCGCGAGAGAAATTTGCTTATTGTTAGAGTCCTCGGTTCCCCCTCGGTCTCTGATTGCTCTTTGCAGCATTTAGCGAGCTCCAGCTGTGGTGGCAAACAGGCTTCCTCTTATTTACCTGGATTTCCATCGAATGCATTAATCCAAAACGAAATTTCGGGACAACCTGATGTTATTATATGAACGCGGAACAGCGTTATACATGGAACAAAGACGAGCCCGATAAAATCGATGGTATATGTACGTAGCAGTAGATCAATCATTTTACGGGGACTTATTTCCAAGATCCCACCTTGTACATCGTCCCCTTTCCACGCTCACGGACATTCTTCGCGCGTGCTCGGTCCAGCATCCACACGATTTCCGGAAGCCCTCACGAACTTCGGCACACTTCAAAGGTTCTCTCCGCGTTGATCAACGCGCCGGCGTACAAATCGATAATGCGATTCATAGATGCTCCGTGACGGGGTTCAATGTTGCCTTTTGTAACGCCGATGCCCGATACGACGGATACGTTGAACACTTTGCCGTGGAAACCATACTGAAATTTTGGTAGCTGATCGTTTGATAGTTTGCTTTGTTCTGTGTAATTTGATTTGATATTAAAGATGGAACTTTATGATTGCTTTATACAAATCACGATTTTAATGAAAGATTTTATTCCGACACGATAATAAAAGAAATCGAAAGAATTTCTTTGCGTTCGACGTCAAAGATCCTTTTGAAAGTGTCAATTGGCTGGAAGAACGAGGGAAAAAGAATTTCGTGAACCCGTGACTAATTACGTTATATTAATGAGTTATGGAACAGAGTCGGTGATGAATGTTAGACGACCGTATTTAGCATAAGAGTGTGTTTTTCGCCGGTGAATTATGTGAGGAGAAAGGTAGAGAAGGCTTCTGATGTTTTCTGCGAACTTTTTTATCTTGTCCTTCTCGGACGTTTGTTGCGAGATTTTGGTAATTTCAGCAATTTCCGAGGGCCGGAAATCGCGACTGCTGCGGTTTCACAGCACGGAAGAGCCGGCTTCGGGTCTCCGACTCGTACAAATTGCGGTTTTAAAGCGCACCGAGCGGTCATTGCGTACAAAATGGTCATCATCATCATCGTTCTTCCGTCGAAAAATACTTCGATCGCAGCTGGTAATTTCGCGCGATTTCTTTGGCACATTTTTCGGCTGCTCCCGGGACCATAGATTCTGCCTCTTCTTGCGAACCATCAACGTCTTCATCTTCTCGATGGCATCGCTGAGTGCGTTCACTGGAAGAATGCACTTCCCGATGCAACGAACTTTCGTTTTATACTTCACATAATTTTCAATGATTCATGAAGAATTATCGTCGCAAGAAAGTTGCAACCGAAACTGTCGATGTTTAGAACTAATCCTGAATATGAAACGAACACTTGCAGGAACTGTCAAATTTATAGATTCATAATTTATATTTCAAAAAATGATTCTGCGTATTTAAAGAATACAATTAATAAGAAATGAATTAATTACATATTTTCTATTAATTCCTTGTTCAAAGAGATTTAAGGGGAGTTGCTAGTATTTTCTTAAATAATTGAGACATAAAGGAAAGATTCGTAATGCAATTTAATGCAGAGAAAAGATCTGAAACTCCTATCGAGCATGGTTGTTGAAAGATAACCCACGTTTCAAAGAGCGTTAACCATTTTAATCTGCAGATATTAAGTTTAATCCGGAGAACTGCATAATCGGAAGGTGCGAGTATGAAATCGTAGGTTGGAAGAGCAGAAAAACCGAAGTGCAGAACGAGGTTTGGGAAAGGGGGTTCCAGGGAAAAGTTTGCGAACTGTTTTCATGGTAATTCGCAGCTAAAGGGGTTTAGCACAGGATCTTCGTCTGAGAGAGAAGTGCGTTGATCTCAGGTCGCCTCGGTGAAGACCGACCGATAAATTAGTTGCCAGAAGATATCTCCTTCGCTTTTCCTTGGTTCGTTCGAAAGGCACACGGCGACCAAAGCCATGGCAGGCTAAAGCGAGGCGAGGTAGGGCAAGGCAGTCATATTTCAGCCCTTGTTAGGCCGAGGGGCCCCCGCCGAGACGGGATGGGGAGAAAATCTCTTTGACTCGCCGCTCCGCGCCTTAATCCACTGGCGTATACCCTATCTTGCCACCTGCTCCCTCTTCTTTCCTCTCTTTCCCTCTCTCTTTCTCCTCTTCCTCTTCTTCTTCATCTTTAAATTCATCCCTCCCCCTTTCTCTCGAACTATCGGTCTCTATCTTCCACTTTCTCTCTTCCTTCTTCGGTGGTTCTACTGTCTTCTGCGACCCGGTCCTTCTCTTCTCCCTTTCTCTCTCGCTCTCTCATCCTTGAGTTCTTCACCATAAATTATAGGGGATATTACAGCGTGCCTCTACCCCCTCTTTTCTCTTGTTCCGGATGCGAGCCAGGGTACGCGCGAGGGTACGTTTACCCTCGTTGCGCTGCAATTTTTGGCTGCGGCACGGTATTGTGTTCCGCAGGAAACCCATAAACATGGCTGAATATTCTTCGAAACTTCTGTAAACATTCAGAAACTATAGTCTGCAACTTTTTAAATATACTTGACAGGCAGAAATTCGAAAGAAAATGTCTTACAGCAGACACGATTTAAAAAGAAGCTGTTCCAGCTGACCAGGGAGAGAGGGAGAGAGGATGGTACCATGAAATATGATGATTATATTTTAATTAAAGCAAACTGATGGAGAATTTAGCTGTGATATTAGCAGAATTACCAGGAATTCGTTTAGCCAGGAGGGTCGTTCCAAGGGTGAATAGCCGAGATTTCACGTGGAAGAGTATTAATTGCGCGCGCAATCAGAAAAATATTAAGAGCAGATGAAGAATAAGGATCTTGGCGGAGTTGATGCGTTCTGCGGGGAACGAGTTGAAGGCAAAGAAAGGCGGGTTCGTGGAGCGGAGAAAACACCTGCCGACCCACCTCCGACCGAGCGCGCGCGATATCCATGAAGAAACGGAAGCCGATCGGATTCATGGATCGTTCTCCCCGGGTGGAAGAAGAAGAAGAAGACCTCGGCCTATCGTTCTAAGTTTGCGTTACGAGAGGAGGTTCGAGAGGGCTCGTAACAAGGCCATCGACATCTCGGGAGCTCGAAACTCATCGGCCTCAGCCGAAGCGGAGCAAGATCGACGCTTGAAAACGTATCTTCGCAACACGGAGGAGGACGGCGCGTTTGAGATCTTCCGCGCACGCTTCTCTTCTTCCTCCCGGGCCGCTTGTCGGCCTCTTTAGCTCTTTTCTCTGCTTCTTCTCCGCTTCTTCTCCGACCAGGAGATATGCGACTCTCGATCGCGGCCAGCTCCATCGATTGAGCTGTCGACGAGGATAGATGTCGGACGGACTAGAGCGAGTCGGAGATTTAGTAACGCTTTGCCAGTTGCGCGTTTCGTTCCCTTGCGTTCCCTAGAATCTGCAAACTACCTAGCAAATGTATTCATATTGACGCCCGCTCGCTTCTGAATATTTATCGGCGACGAGGTCACGAGCTCTCCCAGATTTCATGCTGGTTTGCTGCAAGATGTTCCGGGGAACACTCCGAGTTAGGAGGAATTCTAACGGATCAGCACCCGCCGCAGCGTAACACTTTGACGAATCTGTGCCTGCTACAGTCAACCCTCTGTTTACCCTTCGTAGTACCAGTACAGTCGATGCAGGCATCATCCAGTTATTATAGGTAATATTAACCCTTTGCACCTGGCTATTCCCTCGATGGGGTCGGCCTGATATAGTCAGCCACTCGGCTGCCCCAGTTCAGAGGGATTAAAACATTGCTAGCGATTATGGTACCTGCAAGATCTAAACTTTTGCTTCACAAGATCTTGTTTAATCAGTTTTGAAATTTTCAATGCAGAATAAAAAAATGGTGAAAAGTGATCCTTAAAATTTCCTTCGCGGTACTGACCAATTGCAATTTTTCACGTAAAATTTTTAAAAATTTAAGAAAAAGAACGATAACTGTTCACTACATTCTAATCACTTGACGTTCATACGACGCTGGCAACAGGAATAGTGTAGCCACCTATCATCATCATTGACGGTACCTGGTCCCGTCTTTTCAAGAACAGGCTATAATAGCTGTAAGGAATGTGTGAAACGACTAAAACAAGACTTCTGGTAGTGCTTCTTTTATTAATAAGGCCATCATGTTCTGCAGACTGATGGTCTATCATTCCATGCATAATTTGCGGCGTCCATCAGCAATAATATGAAATTAATCTACTGGGGTTCACCACGCCTCGCACGAGTACTGCGGAGTCAATTAGATGTATTATAAATACTCTTCTAACCCGAATTTCATTTAGCTTTTGTTCGGTTTCTAAGGGAACTTTCATGTCTTGCACAGGTCTCCTGTAAGTCATCACTAATGTAGATTGAACTAAGAGCGAGAACTAATTAATCACGTGGAAGCAGTAATGTGATGCACGTGGGCTATAAACAATTAACTACCGAGAGGTAATAAACTGCCGGTAATGAAAACGAGGTAACTGCGAAACGACGTAAGACGGGAGGACGTAACGCGAGGTATATCGGCGTAAAGGTTAAAGGGTTGGATCCTAGTGAGGGCTCATAAGAGACATTGTCCCGATAACTACCGTAACGTTCATTCTCGACGGTAACCCTTTTGGTGTCTGGACGGTTCGTAGCAGCAGTCGCCTTCCGGCTGAACCGGTGAAAACGCGACGGTCGCTCGTTAGCCATTTTTCTTTGTTCCCGTTGGTCCCATCCCCAAGGTATCCCGGCTGGCGGCCCCTTTTTCCAGAAGATCGATTCGTTTCGCGGGTGCTCCGGTAGCCGGTGGTGCGTGGCATTCCATCGAACGCACGCTTACGAGGCACCGGTGTGCCTCGGTACTCACGGTGGACGCGAAAACAAGTTAAAAATAGCCAGCGAGCGGATCGCGGTCGGCACCTTTGAGGCCGCGGCTCGGAACCCGCAACAGTCGTTGATCGTTCGCATCGTGTTTCGTCGTCCGGATGTTGATGATGATGGTGAGAGACCGTCTCGTTACCATTACGAGGGCCGCTCACGCAGCCGGCTAACACGCACCGCAAACCTCGCATTACCATAACCGCGTACACACAGAAACGTCGCCGCTTCTTCAGGGGGGCTTCCTCGCGCACGAGGAGCGACGGCCGACGTCGACAACAACGAAGACAACGACGCAACGCGGGACGCTTCTCTACTCCTGCTGCTGGTGCACCTCTGTCGTTTGCTGTTGCTATCGCTGTTGCTGTTGCTCTGCCACGCTTTCGAGCTTACCGCGGCTTAACGATCTTACACCACAACTCTCGGCGAACGCTTTTACCGCTCGGGGACCTGTTAGCTGGCTCTATACCGAGATTGACTGCAATTGTCAGCCGTCCTTAGCGCCCCTTTCCGTCCTTGTCGTCGGCGCAGCGTCGTCGTCGTCGTCGTCGCCGAACGCTACTCCGAGGCGAGCTTTAATGTCATTTGCTTGCGTTTCTATTAAGCCGTCACGATTTTCAGGCACCGCCGCGTGCTGCGTATCTAATTAAAGTCTCCGGGTGTGCAGGAGTTCGCGCGGGCTCGCCTGTGGGAAACGCGAGGACAAACGGACATTATGGGATCAGTGGCGGTTTCCATGTTCAGCTAGGAAGACCGGGACAAGTTGATACATTTCTCAGTTTTTCATTTCTGCAATTTTTGTTCGAATGAATTCCGTAGAAAATTCATGCGAAATTGTAACAATTCCACAGCGTAGAATGTTTTGAATTTGTTCCACATCGTAGCGTTTCTTGAATTTTTTAAATTTTAAACGGAGAAGTTTCACTTCAATCTCTTACCCCAGTTTAGAACGAAAGAGGGCGTGGAAGTAGACAATCCACCCTTAAAATGAGAACAGGTAGAATATTTTAAAACTTTTTCGTGGAGTAGTGTGTAGAAAGGAAACAATGACGGTGGAACATCATCTCTCTGCTCGAATAATCTAATCTTGCACAATAAATTTGTAAATATTCGCCCGTTCTTTTTCTTGATTGTTCGTGCAACGACAGTTGCCAATCGTCTGCCACGGCGGTTAACTGTAGCTTTCCCTTTCGCGTTGTAGTAATCCAGTGATAACAACGACAGTGATAACGGTTCGAAGTTCTTGCAGTGGAGAAGTAAGGGCTGTCACAGACGAAATAAGGCGTTGGTTAAAGAAAACGGTAGAAAACTGAGAAATTGGAAGAACGAGAATTTCCGTGGCTCGAGCAGAGAGGCCGTTAAGCAGATCTGTCGACTTTCGCGCTCTGATATTCGATGGCAACGAAGGGGGTCAGTCGAATATCGACAGCTGTCCTTCGTTCGAACGAACCATCAACGCGACAATTATTAAATTCTCTCCAGTCAGATTCGAACATTTGGACACTGAATCCGTGAAAAGAACCTTGGTCCTTGAATTCGAAAGAGCGCTCACGCGCCGCGTGAATAGCCGAAACAATTCTATTAGTTAAGCACTTTATAATTCATATACATATAGAAGCCTCTTTATCACTTCAAGGGGGAGGGATAAATTTAGTATTAAAAAATTGAATTCTATATTCCATTTGTTTTCACAAAACTACACCAGCTTACCAAGAGCACAGGATATTATGTATCTGAACAATTTTCGATATTTGACCTGTTGAATGTGCTCAATTTCTCCCAGATGAGAAAATTGAAGTTTTCTTATTACTAGACAAAATTTCGAAAATTTTCAAAAAATGTCAGGATATAAAATACGACAGAATATACTTATTTCAGATCTAAAAAGGCTACTACCACGGAAAATAAGGTTTTGTTTGATTCCACTCTCTTAAAGTTCGTCTACAAAAATTGCAAATTGCATAAACATCCGCAGTCTACTTATTACGTTGCTACCATAAACTGTGGCGTGTAACTTTCTTCGTTTTGTTGCGCTTTGAGCGAAAAGTATGCCGGCGTAATTAGAGTAGCCCGAAGTATATGACGAGAGAGGTCTTACCTTTCATTTGCATTCGAAAGCTATTTCCTGGGTAAAAGTTGAACTCTAGACGATATCGAAGTAGCTGGGCCCAGGACGAGCGTGGACTGGTTGCGTCGTGGTTGTTTATTTTGGTCCCGATTCATCCTTCGATTCGAATCCTCGGAACCTTCAACTGCTTTACCTGCTACCGGAATCTCCGCAGGCTGAATAGAGAGAGGGTAGCGGCCAGTAACAGCCGTCACTTTGTCGGCCTTTGTCACGGAGATTATGCGTCGGGTGGCAAATTATGACAGACACCTCCACGCCCAGGACACCTTCCACAGGACGAAACGAAAGCGGAAGAAAAGGTCAGCAGAGGGTTAGGGGTGGGTCAATGAACAGGGGTTGGAGGGAAAGAGAACTGCTGCTTCCATAAGCACCGGGACAAGTTCTTTGGGAGGCACGTCCGAATTATACGCGGATCCGACCGGATTATAAATTTCAAGGGGATGAAAGTGGATTAGTGGACCAGAGTTACGGATTCCGCGTAGAAATTGATCTCGAGGACGGCTCGTTGATCGCGCCGTTCCTGTGAAATCCCAGTAATTATATGCCTCCCGATTTTTATTCCGTTTCTTCGAACGGTAACCGCTATGGAACGCTAACAAATAGTGTTTTATTTAATTTAAGGGGGTAGACTCGCTTTTCCAGGATTGCAAAGGTACGGTATTTATTTCTCGATAATGTATGCGATCGAGTTTTTCAGTAGTCAAAAGCGCTAGATAAAAGATCAATCTAGGCCGCGATCGCTCTCAAAAGACCTATTTTTATTCTCCCGCGATTGTTGTGTGAGAACCTCGGGGGTATCGAGTCTCAGGAAACGAAATGGTACATACTATGTTTTTTAACGTGTGTGTGTGTGTGTGTGTCGAACATAAATTTCTTGGATAACTTTTCCAAGTGTAAACGACGATCCTGGGTAAACAACCGTGCTAAGCGGGAGATTGTCGTATTGTACTAATGCTATTCCATACCTGAGAATGATACATCGAGTGTCATAAAACCCCAATTTAAACACCCTAATACCTTAATTTCTTTGTAGCGCCATCGACCGCCCAAGAGGGAAGCCCCTAGTAGTGGGGATAGAAAAGTCACATCATCCGTATACCCGAAAGTCACATCAATCGCGGGAACACTGTAGTTGCATGCGCAGCTTTATGCTTCCGAATAATGCAAATCACGGTGCCGATTAAAGGAAATTACGCCTCGTAAACGAAAAAATAGGATTTTTGACCTTTTATCTAGCAATTTTCACTACTGAAAAACCCCATCGCACGCATTATCAATAAATAATGAGTGTACCCCCTTGCTATTTCCTAAATATTTTATAATACGCGGGGACATGCCTTACTGCTCTCAGGGCTGAAATAAGGCACATTTATCCTAAACATTATAGACACCTCTTCGCCAAAGATTCGCACTCCCTTGAAGAAGATCGCACGGGAGGTAACACCTCGCGCACTCGTTCGCAGTGTTTGTTGTCAAAGGGAACACAGTCCCGACAATTACCAGGAATTGCCCCGAAGTCGCCGTTATCGCTCTGCAGAAGTCCGTTAATTATCTCCCAAGTGTTTCCACTCGGCGAAACAGAATCTCTAAGCCGGCCCCGTTAACTACGGCTAATCCGTGCAAAGTCGTCGTAGAATCCGGCCAGGCCAGTCGTAAATATCATTTACACGGAACTGCACGGGCCTGAGGATTCACCAGAAGGAAACGCTTTTCCGTTTCCCGCTCGGTTTCCACGGTCCGGCGGATCCCGGTGTGCTCGATCGCGGAAAAACTCTCGAGGAACAATCCTCCAACCTCCCCCCCGAAACCCAAATAGGAAAATCGGTTCCGGGACCGGAACGCGACCGTCATTCGTTGCCGATTTTACGACGGGGGCGAGAGCCGCCGCGACGAATCCGAACTTTCCGGCAGATCGTAAATAAAATTCACGGCTTCGGGTCCTCCTACGCTTTACGTAACCGCTTTATTATACCGTAAATCAACCTGCCCCCGGCATTCGAACGCCCGTTACCCCGGGGGTGGGTTTCCACGACAACTCCTGTCGATCATTCACTGAGAATACCTCGTAAAAAAAAAACGCTTAATGGCTGACAGAGGTCGCTTAGGATTATTAGAGCACGCTAACCTTGAACGATAGCGACGCGCTAATCCTTCCAGCGTGTCGCTTTAATTTGTCGCCGCTGCTGCACCGCCTATTAATTTTCCACCGGTTTAGCACGCCTATCTTGGCTATGCTGCCAACGCGATCGGTTAGCTGTGCTTCAAAGCTTCAATGTTTTCCTGCACAAGCAAAATACGGTATTGATTTGTCTTCTAATTTTCACCTGCCAATTTAGTTTTTTGGACTCGGGTAATTTTCATACGATACATCGAGGGTTAATTTGACAAAATTTGCTAGACGTGTGTAGAAAGACGCGACGCAAGGCTAGATGGGTAGGTCGCGGGAATAATTTAAAAGGAGGAAACGGTCCTATATCGCTATACATATATACCTATACTCTCTCCTTCGCGTTCTCCGCTCCTCGCTCCTCGTTCCTCGTTTTCACCGGTCCGTGCCGGTGTGTTTCGCCACCGCGCAACACACAACCTTCCTTCAATCTTCCCCTACCCACTGATCTTCCCTCTCTTCGTCCGATCCTTCGGCTCTCTTTCCTTCGTAGCCACCTTTATTGCGACGCAGGCTACTTAGGATTAAATTCCAGCTTCCAGGACGGTAACCGGCGGCGGAAACACCTCGGAAACAGAAGCTCGTTCGGCCGGGCAACAAGATGAAAGGCTGCCGCCCAACTGTTGGACGTTGGAAAGGAGAAACGTTGTTGCGACGCAATTATGATCGGGCATAATGGCCCGCCAACATCGGATTGGCTCGGGACTATGTCTCGAGTGACGCCAGCGGCGAGAAACTTATAAGGAATATCCGTCCGACGCTTTGATGCCCGGTTTGATGGAACTACGTGTAGTTGTTAACGACCGATACGCGATCTGATCACATTTTTTTACGGGTTTTTGCCCGTTCGATATGGCCATGGTGCACTGGACGCAGATTTCGAGAAACATTCGCAACACCTTTCTTATCTGTATACATATTTTTTCATTCTCCGATCGGACTCGGAAATTTCAGCTTTGCTTATAACGCTGATTTCTTAATTTTAGGCATGCCAGCAACATAAATTTTCTTTTCTCTTTCACGAAATTACTGAGCACAAAGAAGTTCTAAGGTGACTTGCTTTACACAGAATTTTTTTATTAATTTCTTATTTATCGCTGAACTATTACCCTCAAACCGTAGAAATTGAAGTGCCTAACAAGGCGAAGCAGAAAACCCAATTTTCATAAAAAACGGACTTCAAGTATATCCCACGAAAGTGTAACCCCGCGAAAAGACCAGTTTTCGTTCGTCTTTACGCATTTTCGCCCTAATAGGTTCAAGAAATTGGGGAGTGGGTAGTGGAGTGAGAAATGATAGGCTCGCTGCGCCCCCACCATCTTCTAAGCTGCGCGAAAAACGGGGTTACTCTCTCGTGGGATATACTTTAGGCAGTTTTCATACGGGGCCGACGATATGTAAGAACTTCGGGCCCGAAATGTCACTTACATCGCGCAGAGATATATAAATATTTTCTTTCATGTCTCTAACAGAAAAATGCGCGCTGGTGTAAAAAGTATACCAGTATTATTAAGTCGGCACGTGAAAATTCAGGACGCGGATAGTTAAAGGTTAATATTTTCGGCTGTGTTCTACAAGGTAGCGAAGTTTCAAACAGTTGGCGAAGATTGCTTTGTCAGAAGTTCTCTTAATGACGTTAACATCGTGAAAGTTTCAACAATCATTTACGGAACGGGGGATGGAAAGACAGCTTATATCCTCCAGCAGATTTTCATAAATAGATTCAGCTGGAAAGTGCTTGATAGTTCGTTTATAACACGCCCGAGGGCTATTCAGTTTAACAGCATTACCCGGGCGATAAACAATATTCCCAGCCCGGGATGTATTTATCCAACAAGTCGAGTAATAGCCCGGTCATTCTCGACCTACGCGGAGTATCAACGATGAAGAGCTTATCCTCCTTCACTTGCAATTTCTACCCATTCAGCCACGGTATCTCGTCAGCTCATTATCATAGACTGCGCGATGATTAACGTTCTCAACCCGCGTTTCCAGTTTATAACTCGGTCGAACGGAGAACGGGAATCCCGACGTCGTTAATTCGATCCGGAGCGCCAGTCCGAAATTGGAATTTTTTCAAATTTCCAGAAGTTACGAGCCGCGATGCAACTTGCTGAATTATGTAAACATCCGTTGCGACCATCTGCCGCGAAATTTATGCCGCGTTCTCGTTCCCGTTACATTATGAGGCGATTTTAAAGCCGATCCTCCTGTGGTAAACAATTAAGGATCATTGTAAAATATGCTTCCTACCACCAATTTCAATTTTGCTACTATAATATCTGCAGAGATTTCCGTACACCGTTTTAAGCTTGCAGAATGAAATTTTTCATTCTACCAAATCCAATTATTATAAATGGACTGTCTTCCACCCCCCTATCTGTCTCTCATGTTGATTTTACACATTTTACATTTTATCAATTCGTTTTCCGTTTCCGAAAAAGGAATTTAACTGGATTTAATCCTTGCCGAACTAGTGAATAAACAAGTTTCTGTGCAATATTAGAAATGGTAGGATGTCGGGTATTGTATAAGTGAATATTGCACGCTGCATTCTTGTGGTACGAGAATAAGCAGTTCATGGAACTGCTATTTTCACTACAGTACTGTCTTATTGTGATAAATTGGCAGTAGTCCCACAATAACATAGTGGATGCTTTATGGTACATATTTGTAAAGCGGAACTCTGCTGCGACAGAGCAGCCATATTTTAATGATGAATTTCCTCTTGCGATCGTCTCAGACCTATCTTAAGAACATTTTAAAAACGTCTTTCTAATCACATCGATTTACTTCATATTTGAACAGCAGAAGGGTTGAAGTTGCCATATCCGTTCTACCAAGCCTATGAGAAATGAGAGTGGCGACAGTACAGCGATATTTTGATGATGAATTTTCTCTTGCGATCGTCTCGAACCTATCCTAATTACACTTCAAAGTTTTCTGTCTAGCGACATCAATTTACTTCATATTTGAACAGCAGAAGGGTTGAAATTGCTATATCCGTTCTACCAAGCCTATCAGAAATGAGAGTAGTTCAGTGAGAGTAATGCAAAGATGTGGTTTTTCAGTAGTGAAAAGCGCTGGATAAAAGTTTAATCTAGGCCGCAATCGGCCTGAAAAGTCCTATTTTTACGTTTACGAGGCGCAATTTGCAGTATTCGGCAGCATGTAGCTGTCGCAGCTATATGAAAATAGCTACATTGCATAGCTTTATGCTTCCGAATAATGCAAATTACGCCTCGTAAACGTGAAAATTGGACTTTTCAGGCCGATTGCGGCCTAGATTAAACTTTTATCTAGCGCTTTTCACTACTGAAAAACTGCATCTTTGCATTATCGAGAAATAAGAACGCGCATCCCGCACCCTTATAATCCTGGAAACGAGAGTCTACCACCTTAAGAACATTTAAAAAATTTCTGTCTAATGACATCGATTTACTTTATATTTAAACAGCAGAAGGGTTAAAGTTACTATTCTACCAGAATATCGCTCGGGTCCGGCCGAATAGGCCTCGCCTAAGTCTGTCGTGAACGGGTATCGTGACACAAGAAATTTTGTTCCGTAGATCTCAGTGTGGCTGATGGCTCTGATACTGACGATAGCCGCGGAGGAGAAGCCGACGAACACGGTCTCGGTGTCTTCTGATTCGCCGGCGATTCAGAGCAACACGATACAGAAGTTGATCAAGATCCTGGAGAAGTATGGGCTGGAGGAGCAGAGAGGCCTGAAGAGAGTCAATCTGAGTAACAGGTCGATCACTTGCAACGATGGATCCCAGGCAGGATTTTACCTGCGAAAGTCGCACGGTTCGAAGAGGTGGATCATTTTCTTGGAAGGTGGCTGGTACTGTTACGATCACAAGAGCTGCAGGAACAGGTGGCTACGGCTCAGGCATCTGATGACATCGACGCAGTGGCCTGAGACACGCGACGGTGAGTAACCTTTTCCGCTCGCGAGACCCCCGCGTTCAACGGCGCTCACACTTTCTAACGTTTCCCTGGAACACCGTGTTCCGCAATCCTTTTTTCCGGTTGCGGCACGCTGTAATGTTGCTCGCGCGACACGTGAAGGCACGTCGTTATTGTTCCGGTTCGCGACGCGAATCAGCCTACTTCGGGGAACCCACGTTGCCCTCAACTGATTCGGTACTGTGCAACGACAGAGTCGAGTTTTCGATTGGAGCAAAAATAATAGGTCGTTCAGAAATGCGGATTTTTGCCCTATGCATCTTCTGACTCCTAAGTATGGCCACAAATACTTTCAGTTTGCATATTGGCTGATAAATACCATGAACATTTGCAATTCGTACATATATCAGCTGATAGATATTAGGGCTGTGCGGGAACCCGAAAATTTTGGGATTCTCGATTATGCCAAGATTCCGGAAAATGTTTGAGATTGTCAAAGGTTTCAGGATTCTCAATTTAATTTATTAAAGGAAGATTAAAGAATTTATTAAAGAAAAGGAATTAAAAAAAGAAACGCCTCAAATATCGGAAATCTCATACCACGATTGCTTTTAAAGCGAATCTTAGAACAGTAATCAAGTACTGAAAATCCTGAAATTCTCCTGAATCTCGATAATTTCGAGAGTCCCGAAACCAACGAGAATCTCGAACATTTTCGGGAATCTTGACATAATCGAGAATTTTTAAATTTTTGAAAACCTGTCTCGATCTCGAAAAAAATTCTCGACTCGACCCGACTCGACATTTTCGGGTTCCCGCACACCTCTAATAGATATCCTAATTAAATTAAAAGTGGCGAATTCTTAAAATCGAGATTTTACCAAACTCCGAAGTTGAGTTTACACAATAACAAGAAGAAATCTCTTCATTTGGAAGAACGAGGAATAGTAATTTCTCCATTATTGTTTCTTGCAGTCGGAGGCCTGCTTTCTGCAAACCCGGAAGAGAATCCATTTTGGTGGAATGCGAATCACGTGTAGGTATTGTCCATCTTGGCAAGCTCATTGGTTGTGTTTTAGTACATTTAAACGAAAAGAATCATTTCTGCAGGTTCGATGAAACCATTGAATTTTTTCAAATCGTTTGATAACGCATTTGTGACGAAGCTTTTTTGTTTTGTTGTTTTTTTAGATTCGTCCCTTATTGTACGAGCGACAGTTGGAGCGGTACCAGGGCCACGCCGAACGACATGTTTTCGTTCATGGGGGCCGAGATCGTATTGCAAGTGGTGCGGGATCTCGTTCCACTTGGTCTTGAAAACGCTAGCTCCCTTCTTTTGGCAGGCAGCAGCGCGGGTGGAACCGGTGTCATGTTGAATTTGGATCACGTGCACAATTTGGTTCGCCATGAATTAGGTGAGACAGGTCCCCTTTGATCGTTCAACGACCCGTAAACTCATTCAGCATTTAAACAAGTATTGCCGGAACCGTTCAGCCTCACGTGCTATCAGAGTCCATTCTTTTTCGTACAATATGCTGCTTAGTACTCACAGACTTCCATAAAACATGCATTCAACTGATACAATTTCATTTGTTTAGCGTTAGCTTCCATCAGGAATAGAAAAAAAACACGAAACGAAGATTTAAACATTTTTTTATAAAATGCAGTCTAGATATTTGTATCGCAGATTTTAAAATGGCAGGAATTATATTTTTTACGGATTTACACATCCGTAGTTCCATAAAACATGCATTCAACGGATACAATTTCATTTGTTCAGCTTTAGCTCCCACTAGGAATAAAAAAAAAACACGAAACGAATATTTGAACATATTTTTATAAAATGCAGTCTAGATATTTGTACTGTAGAATCTGAAATAGCAGGAATTATATTTTTTACGGATTTACACATATGTAATTCCTTAAAACATACATTCAACTGATACAATTTCATCTGTTTAGCTTTAGCTTCCATCATGAATAAAAAAAACACGAAACGAAGATTTGAACATTTTTTTATAAAATGCAGTCTAGATATTTGTATTGCAGAATCTGAAATAGCAGGAATTATATTTTTTCCGGATTCACACTGTAATTAGTAGGGAAACTAAAGGAAGTTCAATTGTAAGCTCACGTTTGAACCGAGATAGAGAATGTTCTGTGATTGCCAGGTGCCAAGTCGCTAATGTTATTTCTCGGTTGTACAGGGTTGAAGCACATTGCGATACGAGGTGTGTCGGATTCAGGGTGGTTCTTGGATAGAGCACCCTATTCGCCGAATGGTTTGTCGCCCGTTGATGTGGTTCATAAAGGAATGGAGCTGTGGAAAGCTCGAATGCCGCACAATTGTGTTGCGAAGCACCCAAACGAACCGTGGAGGTGTTACTTTGGCTACAGGCTGTATCCAACCCTCACTGGTAAAAGACTTTTCAGTTTCTTCTACATTTTACAATTATTTTACAACATTTAATACTATATGACATTGGATAGAGAGAACCAAAGTAAAAGTTTTCTATATAACGGTAGAAAGTGAAACAAGAGCAAACTAATGTACAGGGTGTTTCAGAATTACATTTAATGCAATTGATAAAAAGAAACATTAGACTTGTACGAGAATCATTCATGATATTTTGTGTAACAACGAGTACAGTTTTTTTCCTAACACTAAACCTACCGAGCCTTAAAAGTACCTGTTCCCTTATAAAAATGACAAGATTGATTTTAATTAGACTTTGTGCGGCTCCTATTGTAATACGTGCACTACTAAAGATATCTATACAATCGTTTCTTATGAAATCAGTTTTATTATTTTTCTAATTGTAAAATGAAAAACCTGGAACCGGTGATTTTAACCGGTGTTGTTAGGTTTAGTGTTAAAAATGATGTTTTGAATGAAGTCAAGCTTGCGAATCGATTGAGCCGCGTGCTGTAGTTTTGCAATGCCCTGTGCGTTCGTATAGCTCGATTAGATCCGTGAAAATGAAGCTGCGACACCCTCTAACGGAAACATTTGCTTCCCGGAAAATCATAGCGCCCCTGTTCGTTTTTCAATGGCTGTTCGACGAGGCGCAGATGTCAGCCGACAACGTGGGTGCACCGGTGACGAAGCAGCAATGGGATTACATACATAAGATGGGTGACAGTCTGCGGCAGACCTTCGAAAACGTTACCGCGGTCTTTGCCCCGAGCTGCATTAGTCACAGCGTCCTGACGAAGAGGGATTGGCAGTTGGTTAAAATAGACGAAGTTTCCTTGGCACAGGCGTTGCATTGTTGGGAACAAATGCCAATCGGAAATCACCGTAACGAGTGAGTACCAGACACCGTGAAAGTGATCCCCTTGTCGTAGAAAGCTGATCGCTCGATCTTCTACCAATGGATTGCCCTTTGTGCTGCAGATAAGAATTCAGGATTTACCTTTCACCCTATTTTTCACGATACAATGTGTAGGGCCACTGTTAAACTGTAAACCTGAACATCAAACAGCGATCTTATATCGTCTGATAACGATTTTCGACTCCTGAAGATAAAATAGATGTTCCATCACTTCATCTCATTTTTGACGCAAAAGTTTATTTTCTCTTATTCATAATTTAACCCCTTGCCGTAACGTTTTCTTTGCAGTCACAGTGATGAAAAACGTCTTTATCCCCAAAAATATTTTTCGTATGGCTACATTTATTTCAATGCTTAAATATCGATTACAAACGAACCAAATTTAATCTCATCGAGAAAGAAACGCGTAAAATCTTCATCACTGGTATGTAATTTTTCATGTGCGTCCAAATAATTTTTTCAACCAACATATTCAATATTTAGAACAAATATTTTCTGCTAGGATAGACTCATAATTTACTAATTTTTCTCGGGGGAAGAATTCGATAAATTTTCGTCCCCCATTTT
Source organism: Lasioglossum baleicum (assembly GCF_051020765.1). Taxonomy (NCBI): domain Eukaryota; kingdom Metazoa; phylum Arthropoda; class Insecta; order Hymenoptera; family Halictidae; genus Lasioglossum; species Lasioglossum baleicum. The sequence continues at coordinate 12,580,629 of NC_134933.1, read as the reverse complement.
TGCGATTCTCACGGCCACGTCCGCGCTAATTTCAGCACTCATTCGCCAATTGAGACGAACCAGCCGTGCGCGAAGTCTCTGCGGAAACTGTTGCGTTCCGGGCTGACGAAGGGAAACGGAACTTTGCCTCAACTCGGAAGAGCCGGGAAAACTGATTCCGCATCGGAGCTGCAGAAAGTCGCGTCTACGGTCATTACCAAGCCGGACGAGGTAAAATTGTCGGCCGTCTCGCTGCAGGAACGGGAAAACAAAAAGAGGAAGAGACGGAAGCACAAAGGCAGACGGAGGGACAGAAACAAGGAGCCGAGAACGAAGAAGGAGAGACACGAACGGAGAAAGGCTGCAGGTACGGATCCGTGAGTAATTGTATTAAAAACAAATGGAGGTGCGATTAAGTGTGGAAATAAAGTCGAGCCGTTTCCCTGGGATTATTCCAGCCGTAGCCTCCGATCCTAATTAAAAGGGTGACATTTATCCTTATCGGCGAACCGAAGTGGAGGGAATGATATCGATGAGACAGAAGCAATTAGATTCACCAAGAAAAAAATAAATTGTTCTTGAGGCGGTCCCCCGGGATTTCATTTCCACTCTATTAGCATTTTTATCTTGAATTCGAGACGCTCCTAACAATGTACCATCCACGGTTTTCGTAGATAAAAACAATAAAAATTCTGTAAAGAATGTGCAAAACGCGTTGTTTGTAAAGTGCAGTAATTTTTAGAACAGTTTATATTACGTATACAGGGTCAATCATTTAATTATACTTGTGTTATACATATTTAATTACACATAAAAATATAATAAATGTAATGTTACAATGGTAATGGTTAGACAGCGGATCTATATGCAAAATAAAAACTTTCCACCTTGATCGCATCAAACTGGAGTGAAATATTGAAAATAATATAACAGCAACTCTAGATTTTTCTAATATTTTTACGGTTTAAAATTACATCTACTAATTTTTGTCATAAATCTATAAAATGTAATGGTGCATCAGGAGTTAGACTTATTAACTGGTTAACAATCTTGAGTAACATAACATCCTCCTTCGCATAACATCGCGAAGCACCACTCATGCGTTCGACACCGACGTAACGAATTTCTCGGTGCGACTGTGTTGATAGAATACATCTTCTCGATAATTTAGCATAATGTTGTGTACAATTGACGTTACCTACACGATCGTAATTGGTGAATTGTATCAAATTTGTCGGTGTGACAGGTCGCCGAAAGGGTAACAAGCAGAGCAACAACAACAACCACACAGGCATGTTCAACGGCACCAGGCCTCAGCGCTCGGTGATACCATCTGGCAAACGGAAGTGCGTCCAGGGCTGCCACTTCCGGCTAATCGAACGTTGCACTTGGCCGCAGTGTAATCACAGCTGCCCGAAACTCCACAACCCGTTCACCGGCGAGGAGATGGACTTCATCGAGCTGCTGAAGAGCTTCGGATTGGACATGAAGAGCGTGGCGAACGCTCTGGGCATCGACATACAAACGTTAAATAGCATGGACCACGACGAACTGCTGAATCTCCTGACGCAACGGGCTAATTAACCAGTTCGGGCCGATTCTGTGGGCCTAACCGAGCATCAAAACAAAGAAACCCATGAATGCTTCGACGTCCTTCGACATTTTTGAATCCATCATAACTTTCGCCGTTCTGCCTGGACGCGTTAACATTCGAAATAAGGACTCCGATTCTTCATGAATAAGATATCTTCGAGGTATCGATTGACACCGCGTCTCCTGCTGCGATGTTCTTCGATATTTTTGAATCCAACTACTCCGATTCTTCGTTCATCGATGCAAACGAATTCGACAGGTTTCCCGAAGACACTGAGCACCAGCAGGATGAAGTGACCAGTGTTTCTGTTGTGTCTTCGGTTACGAAGCGGACTTTTAACGTTTTGGATAGAGATCTACCAAATCGAATGTACATAATTTATTAGAGTGTACGTGGTAGTCGGGAGCTTTGTCAGAGGAACTGTGTCAACCCAATCGAACGTTCCAATCGAATTTCGTTCGATTCGGTTCTTCCTCCGAATGGACTATTGTCGCGTGAAGAACCTAACGAACGAGAGCGCCTACTCGACTGAGCCGCGAATTTCGATTTGGTCCTGCCGATATGTGGAGACCTTTTGCGCGCGCGAAATGTATATTCCGGTTTGCCCTCGCGAGTTGGCCGGCTACGTTAATTTATTTGATAGTCCGTAGGCAAATTAAACGAGCATGTAATCATGTCGCTACGATTAGTCCATGTATGCGTTCGACGTCGATCGCTGATCAGCTACGAGGCTCGACTTCCAAACGTTTTAACCAAATCAATCTCTTCTATAGTTGTACCTGGCCGAATCCGCGAACGTTTAGAGCGTCGCTTAGCTTCATTTAGCTTGCCGAGTATTTCTGAACGATCGAATCACAATCGTCACAGCTTGGACAATCGAACACTGCCAGCTCTGCGATGTTTCGAAATTCTTTGGGATCGCTTGTAGCGAAGATTAAGGGGATAGACTCTCGTAATGCATGCGATGGGGTCTTTCAGTAATCAAAAGATAATTTTTACGTAATTTGCATTATTGGGAAGCACAGAGCTGCGCATGTAGCTGTTTTCATAAAGCTGCGACAGCCGTATACTTCCGAATAATGTAAATTACAAAAAATAAGTTAAAAATAGCATAGCTCTTGATCGTTTATCTAGCGCTTTTGATTACAGAAAAACCCCATCTTTGCATTATCGAGAAATAAGAACCCTTGCAATCCTAGAAACGAGTCTAGCCCTTTAAGTATTACAGCTACCGATTAAAATAATATTGAACGAACTTCTGGAATGTTTGATCGATGCGAACGCGGCGAACAAGCAACGAATCAATCGTGAACTCGAACGCGGCTTCGACATTCGATTAACATCAGTTTGCGGTATGATACTTAAGCGGCTTTGACTTTAAACGTTCAGTATTAACACTAGCTGGTTGTCGAAATACTCGACCGTCCGCGAGCCTGAACGGGACGAATTGAGTGAAAACGTTCAGCCTGATTCAATAGAATGCCGGACCAGAGATTTGCGAATTGATGCCGCTAACAAGCAAACCGACCGACAAAGCAGCTTCATAGACTGATTAAATTATCTACCTCAACGAATCAAATCGTATTAACGTCCTTCTGTGTACTATAAACGTTGAATAGAGTAGTAACGCGGCAAGAGTAATTAATGTAGGGTTAAATGAGTGGCGGGCGTCGCCACGACCGTCTTTGTATATCTATGTATCGAAACAGTGTAATATAGTGGGACTAATAATTATTTATTTATCGCGACAGAAGGGAAGTTCACGCGCAACGGGCAACAAACTTCAGAATGGGTTCCGAAGAATTTAATTTATTTTTTCAAATCAAACGTTATATCGAGATCCCTTCGGCGTTACTCGCTCGCGCACCGAGGAAGAACATTGTTACTTTGTACACGCGTGAAACTGTAAATAAATTGTATATCTGTTGTATTAAACGAACTACTGCAGTCTACTCATTTCTCAACTTCTTCGATTATTATGTTCCTTAACCCTTTGCCTAACAATATCGTTGTCCGACTCGTGATGAAGATTCTGAACACATTCTGATAAAAATGTATGTCAATAATTTCCTTTAAACTGAAATAAGACTCTATCCTGGTTTTCTTAATTTACAGCTATTGGAAAACGTATAGGCATACAATAGATATAAATTTTCTCCTGTTTTTAGGAAATTATGATCTACAAAAAAGTTCTAATCACTGAAAAATAAATCGTAAAATAAATCGTAGAGCAAGGGGTTAACGCGTAATACTCTTAAAATACGTATTTAGAAGTCTCAGAATATTTTATTTTATTTAATACGCGCGTTGCAGTTTTATGAATAAAAGTGACCGCTCTCCACGGCCGTTCCTAAACGATTTATAGTCTATATTAAATGAAGGGTAAGTACACAATTTCCTAGAGGTCAGTCAATTATACGCTGACCCTGTCGGGGCGACAAGCAATCCGAAAAGACAAAAGATTCATTATCAAGGTGCGACAACGTAGAACGGTGCCGGAAGAACAATCGAAACGGACTCGCGAATGAATTCCCGTGGGTCGAGGCAGCCACGGTCAGGCGACGAAAGAACTTCGGTTCTCGGAACCGGCGACCATCGATCATGATCGTCGAAGTCGCTGGGTAAACAGCATCGAGCGCGGCGTAACGATAAATCGAGTCGCCTCGTTGGCTGCACCTGTACGTAATCATCATCCTGTTAACTCTCACTCGAGCTCCCCGTCCCCCGTTGACCCACGAACGAGGGTGATAATTCAATGTAGAATCAGAATCCGTCCCCCAACCCCTGGTGATCACTTGGCCCTTCCTCCCTCTCTCCGTCTATCTCTTTCCCGGGCCTGACTCGCTCTCTCTCCGGCCGACGTCGTCGTTGTCTCGAAACTATATATTCCACGGCATACGCAGGAAATAGTGTTTAATGCCGGCGGGTCAGGCCGGGTCTGACCCCCGGTGGTGGACGCAGTCTATAGGATGGACCGAAAGCCGGACGGAGAAAAACGCGCGCGTATGATCGGAGGCGAGAGAAGGACAGAATGGTGTGGTCCCCATCGAGCAATTGACGTGTCCGAGGAAGTGATGGAAGGATGATGGCACAATGTGCTTGAATGTCCCATAAGCGAGCGGGTTCTATATTAAACTGGTCCGGTTACGGGTCGTTCGGCTGTCCATCGTTCAGTCACTGGCTGGATCGGCTTGGCCAGGACAACGCGATCGATCCCCATCCGTCGTCGTCGCCGTCGCGAATTCTGACGTACCGCACACGCGAGTCCGACTACACCGTTCTTCTCCTGCAACCGATTCACTAGACTGTACCGCGGACACGAGCCATGTCCCCCGGACCGGACGGACGCCGATCGTCGTGAAGCCACACCGCGATCGAGGAAGTGATAGAGGAAACGAGAAGCGCTGTACGCTTCTGTGAAACGGCAATCAAGCGGGACTGAATGCTCGATCGGCAGTCGACCAACGGGATCCAGGACTCGAAGGACTCCTGGCGATCGGCTAGCTGGACACGCGCGCGAACAACCACGCCGTCAGGCCGTCTGCTCGCTCGAATCCTTTCGAGTTCCCGGCGAATCCAGTGACGTTATTGCGGTTAGTAACGTTATCGTGGTTAAGGGTGTAGACCCGTTTTTCCAGGATTACAAAGATGGGCTATTTCAGTAGTCAAAAGCGCGAGATAAAGTTTATGAGGTTTACGAGGCGTTATTTGCATTATTCGGAAGCATACAGCTGCGCATGTAGCTATTTTCATAATGCTGCCGAATAATGCAAATTGCCGCGGTCTAGATTGATCTCTTATCTAGCGCTTTTGACTACTGTAAACCTATCCCCTTAACGTGTCCGAATCTAATTTGATCAACGAGCAATTCTGCTCTACTTTGTTCCTATAATACTGAACATTTCTGCTTGCAAACGTAGGTGCACATCAATTTGCGACGACGGATAGCGGAGCCCTGTCCAAAGGAAACCCATTAAGTAATAGTCTCCGATGATGTTGAAGGGAACGACGTTATTGTTCCTTTACCTGTTCTGTGACATCGGTGAGCGTACTTTTCTTTGGCGCACTCGTAGCCAAAGCTTTTCAGCTTTCAAACTTTTTAACCCTTTTGTCATGGAGGAATTCAACTGTGTTTTCACTGTGGAAGTTTTTAGCCATTTGCTACTAGCTTTAGAGTAACTTTCTGTAGTACTTTTTAGGGCGAAGTTGCATGAGTATATGTGTTACCGACGAGAGAGTTGAATTGAAATTCTTTTTGTATAATAAAATTTCTGTTTGGTTTTCCAGCATTGGCAGCGCAATGCGGAAAAGTATGGCTGACAGTCTCCTCCTTGTGGAGACCGATCGCTGCCAGTGACAAAGTGGTGGACGCGGAGCTGGAAGTAAATTGGGATCTTGATTGTCCATGGTGTACAGGATACCCAGATACCATCAAGGTGTTCACTGCTGACCCAGCACATAGTAATAAGTTTTGTTTGCTTCTCTTGAACATCGTAATCCGGGGATTAAGAACCAGTTTTTATCATATATCGAATTCGAATCGATCCGAACGCATCAAATTTTCCATCTCTCGTGAAATCTGGAATTCGTTCAATTTTACGCGAAACGCTTCTAGATTCATTGATCGATTTGAGAAAAAAAAAAGATGTGCAACGGAATATCCGAGCGGACGTAAGCCATCAATTTATCCCCGTTTCCACCTTGGCTAGCGTTTTTCTTGAATTTACGTCTCGGGACCTGTCGAGGAACGAACTTTAGGGCTCGATCGTGCCGGGATTGGTCGATACCGGTCGACGCAACCATCGTCGTTGTGCTTTCAGATAAAACGATCAAGCCCAAGTTGACTTTGACTTCGCTGCAATACCCCCGAGGCTATTATCGAACCAACATCACGGTCGGACGACCGCCCCTTCCGGGTGGATGGGACACCAAAGGTGGCGCGACGCTTCCCGGAACCCATTGCATGAAATATCATGCTGCTCTTTATAAAAATGGGTCCTTCCTCACCAGTTCCTGCTTGCAGATCTGGCCGACGTGGATGTACGACTTAAGGTAACGATCTCGCCTTCTAATTCGCTAATTCTTCACTTTTAACCCTATATCTGTGGTTGTAAGGAAGTACGCCGCATGTTGCCGTTTACAGTTCTGGTTACTAATTCTTTCGAATTTGTTTTTCTCTAAAGCTATATTAACGTATAAACTCTTTTTTGAAGTTGTGACGTGCGACGTTTTTCCTTACACAACCCCACAGATATAATTGACGATGCTTAAGACAGCTTTAATTATTAATTTTTCGAAATACATTTTTAAGGGTACTTCTTGTAGACACATTAGTCTTCGCGTTACTCGCAATACAACAGCTAATCATTTATTTCAATTGGAAATGCTAGTGGAAAATCTAGTTTTATTTGAATGGAAATTCTACTTGTAAAAGCGTTTTTAGTCGAAATATATTCTTGTCCCCCTTAGGAGGCAACTAGGAAGACTGCCAATAGGAAGCTTAATGATTCCCGGAACACACAATTCAGGCTGCTATAAGCACGGCGACCTAACACGAAGGGACGCCTTTCAGCGATACTTGTTGACGCAGGATCGCGACGTGTGGACGCAATTAGTGCACGGTATAAGATACCTGGACATCAGGGTGGGCTATTATCCGTCGATTCCGAACGGCACCGCCATCGAAGAAGGCAGTCACATAAGCAGATTTTGGATCAATCACGACGTGATTCGCATTACTCCCTTATCCGCCATCATCAGAGATGTGAGAAACTTCTTGAACGTTGCGAGAGGAGAGGTCGTTATCATGGACTTTCATAGGTAACTTCACTAAACTCCTCCGCTAGAATAATAATTCGGTAATCTCGTTATTAGATCAATCGTAAATTATCCATTATATTTCTTCAAATGATCACGACCACCAGTCATTTTAATAATTGCGACATTTTGAACCAAAGGGATAAATTCGAGAACAATCACATGGTGCAACTCAGAGTATCATGCGATAGAGATTATGTTATATCATAACATTATGTCAATTTTTGAATCAATAATATGCGCGATAAAGCTCGTCGAAATAATTGGAAACAATTTCGAACGAGCACTGGTCAGCAACTAAAGTAATAAAATCGTTGGCTCCCGATTTTACGCCGTGATAAGATAATAGAGATTGATCGAAAATTCCGTCTAGCCAATGGATGTGTTAAGATACATTTCATTTAAGCGGAACGAAAGAAAGTGGATCTGAATTCATATGATTGCAATAGTTATCGCTGGGACATGATATAATTTAATGATGCAATTCAATACGGGGTGACTTTGCACGCAGATTTCCGGTGGGATTCGAGGACAGATCGAGCAGACATCGCCGATTGGCCACGATCCTCCGGCGAGAATTCGGAGGTCTGATTCTCAAGCCTGATAGGGGGGTCGAAGGTCTTGGTCCGACCTTGAACGATATTTGGACCGGAGGGAAACGCTTGATTATTTGTTACGGCGATAAGCACACCGTGAATGGTAAATTTATTACCTGCTACTATTCAATTTAATCCTCACGCGTCAATTCAATCCGCCGCTAGATGCTCGCGTTACGTGTTTCGATACTATTTTTACACTGGTGTAACCCGATAACTGGGGAGGCGAGGTTAATTCTCCATTCATAACGATCTTCCCAGTGATTTGTCGTCTTTCATCCTTTTATTTATAACAGATATATATTTCATTTTTTATTTTATTAATCAATTATATAGTCACCACTATTTTCTTTTCGATTTCCTTTTTCGTAGAAGTTACATGTTTATTTTCAAAAAAGTTCACGAGGTAAATTGGGTACGACCACTTTTGCATTCATCCGTAAAATTAAATATCTAAATAAAGACTGGAGACAGGACCTTAAAAATCGGCTTCGTACCTTAAAATTGTACATAATAAACCTGCAGACTGTAATAGCATTTCTAGATCAAATCGGAAACTCTATAATACACCAACGTGATATGTTCAAACGAGTGTTCAGACAATTCTGATCGATAAATCGCTCGGTTAGTAGGTTACCTTTAAGTAGTACAGACTTTGAAACTGACCCAACTACTATAGAAGGCCTCACAAGTCGCTATGTCCTTCTCATACTGTTTAAATTATTCCTTTACTTTCTCTTCTAATTTGTACGTATTGTAAGTTGGTTTAATTTTGCAACAGAGCACGATTGGCTGTGGCCGACGATGTCTCAAGCTTGGGGTAATCAGCAGACGGTGGAGGGTCTCTTCAAGTATTTGGACGAGGTTATTATGGGACCGAAGAGGTTCCGAAACAGTCAAAACCCATTATGGGCGGTGATGGCGGAGTTGACGCCCGATCCCCTAGACATAATCTTCAATCTATCCGGTGGACTGCGGCAAATGGCCGATTCCGTGAACAAAAATCTTACATTTAAGTTCCAGGAGGAATGGTGGAAAGAAACCAATGTAGTAGCGACCGATTTCTTCCTCGGAAATAATCTCATCGACGTCTCGATACAGGCAAACATCAAGAAGAGTAACATCGCCCAATGGCGTTTGTAACGCGAAAATCAATGACTACACTCTACGAAAATGTAATTTTAATTAGATGCTGCTTCGTCGATGAGTACAGAATCGTGACGAAAGAGTTGTCGAGTTGTTTAGCCTTGTATCCCCTTGCAGTTACGTGTTGAGGATCTGCTAAAATTCATTGTCGAGCTTGAAATTACTTCTCGACAAATTGGTAAACATTCTAGTCTTTTGTCAATTTTCATCGCAGCTTTATTTATAAAGAGGCTCTCTTTATGTAGTTGAAGGATCCCGCGAAAATCAAGTTTTAGCTTAATTAGAATTCGTAAGAGTAAGGTTGACGAAGGGATGAAGAGATAAAAGCTACGAAGATTTTTTCTTGAAATCAACTGCTAAATTCCAATTATTTCGTGGATGTTAGGATAAGTTTTTAAGAGTCCAGACACATGTGTGTGTGTGCGTAAGAATGACAATGTACGACTGAAAAGACTCAATAAATCGGAGTATAAATAATGTGTACGCTTTTCCTTTAACCAAATGGTAACTCTAATTGTAAGAGACGCCATTAAAAATTGCTGTACATCATTCAAACTATTGTTTACGTTATTAAATATGTCGGTGTCTAATCAATTGCTAAATATTTAGGTATTGTACGAGCTATTATACCAATTTCATATCCATAAAATTTTAAAAAAAATCATAGGGAATGGAAATATTCTAGCGGAAGAAATGTTTAATTTTCGAGTTAAACTAGCTCCGAGTGCAAAGGATTAAATATCTCGAAACAAGAAATATATGAACTTAGACCACTTTCATAATTATGGGCAGATATGCGGTGAATATATGTATTTTTTCGCACAGTAATTAGTTGAAATGTAATGTGTATCGCAATGATAAGAAGTTTCAGAAGATGTGTTTCGGCGAAGATCTCCCATAATTCTTTCTATCACGTGCCCCGGATCGAACGAGAGCAGACGGGAGAGACAGTTTAAAACAAATGCCCTGACATTTCGAAAACGTGCTCCGCCGCCCAGAGATCGGCGGCGCCGTGTTTCGGCCCGCGTGTCGATTTGACTTCCAAATGCAGGCCGACGCTGCCGGATCACGTTCAGGACACCGGTTTTTCGAGGTAGTCAGTCGTCTGCTAGCAGCCACCGGCAGTGAATCGATGCGACGAGAATTTTAACGCGTCCCATCCACCCTATTCTTTTCGGCAACAACTTTTCACTCTGCCTTGCACACATCCATGCTCTCTCCTCGCGCAACTTCCTAATAACGCCAGATAACGTTCGATATATTCTGTTTTCCCAACCACCTCCCCTCATCGCACATTGTCGCTCTATCGAGACGTTGACAAACCATTCGACTGTCTGGCAAGAATCGAGGAATAATGCTCGCGATGCCGTGAACGGGATGTTAAACGGAAAAGAGACGAGTCGAACGAAAGACAATTCTTGACGTTCTTCTTCCCAATACTCCAAGAAAAGTCGGCGAGACAACGACCAAACAATGGAGGACAATTTCGCACGCGACGCGAAAGAGCTGTGGGCTGTTTACGCCTGGTGGTCGTGCGTACTTGTTTTGAAGATGAACGCTTTGTCGTGGTTCACCGGTAGGATTCGAGTTAGCAGACAGGTAAATCTTCGTTGTTTCTTCATTGTTTACTGTCCCTGAGAAACTGTACCGGGTAAGTTAAACATTTTCGATACAGAAAAAGGAGAAATGGCTTTGTACATCGCTGCAATTAATTTTAGAGCGTAATTCAATTTTCATACGACATAGCAAAAGAACTCTGAACCCAAGCGGACAGGTAAATCTACCTTCTTTGTTTTTACATTGTTCGCTGACCCTGAGAACCTTGTATGGTGGAAACTGTACCGGGTTAGCTAAAAATTTTCGATAGAAAAAAGGAGAAATGGCTCTGTACATCGCTGCAATTAATTTCAGAGCGTACAACGATGAGCCCTCCAACTTTCTTCTAGCATCGAGACTACTTCGACGAAATTCCTTTTTCATACGACACAGCAAAAGAACTCTGAACCTCATCAACGCGACGAAACAATGTTAAGCCTCATCCCGGGCGCAGCGTCTATTTTTCAGAAGAGATGAATCGGAGGCTGGGAGGTTCCCGAACGATTAATTGGATCGCTTCATTCCGATCGATTTTCCAGGTAATTCACAGCGAGGAGGATAGGATGTGGATGAAAGGTCCCAATATAATTTTATGTCTGTCCGGAGGCGGCCATGCAGACGTGGATCGCATCCGAAGCGCGCATCAACACGATCTTGGAACTGTGCTCCCTTATCTGCTAATTACACCGATATGGTTGTACACGTCACCGTCGTTTCCTGTAGCCAGAACGATTCTTCCTTGCTTCGCGATAGTTAGCATACTGTACACCATGGTGCACATGGAGATCGGGAATCCGCACCGTTATTGCAAAACAATACTCTCCGCTGCTGAACTTTGCATCTTGATCTGCATGTTCGCCATGTCTGCGCTCCACTACATGGATGCACTCTGAATGTCGCGATAATTTCGAGCATGTGTATTTCTTATGCACCGCTCTCGTTACGTAATCGTGGCCGTTCGATATGATAAGCGAGGTCAACGTAACACGTACCGCACTTGGAATTACAATGAATGGGAGTTAAATGCTGCACCGTGAGAGCATATCTGCTTTGAATATTTGTGGACCGTTCGAATAAGTTAATTATTGAGCTGTACAGAATTAGATAAAGAATGTATTATCTGAATTATAGAAGAACCCAGCGAAATAAAGTGTTAACATATCGCTGTCCACGAATTCGATTTTTGTCGATAACTTTTTCCAGCGATTGTCAGCAATGTCAATATTTTTGTATTTTTTAAGCGTCATGTATGTATGTCATGAATAGTTAACGTTAGATTTACCGAACACTGCGTGTGGCCACTTTATACTATTTTGTCAAAATAACAAGAATGTATTGAGATTTTTTTTAACAATTTTTGAAATAAATTTTTTAAACACTTTCCCGTAAATGCATTTTTTATATTAAAATCCAATACGTTTTTCCAGTAAATATTTATAACTCTACAAAATAATGTTGTTTATTACAAAATATTTTTCACTTAATTTTAAATCAGAACTTTAAATCGTCGAGCGTAGAAAGACAACGTTACGATCACGATGCGCAGGGCGGCGTCGAAAATATGAAATTGTAGAGCGAAGTTGAAGAATGTTATCGCATCATGTAACGTGCCAGCAGCGAGCACAATCAGCATACTTACTGTCATACTAATACTACATAGCTATATCAAACTGTGATTTATTGATCGAGGTATCTGTTGTGGTCATAACGTGTAGAAGATTTTTCAAAGTAAAATTGAATATCCTAAATATTTTGGTCCATTAAATTCGAAATTGATTTGTTGAACAAGTTGCTATCACGATAAGAATGCCATAAGATAACAATGTTCGTTCAAGAACTACCGCTTCACTTATTTCAATGGTTATATGTATACAAGTGCACCTTACATCCCGTTACAACTATCAATTTCATGTACTTGACTGATTGCAACCTTGTACATATTTTGCTTCTCGATTGGTCCGTAAACAAATGATAAAACGTTGTCAGTTTGAAGTTTAAACAGTCGAAGTTTTCATAATTCTGCTATACCAGAAGGAAACTTAAAAGTAACTTCTGCATTATAATCCCAAACGAAATTATTAGGTTACTGTACCGGAGGTGACTTGTACGTTTAGGATTAAAATAATTAGAAAGACCTATTAAAAAATCTTCTACCATGGACTTCAAAAAATGATTAACTAATCGCCGGTAGATAACGCATTAAGAAAGAGTCGGAGTGCGTGCGATTCATTTTGTTGACACACCGTGTATATGCATGCCCTCATGGTTCCCAATTCATAATTAGACATGAAAGAAACCGCAAAAGAAATTAATTGTACTCGTTCTTTCGCAGACTGCATGTGCATACGCATTACTCCGCGTAGTAGCGTCGCCGATTCTGCTTACTCGAGTGACGGACACACGCGAGTGATTCGACATACGTAAAAATCGCTCTTGCTCGAATCTTCACCATCATTGTATTTAATCGATAAGTATACAGTGTCTATAGATTACAGTGTGTCCAGCGAGTTACGTGTTTAAGGCCAATAAATAATGCGTCGTTATTAAGTTTCACCGTTCCTTGAGGCACACTGCCAGGATAAACGGCCTCAGTTGGTAACCAACTGGCGCGAAGGAAACTGATCTTTCTGTAAATCTCTTTCTCAGGAATCTTTGGTGAGTGATCATTACTAATTTTCGAAGACACATTGTATAGACGATTTACTATCGCCTTGATAGCATTACCGCAGTGATAAAACACATTTCGATAGCGTTAAGATAATATTGGAGCCGGAGGAACGTGGTGGCCATTTTGGACGCTCTTAAAAGAATATTTTGAATTTATTCCAACAAATAAATTAAGGGTTCTTGTACTCTTTTCTCGATATTCTTAATTTATTTTTCGTCTTCAAATGAACGAAGTTATTTCATTAATTTTTATAATTTCTTTGAGAAACTCTGTGACATTCAAGAAACGTACAACATTAGAATATTGCATGTGCAAGAACATTGCTTACGATGCATGTCTTTCCGTCGATGTATTTTTCCTCATGATAATGATTAAGATGATAATTCATTCGGAGTGTCTCGTGAGTCAATGTTCACCACTTAAAATAAGGCTCGAGTATAAAAACATGTTCGCCTTCCAGTGTAATTTGAAAACCTTGACATTCATTCGCTTCGGCGCGGCGGTGCTGGTCGGAAAGGTGCAAACGTAAGGAACGGAGCTCTGATAAAATCGGTAAAAGATTGTTTCTTTAAAAATATCAGAAGTTTCGTTGAGAGCGCTCCGTCGCGTCGGGTTCGACGGTTGTTTTAATAATAGTGTGTACTGTGTAGGTTAGTAGGCGCGCAGACCGCGGAATGCATGTGCATATACAGGGTGATCTATTGATCAAAGGCAGCGCCGCCGCCAAAACATCACAGCGGGAAAAGCGTTTTTTGGCTACACCCAAGTGTTGGTGAAGTTATAGTGAATTCATTGAGTGATTAAAATTAAAATTCTGAAAAAATGTGACATATTTTGGATCCCAAGACGCATTTCAGAGAATTTTTTCAGATTTTTTTGTTGCAAACTGTGCTCGCAAACAATGAAAAACCTCAGCAAGTGTAACTTTCCACCTCACAGCAAAAACGTCGAAAAAATTCGGTTTTTATTGTTTTTCACAATGACTTCTCGCCACAAAAAATCTGAAAAAAATTGACGACACTGCCTATTATAGGTTATCAGGGAACTAAACAGTAGAATACATAGCATGTTTTCGTATTTTCGAGAAATCTGCATTTTTCGGATTTTTTGGGGCAACAAAAACATTTTTTTAAATTCTCTAAAATGCGCTTTAGGATCTAAATATTAATACATAGTAATAGAAAAATAATAGAAAATGTATGGGGAAAAGCGCAAAATCTAATTTACCCTGTAACTACCCTCGCGGGAAAGCTAGACGGCTGAAATTTTACTCAGGGGGGTTTTCTTGGTCAGATATCGAATGGTTCGATAGTCATTGAAAAACCTCTAGCCTCTAAGGACAGTTTTGACCATCTTAATCGGCTAGGCCTCAGAGAAAATTATTTTTACATATTGTAATCTCATTGGGAAAAATACTAAATATAAATACATAGGTACTTACAAAAAATGCATTTCCCGCTGCGATATTTGGTGGCGGCACTGCGTTTCACTACTCCATCTTTTAGTGTGACCAAGTGTGACGCACCATCTGATGCATTCGAGCGAGCGATAAGTGAAGCATCGAAATGGAAAGTGACAATCGCGTATTCGTCGAACTGAAACTTTGCAAGAGCTCTGTAAACCGGTTCGCTCAAATCGCGGTCATCTTCGACGATATGTTCGTCTTCGCTATTCTTTATCTATTCGTCTATCTAATCGGCCGTCAGATTTAGAGGTTAAGCGTGACCCTTGTCCTTCCTCCGCTCCGTCGCGAAGCACAGTAACCAAGACCGAGAAACTGACAACACAAGCTGAATGACGCTCGTGGTGAAGGTACGCGTCGTTCATTTACAGTCCGAACGATTCGTGGATGAAATGAAAAACATGAAACGCAGAAGTACCACGGTAGTGTGATTCAGTTTCAGTGTTTACATCATGGAAATTGACGAGAGGGTCGTTCGCAGACGGAGCTTTCGAAGTTACCTGCAACGTATACCCCAACGAATTTCGGAATCAGTGGAACATCTTTTTTACGGGTAAGTTTTAAGTTATAATGTTGAGTCAAAGTTCCCGCGTTTTTGAACCGTTCATTTCGAAAACGTTCCATTCACGTCGAACATTTTTGTTTAAAGTAAATTCGATACGCTTTTGTCAACATCGAAGGTCTCCCATTAAAAACTGAATTCAGAGGAAAATGTCCAATTTCATTGGAAAGAGTTAGGTTTTCTTCATTTAGAAAATATTTTTATACTTACCAGCTAGTTTAGGATAAACAGACCTGAAATATCTTTAAATTTAAGAAAGTTTAACTAAGTTGTTTCTCTTTTTGCCTAGACTGGGGCTAAAAATAGCACGCCGTCCACTAAAATGGCTCATCTGTAGTATTGTGATAGTCTTAATTTCTCTTTCTGGTTTACATTGCTTCCACCAAGAGAAAAACCCCATGAAACTATGGATTCCACAAGATTCTGATTTCGTTCGAGACACAGACTGGATGATCGATCAGTTTGGGCAAGGGTTGAGGGTGGAAAGCATGATATTAACAGCTGACAATGTGTTAGAGCCAAGGATTCTTGTAACAGTATTTATCTTTTCTTCTTAGACATTAGTATACAGGGTGTTTCTATGGTTGGAAATAAGACGAAACTCAAGTATAACGCATTTGCATGGGAGGCTTCGGTATATAAATATCAGTCTAACTCAATGAAAAATACATTGATTGTTTTATTACCCTGCATTTAATGTATTCTTCAATCGTATTCAAAAACTAAGGACAACTAATTTACTAAGGACACGTGTACTAGACTGATATTTACATTGAACTAATTTGTACCATAAATTATGAAACACCCTGTATGTAACACTAGCCATATTTGTTTAGTCGTATGATGATAAGCAAGGAGATAATTTAACTAATTTCAGCTGAACGAAATAGTAAAGCAAGTTGTCGCTCTCCAAACAGCTGACCATGTTGCATGGACAGATGTGTGCTTCAAGTAAGAATATTTGTATACATAATATAGCTGATTGAAATGGAAATTAATTTTTTTCTTGTTCAACGCATAGGGTACCTGTTATATCAGGTATTACAAGGAGAACGAAGCGTAGCGAGGAATACGATGATTTTTTTGACATGGAACCCGAGTCGCAAATCAATAGTACTACATTTGAGCCTGCTGTTCACGCTGATCCTAAATTATATTGTGATATAGTCGATAATTTGCCAAAGGCTTGCCTTTTGAATAGTCTAGTGGATATCTGGGACTATGACAGTAATGTTATTCTACAAAAATCAAATAAAGAGATTATCAGAGATGTAAATAGAGCAAAAATTAGCCCTACCCTAGGGCATCCTATGAACTTCACGAGTTTATTGGGTGGGATATCAAGAGATGAACAGGGTAAAATCATATCGGCAAGAGCTGTAAGAACACAGTGGGCAGTACACATAAATTTTTCAAAAGTGGACATGGATAACTTTGGCAACGATGTCGGAACAGCTGATTGGGTAAGGTAAGTTCATTAAAAGGCCTGAATCATGATATCTATATAGGAACTGATAAATTTAACCATGTGTTACACTGTCATTTATTAACTTGCAGTGTATTCTGAGTGTTCCATGTAAATATTACAAAGCAAAATCCTGAATTTTGTAGCAGTGCTTGCATGAAGCAACTTGTATAATTTAAAGAATTTGCTTTTTAAGTTTCATTTGATTTGGGCCTTGTTTAGTATTTCAGATGATTTTGTCAAGATCAGTTCTTTTCAGCTAAAATATTGATCAAATTATTTATAGAGTATGTGCCTGTGTTATACAAAACTGATCAGAATATATTATATTTTCGATCTTAGACAGAATCAGTTCTTGTAGTTTAAGTTGTTGTTATTACTGTTTATTTTTTTTATATATGTTGAACCTTATACGGACAATAATAAACAATTTAATAAACCAAATCAGGGTGGCTTATTCGTAACAAAATTCATGTCTAATGTGTAGGCTACAGATGAAGTTTTCAAATGGGAATATTCTTACTTGAATCTATTACATAAAAATGCGAAACTGTTAAGCAATAAAAAAGATGCGAACCATACCGCAGCCATATGGTATGAAGCTGGCAGAAGTTTTGGGGATGTGACATACGTGACAATGTTTGGTCATATGGATATATTGTCTATAGGATTCATTTTGATGTTCTTCTACGTTCTAGTCATATTTTCCGATTACAATTGGGTAGGATGGCGAGTAAGTATCCCAGTAAATTAATTATGGTAATTATGTGAACTATTCTGAAAGTCAAAGTTGGTGCAAAACTAATCCTATTGAAATTATATGATCAATTTTTTTAAAAACTTCATGGTATTTCACTGTACATATTATTAAGGATAAAAGTTTTCTATAGTAGAAAGCGTATATTGTATAAATAAAGTAAATGCTTTCACGATAGATTGGTGTTGAAATTATTTGCTGATGTACTATGTAGATTTGTTTGTGTTACGATGTAACGAGGAATAAGAATAAGACCTAATAAAATCTTTGGTTCGAAATTGTTCACAGTTCGGAAACTAATTCATGACATTCAGGATATTGCGTATACAGGGTGTGGCCGGACGATTGGTACAACCGAGCAGGGGGTGATACTACATGTAAAAATAAGTCGAAAAAAAGGAATAACATTCGTTTGTTTGACGCTTTGTTTTCGAGAAAATCAAGTTTGAAAATGCAGCGAATACACGTGCTATTGCACAGGAATCGTCTGACCATGATCAACCAATTCTACTTTGTGCATATACTAAAGCACGCGAACCTGGCGGAACTTTAAATTCGATTTTCTCGAAAACGAAGCGTTAAGCGAAAAAATGATATTCCTTTTTTTCGATCTATTTTTACATGTAGTATCACCCTCTGCTCGGTTGTACCACCCGTCCGGCCACACCCTGTATACAGGGAGATCGGTCACTGTTTACGATGTATAATTATCTGTAGATTTACCTCACATGCGTTGGTCTTCTGTGCGTGGGTGGCGCATTCATAACTTCAATCAGTGTATGCTCGGTGCTTGGTATACCTTACGGACCAGTGCATACTTCATTACCATTTCTTTTATTGGCTCTCGGAGTAGACGATAACTTTCTGATAATGGCGTCTTGGAAGGAAGTACACGCACACGAGTCGAACAGAAAGAAGCCATTGGAAGAAAGAATAGCTTTAATGTTAGGACACGCAGGGTCAGCTATTAGTATTACTTCTCTTACGGACGTTGTTGCATTTGTTATTGGCGCATCAACGGTAAGCTAGTACGATCTTACAGATTAGAAGGTGACTGTGCGCATTGAATTTAATCATTATACATGCATCTCCAGATATTACCATCGCTCCAGTCATTTTGTATATATGCAGCAGTTGGGGTGCTACTGACATTTTTATTGCAAATCACATTTTACGTTGCCTTCTTCACTCTGGACGCTAAACGTATCGAGAGCAAAAGGAACTCAATATTCCCGTGGATCATACACGAAAACTTTACTCAGAAGTTCGTTAGTTCGCAAGAGGAACCGGCTTCCAAGTTCATCACGAAATTATATACAAACGTGGTTTTAACAACACCTGGGAAAATACTGATAGTATTAGTAACCATTGTCACTGCATCAGCAGGCATTATGGGTATATTACGGTTGCAACAGTGGTTCGACCCGGCCTGGTTCATACCGAATAGTTCATATCTAAGCAAGTATTACAGCGTACACCATCGTGAATATCCGAATCGTGGCTACGAGGCGATCATTCTCATGGGAGAATTCAATTACACTGCCGAGTTTCCGAAATTACTAAATCTAACCGAGACGTTCACTAATTTATCAACGGTGCAGAGCATGAATCCATGGCCGAACGACTTTGCAAAATTTGTTTCGAACTATTATGCAAAAGGTTGGCAATATTCATTATCATTAGACAGCGGATCTTTATGCAAAATAAAAATGTTTGTATTCTTTCTTGATATGTTTATTAGGTTGCAAATAATGTTACAGTATTTTTAAATTCTTCTAATGTTTTTACTGTTTTAAATTACACCTACTCATTTTTGCCGAAAATGCATCAAATCCGCTGTATAATTATCATGAGAATCATGATGATGTATTATCAAAGAGACTTTAATTTCTAGATTTGAGAACCACAACGCTCAACGATACCCAATTCAACGATTACCTATCGAAGTTTTTATTTAGTCAGAACGGTGGCAAGTACCAGAGGAACATCCGCTTTAAAAAGGAGCTAAAATGTGGGGAAAAAGCACCGGTGATCAAAGCGAGCACAATAGATTTCGTGTTCAAACGATTCTTCACTCCTCACCAGTGGATACCAGCAATGGATCAAAGCGTACAGACGACTCGCGAAGCTGGAATCGATGGGTTCGTGACGGTTTGGAGCGAAGTGTTCAGCCTCTGGACCACCGACAAATTGATCTCTCAAGAAGTTCAACGCAACGTTTTGTTAGCGTTGGTCTGTGTTATGGGAATGACAGGGTTATTGATCGCAGAGTTACAGACGTGTTTCTGGATCTTCTTGTGCGTTCTTCTCACGCTGTTGAACGTCTGTGGGTTCATGTACTTTTGGGGATTGACGATAGACATTGCATCTTGCATCGGTGAGGAATATTTTCTTTCAGATTCACCGTAAAAGATTTTTACCGTGCTTAGCAGGTGATTTGTTTGTCCAGGTCTCGAGTTGGGTATCGGATTGTGCGTTGATTACGCGGCTCACGTCGCGCATGCATTTGTGCATGCTGCAACGGAGACCGGTGGCGAGGATCGCACAAAGAGAGCGCATATTGCAGTGAGATACATAGGTGCGGCGGTTGCGTATGGTGCTGGATCCACGTTGCTGGCTCTCTCGATGATGGCGTTCTCGGAGAGCTACGTGTTCCACGCGTTTCTAAGGATCTTCGTCCTGGTGATACTATTCGGTATATGGCACGGACTATTCTTGCTGCCAGTGATACTGAGCACAATTGGTCCACGGAGTCTACGTTCTTATAAATCGACTCCCTCGTCAGAAAAACATGAAGAGGCGATGGAAGTAACCAGTCCGTTGAAGAAAGAAACCGAGAGTTGAAAGAACACACAACGGCGGACAGTCGATTCTTTATCAATAATATTTATTTTTGGTTCAATAAACATACAAAATTATTACACTATCCGTACTATTAATCACACATTTATACAAAAATAATAATAATAATAAAGATCGGATAACTTAAAAACGGCATTATTTATATATATATATATATTTATATTTATCTAATATATTAAGATTAAAAAAAAAACAAGTACAAAATAATGTAGCAAGGTTGATATAGATTTTTTATTAATAATAATTATTGATCGGAAAGGAACATGACTATTATTAAACGTAACGTAAAATCGTGTTTGCTGGATGCGTTTATCTTTTTTTTTGTTTCTTCTTTATGTATAATCATAATTAATGTTTATGACGTAAAAACGAGCGGCGAGGGAGCGACCCCGGATTGATTGGCAAGCTCCCTCCGCTGCCTCTCTCAGTCTTGCACAGTCCACAGACACTCATTCTCGGGTCTTCTTCGTTTGTCGGCCCCCTTTTTTTCTTCGAACCCTTGTTGTGTCTGTTTTCGTTCTTCCCGTCGTCGGAACGGTCAGGACGCGACACGATGCGACACGACGCGACGGGACGGGCGAGAATCAAAGTGTAATTATCCGAGCGGATACAAAGCGGGACAAACGAGAAGACGCTAAGTATTCTCATGCGTACACGGTCACCCATCGACAGAGGCATCCGACAGAGGCGCACGTTCTCCGGAAACACGATCTCAGCACACACGGTAGAGTAGACTGCCGGGGGGCAGCAAGCCACGCACGAACGATACGGCGATACACATCTCCTTACTTAGTTGAATTTTACAAATTGGGATCGTACATTCCATAATTAATGAGGAACCATCGATACAATAATAATATTTACTTAGCAAAACGTGCCGATCGGTAGTGTGGCGAAGGACGCGTGATGTGTGAGCACAGTTAAACGCGTTACGAAGAAGGGGGAGGGGGCAGTGGTTTTTTTTTGTTCCGATGACGATGATGATAATAATGATGATATTCTGTGGTGGAAGGGGTGATAAGTTGGCGCAAGGAGGACGTTGGTAGAAGGGAGAGGAGCGTTCTCCTATTTTCTTTTCGTTTCGTGGTTTCGTTCAAGAGGGTAGATTCTCGTTTTCAGGATTGCAAGGGTGCGGGATGCGACGTCTCATTTCTCGATAATGCAAAGATGGGGCTTTTCAGTATAGTCAAAAGCACTAGATAAAAGATCAATCTAGGCCGCAATCGCCCTCAAAAGTCCTATTTTTACGTTTACATTATTCGGCAGTGTAATCAGTGGCGGCTCAAGTCAAGTGGAGGTCCCAAGCGGTAAAAATTTTGGATGAAGGTAGTTTAGTCTTTAACATAGTAGCCTGTAACGTTCGTGGTATTAAAATTAAGCATAATTCACAATTGAAAATTGAAAAAGTTGCTTGAATGTTTTGTAAATAAATTGAATTTAAAAAAAAATGAATGCTGCGAATTTCTGGGCACTATAAGGGGTCGCTTGGTCCGCTTACCGCTAAACCCGCCACTGAGCGTGATTTGCATTATTCGGAATCATACAGTTGCGCCTGTAGCTAATTGCATAAAGCTGCGACAGTTAAATGCTATCGAATAATGCAAATAATGTCTCGTAAACGTAAAAATTGGACTTTTGAGGGCGATCGCGGCCTAGATTGATCTTTTATATAGCGCTGTTGACTACTGACAAATTCAATCTTTGCATTGTCAAGAAATGAGTCTATCCCCTTAAGGGAGGGATGACGAGTCGACTGTTTAGGCGAGGATACAAGGGGTGGTTGAACGATACGGGAACACCGGGAACGGGGAGGGAAATGCACGTCCGCTTGCCAGGAGTTCAAGGTACACGCACTTTATAGGGATACACCATGGGAAAGACACTCAGGGCAGACACTGACATAGAGACTAGGCTACCGACTATATGTATACCTATCTAAATGTGTAATTAGCGTACGCACCGCGTACACCCGGGTACGCCCGCACTTCGCCCGGCTCTCGGGTTTTGCTTTTTTCACATTATTTTCTTGTGTTTTTTTTTAATCATATCAATCGAAGAAACGAGTGCGCGCACACGGTTCGCACACGCACTCCCATCCCCTCACTTTCCATACGTCTTTCACTATTTGTTTTCTTTTCCACTCTCTTGCCTTCCCACTGGTTCTTTTTTTTTGTCCTACCGTTACCATTTTCCTTCCCTCTTTCACATTTGTTTCCTCCCCTTTTCTTTCCTTTTCACTTTTTTTTTAAATTATTATTATCATCGTTTTATTACAATCAGCGATCGCGTCGTAGTCGTGCTTTTATAGTAAACGCTATGTAGTCTTTATTACTCAAGCTTATGCCCAAAAATCTACCAGAGGCACTTTGGGTTTATTAGTACCATTTTGAAGTCGGCGTGCGCGGGGGAGGGTGCTGCGAGTCCTTTGCTCCTTTCTTATACGTTTTCATTTCTCTCTTTCTTTTTTTTTTATTCGTTTATTATATATACTTTTTTTCTCCCGGGTAGTGATATAACGGTCGAACGATGTGAAATTCTGTCTAGTGTTTCTTTTTTTTTGTTCTGCTTTTAATCTCGTGACATGACGGAGTACCCTGTCTGCGATCCATTGTTCTTTTTTCGCCCGCACGCTCGTTCGCCGCCACGTTTACGCGTCCGTTTAAACCGTTTTTCATGTTTGTCCCCTCCCCCGTTCCTTTCCCGTAGCCTACCAACTCCGTATCTTTCCCTGCTGCCTTACCTTTCCACACACGGTCTTCCGATGTTTTTTGAGCAATAAATACTTTCTCCACTGACAACTGCACATTGAATTGACGCACGGGACACACTCACGCGTATACACAAACGGTTCTCTCGCATTCGCTACCAGGCCGTTCGCGTCGACAGCACCCTCGAAGGTAGCTCGTCAGGCGACGAGCTCCCTCGGCGATATGAATTCTTGTCACGGTCAGTGAATGATCCGTTGAAACTAACCTACGCGGTTCTAAATATAGTGGCAGTCAATGCGGCGAGAACTCTTTCCGCGAGAGTTCTGCTTCGGTGTGCGTTTACAAAGATGGTTTAGTTAGTTTAACGTAGAATGAGCTTGGCAAAGATATACCACAGGTTCCCGAAAAATTCTTGGTGTATCAATTTATTTTTTTTCTGTTTCCTTATCTTCTTCTTCTTCTTCTTCTTTTTTTTCTCTCGTTGATCCCCTTTTTGTTATAGATACAATGAATACACGAGGGTGGTTAAACATTTGCGCGCAGGTAAAACGTTTCTAAGGAGAAACAGGGTTTTGTGTTTTTTTTCGGGTACTGTCAACTCGCGAACGGCTCCCGCATCCACTCTCATCTGCATCAGCGCTTTCTGAACGTTCTCCCACCCACACCAATTATGGCTACATCCACAGAGTTTAAATGTTACGCTTTTTTTCATTTTAATTAATGATTATCAATTCATATCAATTCAATATCAATGTATTACAATCAGACAATACTCAACAGTGATCGTTATTCATTATATATTACAATAATTAAGAGTGACAACAACATGACGACGGAGGCGTTGAAGCATTACAAGGGGGTAGTGTAGAAATAGAGAGAGAGAGAGGAATAGACAGAGGAAGAAAGAGAGAAAAGTGGCACAGTGTGTGTGTGTGTGTGTGTGTGTGTTTTTCTAGGATGATCAGATAGAGTTTAGAAGGAGGCGCCGATAGTGGACATATCTTTAACTACATTGAATACGATGAGAGGATGAATGACACAAGGATAATGGGACGGGGATAAGGAGTATTCGGATGATTATGAAACAGCGACAATGATAGGGCGAAGAATTATGTTGACATGATGGTGATAATGATGCACGACAATGAGAATGAACGTTTAATAATAAAATGGAACAATGAGCTGGAGACCAAGGAGGGGAAGCACGCACACTCAACACAACCGTCACATCGAGCTGGCCTCGCGCACGGCCATAGTCTATAGATTAATACCTATCAACTAATACACAGTCTGTCTCCGATTCGCGGATGACTCCTTCCATTTTTATCCGTTTTGAATGCATGTAAGTATAAATAATACGCGTTATGCAATGCGTACGTACAGTACGGCGATACGTGCGCGATCGATTCGAGGAAAGAAGCTGACGATAGCGCGCGCGTTATGCGAATGGACTCGTTTAGGGTTTCTTCTCGTTTACACGACATCGTGGTAGGACCCTTTTGACAAATGATTTTTGTTCGTGTCCGCGCCGATACTGTACGCGCGCTCGTTTCCCGGATACTGCATATACATACACACATACTTTTGCGCCGGTATAAAGTGTATATATGTACACATATACAATACGACATACCATCCATGTATATATAATATACCCATAATGTTTAATTAATCATCGTTAATCGTTAATTATCTTATTTATTAAAATTCGTCAGTTCGTAATTCAAAAAATTTCAGCTAGTAGCGGTGGATGGAAATGTTTCTTCGTTAAAAATCGCCGATCCCCCGACGATGGCGCGCGGCATTTATCGATCGCTTCTTTTAAACACATTTACAAACAATCGGGATCGACCGGCCGATTCGTTCACTCTTCACTTATATCACTAATGTCTATTTTTTACTTTTTTTTTGCCGTTTGAAATGTTCTTGTTTCGTTTTTTTTAAAACCCTATATGTCCACCGACCAATTCGCGGCGTTGATCGCGGCCGCGAAACATTGGCGATAATATCCCTGTTCGTTTCTTTGTTTTTCTTTCTTTCTTTTCCGGTTGTATATGGTTTGTTTGCTTGTTTGTTTGTTTGTAGCGTGTCTTGGCCGCCGGTCGGTGTGGCCGCCGCACATCGAATAATTCTATTACAATTAATCGTGATTTTGGTATCTTATGTACAGGTATGCGTGGTGTGCGCACTGATTATCGTCGCACACACCCCCGCCTGCCAGCGACCATTCAGAAGACTTTTTCTTCTTCGAATTCTCACACGTATTTCCAAACAACACTTAGTCTTTCCGTTGAACTTCCTCCGTGAAGCTTCTGGCTTAGCAGTCCGTTGTGCAGTTTCTTCTTTTGTATCTGTATATATGTACGTGTCTGTATGTGCATGTACGTGTGTGTGTGAAGTATGTATGTGTATTATGAGCACGTGTCTCTGTAATTGTGTATTCGATTCGCGTACTAAGCTGAGACAACTGGCTTGCACGGAAAACCTGAGACGATCGATTATAAGATAGGCCAGTCCTCTTGGTGCTTCCTCGAGAATACCTAACTGCGGTCAAAGTATTCAGCAGGGTAACTCTTGGCGGGCAGGCTTTGACATGTGCTTCATAGAGTTCATGGTACATCAGGGATTGTCCGCTGCCATTATATTATGCACCTGCTCGAGCTTGTATGCCAATCTTTGCTTCTGGGAGAATTCGTCCTCCTCCAGTGTCACTATCAGTTGTTCGTTGTATTTACCCGCGTACGTGTACAGCTCGTAGAGAGCACAATTCGTGTTGAACTCTGTTGTGTGCAACTGTGGAAACAGAAACACATTTACTATAGAAACAAATTTCGTGTACGTCATGACTACAACTGCGGATTTTATGCATTTATAACAAAAATGAGTAGGTGGCATTTAAAACAGTGAAAAAGTTACAATGATCTAATAATGCCAATTTAGTGTTCTCAGCTTGATAAAATTATTAATGTAATTAAACGTCTATCTGGCTCCAGTCTCTTGCAAATGATGCAGACATTTTTATTTTGCATAAAAATCCGCAGTCGAGTCATGAATAAAGATAGGATTTTCATGAAATATAATATGGTTCGATAGAAATGGGACACTTACCCTAGACTCTTCGGCAAGCATGGCGTTCATGTCTTGATCGGATATGGCTGGCATGACTTTGATATCTGAATAGTAACGTTCTACCCATTCTTTGTACACTGGAATGTCCTTTGCGTATAGTAGTTTAGAACTCGGCGAGTCCTTACCTGTAATACCGAAGGGGATGAGATTAGCAATACCAGAGTAGCAAAAAGAAATACCATATAATATAACGTAATATGCAGTGTAGCATCTGAAATGCTATCAGCTAATTGCAGATCAGCAATACCAAGATTGAAACACTAAGTACTCACCTAATCTATGATCCGAAGTGGAACAGCTGTCCATGAACGTCTGCGCCACGACCGACAGACACGAGTCAACGATGTTCGACTTGTGTATGTCGAAAATGAAGTTCGGATTCTTAATGAGGTTAACCCAAAACCTAAGCGGAAGGGAGTTGCTCTTCCATGTGTGGACCACTTCAGGGTCGGATATGCCGTGGTGCAGAGCTTGGTCGTCCATGAAATCGAACATGTACTTGATAGCGAGGGGAAGAGCCGAGCCCCGATGTGCGGTGCTGAAGATCGTTTCGAACAGGTCGTCCACGAATTTCTGGAGCGTACCCTTCGTTGCGAGTAACCTCGTCAAATAGATCTCCGAGACCATTTTGTTGCCACGATCGCCTTCTTTTCGCGCGTCGGAGTCGTGATGTTTGACGAGATGCCAGCATTTCAGTCCTCCGTCGTGGTTCTGATTCAACGGCGACGTGGCGCGTGAAAGAGGAGGACTTGCCGAGCTGAATTTGCTCAGGTTCAGGGTCTCGTATTTGTGCGACTTGTCTGTCTTCTCCGAAAGAATCGACAAGTTGTAGATCGACGATTGCTTGGAAACTAAGTTCAACGATGCTCCGTCGGGTACCCTGTAGTGGTTCAAAGTGTTTCGTTTCTTCCATTCACCTTCTGTCTTCGTTGTCGAGTCCTCGTCGTATAGGATCAATCTTCCGGACGCTCCGGTTCGCCATTCTGCCATGAACGGAGACACTTGTTAGTTTGAATTCCCTTTATTGTACTGCAATTCCTCTAAGAGGACCTAGGTTTGGGAATTGAGTATCTTACCAAGATCAAGGTCGTCCTTCCTAGGCCTTTGGCTGTAGGGCGTGGCTCTGTAGATGGTATCCAATGCCTTCTCCTTCACTTGAGATATCGTGTCGCAGTCCAGGACCTTCACCGGAACGTTCTCCGTGTTTGGATCCATGCCGCCGACAAAGACCGTTTGTTGAGATATGGATACGTAGACCGTCTAGAAAAGATAGATGAAGGATTAGTATGTCTAAGGGGACAAAGGAATGTAACTATTATATTTGTGCTACGGCGAAGACCTTACCATTGGTTTAAAGTCGATGGATTGTCTGATCAATTTCTCTTCCGATAAGGAGTATCTGGCTTCAGACGTGATGGCATCCACGGGACCCTTATCGACCTGTTGTTTCACCGCGCGAAACAGCACGTATAATGGTTCTCCGGCGCATTCTCGCATGAATTTGTACAACAGAAAAGTGAACCAAGCTGACAACATCTTTTCAGCGACGCTTTCCGTTCTGAAAAGTCATAGAAATATTATCGGACTTAATATCAGTGAAAAAGTAGACTCGTACACGATCTGAAAATTCTAATTTGTGTAAAGATAAAACATACCGTCTAAGGAACAACTTAGGATGACTCTTGCCCTCGGTGCATTTTTCAATCAGCTCCGCGAGAAGAGTCTTCAGAATATCTGTGCAGTATTCCATCTTGCTCTGGAGCGTGACCATGATGAGGCTGGCCACGTTCACCCTATCTCTCATGGAGAAGTATCGATTGCTCTCGAGGGTCCGTACGAACAAAAGCAGAAAAGTTTTGTTCAGTATTAGTTGGCCGAACAGGCGCAGGCCTTTCTCCTTGCGCGCCAGTTCCGGTCGATCCCATTGTAATACGGGGCTATTGTCGTCGCTCGGGAACAGTATCATCATGGCGTAAGTGCGATAATCGAGGAACGGTATGCCGCCGCTGGTCAAATCGCCCGTGAGATCGGTCATTTCGGTTTGTAATTCAGCGAATGCTTCCTTGCACTCAGCAGCGACACGCAGCTCTAGAATATCCATTTGCTCCTGCATGTTCTTCAGCACCCTGTTGCTCTCGGTCGATTTCCTTCGGTAAGCGATCAGGAAGACGATAAACACGAATACCAGAATAACAATAGCGGCGATCACGCCAATAAGAGCCGGCTTCGATAGAGGTCCGTTAAGGCTGGTTGGCAGTGCGTAGCTCAGTTTCCCAATGTGATAGCGAAGCGTGCCTCCGACGGTTACTATTACTTCAGGTAGTTCTTGTTTATTCGGCAGACCCTCGAAGTCCACAGCGGATGGCTGAGTCAAAGGTGGTCGGCAGGTGACCTGTTGCCTCGAGAGAGAAGTGACGTTGCAGAACCCGTTGCCAATCTGCACGGTCACGTCAGAGTCCTGGCAGGCTCGATCAAGATATAGCCCGTTGATGGTCAAGTAGTCGCTCTTATAGTACTTGATTTCCTCGTCGAACTCCTTGTAGATCGGATTTGGATACAGAAGGAAGTCGCTGAATCCACGTTGAGTCAGATTCTGCACACCCGTCACGTTGTCCATGCGGAAACCGTAAACCAGCGGCGTAGGATTCTCCGCGTCCAGCACGGTGTCTTCGGACAGCTCGATGGTCGGCGACTTACAAATCATACTCTCGTGACTGTGGACTTCGCATTGTGAAACAAACATCTTCTCGTCGTAGTACACGTACATCTGGGGGCTCTGTATGTATCCAAGATTTTTCCCAGTCACCGACATCTTGATGCCACCGGCCGGAATCCCTTTAGGAATTTTCACCTGACTAGCAACCCCGCTCTCCACGCTCTCGATCGTTGGATCGTCTACGTATTCGAACATCATGCCATCAAAGATCCTAATAGCGCCATCGAATTTCATCTGTACCACGCCGCTTCTCTTCTTGTCGCTCGCGCTGGTCATACACAGAGCCTCGCCCGGCTCCGTGCTGATTATAGAGCATGATAGATTGCCGATGAACGCCTCGATCGTGCTGCCAGCGTTCATGTATCTTCCGGTGATCCTGACCGTGGTACCACCGCTGACTGGCCCGTACTTCGGGGATATGGAGTCGATCTGCGGGTTCACGAATTCGAAGTTGTTCTTCGACTCGCCGCGGAAATCCTCGATCTCGACGATCACTGGCCCGCTCCTGGTCTCCTCTGTGCCCGGCCCGTCTACGCGGCAGACGATCTGTTCTGTGCGCAAGTATAGCTCTTCGTACGGCTCGCAACTCATTCCGCCAACCACGACTCCGCGAAAGATGTCCTGGAATGAAAAAGTAGAAATTAGGTTTCTTTTTCATATTGCAGTGGTGCACAATTGACGTGGGACACATTTGACCCCCTTCAGAAGGTAGATTCGTTTCTAGGGTTTCAAGGGTGTGGGATGCGGAATCTCATTTCTCGATAATGAAGAGATGGGGGTTTTCTAGGTAAAAGATTAATCTAGGCTGCAATCGTCCTCAAAAGTCCTATTTTAACAAAAAGCTACTGCGACAGCTACATGCTGCCGAATAATGCAAATTACTTCAAATCACTTCTGAGGGCGATTGCGGCCTAGATTGATCTTTTATCGAGCGCTTTCCCGCACCCTTGCAATCCTGGAAACGAGTCTACCTCATAACACGAGATCCTCTTACATTGAACGTTTTGCCGAGGTTGATGCCGCGTATCGTGACGTTCGTGTTGCCTTCCCAGGGTCCCATGACCGGCTCAAACGAGTGGATGACGGGATTCGGACAGGTCTGGTTTCTGTGCAGCCAGACGCGGGTACCCCAGTCGCATTGGCTCTTCACTTCGCACTTGTCCGAGCTCTGGCACCAGCCGCACTCGTACTTCGGTGCGAGGGCCAGACACATGCCGCAATTGTTGGCCATGTCGCGGCAACGGTAGATCACCAGGTGGATGTTGTGCGGGTTGTCCAAGGGTTTCGAGCCGCCCCAGATCACCGCGAAAGGCACGGTGATGTTCGGTGCTCGGGACGTGTACGAAAAGTCAGTCTCCTCGCAGTAGATCGTGTCTCCTAACAGGCGAGCGTTCACGCTCGTTACTCGGCCCTCTATGTTGAACTGACAGACGAACCGGGTCTGCACGATGAATTGCTGGAAAAAGATGCGAGTTCCGCCTAGGTTAGCGTCAATCATCCTACAAGACTTCTACCCGCGACAATGATTCCCGTGAAAGGACCGCTAACGATATTACAGAGATGCCGGGAATTAATGTGACGGCATTAACCCTTGGACAACGGATTTTTATAGCTATATAACTGGCAATGCTTAGGACCGTTCACAGCTCTAATTAATAATTTTTTAAAATTTACTTTTGATATCTCATATAGACATATTAGTCTTTCCGATATCCTCAATGAAACAGTTATTCAGTTAGCTTAATTGCCACGAATTGAGTACTTAAATGACAATTTCGATGTTTTCAGTCAAAATAGTTAAGGTGGAATCTCCTAACCGCGTCTGGAGGCAGCGTTTTGAGATCCATGTGCCTCTTATACTCCATTCGATGCTCTTTCGTTTTTCTTTTCAAGTGAGAAACAAGGAAAGACATTCCAAGTCGCATCATAGGAACGCAAACTTGTACGTCCAGAGGCACAGCAGGGAGTTACGACGAATGGAGTATGGATAACAAAACGCTGCGTCCAGACGCGCTTA
The DNA here is from genome assembly GCF_051020765.1 of Lasioglossum baleicum. Lineage (NCBI taxonomy): Eukaryota > Metazoa > Arthropoda > Insecta > Hymenoptera > Halictidae > Lasioglossum > Lasioglossum baleicum. The sequence continues at coordinate 12,549,555 of NC_134933.1, read as the reverse complement.
GGAGATCCGACTTTTAAACGGTATTCAAGAAACGTTCAGAGATTGATGCCGCATGCATTCTTACCCCGATGATGTGCACTTTGACGCGGATCGCTTGCTTCACGCCGGACGACACCAGAATCTCTTGGGTATCGGTCGCGTTCATCGTCGGACAGAAGGCTGGACCGCTTCTGTAGCTTGGACCCATTCTCTGAAAAGCGAACATCTGTGTTATTACATTCTGTATGATCGTTTCCTAAACGCGAAGAACTCGATAGAGAGAAGATAGAGAACACAGTAATTGCTCACGTTCACTCCGGTGACCAATATATCGTTCCGACAGTTCTCAGCCGTGTCGTGGGTGCATCTGTGCGCGTCCACGCACCAGTCGCAGGGGAAATTTGAGGAGACACATTGTGTGCAGGAGCTGTAGGTGTTGCAGTCGAAGAAGGTAAAATTTGTGGCGACGAGGTCGGGTCCGTTGGTCATCCTCACGGATAATTTCGCGGTGAAGTGATGTTGACCTTGCGGTATAGGGGGTAGAAGGTCGGTCCTTGGCGTGGTGCAGTTTACGCCGAAGGATTTCCTCGACGCGTTTGTGATCAGAGTCTTGTCCAAGGTCGAGAACGCGCAGAGGAATTGTCCAGGAAGCGTCGGCAGGTTCTCGATCACCAGCTCCAGGGTTCGTGCAGTTGTTCGTTGCAGCTGATCCGGGCCGACGGATGTGATAGCCGTGCATCTACCACTTTTGTACGAGATCCAGTAAAGGGGATCCTTCGCCGCGTCCTGGCAGTCTCTTCGCAGGTTGCATTTGTTCTCCAACGAACACCAACCGCAATATGGATCCTTCGCGCCCAAACACTCCAGGCAGGTCTTGTACACCGAGCATTCCTGCACTTTCACCTTGAACACCGTTTTATTCGTCATGACGTACAGATGCATAAGCTGCGAATCGAAGAGCAGATCGGCGTTCACCGGGGACCCTGGATCGATCTCCAGGTCGCCGTACTCCAACCCCATGGTCGAGCTCTCCACCACCACCTGCAACAAAATATGACGCGCTGTTAAGTGTCTTTTCGCCGATTGCGTAACGCTGAAAAATAGCCGAACGTCAAAGAATTCTTGGAACGCCGAGGAGTGGCCTGGCTGGTTTTTGTTCAATCATCGAGGATGACAGTGAGTTCTCGTCACTCGGACCCTTCGCCAACCACTTCTTGCATTTTCCATCATTGTAACCGCAAAGTGGTCGTAAAGTATCAAGCAACTTCAAGTTTCAATTTGCACGAACGAAATTAAATACTTTAGACTGTTCCCCTACGGTATGAACAGCTTTACTAAATGTAATAGAATGAAACGAATTTGGAATCATCTGCTTTTTAAGATTCGCGCGATCTCGCTCTAACAAACCCCGTTAATAATGATTTTCAACTGCAATTTTGCTGCTCACTGTACAGGGTGTTACAAAATTATACGTCGCGGACACCATACCGCGATTCTACACCCCTGATTTAGTCGACAATGACATAGGGAATACATTTTTTTTGGAGATTAAAAATCTTTAATCTTAGAAAGAAAATTTTTGTTTTCTTTACCTTGTTTTTCACATTCAAGGTGAATTTTGCAGGGGTTCCTTATGTCATTCTCGACTAAATCAGGGGTGTAGAATCGCGCTATGGCGTCCGCGACATACAATTTTCTGACACCTTGTACAATCTAGCGTTATTCTTGGCCAGCCTCCGGCTGTCCCCTAAACAAATCCCAGCAGTCTCGATTGAATGATCGCGCAAACCGCAAGATCGTTGGCATGAATCGTCGCTAACGAGGAACTGGACACACATCAGTTTCTTCGGCGTGGGGTAGCGTATGGTTTATTCATCAAAACGGTGTCGCGAAATATTGCGCGCTGTATGAGAAATTAAATATTCACGTCAGGTTCATAACCGAGTGGTGCGACGCGGTTCCCTCCGCGGTGGAAGGACAAACACGCCCCCGTTCATTTCACTGTTTATTACTTATTAACCGATAATCACCGTTCGTTAACGGAATCCCCGGACTTTTTCCCTTGGTTCTTTTCGTTCGCGACGAAGCCAGGCCCGACGAGCATTGGAATTTGGCGGCAACGATTAATTCCAACATGCGGACAGATGGTAGCCGAGGTTGAAACGCGTTGCAAAGTAAAATTTACGGCCGTCATTCCGCGGCGTCCGCGACGCCGTTTTCGCCGGCCAGCTGCGTTCGTTCAGTGCATTCATTTCCTCGGACTTCACCGCGAACGAGGCTCGTTCGCGGTCCGCGGTTAAAGCCTCGCAAATTAAATCTCAGCCCGACGGGAGCCTTCACTCGCAACCGGCGCGCCGAGCACCATGGCCAGCGATGACGGAAGGTCGCCCGCCCTTCGTAACTGGAATTACGTTCGCTTGTCTAATAAAAAGGCCGCGGTCCTTTCCGTGGGATTCGCGCGGCGAATAACAGTAATCAACCGCGAGGATGATAAACTGGCCTCTTCTAAGAGGTTTTCGGTGGATGCTCCTCGCCCCCAGCTTGAAAAAGCGCCAGGTGTCTCGCTTATCGTCGCCGTTTTAACTGGATAATGAAACGAAGACACGATGCGACACTGCGTCATTCGAACCGTCTTTACCCTTTGCACTCGGAGCTATTTTAACTCGAAAATTAAACATTTTTTCCGACCTAGAATAATTGTGTTCTATATAATCTTTTTTTCACTTTGTGGATATGAAAATAATTTTACACCTCATACAATACCTAAATGTTTAGTAATTGATTAGATACTAACATATTTAATAATACTTTTTATTTCTGTATGAAGGGGAAACATCAATGTTATTTTTAAAAGTAAAGCAATATGTACTAGGTTCTTCATGCTATTTTTATTAATTTCTAGAAAGTTTGTACCTTTACCCTATTTATTATTTAAATTTTTCTACGAAACGTAACTTCTGTCTCGACCGTAGTTTTGGAACGCATCCCTAAGGGCATGCACTTCGATACATGCCAGAACAAGCAAATGTTTCGGAGAACAATATTCCAGAATTAATTATATTTGTATTACCATACTAATATTAATATTTCCCAAAATCGCTAAAATCGATAATCTCTACTGTTGCGGGCGAGCATTACATGTAAATTCCGATTTATTATCGTAATTGCAGCTCGGGATAACATTCAGATTACATTACATCGTTGTAACAATTTTGCCGATAAGAATATTAATGGACTTACTAAAAGTCAATGTTCTTCTGGATGATACGATAAAAAGAGATGTTCAAAGGTTAAATGAGCCGAGGTTAAATAACCGAGAGAGTCAAACTTGGCGAAGTTCCGTTCTTTCTGTTGGCAACTCGTTTTTCTTTTTTTTTTTTCATTCTTTTCCGATTCTTTTAACCGCACGATGGAAACTGACACGAAACTTGAATATTAGCTTCGAGGCGAAGCTAATAAACGCTCCTCAACGTTTATCGCTTAATCAGGCTTTTTTCCGGGCGCGAGAGATTCTGCGGAACTCGGAGCTTTTGAAGTAATATTAGCCCGTTGCGTTTAAAATAGAACGAGGCACCGGACGGGGAAGGTAAAAAGAAAGCACGCGTATAGAAAATCGAGCGGACACTCGAGGCAGAAGCGTGTACAAAGAGTAAGGACGTAACGAGTGGGAGATAACATATTTCAAACCCCTGACGTGATACAGGAAAAGCTTGGAAGCGGTTATTTTCTACGCGTGAAAAAAGAAAAAGCGATATACGAGCACAAGCGTATCTTCATCTGCTGGCAAATCATCATACAATAAAATTGAGAGAATGATCACAGCGAAATACTAAAAGTGTTACGTTTTATTTCAATAATTAAGAAGTTTATTCGAACATGCTACTCAAGTCTAATGAAAATTTGGGAAACTCGCTGTATCTATTCTCGAAGCTGTTCCGAAGATACTCTTTATAATTCATGCTAATTTGTAATTCATTATTTTAAATGATGTACAGCGAACGGTGTATTTCTGGCGTTGTGAAAATTTAACACGTTCAGCGCCGCGGTGAAATTAAGTTATGTCACTTACGGAGCGGCCCTGCGTTTTTAATGAGACATGAAGTATGTTCTGGAAGCTTTTAGCGATTTTTACAAAGAATAGGTACTGTACGTACATGCAGATTCAGATTACAAAGATTTTACGCAATGAACATTTCTGCACCTTTGTAATCTTAGAAACGAGTCTAGTTTCTTACGATCTAACAAGGATCGATACTCTTTCCTTCCGCGAGTAATCTCCCGTATACGTGTGGATCGTTCGTAAGGTTGGTGCATCATGGATAGGATGGCTGTAGGGTTGGTCGGCCGCGGGGGTATAAAAATCACGTGTCTCGCGTTTTTGCTGGTCGAACCGGGGCAGCTGTACAATTAACATCACTACCACCAGTCCGACCGCGGTAGCTCGATAATTATTGTTATTATTTCTGCACGCCGGACATCGAGAGGCAGGGGAGGGGAGGAAGGGCTAGAATATATATATACGGTGCAACATAGTCGCGGCCATGATCGCTTGTCCCAGGCCAAGTCGATTCGTTATTCGGGCCAGAGGTCACGTGCCGGCCGTTCCCTGAGGACGTCGGGCAACTTCCTTCTACGAAACTGGCTCCTACTCTCCACGGTCTTGAACTTCGTCTCGTTTCTATCGCCGCGGTTCATCGCGGACGATGCATGTGTGCCGTGCAATTAAACGGTTGGAAAATAAAGGGTTAAGGCTACCCGTTAGGCTTCTATGCGCGTCAAGATAATCACCGCAGCCGTCCTCTATGGATCGTGGGTGGGATGAGACGTCGCACCCGATCGACGGATATCAAGAGTGTAATGCACCCGACGCATCTAGATGAAATTCAAGATTTTACTTACGATTTCTCATCTATTAAAATTACCCTTTGCACTCCTTTGTCGAGTGTGACTCGACATCAGAGAAAGAAAAATGTAAATACAACGGGTTTATATGCACTTACGGTGCGTGTACGAAGTGTATTCGTACACCTTTAAAAAACTAATAACTTTTTTATAATTGTACCAAATTACCTGATTTTTTATAATCAATTAGAAGCATTGGTTTACGAAATGATATGCAAAAAATATTTTCCAAATAATTATAATTTACAAGGTTACATGCAAAAATAAAAAAGGCATTTTTTAAAACTTTTTTATTTGGGCTCTCTCAAAGAAAATTTAAAATATATATTTTGTAGATCTATATTATTTATAAGATTATTAAAGATGTACGATTCTGTGAATTTTAAGCAGAAACTGATCAAAACTCGTGTAAAACTACGATTTTCACAATTTTTAACCGCTTGTAGCTCGTGTGTGTGTTAATTGGTTCCAATGAAATTTTCAACATTTGTATAACTAACATAGATCTACAAAACATATAGTTTAAATTTTCATTAAGGACCCAAATAAAAAAGTTTTAAAAAATGACTTTTTTATTTTTGCATGTAACCTGGTAAATTATAATTTTTGGAAAATCTTTTTTGCATATCATTTCGTAAACCAATGCTTCTAATTGATTATAAAAAACCAGGTAATTTGGTACAATTATAAAAAAATTATTCTATTTTGAAACGAATACTTTGTACACCGTATTTATTTGGTTCTTCTTTATTCATTTAATTGCCTTATTGTTTAGTTAAAAACAAATAGAAGTTCCACAAATATAAATCACAGCAAAGTTTGAGAGCTATATTTAAGGAACTGTCCTTTGAAGTAAATTTCAAATAAAACACTTAAAATAGTAGGGAGTTATTGGCTAGATAATTGAAAAATAATTCAGAGTGCAAAGAGCTAACCCCTTAGCACCTGAGGGGTGCCTCAGAATCGCCAGTTAAAAATGCTATACCATTCACAATATTTTTCTTTTTTTTTTGTATGAGCTATTATATCAATTTCTCATATCCATAGAATGAACAAAATCATGTGTACAATAGAATTATCCTAGGTCGGAAGAAAAGCTTAATTTTCGAGGTAAAATAGCTTCGACTGCAAAGGGTCGTGAAGTGTAGCGAAGAGTGTTCACGATAAAGTAACACGAGCTGGGTACGTCAGCCTAAATTATTATTACGTTGCAGAATTAAAGATTCGTGAAAAATATCTGTCAGTTTACGTACCGAGGACGTAACGAATTAATGATACCAGTATGCAAATAATTGAACTGCTACTGATAATGTAATGCAATTATGTATGCATGCGAAAGGAGAATACACTACACACGTACATGTATACGTAGAGTAAAGGGCGCTTCACAAAATGCGGGCAGAGGTTTAGTGGCGAAAACGATATGCAAATATTTCATAACAAACATTTGTGTTGCTTTATCGTGGCTTCGGCAATTAGGGACTGTATAGTCCCCGCCAAATTTGTTCTTTACGCTTTGGCCACGTTTTATTAAACTCACTGCACATACCGGTTCAACAATTGATATTCGTTGTTCTCTAAACTTGCTTCTCGATTCAACAAATATTTAGATGGACACGTATGTATTTAGATATTGCTTGTGATTGAAAAAAATGCACGGGTTTAATCAAGTTATAACGAACGTTGATCTACGCGACGGATCTACAAATTCTTATTTAAGTTCATGCTTCCTTAGATTGGTCTATAAAGAAATTGATTGCGGAAAGTTTTTGCAGATTGTTGCGCATTGTCGAGGAAAATTAAGAGTTAAATGATTGACCGTTATATCTTCGTTTCCTCGATCCCCTACTCCTAGATTAGGCACTCGGGAAATAATTTATAATCGGCTGGAAACAGTTTCCCACGTTTGCGAAAGCAATCTTATTTAATGTGCTATCATTAGAATATACTACCCGATTTATTCCACTTTACTTCCCGATGTATATACCCGTAAAATATTTTACCTTAATCGTGATAAAAATTGCGGTGAAAACCGCCGCGGTCATTTCATCGCGACTCGCTCGAGATAAAAGATACACTGGTGTAATTGAGGTCTACCGATCTCCGGGATCCCGCGGAGCTCGTGTCGACGATAATTATATTATTACGTTTAACAAGCGGCGCAGATTAATCTTTCATTCACGACGCATCGGCTTAATTGTGGGAAAGTGGGATAACGAATGGACGCGACCGGCTTTTCCGACGACTTGACGTTCCGCTGTGGCCATCTTTGTTGCCGGTCTTCTCGGGTCGTCAAGCCGGAAGAAAACCGCGAGCCAAGTCGATCCAACGAATAATTAAGATGTCCGCCCACTTCTCGGTAGCCTGCTAATTATAACAATTTTCTCTGCGCGTCTATCAATCATCCCCGAACCTCGTAAACTTCGCGGATTACTCGTCTTCGTCCGATTCCCAGCTACCTCGTGGTCCATCCGATCCCCCTTCCGCCCCCGCGAAAAATATACAATATGTATTTTACTTTAACCTCAATTTTGGTATACTGCACACGGTACTTACATTGGTGTGCTTCCTGAATGAGTACAATATCTTGCATGACATAGTGCAACAACGATTGTACTATTCCTCACTAGTAGACTGCGGAAAAATGTTTGCATTAATTGCAAAACACAGGAGCCAAATAGAAATTCCTTTCTTCTTTTAACACTAAACCTACCACCGGTCAAATGATCGGTTGTAGATTTTTTATTTTACAATTATTGAAATTATAATTGATTGAATACATAGTTTTATATTCCAGTATATTTATTTATGGCTTATGAACATTTTCAAAAAATGCTAGGATATAAAATTCGATAGAATTTACTAAGATTTCGATTTGTTTTGGATCTACAAAGGCTGTTCCCATTAAAAGTAAGATTTCATTTCATGCCACTTTCTTAAAATTTGTCTCTAGAATAAATTTGATCTTGTTATTTCTCTAATACAATATACATATACATATACGATACACATCAGTTACTTTTGATGGTCGGTAGGTTTAGTGTCAATTGTGAAATCTTTTTAATTCGTCCACTCTTTAAATTGTACGCGCCCATTTCTGTCATAAACGCATAAAACCCGCAGTCTGCTGCTGGTAAGATGAAAGCCGTTGCTTCCGAGTTGAAAAATGGGATTCCCCGTTGATGATCGCGCGCGCGCAGCGTCGAAAGAACTAGTCCGCGGAATCAATAAAAGGCGAGGCGAACGTAAAGAGAAATAAAACGATCCGTCTTTTTAGTCTCGCGATTCGGCTGCCGCTGATCGCCAGACACAAAAAAAAAAGGAAGAGAACTAATAACGTCCGACACAAAGCTACCAAGAAGTTAGCGGACGTCTTAATTACTTGCCGGGTCCGGTCCTCGTTCCCCGGTTTTACCCGCTCGGCGTGCTAGCCACGCGAGCGTCCGCCCGCTCGCTCGTGTGCGCGTACCTACGTGTTGTACGCGAAAACGTGGGCAACGCCGATATCGGTGTTCGACAGCACGCCACGAGAAGAACAGAAGAGAGAGAGAGAAAAAGAGAGGTAGGGAGAGAGAGAGAAAGAGAGAAAAAAGGCGAATCGAGCGTCGACATTCCTGAATCGATTCCGAGCCGGAGCGTGTTCGTGCGTCCCACGTAACGTGCTCGCACGTTCGCGAGCATTAATGGCCGCTCGAAATCCGGCTTAAGCGCGTTGTACGCTCGGTGTTCCGGCAATTAGCTCGCCCTCGCCTCGACGCTCGCGGCAGAAACCGAGAAAGTCCAGCAATGATTTCTCAAAGTTTTACAGGGCCGTCTAGGTTCGATATTTTTCGCTCCTCGACGCGAGGAATTAGCTCGATTAGCTCCCTCGAGTCGCATAGTCACTAGAGAAGTTTCTGATCTTGTGCTCTTCGGGATCAGAACTAATATCGAAATAATTTTCCTTCTTTACACTCTCATATTGGGTTGGAACGAAAGTTCGTAGCGTTTGTAAATTAAAATTGAAAGCTAAACTTCAAATATATATTCGTAGATTTATTCAATAACATATTTTTCATTCTGTTCTATTACTTTTTGCCATTTTCGAGGTAACTGTATAAACATATGGATAAATACCTCAATTTTATCTTCGAGTCTTTATTTGGAAACGCTACGAACTTTCTTACCAACCCATGCATACAGGGTGGCCTGGAAATCGTAGTACAGTCGGCAGAGGGTAAATTCTACATAGAAGAGTAAGATAAAATTTTGGTATTACATTTTTTTATCCGAAGCTTCATTTTCGAGGAAATCGAGTTTGGAAATGCAGCGAATACGCGTGCTATTGCATAGGAATCGTCTGACGCGTCTAACCATGATCAACCAATTCTACTTCGTGCATATATTAACTAAACTAAAGCACGCGAACCTGGCGGAACTTCAAACTCAATTCTCTCGAAAACGAGCAGTCAAACGAAGAAATGTTCTTTTTTTCGATTTACTTTTTACATATAGAATCATCCTCCGTCCAGTTGTACTACGATTTCCGGCCCACCCTGTATATACTCCCGTCCATAAATCATCGGGCACTTGCTTATCTTCAAGAAAATGGTAATTAAAGAATACAAGCTTCCAGCTTGACTCTATCGTTTTATTTTGATTAGATGTACTATTTGAATAAATGTTGGAAAAAAGAGATCAAAAAATTGTGGAATGATTATATACAGCTCTAGAAGCCAACTTGGAGAAGAGTTACCCCATTTAATTAAAAAAATTAGAAAATATAAGAATAATATTTAAAAAGAAAATGTACGATATTTTGGTCAGTTTTGATTTACATGTTCTCTACATTAGGAAAAATTGGTAAGTACCATTTTTATTTCATAATATAGCTCCTTTAATAAACAAAAATCGTCTGCATCGAAATTGGGATAAGTGTCCGGTGACTTATGGACGGGAGTGTATAATAATCGCAGTTACTAGATTGGTAGGAAAGCAAGACAAGTTTCCAACTGTGCGAAAATAAATGTCTCCAATGATTCACACATCCGTCTACAAAAAATCGCCTAAGAAGCTTACAAATCGACCGACACACATTAAAACAAAAACACTACAGCACTCGATTTATAGTAGGATTTCACTTATACGATTCTACTGGAGGGCTGATTCTCTGAATCTTGTACATATGTATATTGTTGCAAATCTTCATGCAGCAAGATCGTAAAATCGGGTCTTGATAGTAATAGATCAACAATATATTCGGTGTAATCCTGTCCGCCTCGTGACAAAATTAATTCAGATAAACGCAGTTCTACTATATTTGTGTTGGATCTACAAAACGAGAATTACTTTTCCACCAATCCAATACAGTAAAATTCCGATAATCCGGCATCCAATGATTCGGTACAACCGATAATCCGACACACGCTGCCCCGCCCACGCTCCGCCATACGCATGCCGATTTAAAATGCAGTACACAAGTAATTTAATTACCTGCCTGTAATTACCGGGGATCCAGTGTAACAGAAGATAATTTCAGTGTTATGTATGTATATAATGTATTATTTGTTTTAATTATATTAATACAATGTATTATTTTTACAACCAGTTACAATACTGCGTCGGAATGACCAGAGAGAGAGAGCAATTTTTTAATTTATTTTCCTCGTTTTCATAGCATTACAAACGTAGTCCAATAATCCGGTACGCGTCGGAGGTTTCGATATTACAGAACTCTCAAGCACGTGGGATTATTGGAATTCTACCATAGTCCTCGCGCATTTATAGAGGTCTGAATAAAAATTATATTTATTTTACTATATGTTCACTAAAAATGATCTCATACTTCTTTCTGGAATTTCTATATTTTTAAAAGGATTTTTTTCTTGTTGTACATATGTAGTACATAGTATAAATACACGTATATGTATATGTATACATGCTATGTGTGTTATACAGTTTTGTATGAAAATCTCACAAAAAATATCTTCACTGTTTTATTTAGTAATTACGTTTTTTTAACGTTTCCATCTTTTACACCGCCTTCCTTCATAAAACACGAAAGAAAAGTAGACGCTAAGCCCGGTTCGCAACTGTCCCGCAACGATCTATGTAAATTAACTCGCGAATACAGTGGCTTGAATTAATATTCAGACACTCTAAAAATGACGATAATTTTTTAAATATTGTAGTATACGATTTGAACTTTTTGGGGAGCTAGAACAATTAGTTTACTACAGGATGTGAAAAGAAATTTTTTCAATGCATTTTACAACTCTTTTATGTAGGTCTATATTGAAAATGTTTAAAAATGCGTTTTGTAGATCTGTGTGAATTATACGCATTGTGAAAAAACGACAGGCATTGAAAAATGTAAGAATCCTTACATTTATTGCAGTTGGAGGCTGAAAATCCTGAAAATCTACAATTTTTACCATCTGTAAACGTTAGTAGCTCATTGCAACGTTGACCGATTTTTACGAAATTTTCAGAATTTGTTTAATTCACACAGATCTACAATACGTATTTTTAAATTTTCGATATAAGTCCACATAAAAAAGTTGCAACATGCAACTTTTAGTATATTTTCTACAATTCCGATCAATTGCAATTTCCGAAAAAATTTCTTTTCGCATGCTGTAGTAAACTAATTGCTCTAACTTCCCAAAAATGTTCAAATCGTATAGTATTTACAATAGTAAAAGATTTATCGTCTTTTTTAGAGTCACTGTACTTTAATGTGACTAATCAAAATTAGCGCGCGGCTTGAAAGCTTTTCCGGTTCAGACAAGATTCAATTATCGTTGGCAATGCGGGAAGTTCGGCGCGGTGTATGTATTCCTGGGTCTGCGAGCTGATTGCGCGGTTCCATATCAAATTCTCAGGAGCATACAATATTAATGTTCTTTTCTCCGGGGGAGGAGTGAATTTTTCGATTTTCCCTTGGTCGCATTCGAGAGGAAAAATCACGAGGAGATGGAATTCCATGCGGACCGTGTCCGAGAACGCGCTCGAAAATTCCAAAGGAATTCCGCGCCGTTGTATCTCGCGGACGTGTGCGGCCGGGATTCATTCGTATGCAAGCGTAATGCGAGTGTCGTGTTTAGATAAAAGAAGGGCGAAGAAGCGAGCGCAATTAATTCCTGATCGCTCTATTTCCCCGTGCAGCATTATTCACCCGCGTATCTTCGACTCAATTTATTCGTGACGTTATAATTTATCGTTCGGGGCGCGCGCGCACTCGCGATCGCGCTTTCTAGAATTTATAATCATCAGGAAATTCAATGAACAACTTCTCCGCTGCGATATTTGTCACTTTCCAGGTAATTATGTTCGTGTTATGTACCGTCGTGCCAATACCAATCCCCATTGACGACTAATAAATAAATTACTGTTTCAGAATGCAACGCGACAGATATTTGTTTGTTTTTCCCCCCGGAATATAAAGCAATCGAGGGCGAATATTATAGTATAAAATGACCGGATATGACTGCAGTTTCCTTGATAAATCCACGCCGTAATTTTCTGTCTTGAATGGAAAATTTAATTTACCGTTCCAACGTTGTCAAATTCGCATCTGATTAATACGGGATCTGCGAATGCACGATTATAATGAAATAAATGTATATTGCGCCGTTCGAAATTGACGCGAACCTTTCCACGAGATATAAAACGATTCGTAGCTTCCTCTAATTATCAAATATTCGGGAAGGAATACATTTTTAACAGTTAATAACTGAAAGGCAACATGAAAGGGAATTGGAACGCACAATAATATCACTACAATTTTTAAATCACCCACGTAAAGCATATCGTTTCGCGAACAAACAATTCTGAAAATAACATTTAATCCTTTACATTATAATCTCTTTCGTATCTGCGCTCGTCGAAGCGAAATCCATGAATTGATTTTTATATTCATTAGAGTTTGAAATGTTCACCAGGATGATGCAAACATTTGTAGACTTGTATTTGTTGAACTTCGCCCGAGGAAACCAAAAATGTTAACCTTTTAAAAATCTAATCCCGTAGATTTTGACGAGAAAATGCCAAAAGTCTTTATTTTTGGTATTAATAAAGTATTAATGTTAGGAACTCACTGGTTCAAAAGTTATGCGTGTTTAAGGTTCAGCGATTTAACTGCGATGTCGATAACGTAGATTTCTAGCTTTCACTGGTTGTAAAATGAATAATCGAATTCGCGTCACGGCTTTCGTAGAAGTATCGGACAAGAGTTGGCAGGAAGGCACGGTGGCAAAAAGTCAATGAAAAATAGATTTGAAGAGTTGAATTGTCGAACCTATCGGATAGATCGACGCGTCGTTCTCACGACACCCATTCAGAGAAAACAAAGGCCTAAGAATATCGAAGAAATTTCCTCGCGCGTCCCTTCCTGGTCCGTGTGCGCGCATATTGATACGGCCGGGCCCGAGGTGAGCCAGCGCAGCGCAGCGTAGCGCCAACAACACCGCGGATCCACGGTTTTAATCTAGTGCTCCTCTCGCATCGGTTCCGTCAGGACGTCCGAGACGTCTTGACAGGATGCAAGAAGCTGCCACGAGCCTGGACGAAGGAGCGCAGCTCGAACATTAAGCCCCTTTCACACATGCCCTGCGACATCCGCTTACGAGCCTCCACATGAACACCAACGTGTTGAACATAGTCGCCAGTATATTAATTAGTACGGCAACACAAAAATTCTCGTCCCTCTCATTATATTTCCTCGAAACTTTTAACAATGGGGTGGACCTCGTAATGAACATAATTTTCACTAGACTGGGACTGGTAAAAAGATGAACCCACGTGCCATTAGAAATTTATTTCAGTAATTAAAATGTACTCGCGACTATAATTTGTCACAGTAGTTTAAAATGCACGTTTTGTAAACTCGTTTGATCCGTCCATTTTCCAGAGTGGATTTTAAAAGCAGATATTTTTAGTTTTTATTCGTCGATATTATTATTATTATTGTCGTTCCGCGGCGGAGGAAATAGTTTCCTCCGGAATTCGTTGCACGATCTGTCGAACGGAAAGGAAATTTCCTTCCCGTTTCCAAAATTTGATTTCCCTCCGAACACGTTCCCGCATCGATCGACACTCGGTTTCAATTCATTTTGCGCGAGCGTTGCATTTCAGCGCGCGTCAACGAGCGCGGCGAATAATTCTTGTATGAAAATTGACGCGCGGCCGCGTCACAAGATTGAAGAGACCGCTCCCCGTTGATATTCCGCGAAACACGAGCTTAAAAATGTATACGCGATTCCATGGAATTTCAAATTACATTACAATTCGTATTCTCGTGCTACTCCCCGCGAATATTTGGCGAAATGAACCAACCACGATACAGTGTCTCGAGTAATGTCAATCAGAAGTGAAAAGAATGAAATGATACTTTTCTACTTCATTCTTTAAACATGCATGTTTTGATCAAATGCCGTTAATAAAGCATGATAATAAAATATGAGTCAAACATCACATTACGGGGCCACAACTTTTGGACTTCTTTTTATGCAATCCTGTAGATTTCGACGAGAAAATGCCAGAAATCCAAGTTTTAATCTTAGGAATACACTGGTTCAAAAGTGATCCGTGTTATAAACGTGTGATAAACGCAAGTACATCAAATAAATGAATAATATCGGGCGTAGATTACCTAGAAGCGAGCGCAAACTTTAAAAATCCTTTCTGCGTAGCTCGGTCATGGTGAACAGTCCTGACAGACGGGAAAGTACCTGCACTCTACCGAAGGGAAAAAAGCCAAAGGAAATCATCGGGAGCAAACTTTAAAAGAGCTCCACGTTTTCTTCTTTACGAATTTCCTCTCGCTACTTTTCTTCACCTCCCCGACCGGCCGGTGCGGTGGAAAGAAAATAGACTTCCAAACGTAAGCGATATTCCTCCCGCCGCGCCGCCATACCATCACCTCCGTCGACTTTTCCGAACTTTTAAAAATCGAACTCCCTCCCGCCGATCGGCATTATTAAGGCGGGGAAAAAAGACGGCCGATAATACTTTTTTGCTTTTCTTGCGCAGTTTCGCGAGAGCTCTCTCGCCGGAAGCGAGATAACGCCCGCGGATTCCACGGCACCGAGGTCCCGTCGCGTCCGATGAAACTTCCCGGGCTGTTTGCTCCCGTGTGTTTCTTTATCGGCCGCGTCCAATCAAGATTAATTGCCGTCCAATGAACGGGGCCGAGTCTCTATTGAAACGCGACAGAAGAGAATGCCGACGGATAGAAAAACCGAGGAAGATGTCCCCGGCGAGATACAATTAGAGCCTTTGAGGATTTCACCGGGGAAAGAAGCTGATGCGCGCGCGCTTCGGGCTCACTTTGTCAAGCCCGAGTGATGGATTACGCCGGCAGAAGTGCAATCATTTTCGAAATGGAGTTCGCTACTCGGTCGAATCTTCAGAAACTTCACACTGTGCGCGTACTGTTGCTTGATTCTTACCACGAGAGTTTTACAGGACCGAACTTGAACCTCGTTTTTATTCCATAAAACAGTGACGAAAAATCGTACATCAATTTTTGAGATGTCATTGTAAAGAAGAGGCTTCAATCTTCAAATCTGTGGAAGATTCATTGACGGGATAAAGTTTTTAACATTTTTACAGAAGTTTCAATTTATATGATTTTTTAGGAAACATGGTTCTCAGTTTCTCATCTGCTACATCATGTAAAAATATCTTAAAGGAAAATGAACAACGCTGTGCGAAAGTAGAATATTCAAGCTTTAAAATGAGTCCAAGTTTGTTGCTATACCATTGTTTTTAACGAAATTACAGCAGGATAAATGTCGGCGATTTCTCGAGAATTTCATGTTCGAATTTGTCGAGTACTGGAGAGGCTGACTCGGATTCAAATGATTTTCAAAGGGATCAGATTAATGTAACCAACATATTTCCGTCAGAAATCGATCGGACCTTAAGAAAAGAATTATAGTGAGCCCGGTCGAGTGAAGGGACTCGAAGGTCGGTGGGGTTAATCGGATTTTTCCCATAAAATCGTAGCTTCTGACGGGGCTCGCCTCGCTTCCTTCGATTTTCTCCGATTCTAACGACCTTACAATAGCTTCTGGAAAAGCCGTGGCTCTGCAGCTCGAATATGTTGCCACCGGACCGGACGAACTACCGCCGGTAAATCCGATAGAAGCAAAACTTTCCCGAAGATAACGATTTTTCCCGATCCCTTAACTGCACGGAACGAGCTATCTCGTCGTTTATAATAAACACTGCCGGCGGAAAAGTTTCTCACTTCTGCGCAATAACGTTCCCTCCTCCGTCCACGGGGGTTCATTAACGACTTTTCCATCAGGTTTCTTCGTTTTTGAGTTCCGCTGTCTTGCGTGCTCGCGAACGCTCAATTCGATAATATTTAACTGCACCGTCTGGCCAATTCGTTCCAGACGATCGGAATTATTCTCGGCGGAAATAGGTCGCCCAACGAATTTCATTCCTGAAAGTTAGATGAACTCCTTATACGTCTGAAGAATCCATTACGGGCATTGCTTTCATCACCAGTTCAAATGCTTTTTGGATCCACTGTATAGCATAATATTTTTTAAAAATACATCTTAACCTCTTGCCCTACAATATCGTGTCTGACTCGTGATGAAGATTCTGAACAGAGTCTAATAAATATCTATGTTATTAATTTCTTTTCAAGCGAGATGAAATTCTATTTTGGTTTCGTTAATGTAGAGTTATCGGAGAACATGCAAGCATACAATAGATACAAATTTTCTTCTTTTTTAGCAAATTACAAACTACAAAGAAAGTTGTTATCACTGAAACCGTAAAATAAATCGTAGGACAACGAGCTAATACAGTAAAAAAAAGGATGGGTAAATTCTCGTCTTGAGGAACATAAGACAATTCCTACTTTTACTATTCTAATTTTTTGATCCACCTTACAGCATGATATATTTTTTAAAAATACATCTTATCACACTAAAAAGAAAATGAGTGAATTTTCGTCTTGAGGAACACAAGACAATTCCTATTTTTGCTATTTCAATTTTTGCATCCACTGTATAACATAATATTTTCTGAAAATACATTTTATTACACTAAAAAAAGAAAATGGGTGAATTTTCGTCTTGAGGAATATAAGACAATTTCTATTTTTACTATGCAGAGAATTACTGGAAGGGCGTAACCAGATAATTGGAAAATTTGAAGTATCGGCGGGTCGATTATCCGGTCCAATAACTTTAAAGTACTCCGCGAATATTTTTCACGCGGGTCGATTAGTTTTTCGAAATCGAGCGGGCTAACGAAGCGCGGCTTGATGCGATGATGTACTGTAAGAGCCTGCTAGGAGTTAACGAACTTGGAAAGGGAAGAGAAATAGCTCAGCCTCGTATTTCCCGTGTAATATATCGCTCTTCACGGGTGGCGCGCATGAAGTCGGCAATTACCTATCGAACGACGTAATAGCGTAACCTTATTTATATTCCGGATTTCCAATAATGCAATTCATTAGCCTAGGCGCTGGTCCAGCCGTAAGAAACAATGCCCTCTCCCTCCGGAGCAACGGATTATCCGAATACTCGCTTCAGTTCCTCATTTTCTGCCTCGGTGCTCTTTTTCATTTTCATCTGTGTGTACCGGGCGATCACTGATTTCGTTTCGAATATATATATATCTCTCTCTCATAAGGACGTTATAGAGTGAGATGAGTTAAGTAGACTGAAGAAATAAGAAGAGAAACGAGAAAGGGAGAGAGAGAGAGACGGCGAACATGCGAGCAGAGAGAACGTAAATCGAGGAAAGAGAGGATAACGTAGGTTATACGAGTACTTGTAAGAGCAGAATAAGTTATATGTAAGGATTTCAAGGAAGTTCGTGCGGCCCACACGGAAACATTAAATATATCCATCTATATTTCCTCTTCGTAAGCTTTATGATATAAGAATGGATTTTTACCCTCCTTCGGAGAAAATGAATTTACAATTATGAAAACGGACTTCGGAAGAGTGAAGATAATCATTTTTAATACCCACTAAACAATATTAAATAAAATAGTGCATATCTGAAGAGAAGTCCAGAATAATTTCATTATACTAAATATTAGGTTGTCCCAAAAGTTTCTTTCCGAATGTTGGTTTTCGATTCATGCACATAACGCAAATTCATGTTAGGAAGTACTAAAACATTAACACAAAGATTATCTGTTTGTATTTATTTAGCAATATTCAAGTAACACATTCCGAAAGAGACTTTTGGGACAATCTAATATTTTGGTAATTCTTAAATATTACAGTTCCTCCGCGGAGCCATTGTTTTGAGTAATTGCGAGGCGCCGCCCGGCACGAGGAAGTCGCACTAAACTTAAACAGTTCATTGCAATCAAAGGAAAGTTTATTGCAGTCCAAATTTAATTGAAAGTAGCGAAAGACGGTGGCAAAGCGCGGCCATTAAGCGGGTGTTCCGTATAAAAACGAATCGCGCTGTGAAAAGATGAATTATGTTTAACAAGCTTCTAGCCAATTTATGCGCATTCCATTCTGCTTTAATCGTCCCTGGAAAGCCAGAGTTATTTATTCATCGAGTTCAACGCGTTTCTGCGTGTCCCTTTATCCTCGAGAATTTTTCCTTGATGTGACCAGTGCATACCATAAGTTTCCGTCCGCATTCTTCCCATTCCCAAAAAACCGTACCGACTACGTGCAACGACACACTAATTCTCGTCTGTCCGCCTGTTCCCTTTCTTCTCTCCTTCCTCTCCTTCGTCGTTATCATCCCCGTTTCCTGCGTGGGGCCCGTGATTTTTCCTGTCCCCTTCATTTTCTTTTCCAACCACCTTATTTTCTTATTGCCGGCTTGGTAGCTTCTTTACAGTCCGACATCTATCTCCATCTTTGTGGCCGCTTTTCTCATCGAGAGACCACGCGATGCAGTGGCCTAAGACTTCTTCATTCGCCGCGCCGCAGGAAAACTTTCCTTTCTTTTCCCTTTTCCGCGCCGGTTCTACTCCCCTGGTCTTCCGCTACCTTTTATTTATATTACTCTTATCTCCGCACTAGGCCGCCCACGCCATCTTTATTTTCACCTTCCACCATCGCCTTCCTCGAGATCGCTTTTCACCCCGATTCACGAGTTCCCTATTTCGTCTTAATTTGGAATGTTTTATTTAAATCCCAGAGTATCTTCGGCCAAGAAGAATCGCTTTTCCGTTTTTCTACGTCCTACACTCCTGACTTCTGCCGTTCCAATATTATCGTAGATCTGATTATCTCATCTCGGCAAAGTTTAATCTGACTTTGATATCCTTGGACAGTGAATTTTATTTTCGTACGGTTTGTTCAGATGCATTTCTATCCTCGAAGATATATCTGCCCATAATTATAAAAGTGGTCTAAGTGAAAATTAAAAAAAAAATGAGTTTATCAGTTGTTTGATGCCACATGATTTTAAGCTAAAGTAATTCAATGTAATTTTTACGATACTGTCGAAAATGAACTGCTTGTTATTTCAACATTAAATGGAGTACATGAAATATATGAACACTTTCTATTCCTGAGAAATTGTCGATATTGCAATTTTGATCATTTTGGTAAAAAATATAGTGCAACAATGTAATTGATTTCACGTTCAATCTTTGATGCAGCGACAGAAATTCATTATTTTACTATTTTTTTTCAACGATATGTGATCATAGTTCAAACACTTTTTGAAACGAGCATCTTCCATTATTTCTCTAGCATGGAGCCACATCGATTTATAATTAAGTTCTTTGCAGTATTTGGGTCTTATCGATTTCTGCTAATTATGTAAAAATGGCACGCGGATCGCGCTCGCCTCGGATAAAGAAAATGGAGGGATGAAATCGATATGCAATTTTGGAGTGGTGATTACGGATTTCGTAAATTATTTCCGTGCGACAGACTCCCGTTTTTCAGAGCCGTGCAGCGCATATGAATTAATACATGCCCGTATTAAATCATAATCTCCATGAATTTAAAAAATAGATAAATTCAAAGATGATATTGTTTTTCAGTTTTACTTCACGATTATTCAACTAAAATATGAGAAATACACATATTGGAAATATTTATTAATTAAATTACAGTTTAATGAAAACAAACGTAAAAAACATAACAACAATGTAATTAAAAGTATAAATAAAGGTACAATTAGGATAATTGTACCGGATGAAACCAGTAAAGTTTATTTATATGAGTATCCGTAGATAACAACATAATAAATTATTTTGATATTTATGATGCCTTTTAATAATAATATGTGAATTATAATTAGACTACGGATCTTTGTGCAAAATAAAAATTGTAATAAAGAAATAGAAACTAAATTCAATGTAATTTCTTCCTGCAATGATTTTAATAGAGCAGAAATTCTAAATACATTGACATCTTCAATAAAAATTTTTCAACAATTTTGAATTTCATACACTCAATTTTCCTATAAATGCATAAAGATCCGCAGTCTTATTATACCTGTATGATATAAAATGCAGAGATCAAAAATGTGAATTTAATTCAGGAACCATCTTGCGTTTCAAGGCGCGATACTATTTCCTGCGAGATGCCATCCAGCCGCCGCGGCATTTATTCCCTCCTCGTCTCTTCCGAATCATATTTCGTGTCGGGCCGGGATTATGTTTAAATCTGTCGACCGTCCATCCATTCATTCTCTTCTCCCCGCGCGTCATTTTCCCTGGTCGTATACTTCTTTCCACCCCTTCGCACCCTTATTGTCCATTACCGTCCGCCATTGCTGAGTCGCTACGACAAAGACCGGAGAACGCTCAAGGCGCTGATGGCTCGGTGACGCAGGTATCCATTGTTTACGAGGCTACGAAATAATTTTATGAGTACGACCCGCAACTTTTATTACGTTTTTATACATTTTCTTGAACGTGCGTGGGTGGCTCGTGAACCCTTGAACAGGCAGCGCGGAAATGGACGGCCGACGGATTAGAAGAATAAAACGTAACTGGAAGGCGTAACATTCGTAACCTCGAATGATTTATTTCCTTCGAAAAGCTTTCTGCTGAATAAACATTATTTCGTTCCAGAAATTAGTAGCATTCGTCAGACGATTAAACACCCAGTAAACATTTTTAAAAGAATTCTTCATGTTTCATTGGAAAGTCCTTTAACTCGTTTAGAATGACCAACCCATTGACAAAAATGAAATTGTATTGTAATAATTAGACTGTGGATTTTTATGCAATTTTCAATTTTCGTAGGCAAGATTAAAGAAGGTGGAATCATGCGAAATGTTATTTTCAGTGGTAGTAGTCTTTGTAGATCTGAAATAACTGAAAATCGTACTAAATTCTGTGAAATTTTATTTCCTAGCATTGTTTGAAAATTTTTTGAATCCATAAATGCATAAAGATTCGTAGTCTAGCAATTATTAGACTGCGGGTCTTTATGCAAATTAAAAATTATATGCATTAATTGCAAGACATAGGAACCAAGTAGGAATTTAATTCTCTCTTTAGCGGTTTTATTAGGTAGTAAGAAATGTATTGGTACTCTCTTACATTCTTGTAATCTCGTTATTGTTTGAAATTACACCCACCCATTTTTGTCATAAATGCATATAATCCGCAGTCTAGTAATAATATTAGAAATTTAAATATACAGGAATAAGTTTGTGATATTTTTCTAATGAAGTTTCGAAGCTTTTTATGTGTGATTAAAATGCTTTGAAGATGGACAAAGATTTGCATTTGACCACTGAATTTGTTTGCAGCCCGTCGGTATATAATTATCAGCCTTGGGCGAATGTCCTTCCACTGTAAACGCTCTTGGAGTTAATCTGTTTTGTACAAGGGAAGCTGGGTCAGCCCTTTATTCTCCTCTTTCATTTACTAGACAAGAGAAACTTACGACAGAAAATTCTTTTGAAAGTAATGGAAGGGAGTTCCATCTACAAGAACGTGTATCCCCTCGGAAAAATTTCTGTCCACTAGAATTCTACCGCTAACTGGTTTTCCCGCCCTTAAGACCGACGGCGGTGTCGTCTCTTTTTCTTCGGAGCGACGACGACGCGACGTCGTAACACTATTCGCCCACGAAGGATTCTCTTCGGATTCAGCACACGGCCAGCAATAATGCGCGGCCTGGAACCCCCGAGTACTTTGTCACCTTCGGACTTGCGCCACGTATCGTATAAACCTCCTGACCACCTACGCCATTCGCTGTTTACCATTTCCTTCTACGACCGTTCGTTTATTTATTGGGAAAAATATCTAGTCCAATTTTTGCTTGTTGGCATCTACACAACACAGACGTTTTAGTTGAAATTCTTTCATTTCTTATGGACCTGATCATTTCTCCCGAAAGATGTTTCGAATATCAACCCTTTGCACTCGGAGCTATTTTAACTCGAAAATTAAACATATTCCCATTCTCTACGATCTTTTAAATTTGGTGGATGTACAATATTTAAATATTTAGTAATTGATTACATATCGCTCCAACAACCGTAGTCCCGTTGAAAGCACCGGTTCTCGTTAGATCACCGAAGTTAAACAACGTGGAACGTGACCGGCACTAGGATGGGTGACCGTCTGGTCAAAAACCGGAGAGTGACCCACCCGGGGTGTTTTTCACGTGTTGTTGGCAAAAGGTGGTTCGGAACCCACCATAAACAGTAGGTCCCGCTGAAAAGGCGATGGTGAGAGTGGAAAAAGGAGAGGATTGGTAAATGAATTTGAAACCCTGAGGGGACCAAATATCATGTCCATACATATCGCTATATTTAATAATGTGAACAAAATACTCTGTACACCCATTGTATATCGTATCTAACGTGTCGTTTTAATCGCAAAAATGTCAAAGATCATTTGGTGAAAGTTCCATAAAAAAAAATAAAGAAGTTTTGTACTGTAATTCTTTTACTGCGACAAACTTTATAAATCATTTTTCGGAAGCTTCGGAGAAATAATCATTTTAATTCACAGAATCGTACATATTGGAGAATATTGAAGGATATTAAACAGCATGATTGTGCTTTCAGTGTTCACTTTTTAGAGTATGGACAGAGACGTGTTATGAAAAATTAGTGTCGGCGTTCGGACACGTGTGCCGACAAACAGAAAATGAGACATAATTGAACACCGATTCCACACGTACAGGGAACAATTCACGGTGCAGTGGATGAATGGTACTTAATCGACTGAAACGATGTCAAACGACTTCTGTTCAACGTCGAACAATTTAGCCCCGTGGCGAGGCGAGGCGAGGCGAGACGATGCAAGGAAAAGAAAATAAACAATCGTTCTTGGTCTCTCTCCGCAATTTCCCTCTGCTCGAGCGCCGGTGTCCATTGTGTGGAAAGCCGGGGCGCTGCTTCGAGATAGAGCAGACAAGGTTTAGGTATTTGCAGCTAGAGCGTGGTGACGCGCGATTATCGAGGCGCACGACGCTGTGTGAAGTGGTCAAGACCGTGGCCGGGTGAAAGTGAAAATCGGTTCAGCTAAAAATACATCGGTTTAACACGCCGAGCCACCGTCGCGTCGCTCTGCGACGATCGGCACACGGAGGAAACGGAAAACGAGCGGTGCACGCGCGTACTATCGATCTCGACGAAGATTTACGATTAAAACAACGATTTACGCACGCCTTGCGTCATTCGCGGTGGACGCGATCCTCCATCCCGTAAAGGACGCTCCAGTCGTTCGGATTTACGACATCGACGATGCTTCGCCATTTTTCCAACGTACGAACACCCGTGGAATATCGAATCAGTGCAAGAAAAATTGTTTATCACTGCTAGACCTTTCCTCTCTGTATATACATAACTTATTTGTACATTTAACACCGTGACTGGCAACCGAACTGTCTCGAAAATTCCAGAAAATCGAAGTAATTTGTTTAATCTCTTAGCTATGATATAAGCGCAGCGTTGATGGTTTTCATGTAAAAATTGGAACAACATAATATGGATAAATATTTTAACATTTTAACAAGGATTGGGAAGTTAACGATGGCCAACAATTTGCGTTCCACCAAGAGAAACGTTAAAAGTACGAGAGGGAAACATGTCACGTCTGCCGACGTGTTGCCATAGGTTATAAGCATAGCCAATAAGAGTAGGATATTGTAACCGTAATTATTAAGAATATTGATTAGTTATAAGTAGTCATACTTCGCTCCGTTCATCAGATCCGATTCTCACCTCATACCATATACCCATTCTTATCTTAACCCTTGTATAATAATCATATCTTAATGTATTCCCCGTAGCAGTATCACGTAGCATTCACCGTAATCATTAATCGCGCGCTTCTCATAACATCCATAGCGTTATGTCTAACGAGACATCCGGTAGAAAATAAGACACCTATGTATTCGACCTCACGATCCTAAAAAGAGTTCAGTTAGTTCAGTTCAATTCGGACAGCCAGTCTGACACGTTCGTTCAAGACTCCAGCGAGGCTCGTCGCCTCCTGGATGTCCCGGTCCAGACTCCGACGAGTCCTCGCTCTCATCCGCCTTTGAGCGGTCCTGATATAACACGCGCTTCTAGTTCATTATAATTTCATTTCATACGTTAAAAATATATTCCCAGTTATTAATTTAATAAGTGAGTCTCGCTTAGTTCTTCTCCCTACATCCTCGCGCTTGCAATACTCTCCTATTCAATTCGCGTTCGTCGCTATCAATTACGAAAGCTCGTGCGCGTCAACGAACGCGAGACGGAGGACAACAGCGGGGTATCTCCCGCCAACCGAGGATCACCGACGACGTGATCTTCCCAGGACGAGTGAGGATCATCGTCCTTCCTACGACGATCCAGCCTGATTCGACTGCAGCCGTCAGCGAGCAACGGAAGCAGCTCGCATAAAGGAAGCCTGCCTGTCTTCACCGATCGCTATACTCAACTGTCCGATAAGTTGCTAGATATTTCCCTGCGAAGATTCGTGCCGTCTCAGTTATCTCTGTTCTCGTCCGCCGCTTTGGGGCGAATCTACTGTAAGCGTTAAGTAGAATACGCATGTTCGCGAAAGTCGTGGTTCCCAGTCAGACGTCGGACGTAACGTGCCGCGTGGACAAAAGGTTGTATCGCATTTGAGAGCGTCCAGTAAGGGGAATGGGTCGCGGAACGATAGTTTTCGCGAAAGTCAGACTCCGGGACGTAACAAACATCTCTTTTGTTTGAAAAATTATAGTATACTTTTATAAATTTTTTGTATCACCGTTAAACGTCAAAATTTATGTTCATCCCGTAATTGTATGCCGCCATTTCCACGCTATCGAGTTATGAGCGGCTGAAAAAAAAGAGCTGAAACGAGGAAATTTTATATTTCCAGTTGTTCCGCAAGCATGAAACATCCCGTGCGTTAATAAATCACGTCGCCCCTTGCAATTTAAATGACTTTTTATTTGTCTCCCGTCCTATTATAACCGGTGGCGGATTACCTCTTCTTAAATATGTATAACCCGCATCAGGATTATATTTGCAGAATAAATATTTCACCAAGAGCAAATGTACACCCTACCCACGAAACTCTGCGATTCCGTTGCGAATACGACGAAGTAGCAAAGACGGAAAAAAATCAAGATCGGCATCTCAAATTTCTACAAAAGTATTAATACTTTATAAAAGCAAACGAGAACATTTCGTTACACATTTTCCGGACGGCTGTGTTGAAATTTCATACTACAATTATAAATAATTCCCGAGTGCTTTTATAAAAGTTTCACGAGGTACACGGTGCAACTTTGATGAAGTACAATTGCGATGGAAATGTTTACATCATGGAAAATGAAATTCCATGGAAGCACGAATGAATGTTTGATCAGAAGAATAACAGGAAACACACACACACACACAACAGCTTTTTTTATCGCATGCAATGCCTGCAATATTTTGTTATTGACAGCGCCTCGCTAATTGCAATAGTTTCCATCACTTCGATCGTCTTCCTTCTACTATTGGGTTGTGCAATAAATTCCCGCGTTTTTTGTATTTTATTTTTTTCCCGCAATTTTGTGTTTTGTTAGGTAAAGTATATATGTATATATACATATATATGCATTCGCAAATTTTTTTCTTGCTCTAGAAACCTATCTGCTTCAATTTTTCTAATTAATTGATTTTAATCAATTTTCAGGCTTTTTCAATGGGAGTTCAGAAGACAAAACAATTCATTTTCGACATCTGCTCGACATCTCACTCAAGTTGTGTGGCACCCAAGCTCTAAGTTTTTGAGTAAAGCCCATGGAGTGAAGATGGTTAGCGATGGTAAATGATAGACCATCGCTATTATTCATATACATTAATATAACATTGATCTCCCAAGGTCAGAATAACAGTTTTTGGTAGTATTTTTAATTTACTACTTTTCTGAACTCTGTCACACATACTTTCGACCTACATAAGGTGGAGTGGGGTAAGTCCGCTCTAGTTTTCGCAAAGTTACACTTTAAACTGATGTATTTTCAGTCTGGTATGTGAAAACTTAACGTTCTTGGTATGAAACATTTGCCACAGTTATTAATGATGAATTAGTATTATGTAGGATTCTAATTTTCCTTGAAAATTATCATTTTGATAGGATATTGTACAAAGTGTCAACTAGGACGCACTTGCCCCGAAAATGGGGCAAGTCCGTCTCTGAGAGTTAAAAATGCTTTCGAACCTTGTTTTAAGGGCTACGGGGCAAGAAAAGAATTATTATCAAGCCTGTTACAAAATGCTTTTTATTGCATTAAATATATTGTTTAGCTTTATAGTTACCCATACAGTAGGCACTTACCCCACCGTGATAGTACGACTTGCCTTGTAAGATCATCTTAGTGTTTTTCTCAATAAATTTTAAAAAATACGATAAAAGCGGTTTATTTAATGTAAACCTACATGAATATTTGTTGTGTGTGTATTTACCTAAAATAACAACACAGAATATATTAATAACTTGTAAACTATTTCACATTCAGGGTAACCTCAAAGTTGTACGTGTAGCTCGCACGTGACTGTTTGGCATTGGTTGATTTAAGCGAGAAAAACACCTTTCTTCTTAGGCGACATCTATGTAGAATAGTTCATAATAACTTATACTACATTAATCAATACAAGCTACAGAAATTTCGTTCATATTATAATAAAAATCTAATTAACGGACCAATTAACGGACTTACCCCAGTCCACCTTAATAAATCTTGTGGACTGTATCATCGATTGAATAGTGTTACTCGTTACAGGGTTGTTTCCACCCCTACAATACATACGACATATTAGATTTCCTACAAGAACCAGCTTTCACCGAAGTGGTATGAAAATCGTCAGCCCGATACGACACTCGACACGTTAAATAACCATTCGGAACCCAAACAAGGGGTGCACCAATTTATTCAAGGCGGTTCGATCATCGTTTAGACGGCGAATGGTTTCAAAAGGTACACAGGACTTTTCCCGGAGGTGTTTCAACGGGCGAATCTTTGGTTCCAGGTCGATCCGGATCGGCGGAATTCCTCGGGGCGAACGCAGGGAACGCAAACCATGAAGGGAGAAACAATTCGGTGTAAATGTAGCTATGGTGGTCGTCGTCGTCGCCACGGTCGTCGTCCTCGTCGCTGACGACCCCGGAGGGCTGCCTGGCTCTCGAGGGCCAGAAAGTTTGGCAGGCTTGGCTTTTTATCCCTAGACCAGACGTAAAGGGGCGTACTTACACACTCCACACCCCCCGTTTTCCGAGTCTACTTCGCTCTAGCCCCACCCTCACAACCCTCTTCTCCTGAACCCCCATCGGTTTGCTCGAGTCCTCGGAACCGATATAGATATATCCGGCCACGGTTTCCTTTCGTCTCGTCGAGACATTAAAAATCCCTCCCTTTCGAGGCCCTCGAAAAGGGCGCGGTTCCTATACACAGCCACCCCCTACTCACTTCCTTGCCGAACCAACCCCCGTTTCGTCTCGGGGCACGCCACTTATCGAATAAACCTCGACAAAAGTCGTGGCGAAATAGGCTGTCTTCCTCCAAAGAGAAGAGTCTCTTTAACGAACAGTTTTCCTAACGGGCGAAAGCTTTTCGCGCCGATTAGAGAAACCGCGATTTTCACCCCGGAGCACCAACATGGCTGCCACGCTCTTACCGAGGGCTGCTTCCGACCCAGGAATTCCCAGCAATAGAATTACTGGGGTGAACCAAATGACCGATTTTCGTGAGTAAATAATTTTTATTAATCAACTCCGGTTGTATTTGTTAGAATAATTTCAGTGGCACACAATAATGTCCTATAAAAATCATCAATTTTTCGATTGTAATAAAATTCAGTTTTCGAGTGGAGTTTAACAAAATTCAATTGAAACTGCGTCACACAAGAATGTTCAGGATTCATTTCACCGTGACCGATTCGATACCGACGAAATCATTAAACGCGAATGGAACGAATGTTACAAGCAATGAAATTTTCATTTGAAACAAAAACCTACATTTCACTGTGCTATTAAATAGTCGAGCCGGTCGACGGTTTTATTCGATCAGTTCGTGAAATAATAATTCCAAACGGAATTATATATTTTTGTCGAATTTAATTCATCGCCCCCACGGACGAAAGCTGAAATTGACGTCGCAATCGATTAATTTGTTATTAGAAGGTTCGGGGCAAAGTAATCATAATGGGGGATGAATTTTTTAATCGAATCGAAATAACGAACGGTATCTCTATCACACGATGATTACATTTTCATTTTATGCATTCATTATAGATGTACGTGTTCGTAACAGGCCGTCGCGTCGTTGCACTTTTGAAACTCGAATAATTGCATCCTCGAGTGCAACATTAATTAGGAAATCATATTAAATCCATACTTTTCTCCGACGAGTTTACGTTGAAACGCGCCAGTTTTACTGCACATGGAATGTTTTAATCGAATTTTTAAATTTTTACTTTGTTAAAATTCGTAGAATCAGCTGGTACATTGAAATTTTACATTTCCATCAATTTATAAGTTCACTGAACTATTCAAACATTTCTACCGACGTACTAAGTGAAGTAAT
Organism: Lasioglossum baleicum; assembly: GCF_051020765.1. NCBI lineage: Eukaryota > Metazoa > Arthropoda > Insecta > Hymenoptera > Halictidae > Lasioglossum > Lasioglossum baleicum. The sequence goes on along the minus strand of NC_134933.1, from coordinate 12,520,711 downwards.
CCTGCATTTAAGGGAATAAATTAATTGACACGAGTATGTAATTTCTAAATTGGACACATCAAATTTTAAAAGCTTGCATGAATAACATAATTAAAAAGGATACTATTGCGTTTAATAAATATGTAATATATGTCCTTCAATTTTAATTTATAGTATTCGTTTGGTTATAGAATGAGGGTTTGGAAACTACTTTAGCCCTCCGACGGCTGTGCCCTGGATCTATTTTGACCCGGAACATCAATTCAGATAGTTCTGCCAAGAAATTGGCTAAACGGTAGACATTTATGTGAGCTTGGGAACAAGCAGTTCGTATAATGTCATTTATTAACCATTTCAGTAGATTCATTAGCTAGAATGGTCCAAGTACATGTCAAGCGTTTTCTAAATAAAGAGTCTAAGTAAAGTGATCTATCGAAATGAAATAAAAATACACTCGTGAAAATCTACTTTAAATTATAATTGCAATGATAATAGAACATACAATACATTATATGTCTACGAAGAATATTTAATTGTAGAGATTTATTATTGCAATGTATTTGTTAAACACTTCCCGCGTATAAACCGCAAAAAGTTATTCAGAATTCCGGAAGGACAAGACGCACCCAGAGGCTGCATTGAAACACGACACAGAGGTTGTTTTTTAATTTAAGTATCGGAGATGAAAGAATTTATAACAACAAAGAACTCGGCAATTTTGTAAAGACGGTATTGAAGAGCTACCAGGGAGAACATGCCGTAGCATCTTTTTCAGTTTAAACATCAAAGATGAAAGAATTTATAACAACAAAGCATCGAGCGATTTTACCGAGTCGACCGGGAAAACGACAATGGCTCGCGAGTAACAAGGGAAATTGTGTACGTAGCATAAGTTAGCTATGAAGCAGTAAAATTCGTTTTTATATAATAATTTCGTCCGAATTATTCTAATTCGCAATTCGGGCGAGGATTTTTACTCGTTTATGAGATAAATGTAGAAATGATAAACGATTTTATTTTGAGATTCGTAAAATATGTGAAATGTTTTAGACAAATGTGAAAAATTAAGTAGGGAAATTAAAGCAATAATCCAATTCTGCTAAAAACTTCTAAAAAATGTGTTGAAAAGAGCTTTGATTTCTCAAGCACGCGATTCGATCAAACTCGCTCGAATAATTAATTAATAGCAACGACGCGTGTGAAACAAAGCAGTCGAGTAACGATGATATTACGCCAATAGATTTCTGATACAGAGATCAGACGATGTATTTTCCCAGCTGATCGAGTAGTCGCGATTCCTGCGTCAATCATCCGATTCCAGCAGTCTCGTTAAATGATCGTGGGAATCCAGCGCGAAATAAGGAGACGCTGGCCGACTTCTTCGAGACTGACTTCCTATTGTTCGGCTCCGACAAAGGTTCTTCTATCTCTGGGTATTAACGCAATTAACGGATGTATCCGTACAATGTGCCCTTCGGAGTCGGCACCCGAACGCTAATGTAATGTCGTCGGGAGCAAAGATATCCTTCGCCACGTCGTCCCTCACCGTCGAACGGTATTGTAATTAGTGTATAAAAGCGACGCGGCACGTAATTAACTAGCTGACAAGCGTCAATCTTCGGGCTCGGTCCATTTGTCCTTTTGAACGACGATTTACGACGATATTTCGTGCTGTGTTGCCTCCCGATATCGCCGTTCAGATGGAAAATTCTAACCCCGTACGACCTTGGAAATCATCGTGTTACAGATTCGTCTTGACCTAAGCTTTCACATGACATTGAGAATCATATAGCATTCAATTAAAAAAAAAGCTGAAGGCCACCTTCGAGAAATATTGTAAATATAAAAATTTCCGTAAGTCATCATGGAAGTCCTCCTCCAATTTTTTCGAAGTTATTAGTGTTTACGAGAAGTATACATATATGTACAGTTGGTGTACGAATACTTCGTACACCTTTTAAAAACGAATAAACTCCACAGGCGCAGATAAAAAATTTTAAAAAATCGTGACCTTTACTATTTCCTTTACAGTAGCGACCAATAACAATTAAAATAAAAATTATTTACACATTAGCTAATAAACTAATCCTTCTAACGCCTGAAAAAAACTCAATCTGTTGGGTAGAATTTTGAAAGGGTGTACGAAGACTTTCTGAACCCAGTGTAAGAAATAAAAAGGTTCATAGCGATCGAGGTAATCGATGAACTCCGAAGAAACCTGACACGCCCCGGAGCTAATTGTCGGCGGTCCGTGCACAACAATCGACCTCCGACATTCACGAATCCTTCGATACGCAACGTTGAGCTGCATTTCGCTCGCAGCTGGATCGCTTAGGATCCTGAGAACCGTGGAATCGGGATCGAGCTTGATCGGCAACGGGGCCAACAGGGTTCGCGGTAACCGAGTCGCTTTGATCTGGTTGATCGATCGATAAGACATCATAAAGAACCGGAAAAACGGGATATGCCCGCGTAACACGCCCTCCGAATCGCGCTGCACCGCGGCTGGTACGTTTCGTTCGTGATGCACAGCAGAAGAAGTTTCGTGAGCGGAACGCAAATTCGTGTTTCGCAGCCACGGCACCGTTAAAAAATCGCCGACGAGCGTTGCGTTCTCTCGCACAAAGCTATCACAGGGGCGTTCGACACACCGTACTTTATGCTGGAAACGTTCCGCGTTTCGGTACAGGGGGAATCGAATCCGCGGAACGGAAACTCGCTCCTTTCTCTCCCGGAACAGAATAAGCGCGGGGCCGAAGTGTGTTCGAAGTGTCGGCGCAACAAAGGCACAACGAAATAGTGCACCGGCTGCGAAAAACTCCGGGCCGAGGGCAGCGTTTAATGCCAGGGAAATTCTATTCATTGAACATTGAACATTGTCCGTTGCATATCAAACGGCTAGCTTCTCTGCTTTCTATTTAGACTCTCCTTTTACCTTGTCGACGAGTTTGCCGGCTGTTATACTTTCTCTGGCTGAATGGATTTCAGCGAACAAATCAAACGTTTCTGCTCGTTATTATTCGGAAATCGTACAAGCCAGCAAAGTGGGCTCCGGAAGTTCGGGGACGTCTCGCGTGAAACACGATAGAATTTGTTAGATCTATCAGAGGTCCGATCTTGAACAGTGAATAGATTTGTTGATAAAAGGAAGCGTCACTTTAATCAACGTATCGTGACAATGAATTTCGAATTTCTGATGGTATTACGGTAGAATTGAACTTCTTGGTAAGATCTACCAAAGGTCCGATCTTGAGCAGTGAATAGATATGTTGATAAAAGGAAGCGCCACTTTAATCAGCATATTATGTCAATCGATTTCGAATTTCTAATTGTATTACGGTAGAATAGAACTTCTTGGTAAGATCTATCACAGGTTCGGTCTATCACAGTGAACAGATTTGTTGATAAAAGGAAGAACCATTTTAATGAGCGTATCATGTCAACGAATTTCGAATTTCTGATGGTATTACGGCAGAATTGAGCTCCTTGGCAAGATCTATCAAAAAGACTGCAATATTAGCTGATTGCATAAGTTCGTGTCCGATTTGAAAATAAAATTCAGTGGTTAAATTTTAAAGAATAGAGCTTTATTACAGTTTGCGCCATCTATGAAAATCGCGGGCACGAATTTATGCACTGATCTGATAGATTTGTTGATAAAAGAAAGCACCATTTTAATCAGCAAGATTGTTCTTCTTGGCAAGATTGTATATCCGATATGAGGAAAGTCCTCGTTGGAAGTGGCAACAGCGTTGATTCCCAGGCCGAGTAGATACAGGAGGACGGCCGTCGATCGAATGACCGATGAAAGATGACTGCGGGCAACATCGGGGCGCATATTTCACGAAGAATCGCGAACACGTTTGCCGAGATGTACCGAGAAGCGGATCCCCTTAAGGATCCCCCTTAAGGTGCTTGTCATTTTCCGCGGGGGTTAAATCGTTCCATGGCGGAACGCGATCCATCGCGAGGTCCCGGCCTATCGATCGTGTCCTGTTCGCTCTCGGTGGTTCGAGGCACGCGAGGAGCCCCGGAACGGATGCACGATTAGCCGAGGAACGCGAAACGTTGCGCAAGATGATCCCGCGGTTTCTGTTATCAGGATACGCCGATCGGCCACGATGTTCCGATTACAAGCCGTTTCGCGTACACTTCGGCCGTGTAACAATCCCTGCGGAGCATGGGAACCGGTAACGGTACCCGTTGTTTTCCGGGAATCGGGTTGCGTTTCTCGGGACCCTACCCGAGAGCCCCTACCTTCACCCTGTTCACCGCTGTTGTTTTCCTCTTTGCTTTCCATCGTCTCCACCGGTTGGTTGGATCTCGTTCGCCTCCCATCGATGCTCCACCACACTGCTGCCAATAATAATTATTCGGTGTTCACGGATTTTTTACAAGAAGTTTATTTTAGAAAGACCGTCAATTCTATTTTATTAGGTAGGAGGGTAAGTTCTCAAAATAGTTCTGATTCTTCTTTGGAGGAGAAGAACCAACCCCACCGTTTCGCCCGTTTCTTTCTCAAAGCTGGAGGCTCGGTTTGAAACGACTTTCCTCGCGAACCTACCGCGTATGTTATAATAACAAAACTCCCGCTAAGTTTAACATAGATAACTCCCTGGAAGGATAAACGACTAGATAAAAGCTAGACGAGAGATCGAGGAACAAAAGAGGATGGAAAGAGACGTATACTTGTTAGCGAAAGAGAGACAGAGAGTAAAAGGCACAAAAGTCTCTTTCATCTCGGGGGTGGTAACAGTCCTCGCGACTGAATACGAAAACGTCATTTAATTCGTCGTTCGACGACAGTCCCTCTCCCTCCATTTTCCTTCCTCTTCTATTCGCTGTCTCTGTTTTCCACCACCCTCGCTCTTCCTCGTTCTTTGTTCACGTTCTTTCTTTTTTTATTTTTTACGACCAATCACAGCATCAGACACTTCCACGGAATATCGATCATACGGCACGCGGAGATCACTGTCGGCCGGCGAAACGAAAAAAATTTTTTCCCGATATTCCCTCTCTCGCGGGGCGAATTCGCTTCAATTAGAGCTCGCTCGATGAATAGTACGTACAAAAAAACGTGGGGGAAGAGAGGGGGAGAAGTAAAATAAAATTGGTAGACCGGGGCCGAGTGTCGAAGGAAGGAGAAATTGAAGAGGCAGAGTAGCAATGACCGGATTCGGCGCAGCGTCGCTCTATTTGCCAAGTCGTTGCCCGTTCCGCCATTTTTCGGACGGCTAGCATGATTCGGCGACTTCCTGCCTGCGTGGGATCCAGCTCGTCGCTGTCTTTCATTATACATTAGGTACGTCAATGACTTTCTGCCGTTTACTAATTGATGTCGGAACTAACAGCACTTACTTTATATTATAATAATTTCAGAGGGTGTAGCGATAATACTATAACGAACCTAGATGACCTAGTATACGACATCCGAGTCCGATGTAAACATCAAATGTTTTCATTACATTGGAAAAAATAAGCAAATTAAATATACAATATTAACCCTTTGCAGTCGAAGCAATTTTAATTCGAAAATCAAGACATTTCTTTCAAACCAGATCATTTTTATTCTATGTAATATTTTTTACATTGTGCACCTCAAATTTAACCAGTTTTTTTTCATATAACAGTTGAGCTTTTCACAATTTATAGAAAACAGACGAATTTAATAATATTAAAAGTGTTTTGAATAATGGTGTGGCAATTTTTACTGGCGCCTCCGAGTCGCTTTTCGAGTGCAAAGGGTTAAATGTATATAAATTAAAGAAAAGTTGACTTAACTGATTGTATATTTGCCGGTAATAATAGATATTTGTTAAAGTCGGCTTCTTGAAGTAAGATCAGACTTTTTCCGGTCGCTCACCAGCGGCCATGAAATCGAAAATTTTTCATATTTCGGCAGTCCGTGATGTTCTGTTTCACCGTGGGACGTCGGACGTCCACTGGTACACGCAATGACAGTTTCTGTCGGATCGCATCTCACGACTTTTCAGAGGCACTTGTCACCAGTTCTCACTTTACTCGCAAATCAACGAAATCTTTTTTAGATTCATTCAACCGTCAGCGCGCCCGCGTCGGCCTGACAGCGGAAATTTGAATTCATCGCGTTCACTCGAATCTCGCACATCTGAAAAACCAGCGGGAATTTAATACGGGAACAGATCAAAATTCGGGGACTGTTTTAACCGGGGATCGAAATGAACCAGATATCGACAGACCAATGGAAGTTTTTAATCGGTTCTATTCGAAACACAGAGCATTCAATTTTTAAAATAATGTTCTCATGGTATGCGGCGCAACGAACTGGAAATTTTATATGAAATATAAATACGAAGTGCGAGTTGCGAAGCTCTTGTTTCAAGCACAAAAGCAAGAGAATTAGTTTTGGTTCGTGAGTTTCCAGAAAAACTGGAAAGTTTGGTTGTAACCGTTCCATTGGTCGATTTTATGCATTCGCGAAGTAGCAAGTTCATAAAACACTTCGATGTTGAAAACTTAACAAAAAGACGGTAAGAGTTTTACATTTAATTTGACAGACTTTGTAATAATTATAAAATAATGATCCCGTTGTTTGCGGTCTTCGCGAAAGCTGGCAGTTTCTAATATCGTGAACGTTTATGAGAAAAAGGGGTGTCCATAAACTTCCTGTCTACGATACAAATGACGCTACATTGCGAATCAAAAATAGACGGTGTACAAATGTCACAGCGATAGCCGACGATAATACCACCATTAGGAAGATTAGTATAACACGATCCCGGGACCACATCCTCAATTACGAAGTTCAAACGCTGTAGTTTTCTGACAAATACGCGAAATGATGGTGTATTATGTATAACCATCAATTTAGAGAAACAGTCGTCCCGTTCTCTGTCTCGCGCATCACGATGATTGCGCGACAGCTATTTTTAGTAGCCGACATTAAATCGTTATCAGCGGAAGCTAGATCAAGTTCTCTTATAACAATCGGTCATCGTTGCTTTTATAGCGAATAATTTCGCATCGCGCAGCGGAATGACATCTCGTGTTTCCTCTATTTTACGACACGTGTGTATCCTCAAACTGCCAGGAAGATATACGACACATTATAGCGCGTACTGAAAAATTATATGATAAGAAAGTACGAGGGAATACAATGATCGAGGAACAGCAAGCCACAATATTCTCTGAGCGATTTGCACGGAGTGAGAAAATTTGTTGAGAACAAGTCGGACAGATTTATTTAAAACATTTCGGCCTTTCAGCTAGGAAACGATTAACAAAGTCATTTTCACGAGGCTTGGCACGAAATAAATCATAAAGCGAGGGGTTAATCGACACAGCTCGTCATTCCATGTGAAAAAGTATTAACCCTCATCCATCACTTGAGACAATTTGACATACATTTCTCATACATCACACGCGCGCTGCTTTATTATTTATAAACGTGCGAGTGCGCAGAAATTTCATCCTTTAACTTTTCGTAGAACCATCGGGAAATGTAACTGTTGATCTTACCATCTCACAAAAATTATAAGTGAAATTTGTAGCACTGCTTTTTACTAAAAAATTTGTTCCCAGAGTTGATAGTGTATTAATCCCGATCTAAATCCTGATTTGGGAGCAGTGCGCGTCGGGCACAAGCGGCAACGGGCAATTTTCGATCGGACGGTGCCGTCGATTTTCCCATTTGGTCAATCGGGCTGTTTCTGTGGCGTGCACGCGAGACGACTCTTTGCGAGGCGAGGGCCGTGATTTAAATCGTTTAAGAGATTAACTTAAAAGGTCCTTCATAGCGTGACAACCGGATCGGTTGTGTGCCGGGCCCTTTGTGCCCTCGATTCTGGCCCGTCAATGGAGCTCCCCGTCGAGACGCGATTCTTTGCAGAGAACGACGGGACGTTTCTCGCAGAACGTGGCTCGCCCTGATCGCTCGGGTTTCGAGGATCGAAAAAGAAGGGTTCGGAAAGAATTTCGGTAGAGCGTCGAGGGCCTGACGCTCTTAATGCAAACCGGTGCAGCGGTGCACGCGGGCTCCCGAGCTGCATTCGAGAGGTCTCGACGCTCGCGTGCACTTTTCCGTAGGGCCAACCACCAAATTACGATGGAACGAGCCTTCCAGACCTTGTAATAATCACTTCCGAAAACGTTTAACCCTCTCAGAAAATACAGAACAATCACTCTCGATTTTGAGTTTGTTTTTCTTTTTGAAAGCCTCATTTTTTGTGTAGGTTTGAAAAGAATGTTCGGGTAAGTATCCATGTTATTACGAAAATTATAGAACTGAACGTAACAGTTTTCTGAATGGAAATGTCTGAAGTCATAATAATTCAGTAGAACGTAGGCAATTTTTGTAGGCTTGCCTCGAAAAGAAAGAAATAAGGAAAGGAAAGAAATGATAAAATATGAGGATCCATCGTATACAAATATGTAAACAATATAACAATAATTTGTTCAGCTTTTGCAAAGTGTGGGTGGAAGGATTGCCATCACACCGATGAATAAATGTGGTCCAATGAAATACTAACAAAAATGAATAATTGTCGAATACTCCACAGTGTTCGATACACTGTCCTCGAGTTTCTGTCGTTCATCCACCGAACATTTTTTTCGCCGCGATGCTTCTGTAATTAATGAAATTCGACGGTGTATCACGTTCCCGTTCGTTTCGATTGGAATTTACGGTTCACTGAAACAGCAGACGCAGCCAATTTGTCACTGTAATCGGTGCTGAAAATAATAACATCGATAGTAATCAGGCCTTGTTAAATATTGACGAGCACCGACGCCGACGCGGCACTTTACCGCCGCGGATTCCGTGTAATTCGTCGACGTTCGAAATACACAAGAGACGGCCGCCATTTCATATTTATTGCGAGTGTTCGCGGAACGAAAAGTAATGACAAACGACTGTGCAAGTTGAACAAATTGTTAGAGACGACAATTGTATTTATCGTATACCCGTATATTCACTTTAATGGTAATAAAACTTCACTTGAGAGTACCAGAAATTTTAAGATTTTTCATGTGATCTCGTGGATTTTGGCGAGAATTAATGTTAGCCAAGTTTTAATGTTAGGAATCCACTGGTTCAAAAGTTATGAGTAGACTGCGGATGTTTATGCAAACTAAAAAATGATTGCAGGACACAGGAGTCGAATAAAAATTGTATTCTTCTTTTAAGTATTCTATTAAACTGAAACTAATACATTGATGTCCTTAAATATTTTTAACATGTCCACTGCTTTAAATCGTACGTGTCCATTTTTGTCATAAATGCATAAAATCCTAACTAACTAACATAACTAACTAATTTTAAAAAGTTAGAAAATGTTTGGTTTCCTCAGTTTACCGCTCTGATCATTGCAGCCGTAAAGAAAATCGTACAACGAGGAGCCGAATGAAAGCTGAAAGTTTCTTTCACGTGATTTGTGGAAATATTTGGAATGGCTAAGACAGTCTCGACATCCTGCATACAGGAAATCGGTTCCGATTTCGGTTCACACGGCGAACAAGGCCGGCCAAGTCGACGATAGAATCGATGACGAACTTTCTATTCACGAGTCGACGGGAGAATTTTCCCGTCGCGATTCCCGGTAAGAAACTTGACAGAAATTAGATTAGAAATTCTGGAGAAAGGTGTCTGGGTGATTCTTGTCGGGGCCGTCTGCCCTTCAGCCGTCCGGAATCACCGTGAGAAATTGCCAACTCCGCGATGACTCCGGACGAACGTGAGGAGAGTGTCGTAAAAGATGAGGGAGCGAACGAAGACGGGCGAAAAACAAAAAAAAGAAAAAAAGAAGAAAGAAAAAGAAGCGCCCGTGGAAAGAAAAATTCACCGTCGCCCTGGAAATTGTTTTATAGGCGAACGTCCGACAAACTTGCCCGTGGTTCACGAAAATTCTCCCACGGTTATCGAAATCATGCGACGAATGACAAATTAAATAATGATCCGCGGACGCGTTATTGCCGCTGCCCGGAAATCTCGTTAGTGTCAGCCGTAACACACAATGACAAATTAAATAGTGATTTCGTGGACATGATGATCACGTTTTGCCCGCTCAACTCGACTACGATGAGCATTTCAGGAAATCTTGATCGAAGTTGGCACGTAAATTCAGGCTAGTAAAAATGAAAGAAGACATGAGGCCAACATAAAGAGTATTTACTTGAAATAAATAGTACCAATAAGCATTTATCATTTTATTTCTGTCGTTAGAGCAGCGCAATGCGACGGTGTCGGTTATATTTTTTAATCAATTTGCTTGTCGTCAATTTTACAACTAGTGGGTTTCCATAAAGCGCGGAACGCTTTCAGTTTTACATATACACGTTAACTCCGCGACAGAATTCGCCCGGATTCGCGCGGCGGGATGTAACAAACGTTCGATTTTTCGTTGACGATGACCTGCCAACGGAAATGGTCGAAAACGCGTTCGTATAAATAAAAGTCGCAATTTAAAATGAATTGTCGCGGTCGCTCGATTCTGACGAACGTTCGTCGATAACTGTCGTTCCATTAAAATGTTCTAGGAGAGACTCGAACCAGATAATCGTGGCTAAATTGGTCGCAGTACCATTTTCATTATATAGACCAAGGTGAATATTATTAAATGAAGAAAGACTTTCGTTTTTATTCTAATATCTTTTAGTCTGATAGTTTCGTATAATTTGTGTACACCCTATACATCGGGGCTGTGATCAACCAAGAAGCTCCGTTTGGAACGGTTCAATCGTCGGGCAAGTGGTGTTTTTAATCGTTGTTCGGAGAGTGATCGGGCGACAGCCAGGGTGGTTTTCGAGTACCTTTGGACGGGAGTCGCACACGGGGGACGCACGCCGTCCATTACGTTAATTCGCGGCGGTCGCACGCGCCGCTCCCGAATCAATTCAACGTCGCCACGCGGGAGGGGACGTTCTAATTTATCAGCGTACAGTTTATTTACGCTTGGGCCCCGGCTCGTCTGTTCAGAGAAAACGAGAAGACCGGCCAGAACACAAAATTTGCACAGAGATAGACAAACAGATGAATATTCAGATACGTCTGCGAGACCGAGCTGATTAATAATGTCCTGCGATACACGGGGGTGTTCGTGTCCCGTTTCGAACACCATTAGCTGGATGAATCGAAAGTAAATTATACGTTGGAGTAGGAAGAAAAGTTCGCCGAGTAAACAGTTCCGAAAGTCCTCGTTAACTTTGGAACTCCATAACATTCAATTCATTCAAAAATTTATTTGTTTATACAATTAATGTTCAATTTACCGAGCACTAAATATAATTAGTACTTATGTATTACGAGAAACATGGTAATAATTTGGACAACTGTAAAATGAAAAATATGAAATATCGGACATTTTACCATCAGTACCATTAAGTAATAGCAATTGAACTTTTTTATGACGAATTTGTTGCATGCACGTTTTTCACATATCAATTTGTTAGCTAGGAGCAATATTTCCTGCATAATATCAATTTAGCTGATCGCAGTGCTCGATGAAATGAAATTGTAACAAAGGACGAGTCTTATTGTATTCATACTACAAAGGATGGGATCTTTGGGTGTCCAACCGCAATATACGGAGAACACAAACAATAAAAGGAACTCGATGGCTTTCACGGAAATTTGATTACTAAAAATTAACGTAATATTTGATTATTTGTCGGTACACCGCGCACTCTTTGAAAGGCATTAATCACGCTGTAGTAATAAGCGTGGAAATGGTCTATGTATCTCGTAATTTCTGCATTTTCTTTGGGATCGTGGAATCGTATTGAAATACCGGGCGATATTAATTTCCCACAAAAATGACTTCGCCATATTCATTATTTATAACGATTATAAATTGCGTTATAATGCTCCATGACCGTCATAAATAATGAGCAAAACCTTTTAAGGAGCGCATACATTATCGTGTGTTTTCGTTAATACATTATTCAGAGCATCTGTTACATTTTAAAACACATTCCTGAACAAATATAAATTTATATATTCATGCCAAATTATCTTGTAAAATATAATTTAACATCGGTCGATTTGTATGCGAATTGTTAATTAATTATTTCGCCTACTGAGATTCTTTTAGGTTAAACGTGTATATTCATAATATTTTTTGGATATTTTTATTTTATCCCAGACACTGAACGAAACAGTGGGTGGTGAATAGATTTTATGGCTTCTGAAAATTTTCAAGAAAGGGTAGAATATAGAATTCGACAGAATTTAATACAATTTGTATTTATTTCAGATCTGCAAAGGCTACTACCACTGGAAATAAGATTCTATTTCATTGCACTTTTTACAAATTCGTTTACAAAAATTGAAAATTCCATAAACATCTGCAGTCTAGTGATGAATGATTTCGAGGACCCGAAACGAAAGATTCGAAGGGAAGCCCGCGTGATTTCTAGTAGATATCCGTGGAAGTCAGTTCCGGAATGCTCGGATCGCAGACGATATTCAACGTCGAACATCCAACGGCTGTTCGACGACCATTCGTCCCTCGATTGTAACGCAAACACAAGTTGAAACGTTTGCCGGCGAGCGAGTTTCGTTTTTCTGTGTATGGGCAAACCGCTTCTTTTAGTATGGTAGCAGGTTCTATTGACGAACAGAAATTCCTTTTACGCACAGAGACGCGACCAAGGAGCAGGAAAACTCGGGTACGTCTTGGTTGTCAAAGAAATATCGCAACAATGTTTGTTATAGGCAACCACGACCGTTGCCATCGATACTTGACAAGGAAAAAATCACGAGAAAACTAGTTGTTTCTCTTTTAGCCAACGTCGGCAACGTCCGATCAAATTTATTACTCTTGGCAAAAAGTATTCGCTCGAACATACCATTAGAACTATTCAGAATAGTTTCATTCACGACCACGGCGAATGCGATCGTAAAGATACTATTGCTATAAAAATGTATAAATCATTTAATCAAAGAAGAGCATTAGATTAATCAAGCTGATGCTAAATGTGGGTGTCCATTACAAAGTACAATCGCTTTTATCAATCTGAAAAGAAACCTGGTGCAGTAGATTCGTCTATAAATAAACCAGTCAAAAGCTGACTAAAAATTCAAAAATTCTGTAGAATATTTCTCTGGCATGTGTGCAGAAAAATGGTGAAAACCCGAACCAGAACAAAAAAGAGAAGACCATATCGCATCTACGGCTTTCCAGCAAATGCACTGATACCATCAGCAACGAGAAAAAGTGGCGCCATATAGAAGGAAAAATGTATGTTTTGGTAAAAAGTTTTACAATAACAAATTTATTCGGTGAACAATATTGTGTAAATAAGTTCGTGTTGGGCAGAGGATGTTAGCGATGAACTAAAATACCATTTTAAAAATTGAAGATAGGTTGCGACTATACAGGGTGTTCCAGGACGAATAGTAGAAAGTAGAAATGTGCGTGCAGTGATTCTATGCGGCAAAGTAAATAAAAAAACGAATCGTTTTTCGAAACATTTTTTCGGTTGACGCTTCGTGACCGAGAAAATCGAGTTTGAACATTCGACGGCTACGCGTGCTGTTGAATAGGAATGGTCTGACGCGTCTGATCATGGCCAACCGATTCTACTTCTCGTGGATGCTAGGACACGCGTAGCCGTCCAATTTCCAAACTTGATTTTCGCGGAAACGAACCATCAACCGAGAAAATGTTATTCGTTTCTTTTACTTATTCTTGCAAATGGAATCGCTTTATGCCTGCGTCCACCTATCCTGACAAACCCTGTACAATTTATGTACCTTTTCTTATATTCATTTAATTTGGTCCAACAAAATTGAAAACTGTTTTTCAAGTGTATATGGATGATGTTCAAGATCTTAACCATATAATTTGGCAATGTACCTTGGAATCACAAAGAGTTGATCTTATGAAAAGATTAAGAAAGCACAATTCGTTCCCACCCTTAAATATCAGATCGTCACTTTTATTCTTTTAAATTTTTCAAACAATGTAATTTAAAGATTTAAAGTTATGTACTTAATGTGTTATACTCTGCTGTACCTACACTGTTAACTGTGAGATGTATACTACATATTAATGTACAGCTTTATAATGTTCTCAATAAAAAACATATAATAGCTATGAAGAGTTCCACTTAAGCTCTCAATAAAAAAAGGTATATACAATTTCTGTATTTTAAAGTGAAATATAAGCTAATCTTTTTAGAAATTTTATGAGCGCGGAATTATGAAGCTACCAGAAAGATGGCAAAAGATCATGTCGAACAAAATGGAAAATATTTTATTAATTAAAGTTCATAGCTTGAATAAAAAATTTGGTTTTATTTCACCTTAACCACCGAAATTACTTTCTTTCCAATCCAATATTATGAAATATAATAAATGGTTATTATTCTCTTGAGTTTACCCTATCCGCGAAAACTGTGTCACATTGACACGAGAGCCCGACGAGGGTTAAGAAGCGATAGAAGGCCGAGGAACGAGCTGTGAATCGAAAAGCCGATTTCTGCGGAGCATTGGATCAGCGATAGCCACCCTCTGGGTCCGGTGCGATGTCGCGGTGGCGATATAAATCGCCGCGAGTACAAGCGCGGCCGATTTTTCCGCGCGTTGTGTTCCGTTCGAGCCTCTGCATTGGCCGCGTAGCTCTCGAAGTAAACACGCCACGGGGATCGTACGGGTGGATCGTTTCTCTAGCGAGCTCTGGTCGAACGATAAATCTGCCGTGCCCCGTACACGCGTAATCGCGCTCGCTTTGTACGTGCCCCGTGTACGCGGCCTGGCCACGCGAAGAAGCGACAAATCGGCCAGGACTGCGAGGCCAGTCGACCAGCCGCGACTGCCACGATTAACGAGTCGAATTACAGAGTCTCGAAAACCACTTACCGACGACTATTTAGCTCGTCGACACGGCAGAACCAAAGGTAATCCGTGCGGCTCGGACGCGCCCGCTCGTATTTGCAAGCTGAGCCTCGAGAAAGACATATTGTCGCACGATCATCTGATTTCCACTGATTCTTCGCGAAAATCGAGCGAATACAATCTATCTCCGTATAACTGTCCCAGACGTCTCTACCGTAACTGTTAACATTTTATCCCCACCACTTGGAACTAGTCATTCGGTGAACACGCTCGAGGCAGCGTAACAAAAAACTGCAACTTTTCTAATTTTTCAATTTTTTAAAAATGAAACTTTTCTGATTAAAATGACACCAAACACGATACAATTACGATTATAATAATTTTTAACGCTTATGTAGTCAACGAAAATGTATAGATTAAATAAAACCTTTTTTATTGAACATATTTGAACAAATTCTGATTTGAATACTATACATGAATATATTAGCTAGCAAAGAATTGATATTCACAGAAATTTTGTAATATTTTTAGACGAACATTAACAAATTGTTGAAAGACACATATAAACAAAGGTTAAAAAAGTTTCTAATTTGATTTTTACTTGCTCACTATCACAAAAATTTATTTCACGATTTGTACAGGTTGTTCATGTGTTCCGACAAGAAACAATAAAAAAAAAGAAAGGTTTGCTTTCGGATTGGATTAAAACGAACGGTACACGATGGTTAACAGTAACAAGGGTAGTCCACAGTCTCGACGAGCGATTTTTTTTATTGGAACCTGGAAGGGAACACGCAACCCAGCACAGACACGTCGATTTTTATGTTACACGGGAGATAGTACGGTGGAAAATATTTGACACGTATTTTTTCATTGGGAATTGTCCATTGTAGAAAGGGTAGAAACAACTGTCGAGGTTGGGAGATGAAAATATATTTTTTTAAATACTTCTGGATATAGAGGAAATAGGAAGCAGTCTTTTTTTAACGGTGTCGTTCCAAATCACAAATTTAGAAATCGGTAATACAAATGAAGCTTGATTCATTCGAAATGCTGAATGGTAATTAACCTGTTATGACTGCATAACGCACTGTCATTTGCAAATTCTGGATTTTCCTCTTAATTTATTGCTGTTTCTAAAGTCCCTGTAATATGCAGTTAGAAACCACCGTTTTCCATAAATATTCATTACTTGAATTCTTAATTTGTTTCGTTACCTTGGCAGGATTATGATAAATGCTATTACACCGCTTCGATTGGAAAACAAGATCTAGTCCGGAAGTTAATTAACACACGTTTTCGAACACAATTATTCACTCGCAGATAATTTCCTTTGTGGTACTCGAGGGTATTTGAAAATTATTAATTCGAGTACATGTTCGAGTTTCTTCAGCTACTTTCTACAGTTTATCTTTCAGATCGGCTAGAACCTACTTCTATTACCAATCGCTCCGAAAAATAGACCAGTTCGCATAAAACGGTCCAGTTATAGCTGTGACTTGCAGTTTCAATGCTTGTCAAAACTATATAAGGCTGGAATATTGAATCGAGTACCATGAAAACAGTTTATTCTAAGAATAGACTATTCAATTCGTATCTAAGACGTCTTCAACAGCGGAGCTGATCGTTCTTCGACCGAAACGCACGAAGGCTCTCGTGCGTATGAAAAAAGAAACGTCATTGATCTTCAGATATGCCTGACAAAAAGCTGAGGAACGCGAGCATCCGGTTTACAGTCCCGAGTAAGAGGGTTAATCGGAACGATTTGTCCTTTCGTCGGCATGATCGCGATTACGGTCATCCGGAGATGCAGATTTATCGATGGAATCCCGATCACCGGTGAAACGAGCATCGTCTCGATCCACCTCCGCCGTTGACTCTCCTTTTTCAACCGTTCATCCTCTCGCAATCGAGAAACCGGTTCTCGGACCGCGGAATTCCAGGCTTTCCTTCAAAAGAGAACCCTCGTCTCAACCTCAGTCGCAAACAGAATCGTCCTTGCCGTTTCCTGCACGGAATTTCGCGGACCGATCGACCCAGATTTTTGCGAATTCACCCTGGCAACCGCTAAATTATTCACGAAAATAAATAACAAAGTCGAGAGTCTCGAAATAATCATCGCAGAATCTCGAATAACGAATGCAGTAAAACTTTTACATTGAAATGGATTTTCACGAATGAATGACAAATCATAAGAGTATTTGCAGATTGTTATTTGATGAAACACGACTCTGAATTGGTTGATATTTGACCCAGATATTTTGCTTTCGAACGAAATCGATGCACGCCAGAAATATTCAAACGATATCGGCGTATCAGCGTTTATAAGAACGAAACCAGGTCTGTTCCAAGTGGCGTTTTAAATTCTCCGGTAATCCGTCATTATCGAACGCGAGATTTGAATGGGCTGCAGGCGCGGTCGGCTACCGGCGAATACATTTTACCGGGTAAAAGCCGAAACAAAACGTATTAAGTGCCCAGACGCGCCCTTTGCGCCGCGATTTAATTTCGTTACGCAGCAGGGTGCAAGGGGGTCGCATTTAATTGGCGACAATTCGTTAAAAAGCCGGCTGCCCGGCGAATCTCATCGTTCGAAAGCGATTTTAATTACCGAGGAGTCTGCAACGGTTGCAGACGTTGCGTCGCGGAAAATTCAGTTTTCTCTCCGTCATTATATACAGGGTGGCCGTGAATGGCCGGATGAAAAAGGTCGTGCAAACATGAATTCGGATTTCGATGTAAAAGTTGATTTAACCCCGCAGCGGTAATGTAATTTTTTATGCGTAATTTCAATGCTATCAAATGGTCCCGCAGTGGTTGTTCATTTAAAATGTTTTCTCTCGTAATTTTCAAGATCATTTTTTTTTTTAAATAAAATTTTACATATATTTTCGTGGAACGTTAGCGGTATCATAATATTTTTCCGTGTAATTTGAATGGGTTCATTTAAAATGTTGTTTTACCTCGTAATTTTCAAGATAATTTTCTTCTTAATAAAATTGTGCATATATTTTCGTGAAACGTAAATGTCGTTTTAAGGAGAATGCAGGTTTCGCGAATGCCTGTAAATCTGTAGAAAGATATTCCGGGGGTGAAACTCAAGTGAGACACCGAGTACATGTTCTCGTACAGGTTTTTCGTTTTCACGGAGAGTAGAATGTGATCGGAGAATTCCGGCGTTTGTTTCACGGCCATCCGGTAGATTTTCTTCGGTTTTCGAAGCGCGCGAGGCTCGGAGCTCGTTGGAAACCGCGGATCGCTTGAATCGTAACCTGTCGTCGTGGTTCGTGGAGGGTTCGAATAATAAAAAAATAGAGAGGGAGAGGGTAAAAATAAACGATTTTAATCGGGAATTGGTGACCCGGACGATACGGATCGCGAGCGGAATACCAGGGGAATCAATAGGGCGCCACGGATCCCCGGGGTTAATTAAATTTCATTCAGATTTTTGGAATTATCCGGTGGCGGGCGTGCGCCGCAATATTCTCCGGCGGCCTGACACGATTTCCACGGTTCCAGGGCTATTACCGAAACACAACGCGTCACCGTGGAATTCGTTATACCGAGCACGTTTTCGCCGCGATCCTGCCGCACCGTTTTTAATTGCGTTACCGCCGCAAGTGTTTTTTTTTTACGCGCCGCGCCGGCCCGCGAGAAATTGAATGACGCCGCGCGCTCCTCCCGAAGGACTTTCCTCGACGCGGCGCACACTGTTTCGGGACGGCCGTTCGGTCGTCGAAAAAACTTTGAATTTTCATTTTTTAACATATACACTACCGGCGGAATGTTTCGGAATATATCGATAAATTTTGAAATGATCCATCGTTATTACATCGAATAGCAACTAATTGAATAATATTTCTAGCCAGATTTCAGTATTTTCTTATGTCCATAATGCTCTTGTATAGTTTATACACCCAGTATAAACGTAAAACATAAAAGTGTAAGACAATGCTCAGACAATGCACTTTTCTAAAAGGACATCTTTGGCAACTTGTACAATTCTAATTGCCAGGATGCCGTGAATATGTCAGGCTGTTATTAAAAATAAAGGCGGTATATTAATGAAAAAGAAAATTAAAGAAAAATATGGATCCCTTGATAACAAAAAATAATGGAAAATGTAAAACTCAATAAATCTTCCTTGGTTGCTGTAAAGGCATTCAGTTTTTCTTATAAACATCCTGTTTCTCTGAATTTAGGCCGCGATTCGAAACTTTTGGCCGGTAGTGTACTTCCTGGTTTTCTCGAGTTCCTAAATCGAAACGACAATCGATCATTCATTTCTTCCTGGTCCATTTGAATTCGAAGATAATCAAATTTGCAATCGAAGGAATGTATGTCACAGTCCCATTTCTAAAATCGTTGGTTTCTTCCTGGTCCATTTTAATTCGAAGATAATCAAATTTGCAATCGAACGAATGTATGTCACAGCCCCATTTCTAAAATGGCAAAATTACTAATTCAATTTATTTTCGCAATCAGATCGACATTTTAAAACAGCACGCGACGTGACGCGCAGAATCCGCAGAGCAACGGGCCTCAAATCGCGCTGACATAGATTTATTAGGACGTCCCAGAAAATATTGCCCACTTCGTGACATTAATTTATCGTATAATAAGCAGAGTGGAGATGTTTGTGAACATTCACGCGCTAATTGATTAATGTATTTGCTTTATTTACAGTCTCATTGAGTAAGGGATGAACTTCTAGTTCTATTAATCATCATTACAATTCCTACTGTATCGTGTTTCCTGCATTCCACGTTCGCAATAGTTTCGGTACCCGCGCGGCTGGGTTCCAACTACGAAACGAGATAATGTTCTTCGTCATTTTCCTAAATAAACCGGTGAAAATGTGGACGTGTATGGACTGCCTCGGGTTGTCGTCAGACTAAAAATTGTATGCATTTTAGTGTCATTGGAATTGTCATCTTAGTTTTTACCTGATTCTAATGGTCTGAATTATACATCAATAATATCATATCACATTATACGCCATAATATCATACGTACGCTTTTTAGATCGTTAAAGTTTCTTTGAAGAGAATTTATCAATGATATTTGTAAAAGTTAATGCATAGTAAAATTAATCTTAATTCGATACTCGTCGATGGAAAATACTTAACGCGAAGCTGATAATGTGCACATGAATCAAACGTATCAGATGTATCGAGGGATAGATTTCGGAGAAAGTGCGTTTCGCGAGGCAATAAATCAGTTCGTTATGGATACTGACGAGCAATAAACTGGTAAGATTGAATGCTGGACATACGAAGCACATATTATATAAATTAATATTGTAGGAGCCGGATTATGCAAGCCGTATACACTTTCACTAGAATAATTTATAGCATCATTATAGAGTACAATTACAATATAGTACCAGTAAAATGCGGTGTGAGATTGTGTATTGTTGCGTACACATGTTAATGCATTCTACTTGTACGGTACAATCCAATGTATACCGAATGTATTTCCCGTGTTGAAATGATTCTCGTGCACATTATTTATTCCCGTATATCTCATCCTAAGTGTGTATATTGTTTATTTTCGTTTCCTCATGTTTCCAGTTTCTTACTTTTGTATTTTCTATTCGCTTTCTATCGAGACATGAATTTTTCGCGCTTTATGCCTGTGTAACACAGACTGGTAACATACTGGAGAGATATATATTTTGTCTATTTATCTACATCGCATGTATGTTATTCAGAGTCGCCAAGACTTGTCCCCCTACTTTATCTGCCCCTTCTCCGACGGCGTTCCCCCACGCTTCCTCCGCGGCCCGGTCACGTGACGCGTTCCGTATCTGTCGCGCATGCGGCACAACGTCACGTGACTAATCCGATACTGAAAGAGAGGGGGTAACTTTTTCCCCTAAATTCCAGTCGATTCTCCATCTGTCTAAAATAATTAGTTCTTCCCATAAGAACCTAATTGTGTTCCAAATATTAACAATTCTAAATAAAAATAATTAACAACGATACAATTTACTTTATTTTATCATCGTCTCGTTTATAAATTCTAGTCGATACCCCTGATCTGTCAGTTCTCCATCTGTTCCAAATAATTAGTTCTTCCCACAAGAACCTAATTGTGTTCTAAATATTAACAATTCTAACTAAAAATAATTAACAATGATAGAATTTACTTTCTTTTATTATCGTCTCGTTTATAAATTTAGGAAAGTCTCATTGCATAGTGTCGATAATAAGCAAGAATAAATAATTGAAAGAGGAAAAACATGTTAACCGCTTATCGCGCACGCGCGCTTTAAGAAACGTTTCGCACAGTTGATCCCACCTCCACGATTAGGGATCAATAGTAAAGAGTGGGAGGCGTGTGAATATATTCATAAACCGCGTGATATTTAGCATACAAATGCGTGAAACTAGCATAGGTGCCTGCGTTATGGCTTATAAACGTCCATCGTTTGTCCGCGACGTTGCAACATACTGGCAAAACAGCAATAATCCTCGAAAAAAAATTGATCATATCCATCGAGTCCAGTCAACATGCTCATTTGCCATTTAACTGGCCATTTATCAACACCTTCCCCGACAATGTATCTACGCGGAGAGCCATAACAATTACATAAATACTGGCCCGCTGACAAACACACTCGATATTGTCTTAATCCGTAGATAAATCACACTTCGTAACAGGGGGGAAAAAAATCCTTCGGCCGCAAGCCCGGGGCCCCATTTGTTTCAGTCCCATCGACATGCGAAGTGTTTACCGCGGATTGCATCATGAATCAAAGGGAACGGTCGCGCCGCACCGGTGAGAAACTGCATCAAAAGGCTGCGCGCGGCGTTTGCATAACGCGCGCAGCCCAACTCCCACTTGACCGTTTAAGTATTCAAATATGAGGCATTAGCGCCTCGTGTCCCGCTAAAAGGTTGCGCCGCCGCGGATAAATTATCCCCCTGATTGCCTTTGTCGTCCGAGTTGATCGGCCGATCTGAACCGCTCAACTGGTAATCGGCAAACCGGTATTGTTGCGTCGCCGCGCCGGTATTTACGCGCCTTTGCGAAGTTTTCCCGAGTCAGGTTTATGACGCTAAATTCTTTGAGAGGACAACCGTACCTTCCAGCTATCCACTAATTAATGGGCGAGTCAGGCTATTAGAAATTAATGTACTCAATTTTAAGAAGAAACACTATTTCATCCCCAAAGTGATCCGCGAAAATCAAGAAAGGGGTTCAAAAATTGGAGGGAGATTTTCATTCAGAATTTGAAAAATTGTTTACACATTTTGGTAGACAGAATAATGCCGTTCATTTCAACTGTTTTTACAAAACAGTTCCAGATTTTTTATATCACAATTATTAAAATTATTAGACATTATAGTATGAATCGTACAAAGTTCAAATAAATGTAATCTTGTTATTTTACTACTACGGCTACTCTTAAAGCACAGTAGGTTTAGTGTTAATATCGCAAAAGAAAATATTGAAATTGTTTCAAGGGCTGATTTCACCCCTTTAACGGGAGTAGTAACTCGAAAAAAATAGGATTGTATTAGTCAGTATAAAATCTTGGAATGAAGCCTCGTATCCACGTCGCACAAGTTAATTAAGAAATAGAGTGTTTGCTGGCCGTTAATCTATCCTTTATTACTCGATCAGGCGAGCACAATGTCGAGCGAGATGTGTGAAAGCAACGGCTCATTAACTACGGGTCGAACATTATCGGGACACAACCGGTATCGATATTCCTACAGATCTCTGCCGATCGAGCAGAGTATTACGTTTATCTCAGAGCTCAGACTAGATCGGCGAAAAAAGATCGTTCACCAGGGTCCCGTGACGATCCACGTGTCACGCTTTGACGAGCATACACGCTTTACATACTCTGCCACATGACGCAAACCTGGCTGCACGATTCCCGAGCAGAATTTCTGAGATTTTATCGCAGCTGGAAACAGGTCTCTCAGATTACGGATTTTTCACGGGATCTAGAGAACATCGCCGGCGAATGGGATTTTTCTCGTACGCGTGAATCACGCTCGGACCTCGGTTATCCGTGTTCCAGATCACGGTTTTTGAAATTGCGGGATCTCATCACTATTTCAGTGGATCTGAAATAAATGAAATAGCTCCGAGAGAAGGAGCGAAAATCTCCGAAACACATTTTCATATGTTTATAAATATACCGTGGGAATTTCTATACCAATTTTTTACCAATTATTTCTTCGTACGAAATTCTGCATGAAAATAAATGACTACAAGATGTACGTAAAAGTTCACTGCCTCGGGGAGCATTGTTACTAGACAGAAAAGAATGATATATCTGGGTTAAACTTCGGTCAAACTTCTATTCTTTACTGGACTTCGTTCAATGGTATTTTTTCTATAGATGCATCAGAGGATTTGCAGTGTGCTTATAAACTAAAGTTACTTTAAAAGTGGTAACATTTTCCAATATATCAAGAGTTTCCAAGAGATGTTGAAGCTATGGTACATTGCGTGAAGAGTCGTCTATCTATTGTACGTCTCCGTTATTATAACAATATTTTATGAATAATGAAACTTCAAATACTGTTCTAGACCATAAGTGAGCTATTCCAGGGACATATTAATTTTTAGACATGAATCCTGCTTTCATTCACATTTTCGAAATCGGTACGTAAATCAACATGTTTCCTAGATTAATCCTGTATTTCTTTCAACAAGTTGTTAACGTTCCATGTTCAATGTTCAACATGTTGTTTTATAGTTTTGAAATGAAAGTTTGTGCAAATATGTTAAACAAAATAGGTTTTAAATAATCTCTACATTTTTGGCTAGATAAGGGTTAAAGAGGTTAAATTTCTACCTGTCGCAGAAATCCTATTTGAAAATCATTGCGCCAGATCCTAACCGACGCAGATTCCCCAGCTCGATTAGATGATCTCTTCGGATACTGCTGATTTCGAAATCCGCAAATTACAAAATCGATGCGCGGCTCGCGGAACGGCGCGGCGGCGACTCGATAAATATTTGTCACGCGGCTCGTAGATTGGAATTAATAGGCGACAGGGCACTTGCATCGACGCATAATGATACGCGCGAGCGCGTATGTCATATCGACGAGTTCCTCAGCTCTGGTTGATCTTTGTGCTTGTCGCTGTGAATCGCGTGTATGTGTGTTGCGGTGGTGCTAATGATTGACGCGCGGTGTGGTTGTTATACCGTAACGAGGCTCCTCTCTGTCTTGCGGATGAATTATGGGCTGATATGACTGACTTCATTATTCGGAGTCTTATGGGATAGCGAACACGCGTTAGAGATTTCCTCGAGGCTCTAATTACGATGCCCACGTGGAAATGAACGAGCCAGAAACAGTTACGGTACCTGTAAAATGGCACCTGTTCATGCTATGGCATTTATAAGCCAGACCACTGAAAGACAGTTTCAACGAGACACCCGATTTGAAGCCCTTATAAACATTTTAAAAACCGTTCACTTTTATAAACATTAGGATGCGTCGATTGATGTCCATGTGGAAAAGTAATCTTTTCTGTTTCATAGGCAACGTTCTGTACATTTTAATTTTAACACTTAGCACTCGAATGGCGACTCTGAGAGGCGCCACTAAAAATTGCTGTGCCATTATTCAAAATATTGTTTAAATTATTAAATGTGTCGGTATCCAATCAATTACTAAACATTTAGGTATTGTTAATCATTTGGAAATATTCTAGGTCGGAATAAATGTTTAATTTCCCAGTGAAAATAGCTCCCAGTGCAAAGGGTTAATATACACTTATGAGCATACTTCGACAATATTGATTCAAGTAGGATTTCATTTGTGTAGTAATATTTTATGCGAATAAAAACAATCACCGTCGGCCAAATCACCTGTAGGCTACAATTATTAAAATTCTAATTATAATATAACTTCTCTATTCAAGCACACACTGTAATAAAAATTGCGAAAAATCCTAATTGCATATTTAGTCGTATTATGAGTCCTTTTCGGGGCCATTGGG
The DNA here is from genome assembly GCF_051020765.1 of Lasioglossum baleicum. Classification (NCBI taxonomy): domain Eukaryota; kingdom Metazoa; phylum Arthropoda; class Insecta; order Hymenoptera; family Halictidae; genus Lasioglossum; species Lasioglossum baleicum. The sequence continues at coordinate 12,495,943 of NC_134933.1, read as the reverse complement.
GCACACTAACGTGTTCAAAGCGTTCGCAAAGGCCACTAATTGGAACAGAAACTCCTCATTTTATTTTAGTTATGTCATCGTGAAATATGAACATTTTTTGCTGTGAAAAATATGAGTTTGGGAATCGATATAAATTTTGAACAGATGAAATCAGCAAACGTGTTCAAAGCGTTCGCAAAGGCACACTAATTGGAACAGAAACTCCTCATTTTATTCTAGTTATGTCATCGTGAAATATGAACAGTTTTAGCTGCGAAAAAACATGAGTTTGTGAACCGATATAAGTTTTGTGCAGATGAAATCAGCGTCAAACAATTGATTAATTAATTAATGAATCACCAAGTGAACTCAACTGCAGAAAGAATCGGGAAGAACGATAGAAATTCGCGAGACGACGTCGATGGTGAAACGTTCTCCGGCTTCGATCGAGCTTGTGTTACCCGTCCATGGACATATAAGTACCGATTCCGTTGGTGTGCACCGAAAGTGAAAGAGGAACGAGGAAAGCTGCGAAAGACGTGGGACAGAAGGAAATACGAGCAGCGGCGCTGCTTCGAACCGGCTGCATATTGCTCATACTTGGCGAGGACGAACTTTCACGCGACGAGAATTCTCCGCGGTGCGACAAACAATTACCGCTGTTACACCGGTGACATACAAATTGCTTTTTTAACGCCGCGCGGCCGACGTGCTTTATTACGCGGCTTTCTTGCTCCTCCTCCTGCTGGATGAACCATACTTTATGCAGTTTTCATGAGCCCGCGTTGCGAACGCCGTTCTTACGCTCGATTTCCCGCTCCATTACCCTATTCGTATCGTCGGAATGGACGTCGCGGACCTCTCCCGTTAAAGGTGCGTTTTTAGACCCTACTGCGAACACCACTCACGTATTCCACTTCTGCCAATTTTATCTTCGCTACTTCGTATACCGAGAATCTTTACGCAAATTCATATTTTTATCAGCTGTGCTACGCCTTGAAGCTCATGGAGATCGATAATAATTAGACAGCGGATCTTTATGCAAAATAACACATTTTCTACCTGAATTGCAACAAACTGAGCGAGGTAGAAATTTATTTTCTTCGTTAATACATTTAATAGGTTGACAATAATATGACACCATTGTTAAACTCTTCTGATGTTTTCACTGTTTTAAATTACACCTTCTCATTTTTGTCGTAAATCCATAAAATCCGCTGTCTAATAATAATTTAAGATCGAAATTATGTTCAGGTGTTTACAAGCAGCGTGTACTCCACATTCCGTCTAATTTTTCGCCGCCTTCGTTGGTTCTTCGAGGTACAATATAGCTAACCACGTCCGAATTAGTCCGAATTACACCACTCCTACGCATAAGTTTCCTTTAAATGGAACACGATTTTTTATGAACCAGACTTGTTTCGAAATTCCACCGATCGACTGCTCTAAGAACAGCCGAGTTTGTCTTTCAGAGACCACAAGTCGAGATTTGTTTCGAAATTCGTCCGACCCTAACTAAGAACAGCCGTATGCGTCTTACAGAAGTCGAGAGGCTTGTCATTTTTCCACTCGTTCTCCAGAGTCTCCTTAATCTTTGTTTCCATCCTTCACAACAGATCATTTTATGAAATAAGGTAAAAATTATACTGCAAAGTAAAAATAGCTCCGTGATAAAAATGCTATTCTTCTCTGAAACTGAGAAATGGTGTAAACATTCGGAGTCTAGTAATTATATGAACATATTAAATCTCCATAAAATTAAAACAGAATTATTAGAAGATGAGAAACGCAATAACAATAAAATAAAGAAAAAGTTTAATTGCCAATCAACCGTTATTAATTTCTATGGAAATAGTTTTGCGACAGCAGAGTATGTGTAGAGTAGGGAATGTTGATTAGCTTTCTACGTCTGTGGGGAAAAGTTCGAAATGGGAAATATAACGGTAATAATTTCGCCTATTTTTCCCCTCACTTCTACGCTTAATAAGCTTCCATACGTAAGACGAAACTTTGACAGTTCGGTTATTGGACTGCGCAAGAACCCTCGATCTGCTTCTCTGATTTCATGAGGGGTGAATAAATAGACCACTCAATTTGTAGTCAAGTACCTATCAGGAACATTTGTATCAGAATACACTCCCTTTCGAGGTAATTTTATTTCATCTCTCAAAGTCTGTTTCCCCAATCTTCGATATTCGAGACCGTAAGCATAAAGATGTTCTGCCACTCTTCAATGTTATTGGCTGTCATGATTCTTTGTAAGAGAGTAACTTATCCGAATCTTACAAAGCTGTACGGATTGCTCGATTTATTTGCGTGGTTGTTAATAACACTATCGAGGCCAGTAAGAAATAAATAACAAATAATCCTGTACGCACGAAAATTTAATAATTAAAATTTGGCGCTGCTTTTAATTTTCTGCGTCAGTGTTAATATAAAGTGAATAATAAATAATCCTGTACGCATGAAAATTGTATAATCAAAAAGCGCTGCTGTAGTTTTAGTAATTTTTAGGTATTTACAACATTTTCCGGAAATTGTCCCCAGCCACATCGCCGCGCAGCTCATTTTAGTTGGCTCTCCGGGATCGAGGATTTTCTTCGTACAATGGGTATGCTCAAAATGGCCATCTTTAGGTCGAATGCAAGCTTGAATAGTCAGACTGACTAAAGCGTTGAGAAATCGTTAGAAGCACAATAGAACCCAAACAAAATAGGCGAGGCATTTGGATTGAATAATACCCAACTACATTATCCCCGCCCGCTGGAACAATTGTACAAGGCACGAAAGATTGTAAATTGTGAGCAGCGTGACTTCCCCAGTTGAATTGAATTGTTCCATTCATGCATCCAGCATCTAGTATATTATTAAGAAATCCACCACGATTTTTGTTCATTAAATTGATTAATTGTGTAAACTGTTATGCACCGTGTTTAGAATTCCCTCTTCGGAAACGTGTGGGAAATGTTCGTTTACGTTCGATGCCTCGCGTTAACAAGCAACGAGACGTTTGCTTCGTTCAATGTATCTTTGTTACAATAACATGTTACATTAATGTAATGTAATGTAGTCGCTAAGCCCTGCAGTAACATGTAGACAGCGGATTTTATGCGATTATGGCAGAAATGAGTAGGTGCAATTTAAAACTTCAAAAAATTTTTAAATTATATTATTTCCAACCTATTAAACATATTCAGAAAGACAATAATTTTCTATTTCGCTTCAGTTCGTAGCAGTTCAGATAGAAAATTGTTGAAAATGGTCTCATTAATTCATACAATATTGATTTAATTTTCCAAGATCAGAAAATCTGCAAAGCCCAACACCGAAATTTAGGATACTTTCAGCTGCAAAAATTGTAGAACGAGCAAATAAATGATTAGACTAAAAATTAATTTATATGGAAAGCAACAATTACAGAGTAAACTCCTCAAGAACAGAGTAGAACCTCTGTCGTTCAAACATTTATGAGCAGGCGCCGTGCACACAGTGTGACGGGGCCGAGAAAATTCCGAGGGCGAGATCCGTCAGGTTGCTGAGCGGTAGTTACGTAAACACAAAACAACGGTGAAATTGCATTAAAGGCGGGAACGTTCATAAACCAGGATCGGGAAGACGGGAAGCGCTTTAAACATTAAAAGCGTGACAAGACGTCGCGGTAGCTTGCGATGACCGGTTGAATTTTTCATCGATCCATCCCGGAAGGCGGTCGACGTAGTTGGATTTTCACGAGGTCGAATTTTCGCGGCTTCGATGTCGGTATTCTTGGTTGAATAATAAAAACGCGGGGAAAGAGAGAAGAAAAAGTGAAGCGGGGGGGAACGGGGTACGCGACAGACGGCGCCGAGAATATTGAGCAACAGTCATTCTCTGTCCCCTTCCGTTCCTGTTGGTTGGCTGTTGTTTTACAACCCCGGGCGATTCATGGCACTCTCCTTGAGACACTTTCCGGACCGATTTTCCAGCTCGGCGCCCGACGACCGTTGCGATCGCTCTCGTTTCCAACCTACTTTCGTTCACGCCGATCTCAAGGCTTCTAAATGTATCTTTTTCCATGTCCGCGAGAAAACGATCGAGGCCTCCAACTGCTCCCAGTCATTGAACGTAACGAGACGATCGATCGATCGCGATCGGTACAGAGTCCGGCTGTTACTTTCCTTCGAAGGTCGAAGATCTTGAAGCTTCGAACTTTGAATTTCGAAGATTCGATTTAGGAAACTTCGAAGGTGATGAGTAAACTGCAGATTTTATGCATTTATGACAAAAATCAGTAAGTGTAATTTAAACCAGTAAAAACATTAGATGAATTTAAGCATGTTTTTATATTATTTTCAATCTATTAAACGTATTAAGAACGGAAATAATTTTCTATCTCACTTGAGTTTGTTGTAATTCAGGTAGACAATTTTTATTTTGCATGAAGGTCCGCTGTCTAGTGATGGGATTCGAAGTTTCGAAGCTTCGATTTCTGAAACTTCGAAGATGATGTAAAATAAAACATAAAATAAAAATATTCTGCGTCGATTGTGCGAAGCAGTAGTTAAATAAAAAATTCAGTTTATCTCTTGATAGTCTTTTCATGTTGAAAACAACATGACAATATCCTTAGATTGTTCGTATCTTTCATCGTTTTATATTTCACCCAGTTAATTTCTTTATAAATGCATGAAGACTCGCAGTCTGTCAAATTTTTTGTTTACATTTATTTGTCAAAAATCATGACATAACATAAAACTCAACTTCGGACACTTCGAAGACTTCGAGACTTCATACACTTCGGAGTCCCCTACGTTCCTTCGAATCTTCGAAGAGTCGAAGCTTCGGAAAAGTAACAGCCCTAGTACAGAGTCGATTAGGCGTCGATTGCCACGCAGATAACCCGGCTATCGTTTCGCGGGCTACTGCATCAGATTGATTAAAACTGGCCGTGAATATAGTCGATGCAAAGGCTGGATAGATGCTGTACAGATTGGTGTGTGCCGTGTGTGCACGCGCGCCGCATCGAGTGTCCATTAAGTCGTGGAATATTGCTCTCCGGAAAATCTGCCGATCGTTTGTTTAGCTTCGAGTTAGGGGAATAGACGGTGCTTGATTTCGAATGCATATGCAAAGCGATCCGATAACTATTAGCATTTTTATTATTTTTCCGAACTCGGATCACGGACGGGAATTTGTCGGATAAAGCCGCCTTAGGTGTACGGACCTGCGATCGACCCGATTCTTTTTTAATGGCTTGTAGGATTTCGACGTTTCGTGCTTTTTATGCAATGTACAGTGGGTGTACAAAGTATTCGTAGCACCTTTTTGTTAGAAGGATTAGTTTGATAGCTAATGTGTAAATAATCTTCTTTTAAATTGTTATTGGTCGCAATGGCAAAGGAAATGAAAATCTAAAACATGTATTTTGTAAATCTAAGTAAGTTATATTAACGCATAAAGAAGCTATGGGCATTAAAAAAATTATTTGCACATTAGCTAGTAAATTAACTCTTCTAACGTCTCAAAAAAGCTCAAGCAGTTGGTTCCAATTTTCAGAAAGTTATTCGTTTTTAAAAGGTGCACGAATACTTTGCACACCGACTGTAAATAACAACGGATACGATCGAATACTTTAGCAATCCGCAAATGGCCCGTACGCCGTAAAATGATTTTCTACTATAACTGACATAATCTCGAGAGACCACTTCTCCGCAATAGCTCCTGCATCCTTTAGAAACCGTTCGGTCCAACATAGATATTTCCCTCGTGAAATGTTGCAAACGTAATCGCACGAATTCTTTCGCAAGCGCCGGCAAATTTCGCATTCCTCTCGAATAAAAGACACGAAACCTTTATCCCAGCAGCGTAGCGGCGCACATTCTTCCAAGAATAAAAATACCTGACCAATTGTCCGATACTTCCCGAAACGAGCCATCTGTTTACGTAACGCGGCGAACCACCCTCGTTTTCTCCGTTCCATCGATAACGCGCCATCTTCCTCAGCGCACCCTCCTCCGCGTGGTTAAAATACCGATTCTATGGTTCACCATCGAGATACATACCTGGAACAAAAAGCAGATATCGAAGGTAAACATGGGTAACCGCTTGACCACAGTATACGCTACAAGCCACACGCTTAACCCCTATACGCGAGTTTTCACCCTGAGTATGAGGGTTAACACGTGGTATATGGGACACTGACTTATCGCAAATTGAGAAATAAATTCATGATTACGTCCAAGTTGAGGATTCATTAATTAACACATTGTTGACCGGTCACACTAATGTATGCTACATAAATCAAACAAGGTTTACGGCATCAATAAATAAATAATTAATTTGTTGACCGGCCACCAGTTAACTCGTGTTTTCATGCCCAAACATTGTTGACCGATCAAGAGTTAATTCGTGTTAGCACTTGCATTATTAATCTCAATTTATGAAACCCAGGGCGAGATAGAATATTTATAAAAAAATATTAAATGTTTGAAGTTATGTTCAAAGTTTCATCTTTATTGATTATGTATAAATAATTATGTATAAATAAAGTTTATTGAAGTTTACTTCGATTGTTTTACTTCCACATTCAATTACGAAATAATAGCCAGTGACATGACATAGCTTCTGTGTAAAATTGTCGGTCAACAACGTGTTAATATGTTATTAACACCTGTTATTAACCTGCCGTAATTAATTTTGCTCGTAATACAGTCGCTAGGACGGAAATTCATTGGTATTTGCAGGCTGTAAAAGAGTTCAAGAAGTAATCCTACGATTAACTCTAACTCTGCAGTGGCGCTCATGGAAGGACACCAACAATCAAAACGGTCACCTAACTATGGAAGACGCGAATCAACGTTTCAGCACTTGGCAACCGAAAGACGTAAATAGTTTGGGGTCTCCGCAGCGTGTTAAACAATTATCCACCGGGGTGAAACTCTGGAAAAATAAGCAACGCTGCCTATAGAGCAGGAACACAGTAGATGGAAAATTGAAATAATACCAAAAATTTAAATAACACCGAAAGCCGATGAAAATAAGGAACCGTACGGTTTCCCCGGGAGAGATCGTGAATGCAACGCCAGCAGACAGAGTCCAATTTGCCGTAGCTGCGGCTGAATGGCACGTACAAAAGCGGGAGGAAGAAGCACGGGAAAAAGATCGAGCCTGCTGAACACAGAGTCCGAGAAAGAGAAATCGAGAAAGAGAGGGAGAGGGAGGGACCAGTTTCCGAGTCCACGTGGAATCGAAACAACGATTGAAGCGCAATGCAGCGGGCCGCTTGAAAAGTCGATCCGCCTGCGAACGTTGAAAGCAATACGGATAATTGCGGATCGAACTATTCGCGTAATTGCTTGCAGATCGTGTTCGCCGGCCCCGCGGCGATTTTACCCCCGGCCTCAACACATACCTCCCTCTCTGCTCCTTTGTTTTCCTTTTTCCGTCTCGTTCATCCTCGGTTTTCTACCGTTTGGGGCGCGTTTGCACGATTACCGGACAAGAAAAACCAGGAGCGCAACCAGGAGTGAAACCGGGGGCTCAGCGAAGGGAGGTTGTCGGTGGACGGACGGGGGTGCAAAATAATGGGCCTCCGTTTACCCGATTCCCCCGGAGATCGCGCTAGCCCGCGCCTGGCCGCGCGAGCGCGCGTCACTCATACAGATCGTGAATAATGCATGAGGAAAACGGAGGCGCGATTCCACGGTTCGTGGATCCCGGGGCCCGCTGGATTATTTATACCGTGAGCCGGGGGAGGAAGACCGGTTGCCGGTGATCGCGTGTTGTTGCTGCTCTTTGACTCGGATACCACTGAACAACGAGTCGCCTCTGTCGTTTATCGGAGCGGAATCGACGCCTTGCGGGGACCCGCTCGGCTATTCGCGAGTCGCTCCTGCTACAGCCTCCTCCTCTTCTTCTTCTTCTTCTTCGTCGTCGTCTTCTTTTTCTGATGTCGATGCTTCGTGATTTGGTTGGCAGCCAGCGAAACGTTATCTCGGAACGTGATTCCTGACACTTGAATCGACGATGACTGCCTTGGATCCGATCTGACCCGCCGCGCAGGGATGCAAAGTCCCCAAAACCTCGCAATAATTCGTTCACTATGGAAACGCCAGTTTAAGCAATTTATATAGCATGCTGTTTGACGAACAAAGGGTCTAACCGATTCATTTTTTACATGCACAGTTTGCAAGAAAAAAATATGAAAAAATTCTGTAAAATGCGCCTCAGGATCCAAAATATGTCACATTTTTTTCAGAATTTTAGAACGCATCTGAGACCGGAAAATTTCCTTGGTCAGCTTTCGAATGGTTCGATAGTCATTGGAAAAACCTCTAAGGGCAGTTTTGACCATCTTAATCGGCTAGGTATAAAAATCGAAGGAATTCGATAGAGCTTGTCCATTGCTTCCTCCTTAGAATCTATGGATGTAGTCTAATTAATTCCTTCCTTCCCGTTTGATCGTTCTCAGACGATTTCATAGCTCGATCACACAGATTTGTCTGGCCGCGCTTAAGTGGCCGTAGCGGGTTCGCGCTATCAAATTCGTTTCTATGAGCGAGCATTCCGTTCTCTCAATTGCGTTCTCACGCGGTCGAAACTGCACCGGAGACCGATCCCCGGACCCGACGCTACGCGACGCGGGCCGAGTTTATCGCTTTGGATTTATGGGCTCGATTTTTAAGTAATCTTCGAGCTCGTTGTTCCCTCGGCACCCATGGGACGTTCTTTTCCGTGGCGCCACGGTAAAGCTCGTTGATTCCGTTCGAGCACTCGAGATAGCGGCGCTTTAAAACGGATGTTTATTGTAACCGATGGCCATTAGTTTTACGGCGCAGGTGTTGCCGCTTATCGGCACCAACGAAAGTGGCAAACTGCTCCGGGATGAATATTTCAGAGATATTTACGACGGGACAGCCGGGCGTAATTCGGTGCTCGTTTGCCCGCCGAGTTTCAATTACCATAGAATAGCGACTTCAGTCTTTTCTCAAGGTCAAACATTTTCTCATAGCATCCCATTGTTCTCGTAAAAATCAACTTCAAGGAGCTATTTTGTTCCACACGTTTACAGTATGTTCCAAAATGGTATAAGCATGGAGAGGATCAATATCGTGTGCCCGATTTTCATAAATGTCGCAAACTGTACTGCTTGACGGTGTAAAAAAAAGTTATATGGTCACCATTCTTCTTTACAATTAGAAGAGAATGGTAATTATATACTTGATTAATAAAACTGTCTTCTTTAAAGTTTAACTATAGAATTTTATTTTCAAATTGGACCCGAACTCATGCAATCATCTACAATAGTTCACGAAACTTTAAAGTCGTTTTCTAGGAGAACGGTTGACCCGAGACCCGTGGTTCCTATGAAACTTTTGTTCGTCGCGATAAGTCCTATACGATTCAATAAAAAACAAATGTGACCTTGAGATTCAAGGTCAAGGTCGAATTGTTTTAATTAATTTTTTCAACGGATCTTCAACGATCCAGACGTGCAGAATCACGACATAGTGGTGACGACATGTATAATTTTGAACCACCATGTACAAACACCGGTCCATTAGGTGTATCAACGTTGAAGAAAATCCCGTCAGAACGGACGTGCTAGTAACGGCTTGATATTACTCAATACACGATGCTTCCCTCCCGAAGTTTCTCACCCGGTGTCGATCGACCATGTTAATTGTCCCGAAGCTCGGTCATGATCGATAATCGTCTCGTGACGCATTGTTTATCACTGGCGATCGAGCCGGTGTTTGCAGCGCGAGATAGCCACGTCCGAGAGGAGCAAACGCGCTTTGCCACGCCGTTCAGACGGCGTTGATTCATGACTCGCCCCGTCCCGGAAGGTATTAATTAATGATCGCCCTCTTCTACGTACACACGGAGCCGGCAGCGCTCGCGAGTCTTCTTCAGGTCGCGGTGAAAGGTTATCCCGGAGGTATTTAAAGGCGCGCGTCGGCCAACGATCGCACGCCCGTTCTCCTCCCTTCCGTTTCTTTCTGCGATTGTCGTGCGATCTACTCGCGGTGGAACCGGTTGCTGTCGTATGAACAGTACCGGACGACAGTGTGGACTCGGCTGCATTTAGCCGGTAGTCGGAACCTGCTGAAAGGATACATACACGCTCCGTGACAATACCTGAAGACACTACACCGGGTGGTCGATTTGGCTTCGCGTCGATATCGGAGCAAACCACAATTTTGGAGAAAGAATATTTCAAATAAGTACTGTAGGACCTCGATTAACCGAATCCCGATAAATATGATTAGGCGTACAGATAAGTTCTCGGCCTTTTCTCGTCAAAATCAATATTTTCTTACTGAAACTACAAGTATCTTTTAATCGTGAAAGTAGTCTCCATTTGCATCTACACACTTCGTCCACTTTTTGCGGTTTTGACTCGATGAAGTCTGCGAGGCATGTTTCGATTTGATCAACTGTTGGGAATGTGTATTCACCAAATGATGTTGTGGTGATCTGAACAAGTGATAATCTGGCGAATACGCCGGGTGTGGCAAACCTTCTCAGCCCAACGAATCCAGAGTGTCACTGGTCGTTTTTGCTGCGTGTGGTCTCAATTTCTTGCTTTCCGACAGCACTTAATGGAACCCAACGACCATGCTTTTGTACTATTTTTAATAATCGTTGGGTAATTATTAACTCTAGATTCCTCGCCGTTTTCGATGACCTTGCAATAAGTTACCGAATTAAAATAATTAATTATTTCCAGACACCGGATCTTTATGTAAAATAAAACGTTTGTGCATCAATGGCAAAGACACAGGAGTTAAACACAGATTTATATTTTTCACTAGAAACTCGAAAATGTACTGGAAATAATATATTTCTCACATCATTTTTGTCATAAATGCATAAAAAACATCCGCGTTCTAATTATTTCATATAAAATGTGCTGAACCCTGATATTTGGTAATTTCGTCAAGTACTCGAATAAAGATTGTTGCATATGGAACGCATTATTATTCTTCCGATCTACAAAATCAACGATTAGGCAGGGCGCAGCCACGTCTCGGGATTATGGAACAGAGGATGAGATATTCCGCGGGCAGGACGCAGTGTTTAGTTACCGCGCGCTATAATCCTATTCAATTAAGGATCCACGAGGCAGTTTCCGTCGCGCATCTATCACGATTGCCTAATTGCCGGCGCGTTTACCGTCGATCTCTTAATTAATGCGCGTCTTACAAGGATCCCGGGCCGGGCCCGGAGCGCTCGACAAAGAGGAGATCGCCGGGATCGATCTATCGATCGGCGGCATTCACCGCGCGCAACTGGCGAACCGCACCGCGCTGCGGACCCGTTCGTTAACTAGTATAATTGAGGGGTGCGCGTGCACGCACGTGCGTCTCGGTCGAACAATGCGGTATTCCGCTGCGGAATTGAACGTGTCCGTGCGATCCGATCGGCACGGTGGCGGCGGGGCTTCGCGAGGAAAGTGAAAAAGGGGAATTGAACGAGCGGCCTGATACGGGACACAAAGGCTCCGGGGGATGGGTTCCGTGTTTCCGGAAATGGAAACAGTGGGCTCCTTTCAGGAAAAAGAACCTGATAAATTCGTGTGGAAGAGAGCCGATTCGCTGGAAGCTCGATATTAGATAGAAAAATACCGTACTTTGTCAATACCTTGTCCCGTGATGATTGATTCGTTCCCGCTACAATGGCGGACCTAGACAAGATGAAGCTGTATCGGGATAGAGACGTAAGGTTAAACAACGCGTACCATCAGATAACGACAGAAACCAGATACAAACTCCATTTCCTTTTTTTCATTAATACGTTCCGTGCCCAGCCGTTCCTTGCTCGTCAATTAAACAAACTTGCAAAAGTCCGTTAATTGGTTATTTTTATTATAATATGAACGAAACTCTAGCTTGTATTTATTAATGTAGTATAAGTTAGTATGAAGTATTCTACATGTGCGAGGTACACGTACAACTTTGAGGTTACCCGGAACGTGCAATAGTTTACAAGTTATTAATATATTCTGTGTTGTTCAAAATCTTTTAGTGGAGATATATTCTACAGTATACATTATACATACATATAGTTTAGCGTGTATGATCGGTGGTACACACGTGATACAAAACGTGTTAAATGGAGTAATGAATTTTTTCCCAAAGACTAATAAATTAAACTTCCGTCTCGGAGATAAAAATCGAAGGTAATTCTTTTCTGATTTCAGATCGCCTCTCGAATATTCGTAGAATCTTATATTTGACGGCGAGCGCGCGTTTCCGGGGCGGCGCGAGCCCGGGCGGAATTAAATCTCGAGCTGACTTCGGGATTTTAAAAAGTCAAGAACCGTCAGCGACGAGGAGTTTGTTTTCGAATAGCAGAGAGGCGGGCTCGTGCTCTCTCGTGCTCGAACTTTTTGCCGCGGGAAGAATGCGACGCGTCACGGTGAAGTTGAACGGTCGACCCTTATGCATTTTATGGAAATAAAGATTCTATTCTTAACGAGGTCCGCCGGAAGCCGGGCGTGTGCGACTGAATATTTCATCGTTCCTCGGGCGTACTGCGTGACTGTTTAAAAGTTCGTAAGAAAAACGGAATACCGTGGCGCTGGGATACGAACTATAACCGTGGGGATGAAACGGCGCGCGGCGCGGCGTCCCTCGAATATTACGCGAAACGCGAGCTCCCTCGTCGCTTTCTTTCGAAACTACGTTGTACAAAACCACAGAAAAAATTCTATTCCCTGTTTCCCTTACCCTTCCAGCTGATCAGCCTTCAAAAGAAATCCCACGGGATCAGGGATCCTTTTCGCGTTTGCCACAAGCGGAATCTTGTGCTCGCAAACTTTGTTTTAAAGCGCAAGTACACTGTACCTTTTTAGGTACCTTTATTCAGAGAGATTCATGGCGGATCGAAAAAATATTAAACACTACATTTATTCGTTTCTAAAATTTTGTAGCTCGTGTAGAAGTCGATTTCATTTTCTTTCAAATCACAGGCTAAAATACTACATTTTTTATGGACGAACCGGCGCAGTCTGGAATTAAACATAACCTTGTTGACAATATTAAAAATTCCATTAAGCTCGATATAAAATAAAAATGAAGCAATCTGCTTTCGTCATGGAACGAAATAAAAGTTTGATGAACCAATTATACGGGCGGGAATGAGGCCTAAATTTGTACACTGTATTAAAAATTCTATTATGTTGGCTATCAAATGGATATTTCGCGAAGCTTTCTTAAAATATTTGCTAGACGACAACAAAATCTTTCCTTGTTATATTTTTTTACATACCTTATAAAATCGAGATAAAAATAAAATAAATAAATATACTTGTATTGACTGTATCACCTAATTTATTCTATCTGTTTAGAATAATTTGTTCTTCGATATACATAATTTGCCCGTTTACTTATTATATGTAGTTGATCAGATTGTAGACTATTATACAGTATGATACATTGAAGCGGAAATACGTGTTCAGCATCGTCAGAATTCTCATTTCGCTGGGCTCTGGTGATGGCACTATTCTCCATAAATATCCAGTACTGAAATTAGTCTAGTACAGAAGATTAGTGTTACAGAGATGAGCATATAAAGGTGTGTACTCTATGGCCGTCAGCCTGCGAAATCCATTGAAGTTTCTGGCGATGTCGGTCGGCCGGTATCGGAAAGACGGATAGCGTGAATGAACCTTTAATCGAACCTAACGGCGATTACGCAATTACAACGGAGGCGGAAACGCGGGTTCGCCAAAATTTACACGAGATGGTAATTGGGTTGGACAGAACGGCGAATTAATCCGACGGTATTAGGCCGAGAATCGACGGGCGCAGCCACGTGAATCGTAGATTAATTCACGCGTCTATCAAACAAGCAACAACGCGCAGGCTTACGATTAATAATCAGAACGGGCCGATCCGTGGATCACGATTAATAATCGCTTGGGCAGCGTGGTCTCGCACGCGTTTCACTCGAAAGAACAGATATCAAAGGCAGTTGACCGATGCCGATCGATCGCCCTTCAATTAGAACGATCCATCGAAAACTGATAACCGTTCCCGACGATATACCATCGAATCTGTGTAATATAACAACCAGGGTTATATACTATCGTTGTTATTATCGCCGGTAAAAAGAAAAGAGGGAACGCGAGATAGGCGAATCGTTGCGGTCGTTAGCGATGTGCCCGATAGTGGGACTAATACCAATGGGAACAGTAATAATCCAATGAAATTGATTATTGAATACCGATGCCCCCTGCCCCCCTCGCGCTATTACTATTAATGCTCGAGGCTCGCGAGTGCGGCCACGGCATGGCCGAGTTATAGGTATTAGCGGGTATTAGAGTTCGCGGCTGAAATGATAATTTAAAATTGATGATTAATTTGCCGCCATAGTTTGCCTGGAAATTAGGATTCAGTGAGAACTGGTGCCGCGATACCCGGTTACTTGGATTAACCGCTTTCGGAATTATTGTCTCGAACGCTGATATGTAGTTTGATTTCCGCATCGGCAATTTCGGATCTACAAAGGGTGCTATCACTGGAAATAATATTTTATTCGATTACCCCTTCTCTCTCGAGGGATCCCAATCTAATTATTATGGAAAGATTCTCTTAATTAAACAGATGTTACCGTATTCTTTTTTTATTAAATTCTTCGAATATTTTCACCGTTTCGAAACTGCAGCTGCTCATTTTCGTCATAAACGCATAAAATCTTCATATTGACGGTAACGAAGACACGCCGACCACAAATCATTTCAATAGCATGATCACGTATAGTATTTGATAAGAGGATCTCGCACGGGTCTGAAACGCGACGGTCATCGATTCCGCTATTCTGGTATCTGATATCGCGCAGACATTAAAGGGCAGATGATTACGGTCCGCCATTTTTTATTAAACCGGAATGGGATCGAGGACCGAAGAATAAAGAATTGAATGCATCGCGGCTGTCCAATCCCCGGATTTCGCTAGACCACAATGTCCTCTTAGGTTTCCATCGAGCATCGATTTTCTTATTCCCCGTCGTCGACGCGATATTCTGGGTCTTCTTTCCCCTTTTCCCTTTCAACCGGGACCGACTCTCTCATTCTTCCCCGAGAAGAACGTCTTTCATTCACTCTGGCCGCGGTGGTCACCGGATCAATCAATATCAATGCCGACGACCCCGTGTAATCGAGTATTGCGAACTTTTTATTGATATTAATTGCATCGCTGACGCCATCAATTTATACAGATCTAGCTTGATGTGACAGTTCGTTCCTGGCTGGATTGGCTGCTCTATGACTTCACTCTTGAAACAACTGATATAATTAGAGTTGACGTCGCTGGGGGTGATTTGTTGGTTTACAATTGAATATACAAAAGTAGAACATTTTTTCATGCATTTTGTTTACCTTATTCCTAATCCACACAATTTATCGAGAGACATTTTTACATCCCCTGAGAAATTCGATATTTCACATTGCTTCCTACAAGGACTCTTCAATTTCTGCTTTCCCTAGCACAACATGAATTTTAAAGGAATTCTCCAGCAAAAAGAAGTCACAAAAGGCTGTACGCAGCAAGAACAAGTGTTCCATCACCTAAGCCATAGGTATAATTTATCGAGGGACATTTTTACATCCTCTGAAAAATTTGACATTCAGGGTAACTGCACCAGTGAATAAACGGGCACCAGTAAATGAATGCTTTTGTATATTTCAACAAATTTTAAGCCGCACGGCATACTAGCGATAATGACTCTTGTGCCAATGGAATATGTGACTCTTTTTCGTAGCTGTATTCCTATTGGTTTATATTGGTCAATTGACCATTAGTTTCTAAGATGGCCTATTTTCACCAAGTGCATTGAGTGTGTGCAACAGAGCTAAAACTAGTAAGGTATGTATACACGACCTTTTCTTGTACACGTGTTGTTATACTTTTCTTTTACACATGAGATAAAAGTTATTAACAATATAGATGTACGAGGGTTTAAATATATTGAATATATAAATCACAAAAATTGCTATAAAATGAATGTTTCGTTAAAAAATCGTTGTGTCTATTCACTGGTCCGCGATATTACTCATAGCCCAGTAAATGAACAGAGTGTTCATGAAGTGACAACAATGGTAGAATGTGAAAAAGGAAAGGTATGGAAATGGCCAGAGATTCCAGATACGGTTTGGTACAAGAGACAGGATGTTTTAACAAAGATAACGGAGCCAAAGAAAATTAATTCTAGAGGATTTTTTCTGATTAAAGAGTTAAATAAATAGGAGAATATTGTTTAGTAATTTTGTTCATTCATTGGACCATCATTGTTCAATTACTAGAATGTAGTGTTCATTGACTGGTATTTTTTATTTAACGTTTAGTAAAGAAAAATAATAATAATTTCATTTTATTTGTGTTCATTTACTTTTGACAAATGAAGTATAGGGAGCAATTTGGCATATATGAGATTCCTTTAATTCACATATATATTTTGTTTAAATAAAATATCTTCCTGAACAATTTCTTAAATGTTCATTCACTGGTGCAGTTACCCTACATGTTATTTTCTACAAGGACTCTTAAAACAATTCCGCAGCAAAAGGAGCTACAAGCCTGTACGCAGTGCACACGTTAAGAACGAGTATTCCATCACAAGGTAGACTAACCAGGGAAACAGTGATCCAATCAGCGAGCGTAACGAGTTATTTGCCGAAGCGAGGCAGCAGCGTAGCAAATTTACCGGACTTCGGTGTAAAGTTTAACTGTCAGCGGATGGTTCAACGGAAATATTCGCCATCGAATAACGCTCTAATTCGCATACGCGAACGTTTCGTATCTGCTTGGCCAGTCTCTCGCGTTACAGCCCCTATTGTGAGCTTTATCACCCTCATCCCCGGTCTCCTGCCTCGCAATTCCATGGCGAAGTGTAAATAACTAAATACCAGCTGTCTTTGCTGCCGAAGGTATTCGGTTAATTTCATTCGAGCGAAATACCAACCGCGGTAGAACGGGTTGTACGTCGCGCGTCGACAATATGGCAGCCATCGTTGTCAATAGCGGGACCACGGTGGAATGGTGGAACCGGTCGCACAATTTTGCGAGAACGTCGTGGGAAATCGCGGCACGCGGAACCATCCTGCCGTTAGAACGACGCGTTGTGTATCGGTCGTGAAGACTGTACACCTACGGAGCCGGAAGAAAAAGCAGTATCGACGTCGAAGGGCGATGGGCGTGGCCCGACGGCGCAACAATTTCGGCAGACGCTAATCGGATCGGGACGCGGGAGTTTCAATTTACTCCGTGGGCCTGGTGAGGAACGACCCTTTAAGTGGGATCACCGTACGTTGAAGGGCGCGGCCGATTATTGTACGTTCCTGGAACACGTGCGTAAGGACGAGTGGCGCGGGTTAAGGGCACCCCCTAATGGCTTAAGCTCCGAGATTCCCAGTTAATTAATTGGTATTAACGTGACGACGCGAGGGGAACCACGTTGCGTCGCGGATCCTTTCTTTCGCCCGGAATCCATCACTTTTCTGACAAAGGTACACCATAAACAGAATTATTATGTATGTACCTGCAGGAAATGTCGAATGTATCTAACAGTAAAAAATTGTTTTCGATATTTTGTGAATGTAATAATTTCTTTGGTGAATATACAGAATAGGATACACCTCACCGATTTTGATAAACCTTGAAATACGTTGCCTGGGTTACGTTATTGCCAAGAATCATTTTTCGATCAATTAGGAAACCGATTAGTTCGTTACAATTATTGCATATATTTAAAAATTCGTATAAATTCATTGTCTAATATATATTTTTTTTACTGAAGTATACATATACACACACACAGTCTGGAATAGCTAAGGTAATTATAACTGTATCTATTATAACTAGACTGCGGATCTTTGTGCAAAATAAAAAGTGTCGAGGAGAAGTCATATATTGACATGTTCGATTTTGAAAATATTTCAACAATTATTGAATTTCATCTACTCAATTTTCCTATAAATGTATAAAGATCCGCAGTCTAATTGTAACTGATATCATAACTGTTTTCAACCCGTGGTTAGTACTGCTCTCTAACACTTTGAATAAACGGAAAGAAATGACTGGCGAATTGTACAAGTGAGAAAGCAACATGGGCCGGCAGAGAAAACAATCAATTTACGCATTAACCAGGGCGAGAGCGGATTTTGTGGCGAATCGAACTGTCCCGTATAATCTTTGTCCGGAGAGGAGAGGAGAGAACGCAGCCAAGCAGGTTAAATATGAAATTATGGATACGCGGGCCAGCGAGCCTGATAGAATTAATTGAATCCGGCGCGGCGGCATCGCGCCGGGCTCCGGTTATTTTCGAATTCATGAAAGAACAGGAAATCAATTTATTCGGGCAGTTCGAGCGATGACGAACGCGCCACCGGTAATCGCTTCTCTAAAAGTGCGTACCGATGCTCACCACCGCGCACCGCGAGAATCGAGTTAATGCTGGGATCGGAGCCAGCATCGCTTTAACTTCGTTCCCGTTGATCGCCGATCGAATTATTTATGCGATCGAAGGCAAGCTTCACCGATTGCGCAACCAAACTGATTGGTTGATGTTTGCTACCCTGCACCATTCGTGACTTTTCACGCATTTCACCTGAGCTTATCGGGAGAGTTCGTTACAGACCGTTTACGCACCGTGACTTCCTTTTGTCGCTTTTATTCGGTAAATAGGCTTGCGTGCAATTACGGGCTGCCCTTTGGCGAATATATAATTTAATTGGTTTTTCATTTATTTCTATACTGGGATTCCGGTTGATGGCTCGGTAAATTTATTTTTCATGTATCCTCCCCTGAATATTCTTTTTTATTTTTTCCGCTTTCTTCATTGTAGCTATCCATTTGAAGTATCTAATTCAGACTTCGGACAATCGTGAGAGACATGAATTCTCGATTACGCTAATATTATCCCCGTGCCTGAAGAATGATCGATTATCCGAATGTGGAAGCGGCCCAGGGAAAAAATCTCGAAGAGTTTTAAATATTGTAGAGCATCTCCAAATGTCACTTCTGGTTAGTAAAAATATTTCGAAAATTCTAATTCAGACTTCGGACAATCGTGAGAGACATGAAATCTCGATTCCGCTAGTATTATCCCCGTGCCTAAAGAATGAGATCGATTCTCGGTAGGGTTATCAATTTTCCATGAGTCCAAAAGCGGAAGCGGGCCAGGGAAAAAATCTCGAAGAGTTCGCGGTCCTTCGGATTAAAGAACTGCTGGATCGACAGACATTATCGATCCGGAAAATATATAATGCTTATTCGGTTTCCTCGCGAGATCCTCTTTTGATTGCTCGACCTGTAGCCTGTAATCCGGTGGGCGTTAGGAACTTCTTTGTTCTCCGTACCGAGGAGTTTCCGTCTCGCCTCATCCACCTACCGTGTACCTATCTTTCCATCTATCTATTTGTCTATTTGTCTTTTCTCTTATGTTCCCCGAACGCTATTGTTAGCTTCTTAACGTAATGACTGTAATGCACAGCCAATGGCCGCCGCGGCGTTCAGTTTCCCGGACATCCCTCGGGATCCTGACCCAGGATAAATGAGCTTTACTTATCTACCCTGGCGATTTATACTTATCTCTCTAATTGCGTTCTTAATGCGCAGTTCCTATCACAGTGTACATTGTACATTGTAACGGCGAGCCGTATTGTACTTTGCTCTATACGGTGAGCGAAAACATGGCGTTTTCGACTCTTTCAGAGATCGAATCGATCATCGCCACTGATCAAAACATGTGCATTTCTCTATTAATTGATATCTCGAACTTGCTCGTTCGATGTAAAGAAGGAATTGAGCACAGAGAAATTGTAATTGTCTTTATTCTTGAAGGAGCTTCTTCATTTACAAACAACCAAAATGTTCTCGAGTCTTGAAAATAATCTCCATCATTTTCCAGACAGTCGCACACTTTTACAGTTGATTGATGATCCCAGTAAAAGATTTGGATATAAAACAAAGTAACAAATAATAATTGCGATGGCCACGAATAAATTTGTACACCTAATAAGGACGACTTCGTTGTTTTTGTGTATAATGTAATGGTGATCGAGATAGAAGGAGAATGAAACTGCAATTTATTAGAAAATGCAAGAGAGAATAGACAGATCAACAGAGAAAGAATGTTTCTTCAAATGAAATGTAATAAACCCGTAGCCAATGACAGTACGTTTCGATGAGAACGCTGCATAACATTCGCAATTCTACAATCGTAGATTTCGCATGTAACAACCTAATAACTCGCCCCTAAAGATCCCGGGTCCCGGCGTATCCTACGGTTGTAGCGGTCTCCATAGGGACGGGACGAGAAAGCGAAACCGTGGAAAAAGAGGGGGAAAAATGTACGCGAAGAGAGAGGACCGCATTCCGGCGAGTTGGAATCTGAGCGTTATAAACGAGATTCCGCGTTGTTATTTCGTTAATGCGCAATAACAGGACGGAATAATTCGTCTGCGAACGGCGGGTATGCGGGCCCGCCCGGACAATTGGATTATCCTGTTTCGATCATCTGAAAATTCCAATTAACAGTAATGATCTTATCGTGTGTTGGCCCGCGACGATCGATATAGATCCGGATGATCGTGGCCGGGGAGCGAAAGGTCGGCCGACTCGGTAATCCCTTCGACGTTCGCCGCACTGTAACGCCATAATGCGGCCAAATTAATTAATCGACCGACGAGAAAACCTGTCGTTATCTTGAACCACGGCTGCTTCTGTCCCCCTAGCTTTCCCCTCCAACCCCCACCCCCCTTTGTCTCCCTGGACCGATCGAACTCATTCGGCTCCGTTAACTTCCGATCGCGATCCCCGCTTTATTATTAATTTACCCGCCCTAGGATCATTCGATCGACTGGCTGCCGTTTTATTATCTCTCTTTATCTCTCTTCCTCGTTTTTTCTCTCCACAGCTACCCGCGAGATCCGGTAACCGTGGGTGGACCTCGAAGGAGAACGATTTTAATGCCAGCCCGCTGATGAACACTCTCAGCGAACGTTTCCCGGGGATCGTGAACGAGAAATCGTGAACCGTGCCCGGAGAGCCTGGTAATTAAGTTGGATCGGGGGGTGGGGAGCGGCCCGGGGGAACAGAAAGAGTGAATCGGCCGCTTCGGTCTGTCTGAATTCCAATGATTTTTCTGTTATCGCCGGATCAGAGGGTAGGGGATCATTTTTCCCGGTGAATTGAATCAGATAGTCGATCATATTTTTGCGCTCGGTTCTCTCTCTCTCTCTCTCTCTCCCTGCGCGCCCAGCTCTTTTTTGTCTTTCGCGTATCACGATGAAATAAACTATATCGGTACCGTACGCCTACGCACAGTCTATTGGTAAATCGATTTCTATGCAGATATAGTTTACGCGAACATCTATATCCGGTTGAAAGTAATCGTGGAAGTTGTTTAATCATTTCTGCGAGCTTTCTGTCGGGTATATTTGATTTTCCCCGTGATAACCTGTTTGTGATCTTTCGATGAACAAGAAGAAAATGAGTTTGTTCGACGAACAATTCGTTTATTCGAAAGATTATTGCTTCCATAAACCTTTTTTATTATTTTATTTCTTTTTTACGTCGCTTATTCAACTGCTATGGTTATTAAGCGACCATAAACTTAAATAGGCTAAATAAATGAACTTAAACAAACTTAAACTAAAATAAGGTATTGTTATAGTGATTATATAATGTTACACGTCTTTTTGAATTATCATTTAAAGTCTCCACTGCTCCATGATATTTAAAAAGGTGGCATAATCATTTGTCGTTTAAGTAAGGGCCGAAGCGAAAAAGGGGAACGAAATATAAACTGTTTCAATATTAAAAATCAAAATTAAGTGTTAAATCAAAATTTATCTAAGTCAATGATTTCTTTACTCAGTTGTAATAGTACTCCTCCTTCCTTGTTGACCGCGAGCATAATTCGACCCATCGAAAACCTGCCCCCAAGTTTCTAGTAGCCTGTCGGCATCGAGTTACGAGTTTTCGGGTTATCGAGTTCCGGAACGAAAAAAACCCGAGGACGTGGAACGGAAGACAAAGAATCGCGGTGTTCGACTTGTAAACTAACAAAGGCCATAGCGTTCGTGATCTGATGGATCGTAAAAGGGCGAGGAGCGCCGTTCGCCTATCGATCTTCGGGTGCAAGGAGCGTGGCTTCTTCCTGGTGGCAGTCGTTTCATCTTGCGGTAGCTTGGTTCCCGAACGTCTATTAACTGACTCTTCCGTGTCGATGAAAGGGGATCGTGTCTGGGCTACGTTGTAAATCGGTGTATCTATGTCGCGATCGTTATCGACGTTGTTTCCCCGGATTCTATTATGGCTGATGCAACGGAGCAATTGTTTGTTACGCCGGACACGTCGAAATCGCTGCGGTTTATTTCACTCTGCTCCTCCCATACAGTATCTGTCGTTCAATCGGAGGACTTTTTAGCAGGAAGATGGAGATTGCCCGTTGGACGATATCGTCCCCGATAAGAACCTTCGGCATACTGCGCTAGCATTGAGATCGGTATCGATACCGAATTATTGGGTTCCGTAATATTATGGTTTACGTCCCGGCAAAGTCCTTCGGCTCCTTCGATCATCGGAATATCATTATCATTTCCAATTACTGCGCGGACGGTTTTACTCCAGATTCAAGTATGGTCGATCTATTGCAGGCTCGTGCCAGTGCTAGTATGATTGTAGAAATTATCTAACCTTGTTGTAATTAGTGCGATTGCTTTTCGTACGTGTGCTGGTAAATGTTACGTTTTTATAGGTTTGCGTGAAACATCGGTGTATCGCACAATCAGTATCGTAACACAGTTTCATTGCAGGGAATGTGTACTTTATTATTCTTCCTTATCCATCCTGTGCGCAATTTGTAAGCATTACTCTTCTCGACATACTAGCTTATTCGAGTATTATTAAAAAATTAAAAATCTATTTCGCATACTTCAATAAGCATAGCTTTCTAAATTTCTGAAGTTATTGCAATTTTTTCTTTTATTTGTTTGCTGCATTAGCCAAGTGGCGATTCTTCAATAAAATAACTCTGCAAATACCGAAGAACATCTGGAAAACCGAGTAAAAGAAAGAAAATGAAATAGTGCAGCTATGTTATTATAACATTTGTCGGCCAAAGCCTGCAGTATTGACTCGCCGGAGATATTGGCAGGAGTATACGGCTTGTGTCAATAAGAACTTGTATAGAGTCAATACGCGAAATACAGCAATATGGAGTCTGGTACACGTAGGTGTAAAATAACGACGAGCTACATGAATCGTTATACGGATTCATCAATTTATTTATTCCTTTTTCTAATCCCGTACATGTCCTCAAAATAAATCATACTGTAGGGGGTTTAGTAAAAGAACATCAACATACGCTTTGACATTTTTAGTTTGAAGTTGGTTTCAAAGGATTGTCCTGCATGCGGCTGCTCTTAGGTTCAGCGTTAGGCTCTTTCAGTCTCCCGATTTTGCACTAGAGAGTCGATCTTGGCCAGTGTACTATAAAATCGGTGTTGGACGCGTTCCGAGCGTCTCAGTCCGTCACGGACCGTTCAAAATGCCGTTCTACAGGACGGGTAAAATCGGCGTCGGTCAAGCGACGATGCCTGAAATCCGTGGCTTTCTTCCCGGCAGGGAGGGTACGGAGGCGCGCGCGCGCGTTTCATCTTGCAGTAGCCCGATTCTCGGTCGACCATTAGCCCGGTGCTGGTGGATCGAGTCTCTCGATCGACTCGTTGGAATAAGAGGAGAGCACATCGGGCCGGTATAAGCGACTGAACCGAAAGGAACGGCGCGGCGGTGGGGTGGTTTAGCAGCGGGGGCTGCGAGGGGAGGACCGAAAGGGAAGAGGAGGTTCGAAGAGGAAAGCCCGAGGATATCGGGTACCCCGAATGCCCTGGGAATAACGAGAGATTGGGAGGACGACGAGGAAATTTCATCGCTCGGTCGGTCGATGTTGTATGGCTGAGGAGAGACGCGCGGAGAGTCGCAGGAGAGGAGAGGTTGGCTGGGTCGGAGAGAGAAGACGAGATTTATCGGATTTTCGAAATACCCGAGCACTCAGCGTGTCGAACCAGACGCCTGAATTTCTCTCTGTCTCTCTCTCTCTCTCTCTCTCTGTTTCTCTCCTCTCCTTTCTTATTTTCGATCTTCCGTTCCTTTTTCCGGTTTCCGATTGCCACCCACAACCTTCGTCCCACTTCTTCTTCTTCGATAGGCTTTCTCGTTTCACGATCACGGAGTTCCATCTTCATCCGCTAATACGATCGTGTTCGATGCCACGAAAGAGGGATGAGAAAGAAGAAGCGGGAGAGAAGGGATGAAGAATCACGGGAATCACGTCTACGGCGACTCCGGCAGCCGGAAGTAGCGGGATTTTGAGCGGCCGATTGAAAACGCGAATCGGTCCACTCTCTTTCAGCTCCGGGAGAGCTGTTTGCTCCCCGGGGAAAGCTCATCTCTAGGCTTTCCTCCAACCCTTCCCGCGCCGCATTGTCTTTCTTTCCATCTTTTGTCGCAGTTCGCCGTCTCTTCGAGCCATCTTTTTCGCCGGCGCATTGTCTACCGCTGTCGCCACCATTCCCTTCCATTCGCTGGGAAACTCGGGGAAACGAGGCGCAGAGACGCGGATCGGAAATCGGCGATGGTCGAAACGATCGCTCGAGAAACGGCCTGAATGCTTCAGACCGGATTAAGGGGATCTGTTACGTCTCGCGTGAACGTCCCGAATTCAGTTTTCGTTTTCGTCGTAACAGTCGTGCGGCGACTCCCTTCTCGATGCTGATGTTTCGCCATTGTGTTTTTTTCCGGTCCATCGAACCATTCTATCTATGGCACTCGACTATCTTCGCCGTGCAGTGGGTCAAAAAGCTTGTCTCACTGCATACATATAGATCGTACTATTTAATCCAGAGATCGAAGTAAACAGATATTTCTCTGTTTCGAAAAATATTCTGAATTTATACGCTTTGTTTAGGATAATATAGTATACTATATATCTATATTTCTACGGAATTGTTCTGGATTGAAATTCTACCTGCGAGAACTTCTTTAAAAAGTGTTCTGATAGAACCGACCTTTTAGAATCGGCACAAAGCAACGCATCGCACAATACACTTATTGCAAATTTTCGGAAACACGCCCGGCGTGATCGCAACTATTATCACCAAGTATAATATCCAGTTCACCGCAAAAATCTGGAAGATTGATTATCAGATTGTCTCCGTCCAATATCTTTTATTCCCCCCCGTCGAATGACACACAATTAATCTAGATCAGTTGTGACAGCCAGTATCCGTCCATAAAACAAACCATAAAGGGAAAGTCGAGTTTACCATCGGCGATATTGCAAAAATAAATGCGGGAACAGGTCGAAATGAAAGAGAGAAAGGTGGAGCCGGACGGGAGAGAGGGAGGAAGAGAGAACCAGAGAGGGAGAGAGAGCAGATGGGCGTTCGCATCTGAGCGCTCGACGAACATTCTCGTCTCGTTCATAATTTCTACGGGAAACCCACTGGGACCCGGCATGCAGGAATTCACGAGTCCAAGCAGGATTAACGCGAGCAATAGAAAGAGAGAGAGAGAGAGAGAGAGTGGCGAATCCGGCCGGGTGGGGAGAGAAAGAGAGAATAGGCTGAATATTGCTACTGGAATATTTGTAGAAGCTCTTACAACGCGAAGCACTTCACCTCAAAAGCGAATAACGTAATTTGCGAGGAGGAGCCCGACCTTAGCCGGGAAAATTTCTGTCATCGGGCAGAATTTTCCGGGGGCGAATACAATCTTTCGGAGATAGAGTTTCCGCGGCGAGAGAAAACGAATCTCCCGGCGCGGAAAGGAAACGCGGTCTCTCGTCCCTCTTTCCTTCTCATTGAAAGAAACGGGAAACCATTTACTGAAATCGTCCACCGAGAGATCACGGCTTTTCTCGCCAGCCGATCCGCCCGATTCACCGATCCTAATAACGCAATTTTAACGGGCCACCTCGAGTCGCAGTGCTTTCGAAGGTTACCTGATCCTTCGAGCTCGAAATTTTGTCAGCTGCGAACATCCAGCTTGCTTCTGGAAGTGATTTTTTCCTTTGCGAAAAGCAGACGGACTCGGATTGTTATATTCAGATCATATAGATTCATGAGCTTTCTCTTTAACGACCCACGCTGCTAAATAAAATGTACCTCGGCGGTCGGAATCCGAGACTAAAATTCTCTCCGTCGCGATTTTTCATTTTTCTGCAGACGGAGATCGGTTCGGGGCGTGGAATTTCTTACGGGTCGCGCGAGAATCCGGAAACGAGCGATCGACGCTCGAAAGTGTCGCACTTGGACACATCTGCCGCGTTCTTAAATTCTCTGACCTCCGATCCCCGACAAGCTCCGATTTGAAATAACATCGTGTAACACGTGGCGCGTAAATCTCTCCCCTGCAACGTGGATGAACGTTTATGAACAAAATCCTTCTCGTTTAATCGGACACCTTGCAGACACTTCCCTTTTTTACTGCCGGCTTCCCAAGGGCGTCTGGGGATAGCGATTGCCCATCGATGTTCCAGATTCGATCGATCATCTGGTTTCTAGTTTATTGCAGAATTATACTTTAATTCGATAAATTATATTATTTCATTTGTAACGTCACATTTGAAGGAAACGCACCTCGCGGTAAACTTGGAATTAGGTGAATTTTCATCCTGGGAAAGCTACTTTCTATCTTGATCATTTTCAAGCTATTATTTTTGCTATTTTCTCGGTGTGTTCGTGGAAAACAGTTTCTCTTTACACTGTGTGCTCTATTTGTATTATTTCATAATTAATAACAGATATTGAATTCTACGTTTAGCTTTACGTTTTTCTGGTTCTCGTATTAGATCGCGTTCGTGGAAGAAATATTCTGATTAGTATTCTAGAAAGTATCATAAAGTTTTGAGGAATGTTGTGCAATTATTGCGTGTCATATGTTGATTAATTATTCTATCGATTTCTGCTTTAAAATCAAACAGTCAAACAAAAATTTCAACTACTAAATCACGTCACGGTGAGTCTGTCCTACAGTTTTCGGTAATTTCTATGTGAATATGTGGCTAGGTAACTGCAAGACATGAAAAAAGCACATAAAAACGGATACAATTCTATGAAGGTGTTCGTCTTACGTACGCCGCGAGAGCGCATAAAAATCCGCGACAAGAAGAAGCTCACGGAAGTTGCAGCAACAAAACCTTCCGAGAATGAAATATCAATTCGCGATTCCTTTTTCCTCTATCCGGATGGTAGCGAAAGAAACCTCATCCCGCGGCAGCTGGTTCACGACCATGATCGCCGGTGTATTTTTCGAAGGAAGGTACGAGGATCTTCCACGGCGACGAAGTTTTCTTGTTGCCAAGGCGCACCGAAACTATCGCCGGAAGTTAAGCCCCCGACGATATTCCGCGTTGCAATTCCTGCGGCGACGAGCAAGTTAAGCACACGTAGCGCGCGAGTTCTTGCTTCCGTTGCGTTGCTTTGCGTTTCACCGTGTCGGGTCGGGTCGGGTCGCGTCGAGTCGGCTACCGGTAACCCGGTGACACCGGGGAAATCCTATGTGGCAGGCTCCCACTATCGCGCGAATACCTCCCGGAAGCATAAAACCTACCCCACGGCTTCTTGCGAGCCACTTGAAAGTGTCAGGCAATCGTTCCCGCGGATTTCCCGCGCGCTCTCGTTCGCTCTTTTTACCCGCGCGACCCGCATCTCATCGATCTCCACCCTCCACCCACGCGTTTCGTTAACCCCGCGGAAGTCGCGATTGATCTGACAGATATCGGCGAGATCTTTTTGCAAATATTTTCGAACCGACAGACCCCGGAACTTCTCCGCGTCAGTTAACTGAAACATCGCACGTTTCTCGGAAACTACTCGTTTTGTAGGAAAAAATGTTTCAAAGAATAATCGTTCTTTATTGAGCGGGACATATACAGTTATATACAATTTCTCTGTAACAATTACGACCAAATGCTTTTTTCCAACATATCTTTTTGACGTCATTTACTAAACTAATTCCTCTGGCCTTACAGAGAAATTGAAATTCTTTGATCCATTCATGAAAGAGTAATTCTGATTTAAAGTGTGTGCGATCAGTAGACTGCGAATCTTTATACAAAAAAATTTCAAGCCTCTAGCTCATCGGGAAGTTAGTTTAAAATCAATTGCAGAATTTGCCACCGAACACACAAACAAGAAAGCGAGCTAATAAAAACGTGGTAATAAAAGATGTTTGCATTGATTGCAAGACACAGGAGTGAAATAACAATTTCATTCTTCTTCTAATTATCTTATTAAGGTGAAACTAATACACTGGTGGCCTTAAATCTTTTTAATACCTACACTGTTTTAAATTGTACGTAACCATTTTTGTCATAAATGCTTCAAATCCGCAGTCTAGTGATCAGTTTTGCTCCTAACTGTACAATGTTATAACTAATTTTTCGATGTTTCACTATTTTATCGAGATATAGCAATAATCTTTAATGTTCGTATCATAATGTGTAATGTTTAATCACGCGATTCGGAAGAATGTTGAATGCTGAGTAAAAACATATTAAGGCATGTGGGGTCATAAACTCAAATATATTGTATATAGCTACCGAGATATTATTCAGTGATTACATAATATCCGTGGTAAAGTCGTAACTGTAAAATTCTCGACCTATGAGGTTCTGCAGCTTCGTGTACTTCGTGTAAAATGATTTGGACCCTGCTTGGGCTCATTTGGAAGAGTGATTTCTTTTCCTGTCTTCTGGTGAAATTTTACAAATTCTGGTTCCAGGCCAGTGCTCTTGCTATTACGTTCTCCAACATGTAAATGAATATATCATGTAGCCAGCTTGTGTTACCACTCTGTTAACGCGTTATAAAATTATCATTAGCGTGCACGCCTTCATGCAAATTCATATTTTTGCGGACTAATTTATAAGGGCGTGAGATACGCTGAAATTTATTTCTCTCTGCTGTGCGGAAACTTTATAATAGTTACATCTAAAATGGAAACATAATTTCTCTCGAATGAAGTTTTTATTCGGTGCTTTGTGTAGTCGAGAAGCAAAAATAGTTCTCCGATATCAAAAATCTGCCAATTTCCTTCAGCTAAAGATATCACGAATCCTCCCCGAAACAAAGTCAATTGTCCCTCGGCGCGGCGGGCGCCGACCTATAAATTCTCAATCTCGGTAGCTGGCCACCGTTCTCTAAACACAATAGAGAATTACTCCCGGGGAGAAGACTCTGTCCTGAACATCGATTTCCTTCTGGCCTTCGAAAAATCGAATTTCACCGGCGACATTGAGAGAGAAAAGCGTTTTCCATCCCATCGATGAGATTCGCTTTTGTCGGTCGGCGGTTCGTGGCGTCGCGTCGCGTCGATGTCGTCGGGAAATTTCATGAACGCACAATGTGGTATATGACCCGAAAAGTCAGAAAAATATTTCATTATACAGACAAAAAATAAAAGTCAAAATGATTTTGTTAATATTATATGAATTTATAGCTGACGTTCAGACGAATTCAACAACCTACTATTATTGTATATTATGATCTTGAGCTCATATGAATCACATATTTTCGCTATCGAGATTCGAATCAACTAAATAAATAAACTGAAATTTTTAAAAATGTGCGTTTTCCCTTGCAACCACAGAAATAACGTTAAAATAGTTTTCTCTGACTTTTCAGGCGAAATACCCCACTGTGGAACGATTCGATCGCCAGAGAAATAAAGGGTTGGGGTTAAGAGAGGGGAGGAGACAGAGCGGGAGAGTGCATGGAGCATTTTCGAAATTCCTTTTCACCCGTCGAGAACGCAATTCCGGCGGTCTCTTAAAATCGCGAAAGCCATTTTCCAGCGCGACCCTTGTAATGCGATGTGGTCGCGATTGATTTCGGACAAGCGGATTTACCCCGAAACCGAATTTCATTCGGCGAATATTCGCTTCGGTCCACACTTTTAGAGAGAGAGGAAGAAATCAAGGTGAACAGAAACAGAGAGAGAGAGAGAGAGAGAGAGAGAGACGTGTAGCAGTAACATCGTTTCCTTGATGTCCCCCACGCAGCCCCTCCACCGACCTATTCTGAAATTCAATTTTATTTCTTGCTCGCATATCGCGCGTCGTCTCGCAGCCGGGGGCCGCATTGCGGTTCGGAATTTGCGGAACGCGGCTGGATGGAAACGCCGAGTTTTTCCGGGTTCCACTTTGATTTTATCGCGGCCACTACAACGCGCAATATTCATCCCCGTTGCTCCAAAGGCGTCGCGCGCGCTCCCGTTAAATAATTCGGATCCAACCCGCGCGATAAGGGGCGTGCAATTTTCAACGGTGAACATTGTACACGAGCACTTCAACGGTTCAATTTCGGATAATGCGACGGGTTCTCCGCGTTCTCGCGTCTAGAGACCACAGTTTCCAGGCCTCCACATTTTTATTTTCAACCACGTGTCATTAACAAAACTTTTCTTCTGTGTGCAATGATATTTAAATTATTGGGTTGGCAAGAAAGTAATCTCGGTATTCTAAGGTAAAATAAAAACGAATTTCTTTATTCAAGCGATGAACTTTATTCAATAAAATATTTTATACTATTTTAAATAAGAAAATATCTAATTCATTAAGGTTCATTGCTTGAATAAAAAATTCGACTCTATTTCATCTTAAAACACCGAAATTACTTTCTTGCCAACCCAATACTTATTTAATAATCCGAAAATGTGTCAATTTAAAATAACTTTACTGAGTGGCTGAGAAAAGACTACAATTACTGCATACATTTAATAGTTGGTCAAATACATTCTTCAAGATTAGTACCGGTCAAGGAACCGTCCTTGAAGTGACAGTAAGGAAACTGTGAAGTTCTACATACACATTTCAATGTCACGATTTTTGTCGCATGAATAATGAACCATTAAAAGCAGATTTTAAGTATTTCATCATTTCCATATTACCGTAGGCATTAAATATTGACACGCTGAATGATAAAACGGTTATTAAATATAGATCAGTAATACGCGCAGGATAATTAAAGCAGAGGGTACGCGAATAAATGACTTTCAAACAGCTTTTCGATTGCCACCGTCATTAACGGGACATTATAAAATATCATTCGAGTAAAGGTTTCACGAGTCATTTGTAAATCGTAAATACTCTTTCAGGATTTTTTCGATTAATCGGCATAAATAAAACAGAAATTGTAATTGGATTTTATACGAGTTTTTGTCCGTCTCTGTCGCTGTATACGGTCACATTTGCCGTAAATCCATCAAAATCGGCGATCCGGTCGTTAAATTTTTATGGGATCAACTTATTTCTTCGCCGCAACCATCTTCCACGGGATACCTCTATTAACGAGTATTCAGATCATATGGATAAAACCTCTGAAACCACTATACATCATTCCACGAATAACCTGGCGATTGTTTCAACCGGGTGACCTTGAAAAATTCCTCGCGTCCGTGAAGTAGTTCGTGGGAAGACATTAAAGTTTCATGGAGAAAAGTCAAAGTGCGCTGCCCCTACAGCGTTTCGAGAGAGAAACAACGCAGAACACAGTCTCCATTCTTCTCTCTGTTCACCTTCATTAATTAGCTAAATTATTTCCACACCAATGATTCGATTAAGCACATCCTGGTTCGCATGTTTCGGGAATTCTGCGATCATTAAGATATTTGAAAAATAAGATTTTTCTCATAAGCATTTTCAGAATTTTTTCATGTGGACGAAACGATACCTACGCAAATACATGTTTATGAAACTTCGTAAACTTATCTGCATATGTTTGATTTATATTCATGAATTTGTATGCCACATTATCATACAAACTGTAGAATTTATTCACAAAGGAAGCAGATTATTTGTGAACATTCCGCTCGCTGCATTCTGCAGTTTTGATTATAACAATGTTGAAAAAAATGCATAAATGTAGGTTGCAGATATTTAAATAATCATGCAGGAATTAGATCTCTCTCAAGACGGATCGAGGAAGGCACAAATTATGATTTCAATCATTTCGGATACTTCTTTTGATAATCTCAAAGGTTGCAACACATGATCAGATAAGAATGTTTTTAAATGACATGCGATAATTTTGACACAACAAAAATATGTGTTTTGAGTTGCTCGAATCCACAACGGTGGAATTTACAAGGCATCTTAATTGCTTTTAAACATAATGTGATATTTCTAGCTTCTGGCGCGACAACATTTATTATTCCCAACAGGATACATACCATTTTACATAATTGCATATCGCATCAACCGCACAGCCGAATAAGATAAGTGCCGTTTAGGGAACAGTTTTTGTCTGAAGTGATACTCGGTTTTCCAGAATAACCAGATACTAAATATTTCACAGCTACGTATACGAGACGAATCGTTCGTTTTTGCCATTAATCCAGTACGATCAAACGAATTTCAGATATGTCATTACTGCTACGAGTACGCTACATATGGTTTAATTGCTCTGTACAGGACCATAAAGTAGACACATCTCGTACGTGTGTACATATAATGACGATGAGCGAAAAGAAGTTTAAGGTGCGATGTTACTAACCTTATTATTAGGCGGGCCGGATTGCTTTTACGATGGAATTAAGAGGGAGAGAAAACGGGGTCAAATAATTATGTACTTGCAGTAAAATTGTCTCCGCACACATAATCATCTGGAACGGCTAATATTTTAGATTCCGAAGCTCTGAAGAGTTTTCCAATTGATTGGAAGAAACATTTTGTTAAAAATGTGATAATTTAAGAATTGAATTTCGGCCAGGAAGAGAACGGGTTTCAATTGAATAGCAATCGGAGCTATTTTATCTGAAAAATTACATATCTCGACGGCACTATACCTTGCGTAATTAGAAATTTTAGCCTTTTTCTTATGTAATTCAGTAGACCCAGGCGACAAAATGCACAAAAGTCCAAGTTTGAATTCCAGGAGCCAAGTGGCTCAAAAGTTATGAGTGTTTCAATTTGAGAAATTTACGGACTACGCTTGCGAATCTACGTTATCGATATCACCGCGTGCTTGCGCTGCCATCTAGCGGCTCCGTCCAGTAAGTAGCGACACTCTTACCAGTCAAAAACACTGAAAATCTAGAAGATTTCTCGCCTAGATCTACTGGACTGCATAGTAATAGAAGGAAGTAATTTATATTTGGCTGCTGTGTCTTGCAATCAATGCAGATATTTTTTATTCCGCATAAAGATCCGCAGTCTATTGATTAGATAGAAACATATTTAATAATGTAAACAATATTGCGAATAATGGTAGGGCAATTTTTAGTAGCGACTCACCCCTCGACTGTTAAGGGTTAAAAATGGAGGAGGCCCGGGGCAATTGATTGACACTAACGAGTGGACATTGAACTTGGTTTCGTCCCGAATTCGAACGGTAGGATCGAGAATTCCATGGACACTGGAAGAAGAGGACGATCGTCGTTTCTCGCGTGCGTCCGTCCCTTCGTGTCCGGCGTTTCGGTTGACCCGGCGTAACCTCCGCGACGTGTATCCGCGTCGAATCCTCGCGGTGCGGGTAGAGGGAGGCGAAGGGAGGAGGTGGTTTATCGGCTGGAACGGTTCTCAGAGCAGTGGACTCTTTCTCTCTCTCTCTGTTTCCCTCTCTTCCTCTGTGGACGAACGCCTCGGCCTGACCTGGCTTAACCTCGCGATCGTCGCCCGGGAACATCGTGAAAACCGTTCGCTCGCTCGCTTACTCGCTCGTTCCCTCAGCTTTCTCCCTTCCACCATCGCGCCGCCGCTCTCTTCCCGTAGGACCTACTTCCGAATTTACGAGGGACAGTCCGCGGGCTCTCTTTCCCTCGGTGCGCCATTTACGGCGACCCTGAAACCGTACCAGGCGGTGTTACGTCCGCGAACATATAAATTCTGTAGGTGTTGCCGGCGTTTAAACCTTTGACGCGTGTAATCGCTCCGCCGTAAAACTTGTTTGATCCGCGACCAAAGAAGGCGAAGGGTTAATTCCAAAGCGGGTGCCACGTGCTCACCGAACTATCCCCGGGAATGGGCTCGAGCAATCCTCGAAAGTGGATGATTTTTGAATTTTTGGATGTTCGAATCAGACAAACAGAGAGAAAGGGAGAAAGAGAGAAAAACGTGTACCAGTAACATCGTTTCCTTGATGTCCCCACGCACCTCCTCCCCGCCGACCTGTTCTGAAATTCAATTTTACTCGAAAGTGGGGATTTGAAATGTTGTATCGAGAAGTACACGAATACTAACTTTATAAAACAAAATTAATTCTCAAACAGTTTATTAAATGTATGCATATCACACGAGATCGTACGTGCAAGTAGAGAAAGACAACCATGGTCAGACACATTAGTACACTGTATTCGAAGCCGCCTGCATAGCTAAAAATTTGTTGAGCCTTTCTTATGGACAAAGTGTATATGAAAAATGTTTTTATTGACAACTACCTCGATCAGAGTGCCAATAGCGCATTAATGTAACATTATATGTAAATTCGACATATTCAATAAATCATGGAGAATGTTTACGATTTTCCGTTGCCGATAGAAACACACTTTATTCGAGGCAAATTTAACCCACAGCACACATTACGCAGTTTGCACTATTGTTATACAGTCGTATTAGCACAAGCACCATCGATTTAACTGTGCAACAGTCCCCAGACGACGTTCATACAAAGCCTCCAATAATTTCGCGCTGTTTGATCAGGTTTGCTTCACGTTTGACAAATGCGCCGGCAACCGTGAATATATGTAAATAATTTCCGCATCATGTGAACTCGTTTGTTCGTATACTTTCCGTCCGGGTCAGCATACACGGCTGCATACCAGTTTACTTTTCCCCCTGGTATTCCAGTTACGTCGCGCAAACCGCCTTCCACTTTTCCGGCCGGCAATTTTTCACCGTGGCCAATATTATCCCTCGCTCCGAGGTTCCTCTTCATCTCCGTCGCCGAAACCGAGACGGAAAATTCGCGTAGTACGCGACCTTTCAAATGAAAGCTGGACAGGAGGAGGCGGGACGTATGATTTAGTATCGTTAACAATAACATCGGGTCAAGCTCGTTGCACGCGGAGGTGAAATTCGTGATGGCTGAATTCCTTTGACGGTGAGTCGCGTCTGACGTCCCGGTAACGTTTTCAAAATGTCTCCCTACTTTCACGACTTGTAAACTATTCGTTTTCTTCTTACACTTACAGTTTAATGTTAAAAATACTTAAGTAATTCTCTAATATTACGCTTTTACATGTGTGCTATCATCGTGACGGATATGTCACGTCCACTATCTCGCAGTTAACTTAATCTTTAGTTACTCGCACCTCGATTTGTGCAAAATTGTTCGCATGGGGTCTTGTAGCACCCCAATATATAATAATAATGTTTCAATTGAAATAAAACAACTATTGTAGTTCTAATTAATTACTTATTTAGATCAGTTAGGTCTCAGTTAACATTTTTTGACAGGACTTGCGCATTTATGAAGACGTCGAAATTACCATGACTCCATGCGAGTGACTAAAGGTTAAAGATAGTGGAATTATATATTTTATACTCTCCGTTGCGACGAGAGTCACATTACACGGTGTAATATCAAAAAAACTTGTTTGTACTACAACGTTCGTATTCGCGTCTAGTTTCCAAACTAATCAGCTTAATCAGGGCTTAATCAGGGCAGTTTTTCGATGACTATGGAACCATTCGAAAGCTGACACAAGAAAACCCTCTCCAAGTAAAATTTCAGCCCTCTCTAGCTTTCCCGCGAGGATAGTTACAAGGCTAAATTAGATTTTGCGCTTTTCCGTGCATTTTTCGGTCTCCGATGCGTTCTAAAATCCTGAAAAATGGTGACATACTTTGGATCCTAAGGGGCATTTTACAGAATTTCTTCAGATTTTTTTGTTGCAAACTGTGCTCGGAAAAAATGAAAAATCTCGATGATTAAAACAGCAAATTGTAACAACGTTTGAGAGTGGAGCAGTGTAAAAATGTACATTCAGACGGAATCCGACAAGAACTTGTAATTACTCCACGATTGTTGGCATTCCCTTGCAAATATTTGTAACGCGCCTTAACGATTTCGGACGACTTAACGGAGAGCAAACGTGTGCGCGGAGAAAAGGTGGGCGCAAACACGAGAGAGCAAAGACAGCGTTAAGTATAAGGATGTGAGTGAGACCTGGGAAGAGGTACAAAGAAAATATGGAGCAACGAGCACGAGGGAGGGAAATCCGAGAGAAAAACAAGCGGACAAACAAGAAAAGGGACTCGAGCGGAGAAATAAAAACCACGGAGTAGAACAACGGCTGAGCAACAAATGAGGGAAGGGAGGTGAACAGAGAAGAACAGGGACAGAGAGAGAGAGAGAGGGATGGAGAGGAGACTAAAGTACAAACCGTAGAATGCAATCGCGGGTAAGAGAATGAAATTCCCGGAGATTGCGGAACAGAGCGGACACGTGGCCGCGCGAGGCTAATGAAACGGATTTATGGTCGCGCGAGAGAACGAACCGCCGAACTTTTTGAGGTTTCTAATCTTGACTGGCAGTCGAGCTTTCGACAAAGAAGATAGGACGCGGGAGAGAACGATTTAATTAATCAATTTGACTGAGAACAGCGGAGAACGTGGCTCGGTCGGCGAAATGAAACCGAGTTTGCCAATCGCTGGAACAAAGAAGAAGAGAAAGAAGCGGGAAAGAAGGACGCGAGGATGATCGCGCGACAACTATAGTACCTCTCTGCGATCCTCTCGCGAACGTTGTCGAGTCCAGTCAACGTCCCCGTAATTCGTCGTAAATTTATTTCATACGCGAGGACGCACGCGTGAAATCTCCATCCGTCTGTCGCCTACGAGGGCCTTGATTTATCGATCCCTTAAACAACTATACGCGATGTCGCTTCGAATGCTCGCATAACAGGGCTGCGTCGCCATACTCGAGAGAGCCCTAGGTACTTTCGCGTCTGACCCACTACCCACAACCACCCACGCGATCTCTGCAATAATCTCGAACTGCTCCGACCATCTCCTTTCCGGTTAATTCCGTTTTTCTGGAGACTAATTTATTAACGCCACGGCTGTCGCGATTTTATGCGTTTCCGCACTAGTTTCATTTATTGGGTTGGCAAGAAAGTTATTTCGGTATTTTAAAGTGAAATGGAGAGCCCAATTGTTTATTCAAGCAATGAACTTTAATGAATAAGATATTTTCCCTTTTGTTCGATGATCTATTGCCGAAAAGAAAATATTTTGTTGATTCAAGTTCATCGCTTGAACAAAGAAATTCGATTTTTTATTTTATCTTTAAATACCGAAATTACTTTCTTGCCAACCCAATATTTCAGCGTTAATAAATTATAGAAGGATCGAGAATTGCATGATTTAATTTTTTAAATTAAGATAAGGAAGGTATATAAAATATAAGATATATGTATAAAAAGAGTAAAGGAATAATA
This sequence comes from Lasioglossum baleicum, assembly GCF_051020765.1. Lineage (NCBI taxonomy): Eukaryota > Metazoa > Arthropoda > Insecta > Hymenoptera > Halictidae > Lasioglossum > Lasioglossum baleicum. Next base: position 12,458,534 of record NC_134933.1, on the reverse strand, counting down.
TAATAATTCTGAATTTTACAGGAACTGTACATACGCTAGAGGAAGATGTCCGCTTGAAATACGGCGCCTAATTAGCCGAGTTTCGTTGCCACGCAATCTGCACTCTGAATTACGTCCGAATATTTTATTCATCTTTAATAGAGCTCAATTATTTTAATTGGGTCAAGCCTACTCATTTTGATAGCACAATGACTGTTGTGTACAAACACGTACTAATTAACATATTTAATGCAACGTTGCTTGTCCGCGAAGGCGAACCAGATTTCGCGCTCGGACGAATGAATTGCAATGAATTGCAACATAATTGCACGGTTTAACAACATTAAAATGCGTGTTACATTCGAGAGTGATTTCTTGCGCTCCGGTGGTGCCACGGTGTTACCAGTGCCGCGCACATCATTCGTGTTTGCTATTCTTGAACAGCCATTCACGTCGTAAGCAAATTTTCCTCGGTTCTCGCGGTGCATACCGTGAAAATTTTACACCGCTGACAGTCTCTGCAGCGTAGAATTTTCCTGGAAAATTTCATTGATACCTCCGAGCAAATAATATTAGAAAATCTTACCTCTCGACTCGTGTGTAACTCAATATTCAATTTTACGTTCCTAATTGACGAGCGATTTTCTGACAGCGAATGTTCGAAATGAACCTGTGGATGCAACTATGTCGATCATCGAAAACTCCAGATGATGAGACGTGAAATGCAATTACTATATTTTAGTCGGCGTATACAGTGTTCCCGCGATTGCTGTGACTTTCGGGTATGCGGATGATGTGACTTTTTCATCCCCACTACTAGGAGGTTCCCCCTTGGGCGGTCGATCGCGCTACAAAGAAATTAAGGTATTAGGGTGTTTAAATTGGGGTTTTCTGATACTCGATGTATCATTCTCAGGTATGGAATAGCATTAGTACAATACAACAATTTCCCGCTTACTATATTATAAAAATTCATTAAACTTAAATATCACTAAAAATAATTTTCTTAATTTATTAATATTTATATATGCCCAATTACCCCCTTTTTCCACATTTATTATGAAATGAAATTTAATCAATTATATTATAAAAATAAATAATAACTTAATTTTCATTATAATTTTAATAACTTTATATAGTTTAATAATAAAAGTTATCCAAGAAATCTGTGTTGGTACAGTTTCCTGAGACTCGATACCTCCGAGGTTCTCACAACAATCGGGGAAACACGGTATTATGCATTTATACATTTTTGGTAACGCAACTATCGACAACAAAAGAATAATACTTCTGTTTAACACTAGGTTTACGGAGCTGTAGAAATAAGTATTTCACGTTATTTTATAAACATAACAAGAATGTGTCTATCCAAATTTCTGGCCATTTTTCCAATAATATGTATCCAAAGAAATAAATTTGGTAAATAATTCCTCGATCATAAATTAAGAATATTAGAACCCGCCATTTTGACAGGTCCCCTGAACCCAGTGTTACAGTCACGAGTCAGACTCGTTACGGTGCTGTAAACCAACTGTTTGCAACAACAATTTACTACGAAGATAAAATCGCGCATGGAAAGCGACGGACCTGCGCAGCGGCTCGATATTATCCGCAGCAAGCCGCCAATCCATAAATTAATTAGAAGTTCGGCAGCGGAGCTAGCGCTGGGCCACGAACACAGCACTCAGAACCGGTGGCAGTCGCGTCGCCACGGAAAAGTTTCCTCAAATATTTAAAACGAAAATCGAGGACCACCTCGGTGCCGGAGCGTAGTTCTCGAAACCGGGTAACTCCGGGTCGGCCAAAATTGAACACATGCTCTTGACAGTGGCCGGTCGTCGTAGAGCTGGGATCAAACGTGCTCGAACCCGACGGCGGACACCGATAAATTTTTAATAGGTCGACGCCGTCGGTTAAGAGGACCCGGCGTCGATCCCCGTGTTCCTTTCACCGAATTTGCCCGGTGTATTTGCGCTTGCTCGTGCAGGAGCTATTTGAGTTTCGCGTTTGCACATAGATTATTATAATCGAACCTCGGCGATTCACGGCCACGGGCGCGGGCGGCTTTAATTAATCACGATGAATAACAGACGAACGGTGTGGAGGGGATGGACACGGGGTACCATGGCGAAACTTCGTTAACTTGCAAATTTCCCGAGACCCTTCCAGGATAACTTCCCTTCGGTACTTTGATTTCCCGGCCGCGATTTTGCATTTTCTTTAACGCCCGCTAATGAATGCGAGCAAAAATCCCGTCACGGTATGCAAATCGCCGGCCGCATAATGGCGCGCCGATTAGGATTAATTCAGCGATCGCGATAGACGGGAACGCGAGAGGGTCGAGCGTGTGTCCGGCTGGGATCGCTGAACAAATTGAAGACGATCCTCACCGAGCCGCGCCGCGACCGGTAATTGTGATTAATTGAAAGAAATCCGCGGCCGCCGCGATTTTACGCGCATTCGTTCCGTGGATAACTACGCGCCGCTGATGTTAATGATCGCCGGGCAGAGATTTGTGATTTCCTGGTGATTCCGTCTTACAAAGTTGCACATGCGAACGCTGCGACCCCGATGGATCATTTGTCCGGTGAGAATCGGAACTTAAACATGCTGAAAATTGCCGCTGTTCTTTCTGTGGAATGTGAGCAGCCGAGGGGGTCGTACTTTTATCAAACCCTAATCGAAAATGTGGGAAGTCAATTGCGAAGATAAATATTGAACAGTAACATCTAACGAATTTTGCAATTAAGATCCGCTGAATTTAATGGATGGAAAGTGTTCCTATCCTGGAAAACGCGTGTCGCGAATCTCACGATTCACCGAATTTACCCCGAGAGCCATTAACTCCGAGGATACCGGAGAGACAAGAAGAGCTCCGGAACCGGGGAATCACCTGGGGCTACTTCTGCGGACTAACCTTTCTTTTTCTTTACCTTTTCCGGTTTTAATTTTTCTTCAATTTTCATTTAAATTGGTTGCACTTCCCTTTTATATTAATTAACTTTCTTCTTTCTCACACTCTAGTTCACTTCCGTATGGTATTAATTAATTTTTATTGATTTCAGCTCCAGTGATGGAAGTAATATTTATTTCTTGATCAACTTCTACAACATCGCTAAAGCCCCTGACTCCCCTAACTAAATTGATTCATCTGCAAGACCAGAGTAGTCATAATGGATTGCACCACTATAAATAAACTGTTCAAAGTAAATACCCACTTAATTTTTTTATTCACAAGTCTATATGCAATTTAAAAGATCCACGCAGATCTCATTTCACGATTGTACGATTTTATAAAAATGCACTGTTTAGCATTCATCGGGTTCAACTATTCCTCGATTAACACACTAAATTCCGAATACACTAGCTTCATCTGCAAGACCAGAGTAGTCGAATTAGATTGCACCATTATAGAAAAACTGTTCAAAGTAAATACCCACTTAATTTTTTTATTAACAAGTCTATATGCAATTTAAAAGATCCATGCAGATCTCATTTCACGATTGTACGATTTTATAAAAATGCACTGTTCAGCATTCATCGGGTTCAACTATTCCACGATTAACACACTAAATTCCGAATGAACTAGCTTCATCTGCAAGACCAGAGTAGTCAAAATAGATTGCAGCACTATAGAAAAACTGTTCAAAGTAAATACTCACTTACTTTTTTATTAACAAGTCTATATGCAATTTAAAAGATCCATGCAGATCTCATTTCACGATTGTACGATTTTATAAAATACATTGTTTAGAATTCATCGAGTTCAACTATTCCACGATTAACACACTAAATTCCGAATAAACTAACCTGTCTTCATAATTATTCGAACAGCACGCGTCCCCCATTATAAATGGCCGATGTTCCGGCGATCGAGCTCGCCGCCGCGCATCGAAATCACCAAAACACGGAAGAACAGGTCGAAGGAAATTGTGTTTCCCCACTCAGAACTCGCACCGATCGTATCGTCGAGGCGACTCGGCTGGTTTAGGTTCCCTGGCGATCGTTTTCCAGCGATATCGAGTAACGCGATTTCGCGAATAAGACGAGCGAACGAACGAACGAAGATTCCCGGGCGCGCGTTCGCAAGAAATCGGAGAGGATTTAGCCCGATAATCGTGATTAATCGCGACAGATTCGAGGGGGCCAATGGGAGATATCGCGATCCTGGAAACGCAGTCGACCGACTAACGACCCGTCGGCACTTCCTCCTTTTTTTTCTACTCCTCCCCCCCCAGGTACACGGTTAGAGATCCATAATTTTCTATAACTATTCGCAGCGATTTTTCGTTGGTCGTCCGGCCTTCTCGCGTAGCCAATTACGCGGGTCGCGTTGCGTTTGATTCACGATCGTCCGAAGCGCGCGCAAGGCTGATATAATCGAGCCTGGATCCCGATGAATTTAACGATCGAGGAAACCTATGCGTACGCGTGGGCGTGGGGACGATCTACCTGGCATTTGATACGGCGAAGTTCGCGGAGCTGGAGACGGTCCACGGACTCCATTAGCCTCGTTAAGCGTTAACGCTTCGCGGGCAACGATAGCCCGTAATGGCTACCTGGACCGAGGCTAATGGAACACCGGTAGAAAGCGGATTTCGCTGTAGTCCCCGATTCTGTCGTTCGCATTAATATCTATTGTGATGACTTTCGCCACGGCGCGAGGCGCGGCGCCGCCGATTCGGGATTAATTATGTCCGGTGGAAAACAGCCCGGCCCGCTCGAAAAGCGGAAGCTTATATCGGTCACGGTGGCAGAATTGTTCGGCTGGCATTACACGAGTACTTCACAGCGATCGTTCAGCTGCAGTGGCTCTTGACAAATATTTCGATCAAAATCATTCATCAACAATTCATTCCGCATTTCTTGTGTCGCTGGAGAACTCTGCATTACGATTGGTCGCTTTTGTTCATCGAAAAAAGATACGTAAGTGATTGCTTTTCATTGTTAACACGGTCACAATTATCATCTCCGGAAAGTCCCGCAAAATCAAAGTACATGCCATTGTAATTAGGGATGGGATCATGTACCTCGCAAACAGGTTCGAACTTTGATCGATTGAATTCGAACTCTCTATAAGTACTTCGAAAAACAGAAATAGTACTCCTAAGTATACTCGAATTTATGCCAGACTGTTTCGAACCTTTCACAAGTACATTGGTCGAACAGATTCAAAACTTTTATGAATATCGTACCGGAAATTCTCTGATTTTTTCTAATAATTATTTTTTCATCTTCTGCTGTGTTAGAAGTGGAAAATTATGTAAAATCACAATATTTAGAACGCGAAGAAGACCCGTTGTTATTTTGGCGTGAAAATTCAATGAATAAGCCCATTGTTACATTAAAATTTTTAATTTTTTCGTCATTATTGGGTTACGGGGAGACTCAAGTTAGACACTTGCCACAGGCGCTTTATAGCCTCGTTACGGCACTGGTGATTATATACTGACATATTCAATAATATAAACAATCAACAATTGTGCGATTCAAATACGCTTACACTTTGTAGATAGACGGGGAACTGTGCCACCCGCACGGCACGATCAACGTGGTAGTCGTCGTGATAAGTAGAGTATTAATGTTTATAGCGTATGCGACCAGTCCATTATAATATCAGTGGTGGAGAAGTTGTAGCGGCAGCGTCAGATAAAAAAGAATAGTACAGGAGTTATTTGCACGGTGTCTCGGGAGCCGGGTGTCCGGCACGAAAGGCCAAAGGCCGTAAAGGAAGAGTCAGATGTCGCCTATGGGAGGATCGGGCGATACTGAAAAGTGAGCAGCAAGGGGATAACGAGTGTACAAGGTTGGCCTAATGAAACAGGCGGTACCGTTCGAGCACCTCTTCGCGCGTTCTTCGATCGAATAGATAAAGAGTATCGTGCACTGACCTTCTTCAGATGACCCTCCTTGGTGCCCACGAAGACGACAGTATAGTCGCCGGTGGAAGTAGCTATGACCGCGGTCAGGCGAGTGTTGAACGTGAGCACTGGAGTCCCTTCAACCGCATCTTCGCCACCCAAAGGCGTGTTCACGTCCAGTCCGCAGAAGTCCTCGCTGATGGTCTGCAATTTCTGTAAACAAACACGAAAAACTTTTATCGTACTTATCTTTTACAATTACTTCCTATTGTGTTTTAAATCATGTATTTCCAAGTGATCGAAGACACGTGTACGTGTGTGAGTACACATTGCATCTTATATTACATTTAATATATTATATATACTTTTTAATTGTTTATGCAATTTTCAATTTTTGTAGCAAAATTTCAAGAAAGTGGAATCATATAAAATGGTACTTTCAATGGCGGTAGTCTTTGTAGATGTGAAACGAAGAAAAATCGTACTAAATTTTGTGGAATTTTATTTTCCAGCATTTTTAAAAAACTTTTTGGAAGCCATAAAAGCATAAAGATCCGCAGTCTAGTAATTAAGTTTCGCGTGTACATTTTGCAGATACTTTATGCACACGTATCGTGTAATTATGTATCACAATTGCAGGACCGTAATTACATCTTGTATCTGTATTATAGAACTGCATTTCGCAATTACATTATATAAATGCAAATGCAGCTTGCAGTTGCGTTCAGCACACAGCCGTATCTCCCGTTCTCTGCTTACAGCTTTCATTATGCAACTGCAATTTACATTTACAGTCTGGTATTGCACTTGGTATTTGTAGCTTGCAGCTGCCTCCTGTAACTGCAGCGCAAAGTCGCTTGTTGCATCTCGCACGTGACTAATAAGATGTAACCACGTGCTGTAAGTTGCCCAAACATCAACGACAGAGAGTGTGACATAATACAATATCCAATTTCCGAGCGAGAGCTGAAAGCGTATGATTTCCAAAGTATTGATGAGAATGAGAGATCGATTTTTCGAAGTTTGCAAATGGAATTCCGCCGTATGAAATTTTGCGGTGATAAACCGGAGGAATGTTCGAAACCAATAAACGGGCGTTAAGAAAGACACCGCGCGTCGCGCGCCGGGGCTAACGTACGATGAATAATTGAACAAGCATTGTGAGCTTCCGAGGGATTAAGACATCGCGCGATAAAGCCGCGGCCGTAGCTCATGCATACTTTATCCGCGATCGAAAAGACTTGCGGGAGAGCAAGGTTAAGCGGGAAATGATAAGGCGAACGATCGCGCGAATCTTGTGGAAACGTGTCGCCGCGCCGCGCCGCGCCGGATGCTCGTAAAGACGGAAAGGAATTCCCTTCGCGAGATTTCCTTGTCGCTGCGCTCCTCTGTGGTTTTTCTTATAGGAAAACCGGGTCGTAGGTTATCGCGGGCCCCGCGGAACCACGAAAAATAAGCACACGTGTAAAATATCGCGGCGAGCCCGGCGACGATAAATTATCGCGGCGTTGGCAATTAATTCTTGCCGAGCCGCGATTAATCGCGTCGCCGCCGCGACGAGATGCGATACTTTATTGCATCGTGCCGAACGTTACTCTTCGTGTTTAGAAGCTCAGCCCGAGAAAACCATCCAGCGACCGTCACGCGCTTTTCCGGCACGTTCTTCCTTTGTACAGGAAATGGAAGATTCGTCTGGCCGGATACAGAGTTTTTCCGTCGGATTTCTTTCAACGTCGCAGCCTTTTGTGATGGAGAACGTTCAATTCTTTATATAAGCTTCTGCGGAACTGCGGGTTCACGTTGGTTTTCAAATAATTAGTTCGAGTCATCTGCTCAGAAATTGCTGTTTAAAGAAGCTTCTTTCTTAAAGAATATTTGCGATGTGTGTTTCGATTCTCATCTTGATCTCGTCGATTTAGAGTAAAAACTAACGTGATGTTTTAAATAACGATACTTGAAAAAAAATCTTCTTTGGCGATTGTACACCTGTTTACCAGGATAGCGTTTCACCTCGGAGCGTGACGGATCAGACTCATTCACTGCCCAGCGAGTAACTGAGCGCCTAAAGAAATTTTCACTTCAAAATCGTTTGAAAAAAATTATATTGTTTTAAAGGTCGATCGATCTTAGAGGTGGGATTCGTTCCAATCATGAAATAGGGAATTTGTGATTGGGAAATGAAACGTTTGAGGCCCTCCGTGTACATAGAAACGCGGGCAAGAGGCAGCTGATACGTAAGCGAACCGTAAAGCTTTCACTCTCGCGGCCGGGGGTACCTACAGAAGTCGACTTTATTTGCATTCCGGGGTTGCTTTCGCCACCCTGTATACACTGCGCCGAACAATTATTTGCATTCCTGGTGCTAATACGTTGCCGACGTTGCGGAAGGGGCGTAATAGCACTATTTCCACCCCTGTCCGGCGCGCCTTGTCTCTTTCTGTCTTTCGTCCAAGATGGAGAGTCTCCAAAAAGAGAGAGAGAGGAAGTGGCAGGGTTCCGGAACAATGATCGCAGTAAAACAACGTGGGTTGCTCTATTGAAATGTGGCTAATGCGACCATCAAGACGAAATGGAAGCTCGTTACCTTCGCGTCCTTCCAACCCACCATCTGTTCTCTCTCTCTCTTTTTAACCGCTCGGAAAATTGGAGTAACTACGTGTTTGCCGCGCCATGCTGCCCCCGACACTTTACCGGGACTCGACCCCGAGAACGCGACGCCGCTCCCCGTTTCACAGCTTCTTTTCGTGCGTTCACTCTTTTTTTTCTTCTCTTTGGCTTTTTGGCACCTCTGAACTGGAAACTCGGCGACGATTAATTTGCGCGCTTTTCCGTTCCGCGGCGCCGTTTGACGACTACGCTTGTTGCGCGCGCCGCAGCCCTCGTCTTTTGATCAACTCGGCCCCCTCCTCGAGACTGGGTCTCCGTTTACATCCAAGTTTCAGTTTACTTTAAAACACGCCTAGATCTCTAGCTTCACGTTTCGATTTGAGTTTGCAATCTCGGAGCTTGCGCTTTTCGACAAGATCGCGCTTCCTTCGGATTTCGGAAAACTTTCGAAGGAACTTCTCGTGGACCTGTTGTTCTCTTAATGGCTCCTCGCAAATTGTGATTTTAGGCGGAATTGTTCTGTGACGATAACGAATGTGTCCTCGCCTTGAATGTCTTGGCGACAACCATGGATTATAAAGTATTACATCCTGGGGTACAAAAGTACAAACGTAATTTTTACCACGTTTTTATTAGCTCGCTTTCTTGTCTGTTTGTTCGGTACAAATTTTGCAATTGATTTTGAACTAACTTCCGGATGAGCTAGAGACTTGTTGTTTTTTTTAATTCTTGCGATTTTCCTCGCCGATGTAAACACTCCGATTGTGTCGGAATAGAACACGTGAGCATATCGTAGAATAAGAAGTGATCGGTGAAGGGGGATGGAAACGCGTCAGGTCAAAGGGACATAAAGCCGGAGAGCAGTGTAATTAATACCACGATCGAAGGATGACGCTCGATGGCCACCTTGCGACAGTGTACCGAGCGTGGCTATAGGTATGCGCGTCGCAAACCAATGTCAACAAGACTAATTATCGAGCGTCAACCCCGAGAGTTACCTGTCGCTACCAATATGCACCGTCAACATATGAATAACTACGAAAGCGTTCGCAATGCCATTCCCGTTTACGGAAAGGACAACACTAACACTAAACCTGTGATCAAACGACCAATTCTTTATTCCACAATTATCGAAATCATGATTTAACACGTTTCAATCCTCAAGCACATAATACAGCGAAAATCGTACTAAATCGAAATAGAATTAATTTTCTTATTTCTATGAGGCCAAAGAGAGACCCGTTTTGATCACTGTAACTGTAAAGAAAATGTTACGAGAGGAATAAAAAAGTGTTTTCACACACTCGACTACCAGACGGATCCAAATGACTTGCTTCTGATAATTTCATTTACGATTACCGGCATTATATAAATGTTTTCGTGAGAAATTCTAGAATACATCGCAACTATCGCGTTATTAAAACGCGAATGATGTGTATGTGTTTAATGTTTCTTTTTAATTACGAAATATCGAAAACAATGTGAGAAATACTGAGAGAGTATATATCGGCATTTTGTCGTTTCTATTTTTAACGTCGGGTGTATCGAGAAAACTGAAAGGGAGGTCTACAGTATTCTTCGGGACACACGAATGTAACAACATATATTCCCTGTTTCGCCCCTCGCCCATGGTCTTCATTGGATTCGGCGGATGTGTGTTGATAAAATTCACCGTCGGGGCCGGATATCCAGCTGGAAATATCGACGTGCCGCGTGTACGACAGAAACAGCGACGCGTGGCGGGCATAAAAGGCGAAAAGGGGATTCGAGGAACGGCGCAAGATAGAGCGAGCGTAAAAGCCGGGTAGAAGATTGCAGGAAAAGCGGTATCGATCGTGTGGCTGACAGCCGCCTTTCTCGAAACCGCATCCTCGATTGCAAACCGAAACGATAGGAACAAATCTGTGAATCGTTTTTCGACGGGACGGAAATGGCTGGGCAGAGGCGTGCGTGCGTATACGAGCGGACGAGAGAGAGAGAGAGAGAAAGCGGAAGCAAGAGCAAAAGCAGGTGAGAGTAAACGAGAACGAGGCGAAAGCAAGCGAAAACGCGTACGCGTGTTCGCCGAGAATGAAGAGGAAATCGCCACGATAAATTACCAAAAATTCATCGCCCCCCGCCTCGTATCAGCTTTTTCATCCCCTCTTCGACCGGTTTATTGCGTCGTCGAGATTCGATTAATGCAATCGCGCTGGTTCGGGAGCGGAAACCTGCGTTCGGCTCTCCGTGATTCATTGCGCTCTGTAACGCTTCGGTTTTCTGTTTCGAGGAACGAATTGCACGCGTATTCACCCCGGGATGAAACTGCGGAGAGAGAGAGGGAGATGTATTCGCAACAGTTTTGCGAAAATGCTTCCTGGGAATTGTGCGAAATAATTATTGTCGTCAGGATTCAAAATTATGGCCGGGATTTTCGCGGCAGAAGCTGGGCGTTTGGATCGACTGAAACGGAAACGGTGGTTTAACCATTGTGACGAAATAACGAAGTTGATAGTTTCATACTTCCATTTAGTGTATTCCTATCGATAATTATGGTTTTAGCCACAGAATTACACTCCGGGAGAAAAAGATAGCACGTTATCTATTTTTCCTCATTTGGTGCATTAAACTGAAGAAAATGAATCGGACGAGTGGGAGAATATTAGCCAAAACGGTATTAAAAAATTGTATAAATATTTAAAAAACCGAATGATTAAAGTCGTTAGCTGTAAAGGAGGTCCCAAAAAATATTGAGCATTCATTTTTATCGATTAATTCTGTTATATTTCAAGTTTTTCGTTAAGTGTGCTATCATTTTGTGTATTTCGTTAATAATTTCACTTCATTCGATAAAAATAGATAAGTTAATGAAGCCTCGTTTCATTTCAGTCATATACATATGTTAAGAAATTCACACTGAAAATATGTGTATAAAAAAATTGAATTTCTATTGTTTAATAAACAGAAATGACATTAATTTTAAATTGTGCTATCTTTTTGTCCCGGAGTGTTCGTACTATATTATGACAATAGATTGATAGGTTGCAGAGTGTTGTTGTGTGTGGGACAAACATATGAATATTTATATTTCGTATAGATAGTTGCCAGAAAAAGAAGAATAATTAATTAATAAAATCAGTGTGTTTTCAGATCAGGTACGAACGTTTGCACTCATCTGATGGAAACCGAAAGAATAGACACATCTCGCCGGAGAATAGTGATTAGCAGAGGTGCATCAGGTATGCGACAGATTTATATTCTGTCTGGTGAAAAAAAAAATGCATCGCAAATGTTTGCAGAAGAAAGAATGGAAGCGGACGTTCGCGAGAGAGTGCTTGACGCCGGGAATCCTTTTATTTCCGCTCGAGCATCGAGGGAAGTACGGAAGCGTCACAGATTCGACAGGTCAGCCAGTCATAGATGGCTCTCTATCTTTCGAACCGGAAACTACCGGAGGAAGTAGAAATTCTTGCGAGCCGAGCTCTTTGCGCCAATTCCCGGGTGGAATCTGCGCGCGTCCAACAACGGACGACGACGAGGATGAGGATGAGGATGAAGACGACAAGGGGAACGTCGTTGATGGCTCGATCGATACGAAAATGAGACGGGCAACGTTTACAGACGACATTAGCATCGGCCGCCGCTCATACTTCATTTAACCGGATCATGGAAAATTTCATTCGAGCGAGTCGGTTTTCAGGGAAGCTTGCGCAATGCTAAATATGTATAAGCAAACAACGTGGAACTTGGAAAATGCAAAGCGCCCTGTCACGCTTTCGCGAACACTGAATTTATCGTCGCATAAACCCTGGGAAATGAGAGATTTCTAATTGATAAACAATGTTGCGACGGAATAATGAACTCCGCGCGCGAGCGTTCCTCCGCAAATAGCCGCCAAAACGTTTCCTTTTCGTTCTGCTTCAGTTTTTCTGTTAAATCAGCCGCTCGTGTAAATTACGCGAAGGAATTCCGAGATTTTATTCATAAGCGCGCGATCGTTTGTTCGAACGTTTCCGAGATTAATGTTTCCACTGTTACAGACCTGGTTGGAATTACGCTAATTCGTGTGAACCTCTACTAATTCAATCACTAGACTGCGGATTCTATGTATTTATGATAAAAATGGGTATAGGGCTAATTTTTAACAGTAAAAAAATTTGGAGAATTTAACAGTAAACCTACCACTGCCGGCCAAATAACCGGTCTTAGATTTTTAATTTTATAATTATCGAAGCGATGACGTTGCTTACATGGAAATTGATTCAATAAATTTATTTATCCAAGCACGTATTGCGATAAAAATTGCATAAAATCTAAATAATAAGACCCTTCTCATTTTTATCAGATGAAACATTTTAATCGCTTTCAGAGCTCGCTAGTTTTAGTGTTAAATATACTACAAATATTGTTCTCAACCTATTCAACATATTCAGCAAGACATTAGATATTTATTTCATCCCAGCTTGTTGCAATTCAGGTAGCAAGTTTCCATTTTGCATAAAGATCCGCAGCCTATCAATCACAAAACTTCTTTATTTGAATTATTTTTTTATCGAACTTTCACCAAGTTATTTGTGATCAGAAAAATATAATATGTAATGGCAATTCAAGTAGAAACACGCTGCAACTATAAACAGAGATAGAACGCGACTTCAGACATTTTCACTCGCCATCAGTCAAATTCAATTTTCCCGAATACCCCTTCGAGACGAAGATGTATTTTGTGCTCTTAACTTATTTTTGCGCGAAGTATCGTCCTATTTCCAGCGAAGCCGTAAATTCCGGCGTGCATGTACGCCCAATAGAAAAGAAATAAACCGACCGCGGGAACATATCTATAGATCCATTTCGAGCATCTCTCCCGGTTTTCGATTTCCATTTTATAATTATTCATAGGTCTCGTGAACATGTTTATCTAGGACGTGATTCCATTTTACAACAGCGATCGTTTCATACATTTTCTGGCCGTGGGAACACGTACGGTTAGAATTACGACCGTAAAACTGTTCGCCGCTGGAACATAACATTCGAAAGATCGAAACTCGCCGGTGTATAAAGCCCGGTGAAAAACCATTTATTCGACGCTAAACAAATATCGGATACGGGGCGAATCCTTTTTTATATTTTTTTTTAAGGAGCCCACGCGAAGCACAACAGGGTTTCCTAGTTGCCGGATCGACGCGAGCAAACATTTTCGAAATATAAATCCGATCTTCCGACAACCCTCTTAATCTCTTTTCCCCATTTCTCCGCATCTCTTTAACACTCTTTTTCTCTCTCTCTCTCTTTTCCTCTTTTAGTGTTCTTTTTCGTATTACAAACTTCCGCGTTTCATCGCGAAATATAAGAGCCATTAGCAATGCGGAGAGATAGAATTTAAAAGCTTTCGAATATCCGGAAGAGAAACATCGCGCAATTTTACCGCGAGGAAAACGCTCGGCCAACGTATGTATATGTATATCTTGGTAAATTATTTCGGTGTGTTGGCATTACCTTCGTGTATTTAGAACCCGCGGAAATGAAATATTCACGGACGAATAATTAAATTCTGGCGACGAGTGTGCCGGATTTAACAAGTTTTAATGAGGTGAGAATTACGGAAATTTTAATTTCCGATTGTATCGATTGTAGGTATGCAGCAATTAAATATGTTCCTCGATCATAACGAGATAGTGCAGTTTGTTAAACGTCGAGCACCCATTAATTAATTGCAAAGGCGACTCTCTCTCTCTCTCTCTCTTCCGTTTCTGTTTTTACAAATTAAATTTCATTAGACATAAACGCTCGTGTTGTTTATGCGTACACAACCGTCACTGTTTGGCGCAGAATGTTGAAATAATAATTAACCAACATTGGTAAGAGCGTTAATGAAATTTAATGATGATGATTGTGCAATAGATTAGCACGTTTATTATGTCATGGTGTGCGCATAAGCCGTTGTAACATTGAATCCTGGGTTATTGAACCCCGCGCAGTTCACAACAAACAATATTTTAATTTTCAATCCTATAGTGGTATACCAAAGACATTTTCGGATATCGTTGAACATTTTTGTGCCCGATGTGAAATTAAAAATATATATATATTGCATAAAACGTGTGATGATTAGACTGCAGATCTTCACGCAAAATAAACATGGTTCGCATTGATTGTGGGAAGCAGGAATAACATAAAAATTGATTTCATTCCGTTACATTAAAAGTGACAACACAACACATTCTCGAATTTTTAATATCTGTTACTGTTTTATATTTCACCCAACTAATTTCTTCATAAATGCATAAAGATCCGCGGAAAGACCAGTTTTCGTTCATCTTTGCGCATCTTCGCCCTAATTGGTTCCAGAAAGTGGGGAGTGGGTAGTGGAATGAGAGATGATAGGCTCGCTGCGCCCCCACCATCTTCTAAGCTGCGCGAAACGGGGTTACTCTCTCGTGGGATATTTTAGTGATCATTTTTCAAAATATCCTGTTAACTATCAATTTTTCGGCCATATGCTCCTGGTAATTTTTTAGGTAGAACAACAGGAGAATCGATATTGTATAAAATAATGTCAATGACCTTCAGACGCCCTTCGGAAGCCATTCATCTCTTGCCTCCGTTTATAATACGTACATAACAATTTTGATTACATTCTAACCATCCATTATATGTATTACCAAACAACATTTTCATTGAAAACAGTACCGTTCTTATAATAATTTCGTCGACCGTATGTAACCCCTCAAGATCCGCAGATGTGACTTCAGTGTATGCTCCCTTGCCAGTTGGACGGCCATAACTCTGGCGCGCAATAATCCGGGATTAAATGCGAATCGAAGGAATTTGTAGTGCAGCTGCGAGTCGCAACAGCAGTGGCGCGTCATGACGAAACAATCATCGGGGACAGTGCGCGCTGTGCGGCGTAGCGTAGGTGAGCGGCACGCGGGCGCAATTTTCTACACGATAAATAATTTGGTCGGGGCCGCTTTTACGTAGCCCCGCGAACGTTTATCGTAATATATTTCCAATTACGAGCGGTACTTTACGCATGTTTCATAATTCAGTCTTGAAAGCGTTAATAGGAAATAGTGGCTACGCTCGTAAACCATATTTACCAACTCCCCGGGTTGAATCTCCCGCCTGTTGCGGAACCGAGGAGTCCAATTTCGAATCCCGGCAAAGAATTATCGCCGTTCGAACCGTCGTTCTCGAGGACTCGAATTAAATTACCGTCGATTTACGGCGCTACTACAATTATTTATTTCGGCCCGGATATTTATGTACAAGCGTGCCGTCGTAGAATAAGCTGGCAACGATAAGGAACACACAACAACGCACAGTGGGGTCGTGGCCCCACAGAACCTGGCAGAAACTCGAAATATGAAAATTCAAGAATTCATGATTATCCGTCAGTGGTACCATTTACATCGTATTAAGCATATTTGTTATGTCATCAAAACTAAAGCAGATATTTAGGTGGCTACGTTTACAAGAAAGAATTACTAGAAAAACCGTGGAAAAATGGAAAACATTTAAAAATATGGTTACTCTAGTTTTAGACTGGACAAAATGATGAAATTCATTTTTAGACGATATTTTCTTCGCACAATTGACTTGGAACATTTTTATTTCGCATGTAGATCTAAGTGAGTAATGTTAGCTCCCGTTTCGTTTGAATTGCCTTTTCGGCCGTCTAAAAGTGAAAGGCTCTTTGATAAGATATCGGATCTTGAGCAGATAATGAAAAAGTCCGAAGATTTATTATTCGCTAAGTTTCTCGAGGCGCAACGGCGGCGGCGGCGGCGGCGGGATACGTTTACCGTTAATGGCTTGAATTATCGTTGAAACGTTAATAGCAGTTTCGCCTCGAAAACATGAACGGCCCGAGTATTAACATCCTTCTCGGCCACGTGACAGAGTTTAACTGAACTATGAGCGGCATAAATACCGAACGCCTCGCGGTTACTCCGGCGAATGCCTGCATCAAACTTTAAGCGAGAACGCGGTCGAAAAGTTGCGGCAATTTCGCGTAAGGTTGCGCTGCAAATGGCCCCGTTAAATGGGAAATTATTCTTCCCGGAAGAATGTAGAAATCGATGGCCGAGCGGCCCGAAAGACGCGGCGAGCAGTCTCTTTCCTGTGAACATTGAAATAGAAAAACCATCTTGCTGTTGGACGCTTGTTAGATCTTAGATCACTAATATCCAATTACAGAACTTTTTAGTTTTCATTATTTTTTGATGGTACTTCTATATCAACGTATTCGTGGCACTTTTTTTTATTAAAATGACACTAAACATTTAACCTATTCCTACTTTTGTTGAAAAGTTGACATTGATTGCAGCGCCACGTGTACCACGGCTGGTACATGATGTGATAACTACTAGTTCGGGTTTTTTAATATTTTTTTTTCACCTGTGATAATCTTACCGTGCGACAAGACTGAATTATTAATACGTCGAGCAATCCCCTTATTGTGCAATTCCCCCACTAATATAGATATAAAGCGAAGAAGCGAAGATATTCCTACTTTATAAGACTGATATAGATTAAGGTAGTTTTTTAGTATTTTTATTTGCGCCTGTTGTATATATTGTTAATTCCTAGGAAATAAAAATTTAAAAGAATGTGATAACTACTCTATAAAAACTAA
The DNA here is from genome assembly GCF_051020765.1 of Lasioglossum baleicum. Taxonomy (NCBI): domain Eukaryota; kingdom Metazoa; phylum Arthropoda; class Insecta; order Hymenoptera; family Halictidae; genus Lasioglossum; species Lasioglossum baleicum. The sequence continues at coordinate 12,441,473 of NC_134933.1, read as the reverse complement.
TTATAATACTTAGGGATTGATGAGCTAATGAAATATTGTGTGATAATTAAATTGCGGATTTTTATGCAAAATAAAAATGTTCTGCATCGATTGTGGGAAGCAGAAGTAAAACAAAAATTGATTTTATTCCTTAATGACTTTGTTATTTTAAAAACAATGTTACAATGTTCTTGAGTTTGCCGAATTTTTTACTGTTTCATATTTAACCCAACCAATTTTCTCATAAATGTATAAAGATCCACAGTCTAGTGATAATATATCAATTTTTCGTGAAAACGTCAAATGGCCCGAATGAAAGTTCGAGCAAAAACGGCTTGGCACGTGTTAATTGACGGCGCGTAGCAAGTTCTCGATCGCGCGGTCGTTTTCTACAAAGGAGTCCTTGTCACAAAGAGGTACAGTTACTCGAATTAATATTCGGACGCTCTAAAAAAGACGATAACTTTTTTAATATTGTACTGTACGATTTGAACTTTTTTGAAAAAAAGCTTTTGAAATGATTGAAATTGATCGGAATTGTTGAAAAAATACTAAAAGTTGCATTTTACAACTTTTTTATGTGAGCTTTTATATTGAAAATATAAAAAATACGTTTTGTAGACCTGTGTGAATTAAACATATTCTGAAAATTTGAGCTACAAACGTTTAAAGATGGTAAAAATGGCAGATTTTCACGATTTTCAGCCTGTATCTAAGAATTCTTACATCTTTCAATACCTGTCGTTTCTTCCCGCATCAACCGATTTCGATGAAACTTTCACAGTGCATATAATTGACGCAGACCTACAAAACGTACTTTTCAAATTTTCAATATAGGCCCACATAAAAAAGTTGCGAAATGCAACTTTTACTATTTCTTCTACAATTCCGATCAATGACTATTTTTGAAAAGAAAAATGTTCACATCCTGTAGTAAACTAATTGCTCTAGCTTCCTAAAAAAGTTCAAATCGTATAGCACAATATTTAAAAACTTATCGTCTTTTTTAGAGTGTCCGAATATTAATTCGAGTAACACTATAGTAGAACCACAGGATCTAAGAAACGGCACGGACCGAGGGCTTTCTTAGATCAACGATTTACTGTAGACGTACACTTCCAGAGCTCACTTCGTTAGCTGAACACGCCGTCAAATGAAATTATAAAGAATACTACATCGTTACCTGCTGAATCGCGATCCGCTTCGATAGCGAGGAAATTCAGCAGGCCGGGAGCACTAAAATCGAAAGTTTATGCCCGTCGAAAATTCGTTCTCGACTCGGAAGCCGTGGAGGCCGTAGTGGGTACAAAAGGGATCATTCCTGCGAACTGCTTATGAATGGATGGAAATCCATTTAGATCGGGCGTTACCGCGGTAGAGGCCGTAGCGCGTTCATTGTCTGCAAATGTCCCGAGTCATTTATCGGAATCGGAGTATAAAAAGAAGGGAATAAAAAGAGGCGAGCGGAGAAGCGAGAGGAGAGGGAAACCTATCGACGGAGGCATTGAGAAATTTTCAACACCGTGACCGGGACGGAATACGAATGTATCGGCGAGGCTGCGCGCGCGCGCGACGGTAATGACAATCGCGTTGTCGCCGGGTTGCGACACGACCCGGCCCGAGATTACTCGATACCAGCGTTTATTGAGAATGTTATAGTAATTTAGCGGAACGCGAATTTTCTCGACGAAGATTATCGTGCTCATTGTACGCGTTTACTGCTCGCTCCCGACTGATCTTATTGCGGCGATTTGTTAGCGGGAATACCGTGCCGTTTTTCATATATTAATATTTAACCAGTTCCCGGTGGCTGTTCGAATAGCCGCCGCGTTGGATTCTTGCCGCGAACGGTCAGTGGGAACGATGGGAACCGACAAACAAATCGCACTAAACGCATCCGGAAACTTGGCCGAGTGAATTTCTTGCCTCGATAAGCGTGGAAACTGGAAGAGTCGTCGCGGAAGCGACCGTGGACACCGTTAAACGACCACAGGACCGTTCAGGCAAGCGGGTAATTGACCATTTTGATTCAGGAACAGCGCGATAAGGAAACGGTACCGTTTATGCTTAAAATTTGATGTTATTATTATGGTATTTTGGCTGTCGCACGCGGAATGCCCGAAAAGCAACATGTACAACTCTCTTCGAAATTCCCGCCAATAGAAATGTTGTAAATTCTCTAAATTCTTCGATCGCGACAGACTGTATCTCCAAGCAAAAACAGGCCGGCCGTTTCTCCCGAACACGAAATATTAATCAAGCAGGCGTGGTGTAGAACCCGTCGGAAAATTACAGCCTGTAACCTGGGCCGCGGGAGAAGCCTCTGAAAAAGAGGAGCCTTCTAAATCGTTTTCCCCGTGGAAAATGGAATTCGCGTAGTTGCCGAAAAGTTTAGTGGCACTTGCGGCAAGAAAGTAGCGCGGGCGTAATTAATAAACGGTCAGGCCGATCTCCGCGCGTACAAACTGCCGTTAAACAGCGAGGCGAGGAGAAAAGAGCGAGCGAGAGCAAGCTGGGAAGGGAGAGAGCATCGTTTCGGTTTAATTTCCCTGATAGTTCGCGGGCGGAGGAGGTAAAATCCGGCGGATCTTTTGGAACGGGAAGAAGTTGGGGGTTTCAGATAGCGGTCAACTTTCAACAAAATTGCCAGATATCGAGCGACCTGAAAAATTCAGTACACCCGTAGCCCGGTTTCAAAGCTGCTGGTTCGATCGAAAAGGAAAGAGTGAGAGAGGGGGAGGGGGACGTAACCCCGCCTCTCGTTCGTTGTCGAAAAACCACTTCGATTCTTCTCGTGTGCTCTCGTCGAGTACAGAAAGAGAGTGCGCGCGGAAAAAATACACGCGCTTACACAAACGTGAAAAAAAACCCGGAGGAAGAGAGAGAAAGACGGTGGAGAAAGGGGGTGGATCAGAGAAAGAGAGAGAGAGAGAGAGGACTAACAGAAAAAAAATGAACAAGCGATCGACTCGTAGCTACTCGCGGTGTTTGCATTCAATTTTCCGTGCGCGCTCCTCTCGTCGCCGAAGGACTCATCTCGTCGGCTTCAAAAAAATTCCGAACTGCCGGCGCGCCGCGCAATCGGGGGAAAGCATTCGTCGACTGTTCCGCGAGTGCTTGCAACCCCCGTTCACCCCCCGTCGCTGACAAACATGCCGCATTATTCCCCGATACGACAGCCTACGACTCTCGTAACCTCGAGAGTCTTTCAAACGACAACGTTAATTCCGCCCGTCCAGTCTCCCCATGCTCGTGCCAGCGACCACTCGCTCGCTCGCTCGTTCGGACTCCCTAATTAAAGTCGGAGCATCTCGAGTGGCCACTGTGCTCCCGTGATTACCGACGTCCTCTTTGAATACGGACACACGATTTTGTACCCCGTGTTTGATGGGCGGCGGCGGAAACGGGACCCGCGCGTCTCTCCGTGGATCCCCGAGTCGATGAAACGCGGAGAAACGGCGCGGCGCGCTGTCGGCGAAATGCGCTCGCTAGATAGACGAGACTTAAAATTTTACAGCACTTAACCTTCAACGACACGGCGCTCTTGATAGGCGTGTTTCCAAATTAGGGTAAATGTGCATTTTCTCGGCCCTTGCCTATGTAGTCAGCTTTCTTCAACTACAATTCCTGGCTAAAAAGTTAGGACCACTTACAATTTTCAACGTTTTCTTCCGACTTAGGCGGAATTTAATTGCTAATTTTCCATACTGTTAACTGTCAATTATTTCACAGATACGTGATTAAATAAAGTTCCATGTAAAATATACAGGGTGAGTCACATAACGTTGCCACCTCAAATATCTTTGTTGTTTTTAAAGCCTAAGTATGAAGTCTACAAATAAGGGGCTTCGAAAATTAGTGAGTGATTAACAAGTAGACTGCGAATTTTTAATGGTTAATGCAAAGTAATAATGTTCTGTGTGTGTTATATGACTAGAAGCTACTTAGAAAGTTTATAGGTGCATTGGTAAATATAGTCACGGAATTCCTAATGAAAGGGACTATCATTGTAGGTGTTTAAAAAAGGGTGCTTCCATTTAAAAAAACGAAGGTGACCTTGATATCTCTAAAAAAAAATCACAATAAACAAAAATATTTTCTGTATCATGTGAGCCCCACTGAACCATTCAACTTTGTCTTTCAAAACAACAAAGTTATTTGAGGTGGCAAACGTTAGGTGACTCACCCTGTATGTATATGTATTGTTTACACGAATCGAAAGCATGTACATACATTTATTTGTTTTCCAATATTTTTGTAAATTCTCAAAATGTGTTTGCCGTTTCACACATGTGATCTAGAAATTTTCGTCGTAAGTATTTAGAATACACTGGCACGCTGCCGATCAAGCAGAAAATTCGCACCCTCAGAGTGATACGCGAAAAGGGGCCATGAAATTTTCCAGGAGTGCCCGACTTCACCGGCGAAACAGGCTAAAAATCTCGAGCATCCCCTTCAGGGTGTCCCTTGGTCGCAATAAACGGTCAGCCCAGAGGGTCGACAAAGAAAACAGGATCAGGGTGTCCGGGGGTACGCGGAATAATTAAAAAATTCGTTCGTCTCTGTTTCGTGGCGCTGTGCAGGCTCACAGCGATGGACACTTGGTCCTTTCGGCCACAAGTTGGGGGTGTGGTGGTGGTGCGAGATATCCGGGGTAGACGTATACGGTGACCAACACACAGAGGTCGTGCGCTCAGAGGGGCTGAAAGGGACAGAGGAAGAAGGGAGGAAAAATGAGAGGGCGTACACTCGCGGTAAAGAGCCAAGCATACGAGAAACACATCGAGCCGTCAGGGGCTGTGTGGGGGATGGAGAGGGTTGAAAAGGCGGGCGAGGCGGGGCGGGGGTTGGGAAGATACAGAGGCGCGCGTGGAAGGTGTATCACCCGCAGGGTTTCACGGGGGACGACACTTCTTTTTTCTCGTTTTACCCTCATTATCGGCGGTGCTTTGAGGAGCGCAACGACGTTTCGCGTGCAGCCCGTGTGAACTGGCTAGAAGGACACCGGGAAACAGAGAAAAAGCAGCCCCCTGGAGGGTGGCGGAACGCGGGCGGTGGAGGAGCGACAGGTGAAGGGGGTGAAAGCTTTAATCGTTAACGTCGATGCACCGCTAAAAGCCTCGAAATGAGTGGACCGTCAAGCTACCCCGCTCTGTGTCAGTGCACATCGACGCTGAGCGCCGAGGCGGCTGACTAGACGATCTCTGCGGCGGGAAACTATTTTTCAGGTTATCGCTTGCTAATTTTCTTTGATGCTTTTTTGCCTCGGCGACCGAGTTGAATTTTCTTTGTTACTGACGCACGGTAACTGGTTGGCGCAAACTTTCTGTCCAATAGTTGGCTACCTTTTGTAAGGATCTTTATACCACCACGGTATACAGGGTGCACCACCTAACATGATCACCTCGAATAATGACTTAACGGTACAGTTTATGAAAATGTTGAAACGTGGAATTTAAATGTCACCTCTCATAAGGTGCGTGCTTTTTTCGTGGGTGAAGAAATTTTTGGATTTTTTTAAATGGAATGTCCCATTTTTTATAACATAGATCGATAGAGTATCAAATTCTGAGTATGAAACTGTTGATAATAGTTAACGAGATATTATCCAAACAATTTGAGGCAGTAATTTTTTTGAAAATAATATTTTATTCGAAAAATATTGAAAATATTCGTATTTTCTCTTTATTTTCAATTTCAATTTGAAATATTATTGCTGAAAATAATGGTTCGAATTCAATACATTTATGAGTGTAATCGTTTCTTAACGATTTATTGTTTTCTTAAATATTTAAATATAAAAATATATTCTTAAATATATTCTTAAAGATAGACTATTGTTTATGCGGTTTCTCAGAGTATTATAACAATGCAAAATTTGATTTCGTGTTTCAGATTGTTAAAATAGAAATATTTTATTTTGAGGATCAAATTGTTGAAATAGAAATATTTTATGTTGAGGTTCAGATTGTTAAAATGGAAATATTCTATTTTCGAAATTGCATACCTTATTTAAAATACCAGTTTCTTTAAGCAAAATAAAATCTAAAATTTAGTATTTAAAAATATTTGTTTCCCCAAATAATGCCCACCTCTGGTTTTATCGTTATGTATGTTTTTATCGATCGATATCCTCGTTGATACAGTCAAGAATTTGGAGCACATACTCAGTTGGTCAATGTATGTATTACGTTATCTTATTTTCTCTCACTTCTTCCGCTGCATCCGGGACGCATCGGCGGATATCGATTCAACCTGGACGCGTTTCCATTCGTGCTACACGGTGGCCTTGCAACTTCTTGTTGTAAATAACAGTATAATCCACCGACGTGAGGAACGAAAGAGGGGGAAGCTGGGCAGTTCGATTAAAATCCGGCCGAAAGGCGAAAGCACAACAAGAATTTTCTTCGGGAATTATTGTTATCGTCAGGTATATTTCCCGGCGTTGGAGGCGCGGGTTAAATATCCGCTTGCGTCCGCGCGAGCCTCGTTCCGCTATAAGTTGAAAATTCCCCGGTGTATTTCCAGGTAATCTACGAGGTAAATTCTCCAGCGGCCAATAAAAATGAAACGCCCTCGCAAGGAAACGCTCCAACGAACGCGAAGCATTTTTCATTCCTCCTTTTTCTCCCATCTTTATTATTTTCTGCTGTTTTCCAGCTCTCTCTCGTTTTGCTCGCGATGTCATCCGCGCTCGCTACAACTGAAATTGGCTATTTTCAATTTCGTATGCCATTGTGAATCGATATGTAATTGTTAATTTTGTTCAAAACCAGTCGGAACGTCGCGACGCGCGTCGATGCTGAAACCTCGATGTCGTGGTATTAGAATTTTTATCCGAACACACAGTGACGTAGACTAGTCGAAGTATATTATCATGTGTTTTTCGCCGACTTCTACGATTTGTATTATGAAAATCAAGTGACGTAACAATGCAAGAAGAAAAAGACCTTCCAGTCAAATGTAATTAATACACAGCGGATCTTTATACAATTATAGCTTTTAGGATAAAAAATATGCCAAGATTTAGTGCGATTTTAATTTATTTCAGATCTAACAAGGCTACTACCACGGAAAATAAGATTCTATTTTATTCCACTTTCTCTTAAAATTTGTCTACAAAAATCGAAAATTGCATAAACATCCGCAGTCTAGTAATTACTTTTTAATATTTTCTTAACGGGTGAAATTGATGTGCAAAAGGCTTAATGTGGAGTGAAAAACCTGTATCACCCCTAGTTTAACGACTCGTCAGAACGCGGACAACTAAATGTCTTCTTTCTCTTTAATAACACAGGAAAATAGTTAGAAGAGAGAACGAGTTTAAGAAGATATTTGCTGAAACAAAGGACACCGCTTCACAGCGTCCACGCTATCCAAATTCAGCTGACTTTTTCCGCTGATGACGACGCTAAAAGATCGTTGTTGCGAGACGATTTCAAGCAAACCAAGAGAAACTCGCCAGTGAAGTTGTGTAGTCTTCCCAGAGAAGTGTCCCCGAGCTGGTTTAAAGCGCGGACGAAACGCTGACAACAGTGTACCCAATGTAGAGAGGATAATCATGGAAACGACAGACCCTGTGAAAACTTCTTTGTAAAATTTACTACACGCGTAGCTTGGAGCTACGTTCGTACACTCGTTTTAGATTTATTGATACAATTAAACCAGGAAAATTCAATTTCAGTGGCCTACTTCCTTGAATTTCAACTCGACAGATAGAAGTAACTGTTTTCTCGTTTATTGTCTCCGAGTATTATTACATCAGACCGTTCTCTTTGTCACGGGACGTTCATCTTGAGCGTCTCTCTGCAGTATAATTATATCTACGCTTTGTTCCTTTTGTTTAAAATTTCTCCGAGGAATTTTTCATCGATTATTCTACTTCTTTTAATGTAAAAATGTGCTGCGGCGTTGTGCGCAATTTGTGAAATCGTATTAACACTAAACCTACCGAGGCTTAACAGTAACTGGTACGTGTTCCCTTATAAAAATGACAAGATTTTTATTATATAATAATCGTAAAATAAAAAATCTGAAACCGGTCATTTTGACCGGTGATGGTAGGTTTAGTGTTAATGAGATTAATTAGGTCGTCAGCGTATTAAACTGCACAAAGCCTCTTCCCGTAATCGACGGGAGCCGGCGAGGAAGGAAAGAACGCGTTTTTGTTCGCTTTTGCTTAGACAATCGCAGGAAACAGGTGGCCATTAACTACTACGTGGACGATAGGTTCGCCAGAGCTACCGATCATTATCGACGCGTCCTTTTGTAGCACGGAAAGGGCCAAAATTTCATTACAGCCGGCGAGCTTTTGCTCGCGCTGCAGGCAGCTATCAGAATTTGCTTGGATAGATTGTTCCTCGTTACTGCAGCGGGAGACACTGGCTGCACGGCATCGTTTGTAATTACTCCATCGCGGTAATTAAATTGCAGATACTACGGGAACAGTTTCTGCATTATCGCGGGCCGGCCCATTCAGCGACGACGTATCCACGCGAACGGCCGACAGGGCTTCTATGTGTCGCCGGAGACGCGTTTTCCACGCATCGAGGGTACTGTTAACGAGTTCGGTTAACGGAGAACAAAGGGAAACCTTCTACGTACCACCTTTTAATTAAATCTTTCATCACTCCGACGAATTTATAAATAATTCTCGAAATTATGTAAACACTTCCTAATTTCCAACAGCATCCAGCATATTCTACTGAAATGTCCCAGATTCTCTTTGTAACGATCTCGATTTTCCATCGAAAATGACCTCAAGTCAAATCTAGGCGAGGACAACATCGAAAAAAGAAACGTCCTCTTCTTTAGATTTATCGATATACTGGGTGTGGTCGGACGGGTGGTACAACCGAGCAGGGGGTGATACTACATGTAAAATTAAGTCGATAAAAAGGAATAACATTTTTTTGCTTGACGCTTTGTTTTCGAGAAATTCGAGTTTAAAGTTCTGCCAGGTTCGTGTGCTTTAGTATATGCACAAAGTAGAATTGGTTGATCATGGTCAGACGTTTTTTTATTTATAATTACGTCGTAACTGAATTACATATAATGAAATACAATATAATTAGAATACAGCTCACCAAATTATAGCCCAGAACTTTGAAGAAGTGCGATATAATTTTAAATATATGTGAAATTTTTATATAAATTGATAAAATTTATATAAATTTCATAGTTTGCTGTCTGTAACGGCGTAGTTTCTATTCCTCGTCCTCGTTCATAATACGTGACGCTATTTCATGTTTATGGTTGAAATTTATTAAAATAATTTCATCACGTTTCGAGGTATTCGAAGCCATTTTAGTCGTTGTTCACACTTTTAAAAACTTTACTATGGTCCTCACTTCTGAAAACACAATGCCTGACTAAAACAATGCTGGAACTGTTTGTAAAGACCGTCAAGGCCTTCCTGATTGGTTGTTACAATGGACCCACGCATCATATGTTTGGCTATTTCAAATAAAATAAAAAAAACAAAAATAACAACAAGGTTTACAAACCAAATCATGTGAGAATATTAAGTATTAACATTATAGATTACAACACAAATATTTCGGTATCAATTTAGCACTGAAATGAAGAATATTTTTATTCAAAGTGTCCAGAATTAATTCCACCAGTGTACATTCGAACTGTTCACAAATCGACACAATTAATATTGTCTCCATTTCATAGCGCTACATTCGCGGATCATAACCAAACATCTCCTCTTCGATTGTTTTATTTCGAAAATTGAGTCGACTTCGAAATTACAAGCGAAAGAACGGAAAAGAAAATGTTATCTTTCTTTCGTGAAGGAAAATGTTTCTCTTGCCATCTTCCAGTAATATCAGTACATGCTATTTTAGCTGGTAGTTTTTTCCGCGTCGCTGTGTCTTCGTCGTCCCGTTTTGATTAACATAAAGTTCGGTCTGGATTCGTTCTTCTAGTTTACATTGAACAATTTAGATGATACAGAAATGTTGTTCGAACAACTGAGTACGAGTACCTTAAAAACTCAATGTATTAGGTTGTCCCAAAAGTTTCTTTCGGAATGTGTTCCTTTAATGTCGCTGAATAAATAAAAACAATACGATAATCTTTATCATAATATTTTACTACTTCTTAATATGAATTTGCATTATATGCATGCATCGAAAACCAACTTTTGGGACAACCTAATATTTATTTAGCAATATTAAAGGATCACCTAATAAAACGTGGGCTGACATTCGGCAAAATAATGTTGAACCTTCTGCACGTGTTAAACTTGAACAATTCGATTAAAATGTTCCGTTCAAATTATAAATTTGCGAGAGGTTTGAAATTTTTCGAATTTTCGAGTATAGTCGAGCTCGCAAGAAAAATAAGCTCCGAGGGGAAGTATTAGTGAAACTGAACGAACATTTTTTTCTCGGTGGCGCGGATAGCGGAGGAGCCATTAGCGAGGGAAAGCAAAACTTCCGATTCAGTTTCTGCTTTTATAGCCTACAAAAACCGGAATTAGCATAAACATCCATAGTCAGCGAATAACACACTCGGCGGACATTCCGTTAATTTATTCGGGGTCCCTATATCTCCGGGGTAGCTCGGCTGGTTTCCATTATTCCTACGATCGGCTGGACCATCGTGCGAGAGAAAAGAGGAGCAATTAGAGGAAACGCTGCAACTCTTTCTCTGCTGGGGTCGATTTACGATCCGTGGGGTGGAGCGAGCGTTCAGCTGGACGGGGAGGAAAGAAAATGCAAAAACGAAGCGACTAGGAGACAGAGGAACGAACGGCCGCGGGAGGTGGATGACGGAGGGCCGAGGGTGGCGGTGTTGGGGGTAAGGGTCGAACAGGAGGAACAATAAGAAGGAGGTCGGAGCAAACAGAGTGGAAAAGCGAGTGCGGAAGAGGAGAACACCGGTAGCGCCCGGTGTAAGCGTTATGCGATTTCAGACAAATGGCGGGATCGTGCGCGGAATCGTGACGAGGAGCGTCCACTTGGAAGCCATCGGTGAGTTTACCTTCTACTCCGCTAACTTACCATCGAGATTCGCAGGGACGAAGGATGGCAGCTGTCCTCGAGAACGTTTCCGGGCGCTATTGCACCGGCAGGGAGGGGGCTAGGGGCAAATACGACGCGGACGAGTACGAAAATCCGAAGGAATCACCATTTTCTACGTGAGCCCTCCGGAGCTATGGACGCGGCATCGGCTCGACGCGTGTATCACTTTGCGACACGTTTTCCTAGGTTCTGGTTGCTATTATTATTAACCCTTTGCAGTCGGAGCTATTTTAACCCGTTGACCTACGATTTATTGAGTTGGGAAGAAAGTTCGTAGCATTTTCAAATTAAGAATCGAAGATAAACATCAGATATTTATTCATATGTTTATTTAATAACACGAGAAATTACCTTGAAAATGAGAAGACGTAATAGACCAGAATGGGAAATATGTTATTGAATAAGTCTATTCAATTTTAATTTACAAACGCTACGAACTTTCGTTCCAACCCAATATTTTACGATTTCAGTGATTAAAACTTTTCTTGTAATTCTTAATTTCCTAAAAAAGGAGAAACTTTATATCTATTGTACGCTTATATGTTCTCCAATAGCTGAACATTAACAAAACCAAAATAGAATTTTATTTGCAATTTAAAAAATTGCTATTCGGAATCTTCATCACCAGTCTGGTTCGATATTGTAAGAGATGGTGTTAATGTACTGTAGTAAATGAGCTGAAAAGGATAATCATCTGATACGCACCAAATTTTCTGCAGGGACTAATAGGAGTTTAAGCGGGTACCTCATTTTTCTTAACCTTCTCTAGCACGTAATTCCCGAGGCACGAAGATTGTGAATTAGTCACTGAACTTTGTAGCTTAAAGGCTAAGGAAGACTAATTATCCAATTTTTATTTCTGAAAAATTTATGATAGGAGGTAACAGCCTCCTATACCACTGTTACGAGTGCTCGCTTATGACGTTATTTTCATAGTACACTTTCCTATGTTAGTGATACACCACGCGCGTCAGTGAATTATGCGACGGTAAATGGGATAGAGTATAGCAACTTTTTTTATTATTCAGATAGCTCTTATCGAAGTTTATAACGTTCTCGCTTGAAGTATTTCTCCTACTCTGAAGGATGACTTATGTAGTGTAAAAAAGTGTTTCAAGAGAACTTTATGAAACTCGATAGCAGCTATTAGTTATAACGCAGGAGATTAAATAACGCGGTTCACTGGGATTATATGTATTTCAAGAGAATTACGAGTTATACCCGAGGTAAATACATCCAGCAAAGATCACACAAATTTCCGCTGATACCAGAGAGTATTAAAACGCGTTATTTAGAAACAAGTAAGTATCTTTACTAACATCGTCAAAAGGATTCCGCGAAGAAAAGGCAAGGATACAGAAGATAGGCAAACGGCGGCGGAAAAAGATTAGCAAATACTCGAGAGCGAAGGAAAAGGGGGATTTTTTTCCGAAAAGGAATTAAGCCTGCAAAGAACGAGCCTGAACGCTTGCGGAAGCGTAACAGAAACGTTCCAAAGGTTTGAACACGGTCGAGCGTCAAACGCGACGCTGGAAAAAGGACGAAAAAGCTTTGGGCGGCTCTCGATTACTCGGAGCGCGGCGTGGTATGGCAGCCGGACTCCTTATAAATCTCCTGGGCACCGGTAATACAGCATGAAATATGCTTCTCACTTTGTTCACCAATTACCTCGATGACTAGTTACGTGTTAAAAGTGTGTTACGAAAACGTTGGGATCGCGTGCTGCTCTTCCGAGGTGTCTCGCGAGGCACGAAGCTGCCCGATAAAATCCGTCTCGCGATGGATTTCCACGCAACACCCTTGATATATCAACCACTTACCACCACCGATGGGACTGAGCTAAACGTGCACTCGTGGAAACGTCACTCGTTATCCCTCATAAAAACGAATCGCCCGTTTCACTTATTACCGGACTGCGGATTTTACGCGTTCACGACAAAATTGACTAGGATGGAAGTACCAATTACTGGATATTCAGTGACGTAGCTTTTTATTGATTTGAAAGCATTCTGTAATTTATTATCGAGCTTTTTTCTGTATCGTCAAATTTTTCTGGATGGTTTCGTTAAAAAGTGAAAGAAATATTAACGAAGTTTTGGTCCTATTTACCGGACACCAGTAATTTGTGATAACAAATTAATTAATTAATTTCTTTTTATGCCGTAGCACAATAAAATAATTATTTTATTATCCTGTATTTTACTGTGGGTGTATCACAGTCTCTCAGCATTTTGTATAATCGGAAACGAGAAATTGCGTTTACCGGAGAATAAGGTTTTTATTTATATATAATTAATGTTTTCTATATCTTAAACAAAAATTATTGTAACACTTTTGATTTATATACGAAGGCGAAACATCAATTTTATTTTTGAAAATAAAGTAATACTAGGAAACGTAGAACGCTACACTGATAAAAAGGATTCGAAGGTATCGATGCATTATCATCGGATTATTGACTGTTTCTTTTTCGGCTTATTAAAAATACAGTGAAACCAGGAGCGCTTGATGTGCCTCTTTTCAATAACCAGCTCGATTTACAAATACCTTCAATTATAATTACGTTGCAGGCTCCTAACGACATGACTGCAGGGCAAGCAACCAACGGCCCACTAATTATACGTAGTAGCATAAAAACGAAAAAAGTTTCGTCCGATAAACTAACAACTTGTATATTGATTAATGAGGTTTTGTAAAATTACCATTGTGGCTGTGCATACTGCGTACAGGTTCATTGAATCTTCAATATAGAGCGCTGCTGCAGTTGCTCGTTACAGCAGCGAATAAAGAACGTTGAAACGTTCTCAGAAAATAATGGCAAAAAATACCTTTTATCTTCGGGTTCTTCACGAATTTGCGGATATCAAACAAATCGGAATTTTCTATTGCTTAATTTGTTTCTCGATGTCGAATGGTATAAATCGAACTGGCGGAGAAACATAAATAATGAATATTCTACAATAAATTCACCTTTTAGAATGAAATAAACATGTATCGAGATGAAAATCTGCGCGCATACTCGACTCCATCGCTACTTATAACCACCTCGATCCCACGAGTACATACACTACCTGCCAAAAGTTTGGAATCACTTGCTGATTTTTGTAAAAATCGAATATATCGATAAATTTTGAAATGATCCACCGTTATATTCTTAACAGACTTCAGCATTTTCTTATGTCCATAATGCTCTTGTATAGTTTACACACCTACTTTAAGACGTCTACAAGACATCTTTGGTAACATCTACAAGAAGCATGGAAAAATATCAAATTAGAGAAGAGAAATTCAAAAAATTTAATAATTTCCAGGATGCCCTGAATACGTCAGGCTGTTATTAAAAACAAAGGCGGTTTCTTAATGAAAGAACAATTTGATAAAAAAAAAACAGATAATTCAAAATGTAAAACACACTGCTCGCAAGTATATTGACAAGTTAATCTTCCTTGGTTGTTCTAAAGGCATTCAGTTCTTCTTATGAACCTTCTGTTACTTTTGGCCGGTAGTGTAAGCACCGTGCGCCTCCAGACTCCCGTGTCCTCGTACCGAAAATCGACAAGCCGAAACGCGAATTATCATGGACCGATACCAGACCCGGCTTTAATGTTCGCCCGTGGATCGCAAGAAACCGGTCATTGAATGGGAACCGAGGCAGCAGCATTTCGATCATTAAAGTCGCAAGTACTAAACGACCGGCATCCGCAAAAAAGGAAGTAGCAAGTGGCCATTATATCCGAGCCTGAAGGGCTTGAAACATGGCCCGGTATTCCCGCCGCGATTCCAGTAATTTCGGTGTTTAACGTTTCTAGGTGCAAGTTCGGGGCTAACGTGAACGGCGAGTCTTGCGGGAGGGGTGGGAACGTTTCCGCGTATTTGCCCGCGTATAAGATATCGGCATTAGCAACAGAGATGAACCAGGGAGAAGGAGAATACTGCGAGGTAACTGAAGTAAGACGTTGGGCAAAGAAAGCCGACAAAACACGCCATTACAATAACAGTGTGAAACTGACTATTTAGGGAATGCGAATCGCTTGTAAGAAGTTAAGCCGAAACAGAAATCTAGGTTACCGACATCACCGCGTGCTAGTGCTGCCATCTAGCGACGCTGAGTACGTACCAACATGGCGGCGCCCATATCTGACGAAGCCATTTGAAATCGCTCAAATTTAAACACGCATAACTTTCGAACCAGTGGGTTCCTAACATTGAAACGTGGATTTTCCCGTTTTCATCATTCAGATGTACAAGTACGAGCAAAATAGCTAGATTCGACACCTCGTTTCTCAGCGATAGACACGTCGTAACGATCAGCAACTGCAGTGTACTCCATCAAGCAGTCTCCAATTAAACTCCCAACAACCAACACGTCGTTACGTCTATCAACCGCTCCTTTCAGTCGTGGATCTCAAGCATTAGTTTGCTGGAGAGATACATAGTGTGACTTCGCGTTGCGCTCCAGAGCGGTTGACGATCATCTTTCCGGTTCGACGTCGAACGCTCAACAGATATCCGTTAACCTGCTTCATCCTTTTCTTTGAAGTCTCTGATTACATCACAGCGGTCCTATAGGAACCGATTCTAAACATCGAGTTCGTAACCCAAGGCCTAGAAGATGCTAATCGCAAACTCCAGCTGCTTTCCTTTAACGTTATCGTAGCATTTTGATCGTGTCGCGAATCGAAATACGGGGTCTCGACAAAAGAATGGCGTCGATAGAGAATCGGTGGGATAGACAGAGCGAGAGAGGACGAAGAAGGAGACAACGAGGAGGAGAAAACGATCCAGGGTGTCTCTTTTCGAGCTGCACCAGGCAAAACTAATTAATTAGCGTAATGATTCGTTCGCGTAAGCTCTCATTTCGTTCGCCTGTAACGAGTAGAGTTCTGCGAAGTTTCGCAGACACGGACGCCGCCGCTGATGCTGCCGCCGCCGACGCCAGCGACGCCGACGCTACATCTCGCCTCCCCGTTCTTCCCCCCGGCGACCCCTGGCACCGTTTCCATGGCCGCTCCTCCGCCCTTTTGAAATATTCGTATCGCGATTTTAATGAGCGACAAGCTGTGCAAACACGCGAACGATCGCATCCGGTCGGCAGCAGTCCGGGTAGAAGACTCCACCCCGACACCTAACGTTCCGCGATAATAAGGACACCGTCTCAAACAATCAATTATCGAGCTGAATAATTAAAATCGACACACTCGCTGCACCGAACGCCCACGGAGCAAATTAACCAGTTAACACATTACCGACCGGTGATTATTGTAGAATTTTGAAACATCTATGGTACATGGCTAGACACATTTTCATGGAACCTTCGACAGCAACAGCAATTTTCATTGCGAACTAACAAGTCACCCTCAATAACGTCATCTAATAGTTTCAGTTAAGATTGCAATGTAAAAGAAAATTTCTATGCTTTCTTTTGGTACAGCACAATTATTGAAAATCCTATTAATAGGCTTCCGGCAGGTAAACGTGTTCAACGTGTATACACGCCAATCCAAATCTCTATTGCGGTGCAATAACAATTACCTTTTCAAGAATGAATCGTTAATTTTGATCACATAAAAATGTAATTCTTCCTCGGTTCTGGTTAAATTTATAATAGGACTATCTGCCCTGTGTTCGACGTGTATACACGTCAATCGAAATCTCTATTACGGTGCAATAACAATTACCTTTTCAAGATTGATCCTTAATTTTTGATTAAATAAAAATATATTTTTTCCTCGTTTTTCGTTAAATTTATAATAGGACCATTTGGCCTGCGTTCGACGTGTAAACTCGTCATCGCTGGATTTTAATTCCGCACTCTGTGGGCGATTTTTCAAACTAAATTCCGCAGTTAAGATATTAAAAGGTGAAAGCGGTTGTTCATCGTTTCACATTTACTTCCTTCGAATTCGTTTGTTAGTGTTCCTTTTTGCTCCCCCTCTCTCTCTCTTTGCTACCCCCTTTTTCCCCTCAGCTCAGCGACCCGTTTCTCCGACGAACAAAAGGAGCACGGGTAATTATAACGCACGACTTTTGTCGCCGCGACACGCTGTCGCCCCGTGTCGATCAACTGGAACCCTTGGAAAGCGACTTTCACCGGTTGGTGGTCACTCGATCAAGAAAATCTGAGGTTTTCACTTTCCCTCGGAGCGACTGGGATTTTCTTTCTTTGCCTGATCCCGCTGTTCGATGTAGTGTGCTCGAAATTCTTCCGTATCCGATATTTGATACCACGGGAGGCGCGATAATCGACTGACGAACTTTGAGTGATGCGTGTTGGAGCTGATAGCGTTCGACATGCATTGAACTACTAGCTTGAACTAGGGTGAAGGTATGTACCAGTTACCGGATATTTAGTGGCGACTTGGAAGTTGTTTTATTAATTTCAAGGCATTCTGCAAACATCAATTTTACTTTCAAGAATAAAATAATACTAGATACTTTATGTTATTTTTTTTATTAATTTCCAAAAAGTTTGTTTCGTGTCCGATAACCGGGTGAAGCACGGTAACTGGTACCTTTACCCTAGTGGTCTTATTGTTCGTACAATTCGTGTTCTCTTGAAGTTTTCTAAATCATTTTTCGGATGATAGGAGGATGATTGATCTTCGAGTTCTAATAAATCAAGATAGAACTTGTTAGACGACGTTATTAAATATCTAATAAGCTTAAAATATCAAAATACTACGTTATCGACGTAGTGGAAAATATTTTACAAATTCAAGCGAATATCTAAAACTGGCAGATCTCGTTTTACACATCTCCAATACTCAGGTACTACATAATTCAAACTCCGGGATAGCGATTTATGCGAATCATTAAAATTTAGTACAGTACCTATTTGCAGGTGATGTACTGATATACTATGAATACCTTAGAGCAGACTGGGACCATTCGGGATTACTAACCTGTGAACAAAAAACAGACGTATATTGCAGGTTGAGTGGAAGGAAGTCGTTCCATAAATAATGCGAAATTCTTTCCGTATGTATATTTAAAAAGAGAAATACAATATAATAAACTAGAAACACATTAGTTATCCAAAGTAGACTACAGGAAGTTCTTTTTTAATAAATAACATACTATTTTTAATTTTATTGGTTTGTTATTTAATTATCAGGTATCATCTGTGACAATTACGTGTGAAAAACCACATCAATTCGAAGAAATGCTCAATTCTTGAGAACGACGTGGAATTGATGTTGATGGGTCATTAGCAACACTTTCACGAACAGCAGCAATGTATTCATTTGAACGAGCTGTTTTTGATCTGCCAGGCTTTGGTTAATCATGAACAGATCCAGTTTCATCAAATTTTTTAACCAAATCTCGAATTGTTTTATCACGTAATTTACGATGGGTGTTTTTTATTGAACGCTGATTTGCAAAATAAAGTTTAATAACTTTAACACGCTCTTCAATCGTATACGACTCCGTTGTTAAAATTGTCTATCTTTGTAGGTTAGAAATACAAGAAACTGACAAGAAACAAACATGGCGTTTGACAGATATTCGCATTCAACGTCCTAAAGGTACTTTTGGATAACCCATTACTCATTTGTGTTTCAACTTCTGTTGAAAACATGTTAAAAACCGTGTGAAAGCTGATACGTTTGTACCGGCTTCGTCTGAAACGCAAAGAGCCATCTATATCTGAGAATTTTTCTCGAAAATGAAATGTTGCTCATCCCTGACCTGGCGCCAGAAAAATCGTGGCCTTGTATTTCCCAGGGCAGCGCTCGCAGGGCGGAACACCGTCGAACAACGCTGGGAAACAAATTTATCGATTGTCCGGGTCACGAGTCAAACTAAATTGCCGATCATAATACGTCGAGCGTTGCCTCAATAATTCATCGTCTCCCCGGGCCGCGTCGTATTAATAACCCTGTCGTCTGTATAAACTCCGCTAACTAACTTATAAGTCATTCGACTGGTTTGAGCGACAAATTCGTAACATAAATTATGACCGACCCCTGACCATCTGTCAGGCTAGTACACGAACTAAGCAGCCCGATTGAAGATATATTTATCGCTGGCGAACGCGAGCCTGCTAACTTGTTGTGTAGTCGCCTCGCCTCGCTCATGCTCCTTGCTGCTGCTTCTAGTTGCTAGCGCCACCGACGACGCTGCGCTTCGTTTGCTCTATTTTGATAACGACCGCCGTACGACGATAAGGGACGCGTAACAAATTTCTGTAGCGAATTACATTACCCACCGGACGTGCCTGGCTAATGGCAATCGGCAATGCTCGATTAACCGATGTAGACTGCTAAGATTACACGGGAATCAGACTCCGATACGCTGTACTCTGCGAGCTACTCGTAACGACCATTACAATAGCTTGTTGCGTCTCCAACGTATTCATTGGAGAACAAATACTTGGAAAAATCAACGTCAAACGGGTTTCTCTAATGCTAGTTCTACAAAACACTGAAATGATTCTAGAATTTGTTACACTAAGTCCCAAAGACATCAACCACCCGACTAGAGGAAATAAATTAGTCTCAGAATTAGACTTAGAATTATGAATTTTCTACAACATATTTGAATTTCATCGAAATCGGTGAGGTGTACCCTTTTCTGTATAATTACTAGACAGCGGATCTTTACGCAAAATAAAACAAACTGGAGTGAAATAGAAATTTTTACTGTTCCATTCATTCATTGTCTAATAATTGAAGGGGTGGATGGATTAAGGTGTCAAGTTTGTTTTCTGTAAAAGAGTTTTGTTGTCCTTTTTTGATGAATGAAGATAATTATTATCTTTTTTTTGTATTAGAGATTAACCATAACAATATATATATATATATTTGTAATTGATTTGTGTTATCATCTTCATTCATCAAAAAAGGACAACATGCCTCGCTAAAAACTCTTTTACAGAAAACAAACAATTTGTTACTTGACACCTTTATCCATCCACCCCTTCTCTTGCTTCGCTACAGGATGAAACGCATAAATTATAAAGTTCGAACAAAGACATACGATTATGTTCATTAAAAAGTGACACACGTGTGGAGTTTATCCGTATACCCGAAATAAACCGCAGCGAATGTTCGGTGATTTTAATGACACAGTTCCCAAGGAACTGTAATTGAGTTTCCCAGCGTGGCCCCGGCCAATCTCTATTTTCCCCAAATCGAATCGGTTAATTTCCAGCTACACATTCGTCGATATTGAACAAACGAACGATCGAGTTCAATTACATTTTGCTTGGCGGGGGCACGCTTAAAAAATCCACTTCCACTAACAAGATTTCATTTTCGAAGGATGGTGGGGACCGGGACCGTCTGCCGGGGTCAAATATTTCACGAGTAAAATGCGGAATTTTATTATTCAAAAATGGAACGGTCGAACGTGTCCGATCGACGACGGAATTAATTCATCGGGGTTGGGCTCTCGGGTATCGGATGAGAGGGGCGTGGGTGGTACGAGGGTGGAAATGACGGGGGTGGACGCGAAACGATACAAAACGAGGGATTCCAATATTTCCCTATCTGAACTTAATGGACGCCGGTTGCGTCTCGGGTTTTTCCCGTCGTGCCCGTCCCCGTAAATGGAAAGTCCCGTAATGCGAAAAATAGTGGAAGTGCCCGGCAAGAGTGGAAGTCTTGCGTGGAGTGATATTAATGCGAAGGAGCGATCTCCCTTTATGCCGGGACGGATCCATCTCGCTCTGACTCCATTAAAAGTGATTTCTTTCTCGACGCGCAGAGGACCGGAGCGAGATCATAAAGAGAGAGAGAGAAACAGAGAGAGAGAAAGCGGAGGAGTGAGCGGATGAAGAAAAAAAAGAGAACGAGTAAACGCTCGTGGAAGATGCTATTCCTGGATGTTCCATTCGCGGGAAATCGATGGAACGGCCCCCCGTAATTGATCAACTAAATATTCACGTTTCGCCGTTTGCGAATGGATCAGCCTCGACGTCTCAGTTACCTCCAGTCTCTCTCTCTCTCTCTCTCTCTCTCTCTCTGGTCGTTTTCTTTCTACCGGCTTTTTTTATGTTGATCCAAGAAGCAGCGGAAAATTGAATTATCTCGCTGGATGACCTTGCTATTTTATTAACAATCTTCCCGGACGATAATTACATTTTTTTAGCATTGATCTACTTACTTACCGTTCCACTGCATTTTTACGGACGGTAAAAGCGATTGCAATTTATGAACGGTCTTTGAACTTATTTATTGCTTTCGATTACGGTTTCTCCTCTGGAAGAGCTTGAATTTTGTTCAACCAGATTATGCATCTTTTATTTAGTGGACTGTTTTATTCCACTAATTACATATTATATATATTTTAAAAAATGATATATACAACATATAATTACTAGACTGCGGATCATTATGCAATTGTTGCTTTTGAATATTCTCAAAAATTCCAGGATATAAAATATGACAGAATTTAGTGCGATTTTAATTTATTTCAGATCTATTAAGGCTGCTACCACAGAAAATAAGATTTCACTTGATTCGAGATTCCCCCTAAAATTCCTATACAAAAATTGCGAATTGCATAAACATCCGCAGTCTAATACTTAGGTACATATTAGTATTAATTTTTGGAACGTGTTATAAATGGACGTCAATATTTTGTAGAATATCGGACGACTCCGAATAAAATTGAGAGATATCGTTGATAAAAATAAAACAATTTAAGGGGATGCCAAATTTCAAAGAAGATCAAAGAAAAAGAAGTCTTCTATACTTCTATTTTCAGCCTTAAGGTGCGCAGTCTTATCAGACCGCACGGACTGAAGACATTTTCCATTCATTTCTGCCCCATTTTCCGTCAAATTGACCGGCACGTGGTTCCAGGCTCGCCAAAGCCGGCGCATAAAAGTGAAACCATAGAAAATCGCGTCGGTGCGGTTTAATGACGAATCAGCGTCGGGTTGACCAGGCGTCATCCGAGCGAGAAATCGCGTCCGGGGCCCTGATCAAAAACCGTCGTACTCGTTACGAACACCAACAGAGCCTGAACCTAACGATCGTTTCGAGAGACTGGATTGAAAAGCAGCAGTATATGTACCCGGCTACCGAAAACGGGTCCGCGTCTTCTGGAAGAAAAAGCCCGGAACACGCGGAAAGCTGCGGGGTGTGCACAAACGACGCCGAAGTACACTCGTTTCAAGATTCCACCGGCGGCAAACTTTTCCAGGGACGGCGGCGGCGGCGGGGGTCGGCGGCCGATGCGCGCAAATATCGACAGACCTCTCCGTTTCCCTCTAAATCTGCCGAGTGCTCAAAGAACTGGGGGTTGGGGAGTCGGGGGTGGAAACTGGGAAGCAGAGAGAGAGAGAGAAGGGGGTTGCACGCGCGACAGATGAAACGCCGTCACACACGGCCGTTTATCCCGATTTATTCGAGAGGAAGAGGAGCCCGATACCAGACGGGCCATACAGAAGGCGAAGAGAAACATGAGACACGAAGAGAACCAACCAGAGAGAGAGAGAGCAGGAGAGAATGTGCAAGGACAATCGCGTTTAGGAAGGAATTAATGAATACCGCTGCAGGGTGAGAGCTCATTTCGTCCTCGTGAGAGAGATTCGATCGATCGCCGGTAGAACAAGCTATACAACGCGATTTAATTAGTCGAAAGCAAATGCTACTAGATAGGAAGCTGCATAGGGTGAAAAGGACGAGGCAGGAAGACAGAGAAGAGACAACGGGGGGTGGGATCGTCTCCAGGACTGCCGGAACATAATAAAGCACCGCCTCATTGTCTCCTCCTCTATCGTTCTTTGTCCTCTCTGCTTCGTTCCACCCGCCCCCGCCCTTCCCTTGTGACTTCGAGCATCGTTCTTTTCCATTGCTTCTTTCACTGTAACTGGGACAATACCGTGTGCCGATTCATCGGAAACTTTCGCCCCCTCCCTCCCTCCACCTCATCCACCCTGTCGCGCAACCACCGCGCTACGTTCAAAGGGGCGGAACTTGGCGAAAGCAAATTCGCGTTTTCGGCGCTCAGGAGGATGTCGCGGAGCGCTCTGAGCGCTTTGAGCCGCCCGTGTATACGCCACTTCCGGCGGCGGGACTCTCCGTACCCCCGTGTGCATGGAATTCCGAATGGAGAAAAGGGGAAAGCTGCTCGACGGCCATTGTGTGTATCGGTCGGATGAAATGAGGTATTTTTGAGAGGATCGGTGACGCGGAAAACTAGAAATTTTGACGACGAGGGGGTGGGAGACGAGGTGTGTCGCTACGAAGAAAATTGAGAAAGGCAGAAGCGTTTGTGAAGTTGAGGAAAGGGAGGGAAGTATCTTGCTGGTTCCGTTCGGTGGAACAATGGAACGACTACAGACAGACTACGTGTCTGATTGTTTGCTTTTGATACCTCAGCATTTATTAGCTTGAAAACTAGAAGGGTCTACTTGGACCTTTTAAAATATATTTGGCGTTAATCTGAATAAAGAAGAAGAAAAGATGTGTAGCCATATAAGAGGACAAACTGTAAGAGAAGAGAACAAAATTTAGATGGTTCTGTTCGGTGGAACAATGGAACGACTAGAAAAAGACTACGTGTGTCTGGTACTTCGAGATATTGCATTCGTGCCGGACATCCTGGCTGCCCTCAGAATTTTTCCTGCCCCCCATGATAAGAGAAATCGCTCGGTCTTTTCCTGCCGATTTGTGTTAAATTCGTTGCGGATAAAGACGCAGTTCATCATCCCTTTTGGGACAAGCTAATACAGTTAGGAGGAAAACTGATCACACACACTTTAAATCAGAATAATTTTGTTATGAATGGACCAAACGACTTCAATTTCTCTGTAAGGCTAGATGAATTAGTTTAGCAAATGACGTCTAAAAAATATGTTGAAAAAATGCATTTGGTAGGAATTGTGAAAAACAATAGTAAAAATTGATTTTTACAAGATGTGATTGAACTCAACTCATAAATTATATACGTTTTCAAAATTTTATTAAAATTGGTTAATTGGTTTACGAGTTACAAATGATCACAAGTGGTAAAAATTACAATTTTTCATGAATTAACCAATTTCAATGAAATTTTCAGGACGTATAGTTTATACGAGTTAACCGAACACATCTTTTAAATTTTCGTTATTATAATTTCGACCAAATGCATTTTTTCAACATATTTTTTAGACGTCATTTACTAAACTAATTCTTCCAGCCTCACAGAAAAATTAAAGTCTTTGGTGCATTCATAAAAAAAGTTATTCTGATTTAAAGTGTGTGTGATCAGTTTTGCTCCCAACTGTATATTTGGCGTTAATCTGAATAAAGAAAAAGAAATGATATGTAGCCCTATAAGAGGACAAACATGTAAGAGAAGAGCCACCAAACAAGAAAGTCCTTTAGACATGCAATTGTCTGGGGACCTGAGAAATTGTTATTCCACAGTGATTCCGGGCGCGTCGCGGGGAAGAATATTGTGTCAAAAAAGCTTCTTATCTACAAGAAGAAGGAACATCGCGGGCCGAGTCATCCTCTTCGCGGTACACGCGATCCCATGTCGCTTATTGTAGAACGGCGAGGCACACCTACGCGGTACTGTTATTTGGCGGATGGAAACGGTGCATTGTGGTGTCTTGTCACGCCGTTTCCAGGCTCCCCTTTCCCGCGGTCCGAATATGTACTGGCGCGTCGAAGAACAAAGGGCGGTTTCACGGTCAAGGTAGCGGCTTGCCACGACATCACCGAGCAAAAGGCTCTTTATTCATTAGCCAGCCGTATGGAAAGAGAAACGGAGAAAACTAGAACGAGCCAGAGAGAGAGAGAGAGAGAACTAGACTTCCTCCATCGTTACCTCGATTTTTCTTTTCGATATATTCCAACGATCGTTTTACTCCTCCCCGATTCGAATCGCCGCTGTTTTTTCTCTTCCTCGGATGGTTCAAGACGTTCCCAACGTCTCGAGGGACCCGAGACCTTGGGCTTTAATAGGCCGCGGCAGAAAAATGAGCACGCATCAAAAAAGCTTGAATACAGCCGACAGTATTTCGCCAATCACGTATTACAGTCTGGATAATGAGGTATTATTTTCTCGAACGGCCGGGGAAGATTTCGGTTTGCGTACGATTTTACGGGTAATAATCGATCCTGCTGATTTTTCCAATGGCGTAGAAGTTGCAGGACGCGAGCGAGTTGCTTTGTTCGATCGATCCTCACTTGATGAACGAAACGAGAGAAAAATTACCCGTTTCAGTGGATGGGCGGATGTCCGATTATTTTTTTTTTTTCACGTGCGAACAACACGCATTAAGCATTTTTAATGGCTACACGTTCTATAAGACTCTTAACGATTATTGATTTTCACAAAAACGAGTAGATGTAATATCAAACAGCGAAAATCATTTTCAACTTACCACTAGACCGCGGATATTTATGCAAATGTTTGTGCATCAATCACAAGATACGGGAGCTAAGCGAACATCTATGTTCCTCGTTAATAATTTCAATATAAACTTGTTTGAAAACTACACCGGAGAGTTAACGAAATTCATAGATCTGTATTCGACTAGGAAAACTAGTAGAATCGTCTGCTCGAAGTTCGAAGACCATAGAAAAGGTAAAAGTTCTTGTGCGGTGTAATTTATCGACGAAGGTTAGCCGGCGCACCCTTACTTCGCGGTTTTATCGTTTCGGTATGATGAACTGCGTCTTTATCCGCAACGAATTCGACACAAATCGACAGGAAAAGACCGAGCGATTTCCCTTATCATGGCGGGTAGGAAAAATTCTGAGGGCAGCCAGGATGTCCGGCACGAATGCAATATCTCGAAGTGCCGGCTATCGCGAATGCATTTTAGAGAAGCGATGCATAAAATATGCGAGCGAAACGTACGGGCTCCGTTACCGTTTGCAATTTGTCCCAACAATGTTTATACACGAAATTCGCCGAAAAATTTGAACCTCCACCGTCAACGAGATACAATGATCCGCGGAATAACGTTATAGGAGCAAATTAATTTGACGACTGGAGGTTCTCCTTTAAAATGACTCGTGAAAAATCGCTGTAAGATTTTTTAGTATGGTCATGGGACTGCTCGTCAAAATGGCCCCAAAAAATACTTTGAAATTCCTGTATCTTCTGTTTTTATTTAAAAACGTGTCTGCATCTAGTTAGATTGATAGATAAACTAGATAGTTAAATTGAAATTCTCATTGTAGTTGCAATTTGTCCGCACGTTTACCAGAAGAAAATGTCAGAAAAACGTGGAAACTCTTAGTTTACAGTAATCAAGTTAAAGTGGCGAACAGGTTCGTCTGGCTGTGCTAACAAAGTTCCCGGGAGTCGGAACATCTCGAGTTTCCTTAATTTCTCGGCTGGTCTGAGCGACGACGACGACGACGGGCGACGGTTCCAGGATATTTCGGCGGGTCTGGCTCGATGTTTATCGATCCTCTAAATATTTTCTGTGCAGATAATCATGGTTCCCTGGCTGCGTCGTGTTTCCGTGGCTTTTTCTCGGTTGCCTGGCAGTCGAACATGATACGCCGCGCCGTAATTCATGCTCGCGCGAAACGAATCGCATGCATCTCATCACGGCAACTTTCGCCCGAGACTTTATCGGCCCGTGTCGGGCAACTTTTCGACGATATTCGTTCATAATTACGAGTCTCGCGGTAACTTCCACTTCAGCGTCGCGATCGCGGATCGATCCGGCGCGGCTTTCGGCGAGGCGCGCGGGGGGGAACGCCGATTCCATCCTACTTTCGACGTCTGGGCTGTATTTCCACGCCGAATGCAACCTCTGGAGAGGGTCTGCGAGGAACGGATATTGGAATAGACGAAAATGGACTCACACTTGCGCTCAACCTCACACCAAACCCTCCCCGTAACCGTCCGCCGCCTTTCGCCGTCCCTACGATCCTCCCTTTTCTCTATTATATCCTCGCGATCTCTACCCGCCTTTCCACACCCTCCAACCCTCCTTCTCGCCTTCTTTTTTCTTGCTTTCCACGACGTGAACCTCCCCTGCCAACCGTTTTCTTCGCGCCATTTCTGCGGTTTCCGCGACGTCTACGCCCCACTCGCCATTGTTTCCCAGTCACCTCGATTTTTCTGTTGCTTCGCTGCCGTGAACGTTTCTTGCTCTCTCCCCTTGTTCTCCCGCGCTACATTTTACAGATTACGTTATGTTTCCGTTGCTCTGATCGTCCAGGCTTTTATCAAGCTGTTTTGTTTATTTTTATACACGGCGGCGTGTGTAGGAGCGAACGGGAAATACTACTCTTGTTCAAAACGTTCCAGGACAGTCTCGTTTACAAGAAACCGCGCAACGCTATATCTCTTATTTTTATTCTATGTATAGTTAGTATACCTGTTTTGAATATATTTGTGTTGCCAAATTAAGATCAGTCGAATAGTTTATAAACACCAGTTGATTTTCTCAATTGTGGTTCGAACGAGCGGCGAATTTCATAATGTTGAAATTCATTGAGCAACGTATCTGCATTAAATTTTGTGTGAAAAACGAAACCAACCGTTCTCTGACGATCGTATTCGCCCGAACAAACTCCCTGCGACTTTTTCCTTTTTCGCGATTGAAACAACCGCTACGGGAACCTCGATTTCAATCGATTGAGGAGATAAAACAAATTTCGCTGAAAGAGTTAAATGCCATCACAGAAATGGAATTTTTAGGATGTTTCGAAGAGTGGAAAAAACGTTGGCAATAATGTATTGTCAGCAATGGGGATTATTTTGAAGGTGATAAACTAAATAAATGAATAGTATATGTATTATTTGACTTATTCTGGCTTATTCCAAAATGAATTGTTATTTTACATCAGTTTGTTGGAACTGAGGTACAGAATTTGTCTTTTAATCCAACGATTTTGTTGTAGTCGCTATACAGCCTTTAGAGAAAATATAGGCATACATAAACTTTCTTTTCTTTACCAGAAAGTTTTGAATATTAGCAACATTGATCGGAGTTGAATGTTCGTATCTTATCTCGCTGTTACCGCGCGATCACGTTCAAATAAACTGCAAATAAATAAATAAGAGAAAGGAAGAAATTTCTATCCGGTTTTTCACTCCTTGTAATCGATGCAGAACATTTTTATTTCCCATAAAAGCTCGCAGTTCGCTTGTAGCAGACAAGTATCATCACATAATTCTAGAAAGTACATGGTGTGCAACAATGTTGCTTTGAGCTCGGCAAAACAAATGCTGATATTCGACGTCGCA
This sequence comes from Lasioglossum baleicum, assembly GCF_051020765.1. Taxonomy (NCBI): domain Eukaryota; kingdom Metazoa; phylum Arthropoda; class Insecta; order Hymenoptera; family Halictidae; genus Lasioglossum; species Lasioglossum baleicum. The sequence continues at coordinate 12,413,301 of NC_134933.1, read as the reverse complement.
TTCGACAAGACCGGTATAAAGCTAATTGAATTTCTTAGTTCTCTCACTGCGTGGAGGATAAACCCACTCGGCGAACCTGGCGTTTCCACAAAGAATCGTTGATTCTCGCTTGACTTTATCTTATCTCCGATTTCTCGTGAATATCATTATTTTATCCGGCACAGCTAACAATTCGAATATTCGCGTGTCCCGGGACTTTCTTTCCACTTCGCGCGTACGATTAAAACGAATAAAAGTCTCAGGTCCGCCGGCGCAGTACTTGTTAAGTACTCGTTCCCGAGGATCACACGTCCTTCGCGTTTCTTCAGGAATGTTGAACATGCGCCTACACTCTCAGCCGAAGCGACATTCGCCAAAAACGCAAGTATAAACGCACGCGCGCGCGCGCGCCGGCAAGAAAGTAATAAGCGAACGATGTTGCTGTCTGCAAGTCAGCGTGTCCCTGCAACTTCATGCCAGGATAGACTTGATGCATGCCGCACGTCCCACAGAAATGTTTAATACTGCCTATTCAACCCCCTTTTGCGGCCAGAGGACTTGTACCCTTTCTGATAATTGCTACACGCTCCGTCAGTCACTCGTAAATACCGCCATACATCGACTCCTATCAAAACTGTTATCGTGCCCCTTCAATCTTCTCCGTGAAGTGAAACTTCTACTTCCTTTTGTGCCGGTGACAGCCTCTGCTGATCTGGTTTCGATCTTCACAACGTATCCGAGCGTAGTCATTGACAACGACATATAACATGAGTAAAATCAGTGCTTTTTGCAGTTGATCGAGATGAAAACTTCAATTAAATTTCATTCATTAAATATTTCTCTATAGTAGAACTATTTAATATATTTTACATGTTGGAAATAAAAGAAAATCCACACTATTAAATTCTGAAATGTTCCTTTCGTAAACGAGGATATACAATTTATTTGAAATCGTAATTTTCAACCGTCGTAGTTAAATCACAGAATCAACAAAATTTTGCGATGATGATATTCGTTCATTATCATTCATTATCAAAAATAAAAGAAAAAATCCACACTATTAAATTAAATTAATACAAAATTAAATTCTGAAATGTAAGCCCAACTATTGTAAACGAGGATTTCCATTTCCATTTCGAATGTATAAACAGCGAATGCGTGAATTACAAAAATTACGTGCGTTGAAGCTATTTAAACCATTACAGACGGTACAGAGTATCACGAACTTTGAGAGAAGTTGCAATTGAATTATTCTTAACCATTCCTCGGTATATTTCTCGTTAAACATTCTACGTAAAACTGTTCGATAAATACGAGCCGCTTGTAAGAAGACCGACTGTTCGAACGGCACAAATCATTGCAGCGTTATATAAACGAACGAAGTTTCTCAAGGGAAAAGGAAGAGAGGCAACGTCTTTTAAAAACTCAACGAATCGAGCGTCTAATTAATGAGAGGACTCCGCTCGGATAGCTACGATTTGTTTAATGTCGCTGGTTCGATTCAATTTCCCGTCGAATTAATTCGACTGGCTTTAAATGAACTTTAATTAAAGCTCTCTACCTCGGTCCAGTTAACTCGGGTATATTTGGATGCCCTGCTCATTTCCGATATTCAAAAGTTTCGAGAAAAGTGGATTTCCTCGTCGTCGGGAAGATGCTTATATTAACGGGAAGACATGGAATCGACAGAAAGCGAGGACAACGTTAAATCGTTACTTTGCCGAAGAATAAATAGACTTTTAATAAACACATTTAAGAGTTCTCTTTTATAATACTTAAAATATACGATTAATTATACAAAAGTTGCATTTTTATATAGTTTCGAGCTCGATGTCATGCGTGATTTTAACAGATTTCTGTGGACGCTCATCACCATGAAATATAATATTAGTTTCATGAAACCTAGTGTAATTTCTGTGGAAACGAGCTGTTCTCGTGAAAAGAGGAATAATATTGGCTTTGGATAAACAGATTTTCGGAGAGGCGCGGGGATGAATGAAATAGCTCATCAAAAGCCCGAAGCGAAGATCTTCGCCTCTCTGTTAATAAATCGCAGCGAGTCCCCTCGTTTCACTTGATTACTGTTTCTAATTGTCTATTTATTCTCATACTTTGGGTAGGCATTTTCTATTTCACCGACGACTTCCACCCCAGTTCTAATTACGTCGGAGTAATCGCCCCCTTCAGGCTTCCCTGCCGCTCACAAATCAGGTGGAGCGAAGAATATTACCGCAACTCCGGAGCGAGACAATTGTAAACTCGATACTCATGAGCTCGATTATATTAACGCGGGAAACGCGGAATGAAATCGTACGGAAACTACGTAAATCCGCAAACTTTCTAACTGAAAGTATTTTCTCATTTATGTAATGTTTACCTACTGTAAGGAATTTTTGATAAATTCCTCTCGTAAACGTCGTTTTTATAGAAAATGAGATCATCTCCAAAATTTTAGGTTTAGTTTCGCCCAATTTTGTGGTTGCCGGGTGGGCGATCATCGTGTTAATACAAAGAAAGTGATAGGTCTAGTATGAATGATGTGGCCAACAAAAAATTTGTTCTTCAGAAAAATATAAGACCACATAAATTATTTATTTTCACGTGTTCATCCCTGTTTTTTCATTAATAAATAGAAACTATGAAGAAATATGGGTTTTCCTGAATACACATACTGTCACCTAAAAATTAGTAGACGTCCCGTTTTGAGGGAAAAAATAAATGGTCACGTTAAGCATGAAGTTATAGGAGAAGGGCTAGTCCGTGTCGGAAGGGTGAAGCAGAGGATGTCTGCGTGTCTACGTTGGTCAAGAGCAGGTGAGAGGTAAACAGGAAGTTCGCGAAGAAGCGGAAAGGGGCTTCTTTCGATCGGGTCTCGCGACGAGACGAGACGAGGAGAAGAGAGACGGAAAAAGAGAGAGAGAGAGAGAGGGTGGAAGCGGTGGTGAGTCTGAGGAAAACAAACGAGTCTTTCCCTCTCGATTCTGGTGACAGTCCGACGAAATTGCGAATATCGAATTTCGAACGGAAGTCCCTCCGCTGCGAATTCCTCCCGAGGGAATAGGATCCCCGGCAAGTCGAACGGAAGAAGAATGAAGTGGCGAAGGGATGCCGGGTAACGGTGGAGGGTGGGGGGAGAGCAGATAGCGAGAGAAGAGGTGGAAAATGGGAACGCGATTCGAGCACTGATTAAAAATACATATTAAGTCCGTGTGTTTAGGGAATAAGATGTCGAAAGAGCGATAAGGTCGAGCGAGGAACTGGCACCACGGCGAGCAACGCGGCCTAACATCTTTATACGCGGGAACCAGTCCTCCCTTGAATTCTTAATCCACCCGGTGAGTGGTAACGCCTGTTTTTCAGAGGGGAAATCGAATCGTGAAATTTTGATGGGGATTTCCGGGAAAACCTGGGGATCATTGTTCCGTTAGGTGTCTGATCAAACGCGAGCAGCTATCAAGGATTTAGGTAATCGTGTACGAAAGGGCGAAGAAAAGAATAAAATGGCGGCCGGGATGATGTTCTCGCATCCGGAAAGAAGCCTCTCGACTTTCCACCCTACACTGTTCAACATGTATCCAGTATCCGATCGGCGTTCTTTCTTTCTTCATCTTCTTCCTCTTTCTCGTATTCTATAGCAACATTTTAATCAGATCATTTACCATTTTACCGTTATTGAACGTTGATTCTTCGGGAAACTGAAATTTCGCGGTACACGCAATAATTTAAAAAATGGAGGTGCGAGTTCGTGAATAAGTTCTAACTTTTTGACAAAGAGCATTGTGCAATTGGTGTCGTAGATTACACGGAGGAACAAAAGCGCGTAGATCAAATTTTTCGGCAAAACTGTGAACGAGACAAAAGTGCGGAACAGTTCGGCGTTGTACAGTTCCGTAGAATTTCATTGGCGGAACCGACTACTCCATCCGCCAACACCTCTCACTATCGTGACAGTTCTGGCTCTGATAGATTTCGTCAAAAAAAAAAAAGATGATCATCGTCGCGATCCAGTTTCCCCATCATCGTTAAATTTATCAACTCAGCGAAATGTGAATTGAACGGTGGAAGTAATCAAGAGTTCCCCAATATTCAAAGATCCGTTATCGGGATAATGAAATTATTTTCCCGACGTTCTATCGAGCTTAACTTCTCGCCGGATGAAAGACACGTCCGAACAATCTCGAGGAGATTTATCGATTATTCTGCCCGCGACGGAACTTCGGTTAAAGAAGTCTCTCGGAAAGGGGTTTGGAAAAGGATTGACTCGAATCAATCGCCGAATCGAATGAAATGTTGAAATTTCAAGTGGAACGCCTCCGGAAGTTCGTAAATTGACGTACTCTACAACCAAACAGTATTTGAATAATTCGTTGAAAAACAAAATACGTAGTAGAATAATCAATTTGGACTCATTTTCTTCTAGGATATTTGTTCTTGATACATTTTGATATTGATGATAATGATCAATTTTAGAAAGTCCAAGCAACATTTTTCTTTACGAACTTGTAGACTGGATGATCAAATGGAGATCAAATTTAACTCTGGAAAAAGATCGTGTCCGTAATTAACGTTCCTAAGAATTAACAATCCCGCTGATCAGAGCAGGTAGAACGAATCTACCGAAGCCGGTGTGATCGATAGCATTCCAGCAGCGATACGAATGCTATTGATGCAATTTCATTGCAGTTCGAGTAACGTCTGTCAATCAAATTCTCTTCCGTCCCGATATTGTCTCGTCCGGGGTGTATTTTTACGTATCGATGGCCGTGTCGAGGCCGTAATTTGTCTTGAAAGCTCGGAGACCGATATTCAGGTCTGCATTTTCCGGAAAGCCGATCGCACGAACGCTGAAGATAAGTTCGTTGCTCGACGAACGTGTTTTCGATGCATTCAGGTTCAGCCGAACGTGGAGTAATTTAGAAGAAAGCTGCTTCCATTCGCCCGCCGCAGTATCCCGGCCTTTTGTAACATACTTCAGGAATATTTGCATTTGCTACTTGTTCCATTGAAATCGTCGAACGTGTCCCGACTCTGCTCTCAAACTATCAGCTTTCCAATTTTAAAACAGGAGAACACAAAACCCACTGTTACATAAGTTTCTTATCGATGCTCGATTGCAATCAAGAGACTTCAAAAATCAGAAATTTTATATTCAATGACCCGATACTGGGATTTTTGGGAACAACTATCAGGTTGTTCCATTTGAAATGTTCGATTTTTAGCAGTGACATTAAACAAACGCAATGTTGCACCCAATGTGTTCTATGTTATACATTTTTATATATTACTATATTTCAAGATTCTTGATTGCATTGCGGTAAAAATAAGATATTATGGTCATTGACGTTTCTCATTTACAAGATTGTTATTTTGATTTTATAGTTCTTTTTACCATCAACGACTACAGTAAATGTTCTATAGACGCAACAATTTCTACACGATAGATGCGACCAAGGATATCCCCTCGGTATATCGGTGTGAACTACTACTGTCGCAGTCGCCGGCACAGTTCAAACGCCCGTGCCTCATCACAATGTAACACCAATATTTAATCTTTTTTATTATTATTCATTTTTTTATGAGACTTCCATCAATCTATTCGTGGCATTTTTCTGATTGGAAAAAGACCAAACACGATATAATTTCAACTGTATTCAGTGGTTTAATTGACGATGAACGTTTCGGGGCACAAAGAAGGACAGCGTATGGGAAAGGAAGAGACGCGGGGAGGTTTTGCGTGGTTTCTGTTTACACGCGCTGTCCTTCTCTATGTCCGGCTCTCGGCCTTTAGAGATAAAAGAAATAGCTACCCTGTACGGTAGATGCAATCAAATCCCCCCAAGGCTGTTGCGTTTATAGAACATTTACTGTAGTACGTTAATCAATCACCACATTTTGACTAAAAATCACATAATGGTCAATAAGTTGTTTTTCCAGGTAATTAAAATGAATACACGACAGTCGCGTTGTTTCACGTCGAAATCAACTTGATTTAAAAGTAAAATTATACAATAAATACAAAACTATAAAAGTAACAAGCACGTGGTTGACTTGTAAAAATGACAAGAAATAATTTATTTAGACTTTGCCCGGTTCTTATCATAACATTTGCTCTAAGAAAGATATATATTAAATCATTTCATTAATTGTGACATAAAAAGATCTAGAACCGGAGAAGATCATTTCACCGGTCGTGGTACGTTTAGTGTAGGATTAGCTCAAAGTTTTGTATAATAAACTTCTAGACTGTAATAGCATTTCTTGATCGAAACGTTTTATAAAACTTGAATCTTCATCATCGCCTAATAAATGGTTTGACCGAGAAGCAGTAAATTCGCCGCGCGGTTCTTATCTCCGCGAAACAGTCGAGCTATCGAAAGGATAGTTCGCGGTGGTATTCGGAAGAAATCCTGAGTCTCGGTTCGAATTCCAATGGAAAGGCGATTTCCGCGGAAAAGTAGCGGTTCGGAAGCGACCGAGCGTCTTGCCAACGCGGTCCAGACATCAAAGCCTGCGCGCCGCTGTTGGCCAGTTCAGCTCGTCGATCCGGCGAAAATTCTTCCCATGGATCGATAGTTATATCCCCGGGAGACCGTCCGCTATGTAAATCCGCGTGTTTACGTCCGGGGCCAAGTACCAACGGGTTTTCCAGCTTTCAGGGGAAATTACAAGCGGAGAACGTGTTCGTTTGTCAAACGCGAAGATACACGTCGAAAACGGAGCCGGGGAGAGGTCTCTGGCCGTGTGGCCGAGCCTCGGGAACACGCCGGACTACGAAATGGACGGTGGAATAACCACTGGTTCGGTTCCATCAATTTGTCGAATAAATTCGTTCCCCGGCAATTTCCTCTGTTTCCATTACCCTCGTCGGTTATCGACGGGAGTAAATATAGTCGGGAAGAGGTGGCTGCCACCGGGCGGTGGCGGGGGCACGCGGCGAATTACAAAACTTGCCGGGCTTTCGACTCCGCTGCCGCTGATAAAACCGTAATAAAGACGGAATTTGACATCGCAAATTTGACACCGGATACGCGGCCGGACCGTTCTTCCGGCTAACGCGATTAATGAACGCGAGCCAATTTCGTTCCGCTGGAAAATCAGTGCCCCCGAACCCGATCTTGACCGGTGAACCCCCGATTCCGCTCGGAAAAGCTTTCCAGTCCATCTGGACATTTTCTACGCTGAGCTAGCTTCCGGAACTCGATGGAATATGGCGCGAACATGTCCGTCCGATTTTACGGTGTCGGTGGAAACGAATATTCTCGGCTTTTATCTTCGAAAAATATGTAGATTTCATCTTTTCTGCATTCTCTTGGAGTACAAAAGCTGCCGCGCGACATTTAATAGCGACAAAAATGACAGAACAACCAACTAAAAAGAAAAAAGAAAAAAACAGTGAAATTCTCCGTTTTCTTCCATTTCGTTCCTCTCAGGTGAATATCCGTGGCGAAGGAAACTTGAGGAAAACTAGGGCTGCAAAAAGGGCACGGAGAAGGGCTGAAGTAAACGGAGTCATGCAACGCGGAGGAGGGAAGATGATCCCGCAGCGTTACGGGGTATCTCGTTCTCGTTAAAATAATGAAACGGCGCGGTCAAAATGGAGGCAGCCCTGACGCCAGGATTTTTCACGCGGACGTGCCTGTCGCGGCCTCGAAAGTCGAGCAGCGGGAAACAAAATATTTTAAGAGGAGACCGACCAGCGGAAAATAACGAGGCGACCAGAAAAATAGAGGGGTGAAATTACGGCTGCGAGGGAACCGTTCACTTCCTCTTTGCCTTGTACTCCGCTCTTTCTCCCTCCCCCCTTATCCTCCCGTGCATCTCGTTTTCACTCGTGAAAATATTCTCTGGAACGGGCATCATATGTGCCTCCATCCTTTCGGGACGCGAAGCCGCCGTAATTGATATTATTATCGTCGTTTCAAAAACGCGAATCCGCTGCAGTTACGCCGGAAAAGAGTTACCGTCCGCGTCATTGTTCGAGAATAAGGGACGCGAAACATAAAGGCAGCCTACCAACGAGCTTATAAACCCGGCTTAACGTACCCTCCCCTATCACCGAGTTCTCCTTTTTCATCCGTCGAGTGGATGGAATCAACGTTACCCGAGCCGGTTGATCGAAAATTTTTTCTTTCGCCGCGATAAGCCAGTCTCTGGGATTTTCTGCTGCTCGGCCAGATCCGGAACAAGCTTCCGCTAAATATTTTATCAGGCGCGCGTTATCAATGCTCTCGTTACATTCTGCGCCTTCGAAACCAACCCACCACAACGGCTTGTTCAACTTCCAATGGGTTTATAATGCTACTCTAATTTTGACGCGCTATTTTTTCATTATTTTATGTCAATAGGTGAATACCAGGTGCAACCGGTGTGTACGGAGAACTCCGTTTTTCTCGGGGTCGTCTGAAACGGAGCGAAGCCACTCGATAACCGAACTGCGCGATTCCGCGGCGTTGCGTGCCCTCCGTCGCTCCCACCGCACCCCGCCGTTCCGCATTTGCGGCCACGCCGCGAGTTCCACACCCCTGCGTTCATCCTTTTTATTACTCTCGTCCCATTTCTTCCAGCAGGTAACCATAACGGAGCTCTTTCTCCGGCTGTTACACGGTTCCCCGGTACCCTCCTCACGGCTTTTTATCGATGTGCCCTGGCATCGGTCGCTCGTTGTCGCATGCCTACCGCGTGGCCCGTTTCGTTTTCCACCGTCGCGTCTCGTCGTGCACGCACGCACACGCGTACACGCACCCGGATAGGTAGGTATGCACATAGAAGCACGCAAGCCACACAGAAAATCGAGGCTCGTCGGCCGTTCTCCCGTTTTCTCGGTGTTTCCGCCGCTGAATGAGCGAGGCCATGGGTGGAGGAGAAAGCCGAGAGCAGGAAGAAGGGGGGTGGAAAGAGTGGCGGCGAACAGACTCGGTGGAAAATAGTCACGTTGCGGTTAATTTCGAGCCACATTTTCTCTGTCCCTCGGCCTTCGTACTCCTCTCTCCCTTCCTCCCTATCTACCCGGCGCTTTGTACTCTCTCTCTCTCTCTTTCTTTCTATTCCCTGTACAGGCTCCTCCTTTGCACATTTCACCCTCTCTTCCTCCAGCCGACTTCTACTCTTAACGCTTGCGCTGCTCCTCCTGTTCTTTTTCTTCCACGGCATTTTTTTTTTGTACCCCCGTTTCCTTTTTCTCCCCTCTCTTTCTTCGTTCCTCCTCTCTCCTTTCATTTTCGTATCTGCGTGCCGCGTCTGTCTCCTCGTGATTTAATGGCCGGAAGCGTAATTACTTATGCCGACGCGAGGCAGATAGCAGAGACTCCGCCCGCTTTGCCGAATAGAGAGCCAGTGAGAGAGAGAGAGATGGAGAGGAATCGGCGAGCGAGTGTTTGTCTACGCGCGTGCACGTGCGAGAACCGTACGGCCGCAATCAGTGCAGAAGGGGCCATTGTCAGTTACGGGGACGCCTCCGGCCAATCGATTATCGCTCGGATCGAGTCCTGGCATATGCGCTGAGATAAAGCACCGGCTCAGGACAATGGACAAACACGGACGGGAACCCCGCCAAGGAGGAGGAACCATCGCTCCGCCCTCGTCGTCGCTATCTTAAGGAAAATTAATGCGAGACGCGACCGCGAAATTGGCGACAACCGCCCGGAAATTGCGAGCCGATTGTCCCGATTCCGCGTCCGCCCGAATTCACCGATCTCTCGCGATGAACTCGCGCGTCGATGCGCATTCGTCTGCCAATGACTTTAGGGGACCCCATGAACTCTCGGTCCACTCGAGGACAATGTCAAGCCGCAGGTGTTCGCATCCGCAATACGTCGACTGACGGATTCATCGTCTTACATCGAAAGAAAACGTAAGGTCAAATGTGTTTAACCCCCATCCGTCCCTCGTATCAATTTGACAGTTTTCCAGAAATAAGTTATAATGTTGTGTTATTTGTAAACTGCGGACTTGATGCATGTATGACAAAAATGGGTGCGTACATTTAAAGTGCGTGGTATTAAAAATAGATTTATGGCCCCCGTTGAACGCGACACGTAAGTACTACCGAGCGTCGCGCGGGGAGGTGTAACGGTTAAATTTAATAGTTTATATCTCCTAAACGCATGGGCTTTTAAAAAAAATTTTTTTCAGTATTGCATTGTCATCCAGTTCTGAGCTATGTATAAAATTTCAAGTCTCCAGCTCATGGGGAAGTTAGTTTAAAATCAATTGCAACAAACAGACAAGAAAGCGAGCTAATAAAACGTGGTAAAAAACGTGGTAATAATATCGGTAAATAACTGTTTACCTTGTTATTTCACTGATCTTTTACCACTGTGTCAATTTGACACCGAAGGACAGATTCAGTTCGTGTGTCAATACTTTTTTTATTAATGTTCTAATACTTTTAATTTGCTCGTATTGAGATTGTAAAGATGCATCCACGAGGAATTATTCAACAAATCTCCTTGGCTATATGTTGTAAAAATAAGTTAAAAAATTGCACAGACACATTTTTGGTATTTTTGTGAAGTGCTGTAAAATAGTCACTGGTAGTGGTCCACGAACCTAGCGCTAACTGGGATGAACTGTTGCAAAGTCGAGAGCCGATTCTCTGAGGATAACTGTGTATCAGATTTTTGTAGTTCGGATAATGGAAATAATGGAATTTGTTAGACAGCGTACGTCGTGCGCGCAGCTCGCACGGCAAAAGTGCGCGCATTTCACCCTCTGCAACCCCCGCGGCGTCGATTAATGCGAACAATCACGGCTTTACACCGTTCCGACCACGCGGGCACCGCGTAAATACATTTCGCCGAACTATTGTCCCACCATTGTTCATTTTCTCATCGACGTGTTTTTGATCCGTGCTGGATCGAGCCTCTTCAATAGCTGGGGAAAACCACGGCGACGGGCATTCTCCGTGCGATATCTTTTCATTTTCATATCTTTTTTTTTTTTATTAAAACTCCCCTGAACTATTTTCGCCGGTGGCGCGGCGCACTGGTTTTGTGTGCTTCCGGAGTTCGGGGTCTGCTTGAACAGCTCGCTTGGAAAACCCGATAACGCCCGGGAAAAATGTTTTCCCTCCGGATTAATGTTCATTGATTCATGTTCCCGGCGAGAAAGCGCTCGAGCTTCGAGGAACCGAGATTTCGAGTTATCGCGGAACGTTTTGCGTTTCGGTGTGCCAATTTTGGACTCGCCGCTTCAAGGAACGCTCTCGCGTTTTCCACCGAACAGCGATTTCGCGAATTTTTCAGAGTCTGCTGAATTTACGAACAAGCTGTCATTATTTCGCATTCATGCTTCGAAGAACACATCATAAATGTGGAGGTGAAATTCAATACATTTAAAAACGCTTTAAAATTTGCTTATGAAGAGTACAAGTATTTTGAGTATACATACATATTATTTCGTATTCATCCTTGCTTCGACGAACATGTCGTCATACGTCTGTCATTATATGTTGTCTATTAAACAAAGATCAATTTTCATTGTCTAATTTTAAAGTCGCAAGTTATTCCCATTTTTCAAATCATGTTTCATTTTGTCTAGAATTTTCAGCTCGACTTTAGTATCGCGTTTCCGCCACCCCTTTTTAGCCAAAGAATTTTTTCATTCCAATTTCGCAGTTTCTTCAACTGCAGTGATGTTGTGTATTTTTCAAATCGTTTTGGCAGTGCACACATTTTGTTCAGATTTCACGGTTCCAATTTACCGCCAAATATTGATTGGTCAATACGTCGATCGATGATTTGATTCGTTCTTTCCAAATGTTCACGTTGCCTCAGTGTCTTGTTTACCGGCATGAAATCAATACATGTTTCACTGTTTCAACGAATTTAAAAATTCTTTTTCACAAAGTAAGTGGGTGATAGTTTCATTCAACCTAGCTTAACACATGGAGTATAATATCATAATATATAATAATTTACAGATGCAATTATTTCTTGAAAATGATCTAGATCAAGATCGAAACGTTGAAGTTAATGTGGTAATTTGGAAAATTGCTTTTAAATAACAAATGATCGAACCAGTGTGCCGATAGCATTAATGTATATTTTATTAACAACTCTACGATCGATATAAGGAAATATTTATTTCGTTTAGACTTGGAAACAATATTGGTTCATATGTTTATGTTGATTACACTGTTGTAGATGGCTAAACAATAATGCCAGTTGATACTCTGTACACGTGAAATATATCAAGAGCACATAATCCTTTATTTTTTGTTGAATACATTCTCTTCAATATATGTTGAATATATTTTGTTGAAGATACTCTCGGTCGAATTATGAAAATGCAAATGTTGTTATACCGAAAAGGAGGTCAACGCATCATTTCGTTTTGTGTAATGTTATATCCTCTAATTATGGAAATGAATATTATATTTCGGCGAACGAGTAACTTTGAAAGCCGTTTTGAAAGAGTAATAATATAAAGAAGAACGAGATAATAACTCGACAACTATTTATAAAAGAAAATGAGGTATTGCAAAACTATGTAAAAAAAAAAACATAATCTCTCGAGAATCACAGAAATGTAACGTTCAAATACTTTCTGGATCGACCGTATAAAGTACTTAAGCATTTCAGACATAAACTCCGTCTTCCAATTACGCGGCTGACAAGAACCAGTGACCGAGTAAATCCAACATTTTTGTAACGATTCCAGCCGCGGAGTCGACCGTCCAAACAGGTCGCTGAAAAACCGTGCGGCGTGGAACCGCGCGGTAACCCGAAATCCTTGTTAATCGGCGAAAAGTTTCGCTAAACAAATTTGCAGGAGCGTACCCGCGCCGGCAAGCAAACCCCTCATTTGTTCCCGCTAGCCCAATTACCGTTTCCAGCAATCCTGGTCTCCGCTTGTACCAAGAAGAGCATTTCGGCGTGGCTTTCCGCCCTCAGCCCCGGTTCTGGCATGCAAGAAATCCGGCTCACATACTCGCTCTGGCTACGTTCAACCACGTTCAGCCAGCGTGACCAGAAAAACCAGCGCTGGTCGCAAGAAACGGGCGGAGACCGTGTGTCCCGGGCGTAGCGGATCGGTTTTCCGCGGTTTTCCGTTTTCCCCGGATATCAGGCGTCTACTTTGCCATGCGTAGCGCGCGCGCACGACAATCCTCTCTCTCTCTTTCCTCTCCTCTCGCGAGACGGTCCTTGTGCCGAAAAATTTCTCCGCAAGCACGGCCATGCGGAAAATCGAACCGGAATCCCGCGGACTCGCACAATCTACAGCTCAAATGGCCCGGAACGATGGAAATTTTCGCGGTTATTGATTTCCCCGGGTACAGGTGCGCGAGTGTACACGTAATCTGGGAAAGAGGGGGGCGAGCTCTGTCGAGGGGGTAGCTGGGGGATACTGTGAAAAAAGGGGCCGGCGAAAACAAGATGGAAAGAAAAATTCAAAAATGCAATTTTAACATCCGCCCCATCCTGTGCTTCTCTCCTCTTCATCCCTTACTGCGTCGGTTGGCTTCTCCCTCGCCCCCGTCTGCAATTATTGACGCACGGGGGAACGATGACGGATAGACGACAAAATGTCGGCCGGTTTCGAACGAGGGAAAAATCGGTTCTTTATTTATGGCACAGCGAGACGAAGCACGGAGACGGAAAAGTCGGAACGGCCGACAGATTGTGTTCTCAAATGGGATGCGAAGCGGATACATAATTGAACAATGGCTCCGTTCACCCCGGGGTTTTCATAAACATTTTTTTTTCCCGTGGGCTGAAGCTTCCGTGGGCAATGGGCGGGGACAGTTCTGTGTTTGTAGCATTCTGCTATGCAGATCGGCGAGCGGCTAGCATAGTTTATGCTAAGTGGATAGAATCTGGAATGCGAGTTGCAAATAAGGGCGCAGGTATTATTTTCCGTGGAATTGAGCAATTAGGAGTTTGCACGTTTCGTTGCTTCTTGGAGCTTGCTTGGCATAAAACGCTGTAAACTATACAATTCTGTCAATGGTCCCATTAATGATTTTAAAACGTTGCGAAAAGATGACATATGCACTGTTGAAGAAGTAATGTAATAAATTAGGCTAGGAATTTTTATACAGAATAAAAATTGTTTACATTCACTGCAAGACCTACATAGATTAGAGTAAATTGTTTTTCTTAATAATTTCGATGAGTTAAAAATAATACAATCCGTTTGCCTTTGATCTACTCTTGTTTCTATAATGATGTTAATTGAATTCAATTTGAAATTTTCACCGCGGTTCTGACGTCACAGGATGATTCAAGTAGCTCGCCGTTGAATAGTGGGCTACATCGGGGCAACGGTTCCTGTACAGTAATCCCGGTGGTTCTTGAGCGCTGTAAAACGTGTTTCTCGATTCGATTGCGATCCACTCTCGAAATTAAGGCAATGCGTTCGGCTTTGCTCGCTTTTTCAATTTTTATTCAGCCCGGTGTTTCCGCGGGGATTTGAATTACACGATCGAAGCCGCGTAATCTGCTAGCAACGCGAGCTATCGCGATGAAAATTAATTCGCGGCAATTCATCGGAGATTCCCTGATCCCCTGATCAAACAATCCCGCGGAATATTGGGAGTTTCGAGCGGTGATTTTTAAAAATCCCATTCGTACCGCGCACCGCGTGCGATTCGATTCGTCGAAAAATGCCGGAATTTCCCGGCGAATAGGTGCATATCGAAACCTACTTTACCACGTTGAATGACAAGTACGGTTCCCCTCCGATTTCCAGTTCCATTGGAAATTTTCACTCTAAGCATTTAAAAGCACGGACCTTTCAAAATACAACCGGAGGATAATATTTTTCTACGTGGTCTTTTGTTACACTCTATCCACGCTATTATTACACGGTATTGACCAACGCAAATCTACCATGCATATTTCAATAGTTTCCGTTGGTAAATGGTAATGGTAAATACAAAACTGTTTTTTCGCTGACCGAAAACATTCCGCAGTTATTCAACGACCAACAACGCACGCGTTATTTATGTCTCGTTTGTTTAACAAAACAGCCGATTTGCATGCCGAGTTAAATCGACATTTACTAGACGATTGTGGCGTTTTTCCGCTTAAAATCACACTAAATACGATATACGAGATCAATAATTACTCGTGTTTGAAGACAGACGGCGTACACTGGGCCCGATTGAAGAAGCACGCGACATGTTTGAATAACTCTTAAACCACTAAAGATATTGCAATGAAATTTGAACTGAATATTTACAAAAATAATTCCTTCTCAATGATTTGTAACTTAATATATCTCACATTTGTTTAACTGTTATTATTCATTTCTTTAATTGAATTGTTCAAAATGTGAAAGTTGATTTTTCCCAAAATGTCGCGTGCTTCTTCAATCGGGCCCAGTGTGTGGCGTTGCTGAGGGAAGGTGGCATTACTATAGTATTCATACTGATTGTTAGGTTAGTTTTTATTTCACAGTCATTTGTATTAAACTTATTTGGTGTTTTTCGATAAAATCGCGACAACACACCATCTCGCTCATTCCCAAAAAAAGAAATTCAAAATTGTTGAAAAATTTAAAAAATTGAAGATTCCAATAATGATCTCGGCAAGGTAATATAAGCGTGGTAATAATAATAATAAGCATGGTAAAAAGTTATTGGTTCTTGAAATGTGTACGAATACTATGTACACCCACTGTAAATGCATGTCACATCGATTATTTCGCATCGAAAGATCGAGAGAAACGCGAGCCCTCTGGAATTTCGCCGGCCTTAATTATATAATTACCGGTGTATCGGCGAGGGTCATTCGGAGGGGGGGGGGGAGGAGAAGTGGCAAAAAACGCGTAGAACGATCGCAGCTCTCGAGTGGTATCGGTCGATAATTGGCACGACGAGCAAGAGGCCACCGAGTCCGAAAAAAAAGCGTGTCGCCAATGAGAACTTCTTCATTCTTGTCTTCTCTATCTCGACGCGCGCGGAGCTGGCTCGGAGAAAATCGCTTGGCGTACCAATTAAAACGCCGCGAGGAGCCCGCCGCGCCCGCCATGAGAGACAAAAGGGCGAAGTTTCGCAAATTGCTTTTGGCCGTTCCGCGAAAAAAGCTCTCGAGCTTCCTCGCGGACTCGACCTTCCCTTCGATTGTCATGTTTCACTCTCTGTAGGAGAATAATGGCTCCCTCGAGGCTTGAACAGCTAAAATTAATATTTGAAAGAAGCCTTAATTTTACGTACTATGATAACGGGAAATCCGAGTACCGCAGTCAAAGAATGTACGAGCTGTGGACTGTGAAGGTACGCGGGAATTATTGATAACAATTATTTGTCCAACTCATCGCGAAAATTCACATTGTCACGAATGTCGCCATTTCTATCGTGTGAAACCGTGCTGCTGCAGTTTCTTTTAAAACGCTGCTTTTATATGAATACAATTTTTGTATCAAAATAATTCGTTTAGTCGCAAAGTTTAAAATGTAGATATTTATAAGTTTCGTTGTTGAAAAGTTTTTGAAACCACCTCTTTTTGTCTGGAATCATCTGCACCGACAGTTCATATGCGGCGCGCATGTTGATAATCTTATCAGCTTTTTTCTTTGTATAGTTCGAAACTATTCCAAACCGCAGCTTTTTATTTCGTTTGAGCGAATGGAAAGAGGATTGTGCGTAATATCGGTAAATCGGATTAAATGATGAGAATATGTGTGTGTGTGTGTTTAAATGGACTGCTCGCGGTGTGAAACAATGGTAAATGCTTGAATTATGATTAATGGGAATTTGTGATTACTGGCGTGTGCCGGATCGAGAAGCGTTTCAATTTCGAATTAATAAGTCTAATTAGATTTTTCTCCCGTTTAATCTTTCTCTTCTAACGCGATACTACTTTGGTAAAAAATTTACTTGTAACATTATTTAGACAATAACAATCTATGATGCGAGTTACCACTGCGTAGAAAAATAGTAATCCTTTTTCCAAAACTCCACAGAAATTTCTTACAAATTGGAAATGAGAAATTTTTTATTCAAATTTTAAGAATTTGGTATATCCCGGAGTATATTATGGAATATTTCGAAATTGGCATCTTCGGCGAGAGTTAAGGAGCAGAATGAGCAGCAAGTCGAACGGAACGAGAAGCTAAACTTCCGATTCTGTACTTCACTATATTAATACATTGCACACGACCGATCGACTCCGCAATTTTCCACCGTTCCGAGCGATTTAATTAACTAACTCGTGGAACCGTGTAAGACAGAAGCACGGGAAACTGTCGCGAACAATGGCGGCCCGTGATCGAAAGCGACTTTAAATCAAATTCCAGTTGGGAGGTCTAGCAGGTTGATGGTAGGTTTCGCAAAGACGAAGGCAGTTTGCCAGGCTCCATCGAAAGGAAACGATGATCATCCACAGTTTCTTCGATAGTATCGTATGCTGCTGCATGGGAAGATGGCGAAGGAAGTGAAAGCGGGGCAGTAGCATATGAAAACGACGACGAGGGGGGACAGGATGTTTCGACAGACCTGGGCCAGATTCTGAATCAAATTTTGACGGCTTGATGAGGGCGGCAGCTTGCCAACCGAGTCATTAAGGACATGTTCTCTTATTTACACACTCAGTTTCTACGATTGTGGAAGAATTGTTGCGAAATACCTCATAAAAGTTTGAAAACGCAAAGGAACAATGAAAGCTCGAATTCGTTGATTTGAAGATTCGCTTCCAAGAATATTCGGGGAAAGTACAGTTGGAATCGCAACCCAGATGGCGATTTGTATATTTAATGAGGGGTTGAAACCCCTCTTAGACACGATGAGAGTTATGGGCTCAACCATTAGGACGCAGACCCATTCGTAAATTCTGCAAAGGAACGAAGAGCGGGTCAACCGTCCGATGTCTCTGAAGAGACCACTGCTTCCAAAAAATTGGAAAGACGCTGGATCAAACATCAAAAGATCCAATCATTGCTGATTAAATACATGCACAAAAATTAGAACTATCGAGCAATTTTTTATTTACGTTATTAGATACAATTAATTCTCGTCGAAGTAAAAGTGTGTCTCCAAATGTTAAAAAATTCAAATGGTGCAGTGTTCACTTCTATTTAATAGCCGCTTCAAATAATAAAAATATTAGGTTGTCTGAAAAGTTGGTTTCTTTCTCGATTAATGCGCTCAGTGCTAATTCAGAGTAGTTTTTAAGAAATCCAATGGCATGGTTAAGAAAGGGGAAGCTTAAGGGATAATAAAACATTAACGAACAGAAGATTGTGTTGTTTGTCTAACAATATGGAATGTGCATGTAGTGAAAGAAACTTTTAGGACAACCTAATATTAAGGAGCGGTATTCCGAGGAAACAGGAATTCCTCGATGGGAGTTCTGTTCGCCGTATGAAAATGATCTTCCGAGAGCTCTCCAGATCGTAGATAATGAAAGTGGGACACGCCGGGTGCTCGCTGAATCGTTGATGTTAATTCCGTTACGTTTTCCGGTCTCCTTTTAACCCTTCGCGAATTAATGCTGTCCGGGGAAAGTATTGCACCGAATGAAACCGCGGCGCCGCGTGCCGGCAAAATATGCAAATTAATCTATGAATTTTTCCGCGGGGTCGCCGTCGAGTTTGGACTTCGGATTTGGGTCATCGATAAATTGCTTCGACCTAATAAGGAAAATCCGCTATCAGGATGATATACCGTAAACAAGAATGATGGGCGTCGAGGTTGATGACCCTGAACGGGTGAATTGCGAAAGATTAATGCCGATAATTGTCCCGTTGGAAAATATAGAATTTTTGAGGAAAATTCATCGAGAAACTATCAGACGATTGCATAAATTTACATAGTCGCCATTTTTTTTTACAATTAGATTATATCCGATATTATCAGGATATTTATGATTCAAGAAAATTCGTTCAAGGCCATCGACGATCTGAATTTCTTCTTAACGATAAGGCGCCCTAAATGATTATTCGTCTGAAGCCTACAAAAATACAGAAGAATGGTTTGGAATATAAAAATATCCGTTAAAGAGACGAGGCGGTAGCCGACGAACGTTAACCTGAAATTTATGGTTCATTAGAAAAGGGTAGTCGACGGGGATGAAAGGTATAAACCGTACCGGAAAAGGGATCCTTCGGGGGGTAACGAGCCGGTAAATCTTAAATTAAAAATACAGGTACGATATGGGATACGCTTTGAAGAAAATCCTATTAACAAAATAATATAAAAAGAAATAATGCATAAATCGTGGAGTGGAGACGAAAAAATATAAAAATTCTTTCATACGCATACGACGACTCTTACTTGGAATAAAAGGTTCGTAAAAAATGAAATTCCCCTCTGTAGATCTTACAATCTTCATTTCAGAAGCAATTTCATCCCTTATTTTCCCACCAAAAAAGAATGTAATTTTCTAAAGTTTTATGTAAGTAGATTTTATATACTGGAGAAAAGATTGTAGCGAGGCAACAACGCGGGGATATTGTACTGAGATTTACGGTTCACCTAACGAGGGTTCTTTCACCCTAATACCTGCATAATTTATTAATTGACATTCACGCGAAATAACTTCGCACCTTTCCGTGTCAGTGCGCTGGTTATATAAAGACGCATTTTGTTATTTACAGTAATTTTAGAGTCCATTTATAGTGCATGTAAATTTTGTATCCGTGAATTTAACAAGATGTTAAATTTATTCTTCGATTTACTGATTTTCAATTTCCCGATTTAAAGTTATGCAATAACACGTAACAGAACAATTTTTCGAACGAGCACACATACAACGTAGGTACGGTAAAATAGAAAGGCTAGATTGTATTGTTATTTTCAGCTAAATAATTGGTGGAGGTAATTACGATGTTATCTTTTAATCATGTGAATGTTTCAGTCTCCTACGAAAATTGCATATTGAATATGTATCCAACAAAATTTTTACAGAACTTCCAGTTTATATAACAAGAGTGGTTACAACATGCTGCTTGCATAACCAGCATGCAAATTTCTAATTTGAAGAAAGGTTAGTTGCGAAAATACATATAACCGAACTGAAACAGTAAACGAAAGTGGTGAGAAGAAAATCAAGATATACATTATATAATTAATTCCTACAATTTTAATCAATCTAGTGTAACTGGAACTTTTATTGGAAAATTGATGATTGTAACGCAAGCTCGTAAATTAACGCAAGTGGCTGTAATAATTGGATCAGCCGCTGTAGCTCATGTTGCAAACTATGATGGCTCCCATGCGACCTTAAATATGAGAAACTAAGATGAATCTCGTGCAAGATTCCAACTGTTTAATCAAAATGGATAATAGAACAGTAGGAACAAGTATATTGAACCCACTTTACACACAGGATAGGTTCGTAAATCCTGCAACAGGGGTTTCAATTCTCCGAGCGCAAACTCAGGTAGGTACGAGAATTCCAAGAGATTGAGCTCGCGAGTTCAGTTCTTCGATTGATCCCGGCGCGGCGTCTATCCTCGGCTAGCTAGCAAAAACACCTTTAAGCGAACCTTAAAACCTCCCAGACACAGGGGAACGGTGGAGGTTCCAGGAGACTAACGGTAATTTCGCGAAGCAAAGACTGCGAAGTTCGCCGGAAAGAAGATCTCCCGGGACAGAGAAATTCTTAGGCGGATGGAGTCCCGCATAGCTCGGCTTCCGATGATTCCTTTAAACTTTTTCTCGTTTTCCCGATGCGAGGCTGCTTTTCCAGATCCCCGGCACGTCGTGTCGTCATTGCGTCTCGTCGTCGTCGGGCCGAGTCGGGCCAAGGCGGGCCCGAGCAACGCCGCGTGCGCCGGATCGCTTCTCCGACGGAATCACGAACGTGGGAATTGCGCCGCGAGATTTGCATCGCATCGCCGATAATGCGAAAGCCTCTCGCTTTTGTTTCCGCAGATGAAACGCTGTGCTCTCCCTACCCGCTGCGCCGTGCAACTTTAACGTTACTACCCCAATCTTCTACTTTCGGAAACTTCTGCTTCCTATTCAGACTATTTCACCGACGAGAAAGGTAAATGCACCTATTCGCGACCGACCTCTTATTGCCGGCGAACCTTCTCGTTCCTGTTTCTTCAAGACACTGCTCGGTCAAATTTGCGAACAAATATCGACGTTTCACCCTTTTCCTGCCGAACAATGATACAATGATAACTTTTGTACGCATGTTATTTTGTATGTGTAGCGGCAACGTTATTTAAAAAAATGTGTTTCCTTTTTATTTCGAGTCTGCTGTTACCTATTGCGGTCCTCGAATTAATTTATGATACATAATGAGGCTCTTGATGGTGAAAGAGTTTGACATGCCTGCCTTAAAGGTTGAACTTGAATGTGCGCGGTTTGTTGGAAAAGTTAATTTAAAGAAAACTATATCCCAACAAAAACATTCTGTAAACAGGAGCCAAGTTCTTATGGCCGTAAAAAGTTGTGAGATCAAACAAAATACGGCCAAGTTCGTTAGCTTTAGAAATAGCTCTTGCAATACGGAAAAAAGCGTTTGTAAAAATTAGTTAAAAAGAACGCTATTTAATTTTTAAAGAGTCACATGGAGGGCTAAATTATTCAAACTTGGCCGCTACCTAACACGTTTTAGGGGCATTGCTTTAAAAAGTAACGATTAATTTACACGGTTCCTTATGGGAAAACCGGCATATTTCATTTGCACGAACTTGGCTGGTGCACTACCGTGCACCTAGATCGATGCCTAGTGAAGGAAAGGATAATGCTCGACCCCATACATGCGGTTTAACTATGGCAAATATTCTGTCATTAAAGTTTGATTTGCTTCCCCACCCTGATTATTCCCCAGATTTAGCCTCCTCTGATTTCCAGCTATTCCCAAAATTGAAAAAAATTCTTGGTGGTCGTCGATTTTCATCAGATGATGCAGTAAACAGCTATATTGAAGACCTTCAAGATTCTCAGTTTCGAGATGGTATAAGAGAGCACTGAAGGTAATCGCCGGATGAACTGCATTGAAGTTCAAGGAGATTATGTCGAGAAATAAAAACAATTTAAATGTCCAAATTGCATGTTTTTATTCTTAAGCCGCGAACTTTTCAAGCTGCCCACGTATTTTCCATAAAAATGAAAATGCAAAAAGACCGTGTAAATCTGAGCAGATACCAGCCGCCACGGGGCTTCCGGTTTTTCTCCGTTGACTCCGTCGACTCTCCCAGCCAAAATCCTTTTAATTAAGGACTTAAACCTTTACAGCGTCGCAGGGCGCCACCCGCGCGTAGCTAAAACCTCCGTAATCCTCTTGTAATTGAAAACCCGAGTAGCTCCATTCAACGGCGCGTTATTCCAATGAGGACAACTAATATGCATACGAAGCGTCCCGAATGGTGATCGATCGGCTATGGATAAGACTCGATGGGCTATCCCCGATCGTTGTTGCTCCCTTGACACGATGCATTCAACAGATAGAATCCGCGTCGGTAATATTCGAGAGAGCTGGTTGGCAGTCCGCATTCGGCCCGCCCGCGTATCTAAGGGTGCACACGTCACCCGTGGAACGCGTTTAGGATGCAGCCGCGAATTAAACTGATTTACAGCCGGCGTAATGGTGAATTTTACGCGAGCATAAACTCGAAGGCCCCCGTTCAAGCAGGACGATCATGTTTAAACCGCGCTTTACGCGACGAATATCGTAAAGCCGGGTCCTGGGGGGCCCGACGAGGAAAGAACTGCGCGTCGGATGGCCGATCATAAATCTAGGATGGAGATCGCGAACGGTGTTAAAGCTCCAAGGGAAAATGGGTCGCCGAAAAGGGGACGTTCTTCTTCGTAAATTGCCGCTCGATCAACTTTGATGCGAGCTTCGGTAATGGGGATCGATTTCGTATCGTTCCGTCCTGCACGACGCTGCGAGTCCGCTCGTTAACGTTACTTTCATATTCCATTATCGCGATCGACCCGCAACGACGTCAGATCCTTCGAAAAATGCGCAACACGTTCGGCGAGTGTGTACACACAGTCTCCACGGTTCACTACAAGTTCACTCGTTTTTGAAGAAGATGTGGAGCATGTCCGGTGCTAAATAAGTTCTTATGTACACTTCCGACGATTACCGGACGATAAGAACGTCTGGAATAGGGTAATGTCCTTTTATGGTTATTCTAAGCAGCGTTCGAGGCGTGTATCGAGACTTAATAGACAGCTTTTACGGTATAAGTAGATGAGGATACCGTGGATTCATCTATTCGATGTTGTTATAATGATTGGCCTCGTCTTTGTAGATCGTAATAAATGTGCAGTGTCGCACGAAAAAATTTATAAAACACTTTTCTTATGTATCAAGCAGTTCTTTTTAATTTTCTGTTATAATTAGCCGTGTAAACAGATGATAGACGGTTCTAGATTAAGGCAGAGGAATGTTGAGCGTTGTAATTGGTCGCGTCTTTGAAATTTCGCGTGATGGGGTGCGAAACTGTCAGGGAGGCTCGTCTTGTGTTTTATAAGTGGTTAGCTGGTCGTCGTTTTGCTATTCTGTCGCCGGCGGCGCGGCATCCGGGTGTTTTATGGTGGGGTCGTCACGGTAGCCATAAAGAATTAACGAAATTTCGGAACCGGCCCGCACGGATATTGCGCCTGCTACGAGTAAATTTTCTGTATTATTACGTATGGAAAATGCACTAGATCGCAGAAGTTACAGGAGACGGTAAAACACTGCTGTAAAAATCGTTTTATGTTACTTCGACAACCGAACAACATCCTACGTGGCATGTACCTTTTCGTAACATTGTGTAAAATCGTAATTTATCGATGAATGAACGTTGAATTGAAACTCCTGTTCAACGAATTGTACAGAAATACATTGTTGAGCTGGATTCACTGGGGGGTAGAGCGTGACTGCCTCGCCGTAAAAGCGTCCATTTTACTGCGTTTTAATCAGTGACGGCCGCCGTCACCTGGCATTTATAGGAACCTTTAGAGCGCCGCTATTCATCAGATTTCTAGCGAGCTGGCCATTCTCGCTAAGACACTGTGCGCCGCGCGGTCTCCGCAAACCTGCGCGACGCGCGCACGGTAATACGGTATAAGTAAAGGAGGGGACGGTAAAAGCTTTTTATTAAAGAGAAAACCTAGAAATTCTCGGATGAAACCAAGTAGCGCCGCGACCGGGTCGTGTTTCCCTTCGTAACCGGTGAAAAACCGCTATCCAACGTTTACAATGTTCCCGGTGTGTCCCCATTCATCCGAAAGGTGTATCCCACCCTGTACGGAGACAAAAAGATCGTGGAGGGTGTTAGTCGTACGCGGGGGGTCCTCGCGGGACATTTAGCGGGGCAGTGTGCCAGACATTATTAAAATAGAGCGGCAGCGGTCGTTCTCGAAGACGGAACGAAAGAGAAAGGGTGTTCGAAGGGCGCGAAGCGCCAGCAACGAAGGACAGTGTGCAAGAAGGTCGAGGAGTATCAATGGGACGCCGCTTGAAGGGTTCTTCGCCCTTCCGTTCCCTCCCTACAGCTTCCTACAGCTTGCCAGCCACCCTCCAGGGTCTCCAGGGTCTCCAGAGCCACCTCCTGTCCACCACCCTTCGCAGGCGCAGCCGCCCCTGCGCGGACCAAACGAAATTCACCAGGCTTACATTAGCCCGGGGGTTGGCTGCAGCTTTGGGGAATGGTCGAGCCCCAGCTCGCCCTCTCGTTCCTTCTTTTACATAGACAGTAGCCCTCTCTCTTCAGCTCTCACTGCCCCTGTTGCCAAGTTTCGGCTCTCACCTGTTCCCTTTTTGCCGGCCGGATTCGAGCCCTGCATGTACAGGGTGTAAAACAATTATTGGCCGCCGGTCTACGTTTCTTTGGGCCGCTGGACATTTGTCAAGCTGGCTTACTGTGCTAGGAGTTGCTCTCAATCTTCAGATCTACGTTTAGCTTCGAAATGAACAGAGTTGTCTTTCCCTTTTTACAATAATTCGTTAAATGTACTAATTAAGGACACGTAATGTTAAAAAGATTCCTCTCTAATTTACTCTGCAGAACTCTAAAGTTCTGACAACTCTGTAAAATAGATTAAAAAAACAGACCGCGAAGAACGTAGCAGTTCTAAAACAATTCGAACCGCGCTTCACAATTTTCTCTAGTTCGCCCAGCTTCGTGCCGCCCGATTCGATAGTTTCGATCGGCGGCTCCTAGTACGCGCTTCTAACGAGTACCGGTGTTTGCAGAGTCTCGCGGGGCGCGGCGAGGTATAACCGGTCGCGGGAAACGCGTGTTCCGGGCGCGCTAGCTGTCGAGACACCTTGTCAAACAGGGCAACCGTTTGGCGGGGGAGAATCGAGGGTTTAACAGGGATTTTCCTTATTCCGAGGGATTAGGTTTCCTCGCGAAATTCGAGACACGATCTTCGCCACGGGAGCAGGGACCAGAGACGTCTGCGGCGAACTCTGGTCACCGAGGGTAGTTTCACGTCGGACAATCCGGCCCAGCTTCAGCCGTACAATAAAAGCTTCGCCGGGGTTTTATCGTTCTGCTGGGAGTCGAGTAAATATCCTGTCGAATTTTCCGCCGCGTCGGGAACTTCGAAACGTCCAGTATGCACATCGCTACATCGCTCGCAGGCTGCTCACCCTAGCGGCTGCTGCAGCCCGACTTTGTCAAGCAAATAATTAACCTTTTTCTCGGAAATTGGCCCCCCCGATATAAGCTGGCCGGCCAGCAGCGTTTCCACTCGTCACACTTGACACTTTCATACTTTCACGGTTCGGATGATTCTTTGAACCGATTAACCCTTGAAGCTGCTCACTGTCTGTGGCAAACCTACCCTCCGTATAAATAGGATGTTTAACTCCTAAGTAGTTTCTATATCGGCTATATCGTTATACTCATTTGAGCAACTATTAGGTGTACAAATAAGTTCGTTGCCTTTACATACACTACTGTGCTAAAGAAAGAAGCACCCAGTATAATTATGAGATATAATGACAAACAATATCTTTATGTAGAAATTGTATTGTACAATCATTGATTTATTGCATTTAAAGTATTAAATCAAACAATCAAACAGCAGAATCCTATTTCAAAACTTACTGTGTTCTTATTTGATCTTTTTCACATTAGTGTATATTCAATTTTGATTGCATTTCAAATTGAAATTTTCTCCTGTCGCTTCAGTGTTTTAAAGCATCATTCTTCCCCTACTAAACGCACCACATAAATTTACGCGCTTAAGAAACAGCACATTCGACATTCTTTTTGCATTTGAGTCAATGAAAATTGCTGTTGAGGCTACGAAAATGATTTGTCCCGCGTTAGGTGAAAATGCTGTAACCTATAAAACATGCAAGAAGTAGTTCCAGAGGTTTCGTAGTGGAAATTTTGATCTCAATGATGGAGAACGCAGTGGAATGCCGAAAAAAGTGCAATTATTGAATGAAAATCCTTGTCAAACACAACAGAAACTTGCTGAGAAACTTGGCGTAACTCAACAAGCAATTTCCGTTCGTTAGACGAAACTTGTATTACTTTTTTTCATAAATAAAGATCAAAAGTATGCTCGAAAGGCATCGAACTTATTTGTACACCTAATACATTAATCCCGCGGGGTTGGCGTGCATTTCAAAAGAATTCTAATTGATACAGACAGTTTTCATTTTGCACACAATACTTGCACACTGCACACGCATTAAATAAGTTTAGTGGACACTGCTGCGGCATTAACCCACCGACGGCTGTGCCCGAGTCTATTTTGACCGGGAACATCCAAATTGTCATTTAGGTACTCAATTCGTGGCAATTAAACTAACCGAATGGCTGTTTCATTGAGGATATAGGAAAAATTAATGTGTCTACAAAAGATATCATCAAAAATAAATTTTTAAAAATTATTAATTAGAGCTGTGAACGATCCTAAGCATTGCCAATTACATAGCTATAAAAATCGTCCGTTGTCCGAGGGTTAAACGCGTGAAGTAAACGCGAACAGCATCTTATCAAACCTGCCCTACATGCGTCAAAGCGGAATTAGATCGCTGACGGGCGTATTGCCTGTGTTACTTCCGCAAGGCTCCGTAGATAGCTGAGCAGCGTGCGATAAAGTCGTGGATGTCTCCCGGGAGTCTGATATCTTGAAGATCAATCGAGAGACGTTAAACAACTGTCCCAAAAGCGTGACAGTAAGCAGACAAGGCGGAGCTACGAGACCACGATATTTCAAATTTTTTCAAGGCGACAGCACCGGGAGTAGAGTATATTTATACTCGGCAGGTTCGCAGACGTTTCCCGCGAGACGCTGCTCGAGAGAAAGTTCGGGATGCACGCGCTCAAGACGCGGAAAATGCTAAGCCAACAGATCCGGGGCTGCACGCAGCCGGACGAGAACACTCGAGCGAGCTCCAGCCCGAGCGTAATGCACTTCTCGAGGATATGACGCGGTTGTTCCTTATTCCGCAACGTTACGTCGCGTCTCGAATCGCGGAACCTTTCCTAGACCACGATTAAATGGATGTTACGCGATGATACTGCGAGACCCGCCCCTCCCGGAAAAACCAACTTGCTTACTTTAACCCCTTTGCCTACCCTCGCTGCGTCTCATTGGGCTTGCAACTAACGACTGGGCGCATTCAAGCTGCACAAGCAAGGTTTGATAAAGTTTACGCGAGAGATACTTCGTAAAAAATTTATGGAATATTAGCTTTTGTGTGAAAACAACTCTGGAAGTTGGAGGCTTTGAGTACGGGATTAAATAACTCGACAGTCTGAATTTTCTGCGAATGTTTATGCAGTTTCCTATTTTTGTAGACCAATTTAGAGAAAGTCGAGTAACATAAAATCCTACTTTTAATGGAAACAACCTTTGTAGATCTAAAACAAATAAAATTTTCTATTATAGCCTTTCTGAAAATCTTCATAAGCCATAAATGCGTAAAGATCCGCAGTCTACTAATAAACTTCTACATACTTGAATGGACACAAAAGAAAATTGAAAAATACTACATTAATTATAACAACGTAGAATACTCTGTGAGTGGATACTATTTAAGCATAAAAATAAATGCTGGCATACGATAAAGGTAATTTTGTTTTTAAATTATCGCGGACCAAAAAATTCATTTTACATTGTGAACAGAAGTAATACGAGAAGGGGATGCAAAAATACAGCTGCATGGAACGCGGTGAGGGTTGCGGAGTTCCAATGAAAAATGCCACGAAAGGAAACACTCGAATCCCGTGCGGCGAATAGTATCGATCATCGACAAAGGCTCGGTCGCAACCGAGCATTATCGGAACAGTGTATTCATTAGTCAGCCAGTTCATTACCCGGTCCATTCATGCTCGGCGTAGTAAGACGACGCTCTCGACAATGCGCGAGCTAGCCACCCCTGACGGATACTCGGCTATTGGGAAAACTGTCGTTCCATGACCTCGGAGAGGCCTCTTAACCCATGATCCGGTGACCTAACCCGTCCCGTCGGTCCAACTGTGCAAAAAGCCAGCCGCGGACGATAATTTCAAAGAAAGGGAAAACACCGGCCGGACCGATCGGTGAAAAACGATGTCGGACTGGGGAAAGACGACAACTAGGCAAGAGGGTGGAGAAGAAGAATGGTGGTGGAAAAAACCGAGCGCACTCGACGTGCTTTCGCGAGGACGATACACACTGTCGTTCAGAAGAATTTCCGAAGAATTAAATGATTCTCTACAACATTTGTAAGCTTACTTATTTATTATTTATTGATACCGTAAAGCACAAAGCAAGCGTGAAGCAAATAATAATGAAGTATATATCCTAAATCCTAATCTTACATTTCCTGAGGAAGTTAAAAATAAATATTAGCGCTGTAATGTCTCACACGCTTAGAAAAAGCTAATAATGTAGGGAGGGTTAGTATTTACGATCGAGGAGCAGTTCAAACAAGTGTCCTCGTTCTGAATCATATTCTGGACATTACCAGACAATATGATTAAGGTCTTCTGCTCCCCATTCACATAAATGTCTAAACTTACTATATTAGATGAATGTTTTGAATTTGATTTCATCTAAAAAGAAAGGCACAACATTCGTACTAGTCAGACTTTGTTCAAATCTTCATCGCGAGTCTGACTCGTTGAAACACGGCGAGGGGTTAAACATCACCGGTTGTTACAAAGCCGATGAATGTCTTAATACTTCAGTGTACATACGAGTTCGAACAGAGAGCAACGTGAGAAGAGGAAGAGCGAGAGGGGCGATCCTCGTGGAAGTTCGTCGATTGCCGAATCCCGACGTCGTTCTCGGATCGGCCAGCTCCGGCATTGCTCGTGAGCGGTCGGCTGTTGTTCGTCCCTCGGTTTCTCTACCCTGGCGCGCAGCAACCCCTGGCCAGCCCCGCACCAACCCCCGTGGACGGACCAACCACCCACTAAACCGAGTCACGGCGCCGCGACTACGCACTATTGATTCGCGTGGAGCGAAGGAGGGGATTGAGCCGAGCAGAGTCGAGCGGAGTCGAATCGACTCGAGTCGAGTTGAGTCGAGTCGGGTTGTGAGAGAGGGTGGTGGGTTGGTTCGCAAGCAAGCAAGCTCGCCTGGCGGGTGAGAGTTGTCGGGTGGTCCAGGGACGGCGCTCTCGGCTGGGTCACCCGGCAAGGGCTCGGGGAAAAACATCGAGCGGCCACGGCGCTGATCATCCTTCGACCCTCAACCCCCTTTTGCAACCCATCCACCACCCCCCTGACCCCCTTCCATACCGGATCAGCCAACCTATGCCGGTCGAAATTACGTTTCCGGGTATAAATTTTTATTGAACGTTTTCGTACGTGTAGCCGAGGCCCTCGCGGGACTGTTATTAATCCCCGTTGTCCCGTAAAACTCGGCGACTGTTGACCCGCGTGTCCCGCTTAATGTATTTCGTAAATACGCTTTTTGCGGTGCAACGGGATAGAGACACGAGCCGGTCGTGCTGCTGTTGCAACGCTGTCGGAACGCGGCGTGCTGCATGAAAATTCCGAATGCATTTAAATCTCAATGCAGGATGAAGCACTCGCGGGGTGCGCGGATGGAGGTGCAGACCGCGTTCACCGCTCGGCAAATTGGATACGACCGAAGTACGGATCCGGGAATAATTGGGGTGCAAAAGGCTTGGACCGAGAAGGACCATCTTCCGCGCGGAACGATTCGTCGACTCGTTCGCGGTCGACGAACAGGCGATGAAGTCTCTTACACCTACCGGTTGCTAGGGCTGTCTTCCGGTAGACTAGACTGCTACGAATATTGCGTTCGACGTGTCCTAACTATCTCAAGATCTAGCCGACACGGTCGATACGAATTATACAGCTGGCCCGAAAACTCTGCGTACGATCTTTGCAATGTTAACTCGAAAATAAAACATTTCTTCCGACCTAGGATATATCCATTCCCTATGATTTTTGAAATTTTATGGATATGTAATTGATGTAACATCTCATACAATAATTGATTAGTAGACTGCGGATTTTATACATTTATGGGTATGTACAATTTAAAACATTGGAGGTATTAAAAAGATTTAAAGTCACAAGTGTATTAGTTTCACCTTGATAAGATAATTAAAAGAAGAATGATTTTGTTATTTGGCTCATGTGTCTTGCAATCAATGTAAACATTTTTTATTTTGCATAAAGATCCGAAGTCTATTGATTAGATACCGATATATTTAATAATGTAAACAATATTTTGAATAATGGTACAGCAATTTTTAGTGGTGCCTCTCTCAGAGGGGACAACCGAGTGCAGAGGGTTAATAATTAATAATAAAATGAACATTATATGGAATTCATTTAGTGTTAATATCCTCTTCCTTTAAATATCTCGAGACAAGAAATATATGACTCAGACCACTTTCATAATTATGGGCGCATTTAAGAACTCGATTCCCAATGATTAAATTCAATGAGTAGATGTATCTACAAGATGTACCTCCAAATGTACTTCCAAAAAATTTGCTAAATAATGCTGTGGACGGTCTTAAGCATGGTCAATTGCATATTTGTAAAATAGGTCCGCCATCGAAGCGTTAACACACTGTCCTTTTTAATGTTACCAAGCCGTCGACTGAGAGGATCGAAATCACTCGTCAGAATTTTCATTAGCGATAACTATGTGAACACTAATACTGATTAAGCCTCGTTAGAGTGAAATTCATTATCCCGAAAATTTCACAATTACCGGGGCTAATCGTGCCGCTGGCGTGGCCGAGATACATAATTCGGCGAACATTTTAATTCGCGTTTCCTTTCGGTGGAGGACCCAGTTTCGTCGTTCATCGAAAATTTGGGTATACGCGTATATATCCGAGCAATTTACGATACAGTATACAGTTAAAGATAAAAGAAGCAGTGAAATTTACGGTTTATTGCCGAATCTTGTCCGTTTTATCCTGACGAACCATAAATTCTTTCGTGCTTTCGTTCCGCTCGGTTTTATGGATGCTTTTATACGCGCGTGTAACAAATTATTGTGTTCTATGCGATTCCGTTATAACAGTCGTTCTCTTGGTCGCCTCTTCGTTTTAGAACATGTCAGAACTATAAGCCAGTTTCTATTAGTCCACAGATCTTATCGGATCTAGCTTACAGTATCCGGTATACGCAGCACTTGCTTAATCTTGATATAGTTCATATTCGTTCTACGATCTTATCTAAATTATTTTGTGTAGGTTTGCCAGTTGCTTTTATGTAACATTGCTTGTTCATATAGAACGCGGCACAAGTGGTTATTATCCTTCCTTATCTACGAATAACGCACCGCCGACTATGTATTTTTGCTATTTAGTCTATTCATGAATTGCATGCGCCACGCATATGAAACAAGAATGAAAGACTACGTTGGTTAATCATCGTTTTCGAAAATATATTATTCAAATCCGATCGAGGGTAATCGAATGATAATCAATACACCGGCACACGATCGCGTCTCAATGTAATATTCATAAGTTGATCATAATTCGATGATTTCCAATCAGTATGCCGTATGAATACAAACTAATAAAGAGAAAATCGTGCGTATGCTAATTAATTATAAATAGGAAAACGCTTTAATTGAAATCCTGCGTTGCCCGAAATACCTCCGTAGAAAATGTTTGCTCACGAAATTAATCATTCAGCTTCGGATGCTGTGCGTTTATGTCGTGCAAAAACATGCCAGCTAGTTAAAACTAATAGCATTTTTATTTCATGCAAAAAATTTTGCTGCTCTTTCTAAAACCTGTTTCATTAAATTCGTCCGTGGCAAATTAAAATTTGCATGAATTAATCACCAAGATAGACATCTCTATATTAATTCGCAGAAATAGATATTAAATATAATTTTATTTTTAATGATAGAATATTATTCTATTGCAAATGGTCAAATAAATTAAAAACTGGATAAACATGCTCTCCTAATTCATACTAGGAAACATAAGTCACTCAATGTTTTTAGCGCAAATGGAAGGGGAAGTAGCATCCAAGGCTAGAAAGAGCAGAAAATATTTTTACCGGAAGGAAGGGGTCGCTATGCAAATTTTTCGCGTAGGCAAACACGGAACGGCAGAAAACACTTGTTTGTCCACTTGTTGGACTTTCCGAATCCGGTGTCTAGACAGTGAAATGACGTAGCACCGGTGCACCGACGTCGACTCTTTTCGAACATCTTTTTCCCCTCCAACGAGATGTCTGAATTGTGTTCCCCTAAAAGATATCGTCCGAACAAGGAATCGATAGAGGCCCCGTATAGATCGGCTCGCCCTCACAAAAACGCATCGAGTGCACTCGAAAGCTTCCTTCTCTTCGTCAATTTGCTGACCAGCCGGATCCGGGAGGCTCTAACGCACTCGAACGATGCCGGAATGCGTCTATTTGACTAACGTGAGCCACGATCAACGAACACGAATCGCAAAGGTTTTCAGTACCCACATTACCCGATAGTTTTCCAACCCTCTCTCGCATCCATCAAAATTTGTAGAATTCGTCAATTTTATTGTCTTTAAAAATGTTGTAAATAAACAAGATCTTAAATTTTTTGGTTCGGGCCACAGCTGCGTTCAAATGTGGTTGACCCATGTTTTCCAAAACTTACTCCATAAAAAAATATGTAACCCACGCAATTTTGATTATTTTTACTTGAAAAAAATCACGCATGTACTTCCAACATTAATACACACGTGTGCAAAATCCCACTACGGACAGATTAATAGTTTTTTTGAAAAAAATTCCTAAATGTGCAACAGCGGCGTCGAAAGCCAGAATGACCCCTTATATAATACCTCGAGGTTTTTCAAAACATATTCCATAAAAAAATATATAACCCACGCAATTTTGATTAGTTTTACTTGAAAAAAATCACGCATGTACTTCCAACATTAATACACACGTGTGCAAAATCCTACTACGGACAGATTAATAGTTCTTTTGAAAAAAATTCCTAAATGTGCAACATCAGCGTCGAAAGCCAGAATGGCCCCTTAATCCTCGAAGTTTTTCAAAATTAACATACTCCATAAAAAAATATATATCCCGCGCGATTTTGATTATTTTTAATTTAAAGAAATTACACATGTACTTCCAACATAAATGCACACGTGTGCAAAATCCTACTACGGACAGATTAATAGTTTTTTTGAAAAAATTCCTAAATGTGCAACAGCGGCGTCGAAAGCCAGAATGGCCCCTTATATAATACCTCGAGGTTTTTCAAAACATATTCCATAAAAAAATATATAACCCACGCAATTTTGATTATTTTTACTTGAAGAAAATCACGCATGTACTTCCACTATTGATACATAGATGTGCAAACCCCCAATACAAAAGGATTAGCAGTTCTTTCTGAAAAAAATTCCTAAATGTGCGAAACGTCGAAAGCCAGGATGTGAAATCATCCAGAACCTAGCCTTAGGCTTCCAGGCATTTAGTCTTTTGACGGTTCGCAAGCAACATACAGACCTCATAGCCTCGCCATTGTCCGTTTCGCTTAGTACCTCGGTCACGACCATGCAAATGCTCATTTAGTCGCATGACCGCTCAGTACTCAACAAGAGACATCTACACGTAGCATCTCTAGCCTTGCCGTGTACCGTTTCTCTAACAACGAGTTACTACTATAATAATCGCACGAGTGCTCCGTTGGTTATCAATATATAAACAGCTAAAATTATTGATCACGCCCGCTCGTCAAACCTAGCGTAGCGACGTAGTTGTCAGTCTACTGTAGAAGGTTCGGGTGTAGTACAATTTTACGTTCAATCTAGGATAAACGTCATAAACTTAGGACGTACACTTTGTTTCCTTCCATTAAAGAGAAGGTCCTTGGAGAGTAGTAATTTTCGATGACTCACCGCGTGCGAATATCCGACAAGGCTGTTCTGAACCTCGGCCATCATCCCTAGCGTTAAAAATGCAGAACCGCCTTGTTTCGCAGAAAATCTACGAATTTTGCTCGGAAACGTTGTGCCTGCAATGGTGAACGACTTTTTGATCCTGCGGAATTTTTTAGATAATTTGTAACATGTCCAATAATTATAAACTAACTCATACAAGTACGTAAATGTTCTAATATCATACAGGTACTTCCTGTTTTCCTAGAAATTCGCTAACGTTATATGCCTACAATGGTGAACGACTTTTCCAACGTTAAGAATTTTTAAGATAATTTGTAACATGTCTAACAATTATAAACTAACTCACACAAGCACGTATACTGTGCACGAACGTTCTAATATCAGTACTTCCTGTTTTGTCAGAGCCTCGCATAAATCCTTTCGACACGTAGAAACTGCATAACCTAAACGAATTAAAAATTAGCCGGACCTAATAAACACGAGAGGACTATTACGGTGTTGAATGGACTTCGCATTCGCAGCTGCCGGCAACGCGGTTCGATCGTCCATAGCTGCGTTAAGTAACGAAATGAATGTGTACTTTCATCATCTACAAAATAGCTCAGAGCAGTCCGAGGTTGCACAAGGATCCTTAGTCTATTAATTACTCGGCAACAGGAACGTCTGCAGCTTCGGCACGATAGTCGAACGATAAACCATCGGCGTCGAAACCATTGCCGGAGAAACTCTCTACCGGTGTGAAGAAACAAGGAAAAAAGAAAAAAGAAACGGAACTGAATCGTTAACGATTCCCGTGAATAATTCTCGTCGCGCGTTAACCTTCGCGATAGGTTGCTCGCGGTAATTAAGCTTGAACGTATTTATAGAGGTCGGATAAAATAGGAATGCATCTTTATGCACGGGATCACTGTTCCACGTGGGACGTGATAGATAGCCGGCGTACAAAAGCGCGCGCGAACGTATCGTCGACGAACGCCCACGAAAAAGAGAGAGAGAGAGAGTCGAGTAGAGAAACTTCCCAGCTTCGTGTCTTGAGCGCTCTCTCGCGAGAGAGCGTTGCCTGATTAATAGAACTAATTGGTAGCGGGCTGCCATTTATCTCGACGAAGCTCCGAATTTATCAATTTCCAGGTCCACGACGGGAGCGGGCTCTAGGGGTGGCAGCTTGGGGGTGGTAGCATAGAGAGAGAGAGAGAGGGGGGAAGGGGTCGGTAGAATTACTTGAACCGCGATTAAATTAATTGCAGATACGAAAATAAATTTGCGAAATTAAACGGCCGGTAAATTACTCCGTCGGCCGATCGGATCCGTGGGCTCGCGTCCGAGTTAATTAATATCGGGCACGATTAATGCCGATGTACAATTTATACGACAATCGTCGGGGAAAAAAACCAGCCCCGGGAAACAAGAAGAAAGAGTTAATGCCGCATGCGGCGGTCTCATTTGTCGGTGAAATTAATAACGGTGCCGGCGGAACACGTCCGGGCTGGCTAGCGCGCGGATTTTCGCGATAGGCACCGCTGCAATTATCGCACGGTTCTCGCGAATCCCTGCGCCTGCAGGTGACGACCGGCCGAATCCGATGTACTGGCAACGGGGGCGCGGGATTTCACGAGGGCATAAAGTGGAGGGCTGTTCGGTTACTTCGAAACCCCGGCTCGCATTGCGTTGCGATTCCCGGCGCGTATCTTTCGAGAGTGTTCATCGCCGCGCGTCGGATTCCTGTTCAATTCGACGCGCTCAAATCATGACCGATCAGTCGCGCGTTTCGATTGACGTGAATGACACTTCGGGAACTGTAACAGCTACACCGGCGACAACGAAGATAGTATTTCGTCGGGGCACTTGTGGATCGTTGCAAAGCACTCGGTATTTTTTCGAAATAGCAAGATCGCTGCAACTGTTGTTTACGCGGAGTTATCTCCGGTTTCATGGCGGCAGTAATAAACCGGGAGGACATGAACGACAAATTACTATTGCATTGGACGATTGCGAGAGGTTGTGTCCGATTTGAAAATGGCAGACAAGCGGCAATTTTTTAAAACATATTGGAGCAGGGTTGGAGGGTTGGAGGAGGGTTGAATTAACAATTTTATTAATAAGTTGTATGGTTACGACTGTTTTCTACAGGTATGGTGTTTAGACAAAAAACAATCGTCCAATGAAATGGAATAATAACTCATTTAAAAAGAGTAGATAAAGGTCTCGCTATTATGACAATGCTAATCTGATACTATCTACCAATGCGAGTAGAATTGCAGTACTGTAGTAGAATATTCCGAACACTCTCAAAGATAACAAAACTTCGTCCTATTAGGAGGTTTCATGTTCTATCGGTTTGTAATGTGCTCGATGGTAACTTCAATAAGACGATAGCTCCTAAGGGGGTTGTGAGCATAGAAAGTTTTAGAACCACCCATATGTACTGATTCAATTCACTAGTTACAGACTACGGAACTCAAGGCACACGTTGATTCATATGGACTAATTAATTAATCAAGAGAGTTGAATGGATACGTATGCAACATGTATGGAATTGATCGTCAATTATTGCTGCAACTTCGTTATTCGCATACTGAAGCCTTATTCTTCAGGCGTTTAACTACGTTGGACAGGTAAAAAATATGTAAAAGGAACTTTTTAAAAACCACGCTTATATTAAAATGCACCAGAAAGGAGAAAATAATTTTTTTAGACATTAGTGACTATAAGTAAAAGCGTGGAGCGGGGATCGCTGAACGCGATGACGTACTGCCGAGCGGCGAGGTGTGACGGTCAATATTACAAATTTTTTGCTCCTAGACGCACAGTTTATTGAAAAATTTGTTTTTTAATATTGCATTGACATCCAGTTCTGAGCTATGTTTAAAGTTTCAAGTCTCTAGCTCATCGGGAAGTGGTTTAAAATTTGATTACAAGATAATAGAATATAAGCGTGGAAAAAATTGTGCGTCTTACGTAAAATTTTGGAATCGACTTTTTTCCGACTTTTTGGGCCAACTACCCTACTCTGCGATGGGGTTCGTTCGCGTCTCATTAAACCGCTGGCTAATGCGTTCGGCTGTGCCTCGAGACTCGTTAAAGCAGCCGGAGCAATATAAATCTTGTACCGAAAACGGCGAGTTCCCGAGTTGCTGGAAAACTGTGCACCGCGCCGGCAGACCAGCGAGATACTTGGCCGCGGGTTTCTGCCGGGGGTGGCGCGCGCGTTTATCTTGATATATGCGAATAATATGGCATATATCAGCCATATTCTATCCTATTTTTATGGAGATGCGCGTTTATCGGGGGGAGGAATATTAAAACGCGAACATCTCTTTATCACGCGGCGGCCGTCATGAATTCCAGTTTCAAAAGCTTCTATTTAACTCGGTAGCCGCCTCCTCTTCCTCCACTGCCGCCGCCGCCGCCAACGTGCGTCTATCGACGCTCCTCTAACCGGGAAAACTGTTCTTTCGACTCGGTTAGTACGCTATTCGCGTATCTGTAACGAAAGTAGCCAATTTCCTTCCTTCCCTCCTACCTTCTTATCTCGTTAACTTTTACGATTCCATCCTTTCTTCTCTTTAAAAAAAACACACAAAGCCGTGCAAATGATTAGGCTCCGGCGAGCTTTACACGCTTTTCCTAGTTGTCTGGATATACGGCAGAACTGTGATTCGACGCGTTGTCATTCGAGCTTGCGACTTTCGCGTCGCGGTGCTGGAAGCTTTCGTATTTTTACAAGCACAATTTTTAGTACTCTAAAGGGGGGAACGTTTTTATAAAATGAATACGGCCTTCCCTTCATAGTGGCGCGTTTTGGTCATCTCTTCAACGGCCACGAGGATGGATAGAAACTTTGCTGATAAAATTTTCCTGATCTTCCAAGTTGCGCGACGTTATGAAGAAAATATTGTAACCAGATTATGGAATTAACATTTTTTGCGTGCAATGCTATTCTAATGTTAACCGTGCACAGGGGCGTAATTGGATTCCATATATTTCTCGAGCAAAATGTAAAGGAAATATTTGTGAAATTTTATTGATTTTTCAAAGATAAGCATAAAATATTAAAAAAATTTGAAACATATCTGAGAAATTGTCCATTCGTCAACTTTTTAATTCCGGTTTTATCAGCCTGGGGTGCAAACGCACCCCATACACAGAGAGAGAAGGTTAATTCGAAGTTGTGCATAAGGTGTTAACAGTAAATTTTCATAAAGTGAAGACCATGGAAACGAGAACGAAGTTCGAAACACAGCTCGATTGTTCCCTAACAGTAGCACTCACAATTTGAAGACTGGTTGACAATGGTTACTACGGTGCAGGAATGCAACATGAAGGCGCACGCACGGCAGTGCTGTAAAGATTAAACCCCTACTTGCAACGTGTATCAAAGAGGAACGTTCTATCATTTCTTCTTTGAGTAACGAGGGGGTGAATCCCTTTGAGACTCATCGACGAATGAAAGTCTGTCATTATAGCATGCGCATGAGTAGACTAGGATGTTCCTAAACAGTGTCATTAAGTTCCTTTGTATGTATTTCAGGTCTGGAGGTAGAGATAGGGCAGGAATGTACGACTAGTTGCGCTTCGAGCAAGAACTATTGTTAATGAACTTTGTTCTCATCCTGACAAATTGTCTAATTACCAAATTGAAATCCATGAAAGTTGGAATTTCTACAAAGTTCCACAGTCTAGAAATACACTACTGTGCAAAAGAAAGAAGCGCCAGGTATAATTATAAGATATAATGACAAAAACAATATCTTTAGGTAGAAATTGTCTTGTACAATGATTGATTTATTGCATTTAAAGTATTCGATATACAGGGTGTCCCAAAATTCGTGAAAATCCCGAAAGGGGGTAGTTCCTGAGACCATTTCAAGCGATATTTTCCTTTGCAAAAATGTTATCCGCGGCTTTGTTTAGGAGTTATTAACGAAAAACGTGGACCAATCAGAGCGCGACCTAGACACGAATTGCCACAATCGGCCAATCGACAGTTGGCGCGCCGGGCTGACTGTGCCAACTCGCGTCTAGGTCGCGCTCTGATTGGTCAGTGTTTTTCGTTAATAACTCCTAAACAAAGCCGCGGATAACATTTTTGCAAAGGAAAATGTCGCTTGAAATGGTCTCAGGAACCACCCCCTTTCGGGATTTTCACGAATTTTGGGACACCCTGTATAATAGAAATTAAACAGAGCGGAATCCTTTTTCAAAACTTACCGTGTTCTTATTTGACGTTTTACGCTTTTCTATTAAATATGGCCGGGTGCCTCTTTCTTTTCCACAGCAGTGTAAGTGTTTCCCTTCACCGAATCTAAAATCTAACAATACAAATTACATGTTCCACTATTCCAATATCGACATCCGCATATCGACGTTGTCCGAATCGACGTCCGACGAGTGCGTCAACGTGACACGAGTTGCGTCATCGACGACAAAGTAAGCGGTTAGGCAAAAACAAAAGTACGCACGCTAAATGCGAAACGCACGTTAGCAAAGCGCGAATAAAACGGGCAGGACAAAGCCTTCGTTACTTGTCTGTTCGTAGCTCGGGGCTAGTAATCTGCACACCTGAGTGCAGCGGTTCATAAAAAGCCTGGAAAGAGAAAGGAGAGAGGCAAAGAGAGAAGAAGAGAGCGAGCGAGAGAGAGAGAGGAGGCCATTTAAAAGGCTTAAAGGGATTCAGAAGAGGGAAGAAGAGGGAGTTGAGGGTTGAGTCGGCGGGTATTCGAGCGTGTCGCGAACAACAAGGATCGATCTGGTACGTAATCGAATTCCGTGCAGAATGGTCGTTCATTCACGATTACGGTCGTCAATGGGAGCTGCACGGATTCTTGGAATCCGTGTCAAATTCCTGGCACGGAGAGCCCTCGAAATATCTGTTCGGCCGCGTTACCGTCATTCAGGATCATCGGCCGATCGTCACGACCGACACCGGGAATTCGTGTCGGCCGAGCCACAGGCCCAAAATAATCCGGTGCACGATCGGTAGCCCCCGAGATATCCGGCCGAGACATCCCCGACGACAGCCGGCGTGGACAAAATTCCCCTGGCCTCTCTCCTCCCACGGCCGATTAATCCGACAACGAAGAGAAGAGAGGGAGGGAGGGAAACGTCCCGGTCGACTGACTCGAAATTAGGTCGGGGGTCGCTGTACTACACGCCGGGGAGGATTCTCAGGGGCGGACGTGGAAACTCCAAGTGCCTCCTTCTTTCTCTTTCTTTCTTTCGTCCGTTCGTTCGCTTTTTTTCTTCTCCGGCGGTCTCTCTTCCTCTCTGTTTTTCTATCCGGTCCCGTTCCCGCTCGTTCCTCGACCCAACTAGCTAACTGCTACGTTTTTACGGAGGCGCACTTATATTTGGATGAAGTCTGATTCCGCGACGACGCGACGCGACGCTCTCTCTCTCTCTCTCTACCACACTCGACCACGCTGCAGCATTCATGAGTTTCTGGCTGCTTCAAGTCCGACGAGCTCGAGATAGTTAAAAGTCTAAATGCTCTATGCGATTGTTATGATCAAAGGGTAATTGCTCTGCGTTTTCGTTCAACTATCAAATCGATGAGCGTCTTGGTGGAGGCTTGTATTGGCCTACTGATTTATTATATTAGGTTGTCCTGAAAATTCGTTTCGCTCCCGATTAATGTGCTCAGTGCTTAAGGAAGCTTAAGGAATAATAAAATATTCACGAACAGAAGATTGCGTTGTTTGTGTATGCTGATGGTATCTAACAATATGGAATGTGCACAAGCGAAAGAAACTTTCACGACAACCTAATACGTCAAGCTGAATGTGTTGGGAACGTGTTAACTCTTTTTGCAGTCTCAGATATTTTAACTTGATTCAGAATAATTCAGAGCCCAGAATAAAAAATATTGATATAACACCTCATACAATACTTAAATGTGCAGTAATTGATTAGTAGATTGCGGATTTCATGCATTCATGACAAAAATGGATACGTACAATTTAAAGCACACATATGGACATATTAAAAATATTTAAGGACATTAATGTATTAGTTTCAGCTTAATAGGATAATTAAAAGAAGAATACAATTTTTATTTGGCTCCTGTGTCTCGCAATCAATGCACACATTTTTTTATTTTGCATAAAGGTCCGCAGTTTATTGATTAGGTACCAACATACATATTTCATGATGCAAGCAATATTGTGGAAATACATTTTTCCGTCCGCGACAAAAGAGAAAATACCTTGTCAAAATCAATTTTCGCACGCCAATTATCACGGAATTAGGAAACCGATACGTCCGCCGAGGACGAATTTAAATACCGAATATCGCCGATCCGGGAGAGAGAGAGAGAGAGAGAGAGAGAAAGCTGACGTTAACATGATAATTATTTCGATCTTGGAACTTCGTCCCCCCGTTAAAATCATAGCTTTCCAAGCTCAATTTGCATCGCGCCATCGACCAGATGAACCTGTCCGTAGAGTTTACACACGGAGAACCGCGATGCATTATGCAACGTTTAACGAGTGTCGTTTAAAGTTTGACGCAAACAACGTCGCTGTGCTCGCACGCGATAACCGGAGAAGCGTCACAGGAGTATCGGTGACGGGTTAGCTCGGCTCGAGCGAGAAGGATAACGCGGGCGCGGATATATCCGTGTTATTCGATAAACATTGCCGGATATTCATTCGTCGATACACGAGCGAACGAGCGACCGGACAAGCAGGACAGGACACTCGGATATTCAGATAACCGGATGTCCGGCGAGCTCGCAACCCTATCCGCGTCGATGTCTCTTCACCGGTGTCGTCCGGAGGCTGGAGAGCTATGTTTCTCTCACTCTCTCTCTCTCTTTCTCGTCCATTCACCGGTCGAATAGGGCGGCCATTGTATGCAATAATTCCTTCGAGAATGAAAAACGCCCCACCGCGTTCCTCGGGGCGCATTCTATCCGCTTCAACCATTCCCGGCTTCCCAACTTGGCTACCCGACGACCATTCGACCCGGGACGATACCGGGAAAACGAGCGTTCGCCGAGACAGCGCCACCGAGTACCGTTTCCAGAGACACTGGACAGCACTTTTAGAAACTCCTCTATCATACTGCGACAGCAGCAGTGGACATTAGCCGAGCCACCGTCGGCGAAACTTGTAGCCAAACCCTCCCCGACAGCCGAGGACACTGACGTCGTTTTTCGGCCGGCGGGTTCGCCGGAGATGCGAGAGCTGCGACAACCCTTTGACTCCAGCCAACGGAAGACGAGAATTGTGTGAATTATTAGGAGACTGATAGTGTTTATGGAAATTCGGAGTTCAGGATGCTGTCGTTGGAAACTCGCGACCTGCGATCCCAGTCCTACACGGTTTTACCTTCGGGAGTGCAGTTACGTGTCTCGTTCTTTCCAACGGTTCGAAAAATTATGTTTCATTACGAATTTATACCATTGCGTTCTTAGGTATCAGGTCGTTAAGTATGAAACTTGACGAATGTGTTTGAAATTTGTGTTTTATTTGTCAAGTTTCACACTTAACGACCTGATATAAGGGTTTAGGCGTGAGGAGCGTTTTTCCACCGCCATTGTGAGTCTAGTAGAAGCAGCTAGCCTAAGCACAGATCGCAACATTCTACAGCTTTCACTTTTACTATTTATGCAGACAGTGAGCCACGAAAGTATTCGAACGCTCTTTAAAATAGAATAACTTTTTCATAATTGTACGAAACGACCTGATTTTTTACAATCAATTAGAAGCATTGGTTTATGAAATGATATGCAAAAAAGATTCACCGAAAATTGTAATCTACAAGGTTACATGCAAAAATAAAAAAGGCATTTTTTAAAACTTTCTTATTTGAGCCCTTAATGAAAATTTAAAATATATGTTTTGTAGATCTATGTTAGTTGTATGTACACATGCTGAAAAAACGACACAAAAAGTTTTAAGAAATGCCTTTCTTGTTTGCATATCATTTCGTAAACCAATGCTTCTAATTGATCATAAAAAATCAGGTCGCGCGCGTTTGGTACAATTATAAAAATATTATTCTGTTTTAAAGGGCGTTCGAATACTTTCGTGGCTCAC
Source organism: Lasioglossum baleicum (assembly GCF_051020765.1). Taxonomy (NCBI): domain Eukaryota; kingdom Metazoa; phylum Arthropoda; class Insecta; order Hymenoptera; family Halictidae; genus Lasioglossum; species Lasioglossum baleicum. The sequence continues at coordinate 12,370,082 of NC_134933.1, read as the reverse complement.
TGTAGATCAAGTAAAGGATATGCGAAAACAATGTGTCGTTATTTAGAGTAGCACTTTATAATACTAATAAATTATCCAAGGTACAAAGTGTAGTTTACTAGAATATATCGTACCCACAGATAGACATTGCCAACATGTATCTTCTTCTATCACATTTAAGTACCATCTGTCGTTGTTGAGAATATTTGTTGTTAATGTTAAACAACATTTTACTGCAACGTATACAATGTCGTAAGAAACACAATGTCAAGGAAAAATTTGTTAATGCTCAGAGATTTCAGTTAATACCAAGGCGTCACTCATTCTTGTTAACGTTCTTATTCCACTGTGTTTTCCACGCGTTCGTGTGGTATAACTGCAGGAAGATTCGCAATCTAATATGTATGTCCGGATAAACTTTATTGAAAACTTTATTCTACCGAGTTCTGCGGGATAGGAGGCGCTATGAATGCACAAATTTCCGGAGTCTAGTTATTAGGTTCGTGGTTATGGAGCGTATCTTCTTGTAACTTGAATTTTGTAATAAGTAGATTGCGGGTGTATATGCAAATTTACACGGCTGTATGAAGTACATTGCCAACGCAGAATCCTGTGGAAACTCGTTTTTGTAGAATTTTCGAAACGAAGTAGAAGAAATATAGTTTCTGTAAATCTGCTGTATTACAAACCTTGAAACAATTATTTCGCGAGAAATGTATTATAAGTATTTCGTTAGTTCTTCGAATTTAACGTTCACCGCGACTATCGCTTTAATTTACTAATTACAGTAAGTGGAACTTTTAGCAAGAACCAGCCACGTCGCTGGAAAAACGCAGAAAGAGTACAAAGGGTTAATCGATCTCCCACTATTTCACAGATAGTAACTGGAACCTTTATCCTGCAGAAGTATTTGGTCGTTCCAAAAGTTCGTGTAGTTTCCTGCACAGTGTCTTTATTATCCTTTCTCCGCAAGAAATAAAATCGCGAACTTGGCGACCGTGCAGTTCTCCTGCAGAAATATTTGATTCGAAAGTTTAAACTGCACGAAGCACGAACTTCGAAATTTTGCCAAATGTTAGTGGATATATACGAGTATCGTTCTCATTAGAACTGTCTATAATCAATTTCGTAAAAGGTACGTACCAGATATTTTTGAAAATTCAATGTCCTTTGAATGAATTGTACCTACTAGTTACCATAAGCCATAAAACCGTTTTGCGCATCCTACTGCGGAAGTCCCAGTAGGCTCCTTGTAGGCTTATTCTAATTTATGCATTCCTCTTCAGCATCGCGTAAAGTGGGAGCAGAGCCAATTAGCGACGGTAGCATTTACAGTTATGGACACAAATGTCGGCAAGTACACATACATAGGGTGTCTCCGATCTGATGGTGCAGTTAGAAAGGGGACAATTCCACAAAAAGAAGTACATCAAAAATGTAGAATATACTCGGTGCATTTAAATCTTCATTGTGCTAGATCAGAGGCACTCTGTACAACCCGTGGACAAGTAAACAAGTGAACATGTAAACATACAAGAACAAGTTGCAGTTGTTAGGTCAAAAGGACCTTCGATCCTGATGGTGCAGCCCTCTGCAGGATTTTACAAAAAGGACATCAAAAATTTAGAAGACACTCGGTGCATTTAGAACTGCATTGTACTAGATCAGAGACACCCAGTATAAATTATGTACAAGTAAACAAGGGAGCATCTAGTATGTAAACATACAAGAACAAGTTGCAGTTGTTAGGTCAAAAGGACCTCCGATCCTGATGGTGCAGTCCTCTGCAGGATTTTACAAAAAGGACATCAAAAATTTAGAAGGCACTCGGTGCATTTAGAACTACATTGTACTAGATCAGAGACACCCAGTATAAACCATGTACAAGTAAACACAGGAGAATCTAGTATATAAACATACAAGAACAAGTTGCAGTTATTAGGTCAAAAGGACCTCCGATTCTGATGGTGCTGTCCTCTGCAGGATTTTACAAAAACAACATCAAAAATTTAGAAGACACTCGGTGCATTTAGAACTACATTGTACTAGATCAGAGACACCCAGTATAAATCATGTACAAGTAAACAAGGGAGCATCTAGTATATAAACATACAAGAACAAGTTTCAGTTATGAAGTCAAAAGGACTTCCCGCACAGCGTCAATCTCCTTGGAGACGCGAAAACCCTTGAAGAGGACTCTTTGTCCGTGAAAAGCGTCTTTTCGTCACCAGCGTCCCTATCGCGTGTTTCTTTCAGCGTGTATGGTGCGCAGGGTTACAGTTGTTTGGGCAGGCTGATCCAGACGGATTTGCAAGACCCCCTGGATCCAATAAATCTGGTTCGCTAGTACAGGGTAGCCCAGCCACCCCGTAAACTGTCCGAGCACCGGCCGGTTTCGGACACCCCTAGGCCACCGCGTGTGCCGGTCTACTCGTGACCCGAGCACACACGTGCGTGAGCGTATAGTGCACCGTGTGCCTCTCCGCATTTCACTCTCTTGGATCATGTTCGCATGTCAAGCCCAACCGCTCTGACACGCTTTACGCTCGAGAGCCTCCTTTGTCGGAGCTCGCCGGTGTACAACGCGAACGAACAGCCCGAGCTGGCGCACGCTGGCTGGCGCACACGCTCGCACACGCTTGCGACTACTCGCGCACATAACGCGAGTTATCATCTGGTGTCCGGAGCGGATTGCGCACGCCGAGTTGCGAGACGAGTAGCGGGTCGTCTACAAGCCCGGTCGCGCCTACCGACACCGTGTCACCGGGTCACTTCGCGCGATCCGACGAATACATACCCGCTACGAGGATAAGCGTCGAGCTGAACACTTCTTGGCGAAAAGAGGGCACGCAAGAAGCTTTTATACCGACCCGCGTTTACCCCTTATCGGTGACTGGCACGCGTGCTTCAATGGGAATATGGAAAGGTAGATTGCGATCGATTAATCTCTCTTGGAACCTAGTTAGCAATGGGGACGGTTCTCGTTGGGTGAAGCGAAAAAGAGGGCGGATGGGCTCAATCTGTTCTTATATCTGCCAATAAGAATGTAAATTTGTGGTGTATTCCGGTAATTATTAAGTTGTTGCAAATGAAATGGCCGTTTTGAATCTTTAACATAAACTTCTATTTTACAAGCTTTATTCATATTCTATTATTTGAAATAATTTTCATCGATATCAATGCACTTTTTCCATCGTGATACAAGTGCTTTAATGTCTTTCTGGTAGAAATCTAATAAACGTGAGGCAATCAATTCATCAAATGCAAAAAGCCATCTAGGTGTTTGAAAAAATGGTAACCAGTAGGTGACAGGTCTGGCGAATAACGAGGGTGAGGAAGAACTTCACACTTCAACTCTGCTAATTTTTTTACTGTTCCTTTCACAATATGTGGTCGAGCATTATCGTGAAGCAATATTATACCACGTCTATTGACTAATGCCGATTGTTGAACACGCAGTTTTTCGTCCATTATATCAATTTCCTGACAGTATTTATCAGCAATTATGGTTTCACGTGAATCCCTTTCAACTATCTGTTTTAAATCTAAATCTTTAATAGCTGCTGGCTTATGACCACGAGGCTCATCTTCCAGATTTGTATCTGCGGAACGAAATTTTTCAAACCAACGCTTTATGGTCCGTTCACTTGCTATACCTTAACCGAAAGCGGCATTTATGTTTTTCGCTGCTTCAGACGCAGTATGTCCAAGTTTGAACTCGTACAAGAAAATTATACGAATTTCCTTCTTTTCCATGGTGAACGAAAATCGATTTTGAATCATGTATACTATACAATATTAATAATGTATTTTTAAAATTGTACAACTTCAACCCCATCTGTCGTGGAAAAACTAAACTACAAAGGCGGGAAGTTTCAAATGTGAAAAACGGTCATTTCAATTGCAACAACCTAACAGTATTTCATTTGTAAGATACAACGGAATTTAATCGAAAACGCATTGACAATATGTATCGTACGTGTCCACTCTGTTCTCTTTAAATATGTTTTCACGAATACGTTTGTGTCCCAGAAATTCTGCAGGATTGGGAGCTAAAAATAAATTAGCGGCATAGCTCCGCAATAAGACAGCCGTTGTTTTTTCAACGGGAATTATGCTAGTACACCTATGATAATGCTTAAGGAGATGTTCTCATTTCCAGAGATCTAAAAATCGATTTTATTTCGTTCTCTTCAAGTGTAACTGTCCTCAGCGAGGAACTAAATTAAACCTGTGAAATTGCCTAATATTAGTAAACTGTTTAAATAGCATAACAAACTTCTACAAGCGAATTATTCGAGAAGATACAAGTATCTCTCAGGAAACGCAGAAAGATTTTATTCCGCGCCACTAAAACAATCCCGATAAAAAAACCGCCGATATCGCAGTCCCGAAAAGAAGAGCAACGCGACAGTGCAAAATATTAAATCCCCACGGATACTTTCAAAGAATACAAAAACCGTGTTCCACGTTGAAGAAGAGAGTTCAAAAGCTATGGGTCGCCCCGTCAAAACATGCAAAGGACAAAAATACATAGTTCGGTGTCAAAAAAAGTGTCGCTGACTCGAACGATTCTATATAAAAAAAAAAAAAAACAGAAAGGAAAACCGAACAAAAAAAAGGGGGCGGGCAAAGGACGTATCTTCAAAGCGTGCGATTCGATTCCCTGGCCGCAAACAGTCCGATTTTCTGCCGTGCACAAAAGCGAGCCTTTTCAGTGTTCCGGAGCGGTTCCGGCGCGGCGGCCAGGTGACACCGTGGTCGATCGGTCGTATCTGCTCCATCGCGGAAACGTGTCTCGCCCTTTCTCGCGTTCACGTTTCACCCGCTTGACCCGTATCCGAAGCGTGGCGGAGCCGAGCGGTTTTCAGTAGCTGCGCGCTGTCGCTTTCAGTTTCATCGGCAACCGATATCGAATTTCACCTCCGTAGACGCGAGTCGCGGCCGAGAAACGCGAACGGCACCGAATAAATTTCGAATTCATTAAGCCGCTAAGACGGAAGCGGATTCGAGCTTACCGAGCCGCTAGAGCCGCTCCTGATCCGCGGTGATGAACAGTAGCTACTCCCTGCTTGACACCGGGGAGTCGGGTTACAATCATTATTAACACTTTACCTATCGAAAGACTATTAATAGGATCTTCAATAATTCTGCTGTACCAATAGAAAGCGTTTTTCCAGGGTCCTAAAATTTAGTACAGTACCTATTTGCAGGTGATGAACTATGAATACCTTAGGGCAGACTAGGACCATTCAGGATTACTAACCTGTGAACAGAAAACAGACATACATTGTAGGTTGAAGGATATGTATATATTTATTAAAAGAAACACAGAATAATAAACTAGAAATATTAGTCGTGTATATACCGTTCAACACTTTACCTACCGGAAGCCTATTACAGTAAAGTTTCTATAGATGCGAAAAAAATATCACCCCCAACTTAGTAATCCGCGGAGAGTCGCAGTCGTCGGCACAGTTCAAACGCCCGTGCGTCATCATAATGTAACACCAATATTTAATCTTCTTTATTTTTCATTATTTTTTTATGGAACTTTCAGCAACATATTCCTGGCATTTTTCTAATGCAAAGTGATACCAAACACGATAGAATTTCAACTGTATTTAGTGGTTTAATCGATGATGAGAGTTTCGAACGCAAGGAAGGACAGCGCATCAGAAAGAAAGAGACGCGGACAGCTGCCGTGGTCTCTCTTTACACGCGCTATTCTTCTCTACGTTCGGCTCGGCCTTTGAAGCTCAAAAAATAGTACCAAATGCGATAGATGCGAAGAAATCCCCCCGAGTCCTTCGCATCTATAGAAAATTTACTGCAATAGGATTTTCAATAATTGTGCTGTACCAAAAGAAAGCATTTTCTTTTACAATTACGATCTTAAGGGAGTAGCCTAGATTGATCTTGTATCTAGCGATTTCAGCTACTGAAAAACCCTATGTTTTCATTATCGAGAAATCATAAAGCGCTTCGCGCACCCTTGCAATCCTGCAAACGAGTCTACCCGCTGAAATAAAACTATTAGATGACGTTATTGAGGGTGACTTGTTAGTTAACAATGAAACTTGCTGTTGCTATTGAATGCTCCATTAAAAAGTGTTCAACCATGTACCATAAATTTTTCAAAATTATGCAATAATCGCCGATCGGTAATGCGTTAAACCCTATTTGCCCCCTAATTTCGCGCACGTTCTATCACCCGCCCGTCACCAGCGAAATTGATCGATTTGACGCGAAATGGCGCACAGAATTTGCTCTGACTAATGAATGAATGAACGACAAGTTACCTGAAATAAATATTCCTTCGAAAGAATTTGAGTGGCCAAGTTTAACAGCCACGTCACGCGAACCCTCGACTTTCGTGCTCGATTCCGGGTTGTTTGTAATTTTGACTCGGCCACTCGAAAAGTTTAACCGATTGGTTCGATCGATCGCGGAGGTTCGTGGGTCTCGTGAGAGTTCGCGGAAAGTATCCGAGTGGAAACGACGCGACGTTGCAAGCCTGGCCGCTTCTTTCTAAGCCTCTTACGCGTTCATCTATAATTTCCAAGCAGCCTTCGACTAAGCAATCGCATCGACAAATCCTCTAATCTTATTGCGGCGTGTTTCGACTTTAAAGCCTGGCCGGACACGACCGGCTATCAAAAATGCAACCGCGCGTGTGGTCCATCATCCGGCGGGCAAACGCTTCCACGCGCGCATAACTATGCGGTAACTTCCTTACACGTTCGACCATAATTTACCGACCCGTAGGTACCCGACGAACCCTATCATCGGTACGCCAACGTTCGAGAGAGAGTCGAAGACCTTCGTTTCCCTTCACGACAATAATACATCTATGCCCCGTGACAATCGTTGTTCCTTTGTAAGTTCCGTAACGCTCCAACCGTACGGCTATTCCCGGTTTATGATTTATTAGGTTGGCGCACACACGAGATGTCGCTTTCCTGCATTAACTTTACGATGTAATAACCGGCTGGCTGGATTATGGGACATCAGAATACTTAAATGGATAGTTACAGCGCGACGAAGATTCGAAGTATTCGCGGCTTAAGAGGCGACGTAAATTTAACAGCGCGTTGACGAGGAAGGTTCTCCCGTTTCGGGGACACGACGCGACGCGCCAGCCCTTATGCGGCGTTCAACGCTATCACGGAAAGGGACTTAAGGGTCACTTTGTTGCAGGGACCATTGGTGGATCATACTGGAGAACGAACAATGAAGATATTTGACTCGGTGGACATTTAAACAATTTTAATTACTCCTGCTCGATTGAAATGTTCATCATTATTCTATTGGATGATTGAAAAGTTGGTATGCACATGATTTTTGGAACATCAACTCAACATAAATGAAGAAGATATTCACAATTGGTTGAAAAATGTTTTCCTGCAACATTTCCATAGAGGTAAATAAAAAATTCACGAGTGGACTGCGGATCTTTATGCATTTATGGCTTCTACAAATTTTTGGAAAATGCCGGAATATAAAGTTCCACAGAATTTAATACGATTTTTATTTATTCCAAAATCACTAAAATTACTGCCATTGAAAATAAGATTCTATATGGCATTTACGGCAAGAATTTGTACGAAGATCAAGAAATTAACAACAGTTTAATAAATCATCCCTAACTAATTCATCAACGCAAACTCTGTCGACCAGTGTGTAACTAACAATTCTTTACTGCGATTTATTATTTCAGGGAGAGCTTGTACACTTTTAATATACAATAAATATCTATCTATATGCCAACATCACGGACTATTTATTTAAATCCCTACCATACTATTAAGTTGGCGAAATTTCATATATGTCAAGATTGCGGCTGAGTTGTTTTTGAATTGTACTACTGATTTGGACTTGTGAAAATAGTGAAAATTCTAGAATTTTCGGCCGTCTAACCTTTCGTTGAGTTGTACTACTGATTTTCGTGCCACCCCGTTCGAAATCAAATTCTCCTAATACAAAAGTCAATTTTCGAGGAAATTATTCGAAAAACTCGAAAATTGAGAAAATATTAGGAGCACATGATATCGAAGGAGGTGGCACGAAAAATTCAGTAGAGCAACTCAACGACAAGTCAGACGGTCGAAAATTTTCGAAAATTTTCGAAAATAGAGTTTTGTATTAGGAGAACATGATATCGAAGGTGGCACAAAATCAGTAGAGCAACTCAATGACAAGTCAGACGGTCGAAAATTTTGGTAAACCTTGAAAATTGAGCTTTCTTTAGTAGAAAAATAAAGAAAGACATGTTTAAAATTGAAAACTTTAAACGTAGTAGGATTCAATAAACAATGGACTCTGGATCTAGCACTTTTTCAGAAACTGTATCCTTTAAGAAATAATTAGTAGCCACAAACGTTTCCATCTCCAGGGGTTGAGGGGTGCTTTCTACCCCTAAAAAGCGTATTTTTTTGGTGTTTAATAAGTCCGTTAAATTTCATTCAAATCAGTGAGTATCAGTTGGGTAGTGTTACTTGTAAGACAAGACCGTCCCCACCGTAGTGCTCACTGTCCCCCACCAGCATTCGTCGTTACTATGAAGGAAGGACGCGTTTCGTCCGTCGCAAGCAGTGCGCAGACATAGTGCATCGGAGCCGCGAGGAGCGCCACCGAAATGAAGCTCGGTGGGGGAAGCAGGCGTTTGAGGGGCTCCATCCGTGCCCACGCCTGTTCTACATGATTCCACTTTCTTCAAAGTCTACAAAAATGGAATACTGCGGACTGACTTAGGGAGACGATGAAATAATTACATTTTACGAAAAAGCTGTCGTAAGAACGCGAATGAAAATTTGAAGATCCAAACCACCGGCAGGAAACGGAACAGCCCTGAACACATTCTAACATTTCCGGTGCGGAAAATTTTCCGGGAGAAAAACGTGGAACGATTTACCGGGCGTTCTCCGGCTAATAATTCGAGAATGGCTCGGTTTATATTTACGACGTGTACGCGTTTATAAACGACATCTGTACCGCATTTGATGTTCGGTTTATTTTATAGGTTGGCAGGACGAGCGTACGACCGGCCGCGTCGCCCTATCCATTTACCCTGATCTCCTCGCGTATGCGCTTCCTGCGAGACGCTCCGAGGGTGGTTCACCGACACATAAACACGGCTGCATACAACGGGACACGGCGAGGCAAAGCGAGGCAAAGAGGCGAGGCAGAAGCGAGACGTTGATCTCACGACGCGCCAATCGCGGCAGTCGTAATTTTTGGGTGGCGTGGCTCGATGGGTGCAAAGTCAATTTTCAGTTATCGAGTCGCAAGTTGGTTCGGCGGCGGTGCACGCGCGATAGTTCGCGCTGTCTAGCCGCAGCCTTCGACATAAGCCGAGCGTGCGGTTGGTTTACGAGGTTATGCTGGCGAGCTGAAGTAGTTAAAGGCCCTCCTGCCAGCGCACTCCAGCCGAACCACCCACAGTGGACGTTAGTTCACAACGGCCGGGTACCACATCCTAGCTGACGAAAATACGGATTATCGGTGACGGAAACCTGCCCTTTCTAATCGCCACTGCGAACTACCGTCGCAATTAACCGTGCCCCGAAGTAGCTCGCAATTCAGTTTTGTTGCCCCGATGGTTCTACTACACGTACAGCGAACCGCAGTAATATTCGGACACTTTTAAAAGGGATGATAACTGTTTTAATATGTAAAGATGTTTTAATATCAAATCGTACGACTTGGATTTTTCTGAGAAGTTAGAATAGAATATAGAAGTAGAATTATAATTTACTACATGAGACGTGAAAGGGATTTTGAACTTACACCGTTATGTGGGCCAGTATTGAACATTTAAAAAATACGTTTTGCAAATCTGTACAAAATATTTCTACCTTGCACAAAAATGTTACAAGCACACCTAGCTCTCGTAAAACTAGGGGTACATTGTACAAATATCACAGCTTGTACGTACACACAATTTTACGTTATTTTCACCAAAAATGGCCGAACAGTCGAAACAATACACAAACTCGTGAAAGAAAGCAAACAGTAAGTAAACAACGCTAAATAAATTGAACGCCAATGCGTCGAACCAATATTTCTTTTACTTTGACAATCAATACCTTCTCTATCAAAGCAAATTCCGTTTTGTTAGTTCAGGATATTGTGAACGTTTCAAGAGTATTAGTTGTTCCCTGAATGAAAAGTCTTTTTTAGCCTCTGCGACAATGTACAAAATTGTCTAGAACGCTCGACAGCTTTGAATGACTATAAATCGGGATACATAGTGATTTTGCAATTTCTCCATTGTAACAAATCTTAAAACGTTGACAGACAAAAAAACGTTTGAAGCGAGACTTTCTTCTTTAAATCTTTCTCAAGTTTCATTTCAAATTTCGTTTTGTATTGCAAACACCATAAGTTATTACTGGGCTGCAGATTTTATGCATTTATGACAAAAACGGAGAGGTATAATTTCAAACAGTGAAAACAGTATTTTTATTTCGCGTAACAAAAGCTTTCAAAAATTCATTTAGATCTTTTTTTTCACCGAAATATAGACCAGTGAAAATATACCGGAATAGGATGGGTGTCCAGTGTAACAACAAATCGTTTATTTCACAAATAAAAACGTTCGGAAAATGTATTATTCTCGCAATTGGATGTATAGCATCTACCAACACTTGGATGTTTGTTTCACTGGAATATAGCGAGTATAGTCGCCACGATTCCCGCACAAAGTCAATAAATCGAAGACAAACAGGATAGCTCAGATAAGAGACAACAATTCGATGCTCCGATTGCAACGCTAATAGAAATCCAAGCAAGATAGGATTTCGATTAGTAACGTTATTATTAGGTCCCGGTGAAATGTCCACAAGCTACGCGACCCTCTGTCCGTGGTTTCGAAGTGTCCAAGTCGGGAACGAACGAACAGTAGTTACCAGAAGCTGTTAAAGACACTGTGAACATTGAGTATCGCCGCATTGATTGTCCCCGAATTCGGTCGCCGCGCCGCCGAGCCGCGTCGGCCGAGTTCAAATTACTGGCGAAGCTTTCATAGCCAAACACAAGACGCTTCTCGCGGCAATAACAAACTCGCGGAAACTTCTTTCGCAATGAGTTTGCGATAGACGGCGATTTCATTATTTCCGCCGTAAGGAATTTCGAGTACCCACTTTCGCGAAATGCGCTCGGACCATTTGATTGGACTGACGTAAAAATGTTTGTCCGCTCTGAACAGAGTTGGGCATTAATCGATTGAAATTTTAATCAAGATTGATTAATGTATACGATTAAAAAGGGTAATCATTGAAAAATCGACGATTGATTCGATCGATTATAGAAGGTAATCGTCAATCGTTGATTAAAAAAAAAATCAAGGAAAAATTGGAGACTGATTCAATCGATCGATGAAGTTAATCGTTAATTAAAAAAAGAAATCATCGAAAAATCGGAGACTGATTCAATCGATCGATGAAGGTAATCGTCAATCGTTGATTAAAAAAAGGAATCATCGAAAAAAAACATAAAAGCACGTAAACAGAGTTTGTATTTTAGATCAAATGACGATACACCTAAACTCAGTTTCCGATTAACGATTACAATTGAAAGGAATGTAATCGTTAATCGCAATTAACGACTAAAGTAGGAATTTAACCGTTATTTCCAATTAACGATTAATAAGTAATTCCGCAATTAACGATTAATGAGTATTTAATCGTTATCCGCAATTAGCGACTAAACTAGGAGATTAATTGTTAATTACGATTAACGATTGAAGTAGAAACTTATTCGTCAATCGTTGATTAAATTTTTGCCTGGCTCTGAATTGTTGCGATTTAAATTGATCGAAGTTGATACTGCTTCCATGTAAATTAGAAAAATTTTCTGTATATCAAATGATGCTCACACACACAATTTATTCTTCTATTAATATATTATTATTTTGATCACGAACTGCGTGATTAAAATCTAGTATTGACACGAATTACAAAATATTACAGATATTAAATGTTCCTCAAATTGAACGAAGTGAATACTCAAATTAGAATTATAATTTACGTAAATTAGAAAAATCTGTATATCAGATGGTATTGAGAGAATGTATTAGTATATTTTGATCGCGAGGAGTGTGATTAAAATCTAGAGTGAATACCAATTACAAAATATTACTGATATCGTATATATCGTTCATCTGATATTGAAAAGAAGAATTATTTATTGCAGCTTGTACCTGGAAAATCGATATACGAGTTTAGCGCAAAATATTAATTTTGAAAAAGGGCATTGGAAGTTTGCGCGTATGCAAACAAGTCTCTGTGTTCAGTTTATCTCGAGCTGATAAATAATTCAGTTATAAATGTTCGTTATTTTTCGCTGAAAAAGTCGACAGAGCTTTTCGATCAATTTAATAAACGAATGTGGCAATCAAAATATGTATCACGAGATGAATATCAAATATGGAACGGCCGGAGCGAATAAAGCAGATGAAATATATTAAATCGGCGGAATAGATGACTCCGATGAAATGCGAGCGTTTGGTAAACCGATTGGAACCGACCGTGCAGATGATACACGTAAAAATTAGGAACGCAGAAAGATTAAGTTAGCCGCGCGGAGAAATGAAAATACACGGAAGAAATTAAATAAATAAAACGAAAGGAGCACGTGGAACGCGGATGAAATGCATGAAATAGATCCAATAGCTCGTGCGGATATAACAAATGGATCTGATAAAGTATGCGGAACACATGAAATGTATGAAACACGTGAAATAGGTGAATGGAACGAAACATTTGGAATATTTATATGGAACGTGTACATATAAGCAACGAATGGAATAGACAGAAGAGGTGACACACAGGCAAGCATGTAGAACAGGGTGGCTCACCCTTGACGATATTTTCTTTCAAAATTTAAAAAAATCGAGAACCATCGGTTTTACAAAAGAAAGTAATGGGTCATAGAAGATGCAGCCTGTTCAGATCTAGAGGTTCTGTCTAATTTTTTTTTCGATGAGGTCAAGAAGTTAGACGATATTCAAGAAAAACGATTTTACGAGCATTTAATTAATTATTTCAATGTTGAAGGGCCTCGGACTTTGCACAGTGACGGGTTTAACGGTAAGCGGACTAAGCGGCCGCGTGGGGCCTCCAGATACATTTATTTACGCAAAATTAAAACAACATTTTCAATTTTCAATTGTGAATTATGCTGATCTTTAATACCACGAACGTTATAGGCTACTACATATCGCTGCTTCGGAAGTATAATGACGCAACTGTAAAATTTTGTGAAATTCACATTATTGTGTTGGCGGGCTCAAAAATGCATTTACTGGATGTTTGTAAATCGACATAATTGTACTTACAAAATTTGTACTTTTCCTTACTCCTATAACGACAGAAGTGTAACATTTGTGATGCATTTTCAGAAGATCAATGACGTATTTACATGGTACTGGTTACTGTGAGGCTGGTATTTATTGTTTTATAAATCGAAATAACTTAAAAGTTGCAATAATAACCCACAATGTCTATACACTACTCTCGTATAATAATTAAACCGAATCTATAGGCCATTCTATTAAGACAAATTGGAATTATTTTTCTTTTGCTTGTCCTGTAAAATGTCAATTTTTGCAGTTGTATCATTATACTTCCGTAGCAGCGATATGTTAAAGACTAAACTTTGTTTTCCCTTGTTTTCTCCACTTGACTTGAGCAGCCACTGACTTTGCACAGATTTCTTTTTCATTAATTGCAGAAGAAGAGCCACCCTAATGTAGAATGTAGCGAAGCAAGTTATCGCGGAAACACAGAAGATTCGGTAGATACGTCGATGTTCGGATATCTCGTATCAGACAGCAGTAATCAATTAATAAAATCCCGCCGGTTATCAAGCCGCAACATCTCTGCTATTAAAGGCGCATAGTTCGTCGCTCTAAATCGCTGTGCTGAATTCCGTGCACCGTTGATATTCGAACAATGCGCTCGACTATCTACAAGACAGGCTCCGAAGACAGGGAACTAATCAAACAATACTATCCCAGCAATCTCCGCCATGAAATCAGCGACGAGTGAATTCGCGCGAGACCGCCTCCGTGCAAAACCAGTGTTGCGGGGCAAATACGCGTCCTTTTCAACTTTTACCAAGCCGGCTTCACGATAGAAATCGTTGAAATATAATATTCCTGAGATAGCATGCTCGGGAACAGTATTTTCAGCTGTTGCCAAATTAATACCAGACTCGGAGTACAAGACGTTAATTCACCGCTACATGTGTTTGGTAAACACTCCCACCAATCCCAGCGCCCAACTCCCAGGTCAATAGCGATCGACGTGTTACAAACTTCTAGATGAGACATGACAGTCAATGGGTCCACTAAACGGGACCCCCTCGGGCCCGGAACCTCTGCGGACCACTTTGAGCGTCAGTTTCACGTCCCGTACTCAAGTACGACGGACGCCTTGCAAGGGTTGTTTCGGATACGCCCCATCCAATCTCATTGAAATTTGCTGAGATGATAGGTTTGCATGTTCGGTTAATGTAAACTTCGTTGTAACCGATCATGCCCGGCCAAACTTTCGAAAAGTACGTAAAGCTTCGGAGAAACATTTAAGAACCATCTTTCTCGGGAGATTTCTCGTTCGGGTCTGTTTTTAGCCAGAGTATGAAAATCGTTACAGAATTACTCAGCTTCTGGCGAAGTAATGAACCCCTTGCCTTACGAGTCAGACTCGTGATGAAGATTCTGAATAAAGTCTAATAAATCTGTATGCTATTAATATTTCCTTTAAATCCAAATAAAATTCTATTTTAGTTTTGCTAATGCACAGATGTCGGAGAACATCTAGGCGTACAATAGATATACAGTTTCTCTTTTTATAGGAAACTAGAGGGGAGTTGTTGCTCGCTCGCTTTGCGAGCTTGCGAGAGGGTTTGAACTAATTGGCGAATGTTTATAACGTCGATAATGTAAATTTCTATTGAAATATTGATTAAAAGCTGCGACGTTCGTTTTTTTGTTGCATTGAAATATGATTCTAAAAGCACTTTTAGTTTTTCCCGAATTTTCATGTTCTCAGGCAACTTTTCCAATTTTTAAAAATGTAAAAACCTGATTCGGACTACAACGAACATTAAAAAAAAAATTAGCCAAATCGGTGCAGCCGTTCTCCCGTGATGTCGTGACCAACGAACAGCATTTGATTTTTCTTATATAGATTAAGAATTAGAAGAAAAGTTTTAATCGTAGAACAAGGGAGTAATGAACAGCCGCTGCATTGAGGACAATAGAAAAACTAACGTGAGAACTAATAGTTATTCAAAATCATATAGAGCGTTACCGGCATGTGTTTTCCCAGGTGTATGGGACCCTAGAAAAATTAACGTGTCAGTCTCAAACGACCGGGTAGATATGGACGAGCGTGGCTGAGCCGCGGGGAGAAGCAGACGAGGCCAGACTGGGTGCCATAATCGTGAGAAAAAGGAATCAGTGTCTGTGGATCGTGGTCCCGTCCGAGCGTGTTTCATCAACTCGAGAAAACGCGACGCGTGGATCGATAGGGGCTGCCGGAAGCCTGTAACCCGGGCAAAAAGCAGCGATAAAGCACGATAATCCGGGGTGGCCGCGCGCGCGGTTCGTAGCCGAGCGGAGAGGAACGGAGAGAACCAGCGTGGAGCATATAGAAGAGGAGAGGAGAGGAAACGGCGGTCCGATAGAGGACCAGTTGGTGAAACAAAACTAAGACGAGAGGCTAGGTGGTATCGCGGCTTTATTGCGCGTTTTACGGGCCTCCGACGCTTGTATAATTGTCGAGGGCGGAGGGTTGGCCCATTTTCGAGGGGGAAATATGGCCGCGACTCGAGCGACTCTCGCCGGCAAAAGTCGATACTTCGGCCGGCTCGAGAGTTCGTTTGCTCGTTGCTCGTTACATACCCTCCCGTGAAAGCCTCTGACCGCCTCCGTGAGTTTCTAATCAGCCTACATCTGTCTGTTGTGCATCCACCACCGATAGGGGTGGCGCGCACAACCCGTACGCATCACTTTGTACGCGCACACCTGATAGAGAGCCGGCGAGAGAGAGAGAGAGAGAGGGACGGAGAGAGGGAACAGAGAGACGGTTGCGGAGGGTAGGAAGCAAGAAAGAGAGAGAGGGAGGATCGAGAGAGCGCCAGCGCAAGAGAGAAACAGGGAGAGGTTCCGCTCTGTGGGGGGTGAACACGAGAAGGGAAGAGGGAATCGAGATATCGATTCCACGCGCGATACGGCCGGGTGTTTCCGGGCCTGGTCTAGCTCGCTTCGAGCACCTTCGACAACTTCGACAACGCTAATTACAGGATGACGGTCTAACGGTGGTCACCTCGAGCTCTACCTGCGCCGAGAATATCGAGTCGCGAAACGCTCTCGGGCAACGGCTCGACACGCTGATCGAATTTTTCCTTTCATCCGCCGCAACGGTACAGTTTCCATTCCGGTTCCCTCCCCTTTTCCCTCGTTCCGTCGTTTATCATCGCTCGGATAATGGTTTGCCAGGCCTCGCGAATGGCCTATCGATGGGAAACCGGTTACAAGCGGCAGTGTATCGGTCGCTTTGTGCCGCCGTTAAAAGGAAATCCGGTTGATTAGTTTTGGATAGAAAACGATTCGAACCTGGCGAAACTTCCTTTAATTTCGCGTTGCCTGTTATTTAGGACGGTCTCACGTGTCCTGGGCAAACACCGCGATACGGAGCTTTCCAATCAGTTGATGGTATGGCTGCGTTCTATGCGGGCTCCACACTGCATGCGTTGCACACCATCTAGGTCAATAACTTTATGTACCTTCTATACGTTTACCACTGATTTCTTCAACGAACAATTTTTTAATGTTTTTACGACGCGAAAGCAACTCTTCAGTTTTCAAGCTTCTTTCTGTGAGTAATGCTTCTGTTCCGAAGCTTTCACACGTGTCGAGACATCACCGTATTTCCGTCATCGAAAAGGAGTCGCTAAAACCTGTTACTGTATCGGGAAGCAGCGGTTTCGTTTCCGATCGCGCGTCATCCGTACGTTCTCCTTCCACAACGTGGTGCACATGCCACCAGTGTTCTCTCGAATGATCATCCGATTGACTGGAGATCTGAAAACTGGTCGATCGACAAAGAACCGGTGAAAATAGCGAGCGCGAGCGCATTCATACCGGCAAAACCACGGAGCTGAGCAATAATTTAGAGTCAAATGGAAAACCCCGTGATTCTCGATGAAAGAGCGTTCCATTATGTATTTTTTTTTTGTTTTATTCACCCTTCTCCCCTCCTGCCCTTTTTTTTTTGTTTCGCAGAGCCATTCCTCGCGGGCAGACTTTCGCCGGGATCGTGATATACATATGTACGTTTACACTTTTATGCGGCGTAATTGACTTTGTTCGAGCTCCTGTTCGCCAACCGGTCGGCTTCGGCAAACAATGTTTCAGCGGATGGAACGTTTAACGACCAAAGGCTCTCCTGGATCGCTATGACCGTTTTACAGCCACCTTTACGCGGCCGTTTTCAAACGGCGAACAAATATTGCGCGATGCGGATTACCCACGTTTTTTATGTCGGCTATTTTGTTGCTTTGTTTTAATTGGGGGAGGGGGAGGATGTCTCCCCTGTTCGTTGCCGGATCGTACGTGAGCCCGCGTTGACCGGGAAACGTTTTCTGCCCGGTGCTGTTGCTGAAATTCATTTTTCCAGCGTCGTATTAGCGTGTTTGCCATTTGCACTGTTTCGCGCGACGCCGTCAATTGCGACACTGTTATAACGTATTCGTTGCTACTCCCGACAAAAAATATTATTCGCCCGGTGCATTTCGCAATTTATGTTCCTAACAATGCGTTTGCGGCGAAATCGACAATCATTGAACAGTTTAAGCTTATACTTTGGAATTTTCTGTATTAATTCTAACACTTGTGAATGAAACCGCGTTAGGCAGAAGTTACTAAACGAAAGTTTAAAACATGCATTTAATTTGCATTAAAACAGCAACGTTGCATCAAGACCGATTAAGGTTGCTATCAGCCAAAAATAATTGAAAATGGCAAAAATCGTGAGAAACTGCGATTTAAATAAATTGCAAACACTTCTACGATTTCTACATCTTTCAATGACCACAGCTTTTTCACTCATCGACCGATTTAGGGTAAGGCTGCTCAAGTCGTACCCCTCAAGAAAAAAGCCGTATAAAACTTAGGATTTATCAAATAAATAGAAATTAAATGTGTTATTCAAAACTTGTGTTAATATATTGTTGTTATTTATTATAACGAAATTAGAAAATCTATATCGTTTCACGTAAAATAAACTAAATCTTTAAAAATTTACATCGGTACAACTAAAGGAACCGGTTTCCTAAGTCATATCTAAGAATTCAATTAAGCAACACTAGTAATTAAAACGTATTTTTCATTAATCTGTTTACATGACACATAGGTATTCAGTTAGTACAAACATCACATACACATTTTTTTGTTCCTTTGTCAACTCCAGCGCATATATCGTGCATCCATGATTTGCATTTCAAGCATTGAATCATGTTTTCCTCCCGATGTTCTCCATAAATAAAACAAAACCAATCGCTTTTCTTCTTTTTAATTTTTAATGCCAATTCCTTTTTATTAATTACTGTGTTTCTTTTATTTGCCGCATTTCTTATGTTTTCTTTATTCTGCCTTGACGTTATTTCGACTGAGTACGACTAGTACGACTTAAGAATCTCTTAAGACAAGGCAAAAGTTAAATTTAAAAAGTAAACATAACCTACCATTGAATAAAATTAATACGATTTCGTTTCGACCAAACGATTACGTAAATTCTACTGAATTTATATTTAATAGGGAACATAATTTTATCAATAATTTACTTGTAAGATTAACTATCAAACATATGCAGAAAATGATAAGAAAATTGAAATAAACTTACTTTATGACAGGATTTATAATGAGGTGGGTTTATGGCAGACATTAATACGTAAAGCAACTTGGTTGACTCAGATGTATACTTGGTTGCCGTTGTATGTGCTGTTGTCGCCGTAGTTCGTTCAAAATTCAGGACTTAACCACACTGGTACGACTTAAGCAACCTTACCCTGCAACCCTTATTGCGGAAGATTAAAAAATACGAAACACACGAAGAGACATCAGCTCGCACCAAGAGCGATGGAGACTCTCCAAGCAAGAGAATAGAAGATCCAGCTCGAGAAAAATTGAAATTAAAAGGCGACGCGAGATGCCGCAGAGCATAAAGAATCCTTCGAAGAAAGGATCGAATTAAGCGCAATAACAACCCATAAAAAATCCCCCATCCCAAAAGGGGATTCGTCCCTCTGGAAACGATAAGTGCGGCCATTCAGGTCCACTACCGCGTAGAAAGCATCGCCTTTACGAGTGGCCCCCCGAAATATATCGCGAGCCGATCGGTTTCGCTCTCGGCTCGATCGACCGATCGAAATAAATCATCGTAACGGCCGAGGCGATCCTAAAGCCCTCGAGGTCGTATCCTGTACCGACGTAAGCCGGAAAAATCGAGGCTGCTCGTCATCGCGCAGCCGCTAGACAAAAGCCAGCAGGCGCACGTGAGGGTCATAATAATCTCGGAATCCTTTCGCGTGATGGCGTCTTGAAGGAGCGCGCACACGAACCACGAGAGTCACCCCTGTCGCCGATCCCCCTTCCCCTTGGCTTACCTCTCGTCCCTGGAGCTGAAGCGAGCTGAAATCGAGCAAACCTGCACCCTGGTTCACGCCCCCATCCGACATCACTACCACCTTTCCCGACGAGCAGAGGAGCTTTCTAAGGACACTGTGTTGCCGCCGTGCCGCGCCGGGATGACAGCAACTACGTGCGCGTTGGAAACATCAACTTTAACTTCAACACTCCGAACACTGCCGGCTCTATCGGTGCATGCTGCATTCGCTCCGGGAGTGATCAAAAGATCTACTCCAACAGCGAACAAATTTTATCGATAGCGCAACAATCTGATCCGTGATATATTCGCGAGATAATCCAAAGGCTAATGTTATCAGTTCTACTCATTTCTTCGCAAAACCATCACCGACGTATTTTTGCTTTTTCTTTTTGGTTGAAACAGTTTCATTTAAAATGGGTGATCAAATTTTTGGAGCCAACAGCAAGAATTGAATTCAACATTCTGAAGATTGCCGGTTCTACCGGTGCATTGTATTCGCTCCGAGAGCGATCAGAAAACATTTAAAAACAAGAAAAGAGAATGTTTTAAAAAATTTGCGGATAGTATTAAATTTCACACGAATCCAGGTTATGTCTGGGACAAATGTAAAATTTTTAAAAATAAGTGGGTTAAAACTAGTAACAACCTGATCCTTTATATTGACGAGATAATCCAAAGGCTAATTTTATCAGTTCTACTAATTTCTTCGCCAAATCATCACCGACGTGTTTATGAGTTTTTTTCTGGTTGAAACAATTACATTTAAAATGGGTGATCAAATTGTTGGAGCCCCCAGCAAAAATTAAACAAATTTTATCGATAAAGTATATCCCACGAGAGAGTAACCCCGCGGAAAGACCAGTTTTCGTTCGTCTTTGCGCATCTTCGCCCTCATTGGTTCAAGAAAGTGGGGAGTGGGTAGTGGAGTGAGAGATGATAGGCTCGCTGCGCCCCCACCACCTTCTAAGCTGCGCGAACCGGGGTTACTCTCTCGTGGGATGTACTTTAGTGTGACAATCTGATCCCTGATGTTGGTGTGATAATATCCAAAGGCTAATTTTATCGCCGACATATTCTTGAGTTTTTTTTTCTGGCTAAAACCAGATCAAATAGAATGTAATTACTTTTACAGCGGGAGATCAAATTGTTGGAGCCACTTGCAAAAATTAACGTTTTTGCATCGAAGCAATCAATTTTTAAATAAAATCTTAGCCACATCGAGTATTCCTTTATTTTTTTACGAAATATTTACGTTTGCAGATTGAAAATATACATTTGACGATACTAGATCTGTATACTGATGATACATACATCATTCGCACTGTGGATCACATACTGTGAGCACTCACTGTATTTATTTAATAAATGACGGATATTTTTGGACGTACGTGTGGAAAGAAATAATTATAAGGTATGCAGGATGTAATTCGACCAACTTGTCACATCGTTTTATCAGGTGAATAATTCCTAGTTCATTCTTATTAGACCTTTTCATATTTAAAGAGGATTTAGTCTGATCAATAATTTCTGACACGAAACATGGATTCGATGTTGAAAATTCTTATGAATAATTAGTTTAGATTAATATGTATAGGCGCGATTATGTCTAGACTGCGGATCTTCAAGTATTCATAGCTCATAAAAATTGAAAAGAAACCAGTAACAATGAAATTCTACATATCCGCATCATTCTGGATCGCTTAAAATGATGTACATAACAAATTATATTTTATTTCTGGCTTCTAAATTCATTTCACAAAAATTGTAAATTTACGTGAACGTCGGGCATTTTATGAATAATTCCCAACGATGACGAGTTCCGAATATATTCTGCAAAATTTTTGTACAATTAATTTCAATCTTGTTATATTTGGACGTGATTTTGTCGGGCGAATAATTTCTGACATTGATCAAATACAACTGTGGTGTGTAAAATTTCTACGTAATTATTTCCAATCAGTTCTTTTTACACGTTGACAGATAATTTCACCAGCAGAATCATTTTTCACGTTGTCAGGCACAGAGCAATAAGAGAAAAATTTGTATGCCAGTCGTCTATGGTTTTGGATCGAACACTCGTGTATCGCTGAGCGAGAGTTAAGGGTGAGCGGTCACGATTTGTTTGGAGTAATTGGTTTTTGATATACGTGGGGGTCAGGTGATGGGGGAAACACTTTTTGTTAAAGCCGAGAGAGATGTTTCGAAATTGTATAGGGGCTGAAATTTCATTTTGTTTTCCAGGGGTTCTCGTAATGGACTTTTTCATACGATTTTTTTCACGATTTGTTATTAAATACCTGCGAGGGATAATTCGTATTATAACGTCAAACCTTTTGTACTCGTTATATATTCAAAAGAATCAAATATCAACTAATAAATTTACAATCACCCTCATTTATCTAATTTAATGACACTTTCGTACTCGTTATTTTTTATACAGAAGAATCAATGAACTAGTAAATGTACAATCACTCTAATTTATATAATTTAATGTCACTCTGTATCTTATAAAATGAAGACGCTTCATGACACATTTCTACTCGTCATTTATTCAAAAGAATCAACTATGAACTAGTAAATGTAAAATCACTCTACTTTATATAAAATTTAAAGTCACTTTGTATGTTATAAAATGAAAATGCTTTCCTGATAATTTTATATTTTACTGTATAGTCGTCATAAAAATGTTTCAAATTTTTTTAATAGAGCGTAGTCATTGATAATCATATTAATACGCTCCTGAGTAATCTATTAATTTAAATAAGAAGATTGTACAATGGAGCAACTAACAAACCAGTTTAAAATTTTTTACAAGTTACCACTGCGCTCAAGATATTTCTAACAATAAATTTGATCACGTTCAAAGACGGTCAGCATTACATAGCATTCGTGAGACGAATTTTCCCTTGCTCTGCGGCATTTTGATTGCAGCCCACGTCCGCGGTTCATCCGCAAAAAAAATCGGTTTTCTGGCGCAACAAATTTTGACCCGTGACTCGTACTCGTTGAATGAATTATACTAATTTTTCTCCCGTTTTACGATACGCTTGAACTCGAATAACGAGGAATCTACTGAAAACAAAACGATCAAATTTATAGAAAAAATTCGCGCCAACTCTCGAAATGCGTCAGGCGTGGTCGGTGATCCCGCTGTCCCCCCCCGCCCCAACAAAACGCATCGTATTACTTCGCGTTTATTTAATAACGCGTGTAAACACGATGCACAGAGATCGATAATAAATTGGCAAATGTGTTATGCCACGGTCGAACGTGTAATTTTTACGAGTTTTCGTTCGAATGGCTGTTTAAAAAATGTTTCTCATGCAAATTTCATACCTGTCAACAAAAAAATAAAATATTTATCGAATAGTTCACACATCCACCAACAGAAAATCAACATGGCGTTCCCATTAATTCGATCGCGACCGTGCGTTTCGCTACAAAACGTCGAAAACGAGATAATTCACTTGCTTTTTTCCCCGAGTACAAATTAACCTTTCCAGTATGACTGAAAACGGGAGTAGAGTATCAACTGTTGAATATAGCAAAGTCTTTTATTTGTGAAAATTTTTACTTCTTGTATGGAGTACTTCCTGTCTACGAGAAAAACGCCGGTCCAATTCACCGCGAACACCTTGGGCATAACGAATGCACTTGTTTGTAAAAACTTTAAATAAATGACTGCGCGTTGTAAGAAAACAACGAGACAGAACTTTCCCTTACGCCTAATATTTAATTCACTCGGATCAACGCTCAATTATTCAAAGGCACAAGGGGTAAGGAAGTATTAATACAAATTTTCATTAAAAATGCTGTAGACGAGCGTTCGGCCGCGGTCCATGAAACACGACTACTAATAAAGATCGAAATTTCGATAGAAAGAGAGAGAGCTAGACATCGTTTATCAGACCGGGCAAGTCAGACGGTCGGCAATAATTAATGGCGGACCGGCTGCGGGCTTGATTGGAAAATTATGAATGCCGCAGACGTAATTGCACAATTGTCGATTGTGACTTTTCCCCAAGTAAGAGCATGATCGATCTACTTGAAAGGCAATTGAGTGTTCCTGCGATTGCCCTCAAGGCCCGTGAATGCAGCCCTCTGCTTTCGTCCGGGATCGAATGCATGCAACGCGATAGATCGTTCCCGTGGTTCTGCTCGTAACCCCGTCGAGGGAGGCAAAAAGCAAGAATAGAGAAAAAGAGAGAAGAAAGAGAAAGAGAGAGATAGAGAGAGAGAGTCTCGTGAGCAGTGAAACGTATAAGATTAGATTCGCCCGAGGAAAAATATGATACAATTAGACGGCAAACCGGCCGCGATACACAATGAATTCTGATCTCGAGCGAGGAACAGCGGCATAAAACGATCGATCAGAAACCTAGAAACCGTGTCAATAATACAGAATGAAATATACTACCGCGATAGTATTGATATTAATTGTAGGCAAATGCAGTAGATTTTCTAGCCGGTGCGGCGCGTTGCTTGAAAGATTGTGAATTAAACTGTGAATTGAATCTACGGTGCACACGGTCCAGCCGCGTTTTTAATGTACTTTCCATTGTCCGATCGGACTGTAGATACGATGGGATTGTGCTCGATGTTCGCGTGTATACAATGAGTTCTTTCTGATCTTTCAATGAGTCCTGTGAAAGGTGAGAAAGGGATGATGAAAGCTTTGGCCAGCTGTAATAGGTCAAATGTGAACACTGCTCGGTGGAAACGTAATCGTTCTACTGGGAATTTCAACTATTCAATTCGGCGTTTGAACGCTAATAAGGGATTGGTAGAACACGAATCAATTAGCGAATCGGCTGATTTATTTCACAAGATTTCTTACGGACAGCGTTGACAAATGCAGTGGGAGAGATCAGGTTGTTAGTGCTCTAGTACAGGTTGATTTATTTTTAACACTAGAACTACCAAGGGGGGTCAAAATGACTTGCTCGTGATTTGTTCTTTTCGAAATATTAAAATTATAAATATGATTTTCTGAGAAATTGTTTTAGTGAACTTCTCTGTTGAAGTACATATTTAAACGAAACTAATACGAAATCTAAATAAATACAATTTTGTCGTTATTATAAGGCAATGTATGTCGACGGAGTTTAGTGCTCGGTAGTTCTAGTGTTAAAGGAAACGAACAGCGAATGGCGTTTCACCGCAGAACGTGACGGATCAGACTCGTTCACTGCTCAGCAATTGTGTACACGGTGCGCCTAAAGAAGTTCTCACTTCAAAAATTAAGTAATCCTAACATCTAGAAAAACCTGGAGCCGTGTTTAGTTTAATTTTAATTTAATAATGCGAAGAAAAGTCAGTCGAGTCAACTCGAAAACCGAAAGTTCTTCGAAATCCCGTGGAAATAAACCGTGTCGAAGGTGTTCCTGGTCCGGGCTGAACGAAATGATTGAATTTCCAGGGTTTTATCCGGCCGATCACAGAGGTTTAGTTTCCAACGCGTCTCTCCGCGATTTATAGATTGCAGGCGGTGTATGCGTTCCTATCCCGAGTCGGACAGATGTCATTCGCGAATCTGTCCGGCTGAATGCCGGGGCTGCAGCGTTGGCGTTTAGAAACGCGCGCTTTAGAGGTTTACAATGCGCACCAATGGAAGCGCGGCCGAAAAAAAAGGGAGAAAAAAAGAAGCGCGTATTCCATTCGGCCCCGACGATAGACAACTCTAATAGATTCTCGCCTGGCCGATACTCAACGAAAGCAATTTTTGTCGGACGCGGCGGTTTTACAAAGGCAAATGGTGTTTGAAAAAGTTGGTCCGGCCAGTTTCGCGCGGAGGCTCGGCCGTGGGACGAAATGAGAACGCGACGGAGCCCAAGCCTTTAGGGGTGTCGAGAATAAAAATTCATGAACTATGGATTTCAATATTGAAAACGCGAGAGGCGCGACCGGGCCCCATGGCGAAAGCGGGAGAATGCGAAATAAATAATTTCCCGTGCGTCCACCGACCGGAAAAGTTGCTTTTCCGCGAGCCAGCGCGGCAGTCCTTTTTGCGATCGAGCTCGTGCTACTTTGCTTCTCAATGATTTATCGCGTCACTATGCGTGATTTTGATAAATTGCTGCTGGGGATTGCTGTACACCATCGATCCGAAGTTTTTGAGCACGCCGCGCGCGACCTGCTCCTGTCTTTTATTCTCGATGGAATAATAATTCTTTGTTTTTCCGTGTGTCCGCGGAAGACGAAGTTTACTTCGGAAACCCATCGCGCTCTGTTTATTTATGGTTTTGCGGGGACATAGAGCTGAGAGAATAATTAACTATCGAACTGTGCAGCTGTGTTGTTATGAGTACTTGTAAATCGAGGTTATTGTCATATATCTTTCTCCGAGTGGACAGTGTCTTCTGGTGAAGATAAATAGAATGCATAGATATATAAATTCAAATAGCTAATTGTAATTGTTTCATTAAATATAAAGTCGAGTCAGTAATCTTATCTGTTGGGCTTTCACTGGATTCTGGATTTTATGAATTTATGAATAAAATGAGCTCGCACAATTTAAAGCACTGGACATATGTTAAAAATGTTTAAGCACATCACTGTATTAGTTTCAGCTTGATAAGATAATTAAAAGAAGTAAGAAGTTTCTATTTGGCTCCTGTGTTCTGCAGTCAATGCGAACACTTTTTATTTTGTTGAATGTAATTTCTTCCCTTAATGATTTTAATAGAGAAAAAATCATCAATTGACACTTTAATTTGTCAAGTGTTCCAACAATTTGGAATTTCTCTACTCAATTTTGCTATAAATGCATAAAGGTCCGCAGTCTAGTGGTAACTTGACAAAATAAAAATTGTCTGAATCGATTGCAAGAAATAGAAACAAAGCTGAATGTAATTTCTTCCCTTAATGATTTTAATAGAGAAAAAAATCATCAACTGATATTTTCAATTTGTCAAGTTTTCCAACAATGTTGAATGTCATCTACTCAATTTTGCTATAAACGCATAAGTATCCGCAGTCTAGTTATCACCGTTCCAACCAAACAAATGTTGAACATCCGACAAAGAGTCTGTGCATCGTTTCCGGGTCTAAGCGAGCCCAGGTCTGGCGCCGGTCGCCGGTTAATCGTTAGAATCAGTCGATGCGCAATAGAACAAACCAGCAGAATCTGCAGCTAATACCGCGAGAAGTTCAGCGATTGGTATCTAGAGTGTGTTCGAACCAGTGGAACGTGCCCGTTATCAAAACCGGAGAGCAGGACAAGATACGGGAAGGAGGCGGAAATTGCTGCAAGTTCCTGGTACGTCATCTCTTAGGGGCCGCGCAAGAAGACTAGAACCATTTTCCCACGAAGACAACCGGGTCCGCGGTTCATTCATAATCGATGAACCGTATCACGCGAGGATAATCGAGCGAGAACCGCGAGCCGACTCGTTTGCCGATCGCGAAGCGCTAATTGCGTCAGCTCGCGGCGTCATTTGCTCTACGGCAGCTTCCGAGAAGAACTCTCTCTCTATCTGTTTCTCTCTATCTCCGTTCTACGCGTGTGCCAGTGAGCCAGGCTGCCTGTTCCCTTTCTTCTTTCTTTCTTTCTTTCACCTTTTTTCCTCCCTTTTCACCGGGAAAAGCTGCTAACGCCGACGACTTAGCACGGTCCGCGAACGCGAGCACGGTGCCAAGGATTAACGAGCTGCACCAAGCTCTGGCCGAGGCTCCACTTGACGCTTCAGCGGCAGTTTCGAATGGTTCTTACAGGACGTCGACCTCCACGAGGAAAGACCTCGCGTACCCGACTCAACTCTGCGGGACTCGTCACTTATCCTACCATTTATCCGAAATTATGCACGATGCTTGTTCTCCACGAGCTCACGAGCTTCCTGCCACGAAACTGCTCTTTCAGACGCGCCACCCACTTTTTCACCGAAATCACCAGAAGATGACCGTCTGCGACCCGACTGTCTCGGATCCGGAGGAACTAGAATTACTCCTTTCCTTGGGAATCGCTCTCAGTCAGGTCTCACATGTTTCGGGGCTAGCTGGTTCGAAATTGCTGTCAGTCGAAAAAGTAACCTCTTTGTGAGGTAACTTCATAATCAGTCCAGTCAGAAAACGTTTGTTTGAGATATTTGTTCACTCAAGCTTAACTTGTAATGGAATTAGAATCATGTCCTAAAAAGTTCCAGTAATACAAGATATGAAAATGAGTCACTTTGATCACTTACTCTCTTGATTGTCAACCCTATAACACCTCTTGCTCTAAAATGTATTTGACTGTTAGAGATGAAAAATCAATCAGTCGAGTCAGAAACAGAGAGAGAGAGAGGAGAAAAATCAATTTCTAGATAACCATTTCGAAAAATCGCGTGCTTCCCCCATCAGCTACATACACTAGAGACCTGTGGGACTACAGACACGTTTCCAACCCTTCGCGTGGACTTGAAAGTTGCTTTCGGGAGTGGAACTCGCTAATGGACGCAGCCGCAACAATGAGACCAACTGTCCAACAGGCATTCTTCAATAGATATCGCGGCGACACCTAGGGTAAGCTAAACTCTGAAGAGCTACTCCCAAGAGTACACGTAGTACCGGCTAACTTTAGAAAGCTACTCTCGCGCGGACACGCAGCATAAGTTAACTCGGGAGAATCATTTACACGTGGACACCTACCATAAGTTGAGTAACTCTCGTCGTCCGTAGTCCCCCTAAAAAGTTCCGCCCCGTAGAATTATGCGACCGATAGTTACTCTAGCGTGGACACGTTGCACAAGCTGTCGACATGCCCAGTCGACTGAACAAGTATCCCTGTGTCCATTCCTGTATTCCACCCCCTCGTTGCTTTCCTTATGCGACGTGTCCACATAAGAGTAACTTTCAAGAGCAATATATACTCTCTCTCTCTCTCTCCGTGCTGTACCGACCTGAAAATGAACTCCTGTCAATTAAACTCTCAAGAGCACAGCCAACATACCTCGGAGAATAAACGCTGTCGGAGGGTTACTTTCAAGTCGCGTCTACTAGTAACTTCAACCCTCGAAACTAGCGCTTCCAGGTAGCAGTCCAAGAAATTCACCAGAACAAACAGACATTCCTACCCCGTTAAAAGCACCTTACTCGCGTCCCGACAGGCTATGCCCTACCTAACTTTTATACCGGAAATTATTATGTCGTTTGTAGTTGTCGAAGTATGCTTCAACGACATGCTGTCGCACAGTGATTCGTACAATCTCTATTCTTCTCCAATAACGATTGCAAGAGAATTTCTCGCAATGTGTATATTATATTATAATGATGTTGAATTATAGGAAGTATACTTCAGGACTCGAACACTGTCCAGTAAGAAAGGAAACTTACTTGGAGTTAAGAAAACAATACTGAATACATTGTACCCCCCTACCTGGCGTTTTGAAGTCGTTATAAACTAGTTATGTAGACCCATAGGCGTTTTTAAGTATTGTAAATATTTTCTAGCGGATTTTGTGCATTTATTATTAAGACTTCAGATTTACATATCCGCAGAGTCACACTGGTCGCTGCTAATGTCAGTGAAACCGATGGAAATGAATATCAAATCCAATTTCAATTTTAGAAGTCGGAGGTTACTTCGAGATCATGCTATTAATATAACCAATTAGAATACGAGAAAAAAATCAAAGCTTTCACCTTGCTTTGAAAAGCTCTTCATAAAAAATAAAGTAGATATTTAGGTGGACTATGTATAAGAGCAATGCAATAATGTCAGCGTAATTTCGTAAAGTGTCGGCGAAGAAAATTGATGAATAGCGACGCGCCTTTAAATCGTGCTGGGAGAAACTTCTGTACGGTGGGAGCAAAAGCTGGAACTAGCTCGAAGAACTTCGCGAACGCGATCGGGCCTGGCGTAATCTACGATCTCGGCTCGGGTGCAACGGGTACAGCGTGTACCGGCGCGGCGCGGCGCAGTAAAAGCGCTGAAAGCGTGCCGGAACCGGGTGCGCTCGCAACAAGTGAAGTAACAGCGCGCGAACGAAGTTCCGCAGCAAACGCTTTGCACCTTGGCGAGAGAAGTCCGACGCGTTGAACGCCTGCAAGAAACCGTTCTGCGAGCGAAGTGTCCCTTCGTTGCCATAAGTAACGCCGTGGCCGGGGGCGGGAAATATACGCAGCCGGTGCGCCACGGGCGCGCGGATGTCTCCTGCCGCGAGAATTTCGCACACTTTACCGCGTTTCACTGCGCGCGATTACCATCTCTCCTGTCTTTCCGCGCTATAAATTCCTATGGTGTCGCGCGTTAATCCACGGATTAGCCGGTGACTGCGGAACCCGCGGGCACCGCGGATAGGGAACCCGTGGAAGGACCCAGGTCCACAGGCCCTGAATGAAGGCACCCGAGAAAACCAGACTGGACGAACTCGTTTCGCGGGATTACGGATTATCGCGGCGCGTTTAAGGGACACGGAAGAGAATAAGGGACCACCAACACGCGACCATGGACGCGCGTCCCTCTTGTCCGACATTTTCAGGCCACTCGTTTGAGCACCTTGATCAAACACGTATTCTCTGTGCCTCAGAAGTTCCTGGCAGGAATTCGAAAGGAATGCGCCAGCAAGCCGTCTGATTGGGTCATTCCACACGCATTGCCGGTTCTAGCAGAATTATTCGCTAAAGTGTGTGGCGTCAAAGCCTAGCCATTGGCTGCCAGCGAGGACCCCCTTTGCTACTGTGCCGCATAGTGATGCAAAGTGATGAAGTTTGGGGCAAACTTGATCTTATTTTTAAATTAAAGCTGAAATGTTGCAGAATACGGGAAAAATAGAGAGATTACTGTAAAACTTGCAATATTACAAGAAAATTCTGATTTATCCAATACGATCTGTCGGTTAGACATTTTTCTTGACATGCTGTACGTCATTTCTCGTAAATTTTGTCAAAATTCATCACTTGTGAGGCGGGGAGAGTGCAACACCAAGTATTGGGTTGGCAAATAAGTTCGTTCGGTTTTTTACATTGGAATAAATCACAAAAACCGAACGAACTTATTTGCCAACCCAATATTATAGTGTCCGTCCTTCCATCGACTAGCAATTAGAAATTAGCGAACGATGATCGTCCGCAGGATAGAAGAGTCTACCTAAGTTCTCCGAAAATGTGGTTGCGAGCCACGGCTGCTGAAAATTAAGATTTAACTTGCGAGAATTACGGCTTGCGAGCTTTCAACTGTTCGAAAGATCTTTTGCTCCCTTGACACCGAGAAGACTCTCGTGCCCAAGTACAGGAGAGAGAGAGAGAGCATGTTGCCCGCGTGTCCATTCGGTTAAGTAACCCGAGCAACCTTGTCGGCGTGCACCGTGGCCCCAGAACGACGCTATAAAACTGGTGGGTCGGCGGGGGAATGCTTTGAAATTGACGATAAATCTCCCGTGTTGCTTGCCGGCGTTTGTTTCTCGTCGTTCGGGTTCACCAGGGCCGGGAGAAAGAGAGGAAAAGAGTATCAGAGAGAAGGAGGGGGGTGGGGGATAACTCCTAGAGCACTTTCGAAAGTCACGTCTTGTACACAGCGTGCATTAGTTCGTGAAAATCGCGGTGGAAATATTGCGACGCGTTCTTGAGCTACGACGTGAACCGTGAGACATGTGAGTTTATAGAGAGGGGACCGGTCTCGCGGCGGGTAAAGGTAAAGACCGTGTTACGATCCCAGACGTCGTCGCGACGCCCTAAAACGTCCAATAGAAACGCCGCGTGTGCGGTGTTGCAGGTACGAGGATATTTAAACCATTAATGGCCGCAATGGTGGTCCCGAACGTCTTCATTATACTTTTATACAGGGTGATCCGTTCATTTTGAGCACACAGACGTTTCTTGTGTGCAGAAGTGGAGAAATATATAAAGGGTATAGCCGGATAAGATAGTCAAAAATGCCCTTGAACCGAATTTTATCGACGATGTGCCATTCGATAGAGCACCAAGAAAAAACATACTGTGCAAAATTTCAACCCTGTATCTCGATCGGGAGATAAAACGTCGAAAAAATCGGTTTTTATTTTTTTCAACAACGGCGCACCAAACCAAAAAATCTGAAAAAATTCATGAACAATACTTATAACAATATACTGCTACTGTAAAAATATAAATGTTGTCACTCCAAAACTTCCATGTGAAATCTGCATTTTTTCGATTTTTTTGAGGTTTTCGATTTTATACAAGCAGGATTTTCATTTTAAAATTCTGAAACCAATTGCAAAGTATGTATTTGGGTTCTTGACATGTGTCGGACTTTTATCAGAATTTTTAAACGTCATTAACTAGGGAAAATAGGCCAAAAACTGATTTTTCGATTTTACCCCATAACTACCCTCCTGATCGAGATACAGGGTTGAAATTTTGTACAGTATGTTTTTTTTTGGTGTTCTATCGAATGGCACATCGTCGATAAAATTCGGTTCAAGGATAGTTTTGACTATCTTATCCGGCTATACCCTTTATTGTTCCCTTTTCCCTAACTTCAGCGTGAAAAGAAGCCAAAGCAAACGCCGTGACGCCAAATGTAATCATTAGACTGCAGATCTTTATGCAAAATAAAAAATTTCTACATCAATTTAAAAAAACAGGGGCCATGTAGAAAATTTGTTCCTCTTCCGATTATCTCGTACAGTTGAAACTAATACAGTGATGTTCTTAAATCTATTTAATATGTTCACTGCTTTAAATTGTACGTACCTATTTTTGTCATAAATGCATAAAATCCGCAGAGTAGTCTAAGTGAATGTCTTAATTCAGAAAAAAAAACATTGTCATAATATTCTTAACTTCTTAAAAGTTATTGATTTATATAACAAAATCTAATCTTACTACCATACACTGCACTATACACACAGGGTGTCTCACCCGATTTTGACATCTTGATTTCTTCGCTGCTGTTAGTTCTACCGAAAAATGTTTGAGATAAGAATTGAATGGTGGTTTATTCGTGGGTGAACGCGTTAAGATCATATGAATGTCAACTCCCTTTGTAAAATTAAATTATATTTAATACATCAATCAATGCAATTGGACAATCTTCATAAAAAAAAAGTATTAACCTATTTATGTTGAAAAATTAATCAGTTTAGGGGATATTTCGATTTAAATAAATTCGTCTCGGTATTACAAAAATGCCAATCCTTATGAAATCATCGAGTTGGAAAGGATGAAGGAAGCGTCATATTTCTAGATGTCGTGTAACATAGCGAAAATGAGTACAGGAAAAATGTTGTTCAGGCCCCAGGATACTGGAGTTGTCTTATGAGGTCTGAACACGAAATAGAAAAACCACAACTCCGCCGACAAAGGGTTAAGAGTTCCAGCAATCTGCATGCTAAACCACTCGCCGTGATAAGCAAATAACAACGAATGCCGAATAAACGGTCTATTAATTGAGGGAATCAAGCCCATCCACTCGGTCTCACCGCCTCCTCTCACCTGTTCCTTCCGGCAGTCGGCGCGGCGGTGCTCGATCTGTAGTTCGGTTAGTTTAGGAGGATCGTTTCCCGCTCGCACTCGTAAACGTCTGCCGTGGCCATCGGTTACAAGTCGAGGGAGGGATGGTCGAGAGGGTTGGAGAACGTTCTCTTCGAAAGGTATACCCAGGTGAACGGAACGGAACGGAACGAAACGCGGGGGTGGAAGAACGACGAGCAACCCTTGGGAGTCTCGTGACTCGAGTAGCCCGGGGATCGTAAATGCTCGGGGAAATTACGCGAGACCCCCGTCCCAAAATTACGCCTTGCAAGATTGTAATGGCTCGGCGAGCCTGTTACATGTCCGCCATACCGGCCTGGCCTCGCGTGTGCATTAATGCGCGGCTACGTTTCCTACGTTTTCAACGTATTCCTACATTTCCTTCGACGAAGAACGCGCGCGGCTGCCGCTTTTTCGCGTCCGCCCTCGCACCGCGGACTTTAATCGAGTTAACGCCGCGGATGCCAGACTTCTTGCATTTCCGGCTAAACGCGAGTCCATTCGAATGCCTGAATTTATTTAAACCGACGGCATTATCGTCCCTTCGCGATCCAACCCGGTCGGACCTTTTCTCTTTCCTTCCACGAAAGTGAGAATGCCCGACCGAGTTCACCGCCGGTTCAGATTAATCTTAGCGGCCGACTTCTTGCCTCGTTTCCACTGTTCCGGGCTTTTTACCCTAATCGAAATCGCCTCCGCAGCCGACCGTTACACGCACTCTTCCGCGCAGCGACGTCCCGTTTGCACGATCGTGTTTCTTTCGTCTTGATATAATTAGATCTCGAGATGGAGATTGTATTATACGTACAGCCAGTCTCGATTTTGAAATAGAGTACTGTTAGGTCGCCGTATGGCATTCAGCAACTATGTACATGTTAATAGGAAGGCTGTATAAAATAACATTCATTATCTCGACGGAGACTGCATCAGATTAGTACACCTCTGCGAAACTGAGATGTCTGACATTGAATAATAGTCTTCAAAGTGTTCAATTATTTCTTCATCTACCTCTATTCTGTGTGTAATCTCCGTCTCCCACCATTTGTCTGAATCAGTTCCTACTAACCCGTTAAGGGAAGACGAGACCACTCGTAATTTATACTTCGTTACGTCTTCCGCGAGTTTTCACCGTTTTTTATCGGCGCGTATCGAAACGGTTTCGCACGTGATTATACTCGGTAAAACCTCCTGTTTTTTGTTTTTTCGGTGAATTCACGCGACTTTATTCAAATGAAAGCCAATTTCTTACCATTTGGGCCATTATTATTTTTCAGGCAACTTAAAGATAACACGCTCGTAGAATTTTTGTTTTTTGTTAGCAAAAGAATTGAGTTATACGACTTTCTACGAGCTTGACAACAGATTCTTTTCATAGTGAATTGTCAATCGAACGTTTCCGATTAATCAACGAGTGATTTTGTCGCGTCGAAAACTTTGTTTACAAATAAATCACGTTTATTTATCCGCAACATTTTTCGGCGAACTGCGAGTTTTAATGAATACGACGACCGAGAGAGCAGCTACGTACGAGTGAATTAAAAGTTAAAGCGCTTCAACCTTGCATGCCCATAATTTCCATGTAATTCATGATTATCGTGGCCCGATGTGCACCCGATCATTCATACTCATTTGCAATCGTGTACAGTTTGCAACGCATGATCGAGAAGTTATTCGGTTAACAGTTTAATCCCGTCATTTACGAGCCGGCAATTTCCTTCGTGTAAAAAACCCCCGATAGATATCGCTTCGATTGCGTCCCGATGTTATACACCGGCACGAGAACATCCCGTAGAACTTACACAATCCTCGTATAGTCGAACGATTAATTACGCAAATGATACATCGGCGGCCGTATCATCAAGCATGCACGAAACGACGTGCGTGCGGGTATTCCGCTGAAAACTGTACACGGACGGACGGACGGGCTTCACAACTACCACCCGATTCTTTCAACGTTACAACGCTCAACTTGCCACACTTCTAGCGAACAACAATTCCCAATTACCCGCGTTAGTCACCGACCGGAAGACATCGGGTTGCACCGTGTAACCGAGCACGCCTCGACAAAACAGTTATCCCATTCCATCGTTGCAGTTGCGCAATATATCGGCTCCGGCAGATTCTCCATCCACGATACTTTCCTCGAATGCCCCATGGACACTCGCATCAGCGCAACGTCCATACGTAAGTATGTATACTACCACTCACATATGTATGCGGTATCTCTAGAACAGTCGGGGAGGTCTTCAGTGTACGTAGTCTTGCATTTCAGTGGGCGATCGAGTTGTTGGATTTACGATTTTATTAGGTGTGCAAATAAGTTATTTCCCCTTTTTTCCAAATTCAAGATTTTACTACATGAAATGTAATAAAATCTTGTCTGGTAACTGCCAATCATTCTGCCAATTCTTCTCGCGGCTGGATCGGATTTTCGTTGAGCAATTCCTCTAACTCCCCGTCATCAAACTTTCTCGGTGCACCTGAACGCGATCGTCGTCTTCCAAATTAAAATTACCGGCTTTAAATCTTTGGTAGCACCTTCTGCATGTTCTGTAAAATACTGCGTTCTCTTCCAGTGCAGAGTTGTGCAGAATCACAATTGAATTACTTCAGGAATTATTACAATGTAATTCGATTAGAACAACTCTGTCCCAGTACCGCACAAACCATTTCCTAAGCTGGAATGCAAAGAATAAGCAGTGATGCAAATGCTGTTTCTCGCACGCCATATTACTTGAAATTATTGCATAGGACTGGAAACTCTTAGAGCCCCCATCACGACTCTTCTTAAAGCTAAAAGTACGCTCTTTCAGATGCAGCAAAATCGGGAAGTAATTCGAATTCGGTCATAAGTCATGATCGCAGAAAAAAAGGGGATGGAACTTATTTGCAACGCAATTTACTTATTTTACAGTTAATTGTTAATCCTCGCAAGGCTTCCCATCATTTTCAACCCTTACCTTACAAAGTAAGTTTTCTCAAATTTGCACTCGGAGTTATTTCAACTTGAAAATTAAACATTTCTTTCTACACAGGGTGTACCAGATATAGTGTCACAAGCTGTTTTCTCAGAATCTAATGAAGTGTATTAAATTTTTTTGTGGTAATTTTTCGAGGGAGAAACCCCACATCTTTTAAAATGGAAAATATTACTGATTTATTGTTATTGTTATACCTCTCATTAAACTCAATAGGATTTACTCGAACGTTTTTTTTTTTAATTGCGCATTGAAATTGTAAATTTTGTGACATCTTCGACAGTCGCGGAAAATCATACGTTCCGGTGTTATTTATTCCAGACAGCTCCCTGCAATGAGCAAGATTAGCGAAGAGAACGATATAATCTGCGAAACGCGGCCCAACATCTTAATGTGAAAAATACCTGGGAAATCTCGTAGCCGTATCGTAAATCTGATCTAAACTCCTGTACCGCTAACGACATAAATCTGAAAAGTGGTTCGCAATTAGATTTTTCCGCGTGGTACAGGCAAGAAATCTTTGGTAGCGGCAAGTACCAATTGAACTCAATGAAATAAATCTTAGGCATCGAAGTGATTGATAGTCACGGGCAGAAATTGAACCTGGTCCCATCGCCAGTAGGTCTAACGACACTCGCGTTACAGGTCCAGCCACCGTGATGTCGTTTGCGCAATATTTTGATTGCTACCTCGACCGCGCGTGATAGGCTAACCACGATTAACGTGCCTCTCGAGCAGATTGCTAGTCGATCTCTCGGCAACCCTTTGTTTTTCCTGCTCCCGCGACTCTTTTCCTCGAGCGTTCTCGTCGTTTTGCACGGACCGACGGACGGGGGCCGCCGGCCACCTTGAAAAATCAATGCAGCCGAGCCTCGAAGCTGCGACGACGCGGTATTTAATTTAACGGAATTTATACGAACCCTCTGATCCTGTTAGGATAACCAAATTTCAGGGCTCGTCGAATCGAGTCTATCTTAATTGTTGCCGCAGCAATCGAGAGTTTTAAGAAACGCTGCCTCTAGAAATTTCATAGGTGGATTAATTCACACGATTCTGATGATAAGTACTCGGGTAATAAATTAAAACAATGCACGGA
The DNA here is from genome assembly GCF_051020765.1 of Lasioglossum baleicum. Classification (NCBI taxonomy): domain Eukaryota; kingdom Metazoa; phylum Arthropoda; class Insecta; order Hymenoptera; family Halictidae; genus Lasioglossum; species Lasioglossum baleicum. The sequence goes on along the minus strand of NC_134933.1, from coordinate 12,332,922 downwards.
ACACTGATTACCACAATACACGGACTGACATTTTATCGCTGGTCCCAGTGGACACGTCAAAACGACAGATTTCAGACTTTTTGTTCTATAATTAGAGAGATTGCAGAGACATTTCTATAGAGAATTATTGAATCAAGTTATATATATTCATTTGTAGTCGTGCGTGTTATAATAGATATCACGGAAGATCTGAATAAATTGCAGTCTCGTTGTCGGAATGATACTGGTAATTTATCAGGCGAGCAAGCACGTGCTTGATGAATAATTAATAGCCATAAAATGTTTCATTGAATGTATGTATATATATATAAAACGCAATTTAGAATTGCTGCACGAAATCTTACGGAAAGAGCATTCATAATTTAGCTCGTTATTCCGGTGAAATAAATTGAACTTTGGAAGAGCTCGATAAATACGAGAGTAGTCAAACGAAAAAAGAACATGCAGAAAGGAAATCTGTTGACTTTCGATGAAAAATAAGACAATACCTTTAGCTACAGTGACTCGAATTAATATTCGGACGCTCTAAAAAAGACGATAACTGTTTTTATATTGTACTATACGATTTGAACTTTTTTGGGAAGCTAGAACAATTAGTTTACTACAGGATGCGAAAGGAAATCATTTTAAATATTGCAATTGATAATGAAACATATTCTGAAAATTTCGTCAAAATCGATCGACGTTACAATGAGCTACGAACGTTCAAAGATGGTAAAAATTGCAGATTTTCACGAATTTTCGGCCTATATCTAAGAATTCTTACATCCTTCGATGAGACTTTCACAGTTACAAAAAGTACTTTCTAAATTTTCAATACAGGCCTACATAAAAAATTTGCGAAATGCAACTTTTAGTATTTTTTCTACAACTCCGATAAATTGCTACTTTTGAAACAAATTTTTCTCACATCCCGTAGTAAACTAATAGCTCTAGCTTCCCAAAGAAGTTCAAGTCGTATAATACAATATTAAAAAAGTTATCGACTTTTTTTAGAGCGTCCGAATATTAATTCGAGTAACTGTACATACGTCGGACAGCAGAAATTGTACGACTTACGCAAAATTTTGAAACTTTTAGATTTCTTCCCGACTTTCCCGGGTGAAATACCTTACTGCGCGACGAGAAACGCAGAATGCGTGACCCGAAGCGTAGCGGAGCCTCGAGCCATAAACGAAGTGTCGCTCGGTGATTAACGCGTTAAATGAATCGCAATCGCACGCGATCGAGCCGCGATCGGATCGGCAAGCCTAGCCTCGAGGCTGTTTTTCACGTTACAAAAGGGAAATCGAGGCAGAAACGCCGCTCCAGGCTGCAATTATTGCTTAGGATCTTGCTCGCCGTTGGCCTATCACGAAAGATGATCCTGGTACAGCGGCGGCCAACAGGTTGATAGCTATCAAAATGTTACGGCAACAATATTACCGCTTTATCTCTCTCTTTCTCCCATGTGAATTTTTTCTCTGTTTCAATGAAATAACACGCAGCTATCGATGAATCATCGACAGGCGGAAATAATATAATCGAAGATGTTTCAGCTGAGATTAAAATGGTCGCTATAACGATGAGATAATGGGGGTTACGATCTAGATGTTGCAATCGGTGTAATTAAGTTGAAATCGATACTCGGACACGCACGTACAGTATCGGTCATAACTAATTCAGAGACAGATGTTACAATTAATTTCCCCATCGAGAAATACATACATATATAGTGGATCCGAAAAGTATTTGGAAATTAAATTGCTCGTTCTCGAAAGATTGTGGATATTGAAATCTTCTCGTTCAACAAAATAGTAAAACAATCTGGACTGATTTGAAGAGTTGCTTTCCCTCTAAAAAATGTTTTACAGAATTTCATTTTCTCTTGCTCGTTCGGAGCTCCAGAGAGTTTTATTATGTTATAATGCAGCTTGTCACGCGATGCACAACACTCCATCGTTTGACCATTTAAATTCATTGCGATAATTATGCACCGTTGGTAATGGCAAAAGCTTGTACGATAAATGAAATAAATAATTTTCTTCAATTTCTAGATAATGGAAATTATCCAAGATCTTGTCAGCGTCATTATTGTAATGGTTTGTAGAAAACGGAAAAGAAATGTTCGCTAGCAACGAATGTATACATGTTATCAACTAGATTAAGTCTCGATTATTATCATTATTATAACTGCGGTATTAACATTAATTCTCTGATTAAAAAAGTTCTCCGAATGACTGGGGCAAGTGGATAATAGATGCCGTGAAAAACTTCTCCAAGTATAAGGCATTTAGACTCGGATTCAACGATAGTAAGATCCAATTGAAAGGTCAATTGCAATTAACACGCCACAAGTCGGATTCGCTAATCCTATATAAGATCCCAAATGACTGTATCCCATGTACCGAAGTCCTTGATGAGTTCTACTCCAACGCGCTGGCTAGAGTATCATGTTAGAATACCATTACGTGCAATTTGCCAAATAGCCTCGCCACGATCCCAGTCCCGATTTTTCCGCAGGATCGTTTAACTCCTTTAAGTGTTTTATCCCTCGGAGCTATCCGTTTCGAGATGGAACTGCCAATTCCGTTTATTATGGGATTAAACAGGTCGAGCGGAACGAGCAGATCGATGTGTCTCTGATCCTGCGACGTGATCATCGATTTCTATTACGCGTCCAATTAGAAGTCTTGCGTAAAAGTGTATCAAGTGAGTGGTGCGTGGAGATGTGTGATAAGAATGAGGAAGAAGCATAATTAGTGAGAGGCAAAATGTATGAAGTGAATTTATGTGTGGTGAGAATGTGAAGGAGTAAATGTGAACATATAATGAGTGAGAGGCAAAACGTTTCAAGTGAATTTGGTTGAACGAAATAAAGAAATTCGTGAAAATTTGTCAGTCGTTAATTGAACATCGTTTGTGTTACATCTATTAGGTCGGGAAGAAAGTTCTTACAGTTTTTCTTATTTTGATTTCATAATAAAACCCGCAAGAACTTTCTTTCCGACCTAATAATATGTTTTGTTAAATATATGGTTCGTTTGTAAAAATGAATAGCTCCTCCACTAAGTGGTGCAACTGTTTGGTCAGGTTTAAAAATGACTTCTTGCGTCCACGCATTGAATGCAACATTTAATTCTGCTCGTTCGATAAATGCGAACGTTCACCATACAAAATGAATTGCTTTCCGAAATGTCTGTGGTCAGATTGTGGTAAAGAATACACCTTGACATATCTTGCGAGTTGTTACAGCTTGACTTTGTTCGAAACGTTCGCATCCCATGGTATATTCGCCAGTGGAGGGGTATTTGCTTTAAAAAAAGAGGCTCGAGACCACAATGGCCTTTTATTCCGTGATCAATTAGAATTCCCAAACCGTTTCGAGCCAATCGTTTTGCAATATCGATGAAAGCCAAAGAGGTAGGGGAACCGAGAGCCGGGAGCCGAACCGCAATGGCATTAGAGCACGGCGAAGGAGCAGTATTATTACGTCGAGCCAGTTCAAGATAAATTTTTAATAATTCCCAGCCCACCTACTAAGGAATGTGCCAGGGCGGCGGAGAATTCCTGGTTCGCGGGAACAAGGGTATATATAATAATTAAAAGGTTCCACAGCCGCGGGCGCCAAGCTTTTGAATCGCGTCGAAGTATGCCGCAGAATAATCAAATTAGCAGACGTTTTGCAGGAAAAGCTTTTACGACGGATGGAAATCTCGTTAAAAGAAACATTGCTCCCAGATTTACCGTTCCCTCAATTATTTAAAAGAAGCAAATAATGAAAAAAGAGAGAGGGGAAAAACGAACCACACAAAACGAGAACCTTTTTTTTTTTAGCCCCGCTGAACGTTCTTTCATCCTTTCAGCGATTTTCCCGTTCCACGTTTAATTACATTCAACGAGCAACCTTCAAGCATCCTGCCGGATAATTACGATTTCATGTATATTGTTGATTTCGTGTTGGATTTTAGTCCCTGCAACGATGAAAAGCAGTGGCGAACTGTTTACGCTCTGTGAAAAATTCATCATTACCGGACTGGTTGGGTTGTCGTATTTGCGTATGCGGTTTATTAGGCGAGCTAGCGAGTAACTCACTGTTCTGTTCTCTTTCCTTAGCAAATTTCAGTTCCGTTCCAAAATTCGAGTAATTTCGGCAATATGTGCCGTTCTCTTCAAAGTGGTTTATACAATTTTCGTCGTGTTACGAGCGGAGTTAACCATGTGAAGGTAATCACTAGACTGCGGATTTTATGCATTCATGACAATAAAGGGGGGATGTCATTTAAAACGGTAAAAGTATTAAGACAATTTAAGAATGTCCATATCTTATGTCGAACTTATTAAAATTGTTAAAAATGCAAAGAAATTTTTATATGGTTTCAGTGTCTTATAATTGACGAAGAAAATTGTTATTTTGCATAAAGATCTGCAGTCTAGTGATCAGAAATAACGGAGATATTTAAGTGGACTATTCTTGTATACAATTAGGTTGACCTTGCTAAATAAATATTAGGTTGTCTCAAAAATTCGTTTCGATTCATCGCATAATGAAAATTCATATCAGGAAGTACTAAAACATTAACATAACGATTATCGCACTGTTTGTGTTTATTTAGCAACATTAACGGAACACATTCCGAAAGAAACCTTTTGGGACAACCTAATATAATAGCAGAGAAATCTAACCAGAAGATTCTGAGCTAGACGAATGCTCGCCGAGGGAAAAATTGAACGTGTCCATTTGCGAGTTTCAACTTACTGTTCGCTCTCCAAGAGTTTTCTTTCCGCTGGCACTCTGAATACCGTGTACACTAGCGAATTCAACTCTCGATAGTAACTCACGATTACTCTCCGATGGACACGTACCTTTACATCGAAAGAAGTCAGTCGCGCGGCGGCTGGCTAAAACGGTAATACAGTTTGGCGGGTTAATTGCAATTTCCCAATTAAAATGCCAAACAGTCCCATAACGCGTCGCAAATGGACGGCTTCAATCGGATTTCCATTATCGTCCCAGCGCCGCGATAATTTGCGGCTAAACTCGCGTCTCGTTCCGGCTGACCACTGCGCCAGTGCGTTGCTCGACGCGTTGCTCCTCGCCGAGAGGGTTATCGTTGCTGCCGTTGCTTGTTGCCGGGTTAGGTTGCATACCGGGGCCCGAAAAGCCCTAGCCGCGGACCCACACAACCCTCTCTCGTGTCGCGACTCGACGATTCTCCCTTTGTTCTCCCCCGGTAAAGCGTCATCGGGTCGTTAAGTTTAACGTCACCGGCGATTAGTTAACATCCTCGTGACCAGTCGACACGGGCTCCGCTCGAGTCACGCGTGTAATTCCCAAGCCCCAACCAACCGAACCGACAGACTCTCTCTCTCGTTAATCGAATCATTTTTCTCGAGGAGCTCGAACCGGTCGATTCCGGCCCTTTCTCGCCAAACTATAGCCAGCCATCGTTAAGCTGGACACACTATTTTATGTCTGAACTATGTACTGCGATTCAGTTTCGTCAACGTCCAACTGCTGAGATCCAAACGACTGGTAAACATTAACAGATCATGTATCAACACCTCGTTTAACCCTTAGGACCGTTCACAGCTCTAATTAATAATTTTTCTAATGATTAATTTCGCGTAGACACATTAGTCTTTCCGATATCCCAAATGCAACAGTTATTCATTTAGTTTAATCGCCATAAATTGAGTACTCAAGTGAGATTTTGATGTTCCTATTAAGAATCACTAAAGATCCTAGCATAGCACTTCTATTTTTGCTCTTTATTATTTAATCCTTCTTCGAATGGAAAGCAATTTCCGAATTACTAGGCTGTGGATATTTTCTTGCAAAATAATTATTTTGTGCATCGATTGTAAGGTACCGGCACCAAATAAAAATATATTTTCTGCTTGAATAATTTCAATAAGTTGATGGTGATATAACGACACTATTAAATTGTTTTATATTTTATCTATATCAATTTTTACCGTAAATACGTAAAATCCGCAGTCTACAAATTACATTAGAGGAGCAAGATAAGTCAGGCGATATGATGGAACTTCTCAAAAACAATAAATCTGCATAATTACGAAAGTTACATTTCAGAAGATATCAACGGGGTATTGAAATTTCTCCAGCAATAAATACGTCGAGAACAGGGGCAGACTAATGCGCGCAACACAAGATTCCAGTTCTGTTAAAACAGGTGTGAATAACTGTCGACATTTGTACCGAGTGTGAACATAACTTTATAATGGAACTTGTGCCGGCGACTTGAGAGATTGTCGCAGAACAAATCGCGCAACACGCGTCCTGCTGCATACATAGCTGAACACATTGGCGACTCTCGTTTCCAGACAAAATATGTTACTCCCTGCGAACAATTTCCTTAAACGTGTTTTATTAACTCTTATACATCATTCAAATTTTTGTTGCCTTGTAAATTTGTCCTTTACGAGAATACATTGAAATAAGACCAAACATGACACAATGTAAAGCAAATTTACTTGTTTAATTTCAGATCAGAACATTATTTACACATATTGTATGTTCATACAACGCAATTGTATTCATTTCCGCACAAATTGCAATAGTTAATTAACTCTCGAGGCGACTGTATATCGAGACATTGTATTATTGAGAGCTGAAAACAGTGTCGCCAGGTAAAATAGGTGCCCCCTCTCTCTCTCTGCTACCGAATTAGTCACGTGGCATTGTGACGCAAGCACGGTAGAGTGGAATTGCGTCACGTGACTGCACAGTGGTGCAGGAGACTGCTTTTTTTCAAATTACAACAAAATGCGAATATCGAAGCTTGGAAAATTCGAAGATGATGAGCAGATTGTGGAGATCTTTATGTATTTATGACTTATGAAAACTTTCAAAAAACGCTGGAATATAACTCGATAGAATTCAGTGAGATTTTTATTTGTTTTGGATCTGCAAGGCTGTTCCCATTAAAAATAGGATTTTATCTCACGCCACTTCCTTAAAATTTCTAATGATGAGAATCGAAACTTCGAGGTTTCAAAATCTTCGACCTTCGAAGGAAAGTAATAGCCCCAGTGTACGGACGAATCCAACAGTCTATAATAATAAAAATATATAGAAAAAAACTTTTTAAAAACCACGGTTAGATTAAAATACGCTAAAAAAAAGAAAATAATTTTTTTCCTGGTTCTCCATTAAATACCGAATCCAGTTAAACGATTAATAACATTTTTCCACAAAATTTAAAGCATTAGTTCAAAATTTCTTTTGTTATAAAATTAGTGTCGGAATAGATAGAAACATTTAATACAAATTTAAAACTGACTATAAAAATAAAAGCGTGGAGCGCTAAACTATATCTTTGTGGGCGCTCCACGCTTTTATTTATAGTCACTAATGTCATGATTTTATTTAAAATATTAAATTTTTCTATCTATTCCGACACTAATTTGATAACAGAAGAAATTTTGAACTAGTTGCTTAAAATTTTGGGGAAAAATTGTATTAATCGTTTAACTGGATTCGGTATTTCATGGAGAACCAGGATAAAAAGTATTTTCTCCTTTTTAGCGCATTTTAATATAAGCGTGGTTTTTAAAAAGTTTTCTTTATACATTTTATTTTCTACGTTCATTGTGATCGGGAGCAAGTGTGTATACAAAATTTCAGCGAGATTGGACTACGGGAAGAGGTTTAAAATTCGATTACAAGGTTTGTCGCATACAACAACACGGCAAGTTAATATAAGCGTGGTAATAACATTAAATCTTGAAGTGACGCTACGATAGTTTTGGCGACAAAAAGCGGGCTTCCGGACCACGGTGGACCGAGCTGTGGTGAATGCGTGGGAGAATAGCATCGTAGAAAGGGAAGTCTTGATCTGGGTTACTCTGGATGAAAAGAAGGCACCTTCGATGCTTCTGTAGTCCCAATGTTTAGGCTTCGACGACACACATTTCGTACCCACTTGGCGGTAAGCTGAACGAAGTCACGCAAACGCGAGGCTGGTCGTGAACGCGTACAGATAGGAACGCAGGTTTCGAAATAGCACATGCTACTTCACCGCAGGCCGGGTGTTGCGAGCCGAACTTGCCCCACGGTTCGATTTCCCCCGCTGAACGGGGATCTCTCCTCGATCCGACGACGGGGAAGGATCTCCTCGACGGACGTTTTAATTGGAAAATTGTAATTGGCTCTGTCTACTTCCGCGGTGCCCTCCATAGACCGCTTCTCCAAAGATTCCCCACGACATTCGAGCTCCTTCCTCAGGGACTATCGGTTCCTCTCTTGCGTTCCCCGGTTCTCTCACCCCCCCATCACCCTCTTCCGTCTTCCCGTCGAAAGAGAACCAACCCTGCCTCACCCCTCGGTCGTCTCTCTCTTCTTTTTTTTCAAAGTCTCCCTCTAAGCACCCGTAAACGTACTTTTCCTATAACCGAGAGTCCCGGCCAGCGAGCAGACAATTTCGAGGGCCCGATACACTGCCTCTAACTTTTAATTGGCGAATGGTAATTGGACACGCGGAAACGCGCAACCGGAGGATACGGCGCGGCGCGTGTGCCCGGCCGGAAACGAGCGCAGATTTTCGAGAGAGGGAAGTAAAAGAACGAGAGACGACCTCGCCTGAAAGAGCTCTGCTCTCGTGATCATCGGCGATGTCGCTCAAACTTTCTGCGAACCGTTTCCCCGGTGAAAGTCAGTGCATTTGAGCATGGATGATTAGAGGTTTCTGCGGCTCGGCCGCGATCACTGGAATGCCTAGTATCGAGTCGCGTTTTTGCGAAATCTTTCGGAGAACTTTTTAACGACCGGGAAATGATTAATCTTCTTTGTCGACGAGCGTCTGGCGAGATGCAAATCTAGCGAAAGCTGTGTGCAACGTTATCGAGGATCTCTACTTTACGAGTGCATGAAACCTGAGGTTCAGTCTACATGGAAGACTATCGTACACGTCCAAATTTTTAAAATCGAGCATTAGGGATCAAATTCTATTTGTCTTAAACATTCTTGTGGAAATTTGATCTTTATTAACGAACTAATATGTAATCATATAACTCCAGAAAGTATTCAGATACATTGGTGGAATTTGTTGTAAAATTATTCGAAGATGAACACCTGTATTTTAATCACTTGTGTCTGAATATTAACCCCTTGTCCTACAATATCGTGTCAGACTCGTAATGAAGATTTTCAACGTAGTCTAATAAATATACGTATGTTATTAATCTCCTTTAAACCGAGATGAAATTATATATTAGCTTTGTTAATGTACATATAGTTATTGGAGAACATGTCGGCATACAACAGATATAAATTGTCTCCTTTTTTAAGGTTCGAACAAATAGAATTTAATAAATTTCACTTCTGCGTGTAAATACTTTTGGGAGCACTGTGTAAATTCTAGAGCTACATAGTTCCAGCGATGTTTAAATTTTCAGACTGTGGATTAACCGGGTTGTCGCAGCATGATCTCGAATCTGCCATTGAGAAGCGGAAGTTAGCGCACGCGCGCTATACTTTCGACAGAGAGTGTAAAATCATGAGGTCGGGAATTCATTTAACGCCCTCGAGATCGCAAACCAAACACGTCGAGACACGGTCGAGCAGATGGCAACGTGACACGATGTGGTAAGAAGACGTTGCTGCGTTACGTTCAGCTGCGCTGTAGACGCTCGCGCGAATGCGAGAGCGAGTGTTTGCAATGTCGGGAGCCGGAGGAACGTGAGCGCGAAGGGAAGCACGCGTGCGAACGTGTATCGCGTTCCCTTGGAATCCTGAGGGCTGAGGGCTGCTGGCGGCGCGACGGAGCCCGGGACTCGCGAAAGTCGGGAATTACGGACGTAACACGATTTCTTGATGTCGACGCGGAGGATAATTCGCAAGGAACGATTCCCTGTCTCCTGGAGCAGCTCGCGGGATTCTCCCGCCTTTGCCGCCTTAATTGGAAAATGCTAATTAGCATCCAACCCCGGCGCGATATTCCCTGTCGAGCCGAGCTCTCGCTCGCTTTCTCCCGTCTCCGCTTTGCCATCCTCCCCTTTTCCAGCCCTTTCTCTCTATCTCGCATTCTCTTTTTCTCCCCCCCTCTCTCTCTCTCTCACTCACTCGATCTCTATCTCTCACTTTCTATTTCTCTCTTTCTCTCGTCGGAGAACGCCCTTCCAGCTGCGAGGCTTCGTCGATTCTCGGCGACGAAATTAAAGCTCGCGAAGGGAGCTTCTACTTTACCTAGTATTCCCTGTGAAGGGACGAGTCCCGGAGAAATTTCTGAACGCGCGATTGATCAGAAGTTCGGGGAGCCAGAGAGGGGAGATAAAAAGATGAGCGTGTAGCCGGGGTCGAGAACCTCGAATCCCCGGCAAGGAAAAACGAATAATCTAACCGGAGTAATGTCCACTACTATTGCGAGAAGATGTCGAACGGGGAATAATGTCGATTCGCGTCTCAGATCGGCATTCTAATTTCGAGCGAACCGCTCGGGGATGCGCCAAAGCGGATCTCTCTATTGGATAGTTCCAGACCTGGACAATCCTCCAGCGCGTTTCGCAATCGTCAGTGAAAAAGCCGAATTGCAAGAGACATTTTAAAGTGCTTAGGAACCAAAAATAAACTGATTTTCGCTTAAACATAAATTTAAAAAAGGTTAATCTTTGGATAATTGTCGGCTATTAAAAACGTTTCGTTTCTTTTGTTATTTTGGAGTTAAAAGAAGAACCGCGCGGACCCATGTTTTCTGCCATCTAAAAGCTGCGATTTTTACAGTTTTTCTAGGGTAATGTACGCATAACGCAAGGGGATTAAAATTGATACCGGAAACGGTTATGGCACGATACCTTCGCATGCTACCGTTTGCGCCGTTAAACGGCGGATGTTTACATAACTTCGCGTTTCTCTGGACTAATTTATGGAAACGAAAATTACAGGCTGAATCATAAATGGCTTCCGGCGTGAACGCGGCAGATTTATTGAATAATAATTAAACGACAATAATAGTAAAAATGTTTAGGTTGAATTGCTGTCACGGAGATTGATAGTCGGGAGCATGCCGCCGATTGATAATTATAAAACGCCTGAGATATTAACGTCAATTCACAAGAGATTATTTATTACCTAGCGTGTTAGAGTCAAAATCATTACGTCATTCTGCAGCTTCATCAAGTAAACAGGGAAATCAAGTTTCATTATGAAATAAATAAAGAAACCTCGTAAAAATTGATTAATTCTCGTTTTCAATAAATTCGAAAGAAATGGCGAAGTTCGTAATTGAAAATTAAATTGGAATGAGGGAAATTGTAATTCAAACTCGGAAATTTGATGCAGGCTAGTATATTTCAATTTCATTAAAATATGTGATATCGCATTTGGAAAAAAACTTCGAGTGAGCCAGATATATTATACGATGTACGAAGCCAGCAATTTAATTAAAATTCCTTTCGCTGAGACGGTCTCCCTACTTATGTATTTATTTCTAGTACTTACAGAAATGTAACCTATCGTTGCACTGAGATTGAAGATGACATGAATACTGAAAGTCCCTTACCTGAAACGCAGAAAATAAAGCATGTTAGATCTCAATGTTTGGGAATTACAGTAAACAATATAATTTTTAATGTATTATTTACAGTGAGTGTAAAAAGTATTCGTACGCTCTTTAAAATAGAATAACTTTTTTTATAATTGTACCCAAACGACCTGATTTTTTATAATCAATTATAAGCATTGGGTTTACGAAATGATATGAAAAAAAGATTTTCCAAATAATTTATAGGGTTACATGCCAAAATAAAAAAGGCATTATTTGAAACTTTTTTATTTGGGCCCTTAATGAAAATTTAAAATCTATGTTTTGCAGATCTATGTTAGTTATACAGATACTGAAAATTTCATCGAAATCATTACATAAACCACTGCTTCTAATTGATTATAAAAAATCAGGTCGTTTGGAACAATATGTCATAGTCAGACAGTCAGACCCGCGATCGAGTTTTTGAAAAATTTTCGATGATGTTATCTGTTTACTGGTAATGTTTCGCCAGAGAAAAGAGTAGAAGAATTTTTCAAAAACTGTGAAAGAATCGGCAGATAAACGGTGGGAGGGAAAGCGTTTGGAAGATGGAATGGAGCAACAAATGAAAAGCTACTTTTCTCGGTTGGCAGGTTAATTGCGGGGCATTCTGTGTACCCTTTGAGACAAAGGTACTCTCTCTCTCTCTCTGGCGGCTCGATCGAGCACAGAATCGAGCACAAAAAGTGAAACACTGTCGGAATGGTATCTGGAAGCAGCGAAACTGTTCCGTTCGAACGCCCTCGGTCCCCGATTCTACAAGTTGTCTTCGGCGGGCGAGAGGCCGAGTCCCGATAAAGATAACAAACGAGGACACTGGAACGTAACGAGCGTCGGAATAAATCGACCGATCGTTTTCCCAGTGAGTTGGCCCCCTCTATCTACGATTATCCGGCATAAAATCGAATCGATTCTGGCACGTTCGATTTCGTCTTTGCTGCGTGGAACCGCGCGTGCGTGCGTTCCTGAAAAATTCATCAGTGGCAAGCCGCGTATTTCAACCGGAAATTCGTGCACGGTTTCGACTATCGATCCGCGTAATTCGATTTCATCTTGCCCGGCGAACAAAAACAAACGAGAGCAACGCGGTAGCTCTACCGGGACAAGCTAGAAATCTGTTCGGGACTCGTTCCGATGAGTGATCGCTTCCCGAGCCGCGAAAGAAGATGACGCGACTCTCCGATGATCGATAGGTGATTCCTCGATGGTACGCGGAACAGGACACAGCGACCAACGTCGTCGGGAAGTCGCGTAATCGAGTGATCAGTGCTCGATACGGGTTTTGCTATTCCGCCAGCCTCCATGGGAACCGAGGCTCTACAAGCAAATCTATGTGCGATGCAGGAGGATGTGTAAGATCGTTCTTATGCTTTACGGATGTAATTTATTGTAATGAGCTGCTAACTGGTTTCGGATCAGCGAGACGTTCTGGGTGTTTAAAGTGGAAACCTTGTGGCATTTGCTGGGAGCAATAAAAATGGATTGATTAACTTCTTGATGTACAAAGACGTCTGGTACATCACGTATTTCTTATCTGATTGTACATATTCTTGTAAAACACTGTTTAATAGCAACAACAAAACTCTCAAAATAAAATGGCCATTATCATCCCAGGGATTTTGGAACATTTTCGTTCCTCCATAGATTGATTAACCTCATGATGTACAAAGATGTCTGATATATTATGTATTTCTTATCTGATTGAACATATTCTTGTAAAACACTGTTTAATAGCAACAACAAAAATCTCACAATAAAATGGCCATTATCATCCGAGGGATTTTGGAACATTTTCGTTCCTCCATAGATTGATTAACCTCATGATGTCTGATATATCATGTATTCCCTATCTCATTGTACATAATCTTGTAAAACACTATTTAATAGCAACAACAAGTATCTCAAAATATAATGGCCATTAATTCTAGGAGTTTTGGAACATGTTCGTTCCTCCATAGATTGATTAACCTCATGATGTACAAAGATGTCTGATACATCATGTATCTCTTATCTGAATGTACATATTCTTGTAAAACACTGTTTAATAGCAACAACAAAAATCTCAAAATAAAATGGCCATTACCATCCCAGGAATAAATGTGTGTTTCTAAATTAGAAATTCCACCGGAGTTTCTGCAGTCAATGGTGACTCGATATAGAAGATTAATTACTGTTTAGTGATATTTTGCTTTGGAGAATGTGTACATGAATAATTTATACATGTTATTATCTAGATATGTGGTGATAGACGTTTCTCTAATTCAATTTTAATGGTAGCTGAATGGTGTCCTATATGTAACTATACATAATGGTTACTTGAATTGTACACGCGGGTTAAGAATGTTTGATTGCATCAGTCGGTGTTGCAACAGCATGTTAAGTGCGAATAAGTAAATCGTAACGAAACTGTATTCATCAGAACACGAGATCGTTAAGATAAACTGTTCGATGCAATTAGGTGATCAGATAAACAGATGAATTATTGTTTGACAGGACAAATAATGTACATTGTGTAAAGAATTGTTGGAAGCTTAATTTCGTTCCAATTCCTTACTTACAATAATAAATTATGGTATACATTTTGGTTGTGCATTATTCCTTCTTTGTAGACAGGAGTTGATGTATTGGTGGATAATTTACGGTTTTAAAATCGTAATGTCTCTCCGCAGATAAAATAAAAAACCTGAGAAAATTATTATTGGTTAATTTATTATGCATTAATAAATTATAATTTTGGTTATTCTCATTTCTTTCTTTGTAGAAGGAGCTGATGAATTGGTGTATAATTTACAGTGAAGATCGCAATGTGTTTCCACAGATAAAATAAAAAAGCAGAAAATCGTAATTCTGCAGGATCTCTTGGACTGTACACTGTGTGACGACACGCGAGGGCATGACGGGATCGATCGGATGATTAAAACAAACCGGAAAACGGCCGGTATTCGCATTAATCTTGAATCAAATTCGCAGTCGAGTGAGTCGGCAGGATTTCGCGGCGAGCATCCTCGCATCGTCGGCGTCGGCGCAATTTCGGTTCGCCGTGAGAGGAGGAGCGTATTAACGCGCGAAGATCCGCGATAACGCGGCGTGAATCGGCCTCGATACACGCCGACAATCGATCGCCAATAACCGGTATATCGTTTTGTTAGAGCGCCGAGTGAATAGGGACGTCAGGCTGCGAGCGTGTTTATTGGCGGGGGCGGATGCGAAGTCGCCGGACGCGAATAAAGAAATTAAATCACGGCATAATCTCGGCACGCACGCAACCGCTCATCCACGCGAAAGAATCGGCCCGCGGAGCATGACGAAGCCGCGAATGATTCGCGAGCAACCAAAACCACCGATGGAAATGAAGGCCGAGCAGAGCCGAGCTGTGCCGCCGACCCGCTGGAAAACTGTTCGCCGCCATTTAACTGCCGATGCATTTATTCATGCGGCCCCGGCTGCCATCGCGCCATTGCGCTGCACGCGAGTATTTCCAGCCCCGTTGACACCCGCGTGTCAAGGAAACTTTCCGCCAAAGCATAGGAAGAAGCGGCGATCATGCGAACGATCTCCGGAATTTGCTTCGGAAGTCGAGACCGCGCGCGCCCTGCACTTCTGTCATTTAAATTATGATGCTCCCTCGCTCCTCGAACGCTTTACATTTTCGACGCACCTCCGGAATTTGTAAACACTCGATTTTGCAATTAATGCCATTAACGTTTTCGGAAAATGCGAATCACATTGTGGATCAATGAACTCTCGGATTCAGCAGATTAGTGGAAAGCATCCCCCCAAGTTGATTTTGATTTATTACTTGCATTTTTATCATTATACGAAGATTTATCCTAGTATCATTTTTTACCAACAACTGTTTCGGAACCTTTGGCCAACAGCGTACCCGCGAAGAATAGTGGCTGATGATTTCAACCCTTAACTGCTACCATAAATTCTAGGGTACTCCAATTCCTCGAACGCAATAAAATTTTCACATTTCCCGAAGAACCTCTTCCAGCCAATTTATCTTCCACGTTAAAATAAATAGGATCATTAAAATTTTATTTGTAATAAATGCGGGTGAAAGTAACTGGATTGGCTTGATCTTGAAATTGCATTCCAAAGGAAAATTATGTTAATTGCAAATCAATGTGTTTTCTAAAGAAATTGTATAGCCACAAATCCTCCTAGACTCTACGTCGGATGGAAGATTGGCGCTAAACGAAACCCGAGGTTTACACGCGCGCGCGAGGCGTGTATCGTTAGGTTGAAATGCGCGTATCGGCTCGGTTTTATTTGTATCCTGACGTTGATCCGTGAGAGAGGCGAATAAAATAGCGGAGTTACAAGTGGCGCGTGCGTGTACGACGGCCGGAGTATCGTCGTCGAGCGTTTAACGCGAGAAGCGGTTTTATTCCGCTAGCCGGCTGTTCTGAATAATTCATGGGAACGGCCGAACTCCGTGTTTCCAAACGATCCTAAGGTTGCAATTCCTTCCAGACGGAGGAAAAGTTGCACCCTGATCGGTTGCGTTGCGAAAGATTAAACTTCATCCCTCCATCCCTCCCACCATCCAGCAAGTCTGCCGATGCACTTACGAAACAATCCACTGCCTTCGATGCTGCCACCAGACTGGAAGCAGCCTCGATGTTTCTCTGGAACTCGACTTCAAGTTGAGCATCCTTCGAGCCTCTATCGTACCAGACTCTTAGTAAGACTCCCCTAAGAAGAAGCCTTCCA
Organism: Lasioglossum baleicum; assembly: GCF_051020765.1. Lineage (NCBI taxonomy): Eukaryota > Metazoa > Arthropoda > Insecta > Hymenoptera > Halictidae > Lasioglossum > Lasioglossum baleicum. The sequence goes on along the minus strand of NC_134933.1, from coordinate 12,316,678 downwards.
GCGCTACACCGACGCATCGATTCTTGCCTAACTTACACATATTCTTCCGTAACTTATAAACTATGTAGTAATAGGCCCCACCGTGTGTGATTAACTTTCCATCGGGCGTACTTGTATCAAGTTATTCTCCAAGATTATGTATACCCCTTCCGGGGTTGACTGATCAAGTTCCCGATACTTTACGGAATCTAGAAACTCTTGTAAACAGCGAATGAAAATTCTTATTTTCACGGATATTTATACGACAATGGACTTTTTTTGTGGATTCCATAGCAATGGAAATGCAAAAAATATCACACCTCGTTATCTCTGCTATTTTAGAAAATGTGAAAGAACTGTCTTAACCATAGGTTTTCAATATAAAAAGAATCACAATAACAGTCTTTTTATAGATGGAAGATTTTCGGAGATTTCAAGGTCGCCTTCAATTTTGTAGTTTAATTTTTAAGTCATTGTGTTACATATAAGAGAATTCGTCTTAATTTCGGTATTTTAGGGTGAAATAAAACCGAATTTCTTTATTCGAGCGATGAACTTGAATCAATAAAATATTTTGTTATTTAAAAAAGGGAAAATATCTTATTCGTTAACCCCTTGCCCTACAATATCGTGTCAGACTCGTGATGATATCATTAATTTCCTTTAAACCGAGATGAAATTCTATTTTGGTTTCGTTAATGTATGGTTATTGGAGAACATGTAGGCACACGTTAGATATAAATTTTCTCCTCTGTTAGGAGAAATTACGAACTACAAGGAAAATTCTAATCACTAAAATCGTAAAATAAATCGTAGGGCAAGGGGTTAAAGTTTATTGCTTGAATAAAAAACATTAGGCTCTCTATTTCACCTTAAAATACCGAAATTACTTTCTTGTCAACCCAATACATATAGCATTTCATGAAAAAAAAACTGAAGGTCACCTTCGTTCTGCCAGTAAGATATACAAATTGCGAGTTCTTCCTCTTTCATTTTTCTTAAATACTTGGTACTGTTATTGAAAAAATCGCTGGTCCAATTTACCGCGGACAAAAATCTGTTACATTCTTCGAAAACTGAATTTTGGGACAGCTGCGTTGCGAGTCGGCTCGGCCGCCTCGTCGCGCGGCGGTTGTAAAAAAACGCGAGGCGTTCCCGAAATAAAGCTCGTAATTTCGGAGCAGGCGGCCGCGCCGTTGTATAAAGTCTGTCGCCGGGTAACTGTCGAGTTTTCGGCAACTGCCTAAGCCTTGTTTATTTGTACGCGATCCGGCGAAGCGTCGAATCCGTTCCACGGATATACGCGATTTCCGCGATCCGAGGGATGGCGCGAGCGAAATTAAAGCGCAACTTCGACGCCGTTTACGAGGCGATCCATCAAGCAAGGTACACGCGATAGGACCCGGCCAATAAAGCCTCGTTCACCGATGCGTGTCGCGCAATTTTCGGAGCTATGCCTTCATTTTTTTCCGTCGACACGGTCTCGCGCACCCTATGCTCCACTCTCTATGTTCGTCCTTGCTCGCATCCGCTCCGGACGAAGGCGGCCCGTACGAACGATCGATTTCCTCCTATCCCCCCCCGCCCTCTCTTTCCTCCATCTCTTTTGTTTCTTTCTCTTTTTCGTTTTCTTTCTTTTTCAGTTTCGTCTACACCGCGCGCTCCCGTACGCAATTGTTAGCTTCCACGGAAGATGTATAGAGGATGCTTCAGAATTATGTGGCTGCGGAGCCGCGAGTGAATTTATGTTCGTGGTCTATTTGTTCCGCGGCTCTGAAAGACACGTTTCATGGGGAAATAATAGCTCACCGAGAGACTGGCTCTCGTTCATTTTTTCTCTCTCGCGTTTGCTATCTCGTTCAGGCTGTTCGGCGCGCGTACGCGGTCTACGATATTGGAGCAATTGTGACGAAGCACTACAAACTTCAAATGAATAAGGAATCGCTAAAGACAGCGTTATCCGATTAATCCTGCGGTACAACTTGTACAACGAGATTGTGTAACTAGACTGCGGATCTTCGTGCAGAATGATAATTGGGTAATTGGACAGAAAATGGTACACCTCGCCGATTTTGATTACTTTTCCTTATACATGTTATCGCCGCTCGATCTGAGTTTTTTTAGATATTCGCAAGGACTTATAGGATGACTATAGCGGACTCTGCTTTTTCCCAATGACCGAATTCGTATTTTTAGTTTCAAGGTCAATATATGTCGATTGTAAACAGCCGAAATTGAATTGTGCAACATCTTAGGCGAACAAACAGTGTCGTGTCTGACTCGTGATGAAGATTCTGATAAAAATGTGTGTTGATAATTTCCTTAAAATCGAAATAAAATTCTATTTTGGTTTTGTTAATATACAGCTATCGGGGAACATATAGGCATACAATTTATATAAATTATCTCCTTTTCTCGAAAATTACTGAAACCGTAAAATAAATCGTAGGGAAAGGGGTTAAATTCGAAACGAAAATTTGGAATAAAATTCCAGAGGCGTGTGTTTTTTTTCTGGTATCAACGCTCGATTACCCCGTTAATATCCGGTGTCCGTTCCACCCTCTAAGGACATTCCGGGCTCAGTTGGAGGGTTCGGTTCAAGACCTCCCAGACTAGCTGGGCAAATACGCGGTACCAGGTGAGACACGAACCTAGCCATCCCCTGGCCCGTCTCCCTCCCCGTCATTGATTACGTCCGAGTATTTCAGGGTGTAACAGATGAGACAAGAGAAGATTTGTGAGACGACGATACGAGGGACGGCGAGGCTAGCCTAGGCGAGGCAAGGCAAGGCGAGGCGGGACGCCGGGAGACACGAAGGACTCGAGGACAAGCGGATAGAGGGTTCTCTCGCAGCAGGCCAGGCCGGGGAGAGTTTACAGTACCTATATGCACAACGTCGCATAATCCTGCCGGTTCACGTACAGGGTGTTCGTGATTATCCGACATCCCGAGCAAGCAATTTCTCATGGTCACTCGAGAGCCCGACCAGGGTAATCTCGAGCCACTCTATGGTAACGTACGGCGCCGCGACAAAGGGATTCTCGAAATTTCTCATCCTGAGAGAGCCGGAATCTCAGGGCATCCGTGAGGAGCGACGCTGACAAACGCCGAGAAATTCGATCTCACGAGAAATTACCAGCCTTCCGTCGCTTTTCCACGGCCACACGAGAAAGAGGACGTCTGCCACGACCGGCTACCAGATTTCCATTCGACAGTCAGCCACAGACAATCACGTGGACAAATTAAACTGTTAGTTCGATGCTACCGTGTGCTTCTGCCTGTTTTGTTTCGCTGCAATTCTCAGGCGCTAGGGCATGGTGGCAAGAAACATCGCGGCAAAATCAAACCAATGTAATTAGATGCGACTGCATTATAGCGAGTGACGAGAGAATAGCGGCGCACTTGGAAACAAAATTCCCTCAGCTATACTGAGATGCCACGAACAACAAGCAACTCTGCTGTAACTAATTTTTGCGAATTGCAAGGAAGAATTGAAGTTACGTATATGTAAGAGAACACGTGGAACGGTTGAAAGTCGATAAAACGTTCGAGAGCGATGCGCAGATATTCGAAGCTCCCGGTTTACGGCCGTTTAATCGCGTTCGACTGTCTGCACGGTGAGGGTCGCCGGCGGAATCGCAAACTCGGATCGCGTATTGGATAGACTATAGACGATAGCAGTGGCGCCAGAAGAAACGAGAAAACCTTTCCAGGATGACACGCGTGCAGCCCGTGGATCGGCTCCGTAAGAATGCGTATTGCGCAAGGTTTCCCAGCGGAGAGAATAAATGAAACGTTCCGGCTGGAAGGTGCATGGCGCCTCGCGGCCCGTGGAATAATATTAAACGTCGGCGTGAAACACACACGCATGCACACACAGATGAACGCGCGTTTAGTCGATCCAGTACGATGGCTACTTCGTCGAGCAGCCTTCAAATTATGTAACACACTCGGCCGGTCTATCGAGCATCGAGAGAAATACTTTCCGCGCGATTGGCATCCGGTGCCGAAGGCTTGAATCGCGCGAGCAAATAATTTACTCTCGTACGAGCGAATGCTTTGAGGGTCTCCGATTATTTCAACCGACTGTCGACAATTTGCAACGAACAATGGAGTCTCGACCCGTCGCCCCACCCTTCCCTCCTCTCCCCCACCTCTCCCACGGGTATTCTATTCACCATGGAAGATACTAATTACTGTTCGCCAATCGAGCTAGAAACACACTGACCGTGGCGGAAGCAAACTGAACCCAATTCTCGATTTCCGCGATTTCTGATGCTCCGGTGCGGTTCCCGCTTCCATGGACCGCTTTTGCCACGGTTCCATGAAATCCATGCGTTTCCTCCAGGAAACCGAGCATTTCGCTGGCTGCCCTCCCGCCGGTAAGCACTTGTTTGCTGTCGAAACTGTTTTCACTTGTTTAAACGATCGTTCTACACGCGTCGTTACCCCCGATGTTTCGGCCCTTCACGTTTGGATAAGAACTGCGAGCTGTAGGAATTATTGACAGAATTGAAACAATCTTTGTACCAGTTTTATCTGAGCAGATACTGGACTTGCTGATGCAACGTACTCAAAACTATGCAATAGACTGGTATCAATAGAAAAGAATACAAACTGTTGATGGAATGACAACAGAACCAGGAGTAAATACCCCAAGAATCTTCAAGCTAGAATTCATGTTTAGGAATACTGTGCCAGCTAATGGGATGCCAGCAAGAGGAATAAACACTGTTTGAAACTACCACAGGATCAAGGACGATTAAGAAGACTCGCTGGTGCAAGGTACTGGTACGAGTGCAGAAGCAGTAAACACAATTTTAGATGGTGAAGGAAGCAAGACTGCAAAACTAGCCTGGAAGTATTGATGCAAGAGGATATAGTCTGAGCGATCAAGGGATCAAGAGAAGAAAGAAAACAATAGATGTTCGTGCGGATGAGGTATGCGCATCACGATCGTTCCCAAAGCAAAGGGTCTGGGACGCGAACGGGACAAAGAATCCCCGTGCAAGTTAATTTCCGCGCATCGCTCGTTGCACGGGAATGGTAAATCTCGAGGAGAATGGCGACCTCTCGGCCTGGTCACCCGGTATAAACCCGGACGGGTCCTGTTGGATGCAGAAGAGGGGATCCGCGGGGTAGATCGCGGTACGTTGTCGTGGTCGGGCCTTTAGGATCGAGTCCCACGCGTTCCCAGACATTCCAGCTAGTAATTGCTGGCTGCCGCCTCCTATCTTGCCGACGTTCGCTCGCTTCTGAGCCAGTCTCCTGTCCTCCTGCTCGCTCTTTCACCGAGCGGTCTTCTCCCCTTTCTTTCCCGCCTGCAATACTCTCCCGCCGCTCTTTTTCTCCTCTCGTCTACCTCGTAACACGGCTGCCCTCTGCTCTCCGGCATTGCCCTTTCCCTCGCACACGATTCTTTGCATCGTGATGCTGCCTGCCGTTGCCGTCGTTGCTGCTTGTTGCTTCTCCTCGACGCTCGTTAGCGTCGGGGAAACGCGAAGCTGCTGGCCGGCGCTAAGTGCATCGACAGAAATCGCTCGTCGAAGGAGCAGAGCCTGTGCATCCGAGCTGGGTGCATGGAACTCCTGCATCGCGGAATCTCCGCTTCCTTAGACACTGCACAGCTGCTCCACTGTATCTTTCTCTCACTCTCTTTCTCTCTCGCTCTCTATCTTACCATCCGCCCGCATGTAAACCATTTGCCCGCTTGCTTGTGGGATACTCTCGCTCTTCCATCCTCGAGATGCCTACTCGTCCCCAACGGCTGCACGATCTAGCTTCTGACGTCTTCCTTAATCGTCGATCCGATTATTTCACCAGCCACCTTCGCTTCACGGCGAGTTTCCATTGATCATACCCCGCTCTCTCCGACGATTCGACGTCCCCCCAAATCAGGATTTCGCTGTTCGAAAGAGCAGAACTCTTCAGTAGATTCTGTTTAAACCTTCGAGAACGTCGGTTGTTTGTTGAATGATTGACGTTGTATGACGTCAGGGGTGTTCGCTTTTTGTTAGGTGCAGTCGTTTTCTCTTAACTGGAGGCGTGGCGGTCATAAGAGGTCATTGACATTTAAAACACTTTTTTAGACATGTCGATTCTTCTTGCCATTCTTCGTAAAAAGATTTTCGAACGAGAGTGCACGTTCGTGTGCCTTAAAATATAATAAAACAAGATGACTTGGCGATGAAAAATTAAAACTGAATATATACGAGAAATGTGAATATTAATCGTTCCTTCTAAATTGAAATTAAATACTGCTTTCATCAATGGACTGCGAAAATTCATGAATTTATAGCGCACAAAAATATTCAGAGAATTAATAAAACGCAAACAAGGAATAAAATCGAATACGTGTTCGCTTTACTTTAAATTTACCCAAGCCATTCACGAGGGAAATGGAATTTAGCTTAATAAACTCGATTGCTTCACATTCTCCTGTAGTAATCAATATTTTCATCGGCTTTCGTAACCTAATCAGAAATGTCCAAGCCTAGAATATACGTTTCTATCTAGCGAATAATTAGCGATAAATAGTTTTTATGAGCGAGCTTGTTAGAAAAAATCTGAAGGTAATGGGTTAAACAGCTCACTTGGAATTTCTCACGTGTAACACTAGACCGCGGAGTCTATTATACCATGAAAGTAATTTCCTCGTGTTTAATATGATATTAACTGTGAAAGCGTGCTGTAAAGCTACTTTTTAACCGCCGAAGTGAACGGGAATCGATCCCATGATCATTTCTATCAACGTCACTGCTATACCTCATTGTCAAAGCGACTGACGAACTTTTACAGCGTTATTTAACATATTTAAATTGCAGAAGTATAGTAGACCGCGTCTCATTTTCATAATAAACGCATTGCTAAGTGAATATCATCTGATAATACCGATATCAATCAACAGACCGATAGATTGACAAACCTACTTGAGTTGCAAATTCGCTAATTTAAATTCTCCGAATCATTTTATCGGATCATTTGACACTTTGCTTTGCGAAACTGCTATTACTGATATCAATAAACCGTGGCAACACACGAGCCACTTCGACACGACAATTTTACGCTAGAATTAGGTGTTAATAGTTTTTTTAAATTGCATCTACTTAGACTTCGTACCAGTTTTATATTTATAATTTTAATATCTCTGAGAGAAAAAAATCAGGAGCAAGTTCTAGTGTTCATCACTTGTTTCACAATTATCGTAACGGCCTGCATAGCACAATAAAAGTCAATAAAAATTTCAATTAGTCGTACAATTTGTGATTTTTATAAGGAGGTACAAGTCCGCTGACCTCGCCAGTTTCTTCATAATGGGAGAAAGCAAAATTCATTCGATGTTTCCAGTGGACAATAATTAATAGACTGCGGTTGTTCGTGCAATTTTCAATTTTTATAAACAAATTTTAAGCGGTGGTATAAAATAACTTAAATTGTAGATCCAAAACAAATTAAAACTCACAAATAAAATTAAGATATTTATACATAGAGATTTATTCAATACCATATTTTCCATTCTCGCCTATTACTTTTTCCCATTTTTTAGGTGATCTATCATGTTATTCAATAAACCTACGAATAAATTCTATCTCTTTAAATTTTGATTTGAGAACGCTAAATTGTATATTCTAACATTTTTTGGAAACGTTCATAAGCCACAAATGCACAAAGATCGGGAGTCTAATAATTAAGAAGAGATATTGTGAAACAGAACCTGACATCTCGCCGCAAATGGGAAACCATGTTGCGAGCTTAGGCTCTGTGCAGCCATTGCAGTTTTCTGTCAGCAGCGACCGAAAGATGACAGTAGCTCTGGCACACTTGGCGGTTCGGTGCAACAATGGCGGGAGGATAATTCCAGAATTTAGACGGGTAATCGACGAGGATTTCGTGGGGAATATTGTCCAAGCAATCCCGTGTTCCTTCTATCACGCACGTGGGTAGTGGGTACACGTGGAGGGAGCTAAGACGGTTAATCAAACGATAAGCACGTCTGGAACTGATCCAAGCGACATTCCTCGTTGTGGCGTCATTCCACAAGCTACCACGGAACAATCAACCGGCCACGGGTTTCGCTTTTCAACGATTTTCGCGAACGACAGCCTTTCCACAGTATTTATACTCCTCGTTCCCGTCGAACAGCTTATAATTCGTGGAAACGAGATTTCAAGTATTTCACGAAATTCGTACTATCCCAGTGTACGCCCCGTGGAACACGTTTCTCGCGAGCAGCTGAATTTTATAAGAATTAGTCACTCGGAGATTTCGAGGCTGCTCGGTCAATATGTAGTACTCCAAAGTTCAATTTAACTGCTGGCAAGTTTGATCGAGGAATTCGTAGAGTCTTGAATATATGTATGTATAGCGGTATTCAGAAGTTTCGAGCTCTCTTAAATCTTCAAAAAGGAGAAACTTTTACCTAGTGTACTTGAGAGAGACTTGCGTTTCTCTTTTCTGAAAGATCTGCCGGAAACTTCCTGCACAGTGCCCATTCACGAGCACGGCTAATTCCGTAAGTGACCTAACTGTATGTAGACTGTAGTCTATTAATCCTGCAAGTTCGATTTCGCAAGTTGGACAGCTCGCGAAATTCTTGCGAAAATAGAGAATTTCTTTCCGAAAAGTTGCTGCTTTATTTTAGATCTCGTTTACGGCGAACAGGAGTATAGGTGAAATTCAAAGCAGAAAAAACAATTAAAAACGATGCAACTTATTACAATTTATGCAGACAATTCTTATTTCGCACAGAGATCTGCAGTTGGCTTACATCAGAGGGAAAGAGGAAAGTGAAACGAACGAGCGAAACGCAATAAATTGAATAAAGAAAAACCACAAGATTTCTCATTACACGTCCGAGTACACGGAAGAACGCGATCCGTCCGGAATCAAAGTCTCAGTGGGACCGCGACAGGGTTGAATCACCTGTGTTCAAATCTCAGTGGTTCAGTGGCGCGATAGATCGCCGATCGAGAGACGGTAAAGCGATTTCCCACGCAAAGTGCTTCGTCCGTCTTACGAATCCCGGGGTCTCGTATCGACTCTGTCTCCAGCGAAGCGTTAAATTGCGTTCACCGATAGCGAAGTCAATTACTTGACACCTACGTCACGCCGATAGCCGATCGATGGCTAGAGCGATTTGTCACGCGTTCCCAGAGCTCGTCACTGACGCTCGTGGCAACGAAATACGTTTCTTGCTGACGAGAAATTCCGTCGAAGCCTCTGCGGTAGTTCCCTTCTAGTTGTACCTACCCGGTAAGCACGCAGAAATGGTTGGATATATTTAATTTTGTTATCAGAGTCGTGAGAGATCATCTGCCGAGGCAATACTGTACTTGCTGAAATTTAAAGTTTACGAATTAACCCATCCTTAAATGGTTAACGAAATACGTTTCTTGCCGACGAAAAATCCTATCGAAGCCTCTGCGGAAGTGCCCCCCTAGTTGTACTCAGTTACTATGCACGCAGAAATGGTTGGACATATTTAATTTTGTTATCAGAGTCGTGAGAGTTCATCTACCGAGGCAGTACTGTACTTTGTAAAAAAATTTTAAGTTTACGAATTAACCCATTCTTAAATGGTTAACGAAACACGTTTCTTGCTGACGAGAAATCCTATCGAAGCCTCTGCGGTAATGCCCCTCTAGTTGTACTCAGTTATCCGAGTAGTAAGAGTTCATCTATCGAGGCAGTACTATACTTTCTAAAATTTCAAGGTTACGAATTAACCCATCTTTAAATGGTTAAATAGAATAATATATGGATGAATACACCTGGGGTAGCAAGGTGCTTCTAACGAAGCAGCACTGCACTTATCGGAACAGAAAAAGAATGTACTTCGAAGGGGGTAATACTGTACTTCCAGAAGTAAAAAATAATCTCTAATTGTCAATTATATAGAGGCTGAAAGAATGTGCGCGAACTGATCTTCCAGGAGCATCGGTGTGCTTGTAAGGGGGTCATACCGTACTTCGCGTATCCACAGGAACGAGTCAATAAAGCACAGCCATCTATAAGCGTTTACGATTGCGGTGACACAGTTTCGGCGACATCTGGAGGGGTAATACAGTGATTCGATAAAACGACGACGACCATACGCGGATTCTGAGAGCATGTTCGATGATTCACGTGGCACGGGAGAGGGAAGACCGGTCGAACGGAGTTGCTTCGCGTCCGATCTCGATAACAAATTGCTCGGAGAGGCTCGGTATCGCGGGATCGAGGAAAAACTGGTCCCCGAGCGATTTCCTCGGGGCGCTCGATCCTCTTGGCTTTCCTCCGTTGCCTCGATCCTCTCTGCTCGCGCGGCTGGACAAGTTGCTTCTCCGTACCGGGTCTAGCTGGATACTCGTTCGGCCATCGTGTTTCGACTCTTTCGCTGCCGGTCTCGAGGCGATACCCTTTAGCCGATCGTCTCCTACGCCTCGAGGCTAGCTTCGTTGCCATAAACGACGCGACGAGAGTCGCTTTCGCAACTGGTTCATGCGACACACGTTAACTCCAGCTTGCAGGATCGCTTCCGCGTGGGAGAGCCCAACGAATAGATTTCCCGGTTTTTTCGCCGATCGTCCACCTGTTCCGAACCCGAAGCCGCGAGAAAACGCGAGATCGAAACACAGGCCCCGGTTAAATGTCGCGTTTCAATGGCGCGCCGAGAAATTTAATACCCGTGGGGATCGCGAAATGTTCCCACTGCTGGGAGGCGCGATTCACGATAAGTAGCAATTCATTAGGGACGTTCCGTTTGCACCTTCGGCGCTGCGCTGGACACTCCGGGAAACTGGTAATCGAGACGGCAGCGTTTCTCTGTCGGAGGAGTTTGTGTGTAATGGATTCTCTAAACGGCTGATTACTATGCAGCAGTGGTTTTATAGGCTGCGAAGTGACTCGATTGCCTGATTGTAAAATTGATTGGTTCCCCGTATTCACCGATAATTTATATGTTTAATTGACTCTCCGGCTGGTCACGTCGTGTTCGCTGATCCTGTAAATCTGTGCAATTGTCTGTGATTTATACTCGTTAATGGACTGCGAATTTTTATGGAAAATAAAAATGTCAGGCATCAATTGCGAGATACAGGAGTCAAGTAAAAATTGATATTCTTCGTTTTAAATTCTTTTAATATTAGGTTGTCCCAAAAGTTTCTTCCGCATTGTGTTCCTTTAATGTAGCTAAATAAATACAAACAATACGATAATCTTTATGTTAATATTTTAGTACTTCTTAATATGAATTTGCATTATGTGCATGCATCGAAAAACAATTTTTGGGACAACCTAATATTTATTTAGCAATATTAAAGAAAGGCATTGCGGAAGGAACTTTTGGGACAACCTAATATCTTTGTCTCGTGCAGTTTCTCATTGGTTCAAGACTGTCACTTTCCTTACGAAGAACATATTTCGAATTTCGTTACGCATTGCGATTCGTTGAACTGTAAACAGTCTCCACAATCTGAAAACCTTTATCTAATCGGGTTACACCGCACTCCGAGCGATTTCCTGCGGCTAAAGGTTAAATTCCTGGATACGTTCGAACGTCATAAAGCAAGTAAAACAGGAGCCATTCGAACCGAATAGTCCGCAAAGATCCGGGTTTGAGTTGCTCCTTGGTGGAAAAGCGAGCTGCGAACTTGGAATTCGTCAAACAGACAGCTCTATCCGCGCAGATAACACGGTTGACAGAAAAAATAGCGGGACGCGGCCTCGGTGGCGAAACATCGGCTGCACGCCGGCAATTAAACCTAAACGCAGCGCCCTCAATTAGGCGCTAATGTCTGTAATAACAGTTCGTGACGAGTATTTTAATCGCGACGGTGCGGTGGCGCCGTGTCCCGGAATTTTGTGTTACGAACGTTTCTTGTAAACTGCCGCTACGCTGAACGGATGAATATTTCGACTAGATCATTTACAAAATTGGCCCCAGATCGCCAAAATGTGGCCAAAGCCACATATAACAAAATAAATTAAAAAATACAAAATAAATTTTTGATTGTTGGTCTTGCCAAGTCTTCAAATTTTATTTAATAATAGGAGAATTATATGAATAATATTAGTCTTTTTTCACATTTTTTTGCAATGAGTAACGTTGAGATTTTGAAGAATTTCGAACCTCCAAAATTTTCAAGCATCCTATCTTCAAAGTCTCTTCGTGATTTTCAAGACACCTAAAACTTCCAAGATGTTCGCGCGCGTTTCAAGATTCCCGAGAAAATGGAAATTGGAACTCTTGGATTTTCAAGATTCCCTTATCTTGCCTAACCTTCAACACTTCCAAGACACCTATATCTTCCGAGCTACTAAAATCGTCAAGATCTCGAAGAATTTCGAATTCCTTTCGCCTTCCACTTAAACTGTCTTAGAACCTCGTGTTCTTAATTTGTTCGGAACATTTGCTACCTGGGACAACTGAAACTATCAAATTGTAGGAGACTATTCAATTACTTTTCCTTTTTTACTTGAAGATGTTCAAGCAGTAAATGGAATTATCAGTGTTTATAAATGAACCATATATTTAACATAACACAAACGATGTTCAATCAACGGCTGACAATTTTCCGAACAAGAATGTAGTCATGCACACTCATTTCTTTATTTCGTCAAAGAAATTTACTTCATACATTTTGATGAGGATAGTCTGAAAATCGAGAAAATACTAAGTATATCTTTGTTAGCAGTCATTCAAAAATGAAGACAGCTTTTGAAATTGAAAATTATATTTGATCTTCATCTCAGAAATGATTAAAACCAGAGAGAAAGTCTGTCGAACAGCGTCTGTACATAAAATAAATGATATTTCGGTTTCTCTCTCATTCTCCCCATTAATAGAGAATAGAGAGGCATCGGGAGGTCAATGGCCGATCCGGAAAAGTTCGCGTCGGAGGAATTCCTTTGACCTGTGTTATCGGTGGACGTCTTAAAATTTTCACAATAGCCTATGTACCTTGTTCGTTACCCGGCGGTCCTTGTCGGGGATCGAATTTCCTCGATATCCTGCTCCGAAAGTTGACGTTCCGCGCGACACGCCTACAGTAAGGAGATATGGAAAGTAGGCGACCAGGCAACGCAGAACTCCGATAGCGAGCCGGAGAAGAAAAGACACCCACTCTCCGCGGTGTGCAGCCTGTGTCACGGACCAGTCTTATTAATTTTTTAGTCGGGGAGACCTCTCTCCGAACTTTGCCGGAATGCAAATGCGGTAGACGCGTTCGTTTTATCGCGTTTCACGTATGCCGCGCCGTACGAGAACTTCCGGCGGGGATTCGAATTAAAATTTTCATATCTTCCCGCCGGAACATCTGCGAAATTCGCCTCGCGGCGCGCCGGGCGATCGCCTGGGGTTTTCTTCCGGGAATACGGAAAATTTATTAACTCGACAATTCCTCCGTCGAACAATTGTTTTCGCCGACCGTCGCTACAGTTCCGTTTTCATCAATTCTTGGAGCGCGTTATTTTTTTAAATGTCAGAAACCCGCCCGGAAATATTTCAATTAACACCGTTATAATATTGATTCGTTCTGCTCTTGGTTGTGTCTCTTGTAGATTGAGGTCTGCATAAACATAAATTCAATCATATGTAATTATTGCTAAATTTATGAACGAAATATAATTCAGGAGTTTACACTAATATTCATATTTAGCTTCTCTCATCTCGTTTGATTTACTGGCGTCGTGTGTCCACATATATCGCGTTACATTTTCAAGAATCAATATATGATGTTATTCGAAATCAAATTGAACGCAAATACTTCGTCGAGCACGATTTACTAATGTTTCGCCTAGACTCGCGGAACGAGAATCGGTAAGTCGACGGTTAAATAATAGTAATATAGAACGGGAATATAGATCTGTGAATTAATTACAGTGAACGATACCTGCTGGCCGGAGATGATCACGACCCACATACGGGCGAGAAGACGGTCGACTCTGCGGAGGATCTCTCGCCGCATTTTAATCGACGCGGGCTTAATTAAAACAGGCAAACTCTACAAAGCCATGGCGGTCTGCAGGGGATCGGTCATTTAAACACGAAATTAAGAAAACAAAAAGGGTGAACGGGAGTCTCTCTATCGTCGGAGCCGGTGGCCCTCGAAAACATTTACCCCGCGCGTTTAAATATGCGATTACGGTTCGAAAATTCCCAATTCCCCGGGAGTCGAGCGCCACCTAAAAAGCCAGTGGAGACAGCAACGAGGGGTTGGCAAAGCTCTCTCTAGCCGGGGCCGTGTGAAAAGAGGAGCGCGCCCGAAGGATTAGAAATTCATGAGACGCCCGACAAAGAAGCGGCTTTCCCAAAAATCCTCTCGCCCCGGTCGTAGCTCGCGAAGAGGATCGGCCCTGCGGAGATCGAGTCTGTGTCGTTCGCCAGGATCTCGGCTCGTTAACATAAACTCGATAAATCTCGATCGTCTGCGAAGAAATCTAGAGAAATGAAGACAAGGAAGGGAGTGGCTCATCGGACCGCACAGTGTTGCGATCAATGCTAATTACCTGGACAAAACGCATAATGTAATTCTAAATCAAAGTCTTTTTTGTCGACAGAACTGTGTAAACATTTGGAATCGATATTTTCCTACATTTTGAAAAGCTCTTCTATCTAATTAAATATCAATCGACATTTTTAAAATACGTTTTGTATTTACTTCTCTATATTTTAAAGTACATTTTTATAATGGAAACTAGCGGCGAAAGTACGTTTCATTGTCTTAATTAGTTTATTTATGCATATTATGAAGGTTATGTATGCAATGTTCACCAAACTAAAAGTAGGCGATACACGCCAATAAATGGAAAAATTTGTTGTTCGTAGCATTAGAGAGCAGACTTCAAACTTTCTTTTCATGCAAATTTTAAAACGCAGAAATTAACAATATTTATATTTTTAGTGACTTTAGTGAATTTTTGGATGTTTCGAGGAATTTTCGGAAAGACAATCTTAATCGATTGTATAACATAAATATGTCCTGTAGAAATCGTGTATAGATACGTTATGTGAAGAAGCAGAAAGATCTATACAGGTTAATATTTCCAATATCTGCACACTTTGGACTGCGGATCTCTACGCATTTACAGGAAAATTGAGTAGGTGAAATTGAAAATTGTTGGAACATTTTAAAAATTGAAGATGTCAATACAGGATTTCTCCTCTGTTCAAATCATTAAGGGGAGAAATAACATCCAAAATAAAAAATGTTCGCATTGACTGCAGAACACAGGAGCCGAATAGAAAACGTCTTACTTTTAAATATCTTATCAAGCTGAAACAAATACACTGATGTCCTTAAACATTTTTAACGTGTCTGCTTTAAATTGTGCGAGCCAATTTTTGTCATAAACGCATAAAGATCCGCAGTCTAGTAATCATGAAGAAGGTTTTGTCCAGCTAGCAGCTCGAATCGCAGCACTGTGGACCGGTTTGATAGGCACGAGCAGCAACTTCGAACTTATAAATCCCGACGTTTAACGTGGACCGAACGAACCTCCCGGCTAATCCCGCGGCGTTGGCCACGTGACACCAGCAACGAGCCGAGTTTCGCAGCGATTGGTCGTGGCAATCTTTCGCGTTGACATTTATTACGAGTGGGGATTACTGGATCTAATATAGCCTTTAAGAACTCTGCTGCGGACGGCGCTAAATCAACGCCTGATACCATAAGCCACGCCGATATTTAGCACGGGCCCAAAGCGCCCTGTCGCTCGACATCGGGGGTCTCGATCTAGCGCGATCGAGGGGAACGATCGAGATCTTCCCGCGGTACGCTGCGCGCGACGTGCCCCGTGGCGGACTAATAAACTGGGGTGCAACTACCATTGCGCAATCACATGAATAGCAAACGATGATTGCATGCAGTCGCCGGATGAATCATGCGAAATAGAATACGTTCTACACATGCCGGCCACGGTCTGGGTTACGTCTACCGTCCCATCCTCGACTTGCTACATCGTACACATTCGGCCACCAGGCAATTCATTCGACAAACCTCGTTGCTAGCTCGTTACAGCTTCGTGGTTTCTGCGAAACTCTTTTTGCTTCTCCATTTTGTGACCATCCTTAACTATCTGCAATATTTTCTGCTCTTTGACATTCAACATCTTGGCTCCTGGTTCTTGCAATTAATGTGGACCATTTTTATTTTATTTTTAGAAGTTAAGATTTCAGCTGCCTCTGGACGTTTCTATGTTTCTGGCTGGGCCTAATGTCAAAGTTTGCCTCCATATTCTCTCGTTTCTAAAAATTTGTAACCTGTGTGTTCAAGGCAGAGTAGGGCAATAATCAACTAATATTTAAAAACGACTAATAGCCTTTTTGAATGTTAATCATAGCAAAATAGTCATTAGTCAAAACTTTTTGATTAGTTAGTGATAGCTAAATGGCAAATAGTTAGTCACAGCTCTAAGTAATCGTTAGCTATTGCTTATTACATTAACATACATTAATATTATTAATTAGTTATCACTAATCAAAAAGTTTTGACTAGTGACTATTTTTCTGAAAAAGATTACTAGTCATTTTTAAATATTAGTTGATTATTGCCCTACTCTGGTTTAAGGGAAACCAAAAATGGGGAAAAAATAGTGGAATACCCTTATGTTTAGTTTCTAGAGGTTACTCGTTCTGTATACTCCATCTATGTTTACACCTAATGTTGTAATAAATCTCTTCTGAGATTTTCTCAATAAAAAAAGGGGAGGAAAAAAGAGAAGTAGAACATTCATGTTTGTCAGACTTCGTTTGAATTTTTCATCTCCAGTCTGACTCGTGATATGACAAGGGTTAAATAACAAATGGTATTTTGCATTACACCAAATTTCATTTAATTCACGTGTCCAGGCGTCAAAATATTTTCTTCCAAGGCCTCGTGTAAGTCCGACTACCCCCAACCCACGTTTACCCGCCAAGTCCTTGCGAACTTTTGTAGGTACTTGCACCCTTTCCGACTTCACCGCTTTTTCTCAGTTTTCCCGCGAGCTCTTTTGTCATAATTCTCCCCCCATTTTTCTGCGCCCCTTTTCACCCTCGTTCGAGCAAATGGGTACCCGTTTTTATATTTTTTCCTACAATCATCTGCGCTCTTGCAGAAGTGTCGCGACGCTTTTATGATAATTGAAGAGAAGAATTGAAATAATAATTGATACAATGTTCAATATTGCAACCTCTTAACCATTGTAAATCAACAATGTCCATTTCGAAACTTTAAATCTGAGAATTTTGGAAAGAATTTTCATTTTTCGAACAGATATCTACATTCTTCTTCGCAGATTCTTATTCTATCGATTTCATCCGATCATTTTCATAAAGGGAAAATTTTATTTATACACGGTGTTTATTTCGGTTGTTCGTTTCCAATTTTCATTTGTCAAGTAGAAATCTACATTCTTCTTCACCGATTTAAACATTTTCCGCTTCTCATATTAATTTATTACCACCAAGGACAACTCTGACAAAGCAACCGGAAAGATTTCCTGATGCAAGAAACGTTCATTCTAATTTCAGAGAACTTATTATCCGGTAATCGTCTAAGATCGGACATCGGAAAGTATCGTCTTTGACGGGATCAACTTGTCCAGCGATTATATCGGATTTAGGTATCGCTGCGCGCAGACGAGAGCTCCGTCGATAACATTTTCCATCGGCAGCTCTCGGTGGTGTCCAACAGGAATCGATATTCGGAGCGGTGGCGGCGACCCCAGGCCTGGCTCGAAGGTACGCCGTGCAGAGCAGCTGCCCCGAGGGGTTGCACACCCCGTGGTCAGGGTGGAACAGAGGGAGGGACGGGGCCTGTATCGCAACCGGAGGCCTGTGGACGCGTGTCCTCGACGTCGCGTCATTGTTTGGGGACGACGATTACGGACTTGATTCGATTTCACTTCGACCCGCCGGAAAAAAACAAAACAATGGAAATGTCTTCGTCGGACGAATTAATTGTTGCGCCTCTCCCTCGGTGCTCGCGATTCGATTCTCCAAGGGCGAAGACGCGATCGCCCAAGAACTCTCCCGTAGAGGGTTGCTAGTCATTGCGGCGTTCGATCTGAACAGAACTCGTGTGCAGAGATGGTAAAAAAACATTTGAAAAAATATTCGAAACGCATCTGGATATTAACACATTGACGTCGAGTCATTTTACAGTTCGAACAATTATTACTCCTCCTATATTAATTTACGGGACGGCGCGGCGCATGGCGTATATCGGCCGAGAATATAAAAATCCGCGACAACCCGGAAAATTGTTTGCGCGAATGTGACGGTTGTTGCAATAAACTGTTCCGGCTCGCGTAAACCGACGCAAACTGCTTATTGCGCGCGCAATGTGGTAATCCATAGCTCTTTCAGATTTTCGTTTATTACAAAACTTGCCGGGTAAGAGTTCCGCGCTGCAATTGGTGAGAATGGGACACGTCGCGGACACCGCGGTTTTTACGAGCGTGAGTTTCCCGCGTTAAGGAAGTCGAAACTTTCCACGATTTTTTAAACTTCATTTCCGCGGGAGTTCAGAGATTTTCATTCGGTTGATACCGCGATTTTTTCGCGAACGCGTGCGAAAATTCCTTACTCGGTTTCCCGGTCGCTGTATCGTGCGAAAGTATCTTGGACAAAAATGAACGAAGCACTGTAAAAGTACAAGCTTGACTTTAAATTAAGTCCTGGTACATTGTCGTATTATTTCTGTATTTATTATTAGACTGCGGATCTTTATGCAAAATAAGAAATGTTCGGCGTTGATTGCAAGACACAGGAGGGCAAATGAAAAATTTTTTATTCTCTTAACTATCCTATCGAACTGAAACTAATGCACTCATGTGCTTAAATCTTTTAAATGTGACCACTGCTTTGAATTGTGCGTATCCATTTTTATCATAAATGCATAAAATCCGCAGTTTATTTATTAGCAATGATTTATTGCCATTTACCAGGCAGTTGGAGTACGATGAATTATCACAGAAGTTAAATGGTTTAATTTTTCATTCGGCGCATGTGGAAAACGGAGAACTCTTTAGGAAAAACATTTCAGTTTTCGCCATCGACAAATGAAGTCGTATACCTTCGGACACGAAAGTTATTATTCGGTTGCCGAATAACCATTACCAGGAATTTAATTAACGATTGTTCGACCGTTGGGCGCAGCTGGTAATATTCCAATGGTTCTACCACCGGAAACGAGGGATAATTTCTGGTGCATCGGCGAGCTTGCCGTGCTGACAGGATATACTACTTACGAGATGCAATTGTTTCCGGCTTAACGTTCGATTGATTCACCTTCACCGACGAAAACCGACAAGAACGGGAACGTTCTTTCCCGGTTTCTCGAAATTAAACGTAGCTGTATTTTTCATTCCATTATTAACCGTTGTGTAGCCAACCGGGTACCCATTTCCTGCATCTCTTTCAACAACTTGTTCATGTTGCTCTAAAAATACTACAAAATATCTATGAAGGATTTTAAATAATAGTTTTAAGGTTTTAAATAATCTATACATTTTTGTTGGCTACATCAGGGTTAAACTACGTAATTAATCACAAAACAACATAATCAGTCACATTTTCATAGAGTTTCATTCATATGCTTGCGAGACATCACGTGTGTGAAACGTTAACCACGCCATATAACACCGAATCACTATAAAAGCGGAATCCCGTTGGTTAACATAGTGCTTTGGTAAATGGAGTCCGGAATTCTCGATAGAAAGAAGGAAGGGCCAGAATATTTCACGGGCCGCAGCTCGCCGAAATAGAATATTCAATTTTTTAATCTCTCCGCAGCGAATTTCGATACGGCGGAACTAGAACTCGGTGTCACGTGGCCATCCCGGGGGATGATAACCGGGTGACCGGTCGGGTGGCTCGCATTGTCATTGAAATGCGTTTATAAATTTTTCAATTAGTCATTGCTATGCAAATGGAAGAACTAGCGGCGTGTTCCGCGTCGAAGGATTCGCACGAATTCAAGTGTATAATAAGGAACCCGGTAATTCAATACATACCAATTTGCCCCGCTCATCGTTCCCTTTTGTACGCGGTCGCATTTGCACGCTGACAATAAAGCGAATTAATCTTCCCTTCGATCTGCGTACCGCGGTCATTCCAATCACGAACTTCGTTGACCGGCCCCTATCGCAATGACACTCGGCCCGGCCAAACAATTACACCTTCTAGCATGCCCCGTTGATAAATGCAACCCCTGATAAACTTCGAATTCGCTGGCAACCGGGCCCCGATGACAATGAAAGATATCTACGCGCGCAGCACCGCGACTAATCAATGACACCCTCCTCAAAAATACAATTTCACGCGATAACGAAACTCGTATCTACTCCCCGATTCTACCTCGTTCTATTCTTTATCCTTTTCAACAATTAGGTGGCTCGTAGACTCGATGGGCAACGCATTGTGCAACGTTGCCTTTTGTCACGAGCAAGATGCGAAAAATTGATGCATAGCGGATGAACGTAAAGGGTGGATGGCTGTGCACAATAACGTTTTCTGATGGATTACACTCTGCCTGCTAACACTGTTCTAGGCTCGAGCGGGCGCGCTTCCACAGACAGGTGTGTTCAATTTTATTGCGGTTCGGTCCCGTCAAGCTGATAACAGCGAGAAGACTGTGTGCGGCTCCAAACGGAATTTCAATTGTGGCAGTTGCTGCTGCATTCAATGGATCAAATACCTTTTCTGAATGAATAATATTAATCCGGCTCTGATAAATTTCGTGCTTTTGTGCGAGAGGATATTCTGAATATTCCATGAATAAAGAAATCATGAACATGTTCCTTTCAGACATTACGGAAGATAATATATTTATCTAATCAGACGCTGCAAGTTAAAGTAACTCCTTACACTCGGAATTGTTTTAACTCGAGAATTAACCCTTTGCACTTCAGCCTAGTGACTAGTGATAGTACACCAACGACTCCAACACTACAGTGGCCGAAATTTCTATAAAGTCAGCTTCTTTTTAATAGATATTTTAAAAATATCAACATTTTTGTTGATTTATCGTATCTGGTCTTGTGCCTTGCAGACACTCGGATAGAGGGACTGCGTACTCTAGACCGCTATGTTTATATATTAGATATATTAGGTATAAGTTTCCTTCCGTTTTAGGAAATTATACGAACTACAAAAAAGTTCTAATCACTGAAACCGTCAAATAAATCGTAGGGGTTAAGCTTACCCAGATCTCTAAGTGGGTCTATACAGCTGGACGTGATTTGTGGTTGTTTCAAAAAAAGGTAAAAATACGCAAACTAGCCCGAACTTGGGACTGGCAAAATCATCAGTTAGTCTTGTTCTATGCGCGTCGAATTAGTCTCAAGTCCTGAGAATTCAATTAGTCTTGAAAATTCAAGTGGTGACGCAGATGTCGGGGAACGAAGCCGAGGATAACGATAATTTCAGTAGTCCTTGGAGCGTAACCTGTGATTCCGCATGGTGGAGCAACGCAGCTCGAGACCACGTTGCGATATGAACGTCGTAAAACACAGCTTGTCCCATTGGAACTGATCACTGGAATTACCGAAGCAATCGGTTGGTTCGCGGCTTCTCGGAAAAATGGCAGAGAATTTCGAGCAGCAGCGGTAAGAGGAACGCAACGCGAAGATAGTAAAAAACCAAGCGAACAGCTGCTGCTTCGATCCGCTTTCGATAAAACACGGGTCGGCGGTGGTTGTACGTTCCTTTTACCTCGGGTGCGAGGTTAATTCAGTAGGTCGCGGAGCCACTGTGTGGCAAGTTCGCGCTGAAGACTTCTCGACAAGAGGAACGTTTCTGGTGGAGCCCGTCTCCGGCAATTTCGTGAAAACGTTTTCCAACCGACTACCCGGCGCGCTGGGATCGCGCGGGGCAGGAAGGAAGCGAGCGACAGGTTGCGAGTGATAATGACGCGTCGTCCATTATATCTCGATCCAATATATCGTGCCTGCGACAGAATGGAGAGGAAAGCCCGGTCGTAGAAATAGGCGGAAGACGCGGCAACGGGGGCGATTCCGCGAATCGAGCCACCTTTGTTACCGTCCTTTGACGTCCGTTGATGGAGAACCCGGGAGAGAGTTCTGTATCTAGGATACTCTCGGAGTAGTAGTGCTCTGTTAGACGAATCAGATGGGCGAACACCAAGGGGTGGAAAGTTTCTGTGACTTTTCGACCAGGTTCTTCGCGCGCGACTGAAGCCCCCCCCCCTTCTGCAGGGGGTAGGGGCCTTGAAAAAAGGGGAAGGGTGGGAGCACGCGCAGCTCAAAGGCGTTAACCATCCTCCGGAAAGGATGGAAAAGGCGGAAGGGTGGTACCCACCAGGATATCGACGAAAGACCTCACCGTGAGGTTTTCTCCTCTCGAAACGAGACGTAATAACGATCCCCCCGTTGCCTCTTGGACCCTTTCTCTCTTTCTCTTCTTCTCTTTGGCCTTTCCGTTCTCTGCCTCGACACGCTCTTCGCCTTTCTTCTTCGTCCCTCTCGGTCTTCGCGGAGACTCCGGCTTGCAATAACCGGCACTCGACGGTGTCTCCATTAGCCGCGTCGAACGACGAGCCACCTTGCATTCGTGCGTCGTTTCACGGAACAGGAAGACACTCCGTAGGAGGTATTGTTGAGTTTTACGAGGCGGCCAACGCGGGGAAAGTGGCGGGTATCCTGGGAAATGACGCGGAGTCACGCCGCCGCCGCTTCGCTGGGATAAATACAGGGGTGGGACCGTCTTCACCCCGGGAACGGACGAACCGCGAATTGAAATTCGTTGTTCGCGCAGACCACCCAGCCATCCCGCGGATCAGCCGATGCGATAATCTCCTGGAATGTATCGATACTCGATGCCGCCGTGCCGCCGCGCTGCTCTCCTCGTTCCTTCCCCCCGTCTATCGGATTCTCGCCGTAGCCGCTGATCCCATCGGGGATCCTTTAATTCCTATCGATGATATCATTATACCCGCTGTTATACTCCATCCGACGCCGCTGGAACGTTATTTCGAAATGATGTCTTGAAATTTAGGGGCGAGCCGTCCGCAACTCTCTTCTTACGATCAGACTGCGGATCTTTATGCAAACTAAACACGTTTTGCAGTGATTGTGGGAAACAGGATTAACATAAAAATTGATTTCATCCCTTAACGATATTGTTACACTAAGAGCAACATTATAACATTCTCGAATTTTTAAAATCTTTTACTGCTTTAAAGATCCGCAGTCTAGTTATGATTTTTTCACAGTTTTCAGCTTGTTTAGGGATTATCTCTAGACACATATGCGAATAGATGCTGTTACGAACAAGGTTTTGGAACAAATTAATTCGTTCTGGCATGCCTCGTTCTAGTTTATGTTTCCACCGATGAAACGTCGGTTCTACTCACGGATACAATAGCTCTCCGCCCACTTCGATCATTCCAGGTAACTAGAACTATTGTGATCGGTGATATATCTCGAACCTAATCTCCCGAAGACCAGGAAGTAACTGGAATTATCGTTGCAAAAAGTAGGCGAGGAGATAAAAGTTCATTGTTGGACTCGTGTAAGGTATTGCAGAGGTTCGCTCTTTCGCTCTATATTAACCCTTAGCACTCGATAAGCATATTTATAAAAATTAAATACTTTGGTATCTTATCAATTGCTAAACATTCAAGTATTGTACGAGTTGTTCTGTCAACTTCATATCCATAAAATGTTGTACTTCGTTGTCGCCGATAATGATTTGAATGATAATGAATTGAAACACGAGAACTTTAAACTTAAATTTCTCATTTTGTTGAAGATTTATAAACTTGAACTTATGTTTTATCTAACGTAGCTAAGGTATAAATATTTTGTTTTATTGCAGCAACCGTATTTTTTTATTATATATGTGTTGTATACACTTGTAACTAATATACACTCACCGAAATTTCTATAAAGTCACTGTGTTTTGTGCCCGTGCGAAATCAATACGGGCCGGTTTATGTACTTCTTTAAGGCCTAGTTTACGTTGCGTTTTTGTCCAGAAGAGTTTAAAAGTTGTTGCACACGTCTTATTGTTACTGGGAGCTCCAATTCAGCTCGAAATTGTGCTGCAGTTTTCCTTTCCGTAGCCGCAGATCTCATTAATAATGAATGTCGTCTCTTTGACGATATTTTATTACTACCTTTAAAATGATTTTCCGTAATTTTCACGTAAATTGATATAATTATTAATCACGGTATATGACCGATTAATTTTCTTAGCAATTGCGCGATTAGAGCAGCTCATATCTTTATAAGCATCGATTGAAGCTTTTTCTTCACTTGTTAGCACTTTTCCTCTCGGCATTCTCATACACGTGAATCAAATTATAACAAACAGGGGATCTCTGTGAGTTCTAAAACTAATACTTTTAGAATATTCGCAGTTTTCCGTAGTTCTCTGCTCAGAATACAGAGAAACACTAAGTGACTTTAGAGAAACTTCGCACTTTTGTTCTGCACCACACAGAAAAACATCAAAACAAACGTAAATAGTAAACATAGCGGTCTAGAGTACGCAGTCCCTCTATCCGAAACAAAAATGTTGATATTTTTAAAATATCTATGAAAAAGAAGATGACTTTATAGAAATTTCGGCCACTGTATTTCCTAGACTCTGTTCAGAATCTTCATCACACGAGTCAGACACGATATTGTAGCAGAAGGGGTTAAATGAAAAAATATTTTTTTTCTAATTTCAACCGAGAGAAGACTTGTTACAATTACGTGAATCAGTCTGGACGGCACGGAGAGTCTAAGCAGGTTAAGGATTTAACAATCGGTAACGAAGAGGAACAAAACGATGTAAAATACGCGGATTCTGTAATGGTAGCTCACTCTGGCAGAACCTTTCTAAAATGTCCCTAAATAGACTAGAACCTAGCGAGTGAGCGAGCGAGTGCATGCAGAACTTCGGAGTTTCTCTAATTTAGTCACGTACGGTCCGTATTTCTTTGAATTCACTGGCCTCGATCGGAGCAACAAGCTTATCCCGTGATGCGATCGAGACGTGTCCACCTAACTAGGCTGGAACTAACCGCGATAAATGACCGAATAACTCGCGGCGAACGTACATATTCCGTGGCACACGAAATTACGCGAACTCGTCGCGTCGTCGGCGCAAAACAAAATATTATACGATCGTTTCGTTCTCGTTGTCTCGTTCGTACTTCGGCAAAACCGGCGATCTTTAGGCGGATAGGTTTACGTGACCGTTACGAAACACGGTGCATGAAACTCTGTTGCTCGCGATCGCGATCCTTCCTGATACAGTTTCGTGTTACGTCGCCGACTCATCCTGCTATCCTATTTTCCTACGAAACGTTATCTTTTTTTTCGGTACCGTTATCCCCGTAGACGGTATCGTCGCGCAACAGTTGTATTCCGCGATTCATGATACCAGGAAACCATCGCCATCGTGCCAAAGATAGACATAATTTCACTCGAACACGACGGAGCTTCGATTATCCGACGGGACACCCGAGACTGTGCCGGATAAATGGGATGGTGCTAACCTATTTCTTATAACGGAGGAACCGCGGTCGGGTTAACGTTTATTTGTTATGGAAATATTGCCACTTCTCTGGAAATTACCAAACCGAAAAATACGTTTCGAGATTGCACGACAGTTTCGCGTTGCATGTAGGATGCTCTTGTAGGTGCCATAAGAGTTTGCTATTTTGGCCTTATAGCTTCCCCCTGTTGAACTTCAACACAGGAATTGTTATGTGCCTTCTACTAGCTGAATTTTCAGCGCACTTGATTTAGCAATTTGCAATTACATTATATTATCCAAGAAAGTAGACTTTTCCTACATTTTCAACAATCCACGGAATTATGTGTACAATGAAAGATTGGTATGATTCTGAAATAATTATGATTAGACTGCGGATCTTCGTGCAAAATAAAAATATTCTGCATTGATTGTATGAAGCAGTAGTTGATATAAAAATTCGTTTCACCCCTTAATAGTCTTTTTACGTTGAAATCAACACGACAATATTATATTTCAACCAGTAAATTGCTTCGTAAATGCATGAAATCCGCAGTCTAATTACGATTGTTTCTCTAGTGGTAGAGTAGAAAGTGGACCGCGGATTTTAACGCAAAATGAAGTTTTCCGAACGTTATTGGTGAAGATCAGGGACCAAAAATAACAGTTGTTCTAAAATTTTCTACGATAAAAATCATTAATAGAAAGTTGATTATTATTGTAATTTAAGATGATCTACGCAAAATATATAGAAAAAAATTCTAAGAACAAAATGATTAAAAAAACATCGATTTTATACATTTTGGTTACAAGTAACAGTTATTAGTTTCCAAAAAATTGGAAAAACTGTTTCGATCGCTCAAAGCAGTTATCGATGAGAGAAGTTTATTTCGATCGCTCATAAAAGTTATCGATGATCGAATTTCTTTCCACTTGTTCATAATAATTATTGATGAGAAAATTCATTTCGATTGCTTATTCAATTATTGAGTTGTCTACTGGTGTGACTAGGGTCCCTGGTGAAGATTGTATTAAATATTTTATTGTATTCCTCGCATTCAGATTTCCCATAAATACATAGACGTCGATATACATACAGTGGGTGTACAAAGTATTCGTACATCTTTTAAAAACTAATAACTCTTTTATCATTGTACCAAACGACCTGATCTTTTACAATCAATTAGAGGCATTAGTTTACGAACTGATATGCATAAAAGATTTTCCAAAAATTACAATTTACAAGGTTGCATGCAAAAATAAACAAGGCATTCTTTAAAACTTTTTTATTTGAAAACTGCCTTTTTTATTTTTGCATTTAACCTTGTAGATCATGATTTTTGAAAAATCTTTTTTGCATATCATTTCGTAAACCAATGCTTCTAATTGATTAGAAAAAGATCAGGTCGTTTGGTACAATTATAAAAAAGTTATTAGTTTTGAAAAAGTGTACGAATACTTTGTACATCCACTGTACATATAAAACCGGACGTAGCAGATTTTACATTATCGATTGATTTTTCCATGTACGGTTGTTCCGTATCGGCAGTTAGGAGTGCGGCTCGGGTACCGAGCAAACAACACGAGTTTTCAGGTAATCGGTAGCCATTAATCCGGAACGGAAATAAAAGGAACGAGCCCGATGATCGGATGATACACGTCGTTGCCGACAGTGGCTAATAAGAGACCCGAACAGTGATTAGAAAATATAACAACGACGTTACGGTTGTATCTACGATCGGCAAACGGGCAGAGCTCGGCTTTCCGTACTAACGAGGGCAATAATTATACACACTTTCTCCCGAGGACGGCCATGTTTCTGTCATCCCGAGTTCGATCGCATCGTGTTATCTGCCCGCTACTGTTATCTAATCGTCGCGACCATTAATACAGAAACGCCACCGGGGCTGCTATTACTGTCGATCCTCGAAAGAATAAATAATGGAAACGAAGTTTCCATACCGACTCGAATGGAATTCACGCTCCTAGCATGTTCGTTCAGCTTATAGCGATTGCTATTAAAGCTGAGTAATACCGGAGACGACGAGGAACGGTGCAAAGTGAAAAACTAATTTGTTTCCCGTCCTTTTGTCTTAGGACGCTGACGAGAGCGTGCTGCGGATCTTTATGCAGATTCGTATTTTTACTGATTAACTTACGAAACCCGGCCATCAAACGGGAGTTTGTTTCTTCTATTAAAAGTTTCGAGAAATTTCAACAAATTTAGCAGATCATAATGAAAATTGTGTTAGTCTCGCATTAAGCCAACGGTCTCCCGTCGCGCTCGCGGATTCCGAGAATCGCCCTTCGGGAGTTCCAAGTTTAAGGTGAAACTTTCCACTTTATTGCGTTTTAACCATTATACCATAAATGCATGAAATTCGCATCGCTGGGTCGATGATGAATAATGTATCGCATAAAATGCAAATGTGAAAACGAGAGGATTGATCAAGTTGAAGTTACTTTTAAAAGTTTAATGTATATGTACGGGTGCCATTGAGCGTACAGTGTGTTCATATAGTTTTCTAATTTATTCCTTTCCTTTAGGCATACACGAAGGCAGTCCCGTATCACTTACGAAACAAAACGAGCGCACACGTAACTAGACTCCGAATAGAACGCGTACGTAAATATCACGCGCTACTAGCTCGGGAAAAGGATCGAAAATTATGTATTTACATTTTTTAATTATTGATGAATTAATGATTTTATAGCTCTGAATTGTAGTTTGAAGTAGCTGAGCTAAATTCCGATGGAATTTCGAAGAAGTTTGCAACGTGACAGATACCATTTCAGAGTTGACCCTTTGCACAGTCGGAGTTTTTGTTATTTTAACTTGAAAATTAAACATTTCTTCCCGCCTAGAATAACTCCATTGTATATGATTTTTTTCATTTGATGGATATGGAATTGATATAATACTTTGTAGTGTAGATTCCAAAACTTTGGAATCACGGCGTAAATTCAGAGAAACAAGATGTTTATAAGAAAAACTGAATGCCTTTGGAGCAACCAAGGACGATTTATTTGCCAAGAAACTTACGGGTAGTATGTTTTGCATTTTGTATTATTTTTCTTTCATCAAGGAATGCGTATTTTCGTTCAAATTACTCTTTCATTAGAAAACCTTTATTTTTAACGACAGTCTTACATATTTATATCGTAGAAGTTGCCAAAGATGTCCCTTCAGAAAAGTTACACTAGGTGTGTAATTTTGGACACATAAGAAGATGTTTATTAGAAATATTATTCAACTAGTTAATATTTAATATAATAACTAGACTGCGTATGACTTTATGCATTGATGAAGGAATTGGTTGGACGAACTATAAAACAGTAAAAGTTTGAAAGAATTCAAAAATGTAATGTTGCTTTTAACGTAGCAAAGTCGTTTTGTGTTACTTTATTTCGCATAAAGATCCGCAGCCTAATAATAACGATTGAGCACTTGAAAATTCATCGGTGTGTTCGATATTTATAAAAATTAGCAAGTGATTCCAAGCTTTTGGCCGGTAGTGTACGTACAGGAATTTTTAGTGATGACTCTGACAATGAGTCACCTCTCGACTGCTAACGGTTAAAAATGAATTTACACAATTTCATGAATTTTCCCTGCGAGGAAAATGAGGGGGACAATTATTTCCGAGAAGAGTTCGGAAACTGATGAATATTTATAGGCTTCGAGGTGGTCTCTTTCGAAAGTAGAGTACTCGAAGTAGAATTAATCCGTTCTCGGATCATTAAATAGATTTCAGGAGGTTTCCATGGAGCCCTTTATCCAGCCATAAGCTATACGGTCGCGCGATACATTTTCTATCGAGTGGGGCCCTCGGTTCTCGAGGATCCTCGACGGCGCGGCGTTGGGTACCAGTCGGGACCGCACGAATGTCCGTGAGATTATGCTTGTTCGTCCATTCGCAATTAATAGTTCTAATAGAGATACGCGGAGGCACGATAACAACGCCGGTTCTTCCATCGGCGAGTCGAGTAACAGTCCTCGAAACTTCGCATCTATCCCCCTTCAGCATCCCGTGTTTTCGATTACCGTGTTATCTTTCAACGGCGTTATCTGAGCGACGGTATCTCGACGCATTATGCTCATTGCCGCACTCCCGTATACGCTACTACGTGCCGCTGCAATCGATCCTTGGAAAAGGGGGACCGGATTCCCAGGGTGCATTAAACTATCTATCAATCTATCTCGTATACAAGAGTCGCGGGAAGGTACGTACACGCGCGTCTAGCTGCAGCACGTGCATCTACGAGATCTCCTCCGCCGCGCGCAGAATGCGCACGTACACGAAAACCATCGGTGGAGAGGTGTCTTCCCGTTGCATCCGCTGCGCCACGCTGCATCCGCGCGCGTGCATCGCTCGCTCTGTACGTGCGATAATGCGTGGGCGGCGTACTCTCCACGGCAAAAGTGAAACTGCCCGCGACGATTCCTCGTGAGAATGTCACGGCTATTCCGAATACAATCGCAATCGAGGCGAGGAGAACTCGGATAACTCCCGGAAAATTACTGTGTACTCTGCCGTGCTTGTTTTCCATCTTCGGCACTCCTGTAGCGAACATTTCTTCCCTTCCGCAATTTTTAAGAACGTTTTTGTTCATCGATTATCTTGTGTCGGGCGGAATAGAAAGAGGGAACCACATTTTATGCAAAATTATTATTTTCTCTTTTTTATTGTTTTTTATTATCTTGTATCTTTTATACAAAATTATTATTGTATACTTTTATTGTATCATTATAACCTCATTCAGTGACCATTCCTTTTGAACTGTATATCATTGGAAAGCTCTGGATTTTGCGATCAATTTCATATGAAATACTCGAGCTTGAAAAATATATATGAATGACTTTGTTTGAGAAAATGTGGAGGTCGCGAACTTAGTTGCCAACCTAATAACTTGCGTGCCAGTTGCTGGGAACCACCCCCACCCATACATTGTTCATTCGTAAGAAATGTAGTGAAATGAGTCAAAGGAAATTGTATAGGAGAGTATTTGAAAATTACTTAAAATTGTATATCATCAACTTGGAAATATAAAATAATTTGCTGTTATTTGAACACTGGATTAATTGTAAGACAAATTTTAAGAAAGTGGTACCAAATAAAATTCTATTTTCATTAGTAATAGCATTTGTAGACCCAAGATAAATAAAAATCGTACTAAATTCCGTTGAATTTAATACTCCAGCATTTTTTGAAAATCTTTATGAGCCATAAATGCATAAAGATCCACAATATTTTCAGTTGCGTCACTTTTCTTGTGAACGAACGATACGATCAGGAGTCTCGTGCACATTTAAAAGTTTAAGCAAACCAGTTAATTTTTCTATTTAATGAACTCCACGACCGTCCACGGTGCGACAAGTATAAATGGATGAACCGAAATTCGGAGCGAAATTTTTCAAATGATGTAACGCAATGGATAGCTACCAGAAAATATTGAATTGTAAGTTGTTCGTGCAGGTTCTACTACGGGCAGCAACATCGGTTGAGAGACAGCCCGTATAATTCAATGTGGTCCGTGTAAATTGATCGCGCGCGGATGAAGTTCGTTGCTGATCGATTCCATTACATCCCACTCGAGATGCCGAGGAACACGATATACAAAAGCACCACGCGCACGTTATAAAGTATAGACTACACCGGTACTTTTGCCGAGGAATGTACTGGCCACCGCCACCACCCTGCCAAACAAGGGAATGGTACCCCAACAAAAGGAAGGTCTTCGCTCCACCATGGCACAATGCGATCCTGTTCGACGTACTTCCGCCCTGTTGCGTTTTTCCAATTCTAGTCGAGACTCTCTCCCCACCCACTCATGTGATCCGCTCTTTGCTCTCCCCCTCTCTATCTCTTTCTCTCGATCATAGTACTGCCAACAATCATGCCAGAAGTTTCGCTATACCTCCCACCCTATACACCAACCCGCCATCTTGTCACTCGAATCCGTCGAACCCTCGCGACCCTCGCAAAAACCCCCACGAACCCTCTGGCTGGACAACACATGTTTTCGCGTGTGTCATCGGAAAGTGACGTGTTACGATATTAACACTTTACGGACGTGACGTTTCCAACGAAATATCGTCGGCCTCACATGAAAACTGCCCAAGTCCATTTTTTATGAAAACTCGGTTTTCAGCGTAGCCTGTGGTGCTCGAGGTGGTTCGGAACCCACCTTAAAACTGTAGGTCCCGTCGCTTAATAACCATAGCAGTAGAAGAAGCGACGTAAAATAAAATAATAAAAGGGTCGCCTTGCTAGGTACTTCAATATCTACGGTTTGAGGGTAGTTATAGTTCAGCAATAGGTTGTTAGGTAGCACCACAATATCGGAATTTGAAATCTCCGTGTAAAGCAAAATAGTTTTTTCGCCTCCTGTAAAATTTACTTTTTTGGACTTGGGCAATTTTCATACGAGGCCGACAATATCTTGTCGCCTTGTCTCATATCGGTACTCAATGTATTCACATTACCTTGTAATGTAATAAAATTTATAATTAGAATAAGCATTTGAAAATGAATCCGCTGTCTGATTATTAGGAATCTCGTGAATTTATATTAACTTACAAGAGTACTATGAATTTCATTGATCTTTCGAACTTGTTACGAGCCATAAATGCCAAAAGAATCGCAGACTAATCATAGCTACGATTCAGCTATATTTATAAACATC
Source organism: Lasioglossum baleicum (assembly GCF_051020765.1). Lineage (NCBI taxonomy): Eukaryota > Metazoa > Arthropoda > Insecta > Hymenoptera > Halictidae > Lasioglossum > Lasioglossum baleicum. The sequence goes on along the minus strand of NC_134933.1, from coordinate 12,284,561 downwards.
TGTATACGATAAGATAAAAAAAAAAGTAGGCGAATATTTAAGGCGAATGTTTACAACCGACCAACTTTATAATTCCAGTGGGAACTAACCAGTCCGAGGTAGCATGGCGCAACAATTTCTTGTTTAAATCGCCTTTACAGGGAACTTAATAGGTTCCATATCGATAATTACAATTATTAGCTGTAATAAACTTGTTTAATAGGATTTCGGTACCAATAATTACATCATAATTAAATCCTATAATTATCTAGCAATCACATTCCGTCCTGACATCAATTATTTCTGCCACTTAAATCGCGGTGATTGATAGACGTCGGATAATATTGATGCGAAATCAAATTAGTCGTATTAGACGTATTCATCGACTCGGGAAACAATCAATAAACAGAAGAGCATTTGCATAAAGGCCGTGCCGCGTCGGTTTTTCCCCGATTAACGTTCGCGAGAACGGGATCCGCGAAAACTCCGATTGTCCAATCTTCCGGGCCGAAATTCCGATTCCAGAGGGGTCAACGGGTGGCCGCCAAAAAAAAATTGCCAATCCGCCGGGAACCAATTTTAATTCCCCCGGAAAAAAAGGTATACGACGCGCGGGGGCCACAATACCAATTTCACGGCTCAAAGAAGCCCCCGGTTAGCATTCACGTCTGAACCATCAAACTTTGTTGCACTCGTTCTTATCTCGGCGCGCGCTTTCGAGTTTATAATCTCCCGGAGCTCCAGAAATTTACCGAAACAGGCTTGGTTCGCTCCCGGGGAACAGCTAGGCAGGGAACGAGGGGAGGAGAGCGTGTTGCATCGGCGCCAGAGGTGGGCTTATTATTTGGCGATGTATATATTTCAAATACTATTTAATATTTTAGATTTGATTTTGCTGAAAGAGAAAAAGAATATATAAAAAAATCTTTTTAGAAACCACGCTTATATTAAAATGCACTAAAAAGGAGAAAATAATCTTTTTAAACATTAGTGATTATAATTAAAAGCGTGGAGCGCTAAACTATATAACGCTTTTATTTATAGTCACTAATGTCTAAAAAGATTATTTTCTCCTTTTTAGTGCATTTTAATATAAGCGTGGTTTTTAAAAAGAATTTTTTATATATTTTTTTAGTTTCTACTTTTTAGTCTTCGAGACATAGTAATACTGGTATGAAATAGTAAGATACTCATAGAAACGCAAGATATACGGAAATGCGCGAGATAGAATGAGGGGATGACTCCGAGAGACGACTGGAGTCCGCAATTGTCCGAAATGGAACTGAATGAACGGAACACCACACTTGACTGAGCACCTTCGGTGTGAAGTGGGTCAGTGGAGTGGGGATGAGTCGGAGTGAGAACGCGTAGTAAAATAGGGAGCGCTGGCGCGCGGAGTGGGGATCGCTGAACGCGATAACGTTAATATTAAAATTTTTCTTTTCTCCTAGATGCACAGTTTTTTTAAAATTTATTTTTTAATATTGCATTGTCATCCAGTTCTGAGCTATGTTTAAAGTTCCAAGTCTCTAGCTCATCCGGAAAAGGTTTAAAATTCGAGTACAATATTTGACGCATACAACTTCCATACAATTTCGAAAATAAAAACATTTCCATTTTAACAATTTGTGATCCACAAAATAAATCTATCAAAGTAAGTAATCTTCAAATGCTATATCTGCTCGGAAAGTTATCTGAAAGACCTAATATTTTGAATTTCGAGGTTTCAAAGTGTCCTTATTTGAGAGAAAAAAAGAAATTTTGTTGAAATTTGAATTTTGTCCACAAGAACCGGGTTCCTGGACCACTGTGCGGCGTTTCTGTTCACCGAGGAGCACGTCGCCGCATTACGCGTGTTTCATGGTAGCCGCGGCGAGCAAATAGGTTAATGCAACGACCTCATGCGCGGCAATTTTTGCCCGTGGCCGGTCTACAATCTACCTCCTACGTGTCCCGAGCGAGTCATTAACCTCGCGCTAATTAATTACCCGGTCGACTCTCTTTCCAGCGCGAAACGTCGTCACTGTCTCCGCTCCGCGATCCTTTCCTTGGTTCTCTCACTCTTTCTCTTTCACCGGTCGCTCTACCTGGCCCCTGTCCCCTGTCCCACGGCCAAAGGCGGCAATTTTTCCTGCAGCTCGTGAGGGAACAGCGCGAACCCACGAACGCGTACAACCAACGAGAACGAAGCATTCCCGTAGTTCCGATCCAATTCGTCTGTGTCCGAACGAAAGGACAAATTGTTCCGTCCACGTCACACGAACACCGACAAGCCGCGACGAATATTTTTCTTTGACCACACGAAGTGCTTGTAATCCTCTGGAATCTCCTGATGGGTCCACGTAGACCCGTCCCTGTATTTTTTTCTTTCTTCCGGCCGGAGATCGAAAAACTTACGGCGGTTTTTAATTTCTGTAGGAACAGAATTATTTTAAGAATGAAAATACTGTCACCGAGGAACGCGATCGGATGCGAATCAATTTTTTCAATATTATTGAAAATAATTCCAGAAGATTTACACAAATAAAAATTTTGATTCACTCGAAATGTAATACGTTTTAAGGGCGCGTTTCATCCTGCAACTCGCCAGGAGATTATCCCGCATATGAAATAAAACGAAAATGTGAAATACTCATTCGAGATCGTTAAACGAATGTTCGATTCAATTTGGTTATAGATTTCAGTATGTTCGAAGGCGTGTCTGGGTCTGAATGGTGTTATTAGGAACGACCTGTAACACTTTCGTCGTCCAAGGTCATTTAGTACCGTTCAAAATTTAGCTTAAAGTTTATTTGAAATATTTTTTACAACGAGCCACAGTGTGGGAAATGATTGTGCGCCAAACTTCAAATGGGACATCCTGTCTGCAAGTAATTTAAACATACTGTTTCATTATGTTCATTCTATAATATTATGAAAATAGATTTTTACTCTACTTCTATTTATAATTGTCGGCTACACTGATTGACTCCGCGTCTAAGTAAAACGTGTGAAATTGGTGCAAGGAACAGGATAATTGGGTACTGAGAAAAAAATCAAATCGACCGGTGCGCAATTATGCGATAGTTCAAACGGTAACCCAGTCCCGAATCGCATGGTGGGATCATGAGAACGACTCTAAACAAGCGTCGCTTATGCTCGTCGAATGCGGACGCGAGTTAAAAGACGCCGCGACGGCTGGCCTCTTCAATTTTAATGGGAATCGGTTTAAGACGCTTTAATTCCGCCGTTAAATCCGATACCACGTTAATTCACTGATTCGACCGGACTTCTCCATCCGAGCAGTGTCTAGCCCCTCGACCAGCTAATCGAGGATCGAAACGATTCGTCTACCAAGAGAAATCGGGGATCGCATAATCCCGATTATTCCACTCCCGTAAATATCGCTCGAAGAGACGGCGAGATTGATTCCGCGAAACTCGGGAAACGATCCCGGACTGTTTCGATTCTGCTCGATTGAATTCGTTCTACGCGATCTACTTTTTTCCCATATGTTATCTAGCCCTTGGCTGCGGCTCGATCTAGCCGGGACGTTAAAAATCCGTAGAATAAATAAAGTGGCACGGGCAAATAAAGAAATGGATATCGAAATAATACGGGATCGTTAATTGCTCAGACTGATAAAATAAAATCCGCGGAACATTACGACTACCGTTATGATCACGATGAGAAATGCCTTGAAATCTTCAAACTTTTGGGTCACGCTTTATAGCAATTGACGAGTCGTTAACAAAAAAATAATTGATTCGTTTCGACTCTGATTGATTTTGTAGACCGCACGAGGATCATGGAGCCACGGTAAAATCCGTGTTACCAACTGATAACCAATCACAGCTCCGCTAATATAGCATGAAGACTTGTATTTATTTCATTCGTACACCGCTGCACAATCATCTGCGACTGAATTTGCTATTTAAAAGGTGGTTTTCTTGACGGTATACTCTATTCTAGTCTATTTCTAAAAATATCTTGTCAAGTAGAATAGCAAGGAAAATCGATATATATATACATATACATATATGAAAAAATGTGGGCATCCATTTTAAAAAATGGCAAAGGCGTTCATACGACCGCTACGCCTCCAGCTGGGGAAGAACGAGTGATACCATCTTGTAGACCTTTAGAAGCCATTAATTTTTTCCTAACTAGTCTATTTCTAAAAATATAAATAGAATAGCAAGGAGAATCGATACGTATAAAAAAATGTAGGCATCCATTTTAAAAGATGGCAATGACCTTCATACGATCGCTAGGCCTCCAACTGGGGAAAAGGATTAGCACTATCTTGTAGCCTTTAGAAGCCATTCATCTTTCCCTAACTTCATCCGAAACAAATGTACAGCTTGGTTAGAAAAAATATGTATATTAGAATTTACATGTATTAGTATATAATTTCCCATAAGAGAGACTCTCCTAAGTGGATGATCTTGATCAGCAAGGTGTGTGAAATTACGGATCAAAGAAAAGGTTAATCGTTGACACTGCTATGAACTTTCTGCACCTGTGCGCCCAAGTTACTCGACTTCGAATTTGGCTGCGCCCTTAATCATCACTGGAAGTTCTCGTCTACCAATTACTATACAGTTCCAAAAGGTAGGAGGCGGATGATTAGGGGTAGTTAAATTTCCTACTTGAAAGTTGGGAACGGTTTCGGTATTCGACAACCACAAAATCAATCTCTTGTAGGACGGTTCCTACGGAATAAACTAGAACTGCGAATGTAAACTATTATAAGCTCATTATCCTCGAGAACTATCGGTAATACACAGACGTGTAGCATTAAGATTTAGGATTAACGTTAACTTGGATCATTTAGGATAACTAATTTATTCGAAGATACCGAACACGTCCTAGTTATATGTATACACCAAACATTTGAAGATAGTTGAACACGAATTAGTTTATTTCCCATCGATTATTATCAATTTCTGAAGGTACTTCTTGTAGATACAATAGAACCGTCAGAAATTGACTAATTCAATTACTAGTTAAAGCTCCAGGCGAAATGAAGAAGTAGCTTTTCATCCGAAACCTTGGAATTCAATTGTAAAGCAAGGGATTGAAAACTCTGGTAGGTTAAACATAAAACAGAACCCCCAAATTTCTCTAATAAATCTTCCAATAATTCTAATATAAAGATTCACAAACGTATACAATCCGCAAGAATGGAATTGAAGCACAGTGTTCTATTTTTCTGAATGGATTTATCCGATCACGAGGGTGCAGAATTACTACGAATCTCGTCAGGCTTTTATTCCGAAACCTTGGAATTAACTTGTGAAGCGAGGGGTTAAAAATTCTGGTGGGTTAAACATGAAATATTCTAATAATTCTAATATAAAGATTCACAAACGTATAAAAATCCGCAAGAATGGAATTAAAACACAGTGTTCTATTTTTCTGAATGGATTTATCCGAAGACAGGGTGCAGAATTACTACGAATCTCGTCAGGCTTTTATTGCGAAACCTTGGAATTAACTTGTGAAGCGAGGGGTTAAAAATTCTGGTGGGTTAAACATGAAATATTCTAATAATTCTAATACAAAGATTCACAAACGTATAAAAATCCGCAAGAATGGAATTGAAACACAGTGTTCTATTTTTCTGAATGGATTTATCCGAAGACAGGGTGCAGAATTACTACGAATCTCGTCAGGCTTTTATTGCGAAACCTTGGAATTAACTTGTGAAGCGAGGGGTTAAAAATTCTGGTGGGTTAAACATGAAATATTCTAATAATTCTAATATAAAGATTCACAAACGTATGAAAATCCGCAAGAATGGAATTGTGTAACGCAGTGTTCTATTTTTCTGAATGGATTTATCCGAACACAAGGGTGCAGAATTACAAGGAATCTCGTCTGGTAGGAAAACGGGTTTGATTGAAGCGCAGCGGCGCATCCCGAATTTCTTCGAAATTACGTCTGACCGAGACAATAAACGTAGTCTGTCGAAGTTAATAGGGTTCTGTACGCTCGACTTCAGCCCCGTGTAAACGTCGGCGATGTATATTAGAGCGCGATGAAATTAATCGATTAATTCAGCTTCCGTAAAGCTGGTGAAGCACAAACGCGGCCCGATGTAATTCGAGCGAGCTTAAACCGACGCGACGCGGCGCGGCGGATGATTCGTGCATCGGTAGGCACCTAGTACGCGCGGATTCGAGCCCGACCTTACGTTAATAATCCCAACGGTTTCTGCATCGTTACCCACTTACTGCAATTGCACGAGTGCCGCGTCGACTCTGACGGTCGCCGGATGGTGCATGGCCGTCCTACGTGATCCGCGGGTATTACGTCAACGTTGAAAATGTCGATGATACTACCCGAAGACACGAACATTCCAAGGAGCCGCACCCTATAGGACCGAAACATCAATGATCTTGACTCCATTGATCTCATGAGAATAACAAGAGTCCATTTGGACGTTATTCCTCGTGAAAAAAAAACAAGTCGGAAGTCCGGAATAAATTTTTCACACGTGAGATTTCGCTTTTGAGGAAAACGAGGTCTGAAATTAGTCCACTGCTCATACTATTAGATAAAATCGGCTAACGTGACTGGCCATTACTCACCGTTTCTACTTAAGATAAAGTATCAGATAAATTGTGAAAAATTATTTTAATTAACGCGTTCGCTAGCACTATTCGTCTCGGTAACGAACTGCATATTTAAATTGCCTCAAGCAGTGACCGGGTTTGTAAAATACGAGGAACGTTTACTTTAACAAGTATTAATGTCATTTTGACTCTAGGTTCGCCGTAAATCTATTTATGGTCGAGGAAATTACGCGTTATTAAACCATCCATAAATAGAGAAACTTGCACGGAGACGCGGTGTGTTAAAAGTATCGTGAAAATAATTTAATGGAGGGGGAGCAGTAGTTAAATAAAAATAAATTTCGCCCCTTGATAGCTTTCTTACGTTGAAAACAGCATGCCAGTATTATTAAATTTTTTATATTTTTCACTGTTCTACATTCCGGGCAGTTAATCTCTTCATAAATGCATAAAAATCCGCAGTCTAATAAAACTAATTATGAAAATGCATCGTAGCCGAATTAATTTGGTGGTACGATGCGAAGCGTCATATCCAGAGCCACGAGGCGCCTAACCGTCGGCGTATCCGCCATTTCTCCATGATCAAATACAGACGGAATTAAAGAGACGATAATTACCGAGCGCCTCATCATTCTCCGCGTATTGTGCGTATAGCGTATGGGCGACCCGTTACAAGAATATCATTCGCGGAATACAGACGCGCCATAATACCGTGCGAGAGAGTACGAGCCGGCGAAATCGCTGCAGGCACGCCGCGCCGGGCGAAATGTAATCAACATACTTCGGTGGTGTAGGGTGCAAAAAAAAAAAATAATTCCCCTCGCGACTGCGGGGGAGGACGGACACTGTAGGCAGCATCCCCCGCGGCTGGTATTATTCTCGCGCAACCCCAATTTTCTTGCCGATGCACCCTCCGAGGGCGGCCACAGATTTTCAATCTACATTTCTCTTCCACCCCCGCACGCCAACTTCCGCTCTCCCCCCGCCGTTATCGGCCACCACCAAGCTCGAATTCCCCCGCTAGCCTGATAGGAGGAAAGTGTAAATGTGCCGAAAAAAACGGCGTGGAGCGCGCGCCAAAAAAAAAAAACAAAAGATATCGACGATCGAAAAGGGTTGCCACACACCCCCGTGCAGATGAACTCCCGTTCAACCTCCATTTGCGCTGCAATCCCGACCTCCGCGACGATGTTGAATGGCGAGGAGAAAAAAGGATCCGTCGTAGACGATTGTTGGATGCATCGCGCCAACAATTAAATCGTTATCAAGCCCGTCGACGCGCCCCGATTCGACTGGAAATCACGCACAATGCTGATGGAACGAGAAGGCCGCTAATTATGAAATATTCAGAAGAGTTAAACGCTTTTTCGAGGTAAATTAAGTATGTTTGAAATCGTTCTGACTCGCGTGCACCCGTTTGTGAGGATGATTGATCATAACACAATTAAATTTAATTGCCTTTTGTGATCATTGTATGATTTGTTTAATCAGATCTGCCTGTTTCGTTCTTTGAGTACGCAAAGACTTTCGAAGTGCATGTCCTGGTTTTGATTGTAGTCGTATCAAGAACGTTATTCCTGCCACGATAGAATTTGTTCAATTTATTAGAACAGCGGCCAGACGAAAATTGAAACTGAGAGAATTTATTGTCTATAGACTAACGAGTGAAAGTATCGCGTTACTATACATTGATACATAAATTGCTTGTTAGTCTACAGACAATACATTCTCTTCTCGGCTCCACTGTTTGTTTTATTGACGTTCTATCATTCTGAAAATCGAAAATAAAATCCTGGCTTTCGATAGATTTTGATTGGAGTAATTAAATTGTCGATCAATGGTCTTGCTTCAATTGTACGATGATATATGATCTTCGTTCTGCTGTTTGACTATGACACAAAATTATTGGCAAGACGGATCTAATTAGCTACAGTTACTTGAGAGGACTCGCTGGAAGAAGGAAGTGGAAAGTTCAGCTCCCTATTTTTGCTCGATTCCGATTTCCAGAAGGATGGGAAACAGAAGAAAAAGAAAATCCATCGTTGGCAAGAACGTAATTTCAAAGCGTAGATAGGAGTAACGAGTCCAAGAGTATATTACTGAATCTAATTTCGTTCCAAATTAAATTAGCCCGCGCGCCACGAGAAAATCAACCATAAACGCTTCCTTTCGCCCCCGTTTCTCTCGTCCTGTCTCTCTCTCTCTCTCTCCTTTCCGTTCGCGAAATAAATTTAATACGCATATTCAACGAGTTGCTCGAAACCGTTCCAGGACCAATTGTTGTTCCAGTCGCGAGCTTCCGTCTTTCCAACGAAACAAAACGATCCGATTAATTTCGAGTTCCCACAATAAAATGCGGCGTCATTCTACGGGAAACGGTATCATTCCAGTTTTACTCTCCTAGACGGCACGCCTATCTAAATTACGGAAGACCAGGCTCGCAGAGGCCATGAATTCTATGCTGGAAACCTGTCTATTTAATTCAAAGGTATTTCGAGTTCGCCGTGGTTCTTTAAGCTTCTACCTTATAAGTAGACCGTGGATATTTCTGCGATTTCCAACTGGCTGTGTTTTTCGTGAAAGCAGACCAGACTCACCTGTAACAAAAAAAAGTGAAATATTAAAATTTAGTATTACCAAAATTTAACATTAATATGTGTCATCAAAAACAAGCCCACCCTAATCACCGATCATCGATCAATCGAATCGTGATCTTAATCGGTACCGATCTCGTAATATCTAATTCGCGCCATCGAACTTTGCAAATTCTTGCAACTCCGTAGAGGGCGCCAAACTTTGCACTTTTTCGGTATCATTTTATTAGAGATTACAATATGGTATCATAAAATAGAGACTTCAAGGTTTAATTTTTAATTAATCATGATTTTATGATACCTGTTCAAAGTTTGACAAATTTCCGGCCAAAAATGACCGATCCTTTAAATTTTCTGTCGAGTGTGTTGATAAAGGACGTCACGCTATTCGTTTTGAAGAAGCGCGGACTGAAAATATCCAAAGTGGAACGATATTGGCAACTTTCCCCTATTTCTCTGGCCTCGAAACAGCTGCCGAAAAAGTCTGGAACGAACCAGCAGCGTAGGTGCGCCGTAAAAGCGAGAACTGGAATGAGCCCGAGGAATCTGGGCCGCGGAATTAAGGTGGTCTTGATCACTCGCGTTCCATCGCGGCGAAACCGCCGTTCGCGCCGCTCGATGTTTCAATTTCACGCATCGATTTTCAGATATCTCTGACTGCTCGCGCCCGCTCCAAGATAGCCTTTATCCAAGCAATTAGATTTCGCCGATGGACCCATTAACTCGCCATGCTTCTCGCTCGCAACCACTCGAAAACTCTCGCTAGCTATTCACCGGGTAGAACTCTTACCTGGTGACGCAACGAGAACCGATTCTGCAACGCTCGGATATACGAACGTCTTATCTCGCATTTGCATAGTCGCGCTCGACGAGTGGATCGTTTCACGACAGCCTTGAGTCGATGAAAAAACAATTTTCTCATAACGCGCCACGCTCGTAAAACGACCATAGAAACGCGCTGATAAATGGTATACATAGTTGGCAGTCGACTGGGTTTAATGCTTCATGCCGAGGTGGCTTTGATGGTTTCGCGAAAGGCTATGGTGGACTGTGGAATGAAGATGTAAGTGGAACTTGACAAACTGGCTTTTAATCGTTCGCTGAAGTTGTTGAATTTTTAATGAATTTTGGAGAAATGTTTGACCTAAATATTTTGCCAAAATGTTAATAGAATACTGGCAAAATTTTTGATAAAATACTGGCAAAGATTTTGATAAAATACTTGGCAAAAATTTGAATAGAACACTGGCAAAAATTTTGATAAAATAGTTGGCAAAAATTTTGGTAACATATAATGACAAAAATATTTGGCAAAAATTTTGATGAAATATTGACAAACATATTTGGCAAAAATTGTGATAAAATAATGACAAAAATATTTGGCAAAATATTGATAAAATATTGGCAAATTTTTAATACTACAAGAATATAAATTGAACCCAATACAAAAGAATATTGCAGGAAATCATCGTTGTGTTACAGATCCTATCAGTATACGTCCACAGTTGCTGAATCCGAAAATTCCTTGATAGAACTCTAGCATGTTTCCCAAACAAGCGAGATACCAGCTCTATCAAACCCAGAGAATGTTCAATCGAAAAGCGTAGCAGCGATGGGATTAATTTTCAAGAATACTGAAACACTCGAGGCACTACGACCAGGATCCCGAGAGCGTTCGGCACTCGCCTACTCGAGTTCACCGTCCTCTGTAAAATTTAAACGACGTTGTTGCGTCGGTCACCGTATTTCACACTCGCCAACCAGCCGGGACTTCACCGTGGAAATAAATATTTCGAGAAAGTACAAAGCGTATAAAAGGTAAAATACGACTCCGCTGGCTATCTCTTCCCCGGCGTGGCGATACTGGCTACTCGTAATATTTCAATCCTGCGCGGTGTGCTGTGGCCAGCGAAGAGGTACTTCCTAGACTCGCTGTTTCCACCGAGTGATCTTCGGTGCGCGGCGGTCATGCTCGATCTTCGCGACCGAATGTGAAAAATCTGGCCACTCTCGGAATTGTAAACAGAACATTACCGGACATATGTTACCCGGAACATCACCACAAAGAGTATTAATATATTATTGTCCATATATTGAAATTATTAATCAAGCATGTACACGTTTATTTAGCTCTTGTATTTTACAATTGATGGAGAAACTTAGTTTCAATCTTCAATTTAAATAGAGTTTATTTCAATATGTTTATTTCAATATGGTTGTCGTGTATTCTTTTTATAAGAATGCAAACATGAATATATTTGCAATAGCATTGTGTGACGTTCTATCAAAAGGTGGTGTTAAATGAACGTAATACTTGTTGATAGAAAATATTCTTTTTATAAGGATGCAAACATAAATATATTAGCACTAGTATTGTGTGACGTCCTATCAAAATATAGTAGTAAATGATCGTACTATTTGTTGATAGAACATATTCTTTTTATAAGAATACAAACATAAATATATTAGCACTATCATTGTGTGACGTCCTATCAAAATGTCGTAGTAAATGAATGTACTATTAGTTGATAGAAAATATTCTTTTTATATGAATGTCAAAATAAATATATAAGCAATAGCATTATGTGACATTCTATCAAAATGCGGCGGTAAATGAACCTACTACTTGTTGATAGAAAATATTCTTTTTATATGAATGTAAAAATAAAGATATTAGCACTAGAGCATTGTGTGACGTCCTATCAAAATGTGGTAGTAAATGATCGCACTATTTGTTGATAGAGAAACTCGGAGGAGACAACAACCTTGCAAATGAAGAGCGTGAATGACAGTTGAAAAATATAAATTTCTGGCACATTATTCTAATCAAAAGAATGTTTCATCGATTATTTGGAGTAACACAGTTACCGTATTCGAGACGAATTAGTACGCGTCGCGGCAATACATTCGATCGGCAGCTAGGCTCGAGAAGAGGGAGCGTTGCCAAGAAGGCGCAATTTCAATTTCAGAAAGTTGATTTATTCCCATTTTCGCTCTACCGCACCGGGTCCGATCGTCTCGCAGACACCTTCCGGAATCTGCCAGTCGCTCCCTCGAAGTCCTGGGTCTAGAAATTCGCCAGCGTCGCCTTCGAAGAGAGAGCCTTAATCGTACCTTCCAGCTTTTCCCTCGAAATTTATGCGTCTCCTTTAGACTCGGAGAATATTGCTTGTTTCGGGCGCGCGAAATATCAGCGGATACTTTCTCGCATCCTATTTACGCTGGATCCGTGGCCTCGCCCATTAAACCGAAACTATCGCCTCGTTTCCGCTCCGAAAGAAGCGCAACGATAGCTCGTCGTCGTATTTTTTGCCCCCGTGGATTCGCGGCTCCAGAGGGTGGAATAATCTCGCGATCACGTTTAATCAGAGTGTCAGCCCGGCGAAATTTTATTTCGCCGTTGGACTATCAATTCGCATCGCCGAGAGATAACGCGGCAAAGAGGGCAGAGAGCAAACGCTTTCGGCCGAGCGGAACGCGATACCGAGGAAGGAAGAGTCTCTTCCACTTTCCTCAGATTCTTATCGGCTAGAATCGCAGTCGTCGCGCCGCGGAATCTATCGGAGAAACTTTAATCGAGCTCTTCACCGTGTCGGATGAAACGCGCGGCCACGATGCATAGTGGTCCAAGTGCTCTATACTCTATCTAGATCCTCGACCATGGTTTTCAAACGTGGACGCTGCACACTGTTCGCCACAATGCTGAATGGTCCAACTTTCCAAGTATCAATTCTAAAAGACATTTTGTCGTAAAACATTAATAATACATATAATGTAGTTTGCCGTACTACGCACAATTTTCACTAAATATATGAATCTACTGTGAAAACTGAAATTGAATATGAAACTCGATACATTTTTCGAAACACGTGCCATTTGCTGAATGTTTATTCGATCGTTTTGATATTCACAACTTACGATTAGTGTTATGAGGCCTAAATAATAAAATGTAAGAAATGGTACTTGGATTGGATTTTAAGATTGGATGTTTAAGCAGTCCCTTATAGTTGATTAAACGGATATACACGACAGGATCTTGCCTTTCCAGAAAATGTCTGGAGGTTATAAATAAAATAAAAGTTCAAAAGATTCAGCAATTGAAAATTAAACGAAACGAATCTGATTTTAACATGTTCAATAGGTTGAAAATAATATAACAGTAAGTTTAAATTCGTCTAAAGTTTTTACTGTTTTAAACACCGACTCACCTTTGTAATCAATGCATGAAATCCGCTGTCTATTGATTAAATAGGTGTAGAAGACAATGTCTGTGGAGGCTATAAATAAACTAAAAGTTTGAAAAATTTCGCAATTGAAAATTAAACGAAACGTTTGATGAAGGAGATCGGCAAATCCCGAAGGTTTAATCCGAAAATTCCGAGTCGCCATGAAAATTTACGTCGCCGAGTCGATAATGGATATTATCTATTCAAAGCAAGTGCAGCTTTTATCGCGATCGACATAGGAAATTAGTATCACGTGTTCGCGAAATAAGTCGCTCCGTTATTGATCCGAGCAAGCTCGAAGCAGCACGAATCCCCGCGCGACCCGCCCCGGACCGGCGGCAGCCCCACGGTTCCACGACTTTTCGATCTCCGCCGCTCTCCGGTGCCATCTTCTAGCTAATCGTCGAGCGAATTTCCTGGATCGCGAAAGCGAAAGCGAGCGGTGAAAATCGGTGGAGCTTGTTTACCGGGGCGCCGGGACGGAGCAACGGAGATATTCGTGAGAACCCCGGGACAACAATCAGCCTTTGTGCGTCTCGCGGCTCGATCCTCGATCGAGCAATGATTCTGTTACGTGAGAGGCCGATCGAGGCTGGAGGAGGAAGCGACTCGCGGGAAAGATCGAGAATTAAGCGAGGAGTTTGGTATATTACTCTTGGTACGTTGCGAGAATAGTGCCACAGCTCGCGGCGGTGATTGTACAAGTCTTCATTAGTCCCAAGTGATGCTTGCCAGAATTGTCTTAGACGGAAGTCGTCGTGTTTCATCTCTTACGAGCACAGTTTGCAACAAAAAAATCTGAAAAAATTCTCTAAAATGCGCCTTGGGATCCAAAATATGTCACATTTTTTTCAGAATTTTAAAATGCTCGGAAAAGAGCGCAAAATCTAATTTACCCTGTAACGGACATTTGTCCGGGGCGCCAAAATCCAGGGGCGCCATTTTGGCTGTGAGTGTGAGAAAAACTATTGATGTGTTAAATACGCAATTAACAGAAAATTTGCTTTTATTAAAATAAATGCTTTTATTAACATTTAAATAAAATGATTTGATTTTTATTGAAAATAAAAAATATGTACCTTTATTTAAAAAATATATATATATATATACCTAAGGGGCGGCAATTTGTCTTTTTGTCCGGGGCGACGTAACCGCTAGAGCGGGCGCTGCGGAAAAGCTAGACGGCTGAAATTTCACTCATTGTCAGAGGGGTTTTTCTTGGTAAGCTTTCGAATGATTCTATAGTCATTGAAAAACCTTTAAGGGCAGTTTTGACCAGCTTAATCGGCTAGGCCCAATTTAATGTGGTTCAATTCGGAGCTGACCTGGATTTTGCAACTTTTACATACACCAAGATACATTACAATACTGTTTGAATCCTGACTGATTTTCGCGCGGCTGTCCGAGCGGAGTCGAGCGGAGTCGAGTCGAGCCGAGGGTGTAGCGTTTGTGCGTTTCGTTGTAAATGGCGATGGGAACGAGGGTTGACGCGCCGACGCCCCCATACGAATCAATATGAACGTATCAACGGGATCGTCACGCGAAACGAAGATTGCTCGTAATTGCATCGTTTCCACGAATCGGGCAGAGGAGAGGACGGAAATCGAAAAAAATTGGTATCGAAAGGAATTTTCTCTTTTCGCTGAATCGCGCGTGCGCATCGGCGTTGGCCATTTGATACGAATTACCGCGATTTATTTGATTATCGATGCCAGCCGTCGAATTATATAGGAATCGTTGCTCGGCCATTGTACTCGCCTCGTTCTCACTAATAGACGCGAGTCACAACTGTTGCCAACGTGGCAGGGGTCCGACGCGGCCCGATAAAATCGATGTTAGCGTTACGTCGACGACGACGACGACGACCGCGTTTAATTCGACCGTCAAACCTAAACGTCAAAAACTGTAATTACGTGGGCGACCGTTCATCCACGAAATTCGTTTTCGGAACTTCATACAGGCTCCGCTTTGTGAGATTTCGCTCTCACCCGCCTCCCATTCTGCCGCCACCCTTCACCCCGTTCTCCGACCCTCTTTTCTACACGTTCACCGTAGCCAGCAAACTGTAAAACAACCGTTGAAAACCACGATAACGGAGGTCCTATAGCGCAGATCCCGATGAATGCTTTGTAGCACGATTACGTTTCCGGCTCGTCCGTTTCCGCTATCACATTATTAAAAAAGTTTATTTCGATCGCGGAACCCGTGCCAATGACGACACAGTGGACCCGCGCGCTCGCAGCTTTTGTCGAGCCACGGCGGCTTTGATCTATTTGCGTTCTCTTATGGGGCGGTAGTACCTCGTTAGTTGCTGTGCGAATGTACGCGTTGATTATTTGATTGGATCAGCTTCGAAAAGGATATTGATTAAACGCCGCTGGAAAATTCCCGGCGGCTATAAAGAATAATCCCCGTATAATTTGTCACACCAGAACTGCCCAACTGTAAACGCCTCTAGTTTGTATTGTCTTCCAACCCGTCACGCTCGAAGCTAGATCAATATTATTGAGTTGGAAAGAAAGTTCGTAGAGTTTTCAAATTAAGAATCGAAGATAAAATTAAAGTATTTGTTCATATGTTTATTCAATGACGCGAGAAGTTCCCTCGGAAATGGCAAAAAAGTAATAGAACAGAATGGAAAATATGGTATTGAATAAATATCTGAATTTTAGCTTTCAACTTTAATTTACAAACGCTACGCGAACTTTCGTTCCAACCCAATATATTGTGCACATAAGAATTCTCGCTCGCTCGGCGAAACTCGGCTCCTCCGTATAGCGTTTCACTTCGAAGCGTGACGGATCAGGCTCATTCACTGCCCAGCAATTTCGTACGCTCTGCGTCTGCAGTAGTTTTCACTTGAAAAATTGAAACCGAGATTAAATGAAAATACATTTTCTCTTTCGATCATCTGAAAAAGTCGAAGTAAGTGTAAATAAGGCCTCTATTTACTCTTATATGAAAAATTCTTGTCAAAGTTTCTGACGTAAAAGAAATTCAAATAGTCGAAAATACGAGCCATCCTAGTGGTGCACCCTGTATAGCACGGAGAGTAAAGTGGTCGGTCGCGCTAAACAGTTGCAGCGATAAAGGTTGAATCTCGTATATTCCGAAGCTGAGATCTATGTGCTAGACAAGAGAAAAAACCATTTATCTAGACAAAGCGGGCAAAGTCAAACGAAGGTGGCCACCGCGGCGCAATTTACACGCGCGATTCGCTAAACGGTTGCCTCGCGAGGGAAAACAAGAATCGAGTAAGCTTCGCCGTGGGTTTCATCGACCAGCTATCCGAGGGAGTGCCGTTACATTTGCATGCACTGGTTCCGAAGGGTCCGAGGAGGTCGAAATTTCCAGCGGGATTAAAAACACTCGAACAGAGCCGTTAATTCTCGGCGACGAGAGTAGCGAGCGCGGCCTCCGGTTCGGCTGCGAAAACGAAATAGAAGCCGGCGCGGCTCGGTTCGGTTTGTTCTTCGAGGGGACGCAGAGGTTTTTTGATAAAAGCCTAAGCTTAGTCGCGAGCTTAATGGATTTGCATTTGTATAAGCTTGCCGGTGGTCTGACCGGCAAAGCGCGAGGTGTCGAACGAAAAACTGAACGCGTAGGGATCCGGGGGAGTCGAACCGTGAATTTTGCCCTGTCCCCGATAATCCGTTCACTGGGCTGGGGGCACGGCGGTTGAAAGGAATTCGGGATGAAAAACCGCTGGTTTATTATTTCCAACAAAGAAATCCTGACCGAGGAAGAAAACCTTCGGGGATGGTCATTCGAAAGTCGCTTTAAATCTGATCGTTTTCGAACGATCGAGGAGAATCACTTTCATCGGTGGGAATTAGGGTTGAACCGGATCAATTGTTACATCGCTGGCAAACTTCTTAGCGGTGGAAAAAATTCGGGCTCTTCAAGAGCGTGCTAGGATCGCTGGCTTAATTGAAAGTTGTCCCGCAAGTTTTTTGTTGGATCTGGGTAAGCTGAAATAACCGCAAGGGGTGGGGTTTTATGTTAGGAAGAACGGGGGTGAAAAACCGACGGACTATTATTTGGGGCGAAGGAACACCGATCCTGGCGAACCTGCACGGACTTCGTAAGTGCATTAACGTTCTCCGGTTAGCTGAAAATTAGTTCCAATCTGGTCAATCTCAAGCGAACCGGGAGGGTAGTTTCAGCTGGTTGAGAAATGAGTATCTGTTAGTTTGGGATCCCGTTGAAAAATTTGATTGGTTAAAAGTTTAAAATGTGTGGAAATTCGCTATGCGTGTACACGTTCTTGAATGAGTGTAAATTTCTTAGTCGTGACCAAAGACCTCATATTAGCTCATTAAAATTGTAATTGTGTTGGGGACAGATGAAACTCTATGCGAGCCATTATGTAAAAACAGAGCACGCGTAATTGCAAGTTAATAATGACCTGGCATTGTCAAGGACTGTAGCTCGCCTTTCTCCGGGGGTTAAGGGACTTAATTAGTAAGAACTTTTAATTCTACACGTGCACGTTTAGAAATATTATCAAGGAACTTTTATTTTTACCGAGCAAAGTAAAATTAACTTTAACTACACCCTACCATTTTCAGATCCGAATGATAATGAAACAATTCAATTTTTCCATTATTTCTAGGTACCATAGTCTAGATTAGACTTATACCATCAGGACTCCTCCATTGCTACTAGCAACCTAACTAGAGATGCAATTCCGTGGAGACCTTGACTCTAGAACCGCCTTGACTCTAGATTGCACTAACTTTACAACCGCAGTGTTGCCCTCTTCGTGTTACCGTGCACAGTTTTCCATCAATTTAAACATAGTTTGACCAACTAAGCTCTAGAAACTCGCTAGTAATACGACGAATCACGCAAAGACGACGTTGTATGTATCGCGGCTCATAGGAAAGTAGATGAACAACTAGATCGTTGGATTGTACCTGTTAATAATTTGAGAACAAAGGCTCGCCATTTAGAAAACCATCTCGCAGGGTAAGCCGATCTGAATTCGAAAGCAATAAAACGAGAATACCATTCGACATTATTTGCCGACGGGTTTTCCGTTGTAAACTGTGAATAATACGATCAATCTCAAGCCCGTGATGGATTATTACGGATCCCGATAGAGACCTGCGATTTTTCAGCGTAAATATCTTTGATAGGTTTGTATGCAATTAATACGGACCGATAAAATCTGCAACTGTTTGCCCGATGAATTTTATTCCCGGCGATCCGTTACAGCCGCGGCTCGCGGAATAAAGTCAGAAAATGATTACGTATAACGGGCGACCGTGAAATCGATAACCGTGGGCCGAGGATAAATTGGCATATCGGTGCCGCGGATAAACAGCGAAATTATTCAGTGTCGCCTCGCGGCAACCGGGCGGCGCGACACGGTGGTACCGATATCCTGCAGCTTCGTCGATTCCGCTGGCTCGATCCCACCTCCCATCAATTCCTCGAAAGAACCAGTATCCGATGGGTATTATTTATTGCATCGCCGAAAGAAAACTGGCTCTTCGCACGTGTACCACCCAACCAATCCATCAGTCAACAAGTTCGCTCGTATCGGCCCCAGCTTCCCGCGATCCTCCATCGATCCATCGCCAAGCCGAGCAGTCTGTCTTTTGTGTTATCTTTTCCGCATTATACTCTGTTTCCCTTACGTTTCCACCTGACCCACATAGCGCAGTCCTCGTCGCTTTTCATATTCTTGTGGCTTATCAGCAAGTTATTTACAAGTATTGGGTTGGAACGAAAGTTCGTAGTAGGGATGCCGATTATTTTCGAAAAGATCGATTTTTCTGAATCGATTATAATCGAAGCTTCAAGAATCGATCCACTAAAAAATCGTTTCGAAAATAATCGATGTTTTGAATAATCGATTTTTTTTAGAAATGTCTAAAAATGATAAAAAAACGAAGGTCAAAATTTTGTTGGACTCTTTTATTAAAGAAACAAAGTAATAATAATTATTAGACTACGGATCTTTATGAACTTATAGCAAAATTGAGTATATGAAAATCGAAAAAGTTGAAAAATTTATTACGTACTTGTTTCGCGCATGTTGTTGCGCGTCAGCCAATGGTCGCGTGGTCGGCCGAGTACGAGTAGGGAATTAGCCAATGAACGAGTCCCGTTAGAATCATTATGCGCAGTAGAATTGTCGCGTTTTAGGAAAATTTATATAGTTACGTTTGATGCTAATTAGATCTCTTTATACAGTCTCCATAGTAAACACTCCACGGTCTCCACGTACAGTCATACAGTTTGCCATAAAAATCGATTATTTTTACAATTTTAGAATCGATTATTTGTAAAAATCGGATATTGAAGAATCGATTCTAAAAATCCATTTATTTTATGAAAATAATCGATTTTTTAAATAACCGATTAAAAATCGACATTCCTAGTTCGTAGCGTCTGTAAATTAAAATCGAAAGCTAAAATTCAGGTATTTATTCATAGATTTATTCAGTAACATACTTCCCATTCTGTTCTATTACTTTCTGCCATTTTTAAGGTAACTTCTCGTGCTATTGAATAAACATGTAAATAAATACCTTAATTTTATCTTCGATTCTTAATTTGAATACGCTACGAACTTTCTTTCCAACCCAATATTATCAAATTTTTTAATCCTGAAAAATTGTTCCAGTAAGGACTTAACGCGTATGTACACTCCCGCTCAAAAGTATGTGGACACTTTGTTGAAAGCATAATTTATCCTAACAGTACCAAATTGTACAATTTAATTGATGATCCATTGACGCGGTCCGCTGTCTCTTCTCAAGACGATAATAATAATTATTATTATAAATTGAATAAAACTGATCAAAGATTCATATAAAAATTAAACGTGTTATCCACATATTTTTGAGCGGGAGTGCAAGGCCAATAATGCACTTTCAACACTCGCGAGGAGTAAAATACGATGCAATTTTTTAAAAACTGTTGACCTTTTGACCTTAAAATCCAGGGTCAAGGTCAATTTTGCGACACCTTCCTTCGTTCAATTTCAGCCAAATCGAAGGCGTAGAATCATCCTATGCTAGCTATAAATTTCTTTACATCCTGTACAGGCGTCCGAAAAGCGTTCACAAAAACACAGTCCTTGTCGTTCTTAGAATAGCAAACGAGCGCGAGCGAAGCATCGCTCCTTCGGCTGACGAATCTCGGTCGATTTGCATGAGCCTGGTCGTTCGGTTGCTCGTTTTTCCCTCATTTCCCGGAATAACGAGGAGATCTCGCAGAGGAGTGTTCGGGCCTAGGCCCGACTAATCGGCTCCTCGCGGAGAGCGCTGGCACGTTGCCCCAGCGATTCCCGTCGAGTGGTTGTCGTCCTGCTTGCAGTCCTCGAGCTCCTTTCCGGCTGAGGAGAGGGAGAGGACGGCTAGCAGGGACTTCCGGTCGAGTGCCTCGCACCAGAGAGAAAGAGAGAGATACACAGGCGAGATACGCGCGGATAACCGCACCGCTTCTAACTGGGTTACTGCTAGCAGGAGAACAGCTTTCTCTTGCCCTTGGGAGAACGCCGCTGCGTTCGATGACGCGAGCGAGCCTGCACTCGCCCGGCATTTCCATCCTGTCACTGTTGCATCCACTCTTCAGACGACTTTTACCACGGTGGTAGAGTCAGCGAGGTAGAGTCACTGTGTCACCCCCAAAAATCATCTGGTTAGTGCGCTTTCAGAGACAATAGGTTATTGTGTAAGACCCTTCAAGATTACCACCAACCAAATGGCCTCAAAAAAGCAAAAAAAAAATGCCAAATTTCTCGAAAATACGAAAACATGCTATTCTGCTGTTTAGTTCCTTGATAAAGTACTATAATAGGTAGTGTCGTCAATTTTTTTCAGATTTTTTGTTGTGGGAGATCATTGTGAAAACAAAATAAAAACCAAATTTTTTCGACGTTTCTGCTGTGAGGAGGAAAGTTACACTTGTTGATGTTTTCAATTTTTAACGAGCCACAGTTTGCAACAAAAAAATTTGAAAAAATTGTGTAAAATGCGCCTCGGGATCCAAAATATGTCACATTTTGTCTCAGATTTTTTCGTTACAAACTGTGGTCGTGAAAAATGAAACACCCCAAAAAATTCGGTTTTCATTGTTCTCCACAATGATCAGCCGCGCCAAAAATTGGAAAGAAATTTACGTCACTGCCTGTTATGGTAATTTATCAGGCAGCTAAACAGTAGAATAGCACAGTTTCCTTCGATTCAAAAACAAAGAAACACCGGTTCACCGAAGCAATAGATTTTCAGCTGGTGAAACCCCGATTTCTGCTATTGTTCGTCGATTCGGTAGCGCGGCTATTTTTCCATGCCCGTGGAAAATTGAACTTCCATGTACCCACTTCGCGCCCGTGCGTCCGATACTCGAGTTAATGGTAACGAGCGCGGAATAGTTCAAATCGTTATTTCATAATTCGTTCGCGAGCCTGCCGGGTATTTCGCAAAAATACTTTTTCAGTGGCGCGCAGCGTTGTTGGATATTCTGCGGAAATTGTCAAGAGGAAGCTGCAGCACAATGCGCTGGCAGTTCACAATTTGATTGCGAAGCCAAGGGACTGCAAACCTAGTCTTTTAGAAGACATCTCGCTTTATGCAATTTTCAATTTTTGTAGACAAATTTTAAGAAGGTGGTACAAAATAAAATTCTATTTTCGTTGGTAATAGCACTTGCAGATCCAAAATAAATAAAAATCGTACTGAATTCTGTTGAATTTAATACTCCAGCATTTTAAAAAAAATTTTATAAGAGTCATCTCTACATTGCCATCTCTACACGAAAAACGAAATTACTTTCCGAACGACCTAATACTACATACATTGGGAATGACAGAAAAACAAACGAGCCTACAAGAAGCATCTACGAAAACACGTTTAAAAAGTTGATAGATGAAGGTGTGAATGGTGCTAAGTATCGTCAATTTTATAGTCACGAAAAGGGTGCGCCCGTGAGGGTTGAAATGGGTACAAATTGCTCTAGCTTCATCGAAGGCTGGAGCCAAGAAACCGCAGGTACTCAAAGCAAGATGGGAGTCTTCTATCATCGTCTGCCTTGAAGCTCTGCCTTTGAGAGCAATCTTCCATAGAAAGATCGCTTAGAGACTCATCGGTAGCTAAGTAGTAGATCATCATTAGAGCTATTCTAATGAAAAGAGCCCGTATAGAATTCCTGCGATATTCAAAGTTAGACTTCTAGGAGATAAGTGCAAACACAAGTTAGGAATTCACGCCTACACGAGATAGGGGAAGACATCAAGATAAATTCTATCATTAACGATGCTGAATCCAACAATCTTCTTTCTCTGACGTCATTTGTCCCAAAGACAATCTAGATCGAGGGGAAAGAGCACTTTTTCCGAAAGTCTTAGAACGAGATCGAATCTCCTTCGAGCGGAGTTAACAACTTCGGGCATTTGGAACCAATACATCTTCATTTTCGTTAAATTCGCGAAACCCAAGAGCGTCGCGGATCGAGGGACCCACCCCGATGGAAAGTTCGCTCGTCAGATGATACGTTGCTCATCTTTCTTTTGCTCAGCGCGGCGGGCGCGTTCTTCCTCCGGTTCTTTTTTCGTTAATTTCTTCCCCAGTGAAAGAAACTCGACGCTTTCAGAAGTGGAAGCGTGCCACGACCTGGCAGGTGCAGAACTTTTGAAATTGAGCAGAACGGGGCCAGGCAGCAGCAACAACGTCGGCAGCGCGCGGCAGTTTCCTCCCTCTTTTTGACTCCGCGTCGCGTCGTCTCGCGGACGACACGCGTATAAAACGGCCTTTGGCTCGCTCGCTCGCTTGCTCTTTCAGCTTTCCACCCTTGTCTCTCTCACCCGGCCTCTCTCTCTCTCTCTCGGTCTTTGTCTCCGGGTGCTCCAACTCGCCTTCTCTGTACAGGGTGTCCCAAAAATGTTCGAGTTCCCAGAAAGCTAGGAAAACTTGAAAGTAATTAAAAGTTCCTAGAAAGTATCAGATGATTGCATAAGTTCGTGTCCGATTTGCGTAGATGTAGCAAACTGCAGATGCACGGCGGAGTGTAAAGAAAAATTATAAAAATTCAATGGTTAATTCAACTTATTTAAAATGTATTCATTGAATCAAGTTTAATGGTTAAATCTTGAAGATACAGCTTCATTAATCAATTATACAGTCACAATTCTTTTCTACAATTGGAATTAAATCGAATGTAATTGATTAATAAAGCTGTCTACTTTAAAATTTAACCATTGAATTTCATTTAATGAATAAATTCTGATTGTAGAAAAGGATGGTGACTATATAATTGATTAATACAGCTGTACAAACTTATGCAATCATCCAATAACTCCTTAACAGAGCCGAGACGAACATGTTTGCAAACGAAAATGCGGCTTCAAGTAAAGTCAGGAACCGGCCCTTTAAAGGAGCTCGAACATTTTTGGACACCCTGTATATCCGCTCGCCGTCCGTCATTATCGTTCTGTGCTTCCGAGTCGAATTCGCTGTAACAACCGTGGACCCCTTTCGTCACGTTATCGTCCCACAAATTCCCGCGGCTTCTTCAGAGACATTTACACTTGGTCCTTTAAGCTGAGTCTTTGCTCGCGGATGAGGAGGATCGCGCGCCGATCAGAGCGTATTCGCCTCGCGAAAAATCACCGAGTCTCCAGCGTCGTGGCCGGGCCGCGCGAGCTCCTTTCTTTGAGACGGCCATAGAAAGTCGAGAACTTTTTAATTAGTGTACCTCATTAGCACGCCTGTATTTCGCGGAATATAATTCCGCCAACCCGCTCCTCCCTTGCCCCTCTCTCCACGGCCGCCTCCTCTACGTCGTTTCTCTTTTCTTTTAATTCCCCTCGTTCTTTTCCGTTCTGGATGCTCTCCGCGAACACGTTACACGACCTGCACGGAACTTTGTTCGCGTAGCTTTTCCACCGTGTTTGCCGTTTATTCGAATGGATTCGAAACTAGCACAGCAGAAATTAGGTTGTCGCGCATAAAACCGCTGCGCCGCGATGTTCGTTTAGACTTTGTCTTATTGCAGCCGTGTTCATTTGATTTAGAAAAATATGCCAGGTCTCTGTCGACAGCTCTTTGAAGTATTGGTTTAGTTGTTAAAATCGGGCTCGGGTTTTCTTTATTGTTTGCACACAAATTAGAAAACGGTTAGATCTTAAAATTCAATCGAACCAGAACCAGTCGGTTCAATCATTTTCTATGAAAAGATCGATATCAATAAACAATTACCTTTCACCGCGATATCGCTAGAGTGCCAGTCGCCAGCGTCATGACTTTCATTATCGAGTTTCGGTTGACCGGTGCCACGGAAACTGGACGTGTCTCTCGAGACTGTGCAGCTGTGCGCACAATTTTTCATCAAATTACCGATCGGAGTAGCCGATCGCCACGTTACAGTCCACTCACCCGACGTCAGAAAGCGTCAGCGGCGAATGAACGTGCGTTGGCACTCCACGGTATATGATATAAACTTTTAGATTTGATTCCGCCAAGTGGTCAAATACTTATGGACGGTAGTGTACGTGCCCATAATTACGAAAGTGGTCTAAGCCATATATGTCTTGTTTCGAGATATCTTCGATATTTTCGAGAATGAAGACAACAGTCTAATCGCTGCATTCGCAAAGAAAATGGTACGGCGAGGGGTTAAGGTGAAAGATGCGACAGTTACGGAGTACCGTAGTGCCGAACGTGGAGTGAGAAGAAGCCAAATCTTTGTTGATTCAGCTTGTGTATTCGAACCGGCTGGCAGGAGAAAGTCGTATACCCGATTTGTCGGTGGAAATGATCGGTTCAGAGGGCGGATTCAATAATAAAGAGCGGCATCGAAGAAGCCGTCGATGGAAGTCGCGATCGAGAGGAGTTCCCAGCAGCGTGTGTGCGCGGGGGTCTCGAGTCTCGAGGCGTATGAATCGAGCGTGCACAAGCGTCGCAAATGGATTTTCCTCTTTACCAGGGGAGAGAGAGAGAGAGAGAGAGAGAGAGAGAGAGAGAGAGAGAGAGAGAGAGAGGTGTACGATAACGGTCCTCCGTTTCGTCCATCGGTGTCGATTTGCATTCAGGAACGTACGTTTGCTTTACCAGCGTCGGGTAATCGGTAAACCGCCGTCGAGGTTCTTATCGCGTGACAGCGGTGCATAGGGGCTTAAAGAACCCCCTTTACGAAAGAAACACGAGAACAGGGCGCGTGCTTTCTTGCTCGGTTTTACACGTGCGCCCACGATCGGTTCGTGAACCGGACCAGCCAGCTACCGCACCGCGCACACGCCGCTGAATGATCGTTTCTCATTTACATACGGCTGAATATAAAGTAAACTTTCGAACCGGTGCACATACACATACGCGTATATGTATATGTACATAGACGAGCCTTCTACCGTCGCCTCATGTCGCCTCGCGTCGCGTCGGTATTCTCGTGCGTGTCTCGTTACGATGGGAATTGAATGCTTTCCGCTCGACTCTCCGCAAGACTCCATATACTCGGTATCTCCCAACAAGTTGGCTCACCCAACATTTTCGCGAACTTCATTTCTCGCGTGAGATCGTTCACCCATCGACGACGCTTTTCGCGAACCATTAGCTTCCCCCAGATATTCGGATTTATTGTTCTGCGTTGGACGTGGTAGAGGAACTGCAGCATATTTGGAACGCCACAAAGCCTCGCAGAAACTCGAAATATGAAAATTCAAGAATCCATGATTATTTGTCAAATTTTAGTTAAGAATATGCTCTTGTAGAATCAGTAAAAGTAATGATGTTGAAAGACGAAAAAATAATGATGTTGAATATTCGGATTTATTGGTTTGTGTTGGACAACGTGGTAGAGGAACTTCAGCATATTAAGAACGCCACAAAGCCTGGCAGAAACTCGAAATACAAAAATTCAAGAATCCATGATTATTCGTCAAATTATAGTTAAGAATATGCTCTTGTAGAATCAGTAAAAATAATGATGTTGAAAGGCGAGAAAATAATGATGTTGAATATTCGGATTTATTGGTTTGTGTTGGACAACGTGGTAGAGGAACTTCAGCATATTAAGAACGCCACAAAGCCTGGCAGAAACTCGAAATACAAAAATTCAAGAGTCCATGATTATTCGTCAAATTATAGTTAAGAATATGCTCTTGTAGAATCAGTAAAAATAATGATGTTGAAAGGCGAGAAAATAATGATGTTGAATATTCGGATTTATTGTTTTGTGTTGGACAACGTGGTAGAGGAACTTCAGCATATTAAGAACGCCACAAAGCCTGGCAGAAACTCGAAATACAAAAATTCAAGAATCCATGATTATTCGTCAAATTATAGTTAAGAATATGCTCTTGTAGAATCAGTAAAAATAATGATGTTGAAAGGCGAGAAAATAATGATGTTGAATATTCAGATTTATTATTTTGGGTTGGACAACATGGTAGAGGAACTTCGGCATATTAAGAACGCCACAAAACCTGGCAGAAACTCGAAATACAAAAATTCAAGAATCCATGATTATTCGTCAAATTATAGTTAAGAATATGCTCTTGTAGAATCATTAAAAAATAATGATGTTGAAAGTTCGGATTTAATGTTCTGCGTTGGACGTGATAGAGGAACTGCAGCATACGCTGCACGGAACGCCACGGAGCCTGGCAAAAACTCGTACTATGAAGATTCAAGAATCCATGATTATCCGTCTGTAAATTATAGTTAAGAATATGCTCTTGTAGAATTAGTAAAAAATAACGATGTTGAATGGCTAAGTTTGGTATCGTTTCAGCTCAAAATTGGTCATTGCTGTTGAGTTTAGTTATGGAGTGAAAAAAAATATTAAAATGCATTTTTGATTGAATAATATTATCGCTGACCTAGTATATATGACCTTGAGCCTACAAATAACGCTAAAATAGTTTTTTCCGACTTTTCCGGCAAAATATCCCACTGTGCACCAGTTTGTTTAACACTCGATTTACGGGACCGGTGAAAATCACGGTTTCTAGTATTTTTAGTTTACGATCATTGAGAATGTAAAGATTTCTCCATGAGAAATTGTTGGAATTGTTGCAAATGGCTAAAAAAGTTGTTGCTATTTTTATAATGTAAAACAGTCTTGTAAAGCAGAATTGTTGCAAATGGCTAAAAATTTGGTTTTCTTGCTATTTTTATAATGTAAAACAGTTTTGTCAAGCAGAATTGTTGCAAATGGCTAAAAATTGGATAGAAAAGTTCTTGTTATTTTTATAATGTAAGGCAGTCGCTTCCGATTTATCTCTGAGCGACACTTTAACTTTAAGTATCTAGACAGTTCTTGCGTCCGGGTTTTTGTGTTCGAAACTGCTTGGGAGGTCAGGGAAGCTTGACGTTGTCGATCTTAATTGCGGCTAATTATCAGATTAGCTTTTTAAGGTGATCAGATAAACTTTTTTCGACCGAGCGAAGATCAATGGGATGGGACGGGCGAAAGACGGATCGCCTTAGGCTAAGTCCCGTCTGATCCTCTATTCATGGAAAGTATTTTCTACAGCCGATACACTAGTGAAATAAGGACCATTGGTTCGCAGATAACATAAATGTATAATTAAGTTGCCTGTTTTAAGCGAGGAATGATTAATTACGTTTTAAATGAGAGTTCAGATTTCGGTATCTCGAACGCCGAGATTACCCGAGCGGAGCATCCATTAGCGCATTCTTATCTAAAACTGTGGAGGCGAGATTAACTTATTGGGCGTTTTCAACGAAACAGCGAAATACTTTAAGAACATACGCGTTCACGATAAGACGCGTGTCAAACCGGAAGAATGAAAATGAGAACGTTTATGTCGAAAGCCGCAAAAATCGATAAGATAAGAATTCCATCGTGCGGGGTGAACCACTTCCTTCGTCACCGATAAATAAAATGCCATCGTACTCTAAATTCTGCTAAAATCTTCGCAAAAAACCAGAATATAAAAGTCCATAGAATTTTGTACAATTTTCATTTGTTTTCGATCTACAAAGATTTCATTTAATTCAACTCTCTTCAAATTTATCGACAAGAACGAAACGAACTTTTCGGACAACCTGAGATTCTCTGCGGCGAACAATGAACTCCGTACAATATTCCCAGACACTACTAAAAATGAAAACGCACCGTTTCAACGGTATTCATATAGTATATGACGTAGACCCATGGCGACTATAAAATGTTGGAAAAATTGTCGGAAAAAGTCCGAGCCGAAACTCGAGAGCTGGAAGTAAGTTCGAAGTTAAAAGAAAGGAAGAAGAGAATGCGGAGGAGGTCGGACCTAACAGAAAATAAAAGTCTCACGCGCGTCGTGACCAAAAAATGTGAGAAATAGAGGAAAATAAGAATGAGAAGGTGGAGGAGAGCGTTGTCCCACGGAGGCTGTCCGTCGGCCGGACCAAACAAACAATCTTTATCTCCTTTATGGGCGTCCTTATCTGCAGCAGCCGACTCTTCCCTGGCTTTCCCGTGGCAGGTTCAGCCTTTTTCTCGCCCTCCGTACGTGAACAGATCCTTTGTGTTCCCCGGAACATTTTCTCGCCGCGTTCCACGGGAAAAAAAGGAGGCTGGAGAAATAAGAGGCTCGGGGATCTACGAATGAAACAGAGGTAGTAGAAGGTAGGAGAGAGGAAAAGCGCGGATGAAGCGAGCAGAGAGACGAGGGTAGGAGAGGAGCAGTCTAGTCACGAAAATTTGAATAAATCTCGGTCGGTACGGTGCTGAATATCATTTCGTTCCACCGGCGCGGAGTATACTCTAACCCTCTCTATTCCTCTTTCTCAACCCTCCGAAATCTCGTCCCCGAGCGGCCAAAAATCCCAGACGTCTCCGGCTACTTTCAATGAAGCGCCAAAACTATCCTGCGAACTCGATAATAAACTCAGGCAGCGTCTTGCCATGAGTCATCCGTGGGAACGCTCGATGCGAAACTGCCATGCCGGTGCGTCACGCACCTCGCCGTGGAAATGCAATCGATTGCGACTCTATTTTCGAGACCGAGCGATTTCAAGTGTTAGACTGGAGGGAAAGTTCTGTCGAATTTTTTAAATGAGCAGGTAATTTTGCATCGTCAATCACAAACACATGTGCGCCTTCAGATTGTTGAACCTTTTGCTTGACCTCTGGTCAGTCCCTGGTTAGTCCCCGGTCCTCCTGGCCCCGGAACCCGCACGCTGCTCCCAGAATTCCCAGCCCAACTGACTGACTGAATAACTGAATGAGCGCGTTCGCCGAACTCAGATGCGCACGTGCGCGATGATGCGAAACTCTCCCCACCCTATCTTATTTTGATTGACTTCGATCGTCGTGATAGTAATCATTTTTCTAGTTGCGTAATGTTCATAACAATTCCCTGTTTTAATAAAAGTGGAAAAGCACAGCTCATTTCTTTTCTCCATTAATTTTTAAATGATTTTCTTTAATGACTTATGTATTTATATATTTTAAAGAGTCAAGCAATTCTCTACGGGGACGGACGTCTTGGAAAAATATGAAACGCTGAATAAGGAGTGAAGCGAGTCTTTAGAAAACGCTGCGCCATAATTGACTCTCATTTGGCCGACGCACGACAACTACAAAGAAGTAGCTCGGTGCAGGAGATGACTACGGCGATTGAACGCAACGACAGAAAACCAGTCTTTTTCCCGGAGGAAGATCGTCTAGATTAACCGAGGATACGCGTGAAAGGAACGTGCAAGGCTTTGTCCATGATCTCACCACCTATGCCCTATAATCTCTGAGGTTTTCGATACCACCACCTGTTACGTAAATACACGTAAGAGAGACGCTAGGAGATTCAGCCAATTGATTTACGCTGTTGCCTACTGTGGGAGAACCTTACCTGGCAACCATTCAGTGAATTATCGATTTCGCGTGTTGTCTGTCGCGCATCGGATTGCTATCGTGTAACTCGATTTCTTTATTTAAGCTTTCCCCCGTTTCCTTTCTGTGTACGTTCACCTCGTCGCGGGTCTGGAGCTGTTCCCATCCTCTAATCTGGTAACCCGATCAATTTTCGAATCCCGCGTCGGCGCAATTAATACCTTGCTTTGTAACGCCGAGTCAGACAAAAGACTTTCAATTCAACTTCGCAAACACACTCGATAGACAATTTTATAGTTGTCTACAGAAAATTGTCTCTAACGTGTTGTTTCATTCAGTACCTTGCTGGAAATGACTATACATTCACGTGAAAACTTATGCAATTTATGCACGAGTGACATCGCCGTTAAATTGTCAATTAAAGTGAAAAGCGTTAGTTCATAAAGAGCCACAGAGCTGATAAAAAAAACTAACTTATTATGTACTTTTTAATATATTCCCAGAATGCGGTGCCATAATTAATGTTTAAACGACAGGTCTTACGTAGGTTTATAAATTAATGTAGTATAAAGTTTAACAAAGTTTCGTAAGATGCTGTATTTCATCTTCTGGCCTGCTGGAACCTTCGCCATACTAAACAAGTTTCTGTTGGATATTACTTTGCCTAAATTAGTCGGTAAAAATCCTTGCACGACGATCTAGAGTCCATTAATATTTAATCGATATGTTATCCTTTTAAAAAGTAAGTTAATAGGTTGAATAATAACATATATAACAGTGTTTTCAAACTCCTCCGATGGTTTTACTGTTTTAAGTTGCTGTCTATTCATATATATTACACAAAGAATTCGATTACACCATATATAACTTATTAAATTTCTAGTTTGAATAAAAATCTGCAGTCTACAAAATAATATTTCCTACAATACAATAGTTAAATGTTTAGTGATCGATTAGACACCAACTTATTTAATAACGTAAACAATATTTTGAATAATGGTGCAGCAATTTTTGTGGTGCCTCTGAGTCACCACTCTCGAGCAGTAAGGGTTAATAGCGCATTGTATACTCGTTTTGCTTTCTTTCGAATCGCCAAAGAGTGACCTATTGTTTCTTCGTTATCTGTCACGCGTATCGACGAGCGTATCTCGTCGTCGAAGGAAGAAGAAACGGATCGAGTATCTTCGGAGAAAAGAGCCGCGCGTTTTAATATCTTTCTTATCCGCGGTTGAAAAGCGCGCGAAACTTATTGCGGTAAAAATACATACTCGGCGCCGGTTTCCCAGCGTTCCTCGGCACTCTTTTTCTGCGGATGGTTTCCGCTTTCCGCTTTTTCCTTTCTTCGTCCCATCCACGGGGGCAAAGGATATTTATTTCTTCCCGGAATTTCAATATCAGCTTCTTTCCCACCTTTTCAAACGGTCCAACCCACACTCCGCGCGCGTTTCTCGGAACCACGTTTGTGTTCCAGGAACACAAGGGCGACATGATTTACGATCAGCGAATCGCTAGAGTTGCTCGCTCTCTCCTACCCTCTCTCTTCGTATCTATCTACCTCTCTTCACTGTGTTACAAGCGCGCGAAACACAGTCATAATCTACTGCTCCTATTCTGCTCGAATCAGTCACGCGCGTTAACAAACACGTTCGCGCTCGCTACCGGTCAAGCTCCTCTTCCCTCGGCGGGAACAAAGAAACGCAACGTAACGATAATTAATGAACGAAGTATGGTCATGGTTCCGGGGACATCGTCCGTGGGTTGTTTTCCCCGGTGTTCCTCGAGGATCTGAATCGACCGTGGCGAATTCTACCGACCGTCTCGTTCTACTTAATAGGTAAACGAGTCTAATGATAATGAATGCTAACTCGCAGAGCCGACTTTCTTTGGAATCGGCGCAATCCTCGAATGATACCATTACCGCTAACGATCAAAATACACAGATTTCTGTAGAGCACGTTGTGGAGAGATGCCAGGATTTCTTATTCAATTTCCCTAGGAAACTTCATACATGCACAGTGGGTATTAGAAAGTATTCGTACTTTATTTGTTTTCGTAAACTTCGAGTTGATAACTTGAATTATTTAACAGTAAATCACACCGACCAGCAAAAGTGATTGATGGGTATAGTATTTTATCAAAATAAACCGATTAAATTTATTTATATTTTGTGCGATTATTGCTATAATATACAGGGTGAGTCATCTAACGTTTTCACCTCAAATATCATTGTTGTTTTCAAATATACATTATATGTCTTCCGGGCAAAGTTGAATGGTAAAATGGGGCTCACACACGCGATACCAAAAGATTTTTTTATGTCATTTTTTTCTTCAAGCTTCATTTTCTATGAAGCCACCCTTTTAAACATCTACAATGATAATCCCGTTCTTTACGAATTCAGTGACTATTATTACTCCAGGTCATTCAAGGTCACGGACATTCCCTCAGAGCCCGTTTACAGGCATGTATCGACGTAGACGGCCATCATTTCGAACATTTATGAAATACATGTATTCTTGTTCCATATTTTAGTTTTATACGTTCTTGCTGTCCGTGACTTTGAATAATCTTGAGTAATTATAGTCACTGAATTCGTAATGAAAGGGTCTATCATTGTAGATGTTTAAAAAAGGGTGGTTTCATTTTTAAAAAAAATGAAGCTGACCTTGATATATCTCTAGAAAAATTATATAAAAATATAGATGTTTTTGGTATCGTGTAAGCCCCATTTTACCATTCAACTTTGTGCTCAAGACATTCAATGTATCTTTGAAAACAACAAAGATATTTGACGTGAAAACGTTAGGTGACTCACCCGGTATATTCGAGTCAAAAAATATATTATATAAATTCCCATGAAAACGCCTTTACAATTTCAATAATTGTCAAATAAAAATTCTAAAATGGGTCCCCATTTGATCCCTCGTGGTAGGTTCAGTGTTAAAGACGTTAGAAGGATTTAGTTTACTAGCTAATGTGTAAATAATTTCCTGTTTTGATTGTGTTAAAAGAAAAGTATTAATACATGTGTTTTATTGGTTGGAAATCGGTAAAAAAAATAGCTATGGGCAATTGTAAGAAGTAAAAATCTTTGAATTTTATAGAAATCTTTCTATTTATTTTTTTTTTATGTAATGTAAATTACATACATGTAACAAATATTGTAGTTGCTAAAGAAACTTATCTAGATAATGTGGTATAAAACGCACGTCACAAAATGAATAACAAATGAATCGTGAAAATGAACACTAAAAGTTGGTTATAATGTGGTATAAAAGGCACGTTACTAAATAAATGGAAAGTATATCGTGAAAATGAACATGAGGCTGAGGGTTGATATTTTCAATAAAACTTGGGCAACCCTGTTTCACTGACACGGAGGCGTCAGTTCGTCGAATCATGTTCCGTTTACGCGTTTCCGTTCCGCTGGTCACCGGGTGTGCGTTCCAGCGCTGGAGCTGTCGTTATTCCGGCCAGCGACACCATCGAAGACAAGAGGGGTGGAAGGGTGAAGCGCGCGCGAGAGAGAGAGACCCAGGGGTCGCAGCCCCGTAACCTCTGCCGCTGGCATGTGCAAAAGCTGCCGGACAATGAAGCTGTAGCTAACCTGGAAAACTGGACGGCGGAGAAAGGGAACTCGGCTGGACGGGGGTGGAAAGTAGACAATGGACGTTTGCGCTCACGCGCGCGCGCGCGATCCAACCCGGCCTCTGTGTACGTAACGCGAACGCGTAGGCGTGAGCGTCTCTGTAGTTCCGATTCAATTTTTACGTCACAAAAGAATCGCGGAAACGGTCGGAATGGGACTGTACACGGCGGATGGGACGAAGGAAAGGGGTAGAACGCTGCGCGAAGGCTCGAACCGGGAACGAGGGGCGGGCGGACGAACGGACGAGTGCGTCACGTTCGAGGAAAATCCCATTCGCGCAAATTGGATGGCCCTGCTTCGACTCGAGAGAGCCTTGCAATTAAAAAGTTCCGAACTGCGAATAATAAAAAAAAAAACGAAGAGGTTCGCGACCTCCTCTCGGTACAGAGATTGCGCGAAATATTTCTTGTTTCGAATGATTCGTACGAGTATCGCGTAGGGGTAGGTGACTCGATTTCCGATTCGCCGCGACGACTATTTTGATTCTACCTGTTGGAGAATTTTCGAGATTCTCGGGACGGTGATGTTACAGATGACGAGAAAATATTTTTACAATTTTTTTGATTTCTTTATTTAACCTTGTTTTACAGGCAGATATGCATTTATGGCGAAAATAAGTTGGTGTAATTTCAAACGTTAAATAGATTACACAAATTTTAGAGTGTCGATACATTTCTTACAATTTAATATATCTATTACAGAGAGCAATAAATTCCTACTTGCATAAAGATACACAGTCTAGTCATTAGCAAATGAGGTACAGTTTAGGCTTGATTGGTGCTTGAGCCTGTAGGTGGATCTTGTAAGATTTATAGAATTTGTACACTCCAATTGTTTAGTTCTTTGTACACTCCAAATCTTTATAAAATGTTTGCATTGATTGCAAGACACAGGAGCCAAATATATGAATTTATTTCTCCTATTAATTGTCTTATTAAGCTGATATTAATGCACCGATGTCCTTAAATCTTCTTAATTCGTCCACTGCTTTAAATTGTACGTGTCCATCTTCGTCATAAATGCATAAAATCCGCAGTCTATTGATTATACATCAATGATGAACTTCTATAACACGTGTGGATCATGTATTTATTTTTTTAGGCTAGCTTCCGCAAGTAACGAGTCGATCGTAGTTTTTCGTGAAAGAATTCATCTCCCGATCGAAGTTTCGACGAGCGGCCATCAACCGGGGTTATCGTGAATTTTCTATCGGGCGGGACGGAGTCAAAGAATTTTAATTCGCATTCCGCGCGGGTTTTTTGTCGCTAGCTCGCGGATCGGGTCGTTGAGAATCGATCTTTTTCATGTACAATTAATCGCAGAGCCTCGCTTCGGCGCCGAGCTGAAAGGAACGAGGATTTTTAACGGCGCGGTCATGTCTAAAACGGTCTACAGGCGATACGATTTATCGTACGACTAATTGTACGACAGGAGTTGCTTCGACCGTTTGACCGACAGTTCCACCGTTTGTGGTGCTGTTGTACAACTTGTAGTACAACGTACCGTGCGGCGGTATAGCATGCTAAAAATCTATCGTACGACTCCGTTCGACGGGCGACAGGCTTGTATTAATAAATTTTCACATGCTATTTGGTGTTAGGGGCCTGGCGAAATTAGGGCAAACGATCCGAGAAATGACGGAACAAGGTTGCCGTATTTGCTTAGACTCCGGAAACGCGCAGACGTGTGCAGCGGCCGGACCCCGTCGATGCATTTAGCCCGGACTTTTGAAAAGCGCGAGAAAGCATCGACGGCTGCGGTTCGTTATGTCACGTTGGTCGCATTCCGTCCGGGGCCCCGTGTCGGGTTATTGTCTCACGGTGTCAGGGGAGAATGCGCGACGAGAAATTGCATCGGTGAAAAGGGGCGGCGGTTCGGCATCTGCGTACCGCCAGGAATTTTTCCGCCCTCTTCTTTCTTTGGTTTGCTTTGGTTTGTCTCTCTTTGTTTCGCTCGCGTCCGCGCCTCGTTTTCGTCTTTGAATTGCTGAAATGTGCAGAAATTGCGCGCGGTGAAATGAAGCGTCGGGATAACGCTTCGTATTGGAAACTAGCTCTGCCGTCTGTTCTTCGGCTGCGCAAGCTGATTCAGGAGCAACGGGGGGACAGTTTTATGGAATGCTTCAGAAGACATACTGAATGGAGAATTTCATATCAACGGAAATTTCATTCTCAACTCCGCACGATCAGATAGGCATCGCTACATTCGTTGAACTGTTAGCAATCCCTGCATTCTCTCTTTAGCAAGCTCTTGACAAACGAAGATTTGAAGAACAGCTATCGACTTAAGTTAATTTGATGTGAATAAATTGCTTTCGAAAATTTCGTAAAAATTTGCGTGAGAAATTAAAATATCTCTATTCTTAAAATACAGATAAAGCCGAACGAAATCGCTTCAACGAGTAACAAGCCGACAAACGTATTGTTGTACTTTTTAGCTACAGATTGACTTCAATGCTTTAACCCTCGTGTAGTCAACAGGGTACCCATTTTTACTGTATTTCTTTCAACAATTCCTTAATGTTCCTCTAAAACATATCACAAAATTTCTCTGAATGTCCATTGTTTACTCGCAAACATATTAGATTATAGTCTTATAATAAGAATTTCTGGAAATAAATGTTAAACACAGAAAGGTTTTAAATAATCTAGGGTTAACCATCGATCACAAAAGAATACAATTTAATTTCGTCTAGAAAAAAAC
Source organism: Lasioglossum baleicum (assembly GCF_051020765.1). NCBI lineage: Eukaryota > Metazoa > Arthropoda > Insecta > Hymenoptera > Halictidae > Lasioglossum > Lasioglossum baleicum. The sequence continues at coordinate 12,248,065 of NC_134933.1, read as the reverse complement.
GCGCGACATTCATACTCGTTAGACTTCGTTTAAAATCTTCCGCCGACTCGTCGAAGCACGGCAAGAGGTTAATTTTCTGATACGCGACAAATAAAATTGGATAACCGCCGATCAGGTAGAAAAGCCATTTCATGAAATGAAATCCCGCTACGCTTTCGACAAGAGAACAACAGCAAATCGCTTACCGTTAAGATGCACTTGTGACTCGGCGAGACGTAGTCCAATCCCCGGTGTCCTTCTCCGCTGAAGCACTTCTGTATATTGGTCATGAACCTCCTCCTAATAGCCTTTAACGAGTACACACACAACGCTGATAGCGGCAAGGGAATATCATTGCTGGGGGAATCGCTTTTGGAGAACACTGCGAACAGAACGTCCTCCTGCGCGGTGATCCCTAAATCCTCAGCAAGAACAGAACCGGCCTTGCCGACGTACGCCGCTTGCAATAGATTGTAATTGATTCCCTCAGTGGAGCAGTTGATGGGAATCTCAGTATACGAGTAGTAATGCTCATCATCATGGCACACTCTAACCATCTTCGACATGTAGATAGGTGTTTCTGTGTTCTTCATCTGCGTGGTCAAGAAGTAGCTGAATCCTCCGCTGCTGAACCCGTACACGTAGTTGATGCGATACCGGTCGCGCGACAAGGAGTTCACATACATCCTAGTGCCGGTGGTAACGGCAGACTTAGCGATGTTCAACATCCTGTCTTTATCTAGGGACCTGGAGCTGACTGCGGGTACCTCGGCTCGGTAGGGCCCGTTTCCGGTGTAAGTGACGCCTACGTACATCACTTGGGAGACAGGAGGATTCGGTGGTCCTGGTGCGATGAATGCGACAGTGGAGGCTGTCGCATTGTTAGCTACCACTGCCTCCTTCACCTCTTGCACGATGTCCGAGATGTTGTGAAGATTCCGGACCCTGCAGGTGCCCTGTGACACGATGCCGCACGAGATCAGCCTGCTAGTCGTGTAGTCGATCATCAACGCCTTGTTCACGTTGTCCACCGGCCGAGTTGGTGTCTGCCGAGGACAGTTGATCATCGAGCAAGCAGTCGAATCACCTTTCGGCCCGGTTATCTCCTTCACGACCAGGTTCAAGTCCGGCGATAGCTGATAGAGCCGGTTCACCGCGCCCACGTACAACCGACCCGTGTTCTTATCCACCACCAGATGGTTCATGTGCTCCACCTCAGGGTCGTGGAACTTTTGTACTATGTCGGCCGGGGTCGAACGAACCGGTAGCCGAGGAGACAGCAACACCAGGATCGACAAGAGTAAACGAAGTTGCCGTTCATGCGACACCATCGATCCCATCCTCGTCGACCTCTCGCTGACAGGGAAGACTAGCATCTTACTACTCTACTTCCTACGCTACGGGACACCACGGTCTCTCGCCGCTTCCTCCTTCGCTGTCGCACGGGGATCTTCGTGGAGGCGTCCTCCTCAAGCCTCGCCCAGACCTGCACAAACGAAACGAAACATGGTTAGATCTCTTGTGTTTCGATGGTCTAAAGTCTAAAGGGAAAAAGTATGGTGTGTTCCATTTGCGATCACATTTACGATACGCACACTGTTTCGAACGAAAACATGCTCACAAATGATGCTCGCGAGGCCATGCCGAGGGGAGAGACACTTAAGAGAGATGCTGCTCCTCGGCGCTGCGCGCTGGTTGATTGCACCCAGACAATCTTTCAGAATTGAATTACTAATGTGCGCATCGACCTTGTGAACATGCTATGCGGTGTGTAAAGTGTTCGAATTATTTCGTGATTCCGTGCCCCACGCCAAATGCAATTAGGGGGAACCCGAAACTGTGGGGATCTCGGTGGCCGGGACGGGTTCTCGAAATTATAGAGAACTCTCGAAATTAATGGGATTCTCATTAAATTTTGTAATATGGTTTTCGGAAACGCCGCAAATGTCGGAAATCTCATTCCACGATTGGTTTTAAATCGAGTACTGAAAACCCTGAAATTGTCGAGAATCCCGAAACCTTCGGAAATCTCGACATAATCGAGAATTTCAAAATATAACCTTCGAGAATCTCGACATAATCGAGAATTTCAAAGTTTAACCTTCGAGAATCTTCGACATTTTCGGGTCCTCGCACACTTTATCGTATACATATATAAATTATACAAATAATATAATCAAACAATCTATATCTCATCATCGCAGTAAGAAGTTTCTGCTTGTTCTTTGGCAGATCTACACGCATCCGACATTGTAGCATGTTGTTTACATTTAATCCTTCCACCTAAAACGGACCGTGCAATCGTTGAACATTTTTTTCGAGCCGCACATATGGAGAATAAAGAAAGAAAATCGCTGTTTACACGAGACTATGAAACGCTAATTAGCACGTTATGTTCAGGTATCTCTTTTTTGTCGTTTGTACGTATCCGCGCAGATGGAACAGTGATTTCTATATAACAGAAACGTTTCTCAAATAAAAAGAGGGGATCCTTTACATGCATCTCTAATTTCTCTTGGAGCTCCCCCGCTACACTTCAAAATTTTATGAAGTAATAAAACGAAGCGTGAAACGTTCGTCTGTTGCTTCGTACCGCGTTCCGTGGGAGAGAAAGAAGAAGAAGAAAGGGGCCGCGTTGTACCTACAGGTTCACGAAGTATGAAGCATACTGTGTTAATTTCACGCATTCTCTCTCATTATCATATATACACGAGCCCTTTAAAAATTACAGCGCGTGTAACGATCCGAATAAATTTCTAAGCTATCAGGATTAGTGTTTATAAGTATTTAAATGAATGCTCGAGTATGAATAATAGGTGGATCGAAATATTTTCAGGATAATTTTAAATATTTGCCAATAGTACATAGAGTGATGATTAAACTGCGGATCTTTATGCATTTACGAAGAAGTTGATTGGGTGAAATGTAAAACAGTAAAAGATTAGAAAAATTAAAGAATAAATGCAGAACATTTTTATTTTGTATTTTTATTTTATAATTGATTATAAGTGAATATAGAAGAATTGCTAAATCTCGTAGAAAGTTCAAAGACAGGCGTTCCATATATTCATTATTTTTACCTTGTCAATGAATATTTGATTTGATTAAAAAATGGTTTCTTTCATTGCCTCGATAGTAAACTATTTAATTTATTTCATTGGTGTAACATAAATGAAGAATATACTTCAGTATATTACAACAGACAGTAGAGAGCAGTTTCGAGTTAGGCGAGAAGTGCTATCGCTTTCACAAGAAAAGGTAGCAGGTGTTTTACATCCATGGCAAACCAGTACCGAGCCAACGACACTCTAGACATGAACCACCTTCTGCCACGAAGTAATTGCTTCGATTATCTCTTCAAACCCAAGGAGAGTCAAGCAATCGCACGCAAAGGCTTGGCGTGAATTAGGGATAAAAACGCAAATATGCTAACCACGAATATCTTTTCTACCCAGAGAATATTCTCCCGATTTAAGCATCTTGTCCGTACATTATCGAATTCCTTCGGAATTATCGCATAATTTTCACTAAGAATATAAAACAACCGTTGGAGCATTAACCAGCTTTGATGTGGTTGCTCGTGTCAGATAAACATGTGTCTAATCAGACACAAAATTCTTATTTTAATTTTTACTCGCTTGTGCCTTTCAGAGTCTCGAAAAACACGAGAAAATATTGAACAGGTTTCAGTGTAACTTTCATTTCGTTTAGCCCTTGCACGCAAAAGGTGCGCGCGCCAGAAGAGACATCGGCCGCCATAATTGCTGCGCCGACATCGGAAATGCCTCGTGGTCGGACAGGTCGCGTAGGACTTCATAAAACTCAATGAACGGGAAAGAAAAGCACGAAAGTGAGAACGCAGGGGAGGTGTCTGACAATTTATCGACTGCAGAAACCAGGTACCTTTGAATCGACCCGTAACGCCAGCCCGTGGCTCTCCTAACGAAATGAAGCGGCTGATTTTTGCTCGGGAACACGCGAAAGGGGGTGCGTGAAAGAGAGAGACGGAGAGGAATCTGAAAGCAAAAGGGAGACTTGGGTGCAGGGACCGAAGAAAAACGTATTCTTCGTTTCTTATCGTAACGGAGGGTAACGCGTTCGATCGCAACAAAAAACTTTCCTTATTTTCCGACGCTCATCTTGGGGTAAGCCGAGACGTAGAGGGGCTCGACAGACGTCAATTTCACTGTATGCGGAGAAGAGTGGTGGAAATGGGAACTCTGTAATTTCAAATGATCCCTTCATCCTTTTTCTATACGTTCGGATTATTAAATACACTGGGTGTGCCGAGAATAAGTATACGCTACCGGTTCGTCACACCTGTGTCACAATAATTACTAGACTGGCGATATTTGTGCACTTATCGTGTGTAAAAATATTCTACGTTCAGAAAACTAGGAATTTCAGCAAAATTTACAGCTATACTTTATTTTCTCTCGAATCTTCGAGACAATTTTCTTCAGTTTCAGTATCTTTGTTTCTAATTTCGAATTTCATTAAGTACATTTCATGAGTGTGTAAGTATGTATAAGTACTTCATATGTACACTGAAGTAAACTGAAGTGAAATAGAAATTTATTTTCTTCCCTATTACGTTTAGTAGGTTGAGAATAATATAATGGTATTTTCAAATTTTTCTAATATTTTCGCTATTTTAAATTACACCTACTCAGTTTTGTTATAAATGCATAAAATCCGCAGTCTAATAACTAGCAGACTGGGGATTTTGGTGCACTTATCTCATTTGTAAAAATATTCTACATTTAAAGATTGGGAATTTCAGCAAAATTTAAAGCTGTATTACTTCATCGTCTCTTTAATATCTGTGGTTGTATGGAAGAACGCCGCATGTCGCATACTTTCACTTTCGAGATATTTTCGTTTAAAATTTTGATTACTAACTCTTCGACATAGGACATTGGTCAAAGTGCATTATTTTCTAAGCTTCTCGAATTTGTTTTCATGACTTTTTTCTGATGAACACGTAAATTCTATACTTTAAAGCTCAATTAATTCATAAACTCAAACTATTTGAAACTGTGACATGCGACGTTTTTCCTTACAACCACAGATACATATAATCTTTAAGAAAATTTTCTTTCATGTCAGTTTCTTCGCTCGCGAAACGTTTCAAAGTTGCATACCAAGGGCATATCAATTAAACAGCAATCTAGTTTCTATTCCGCTATGAGCCGATTGCTGTAAACAAAATTAACCCGCGTTCTCGTGTAAGCGCAAAGAGATAAAGGGGAACACGGCCTTTTAAGCAAATCCACGAGGAAACACGCAACGATCTAGAGGGGGAGAGAGGAGGAAGAGAGAGAGAGAGAATCGCGTCGGGGTATCCAACGACTCGATAACTATCGAGATATCCAAGAACGCGCGATTCCACGTAGAAGGAAAGCAACGACGGTGGAACACGTTGCGAAAGGTGGTGTGCGTGTACCAACCGTGCAATGTTCGGTGTGCACGAGGCAACAGTCGGTAGCCTCTTCCTTACGCATCCGCACGCGTTGCACGGAGGAGAGAAATCAAGAGAAAAGATGTGGCCGCTGCCGTACGCTGCTCCCAGATTAAAAATTTACAAGATTACAATTAAAAAAGGTTAAAAATTTTCGGTTTCTTAGGGTAAAGTTCAGCCTGACCGTATGTTTTGAAACATATTTGGCCAACTTACGAGCGCTTCCGAGCGCGCGAGTGTACCGTGCGTGCATGATAAGCGCGCGCGTGCCTTTCTTTGCGGATTCTCATTGTACGACGCGACAAACGCGCCTCAATGTAGGTTAAAACCGTAATTAACGACAGTCTTAATTGCCGACGGTTTACACCGTGGTATTACCGATCCGACCGAGACAGGTCGCGACAGAGGAGAACACGGTTGTGCGCCGGGGACCGTTTCTCTCCTTTGCCAGGGGAAAATCAAACGGCCGTGAAACGACACTTTAATTAGCGTGTTTACGAGCGAACCGGCCTGGTCAGAGGGGCACGACAATTTTCTGGGATTAATCGTAACGATATACCCTCTCCCGCTCAAAAACGAAACGGAAAAAAGAGAAAAAAACAGATCCGTTCGAAGCTGAAATAGCCTGGTGGAAAAAATATCCCGGCTAGGGATTAATTACCGTTGCTTGCTACCGAGGGGGAAGAAAATGTTTATTTTCTTCCATTATTTTCGCGGCTCGACGTAAGAGCGGCCATCGCTCGATGGAGGGAACCGTATATACTCGACGAGAGTCTGATCGTCGAAGGATACGTACTGTAGAGAGCGATTCAAAGTTCGAAGCGTAAATTCGAGGGATAAGTAGGATGTAATGAATGAAACGGAAAAGCTTCGGGCAATATAAGTAGAGTTCAAGTGGTTCGTAGTGGATGTTCTGCGGAAAAGGGTCCGAGAACTACTGAACGTTCCAAAACGTCTGGTCTTGGCCGCGAAGCTCACGAGCGGCGAGAAAGAATCAATATTGAAAGAGGAACACGAAAGTTTTAATGAACGAAAAATGAATTGAAATGAACGCGCGCGCGCGCACGCGGTTTCACTGTAACTGAGAAGCGATTCCCAACGTTTGATATTTAAATCGAGGAGTGTGGAATACGCTGCGGTTGTTTGAAAATCATTGCATAAAATCGTAACTTCCGCGGAGAAGAAAGGAATACAAGAGCTTCGATAAATTTAGACAGAGTTGAAATGGTTTGTGCAAGATAACGTTCTCAACGAAATGTTTCGAGACCGCTGCGTCAAAGTGTGCGCCATGGAGAAATGAAATTAAAATAACGACAGGGAAATTATAATGAACACCGCCGCCGCCAAAGTAATTAATAGACTGTGAGTTTTACGCGTTTGCAACAAGAACGAGTAAGTGAAACATGAAACGGTGGAGGAATTCGAAAAATTTGCGAACATCGATGCATTATTAATTTATTCAAATCAGTAAAGAAGCAGAAACATTTCTATTCAACTCTCGTGTTTCTTGCAATTTATGCGGAGAATTTTGATTACAAAGACCCGCAGTCTAGTAATTAATTATTGAGGTGAAACGAGAGTTTCATTCGATCGAAGAGATGTGAAAAAAATTCGGAAAATATTTTCATAGTTAGTAAATACGTAACTGATAGAGAATTGTCAAAGCCGCAAGACATTATACAAATGGCAATTGGCAATTTATTTTCCACGAGGCTTTTTCCTGCACGGTTATCGTCTGAAACGCGGTAGACGAAACTGACGCGAGGCGACGCGACGCTCCGAAAGCGAAATAATTTCTGCATCGTGCAGCGAAACCTCTCCCCACCATCGAACAGAAACGGCCGCCCGCTAATTTTAATTACAAAGCGCGCGGCCGCTTTAATATGCACATTTATTTTAATGGAAAAACGACGGGGCTTCCGAGCGTGCAATGCACTCGATAGCGCTTCCCTACGTCTGCCCATATTTCATCATTTCCACGGAAAAACGCGGGATTTTACTTTTATTTACTTCGCTTGTTGTACTTTGCCGTGCTTTGTGCCGCGTTTTTAAGCGCGCGATGAATATCCCGTTCCGACAATATTGGCGACTACACTGAAATACGTAGAAAGTCGAGAACGTATCCCTGAGAAACTAGAAAATTATCAAGTACGTATCACGGTTAGAACCTTGCAAACATTCCTATCAGGCGTTCATTCCTTCTCTAATCATTATACAATTCGAACCAGTTGGTTTGTCCATTCTGTAATTACGAAAATGTTTAGCTTGGTTCACCAGTTCAATGCGTGTAAATAGGATTTTATACTGAGTGAGGCACCTGAGACTCCCACCGCAAAATATCTACGTTGTTTTTAGTCAAATGTTTCGTTCAAGTGGAGCAAATTCTGTGACGGAGAATTATGTTTTCTCTAGGTCATATTTTCCAGTATTTCAAAGCCATTTGAAGGTCAACGTACATGGTTCAATTTGCCTTTTCATTAATTATAATTAGACTGCGGATCTTTATGCATTTACGAGTTCTGAAAATTTTCGAATAATGCTAGAGTTTAAAATTTGGCAGAATCCAATACGATTCTTATTTATTTCAGACCTGCAACGGCTACTACCTTCGAAAATAAGATTTCATTTGATTCCACTTTCTTAAAATTCGTCTACAAACATTGCAAATTGCATAAACATCCGACAATGGCCTTGAAATATCGGAAAATATGGCCTAGAGAAAAAACTTCTCCGTCACGATAATTGCTCCACCGAACCGAACATTTTCTTCCTGAAACATGTTTTCGTATTACTAGAAACAACCGAGATATTTTCGATGAGAGTTTTAGGTGCCTCGCCTCACAGAAATCCGAATTTTAAAGTTTCTCTTGTCCGCCACTGTGTTTCTTTCCTCAATTCCTCTTTCCTCAATTTAATAAAACATGAGAAGAAATCCAGCAGCCATATAGGCGTGAAACGAAGAGGGTCGAGGAACGCGGTCGCTCGCAATTATCCGAGTTCCGCGAGCAAGATGCACGAAAGCGAGTAGTATCCTTGGTATCCGAAAATTCCCATAAAATCAAGGTCGATCTACGATGCCGTTAAACATTGAAACCGTGCCAAGACGCTGGCAGCACAACTGGGAGTTTCTTCAATTCCTCGTTACGAAGATCGTTGGAAGGCGGTCGCGGGGAAAAACGATCACGTCGACGCCTCTAGAATTTTAAGGAGATCGCCGTGGCGCGGTTCGATTTAAAGAAATCGAAGTTTCGCGGGTGGGGGGCGAAATTTAAATAGTTCGTCGAACGGATAAATTACTGAGAGGCCGAGAGAAAGAGAGAGGGAGAGAGAGAAAGCGCAAGCGCGCCTTTGCCAAAAGGAAGAACCCCGTTACAAGCTCACGAACGTACCTTAAGGGGTAACTACGTTTTTAAGGAGCGGTTCCCGTAACGAATGCGATCGTTTGGTAAACCTGGACGCAGACCCTCCGCGTCTTCCACCGAGACGAGAAAAAAGAATAAGAGAGAAGCGTGGGTGGATAACGGAATAGGACCAAAAGAGGATGCATTAAGAAGGCCGTGATTCCTCGTCTCTTTCTTGCCTCGCGCGGCTGCGAACTCCGGCTTCCTCTCTGGCGAATTAAGAAAACGAGGCGAGTCCGCTGGCGGATCAAAAAATTGAGGATCTTTCAATGCACACCGTTCGTTAAGGTCGCTGAAAAAATGTTGACTCTCCTGCAGCGGTGAGGTCACTTTATCTTGAAATGGAAATTAATTCTTTACTCAACGATTTTATTTATACACAAACTGGAACCCCTTCTTACGAAACCTACGATTACATTCAATCCGAAAATATTTGGGAAAACAATTCTGAAATCGTTCATAGGGAAAATAAAACGATCTTGAAATGGAAATTAATTCTTCAATCAAAAATTTTATTTGTACACACTGAAACTCCTTCGTGAAGACAATGATGACGACAAAGCCTACGATCGCATTCAAAGAAACCGAAAATAATTGGCAAAATATTTGGGAGAACATTTTTGAAATCATTGAAAAATTCATGATTATTTTGTACAATTCCCAATTCTTCATCTGAAGGGGTTGAACTAAATTGGAATTAAACTGAACAATTAAAGGTAACACATTTTACAAAGAAAAGGAGAAAACATTGTGAATTCCATGTTTTAGTAGAACCTCTAGGGCATCTCTCTTTAATTAATTTGGGATTGAAAGTCGTATCTATGTGTTTATGTACACGCAGTGAAGATTCCCCATGTATTCTGGCAGAGTTGTTTGCTGTATGATGTACTCCATAAAATGATCCAATGTTTGGACACGTACATATATGCTCGTCAGAGAGAAAGAGCGAGGAAGCATTGGTAAATATTGTATCTAGGAAATTGTTGGTTTCTAGACAGATCTGGAAGATTTCTCGACCGAGGATGCGCTTCAATCTTTTAAGAGAATAAAAGAACATGAGCGTGTGTCTGTGGACCGAGGTGAATGAGAACATGCCATCAAATGATTTGTGGAAATTGTTTGTACAGGTTGGTCAATATTACATGAACTTAAACTTTACTGAGCTCTAAACATTGTTTCGCGAGGGCAGTTGTAACCTTAAAACAACTTTCTGACAAAAATATGTTAAAATTCTTCTGTTGTACATAAAATGAAAATAATGTGAAGCTCTTAAAAATTCAGAATTATTTCTTTCCAGAAGAGATTTCACATTTCCAAAGAAAATAAAAATAAAATATTACTACGAAACGTTCAATTAAGAACGTCTTCGCAGTGGCAGCAGCGGAGGACAAAGGATTAACAAAGATAATCGCCAACGTACGGCTCTCAAACGTCCATTGACACGTCATTACACTCCCCCAAGTATTTATTAATTATTCTTAACACTAAACCTACCACTTCCGGTCAAATGACCGATTTCATATTTTTAATTTCACAATTATTGAAACTATGAAGTTGGTTACATGAAAATTGATTCGATAGGTCTTTTTACTGAGGCACGTATTGTAATAAAAATTGCACAAAATCTAATTAAATAGAGCCTTGTAATTTTCGCAGAGCTAAGACATTTTAGTCGCTTTTAGCGTTCGGTAGGTTTAGTGTTAACTCGTCAAGCGCTGTAGATACTCGATATATGAGCAGCCAGCATTAATTTCAGCTAATATTGATTCTACGTTAGGTTACTAAGAGGGGGATATAAAAGAACAATAGACCGACTTATAAAATGTGCTGGAACGTAGTTCGCTGGTAACGAAATGTATCTACACGGTCGCATAAACTTTTAAGGGCCCCGCGGAGGAGGAAGTTTCCGCGTAAAGGCGTAATTATACTTGCAGCCGTTTCTTCACGACATTTTTATCAGACTTACGACAGGTAGGAAGGTGTAACAAGGTGCGGGGGCTTATACTCTGTGTAAGAGCAGGGCGTTATGACGACGATAGTCAACGAGAGTACACTCGAAACGGTGCTCGAAATGCTAGCCGAATGGGGGAAACGTGGAGCGGGTTGCATGGCAGCACGAACGTGGGAAATACCTTGAGACAAACTGCCTTCTTAAGCAAAGTTCCTGTAACGAATGCGATCGCGCGACTAACTTGGTCCGACCTTAGTTGCGTGAACGCGGAAAAACCGAAGAGGAAGAGGCAACGCGAAGGATATAACGGAGACTTGGCCAAAAGAAGCGGCACAAGTTCCTTTAAATCTTCTTGACCTCTCCCGTACGCTCTCGCCGATTCCTCGTTAACTAAATGGCCGTGGACAAAAAAGAAATCGTAGGAGGCTCGGGGAACTTGCGAAGTAATTTAAACAGAGATACACACACACACACACACACATAAGCAGGGTCTTCGGTTGCTACTGTCTTCGATAACGGAGCGGCGTCGCGAGGATAAGGCGATTAGAAGACGTACAAGTTCTATCGCCTGAAACTTTCGGCTAAACCCTTTGTTGTTCGGACAGCTAAGCTTGTCCCGATTACCAAATCCACAGGACGAATCTGTCTTTAATTAAATACTCGCGATGCCCTCGCTCATAAGTAGACTGCGGATTTTATGCATCTATATACACTGATTTAATACTTTAATACTGTCCTTAAATCTGTTTTACATTGTATTAGGTGTGCAAATAAGTTCTTTCCCCTTTTATCCAAATGTTGATAAAATGTACGTAAAATGTAATAAAATCTTGTCTGATGACTACCAATCTTTCTGCCAATTCTACTTGCGTCTGGGTCGGATTTTCGTCGAGCATTTCTTCTAACTCACCGTCATCGAACTTTCTCGGTGCACCTGAATGTGATCGTCGTCTTCCAAATTAAAATTTCCCACTTCAAATCTTTGGTACCACTTTCTGCATGTTTTTAAGATACAGCGTTCTTACCCAGTGTCGCACAAACAATTTCAGTAGCTTCAACAGCCGATTTCCTAAGATGGAATGCAGAGAGTGAGCAATGACGCAAATGATGCTTCTTGCATGCCATATTGCTTGAAATTGTTGCATAGTACTGGAAACTCTTACAGCGCTCGCCACGAGACTTCGTAATACTAGATGAACGCTCTTTCAGATGGCACCAAAATCAGGAAGTACGGTAACTGCACCAGTAAATGAACGCTTTTGTATATTTCAACAAATTTTAAGTTGCACGGCATACTAGCGATAATGACTCTTGGGCCAATTGAATATATGACTCTTTTTCGTAGCTGTATTCCTATTGGTACAATAGAAAGAATATAATAAGAATATATTGGTACTAGAATATAGTGTTCATTGACTGGTATTTTTTATACTGTTTGTTTAACGTTTAATAAAGAAAAATAATAATAATTTCATTTTATTTGTGTTCATTTTTATTTTTGACAAATGAAGTATAGGGAGCCATTTGGCATACAATGAGACTCCTTTAATTCACATATTTCTTTAAAAATAAAATATCTTCCTGAACAATTTCTTAAATGTTCATTCACTGGTGCAGTTACCCTACGTCGAATTCAGTCAGAAGTTATGATCGAAGAAAAAGGGGGAAGGATAAATGCATAAAATTCCATCCGCTGCTCGAGTACATTAGAGCCTGGATATGAATAATAACGCGATAAACTGAAATTGCCGGGACAGGTTAAGAAAATGAAGTCAGGGAGACAGGTGTGCAGACTGTTGCGGGAGCGAAGAAATTCCGCGAGGTTTTTCGGTGGTGTTTGCTCGAAAAAGCTTCAAAGAAAATTTTCGAGTGGCGAGAAGCCTGAGACAGATTCGCCTGGTACACCGTCAAACTCGCGGACGTTTACATATTAGAGCCGACGTGGCAGTCTCAAAGGGGGCACTGTTTAACAGCATCCGCCGCGAGACTGGTCGAATAACAGCGGTCCAGAAATTAGTCGGAACAAAGGAGATAACGAGGTGGCCTGTTTCCACAGGATTCGTGTGCCTTTCCGCCGGTTCCTCTGGACACTTAGTTTCGGTTTAAGTTCGTGGCGCGCGAGCGCGGGACGAAAACGATGAACAAACCCGCTCAGCCCGAGGAGGAGAGAAAAGTTTCGTATCGCGTCGTCGTCGCAACGGCGGAGTTACGAGAACGTTCCGTGGAAATCGGTCGTTTTAAAAAGTACAGATTGTTTAAACTCTTAACGATTGTTTAACTCGTTAAAGAGTCATTAGGGCTTGTTCAAGACGCTGACCTCGGAGAAATATCGCGCTTGGAATCGACTAGCTGCTTCCCAGCTGGAAAAAGAAGACGCCTAAACTACCTTTATAGACATATGTGCCACAAATAACGAAAGTGGTCTAATTTCAACATTATTTTAAATGAAATTAATTCACAATGTAATTTCTACGATATTGTCAAAAATGAACCATTAGGTAGTGCTTGTTATTTCAACATTATATGGAATTCATTTAGCGTTAATATCCTTTTCCTTTAACTCTACTGTCTTCCTCACTTACGCTCCACTTTCGTATCCCTTTGGGTCACAGTGACCCGATGAAGAAAACACTTCATAAATATTATCGGGTATATATGTAGTATACAATGAAACCTCGATATACGTCGATTTCGGAGTACGTCCAATTTGGAATACATCCTGTTTGGACGATTTGAAAAATTTTTCTCGGTGTACGACATAAATTATATTTTGTGTGAATTTTTTTCTTGTTTTTTAAATAATTTTATCTCGGAGGAAAAATTAAATTAATAATCAATTATATTTAGAGTTGATGTATTATTAACTGATTGATCATACAAGTAAGGATCAGTAATGGAATTGCGAAGCCCGTGAAGACACAACACGCAGAGATGAAAGAAAATGATCAGTCGATCGAGTGTCTCGTTTTGTATTTTAGCATTGAGCAGAGTTTAAATTTAAAAATCTATAATAAAATCTCATCTTTTATTTATGTGTTTAAATTATTTAACAACCCTATTAATGTAGGTATAATATCGGATTAGATAAGAACGGATTAATCATTTTTACATTAATTATTATGGAAAAGGTTGGTTTGGTATACGTCCTATTCGGTGTATTCCAAACATCAGGAACGGATTAAGATCGTATACCGAGGTTCCACTGTATGTATAATATAATAATGAAACAATATTTAAAAGCATAGTATTTATGAGAACTTCATCTGGGGTCATATAGACGCGAGGAAGACAGCAGGGTTAAGTATGTACCTCGAAACAAGAAATATATGTACGACTTCGAGCACTTTCGTAATTATGGGCACACATTAGGTCGCTCCATATGAATCAACGAATAATATTGAACACAACATTTGAAGATACGAAGCTAATCTTTCATTTATGTAGCACTACGATTGGATTGTTGAATGTGCATTAACATAAACCATCGTGCAGCGTCCACCTACGCTCGCGCAGCATTGCGATGTTTTCCGAAGGTCCCGTATTCCCTCGAAAACTACAATTTTCGTAACAAGCAGATATTAAAAGCGAATCTCCACGGGAGAACGTTCGCAATCATGAAGCCCGCAGCGTCCCAATCAGCGAAACAAGCGGTCAAGAAATTCCGGTGTTTACCCGACCTACCGCAAAACCGCGTTATTGGTCTTGTAGGAGGGAGCCGTCGATCAGGTTCACGGAGCGGAGAACGAGGAGGAGGATGAGGTGGAACGAGAGGAGAAAGAGAGGATGAACGGAAGAAAAGAGGAGGAAACGAGACTGGGCCGATAGCAATGAGAAATAGCAGAACTCGGGCCGTCCTAGTGGCGTCGTTCGTGTCGATGTTCGCCGATTTTTCCGGTCACGATGTGCCTCCTCTCGCGATGGCGCAGAGGCGTGCACACGCCGCGTCGCGAGGCGAGGCGAAGCGAGGCGAGGAAGAAGGAGCGAGCAGATGAGAGAATAGGAGAAAGAGCGGAGGAGTCATCGTGCCGCGCTCGGCAAAGGCCATTTACCGGTGACAGAGACAAATAGAACCGGGTACGTTCTAGGGGGGTCCGTGAGAGAGAAGACCGCGTGTCCTCTAACTAACCGAACCGGAGACCAAGCAAGAATGAACCTACCCCACGGTGCGACCAGAACCGGGAACGAAGAAACCGGCCGTACAGAGTTTCAAGAAATGGGAGCTGTATAGACTGCGTGCACCGTGGGTGCTCGAATTATTAGGGTGGTTGTGCGAAAAAGTTGTTTCGCGTATTCCACTATGTTTTGTAGGTTTAATCGTAAGCGACGCTGCCCAACTAATTTCTCATTTTCAAAGCCGCAAACGAAGCGTGCAATCTTCCATCTTGGGACGAAAACTATAAAATCAGCTTAATTGATGGAAAATCATATGTTAAAAAAGCAATCGTAAATCTTTGGAATACAAATTGGACTAACGGCAAACAAACCAAATTACATAAAATAAAATCAAATGTCTACGAAACCCTAAATGACTCTCAATTTTCTAGGAAAGATCAGGTCGCAATTACCCGCATCCGAACAGGACACACGAGATACACCCATGAATTCCTGATAACTAAAGAAAATCAACCGGAGTGCCCAATATGCACCGTGATCAATAGCATTCAACATATTCTACTCGAATGTCCCAGATTCTCTGTACAAAGATGCAGATTTTCCATAAAAAATGACCCCATGACAAATCTAAGCGAGGGTAACATTGTAAACGTACTCCTCTTTTTTTAAATCAATAGATTTATATAAACTGTTATAAATTTTGCTGTCCACCATCAATGTACACAATAACTGTAACTATCTCCACAAGTAAAATGTAAGACATATCTGATTGTAAACCATGTGGTCGCTGATGACCTAGCTGTTAATGCGACCACATTAAAATAAACCACATGAAATAAATAAATAAATAAATCATTTCTCATTTTGTGATATTAAGGTAGCACTATGCAGACAATTTTTATTTTACATAGGAAAGTCTAGTTATTAGCAGATTGCGGATTTGATTCAGTTCTGGCAGAAGCATCAAGTGGATTTGTGCGCGCTATAACATTGTTTTCGACTTACTGAAATGATCAACACAAGGAATACATTTCCATTCAACTTCCATTTCCTGGTAACATTATTTTCGACTTACTAAATTATCAACTCAAGAAATACTTTCTAGAGTCTAGTTATTACTAGTTCTCGGATTTTAAGCACTTTTGACAGGAACATGAAATGAATTTGAACATGTGATAACATTATCTTCGACTTACTAAAATGATCAACACAAGGAACACATTTCCATTCAACTTCCATTTCCTACAACAAAACATCAAATGAATTTAAGCAGGTGGTAACATTATTTTCGACTTACTAAATTATCAACTCAAGAAATACTTTCTAGAGTCTAGTTATTACTAGTTCTCGGATTTTAAGCACTTTTGACAGGAACATGAAATGAATTTGAACATGTGATAACATTATTTTCGACTTACTAAAATGATCAACACAAAGGAACACATTTCCATTCAACTTCAATATCCTACGACCGACTTGGAAAATTCCGCAGAAAAATCCTCAGTCTGGTCATTACTTGGCGTTTATTTATAAAGGAATACCCGGTTGTTTTTGCTTGAATTTTTTCTGGAACTTAAATTTTTCGTATTGTCCAGCTGGCACTGTTTGAACCATCGCGGACAGTAAAAAGAGGACAGAGGAACGATGAATTCCGTCACGGCCTCGGACCCCATAACAGAGTTCCGTGACTCGTCTCGCGGACCCCTGTTCCTCCCTACTGTTTGTTTTTTCCTTCTCTTCGTCTGCCTCTCTCGCGACCACTATGTTCCCTGCTTTGTTCCGTTCCCGAGAAGAATCATTTCGTGGCAATTAACGCGTTAGATGTGCTCTTGAATGTGGAGGCAAATGGTGGCTGGAGTTACCGACTGCAATGAACCCGAGGGAATAAAATAGAGGAGGGGAAAGCTTGGTTCCGCGGGAGAAAATGAACCCGGGCAATCGGGCGTCGCCCCGGAATTGAAACCGGTAACGAAATACAAAGATTCTGGCTCTATTACGAGGCACAGACGGAGAACTCCCATTTCGCGACTAATTCCGCGTACACATTCCAACATTTTTCTTTCGGAGAACCTGTCCAACATTTTCGTTCAAAACTTGGTATAATGATGCTCCAGATTTTATGCATGTATGATAAATAGACTGCCGATCTTTATGCATTTATAGCGAAACTGACAAGATAAAATTCAAAATTGTTGGAAAATTTTTCAAATTGAAAATGTCAATATATGATTTCTCCTCTATTAAAATCGTTAAGGGAAGAAGTAACATTCAATTTCGTTTCTATTCCATTATTTTTGATATATCAAAATGATTACAAGAAAAAATGCATTTTAGCATTACATTATTTTTGACATATTTAAATGATTACGAGAAGAAATACATTTTTATGTGCTTCCTATTTCCAGCGATCGACGCAGAAGTTTTTTAACTTACATGAAGACCTGCAGTTTAATTATTTATGACTAGACTGCGGATTTTGATGCATTTACGAAGAAATTGGGCTGGATGAAATATAAAACAGTGAAAGACTAGAAAAATCCAAGAATATCGTTCCGATGTTTTCAATGTAAAAAATCTATTAAGGGACCAAGTGAATTTTTATTTAACTCCTGCTGCCCAAAATCGTTGTGAAATATTTTTACTTTGCAAAAGATCTAATTTCATTCAATCGATTCCCCTACAAAAGGGTATAACCTCCACAATTTTCAAATAAACAATCTAAAACCGGTGATCCGACTGTTCCCTGGTGGGTTCAGCGTTAACAATCTAAATGAGCCTGAAGAAAGTCGCCATACTTGTTCCACCTGGTGAAATGATTTGAACGAAGCCACGCGCACCGAACAAAACATTCGGCAGAAAATAGAGACTTCAGTTCTTTCATCCCTTGAATATGGAAGAAGTTTGCCGGGGGTGGTAGACGGTCGGTCGGTGGCCGTCGGAAGAAAGTTTCGAGGCGTAAATTAAACAGAAGGTTCTTTTATTAAAAATCAAGAGTCGGCGGGAAGTTTCGCCGGTGAGAGAGGGCGTGAGCCAAAGGAGGAATCAAACCCAATGAAATTAAACCTGGAATCGATGGCGGCGTCCCGGAAACGTGCTCACCCCCATCTACGCGCATTAAAAATTCCAACCCCGTACAAATATACAGAAACGGAAGGGGTCGGCTGTGGTACGGTAGGAAACTGCGTTAGAGTCTACACACTAACACTCTGCAAAAGGGACGTATGCCGTTCGAGCCGGCATGGACCGACGTTTCGTGAAACATAAATGTCGGTGTATCCATTCGCTCGAAATCCCGGGCGGGTCGTTTTCCCTCGCTCATTTCTATACTCCATTACCGTTGCTATTAAACTGCCCCGACATCCTCGAACCCACGCGGACAAGTCCTCGCCACCCCTACCCCCAGATCGTCGCCCCCGCACTAGTATCGCGTTCGCGTTTTATTACGATTAAGAGGCCGTTGGTCTAAAGCTCGCTAGGATGATGTTTTCGGGGCTGATATCGAGGGTGGACCCGCTCTCGGGGCTCGGAACAGAAACATTGATGGGGGACCGAGTGTCCCAGAAGGATTCGGCACGAAGTTTTATGGATCTACAGATTTTATGGCCGCGCGAAGTGCGATGAAATAGAAAAGTTCGGACCGTTTCGCCCGGTGATCAACTAATGATGTTTGCTCTTCGAGATTGCAATTCGTTCAACCCTTCGCGCTCTATTTTAACACGAAAACATTTCTTCCCTGACCTAGAATATATTTTCATTCATTTCATTTCACTTATTATTAATAGACTGCGGATTTTATGCATTTATGACAAAAATGGACAAGTACAATTTAAAACAGTGGACATGTTAAAGATACTTAAGCATATCGAGGTATTCGTTTCAGCTTAATAGTAAATTTAAAAGACGAATACAACTTTTATTTGGCTCCTCTGTCCTGCAATTAATGCAAACATTTTTTATTTTGCATAAAGATCCGCAGTCTAATTATTAGCCCTTCACTGCATGATTCCAAAAAATTGGAAGGTCAGTTTTTGTGTTTTACTTAAGGGAAAAATATTTTAAAAGATTAAAACAATATTTTATCGAATTAGATAAAATATGTAGAATAGTAAGAAACACATTCTTAGTTTACTACTTATATACCAGATTTGTTAACTGTATCAGATATGATACACTATGCAGCGAACGGTTAGATATAAAATAACTTAAAAACGTAACAATTATTTTACATTACTCATACAGCAATATTTAATGGTTCCTCGACCTCAACAGTCCCCTCCGCAGCTCCACTAAAAATTACTATGTCATAATTCAAAGCAGCTCGCAGCGTAATTGTCCCTTTCGTTCGAGTCCAAGTCGCCGTAAAAATGTTTCTCAGTCTTTCCACGAGAAAGCGAAAGGTAGGATAAATTAGACGCGTCCACTAGAACGTTGTACGTTGCAGAATAAACAAGAAGAATAATTGCCGCAGCGAATAATAATAATGTAAGGAATTACCGTGGGACAGGGAGAGGCCGGCAGATGTTTTCGGGGTTGAAATCGGGGGTGAGCCCGATCGAAACTCGAAAACAGAAACATCGACAGGGGACTGACTGTCCTGACAGACTTATAGTTTAAGGGGTAGAAACGCGGCGGAGAGGAGATTGGAAAGAGAAGAGAACCGATCTGGAAGGGAATCCAGAGCTACGAGGCGGCATGGCAGGGCTACGGGGGTTGCAGGTTGCGTATAGGGAGAAGCACAGGGGTGCTGCAACGTTGCTGTACAAGGTTCTCCCGGTAAGCTCGATGCCTGTTAAGTTTCTCTCGTGCGTTCTATCGTGTCCCGAAGGCTCGAGGGACGTCGAAGCTTTGGGGTTCGCCAAGAGGATCGACCCAGCCCGTACTCAACGACGTCCTGCTTAAACTCCCGGGCGGTATATGGGGTGAGGTTGATGGGGTGGGATAGGGTGTAGAGAGAGAGAGAGCAGAAGCAGCAGCATCGTACAGCCCCCGGTGGGGCGAGGGTTGGAAAGGCCGGGACAGGCGACGAAACTCAATGGATCGCCGAAAATGCACGACCCACAAACACGTCCCCGTGAACAAAGGACATTGTTGGGCCGAAATAATTGCGCTACTGTCGGTAATAATGCGGCCAGATGCTTGCGAGACACAATCCGCCGGGAGATGTGTGTCGCCCCGGCTGATTCAACTCTTTGCCAACGCGATCCAGATCGCCGAACTTTCCTGATTTATCGGACATCGCCTCTCGCTTCTTATTTCTTCGCGACCATTACCACGCGCCGCGTGGATGCGTCCCCCGCCCCCGGTGATTCATGATGCTCATTTCGACGGCTTGGGCGATCAACGAGCTGGGATTTTCTTTCGGGGATCGAATTTTTGATAAATCCCTCTGTTAACGGACTGTCTTTGGATTTTCTGGCAGAAGTCAATTGTTGAAGATACAAAATATTTTTAACCCTTACGTAGTCAACCAAAATGTGTGGATTATTTAAAACCTTCAGATGCAGATTTTCAGCGAAGTCTAACGAATATGAATGTCGTGTCGTTCTTTCTACACTAGACGAAATACAATTGTATTTTTTTGTGATCAATAGTTAAGCATTAAACCTGAAGCTAAAAAGTATAAATTTTTTCAGACTATAAATTATCATTTTAAGACTATAAATTCATAAATTAGCGAGCAAAGAATATTTTTAGAGGAACATTAACGAGTAGTTGTTGTCCTCTACGGTTTCTCTTTGCCAGAAAGATGCTCGAACAGCAACGTCAGAGATATCAGAAACAGTAAATGATTTGTTTTCAATATTCCGCCGGAGAAAAATGGTTTTTCGATAGTTCGTGATTGAAGAACACCTTGCTCGGGACAATTTTTTCTAGGGTGATCCCGCGTCGATACGAGGGTGCAACAGTGAAAACTATTCCAACGTAACGAGCCCGTAAAGCGTTCATATTCGATGAGGAGCGGGGTCGGCCCATTAAAAATGCATCAATCACCGTTAACGGAGCATAGAGAAACAGTAAGTAAAAGGAGCAACAGCGTGTCCGGTTGCATTTAGGATGCATCGAGCTCGCGCGACACCGTGACAGTTTGTGATGAATCGGCGTGCTCGAAATGATATCGAAGAACGGCAAGCCACCAACCAGGAAAATGGGCCATTTGGTCGGCTATTTAGAAAACGCTCGGTAAAAGGTTTCTGTGAAAAAAGCAAGAGGAAGAGGAAGGAAGGAAGGAAAAAGATACACAGAGACCCTCGAAAACGTTGCAGACGTTGAGATGACGCGTCATAGAGATCGAGGATCGTGGAATATCGTTATCAGCCACCTGTCAACGGGGGCACGCGACCCTTTCGTCCTGCTAGGAAAACTCGTACAACGCTTTTCCATCAGTATGAAACAGCGCCGTGTCAGCCCTACTCGACAACCGGGTAACAAATCACCGAGAATATGATGATGCCCCGACGACGATCCACGGGCGTAGAATTTCGCTCAGAAATTTATCACGCCCTGTAAATTTCCTGCACTGCCTCTTTATTCATTTTTCGAACAGTATCATTTCCTCCGGCGGACAAAAATCCCCGGAATTTATGACGATTGCTCCCGTTTTCGGGATTGCGCAACAATATTGATATTGTCTGACAAACGCGAAATGTTTTGATAGAACTTTCATAAATTATGTGAGAGCGCAATTTTCAGTTTTTCTATGTAAATTTTAAGAAAGTGGAATTAAATAAAATCTCTTGTTTTCAGTGGTATGTAATAGCCTTTGTAGATCTGAAATAAATAGAAATCGTACCAAATTCTATGGAATTTTACATTCCAGCATCTCTTTGAAAATTTTCAGATGCCATAAATGCATATAGATCCGCGGCCTAGCGATTGCTAACGAGTAGATCAAATTAAAATATGACTTCATAAAACGATTAGAAAAATAGATAAGTGTATATTTTCTGCTTGTAGCTGCAAATGAACCGTGCTTGACGAGGCGCGAAAGGAATAATTTGCGCACATTAAAGCGACAATATGGAGACGAGAAAAATAGAGAGAGAGAGAGAGAGAGAGAGAGAGAGAGAACGCGACAGAGTGTCATTATGGCGGCGAGAAACGTCCGCATTTTTCAGCGCACCGTTTATTTAATAGGTTTTAAGAGACTTTTAAATCACTGCCAACCACGTCCGGTAGTTTGCTCGGAGCAGCAAGTTAAGGCTTTTCCATCCACCTAATCCAGTTTTGATTATAAATCACTTAAAGCCGTCGTCCTGACGGCGAAACGAAGTTTTCGAAGCAACACCGGAGCACCGGCTATATTTACGGACTTGCCAGCCGGTAATTGAAGGATTTATCTAGGCAGAGGTAGAGGGAAAAAAATGGACGCCGAGAGAGACAGGCGTCGCGTTTTTTCTCAAGCCGTCGAGTAGCCGCGGCGTTCAGACGTTGCGTCGGGGCCCGTGTCCGCGCCGAAGAAAAGTTGCGTGTCCGCCGCATTCTGTTGCATTTATGCGACTGTTGCTGCCGATCAATCTACGACAACCTGCCACGCAATATGTTTGCGCCGGGCCGATTATCTTCTAATTTTAGAGCCGTTATCTTATTACGGGTTCGGTATTCCGCCGACAGCCATCGGTCAAATAAGCGCGACTTATCCGTCTTTTACGGCGGACGTCTATTTTACACCGGCTGAATGCTACTCGAACGATCACGAATACGTATTACCTACCCAACCGCGAATAGTTATGCAAATTCGAGTTTTCAGGAAATCACTGATCCACCGTGGAATTGAATATAAGCTCACTGGCTGAGTAAATACTTCCGACCAGCAAATAACATTTTGCTGGTTCTAACTCTATTTTCGAATGCACGTTCTCTATATTTGAATTCTCTATTTGAATTCTCTATTTGAATTCTCTATTTGAGTTCTCTATTCTTGAATGTTTCAGCAATTTTTCTACGACAGAACTTGTGGTTTCTACTTTATTTTCTTCAATCATAAAATGCTGAAGATTTCAACGCGTTTAAGCATTAACTTCGAGAAACAATTAAAAACGAATAAATTCGGGATTAAAGAGCTTGTAGCTGTCACTTAAAGACACACAAATATGTAAATCATTGAGAATCGATTTATGAAACGAGAATAAATTTGCAATTAATAAAATGAAATACTAATAGGCTCTTCGACTTCTTTCTCAATGCGAAAATTAGCATTTATATATTATGATTAGACGAATAATTGGACTGTGAAGATATTACAAAATTTTAAGGATTCTACTAATTATTTTGCGACTCGTTAAAGTTATTGGAAGTAAGATTACATTTTTATTCAACTTGTGTTCGTTCGAAATGGTTATTTATAAAATATTCAAGAAGTCGTTACCAACCGATCGATCAATTTCCCACTAAGGTATTAAAAACTCATCGATGAATGTTTGATGAAATATCGAGGCTTGTGAACTAATTAAAGACGAAACCGGCTAATGAAAAAATTACGGAAGAAGGATGTATAATTACCGATTACGGGAGAGCTATTCGCGATCGCTTGTCGACACGCAACGAAAAACGGTCGATGAACGGTTCAAAGGGTGTTCGCGAACTCTGTCGAAGACACGCAATTAGCCCTTCTGTTCATAACAGGCTATTCATATCGGATCTTCTACTAAAACTTTTTTATGATCCTAACAAAATGATCTCTAAACCTGTTCAGATCCTCGTTATTTATCGGCGAATTTAACTGACGTATAATTTAACAATAAAGCTGTAATAAAGGGTTGAGTAGTGCCATCAAATCAATAAAAAGTAACAGTACAAAAATTGTAAAAAGTTCATACATTTATATTTTCTTCGCTTTTAGTCTTGACTTCTACAAAAGTGCCTCCATGTGAATGGTTGTTCTGTTGAACCGTTTTTGCAGTAAATAAAAGCAAACGCGTTAGTAATACAGCAATGGTGTGTCTTACAATCATTTAAATTGAGATATCCCTAAACTATTCACTTTTCTATGTGAGTAGGTTAATGCTTTCTACAACTAACGTCGAGTTGCG
The DNA here is from genome assembly GCF_051020765.1 of Lasioglossum baleicum. Taxonomy (NCBI): domain Eukaryota; kingdom Metazoa; phylum Arthropoda; class Insecta; order Hymenoptera; family Halictidae; genus Lasioglossum; species Lasioglossum baleicum. The sequence continues at coordinate 12,224,131 of NC_134933.1, read as the reverse complement.
TCTATTGATGTATTAAAAAACGCATCGTTCCATTTGAAAAAAAAACGAAATTGAACGTAAATTAAAAATATGAAATCATGGGGCGATTGGCGAACCAGTGGGAAACTTTTCGGTTACGAAGAAGACAGCCGGACGATCGGTATCGCGATACTCGAATCACAACGCGCCGCCTTATCCGTGAATTAGAGTCAATTCGCGCGTCTCGGATGATACAGCCGTGAAGGAGCCACCTAAACGCATAGCAACGTCAAATAACAACAAGTACATTACGTCAGGTTAGCATGATTCATGCGAGATAACGTCGTGCCAAGATAATTACGGTTGTTAGGAGCAAACAAAGCGGAGGCGCTGCCACGGAACCTGCCGCGCCGCCATCTCTATCGACCGCTCGAATACGCTTCGACAATCGACACCGCGCCGCCACAATCAAGCCCCGATTCAACCGGGAATCTACGACGATGTTATCAACCATTAAATATCCACGATCATATGTGCCGTTCGAAACAATCGCGAAAGAAAAATGTATTCGAAATCGCATTCTACGCTCGCAAACAGATAACATCGTGATGCGCAGATCGATATCGGGGCACATTCTTGACTCGCGAGAGAAACTGCTACTTGCTGGTGAATTAACACCTCTCTGCTCGTAAGCATATCGATTCGAATCTCTCATGGACAACGAGATTCTCCATGGCTTACAGTGATTTTCCGCGAAACAGTCGTACATCGCGTTCAATCGATTTACCAAGAATTGTAAGTATCAGGTGTGTGTACAAATTAATTGGTCGCTCACACAATAAACCAATTGTTTGTAACCCTCTTTTCAATTCAATTTTTATACCGAGTTCATCAATTACCTGTGAGATGGTGTAAAATGTATACAAATAATGGAGATCGTTTAAAATATTTAGATACATGAACATGGACGGAATCACGAATGTAAATTCAAACTTGATTGTGAGGACAGTGAGCAATGGTCTAACTAGTATGTATCAGGTGTACAAATTAATTGGTCCCTCAGGCAATAAACCAATCGTTGTACCGAGTTCATCAATTACCTGTGAGACGGTGTAAAATATTTTAAAAATTATGGGAATTATCTAAAATGTATAGTTCTAGGTACATGGACGAAATCACAAATGTAAATTCAAACTTAATAGTGAGGACAGTGTGAGCAATGTTTTAATTAAATGGTCGCTCATACAATAAACCAATCGTTGCACCGAGATCATCAATTACCAGTGAGATGGTGTTAAATATATAAAAAATGATGAGGATTATTTAAAAAGAACGAATTATGTACATGAACGAGATCACAAATTAATTTCTATACGTGATATAATTGTCTCGGCCACTTTGTCTAGTGAAATGAAAGTGAACAGACCTTAACAACTTGTCAGATGCGCAGAAAATGAGCAATGGTCCTCTAACAAGATTGTTCATTTGAAGGGAACCTGTACCTAGTTCCAGATCGAGCAACAAAAATCTCGGAAATCGAAATCGTTTCTTGATCGTGAGCAATGCCGAGCGATCGTTTCCAGCTGAAGAAAGCACGGCCGCCATCGGGCAAGCTTAAACCAGAATCGACGGCCGCAGTAATTCCGTCCGCTTTTTATTAGCCGGACGGACTTTAAGGGGGTAAGCCACTTAGATGTAATGGCGCGACCGCGTTGTTCGGTCGAGGCTTGTTCCCCGGCTACCCACGGAACTGCAGAAAGCCGAAAAGCGTCGAGGGGGAAAAAAAAAGGAAAAAGTTCGCAAGGGTTGGTGAGGGAAAGTCTTAAATCTTGCGCACACCTCAGGATAGAAAATGGTACTTGTTTGGCCGGAGAAAATAAAAGGGCTGACTTAGAGGTAGATGGATGAAAATTGGAGAAACACTGAGAAAGTGTAATGTACGAACGATTGGCAAAATAGAATGAAGGAGAACCGGAGGAAATGAAGAATAAAATAACCTTCGCGACACCTGGCCGAGCCACATGTTTCTTATGTAATCGATTGATGACGCTTTCCGCAAGAATGTCCATTTACTGCACAATATTCTTTGCTACGTTATTGCGAGTCTTTATGCTCGGGAAAAAAATCAATTTACGAATTGATTTATTCTTAGTCCTTTTCTTGTTGTGCTTTAAGTGTCTATTCTGACGTGAATAAAAATAATGTTATTATTAAATATGTCTTTTAGAGACATTTTCTAGGTGATGAAAAATATTTTCCCATACTCCAATATTTTAAAACGAATTTTTGATATAATAATTTTCAGTTGACTAGAATGTTGTTTTATTTCTAACGCGCGAATAAAAATAATATTGTTATTGCACCAGGCTGCAAAAGATTTAGTAGCAAATGCTATTTTACACGCAAAACATTTTCTAGTTGATGAAAGATATTTTTCCCTTACTCCAATATTTTAAAAATAAGATAATGATCCAATAAAAATGTATGTCTGAATATAAAGGTGCAACACAAGGCAATTGAAGAAGCAGTATTATTTTCCTAGCCGCCCGTTTCGATATAATAATTTTCCGTTGACTAGAATGTTGTTTTTCGTGCCGGGTAAATTGCATTCCTGGTGCGCTTACATGCCGCGAATAATTAAGATTCTGGTAGTACAGAAAATGGAACAGAAGAGTATGGGAAGGGCGTAACACGGCCGGTGGAGGAAGTGAAACGAAATTTCTGGTCAAGTGTTCAACCGTGGTATTAACCCAGTTCAACGTGGAGCATTATTGATTTCGACGCCGGCCAGACGGTGTGAACGAAGTTCCATTCTTAATACTTTTCGAGCCTCCCGACGTAAGCGAGGCGGTTCGTTGCCGCCCGGTGTACAACGAGGAATCGATTATCGGGTAGAGTTCGTGGGGGCACGTTGGCCCGGTTCATGAACTCGTATCATAAATTTCCTCTTGCTTCGCCGCTAGTGCTTGAAAACAATAATTGAAACCCATTTATTCTTATCTGTTACTTGAATGTGTTCGTTCAACGCATCCACCATTACGCAAATGCTGCATACACCTTTCGCACGAACTACTAATCATTTTTTAAAAGTATGATTATTAAGGTACTAAGTATATTTGTGGAATTTGTTCGATAAATTTATTACACAGTTATGAATCACTATTTAACTGAATTGTATAATAAATTTATTTCTTTGGACATATACCGAGTTTAAAGGTGCAAATGAATTTAAACGGCCGCCAACCCCGAAGAATAAATTCATCGCCCGAAGCCGTACGCATTTTCTGCCAGCTCGTAAACGAGAAAACCAGAAACAAGTACGAATAAAGAACAATCTTCTCTGGTTAGCAAACAAGAAAATAATAAAGTTAATTAATTGACGACCCATTAGGTCTCGCCCAGTAAGAAGGCATTGTTACGACTAATCTGGTGAAAGTAACAAGAGTTTCGCAGCCGGATATTTCCTCTTTATCTGTGGCAGTCGAGTTTCCAGGGAACGAGGCGACGCGACGCGACGTTTCATCGCGTCGAGATCCGGCTCAGCCAGCGAAAATTACGCTCGCGAAACGACGTCGATCGGATATCGCAAGATCCCGTGACACCGTGGAGACTACGAAACGATTTAATTCCACGAATGCCCGGACAATTGTCAAAGTCAAATTCAAATTCACATTGATTTCATGTTTCATTATAAAACGGTGCAGTTTCAGCAAATTTGGGATTCATAAAAATCACTGAATCAAAAGATTAAAATCTAGCGATGGGAATGATCCTTCTCACTTAGTATCGATTCCTAATAGCAACATATGTGTGTATTCAAGGTATCCATGTATAAATACAGAAGGACATTCAGTTTGACAAGTATCGTATTTTCAAAACGTATTCTCGCGAATCGTCCTACGAGATGCGATCCGAATTCAACTATGGTAACCATACAACGCGGCAAAACTGCGAGATCGTCCGGACCGGCAAGGTCGTCGGAAAAATCGCGGACCGAGAGAGGTCTCGCGAGGAACACGAGACGGAAACGAGCGCCCGCAGAGTCGGCCTCTCCCTTTCCAATTAATTATCATACCGGACTATTCGCAGGCCATTCGCCTTAGTCACACGCATCTGGAAAGTATGGTCTCCCGAGCCGGTCTGGAATTCGGTGCCACGATTTTGGTAGGTCAAGTGACCATTTCGAATTCTTTCGGAGAAAGCTGTCGCCTACCATTCGTTATACTTAGGTAAGTAAACGTCTATGCGGATTCTCCCTGTGGTCGGCCATTGTGCAAGCATTAACGTAATTTCTCGAAGAGTTGAAAAACGAGTCACCTTGGAATCCAGCCGCTTTTAGCGTTAATTAGCGGATCGAAACTGTAAAAGACTGGGAATTAACGAAAGCGAGATCTAGGAAAGCTCGTCTAAAGAGAAACGCCATTTTGGCATTTATGACATTTGCGAAACTATGAAGCTTATGCGAATACTAAATGATCAGGTCCATTCTGAATTGAACAGGACCATTCTGAATTGAACAGGACCATTCTGAATTGAACAGAACCGTTCTGAATTGAACAGGACCATTCTGAATTGAACAGGACCATTCTGAATTGAACAGGACCATTCTGAATTGAACAGGACCATTCTGAATTGAACAGGTAAGTTCTGAATCGAACAGGTACGTTCTGAATCAAACAAGTCCATTCTGGATCGAACAGGTCGATTTCTGAATTGAATTGGTTCATTCTAAATGGAACAAGCCAATTTCTGAATTGAACAGGTACATTCTGAATCGAAAAAGTACATTCTGGATTGAACAGGTCGATTTCTGAATCGAACACGTCGATTTCTAAATTGAACAGGTTCATTCTGAATTGAACAGGGTCATTCTGAATTGAACAGGTTCATTCAGAATCAAACATGTTCATTTTGAATGGAACATGTTCATTTTGAATGGAACATGTTCATTTTGAATGGAACAAGTCCATTCTGGATCAAACAGATCCACTCAGAATCGAACTGTCTCATAACACACGAGTGACAAATGCTTGATTCCCTCTAAAAATTAATTTTCGCTGAGGTACTGTAATTTGTGTAAATCAGGTAGCGTGACATTTATGTGTTAAGAATGTCGAAAAATGTTCGACAACGCGCGGCACGAATTTGAATAGAATGTGATTCTCGTTGAGTATATCTTTAATCGGTAGAAGCCATTAATCCACGAGAAAAAATTCGATTCCACTTGAAATTCTCGATCGTCGGCCGTAAAAGTGTCCACTTGCATAAACATCCGTGGTCGATTTATTACCGTGCAAACATTCGAAAACATTCTCGGTTCGTTAAAGAGTCGGACTAAGTCCGCGCAATTTCAAGGGTGACTCACACGCATAACTTCAATGAATCAGTCTCTCCTGAGCAAACGTTGCGTTCGATTGACTTTACAAACAATTCCGACGGAGACACGTCGCGTCGTCACGTTGATTCGAGTGACGAATTATATTATTCATCGTGCATCATTTCTCGGAATATCGTCATCGCGATAATTAACGTTTCGAACTCTTCCACAGACGCGGAAAACGCGCAAACGCATTTTCACGTAGGTGTAAAAGAAAAACGCGCCTCTATTTTCCGCGTTACTAGACACGCGGCGGGGATGGCAGGGTGAGAAGAGTGGTTTCGAAAGTACGGTTCATTAAAGATTATATGCAAATCGGATGCAAATGGCATGCAAATAATGTTGCACACTTTTTCCGCGGCATTATGCACACCATAACGCGGAGCATGACTCCGATGGAGTAATCGCGGGATCGTATTCGTCCGGTCCCGCTAAAAGCTGCTAACGAAATTACGCGGTAACAGAGAATCTGAATTACGGTGAATAATCGCGGTCGCTGTTCCTCTCCCTCTTTCAATCTCGCGCGTCGACGAAAAACGCTTCATCCGACAACCCCGTAAAAAACGGTTCGGATTCAGCGTGGGACTTTGCGAGATGAAACAGTTCTCGAAACACGTCATCAAACCGAATATAATTCAACTGAAGAATGAATACAGGAATTCCTTAAATTATTTGAAGAAACTCTTTCCTCCGCGAAAATGTGCTCCTATCTTTTTAGAAAGCATATATAGACGATTTTAATTGACAGTGACAAACATCTTTAGTCCAAATGTCGTAGAAGAAGAAAGAAAATGTACATTTTTCGTACGACTACATTCAGTTTAATGCTTACATATTGATTAAAAACGAATCAAATTTTACTTGATCTAAAAATAATGGCGTAACATTCATATTTTTAAGACTTCGTTAAAATCTGCATAACGAGTCAGACTCATTAAGCAACATAATTGTTAAACGTCTGTAAGTACTGATTGGACAGGAAACGCGTTAACACTTTTACTGCCATGACACCCACGCAGAGATGACGCATCTTTTGGCCCGGTGCTAAAAATTAACATGTGTCAAAGAATGTTAACCTCTTCAAGGATGCTGACACATACATCTGACAACACTGACGTTTAATTTTAGTCCGATAAAGAAGTTTAACACTCTCGCGCAGAAGGACAAGATTTTTTTGAACCGTCCATACCTATTTTCAAACATGTTTGTTTTATTTAATCCATCGGCGTGCAGAAATATGTACACACCCAGACTCTGTCTTCAATTTTAAAAAGGTTATTCGTTTTTGGAATCTCTCGGAACACATTGAGAGAATTCCAAGCGCAAGAAGTTCAACAAATAAAAGTCTATAGAGAGATTCGTTCCAGCACATCAGAGCTAAGTGCAGCCGCACTCGGGGAAGATTTAAAGTCGATTTCCAGGGAATCAAAGTCTGGAATGAAGATTTATTTTTTCATGTGAAATCGCTGGTTTCACGGTTGCAGCATCATCGGTTGGACAGGCTGGTATAATGGTTGTTTGGTCAGACACCGAGAGTGTTAAAGCGTTAAGATGAAAACTCCATCGAAATCGGAGTTAGACCAGCAGAACGAACCAGCGCGTCTCCTCGTCAGTCGAAGGAAGCGAAGGTTCGGCCAACCACAATCCAGTGGTGAACCCGATGTAACACAACTCTCAAGGTGAACCGAGCCGAGACATCGTATCCGCTTTACGTAGAATGTTTTCCAGCCGCGCGCGAGCTCACGGTACGCTCCAGGTATCCGAGATAATCGGTTAACCGGTCTGTGTAAACATAATCGAAATTGTTCCTTCCTGGATCGGGTTTTGCGGTCGCCCGTTAATTTTCAATAATAATTCTTTATAGCTGTAGCGCACGGAGAAGGAATGGCTGGCTGAATGAGGATCGATCGGCGGATCGTGAGGATCGAACAAGAGTACACTCGGTGAACGATCCCTCCGGTCTCACGACGCGGAAGAGAAGCCATCCGTGGCCAATCAACGACCAAACACTGCTTTCGTATTCCGGGACGACGATCGCGCATCGATCAAGCGATTCATGAAAACAAGATCGGAAGAAACGGACGGCTCGAGAAAAAAAGAAACGATCCTTTACCATTGTTCGTTCGTTCGTTCTCCTTTGGATTAAATTGTGCCCTTAAGCAGCGTTTTTTACTCCAACCATTCAGGGATGATGGCTGTACGTCGTACCGACGAATAATTCGAAATGGATCACAGGAAATCGGATCATTAGGCACGGTATACTTTCATGCGTTACCGTTCAGGTTCTATCACTTGAACATAGCTACGGGAAGTATCAAAGAATCACCAATAAATCTGTGGTTGAAAAGAAATTTGAGTTTACACATTCATTGAGCTTTATAGTATAGTGTTTACCAGGAAAAAAAGTTAAGAAAATAAATTCGAAAGGCTCAAAAAGATAATGCAGTTTAATCGATGTCAAAGCATTAGTGATCGAAACTTTAATGCTAGAACTACCGGATGAGTCAAAATGACTTGCTTCTGATTTCTTCAATTAGAAATATTAGAATTATAAATATGTTTTTCTGAGAAATTTTTTTAGTCAACTTCTCTATATTGAAGTACATATTTAAACAAACCTGGTACAAAATCTAAACAAATGCAATTTTGTCATTATTATATAAGGCAATGTATGCCAATTGCGTTTAGTGCTCGGTGTGTTAAAGGGCAACATCTCAAAAGTGAAAGTGCATATGTGACATGCGGCGTTCTTCCTGACAACCACAGAAATAAGCATGACAAAATTAACCCTCAGCAGTCAAAATTGCTGTACCATTATTTACATTATTAATATTGTTTATATTATTAAATATGTTGGTATCTAATCAATCACTACAGATTTGTTTCGTAGATTAGAAAGGTGAATATATCGTGCAACCGTGAATAGTGCACTTAATGCGTCCTAACGTGATCGTAAAGGTGGTTCTTTTGCATCCAATTCAGGCAGCCGATCCTATCAGCTCTACTAATGTCGTTTGAATCGTGTTAACGCTGATTACTCGAGAAATGAAACGTTCCTATGCCTCAATTATCCTGACGGTTTCGCGAATGAGCTCGTTTTGATACACAAACATGATTCCGAGTGCTATTAATTATGGTTTGGCGAAGTAGACGTCGAATTGGTCGGCTGGTCAAGGTCTGGAAGGATTATATGCTGACATACTTTTTGCGTTTCACACTGCCGTGCATTTTAAATCGAAAACACGTGGCGAACATATGTGAACTGGGCTCTTTAACACTCGCTTTCCACGCAATGAAGCAATTTTGCAAGAAGGAAATTCTAAATCATATTCAAATTGATTTCATGTTTCAATTGAAGCAAATTTGGGATTCATTAAAATCACTGAATCAAAAGATTAAAATCTAGTGATGGGAATGTTCCTTTTCCCTTAGTACCGATTCCTAATCCATTCCTAATAGCAATACCTGTTGAAAAGTACCTGTCCATTTTTCAATACGTTTCTATACATCCCTTTAAGTTCTTACTCACTTGAAAACCATGAGAAAGAATTGGTTCGCTACCATCACTAGTAAAATCACAATTAGTCCGGAAGAATTCCCCGTTTGAAAGGACATCAGTGTGAGTCAGAGACCCGAAGGCTGTGTACAGTTAAAGTGCCTTCGATCTCAGAGTCTAGTTAGTCGAATAAGGCATAAAATCCGGAGGCTACCTATAACTTTCATTAATACCTTTAGACAAACAACAAGGAAATGCTACATTGAATCAACCTGGAATTCCACTTAAATGCTACTGTGTATTTTTTATACATATTGCTGTAGTTGACATCAAGATAAATCCAATGACTATGCATGCAACTCTTAAAACAATGCTAAAATAATATTGGTCAACATTTCGGTGCAAATCCTCCGCTGTGCAGCGTTCGTACGGTTTCCAGAGATACTTGAAGAGAAGATTCTCGATGCTCCCGGCAAGAAATACCGTCTGAACCGCGGCTAAAAAGGCCAGTGTGGAGAAGACGAGCGATTCAAAGGTATCCAAGAAGGCCTTGCAAAATTGAAAATTGCGCGGAGGGACAGTGGTTATGGTAATGCGCCGCGTTACCGTCTACGGGGGAATAATTTCGAGAGCGAATCCGAGAGTTAAACAGGAGGGAACAACGGACCGGTATTGGTTTGCAGCCGATACCGAACGCGGCATCGTTAAAATCAAACAGCTGCGTTTAATTCAGACATCAGTGGACAGATCGAAGCTACCATTACTCGGCGCAGCATCGGTAACGATCCTGACTTCGATATTTCCCGATTAGGGTGCTAACTGATCGCATACGTGCCCCACCTTTGTCGGTACGAATTATGGCCGCGCGATTGTAGTAATTAGGCTACTTGACCAGACGATTTTGAATTTTAATAGACGTCGCTCGCGGACGTAACGTTCGGTCTGCTCGTTCATTTGCCTGTAAGATCACGCTTTACGAGATGTAATAAGCAGACAGCGGAGTTTAAATGAATGAATTTAGAAATACTGTTATATTATTTTCGACCTATTAACCCCTTGCCTTTTTTACAATATCCTGTCTGACAGAATAAAATTCTACTTTGGTTTTGTTAATGTACAGCTATTGGAGAACATACAGTTAGGGGCAAAACTGATCACACGCGAAAATTTCATTGAAATTGGTTAAATGTTTTACGAGTTATGAACGATCAAAAATGGTAAAAATTGCAATTTTTCCAGATTTTCGGCCTTTTCACTTTTGATCGTTCATAACTCTTAAACCAATTAACCAATTTCAATGAAATTTTCGGAGCGTATATAATTTATACATGTTGAGCAAACACATCTTTGAAATTGTTGTTATTGGCCCAGCTAGAAACAGTAGTAAAAATTGATTTTTACTATTGTTCTTCACAATTCCGACCAAATGCATTTTTTCAACATATTTTTTAGACGGCATTTACTAAACTAATTCTTCTGCCCTTACAGAGAAATTGAAGTCGTTAGGTCCATTCATAAAAAAGTTATTCCAATTTAAAATGTGTGTGATCAGTTGTGCTCCTAACTGTATGCATACAATAGATATAAGTTTCCTCCTTTCTTAGGAAATTACGATCTATAAAAAATCATTGAAACCGTAAAATGAATCGTAGGGAAAGGGGTTAAACGTATCAAGAAAGAAAATAAATCTCTATCTCACTCCAGCTGGTTGCAAATCAGGTAGAACATTTTTATTTTGCATTAAGATCCGCTGTCTATTAATGAGCACTCTCCTTTCTCTTAGCATTCTCTTAACATTAACTCATTTCTCTTAACATTGTACGTAAAACTTTTAGGTAAAACGGTCGAAACATGTGATAAGTTCGCGAGGTATCTTGACAAAGTATCTTTATTAACCGTCGGACAACGGACGATTTTCATAGCTACACAATTGGCCCACACACACACACACAATGGGGTTACCTAACATTTAGTAAATCCACCTTTATTTTCATTGTGTATTACAGTTGTAACGCGATAAATAAAAAGCAAAGCGAACAACAATCGGACACGTCGGAAAAAGTCTGTGAACAATGTAAATGGCAGGGTTCAGCCCTAATAATGTCGCTTAGCTACCCCATAAAGTATCGATACTAAATGTCTCGATTTCGCAACAGAATAAAAGTTTCCCTCTCCGTCTGTATCGCCGATAAGCATCTAATCCAATCTGGTCCCTCCATTTCAGGAATAGAATGCGCGAGCGCACTCGGTTCCCGACTTTCGCGATCGGGTAATTCGAATATGGGTTCTTAAGCGCGCCGCGGCAACGCGCGTGATTAATCGACGAGCACGTATGGAAGTCATAATCACCGTTTATGTCACGTGGCTAATAAATCTCTTTTTAAAACGGAGACACCGGTGCACTTGCTCGAACGAAATCGATTAATCACCCGTGAACAATCGGCGAACAATGAACGGTGGCATCGTTTATAAACATAAATCGTCTGGCGTTTCATGAATGCCAACCCCCCACCAACCCCCCGCGCCTTGCCCCCTGTCTTCCTACCTGAGCACGCTCCTAGAAGCGTTATAATAACGAGGAAATGTATTAATCAAAGACCTCCCTGAGTCCAGGAAAGAAAGAAAAATGGAAAACTATCCGATCGGTGTGAACGACCCGGCTGGATCGATTCGGAAAATTTGAATGTATGTATTGGATTATTGCATATGAAATGTCCGATTTTTAGTGTTCAACGTGTTCTATTTACAAATTTCAAGTTTCTTGATTGTATTACGGTGAATATAAAATATTATGGTCATTCACACACACACTTTTCTCATGTACAAGATTGTTATCTTGATTTTGCAGATCTTTTTACCATCAACGACTAGTGAATTAATTAATCACCACATTTTGACCAAAAATCACATAACAACTTGATTTAAAAGTAAAATTATACATCTAAATTAAAATTGAACGTGGTTGCCTTATAAAAATGACAAGAATTAATTAATTTAGACTTTGTGCAGTCCTTAATATAATATGTGCTTTAATAAAGATATATTAAATCATTTCTTATGAAAGCATATTTACAATCGCATTAATTGTGAAATAAAAAAATCTAGAACCGGTCATTTCACCGGTCGTGGTGCGTTCAGTGTAAAGGATTAGCTTTGTAAGTACCTCAAAGTTTTATATAATAAACCTACAGACTATAACAGACTATAACTAAAATCGGACATTTCATATACAACAACCTAACACAAGTTAAAAATCGACAACGACAATTTCACCAAAATTATCAACGGCGGTGCTCACATCTCCCCTAAACAATACTGTCAAAACTACCATTGGTAAAATAAACTGTGAATATTTAGAAATGTGCTGAAGCACAATAAATATTTTTGTAAAAGCTGCTACTATATTATACTGTTTTATTTGTGATTAATAAACTGTTATTTAGGAGTCCCTGACATATGTATAAACTGGAGTACAGTGATCATTTTAATAAAACCCTGTGTGGTACATTTTCAAAATAACAATGCAAGCTTTCGTATTCTCGAGCGCCTACGTTCATACCTTTGTTATTTCATGAAGTGATCTCATTGCATGACAGTGGCAATCAGCTATAGCTTGAGAAAAAGCACAACTGTGCCTGGGTAATATGCGAAACTGGCATATAAAGTCATAACTGCAATCCTCTGGATGATTCTAAAGTTATAAACTTCTTGTTCAGAGTTGAAAACAAAATGTTACCCGTGAATCCAATTTGACTAATTTTTAACCGATTGCCGGAAACAGAATTGTTATAAATCCGGAATCATTTGGGCGCAGTGAATGAAACGACAGTTAAAAAAAAAGTAGAAACGAAGATTTTACGATTTGCTGAGAGATCAAGGCATCGTCGGGTATTTTTATACGTTTCCTGCGTCCCACTGCCCTTATACTCGAGAACGACTTCCGGTTGCGCTCGTCCCCGCGTGACGGGAAACGACGACACGCGATTCTTTCCCTGAACGATTAGAATCGCTGTAGGAAGCCCGTGTAATGGCGTTGTAAGCATCGGGAAACAATGAACGGGTACAAGATCGTTGATCGTAATTAAATCCACTCCATGTGTCTGGCGTTCCGGGTAACTGCTCGAGATCCGCTCAGAATCGATTAACGAATGGCCTTTTTTTTTTGCGGAATTGATTGCTCGCTGTCCGAGGAAATATACTGTTCACGTATATAGAGTCGCAAGGTTCCGTTACCGCGTGTTGACAATTGAAAAGGAGGTTATTCTTCACGCATCGGTGAAACAATGAAACTAACGTGCAATGGAACTTTTTTCAACGAAAATTAATGGAATCTTTTTTACTCGACAATCGTGATTCACGTTTTCTCGGAATAAATGTTGCAATTCTCAGAACCGGTCGAGATTAGACAAGAACTGTAAACGTCAATTTCTCCGTGATTGCAAATATTTGGTATTGAGAATAGAAAAATTGAAAGTGAAGTACTGTATGTATACTATGTTTTAAATCACATTTTCTTGGGATAAACGTTGCAATTCCATTTTCAGCGTTGATCGAGACTAAACAAGAACTATAAAAATCAATTTCTCTATGTCTGCAAATATTTAAAATTGAGAATAGAAAAATTGAAAGTGAGATACTATGTCGTAAGTCATGTTTTCTTGGAATAAATGTTGCAATGCCATTTTCAGAGTTGATCGAGACCAAACAAGAATTATCAAAATCGATTTCTCTGCGACTGCAAATATTTAAAATAGGGAATAGAAAAATTGAAAGTGAGATACTATGTCGTAAGTCACGTTTTCTTAGAATAAATGTTATCATGTCATTGAAATTCTAAAAAAAAAAACAGATTCTAAAGATTCACAAGTGGACTACGGATTTTTATGAAAAATAAAAATGCATTTTTTTCAAGGTACTGGAGAACCGAATAAAAATTTGTAGCTCCCACTAATAATGTTAATAAGTTGATGGTAATACATTGATTGTATTTTCCCACTATATTTCACGTACTCTTTTTCCAATAAACGCATAAAATGCGCAGTTTATTCACGTGCAGAGACAAAAGAAAATCGCGTCGCCTAAACTTGATTGAAACAACAATCTATGGGAGTCGGCTTATTGGAATCGGTACTCCGGCTGGCAAGCGTGTTAATGGAAGTTCGTAACGGGCGATTTTTTCGCAATTCCAGCTCAATATCGCGAATTGCCGGTGGATCGTGTCCCAGCACGATAAAACAGATAAACGAGGAGGCATCATGAGCGAGCAAGAAGGCGTGTACACTAATCCCGACATCGGTGTGATAGAGGCTTGTCCAACACAGGGAAAACAGCGTGTCTAGGGGATGATGGAGGAGACGAAAAACTGGTAACCACGCGGCTAGCTGTATCGATCATCTAACGTTCCGTCTTGTTAATGAGTTAGATCAACGAGATGATGACATCGTTCGCCGGCAAAAATTACACGCGAGCCTAACGCCGATAGTTTGTTCCTCTAATTATACGTTCGATAAGTACCGGCGGTGATGGCCTCGTTTGAATATTCTGTTACCCCGTGATAAGGCGAGCAAGCAAAACGTAATCCGAGCACCGAGGCGATCGGGAGGATCCCGTTTTCCTGTTACCGCGAGAGACCATCGACTATCGAGAGCAAACACATAACTAAACTCCGCAGTCGTCACTAATACGCGGAGCATGTTGATATGTACAATACTTGCAACGGGACATGGCGAGCTGATCATTTTCATGGAAATTTCCGAAAGGATGTGTGCAATCATCCGTTTCATAAAAGTATTTGACACGCACTTTTTGTAGTTTTGTTATCAGTAGACTGCGGATCTTTATATATTTATAGCTTTCGAAAATTTTCAAAAAATATTAGAATATAAGATTCGACAGAATTCAGTACGATTTTTATTTATTTCAGTTGTAAGAAGGCTGCTACCACTGAAAATCAGATTTTATTCGATTCCACTTTCTTAAAATTCGCCAACAAATATTACAAATTGCATAAACATCCGCAGTCTAGTTATCAGTATACTGCGTATCTTTATGCAAAATAAAAATTGTGTGCATCGATTGCAAGGAATGGAAAATCACCGGTCAAAATGATCGGTTCCAGATTTTTTATTTTACGATTATAGATATGGTAAAAATAATTTCATAAGAAATGATTGTATGGATAAATAAAAGCAATCTTGTCATTTTTATAACGGAACATGTACCAGTTACTTTTAAGGCTCGGTAGGTTTAGCGTCAATAATTTTAATTTTTAATGGAGGAAAAATCACATATTGACATCTTCAATTTGAAAAACTTTTCAACAATTTCGAACTATTTTCTTCTCAATTTTGCTATAAATGCATAAAGATCCGCAGTCTAGTCACGTCTAAGTCACGTTGAAAAGAGTCAAAGTTCTCCAATAATTAATGATTTTTATGTTTTCCGACGAAACACGTTATTCGTCATCGATTTCAAAAGATGTTCTCACCACTTCGTCGCTTATTTTCATGAAAACTAGGAACGTCATAGCAAAGACTCGATGAAATTGGTGATCGATTATTTCGGAATTAATGTTCCAGTAGCTACCACATAGCGGAGGCTGTACAAAATACATAAACTTGAGATTTCCACTCATATCGAGACGCCCTCAGCTGGCACATTAAATAAACTATTGTCGATGTTGCGTATACGATCACTGTTCCGATACTCATCGCGTTAACCTATTAACCCGGATCTCCGAAAACGCAAGCAAGCAAGCCAGCGCGGAGCGGACGCATCGCATTAAATTATCGGTTCGAATATCCAATATCCCGTCGATTCAATAAGTTCCCGATTGCCATTCGGCGAGCGTGCACGCAACGTTTTCTCCGACTACGTGGAAACAGCGACGCGGAAAAAAGAGTGGGGGAGTTTTCACGTCGTTTCTTCGGTCAGAAATTAAATCCCGGGGAACAATGCTGCGTGTGCAGTTGTGCCGTGCGTGGCAGCCGCGCGGAAAATTATTTTTTACAGACGTCTCTCGGATTATTTTCTTCGAAGCAGAAGTACACGTACACACGACGGGGGATCATAGGGGGAGACGGAGAGGAACGGTCGGTCAAAGGAGTGGGTCGGATAGAGAGGGAAATAAAATGAAAGTCGCGGGAACGGCTCAGAAAATAAAGAACGTTTCTTTCTGGCGTAGAAGCAACGCTAGAAAGGACTGAGAGCGACGCGACGTCCAGAAAAAGAAACGAAAAGTACATTTGCGCTTTTATCGTGCTACTACTAGCGCGCGTGGTTCGTTTTCGTCCAGAAATAATTGTAACTCATTTTGCCCTGGTGCGCTGAGAGGGCTCTCTTTCTTTCGGAGCCGCTGGGCAACAGGCAAGGAAAAAAATATCATAGATACGTCTCTGAACGCTCGGAAAAGAATCCGCGAGGGTTCGTAACAAATCTAATCGACTGTTTCTCGAATTATCTTTTACCAGTGACACGGCAACGAAGGATTCTTCCTCGCTGTAAGTAAGTTCTTCCTTGCGCAATGTAACGAGATATTAGTAACTCAATTCCATCCTCGCGCTCGACAAGAATTCCCGGTGACGTTCAATAAGAACGTTCTCGTATCCAAAATGAAACTGCAAACTGTTCTAATTTATTTCTCGAGCGATAAACACTTGTTACGAAGGCAACGCCATAATGCGCTCCACGTGCGCTCGTATCCGCGAGTTAAAAACCCGAACACCTAGCCCCAACTACCATACTTCCCAGACATACGTTGTTCTCGCAAGTTTCTCGACCCCTAAACTTCGTAACCATCATTTATTTACCCTCCAACGAACTGACACAGTTCTTGCTCTCTCTCGCCATAGTGCATTTAACCGGAACACACACCGTAAACTCGAAAAATTTATCGCGGTAACATGACGCCATAAAAATTCGCCGTACTCCCTTTGCCGTCTGAAAAACTCACCCCTTCCGACCGCCACTCCACCCCTCGGAAAAACGATGGATCGCTCGGAGAAAGCCCATTGTTTCGTTTTCAAAGGTGAAATCATTTTTACCCGTTTGATCTATCTCTCTCTCTCTCAATTTTTCTGTGCTTCCCTCTCCATTATTCCCTGAACTGTATCGGTGGGAAGGAAAAGCGACGTGGGGGTTGGAAAAACGGGAGCGAAGGAGGAGGATGGAAAGCCGAGGGGTCGAGCGGCGTGAGTTACACGGTATAACATCGGTCAGGATGACGGCTCGTATAGCGCCAAGTCCCCTCGTAATAACGGTTCGCCGTTTTACAGCTGGTCGACTCCTTTATTCGAGGATCCACCACGTGGATGGAAGGATACCAGGGCCATTCCACGACAGAATTTCCACGGGAGAGGAGGGCGACATCTCGTCCTGCAATTTGCTCGGGTGTAGCCGCGGCGAGGCCGTTTTATCGCCCGAGTAAACTTGTCAGACCCGGGGATGAAGCACGCCTGGTGTTGCCAATGGAAAACCACCCCCTCGAACTCCTTCAACCCGTCCCACCATCCTCGTCTACGTTGGCCAAGTATCCCGCAGGTGATACCGTGGTTGATTAACACGCGAAATTGTGCCCTGCTACGTCTTACCTTCCCTTCAGACGCGCAACGCGCAACCCCGAGGAAAAACCTCTCCGTTTTCTGGACCGCGATGAATATGTATGATCCGAATATCGGGCCGGGATATTACCATCGACTACTACCTACCTACACCGTGTCCCCGAAAAATATGCTCTCGTTCGCGAGAGTCTCGGTGTTTAAGCGAGTAGACTCGTTTCTGGGATTGCAAGGGTGTGGGATGCGCGATATGCCTTCTAATTTCTCAGTAACGCAAAGATGTGGTTTTTCGATAGTCAGAAACGCTAGATAAACGATCAATCTAGGCCGCAGTCGTCCTCAAAAGTCCTATTTTAACAAAAAGCTGCGCGTGTAGATATTTTCATGAAGCTGCGACAGCTACATGCTGCCGAATGATGCAAATTACGCCTCGTAAACGTAAAATAGGACTTTTGAGGGCGATTGCGGCCTAGATCGATCTTTTATCTAGCGTTTTTGCAATCCTGGAAACGAGTCTACCCCCTTCTAACGCTAATTACGACAGCATTGCTACGTCTTCGACACTTTGCTAGGCGGGACCTAAAATTACAAAAAAAGCTATTTGAACACAGTACTGGTGCCCGAATGTTACTACCAAATCAAAAACTATTTTTTAGTGTCTTTGAAAACCCCGAAATAAAAGCATCGGCTTGCTCGAACGACCAGCGTCGAACAAAAGCGTTAAAGGGCCTAATATTTACGTAAAAATGTCTCGTGGTTCGTTCGGTTCGCCGGAAGCGGCTCTAAACTGCTGAATGACGGGGTGCGCGTGTATTGGGGAGCGAATTCAGCCGCGATATTTGTCCCACGGTGTATAGGGGGGCTAGGTAGAAAATTACGCAATCTCCCCGGACGATGTCGGGCCTCGCGATAGCGGCGCGTACCAGTTGTTCGAGACGAGGCGTGTTGCAAAAAGGCCGCGTGAAAAAGCCGCAACGTGACGAGATCTTCGCGAGGCCGGGATCGTGTGCATACACTTTGCGCGAGGCGCGCGAGGGAAAGACAGGACGCGAGATAAAGACAGAGAGAAAGGAGCCACTTACGCATCGATTATGCTAGGGGTTTCTACGGAATTCTGCGGAGGAACACGTTACAAGAAGTCCCCTCGACGGGAAAGTGGAACTCGCGGAGGTTCGAGGGACCGGCGCGGCGCGGCGGCATCGGAGGCTCGAGGCCAAGAACAAAACCAGGAATGCGATCGTTTCGAGACAGGCCTCTTCCATTCGGCCGAGGCGCGTCCCCATCGCTCGTTCGAACCCGACGGGCCCCGAAACGAGTTCCAGGAAGAGAGACAAAGAGGCTCGTAATCACGGGAAAGAGATCCACGCGACTCTCCTTCTCCACCTTCTCTTCATCCTCCCATTCTTTCTTTGTGTACGGCGGGGATGCGAGAACCGTAGGAAAAGGACCCGGCCCGAAGAAAGAGAGACGTCCGCCGGTCGACAAAAGCTAATTTGACTTCGCACTTCCATTCGTAGGTCCCGGCAACCTTGCGAGCCCCGTAAATTACAACGAGCCCGGGTAGAAACACGTCCCCGAACAGCTCGAAACCGTTCTCGAAGAAGAGGCGTCCTGATAGACGTGCTTCGGGTCAACTGCGAGAGTTTCCATTGTCGATGGAAGCAGCTCGGTGTGCTTGGAGAATCGACTGGAAACTGAACTGCAGTAATGCCTCGATGGGAGAACTTCGGGATCAAAGTGTCGCTTATGTCGTGTATAGACACTATGTATATTTCCGCAAAAACAGGAAAGGGGGTTGGAGATTTATCGACAAAGTGACACGTTTCTCATCGAGATGAGACAAGACGTGCAATATGTTATCAATTTTACTTTTTAACATTTTCTTATGCTGTATTAGGATTTGAGGGTCACCGATTTTTATATTATAGATAGAATAATATTAAAATGAAGCAGGATCGATGTAATCGGTACAGTTACCCTACGAACACAGTCTGGAGCCGGGCGACGGGAATCGTTTGAATTTTAAACCACTTGTGGCGTGCACGGAGCTGGCAACCGGTAGAAGATTAATGGGCCGTGGTCGTTCTCTTGGGAAACGTGTAAAAAACGATACTAATTGCTCGGAAATATAGAGACATATAGGTTGGGAACGCAAGGATTCCGGAACGTCGGAAATCGTCGCGCGGTCGCGATTAAGGAATTACTGTTCGAAGTTAATGTCGCGGGTACAGGAGCCGAGAGGAGACGTCTCGTTACGCGGCCGGCTGAATAGATGAATTATTCATAATCTTGTAATCGTCGTTCATGGGTACCATTGAAAAGTGCGTCGCGCGGTGGAGAGGAGGAATGAATGAGCGAGAAAGAAAGAGAGAAAGAAAGCAATCGCGACGGCCGTAATTAATTTCCGACGAAAACGCGAGCCACGTTCTCCCGGGGAGAACGCGAAACAAACGTTCCCTGTGAGGATCGGCGACGCTTAAACACCTTAACGAACTCCGAGAAAAAGCCCGGCGCGCAGTCGGTTTTTAAAACACGTTCTCCGGCCCGACCCGGCCCGGCTGGGACGCGCGGTTTACCCTGAATGCTCCCTCTCTTCTCGAATTCGCAATTAAAACGGTTTGGGGAAAGGGTGGACCGGGACGCACGCCTGCGCGAAACCCTATCAAATATTCATCGAAACAAATGAAGCTATTTAAATTCCGTGATTAAGAGAAAGGATCGCGGAACACGGCTTCTTATTAGGTTGTTGCATATGAAATGTCCGATTCTCTAGAATGCAGCTCCTATAACTATACGTTTATTATAGAAAATTTTGAGGTACGAAGAGTTAATCCTCAACACTAAACGTACCATGACCGGTTCTAGATTTTTTATTTTACAATTAATGTTATTATAAGGATGCTTCCCTAAGAAATGATTCAATAAGTATCTTTATTAGAGCACGTATTATAATAAGAACCGCGCAAAGTCCAGATAAATTAATTCTCGTCATTTTTATAAGGTAACCACGTGCCTGTTGCTTTTATAGCTCGGTACGTTTAGCGTTAATCCCAATTTGGAAAAGTGCATTGCGAATATTATCTTATACTGGGTGTAGAAACTATACAAGAGCATTATGGACATAAGAGAATGCTGAAATCTGTTAAGAAATATTATTCAACTAGTTATAATATTTGATATTATGACTATGGATCATTTCAAAATTTATCGATATGTTCGATTTTTACAAAAATCAGCAAGTGATTCCAAACTATAGGATTCCAAACTATAGGTAGTGTAAATAAAGCTCGCCGTGACACACTTGTTTATTTAAAAGAGCTTCTCAGAATTCAGTTTGCAGCGGCGTCGTAAAATTTCTTCACGGAGTCTGTTCTTTTTGTAGCGTCGAGGGCGTACTCTAAACTCCGGAACAGCGGCGTATACACGGAAACGTAACAAATCGCGAGTGCAGCTCTTTTTCCGATTGGATTTAAATTCTTTCGAAGTTGCGAAACGAGAGTCAATGGCTGGCGAACCTTTGTGTCGCCGAAACAAAGATTCGAACAAACGTAACCAGCTGCGGTTGTTTTTTTTTCTTTTTCTTTTTTGCTGAACGAATTGCGAAACGTGGTTAACTATCCCGTAAAGGAAAGCGAACGCTATCGTTCAGTCATCGGCGGCTCGGTCAAAGAATTGATTGAAAGTTTCGTCGAGATTTCACATTCGTCGCCGACCATCGTCTATTATTAGAGAAGAGTCATATCTACCAGACGCGATTGCTATGTCGAAAATATCAATGCTCTCCGTTCTCATCGAACGTTTTGGAATGCCGTTCTCGTAGGACAAGCAGACGCGAGCTGTGTCTCTTACAAACGCAGTGCACACCTCGGGACAAAAGATTCCTGAGCTTGTCTCGCCAGCTGGTGACGAAACGGTCCTCTTAATTTCTTGGAAAAAAATGCTAATTTAATCTGTCGACCACTGTGCTACCGAACAAGGAAGTTACAAGGATGTTTTGCTTTACGTAGAGGCTACAAGCTACCCGTTGTAACATCGTAAACACACACCACTCGTGCGTTAAATACTGGCGAACAGTATGTTAAAATTTATATAGCAGTCTGCATACGTTTACGTGCGTTTCCATTCTCGTAATAACTAAACTGCGGATTTGATGCATTATTGACAAAAATGAATGCATCGAATGAAAAACAGTAAAAACATTCAAAGAAATTAGAGATACTGTGTTGTACTATTTTTAACTCATTGAAATTATTTCAAAAAGAAATTCATGTGTATGTGGCTTCTGTGTCTTGCAATTAGTGCATACAATTTTCATTTTCAATCATCGAGGCTTCCATTACCTATATATAATAACGTTATTAAAACGTCTATAAAACTAGATTAAATTAATCCAATTCAAAGAAATTCATGTCTATGTGGCTTCTGTGTCTTGCAATCTAGTGCAGAAAATTTTTATTTTCGATTACCGAGACTTTCATTGCCTAATAACGTCATTAACACATCTATAAAACTAGATTAAATTAATTTCATGTGTACGAACAAATTTATGGAGCACCGCACGAAGACATTTAAGTCGCAGATTAATGTTGAGCGCGGCAATGCTTCGTTCCTAGCCATAGGAAGAAACTACAGACAGTTCGCCATCGAAAGCCATAAAATTGGCGTCGCGTCGTCCGGTATCGAAATTCAATGAAATAGTGTTACGAAAACCAGTTGCCGATTTCTGTGATCGCGGCTCGCCGCTTGAAATAACGCCGATCAATTTACTCGAGTGGCCGTCCGACGGCGGTTTAACTAAAATAGTGGGACAATTAGCGCTACTATTAAAATCCCGGCCGGCTATTAAGGGCACACTCCATTAAAAATGGATTAACGATTTGTGTTCAAATTACTGTAAATTATACCGAATAAAATCGGCTTATCGGAAAACCGATTGCAAAACGGTCACCTCGCCCCGGTCCTGGATAAATAAACAACGGCGTCTTCCTCGGTACTCGACCGACCGTAAAAATGCGAGAGCGCATCTATCACGGGAGCCGATCCGGAAACCCGTTCTTGCTCGTTCCGAATTAATTCTATTTCGCTAATTGCCTGCGAGTAGAGTCCGTCGGGAGCTTTATTTACCGATTTGCTCGATAAGCGAGCGTTGCCTCGCCTCCGACTCCGATTCCGGGGATCCTCGAAAAAGTCAGATAACGATACACGTTAATTGAAAATTTCTATGCTACTTATCCGGTTGATAAATAATTGGAGCATCCGCGAGAATCGTATGAAATCATGTATGAAATCCATGATCGAGTATCGCTTTTACCCGCCGATTATAAAATTATGCAACTGTTGCAGGAAACGTTCCAGCGAAAGTCTAATAATAAATGAAAACATTCCAGATAATAAAGTTAGGCAAGAGATATATGTAGATAGAGAGATAGAGAGAGGAAATGAAACCTATGAAAATTTCATATCACGCCACGATCGCAATCGCTTTTACAATAGTCATTCCTAGAATGATAGTGAAGGTAGATGGGAATAACGTACGTGAATGCATACGATGTGAGAAACGAATGAGTGGGACCTTGTGCGATTGACTAGTCACTGAATCATTCGTGCAATGATCCACGTTAGCTGTTTGCGCGAGATTCATTCAGCTGCGCGCTTTATCGTCCTACCTTGTAACCATCGCTAATGTTAGCTCCTCGCGGACGTAACGCTAAAGATCAAGGACTTTGAAACAGAGAGAATTGTGTATTTCGAATTCTATTAAATCGAGTTTCCTTTATTTTTTAGAAAGTATGCTACTCACGACTGAAGGATCATTCATCATGGAATCGCGCAATAACATTTCTGAGGTGGCTTATAATTTGGGAAAAAAAGATACAACCTCAGTGTCAGTGTTAATGGAAAGTTTGATAGCGAAAGTAGCGAAAGAAAACATTGAAGAACCAAAATAGTTTCTTGTGCATTTTTAAAGAATGTTATTACTTTCAAAAAAAAGAAGGAGAAAGTATATATTATTAAGTATATATTATTTTATGCATTAAAATTGTTGGAAAATTTTCAAAATTCAAGATGTCAATGTACGATTTCTCCTCTATTGAAATCATTAAGGGATGAAACAACATTCAGTTTGGTTACTATTTCTTGCAATCGGTGCAGACAATTATTATTTTGTTTATTTCGAGTGTAGTATTTCTGTAATCTAGACGGCAAGTTCAATGATAGAGGCGCATAATCGAATACGTTTGCAACCAGGTATCACGGAACATTTCGTATTGAAAATTTATACTTGTACGCGTACACGTGCACAGTGTGTGCCGGCGGATGCGGTTACTAGGGACACGCGTTATACCGCGCGATTGTGCCTGGAAATTGATTAGCCCATTCATACTTTCGGCTCGCCCTCCCAGCCATTCATGGTCGACTACGTGCCTCTTCGTTTGGTGCTACGTCGACGACTTTTTGGCTGTGGATCGTACATACGTAAGCAGATTATTGGTCGCGAATTTACGTCGAAGATGGACGAAATAGTGAACTCGTTACTGGACACGCAACAGACAGAAATTTCTCCGGAATGTTTTCGAAAAAGAGTTAGGTAACAAACCAACCGTGGGAAACACTTGCGAATCAAAGTAATTAATCTTTTAGTGAATGATCCACTGTATGCGCTCGCGTGTGTACGGACGAATCATAAACGTCTATCGCTTACGTAAATGTAACTTCCTGGTGTGCACATCAGTGGTCACGGAAAATAAAACGCTTCATTATACAGGTACCGAGAACAACAATTTCTAATGCACAAATCGCACGATTCAAAATGTTAATCACAAGCAGATACTTTAGACAAAAATATACTTTCTTCAAAACAGTGATTCCCGAGGACATTTCAAGTACACTTTCTTCTTTGCAAAAATGCTTTCAGCAGCTCCGTTAAGGAGTTATCAACGAAAAACGCGGACCAATCAGAGCCCGGTCCCATTGGTCCGTGTTTTTCGTTGATAACTCCTTAACACTAGATTTACGGGACCCGTTAAAATGACGGATCTCATATTCTTAACGTGCGATTATTAATATTGCGAAGATGCTTCGCTGAGGAATTATTTAACAAATTTATTTCTTGGATAGACACAAGTTCTTGTTGTTTATAAAATAATATGAAATAGTTATTTCTAGACCTCCGTAAACCTGGTATGTATGTATTAACACTAGAACTACCGGACAAGTCAAAATGACTTGCTTCTGATTTGTTCTTTTAGAAATATTAAAATTATGAATATGTTTCTCTGAGAAATCTTTTTAGTGAATTTCTCTATTGAAGTTCATATTTAAATGAAACTGCTACGAAGTCTAAATAAATGCAATTTTGTCATTATATAAGGCAATGTATGCCAATCGCGTTTAGTGCTCGGTAGTTCTAGTGTTAATTAAAAAGCACCTTCGAATGATCTTGGGAATCACCTTTCTCAAGGTGAATGCAACATTTTTGGGAAGAAGTAGAATTGAATAATTTACGTATGTAGAACGTAATCTCATCTGATGTGTACGATGCTGAACAAAGTAAAAATGAAATATTTTTATGGAGTAGATCCACGATTCGGAGTCGCACGTGCAACAATGATATACGATCGCGATCAGCGCGTTTACAGGATTATATCAGTGTTATTACTCGAGGCTAGTGGTCTCACCGGTGTTTCTTAATATCGCACGGGATCTGTTGGTTTTCAATTTGCGCTCGCATCAGCGTAAGCATGATAGATGCGTAGTGGCAACTACGAATATTTATGCTAATTTGTTAAGCTTCCCGATAGACGGGTTCGCGGTCGGGTAACGGGAGGGGAAACGTCTGAAAGCGTGACAGAAGAGAAACAGCGAACACATCGATCGTTGTCCACGGATTATCGTCGTAATTCTCGCATACAAACGGCTCTCCGTCGTCCGGCAGTTTCGCTCGCAATCCCAGACACGGATATTTGCATTCGGTTACGTGAGCTACGGAGACGCGCGTCTTCATTAAACCCCACCGACCGGAAACCGGGTTAGTTTCCGTTAATATCATTTTTCAGCTGCGCCCGCGTTACCCGTTTTTCACGTTTTACGCCGAGAACCACCAGTGTCACAGATTATACTTTATCCAGACAGACGCGCCATGTATTAGTTCCCTCCCAAGTCACATAAACATTCATACGCGAGACTCGCTCGCCGCGAAACTAGTTCAACCCTTATGCTAATCGCCGTGTACCTACCTCTCGACTAAACCTGCAAAATTTTTGTTAAAAAGCAGTAAAACCACTTCATATCCCCATTCTTCAGATAATTTTCCGCAGACTTCCGTTCCCGAGAGAAAAATACACATTTTAATGTTGTATTAACCGGATTATCTGCCGTCCATTAGCAGTGGAATAAGTAAAAATTGATTCAAGCTATTCATTCCGTAAGATGCTATAATTTATGCCACGACAGATAATGCGATAACGTTAGATTGAAGAGTTCTCTGGCAACTGAACGAGAACACGGGAAATTATTAAGGTTCATACAGATAATTGCGAATAATAGATTGTTCACCCGACCTTTCCAGCTAACTGCTCTATTATAATAACTTATAACATCACATTTCATTATAATAACTCGTGTAGAGAATTATAAATTACCACTGTTGTCAATTTTTCGGATCAATTTGAAAGGGTAACGTAATTTTGATTTAATGTGTTCTATTGCGTTCGCTGATGTAACTTTTAAATGCATCGTAGCATACTGCGACAAAGGAACACTATCGGCAGCTTTGATTGGCAATGCGAATCTTTGTGTATCTTTTCTAGTCTATTTCTGGCTCTTAGCAACAACGATGGCTTGCCTCTTCTAACTCCGTGTCAGTCATGACTTTATCAAGCAAATTATTTATATTTTCTACAGTTGCACAGCATATTAAATAAACTGATATGATGTTATTTATAAACTTGTATATTTTATTATGGACTTCATTTTAAAGGATTGTTTGCAATGCTTAAAAATGTGTCAAAACACATGTACCATCCTTTAATTAAAATCAATTTATTAACGTTGTCATTGCCAGCAAATTTTAGGAAACACTCGTTGAAGAACTTAAACCATCTTTATAACAAAAGCACAATTTGTTTAAAGTTAAAAACTCAAGAATTCCTCAGGAAACAGACAATGACAGTGACAATGAGGTAATAATTTCGAACATTTAATTTAATTCGAATAAAATGATCGCACATTTTTGATGTTATCATTGCTTTATCATACATTTTCTAGTTCAAGATCATTTGAAGATTATAGTGTACCACATCACTAAACTTATCTTAACATCAGCCACAACACCACTTAAAAATCATCGATGACGTTCAAAACACCTTCAAAGCGACAACAATCGGAACATTTTTTCATATCACCATGTTTGCCCCTTGTAACAATACGGCTTTTCTCCCTAACATTTTCTTCCACGTTCAAGCCTAACAGAGCTATTTATTCCTTCAAAATTATCATTGCACAGAAATGAATACCGAAGAAATAAAAAATAATTCAAGGGTGCACTGTAGTCCAAGATAAATGTCGAGTTTCCTCAACAACTCTAAAAAAGAACATCCCTTTTGTGACCTGGCTACGACACGGATATCCAAAAAAAAACGCACTTTCTCTCTGACATTTTCTTGTACTTCCTAATTCCCGCGAACCACCCGGTATAATTCCTCCAAAATTAGCATTGCACAGGAATAAATACCGAAGAAGGAATATTTTCAAACACTGAAATCTTATGAACGTTCCACAACAACTCCGCAAAAAAATTCAAGGGCGCACTGTAGTCAAAGATAGTATCAGGTTCTCTAAACTACTCCACAAAAACATCCCTTTTGGATGGATACCCAAAAAAAAAAAGAATTTTCTCTGTGACATTTTCTTGTACTTCCTAATTCCCGCGAACCACCCGGTATAATTCCTCCAAAATTAGCATTACACAGGAAGGAATACCGAAGAAGAAATATTTTCAAACACTGAAATTTTATGAACGTTCCACAATAACTTCGCAAAAAAATTCAAGGGTGCACTGTAGTCCAAGATAAATATCAGGTTCTCCAAACTACTCCACAAAAACATCCCTTTTGGTTGGATACCCAAAAAAAAAAGAATTTTCTCTGTGACATTTTCTTGTACTTCCTAATTCCCGCGAACCACCCTGTATAATTCCTCCAAAATTAGCATTGCACGGAAAGGAATACCGAAGAAATATTTTCAAACACTGAAATTTTATGAACGTTCCTCAACAACTCCGCAAAAAAATTCAAGGGTGCACTGTAGTCCAAGATAAATATCACAGGTTCTCCAAACTACTCCACAAAAACATTCCTTTTGGTTGAAAGTGACCTGGCTACGGCACGGATATCCAAAAAAGAAACGCACTGTTATGCTATGCGGCCAACGGTCATATTTCGTATACAGTCCTCGGACAACGGTCAAAATCCTGAGAACGGCAGTAGAACTCGCGCACACAAACAATTAGCGAGCCACTTTCGATAATGGGATGAAATCAAACTTCCACTCCAAAGAGAAAAGACGCTGAAAAAGTTAAATCGAATTTGAAGAGAAAAGGTGCGACATGTCAGCGCGCGTCGCGCAACAATAATAATGATAAACCTGTTCCGCGATTACTCATAGAGAGACAACGATCAACAATGGCTGACGTTCGAAAAAAGGGGACCGTAATCGATGAACGCGTGAAAATATGTCGAACGCTGCGGGGAGCGTCGGAGATGGAGGACTTGAAAAGAAGCATTTCATTTCCACGCTTCGAAATACGTTGATTCTGTGCGTGGAATCAAAGGTCGTTGGATTTCAAGGCGTGGTGGACGAGCGAGAAAGACGCACGATAAACTGCCGAGGCATTCTTGCCGGAGCAAACGGAAGCGGCAGATTGCTTTGCGACAGGGGTGAAACCCGGGGAAGGTCACGTGAGATCGTTCGAAAATCAAACGTTGAGAACGAAAAAGAAAAAAACGAGGACCGCGTAACGTCCTTTTCGAAAGTGTTACTGTGCGACACTTTCCTTCACTTTTTTTCTATCTCGAAGTCGTGAAATGAGTAGCACGTGTAATTTGCACAGTGTTTAAATAATAACGTAGAGTTTTTAAATCGTTCGAGACAACGCAACGTACCGTTCCACGGCTGGTTTGCGCCCTACCGGCGTCCAGCAGAACGAGTTTACAGGACGCTTGTATGTGGCTGGTAAGAATGTGCGAGGAGAATATGTACAATATTCCACGGCGAAGCACTTGAACAGAGTCTCTCTCATCTCTAGCACAAAGAACGTAGCCGAACACTGGATTCCACGGTCTCCATAAAACTGACCGTGGCTTCACGCTACCCCGAAAAAATTGAGGTTACGTTGTTACCTGTCACGCGTTCTTACTCTCCTCGGCGAGATTCGTCTCACTCCGTACAAGCTCGACGGCCTCCTCGGCGACACACTTAAACATTATCTCACTGGCCACAACGCGGATTGTGTATTTTCCGTTGGTTCACTGACACTGGTTTCACACTGTACGATCCTCGGCCGCAAAATCGTATCGAACAGCTCTCCACTCACGTGATCACAAGAAGGGCACACGCGCACGCGTCCTCCCGCTTGTAGCGAAGATCATTCGGCGAACTGACCCAGACTGTGATACAGCACGCTGGAGAGAGTCGTCCGGTCGTTCCCTAGCGGCGGAGATAGCCGAAGTAGCGCGAGGAACGCCGAGCAACGTCGAGCCTGTACGAACCTGCACGAACGCGTCCGATCAAGCATGCGCCAGTCGAAACGCTTATCCGACACCACGCTGCCTTCGTGGTTCGAAGAGGTGTCGCGTGACCACGAAGTCGCGAAACACTATACTGTCTGGCACGAAGGCTATAGGCCGTTATCTTTTTATTTTCTTTGGTTCCCGATCATCAGATTTACCATAGACTACCGTGAAACGCCGTAAACCGGGATTGCCGCGATCCCTTCACTCTCGATCGACTTTTAACCCTTTGCGGACGAATGTCGTCATATTGATTGAATCCATACTATGCTTTTTTTCTATGATTCCATTTCTAAAGTTACAGACAAATAATATAATTGCGTATACATGATAAAATATTAGCGTACAGGGTGAGTCGAAAGAAACAGAACACCTGAATATCTTTGTTGGATTTAAAGATACGAAATTTGGCGACATGGGAATTTGAATGGTATCGAAGGACGCACATAGTTTTTTTTTTTTTAAATGGAATGTCCAATTTTTTATGCTCGATTTATTTGTCCTGAAACTTACCGTTGCTTTCATTATGGAATGTATTCGACAATATTCTCACTGCGTGAATTGTAAATCGAATACATACGCTCCATAATGAAAGTAATAGAATGAAAACAGTGAAATATCTCAGCAACGGTAAGTTTTAGAACAAATACACATTTAGTACTTTCATACTCAGAATACGCCAATCTATCGAAATCGAGCATAAAAAGTCGGACGTTCAAAAAAGGCACAGAAAAGAATAATATTATGATAGCGATATGCTTCCATTGATAGCATTCAAAATCTCATGTCGACAAATTTCGCATCTTTAAATCCAACAGAGATATTCAGGTGTTCTGTTTCATCTGACTCACCCTGTATATCTTCCATTTTTCCCAGTACTCAAGACTTTGATATATAATCTACTTCTCTGAGCAATATATTCTTTAATGTTTTAACACTAAAATTACCGAGCACTGAAAGCGATTAGAATGTTCTAGCTGATAAAATTGACAAGGCTCTATTTATTTCGATTTCGTACAGTTTTTATTACAATATGTGCTTCGATAAAGAAATTTATCCAATCAATTTCCATGCAGGCAACGTGATAATTTCAATAATTACAAAATTAAAAATATAAGACCGATCATTTGACCGGCAGTGGTAGGTTTAGTGTTAAAAAAGTCTTCGTCCGCAAAGGGTTAACCCTCCTCGAACGTTCAGCTTCGTTCGCGTTTTGCCAATAGGAATCGCAACGAACTCCGATTTGAACGAATTTCCCTGTTATCGAGTGTTCGCGCGTGCGTTCGTGCACCGCCGATGTACGGCATCACGAGTTTCACCGAAAGCGAGAGCGTTTAAACCATAGTTTCTTCCTAATCTACGCGGCAGTGGCAGTGGAAGCGGAGACGGCAGCAGCGATGCACGTTCTCACGTATTTTTCTGTCGTCCCGCGGGAGAAAGCTTCGAGGCTTCGATGGAATGCATACCGTAGGCAGTAATCCGCCCGCGCTCACCGACCACGAGTCTCGTTTCGACTTGACGAGGATACGCGTAAATGCGCGAGAGTCGCTCGACCACCTATGTATAGTATAGTACACGAATCCTGGTCCAGTGTGCGTGATCCGGCAGAACCAGTCTGCACGCTGTGCTGCTCCAATTGATTCTTGCCAGTGCTAAATGCACCCGGTGTGACGGCAACGGCCACGATCTTTTGAGCAGTACGGTACACAGTAATCGCATAAATCCTGCCAGACTTATAGATGCGCGGTTTACGATCCGGTTGACAATAGTCAACTATGTATACGCACGCGGCTATTGAGTAAGATTATTGATACATTAACTGCCGGCTGTGATTTAACAGTTTCTTATCAATATTATTAATAATGTTGAGAATCATGCAATGCTTTCTTTATCAATTTTTTTTAAAACATTCTTCGGAAGATACAGTGGGTGGACAAAGTGCTCGTACACCTTTTAAAAACGAATAACTTTCCCAAAATTGGACCCAATCTTTTGAGCAGTACGGTACACAGTAATCGCATAAATCCTGCCAGACTTATAGATGCGCGGTTTACGATCCGGTTGACAATAGTCAACTATGTATACGCACGCGGCTATTGAGTAAGATTATTGATACATTAACTGCCGGCTGTGATTTAACAGTTTCTTATCAATATTATTAATAATGTTGAGAATCATGCAATGCTTTCTTTATCAATTTTTTTTAAAACATTCTTCGGAAGATACAGTGGGTGGACAAAGTGCTCGTACACCTTTTAAAAACGAATAACTTTATCAAAATTGGACCCAATCTTTTGAGCAGTACGGTACACAGTAATCGCATAAATCCTGCCAGACTTATAGATGCGCGGTTTACGACTTACGACCTGGTTGACAATAGGCGACTATACGCACACGGCTATTCAGTAAGATTATTGATACATCAACTGTCGGCAGTGATTTAACGGTTTATTATTAATGTTGTTAATAAACTGTGGATCTTTTTCTGCAAAATGAAAATTGTCTGTATCGATTTCGAGGAGTAAAAACCAAACAGAATGTTATTTCCTCCCTTAATAATTTGAACAGATGAGAATTTTTAAAATTTTCCTACAATTTTGAATTTCGTCTACTCAATTTTCCTATAAGTGCATGAAGATCCGCAGTCTAATTATTAATAATGTTTACAACTGGCGTACAAAAAGTACTCGTACACCTTTTAAAAGCGTATAACTTTTTCAACATTGGACTCAACAATTTGAGTTCTCTTGAAACATTAGAAGGATTAGTTTACTAGCTAATGTGTAAATCATTTTTATTTCCAATTGTTATTACGCCGTTGGACGGATAATACATTTTTCAACGGCGACAGCAATTTTATTCTTAAACCAGCGTCTCAGTAACTCTTAGTTTTTATAATCAGGGTTCAATGAAAAAATTCAAGATTTATTCCCTGCAAAGAAACGAAGCATTTCAAACATTTTTTCGAATAGGTTAAAATTATATATGTACGAAATCATTTTTGCCGTGAATGACTGGTCAATACACAGCCAGCAGATGTATATGAAATATAAAAATTGTCTACTTGAATTCCAACAAACTGGTTTGAAACAGGAATTTATTTTCTTTCTTAACACATTGCCGACCGGTGATTATTGCATAATTTTGACGAATCTACAGTACATGGCTAAACACTTTTTAATGGGACCTTCAATAGCAACAGCAATTTTCATTGTGAACTAACAAGTCACCCTCAACAACGTCATCTAATAGTTTCATTTAAAATTGCAATGTGAAAGAAAATTTCTGTGCTTTCTTTTGGTACAGCACAATTATTCAAAATCCTATTAATAGGCTTCCGGTCGGTAAAGTGTTAATATGTATAAGTCGAAAATAATATAATAGTATTTTTAAATTCTTCTAATGCGTTTACTGTTTTAAATTTCACCTACTCATTTTTGTCATAAATGCATCAAATCCGCTGTCTAATCATTGGGAATTATTCGAACTGCACACATACGCTCGGTACGAAGTCATTTTTTCCGTGAGCGGCTGGTCAATACACAGTCACACCGGTAAGAATCATTGGCATCAGTCCGTGCAGCGAGGTAAGAGTCGTTCCAGGCCGCGAGGTGCTCTCTTTTGTAGATCAAGGTGTTACACGATACGGACGTGTAACGCGATCCATCCTTCAACACGAAGAAGCGTATACCGGGCTCCTCGAACATCGAGGAACTTTGTCGGGTCGCTCGCGCGTGAACCAAAGGAATATCGCTTTCCGTCGAGCTTTCCTTCCTCCGGTTGTCTCGCTCTACTCCTACGTCTTTCACGCAGGGCGAGCTTACGGTACAGCAGCAGCAGCGAACACAACCGATTCGTAGTCCCAGAACGAAAAAGATCCATTCCGATACGCCTCGAAATTGCGGCACTACTTTCCATATCAAAACCATTAATTATTACCCTCGAAATGGACACCGTCGTATTATCTCGGTAATTGACCGGTAAAATTAATTGCATTTATTGGACACGCGAGCCGCGCCAGCCCGCGCATTACAAAACACTGAGCCAGCAATTTTGTTTATCTTTACTGTAATTTATATTCTCTACCAACACACTCTCTCCTCTGTACTGCACGATATAGTACAGAGTGTGTGTGTGCAACCGTTCGCTCAGCGAGTGGAAGCGGTTCTGTAGTGTCGTGAACGTGAAACAATTACAGAAGTGTTTATTTAATTATAAATGTAATAAACTGATAGACTGCTGTTCAGTCAGCTCCAGAAGTTGCGATGATAAAATAGACGTCGGTCGAATTGATAATTAATGCATCGCACGAGTTCAACAATCTAATCTTGGGTGAGCAACCGGGTACACAAAATTGATTGTGCTCTTCTAAAGATATCGCAAAACCGCTCTGACATCATTCCTTGAACACCATTCGTAACTAAAATCTGCTATTTACAATAATAATGGCCTGGCTACGTTTGAACGATGTTAATTATATTTCTTTCGATTTGCTAAAATTATTAAAAGAGTACATACACTTTCGTTTAACTTTTATTCGTAAGAAATATCGACGATATTTTCCAGGAGGATCACGCGTCGGTAAATTTTGTAGGAATTCTTAGAATTGCAGCCAGGTCGGATGAATCGAGCCAGAGAGAAACGTAGTATTCCACTTTCGTTCAGGATTATCTGAATGAACGTTTTCCAACTCAATGGATGGCCCGCTGAAGCAACAGACCTTGGCCCGTTAGATCACCAGACTTGTTCCCTCAGATTTCTTTATCGAATCGCGCGACCGCTACACGAAACACGCAAATCTAGAATACTTATGCGCACGTTTATGACATAACCCCGTTCACGAGCTCTAAAACCTGTAGAACCACTCATAATTGTACGAACGACAATTTTACTGTCCACAACTTTCAGGAGGTGGGTATAGTTACGGGGTTATAGTAAGAGAAGTTGGAAGGTGTCATACAGTTGATTGGTTAGCATTGCTTGCATTTTCAGTCGCGTTCCGTGCAACTACCGAGGTTCTACCGTAATTCCGAATTTCTGTGTGGTTTCTCGGCACAGCGTGTTCTTTTTAACGCTCGTCCCTCTCCTCGAGCATCGCATTTCCAAGAGTATATCATTATCGTAACATCCGTTTCGGTCGTTGCGTCTGATAAGATAGGATAGGCGGATGGACGCCTACATTCAACGACTGGATGAAAGCTGGTCCAGTCATTCCATTTCCTTTTCATTTATTTATAGCGACACGAAACTTTTTATTCTCTATCCGACCGTTTATCAGAAATCTCGCGGAAGTTCAAAGTGCGAGCGCTTCTTTGTCAAAAGACGCGTTGTGCCCGGAACAGTCGGCGAACCATCTGTTTCCCAGACGTTTCTTTTTTATTCTCTGGTGTGCTATACACCAGAATTTAAAACAGAATTAAAAGAATCACTGTGCACGTGTGAAATCAAGAGTTATTTGTACACGGTGAGTGGAAGGTCGTCGCGAGCGTTTTATAATTTATCGGCAAATGTATTCCGATCCCTAGGTAAACGACAGAAGTGGGACACGTCATATCCGTTGTCTAGCTGTTGGTCAAGAGAAATACGACGGGAAGCGATTGTATCGCAGCGTGCACTTGAAAAGTGCTGTTGCATTCGGTGCAAGATGAAATTCTGTGGTGCTCTTTCATTCAGTGTTTCGTCGAGGCAACCGACAGACGTGGATATAATATTTAAAGTGAAAAATCTGCTACTTGTGAATCTCCTAATGATTCTGGAATTGAAAGCACGAACATTTTAATAGATTAAAACTAATATTTCAAAATGTTTGTAATTTTTACAGAATTCTCAACCTCGTCTACTTATACTTATCATAAATGCATGATTCACAAAATTTACAGTCTAGAATATATTCCTCATAGAATATATAAAGCTAAACCAACATTGAAAGTAACCGGAGAGCACAGGAAAACAGTACACACACTGTACAAACAACAATGATAACCCTGGTGCCGCTATCGCAGATTACAAAAAGAGACGTTTACAGCATACAGCGAAGCCGCGAAGAATAATAACGCAAGAATAAATTAAGCGTACAATAGTAGCGGATATCGGGAGTGAAAGAAAAAGTAGATGTATAAATTACAGGAAGAAGGGAAATGAAATAAGTGAGGCTGAAAATCTGTAATGGTTATAAAAATTATAAAAATAAAAGCGTGGAGCGCTAAACTATATTGACGTGATCTTCGTGGGCGCTCCACGCTTTTATTTATAGTCACTAATGTCATAATTTTATTTAAATTTATATGAAATTTTTCTATCTATTCCGACACTAATTTTATAACAGAAGAAATTTTGAACTAACTGCTTAAAATTTTGGGGAAAATATTATTAATCATTTAACTGGATTCAGTATTTTATGAAAAACCAGGAAAACAATAATTTTCTCCTTTTTAGTGTATGTTAATATAAGCGTGGTTCTTAACCCTCATACGTTCCTCAGGGTGAAAATTCATCAGTTTACTATTCTAACATACTGTGAAATAATTCATCTCTTTCTGTTTGTGTTGCGAGATGTATTTCTTTAAAGTATGACGTTATAAACGAAACATAACATGTTGTTTTAAAGTGTGAAATATTATTCTAGACCTTCATATGCAACTATTTTTGAGGAACGTATGAGGATTAAAAAGCTTTTTTTATATATTTTATTTTTTGCGATTGCGAGGCGTAATTTGCATTATTTGGCAGCATGTAGCTGTCGCATTTATATGAAAATAGCTAAGTGCGCAGCTGTATGCTTCGGAATAATGCAAATTCGGCCTAGATCGATCTTTTATCTAGCGTTTTCGACTACTGAACAACCCGATCTTTGTATTATCGAGAAATGAGAACGCGCATTCCGCACCCTTGCAATCCTGGAAAAACGAGTCTACTCCCTTAAGCGTACAATAGTAGTGGATATCGGGAGTGAAAGAAAAGTAGATGTACAAATTACAGGAAGAAGGTAAATGAAATAAGTGTGGCTGAAAATCTGTAATGGACCGGGTTGCAAAAAGGCAGCGTCGCTGCCATTAAACGGAAACCTACTTTAATTCCACGCAGGGAGCAAAACAACCCGAACGACCCACTCGAGCAGGGTATCGCCCACGACCGCGAGACGCCAAGGTGCAAAAGTATCCCTTAGCTTACGGTGGCGCTCGAAAAAGGCCTCGTTTAAAGTGTCCAAGGAGCTTTATGCACGTTCCACGTGAGCCTACCTGTACAACGGATCAAAGGAGACTTGGCGGACGAGCGGAGGTTGCCCAGCGAAAGAGAAAGGAGCGTGAAAGAGACAGAGAAAGAGACAGAGCCAAGCTACAGGATAGGTAAGAGAGATACGGTCGTTGGCCGGTTCGGGCAAGGCTGCCGGCAAGGCGAACCAGGGCTGTAGTCGCAAATAATGCAGGCGGGCGCTTCATCGACACCGCTGTAATAACGGAGTGACAACGAAGAAATATAACCGGGTGCTTTCGTTGTTTTCCCGCGGCGAGCCGTGTGAACCGGTTCCCGAGATTGGAGGGTTCGTTACCGTTAAAAATCCACCGGGAATGTTGCAAATCATGAAAAACGAAGAACACGCGACACTCGCACCCGTTTTCGCGTAATAAACACTGCAGACAGTCTCGGAAACGCGGTCAAGAGCGCCCACCAATATGGCACCGCCACGGCCAGGTGCATACAACCAATTTATTTAAGTTTTCATAAAACGTACATCAATTTAAAAGTTGAACTTTGATAGTCGGTTTCCTTTTTTAACGTTGTTGAATGTTACAGATGTTACCGTAATATACCGGTCACAGCTATCTTCAAGTTCTAGGAAGCAAACTATAATGCATGAAAGCGTAGCGCGCTTGATAATTTGACCCTGCGCAATCAATTTTGAAATAGTCCTCGGAGGCAGCGCGATGCACGGACATCCTCCCTGAAGGGTAAACTGATAGGATTTCTGAACGAAATATAGTGCTCGCTGAATAATTCTACGCGTATTAGCACGAACAAAAGAAAAATATTCTAGTCAACGCGAGATTTAGTTTACGGAATCATGTAGATGATCATTGTTGTGTACACGGGCAGAAAAGCTGTCAGAAAATAATCGTTCATGTTGGTACAATTGGCTATATTTGCAAATGAAACATGGTTGTAAGCCTTCGAGGGATTTAAAGATGGCGGCGAGCCTCGAGAGACCCGCGATACATACATAGAATTCGCGCGGCGCGGCGTTTAGCAACGGAAATTATAGTTCCTAGACGAAAAAAGGTGAAACGGATAATCCGGTTAACTCGAGAATATATCTCTCAGTTTCTTTTTCGTTTCGCAACAGAATGTAGGAAATTAGAGCGAGCCGGGCCGGGGTTGTAAAAAACGGTAATGCGTATAATGACGATGAAAAGCGTGGTATGCTTTCACGATAAGTGCTCCCCGGCATTAATCGTGTCCGTCACTCTTCATCGGGATCGAATCGATTTATTATCGAGGTCTTGCCGCATATTCTTCTTCACGATCCATCGCGCTATATCCGAGACACTCTCGGTCGTACTTACAATTTCCAATTCGCGAGCACGCGACCCCGTCCACCGAAAAACGAAATCCTCGACGGTAAATCCCGCGATTGACGCGCGATCCATACAAAAAGAGAAAACGAACAGCGTAAAAGAGAAAACAAGATAGAATTACGCTGACGCATTCGCATCGATATCGCTGCATTAACGCGCTTTTTCCACTCTCCTGCTACACTGTCATGGATTAGGCTTCGCCTGAGATCTCTGCAATATGTCCGACAACTTGACTTCTGAATGTGCTTCGGTTCGAATTGCGCGGATTGACGAGTGCAAACAAATTCAAGAATATCGTCCGCAAATTTGATATAGATTAATGTTGCACAGGTAATATATTGTCTTTAAAAATTACTGACAAAACTACAAAGAGTTAAATGAATGCATATCTGGAAGAAGGGCCTGTATCAGTTTTACTGATTTTACTTTAACATTTAATAAGACAAACCGTAAAAAGAAGTCTTTCAGTTTTCAGTCGTTTTCCAATGGAAACGTTTGAGCTCAAAATTGCGCTCCTATACCATTTAAAAAACCTGAGGTAGGCCCTTCTTCCAGACATCCGTTCATTTAAACGTTTTCAGTTGTGTCAGTAATTGTTAAAGAAAATGGCTGACTTTGTACGGATTGACGAGCGCAAACGAATTGAAGGATATCGTCCGCAAATGGCCGGTCATTTTGATACAGATTAATGTTGCACAGGTAATATATTGTCTTTAAAAATTACTGACACAACTACAAAGAGTTAAATGAACGGGTGTCTGGAAGATGGGTCTGTAACAGTTTTTTTTAATTTTATAGGAGCGCAATTGGGAACTTATTTTGCTTGAACATTTAATAAGACAAACCGTAAAAACAAGTCTTTCAGTTTTCAGTCGTTTTCAGAAACGCGTTCAAGTATTCCACGATTTGTTTACACTCGCCAGCTCCTGCTAAAGCTGAAGAATCGAGTCGCCACCTTCCACCGTAAAAGGTGAAGAGCGATCCGACCATGTGAGACGTATCTATGGTAAAAGGTATTACAGCCCTGGCAGAGAGCAGCTTTGCCGTTTCGCCATATAATTCTGCGAGACGCGGAATTCTGTTCGGTCCTTGGTGCCGCGCGAGTATCCGAGTGCCGAAGTATCGGTCCAAAGGAACTCCAAGGACAAAAGGATAGTTCGCGCTGTAGCTTGACACGAAGGATACCGAGCGGAGGGATAGAAGGTGTAGGTTAAAGAGGGGATGCGGAGGAGAGGAGATGAAGAAGAGGGGTGAGAGAGAATCCTTTCCTTAAATCCGAAACTGCAATTGTCGTGCTTGAATTCCAGCGAGCGGGAGCCATCGAGAGAAAATCACGCGTCCCGCAGCAAAGTGCTGGCTGAGACCCCGGCACAGGGATGAAAGAGGGGAGGGGGTCTGAGTTGCAGGGAGGGGACATAGAACAAATCGATAAAACGGCTGGCAGTGTGTCCGCGCTTGCGGTGGCTCAATTAATGGAATAATAATGTAGACGCACGTACGAAAGCAGAAGATAGTTCCGTTACAAGATATCGGGCCGGGTTCCCGGAATTTAGCAAACAACAATTATCTCCGTTCGCTCGTCCGTAACTTTGTCTTTCGTTGCCCGCGCCCTTCGGCCCCGCGCTGAACGCGCAGCTGGGTAACTACAGTTAGGAGCACAACTGATCGCACACACTTTAAATCAGAATAACTTTCTTTATGAATGGAACCAAACAATTAGTTTAGTAAACGA
The DNA here is from genome assembly GCF_051020765.1 of Lasioglossum baleicum. Taxonomy (NCBI): domain Eukaryota; kingdom Metazoa; phylum Arthropoda; class Insecta; order Hymenoptera; family Halictidae; genus Lasioglossum; species Lasioglossum baleicum. The sequence goes on along the minus strand of NC_134933.1, from coordinate 12,184,651 downwards.
CGTCTAATAAATATGATGAAAAATAACGAAAATTTCAAAGTTGTGTTTTGTAAACTCGTATAAACTATATACGTTCTGAAAGTTTCATTGAAATCGGTTAATTGGTTTACGAATTCTAAACGATGAAAAGTGGTAGAAATGGCAGTTGTAGGCCGAAAATCACGAAAATTGCGATTTTTTACCACTTTTGATCATTTATAACTCGTAAACCAATTAACCAATTTCAATGCAATTTTCAGAGCGCATATAATTTACACGAGTTTACAAAACACACCTTTGAAATTTTCGTTATCGGTCCGACTAAAAAAATGGTAAAAATCAAGTTTTACTATTGCTTTTCACAATTCCGATCAAATGCATTTACTAAACTAATCCTTCTAGCCTTACAGAGAAATTGAAGTCGTTGGGTCCATTCATAAAAAAGTTATTCTGATTTAAATCGTGCGTTTGAGAAAAACAAAATTTTCTCCGTTTGTTGCAAGAGACAGAGACCACTTACAATTTCATTTATCGATTTAATAATTTTAGTAGATCAAACGTAATATATTGATTCTCTTCAATTTTTTAAATCTTACTGCTGCTTCCAATTGCAACTACTCAATGCTGTTATAAATGCATGAAATCCGCAGTCTAGTGATCAGTTATGCTTCTGACCGTAATTCTCTCGTATCACAGATGCTACCCATCGCATCGGTGAAAACTTCCGCCCTCGTCCGTGTTCCCCGCGACCAAGTTCATTCGTAGCTGACTTTCAACGCGATAGGGGAGCTGGAACGCGCACTCGGAACTTAGACAAACGGTGACCGACCCAGAACCGACGAACTAGTTGAGTCAACTGACCTAGAAACGGCCTCCGGCAGGACCGTCGAAATGCCGACGACCGGCCAACAGCATTCACCACCCAGCAACCAGCACAGAGACCACCTCCTAGCTCTCCTCCCGCTGGCTTTTGTCCATCAAGAGATGGAATTCAGTTAGCAAGATTGCTTCGGCTGACCGGTCGATTTCCTCTCCCGGAAATTGAGAAGAATTTCGAGCCGATAACGAGGTCGAACCAGCACAACGTCCAACCCTGCCCGCGCGCGGCTAACACCGTCGTAAAAATTGATATTCTCAGCCCAGAGATTACGCGGACGCGGATTGCATTTATTAAGGAAACACGCCCCCACCGGACGTCGATGATACACCACGAGTAATCAGGGAAGCTATCGGAGAACGTTCATTCAAATGGTAATGCTTCGCCCGGGCAATTTGAAGTCTCGCGATCTGTAAAGTGATTTTCGGTTTGATAGCCAAAGTTAGGGGACCTCCGGAAGTTCCGAAGATTATGGCGGTTTCGGTACCAGTTAATTCATCTGCAGTGCAAATTTCTTTCTTTCGCTGTGTCAAGCACCGCTCCGTAGTTTCACGATTTTCCGAGTTTCCCAACTTCTCTTGTGAATCATATTGTGAATTGTGACATAGTATCATAAATGTAATAAACAGACTGCGGATCATGGTGCATTTATGGAGAAATTGGTTGGGTGAAATATAAAACAGCAAACGATTTTAAAAATTCGAGAATGTTGTAATACTGCTTTTAATGTAACACAGTCGCTAAGGGATGAAATCAATTTTTATTTCTTATCTTTACGCAAAACGCAGTCTGATAATAAACTTCATTGTGTTCTTTATCGCTGTATCTTTTACTTCATAGTTACTGCAATCAGAACGATCCTTCCGCTAGAAGTGATCAACAAGATTCAATTATTCGTCCGTATTAAACCACGGAAAATTGCCTGTACGATTTTATTTGTGCGGAGGACGGGCATAAAGCTCGACGCAGCTGGAACCACCTCTGCACAGCACGCGCTTCATTCTTGTTTTGGTTCACGAAGCATCGAGTAAACACGAACGGAAATCAAGCAAAAGATTCTTCATATCCAATACGGTATCGTCGGGAGAGTTCAACGAATCGTGTCTCGACGCAGAAATAATTCAATAGTTTCAACGAGGCCCGGCGGAGAGTCTCGGCATCATGACGAGGGTAAAAAAAAACCTAATATACTATAGTCGCCAATGTTAGTCCGTTGATGACTTTAAAATGAATCGTTCGTGCATGACGAAAGATCCTAGAGAGTCAAGGGCGCGCGCATCTGTTCGCGAAGCTGAATTAAAAATAATTACTGTACGCCGTGAAACGAAGCGATAACAATTCGATTACGATCCCAGAACGATGCTTGGGGTCCGCGCAGCGGACCTTTGCATCACGAATTTCCATTATCAAAATCTTTAATCTGGATCTCTCTCTCTCTCTCTCTCTCTCTCTCTCTCTCCTTCTCTTTTCCACGCGGACTCGACCTACCGACGCTGATTTCATCTTTATACCCTTCGAGCATTCCATTCTTGTGATTTAACCCCCGATAAATTCGCAATGTTATAAACTCGGTCGCCCCGGGAGAGGAAAAATGAAAATTTCAATGAGAAAGGAGTGAAAGAGCTGAAAGTAATTCTCGCGGCTTTGAAATCCGCTCCAGAATAATACTGCGGCCTAGTGTTTTCCTAATCGAGTACGATGTGTATGAAAAATCAAATTGAACTGCGACGCTGCGCGTCCTGAAAATAGGGGAACCAGATTTGTTTGCCGTACCCTCTTTGGAGACACAGAATATGATAACACAATTGTTTTTAATTGTTCTAGAGAGATTTCGTGTTATAATTACAGAGTATTTAATATTATGTAAAAATATAAAGCTGTGCATTCGTTGACACTTCCTTCGCCCCATACTTCATTGATATTCCGAGCCGCTTGAGCGGCACTTCGGCTTAGTTTGAACTCATAGAAAAAAATAATGCGAAAATCGCGTTTTGACATCCTGAAATAAAAGCAAAATAATGTAATAAAAATGTCAATAAAATTAAATATCAAAAGCATAATTAAATAGAGCGTAAAACAAGCTTTAAAATGACATATAACTCATTCAATTAAGGTAATTATTTATTGGTATAAAATTGCAATTAAAACAAACGAACAAAAATCCTGCATTTCTTTCTTTACAACCTAATATAATTAATTGCTGCGGATCTTTATGCATAAAAATAAAGTAAATAAAGTAAAAATTGATTTCATCTCTGAATGGCTTTGTTACATTAAAAAGAACATTACAATATTCTCCAATATTTCTAATCTTTTACTGTTTTACATTTCACGCAACCAAAATGTCTTCAGAAATGCATAAAGATGCGCAGTCTAATAATTAAGTTCATAATAGAATTTAAAGGAGAGAGAGAGACAGAGGAGCGAAAACGAGGGAAAATCGACGATCTAGGAAATTTCACAGCTGCGCCATGATTCTGATTGACGGAATCGTAAAACCGGCGACGCGACACGCCCGACGAAAATGTCACTCGGTCTGAAACGAAAGCGGACCACCGCCTCCATCCGCTTGAATCGTAATTCTACGAGTTCCAGTTTCTACTGCGCTTCCTTGGCCAGTCTATTCGCAAGCCTCTCATCCGAGGCGAGCGGTTACGATTTCGAAATTCGTGCCTGCACGAGCTGCGCGCCGCTACGAGTATGCATTTTCTTAACGACGGTAATGAAGCCGCGGTCGTCCGTCACCGCCTTCGACCGCTCGTTTCTCTTTGCAATTCCATCTACTACGCCGAGATCGAGCAAACAACCCGCCCGTCCCTCTTCGCCAACAAAATACACTTCTGCCGTAATTATTTGTTGACTTCTACCGCTTTGCTCGAGCCTTGCCTGAAAGGGATGCTAGCCTAATTTGGACCGGGTAGGCTGCTGGGTTGCACGCAATTCTTAATTAATTAACACGTTCGCTGCCGAGAGTTTATGTTCTTGCCGATGTCGCTGAAATACGTCCAAATGGTTCTTTAACTCTTACGGTATGTTTTAATTTGTTTTTCGACTTTAAGTCTGATGTCTTTAACATACCAAAATGGTTCAGATGTACAGTCGGTCACGAAAATATTGGAGCACAATGTAATTATGGATTCTAAGCTGTGACCATTATTATGTACGGCTCAGAATCTAAAATTATGTTATTCCAACATTTTCGTAGCCGACTGTAAATAACTCGTTCAAAGATAATCGGTAGGGATGGGATCAAGTTCAATATGTACTCACGAATCCGAGTCGATTTCAATAACCAAGTTTCATTTTATACTACTTAAAAGCAATAATATTTCAATGATTATATTTGAAAAGTATTCATTTCATAGAAATTGATATCGAACCTCGGAATGAGTACTCACAAGTTTCGATAAGATACTTGTAAGTACTTCGATGTTGAAAGAAATCGAATCACAAGTAGTACTCGAATCTTGGAAATCAGAACTCCATAGTAGATTTTAAGCACTTTCTTCATTAAATTCGTAACTGTTTAAGAATAATATTTCCGATAGATTATTAAATTATAGTTATACATGTTGAATTAAATTATGCATTAGAGGACAACATAATTGATCTTTTTCCGGTACGATATTCATAAAAGTTTCGAATCTGATCGACCAAGATTCGAGTATGCTTGCAAGTATTATTTACGTTTACCACAGTATGTACTTGTAAAAGGTTGAAAACTGTTTGGTATAGGTTCGAGTATACTTGGGAGTACTATTTCTGTTTTTCGAAGGACTTATAGAGAGTTCGAATTTAATCAATCAATGTTCGAACCTGTTTGCGAGGTACTTGAACCCATCCCTAGTAATCGGTATGCAGTAGTGCTGACAAACAACTGCAGAGAAATCTGATCTATTATTATATGGTAAATTTCTAGTATGTACAGTACAGAGTTACACATTAATCGATTAAAATTTTAATCAAAAAAAGGTAATCATTGAAAAAAACATAAAAGCACGTAAACAGAGTTTGTATTGTAGACCAAATGACAATACATCTAAACTCAGTTTACATTTTTTCAAATATCAACGTTGAATAAACGCAACTAATACCTAAATGGATTTATTGATAAAAGTAGGGACCATCGTACTCAAGGTAGTCTGTCAATGAATGTTAAGTTTCTTGATTGTATTACGTGGTAGAAATTAAATTTTGTGGTCATTCACGTTCTTCATTTTTAATACACGAGTATAATTATTGTCGTGCAAAAATAAGAAATCGCATAAATCGATGGTCGGCGAGCACCGCAGCGTGAATGGAAAATTCTGTGTCGGTCACCATCGACTGACACGACCGGTGAGTGTGTTAATACCGATCATGACACTGCAGATATCCACCCTTCTTCTAAGATACACGGTGACCCAATATACATAGAATTGCACAGGATGTCGAGTAATAGAGGTTAAGGGACAAAAAACAAACGGAGAAACTTTTAAGACTTGCTCAACCGATTTTTATCGTCAGAGTCCGCTGAATCAGTTGCCTATGGTCTATGAGCAGCTGAAAAATGCTAGTGCGTGGGTGTTCAGAAAATGCTCAAACCGATTTCTAAAACGAATATACCGCTGGGGAACTATACTTCGCATCTTCGATGTAATTTAATTATTATCTTCTCAGCGTGCCACGAATTACATCCCACTCCGTGGGAGCATGTAAATTTTTATTCGAGGATCCCCGCGTGGGCAGAGTGCGTATATCAAAAGTATTCGGATCGGTCGGAACCGGTTTCGAAAACATTACGTGTCGAGGTGCGTTTCCGTCGCGATGGTTTCCTTGAAAAATATTGTTCCACGTTCCAGGCGCGGTCTATTAACAATTTCCGCGATCCGTGTAACAGTGCCGCGTTTCTTTTCTCGCAGGGACAATTTCTCGCCGGGGAAACGTGCCTTGCATATAATGCGATCGCTTTGCAATCGTCGCACGCATCGCGCGCGCACAGACACGACGACGCGACGCTTCGCGTTGCCATCCGCGAGTAAGCGAGTATAGCGCGTTCGACCACGGTGCACGTCAATTCGCGCGCGATTTCATTCCGTCTAGTCGCCGATTTTTATTCGCGCCGCCGTTTATCGATTCATCGTTGTCGACTTCGTTACGAAACACCGTACAGCTGCTCGGATACAGTCCGCGAGATTACCATAACTTTAATAGTGGTCCAAATCGTTTGTTTTCTTCACGTTTCTGTATTAGGTCGTTACTAGACTGCGGAAGTTTATGCAATTTGCCTTTATAGATCTGTAATACATGGTGTCTCAGCTGAAGGAGACCACCTAAATGTCTCCTTTATTTTTAATGGCACGAAAAATATTTATGCCATAATTGAAATGGTATCGAAGGAGGAATATCATGGAAGACCAATTTCTTTTGTCCGGTTATTTTTCCATAGTTTTTTCAAGGTCATCGTTATTTTTTTATCGGGAAACTTTTTTTTTATTCCATCTTACAGCGACTGAAAAAATACAATTGAATATGATTAGGTCATCAACAAGATGGAATAAAAAAAATGTTCTCCCGATAAAAAATAACGATGACCTTGAAAGAACTATAAAAAAATAACCGGACTAAAAGAAATTGTTCTTCTATGATATTCCTCCTTCGATACCATCTAAATTATGCCATAAATATATTTTTCTGTGCCATTGAAAATAAAGGAGATATTTAGGTGGCATCACTCGGCTGAGACACCCTGTATATCAAAATTTCACTAAATTCTGTCAAAGGCTATATTCTGGCATTGTTCGAAAATTTTCTGAAGCCATAAATGCATAATTATTTATAATTTAATGGATTACAGATTGAGAATTAATAAAAATCGATTTATTGAGAATGTATGACGAAATATTTATTAGTAGACTGCGGATCGTTATGCATTTATGGCTTATGAAAATTCTGGAAAAGGCTGGAATATAAAATTCGATAGAATTTTGTAAAATTTCTATTTGTTTTAGATCTACAAAGCCTGTTTCCATTAAAAATAGGATTTCATTTCGTTCCACTTTCTTCTTTCTGTACAAAAATTGGGAAATGCAAAACATAAATGATGTTCTTATGAAAACTATAGGTGTTTCGTATACTTGGGTTCGAGTAAAATATGACTGGTATACTCGTGTAAAGATTTTCCTAATAAATTCGTTAATTTATTCAGTCGCCTACAACCATAGAATTGAATGATTTTATTGACAGTGGCTCTATAAAACGGCCGGTGATCGTTTCCGTGTCAACGTATCGATAGGCCAGTCCCTGGAAACCCAAAGATCGGTGGTATCAGTAAAAACTTTTACTTTCACCGCATGAATCAGACTTTTAACGGAAACTTTTGGCCTGTCGCCAAGACCATTGGCAGGACTTCCACGGCTAGTGCAAGTAGTACAGATATTATTGTCTCAACGGTTCTACGACCTTTCTCGTGCTCGATACAGGAAAACAAGCCTTCGTTTCGGAGCCAGCGCTACTTTAATCCGTCCAACACGTTCACTAGCGAACAACCACCTATGAAAAACCAACAAAACGAACGAGTTTATTTGCTGAAATGCATACTGAATAAATGTATCGACTGGTCTTCTAGCCTACAAAAATGTGGATCGACGAAAATAATTTCATAGTTTGGACAGATGATATTAGAGTGGTACAATCTCTCGATGGCCATTCTCGAAATCGGCCACAGCCGTCGCACAGTATTTTAGACCGAATTTTAGGCCATTTTAGGGGGAAAAATGTTTACTGAGCCTAATTATAGCCATAGTAATTCATTTAATAAAGATATACAATTATTCGAATTAATGTTCGGACACTATAAAAAAGATAACAACTTTTTTAATATTGTACTGTACGTTTTGAACTTTTTTGGGAAGCTAGAACAATTACTTTACTACCGGATGTGAAAAGAAATTTTTTCAAAAATTGCAATCAGTCGGAATTATAGAAAAAAATACTAAAAGTTGCATTTTACAACTTTTTTATGTGAGTCTATACTGAAAATTTAAAAAATACGTTTTGTAGATCTGTGTCCATTAAACATACTCTGAAAATTTCGTAACAATCGGTCGACGTAGCAATGAGCTGCAAACGTTTAAAGATCGTAAAAATTGCAGTTTTTCACGATTTCCGGCCTATATCTAAGAATTCAAACAGTGCATATAATTGACACAGGCCTACAAAACGTACTTTTTAAAATTTCAATATAGGCCCACATAAAATAGTTGTAGAATGCAACTTTTTTTAGTATTTTTCCTACAATTTCGATCAGTTGCTATTTTCGAAAAAAAATTTTCGCATCCTATAGTGAACTAATTGCTCTAGCTTCCCAGAAAAGTTCAAATCGCATAGTACAATATTAAAAAAAGTCTTTTTTAGAGTATTTTAAGCATAGAAACCTATACGAAGGTAATAACTTTGCCCACCTTGAATATTTCTAGATTCTAGATCATTCCATTGTATAAAGGCAGAGGTATTGTGACGTGAACACTTTTTATCTGGTAAAAATTGATGATACTTTATCTTTAAAAAATTGCATGTAATTAAATATTTTTTTGGCGATCAAAAATACCATTAAACTTGAAAATTGAGACCGCCGCTTTACAACGACACGTATTAGTTAACATCATTAGCCGCATCTGATGTGTAGGAATTTTTTCCACGTAGTTTGGGCATTCGGTATACTGTGCGCCGGTCGTTTTAAAAAAAGGAGCGGCATGATTTATGCCGTGTCGAACCGGTGAGGTAAAATGACGAGGGAACAGTGCGACTTGTAATTATCCGGCCGTAGAGAACGAATGAATTACGTTCGCGTGTAAAATGACATAATTATGGCGGACGATCTTCCGTTCGAAATTGTTCGGCCGCCATTCTTCTGGTTTGTTTCAGAACGAGCTCGATGGGACAATGGCAAATCTCACGAGGTAGTTTAAATCCGTTCAAACTAATGGTGCAATCCGAAAAGGGATCGACGATGACGTGGAGTGGCGTTCAAAAATTTACAATTAGTCCCTTTATATATTTGAAACGCAATATCGATATACTAATAATAATTAGTCTGCGGATTTTTATACAAAATAAAAATTGTCTGCTTTAGTTCCTAAATACAGGAGCTACATAGATATTCATTTCCTTTTTCAATCATTTGAATCAGTTAAAATGCTGTAACACTCTTTTCAATTGTAATGAAATAAAACATGCAATGAAATGCAATATAATACTACTATAATTCATTGTTTGCCTCTTGGTTGAAAGTTCGATGACTAGAACAGTGAACAGTCAATATTTTTGGATTAGGGATTGCAATTTTTTCAATAAAATAATCTTTTATTGAAATACCTTCTTTTAATGATTATTAGATACAACGAATTATAGGAATTGCGCGGGAGGTTGAAATAAATCCCACATCTATCCCGCGAGATTGAAAATGGCGCGGTATTGCAAACCCTAATTTGGATGTCCTTATTCCGCTGCTTGGCACGGATCGAGCAAAAAAATTGCTCGATATCAGCCGGTCCAGTATTAATAAGAAGACCGGCTGTTATCGCGGCAAAAAGTCCATTACGCTTCTGCACCTTCACGCTCGGAGATCACGACAGTGAACGTGTTAACCTTTTGCACTCGGCGCTGCTGGTAGATGGAGCGAGACGTCTTCAGTTGTTATGCTGGTAGCTGGAGCGAAAAGCGCTAATCTCATCCTGCCATGCCTCGGGGACCAAGTTGTTCGTCGGGTCTCGGCCCGGTTTCCTTCGGAACGCGGTTCCAAGAAGGCGAAACACAACGGTCACGTTTCGAGGCCGAAACGGAAGTTCGCGTGTCCCTTAAAAACTCATATCGATCTTCCTTAGCGCGCTCCAACTGGGATTTAAAGTTGGCCGACGACGACGCGGCCGCGCGCGCGTTCTCGCGACTGGGACATTCGTCTCGTTCGATAAATTATTCCGCCCACCGACGGCCACGGGGAAATTCGAACCAGCCACTTAAGCAGAAAACCATTCGATCCTGGGGAACAATAAATTGTAATACGCCGAAACTCAACGGTCGATAGAATTTCCAGCTTCGGCTCGAAATTTCGACCAGCCTTTCGATGCCACACGGTCGGGTACTAACTATACAGAGTGATTGAACTATGTGTGCCACATAAATTCCATGCCAACTATTTGCTAGATGAGAAGGTGGTTGAAACAAAAGTTGTATGGCGTCGAGAGTAACGCACAATGTAATAATTAAATTTGTTCTGTTCTACTGTTTTAGCGAGGCATATATGTTGTTTTATCGAGGTATATGTTGTATATAACTATACATTTTATTTATAACTCGTGCTATTATTCTTGCAAATAATAAATAAAGTAAATTGCAAATAAAACACTCAAAAAGATATAATATAACATCATTTAATTGCCACTGCCCTTTGGAAATTAAATATTGAGTTATTTTATGATTTAAAATGAATGCATCTTCTATATTGAATGTAATAGTTACATGAAAGAATAATGTAAATATTCACTAGAGAAATATCGTTCAAAATCTGTGTTACACAAATAAAGCCGCACTTTTAAAATAAGTTCAATCGCTCGCCGCTCGAAAACCGCATCGTTGCTCAAGGTATCCGGGGATTAATTAACCAGTTTATTGCCAGTTAATCAAGTTTACCGGTTAATTAACCAGTAATTTAGTGCGTACATACATTAAAACAAGTAGCATCAATTACCGGCGCAATTTTATCAGAAATAAACGAACTACGTGTATACAATTTTCTAGAATTCGTGCACAAAAGGTGATCGAGTATTTGTATGCTGCAATCATGATAAAGCTAGTGTTATCTTTTTATTTTCTAATCAGTCAATGTGTTATATCTAAATTCAAATAAACTACAATTTCGATTAAATTCAAATGAAGTATAATACAGGTTTCTTGTAAAAAACACGGTGGTGCCCAAGGTGGTTCGGAACCCATCTTAAAAACTATAGGTCCCGTCGCTTAATAACCATAGCAGTTGAAGAAGCGACGTAAAATAAAATCATAAAAGGTTTCTTGTAAAGAAAGGCTCCCAAAAGACATCTGAATCGTTGTACCGTTAGTATTTGGCACTTTTAACTAATGAATTTGCCGACCACTGCATGGTACGGATAAGAGAAAGTTCGCAGAGTCACAGCTCCACTGTGTTTCAATCGAGACCACCGTGAAAATGCCGTGGAAAAAAAGCCGATACCATCGACTCCGTCCAAGAAGGAACTCCGTCGGGCGTTTAACTAAATCGGCGCGGGCGCGCCGTTAGTGCACAATATTTAGTTTGGAGAGGGTCCGGGTGCCGTTTCGCCGGGCTAAATTCGTGGTAACGAGAGATTGGAAAAGTTCGGGAAAGCCAGCTGCTTGATAAAAGGCCGCCGGACGACGTAGGGAAGAGTGGTAGTTTTACCTTTTTGTCCACGCGCCGGCAGCGGTGGTGGCAGTGGTAGCAGTGGTGGCGGTGGCGGTCCGCCTCGCGTGTCCCTCTCGCACCGCGTACGACAATGAGGAATCAATAGTCGCGACGGAAACGCCCCGTACGTATACGATCGTTTCCCCTGTTTACCCGTAATTCGTTGCGTCGCCGAGGCAGCTTCGCAGACTGCGGATTCGTGTCCGACTTCCGGAATGATAATTTCGCGCGGTGAAACCGAACGGATTTCGCGGCCGGAACAATCTCTCACCCGCCGCCCTCCGAAACGCTGTCTCGTTCCTCCGTTCCACCCTTATATTTCATCTTTCGTTTCACCCTTTCCACTCGAGTGGTGACTCGGTATTCGGACACTCTTAAAAAGACGATAACTTTTTTCATGTTGGACCATACAACTTGGATTTTCTGTTCAGAAACTAGAACAATGAAAAATATTTCAATAATTGTGCAATTGGTACAATTGATACAATACAACTAGGATTCCTTTCAGACGCTAGAACAACTAAAAATCTTTCAATAATTGCAATTGGTACAATATAACGGATTCTTTTCATAAGCTAGAACAACTAAAAATCTTTCAATAATTGCAATTGGTACAATACAACTTGGATTCCTTTCAGAAGCTAGAACAATTAAAAATCTTTCAAAAATTGCAATTGGTACAATACAACTTAGATTCTTTTACAGAAGCTAGAACAGTTAAAAATCTTTCAATAATTGCAATTGGTACAATACAACTTGGATTTTTTTCAGAAGCTAGGACAACTAAAAATCTTTCAAAAATTGCAATTGGTAAAATACAACTTGGATTCCTTTCAGAAGCTAGAACAATTAAAAATCTTTCAAAAATTGCAATTGGTACAATACAACTTAGATTCTTTTACAGAAGCTAGAACAGTTAAAAGTCTTTCAATAATTGCAATTGGTACAATACAACTTGGATTCTTTTCAGAAGCTAGAACAACTAAAAATCTTTCAATAATTGCAATTGGTACAATATAACGGATTCTTTTCATAAGCTAGAACAACTAAAAATCTTTCAATAATTGGAATGGGTACAATACAACTTGGATTCTTTTCAGAAGCTAGAACAGTTAAAAATCTTTCAAAAATTGCAAGTCGTGCCTAAGATTGCACGACACACTCACCGGTTGGCTCGCGTTCCATTAAACGAGAATCCAGCGCCAGTCGATCGTGAATATTTGTTCATTTAGGTGTAACTAGTTACTACATTGTGTACACCGGGCCAGTGTAAAACGTTCTATCGAGTTTACGCTTTCGCGAGGACGGATGAGATATCAGGCGACCCGATTTCATTGGTCAGACACTCTGGACGAGATATTTCAGCGAGCGATACGCTTGATCTGTCGTTCTAGCCGGAATACATCGCTCCATTTTCTTTGTCTTAGCACACACGGTTCCATGACCCCTATTTAGGTCATGATAATTCGAAATGTTAATCAGTTTTATCAGCCAAATAGAATTAACCTGGAAAAACGACTTCAACAGTGGCAGAATGACATTGAATGAAACTTTATAAAGAATTTACCTTTTTATAGGAAAATAATGAGAAATTTCTTAAAATACATTGAATCCGCTTGTTACTTTTAACTTTTCAACGAGCTACTTTCGGTCCTGGACCATTTTCTCTTATTATTGTTGCGCACCTAAATTAGCCCTTCTCTCTGCCGTCTATTATCTCTTTTTCAGCTTTTCCGGTTTCTTTAGTCTCGCAGCACATTTTGCCTATATGTTGCGCAGCCAGTTTTCTTTCGTATATATTTTACACGGTTTTTTCTCAGATCCATTTTCCGGTTACTCGTCGCAGCGTGTAATACCAGCAATCAATTTCAGCGTTTCATCTTTGCCCTTTTGTTTTGATAAGAACACTGTATTAATGCATAGAAAAGAATTATTTATTTTGTGTTCCAACTTAGATGTCCTTATAGCGATCAAGTTTAGTAAAATCCATAAAGAACTTTGTCAGTTGGCTGTCTGGATATCCAACAAGACTAAACTTGCTGAAAAACAATGAATTTTTTAGAAGTATCATTTCATTAATTTTCAAATGACTTCTGGCTAATAATACTCGTAGCATTTTCTATCCTTGTCAATTTTAAATATTGAATAATGTCTATTTAACTCGAATTCTTGTTAATTAGTTCCTTAAACTGGATTTAAGATTACATTGATATACATATGCGGCCATAATTATGAAATTGGTCTAAATCAAAATTTAAAAAATGAATCTACCAGTTATTTTACGTCACATTATTCTAGACTAAATTAATTCAATCTAATTCTAAAAAAACTCAATTAATTCAATATAATTCTAAACTAAATTAATCCAATGTATTCTAAACTAAATAAATTCAATGTAATTCTAAACTAAATAAATGCAATATAATTCTAAACTAAATAAATTCAATGTAATTCAATGTAATTCAATGTAAAAAAAAATTTCAACAGTATATGGAATTCATTTATTGTTAGTGCTAATATCCTTTCCCTTTATATAACTCGAAACAAGAAATACACCACTTGGACCATTTTCACAATTATGGGCACATATTTATATGAAATAAGGATACAGCTTTGGTTATTTGGAAAACGGACCACACGAGAATGCACCCGCAGCAGAATATTTAAGTAGAACCTATACTCGGCCATTGTTGGGTATTATACTCGTAGTATGCGGTTTCGAACGGGCATGGCGAAGTAGCTAAATAACCGATCCTTTGTGAACGAAAATGTGGAGTAAGGGTGCACGAAGGCATTCGGAACGGAAGGGAAATTCCGAAGAAAGACCATCTGCATCCTATAAAAGAGGATCGTTCGGCGAACTATCGTACACGCCGCGATTACTCGCTACTAAAATCTATTCGATCCTTTTATCCGCGTCCCGAATACCCTCGATGAAAGACTCGGTTCCCATGCGGCGATTTCACCCCTCCTTTCCATACATTTTTCGACGGAACAAGACGGCGAACAACGATTTCCAAACTGGGTCGAATAAGATAATCGCTTCAAACGATCGACGATGTAGTCACTTTAATCTGCCAGTGCTTTAGACGAAAGCCTGTTATTACATACTGTATCGACTGCCCTTAATGCTACGTTTTTTACTATGTCTCAGTGTCATTTGCGTTCTAGTTAGGTTTCATTATTACTAGACTGCGGATCTTTATGCATTGATAATGAGATTGAATAGATGAAATTAAAAATTGTTGAAAACTTTTCAAAATTGGAGATGCCAATATATAACTTCTCCTTTATTAAAATCATTAAGGGAAGAAATAACATTCAATGGTTTCCATTTCTTGCAATCGATGCAGACAATTTTTATTTTGCATAAAAATTCACAGTCTATTAATTATATAGAATGAAAATTTGAAAATGAAAATTATATAGGGTGAACCACGAATCGATATATGATTTCTCCTCTATTAAAATGATTAAGGGAAGAAATAACATTCAATTTCGTTTCCATTTCTTGCAATCGATGCAGACGATTTTCATTTTGTATTTGTAGTTTCATTTTGTTCGTACAATAGTTTCAAACTATTATACAAAGTTTTGTGTTGAATTCCAATTTATGAAAAACTGCTGCGTGAAAATTTATTACTGCTTTGTTAAAACTTACCGATGGAAGTAATATAATGGTACTCTCTGGAACTATTTCAAACTAGATAAATTGTTCCTGACTAGAAGATTCAATATTGTCATTCACTCTTCGCAGGGGGTACACTTCAAAGCTGAACTCTCACTGTGCATCACACATGTCGTGTCGGTACTTGATCTCTGATGATGAATCCTGGTGAGCATGTTGCAGATCTTTCTTGTCTAGGATCAAAATATTCTGATGGAACTGCAAGGAGCAGGAATCGAATAAAAATTCATTTCCTCTTCTAATTTCAATAATTCGAGGAGAATGTTTCTCTAAATTGTTCTGGAGTTGCTACTACTGCTAAGTGATTTCCAATTACTTTACATCTTAATTTAAAGTAGTAATATTTTTCGCGGCGCTACGGTTCGATCAATTTCGACAAAGAATATAGCTAGCGGGTCGAATCTAGGACGAAACACACCACCTTTGTTTCCCTCCAAAATAGCACATGGCATCGTGACGGATTCAAACTCGAATCGACTGCGTTATTGGTTCAATACGAATCGATAACGTTTGATGTCTTACAACCATAGCTATATTCTTTGTAGAAATTGATCGAACCGTAGCGCCGCGAAAAATATTACTACTTCAAATTGAAAGAATTACGATCGATAAAAATCCTTCCTTTACTTTACATCTTATTGTTAGTTTTGGAAGTGTTTTAAAGAAGACAAGACACCAAGAGATCGGTAAGCTTTGCACTTGCAGCTAGTTTAACTCGAAAATTAAACGCTTCTTCCAACCTAGAATAATTCCATTTTATATGATTCTTTTAATTTTATGGATATGAAATTGATATAACACCTCTTAAAATACTTAAATATTTCTTAATCGATTAGATTCCAACATATAATGGCACAGCAAGTTTTAATGGCGACTCTGAGTCTTTTATCCTTTCGTCCTGTTCGAAATACTTCTCTCCGCGCGGCAATCGATTACGCCACGTTGGATAAAACCACCGTCGCGTTACAGGGAAACTGAATCTTTCATTTTCCTTGAATATTGCACCGTAAAGAAAAATATCGCGTGCCAAATATAGTGTCTTTGTAGAGACACGCCGCTAAGGATCGATAATGTAATTACAGAGAGCAGTGGACACCACTTCGCGACTGTTCATTGGCTTCCGCCTTGTTCCTCTTCTCCCGTCATTAAACCTGAAGCAAGAACCACCCACTGTTCGTTAATCTTTTACTACAATGAAATCCGCGAAGGGTTTAGAAGAAGGCTAACACTAGGCGTTTATAGAAACGGAAAGATGCGATATTAACCCCTTACCCTACAATATCGTGTCAGACACGTGATGAACATCCTGAACAGATTCTGATAAAAATGTATGTTAATAATTTCCTATAAACCGAGATGACATGCTAGTTTGGTTTTGTTAATGTATAGTTATTGGAGAACATGTAGGCATACAATAGATATAAATTTTCTCCTTCTTTAGGAAATTACGAACTACAAAGGAAGTTCTAATCACTGAAAACGTAAAATAAATTGTAGGGCAAGGGGTTAATTGAACATGGAAATGTTCGCTGTTGGAAACCAGCGAGTTTCGCACGATCATTTTTATCTCGACGATTATGTGTTTATCATTTCACTGCGTCGGAACAAGCGCTAAACACAGGGTAATGCGTACAACACCAATAAAAACACACGATACTACGAAAAACAATGTCCGATAGCACTTGTTTAAACAGGGTGGGCAATAAAACTTCTCATCCAGCTTCAATATTTCGAAATCATTCCATGGTGTAGACGGGGAAATATCGTGATGTACACACTTTTTATATTCAAGGTGTTTCGGAGATTTCAAGGTCACCTTGAGCTTTTCAAATGAAAAGACCCCTCTAGTACATATGAAGGTCTCATGATGCAAAAAAAAGGAGTCTTCCAGTTCGAAAAACTCAGGGTGACTTCAATGTGAACAATAAATGTTTACATCTTTTTACATTTTTCATTTTTTATTACTTAAATAAACGTGTTCAATACTTTCCCGTGAAAGCGTCTTTGCGCAAGAAATAGAAACTACATTGAATATTATTTTTTCCCGTGATGATTTTAATAGAGGAGAAATCGTACATTTACATCTTCAATTTTTGAAATTTTCCAACAATTTTGAATTTCATCTAATCGTATTTTGTTACAAATGCATGAAGATCCGCAGTCTAGTAATAACAAATGGAAGCAATGAATATAACACATTCCACACGATTGATTTCACACTTTCAAGATTCTGCAACGCGTTAAAACTGCTTTTTATTATGAAAACGAGTCTACTTAAATGAACGTGTTCGATACTTTCCCGTGAAAGCGTCTTTGCGCAAGAAATTCAGATTGGCAGAATTTTATTCGTGAAAAACCGTATCTGCAAGAAGTAAAAGCGACCTTCAGCCGCGTATCAATTTTCTCTCGACTGCAACGCAGCGAAACTCTTCAATCATTGTTCGAAAGCTCCTATTATTTTCTTTTTTCGAGCTCGAGATTTTCACTATAATACAGAGCGGAGCATTCTGAAACTCATCAGCGACAATCCATTATACAATGTTAACAACAAATTTCGATCAACGTGGCTCGAGCGAAAGAAAGAGTGGGAAGCCTCCAGTAGATTTGATTGACGTTTTCATCGTGTTCGCGTTCCGCTCCGCGCAGTTGCCAATGACGTTCGCAGAAATGATGTGCAAAATTGCGTCCTTTGCGTACGCCATTAGCGCGCGAGAACGCCCTGAAATCGATGAAAGGCGCTCGCTTTTAAAACCGTAATAGTTTGAAACATTACGTCGCTTTCCCCATGAAGTCAATTACCGAACCGATTTCCGAGGTAACCGGTTGAAAGCGGGATCGAATTTTTCTATCGCGTCGACCCGTGCCGACTACGGCTGAAAATAATTCTTGCCAGGTCGAAGACCTCTCTAGTTCCATTGACAAAGCCTGCATGAATCGAAGGTGAAGTTCTCGTGACGTTGTCCTGTTGGCCTATGCACGATATCGACCACAACCGATTCCGCTTTCTCGGGTTTAACCTTTGCAGACGGCACTGTGGCGCCCGCACTGTCTCGAGTAAAAATATTATCACACGAATTAGTAATACATTTTATCGATGGAATTATTATTGCTTTGAATTTTTATTTTTATATTGCAGACAATCATTTGTATGTGTAATGAGGTCCGGAAGACCTTCTATGTATAGTGGATAAGTAAGTTACAATGACTAGCACTTAACTTAAGTAAGTAGTAATTAGTAAGTAGCAAGTAGCAAGTAGTGACATAAGGGTTAACGCAATTTGCAATTATTTTTCAGAAGAAAACAAGTCCAAGGATAGAACTACCCCAACTCATTTCTACAATTTTTAAAATCCGTATATAGGAAAAGGAAAATTTATAAAAATTTTATTTCAGTTTATATTCAAACAAGGGTAGCCTTCTATAATTAACATGATAATGAATTAGTAAGTAAGTAGTAAGTAGCAAGTAGTAACTTAAGGGTTAACACAATTTGCAATTATTTTTCAGAAGAAAACAAGTCAAGCGATAGAAAACTACCCCATCTCATTTTTACCTTTTTTGAAGTCCGTTTACAAGAAAAGGAAATTTTATAAAAATTTTATATCAGTTTATATTCAAACAAGAGGAACCTTCTACAAATTAACACGATAACGAATTGGCTGAATTAAATGATGAACGACAACAAACAACAAATAACAAATGGAAAGGCAGTATTCCACTATTCGCCGATAAACAGAATTTTAACGATAATCTAAATTACCATTTCATTCTAAACGTCATTTCAATCAACGCCAATCCAAACAATTACATAATATCCATTATAACACGTTGTATGCATGTTACGGTTTTGAATATGTAATTATTGGACCGCAGAAATCGACATAACTATACCATGTTCTCTGGGATTAATTAATGAAAATCGGGAAATGATCGTAATCTTTTGGTTAACAATGCATAATGTACGATAAAATAAAAAGTATGGTAAGCCTGGCGTTCCCACAGTTTCCGCGGTTTTCAAGTTTCTTTTACCATTTGTCCCCCATTACGACGCACGACTTTTGTTCCGTCGTCCCTTCAAAAAGAATTCATTTTCTCTAGGAAATAATTAGAAAGTGGCGGATAACGCAGTCAGACACGGTAAAGAGATTCCAGCGAGTCATTCTCGCGAGACTGGGTCGCATCTGAATATAAATGACTACACCGAATTACTCGGTCGATTCTATGCGTCGATTCTCCTCATTAACGGAGCAGAATCATCACGATCTCGAAAGCGATGCATTAGATTAGATCATCGCATCAATTCGTGCGGTGATGTCGACGTTGAATCACTACGAGGCTCCATTTTTCAACTTATTGGTAGAATTGACCAATTAAAATAGTATTCCTCGGGTACCGCGAGTCTAACTCGACAGAATATGATGCAGGATTTTTTATTGGAACGATTCTACACCACATGTGCCATTTTTTGGTTCTTTAACGGGTTACTACTGTCGCATATATGTCACAGCTATTTTTATTTTCCGTTGAAAATGGAACGAAATGCACGCCCTGTGAATTCCACGAAAAATGAACATTGCGACATTTATTTATTTTTTACGGCAGCTCTTACCGTTTTTAATACTATTTTTATTTTACACCCTTTTTGTACTACTCTTTTCCATCCCTTGCAACTTGCGTGTCCAGCATATTTTTCTTCTTGTGTCATACTTGAAAAATAATGGAGATCTACTGTATAATCAACACTGAAAGAACATTTAAATACTTAAAAGTTTTTCATTAATTTGAAGGCATTCTGTAATTTATTTTGCATTATTTGTGATAAACGATTGGTCATCAACCTTTTATCTGTTTCGTCAGATTTTCCTGGACGATTTCGTTAAAAAGCAAAAGAAATATTAATGAAGTTTTACCAGACACAAGAAATTTGTGATAACAAATTAATTAATCAATTTTTTTCATGCCGTAGCACAATAAAATTACGTTGTCTCGTTGAATAAGGTTTTTAACTAATGTTTTCTATATCTGAAAAAAAAATTATTGTAATACTTTTGATTTATATACGAAGGGGAACATCAATTTTATTTTACAAAATAAAGTAATACTAGGTACTTCACGTGTTATTTTTATTCATTTCTAAAAAGTTTGTTTTGTGTCCCTTGTTGTCCTAGACTGAATAATAAAATAATAAATAACATGTTTGACGCCAGGGAGACCATTATTTATGAATTCCAAATAGACATCAGTTTGAAAATGCAATCGATTCGAGATTATGGGACACCCTAACGCCGTACGTCATCGGCAGAAAAAATGGTTGTCCTTATTAAAACGGGCTCGCCGGGCCCGATGGTGCTCGTAGCTGATTGAATTCGTTAAGTCCGTAAGGCGTCGCCCTCAGCCCGAATTTTGTCGGACCGGCGTCGTTTATTGTCAAACGCGACATCTCTTTCTCTCTCAGAGTAGCGGTGAGAACGAGGCTTAACGTGCGCCAGGGGATCCAACCCCTGCCAACACAGCCCGAAGGGTTTCCCACCCCTTTGCAGGCCGGGTAGGAGATATCGGTAGGCCCCCCATGGCCGAGTATGTACTCCCGACAAACTTCACCTGAATCATCCAATTCAACGGGGCTCTTCAAGGAGAGATTAACCCGTCCCATCGCGACATCCGGTCAGAAATAAAGAAGGATCACGTATGGGTCCTAAGGAGCCACGGAAAATCCTGATCTCGATTCATAATTGCTCCTTTCACGGTGTAATAACTTTATTATGTGACCGCTTTGAAATATGTCCCACCAAGATTTCCTCGTCGAGACGTTTCTGACTTTTCAGGCTTTATTAACAACTGGTTACATGTGCAATAATTAGAATTTTGGTTGATCACTGAAATTAGATACGTGCTTACCATTTAGACTGCAGATCTTTATGCAAAATAAAAATGCTCTGCATTGGTTGTGGGGTGCAGGAGTGAAATGAAAATTCATTTCATTCTTTAGTGATTTTGTTGCGTCAGAAACAATATTACAATATTCTTCAATTTACTGTTTTATGTGTCACCCAGCCAATTTATTCGTAAATGTATAAAAATCCGCAGTCTAGCACATTCAACAGGACTTACAATTAGACAGCGGATCACAGGAAACAGAAAATCATTTTCAATTAAAAATTATTTTGAAACTTGTCCAATGTTTTCACTGTTCTAAATTATGGCTACACATTTTTGTCAGAAATGTATAAAATCGGCAGTCTAATTGGACTCTACTTTAAACTAGTACATAATGACACTGTGGACGTCATATTTAGACCTCAACTTTGAATAGACATTTTTTTGAAATTTTTATGATGATCTACATATATTCCTGTTGTAGGAAAACCTTTGCTTTCAAGAACTTGTCTTTATCTATTCTCATCAGATCATGTTCTAAATAGAGCCCATTAAAAATGTTTAATTCAGCGTAATTAAATTTTTGCTGAATACCAGTTTGCGGTGGTAAACGGATCAAAAATCGCTTAATGTTATCCGGTGGCGAAGCGTGATCGTTTGGATAAACTAATCGTCCCGGCAACTTGTCGACTTCAACTGGCATCGCTGTGCAACAGTATTGCTTCTTCCCCTCGATCGTTTCCCATTGCAGGCGACGCGATTTAACGACGCGTCGTGCGACTCGCTCCCGAGGATAAAGAAGTAAATATCTGTGCACGGTGGCATGTTGAAGTTGCAGTCTGATTTTATGACATTCGCCATTCATTATGCTAATGTCCCTCCCCCTTCCCGAGCTTAGATAATGAAGAGCCACGGCAAATATAATAGTCCAGAGAGGAAAAGTGTGAACGCTCGGCGAACGTTCGCTTAAAAACCACCTTACGACTTTCGCGTGTGAACTATCGCGATATTTATGTGTCATTGTCGGCTGTTTGCGGCTCGAGACTTGTGTCCTGTGCAGTAACGTGGCCGGACTTAGCTGCAACATGAAATTGAAAGAGGCGAGAGAAGCACTCGTATCCGAACACGAGCACACCATTTAACGAAGACTACGTTTCTCTTCACATAATCGAAATACGTTGAACTGTTTATGACCACTGGCTTGCTGTGTTCTATTCATAGACCCTGTACGAACGTCGTGCCAGAATTTATCGTCCAACTTTTTTGTGATAGACTAACACCGCTGCAACCTCATTCAAATATATTCCGATGATTATTTAACCACCAAGTAGGCGCGAACCTTCCAGAACGGCGGAGGCAGATCAGAATGATCTACTGTACGTGTGGAGATTTTGTTGAACCTCCGTTAGCCATTTTTTAAATTAGGATATGCACTGTCCATGCCACTCTCGAATAGCTTTCTTGTCGTTGATGCTATGAAGAATTCTGGTCTCATTAATTGTAACGTACATTATTGACCAAGAAATTAATAAAAAATTAGTTGGACTGCGGATCTTTATGCAAAACAATATTTTTATTCGTCCTATCTTTCTACCTTCCTATCTTTAGCAATTTTAGTAAATTGAAAATAACATATTGACCTTCTTAATTCGTCTTAACACTGAACCTACCACGAGGGGTCAAATGAGACCCATTCTAGATTTTTTATTTGACAATTATTGAAATTGTAAAGGTGTTATTCATGGAAATCTATTGATATATTTTTTGACTCCAGTATATATTAAAAATATAAATAATTTCTTGTTATTTTTACAATACTACATATACACATCAGTCACTTTTGGTGGTCGGTAGGTTTAGCGTTAAGGTAAAAGTAGGTCAACGTTTACGAGGTTTACTTATTCTTAGTTAATATGCAAAACTATATTTATCTATCGCGCCTTTTTCGAAAGATTATTACGTCCAGCAACATTATTCATCAAGTTTTCCTGAAAAATGATCAACTACCGATACGAGGTCAATTACTGGTGCGTTTACCTTAATGTTTTTACTGTTTAAATTAAATCTATCCGTTTTCGTCATAAATGGACAGAAATATATCGATGTACAGTGACTCCCACTAATATTCGGACACTCTTAAAAACATCACAACTTTTTTAATATGGGAATATACGACTTGAAATTTTTGGAGAAGTTAGAACAATTGGTTTACACAACAAAAAATTTTGAAGAAAACTGCAAGTTGTCGGAATTGCAGAGAAAATACTAAAAGTTGTATTTTTCAACTTTTTTATGTGGTCTTATATGGAAAATGTAGGAAACACGGTTCGTAGATCTGTATCAATTAAACATATTCTGGAAATTTACATTACAATGAACTACAAACATTTAAACATGGTAAAAATTGCAGTTTTTCACGATTTTCGGCCTCCAACTGCAATAATTCGAAGGATTCTTAAGATTCTTCCCGCATCAACCGATTTCTATGAAACTTTCACAGTGCATACATATAATCGACACAGATCTACAAAACGTATTTTTTAAAATTTCAATATAGACCCGCATAAAAAAGTTGTAAATTGCAACTTTCAGTATTTTCTTTACAATTCCGACCAAATGCAATTTTTTAAAAAGATTTCTTTTCACATCCTGTGGTAAAGTAATTGCTCTAGCTCCGCAAAAAAGTTCAAATCGCATAGTCCAATATTAAAAACGTTATGGTATTTTTGAGAGTGTCCGAATATTAGTGGTAATCACTGTAAGTATAGAGTACATCTGTACAGTGGTGTATTATTTGTGATTCGGCAAGATCCGAGCGAAGCATCATTAGTATAAAGCTGCCTTTCCATAAAAATCGCGAGAAACTTTCCCGACAGGCTAATTACACGTCTTCGTTACAACGTGGATCCCCAGGCCGGCAGACGTTCGCTCTTAGCATCAGCGAAAAACAGTTTGAAGCAGGAGCAATAATAATTGAATAAAGCCCAAAGGCTACTACTGTTCCTGCTGGTTCGTGTCTCCTCCACCCATACTTGTTTTTCATGTCGTTGGAACGTAAGCCTGCTCGGGAGAGCTCCTTAATCCTTGTTCCACCCTGCCCCTCCGATGCGTCGGTTTTACACGTTGTCGGGCGGGCGGCGTCGGCGGCTGCGAGCAAATCTCGTTTTCACGTGCGTGCACGTGGACAGGGGAACGAATGGGAGCCGGTCCGAGAGGAGGGAACGCACGGGTCGTGTTCGATCGGGTCGGTCCACCCCCGGGCCTGTACCACCCGGCTTTTTTCCTCCGTTTGGAAAGCGCGTCGCACGACGTGGCGTGGCATGGCATGGCGCGGCGCGAACAGCTCGTGCGATGTAAACGCGCGTCAATCCGTGACGCGGCGCCGCATACCGCGTACAGCGTCGAGCCGGACGTCGCCACGTTTTGTTTATTTTTCGAGGAAAGCGGTGTGCAGCACGTGGCGGCAGCTTGCAAATGACACATGTACACATGCCGCCGTTCCCCAGCCGCCGCATCTCATTCATAGCCCGGCCCAAACGCTCCGAACACGACCGTCTCCGTTCCCTTCCAGGACAAAACTCCTCGCGACCACCATCCCGTGAATATAATTGGGGGATGATAATGCTACAACCATACTCGAGCTACCCACATCACCTATCCCACTCCAGGACGTCGCGACGCGCCGCCACCTCTTCCAGCACTTGCATCGGGGGTCAAGTATCACCATCCGCCGGCGATTCTTGTTCGAAGGAGCAATTTAGGCTTCCCTCGGATTCAATGCGACCGACACCATACCCGTGAAGTACTCTTGCTGCGGCCTCCAGGTCCGATAATAAATGGTGCTCGACCAGATTTAGGGTAAAGAGTAGAAAATGGATCGCCCTGCGGTCGGTAGTTATCGCCCTCTTGACCCGCTAGATCTACCCGGTTTTGCCAATTGTAATAGCCAGGTTAGTTCACGTTCGTTTTTGCAAACTTTTAACTTTAGCGGTGACAGAGAAAGACTCCTTTTAATCTATTTTGGAATTTTGGTGTATGTACCAGGATCACCGGAAGTTGTCGCTCTCTTGACCCGCTAGATCTTTAACCGGATCTTTAACCGTCAATTTTAATAGCCAGGTAGGTTCACGACCGTTTTTGCAAACATTGAACTTTAGCGGCGACAGAGAAATACACCTCTTATTTAATCTATTAGGTTGGCAAATAAGTTCGTTCGGTTTTCGTGATTTACTCCAATGTAGAAAACCGAACGAACTTATTTGCCAACCCAATATATTGGAATTTTGGTGTACCAGGATCACGACAAACTAAGTTTTACCGCTCGGAATAACCAGGTTTTGCATGTAACCGTACGGCCGCTGTGAATGTTTTTTTTTCTGCTACAAAAACGAACTACAGCGTAGCAATATTCGTCGTATTTGCTAGATTTAGCTCCGTGCTATTGTTTTTTTTTTGTTTCCACTCGGCAAAATGATGTCGATCGAACGAACCCGTTTTAGCAACACTTCCGGCATGTAACGCTGTACGTACCATCGCCGATCGAATCACTGGTTTTACATTTTTTATTTTACGATTACTGAATATTGTTCGTAGAAATGAGTAGTTGCTATTTGAAACAGTAGACAGGTTTAAACAATTTATAGACATCGATGTATTATTTGCAGCCCATGAAATCATATACAATCGCGTAAGTTCGTGCCCGATTTGAAAATAAAATTCAATGGTTAAATTTTAAAGAACACAGCTTTATTAGTCAATTATATAATCACCGTTCTCCTCTACAATTAGAAAAGAATGGTGACTACATAACTTTTTTTACACTCCGCCGTGCAGCACAATTTGCGACATCTATGAAAATCGGGCACGAACTTATGCAATAATCTCATAAAACAGTTCCGATTGCAAAGGGTTAAAAAATGAAGGAAATTTTGATATGGTCCTCGTTTGTTGCAGTACCCAAACAATTTTGATTTTGCAAGAAGTTCCGCAGCGCGATCGTAGGCAATCCTGAATGCAAATGTACTTTCGAATACGAAGGTATCGTGAAACTTCAATACTATTCCGACGCCTTTCGGTGAACGGGGGAAGTTAAAAAACGAGTGATTTTGTATCAACCACAGCTCCAGCAATGAATAATGGAGGTCTACTCAGGTTCGCGACGTAAATGTCCGAAATATCCATCGTCCCGATAAATTCTCGCTCGCTCCGGCGATAATGCGGCGCGCACACGAGGAAATAGCAAATTTTCAGCGCGCCGTTTTAACGAAGCATAACTCGGTTCTTGCGCGTTCCACGCGCGAAGAGAGAGAAAGAGAGAGAGAGCGGCGATGCGGGCAATATTCGTTATTCACGATATTCGAGCCTCGACGAGGGAAATTACGAAGAGCGGTCCGGATGTTCAACAGTATTTCGTAGCTTTCACGATTAAAAAGCGGCGGCGTCGCTTATTCTCTGGCCCAGAAAATCATCATTTTATTTAATTGCCAAGCTCGCGAGCCTGGATTCTTCATTTACCGAAAATTAAACAAAGACCCACCGCGCGATAGGAATCCAATTTTTAATTCTCACCAATTTATTCGTTTTTGAAACGCACGCGCGCAGCTTCTCGGTAGTTTTTAACGACGCGTGATTACGCGTTTCAACGTTCCCGTATCCGCGTAGCCTGCTAAATTGTTCCGTGTTGTTTTTTTCCCAAGATTTTCCACCGGCTTCGTTTTCCTCCCCATCCTCTCCCCGGGCTCTTTTCCCGAGGTTTTGATCGAATACTTTAATAAAACGGTCAGCAACTTCGTTCGACGAGAAAGCGAATTTTAATTAGCAAGAGAAACTTCCCCGGCGTGATTAAAATCAGACGGAAATCACCGGTTTTGTAAGCGGAGATCTAACACGATTAAAAAACTGGAACGTCGTTAATTAACGACGACACATTAGCAGATATTCCAATCATAGAGATACCTTGAGCACACTTATCGGACCTCCATGTCCATTAATTATCGCAGGATGTTACCACCCATCCAGACCGACTCCTTCCACGCCGACGACCGAATCACTATCCAATTAATATCGTCGTTATTAGATGTCCCTGTGTTCAAACTATCAATTTATTACTTTTGCCTCGATAGAGGATACACCGACGGAAACCCTCTGCTTTTTCTTGCGTCCTCTCCTCTCCGCTTTGCCCCTAACGTCTTCATTTCTACGGTTCTCTTGAGGGCGTCTTTTCTGTTTTCCATCATTCATTTCTCTTGCTTTTTTCCTTTTTCACCGTTACTCGGAACACCATGCATCAAACGATTTCGATGAAATTTTCAGCATGTGTATAACTAACATAGATCTACAAAACATATATTTTAAATTTTCATTAGGGACCCAAATAAAAAAGTTTTGAAAAATGCTTTTTTTTAGTTTTGCATGTAACGTGATCAATTGTAATTTTTGGAAAATCTTTTTTGGACATCATCTAGTAAACCAATGCTTCTAATTGCTTACAAATGATCAGATCGTTTGGTGCACTTATAAAAAAGTTATTCTGTTTTAAATGGTATACGGTGACTTATTTTACTGAGTGTATGTGTTTCACATTGAAAAAATAAATGTCACAAAGTTTCGAGCAAATTTACGTTGCAGCTGTGTCGAATTGACACAAGGAACGGATGAGGGTTAACAAATGATCATCCTCGAACTGGTTAAGCTTCCTGTAATGTGTTAATTCGGAAACGACTTGATGGATCCAATAAATGACGCTCTCACTAATCATTCAACTAATTATTCGTTAATTTAACTCTCTTCCGGATCAACATGACCCAACAATTAACATTTATTTGTAGGTAATTATATGCTTCACCATATTAATCTAGATATGCATCAATTCATTGAATTCTAACATTTTATGCGCATTATGATCAAATAATAAATCAATTTATTCAATAATTTTAATGAGAAACAATTAATAACATTTGTGATAATAAACGTTCTATTAAAACTGTGAAAGCCGGGATACGTTAATGTATATTATAAACATTCCGTGATTCGGTTATTTATACCCAACGCGTACCAATTTTCTAACCGCCTGCTAAACAACATAAGACCCCATAATAAAGTTTTTAAAATAGACTTCAGTTACTAATAGATTGTGACTTTTATAACAAATTGGTTCCCCGCTTGTTACGTAAAATTCCAAAGTTGCCGCATTAAAGGTTGCTGAAAACGTCATTTTATCGATCGCATTTGCGTATAATTAAAAACACCGTGTCCCGTTAAAAAATAGTGCTAGAAGAATAATCAAGGTTTAAAATAACCTTTTAGTTCAGAAATATTTCCAATCTATTGCATAATAATTTCTTAATAGTTGAGAGTAAATAAAGTTTCCGTGCGAGACATTTCTTTATTAATTTGTAGGAATTATAATTATATTTTTACTACAGCGTGTTGCCGCTTGAAAAATTAAAATTTTGGGGGAGTATTTTTCAACCTGATCCACGACGATTTTTATTTTCAAATTTTAAGTTGCCAACCCCTCATTCAAGGGTAATACGAGGGTAAACACCGTGAACTTTATCATTTTTTTTTCTCGGTTATTAGTTAAATTTTTAAAACGAAAAAAAACGAAAATACTCGAACTTACCTCTTGCACATCATGTATTTTTTTCACAACTGTGAGAAAATCTGTATGGTAGAAAAAAAATTTATTTATAATAAAATAAAATGATAAAGTTTAGGATATTTACGGATGACTAGACTGCGGATCTTTACGCAAAATAAAAATGTTTTGCAACGATTGTGGGCAGCAGGAGTTAAATAAAAATGTATTCCATCGCTTAACACATTTTTTACATTAAAAACATCGTAACAATATTTTTAGACTTTTCTAATCTTTTTCTGTTTTGTATCTCACCCAGCCAATTTCTTGAAAAATGCATAAAAATACGCAGTCTACCGACGACTTAAAATTTTGGGGGATTATCTTCCAACCCAAAATCATATTTTTCACACGATATTAATAAAAATTGTCGTGGGTACCGGTGGATCATGCTTATTCTGCTAGACATTGGCTATTCGTCCACTTTCCCTGAATTATCCGCAGGGGTCCGTTCAATTAGCATAGGAACGTAGAAGGTGACGACGGCGGAGTTTGACTTCATCGTTTGCGCACCTCGCTTGACCAGTTTCGAGCCATGTATTAAATTTAGAAGCCGCGAGGAGTCAATTTAATTATGAACACTGTCCGGCGGCAATAAAAAAAAAGTGGGAACGAACAATCGGACACGCGCGGACGGAAACGATAAAAGTAACACATGTCGGCGAACGTGAACGAGGATTATGGACGTGTTAAGTCAAGCTTACGTCGTTGTGTCGCGGAATGGATATAAAAAAAAGAAGAGAAAAAGAAGAAGAAGAAAAGAACAGACACCGGTGGATCAAGGAACACCGCGGACAAAAGAGGAGTCGTAAAGACCCGCTGAGAGGATTTTGTAACAGAGCTACGCGCTCGACGACGCGACGATCGGATCCGCGACCGTCTACCACTTTTTTCCTCAAACTAATCACCGGAGATTTCAATAATTGAATGACTAATCCCGCCGGAAACGATGCCATTCTGACACTAATGGGACGAAAGCCGATGACAGACGTTCCCCAGAAATGAAATATGATCTTCGATCATAAAATTTTCAGGAATCAATTCGGTGTAGTACATTACTATTCAAACTGAATAACACTTTCGTTGCGTAAATAACGTTTTCAGACATTAACGCTGACATTTATTTTTATTTATAGTGAATCTGACAGTAATATTCGGACACTTTTAGAAAGAAGATAACTTCTTTAACATCGGACCATACGACTTGAATTTTTATTGAGAAGCTGCAGAAATTAGTTTACTACAAGACGTGAAAAAATATTTTTATAAAATTGAGATTGATCGGAATTACAAAGGAAATACTAGAAGTTGTTTACAGCTTTTTTATGGGGGCCTGTATTGAAAATTTAAAAAATACATTTTGTAGATCTGTGTTGACTATACTTATTCCGAAAATTTCATCGAAATTGATCAACGTCGCAATAAGCTATAAACATTTAAAAATGGTAAAAATTGCAGTTTTTTACAATCTCCTTCCCTCTAACAAGAGAAGGACCCAAGTGTCCGACTTCGATTTTGATAATTTTTTGTGAGACGATGGTATATGGATCCCTAATGATGTCTGCAAAATATTAGGTCTAGTTACTCAATAGTTTTAAAGATATAAACAATTAAACTTTCATACCTTTCGAAGTTCCATTAGCCGTGTAAGCAGGTTGCGTGAAAGTTCAATTGTTGGTATCTTTAAAACTATTGAGTAACTACACCTAATATTTTGCAGACATCATTAGAGATCAAAATCAAAGTAGGACACTTGGGGTCCTTCCCTTGTAAGGATTCCGCATCTACCGATTTTGATGAAATTTTCAAAATATGTATAATTGACACAGATCTAGAAAACGTGTATTTAAAATTTTCAATATTGGCCCACACAAAAAAGTTGTGAACAACAATTTTTATTATTTTCTTTGTAAATCCGACCAACTGCAACTTCTCAATATATTTTCTCTATCCTTGGTTAACATCGAGTACAAACAAAGTGAGCCTTCGTCAGTGCTCACTAAAGTGTCCTTGACTGATTGTTAGCTGCAGTTAGTACAGATGTATTAATATGAATTATTAAGTCTGAATCGGTGTTGCAGTGTTCTAAAAATAAAAAGGTAATTGAACTTTGTCATAAGATAAGTAAATGGTAAATAATACTCAGCTTGGTAATTGAACTTTGCCATACGATAAGTAAATGGTAAATAATACCTCTGCTCGGGGGGAGAAAGATTAATATTTTAAGCAGTTCTTGCGCCAGCATCGCGTCTCAAATAATCATTACGGAAAATTGTGCAAGCAAAAATGAAATAGAAAACTTAGTTTCTCACATCAAGCGGTAGCCTTGAAGCATTGGTAACTCAAGCGAGAGAAATCTAATTTATACCGAGCTCGTTTAACCACAGCGGGACCGTGTGTGTAACACACAGAATTATTTTGAAAAGCAATGAACACTTTCTAGTGACGGACTTTCCAAATGAATAATGAATGATGAATGCTGGTTAAACGAACAGAGAGGCACATCGGAAATTCTACTAGTTCCGACATATTTTGTTATAGTTGCGGAGTCGGAGTCGATGCACGATGATGTACCTGGATGCCTTCACTAATTACCGTGGAAGAAACTTTTTCAAATGGATGCCAACAAATCAGCGCCGATGAATAATGGGTCTCAATGGCATAGGTCAGTAAATAACAGTGTAAAGTAACTTTAGAAGAATCTGTAGAAACTTATACCTATCGAGTTTCACGTTTACACAGTACTTTGCACACTGGTCTGCAATCTAGTAACTCGTAGATGTTCTCAATTGCATGAATTTAACTTTTTACTTACAAACTGTATGGAGTGGAGCCTTGATCTAAGAAAATGGATATCCCCTCCACCAAATGTAGTGTTTATTTCTTTTATTTTTACCCTTGTATGACCCTGAAGATCATAGTATACTACCTGGTTGAATTCGTCTTAATACTCGCTTTCATTTTATGTAAAAGAATATGTAGCTTTCCATTTTAAAAAAAGATTAAGGTCACCTTTGTTTCTAGAAAAATATTATTATAAAAATTTTAAAAATTGAGATACACTATCATATTGCTATTAAAATATAAATAATAGTTTTTTTCTAATGTTCACCGTTTACGAAAAAAGCGCTGATACAGAATATTGCGAACACCCTGTAGAGTGAAGCCTTGATCTAAGAAATATGGAGTAGGATCTACGAAAAACGGAGAAATCCCCTCCACTGCAGAGCATTGTTCTAACTTCTGAAAAAAGATCTAAGTCGTATGATCCGATATTTAAAGAATATTAATATATAAAGAATATTAATGGAGGAAAATATGATGTTCCCGAAACTGCGAACGACCGAAATCAGTGTGACGGGTCGCCGGCTAATTAAGGCAAGCAAATTAGCCGGAGGGCGATGAGGTCGGCCCGCAACTGGCCGCAATAAATGCAGTGCGTTAATCTTTTCCTCAAAGAAAAGAAGGACGTAAAGGGGTCGAGTGCGCGTTTCGAGCTCGGTCGGAAGTGCGCTCGTGAGAGGTGGTTGCTCTTTAGCGACGAGGGCCGAGAGGGTTGCCGAGAATAAGAAGGTCGAGGGAGACGGGGAATGCCGAGGAAACGGAACGCACGATGTCATCGGGGAAATAGCCCACGGGCGACTAATTCTTTCTCTCCTTTCTCCCGCCAGGGAAAAGGGACCACCGTCAACCGTCGCAAATGAAATCCAAACAGATCAAGAAGGTCCGGCGACACACGGGTCCGACGATACACACACCGGTAACTTTGGAACTGCGGACAACTCCGCGGCTACCGGAACTTACCGAGAAGAAACATCCGCGAGGAAACATGCGACGATGCCGCCATTTTGACGGGCGACGTCCATTTTACACGCGCCACGAGCAGACGATGCTTTCCCGAAATAAGTTATACGGTTCTGTAGTTCTGTTATTTCTAGATAAAGCCCGAAATTTCGGGACTTTTATTTTTTAATTTTTTTAACTCATCAATTTGAATGAAACCATTTTACCACTGCGTCAATTTGACGAGGATTAAACAAATAAAAAATGATATTATATGTGATTTGGAAACGTTCTCGGACCATTAAATATTATAAATAATTTTAGCCAGCTAAATCAATGATTTAGAGAAAGTTGTCGAATAATAAATGTCGATGTCCTCGAGTTCTCCACGCTGCGAGAAATATCGCTATTGCGTGAAACGTTTGATGGATATTTGTGGTCTTCTACGCAATCTTAGCTGGCTAGAGAATCTACGCTTTGAAACATTGGTAACTCCGTAAAACAAATTCGTTAGGTAAACGCGCGCAAAAAAAGTAAATTCACCGTGAACAAATTTGTGAGTCACTCGCTTGGAGATCGACGTGTTTACGGGGAACCGCGAACCAATGAAATCCAGTGTATCTCCGATTTAAAAAAACGGAGGATCGTATTTCCACGCAGGCCGTGTTGTGTTTATTGCGCAATTCCAGAATCGTTTTTTCCTTTAATCAACCAGTATAAATTTCGCCCCGAGGATCAAGCATGACCACCGCACAAGGCCGTCTCATCGAACCGGACGATATCGTGGTCACCGATCGGAATGCGATCCGACGTGAACGATCGCCGCCGCGTGTAAAATTAATCACGATGATTTTCCTTTGGCCGGACACCGCGCGAACCCAGATTACAGAGATAGCGGACAAAGCAACGTTTCATAAGATGTTTCATCCCTTGTCTAGTCGCCTGTCTTCCTCTCACCCACGCACACCCAGACCTGGGCTTAAAACATTGGGTTAAAACATTGAAACATTAAAACCTGGCTTAAAACATTGTTTCAAATATCATGTTACTATATTTTATAATTACTTTCAGGCCTGTGATCATGTTTGAAGTAACATTGCTGGAAATATCATTCCAAATAACACATTACTATATTTTATAATTACTTTCATGCCTGTGATCATTTTTGAAGTAATATTGCTTGATATGCTCATGTCAATATGATACTCATATTCAATTTTTCCCGTAAAAATAAATTTACTAATTTATTCTGTAATTTTAACCCCTCCTTTTAAATTACATAATAAATTTACTAATTTACATTCTAACATTAAATCTTTTTCATAAAACTAATTTATACTATAATTTAAAATTCTCCCTCAATTTTAAATTTTATATAAATTTAATAATTTATACTCATATTAAATTTTTCCCTTAAATTTCATAATAAATTTACTAATTAAATATCATTTCAAATAACGCGTTACTATATTTTATAATTACATCCATGCCTGTGATCATTTTTGAAGTAACATTGCTTGATATATCATTTCAAATAGCACACACACACACACATCACTATATTTTATAATTACTTTCATGCCTGTGATCATTTTTGAAAAAGCATTGCTGGAAATATGATTTCAAATAACGCGTCACTATATTTTATAATTACATCCATGCCTGTGATCATTTTTGAAATAACATTGCTGGAAATATCATTTCAAATAACGCGTTACTATATTTTATAATTATTATACATCCATTCCTGTGATCATTTTTTAAATAACACTGCTGGAAATATCATTTCAAATATCGCGTTACTATATTTTATAATTGCTTTCACGCCCGTGATAATTTTTGAAAAAACATTGCTTGAAATATATTTTCAAATAACATCTTTCTTTAACTTTATTTAACATCTTTTTATATTGTGTAATTATTTTTGGTAATTATGAAATCGTTCTTCAAAATTATATCATATGACCTGATTATTAGGTTTCAGTCTATTTTCTACTGCCACACTGTGTTGCATGCCACTTTCAAAATTTTCTTTGTCAAATCTGAAATATGGATATAACAAAATAATAGATCCACTGTCTGCTGTTATCGGTCCTCCCTTGTAGTTACGCATGCGTATTGACGATTCCAGGTTTGCCCGGTAGACCGAACCACAAATCATTGCGCAGCATTGTAGCTAAACGCGACTAGATTGGTGAACGCGAGGCGAGGACGAGCGGAGAGGGCAGCGGCGCGGAACCTCGTGATTTATCGCCTTAACGCGTGTACTGATTTATTATCTCGTGAATTGACCTCAAGACGCTATCCCGAGGCGAGCCATGGTCCCCGGTGATCACCGATGGTACGTCCCCGATAATGTCGAGTGCACACGCCGCGGAAATCATTGTTCTTTTAACGAAATTGCATCTATGTACCGCGCGATGTTTAACCCCTTGCACTCCGACTTATCGCCGGGGGAACGAACAGCCCGTCTCTGCGATTCACCTTTGCTCCGTATTAACGAGCAACGCGCGCACGCCGCGCTGCTCGCAGAATAAAACTGCCGTTCGGACCGTAACGTTGAACAGTACTGTTACGTGGGCTGTCTCGTTCTCTACGATAACGCAAATGGGAAATTATTATTTAGTGGGAGCTGTTCGTTCGAGCCCGAGCAACTTGACTCGTTAACCGACCAAGATTGGATGACTTGTTTCGCGTTCGGTTGATATACCCAGGCGATTTTCTTTTTTAGCGATTCCGGTTCAGATTTTTACGATTACCATTACGATAGAAATGTTGGAACCGCTACGCCGCGGAAGGATCTGCGTTTATTGTACATTTTCCACGCCGAAAGCAACTTCATAAAGGCTGCAATTGATTTCTTTACAATTTTCATGGTACAAAGCATTCTTTGCTGTATACTATTTTACCACGTTTCTGTTAGCTCGCTTTCTTGTCTGTCTGTTTGTGTGTCTGTTTGTCTGTCTGTTCGGTACTTTCTCAATTGATTTTAAATTTTATTTGCACTATCTACATTGTAGAGCGTTACTCAAATGTTTTCCCAGGTGTATCGGACCAAATTATTCTTTATTTGAAAGTGATATTGTTTCAAATTAATCAATATTATTTTGACCTTCGAATAACAGTATCGAAGATAACAGTGCGAAATAAATTATTTCAAGAAGCTATCTTTTTCCATTTCAAATCAAATTATACATTTATGGTTTATAAAAATTTTCAAAAAGTGCCAGAGTATCAAATTGGACGGGATTTAGTATGATCTTTATTTATGTTTGATCTACAGATGCTACTGTCAATGAAAATAGGATTTGTGATTCGGTCCCACTTTCATAAAATCTAGAAAAATTGATAATTCCATATACATCCGCAGCCTAATTAATAATTCTCATCAGGAGAAGTCTCTTGTTGCATTTCTTTTTCCAGTAACGTGTTCAATTTCCAAGGTACACAACAATTCGGTAATTTTCCTTTTTACCCATCGGTTCGGTCGATTTTCTCCGAGAAAACTGTAGCACGTGTAGACCCGGGGTCACATCGCTGTCGAAGACGTTTCTGCTTTCTTCCTCGTTTCACCGGGTCGGGTTTTTCGGGACAGAAAGTTGAAAGTTAATGGCGCACGAGATTACGGAGCTACTACGATTAGGGTGTAATTCATGGCGGCGCGGAGAAGGACGCGATAGATCGCGTGTTTGTCTCCTTTCTTCTATCGAGGTCCCGAGTCCCGAGTTGAAACCTCCAATTACGTTATAATTGAGGGCTTCGAGGCCGACGCAGCTTCTTCCCTTTTTTTGCAGCGTTTCGAAAATTGCTTCCGAAAGTTCGTTGACTTTCCCGCCGCGCCACGCCGCGCTCTGGTCCTCGGTGATCGATGACGAACGTGATCGTCGTTATCGATCGTCGATACTCGTACCTTTATTCATCCTTTTTCTAAATAATTCTTCCCTCATAATAGCACACTGATCCGTACTGTAATTTATACTTCTATAGTTACACAGGATGTCCCAGACCACTGAAAAACTCGCCTAGCAGTCTGAATGGAGTCATGTCTTGTTAGTACCGGAAGCTACTTCTATTACCATCATTTTTCAGCTTCTTTCTCAATAATCACGCTACCCCATTTTTACCGTTATTTGAAAGAACTTATTTCGCGCTGTTCATTTGTACCGCTGTTTGAAAATCAATATAATATTCACTCATTGGAAATAATAGCTATTCCAAATGATCCAATCGATGAATTCTTGAAGAGTTCTGCGAACGCTGAAAAGATTTCGTTTTCATCAATTTCTTTCAAACTGATGTTACTGATTGTTATTATTCATTCAGCTACTTTTTCTTACACAACAACGTTTCATAAAGTTTTAATTACTCGTTTCTTGGTTCTATCTCGCCTGCATAATACTTACATGATTTTAATAAAGGAGAAATCACATATTGACATCTTCAGTTTTGAAAATTTTCCAACAATTCTGTATTTCATCTCAATTTTGCTATAAATGCACAACAATTCGCCGTTTAGTTATTAATTTTCTTTAAATCGAAATAAAGTTCTATTTTGGTTTTGTTAATGTGTACAGCTATTACATTTTCTTCTTTCTTTAAGAAATTACGAACTACAAAATAGTTCGAATTACTAAAACCATAAAATAAGTCATAATGCAAGGGGTTAATACAATGTAGTCGACGTCGACAAGTGCATTTGTTCCTACAAATTATCCGACGTTGCTATAAATTGTACGCGGCAATTAGAGATTCCGATCTGGATTCAACTGCGCTGGGAAGCACAATGAAATGAATTCATACAAACTCAAGTTCGATACGTTTGATAAGGCTCGGGGGAAAAAAGAGGAAACAACTGCAATGTTAATTATTGCTATCTTATCCTAGTATAGTGGCAGCTACACAGCTCCAGTTACATCCTGTCCGATGGAAAATTATATTGCCAACGAGAATTCCTATTAGATAATGTACGACGACCGACAGTTACATAATCTACTTCACCACCGCGAGAAACCGTTCAGAGATGGAACAGAAAACTTTTTCTTGGCATAGTTTTCCACGGAGTTCGATACGTGCTCTTCCATTTTGCGGCCGGAACCGAACACTCCGCAGAAGAGTCTGCTCGAGATATCGGGGTACACGCGGTAACTGTGCCAACTTGCGTCCAAGCTGATCGATGAAACTCACGCAAAGATACTCCGTGCAAACTACTTAGCTTATCAGCGAATCGTGGAATTTCATTGAAATGCCACAGATCAGTGGAGCTCGCGTTATCTCGAACCGGCGCCAACAAAGTTAATCATTAGATAACTATGTAGCCATCTACTTCCTTACAGATTGTCCTAGCAGAGGTATTCAACGTCATAAAGACAACTTGGCCAAAGATAGAATTAGCATTGATAAGACCAATATTAGTATGGCTCTTTTGAACTTTCTTCGAAGTTTTCCCAGATGCTGTGAAACGATGTTAACAATAGGCGATGCCGTATTTAAGGGTTGAAACGAGGAATATGTGAATGATTCTAATTTCATATTTCTCATTTCTTTTTTGCATTTATGGGAAAAATGAGTTTATGTAATTTAAAACAGTGATAATATTATGTAGAAGAATTTAAAAATACTGTTTTATTATTTTCGACCTATCAATCCTTTACTAAAAATTCTTTTACCATTGTTCAAAATATTTGTTGCATTATTAAATTTGTATTCAATAAATTACTAAACGTATTTAATACTTTAATAAACTACTCAAAGTATTGTAGGAGCTTTTATGTCAGTAGACTGCGGATCTTTATGCATTTATAAGAAAATTGAGTAGATGAAATTCGAAATTGTTGGAAAATTTTCAAATTGAAGATGTTAATGTATGATTTCTCGTCTATTAAAAGAATGAAAAAGAAATTTTCAGAACGCATATAAT
Organism: Lasioglossum baleicum; assembly: GCF_051020765.1. Classification (NCBI taxonomy): domain Eukaryota; kingdom Metazoa; phylum Arthropoda; class Insecta; order Hymenoptera; family Halictidae; genus Lasioglossum; species Lasioglossum baleicum. The sequence goes on along the minus strand of NC_134933.1, from coordinate 12,146,453 downwards.
TTATACGAATTGACCAAACACATCATTTAAATTTTCGTTATTGGCCCAGCACACAATTCCGACCAACAGCATTTTTTCAACATATTTTTTAAACGTCATTTACTAAACTAACTCTTCTAGCCTCACACAGAAATTGAAGTCGTTTGGTCCAGTCATAAGAAAGTTATTCTGATTTAGAGTGTATGTGATCAGTTTTGCTCCTAACTGTATACTATCAGTTTTATATCGAGAAAATGAAGAAAAGCATATAAAATGGAAATATTTCAGGCCGGAAGTAAAATTCGTTTATCGAATTAGAACAGCTCCGAGTGCACAAAGGGTGAAACATATTAAGAAAGGAGAAATAAATTGTTATTTCAGATCGAGAATTCTGATGTTGCAAAAACTCCGCTGTCTATCAATTCTATTCTAATGATTGTACAAAATATTGGTACTTCATGTAGAACACAAACTTCATGAGCAATACCGTCGCCAATCGACTAAGAGGATTCATCGCAGAGGTAATTGCGTCAGAACGATCTTACAGTAATAATTCCTCGGGCCGATCGAGTACCAAGCTGAGAATCGACTGGAAGGTCTGAACAATCGGAGTTCCAGTGTCGAGACCGCAAAACAGGCGAAGAAAAATGCTCATTAAATCAAATTACCCAAAGTTTGATCATTAGAAGGAGCTCCGGAGATGGTTCCCGATACAACAAGAAGGAATCTGCGGTTTCCACGGCTCGATGGTTCCGTTGTATCCCGACTAAATCGTGGCGCGATGCGTTCATGGTAGGGAACCAACAGAGCAGGAGGTTGGTCCGCGAAGAAGCTGGTCGAGGCGCGGCGGACATTGTTGATAATGGATGAGTTCGGGAAGTGCGGAGAGGAGAGAAACACAGAAAGAGAGAGAGAAAGAGAGAGAGAGGCCGACGAGGCAAGGAGGCAAGAATTCTCGGTGAAAACAGACGATCCACGGAGTCAAGAAATCGAGGCGGACGAAGTAGAAAAGCAGAACAAGAAAAAGGAAGAAGCTGTCGGCGTCGCGAGGGGGAAGGGGTCCCATCTTCTCCTCTCCTCTCTTTCAAGTACGACAAGATGGTGAAGTTTGGAAAGCCTGAGGCAACCTGCGAGACCGTAGAAAAGGAGAATTCCTGTGGAAGGGGCAGCAACGAGAAGTTGCAGAAGAGCTACGGGCGACCAGAGGCCCCGAGAGAACGACGAGAAATACCGAAGAAGAGAGACAAAGAGACGGACACTGACAATGAGAAAACGAGCCTAGCGACTCCTCGGACGGAGCGGCAGAGAGAAGGTGGAAGACAGACCGTGCCGAAAGACAGAGAACGAGAGAAGAGAGGCGTAAAAGGGAGAATGCAAGAGTGGGACAGGTAGATCGGAGAAAGAGTGGGCGTAAGGGAACACTGACGACCGTCGAACAGAATGTAAGAGGAGCCAAACTCCGATAGTTCGGCGAATTCGTAAGATCACTGTGTACAGGGCGTTTATAAAGAGGCAGAGTCAACTGGATCGACCTAACCCCTCCATTCGTTAGCGACGCGAGACGCTATCATGTCAACTGTTTGTCCTTACAATTGTAAATTGTATTATAATTATGAAGATATTGTTATTCATAATTAGACAGCGCGGATTTGATGCATTTATGAGAAAAATGAGTGGGTGTAATTTAAAACAGTAAAAGATTAGAAGAATGTTGGAATAATTGTTTTTAAAAAGTGCTAGTGGTCGCAATTGCGAAGAAAAGAGTTAAGGTTACGATTCTTAATGTAATTTAGTATTAACTTAAGAGTATTAATGTATATCTGTATCGCCTCTAATGTGAAATACAACTATTTCCACATCTGATTTCCCGACGAGTATCAAACTATGTTTGCTAATGAACCTATAGATCATCCTGCATAGCGCATGAACCTCTTTGGCATTGTACTCAAATAGAATAATGCACTATTTCTCGTGGATCAATTCATCACAATCGCGATAACCAACGAGAAGATAATCGATTAACGTTCTCCCATTAATTAATCATCGACTGGCAAAGCGGAAGAGGCTACGATGAAATTTCGAGAATCAGATCGGGGACGCGATAATTTGACGGTATGTGTGCCCGGCCGATGCAAATGGATTAACGTGTTGCCTAATGGCGTGCGACTCGTTTCTCAACCTTTTCGGTCCGCGGTATGTCTCGGGACACGCCTTTCTTGTTCCTCGTATACACCAGCTTTTGCACCGAGTTCCGTCACATGTTAAATACTCGTACTTGCATCCCAGCCGTTCGTCGCGTGACGAATAATAACTAGTTTTGCAGATACTATCCTTCGCATGCGACTTCGAAAATGAAGTTGCTCGAAAACGCTTGGTAACTACTGAATATTGTATATCCGAATACGTTTTCTTTCATATTATTTTGCATGCAGATTAAAGCTATTCGTTAGATGGATCCAGACTATCGTGAGAATAAATAACACCGAGCGGAATAAATCATCTTAGCCCGTAAACGTCTGTTTATATCTACACCGCTGATCTTATGAAAAGTGTATCGCTCGCTCGCTGACTATACGGCTTTTTATAATAGACACGCGTTTGGGTGTTGCAGATGAAATGTCCGATTCTTAGCACATTAACTTTAGACAAACACTTCGCTGTGAATAAAAATTATAAATTAGTTAACTGCGGATGTTCATGTAATTTTCAATCTTTACAGGCGGCTTTTAAGATTAACACATTAACTTTAGACAAACACGACTTTTCTCTGAATTATATGTACTTATCGAAAAGACTGCGGATGTTTATGCACTATTCATTTTCTCCGGGCGACTTTTAAGATTAGCACATTAACTTTAGACAAACACGACTTTTCTCTGAATTATACTGACCGAGATGGCTGCGGATGTTTGTGCAATCTTCAATTTTTCCAGACAACATTCGAGATTAACACATTAACTTTAGACAAACCCGACTTTTCTCTGAATTAAACTTATCGAGTTGACTGCGGATGTTTACGCAATCTTCAATTTTTCCATGCGACTTTGAAGATTAACACATTAACTTTAGACAAACACGACTTTTTTCTGGTTGCTTAGAATAAGGACCACTGTGATCATTATATTCCGTCAACGAATCGCGAGTTTTTTGAAATTTAATATATTGTCCTTTCACATGCTTCATTTATGAGATTGTCATCTCTATTTTTGAAATTTTTGTATCACTGAAAATGGCGATTTAAATTGAGCATATACATATTAGATGACTGCATAAATTCGTGCCCGATTTGAAAATAAAATTCAATGGTTAAATTAGAAATAGTACAACTTTATTAATCAATTATATAGTGACCATTCTTTTCTACAATTAGAAAAGTATGGTGACTATGTGTATAATTTTTCTTACACTCCGCCGTGCAATACAGTTTGCGGGATCTATGAAAATCGGGCACGAACTTATGCAATCGTCTGATACATTGAAGCGAGAAAAAATTCGAAATGTTTGAGAGAATGAGACATGCCACATAATTGAACGTGGTTCGAAGAGTACAAATCAAGTCGGAATATCGAGACCTTTAGCGTATGCAAGAACGACGAATGTCGGGCCGTTGCTGTTGCATATTCAAGCATGGGCGTTGAGTGAAATCTGACCGAGGCAGCAGCCACGATTACGTGTGTCCGATGCACGATCAAGACGCGCCATTGTTTCGTCATTACGTACCGATGGAACAGTCTGGATAAGCTTCAACCCTCGGTGGTCAAGTCAGAATGTATATCGGTCGTGTGTTCCGCTCAGCTGCATCGAAGAACGATTTTGGTTGTTCCGACATTTAGTCTAGGTTTCGACTGAACCGCACACTAACTCCTTCATCTTTTGTGTATTTGCTGTTTGAAATTCGTACCTCGTATTTCATTTCCGCATGGGACATGTGTAGAAATAACAAAATGGAACAAATATTTTGCAGCAAAGTGTGTGTGTGCCATTAAACTATCGAACTTCAAGATTCAAGACAGAAATCTCCTGTTTAGCTCAATTTTATTGATGAATCACCTACAGTGACTCGAATAAATATTCGGACGCTCTCAAAGAGACGACAACTTTTTTTTAATATTGTACTATACGATTTGAACATTTTTGGGAAGCTAGAGCAATTACCTTACTACAGGCTGTGGAACAAATTTTTTTCGAAAATTGCAATTGATCGGAATTGTAGAAAAAATACTAAAAATTGCATTTTACAACTTTTTTACGTGGGCCTATATTGGGAATTTAAAAAATACGTTTTGTTGATCTGTATCAATTAAACTTGTTCTGAAAATTTCGTCAAAATCGGTCGACGTTGCAATGAGCTACAAACGTTTAAAGATGGTAAAAATTGCAGATTTTTACGATTTTCGGCCTATATCTAAGAATTCAAACAGTGCATATAATTGACACAGGCCTACAAAACGTACTTTTTAAATTTTCAATATAGGCCCACATAAAGATGTTGCAACTTTTCGTATTTTTTCTACAATTCCGATCAATTGCAATTTTGCAGAAATGTTTTTCCACATCCTGTAGTAAACTAATTGCTGTGGCTTCCCCAAAAAAATATAGAAAAGTTTTATAATATAAATATTAGAAAAGTTATCGTCTTTTTTAGAGCGTCTGAATATTAATCCGAGTCACTGTATATGTAAGTAAATAATTGTAGCGCCTTCATCTTTTGTATATTTGCCATTTGAAATGGAACAAATATTTTATAGCGAAGTGTGTGAGTATGTTTGTTGTTATAAGTAGACTGCGAATATTCTGCATTTGTGACAAAAATGTTCAAGTTCAAAATAAAAATTTTCTGTCGAGCTAAATTTTATTGAAAAATCACGTACGTGTACGTAAATAATTGTCATGACAATATTAAAATAAATAAAATTTGTTAGCAGAATGATTGAGGCAACAACAAATTCTGAGAACATTAATACACCCCTTCCGACAGCATTTTCGACTGTTCCACGCTAGTTTTGTCAGAGAGATGTAAAAATATTTGAAATTTAGCAGATGCGTGTAAGCTTTCGCGACAGACCGTCACGATAAATCGCGTACCATACGAGTGCAGTCGGGCGTTGTTCCATAAACTAAATAAATAATGTCCTCGAAACGGTGGTATCTCGTGAATATTGAAATACATGTAACGCAAGGGCACAGTTCGAATACCTCGGTATTCAAAGAACACATTCGACGTACGAATGCTCGAAAGAATGTCAAATATTGAACCGCTCGAATAGTCCCGCTCGTCCCACAAATTCCGGCGAGGTTACGTCGCGCCGCAGGAAACTAGAATATCCAAAACAGGAGTCAATGAAAGCGTTGAATAGGTCCAGCTGCCACAATGATGTTTTGGACGAGGACATTTGAAAACCGGCAAAAAAAAGAAGGAAGAAGAAGGGAATCGGACTGCGTTGGCAAAAGATTCAGGATGAAAGAGAGCGGAGACGTATTTGGAAGATGAATTCCGATGAGTGGCAGGGCGAGGCGAGCGAAAAGAGCGAGAGAAAAAGAGAGAGAGAGAGAGAGAGAGAGAGAGAGAGAGAGAGAAGGTTCGAGGTCGAGAAAAGGTTTCTTCGGCTGACAGAGGGGTTCGACTGGTCCACCGATGGAGCAGCGGAGAAAAAACCGAGGGAAAAAGAACAGGAGTCCCGAACAGTCCGAACAGGTTGAGGTCAGGTCACGAGATATCTTAGGTCCGGTCTTTCGGCTCGGTCTCCTTTGGAATTTGCCGGGCATGCGAGGGATATTAAAACGAGTCGGAGTAATTTCCTCTGGAATTCGTCGGCTGTCTAATTAAACTTTTCCATCGCGATCGATAAGAGAAAAAAATGTCGGCGATCGGGGACACTGAAGTGGGCGAAAATCGATTTCAAATACGAAACCAGCCTTCGACCCTTATACACGAACGTTAGAGCCGTTCTGGTCAAGTTGAGCTGACCTTGAATGAAATTGAGTTAGGTCTCTAATAAAATTGCAACAAATGGACCATGGACAAAAATCAAACGAACGTCAATTTCAGATACGGAACCTGTCTTCGATGTTTGCACAGTTGAACGGACGTTAGAAGCGTTCTGCTTGAATTCTGCTCACCTTGTGTTGGGTTCACCAAGTTTTCGTACAATTTAGCAATACATTGCAGCTGAAAGAATTAAAAAACTTGACGGTGATGGAAGAACATCGTCTTCTTTTTTTAAAAACGCTTGACCTTACTGCATCCTTCGCTGCATGTATAGATTTTTTAAAATGCTAAGGATCTAGAAGCGTGCGTATCGAGAACAACCTTTTCTATATTTGGCTCGACCTTAAAGAGGTTCTCTGCGAAGCAAAAGCTTGATGAAGATCCTCTGTGATGAAGTTATTAGGTCAGAATATACTGAACATAATAAATCAGAGTACAGAGTGATTCTGGGAACTGGGACAAGTTACTGCTCTATCTTAAGTTAAAATAAAAAGGAAGGATCGATTAGTTTAGCAAAAAACAATTGGATTCCATTAAAGAATAAAGTGCAACTGCACCTGGCGGGTGCATCGGTGCATCTACATAAGAAATAAGCTCATAGGAAAAGTCCAAGTTCCCAGAATCACCGTGTACAGTTGGAAAAACGAATTTCAGTAGGAAAGGAGACGATAGAAAGCTGTAGAATTGGCGAAATAAATTCTTTTTCCTCGATGATGGTACAACCTGAAAAATGTTGGCACTCGTCGTCCGATATATAAATAGAGAATTTCACGCGATAGAAACAATACGAGGATCCAGCGCGCTCGCATGACCTATAAATAAGCAAAACCCGGCGTCAACTGAAAGCCCACGGTAAATCAGACGAGAAAAGGGAACCGCTTTCCCCGCGAGAAAGAAACTGCGAGAGCGTCTTCTCATTATCAGCAAGGTTCGGATACATATTTTACGAAAGTACAGAGGTGAGCCTGGTGGGTCGTGACGAAGAGAAAGATAGAGCCCCGCGGTGGAAGCTCGCTAGAGCCCTGGCTAGCGCGAGGCAATTCAGCCACGAAGAAAAAGGAAGGTGGAGAAAGGATTAACTTCGTAATAAAGAGGAATGATCGAGGAAGCAGAATATTCTCCGTAGAACGAAAGGGAGGAGAGAGGATCCTGCGGGAAAAAGTGTTCGAAGGGTGGGGGAGTTCCGAGATGGATGCATTCGAAAGGACTCGAAGCTGAGAGAAAGGGGACCGAGAAGAGGATCGCGGAGGTGAGGCCCCCTCTGCCCGAGATAACTGAGGACACCGAGGCCCCGTGGGACTGGCGAGCTACGAGTCTGTTCCTTCTCTTCTCTCTCACGGATACGAAACCGAGAATCTAGGACTCGGCGTGTATACCCGCGTGTATACGTATGCATAGACTTGTCGGATCCGATACAGGGTGTTCCGAAAATCCTCTCGAAAATTAACCAATCGCAGCCAGCTGCCTTTTCAAGTTCTAGAATTCAGGTAATCGCTCCTAATGATCCGACTAGACTGCGGATGTTTATGCAATTTTCAATTTTTGTAGACGGATTTGAAGATAGTGAATTTATTTATTTATTTGTTATTGTTTTAAACCAAGCGGTTTATATAGCAAGTACAATATTATTACCATTTGGCTTACATTAAATAGGTGTTACATAGTTTCTAAATTTTAACGGAACATTGTTTGAGAAAATGTTTACATAAGAAGGAACTAATACAAAGAGGGAAACAATACTTGCCTTTGATTTATTTTAGTTTTTCTGAAATAAATAATAATTGTACTAAACTTTCGGGCGAATTTATTCTACCCTTTCTTGAACATTTTCGGAAGCCATAAATGCAGAAAGATCAGCAATCTAGACCTTGTGTAATAGATTGATATCCTTGCGCAATGACTTGTAATACCAAATTGAAAATTTTTTATTCTGGTACGGAAAAATTGAGTATGTCATACATGATTTTTTGACATTTGAAAACTACACGAGAAATAGTGCACTTTCGTAGTTCTAATGAAAAAATTTGACAAGTGAAATTGTCGAATCTGGAGACGAATTAAGGACGTACGACAGCTGTTGACAAATCAATGTAAATGTTCGACATCAACAGCATTAGATCATAAAGTATCAGGTAACGCGAAAGAACACTAAAAACTCATGCAACTTCATAAAACCTACGAGTCGATGCGTCCACTGGAACACGTTTCAGTGCGTGTAGGCCGCTTAAGAAGGAAGAAAAGATCGTTCCGAGGAGCAAACGTATTCTCATCCGAACTTCAAACGAATTTCCTGTTCCGCAATAAAATAAGGAACTTATGAATACGCGAGCAAATATTTCTTTTACTTCCATTACAGTACTCTCGAATAAAATCTCTGGTGAAATAAGCTGATGTGTAAGTTTTGCTTCACTACATAATTTTCAATTTTTATAAATAGACTGCGGATTTTTATGCAAAATAAAAAATGTTTGCATCGATTGCAGGACACAGGAGCCAAATAAAAATTGTATTCTTCTTTTAATTGTCCTATTAAGCTGGAAGTAATACATATTTTTAACATGTCCACTGCTTTAAATTGCAAGTGCCCATTTATCTCATAAATGCATAAAATCCGCAGTCACTTTTATATTCTAGCTCTTTTTGAAAATGTTCATACGCCTTAAATGCATAAAAATCCGCAGTCTACTGATAAAAATTGTTCACTATAAAGTATTACACAACATCGAAGGTATTTATTGCAAGTAGAAACTGCCAACGCTGAACAGACACGTCTGTCGCTGCATTTAAGGAAGTTTGTTCCACTTTCTTTTTTTAAAGTAAGTCCTGATTTTACAATATTTTCTTTTACTTTTGACAGGTCCGACCGTTTCGAAACACTTCGCATAATGAGATACTAGGCTGTCAAGTGGTAGGGTAGTGGAGGATCAGGATTCAAGAGTTCAGAAATGGACCTAGACTGATCTTTTTTGGACCCTAACGCTACTTGTCCGTATAAGAGGAACTCTCACGCCTGTGCACTTCTACACAATGGTACTGTTCTCAACACTAGAGGAGGCCCTTCTGACGGACATACACAAAAAACCTGAGGACTGTAGCAGCAATATTAATTAGAATTGTAAATGCTGCCTCGTTCGTGAAACGCAATTAAACGCAACAAAAAGACTCAGACGAAAAAGCAGCATCTCAAACGAAATTCCACAGCCACACTGTGGACTTGACGCATCAACTGATTCTGTTCGTCAAATTTTTCAAAACTCTTAATACACAGATTAAGCATTTATGCATTTATGAAGAAATGAACTGGGTGAAAAAAAATATGAAACAGTGAAAAATATAAAAAATCTAAGCATATTGTTATATCGTTTTCAAAACGTAAAAAGACTGTTAAAGAATGAAATTAATTTTTACTCAACTACTGCTTCCCACAATCGATGCAAAATACTTTTATTTCGCATACAGATCCGCAGTATATAATTATAACAAAACTCTTAATACACAGATTAAGCAATTTTCTTTTCTTTTATGCATTTATGAAAAAATTAACTGGGTGAAATATAAAAAAGATGAAAAATTATAAAATATCTAAGGACATTGTTATGTCGTTTCCAACGTAAAAAGGCTGTTAAGGGACGAAATTAATTTCTCCTCAACCACTGCTTCTCCCACAATCTATGCAAAATAATTTTATTTTGTATAATTTAGTTTGCAGTCTAATTATAACAATTACTCTAGCTGAAAGGTAAGACATTTACCGAACACAAAGATCGGAACTTTACAATTACAAGAGGCTCCGTTATACTGTATAATGTTAATATTTGGTGTGGTTCGATTTTCCTAATAATTGTCTCGGTTCACGGAGCGAGTAAAATTTGATGCAATTTCAATTCCATTAAATTTGCCTAGGAGAACGTGACTTCCGCGGTCCGGTGATGAGGATATCGTTTAACTGGCTGGTTGATGGAGTTCTGTAAAAGTCAGTAAATCTGTCCCACCGGGTATAGAGCCGCGGCTGGCTACGGTCGAGAGAGGCATGCACGTCGTGCACGAGGCATGCTCCTCTCGTTCTTCCTCGTGCACCACGTTTTCTATAAGGGCGCCGTGCCCAGTTGCATCATTGCGGTGCAAGCCTGCCGCCGGTACAGGTCGTTTCATCTGTACTTTAAACGAGACGCCTTGTTCTCCCTAACGATTTGTGTACCTTTCATCCTACCACGTTATGTTTATGTTCTACACGCTCTCCGTAATAGCTCATTGTTTGTATACAATGATAGCGGGTATATGGATATTGCCTTAACCGGCGGGGATAAAGTTCACTTTTTTTCTCTCTCTCTCTCTCTCTCTCTCCCTCTTTCCCTATCTATCTCGCCCTCTCTCACCCTTCTTCCATCGCTATCTAGCTTTTTTCACGGGAACAATCGGGGAGGATGGAGACTCGGTCTCGATTCTGCGTCGGTGCGTCCACCGGTGCTCCGAATAAAAGGAAACTCGTGTTCCTGAATAAACTGAAAGGAACGCCGAGTGTTTATCAGTTTTCTGCCTGAAGAAATTGTTTCAAGTAATTGTGATGCAACGCGACCCATCAGCAAAACTTTGCCTCCGATACCCACGACACTCATTCTGTATCGTACGACCTTAATGACATTATTTCGAATAGTTATTCCTTATTTTCATCTCAAATTTGTCCATTGAACAATCAACGGCTGGCTTATTTCTGGAGATATGACATTAATTTATTTTTAGCACTTGATCCTGTAGGATTTCCGGGATCAAAGCAAATTCGCGCACCCCTTTGAGCTAAGGGCTATGTCTTTTCTGTTTCGAGATTTTTTATTATGATCTATTTCGCAAAAGAAGACACCTGAAGTCATAATAGCTGTCCGCTCCACCCGTATGCTGCAAGTGCGAAGTAATAGGAACGGAGTGGACAGCTATTATGACGTCGGGTACTTTCTTCCGAAAAACAGAGCATGGAAAACATAAAAATGATCGACGAATCATTTATACATTCAAACAATAGCTTCTATCAGGACAACTGGTGATTCGGCCGGATCACAAATATTTGAGGAATTCCCTTGAAACGTAGTCGCTGTAAGGGCGCGATGTTCGATCGGATCTTCTTCTTCTCAAACAAAGCTTGGCCAACGAGGATTGTAACAGTACCCCTCCGAGAAACAATTTACGAGTGGGGAACCCTCTGAGCAAATACATCGGGTAATCCGTCGATCCTGTTATTTCAGGTATCCTCTGACCCGAAATGACCCCGGCCATATTTTTTTCCCGATCGATCGGATTACCCGCGGACAGTGTTTCAAATGGATTCTCGCAGGACGCGTTTCACGCGAACAAATCGGACGGAATATATTTATTTATATCTCTAATCCCTAAGTCCCATTATTAAGAAATTGTAGAAAATAGAGGAAGCGGAAATACCCGAACTATCGTGCAACTTTAACGACTGTCCGAGAATATAATGAGAAATTCAATTTATATTTCATGAGGTCCACAATTTTAGAATTAGATTCTGAGAAAATTTAACCTTTCTTAGAATAAGTCAATTATCAACTGTCGATTGGCTATCCATTGAATCCAATATTTTGTGCACATCTATTCTTATCATTAGAATTTTGCATATACATATCTATTATTATTATTAGAATTGTCTGCATTGATCGCTAGATATATTGGGTTGGCAAGAAAATAATTTCGGTATTTTAAGGTGAAATAGAGCCCAATTATTTCCTTATTCAAGCAATGAACTTTAATGAATAAGATATATCTTTTGCCAAAAAGAATGAATAAGAAAATATTTTATTGATTAAAGTTCATCGCTTGAATAAAAAAACAAAAATTTGGTTTTTACCTCACCTTAAAATGCCGAAATTACTTTCCTACCCAATAGAAGTTACATGAATATTTTACATCTGTTTTAGTAATTTTAATCAGTTCAAAATAAATTCTTCAAAAATTTGTCTTGTTTCGCATTTGATCTAATTATTATTAGACTGCGGATCTTTATGAAGAACTTGATTGGGTGAAATATAAAACAGTTGAAGATGATCATAAATACGTAAAATTCGCAGTCTAATAAATTCGGTTAGTTTCACTTATAATTAAGCAGTTGATCACAAAGACCGACTAAAGGTATAAAATGATTAATTCATTCAAGACACATATTATTAAAAAAGATTACAATGTTCTCAGACTCGACGAATGCACTGGAAAGTCAAACAATCAAAGTCTGAAGTAAAGTTGATGCAGAGGAGTGTTCATCTTCGAGAAACGACTTTGAAGAGACCTAACCCAGACACCTGCTACGCGTGCTTATGCTAAGTAAGTGGAAACGGTACGCAATGAGCAGACACATTAAAACCTACTCGACCTAGCTCGTCTACAGAATACATACATATGTATATTTGTTTTCATCACTCGAAAAGACAGGATAACCAAATTTTATATGAAAATTGTTGGATTATCAATAAGTTACCAGCACAATGAACTCATTGTTCGTTGTCAAAAATGAATCAACGATCTCAGAATCCTATTAATAAACAGAGATTACGAAGTATCGATGAAACGATCTCAGAATCGTTTCTAAACAGAGATTTCGAAGTATCCCATTTGATACTTTGTTTCAAAAGCCGGACTGTGGGGTCTAACCTAAACAGTCTGGAGATACGAGGGGACTCTGACTACCTCCAACGGTTTTTCTCTCACAATCAGTGAAATAAAAAAATGTTTTATTTCAAAAGTACCAGTGTGCATTCATCAACACCCATATCCAATAAAAATTTTCCACAATCTTGATTCACTTTCATATCGACCAAAAAGTAACATACGCCTATCCCACCTGTGAATTGAAGACTTTTACCTGAATTATATCTAGACAGCGCATTTTATGCATTTATAACAAAAATGAAGAGGTGTAATTTAAAACAGTAAAGACGTTAGAAGAATTTAAACGTACTCTTGTATAATTTTCAACCTATGAAACATATTAAGAAAGAAAATTTCCATTTCACTCCAGTTTGTTGTAATAAATAAAAACGTTCTATTTTACATAAAGAACCGTTGTCTAATTATAACCAGCTGCAATTTGCCACGGTTGACTAATTAAAAGCATTTGAGAACATTAATTGATTATGCATAACTTATTAAAATTATAGAAGAAAGGATATCACTTCTATTTGGCTCTTCGTAATTAATGTAGACAATTCTTATTTTGCATAAAGATCCGCAGTCTCATTATCAGATGATTGCACAAGTTCGTATCCGATTTGAAAATAAAATTCAATGGTTACATTTTAAAGAATACAGCTTTATTAATCAATTATACATATAGTCACCATTCTTTTCTTCAATTATAAAAGAATGTATATGTATAATTTTTTTACACTCCGCCGTGCAGTACAGTTTGCGACATCTACGAAAATCGGGCACAAACTAATGCAACCATCTGATATAACAAACTGTGTGGAGTGAAATTTATTTTCTTTATAAGTATGGATAAAAGGTTGAGAATAATATAACAGAATTAATTTATGTTTTATAAGCATGTGAGTTTTTACACACTTCTATTTTCTGCTGGTGTGAAAACACGTTTTCCTAACCATATAAAATGTCGTTGATTAATTCTTACAGACGCAACTTGCGGAAATTTTCTATTCTTGAAAATGGTCTAAATTGAGACCGAAACGTCGAATTAAATTTCATGTAATATTTTTGCAAAAACTTGCTTATTTTTCCAATTGATCGAATCAGTGCGCCGATAACATTAATTGTAGTTTAAACAATTGTCGATCGAGATTCAGAGAACTGTTAGAACAGAATTAAGTTCTTCTAATGTTTTCACTGTTTTAAATTACACCTACTCAGTTTTGTTATAAAAGCATAAAGATCCGGTGTCGATTTATTATGCATTTGACAGCGAGTGTCCATTATCCGGAGCCTGTTGCTACTCGAAACGGACTAATCCCAGACAGATTCGGATAGACAAAGCTTCAACTGTAATGACTGAAAGCGACTCGCCGTTAACTACGGCAAAAGGTGGCCTGCTTTCGTTAACGACGCGGTACACACTGGCAAGCGTGCACGCACGCACGTACTTTATACGTACGCATGCACGCATACGCACGCGCGCACCAATGCAGTTTTTCGTTGCGACCGAGCAACGAAGGAAAAGCAAAAAGGACGAAGCTACGGAGCAACCAGCCGACCTCGTTCCTCCTCGCTATCCTTCCTCACATTCTCCGGTGAAATTGCCCAGGGTAGCCGACGGAAGGCCGAACTATAGACTTTTTGAGGTTAACCGCATCGCAGGTACGGCTTTTAATGGTCAAAGCCACGAAAGCTGCTCGTATTTTAAGCCCGCTCATCGCGATCCGGGGAGGAAATTCTTTCATCGTCGATTAACTTCAAAAACGGAATACCGCGGAACCGCTAACGAACCCCGTGTAATTATGAATTTCTTTTTCAACCAGCGAGAACCACCCGTGCCCCTCACCCCGCCAACCTTTCACCCTCCACGCTATACCGTCTCACTAGCCCCTTCAAACCCCCGCCGCCCGAACGAGCACCGGAGTTTCCTGAAACGGTTTACGAGTTGATGAGGAGCGAGGACGGGGGATGACAAGAATTTTTCTCTTTTCCTGATGCGACACGACGTGGTTTTTCCGTCCTGTGCCAGATACCGGGATGTGTCGCTGAACCCCCGGCAACGGCAGATTTATATGAAACAATGAGTCGAAAATTGCGGAATACCAAGCTTTATGCGTTTTAATTGCTCGATGGTGTTCTATTCGACATGGTTTTCACTGATATGACAGTTTTCTTTCGATATTGACGATGATTTCTTCGCAACAAGAAATATTCGTCTCCCCTCCTTTTATCGAAGTCGAATCAACTTATTCGTTGGATTTAAATGAAACAATAAGTCGAATATGCGGAATGTCAAACTTTATGTGTTTTAATTGCTCGATGTTGAGAATTGGCCGTGTGTTATACTATTCAACATGGTTTTTACCGATACGACAGTTTTCATAGAAGAAATATAGAAGGCGACGATGATTTCTTCGCAACAAGAAAATCGAAAGAAGAAGTGGGGATGAAATTCTCTGCTGGAAGTCGAATTAACTCATTCGTCATGTCCAATTTACACTGCATTCATCCATGATCTATTTTTCTGAAGCATTTCTCAGAAAATTCTCCGATTTAATTCCACCACAATATCCGTACCAGCTTAAATTAGATCACACTTACGCGCATTACGAGGTCAGTCGCTTCAAATCGTTTTATTCATACTTAATCATGGTTATGTGGGTGTTGATGGTCGATAAATCACTCGGTTAACAGGTTAATAGAAATTGGCTAATGTGTCTGTTCGTGACTCGGTGTTCCTACTTCTTGTAACCGCGAATGTGTCAGTCGTGACGTCAAACCGGACAGTGTTTTCATGAATTTGATGAAAATTTTCACGAAATATCGAACGGCGAGTTTTATAAATATCGAGTATCAAACTCGCAATCAATAAAAGTCTCGCGTATCGGATAATCAATCGAAGCCGTATATCTCGCAAACAGTATTAATCATGTTTTGATACAGGAAGTGAGGTATTTATAACTCTTGTTTGATCAGTGTTGATCTTATTCACTCGCTTAGTTAATTAGTCAGCCAGCA
Organism: Lasioglossum baleicum; assembly: GCF_051020765.1. Classification (NCBI taxonomy): domain Eukaryota; kingdom Metazoa; phylum Arthropoda; class Insecta; order Hymenoptera; family Halictidae; genus Lasioglossum; species Lasioglossum baleicum. The sequence goes on along the minus strand of NC_134933.1, from coordinate 12,130,813 downwards.
AAACATTTTCAGTTACGATTATAAATAACTCTGTAAATTTATATTTTGTGCAATTTTTATCATAATACGTGCTTGGGTTAAGAAATCTATCGAATCAATTTCCATTTAGGCAACTTCATAATTTGAATAATTGTAAGGTGAAACATATAAAACTGGTCATTTGACCGACAGTGCTAGGTTTAATGTTAAGCATGGAAACGTTAATTACCGAACCAAATATTGGTGCTCGTTCTTGTGTTTACGGACTTTGGAAAGACTATAACTTAACTCAATTCGCGATAATGCATGCGATGGGGTTTTTGCGCTAAACTGTATTGACGTAATCTTCGTGGGCACTCCACGCTTTTATTTTTATAGTCACTAATGTCATGATTTTATTTAAATTTATATTAAATTTTTCTATCTATTCCGACACTAATTTTATAACAGAAGAAATTTTGAACTAATTGCTTAAAATTTTGGGAAAAAATATTTAACTTTAATTTTACTAAATTTTCTCCTTTTTAGTGCATTTCACTATAAGCGTGGTATTTAAAAAGTTTTTTTATATATTTACGACAAGGTCCAGAAGTTTTATGAGCGCGGAATGATGGCAGAAGATCATCGAACTAAATGGAAAATATTTTATCGATTAAAGTTCATCGCTTGAACAGACAAATTCGGTTTCATCTCACCTTAAAATGCCGAAATTACTTTGTTGCCAACCCAATAATTACCTCGAGCCGACACAGAGCATCGAAAGTATACGGAGCAAAGTTCTTGAGAAAAGCTATCATCGACTCGAGCCTCTCGATACTCCGTTGCCGAAAGAATCAAAGAACTCCCATACTGTCTGCATCACTCGCAACTATAATCTGAATTTCATGTATTCCAAGGACCCGCGAGAACAGAAAAAAGAAACGAGAGACGAGCGTTAAGCGAATAAATAGTAAATACAGTATACAGTACGCCATCGCTGTGTGTCGAGTATTGATCAGAAGTCGGCGTTATCCGAGCGCTGTATTAACAGTAAATTGAATTTCACCGGTGCACGATGTCAATCGATTATAAATAATATATTATTCGAAAATGGGAGAGGAAAAAAGAGAGACCTGCTTGGAAGCAGAGTAGGACAATAATCAACTAATATTTAAAAATGACTAATAGTTTTTTTTTAATGTTATTCATAGCAAAATAGTCATTAGCCAAAACTTTTTGATAAGTTAGTGATAACTAATTAATAATATTAATGTATGTTAATCGCACTGATGACTACAGATTGATGACTGATCATCAACTACTAATTCACTAATAAGCAATAGCTAACGATTACTTAGAGCTGTGACTAACTATTTGACATTTAGTTATCACTAACTAATAAAAAAGTTTTAACTAATGACTATTTTGCTATGACTAACATTCAAGAAGACTACTAGTCATTTTTAAATATTAGTTGATTACTGCCCTACTCTGCTTGGAAGTAACCGCTAAACATTATAATCCCGAATGGGCGCGGTCGTGCAGACAGCGGCTGATATTTGTTGTCAATCATTCCGAAAGTAATTGCACCGTTAACAAAAATGAATACCGGCGCTGCCATATTCGGGCGAGGCTGAGTTCAGCGCAAACAAAGCAACGCGCATCGTCGAACGATGGTGGGGATTATTTGAACAATATACACTGCCGGCCAAAAGTTTGGAATCACTTGCTGATTTTTGTAAAAATCGAATATATACATATATATTATAACATGAAATATTAACTAGTTGAATAACATTTCTACACATTTTTATGTACATAATGCTCTTGTATAGTTTATACACCCAGTGTAAGACAATGTTCGGAATGCACTTTTCTAAAGGGACATCTTTCGCAACTTCTACAAAAAGCATGGAAAAATATGAAATTAGAATCATTCGAAAAACTAATTTCTAGGATGCCTTGAATGTGTCAGGCTGTTATTAAAAATAAAGGCGGTTTTTGTAATGAAAGAGCAATTTGAAGAAAAATACACATTCCTTGATAAAAAGAATAATACAAAATGTAAAACATACAGTTCGTAGGTTTTTTGACAACTTAATCTTCCTTGGTTGTTCTAAGGGTATTAAGTTCATCTTATAAACCTTCCGTTTCTCGGAATTTACGCCGTGATTCCAAACTTTTGGCTGGTAGTGTATGCCGTAGATAACAAAGAACCTTTTATATGTGAAAAATTTGGTTTATTCAACGGCACGTTTCGATGGAACGATACGACTAATAAAAATCGAAACGGTAACCGTACACGCTAAGTAATTTCGAAAAGGCAAACAATTCGATGAACGAGGATTCGACTCGATGTTATTTAAATTGCCCGGGCAATTCACGCCCGGTACAGATACAGCACAACTCGATCATCTTAAATAATGATATGCGTTCAAGCCCCCATAAAATCGTTACACCGCAGTAAACCATGTGTGACCAAGCTCGGTATACAATTCCCCGTAACAGCGGTACGTGCCTCTGTCAGGCTAATCACAAAGAGATTGGAACTGCAAACAATTTCAGGCACCGCGGATGATGATGATTGTCTATGCAGATGCCGGCGAATGTCTTGTTAATTTCGCCAATTTGTTTTTCAGCAATTTCAGATCGCTGTTGAATTTTCATCAAACTATGACAAATACAGTCTTGTCATTTACTGTCAAAAGTTACATTGAATTAATTTATCAATTCTATTAATTTTGACTTGGACTACTTTCATAATTAGACAGCGGATTTGATGCATTTGTGAATTCGAAAATACTTCTACATTATTTTCAACCTATTGAACATATTACGAGAGCAAATCAATCTCTATGTGACTCCTGGTTTGTTGTAATTCAGGTGGAAAATTTTTATTTTGCATAATGATCCGCTGTCTATTCACGATTATGGGCAATTTATTTAGCGTTACGAAATAAGGGTCGTGATTCGTTAAAATTTTATGAAATTCGACTCTTCCAAGTGTCTATTTAAGCTGCTACTATGTAATTAATTCCTCCAAGTGTTATTTCAAGCATGTTTCTCGAGAAGACGAAGATTCTTTAAAAATTGCAAGCAACTGCGACCTCAAATTAGCTGTCACGAATTGAGAAATTGAAATAGTCCGAGTATCTGTTGCCTAAAAGTTGATGCTCTATTTTAGTCTCCAGGTACTTACTTAACTCCTTGCCTTACAATATCGTGACAGACACGTTACGAATATTCTGAACAGAGTCTAATAAATATGTGTGCTATTAATTTCCTTTAAATCGAATTAAAATTCTATTTTGATTTTGTTAACATGTTCGCTACCGCCGTCAGAAATATGTGACATCCATAATCTGACAGTTCACTTAAAAACAGTCAAATTAATTTGATGCACTCTCTCTTTTCGTTGATTAAAGTCATAGTAGAATGCATAATTTTCAGAGAATCCGTGACTTTCTTCTGCTAAACTGTTTTGATCATTCAAAATTGGGTACGTTGCATTTAATAAAACTTTCGAAGAAAGGTAAGCAACGAAACAAATGCTGCGTTAATGTACAACTATTGGGGAACATGTAGGCGTACAATAAATATAAAGTTTCTCCATCTTTAGGAAATTAAGAATTACAAAACAAGTTTTAATCACTGAAATCGTAAACTAAATCGTAAGGCAAGGGGTTAACGTCGACAGGGAACGAAATAATGGTTCAAAGAAATAATGTAAGAGACCACGAAATGTCTTTTCAATAAGAATGGAGATCACGTAACAAATGTAAATGTGCTTTGATCTGAAGCTCTACCCAATAGTCAGCTGTTTTGAAAATAAATTGAGATATCTAGTAACAAACTCCTATACAGAATGTCCGAGTAAAAATAAAAATTCGAAGGGAAGTTACGAAGAAGTGGGAATTCGTCTGGAACTCGGTAACAGTATGGGTTGCATTTCAAGTGAAAAAGTTTTACTTGAAAACCTCCGTGGCTAGAAAAGATGTGCCCATAATTATGAATGTGGTCCAACAAGGGGGGTTACCCAATCGTAACACGCCGATTTTAATGAAATTTTTTTATAGTTGCCGAAATTCTTGTTAAGGGGTTGAAAATATCCCTCAAACTTGGGGTGAAAAATAATTTCTCGTTTCGCGATATTTAAAGAAAAGGAAAAATCATAAAAATTGCATTGAATTAATGTAGTTTAAGATAACGTGATGTGAAATAACTAATACATTCTGTTTAAATTTTGACCTGGACCACTTTCACAATTATCTCCGCTGCGAGAGCACGCTGTGACTCAGACTTTCGATTTATTCGATCGGCCGATTGTTTTCGCGGGTTGCGCGTATAATTTCGTTACGCGAGTGAAACACTTTCGAATCCGGCGAACAATTCGCGACATCGACGTAACGCGCGGGATCAACGACCCCGCGAGTCCTTGCCCGCCACTTTGATCCGGCCGAGGTCGAGAACGAGTCACGGCTCCGAAATTGGAGCGAGCCGCGGGTTTTGGATCGACGACGTCGAATTCTCTTTCCGGCCAGAGAAGCAAGAGTCCATCGAGCTCGCGCGCGCTGTTCTTCAGACCGGTAATACACTGAACGAAAACAAAGCGTCTGGCTAGGGTACACACAAAGCACTTAAAGAAGAGAGACATTCTACTCGAGCCTCGTTTGTTTCTTAGCAGGGGTGGCCACCAGGAAACGAACGCGGCCCGTTAGCAACCGTACAATGAGTTCCCGCCGCGACATTGTACGTAATCACAACGTTAACTCGACCTCGGCTGACAAAAAGTATTCCTCCACCCCTAAACCTCCCCACCCCCTCGTCCTTTCACTTCCCTTTTACAATTCTGTGGTTGCAAGGAAAAACGCCGATTGTCACAATTTTTTAAAATTTCATTTTAAGCATTCATTGAGCTTCATATAGGATTTACGTATTTACCAGAAAAAAAGTGATGAAAACAAATTCGAAAGGCTGAAAAAAGTCCTATGTCAAAGCATTGGTGATCAAAAAACTTTAAACGACAATATCTGTGGTTGTCAGATAAAACGCCGCATGTCACAATTTCAAAAAATTTGAGTTTACGCATTAATCCAGCTTTATATGTAGGATTTACGTATTTACCAGAAAAAGTCATGAAAATAAATTCGGAAGGCTGAGAAAAATAATACATACAATCTAACCGATGTCCTATATGAAAGCATTAGTGGTGAAAACTTTAAATGGCAATATCTCGAAAGTGAAATTATGTAACATGCGGCGTTCTTCCTGACAACCACAGAATTTTTCTCATTTCTCTATGTTGCGACTCGGACGCGATATCAGAGTGAACCGAGTAGCTAAATACCTATGTGTGGATGTTTCACAGCTAATAGCCAAGCCTAATATGTATCAAGGCTTGCATTCACACGCTGACATTTTTTAAAAGCTGCAGCTTTCGTACATAAGCAGTTGGTACATGTTTTCATAATAATTATTATGTATTTGTATTTTCCTATTTTGTAACAATTTTTTCCCTTGTTTGCAATTCTTATACTGAAATCTGCATTATGAAATAAGTCTCTTATGAGATTTTCTACAATAAAAAAAGGGTCAACCGGGGGGGAGAAAAGGTCACGAAGGATAACACGCGAGGACGAAAAAATCCCTGGAATGTCTCTCTCGACTCACCTAAACGGCAACGTTGTAACGCCGACGATGAGATTGTCCGGGAAGGACGATGAAGTCACAGTTTCGGACAATGGCGACGAAGAGGGGGGGCAGGGGGGGCAAAATCAGTCTCACACGCCCCCCCCCAATGTCGCGCTGGACCCCCCGTCCTCGATGATATTCCTTTCCGCGACGTGCTCCGGCTTCAGAGCACACACTCTAATGTATCTTTATCTCGGTCGATGTCTCCCTGTTTCTCTTTCTCTTTATCCCTCTGTCTCTTTATCTTCTTATCTCACTCTTTCACTTTCTGTTTTCGTTCCGCTCTGTTGCTCTCCTCTCGGCACACGCAGTTAACTATCTTCTTCTCTCTCTCTCTCTTGCCACTATTCCCAGCTCCTGGATCTCGTGCCTCTCGCTCAATCCCGTTTATCTGCTCTTTCTCTCCCTCTCTCTCTCTCTCTCTCTCGGTTCCCTCGTCGCAAAGTCGCGTTGTTGTATTACCTCTCGCTTTGCCGTTCCCGCGACCACGGCTCTCTTTAATCGATACACACTCGCGAGTCTTCTTTTAATCGGTCACACGGAGCGCGCGCGAGTCACTGGTCGTCAGGGGTCGAAGGAACTTTGGACGACCAACGATAACATCGTCCAGTGAGTCCTTTTCTGAGAACGTTGCTCACCAGGATCCAAGCCCACACTGTCGTTAATCGATTCTTGTCACTATTTATTTTATTTCGTTCGCGCACTTCAATTACCACGCGGTCTCGCAACCCTTTCTTTCCACGCGCGGCGAACTATTATTTTTCTCTATCTGTCCTATCTATCGCTATCTACGTCTAGCCTACTTTATCTATCCATCTATCTACCACGCTCCCACTCTCGCGCACGCCGCCACCGCGCACAACACACTCAAACGCGCAGAATCATCGTGCGGGGCACCCTTCTATTCGATTCCGCCGTGTGGATTACTTCGGTATGCGTCCTCCACGGGGTTCACGTACGCGACACCGCCACCACCACCACCGGTGGCTCCGGTCGGTTTTCCGGAACGGGGGGAGGGGGAGGACGTCTGTTGGATTCCAACGCAAGCAACGGCCTACCGTCGTTGTACCATACCTAAAAACCATTTACGATCGATCAGAAGGCTTCCAGGACAACAGGCCGAACGTCAGGATTCGTACGTCAGATAAAACGACGATCGACGACGAGTCGTCAACTGAATCAGGATGAACGGAGGAAGAGAGAAACACAATGCAGGACAACGTGCCACGAAAACTACGGGGAGCCAGTATGGCGCCGTTCTTCGTTTATCTCTCTTCCCTAAGCCCGTTCACTCCTTCGCGCATACACAGAACCAGCCCAGGGTACACACGCACAAGTACGCGTGCAGGTAAGCCGAACACTCACACAGGATTACCTATCTCTACTCTTTCTTTCTTTCTTTCCTTTCCTTTCCTTTCGACACCGTCTCTTTTTCCCTTTCCTCTTTCACCCTTCTTCGCCTGTTCTCACTGTATTCTTCGTTTATCTCCTTTCCCTACATGCATACACAGAGCCAGCCCAGGGTACACACGTACACGCACGCACACGTAAGCCGAACACTCACACAGGATTACCTATCTGTACTCTTTCTTTCCTTTCCTTTCCACACCGTTCCTTTCCCTTTCCTCTTTCACCCTCCTTCGCCTGTTCTCACTGTCTCCGTCCTCGTCGCGTGCACAGTGCACACGCATCCATCCGCGTTACACCCCGCTCTTCACCTCTCGCTGAGTCCCGCGAGCTCCCCACCCCGGACCGCCACAATTTCAAGTCAACCACGCGCATACGTTCAACACTCGACCCGACCGTCACTCGGCGCGCACGAGACTCCGGATTTACCTGAAACGAGACACCGACAAGATTACAACACCCCGGCGGCCAGCACGAAATTCCGTCGGACTGACATCATCGACGATCAACGTTTTGCTGTTTCGAAGAGGAACGCACTGTTAACGACAACGGTCCACTCTCCAGGGGATATAGACGTCCTGCTACCGGACAGAACACACTAGCTACTAGCTACCCTTTGCTGTGTTACTACTAGTCGCTGCTAACAGGTGTAGAAAAAACGATACACCACGATGATACACGATACCAGGGAAAGTTCGGAGACAGAGACGAACAGAACGAAGACACCAGATATCCACCAGGATGCACTCTAGAAAATCTAGCCTGCTAACAGTCTAGTTTCTTGAACCCCCTCTTTTTTTTGCCTTCCTATTTACCCCGAGCCGTCCCTTCGATGGCCAACACACGCACATGCACACACAGACGAGTGTAGATGTGCGCACTGACACAAGTTAGAAAAAGCTGAACGGAGGAGCCACAGCCCATAAACAGCAGCAGCGTCCGTGGTGTCAGGGCGCTCCGGTCCGTCGCCACTGCCGGCGTGCATAACCCGGTGGTTCTTCACCGCCTCGGCGCTAAAATGGCGATCGAAGTGACAGCTCTCGCCTCCTCCTCGCCGGGTTCGGTCGAGCAGCCGCTCTTTCAACTCGTAGTAACACGCAGCGACACTGTACTTTCTCTCTCTCCAGCTCATTCACCCTCTCTAGCCTCTCTATCCTCTCCTCGCTCGTTCATTCTTTCCGTTGTTCTCTAACCTCACTCTCTATCTTTCGCTCGTTCTCTCACTCCCTGTCACACACACACGACGCACATACACACACTCTCTGATTGCACGCGGCACAGGGGAATAAGGAGACGGTCCTGCTTGGCTCTACCATGGAGAATGAAACGCGACAAGGAGCGTTAGCTGAACTCGTTGATGCGTACCACACGTGAAATCAACGGGTTCACAAGTAGACAGAACGGACACCGATGTATCCGATGCTTTCCCCGATGGCGGCTCTGAAAATCTCAGTACCGGACGACGCCTACACCACCACCACGTAACACCTTAATAGCAGTGTTTGCCCGGACTCACGGGACTCTACTGGGCTCCGCCAGGCCACGATATCCCCGCTGCACTTGCGCCAACCGGCTATTGCTCCTACCCTTCCCGAGGATATACTAACCGTTCCTCGTTCTTACGCCCACCCCCAGCGCAGTTCTATTATCCGTGCAGACTAACCGAACCCCTGCGGAGCTCCCACGCCCGCGAAACAGCCAATGCTGGAGCTTCAACGCCAGGACCGTTCAAACGTTGCCCTTTGGGCGCCACAACTCGGCGAACACCATCCTCAGGGTTCATTTCGATCTCGCTCAATCCTATTTCCACCCGTTATTCAAGAAAACATTGATAGAAAAAATATTCTGTATCCTGCTAGGGGTGGCTGCGAGACCAATGAGGTTACTAGATGGTAACTAACCACTCGATGTTTATTTCGAAATTGTGTAGAACTCGGACTAAATTCAAGAAAATTTTGCGACAAGTTTCGCTGGAACTGATAGCGATTTTGGGGATGCTTAGTGGTAACTAATCACTCGATGTTAGTATTTTGGAATTGCGTACAGCACAGATTAAAATCAAGAAAATTTTGCGACAAGTTTCGCTGGAACTGGTAGCGATTTTGAGGGTGCTCGAGGTGTTTCTGGAAGAGGGCACTGCTGCTCGAGCATACGGGCCTAGCTCTCGCCCCGTTGAGTCGTGTTGTGACTGGGTAAACGAACGAAATACTCTAATGGTCTACTGGTTCGTCTGTTTCCATTTGTCGTTCCTCTCGAGCCCGCGAAAACGCACGAGAATTGCATAATAGAGTGTTCGATTTGGTTGATCGCGTTCGAGGATCGATTTCGGGGAATATCGAAGCGGAAGCATCGTGAAGATACCCTGGACGCGTGGATACAGTCGTGACGACATATAAGATATAAAAAAATGATCGTGCATGTAAATAAACATCTCTTCGACGATGCTTTTACAAGTGATTGGTGCGACGAAGATGGAGAACCGGACATTGAAACGTAGGGTGGAGGAACAGAGAGAGAAGACTCTTTCGAAAAAAATATTGAAAATACTATTTTAAATACCCGTCCCTCAATTTACGCGGCACTTTTTTACGCGACAAATTTACCTCAATTTGCGCGGAACTTTTTTTACGCGGAATTGATTTACGCGATCTTATTTTACGCGGTCAGATATGTATATACATACATATTTTCCTGTAAGTTTTAAAATTGACTAATATTTATATTTTGAATTGTGTTAAAAATATTGCTTTGGCTTTAAATGATATTAAACATTCAACTATAAATGCTTGCTGGAAAGCAATATGGCCACAAATAATTGCACCAGGCAATACTGTTCCGACAACTGAAGAAGGAGTATCCAGTGTTATTACTTTATCACAAGATGTTGAAACAGGATGCTTTGCCAATTTAAACAAGTGTGACATTAATGATTTACTAGCAGATCGTGAATTAACCGATACTGAATTAATAAATATCATATCTGAAACTCAACCTCATGATGTATGTAGCAGTGACAACGAAGAAACAGATTCATTCACTGCGGAAAATCTTTGTAAAGCTCTTGAGTTAGCAAAGAAACTGGAATATGCCATTATAGACATTGATCCAAACATTCAACGAGCCTTAAAATTTCGTCGAAATTTAATGAAATGTTGCAGCGAATATCAGCAAATTTACGAAAACTTAGTAACAGAAAATATTGTGAAAAACTCATCCGAAAAAATTTACATTCATAATGAAAATGAAGACGAACTTCCAAATATTTCAAGCGATGAAGATGATGAGTTTATGCCGATTAAAAAGAAAAGGCTTATTGTATTGAATTACAGTAGCGATAGTGACATCGAATAAAACTTACGTACTTCTGTTTTCTGAAATGTCTTACTTATTTTTTTGTTAAGTTATGTGAAATAAATATGTACACATGTATTTCTAAAACTTTTACTAGCTTTTATTTCCAATATTTTTCCTTTTATAGTGACAGATTCAATTTACACGATTTCTATTCGCGTAAATCAAATCCACGTGGAAATTGAGGGACGGGTGTAGTATACTTTAATGTGGTTCAATTAAAATACTACTTTAAATAGAATGAAAAATTTCGACATATAAAATATTTTGATTTTGTTAACCAGATACGTAAAATAAATTATTTTAATGTTCTATTTCAAATATTTCCTTACAATGGAAATAAGTTGAGCAAAGAGTTAATATTCTAAGTCATAATTTTTAACATAAGAAAACTATAATAGTATCCTACAAAATAAGTCTCACTATTGTTCAATATTTTTCAAATATAATACTATCTTTAAATAGTATTCTTAAATAGTATTTTAAATAGTATCAAAAACTTTTTCTTATAAATAAAATATTTTATTTGCTATTTACTATTTTCTATTTAAAATACTATTTTGCCCAGCACTGGTCGTTTGACGAAGGCATCCACGAGTATGGGATTCTCTTGCGCCGAGGTTGGCCGTTCAAATTTTTCTCCGTCCCTTTGAAGTCACCGGCTCCGTTCCTCGACCAGCTAATATCCGTCCCACGAACATCGGTCATGTCGCGTATAAGGGCCCACCTTAACCGTTGACTTCTCGTCGCGGGAGACCGTTCAACGACTATCACGATGCAATTAATCCAGCAAGCTTGATCCCTAGAATGTCCCGTCGACGCACGAAACCGTACGCCTTCGCGGAACCAGCCTTCGTGTGAAACGCATAATTAATCATCGTATTATACGATACAACTTAACGATTTCGCGTTAACATTACGTTACAAACTGATTACCGTTCATCAACACCGGAGGACAAGACTTTCTGGCAGATTTTGTGTCAAAGTCAAAGAACTTTCGATAGACATGAGATAGAGCGATGATTTTTTTCACATTAAAGCTGAAGTATTGCAGAATGTAGGAAAAATAGAGAGATTATGGTACGAACGTTTTTTAACTATGAAAATCTACTAAAGGATTTTGTAAAAAAATCCTGAGGTGAACAAATTTTGCGGCCAGTTTTGAAATCAATTTATTTCAATGCTTAAATACTGATTACTAGACTGCGGATCTTTATGCAAAATAAAAAATGTTTGCATTGATTGCAGGACACAGGAGCCAAATAATTTTAATTATTATTTTAATTATCCTATTAAGCTGAAACTAATACGTTGATGTCCTTAAGTATTTTTGAAATGTCCACTACTTTAAATTACAAATACCCATTTTTGACATAGATGCATAAAATCCGCAGTCTACTGATTACAAATGAATCACATTTTATTTTGTCTAAAAAGAGAGGCATAACATTCATATTTGTTAGACTTTGTTAAAATCTTTATCACGATATTAATACTTGGCATTCGGACAAGTTATGCAATTAAGACGAAATTGCCTCTACAAATGAAGATAATTAAAAGATATACATGCAATTGCATTTATATAAATGCTTTGTATTCACGCCAGTGAAATTCGAACATTCAACTATTAAGCGCATACCTATGCACCGGTTGATTCGTGTGTCCGTCCGTGGCTGGCTATTTCTACTTGCTCCGATGTATAGGAACGTTGACGATCTGTAGAGCGTCATTTGTTTTCCACAATGATTTAACATAAACAGGTGGTTAGGAGATAATGGGATTAATTGAAAACATACAATACCCTATCGTCATCATTGTTTATAACAAGGGGAAATGGCGTGTGAATGACAGACGCATTGGCCGACAGCCTTGGGCACGACGCGCACGCGCTTGACGAACTATCAAATTTCATGAATAAAGTGCTTTAACTTCTTCAATTACATTTATTTATAACATTAACAATGACAGCATTAAAACCTGATTGTTTGATTTTCATGGTTGCTGCGTTCAGCGGACTGTCCTAATTGGTACTGACTGCATGAATGTCCCGATCGACACTGACTGGGTGAGTTTCAAATGACTTTGTACCAAATTACAAGTGTGCCGATTGACTCTGTGACTAACCGACAGAGTTCTAAATGACTGCGCACTAAATTGCCAGTGTACTGATTGACACTGATTCTACAACTGGTTTGATAGAACGAAACAGTCGAACGTGACTCTAGCCATACTCTAAAACAGGCATCGCCAGAATTGTTCCAAATAATGAAAATAGAAATCACAGATTTTTTCGAACAACTATAGGGTGTATCGTAAATAAGTTTGAACAAAAATGTGTGTGACAAGAATAAATAAGAGAAAAATTTTTTAAAAATTTAAAGGGGAAGAATTTTATTGTAGACTTTTGACTTACTTTTGTTTAATGTAGAATCAATCCATTTTCGGTTGTACCACCTTGATCGTCCTGTATATCGAGGTGATTCGTGACAATTGCGATAAATAGTAGACACGGCTTTCGTTATTTATGCGCGTAGCCGCGTTTAATTCGATTTCGGGGCCGGCGATGGTCAGAGATCAAAGTTCTGGTCCTGTCGTCGTTCCGGGACGTCGAGCCAGGGAAGGGTGCAAAATATCAAGCCGGCTCGAGGCGTAATTGAATCTGTAACGGCAACCAAATCAGCGCGACGGCCAATCATTACATTATACGAGTCGCTCACCGGCGATCGACATTCGTTAGTCAATCGTTCGTGTAATTGTTGGGCCAGGGTTCCCGGTTAAGCCGCCGCTTTGTAGTTCGAGGCAGCAGAAACACGCCGCCGCGGACCCGACACGCTCCAACGAAAGAAATACGATCGTTCGACGTCAGATAAGTGGCAGCAAGACGGACAACCCTGGCGAAATCCACCCGCCGAGACTTGTTTGAATGGCTAAATGGATTTGTTTCGAGAAACGCGTCGGCGGGTACGCGAGAGCAAAAGGAAATGGAAAATTGTCTTAAGGGTAATTAAAAAGTTGAAGGGTGTGGTCTGACAAAACGACTTTATACTTCCACCTTTCGAACATGTTCACAGTCATGTATGGCTGACACAATTCTTCGAATGTATTAAACAATTAAGTTTCTTCGTAATATTAGGTGATTGCATAAGTTCGTGCCCGATTTCCATAGATTCGCCATTCTTTTCTAATTGTAGAAAATATTATTCGTATTAATTTGTAAAAGCATCTAATTCTAATGTTTTCTTTTTTAATCAAATTATTAAACGTTTGAACTTTTCTTCTATATTCGGTTTCATTAAAATAGACTAACTCGAGAAGAGTCTTTATACGCTTTTATAATTCTCATAATTATAATTAAATCTCTCCAAAAGCATTTTTGTCATAATTTTGTTCGCATACGTTGAAGCATCGCGAATAAATATGTAAAATTTCAAATTAAAATTGCAATTAAAATTCTTAACGGGCTTTAGCGTGGTGAGCTTGGCGAAAATTTGATAAACGCATGGACATGTGCGGTTTCGAAGGAACGATGTCAAGTCTCGTGAATTAATTCAGCTGTAAAGCTATTCTGATTCGTTTTTGGAAAGTGCAATTAAATCTTTTGTCGTGTAACATTGAATGGTACGAGCTTTATAAACGATGTTCGTAACCCACGAAGGAGTTGAATTTTTCATTTCCATTCTTGAGATCTTTCTAGCATGAACAAATAGTGCTTTCTTATGTGTGAGCGTCCTACTTTCAGTATACTCGGATGTTCGTAAGTTACGAAGGGGTTGAAATGTCAGAAGAATGGAATCATTTATCTTACACTGGATTTTTTATCATTTCCATTTTTGAGATCTTTCATGAACAAATAGTGCGTTCGTATCTGTGAACGTCCTACTTTCAATAAACTGTTGCTGTGCGAACTGCGTAAGAATTCTTGCGTCCTGATTTATCCATAAATATAAAAAATGTGATAGACTTGAAGGGGGGAAATGTGGGATGCGAGTGCTGGAGCGAAAAGTACGAACCGACGACAGACAATCGTGCATCTAGCAGGTAGACGATTACAGAGATTGAAGATTACAGAGATTAGAGTCGTCCCACAGGTTGGGAGCGGCGGGAATGTAAAGTTGTTGCTTTGTTACCTTGGTAAACAGTAGGAAAGCGGTGGAAATTAGTCGTTCGGCTAGAGCCAGTGCCAAGAGTGGCACCGCGATAATTAGGTTTCACTTGGTTCGCTTTAATAATCTAGGCAACATGCAAAGTGCATTGCCGGGTATTCTTGTCGGTTGCATCGTCGTCGGTGAGACGGTCTCTCGTGTCCAACGTTAACGTCGCAGAACTCGAGTCTGTTCGGTCACCCGGCCCTTAGGTTTCTGGGTGACAAATTTTGCAAGGACAGCCGGAATTATTAATGCCTTTTCCGCGTAGAGAGACCGAGACGAGACGAGGCGCGAAATTAGCAAGCCCGAAAGCGGTACACGCCGTGCTACAAGCGAATTCCAATCGAGATAATGAAAATTAACGACGTTAAAGCGACGTCACGCTCGTAATTAATTATCGTGGCCCGTTTGCTCGTTGTCGATCGGCTCTCGCCAACGCCGGACCCTTCCTCCCACGAGGGGACCAGCCATAATCGCGATATCAATCCTTCATTAATTCCTCACCGAAGGTCGCCGCGTCTCGAAACTCTTCTCGAACGATCATGCCCCGGTTAACCCTTCTGTAGTCAACCAAAGTGTATAGATTATTTCAAACCTTTCTGCATTCAACATGTTTGCACAAATTCTCATTATAAGGCTATAAATTAATTATATTAGTTTAAATTGTTGAAAGAAATACCCGGTTGGGCGGGTACCCATGCGCGTCAATCGATTTAAATTTACAAAATGCATGTTTTAACACTTAGCACTCGAGTGGTAACTCTGAGGTGCCACTAAAAATTGCTATGCAAAAAAATCATTGGAAATATTTTAGGTTGGAAGAAATGTTTAATTTTCGAGTTAAAATAGCTCCGAGTGCAAAGAATTAAATTTTCATGACAGACACAGATTTTAAAAATCGTGACCTTTACTTTCTCCTTCGCAATTGTGACCAATAACAGTTTAAAAAAAAATTATTTACCCATTGGCTAGTAAAAACTAACCGTTCTAACGTATCCAAAAAACTCAAACTGTTGGATCCAATTTTGAAAAAGTTATTCGTTTTTAAAAGCTGTACGAATACTTGCTCTTATTTACGGTCACATATATGTACATATATTGAACAGATAACGCAGCGAGTTCTATTGTTTTAAACTTGGCTCTAAAAGAGTGCATTATTTATGAGAGAACACAATAGAAGCGGATTAGAGTTTGAAAGTGAAAGTAGGAACAGGTATTCAGGAAACGATTTATTATAAACTCCAATTTTTCACCTTGTTTCTGATCAGTGATACTTGTATGGAGTACGTAGCCTCTGCTTTTCTCGAAAGCTTCTAAATTACTGAAGTATCTGTAAGAAGCTGGTAAGACCTTTGAGTACCACTAATCTGCACTTTGTACTGAAATCATCGAAGACAATTCCAGTCAGAATCGTAGAAGCTGAGCAGGGCCGGCCATCTGGAGGGTGCGGCGGATGCTATGCTCCGGGCCCCGCGATTGAGAGGGCCCGAACATGATCAAGAACTAAAATAATGTAATTCTTCTGAAGTAATTAATGTATTAACAAAAACAAAATCACGCATTAAATAAACATGCATTAGTAATACATGTTCGTGTTTGTAATTTTCTTTTTACTATACAAAAAATTTAGGGTTTCTTGCACCCAGGCCCCTTTATAGAGAAGGCCGGCCCTGAAGCTGAGAGATGCTTTCAAGTAAGTACAAGAAGCTTCCTTCTTGCGCAATATAGGGATATTCTTGCTTCTCTCACTTTGTCAAAAATTCACAAATATGTAGTTTCAATGTGTTTTCGCAAACGTGTTCAAAGTTTCATCGTGATTTGTTGTTTAGTTTGGTAAATAAAAATGGTGAAAGTACAGGTCCAAGCAGGTCGAGAAACGGGAATAGCCCCTTGAGCTGAAGAGTGCTTACAGCGCTCGATGTGATTTCAGCTGTTACCGAACTGAGTTCTGTTTGTTTGACCAAATGTGCTGGATTAGACCTTTTGCCCCGATAGGCCACGTGTCTAGGCGATTTGTCCATCATGGGACACAGCGACGATCTCGTAAAAGGTGTAGAAAACCCTGAAGTGGACAACGCTCCTTAAACGAGTGTGTCTGGCGTTGAGGACCGATTTGGAAAACCGTACAATTGTACAGGAGTGCTCTCTTGTGTAGGACCAAACGCAAAAAATATCGGACGACAACGTTGACGCTCGGACATGTCGAGCAACTATAATCAACCCGTACGATTTAAATGAACAATTGATTTACCGGTATCCGGATGCACATTTCCAAATAAGTATTCGCGTTTTCTGATCTCCTGCAAGGGCAGGCGTTTATTAAGAGAAGAGTTTATTTGTCTTATCTCGGTCGGTGAGTGCAAGAACGATCATCCACCGGCAAGAAAGTTCGCGGCGAGGGTGCCGGCGACGTGATGTATAATTCATAGACCCGTTGGGTTCATGCATATATAGATATATAGAGATATATAGGGTGGGACAGTAAATGTTACCGCCTTCGATACCTTGAAAACTACGAGAGCAGGACAAATGTTTGTTTAACAGGCGTCGTATGTTGCAGAAGTTGCTGTTGTGTCATGGTAATTTTGTTTTTCTAATCGGAAGCGTTTCGACGACCCAAGGCTACTTTCCTGCACGCTCACAGCGAAGCTGTCGACAACCAAAAATTTTACATTTCCTTTTCCTGAATTGCCATCATTATCAATCAAAATTTAATGTATAATCAAAATTGCGCGAATGAAAAAACGAAGCCTTGACCAACATTTTGGTAAAGGGAAAAATTCCTCTGATTCACCTCAGCAATTATTATGTCGTATTGCTGGTAGAAAGCTAATTTTTCAAATATGTATCTTTTAAACTAATTATTTTTTTAAAAATCAGTTTACGCTAGAAAGGATTCGTCATTCATAGACGCACAAATTAGATTCTGAAATTTTCGTCTAGGCCTAATAGTTTCGGAGATGTTCAATGAAATGGATCTTTCACATGAATGTCGACAGCTATAAAGTACGTGTCAAATTTATGTAGTTATTCGTTTTTATCAACGATTGCACCAAAACAAATTCCTTTCTGCTCCGTTACTGTCTTCCTTAATCGTGCGCCTTCGTATATCAAACCGCATTTGGCCAGACTCACCGAGCCGAGTGTAACGAACTTTCCTTATCTCATTCACCCCTCGCCGGATTTTCCTATCTCCGTTTTTCTTGCCACGACATCCAACATGCTTGAATCCTACTCGCCGATAATGCGAAATCGCATCCTCCGCGGCCTACGCGCTGCTTCACGGACCGCTTTATGCCAAGATGCTCTGCGAGGTTGTAATACTTGCGTGGAAACATCTGCAGAATTTTTCTCTGGATGATTCTTCGCTTCTTCAGCATCGAATATTCTTAGTCAACTCTGTCGCTTGCAACAAGATACATTCAAATCACAAAAGTCATAAATCAAATTAATTTCCCCATTAGACTTTGTATGTAGATTTAATACTTTTCCTTAATCCGTTTAACGAGCGTGAAGAATGCTCTGGCTGACATTTCCAATCGTATGTCTATACATCTGGCGTTCAGAAGCGACTGGTGTATGAACACACGTGCGCGACACGTGTTCGGGACGACGACAAAAAAGGCAAATCTGTTGAGAGCCAGGTCTCAATCTCGAGAATTTCGACAACGTCAAACGATGAAGGCTATTGGAGTCATCAAAAGAAGTTTTAATCACCGGACACTTATTCAAATTTGGATGCAGACGATTTTTTGCTATTGAAAGACCTATATTGTGAAATAAAAATGGTACTTACTAATTTTTTCTGATCTAGAGAATATTTTCTAAATTTTAATTGTTATTCTTATATATATTTTCCAATTTTTTTAATTTAAATGCTTCTAGAGCTATCCATAATCATTTATTTTCAAATAGCATATGTATATATATATATGTATTTAAATTTGCATTCAAATATATTTTATCGTATAATAGCTACACACACACGTCTAATCAAAATAAAATAATAAAATCCAGCTGGAAGCTACATAGATATTTCTGTATTTTTTAGTTGAACCAAGAATTATATGGTACACTTATGTACAAAATTTCTAATCGAGAGAGTATTCTATACTTTGCAAGCTCGCTTAATTTTATAGTATGATGATGTCGATAGAATTACATTCATAATCATGTACTGTGGATCTTCCGAATCAGGTTCTGTATCCGTGACTGTTGCTTCTTTGTACAATAATGATTCTAAATGACTGCCTACTTGTACTCGAATACGCTTCGATATCAAATTGGCAGCCTTCACAATTTCTTCTTCTAGTTTGAACCGTAGCAGATCAATACCAGTTAATTTCACAGCAGAAACAGCATACGTGTCTTCTGGTAGATCATGCTTCTTCAGAGAATCCTTATCAATCATATCGCATTTATTTGCTACATTTATTACTAGTTTATCATCACCTATCATAGGCTTGATTGTTTTCTCTATGTGCTGAAGTTGTGCATTGAGATCAGGATGACTCACGTCGTAAACATGAATAATAATGTCCTAAAAGAATGAAAGGGATTAGTTACCGAGTCTTTAAATGTTTAGAAATAATTACTGAATTAGTTAACGTACTGCATCGATAGCGTCTTCCAGAGTAACTTTAAACGGTTCTATTAGAGCCTCTGGTACATCTTGAATAAATCCAATGGTATCGATATATAGTATTTTTAGCTTGTTCGGAAGATAACCTTGGTGAACTGTTGTGTCCAAAGTAGCGAACAACTGATTCCGAGGTTGCAGAGACGCGTCTCCTGTTAATGCTTTTATTAACGATGTTTTTCCAGCATTCGTATATCCAACTACAGCAACGCTTGGGAAACCACAAATCTGTCTTCGGCTCTTTATCATGGTTCTGTGTTCTTTCAGCTTCTTAAGCGCATTCTTCAATTTCTTCTCTCGGTTCTCCAGATATTTCTTTCTCCCTTCATCCATGTTTATCTTGCCTAATTTAGTATCAGATAAATCGACCATTTTCTTCTTTATATATGGAATCTCTGCCAAGGCCACTTGCAACATTGCTTCCGGAGATTTTGCATGTTCACGAAATATATGAACAACCATAGAATAGCGGTCATAAATAGGTAATCGGAAAGCACTCTGCAATTCAGCGATTTGTACGAATCTCAGCAAGTTAGTGCTAACAAATACTGCTGTTATATTTGGATTACTTCTAATTTCGTTTCTCAGATTCTCAAGACTTCCTTTGCCAATTAATTTGTTCTTCGTCAATGTTAACAGAGGGACGATTTTTGTACCAACTATAGACCAATTTGGCAATGTACTGGTAAGTGCTACCGCTTCTGCTAATTGTAATTCAGGCGTTGTAATTCTTTTCTTATTTACACCCCATTTTATGTACGGCTGTATAATAAATACATTATGTCTGCCGACAACTGTTCCTAAATAATCCTCAGATATTTTCCTGTATATATCTTTCTCCTCTTCGTTTTCTTCGTATCCTTCAATCTCCATCATGGAATCATGTTTAAACCGATGGACAAGACTTGACGCGATACCTTCGTTCTTTCTACGTATCGGGTTTATTATATTATAATACCGAGTGTTAGTTTGTACAACGTAGAAGAGTTTCTTTAAGTTCTGCATTGCTATTTATAAATATTTGCAAGTACTTCAACTTTCAAAAAATACTTTACAAACGTTTATACATTCATAAATCTCTTAGACTAAAATACAAAATATTATGATATCAAGTCTTAGTTTGTACAACATAGAAAAGTTTCTTTAAATTCTGCATTGCTATACATGTAAAAAAATACTCTCTCTCTCTCTCTCTCTCTTCTACTAAATATATAAATATATTATTCTCCAATGTACTTCAACTTTCAAGAAATACTTTACAAACGTTCATACATTCATAAATCTCTTAGACTAAAATACAGACATTAATTTATTTATAGAAGAAGATTATTTTACATCCGAACCTATTCGTTGCCTTCAAATATTCAATTTTAAACAAATAAATAAGATATCGAAACACTACTAACATAACCCTAAATAGGTATTCATGATAAAATGAAATGTGACTCGCCACGAGCGTTCGAAAAATTTTGTTATGTCGTAATTAATATTTATCGTAATAATAATGATAATAAAGCATACTTTTTACACATGATGGATATATAATATTGCACAAAACCAAATACAAACAACAGTATAAATTTTCAAACACAGCTGCTGTCTCATCTATTTATGTATGTAAACGTATATGTAAATAATATCCAATAATGTACAATTTCCGTCCAGAATATATATAACAATGCAATGCACGTTTTATTTTATTAAAATATACACGTTCGTTTGCGCGCGCTAAATTTGAGTGTTGTAATCGACACGCATTCCTGCCACGTGACTGGTCACCTTATCACAACTTGTGATTCACAAGGCTGACAAGTGTCAGTTTTCAGTATTATTGCGAATTAGTACTCCTCGAAATCATCCGAAATTACGGATAAAATTAGTCTCGATCACCTGCAAGAAGAATGGAGCCTGGAATATTAACAAAAGTTTTAAATGATTTTCTGACGACTGTCGACGGCGAATTGAGTTTACACAAAGGAGAATACTTTTTGGTAATTTGTATATGTGAACGTATAAATAAACATTCTCGTATAACCTCAGGAAAAATTCATGGAAAAATATAATATGTTTTATTGTTTGCGAAACTCGAACAGATATACAGTATCGTTGACAAATATTGGTGTTACGGAGAATCTAGAGGCAGAACAGGAAAATTTCCCTCAAGTCATTTGCATAAAGTTGATATACCGCACCTACATGACTCAGAACATTTATTTGTAAGTACTGCCACTTTTCCAGGACAGCAGGATGGAGATTTATCTTTTGCACAAGGTAACCTGTTTCTCTGTCTATACAACTTGAAAATTCAAGAAGACAGAACCTCCATAACTCGAACATTTTAACTCTTCCAAGATTAAAAGTAATTGTGTTTCATGTTCACCGAACCAGGTATACTTATTACCGGAATACGAGATGTGGGATCCGGATGGTACTTAGGACAAATAGATGATAATACCGGTATATTTCCTTTAACTCATGCATGGCAACTTGATTCTAACTTGTTGAAGGTATGCCTGTTAAATAACGTTTAATCCAAATGTTAGAATATATGTATTGGATCAATGGAAACTAGAACGATTTTCTCTCTTAACATGTTCAATAGGTTGAAAATGATATAAAAGTATTTTTAAATTCGTCTAATGTTTTTAATGTTTCAAATCACACCTACTCATTTTTATCATAAATGCATAAAATCCGCTGTCTATTTCTGCTGGTGTCTTAGAAAGCTGCAGAAAAGAAGAATATAAGGAAGAAGGCGAGGATAAAAACCAATTTGAAAGCACAACTTGATGGCGAACTTGATTTAGTAGAAGGAGAAATGGTAACCGTCACAGAAATTCTTGACGATGGCTGGTGCCATGGAATCACAGATAGCGGCAAAAGGGGAATATTTCCAGAAGCATTTGTCTCGTATATTACTGACGACACTGACCAATTGGACACAGCCTGTGTATTACACAATAATTCTTTTTCCACCACAGTGGCATGCGAGAAGAGACTGTACCAAAATCTTGAGAAAACAGTAACAGAGCCTAGCGTCGATGAACCTGCACCAGACTACTATGACTTATTTCCTCAATACATACAAAACGCTTCGAACTCAAATTCAGTGGAAAGCGTGGAAAATAATAGTAATTTCAACATGCTAGATGTGAAACCTTATGCTATAACATTATATCCATTCAATGCTCAGTTTCCTAATGAACTTAGTTTCGAAGCAGGAGAAGTAGTACATCTTATCAAACATATAGACTCGGAGTGGATAGAGGGTACATTAGACAACCGTAAAGGAATTTTTCCTATATCTTATGTTAACATTATAGTAGATTGTACCGAAACTCCCAACGATCAAAACTTTTACAGCCAAGATGTAGGCACTACGGAATACGATGCGCTGGAGCCTGGTATGCGAGCAAAGGTAGAATACACTTTTGAAGCTCAAATGGATGGAGACTTGAGTGTCACCGAAGGTGATACAGTTACAGTTATTAATATGGCTAATGCAGATTGGGTAAACGTTAAGAATGTACACGAACAAATTGGTTTGTGTCCACGGGGCTACCTAAGCGCGTTGCAAACAGAACCTTTAGATATCGAGCAAAGTACATTGGAAGACTTTGTCATAATAAGACACGACGAAGTAACTCCCAAAACAACGGAAGAACAAAAATCAAAAAGACTCTCAGAACCACATAGACCAGCACCACCTGTACCAGCACCTGGCAGTGTTCCATTACAAAAGAATATGGTAGAAAATAAGCAACCAACGTTTCAAAATATCAACCAGCAAGTAGACACTGCTAGCAATAATAATGTAGATCTTAATAAAAAGAGAGCAGATCAAAGGCAAAATGTTATATCAGAATTAGTCATCACGGAAAAAGACTATGTTCGTGGTTTGAACTTAACATATGAAACATTTAACTTGTACAATCCAAGTGCACTAGAGTCTCTGGGAATTGATGTTCCAACTCTGTTTGGTAATATTTTCGAAGTGATTCAAGTTGCGCAGGAATTATTAGATATGATACTAAAGGCGATGAAAGGATGCGACGAAGAGCAACAAACGGTTGGTCCTTGCTTTACGAAGATGGCTGAGAAATTGAAGAATGTTTATGTGAAATATTGTGGAAATCACGAAGCAGCGTTGGTATTGTTGAAGAAGGTAACCAAATTGATAGTAGAATACTATATCTTTTGTTTCGTTTATTTTAAATGCGAACTTTATACATGCAATTTCAGTACGAAACTAACGAAGAAATAATGGCAGTGTTCGGCAAAGGCATCGATACGTTGCGGGGTCAAGTAGCTTGCTTCGACATGAGTTCTATTCTGATAAAGCCTGTGCAAAGAATATTGAAGTATCCTCTTATTTTATACGAATTGGTGAAAGTGAGTATTTTACGAATACATCTTTTACAATGAAGTTATACGTTTGTTTACAAGTTTACAATGAGTTTATATGTTTCTGTATACGTAATCACTATATTATAAACTTCTTTGAAACCATGTAGCTGTTTTTTAGTGCACCGACGACGATCATCCGGATAAACCCATGGTCGAGGAAGCGTGGAAAGTTATGACAGCCGTAGCGAGTCATATTAACGAATACAAACGTCGAAAAGACTTGGTGTCCAAGTATTTAGACAACGACAATACCTTGATCAGGAAAATGGCCAAACTTAACATGCATTCTGTAGCGAAGATGTCGACTAGATTGAGTACAAGATTATCGGCAAGCTTAGGATTGACGAATGTTGCTGGTGATCCAGAGTTCGAAGAACTCGAACGACAATTCAGATCAGTAGAAAAGTGTACATTACAATTAGCTAAAGATGTAGACCAATGCTTTACGTATCTAAGCGATGAAGCTATTTCTGGAGAAGTGATATCAGATTTTTTGATTCAATATTATCAAGGAACACCGAACCTCGAAGCGAAAAGACTTAGAGAAATAAGATCGACGATATGGTCGCAGTTTATTCAGGAACAGAAAGTATGTTTAAAGCGGAGGGTTCTTGACCCAGTGAATGTCTTAGCAATATTATTAGAGGGACCGGCAGTATTGATAACAAAAAGGCATGATAAGCTGCTCGACTACGACGCAGCCATTTCTAAAAGCGACTGGTACAAAGAATCGAGAATTGTAATTACCTTATGTGTATATTTTAATACAACTAGGTATACAATTGAAATAATACTAAAAATGTTGTCTCTTGTTATTCGATGTTCCTACAGGCACAGGATGAACTGTCGACAGCGAAATGCAATTACGAAGCTTTAACGCAACAGCTGTTGGAAGAATTACCGGTTGTGGTTGATGCAGCAACAAAAGTATTAGTAAACTGTATCAGTGCGTTCGCACATTCTAGGAAGCTTCTATGCGGCAAGATCACCAAGCGCTATCTAACTCTGTGCGAGGTTGTCTAGCAAAAAGAATAATCAATATTATGACTAGACAGCGGATCTTTATGCACTTATAGCAATATTGAGTACATGAAATTCAAAATTGTTGAGTAATTTTAAACATTAAAGATGTCAATGTATGATTTCTCCTCTTTTAAAATCATTAAGGGAAGAAATAACATTCAATTTATTTTGCATAAAGATTCGCTGTCTAATTATGGCCATTTACAAAGATTGTAATTAAATGAACTCCTTTTGTGTTTGTAGAACTCCGTTCAGCTATCGAGTCAGGATATCTTGGAGTCATTTTTAGTGAATCATAGTTTACTATGGAATCAAATAACACGTTTCGGTTTTGCTGGAACAAACCCAAGAATCGAAGAAGCTGAGTCAACATGGTGTCCGCAAAGCGAAAAGCAAAGAAATACTCTGAGAAACAAATACTCCAGCGATAAATTGTACGTAATCACAGAAAATATAGTGAGCACATCGTCTTTGGATATGGGAGCAGCTCGTGGAACTCTAGTAGCAGTAATAAAAAAACAAGATCCTATGGGTGATACAAGTAGATGGTTCGTCGATAATGGAGTTGTGCAAGGATTTTTGCCATCTAAAATCTTGCACCTTCACCAAGTACCGCACCTTTCTCTGTATAGTGAAACTAAAAGCATCGCGACTACATCTAATAACGCATCTATGCCTGATTTAATATGCATGGACTCTCCTGTTAAAGAACAGAAATCCGTGTCTCATCTCCAAGAATTATTGGAGCTAAACACGGAGGAAAAAGCGAAGAAAGAAGGCCATTGTTACGATAATATTGAACAAATTCCTAGAGTGCAACAGTATCAGAATCTGAACTACGAGGTAGGTGGTGATATATGCCATTTATTTTAAAACTAAAATAACTAGACTGCGGATGTTTATGCAATTTTCAAATTTTGTAGACAAATTTTAAGAAAGTGGTACCAAATAAAATTCTATTTTCATTGATAATAGCACTTGCAGATCCAAGATAAATAAAAATGGTACTTAATTCTGTTGAATTTAATATTCTAGCATTTTTTGAACATTTTTATAAGTCATAAATGCACAAACATCCGCAGTGTAATTATAACGATGTAGTGCATAATTATAAATTGCAACTTGTTCTAGTTTTATTACGCAGAGTACGATTTTTCTGCAACTATTCCTGGAACATTGCCTATTACCAAGGGGCAAGCTTTGAGGCTTGTTAGGCCTCATGACGAGAAGGGGAACGACGAATGGTGGCTTATGGAAGATCGTTACGGTAACAAAGGATATGTACCTAATAATTATTTGTGCGATCCACCTACAAGAAAATAATGAAATCGCAAATTCAATGTGTCTGGATACCTTCAGTGCCTGCGATCAAATTATTATTCTGACGAAGTTATAGTATTCTAAACCTCTATCTCGAATGTGGAATATTAATATACAGAATTATTTTTACAGAAATCTATTGCAATGTTTTGTTTACAGTCTCTATACTTAAATATACATAATAATTTATATTTTAAAATCTATGTACAATGTACAGTAATTCTCCAATCAAAGTCCCAACACCCGTGTTTTGAACGGACTTCAGTAGCGTAGAGAGGCTATTTTTTTATGACTGCGTCTACCGCGCCGACCGCGCCGAGACTTCAATCGACGAGTCGAACATAGAGAAGGACAGAATGAAATAGGATCGCGTGGCCGAAGCGTGTCGCCGTCGCCGGCACTGTTTAAAGGCTCGTGCGTCATCACAATGAAACACCAAAATCTTAGCTTCTTTATTTTCCATTATTTCTTTATGGAACTTTCACCAACATATTCGTGGCATTTTTCTAATGCGAAATGATACCAAACACGATATAATTTCAACTGTATTTAGTGGTTTAACGGACGATGAAAGTTTCGAACGCAACGAAGAAGAGTGTATGGGAAAGAAAGAGATGCGGACAGTCGACGTCGCCGGCACAGTTCAAAGGCCCGCGTTGTCGCTGTCCTTCCTTGCTCCCGAAACTTTCACCATCGATTAAACCACTAAATACAGTTGAAATTATATCGTGTTTGGTGTCATTTTAATCAGAGAAATGCCAGGAATAAGGTAGTGAAAGTCCCATAAAACAATAATGAAAATTAAGAAGTTTCAGAATTCAATTCACTCGAGTCAATGTTGTGGTGTTCATATCGATATACCCGAGCCGAGATCAATCATCGCCGCCCTAAGGCGCGGCGCAGCGTTGGCCGGCAGTGGAATGAGTAGGCACTGGACTTCGATTAGATAGGCGGTCCAGGAGTTCGATTGAAGAATTACTGTACATCTTTCCATTTAGGGAATGTATTACTTCTGTGATAATATACGTATATTTTATTACAAATGTACTTGCAATGCTAAATTCAAATTAGAGTCTCATTATTACCCTTTAAATACACTTTTTAATCGGTTTTGTAATATCTGTGTAAGTTAATTCAATTTATAAGCGTGTAAATAAAATATTAAACGATCTTAACAACGAGCTTCACAACTATTTTAAACATTCCAGAGCAAACTTCATAAGCACGTATGCCGTATGGTTCTATATTTTGCGAACGTCTTGTACACGAAGCCAAATTTAGGTCAGATCTGTTCAAGAGGTTTAGTTCAAAGCTTGGGCTCCCTGGTGGTCATGATTTAAGCGGAGACCGAATTTTTCATGAGATGCTACGTCTGCCCTACATTCCGTTTGAAGCCTTATCGATTAACATTGTTCTTGGCCAATCATTGGTTGTACTTCCAATTGACTCTATCGATCGCGTATCTGGTCCAATTAACGAGAATGGAAGATACGAAGTACAAAAGGATGGTGTTAAGGGGCGTACAATGAAAATACACAACGATGTTTCTACTTTTAATAAAAAACATATCTGTTGTATTATCACCGTAATATAATACAGTTTACTGTCACAATCAACAGTCGATAGAATAACGATAGTGACGTGTATCTATACCGCTAAATTATCGCTTAGGAGTTACGATCGAGAAATTACGAATGAAAACTAAAAAAAAAAAGAGAATAGGTACGCTTAAATAAAGAAAACAGTCTTTCGAGGTACAGCGACTTAACAACACCGATCAATTAACTCGCACTTACAAATATAGCACGCGAACGTTCGATTAACTTATCATTAACTAGCGCAGAACGGTGTCGAAGGAATACTGGTATCTAAACGATCGTTCATAAAATGCCCTCCGCCGTAAGTATGTAGACTTTGCGCGAAGTTTGTTTCGATTATTTTGCGAAGCAATCTCCTAGAGGTAGACTGCGGATCTGTATGCATTTATGAAGAAATTAGTTGGGTTGGCGAGAAAGTAATTTCGGTATTTTAAGATGAAATAAAACCGAATTTCTTTATTCAAACGAAGAACTTTAATCAGTAAAATATTTTCTTATTTATTCTTCTCGGCAAAAGATCATCGAACAAAAAATATCTTATTCATTAAAGTTCATTTTGAATAAAAACATTGAACTCTATTTCTTGCCAACCCAATAGTTAAATATATAGAATAGAATAGAACATTGTAATGTCGGTTTTAACGTAACAAAGCCATTAAGGGATGAAATCAATTTTTATTTGATTCCTGCTTCCCACAATCACAATGCAGAATATTTTTATTTTGCATAAAGATCCGCAGTCTACTTAGAAATATTACGTTGCGCGTGAACCGGAAATCAAGAAGAACCGCGAATCATTCGAAAACAGTGTTGCTCGCAGTTTCGTTTGAGAAAATCGTGGATATGACGTTTGTTCCCATAAAATCCTGGGAAAAGATAGTCTCTTCTTTCTTGGTTTACATAGAGCTCGAATATACAATCGGTATACACGATAGAAGATGCGTTTCTCAATATGATTCTACGTTCGCTAAAACGCGGTCTGGTTACAGGTTGTTCAATATCTCCAGGCCGCCGTTACGAAACGTCACGAAACACTGAACAATAACAGTAACTAGAATACAATTGACGTCGAATATTTAATGTTACGGTTAATTTTCATCCCGATCCAACGATCTGCTACTTCTTCGCGTTATCAAATCTACCGAAAAGATCAACTCGCGATCGATAGTTCTGTTTAAGGGGGTGGACTCGCGTTTCCAGGATCATTTCTGAATTTTCAGTACTCAAAAGCGCTAGATAAAGAAGTGAAAGAAAACAACCCCGTAAGGCCTCTGAAGATCTCGAATTTTGTTCACTTCTCAAGAAAGGACAAATCATATGATCCAATATTTAAAAAGTTATAGTCTTTCTAAAAGTGTCAGAATATTAGTGGGAGTCATTTTAGCTGTCGCAGCTTTATGAAAAGAGCTACATGCGCAGCTTCACGTTTCCAAATAATGCAAATTACGCCTCGTAAACGTAAAAATAGGACTTTTGAGGATGACTGTGGCCTAGATTGATCTTTAATCCAACGCTTTTGACTACCGAAAAACCCAATCTTTGCATTATCGGTAAATGCGAAATGAAAAACGAGTCTATAATCTAGGCAGAACTATCTAACGGATCTCGTGGGTGTATAGCGTTATCGAGAAGGTGAATTCGTCTTATTATCTCAGGGATACCGTTATCCAACAGCATCAAAAGTGAAAAGTCCGTCTTCATGAGATTTTTAGACGACATCATCATCGTTCCCACTCATTATCTCTCTTACTAAACTATAATAATACAATCTCACGGAATCGCTGGAGAAGCTCCTCCGTGATTCCCCTCGGTTCTTTCAAATGTTTGCCAGCGAAAACGAAGAACGCGGCAAGTAGTCGTCATCTGCTTAATCAGCGATCCTCAAAACGATTCGAATACAATCGTTGTCGTGCACAACTCTTTCTAAGAAACTCTCGTCATCGGCGATCAACTACGTTCCTCCGGATACTTAAATCAAACGATCCATCCGGCTGAGAGAATGATCGAAGGATTTCTCCCAGTAAAATCTCACTCTCGGATCGTCTAATGACCCGGTCTATCTGTTTTGCCGATCTTATTTCTCGTGTTTCAAATTTTAGCGCCGATTTGCTAGGCGCACGATCTTGTCCTTTGGGATTGACCCCTTAATCGGCTGGATAGAAGCGTAAAATCGCGCGACCTTGAATCTCAGAGTGACACAGCTTCAGAACTACGTCAAGGACGTCTTCAGCTGGATAGACGGTGTGAGGAGGTGGCTCGACTTCACCGGAAGCCACGAGCTTCACCAATTCCTGAAGCTGTTCCAGGGTACCGGGTTCTACTGATTTGATGCTTAATTCCCATTCTTCCGCACGTCTGCTAAATTTAGGCTGCAACCGATCAGCGACATCTTTGATCACGAATACTACGCCACCCTTGCTCAGACATTGCATGCTGCGGTGTAGACTGCGGGAGGTTGTGCCAAAATCGATCACCACGTCGACGTGACCGCCGCACGCGTCCATCGTTCGCTCGATCAGCTGTTTCTCGTACAAATCTTCGCTCCACTGCACCACGTTCACCCTGTAGCCAAAGAGAAAACTGTTGGTGAATAACTCGAATGACCTGACCGGTGGACGCTGATGGATTGGGCATTCAGTGAGCTAACTAAACTAAGTACTTGGTGTACATTTTATGTGATCTTGTGATCTAGGAAGAAGCAGGAAGCAAACGCTTGTCTCGTTGGGATTATACTTGTGTCTACATTGGAGTTATTTATTATAGGGAAGTAGATCTGTTGGAGAATCAAAATATATATAGTAATCTACTTTTTGTTTGGAGATTAAGGTAAAAGCACCAATAGTTGAGCAGTTAACCCTTATGTAGTCAACCAAAATGTATAGATTATTTAAACCTTTTCTGTATTTAACGTGTTTACACACATTCTCATTATAAGACTATAAATTAATATATTAGCGAGTAAGGAATGGACATTCAGAGAAATTTTGTAATATTTTTTAGAGGACCATTAACAAATTGTTGAAAAATTCTCTGCATGAATAATAGACAGACAAAAAACACTAGATGCAATGTAAAACATTGAAAACATAAGATTGTTTTCAAGGAAAATAGAAGAAACATTATTTTTCAGGATTCCCTGAAAAATGGTCAACTACTGATACGAGGTCAATTATTGGTGCATTTACCGTAGTGTTTCAACATTTCTGGTATCTTCCTTTCCCGATATGTTGTGTTAATATCGGATCAATATCCTACTGTTTGTTCTCCAAACAGAAAGTTCATTTTTTTATAAAATATTGTGGCTCGCCTATGACGCCACTGACTACGCCAAGCCAACACGTAAAAACATCAAAGTAACTATTATATTTATGCAACTTGACGTTATCCAAACGGGCGAGAGCTTCTTCCTCTTTAACTGTATTAGAAAATGACTACCGCCTACGTACAAGTGCTACTATATTCTCAATCAATTAATCAAGTGCTGGAAGCTGATGCAATTAACATAAAGGTGAACCTTACAACGTGAATAACGTGATACACACAAGCGCTATTACCATTTTGATCAAATTAAGCGATATTTAAGTGCACCGTGTGTTGCATAAACAAACGAACTCCGCAGAAAAGATTAGAGAAGATAAATCTTTACGTAACATTTATCGTGGTCAAGATTTGTCAAGTACTCAAATTGATACGATAACGTTATCATTCATTTAGCGATACAGTTGATTATTCCTCGGAGTTATGAAACTGTGATCGATGACAAAGATCTCGGACATGGAATGTTAATTTCAGTTCAGAGATCAACGAGTGAACCTCGTTACTCGTAGTTGAACACGCAACATGCAGTGGCTACTAGACGAAAAGCGACAGAACTCGTAGATAGGCCTAGATACAGTTTAAATTACAAAATGTCTGGCATTTTCTGCATACGTTCATGTTGGGAATCATTTAAAAACAATCTATCAAAGTGACGGACAATTATTCTCTCTCCTTTGAATCAGAAGATTTTATTTTTCTTTGGATTCTTGAGATTTTTTCAAATCTCGAAACTAAGCTAGCTAAAGTTAGCTACTAGGGGTGGGGTAGTGCTCGGGTCGGGTCAGGAACCCGAAAATTTATGACATTTAGGTCTCCGAACAATATAAATTTTCGGGTCCCGTCCCAAACCCGAATTTTTGGGCACCCACCCACCCCTATTAGCTACCTTCCTAGTTAAACCTTCCCTTTTTCTAAAAACTATTTCTTCACTATTCGCAAACACTAATTAACACTAATATAATGCGAGCACGTTCAAATCTCCACGTACAACTGAATGAATTGAATAGTATTGCCGAATCTTTAAGCAGACATTTACTTCCAACATATTTCAAGGGCAACGCGATCAGAGCTAGACCTAAGCTAGATAAAGTTAGCTACCTTCCTAGTTAAACCTTCCCTTTTTCTAAAAACTTCTAGATTCTAGATATTCCAGAGTAGTGTCGCCTTTCAGCACAATTCGCAAACACTAATCAGCCTATACCTACAGAACATCGACATTCAACAACCCTCCAAAGTAACTCACCGTTGGAACTCTTGAGCCATGGTGAGTCCATCATCCTTCAACGAGGCAATAGTGATGGTGACTCTATCTTTCATGTTGCTGAAGTAGTACGCGGCGATTCTAAGAGCCCAGAGAGCCAAGCCACCGGTACCAACGATGAGGATCTTGCAGACGCTGTTGTCTCCTCTCTCCTTCAGCAAAGCCTGGACATGTCCGTGGGCGGCGAAAACGGTGTTCATGGCTAATAAAGCGCCAGCGGGTAACATGGCTGCTACGCTGAGGCTGACGTTGTCGGGAATCTTGATGAGGTACTTGAGGTCATGGACTACGAGGTACTCGACGTAGCCGTTTGGTATTCCCTCGTAAGGATAGAGGATCACTCGATCTCCGATCACGAATTCACAATCCTCGGGAACGTTAGCGCCCAGAGACTCGATCACACCTGCGACCTCGTAGCCAGGAAACAAAGCTGCGTCCCGGACTCCATGGTGAGGCAAGGACATAGGAAAGTCACCTTCGACAGAGACATCGGTGGCTAAACTACTGCTACTGGAGACGGAAGTTAGGCTACCCAGGCTGGGTGAACGACGGGGATGATAGCAAGCACCTGCACACATCACCCGAATCCTTGCCCCCTGCGATGGCACATCCGGAACAGGAACATCGAAACTGAATACCCAATCACGGCCCGTCACGTTCGGGCTCTCGATCGACACCTGTCTACACAGCTTGTTCATCTTCTCCTCCCTGGAATTGGGAAAGATCATTTTTCATTGTTGTATTGAAACATGTATGACATTGTTGTATTGAATAATATCAGTAGACTGCGGATTTTATGCATTTATGACGAAAATAAGTAGGTGTAATCTAAAACAGTACAAAGATTAAACGAGTTTAACGATGTCGATGTACTATTTTTAATATATGAAAATTATTAAGGAAGAAAATAAATATTTACTGAACTCCTATAAATTGCAATTGATGTAGACAAATTTTATTTTGCATAAAGATCCGCAGTCTAATAATCAGGTTGCGCGAAATCCTGTCGTTTCTTATTGCACTTGTTAAGACGATATTTTAGTAGAAACTTGGAATACAGATTTTTAAACATTTTTTGCGGATAGCAAAATTAATTGATATATAAGAGGAATTATTGTGGGATGATCAATCAATTGTTACTAGACGGAAAATTTGATGAGAAGCTTATAGACGAATCAAATAGGTGTTTTTCCATTTTTGTATCACTATCACTGTAAATGTATACCAATGAGATTCGATGAACGAATACCAATATTTTTTATATAATATTTACACACGAATAGGTTTAGTAACAAGAGCAGTGCAAATTGCAGCTGTCGCTAAAGTACTAGACTGACCGGCGTGTGTAAAAATTGCAAGTATAACAAGCGGAAAACGGCCATTAACCGGAGCTTATTCGTTACGCCCCGATCGTTTTACCAATCAGCTGTTGCTCCGTCCACCCCGATGCAATTTCATGCACTTTCAAAAAACCACATAAATTGCTCAGAGACATACTGAAGCAGTCAGAATAATTTGCTAATAACTATCATATGAAGTTCATTGCTTCAAAATAGTCGACAAAGGAATTACATCTCATTAAAGATAGAACAGTGTACGGAAACGAAGCTATTTATGGAATTACATTACTCACTATCGCAAGATAATGCAGAGATGCAACAACTATTCTCTACAATCTACACTGAGCCTACTCCAATATATAAAGACAATTTTTCCTAGATAACAGAATCTTCTATGACCATCAACAAACTTCAAAGTTTAACTCACTGGATAAAGAAAGAACTCGCGAACAACGAAATAAATCAAGTCGAACTAAGCACAGAGCCACAAAGAGTGGCGAACGATATCACGACACGATTAATCGAGAACAATGATAATAAAAATCATCACATGCGTACCCTCTACAAGGAGTACAGAGTGTGTTGGGAGTGATCGGAGCCAGGGTTTCCAGCTTTGCAGGCATAGTAGAACGACAGTTCCCTTCGGCTAGATCGCTGATAATCTTTTACAGCTAGCTCCTCGTAGATCGTTTCTAACGGAAACGCGATCACAAATTCGGAGTGTTACGTTCGACGAACACCGTTACTCTCGCACGATTCTAGATCAAGGTTCTAGGAGTGTTCCGATCGTGACAAGCTAGACTTTGAAAACTCGTCGTCGTTTGAAATAGAAAACTTGTAAGCTTTTAACACTTGAGACGCACGAAAACGATTCTCGGTCGTACGCCTGAGACGCACTGGCTGAGCGCTGCGATCCTCTTCGACTTTTATACCCTCGCGAGCTTTCCCAGAGAGGCTGCTGGCTGCGTTAGTCACGCCAGCTGGAAACGGGGCATGATAGAGGGGATCGAAGAAACAGAACGTGAGCAGGTATATACGAGCATTCACGAGCCACGTGCAACCGCTGTTTTTCTCCTATACCAACGCTCGCACATTCGTCCAGCGCGTCGTGATACACGCATGAATGAGACGCATATACGCCGTGTCTGTTTCTCTTCTCTCTCCCTCTTTCTTCCACCCTATCGGCGTCTCTTGTGCAGCGATGACGAATCCCTGGGTTCTGGAAGGGATGTTTTTCACTTGTGCACTCTCCAAAATTGACTCTGCGACATTTTGTAGCCGATACTCATCGTCCGGCTGTTTATTTGATCGAGAAATGCTATTGTTTTCCGAGCTCCGTTCCTACCAGATCGCCGAGATAGAAAGTAGAAATTATTCGATGCGTGCGGACGCGGTGTCTGTTTCCGTAGTCGTTATCTACTGAACTTTCCTTTATCCACACGGATAGAAGAATTAAGTAAATATTATTAGGCTGTTCTAAAAGATTCTTTTACTACGTGCTCATTCTGTATTGTTAGATAACATCAGCATACACAAACAACACAATCTTCTGTTCGTTAATGTTTTATTATTCCTTTCTTAACCATTGGTTTTCTTAAAAACTTCTCTGAATTTGCACTGAGCACATTAATCGAGAATGAAACGAACTTCTGGGACAACCTAATATATACACATGAAGTAAAGTATATGTATATATCCACATGCACAAAAGCATTCATAGTCTTGCTCGAGAAACTACAGAATATTTTCATTTCATTTTCAATGAACTCTCTCTCTCGAATGTGAAATTATGAAAATTGACGCGACACCACGAGCATTAGTCAATTTTCTTCATTGTTTACGTTCTATCTACAGTGGGTGTACAAAGTATTCGTACACCTTTTAAGAACTAATAACTTTTTTATAATTGTACCAAACGACCTGATTTTTTATAATCAATTAGAAGCATTGGTTTACGAAATGATATGCAAAAAAGATGTTCCAGAAATTTTTAATTTACAAGGTTACATGCAAAAATAAAAAAGGGATTTTTTAAAACTTTTTTATTGGAGCCCTTAAAGAAAATTTAAAATGTATGTTTTGTAGATATATATAATAGTTACACACATGCTGAAAATTTCATCGAAATCGATTAACATACGTGCGAGCTATAAGCGGTTAAAAATGGTGAAAATCGTAGTTTTACACGACTTTTGATCAATTTCTGCTTCAAATCCACAGAATCGTACATCTTTCGATGCGTGTCATTTTTTCCTACGTCAACCGATTTCGTCGAAATTTTCAGCATATGTATAACTATTATAGATCTACAAAACATATATTTTAAATTTTCATTAGGGACCCAAATAAAAGAGTTTCAAAAAATGCCTTTTTTATTTTTGCATGTAACCTTGTAAATTATAAATTTTGGAAAATCTTTTTTGCATGTCACTTCGTAAACCAATGCTTCTAATTGATTATAAAAAAATGAGGTCGTTTGATATAATTATAAAGAAGTTATTAGTTCTTAAAAGGTGTACGAATACTTTGTACACCCACTGTATGTACTATGAATCATTTTGAAGTATATGTACTATCATTCCAGAACCTTCGTGAATAATAGAATGTTAAACCTTGATCTTTTCCAAATGACTACGCACACGATAAGAGCTAATCACATTGCTCAATATTTGTGTTATAAAAACAAATAAATATATGAACGACACGAGTAATTACGAACAGATTACTGAAGCAAGTCACCACTATCCACAATTTAGACTTCAGTTACGAACATATTTGTGTAAATATTCAAAGTCTAAATTATACCGTAGCTCTTATAGTTTTAAGCGTTTCTTATCGATTCTGATCGCAGTTGTTTTAAGGTATTATGAACTGAACGAAGACTATGCTTCCACATTTCAATCTTTGTACCGTGAAGGTGGCGTTAAACATAGGTGGTACTTAATTTAATAGTCTCTTGGTCGATCGGAGGTTCTATTCTTAAAGCAGAAATTGCCGAGCAGAGAAATCAATGGCAAGCACTACATCTTGTTATGTGTGTATTTATATAAATATGTTACATTTATTATGTTCTTGATTGATAGACCATTATCGTGTTCTTGATTGATGAACTTTTTTCTGGTTCGAGATAAGCAATGTTTTTATGGCTATTTATAGTACAGAAACTATTTTCTTCATTGGTGGTACTCAAGTTATCATCTCGGAGCTTTCCGTGTAATTGTTATCTTTTTTCAAGAACTCGATACTGAAAACTCACGAGCTCTGTTTTCATCGATCCGATTATCCAAGACCCCGTTATATCAAACCGTAGAAAAACTAATGATTATTGTTACGAAACGGCGTATCTAAGTTGCAAATCAATGCGGGAGCGATGGTAATTAATGTAAGAAATCCAACTTTTCATGCTGTGTGATTTACACATCATTATCATTCTCAGCAGCTTCACTAGCCGCAGCTGTGACAATATTATCAGTGGAAACTGAATGCAAAATAGAATAGTTATTATAAGAAATACAAATATGTCGACAATATCTCGTTAACTGTCGGGTCTAGGACACATGAAGGTCAATGCATGTTTACGCAGAATTTGATATTCCATCGATCCTGGATACAAGGGGTGGATCGTTGTATTTAAAGAAATCAAGGTGACCTTGAAATCTCCGAAACACCTTCACCCATATAAAAAATCTTTGCATTACAATATTTCTCCCTTTACACCAAGCAAGTTATGTATCTATAATTTTTTCCATATTGTTACAAATAACGAAGATATTCAAGGTGGTCAGAGTTGTTGGACCATTCTGTATTATTGACACAAGTTGAATGCTAACAACAAAGCATCGCGTCTCGGTCGGCACGTACGCAAATCTACGCAGATGCACCCACGGGGATTGACAATCCATTGTTTTGATGCGAATAGTGCGTACCTGCACGTATGCGTGTTTACTACTGATAAATCAATGATATCACTCTTATCAATAGAAGGTCGCACGCACGCGCACGCCTTGCTTTTATCGAATGCTCGGAAACGCCACAGAATAGTTATTTATTACTATATACAGGGGATCTTCTTGCAAAATAGAGATGTTCTGCATCGATTGTTGACAGCAGAAGCACAACAAAAATAACGACTTGGTTACGTTAAAAACAAAACTTTAAATTTAGTATTTTAAGCATAAACAAAGCTGTCGGCTACATTATCATATATCTACTTGCATTGAAGTAGTTATTTTTTTAAATAAAAATTGATTTATGTTGGAGTCGTATAAAGTTCCATGTACATAACATTACAATGTTCTGAAATTTCTTTTACTGTTTTATAATTGAGCCGACGAATTTTTTTATAAATATATAAAGATCCGCAGTCTATTTATATTACTGACGCTACCAATATACCGAAAGTCGCTTTAATATCTTTCAACCCTCTGCGAGAACCAGGTTTAATAACAGTCACACCCTCCATGCAGGGTTAATTTGATCCATTTGCATCAAAGCGCACTTTAAAATCATGTTTCGTCGACTGTATAACAGGATCAGATCGAAATATAAAACAAAAGTTCATGTGTCAAAAATAAATAGTTTATTTTTAAAACCACAAACATCTTCATTTGTTTAAAAATAACAGTTTTAAATCCGCTGGGGTTGATTGTACCACACCTGGCTCGCGGGGGATTAAAGTGGAAATTACTTATCGACGTCGATATGATCGATAAGGAATGACATGTTCGTGTTACGTGGGACGGAGGGGATCGATAGTAAAACTTACGACGTGAAAATATGAAAACATGTTTACGCTAGAGAAATTGTACCAATTGGAAATAGTTAAAAAATTGTTCAACGAATCAATTACGCGTAAATGGAACGCATAGTCGCGGCTTGTTTGCAGCCAACACAACGTCCCTGACACGGAACTACGCACGCAGCCATCTGGTATCGTTTAAAGATCATCAAAAATCTGGGTTACGTATTCGACGGGAAAGGAATAGTATTGTTAATCGATTTACAAGTTCCTGGTCACTTTGACGGCAATTTAATCGATCGCTAATTTCATTAAGCTTTCCATTGCGTTGACAATTACTGCAAAATAATCTTGTACATCAATCACGAAAGTCTCAAAGTCTTTTACTTTGTTTAAAATATTTAAATCTCTAGGCCCTCCAATTTCCAAATATTCAAATTACGCCTCGTAAACGCAAATAGGACATAAATAGGACTTTTATCTAGCGCTTTTGACTACTGAAAAATTCCATCTTCGCATTATCGAGAAACAAAAAGGAGCATCCCTTGCAATCCTGGAGAAACTACCCTTCATATGTAATCAAAGTGATCGACGTAGACGTCAACGTGTTAACTCTGTCGTTACTTTCGAGTGTGCCTAATGTGACAAGTATACTTACAAGGTAAGGACCCCAAGTGTCCGACTTCGATTTTGATCATCTTTTGTGAGACGATGGTATATGGATCCCTAATGATGTCCGCAAAATATTAGGTGTGTTACTCAATAGTTTTAAAGATATAAACAATTGAACTTTCACGCTACCTGCTTACACAAATCATGGTATAACAACAAGATATGAAAGTTTAATTGTTTATATCTCTCTCTCTTTAAAACTATTGAGTAACTACACCTAATATTTTGCAGACATCATTAGGAATCCGTATACCATCGTCTCACAAAAAATTATCAAAATCGAAGTCGGACACTTGGGGTCCTTCCCTTGTTAGGACCACGAGAAGAACACATTGATACTAACAGCTCCAGTTAATTTTAAACTGTGGTTCGCAAAATACCAGTTCGTGTGCAGGTATCGATGGTTGTTTCGATCGCGTGACAAAGCCATTCGAAGAAAATAGGAGCTTTGTGTATTGTGCAACTACTCAAGGACGCCTCCAGAAAACAATTCCCACCTGTATTGCGGTGTCTCGTTAACAGTTATTTCAGTATCACACGAGGCAACCGTTTCCGGGATCCAGACAAACAGTCTGTAGCTGTTCGTTCCGCGTGCTCATCGTAATTGCGAATTATCCATACGTAACGCAACGAAGCGGTGACTAAGGAATGCGATAGATGAACGTTAATAGACCGAATTGGTTAGCTAACAGAGGGTACACGCAGGCGTTCACGTTATCTCTTAATACTGCCCGTCCTATCGCGATTTATATTGTCGAACGACAAACAATCATTTGCACTCTATAATCTTCTCATTAACCCCTAGATTAAGCTACCGGTGAAACCGCCATTGATGTTTAATCACTTGTCAATCGAAGCAGCGAGCTTATGCTCCTTTATTCTCGAACGTTCTGTTCTCGAATAGATACTAGAACAATTATTATTAGTTCGTGCGGAAAGAGCAATTTCTAGACTGCGAATCTTTATGCAAAATAAAAATTGTCTTCATCAATCGCAAGACACGGAAGCCATATAAAACTTTCTTTCTATTTTCAACGATTTTAATAAATCGAGAATAACATATGGATATTCTTAAATTGTCTTTACTGTTTTAAATTACATCCATCGATTTTTTACTTAACCAACTTATCATTATCCCCAGCAAAGAAAAACTCACCGTTATTTCAGTCTCGTCTATCATTTCGATTCCACGACGATCGGTTTATTGATCTTGGACATAATAAATCAATTTTATAGTTGTCGTTTAGAAAAAAAAGATTGTCGGTTCTTCTGCGAATATACGATTGCATAATATTTTATAATTAACCTATCGAACTGACTAATTGACCTGTAGGCCAGCTAGACAGGTGGAATCGTCCCGAGCAACGTAAGCGTCTGGCCGATAAATAGAAGTATGACAATAAGCTTCCTGTTAGTCAGACGAGCTTATTTTTTACCCGACGTCTAGCAGTCCATTTTTATTAAAGGTCGAACAAAAATTTGCATTCCCCAGTTTGAATATTGTTTTCGAATCACTCCGATCGCAATCGCCGATCGACATTTCTTAATCAAGACTACACTCGAGTCGCGATATAAGATCTCTGAGTGATTGAGAGGATTAACTTGAAAACAGATACGATTTTAATTTCTTCTAGAAGAACGATCTGCTACATTTAAAAGTACTTTGTCAACACTCGAGATTCGATTAACGACAGAGATTGCTTAATTTCCCAATAAAATAACTATACCGTGGAAAACTTGTACGGTGGGTATTATCTATAGTTCGAATATGAAAAATATGCTTATCTGTCTTTCACCGTTAGAGTGGACGAGGCTCATCGCATTCTTCGAAAGCAACTCTGATGCGAGAAACATTGTGCAACGATCACAGGTAATTTTGCTGCACGCTGCCATTTTACGCGGCCACGTGTCCGTTGCGTGATCGATTCGATGGAACGATTAGTACATCGGAAAAAATATGCGCATCCCGAAATCGCGAATGTACAACAATCTGTAACATCTCTGCTCGTGTTATCGGTATATTACGGATCTTATGCGTTTACGGCGAAAATGAGTCGGTGCAATTTAGTGCAGTTCATTCTTGTATCGTTTCCACTATTCATCGACAGTCCGTAACACAACAATCAGTTACCAAAGCAGAACATGTACTTGCAGATATGTACCAACATCACAAATTGGGATGTGCAGTGGGTGTACAAAGTATAGTAAATATTCTATTACACAATCTTTTTAAAAAAGTGCCAGAAATATGGGGATTGAACGAGGGATTAAATCAAGACAATGATACACAAAGCATAAGGCCCGAATTATGCAGAAATTCCTAATGTACAATTGTACAAAAGTATTGCAG
This sequence comes from Lasioglossum baleicum, assembly GCF_051020765.1. Lineage (NCBI taxonomy): Eukaryota > Metazoa > Arthropoda > Insecta > Hymenoptera > Halictidae > Lasioglossum > Lasioglossum baleicum. The sequence goes on along the minus strand of NC_134933.1, from coordinate 12,089,595 downwards.
CCCCCTCCCCGATCCCCTGACTTCAATCCCATTGAGAATTTGAGGGACGGATCAATACGTAATAGAGAAGAATTAAAAAAACAGGATATAAGAAGAAATTAGCAAGGATTATTTGCAAGAAATAATCAGGAATATGCCAAATTGTCTAAGGATACACAGCAAGGTGTCCCAATGTTTTTGTGACCGACTGCACATAATAATTTCGATCTAGGAGAGACTCAAAATAACAATTCAGGATAAAAATATCAAGCTGCTGCATATTATAAACGAACAAACGAGCATGCGACGCGAGCACAACAGATTTTCAATGAACAAAGAGATCCTCGTGACGCATTCGATGTTAGTCCAGACAAAGGAATTTTTTACATGGTTTATCATACTGCGAAGCACATAGGCTCCTGCCGCAGCCGTGCTTCAGAAATAACTTTAATCGACGATCATCGATAAACGATGACGAAAAATAACAATAGTACTTGCTTTACACGCGTGCACGTTGCTTATAGTGATATCTCGATTCGATTTCTTTCGATTTTCAACAGTTCTATTATTGTAAACATGTTTACGATGCTGTGTAATGAAAATCGCCAAGCAGTTGCTCATTTTTGTTTAAAAGGTGAACAAGTGTTTGCACAAGGTCTTTATGAATTAGTTTTTGTTTTGTTTATGAAGTTTGCCAGAGGTGTTGCGCGGTGTTAATGCTTGAACACATAGGTCATATAACTTGCAGGCGCCTTCTAAATTTGTACATGATATTCGCATGAGTGTAAGTATACGTATACACCTATAAATCAATCCGACGGAGAGAAAAACAAACAGCAGCGTGGTACTTTGCTCTGCCATCGGGAATTCATGCAAACTGGAACTCGAATTTTTTGTAGGAACAATTAACACTGCGCACTTACTGCGTAACTCTCTAAACTTGCACTTGATGCACTTCAGAAATACAAAACACATGAAATTCCCCCAATAAATTGGTTAAATGAGGAGGAACAATTTTGTGTACATACTAGGTAGGAGAGGGGGCACGTTGAAACATCTGGTAGACAAGTGCAGGCAATTAGATGAAACATTAATGATTAGATCAAATGAAATCCTATTCTTAGTGGGAACAGCCATCGTAGATCCAAAATAAATAAAAATTGTACGAAATTCTATCGACTTTTATATTCTATCATTTTTTAGGAAATGTTCGTAAGCAGTGAATGTAATGAAGGAGAAATCGGTTCCATCCAATAGCATTTATAACAAAAATGAGGGAGTGAAATACAAAATTGTAAAGACTGCTATATTACTGGCAACTTTTCCACCCTTAGCACTCGAATGGTAACTCTGAGGCGCCACTAAAAATTGCTGTACATTATTAAAAGTATTCTGTACATTACTAAATATGTCAGTATTTGATCAATTACTAAACATTTAAGGGTATTGTGTGAGGTATAATACCAAATTCATATCCATAAAATTGACAAAATCATACGGAATGAGAACATTCTAGGTCGGAAGAAATGATTAATTTTCAAGTTGAAATATGCTTGAAAATTGAATTTATAGTACTGTTTACATTATTAAATATGTCGGAGTCTGATCAATTACTAAACATTGAGGTATTGTATGAGGTATAATACCAAATTCATGTCCATAAAATTGACAAAATCATACGGAATGAGAATATTCTAGGTCGGAAGAAACGATTAATTTTCAAGTTGAAATATGCTTGAAAATTGAATTTATAGTATTGTTTACATTATTAAATATGTCGGAGTCTGATCAATTACTAAACATTGAGGTATTGTACGAGATATAATACCACAAATTCATAAAATTGAAAAATCATAGGGAATGGAACTATTCTAGGTCGGAAGAAATGTTGAATTTTCAAGTTGAAATTAAAAAAAGACGGCATTTTTTCTTAAGAAAGATCCGCAGTCGAGTTCGAGAGTAATTCCCATTGGAAAAGAGGGAAAATCATGTTTTTACTGTGAAATTGATGTACACAAATAGCAAGGTACGAGTCGGTGTGACTGCATCGGTGTAACGCGAAGGAGGGGAAGTCGGTCGATGCCGTGGAACCGTGGCACGCTGCAATCACGTGCACATCAGCAGGCATCCGCGTGTTCGGCCGACCCGCTCCGCTCGACACGCTCTCGCTGCTCGTGAGTACAATGCCCGTGGTGTTTCGGGCTTCGGGCCATTTTTACCCCTTGACAGCCACCGGCTGCTTTCGAAAATTTCGTCGACGATACCGTTGTTTATACTAAATCGCCGTTACAACTCAATAGAACACTCTGAAAAAATTTCCTGCTCGAACCGATTTCCGTTCTTGACGAAATACCAGTTCTTCCTCGACGCAATCCTTCGCAAACCTTCGCAATCCTTCAACGTTATTCCTAGACTCAGATTTAATAGTTTTAAACAATTGACAATTCTCGATGGTTCGAGCTACTCGCGCGTCTTTGTAGTACGAGAACATTCATCGCAGTAATTAATCGATTTCTTATAATTGGTTCCTGCAAAGCCTAATAATATTCATATTACGCGAGTACACTGCAACTGAAATGAATTTTTAAGCGTGGACACGAAAGCGTGTTGCTCAATTATGACCGATACGGTAATTAACGTGTTAACGAAATTGTTTTGCAATTAGTTCGATGACATCACGTAACTTTTATGTCCTTCCTTTAACGCCTGATACTTTCTCACACGATTTTCTTTTCCATTCATGATCAAAACGACTTAACAAAAGATTTCTAACATAAACAGTTCAAATGGCAGACAAGGTTCAACAAATTTTAAGACGCAGTTCAATTTTTGGAGTTAAAGTATTGCAACTGATTACTGCCGACTGTTTGCAAGCTATATCTCAGATATACTATGTACAAGCATGATAAATAAGGATATGAATCAACGATTTGGTATCTTCGGGATTTTATTAAAACAAATTATTGCTCATATTTTGACATTTTATGATCGAAGAAAAGTTTATTTCGACATTATAACTTCTGCCAGGTCGAAGAATAAATAGTTTAAAAAAGCGAGCATAACTTTAACTAAAACAAATCTTACATTAATCTAAAATACGTCAGGATTTTCTGCGGTTGTTTGATTCCTTGTTCACTGTATCACAAGAGGATTGATAAATCAATTAGAGCAATTAGTCAATAAGCCGATACGATGATAATCAGCTGGATGATAAATCGACGATAGTAGACTATTGCTCACCTTAAAAGGCGCAACGTGAGTGTCAGTTTAATGGTGGTACCTGTTACGCGTGATGCCTTTCGTTATAGCAACTTGAATTGTATGTGCTTCGGCAAGCAGGTTGCAAATAGAGCACGGTTCTAATCGAATGTTAGACGACAATTGTTTACTCAGATTCATTCATAAATTACTTCAATTATCAGCAGACTTCGAATGTTTATTCAAAAATGAATTTACTCTATTTTTCATAAATTTTCATTGAACATAATCTGCTTTCCTTATCCAAACACCATTTTTATCGTATTGACAATACAGAATTCGCAGTCAGTGATGTAAATACTGTTTGTTTAAACTTTCCCAGGCAAAACGATGGATTTACACCCGCTAAACTAACTTATCCACAAAATTAAGTTTACACAGGAATTACCTGCCGCGAAACTATTAATAACACACTGATTTCATTTGCTCCCGTCACACGTTCAAGCCCGCATCCGCTTCCGTCAATATTTGAATATTCTTATCGGGATATTAAATAACTCCGTTCGAGAAAACGGAAAAGAGTAGTCGAAGCGAATGTTCACATCCGCTTAATTAATACGTCCCAATTAATCAACCGAAATATAATGAACTCGTTGAATTATAATACGTTGAATTATGTATAATTGAACTTATAGATTTCGTAGTCCAGACTGATCTAACGAAAAAGGAGGCCCTGTTTCAAGAGGACCTTGACTTTTAGATTAGATTGTAATTATAATTCATCAAGTAATTCAACACAACTCGAAGAGTTCTTTTACTCTACATATGACACCATAGGCCGTAGGTGTTGTCTAGATTCTTAGCATCCCCCTAGTTCAGTGCCTCCGCCGGCCATTTTCATCGCGAGCAGTTTGATTCAATATTGTGACCTATCTAATTGATATCTAATTGATCAACGTATTTAATAATCTAAATAATATTTTGAATAATGGTACAGCAATGTTTAGCGACGACTCTGAGTCACCACTCTAGTGCTAAGGGTTAAAAGAGAAAAATCATTGATGACAGCATCTAAGAACATGGAAACCCAAACACTGAATATTACGTAAACCGTTAAGATTCGTTTCACTTTTCAAATGAACGACTTGTTACAAAGTGCTCAGGTTCATGGAACCAGTTTAGCTGGTTTCCACACAAAACGACGCATCGCTTCTCTCGCCGGTCTAATGACACTAGATCGCCTGTTCTATGTCAGTCTATGTCTTCTCTTAATTAATTTTAAATTAGTATTAAAACTAATAGGGATATCATTTTTAAAAATTTTGATTTCTTATCCGAACGTTTAACAATATTTTTAAGAATAGAAATCGTCAGCCTGTAAATTTTAGTTGTAGTACCGCGAATATTACACAATTGTTTTATATTGGAAAATCTAGCCATGAAGAATCTCTAAGTAACTGATAACTGTTAGGTAACAATCTATTTACAGTTCTTCTGATAAGGGTAGGTCAGCACGAATCAATAGATGCATAAATCAAGTGAATGAGAAAATTAATGTTCCATCGACAAAAGCGTTATTCATCACACCCCAGTTGTAAATCATGAGTGATCAAATACGAAAGCTGACAACTTTGTAAGGGGCGATTCAATCACAGAAAAAGAATTTGCCAGTAATTTCAATAGAAATAATGTGCCCTATTTATTAAATAATAAGGAGAAGCAGACTCTTTATTGAAACGCAATAACTGCGCCAACCCAACGAAAGTGGCCGACCGCGTTCACCAATGTTAAGCAGTCGACGACCTACCGCAACACTAGAAAGTTACAACGACGTATCGAACCGATCCACCAGCCAGAAACAATTAATGACGAATTTAATGAATTGATTAAAAAAGCCTGTAGATATGTGCTCAATAATATGGACAAAGGAGCACGTGATTCATGTGATTATTCACGTTTCCCGTTTATGAGCACAAATGACAAATTTGTATTCTTCCATCGTTTCGTTGGAAACTCATTTGAGCGCCTACGAAAATGATTAACGTGTTCAATGTCACGTTTTGTGCGTTCCAATATTTTTTAGATTACAATATTTATTATTTATACTGCACTTAATGTTACATTGTGTGTAAACATTAACTCTTGGATGGCTAAAATGAGAGTTATCTGAAGAGGACGATTCACCGCGATATAAATACCGTCTAACTTAATTCTCGACCCGATTCTACACTCTAGCAGGATAAAAACATGGTCCAGCGGCCCCCACGACATTTTTTATTGAAATCGTGTGCATAACAATTAGGGTGAAAGATAACCGTACCGGGTACAAAATGTGTCGGATATTGTTTTATAAAAATGACAAGTCGAATTTATTTAGACTTTTCGCAATTTTTATAATAACACGAGCTCAAATAAAGAAATTTATTGAATCATTTCTAATGGAAGCATCTTTACAATTTCAATAATTAAAAAATAAAAATAAACAATGTGAAACCGGTCATGGTACAGTTAGTGTTAAAGGGCAATACGAGGGTAAACACTCTAATTTTATCATTTTTTTTCTCGGTTGTTAATCAAGATATTAAGATGAAAGAAAAACCGAAAATACTCAAATTTACCTCTTGCATTTCATATATTTTTTCACAATTGTGAGGATATTATGAAGGGTAGAAAAAAATATTTATGGAAGAGAGTGCGACGGCAAGTACCTTTGTTACGGTGAATAATACATGAAAATGCATTGGAAACATTATTGTGACCGAATCAGAATGGAGTGGAAGTTATGGGAGGCGTGGTCATGCTCAAACAACGTTAATTTGTTCGACTACGTCAGTCAACTCTGTACGCGGCGACAAAAGAAGCAGGCTGGCTACAGCGCAAGCTCTGCCTTTGTTTACACTGTCACTGGTCGATGAGTGAACCTTCAACATACCTTCTCGCGAATATAAAGTAATAAATTACATAGCCTAACGATTGTCATTGCGTATTTAACAAGCGATATGTTAGTGTGATACGCGATACATCGGTAGTGTAAGCGTGGGCGCTACTACCGCAGTTAGTATGCACTGCCTTCTGAATCAGCTGTTCGTAAGAAATCGTGCAGGTGCATTGTGTTGACAACGCTGTTGTCAGTTACACGGCGCTTCTAAATTTTGCACATTAATTTTACTATTCTACAGTCACAATACCTGATAAGTAATGCTGTATGAATTTGTTAGGTTGTGTTGCATTTAAATGTCCGATTTTAGAACGCAAGTGACATGAAACGTTTCGAACGCGAGAAATGCGACGACGGTGAAAAACACTACAAAACGTGAATGACAAATATTTTTAATTAGAATATGTTGCTTACAATGGTGTTCGCTTTGATTAGTTTTAATTCGAAAAAATTGTGCTTGTTGAACGTCACTGTTAAAAATCGGACATTTAAAATAAGCCCGAAAGGAAATGCCAGACAGATTCAGAGCTGTTATAAACAATAAGGGATTGCACACGAAATAGCTAAATAAAATAAATAAAAATATACTATAAACTTCCATCGATGTGTACATCGATCTTCAGAAAAGCTGCGGACATATTTGCTCGCAAGGCGACGAAGAGCAACATTTTTAAATAACTTTCACAGCACTGTAATTTGTTTCACCTATTGTTAGAAGTACACTGTCCCTTTGTATGGTCTTGTTCCATAGAAATTGTAATCCCATGGAAACGCAAGCAACGTACATATGTATATTCTATTGTTCTCCATGGCGCAATGCCTACGTCGATATTTCCAACAATAAGAGACTTGTTCTTCACGTACAAACGTAGCAAATGTTCCGAAGGACGAATCAAGGTTGACTTACTCACCTTACTAGTTAACCCTTTTCACAGCGTCGACTAACTCTATATAGCTATGGGGGACCGTGAAAAACGGTGACGTTCACGCGATACGATGCCGATTAAATTAAAACCTTTTCTGACAAAAAGCTCGAGCTCGTGTCGCGGATGATAGCACAGCAAGCTTTCGTACTATTCTGACGGACTTGCTGTGAAGGGTAGATTCGTGTCCAGTGAGGGCGCTTTAAAGGGAACTAGTATGTATCGCGCCGACGCCGAAAACTCTATAAATTCAGTGTCGAGCTACGGCCCATGGAAGGGACGTCATCGATCGCAACATTAAACACGAGGTCCATGTCCTGTAAGTAACGAGACCCCTCTATTTTGTTTTATTCTATTTACTTTTAGGATGCGACAGCTGTTGCCTCCACCCCCGAAAGAATTTCCATGATTCCATGATGATTACTAGACATTTTATGCATTTATGACAGAAACGTGCACGTGCAAGCAGTCGACGAATTACAAAGATTTAAGGACATCAGTGTATTCATTTCAGCTTAATAAGATAATTAAAAGAAAAAAGAAATTTCTATTTGGCTCCTGTGTCTTGCAATCAATGCAAACATTTTTTACTTTGGTTAAAAGATCCGCAGTCTAATGATTAACCATAATCGAATAGATTCGCTACTTCTACGCCCATGTTGTAAATCGAACAATTTTATCAGTCCCTTGAAATTTGAATTTGAATGCACGCCGGGCTGAGCGTTCGTTGAGCGTCCACTCCATGAGTAATTGATTTCTTAATAAATAATTTACATACAAATTTGATTGCTATACGCTCCCTATAATTGTTGACAAGTCCTATTTTGTGAAAAAGGATAGGAATTATAGCGAGATAACAAATCGTATTAACTACCTGTATACTGTAACGACTTCTTTATCTCGTTTTATTCTATTTACTTTTAGTATACGCTTAGTATACTTTAGTATATACGCTTTACTATACGCTCCTTATAATTGTTAAAAATTCCCATTTTGTGAAAAAGGACTATACATGTAGCGGGAATTAGCGGGGTAACAAATCGTATCAACGACCTCTATACTGCAATAACGTTGAACTCAGAAACTACATTCGTCCTAAACTGCGAGCGAACGATTCCTTAATAAAATATCCGTAGAAACTGTACGATACATGTTTATATACATTGTTTATGTATATATACATTTCACTTCACTTCAGTACGTTTCAACCCGTTTCAGTTCCTTGCAACCCGCTTGGACACGCTCGAATCCGCTCCAACCAACTTTGAGACCATTCGGTCCCGCTCTATTCCGCTTCAGGCTATTCTCCGTTCTCATTATCTCCGCTCTAACATAAATCTTGTCCTACCTTAATTCTACACTGCTTAAGTAATACAAATTGGGTTTTCGTATATTCAAGAAAAATAATGTAGCTGTATAACTTTGGAAATGCAAATCAAATTGATCTTATTCAAACACATTAAAATACTTTGCTTATAATATCAGTCACAATAAATTCTGAACTTACTGAGTAAGTATAAAAATGAGTTGATGCTTTACGATCGTGTATAGTTTACCTCAGTCGAATAGTGTAAAAAAAGCTCTGAACATTGAATTAAATTTGACGTGAGTTTTATTAAAAAAACGTCATATGAAAGAAATTTAACATTACGACGAGTAACCAAATGTAAAAAAGTTTTAACAGCTTAATGTATAGAAGATAATATATATATACGAGAATAACAATGATTACTTTCGTATTCTTTGCTTAGATATGTTCAATATTATCATTAAAAATTAATAAAATTCTATTTATTAAACATTGAACATGCAAATATTACAATAACTCGATTCAGGCAACTCAGATAGATCTTCGTAATATATTATTTCATAATGAAATTCAACTGTTTACTGTCCATTCGTAAACACTTCCTTTCATAATGTTTAATGCCGATGAAATAGATTCATTATTCTTATTCTTATTCTTATTCTTCGAAATTCATTAAACATCTGTAAACGATATAATCATCTTACTCGAATTATTTCAAATCGAGATATATATTAAAGTGTTTTCACGTAAATACGTACTCATTATTTTTCACCTTCAAGTTGATAATGGTAACGACGCAAAGCAGATAAGCGTAATCTCTCTGTTTCCAAAGCCTGCTCTAATTCCAGTACACGAACCTGTGCTTCCATTTCTAGCCGTTTAGCTTGATGTAGACTTAGTCCGGTAAAGTCTAAATCATCTATAAAATATTCGAATATTAGTTTCCTATTTTGCATGTCTTTGATCGTTGTTTGTAAGATGTGAAATAATTACCATTTTCTTCCACAAGTTGACTACAATTTTTGGCAGTCGCTACGACGCTTCCAGTTGCCTGTGTCACGTCCCTCGATGCTTCAGAAAGGGCAGCCAAGTTACCGCTATTCCTGTTTGCTTTTACTCTGCTTGCAACTACCAACTGAGCTGTCGATGCAGCAATCCCTTGAGAAGCGACTACCAGCTGTTCAAATTTACCATTTCCAGCAACTACCTTATCCGCAGCTTCCCTGTACACACCGGTATATTTTGTAGTTCAATAATGCGCTATGGTAGATGATTTGTACGTACAATAATAGATTAGCACCCATTGCAACCGCCTTCGCTGCTGATATGAGTCCTTCGGACCATTGATGGTTCCGCTTGTAGAATTCTGTTGCAGACGCTGTACCCTAATATTAAAAACGGATTTTTATATTCCATCCATTTATACATAAAATAATTAGTAACAGATCTATACCTTTCCTTGTTCAACGATTTCTGCTTGCAGAAACCGAGACTTTTGTACTAACTTCCTAATACATTTCATCAGTTCTGTACAAGAGTCTAAAATTTTTCCGTTCACCGCTAATTTTAATCCTGAATCTGCAGCTCTGGATTTTTCCAACATGTCCTGAGTAGATATCATAAAATATGTTATTTATACACATATAAAAGTGATCTTTATGCAATTATGGCTTTTGAAAATTTTCAAAAAATGCTAGGAAATAAAATATGACAGAATTTAGTACAATTTTAATTTATTTCATATCTAAAAAGGCTACTACCACGGAAAATAAGATTCTATTTTAAATTCCACTTTCTTAAAATTCATCAACGGAAATTGATAATTGCATAAATATCCGCAGTCTAACAATAAATTACAATGTACCCGTATTCTGTTGGTAGCTTCTTCTATAGCTTTATCCATACTCAAAAGCTCCATTTCCACTAAACTACCTATAGCTTCGACGTTACCCTGGCCATTAGACAGCGTAGCAGCGAGTTCGCATATTTTCTTAAATTGTTGTCTTACTTCGTTGATTTGACCAACAGTCGTCGGTGACTTTTCTTTTATGTAACCGAACATTGTGAAAGATTTTACTCCTAATTGCTTGCATTCATCAGTCAATTCTAAAACAGGAGAAGAAATGAGAAGTATGATATTTTCGAAGCTTTCATCGGCTATAATTAGACTGCGGATCTTTATGCAAAATAAAAAATTTCTTCGTCTCTTACAAAATTCAGTACCATATAAAAATTTTTTCCTATATCTTGAACAATTATAATAAATTGAAAATAACATATGGATGTCCTTAAATCGTGTTAAAGTCGTTACTGTTTTAATTTTAAATCCATTTTTGTCATAAATGCATAAAATCCGCAATCTAGCTATAATCGTTGACCTAACTTACTGTCGCCCAACGCGATATCGATGGACGTGTTTGATGTGGATTTCGCATGGATTAAGAAAAGACCCAAAGTATAGGCAACATGTATTGCACTTTTAATGAGCATTTTTCCTTTCGTTGTGTCACACACGTAACCAGTATACGTGGAATCCAATCCATCTAACGATTTTACAATCGATTCCTCTAATCGTTCAAGGTACTGAGGTGTGCATGTTAAATCCGACATTGCCGGATTGTCTATAGCACTCAACGAATACTGTATTATATCTTCCGCTTCAGATATACAATTTACTGAAACAACAAGTGCACTTTTATACGTACAGCATCCAAAACATTTTTTCAACGAGGAATAGTTAACAGCACTTACACAATAACTCATACAACATAGTGTCTGCGTGCAGATTCATTTCATTGCGACAGCGTTCAGCCTCAACCTCTAAGTTTTCAATCTTTAAATCTAACTCTTCTTTCTGCGCTAATAAATCGTGTAGATCGCCCTCTAAACCCGTTTTTTCAGACGTTATAAAATCATTTTTGGCAATCAACACCTAAAATATTACATCTTTACCGGAACGAAATAAAAAGAAAACAGAAACGTAAACTTTTAATCAAGAGAAAGCTATTAACCGAGTTTTGAGCTTTCGCAGAATTCAGTTGTTGTTTCAGGTCATCCAAATCCTGTTGCGCTTCGACGATTTTTCGACCTTCTTGTTCGTTTATCGCTTGAGCCTGCATCAGCTCCTCGAGTCGACGTTCTGCGTCAGTAGTTCGTCGTTCTGATTGCACGTGTGACATTTTCAGTAATCCAAGTTGCTTATCCACGTCCGCCTTCTGTTTAACAAAAGATAATTCTTACTGAAATTTCCTCGAAATCGTTTGTTTTCTATATCAGTTACAATCTTTACCTTCCTAATTAAGCTGATATGTTCTTCTCTCAATTTCGCATACACATCCTTCAGTTTTTGGAACTTTTCTTCCAAAGTTTTATATTTTCCTAAAAAAAGGATCAAATGATCAATAGATAATAATAAAATGATAAAAATAAAATTTAACAACCTTCGCTCTCGTGGACTTTCACCATCATATCCGCTTTCTGCTTCAGAGAATCCTGATTAATCTGCTTCTCCTGTTCAATCTCATTGCACTAAAAATTTATAGAAAAAAAAATATGTTTACCATTGTCTTTTTCTAAATATCACATTAAATTTCTACCTTGGCAAGCAAACCAGATTCAAGCTGCGTCACTCGAGTCTGAAGTACTTCCACAATTTGTTGATGCTCGGTTAGTACACGATGCAGTTCTTGTCTTTGGCGACTATTTTCTTGATGTAAATGATCGATAAGACTTTCCCTAAAATATAAACGAATAATGCATAATTTTCCATTCTCACACCGAATCAGAATCATTTCAAAATTCCAAATAAGTTACCTTTCTGCTAATGTATCGGGAGAAATTGAACCGTTCCGTGTTGAATCGAGTTGGTCACCGGGTAATGAACTGGTGTCAGAAGTGTCGATGAGGCTATCTACAACCGCTTCGTTATCCAAAGGCTCTTCTGGCAATTCGACTCTTGGCGTAACGTATGATCGTAGTTCTGCTTGTATCAAGAAATTCGGCGGATTCTAAAATAATCAAATTATTTCTTTTTCTTCACTTTATTTTTAAGTTAAGATACTGCAAAGTTATTTAGCTTACTTCTGGTAGCGAGGGTATAGTTATGAGAGCTTTGAAATACTGTCTTTGTTTAACTGTATTGTAAAATTTCTTCAGTTCTTGAAACTGTTTCGAAAAACGGTCACGGTGACCAGCCAGGGTGTCAGCTGGCAAAGTGTTATGGAGCTTAAATAAAATTTTCACGCAATAATCGTATAATTGTGACGCGTCTAGGACACATGGTATGAGTGGAGCCAGTCGACATTGTCCACTGACGGTCATGGAATTCGATGGTGTGTTCATCAACGAAGTGGTAACTAAAAAACAAACGTATATAAAACCTTTCCTATAAATAACATGCATCCTACTACAGTAGTAGAACCACTGGAAAATTACTACAAACAAAATAGAGAAATATACAACGCTTAGCAGCGGTTTAAAATGTATTATATACCTGCACGTTGTAGGTTTAAAATATCATCCATGTAATCAAACATTTCAACCGACATCTGGAAACTGAAAAGAAAAGAAAGTTCATAAAATTGTATAAACTTCAGCAGTGAACTAAATAAAATATATGTAAGACAGATTTGTAGAAGATTATTCTTGAATCCTAAACATTGATTGAAACACTCTTACTAGACATTGATGTCATTTTCACCAATAGCTTCCAATTCTTCAGGTGTTACTTGAAGATTTCCAGGTATCCGTGGATTTCGCTTGTGGAAATCCAATTTGGTTATCAATAGTCTTATATACAATTGAATCAACTGGCCAAAGCCCTCTCGGAGGTGTTGCCATAGTTTCCCAATATCTTCTAGCTTTCCACGATACCGTTGAGAGTCTGGAATTACTTTTGGATGACCCTCGCGTAGTATTTTGTGTAAAACATGACAAAACTTCCACGCAACTATTTGATTCTCTTGCAAGGGTTGTCTTAACATGTACATCCAAAAGATCATTCCACTCTTTTCTTGATACGTACCAATAATAGCACCTATGTTTATATAAGGTATATACAGTAGAGTAAGTGATTTGTAATATACACAAAAAATAATCAACCATTATTAAATTATAACATATTCTGGCAAGTAAAATTAGAAAACTCTAAGAGATCCCAGCAGAAATTCCTTCGGAAGTAAAAATGTTTCATTGAGAAAGGATACTCCGCACATGTTTCTCCTTCACCGGTGTTTCCGTAGGGCTCACAGCCTTTCCGATACTGACACACTAAAAAAGGACAATGTTAATTGATTGTATGTCAAATCAATAAATACTGCAATTTCATAAGCTGTAACAGTTACCAGCTGATGGAGTTGTTTATCAGTGAGTGGGACAATAGTCGTCATGATAAAACCGTGTAGAAATCAGTGGTAGAAATCAAAGTCCGGAAGAATCTGAATACTGATGATCAGTCCATATGAAAATTCATTGTCCACCAATTCATCATTCGCTTCGAGATACCTTAAATGAGGGTAAACGACATGGTGACGTTGTTTCGTGGCATCTGAAATATATGTAACTATTCAGAACCGTCCACATAAAGCAAATGTATTTCGTTCAACGAAGTCTTATCTCTGAAGTATTATGTGAGAATTTCCATATTCAGCAAATCGGCTGTTGCTTAAAAGGTGTACAACGAACCCAAATGCAGCTCTAATAATTAGTACATTATTATTGTTACATTATTAGTACATTATTATTAGTAACAAAATTAATGTTTATCTCATTTTTTTTCTTGATTAGTTTATATAGATTTTAGTTTATGGTCTATTAAATATATATATAATTCAATTTTAAAATTGTCCGCATAATTAGCCAGAAAAAAGGTACTTATTAATGTTTACAATCGGCGAAAATTAAATACACTAAATATATTAAAAATTTTTTAAATATAATAATATATTAAAAAATAACATTCTTTATTTATTACGAATATATCGCCTACAATAACTACGAAGTAGTTAGATTTTTTAATACATTTCTAATCTAAATTCTATTAAAAATATATATTTAAAAATTTTACATAATTCACAAAATTTATACAGCTTCGCAGATCATAGTCTTTTGTTAATTTTATGATAACCGTGAGTGAAAACGGTTCGGAAATAGTGCGAGTAACTGTTACAATTGAACCAAATAACAAAGCACTTATCAAATGTGATAGAGACTGATAACGTTAGTACAGTAAAAATTTCTCAGTGATAAGAAAAGAATTGCAGTTAATAGCTATTAATATTTTTACAATATCAAAGAAGCGGGAAAAACGCATACAAAGTTTAAGTATTTCTTATAACTTCGATTTTATCACGCACGTGCTCGCAATTTCCACTGAAGTTAAAAAAAAATTGAAAGTTGTTCGAATACTTGAACGGTTCGAATTTAATCTATACATATATCAATGACGATACCACAATAGAATACAGATAACGCGGCAAAATTTCAGAAAATTCTTGATAATGCTGATTTTATATGAATAATGAATATTAGAAAGATCTAAATTATATACTTAAGTAGTTCTTCGTTGAAACGGATAAGGTTTTTTTTTTTTAAATATAGATATCGAAGAACAAAAAATATTTTCATATAATCTCCGCTATGTGAAACGGCAATTTCATATGCACGAACCAACCGAATACTTAATCCAAGTGTTCGATCTCGGAAGTCCAAATGATGGGTCTTTTATGTTCATTAACCCTCCGAGCGGTGTCACCGTACCGGCGCAGTTAACGATGCACCAGAAAGAGTGCCGTTTACGTTCATTCAGAAACTATCGCAACGGTTGCATTCGCGTATTTAGATGAATAGAGACGCATGCAGTTCGTTGTGCCACAAATCAAAGACCCGTAATACTATCGCAGGTTCAATGGAAACAAACACAATGACCGCAAGATAAAGAAACACGACCCTCGCGTGTATATACCGTTAGCGTAAACAAACAACAAATTTAGCTTGTTTTAGAACATATAAAAATAAACATAAGGGCATCGTTCCAGAGTAAAACCAGTTTTGATACAGATAATTATGAAATTATGAAGAAATTATATTAATTAACTCAAAAACGTCTTTTTGAGAGTTTTTCATTAATACCTCAAAACTAATGAAGACTCGCCATTGAAATTGTATATTCGGGTTTCTCATATTAGGAAATCATGAAGAAATCATATTAATGAACTCTTTTCATTAATATCTCAAAAACTAATAAAGATTCGCCATTGATATTGTATATTCGGGTTTCTCGTCCCCATCCCCACCCGTTCCCAAAATCTCAGCTCTTAACTTTGTGAAGGTCATACCGCACTACAGACATCATTTTTTTCGATAACATTGTATACAATCGCAAATAATCTCGTGATATGTATACGTACGTATGTATATGTATAAATTCGTTTTGTCTCGATCTGTCTGCTATAAAGTAATACATATACAGGTCACAGATAGACGCGACCGAACTCATGCAAATTAAATCCCGACCTTGACCATGGGGACACGATAATTCCATCGCGACTTTGATTTGTCAGAATCAGAAGATTGGAATAATGGGGATACGAAACGAATTGAAAATTAACCATTGAATCGTTCAAAAATTTGCTAATCGTAAAATGTGTAATTCTTAAAATAACATTGAATGTTCCTGTAATTAATACAATTTTATTTCTTTTCTAATCGAAAGAAAACTGGAGTAAGAAGTGGAGCAGAACAATTCGAACGGAATTTACAGCGACATTGTGAAACGAGGAGAATCGGAACGCATAAAAATATAGTCCTTTATATGGATAGCACATTCTGAATCATGCTGTTCAAGAACATATCTTTCACTAGTACCACATTTTCTAACTCTGTGTCACCGTATAACCACTATTCATAAGGTTAAAACAGCATAATATTTCAAATAATTGTAAATCTTTACTGTATACATTTTTTGGTTTCCGATTTTGAATTAAAAAGATATTTTCACATTTTACAAAACAATACAGCATAGTAAAGTGTATTTGAATTTTACAATTCACCACCACCGTCAACAAAACTCTCCGTCGTTCACGATAAAAACACATTTAGGTGCATAAAAGTAAAATGAACAGGGCTTCCTGTTAGCTGATGTCAGATTTTTCTAAGAACTATGTATACATATACAACTCGATAATACGAACAGTATAATCGTTGTCCGCTTAACATGACATTAGCGAGATTGTTAAAGATAAAAACTGACTATCGAAACTGCTACGATTATCGAGTACAGTATCACTATCAACAATTTCGAGATAATGATAAATACAATACCATAATAAACACATTCCCTAACCTATAAAAGGCATTAATAGAACGGTATACGGAAGAAAACGAGGTCAAGGACCGCATTTTCATCAAACGCGTTTAGTTTACACTATTTCAAATACCTCTGTACCCGAAAACGTTGACGAAAACTATTTAATAGTTTTACTGAAATAAGAGAATATAACCTTACGCCCATTTAAAAGGGTGTCTGCGTATGAAGATGATTATTTCACGGATACAGTGTACCGTTAAAAATTAGAAATGATAATACATACCAAAAGTTCTTCCCACAGCGAGTACATTAAATCCAGACCGCCTCTGGTTCGTTAGAAAACATGTAACTGCGTTAAACCCATTCCTCCGTCAATGCACAAATTGTTTCAGAAGATTACGTAGCATAGATCCGGCTAACGTATAAACGGGAACTTGATAAATACACACACGCGTATTACATTTCGTATATTCACTAAAATTCAATTTCGAAAAGTGCGGCAAATGATAGATGAATTTTTTCGTGGAGCTTTTCTTTCAATAAAGAATTCAATTGGTGATGTATCGATAAGCGACTGCACAAATCCAATGATACGATATCAGATACGACGGATAAAACGTTCAATGTAGAGATAAGAGGGATCGAGCAACGATTAGATGGTACTGTTAAATAACCAATCTAAAATTCGTAGATGAATACGAAAGAAATACGTGCTTCCCGTCCGCGGCTGTGATAGAATACAGTGAATCGCTTGGAATACTATAGCGATAGAAGTAGCGTGCATTCGGTATCAAGCCGCTATTTCGAGCGCTCTTCCAGTGGCGTAGCCGACTGTAGCCGACTCGTGAAACTTATTGGCCCGTAAACTCTGTGGTTGTCAGGAAAAACGCCGCATGTGACAATTTCAAAAAATTTCAGCTTGTGCTTCATAGTATAGGATTTACGTATTTACCAAAAAAAGTCATAAAAATAAATTCGAAAGGCTGAAAAAAATAATTATGGCAAAGCATTAGTGATAAAAAATTTAAACGGCAATGTCTCGAAAGTGAAATTATACATATATATAAAGTATATGTGAATGACATGCGACGTTCTTCCTGATAACCACAGAACTCTCTTTTAGAAGTTACATATCTACTTTTACATTCTACGCTAGCACTTGTTCTACAGCTCATTGTGTCCCATGTCTTTTGTTATCTCCTCTGCTTTTTTTTCTTTCATAATATGCCGTTATTGCCCCGTTGTTTTACGCGTTATTTCTGTGATCGCCAGGGAAACGCCACATGTGAAAATTTCAAAAAATTTTCAGTTTATGCATTAATTAAGCTTTATAGTATAGGATTTACGTATTTACCAGAGAAAAAGTCATGAAAATAAATTCGAAAGGCTCCGAAAAATAATATCTCGAAAGTGGAACTATATATTTATGTGACATGCGGCGCTCTTTCCGACAACCTGCGACAGATTTATCGTCTTCCGGCGCGACTATCACGCCTTTCTTCGCTAAGTTTGTTAAGATAAGAGAGAGAGAGAGAACAATGCACTTTCACTAAATTCTGTGGTTGCAAGGAAAAACGCCGCATGTCACAATTTCAAAAAATTCGAGTTTACGCATTAATTAATTGAGCTTTATAGTAAATTCTTCTAATGTTTTTACTGTTTTAAATTACACCTAGTCATTAGCGATGAAAACTTTAAACGGCAATATTTCGGAAGTGAAAATATTAATTCTTCTTAACAACTACAGAATTCACCGCCAAAATGCCTAGCATATCTTTAAAGTTTTTAAACTTTTTGAACTGCTCTTTTAGTATTTATAAAGTAGATACAGTTTCAGTCGTGTAAGAATCGGAGCTGGCTTAATTACCATATTTCAATATGTTAATAGAGAGCAAAACAGGTCTGCCAGATCATTTGTAATTATGCCGAATGTATTAAGAAAAATGTATTTTTCTCACAGACTTAAACACGACAACACGTATGCAAATACACGTACGTAACGAATTTTTTAATTGAAAAAATAAGTTCAAATCCAATTACTGATATACCCATATACATATATATATATTTTAATTTAAAAAATGAGTTATACATAATATTCGATAATAGTTCATAATAAATAATTGTCGATCGCACTTTAAGCCAGCGTATACATTTTAATTATGACACTATACAAGCGCTATAAATTGTTCTGTTCGATTTTCATATCCGTTTGATATTCAATCTACATACATTTGGCCTAGATCTTTAATATATCAATAAACTTGAACATTCGGTGAAAAATTAATTAGGTTTTTCTTTTGGTTATATGAAATGTAAATTACGTTTACATAGAACTATATTTTGTCAGCCAACTATCACTGTAATAAAGATAAAATACGCATAGTACATATACATTATATATCTTTGTTATCATCAAATCAGTTTCGTATTTCTATGAAAAATAAAAATATAAATGTATAATATAATTATCTTTGGATTTCTCAAATGGACAAAGTACTCTATTTATTCGATTGGTATTACTATTTATGGTTGCAATTATAATGTCACATATATTTATTGACTTAAATCAAGTTGATCGAGTAACTTATAAAAAGTTTTACATGTTGTAATAGAAAATATTCTATCAAAAATAACAATACCAATCCTGAATAAACAGTAAGATTTTCTGGTTAGATAGGCCTTGTAAGAAAATTGATTTATATGTTTTATATATTCGTCATTTCATACATTGATACATACACATACATGGTGTCACCTTAGGTAGTCAAGTGTAAATAATATTTTTGACAAATCGCTTTGATCCATATATTATCAATTATGATTCATTATTTAAAGTAAATTATATTCCAAAGATCAGTGCACAATACATACAATATACAATGTGAACAGATACAAAACATCGAATAAGAAGTACCTATCCTCTCCCGCTTTATCAATACCCAATGTTTAATCAATTGTGTGTCTCATTTCTCATATATTCTAAACGAACTTAAAGTTATTTCAGCTAGAAATAAATAAAAATGAAATGTAGTACTAACTTAAGAAAAATAAGATTTATTTTGTCTAATTAGCACATGTAAAATTACGGATTATTTGTATACGTATATATATATTTATATATTAAAAGAGTTCTATTTCACTAATGCAATAAAAGCAAATAATATCACTACGTTAATGTATGACAATCGATTACTTTTTTGTCTAGAATCAAAATGTACAAATCGTTTAACATATAATATTTAAAAATAATAAGCTAATGTCGTTGAGAGCCTTTGATAGTTAAAAAATTTATTGAGTTTTACGATTCAAGCAATGTGTAACACTTTACCTTATAATACACCTATTTAGTATGTGTATACATTGTTTTAAATAATAAGTACACCAATATTCACTTGTTACCTTACCATGCGACACGCGCAAAAGAAAAAATCATATGTAAATCAATTTGTTGAGAATAAAATGAGCAGCAAGGAGTAAAAAGATTAATTTAAATTGGAGAAGGATGAAGCGGTGGACAGGCAACCCCCAGACCCTAGCAACACCCACCACCTTGCGTGTTTCCTTGCCCACCAGTACCTGCTAAACCACCGGTACTTGTTGGGGAATGTTGTGGTCCGATTTTGATGCCGTTTGCCTATGCATATTTAAGATACGTTGGTAATAATTGCATGAAAATATCTGTGGTTGTCAGGAAGAATGTCACATGTCGCATACTTTCACTTTTGAGACATTGCTGTTTAAAGTTTTCATCACTAGTGCTTTGACATGGGACATTGGGTAAATTGCATTATTTTTTTGAGCCTTTCGAATTTGTTTTTATGACTTTTTAGAAATTGTGACATGCAGCGTTTTTTCTGACAACCACAGATATATCAATATTATTGCATGATACAAGGACTTTCGTTTTACCTCATTATTAATGTCAAAGACACCTTCTTGGATTTTTTCATAAATAACTTTTGCCGTATTGATAAATGCTTCTTCTACATTAGCAGCCGTCTTTGCACTGGTTTCCATAAAAACAAGTCCGTGTTCCCTTGCGAATGCTTCGCCTTCTTCTCTCTTGACTTCTCGCTTATTTTCCAGATCACTTTTATTACCGATTAACATGATCACCATATTTGAATTCGAATGTTGACGCGCATCTTCTAACCAGGTTGTCAGGTGGTTAAATGTTTCCCTTCGTGTAATATCATATACTAATAAAGCTCCCGCTGCTCCACGGTAGTACGACCGTGTAATGGAACGAAATGCTTCTTGACCTGCCTGTAAGTTGAATAATCTTATTAATGATTACTTCCTTTCACGAGATTACTTCGATCTTTACCTCGAGCAGTTGAATCAAAAGAAAGAAAGCATTGAAATTTTGTTTAGGACTATGTAAATAGTTACTTTTTACGATTAAAATTAACATTAATATATTCGTTACTGCATCGAATCAATGATTTTAATATTTTCTTAAGAACACTATTATCTCGTAAGTTGTCTAGGCGTATTGTATGATGAATTAATAATTACAGTATCCCAAATTTGGAGCTTGATCTGCTTTCCATCAATCATAATCATTCGAGCACCAAACTCAACGCCTATTGTTAAGTCGTGTACTGGCTGAAATCTCTTGTCCGTAAATTGAAGGAGAAGACATGACTTGCCAACCCCTAATTAAGAAATTAGGTAATGTTTTTATGATATTATTTCAATCATAAGTAAAATTAATATTACAGAGTAACTATTAATTACGTTAACAATATATTTTTCATAATATTAAACATATATATATATTTCGAAAACAAATACCTAATAATATAAAGATTGACATTGAAAGACACATTAAATGTCTGCTTATGCTAGTCTGGTCAAACAATACTTGAAGTTAAGAAAAAGTTCAAGGATGAACAACATTGATGTTCTGAATAATGATGGTAAACAACATAATAATAATGTCTTGGTACTAATATTTACAAAATGTTTCTCATTAGTATTTTGAATTATTCATATTTTTAATAATGTAATATTCATTCTATAATGAGATCTCCTGGGAGAAATCTGTTAACATAAATAAAATCAACACAAAAATTTGTTCTAATTGCCAGAGTTGTAAAAAAGAGATCGTATAATGATGGAACAATTCATCGAGAGATACATGATTTTTATTGGTAAACGTCGTCGTAACGTTTACAGATTGAAAGAGTAATAATTATTTTATAATCTGCTGATGAATAGCATTATCATGCAGAGAAACGAAAACAATGGGTCCTGTCACGGTCGACGTAGTAGAGAACGTTTAGGCACCACTTTCACAACGTTTACTTTGAAATTGAATATCACGCATTTACCTGTATCTCCAATGATGATGTATTTAAAAAGATACGCGTACGACATTTTGAAAAATCACGCAGCTATCAAAGATATTTATACGAACTGCAATTATATTAGAAAACAGAACTGCACTTTTTTGACCGTCTTATCTCTTCTGCTTCAGCATGACGTCACTAAATCGCTTCGGCAATCGTCGGGATATTTCGTGTTATTCCTAATCAGTCCGGGTTTCCGATATCGCGCTGCTGTCGCTTCAGTCATTGATATGTTTCACGAAGATTGGCTACGTTCCAAATTCATGACATTTTTAGTTTCAAAACGATGTAACAGTTTTTTGTAAACATTTTCTATTCAATCATTCAATCAACGTTGATCAACGTGCTGTTTATGTCTCAACCATGAAATATATCAGAGGCGAAACAAATTTCTCTAATCTTTGATGTTCGTGCCTCTAAATGGGACGACCATTGGACGACCTTGACAGCCTACGTACAGCCAGCGTTGCCACTTTTCTGATATGATTAGATAAAAGAAGGTGAAAGAAGGAGAATTTTATTCTTAGAATTCTAATTTTGTTTCTTTCTGTTACATGTCATTGTGTTATCTTGTTTCTTTTTTTCGTTCTACGCTATCTTGTTACTTTACATCTCGAGCCCTGAAAAGTAATCATGAAACTACACCGCGGTAAACATTTTTGCAAGAAGGAAAAAATTATTTCAAATGATCTCAGTACAACATTTCTGGGACACTCTGCATAACAAAATATCTTGATGAATTAATTTTTCTCTGTTTCTGAAATTTACCAAGTTTCTGGCTTATCGCAATTTGTTGATTTTGAATCGAAAGCGCACTTTCGCCGTCCACGATGCACGATATAACAAAGAACTTCCTTGTAAGTGTACTGAACAGTGTACTGAAGTGTACCGTGATCGATGCCATTTTACCTTTTCGACACAAATCCGTCTAGCGGCTGTTCAGAATACTAATGTAATATTAATCAGAGAGGATAGAGGATACTCTGTAAGCAAATATTAATAATATATCATTCATTATCACGAAAGTAATAGAGACCACGGGAATGAATTGAAAAAATATCTAACGAAGCATTTACATTAATAAACCAAAAAAATACAATTACTTTAAGTGTCACACAATATATTGACTTTTCATAAAACCTTACATAAATTGAATCTCAATACTATTCATATTTATTTAAAAAACCATGAAAATCATGGCTATTGCAAGGAAATAAAACGCAATGAAGAAAAATGTTCTTCGAGATGATATGATGCGGTAAAGAATATTGTCGACCAATGAAATCTTTTTCCAACGAATTAACTGTCCAATGAGCATGTAGAAATGAGCTCTGGTGGTAAGTAAAAGTAGTAAACAAGTGTATGGTGCGAATCGAGCTATCGTCGACGTCGAAGCTGTCAAACATGGCGAGAATGTCGATCTCGAGTTCTGGTCAAAAATGTGAATAGAGGTGTCGGGTTGTGGTGAGATTCGTGAATCTCGGGTGTTCTCGTCGTCGGCAGAGGCCGGCGAGAGATGCGATCGAGAGTTAGACTGTCAGGCCGAAAGTGAATGTGCCGAGTGAACGGCCCCGGCAGTTTTGCGGCCGGGATTAATGTAAGGGCATGCCAATTCGGGAACTATGGGTGCTCAACAGACTAAAGAGAGAATCGTTCCTGCCGGCTCTACTGCGCGACAGATGCGCAAACAGCCGCGAAACCTTAAGGAATCGCGGCTAGTTGGCTCCAATATATTTACCGAGCACAGCGGTAACTTCCTTTCCTTATTTCTCGTCCTACTCTTTCGCTTTTTATCTTCTGTTTCTTTCTCGCTTCCGCCCATTTTTCTCTTCTCTTTCTCTCGTATGTACTTTCTTTCCTTCTCGCTCTGTTTCTTGCCTAGTCTCGTTCTCTATCTTTCTCACTCTTTCTCTCTCTTATTCACTCGTATATGTTGCTTATTTTAAAACAGATATATGGAATATAAAAAATTATCAATTATTTAAAGGTCATGGTAAATTGAAAAAAATTGACCAGCCAAAAATAATCGCTTGGTTATGTAATTAATTTACACATACGCCTATGTGTGTATGTATATGATATATCCTTATTAAATTAATGATCGGTTGTTAACGTTTAATTGTTTCAGGAAAAAATACCAATTTAATTGGAAACTAGTTTCTCACTTTTGTAGTTCATTCACTTCTTATACTAATTTTTTTTTCCTCTTAGTTGTTACTGCTGTTTTAAATGTAATTGCTTTTGTTTGCAAATAGAAATTAGGTTTTTGTTCTACGCGATGCATAGACATTCTTTCCTTATTAGTAGACTGTGGATCTATATGCAAAATAAAAATGTTCAGCAGCAATTGTGGGCAGCAGGAGTTAAATACAAATTCATTTCATCCCCTAATAGTTCTTTACATTTTTTTACATGTATATGATATCCTTATTAAATTAATAATTGATTGTTAATATTTAATTGTTGCAGGAAAGAATACCAATTTCATTGGAAATTAGTTTCTCACTCTTGTAGCTCGTTCACTTCTTATACCAATTTATTTTTTTCCTCTTAGTTGTTACTGCTATTTTAAATGAAGCTTTTGCTCTACACAATACATTGACAAGTATTCTTTATTTATTAGTAGACTACGGATCTTTATGCAAAATAAAAATGTTCAGCAGCATGTTTATCCCCTAATAGTTTTTTACATCTGAAAACAACATAACATTATTTTTAGATTTTTCTAATTTTTCACTGTTTTATATTTCACCTAGCCAATTTCTTTATAAATGCATAAAAATCTGCCGTCTACTTATTAGTATTTTAATGAAGTATCATTTTATATGTTAAGATATATGAACAATGAATAGAATAATAAAAAAACATTACATTTGTTTAAATAATGTTGCGCAGAAGCTCTTTTGCAAAGCAGACCGCTACCTCACATTCCGGCATTACCAGATGGTGATCCTCCAAGCGGTTCCGGCATTCAGCCAATCTCACAGCAAGTAAATATTCAACAACACACTGGTGTTCCTTCAACAGGGCTTTTGGAAGCTGCGAACAGGTCAATTCTTTATTATCATTATTGTTTCTATATCTGATTTTATTACTGTCTCCTAGTATTTCATAAATATATCGAGTACATTGTATATCATTGCTTGCAATTCATATTCGTGTATTATCAAATATTTTCTTTAATGGTACAAAAGCGAGGACATTGCATTAATTATATTTTGAAATATATATATATGTGTATAATTGTAAATATATGATCAACAAATAAAACATAATTCCGTATGTGTAGGAAATAAGTTTGAAAATGTTCGATTTGTAGATGGACTAGCAAGGAAAATCTATTAGCTCAAGAGGAGGATGATCCGCAGTTGTTTGTTGCTCTCTATGATTTTCAAGCAGGTGGAGAAAACCAACTTAGTCTTAAGAAAGGTAATTGCTTGTGATAAAATCATGTGTAAACGATAAAATAACAGATCCTTATTTATTCAAGTTTTTTACAATATGTTTTTTTGGTGTAAAAGAACACATTTTCATATTAAAAAATGTTCAACCATACATATCTGAATGTAGGAGAACAAGTCCGTATTCTGAGTTACAATAAGAGTGGCGAATGGTGCGAAGCTCATTCAAGTACTGGTCAAGTGGGTTGGGTTCCCTCAAACTATGTCACTCCAGTAAATTCTCTGGAAAAGCATTCTTGGTATCATGGAAGAATATCCAGGAATGCTGCAGAGTATTTGTTAAGTTCTGGAATAAATGGAAGCTTTTTGGTTCGTGAATCAGAAAGTAGTCCAGGTCAACGTAGTATTTCGTTGCGATATGAGGGTAGAGTTTATCATTATAGGATTAACGAAGACAGTGAAGGAAAGGTACAGTACTTTCCGCTACATGAATATATCTGAATTACGTGTAAACATGATGTGAAGAGGTATAATTGTTTTTAGATGTTTGTCACTACTGAAAGCAAATTTAATACTCTAGCAGAACTTGTACATCATCATTCGATGCTTGCTGATGGTTTAATCACACAATTACTTTATCCTGCACCAAAGCACAATAAACCCACTGTTTTCCCACTTAGTCCGGGTATGTTGAAAATTATAAAACATTTATCAATCTTACACAATAGAGATATTTATTAATGTTATGTTACATTACAGAACCAGATGAATGGGAAATCAATAGAACAGATATAGTCATGAGACATAAATTAGGAGGGGGACAATATGGAGATGTCTATGAAGCAGTGTGGAAGAGGTACAACATGACTGTTGCAGTAAAGACTTTAAAGGTCAGGTTCGCTTATTCTTATTACTTTATATAAAGTTTACTATCTTTCAGTTCTGGCAAAATTTCTATGTACATTGTAGGAGGATACAATGGCTTTAAAAGATTTCTTAGAGGAGGCTGCGATCATGAAGGAGATGAAGCACAGAAATTTAGTTCAGTTAATAGGTGTATGTACTCGGGAGCCGCCTTTTTACATCATTACTGAATTTATGAGTAAGGGGAATCTGTTAGACTATTTACGGAACGAGAGCAAGCATCAAATCAACGCAGTAGTTCTGATGCACATGGCAACGCAAATCGCCAGCGGAATGAGTTACCTAGAAAGCAGAAATTTCATTCACAGGTACAATTTTTTAAATTCTCACACAGCACGAAGTAAAAATCTCTGTTTTTAAAGAAAAAATTGTTATGTTTGAAAGTAACTTTTGACTTGGCATTAATACAAACTTTGTTACAACAAAAATATATTTGGTTAATTAGGAGAAATATTTGAAAAATCGTATTGTTCTCTTCTTGTAACTTCGCAACTTCCGAAACAGAGATCTAGCTGCTCGAAACTGCTTAGTGGGTGAGAATCATCTAGTGAAGGTCGCTGACTTCGGTTTGGCCCGGTTGATGAGAGATGATACCTACACTGCTCATGCTGGGGCAAAATTCCCTATAAAGTGGACTGCTCCGGAAGGATTAGCATATAATAAATTCTCCACAAAGGTGATGTAATATTTTTGTCATTTTCAATAGATCTGTACTTTACTATGATTAATATAATTTTAAAATAATATAAATGTAATATATGTAATATAAAATAATATAATAATTAAAATAATTTTAACAATCGACAATCATATTACAGTCTGATGTATGGGCTTTTGGAATCTTGTTATGGGAAATAGCAACATATGGTATGTCTCCGTATCCTGGTGTTGATTTAACGGATGTATATCATATGTTGGAGAAAGGATACAGAATGGAATGTCCTCCCGGATGTCCACCAAAAGTTTATGAACTAATGCGTCAATGCTGGCAGTGGGCAGCTGCTGACCGGCCGACTTTTAAAGAAATTCATCACTCTCTGGAAAACATGTTCCAAGAATCTAGTATTACCGAAGGTAAAATAACTGTACTATATGATAATATACAGAGTAAAGGAACAACATGTTTTTAATGTTTTGTGAAATTTATATTATTACAGAAGTTGAAAAGCAGCTTCAAGGTGGAGGAGAAATACCCTTATTATCATACAAGAAATCTCAAACTGGTAGTACTGGAAATATCCACGGGCTTGTTCTTGTCTCTGAACCATTACCTTCTTCAGGTACACATGTAGGAAATTTGTAGAATATTATTATTTTATAATTAGACTGCGGATCTCTTTATGTATTTATGTGACTTTTGAAAATTAAAAAAAAATTCTAGAATATAAAATTTGATAGAATTTAGTAAGATTTTCATTTGTTTTGGATCTACAAAGACTGTACCCATTAAAAATAGGATTTTATTTCATGCCACTTTCTTAAAATTTGTCCATAAGAAATTAAAAATTGCATAAACAACATGGTCTATTTATAATTATAGTTTACGGCATTGTCTATTTTGAACAACTAATTCTTTGAATCTTTAATCTGATAATAATCCATCTAATAATTTGTTACAGAAACTACTAGTTCCGTAACAAAACTGAGCACATTCACAGGTGGTCTGACGAGTAAGAACAACAGCAGCATGGTTCAGATGAGGCGTTCCACGAATAAAAAGGGAAAGCAAGCTCCAGCTCCGCCTAAAAGAACCAGGTACACTATATTTCTTTTTACAGTGCAACGAATGTAATCGATAAACTGCGGAACTTTATGCAAAATAAAAATTGTTTGCATCAATTGCAAGAAGTAGAGACCAAATTGGATGTTATTTCTTCCGTAATGATTTTAATAGAGGAAAAATATTATCTCATATATATTGACATCATCAATTTTTTAAATTTTCCAATAATTTTGAATTTCATCTACTCAATTTTGCTATAAATGTATAAAGATCCGCAGTCTAGTAACCGAGATTTCACACATTGATACGACAACATACTTGGGTAACAGCTTGCTGTCGTCGTGCAGTTCGTTCCGCGATTCTGCGTATCAGGAGCAAGATATTCAAAATACTGAGTCGAACACCATGATACTTGACGACGCCACGGATCTAAATGGTATTGATAAGATACTCGAAGGTATTTTCATTCTACTTTAATCGAGCGTACTGATACGTGCACGTACTGCTTCAGTTTCCTACCGTAAGCTCTGAACCCAGCTTGATGCTCGATTTCTTCCGCATCTACATATATCTTTCTCTCTATACTGACACGTATTGGATTCAAATCGGACAGCAAATTAGAAAAATCATAAGACTAAATTTGTGATTTAGGTACTCTTTCGTTATTTATTCTCTTACTAATTTACGTTAATAAACCGATAAACAATTCCACGAAGATTACTAAAGCACTAATATAGAAAACAAAGACTTGTTTTTAGTTGTCATGAGACACATTATTTACATTTCATTATTCGAGCTTACGGAGCATGTTCGCTCTCAGCGAAAGGACTCTAAGCAGAAAGAGAATATGTACCGGTACGGTTTGTTGTTAAATGGGAACTCAGGTATTGCGAGAGATCTCGCTACAATGGCTCAAGGAACGATTGCTGCAGGAGGCTGCGAAATCGAGGAGGATGGAGAGGGTTCTCAGGGCACGGCGGAACCGAACTTCATGTCTCAACCTTCGACGTCTCCGGAACCTATACCTGGACTGGCTTGTTCCCAAAAACAGATCAAATCGAGACCTTATTCATCGAAGGAACCGTTACCACCGAAGGTATGTTTCTAAACGCAATCTTTACAGTGGCGCTTTATTAAAATAATATGTAAATATTATCTCATAGGTGGTACAAGTTGGAGCTTTAGAAGTTCAGAACGTAAAACGAGCCATTAATCGTTACGGTACATTACCGAAGGGTGCTAGAATTGGCGCATTTCTTGAGTCGATTCGTCAAAGCAGCATGCCGTCGAATCAAGAATCTACTTCGATAACTTCAGCGATGACACCTAGTTCGGTGGAGCAACACGATGCTTCTATCGACAGCTCGCAGCACAGGTCGCTTTCACCTCGTCAAAGTAATCTAAGAAGTCAGCCTCAAATGACTCGCAGCAATTCTTCAAGCGGTGTTGTCAATACTTACCAGCCTCCGAATTCTCCACGCGGTCGAGTTGTTGCCGTGAGAAAAAACAATCAGTCGGACGGTGTTGGTCTAAGAACTTTTCGGGTCTCGGGTAACTCTAACTTCCGTACTGCAAGTCCGTCGAGGTCTGTTCAACCGTCGTTAGCCGATTTAGAATTTCCACCTCCACCAGCCGATCTACCACCTCCTCCGGACGAAGCTTTTTCCACTTCGGAACAGGTGGATCTTCCACCGCCAATTTCTTGCACAGAGATTTCTCAAGTGAGAAGTTCCCCTCTCTCTATACGAAAGGCAAAGAGTACAGACTGGCGGACGAAGGAGGAAGACAACGAACAACAAGAAGATAGAAACGATGTTAGCAACGCAGAGCCATCTGTTAAAGAAGCCAGTTCGAGATTCGGAGTTAATCTGAGACGCAGAGAAACTCAGGATAACGTACCTAGAACATCTGATAATAAAAGAACGGGATTTAAATCAAGAATAGAAACGATCGAACCAGCTGCACCGCCGGAAGAAGCACCGCCTCCACCACCACCTCCACCACCACCGATTGCTATGAATACACCCTCTGATAGTTTTGAACGTAAACCTGGCATGAAAGAGATGCTAGAACTGAAATTGATTAATGAAATTAAACAGAGTGCAGAGACGAAACATGGAACTACTGCAAAGAAACCTGGTATCACTAGCAGTACTCCATCTGCACCCTTGGATCCAGCGTCGCAGTTACTTTCGGAACTCTGTGCTAGTTTTAATATGGATTCTGGTCAGAGGTAGTTAAAGTTAAAAGGTTTTGTTTTATAGTACATTTAATTACAGAGGATTATT
This sequence comes from Lasioglossum baleicum, assembly GCF_051020765.1. Taxonomy (NCBI): domain Eukaryota; kingdom Metazoa; phylum Arthropoda; class Insecta; order Hymenoptera; family Halictidae; genus Lasioglossum; species Lasioglossum baleicum. The sequence continues at coordinate 12,059,250 of NC_134933.1, read as the reverse complement.
ACTTTAAGCTTTTTCATTAATTAGGTATTATACACTTAAGTATTTATTTGTAGTAATGATTGTGTTCAAATTTGTGGATTTAATATTACTTTATTTTTCATTATCACGCTAGACACGCCCAAAATGAATATGCTGTGTCAACTTTAAAAACCAACGAGGCAACACAAGATCAACAACAACAACAAACACACAACATTTACAAGGATTCGTCAGTGTCGTCTCCTGTCACTGAATCTATACTGTCCAGTGGAAATGTTGGATTTAAATTGAAAAGGGTGGACAAGCGGAACAATCCACAAAAAGAAGAGACTCTCGATGGACAAATAATTGATTTCAAGGCTAGACTGCGAAAAGTCGAAAACACTGAGAAAGAGAAATCTGCGGAGGACAGAAGTAACCTTACCGAGCAGTCTTCAGAATCGGAAGAGCAACAAGATGACAAGCGTAGAAGTACTGGCAGTATTAGTAGTTTGAAAAAGCTTTGGGAAAACAAGGAATCCTGTGATAGCCAGCCTCACAGTCCAAAGCTTAGTGTCCGAGGAGGCAGTAGTAAATCAGAGATGCTTGACCAGACCGAAGACTCACCGGAAGATCACAGCGGAGCTTCGACTCGTAGTCAGAGGTACAAACTTTTCTTTACTTTCGCATTATATATTACTAGACAGCGGATTTAATGTATTTATGACAAAAATGAGCAGTATAATATGAAACACTAAAAACATTAGACGGATTTAAAGATACTGTCACGTTGTTTTCTTTCTTAAATTTCTATTTCACTCAAGTATGTTCTAATTCATGTAGAAAATTTTTATTTTGTATAAAGATCCGCTGTCTATATAGTACATAACATTATAAGGGTGAACCACGAATGGTGACCAGTAAAAATTACTCTGTTATTATTAGTCCGATCGAAAATGGTTTTATCAGGTATAGTATGTTTTCAAGAGAGCTTTCACGTGATTATAGCAAATTTTTAGTAAAACAAAATTAAAACAGGGAATGTTTGCAATTTTTTTGCAATTTCTTTATGCTATGATACTTACCGAATTTTCTTTGGAATCCTCTAACAAATAGGCGTAAAAAATTATAGGTGTATTTGCAAAAAATCGAAGGTGACCTCGAAAAATCATGCTATCCTGATAAAAACATTTCTAATCAGACTGCTATTAACAGAGTAATCTCTACTGGACACGATTCGTGGTTCACCCTGTATATGTTTGCGAATAAGTGCGGTAAATGGTATGTTAAATTGACATTCGTTTATAGTTCTGGTAGCAAAAGCGATACTAGATTATGGCCACCGCCTGAACCAGAGAAACCCGTGGTGCCAGCAAAACCGCTAAAACCTCTCTGCTCTTCGGCAAAGCATTTCTCTTCGATATACGCAACACCGAATTGCGCGAAGCCTCAGCACACGGAAGACGATTTAAGCAAGCAGAACACAGATTCAAGAACTGCTAAACAAGCTGTATTGGAGCTTTCGACGTTGATCGAAAGCAGCGTACTAAATTTGAAAAGCAATTCGACGATAGTAATGACCAGCTGGCTTCAACTGTCTGATAAGGTAGGGCTGTTGCACGGTATGTGCACAAACCTTGCCGACAGTGGCATTGCACCACATGCCCGGTTTCAATTCCGCGAGCTTCTAGCTAGGTTAGAACTTCAGGCACGGCAGCTTCGCGCTGCAGGTACACGAAATGTCGCAGAGAATACGAGACTCCTCACCGACTTGCAGAACACGATAAAAGATGTAGTGAACGCCGTGCAAAGATAAACCAGGGAGATTGACAGCCGTTTTTCTTCATCTATCTCCACCGTTATTCTCGTCCTAATTTTTTTCACTTAGTACAGTTTTGGAATGTTCACGTGCCCTAGATTTCAGTCGGACATGTTTTACAGATTTCTTTGAAAAGAATCGTTTACTTTGTATTTTTCCTTCTCGTGCTGAGTATTATTATACTTCCTTGAAGTTTGTTATCCCATTTTGTTTGGGATTCTATTAGCATGTTTCCAATTGTGTCGAACTGTGTTTGTTCGTTTGCAATATTTTTCCCTGGAGATGACTCGATCGAAGTCTGAATTATGATTACGGAGAGCACACAGAAACCCAGAGGATGCTTTAATGCAAGGCCTCTAGCCGAAACACGGCCTCAGTTAAGATATCGGTTTGATGGAAAAGTAATAAAAGAAGAAAAGAGAGTCTGACGAATACAATACTAAATTATCGAAGAAAAATATATATTCGAATTTTCCATCGATACAATTTCTTATTATAGACTGCGATTAGTCATTTTCGTTCGAGTTTAGAAATATTGTTAGTGTTCGGTTGATATCAATGAAAGAGAGGACCGTATAGCGCGCAAAATGTAATTCACACTGATATTTTCTATGATTAAGTTTCGTGATGATCGAACAAAACGAGTTACTTACTGAAAAGTGACACGAGAGCGTTGACGTACGATAAAATAAAAAGGATCAAACGTGCTGGTTCCTTAAATTCTTTTAACAATAGTTTTAAACTTGTAGTAAAAGGACGAGCAATCGCAGTTCATAAAAAAAAGAATAGGTAATACATATATGTAGTATGGATAAATAGCAAGATATACTTTTTGTATACTGAAACACATTGATTTCTTTCGGAATTCACGTTATTACTTTTACGTCGATCCAATATTTAGTCTGCATAAACGAAAAAAGTTGTACGTGAATTATACACTCGTCCGCTATATGATAAATGTGGTGATTTATATAGTTGTCGAGTAAAAAAACGTCTCGGTGTTCTTTCATCGAACTTTCTTGCGCCGTGCTTCGTAATATCGTACGCAAAAGTCTTAGGCTAGATTATAAATGATAAGTGCGAAACTTTTAAGCGAGTAAAACCATTTTAATGCGTGAGAGGATGTAACAATTTTTGTATTTGTATAGAAATAAGTCGAATAACAGGTATGCTTAAACAGTACAGTAAAACCTCGATCGTGCAAACTAATCAGAAGAATATCGTCAAGTTGACGAACTTCTCGATTAATCAAACGCAACCATTCAATTTCATTCATAATTCATATTTTATTCGCAAATCGATCTTCATGCTGTATTATAAAAGAGTAGGTTATTTTATTACTCGCAATCGAGAGTTATTAATTTTACTATTTTGACGCAGTAACTGTACTGAGCACGCATCACCTTCGAATCTTCTTGAATTGTATTAGAACATATTGAAGTAAAATATTTAATACTCGTCAACGTTAATGCAATCGTCGTAATACGATCCAATTCGTATTTGAGTAATCGAAAGTTCGATCAAACATTTGAATAATCAAAAAATTGAATTTATTATACGGTCGAATAAAGTCGAAGTTCTACTGTACATTCACACATATAAATCAGCGGGTGTAATTAATCAAGTTCTCAAACATTTTAATTTTGTCTACGACATCGCGTAGACATTCTTCCAGAAAACGCTGATGGAAAACATGACTCCGGATACTTCTTGAAGAATCTTGAAAAAATGATTTTATTATTTATATTCTTGTCGTTCTCACTTTCAGTGCATTTATTAATTTTTAAAAAATGAACAATTTGAATTTCTTGCATGATCTCGGTTAAGTATCGACAAATCAAAATCAATGAATCTGATTGTATTATTATTAGCATTTATGTATAATATCTAGCATTTCCAGCCATTAGCGTAATAAGTATAGTTTTTTAACTTTGTTATTTATAGTCTTCCATAGATAGATTCCGGAGTCTGAATTTGTTTTATTCCACCACGTAAAAGTAAGAAATACGCAACGATAATGAAATGTCACTCTATTCGCAAGTCAAGCTGTTTTTCCTTATACATACCACTGCCTACGTTATGGCTACTAGAATACATCGATCGACAACGTTAATTATGCGAACCGGACATTTTCCTCTTTTCGGTCCGATTACTCAATTTCTGTTGCATCGTTTGTACCTGTGATACACCGATCGACTTATCTGTTATCTTCAAAGAAAAAGAGAGGGAGAAAGAGAGGGAGAGAGAGAGGATGGAAAGAAAAGAAAAAATCTGAGCGATCGTATGAACGAATCTTTGTGAGATGAGAATTCTTAGGTGTATAGATTTTTAAGTGGGATTTTAATCAATTTCTAGTTAGCCCCGAGTATAGTACTAGATTGAATATTACCTGTAAATACGTAATCATTTTTTAAGAAATCACACATAAATATCGTATAATTTAATATTATTTTTTAAAAACTATTCCTGATTCTTATCGAATGATTCTTATAGAATCGTGTATTGCAAAGACTGTTTTATCTGTTATAGGCAGACAACTAACTGTGAATCTTTTAATCTATAAAGTGTATGTTGTATGTAACTTTAAAATTTTTGTTCAATTATTTTAAGACTACTTACAAGAATAAATTATAATGGTATTAATATATATGGATAAAAATACAGAGTGTGTGATTTCTTAAGAATTTAAGTAATACGGGCAATATTTATAAAAATTTTATTAAGAAATAATTGTGAACTATAAATTGATAGATGTTTCATTGAAAACGCTTTATACCTAGAATTTCTCGGAATTTGATTAATCAGTGGATGTTTAAGTTGATGAGCCATCAAAGGATATGAAATCGATGTTTTATACAATATGTATCATAGTAACACATTTATGTCTTAAGTATTTATATCTATATTTATTTTTAGTTCTTTCTCGTGTAAAGTTATTCCTAAATGATCGACCAACGTACTGATTCACTAATACGAAAATTTTAATATCGCTTTATACATTGATATAAGATCGACGATAGAAATAAAAAGAAATATTGAATCAAATAGTTCTTTTTGAAAAAATTCAATATATATATATATTCTTATTATTTAATGTTTCTAATTCACAATATCTGGTACTTCTTGAGATCGAAAGCAATCGCTTACAATTTTCCATTTATCTCCCATTGCTGTAATAAGGAAGCTTTGATTGAAAGGTTTTGATATTTTATCATCGTATTTTACGTGTCCACCAACTTTTACAAGGAACGTCAGCTGACTTGCCACTTCAGGACCTGTACATGTATACATCGATATACGTTATATCATTCGTTCGACTAACAGAGCATTGTTCTGTGCAAATATCAAAACTTACCTGTTATCGGTTGAGCATCTAAAGTAAATACGTTATGATCGGAAGGTGGCAAATCTGTCCAAAATTTTTGTATATTGTCTTTGCCATCGATACCATTTCCATTCCAAATTAAAGTTGCAGTATCCAGATATAACCTTGATATCAGCTAAAACCATATGCAACATATTTATTCCAAGTATATTTCAGTTACTTCATTTATTTATATCCATGATAAATTACTCGTACTTTTTCTTACAATTCACTGACTTTTTAACCCTTTGCACTCGGAGCTATTTTAATTGGAAAATTAAACATTTCTTCTGATCTAGAATATTTCTATTGTCTATGATTTTTGAAATTTTATGGATATGAAATTGCTATAATACCTCGTACAATACCTAAATGTTTAATTACTATAGTAACTGATTAGATACCGATATATTTAATAATGTAATCAATATTTTTAATAATGGTACAACAATTTTTAGTGATGCCTCAGAGGGGACAACCGAGTGCAAAGGGTTAATTAATACACCCTATGCATACAATTATAAATTCACTAATTTAGAATAATAAATTCAAACATTATTTAACATTAAGCACTTACATATCTACGTTTGTCTAAACTTTCATAATAAAGCTTTGTAAATTCTTCAGCTGTTCGACAGGCTTGGTCAATCTTACTCTTCAAATCCTACAACAGACATGATTAATTCTAGATAATAATTATTTGGTAAAATATTCGATCTTTCACGTACTTGTTCCATTTTTCATAACTATCGATTATGTCAGTTTTCCGGAAACTCAATATTTTCTTCGCTGTACTGTCACAAGAATGCAAGACATAACCTCTGAAAAGTAAAGAAACTTGTCGTGAACAAAAATACAAAAATAAACGATTATTGTGACTGATTGTTTCTTACAATTAACAGAATGTCTAGTTCAAATACAAATTATTATTTTAATACAATTACAAGTTCATTGCATTTTGTAATTGAGAGTATAAATACACTTGTTGCGACCGCAATATTCTTATTCTGAAATACATATCGAACTCGAAATTTTATCAATATTTTTCAAAGTTTAAAATATTAACACATCTGAAATAAAATAATGTTGGTGTTGTATTTCATTGCGTAATAGAATAAAAAAAAAGTGAAATATTTATTACTTTGAGATTGAATTCTACATAGAACAATTACAGAGAGAAAATGCATTCAAAATATAATTATGTTTACTATATTTTCAAATCACATGCATCGACTCTAAAAGTTTTCTATATAAATCATTGATTAGAGAGTTTGTAGACAATGCATCAATACTTTTTTAAAATCCAAATTCTATTGTACAATATTATGCAATTTTTTAACCTAATAGGAGATATATTTGATAAAAATATTTACATAATTCCTTACGTAAACATTGATATTTTATTGTTTTTTGTACATGTTTATATTTAATCAGTACAGATAATTCTCACAAGAGGGCGAGAATTATCCATAAAAATCAAAGTTGAATGCTTCTGATGCTCTCAGTTATTTCGTGGTTCGTTGAATGTTGAAAATTGGTTGAAAACCATTGAGAACTGCCTTAGCGAAAGTCCTAGATAGTATTCTATATATATAGTTATTTTGTTATTTATCGTGCAGATCACGTGCAGATCTCCCAAGATCTCAGCAGATTCCATGAGCAGATCTTCGTCTAGTGATAATCGTGATTTTTCCAGTGATCTTTTCTATATACCTGCCAATACCTGCCTACTTTCTCCTTTCTATTTTTTATTTTTGACATAACGAGAAAAGCGGCTCAACAAAATAAATAATTCATGTGATTGTTCTAATTTGATGTACTAAAAACATCCAGATATTCTGAAAATAATTACAAAATTGATTATTTCAATAATTTTACGATTATTCTCATGAAAATTTTACGAAATCCAAACTCCGGACATATAAGAGATCGACTGAAATCGAGCCTGCATATCGTCGGCCTCGTATGAAAATTGCTAAAAAAGTAAATTTTAGAGGAGATTTTTTTCAAACTATATTTATATTTAGAAGCAGTCAACAACAAACCGTAGAAATAACCGTGCCTAACAAGGCTGAAAAGCCAATCTTCATAAAAAACTGTACTTAGGCAGTTTTCATATGAGATCCTACGATATAGTGAAAATAGTGAGAGATTTCGATTCTGCTCGGTTTCCAGAGCAGCTGGCGTAGTGGTTGCCGCGCGGATAAGAAGAATCGCGAGAATCTGACGGTGTTTCTCGCGGGGTCACGTGACTCCGCGCTCAGACAGTTATTTTTTTAGGCATGATGGCGCCAAACAGCAGTATCCACATTAATGTAAATATAATATCGATTCGGTGTACCGCGCGAGGAAGAAAGCCATCGGGTGTCCTAACGGAGTCTATTTGAGGGCGTCGAGCGAGCTCAACAGGAGCCCTCGGCCCACGAAGTGAGTAAAACCGGAGGTAGTCGCGGTCTGCGACTCGAATTGCTAATGAGGACATCTTGGTTAGGCTGCCGTGACAGAGGCGTACTCGGACTACTGCCATCTCGGTGTTACCGATCGAAGAATAATTCGATCGTTCACGATCAAACATACCGGCTATTATTCGTCACGTGCATCATCGCGCGCGAAATCACCATTTCCGTCGATAGATCAATAATAAGGCATTTACTGTCTTCCGACCATTTCTATCTTTTTCTCTCTCTCTTACATTCTGGTTCTCTGTTGCGCGCGCGCGTGCGTGTTCATGTTTGCGTGTGCGTGTCGAAGAACTTGTGCTCGCGTGTTCGTATCCATACCGTGCATTTGTGTTCTATTCACGTCGCGTGTGCGTATTTACTTACACTTGTGTGCTGCATGTGCATTCGAATTCATATACGTGTGCGTACAAATGTGTATACCTGAGTGTGGAGACGAGTGTGCGTGTCGAGCCTGTCGCCATCTGTATTGTCAATGTTGTCGGCCAGCAGGAGCACCACCAGCCCAATGGACCCGTGAGCATTTTCGACTCTCCGCCCGATCTTCTTCTAAACGTTTATTCTCGACCGCGAATCTCGACTTCCACGTGTCGAGTCATCGAAAGTCTTACGGCGATTTTTCACGGTCGAGCCTCGGCGCCGCTCGAGCGTCGCCGCGGAGTAACTCCGTCGCAATGTTTACATGCCACCCGCCACGGCGACCAGTTTCACCAAGATCCTTGTGCTTTTCCAACTACTCGGGGCCTTATAACGTTACGGACAAACGATTTCGTTCAACTTATCACTCTTCCTGCTGGACTGCCCCATTTATAACCTCTCCGCGGCGGCCATCGAGGATCAACGGCCGCAGACCCCCTGCAATACAATCGGTTCATACACTATCGGCCCTTTTGTCCAATTTTTATCCTATCAAGCTACTTTTATCGTCGCTAGAAATCGTATACGATATTCTCTATTGTGTGCCAGTTTACCCATTTGTGGATCTGTGTTACTAAATATTCTATCAGTCAGAGCGGTAACTCTTCTTTCTAGATCTACTTCGCGAAGGAATGCTTTGTTTCTCACATTTCTCTTCGCTGTGGTATACTAGTTTCCGTGTATATTTTAGATGTTTTTGCTTTAAGGTAGTAGCTCCGGTTTCATTCGAACGTCTTTGATCCAAATGGTTTTTGTATAATTTGAAACGAATAGATATATCTCAACTTTTTTTTTCATGCGTGTTCAATGCTATATGTTACTGTTTTGTTTACGTTCGATTTTCGCTGGTCGGATTTGTGATTTTAGCTGTTTTTACTTTAAGGTAGTAGCTTCAGTTTGATTCGAACAGCTTTTGCCCGTATGGTTTTCGTACGATCTGATTCAGTAGATATATTTCAACTTTTTTTTTCATGTGTTCAATGCTGTATATTACTGTTTTGTTTATGTTCAGTTTTCTGTTGCTTCTTATTCGATTCTATACATTGTTTTGTTACAACTCGAGCTTACTAATTAGTTGTAATATAATTCTCAACTGTATTCAACAATTTTACAGAGACAATCTTTTCTTTTTACTTTTGTGAACAAGCTCTGACTGAAATTTTGTTTATTTCGTTTTAAATTGGGCATGTGTGACAATTTTGCTTCTTATTGTTACAGCTCCGAGAGGAATCCATTTTCTAGATAATAAATACATGGACGACTATGTAGTAAGTAATGAAATCATGGTTTTGTCTTGTTTTGTGTACTTTGTTTTGTATTTTTGATCAAAGGAAATACTAAAATCTTTTAGGGTGTGCGCGGCTCACCTGCACGTGCCACGTACCGCTAGCTTACTTGGTATAGTAGAATGGCACAGCGAGGCAAACGAATAAACAGAAACGACAATGATTTGGCGTCTTGCCCAGGCGCAATCAAAAGGCGCAAATGTAGGCTGGGTCCAGCGACGGGTTCGTCGTCGCTGGCAGCTACCATGGGGCCCTCAGAAGAGGAGGAGACGATGGCGTCGTCCAGTCAAGGAGGGGCATCCTGGACCCCCAGACCTCTTAGCGACATCAAAATCTCTAGTATATACAATCGCTCCTCTGCTGAGGCTCCAGCAGAATTATTTCGTAAGGATTTGATCAGCGCGATGAAATTACCTGACAGCGAACCGCTAAGTCCCAATGAATATTGGGTCATTACTGATCAATGGAAACAAGAATGGGAGAGAGGTGTTCAAGTACCTGTCAACCCAGATTCCCTTCCTGAACCTACAGTCACTATCACGCAGGCAGCACCTGTAAAACAGCACTCTGAATTCAAGCTGTAAGTTTTATACATACAATTTATATTCTTTTTAAATGTTGCTTCAAGAAAACGAAGTTGGACAGTGTAAAATAACAACAGCAGTTTCAAGTAACATTGTATCTCGTTAGACACGTTGAACAGTATGCAATTTAGAAATTTCAGTAGTATATATGTCTGTAAACAATAGTTCGACATTTTATTGTAGTAAAAAATGTAGGTCAGTGATGGAATTGCAATTTATACTGTCATGGTGTATAAAGGTTTATTAAATTATCCATTGTCCGCTGTTACTACCTCATAGAAATTATTAAAATGACATTTTATATGCAAACCACATATTTAATGAAATAATTGTTCGAAGATAAATGATTTTAAAAATATTATTTCATGCTTTCTTTATAATCAAACGTTAACAGTTTTCTTTTGTAAAATGCTTTTATAGACCTAAGAAATTCGTAAGGATATCGCGCGACGATTTCTTCAATGCAGAAGATCATCATTTAAGCACAACACCAGCACGAGCTGAGAAAGCTTGTGCTTATGACCTCGATGACACTGATATTGCTTGGTTGGATGTATTAAACGGCGAACGTGCACAGGTACATTTGAAGTTTAACAAATTATCTACTTATTCTAAATTTCGATTATTCAATTATTCGATGTCTTTCCTAAAATGAATCTACAATAGATGAAACGTACAAGCTACATCATCTGGTTAAAACACTCAAAAATATAATGTAAAAAGACATGCACCAATTCTGTCAAACAATATTCTAGGCTGGGCAATTACCAATCTCGGAGTCACAACTGGAACGCGTGATAGAAGAGCTAGAAGTTCGTTGTTGGGAAATAATACAGACTATCGTAAAAAATGAGGAAGGTCTTGGCATTGAGTACGACGAGAACGTAATTTGTGATGTTTGCAGATCTGTGAGTAATTTTTCCAGTAACGCAATGAACTCCCATAGGAAATAGAACTGTCGAATAAAATCTGTGATTGTTTTGTTTCCTATTAGCCTGATTCCGAAGAAGGAAACGAAATGGTATTTTGTGACTGCTGCAACATATGCGTGCATCAAGCTTGTTATGGAATTACTTCGATACCAGAGGGTTCCTGGTTATGCAGAACTTGTTCTTTAAGTCAACGACCAGATTGTGTTCTCTGTCCTAACAAAGGTGGTGCTATGAAGTGTACGCGTAGTGGCCAAAAGTGGGCACATGTCTCTTGTGCTTTATGGATCCCGGAAGTCAGCATTGGTTGTGTCGAAAGAATGGAGCCTATCACTAAAATATCCAGTATTCCGGTACATATATATTTGCACATTCGTATATGCTTACAAGCACAGTGGTCGTTATTCAGAAATTGAAATCCGTATAACGTAATATTAATAGAAGAAACTTTTGATTGCAGCCAAGTCGGTGGGCCCTAATATGCGTGTTATGTCGAGAAAGGGTCGGTGCTTGTATCCAATGCAGCATAAAGACGTGCAAGACGGCTTATCACGTGACGTGTGCCTTCAAATACGGCTTGCAGATGAAGGCAATCATTGAAAATGAGATGGCTGATGATGGAGTAAAATTAAGGGTACTTTGATCTTACTTTCATCATAGTAGAAAACCAATGAAATACATTTTAGTAATGTAAGCATGCTTTTAAAAAGAAAAAAGTAAGAGAACAGAAGCGGAGAACATTAATTGAATTTGTTTTAACAATAATGTTTTAACAATAATGTTAAAACAAATCGAGGTACTACTAGACTGTAGACAAAGTGACTTATATAAGTTAAAGAACAAAATCTAGTAAGTTTGCAAATTTTTTAGAAAGAAAATGTAAATGTTCAATTTACAGTCCTACTGCCAAAAACATTGTAGAACGAATGCAAAAGATAAAGTTCAAGGGGCAGGAGGCAGTATAGGAAGCGGAGCGGACAAAGCAGGATCAGATTCGGAGGATGCAGAATCCAGGAGACGCAAAAGAAAAGACATGACTTCCGAGGAAAAGAATCAAGCACGTGCTGCAAAGTATGTATTACTATTACTGTATTGCATTTCACTATTTATATAATATGTATATATATATATTACAACAGGAAAAAGTTAATATTTTTAACCATTTACTACTTGTTTATTAGTAACTACGATCCTTTTCGTCGTTTAAAGAATTGTTTGCTATCGCGAAATGTTTTCCATTGATAAGATAAAATATTGTACATGTGGTTTTTGTGTATTAGATTGCAAGAAATAGAAGCAGAATTTGACAAACATGTGAGCTTAAAGGACATTGTTACGCAGCAGTTAGACGTGGATTCTGATGGCATTGTCTATATTTATAATTATTGGAAACTTAAAAGAAGAGTAAGTGACGTTTAAATATATTTGATAAATTGATTAGTAAAGTCAGACTTCATTATTTTATTAGTCTGTTTATCAGTAAATTGATTTTATTACTACTGCGTACATAAACTAGACTACGCTTTGAAAGTTTCTTTGTTATAGAAACGAAACAGTTGATCTAGTAACATTATTTTTCTCGTGTGCACTTTAATTTGTGCTTTACAACTGAAGTTTACAAGTGTTTTAATCCATTGTTGTTTTGAATCTTTAGGCTGGTCATAACAAACCCCTGTTAGCACCACGCTGTGGAGAGCTTCCTGGAAGTGGGTCTCGCAATCAAGGCCAAGCAGCAGATCTCGAGAAGATGAGGACATTCGTACAACTACGGCAGGACCTGGAGAGAGTTCGAAATCTCTGTTACATGGTGGGCAGAAGAGAAAAACTCTGTCGGTCTTTTCTCAGATTACGAGAGCAGACTTTCCATAAGCAAGCAATGGTGATGTCTGGCCCGCCATTACCGGCAGCTGCGGCGGCTGCTGTAATGGAAGCTAATCACGGACCATCGATCTACGACCGTCTCTACTCCCACCCTGATTCCGAGGACCATACTCATGACTTCGACACGATCGTTGCCAGGATTGCTGGAATTGAATCGCCGACCAGTGACGAGAAAAAGACTCAACAGCAGCAGCAACAACAACAACAACAACAACAATCGCAACAGCAGCAAGATTTCAATGGTGCCTCTAGTAAAAAGCTATACTTCAACGGCTCCGTCCGCAGAAAGAACCTTTACGTCAGTGATTTGTCGTCCGTAAGTAGCAGCGAAACGGATGCGACGAAAGTGAAAACGGAGAAGAAAAGTCTTAAACTTGAAAGTGAATCGAGTACGGAGGACGAGACAAATGTATCAACGAAAACGAAGTTGTCGCGTAGAAAGGCGAAGAAGAGTGGTCTGCATACGGATAAGTTGCTCAAAGAGAACAGCGAGAACGAGAAGCTTGCTAATAGTAGGTCAAACACGCTTCAACACATGGAGAAGGAGTTAGGTAGCGCTTCCGGCAGTGAAAGTGACGAACTGTTGCCTTTGAGCGCCGTGACGACGAAACACCTTCAGGCTTCAGCAATATATTCAGACACAGATTCAGATTCTCAGGAGCATACGTCTCATTCGTCAGCAGTTCTGATCACTAAAGCAGCGGTGAAAGAATTCTCTGCTGCGAACTTGTCGAAGAACGCGCAGAAAACCTTCAATAAAGATCCTAGACACACGGAAACAGCTTATCACAACACTGGAACAAAGAACAAAGAGAATCAAAGTAAAGTCAGTACCAAGAAGAAAGAATACATACCCTCAGCGTTAATAGTACCTCAAAGACAAGCGGCGAAGAAGGCTTCAGAAATTATGCAGCGTACACAACAGAGTAAGAAAGAAAACCCGGTGCCGGAAGTTCCAACGGAACCAGTGAAATCCTCTGTAGAAGAGATACCCAAGTGTTCTACATCTTCTAAACCACAGAAAGAGAAGAGTCCCAGCAAGAAGCAAAAAGAAAGTAAACCCCCGAAGGAGGTGAAGAACAACGATGTTTACGATTTCGATAAAGAATTCGGCGATGGAACTGAAATCTTGGCGTACGTTCCGCAAAGGCAAGCTGCGAAAAAGGCAGCCGAGCACATAAAGAGTGGTTTAGGTAGCAAGCCTACGCAACAGCAGATAGAACAAGAGACTCTCGACGGAAGGAAAAAGGAATCTCCGGAAAGTGGTAAACGGAAGGAGTCTAGAAAAGACGATGCTTCTTCATCGAGGAAAGAAGAGTTGTCTTCGAGAAAGGAGGAAATGTCTTCTTCGTCGTCATCTTCTTCATCGTCTTCATCGTCTTCGTCGTCGTCGTCTTCGTCCTCCTCTTCGTCGTCTTCTTCCTCGTCCAGGAAACAGGAAGCTTCAAGGAAAGAGGAGTTGTCCTCGAAGAAAGAAGAATCTGCTTCGAGGAAGGAAGAGGTGCTTGGCAAGGATAATCGGTCTAGAAGACCAAGAAAACCCAATGAAAGGAAGTCGACGCTCTCGAGTAACAGCGACAGTAGCAGTAGCAGCAACAGTTGTAGTAGTTCCACAGAAAGTAGTAGTGATTCGGAGAGTCCTAGTCGTAGAAGGCTCTCGAATGAAATAAAGGACGCTTCTTCTTCCACCACTTCCTCCGAGAGCGACGCCGGGAACAGGACGAAGAGTAGATTGGCAACGACTCCGAGCGCGGCGAACAAGAAACAACAATCTGTGAAAGCATCACCGGAAAGGGAAACCGAAAGGAAACCAATCTCAGGGCGGAAACTTAAGAAGCTGCCCGAGAAGAAGCTTAAAACTTCCGACGGGCGGCGGGGACCAGAGTTTCAGCCGCCTACTGAGAGAGAGGAACCTCGTAGAACCTCTAAAGAACAACAACAAGAACCACAACAACAGGAGGCAAAGAAGCAGGAACAGAGAGACAGCAAAAAGCAGCTGCAACAACAACAACAACAACATCAACAACAACAACAACAACCAGCCACGGGAACGGAGGCTAATGAGGATCTGCTCGTTGGGACTGGAGATCATGATGGGGCAAGAAGTGTTTCTGGGTCCAGACCTGCCAAAAAGTCGGGTCAGGTTGCTAAACAACAGTCCCAGTCACGAAAAGAAGAAGTCAAGACTAAACCTGAGGGCAGGAAGCGAAAACCAATTGAACTTGCCGCGAAAGATGAAAAGAAAGAAACGACCAAAAAACCGGAGAAACGGGTGAGTGAGAAGCAGGTCAAGGAAATTGAGAAAAAGGATGAGGAACAGAGTAGAAAAGACGAGTCGAAGACTGTGGAGCAAGAAAAGATTAACGAGACCATCGAGAATTCCTTGAAGAACGACGACAGGAAAGCTAAGAAACTTGGAGGCAGCAAAGAGGCAGTGAATACATTGGAGGAAGAGATGAAGCAACGTAGAGCTGAAAGAGATAGTCCTAAGAAATCGCTTAGGACTGGAGGTTTGGATAAATTATTAGAGAAACGCGAGCATCTGGACAAAATATCGAAGAGTAAGAATTCGGAGGTGAAGGTGGAGAAGTTCGTTGACGAGGAAAAAGAAGAGAAAGAGATCGTAGAAGAGCCTCCGCAAATCAAGGAAACAATTAAGAACGAAGATCGTAAGAATCATATTAGCGAAAGTGAAACAATAATCGAGAAAGCGAAGCCGGAAGAGCTGCCTCAGGAAGAACCAATTAAGAAAGACATCGTAGAAGCATCGCAACTAGAGAAAACGCATTCTTCTGAGAAGAAGAAATCCGAAAGGAGCACGGAGAACTTTATCGAATCATCGAGCATGGAGGTTGTCGTTCCTGTAGAAGAAAGTCTTCCAAAGGAGACGCCGGAAGAGGATAGCGTTAAGATTGTTTCAGAGAAAATAGAGACCATAGAGAAAGATCATCAGAAGAGACGGAAATCTGGGACTGGATCGATCTTTTCTCCGCAGCACGGCAAGGATCCGAGTGTCTCGGAATTGTTTGATTTCGATCAGGATATGCTGACCGAAGAGATGGTGAACGAGGACGGATTCGGAATATCCAGAGACCCGGAGGAACGATCAGCACCGTTGAGTTTCTCTTTCAACAACGAGCTGTGGTTCAAGGAGGACTCGAAAGAAGATAGTGCTAGGGAAACACTCCATCTCGTGGAGAAGCTACGTATGGAGCTCTCGAAGAAGTCGAATTCTAGTCAGTTTGAATTGGAGGCTGTACCTGTGGACGGTGAGATAAAGAAGGAAGAGCCATCGGTGGAGAAGTCGTTCGAACAACAACAGCAGCCGTTGCAGCCACCGCAGCATCAACTGCAGCAGTCGCATCTGCAGCAGCAGTTAAGTTTGCAGCCGGAGAAGGAGACGAAGATTCTTGAACCAATAGAGCCGCCGGTGTTGGATGTGAAGAATAACGTTGAAATGCCCGAGGGCGAGATAGTCGTTAACGAAGCCCGTCCCAGTAGCTGTAAAGATACAATAGACGAGAAGAGGAAAACGTGCTACTCGAGTACCAATGATAGATACACGGCCTACGAGGAGGATCGAGAAACAAATAAGGTTAGTCTGGTGGAGCGATCGAAGCTGGATCGTGCGGAGACCGACGAGAGGTGGGTTCCGCCAAGTACGAACAGCTTCGAGCCTGATGTACAACACCTGAACGCTCTCATGGAAACACAGAATCATCGATACGGCAATCACCAGTTCACTAACGAGTCTATTCAAGATAGCGAATCATTGACACGTTCACATTTGAATGCGGCTACCTTACAAGAGCAATATCTACTTCAGCAATCACACACAATACTTCATAGCCAGCGTGAGGCGCACGAGAGGACAATACTAGATCAGCAAATGCCTGAGGAGAACCCAATGGACATGGTGAACAGGCATCTATCAATAGGATTACCAGCGTCGGAAGACGATCAGGCAGCAGAGATAATGGACAGAGCGTTGGAAAAGGAAGACGATGTTGTCAGACAACAAGAATACGATCAAAATTCACCGTACAACGATGTTAACAGCCGACCAGATACTAGATGGGCAGAGAGTCAAGTACTGCCTTCTCGTAGATCCACTTCTTCGTCGATCACTTCTGCCTCGTCCGCCGAGGATCATACCATTCCACCGTACAAGAACGTCCCAGGAATTCCTTTTCCACCGTGCTCTATCGAACAAACTTATTATACAGACTCGAACTATGGTACCGGTCCAGTCTCTCTATTTCCGCCTCAGTCCTGTGCCGCCCCGTTGCCATACCCGTCTCCCGGGACAGCTCTCTTCCCGCCTGCATTTGGAGCCGCCTTTCCAGCGGCGCAATCTCTGCTACCGCACGTGAAGCCTCTGGAGGACTCGCTGAACCTACAAGCCTCACCCTGCACCGCAGCGTTCACGTCTTCCTCGCACAACATGGCACTCACAACCGCGATGGTCTCGCCCACTAAAATAGCTACACCTCCACCGCCGCCTCCGCCACCACCTCCGCAAGTACCACCGCCAATGGAAACCATCGATAGGACACAACAACAAACGCAGGTTACCGAAACGCCGTCCTTGCAGCTGAACTTCTTGAACGCTATAGTACCGGAGAGTCACGTCGCTGAGCCTATCGTCGAGACTATACCTGAAGTTCTAGCCGACGCTAAGATCCAACACCCTGGGAAGAAGTCGCCCTCGAAGCCTACCAGAACCTCTGCGAGGGTCACTTCGTTACAGAGCAAATCCCCAGGAAAGTCTCCCAGGCAAGAGACTCAGAAAGGTGTCCCCGGTACCAGAGGAAGAGGCAGAGGTGCCAAAAGCTCCGCTCAACATTCTAGTTATAGGACACGCGGTCGTGGACGAGGCAGAGGTCGAGGAAGTAGAAGTCAGAACACAGGTCTCTCCTTGGTTTCTGGTGCAAATATCGGACAACACGATGATTCTATTCAGAACAAACTGGTCGGCACTGTTTACGACTTCGACTCCGACGAAGATTCCACTAGTGAGGCTAACATCGCTGATCTACGCACCATGCGGGAGAGAAAGAAGTCTACGGACGCTGCAACTGCTGGAGTTGAGAGGAGAGATTCGACCGTCGTGGTCCCTGAAAGCGTCCAGTCGAGACTTTCTAGTCCTGGAGGCAGCAGGAAGTACCTAGAGGACAGGAGATTATCCTGTTCTCCTGGCCACGACGATTCCGGCGTCGTGGAGAACGAGTCGAACGCCGGGCAAAGCTTTGACACTGTTCTACCTTTGATCCCTGGTCCCGTCGACATGAGGACGTATAATTCTACTCTAGACGCGTCCAGTTCTTCCACGTTGCACGGGCAGAGCTACGATAACCATTTCCTCAGCACGTTTACCAGCGTCTCCACCAGCGATCCTACGCTTCCGGACATCGAGGAGGATCTGGACAAGGAGCTAAGATCAGCGTTGACCGGCAAACAAGGTCAGGAGGATTGTTCGAAGCCAAGCTTCGACGCTAACATCGATGCCTCTTCTTCCGGTTTCGCGGATGCTAATAAGGTTTCCCTGACAGACTCGCGGAACCAGTTGAAGGTGAAGATTAAAGGTCCGTTCCTCGACGCTAACTACGTTCCTGCTTCATCGGTGCCTCCGTTGGCGCAACAGGCGCCAGTAATCATCGCACCGGCTGCTACCAGTGCTTCCGTAGCTTCTGGAACGTCGAATCTCAGGCGGATGAGGAAGAAAGAGTTGCTCAGACAGTATTGTTCCCAGGACATGAACATGGACGAGCCGGGTTGCGGGAACCTGGCGACGTCCACACCGATCATCATGCCAACTATCAATCGCACAGTGATCACTATACCGAAAGCTGTCGCGTCAATGACCAGTATACCGACCAGAGAAGATTATAAAGCCGTGGTCGACGCGAATATGGAGAAGAAACGAAGAAAAGAACGACCGACCGGTTTCCTGGATACGAACGAGGAAGAAGGTAACGTGGAAAGGAGACGAGGCAGTGCTACGAACGGCGCTAGTTCTAGCGGGAACACACCGGTTGTGAACGCGGATCGTCGTAGAGGAAGGCAGAGCAGCGGTGGTAGGTCAACAACAACAACTACTTCGACCACCACGACGAATAGCGGACCGCCTAAATTGAAGATCAAGATCGGTAATAGTATAATCGGTGGTCAAGAGACCGGTCAGGATGATAGAACCAGGATTCGACCGCCGAAGAAGAGGTTGAGTAGTATTCCTAGTAGCACGCCGAGTATAGAGGAGTTGCGTAGAGAGAGTATGAAATTCAGGCGAATGATCATGGCTGGTTTTGATAACGATGAGAAACTTCGGCAGAAGAGCAAGAAGGATAAGAACGGCAAGAGAAAGAAACGTCAATCTAGTAGGAAAGAAGCTAGGGTTCGAATCCTGGAAGGCGGTGCTGCTCCACCGAAGCTGATCATTAGGTTAGGCAAGGGCAATGATTCGCCGGATGAAATGCCGATTATGCTTACGGATGAGGAAGAAGAGGAAGAGGAGGAACGACATCCAACTGATAGCAGGGTAGGTCCTCCGCCGCCGGAACCGGCGAAGGATGAACCAGTTTATCCAACGGTGGTTGCTACCATTGAAGAGAAACAACCTACCGATCCAGATACTGGTGGAAGCGCGCCTAGGAACGTTCGTTCGGCAAAGGTTACGCCGATTAGGTTAAAATTGACACGTTGCCAGGAGGGTTATGAGCTGAAGGGCCCGTCGGTCCATGGAGAGGAGTCCGGTTTAACGACGGCGAAGCAGAGAAGTCCTGAAGCGACGAACGAGGAGACGAGGAATCCACCGGTGAAAAATCAAGAGGAGGATTCCTCCAGGGAAGAAGAGGAAGAGGAAGAAGAGGAGAGCAATAGCAATTCCGTGCAAAGAGACTCCTCCGCGTGTCCTGCCGCGACTAGTATACCGCAAGGATGCCAAGTTAGGTGATAATTAATGATACTCGTGGAGTAATGGAGCAAGAGGACACGGTGCTCGTTTAACTTCGATTTTGTTAACGTCGAAAACAGACTCGATATGCAATTATGATTGCGGTTGCTAGCGATATGAGCGCACGCGTCGCTGTGATAAGGTGGACGAAAAAGCGTTTCACGAGGTATGGTTCTTTTTATAGAGGCAGATGAAGAATATATGTTAGCATTTTTTTTTAATCAAGAGGTTTTTAAAGAGAGCGTTTTAGAAAGAATTTTTTTTTACGGTGTTTTAATTCACTTTTCAACAGCTTCTATTTGGTTGTAATCGTTCTGGGAGAATCTATAGTCGATGAAGCGTGTTGTTGGTTCAGTGGGAAAACGTAGAGCGTGGTTCTTTTTGAAAGATTAAAATCGATCGACATTTAATCATTTATTATCGGCGAAGATCATTGACGATTACCATTTTATGTTTTACAGATTATCCAGTACTTGGGCAAGAAATTAGTCATATAAAAAGGTCCTAATTAGTTAGCGGTGCGCTGGTATCCGACAACTTCCGGTTTCTTGCCAATTGTGTACAGTGGTATACGAAAATAGTCGAAGGCCTCGCAGCCATCTTCTCTAATTTAATATGTAAGTTATTCGCAAAGGATTTCGAAATATTACGAGTACAGTAAGATTCAACCGTCACGAAAGAGTGAAAAGCATCGGAATCGATCATAAATAACTTGCGTTTTTCTTTTTGAAACTTATCATTCAATAAAATCATTTGTAATTTATATTATATATACTTTCTTCCTTACTTTCACTACATACACTAACTTTTTATATGCTTTCCATTAGTAAGGTACGGTTTTTTATTTATTTGATAGTTTTACATGAGGACACACATTTTTTCCAGGAAAGGTGCATTTTTTTTCTTTGTCACGGATGAAAGTTATTTATGATCCAACGTGGCAGTTAACATAAATTATAATAATGTTAGATGTTACCATTTACTGTTACATTCTATCAAAATTTTCAACTGTGAATTGTGTCGTAACGTGCTTACGATAGTATTTCGAAATTTACAGTGTAACATACATGATATCTTCGTTAAATGATCGATAAGATATATTCGAACATTTTCGCGATCCACTGTACTTATTCGGGTGCCCGAAGCTTCAACAGAGACTTGAACAATATTTTCAAAATAAGAGATACAACTGCTTTCCAGACAGTTGAATCAGAATGAAACGGTGGATACGTCGAGGAATAGAAATGTTGTCAGTGCCCACTAAGCCCGCAATACTGTACCTTTTATGATTTTGTACAAGATTTTACGGAGTTTAATAAGAGAATCATTATTTATAAAACGTTGATGGTAATATTTGCAAAACCTTTTTATTCTAAATGTTTTTTTTTTAATTTGTCTTACATGGATAAAATTGAAGTCGTTATCTATTTTCTCGGTATTACGGAATGAACGTCTTTTATACAGACTTCACCTTCTCACGGCGACCGAAAAACGTTCAGTTTGATGAGAGAAGAAACAAGGTGATAGGAACTTCTAAGATATACTCGTTTCGGACTCGCTACAAAGGACATTCTCCGACGTTATCGAAGAACCTATGCTCCTCGAGGAATCCGGTTTTATTCTTAACAATACTCGAGAGACGAAACGGGCGTGCCATTTCGCGGCGGCGACGATGACGACGAAATGTCTGTTTTTCCTTTTGCGAAAGAACAGACGAAGAACCGGTCGAGGCCGTTGACGAGGATCTCTCCAAAGAATCATATTCATTCATTTAGAAACACTTCTATTTAAAGTAAACAAGAAGGATAGTCGTACAGGAAGACCATAGTAATCAATCTGCTACATTTTCCATATTATTCATTTTATTCGAACATCCATAAAGTGTGGCTGTATATCAACTTTTCTACTAACAAATTTACAAGAACAAAAAAACGTTAATTCCACGGAAAGTGTTGATACTCAACATACCACCGTGTAGGTTTGAGTATAATTAATAATATTGAAAATAGAATGTCTTTCATTTGTGCACACGTATCGTGTGATAAATCTTGTAGCTCATTATATGGGGTAGTTGTCTAACATTAAAACTTCAAATGCTATCATCATTTTTAATTATGCAAGCAGTACATGTAGGATGGTACTATTATTTCACATAACAAATTATGTTTGCTCAAAAATTGCATTACTTTTTCATAATTTAAATATATTTATCTGATAGTAATTGTATATTTACTGCGTCAAACGACACAAAAATATTTTCTTGCATTGTCAACAGCGGTGAAAGCATTTGAAAGTTTGTTATTTAGTGGCTGATCCTATCTTGATACAAAATAATTGCAAAGAGCAAGTAAGAGGGTTCTAGAGAGCACTTCGTACACGGCCTTGTCAGCCCCTTCGCAGTAAGAACTAGTTAATTGTACATACTTGTAATCTACGATTGTATTTAGTTTAAGTCGATGAGATAGAGGGAAGAGAGTGATTGTGCGATCGTGTATGTGTGAAGTGTGTGAATGCGCGCGAGAGAATTTTGTAATCAGTGCGAAGCTTACGTGATGGCTGTGTTTTACCACGCGGTCCGATCTTCCAGGCAGTCCTGGACCGTGCAGAAACGTTCGGTAACCCCCCAATTAAGGAGGTAGACTAAGTTTTTCCAGGATTGCAAGGGTGCGGAATGCGCGTTCTCATTTCTCGATAATACAAAGATGAGGGTTTTTAGTAGTCAAAAACGCTAGATAAAAGATCGATCTAGGGCGTGATCACCTTTAAAAGTCCTATTTTTTCGTTTACGAGGCATAATTTGCATTATTCGACAGCATACAGCTGCGCATATAGCTATTTTCACAAAGCTGCGACAGCTACATGCTACCGCATAATGCAAATTACGCCTCGTAAACGTAAAAATAGAATCTTCGAAGAGTCGAAGCTTCGGAAAAGTAACAGTCCTACTTTTGACTAATGAAAAATCCCATCTTTGCATTATCGAGAAATGAGGACGAGTAACCCGCACCCTTGCAATCCTGGAAACGAGTCTACCCCCTTAAACCGCTGAAATATCGCTCGAGTGAGATTCCCTTCCGTCAACGAGAACCGTCGCTCGACATTTTACGCTAAATTGAAAAAAAGAAACATAAACAAAAACACATAGTGTAAAAGAAAAAGCGGTAGAACAAACGCGTGTATATCGGGCGGAGTAATTAAAAAAATCATATGTGAGATAATTCCACAAACACTGTCGCCTCAAATGTTATTTTTTAGATTAAGAAAAATTAATAAGCGTACCTTATTTTTAATCATTGTTATATTTAACTATTTCACTCTATGGTAATTGTTCCACATCTCGATCATTTACCGGAGATTTCTCTGTCACAATATTTACGTCACTTTGATTTACGCAAAATGACTGATGGAACGACAGTACTTGTGGAATCATCTGGTATTTTTGGAAATATCCGCCACGAGGACAATGCAGAAATCAATGAATCTATATAGTCTAATCGCAATAGTCGTCCTCAATTACGCAGTTGCCCATAGAGACATCCCATAAATATACATAAGTACGCGTAGTTTGAAACCATTGTCGATCAAAGCAAATTCGTAAGAACCGTATAACGCACGCATTCTTCATCGTTTCTACGAGTTCATTTGATATTATATGTATACATATATATAGTGTCTTAATCGTCAGAACGTCGTTCTGGTTTTTTTTATATATACAATATATTATATATATAAATATATAATATATTCAATTATGATATATATAAATGTATAATATATGTATATATAAAAGAAAAAGTATATTTTACACCGAGTACAATGTTAATAATTTATTCTTATTTAGTGTACATAAGTTATATAGAGGAAGTATGTTTTTATACGATAGTATATATATTATACATAGCATTATACATAGTTCGTTCGCTCTCCTTGTGGTTTTTACATATTTACTTTGAAAGATTTATATGTACATATATATAAATCGGTAATTTCGTATCGAGTCGCGTCGAAAAATACATTCGATTCCCTCAGGGACGGCTGCGTAATTACGGGATCTCGTTCCCATGGACATCTCGTTATTTTAATGGACTATAAGCGGATACATTGCATCTCACTTTATTGCCCGAGATACTTTTTCCCAGGTTCGGTGTAATCTTTTTAAAAGAATTTGTACTTGCAGTCTAGTGCAATTCCTCCTCCCGGAAGTTTCATGTAATGAGTACACAGCGGGTACAAAAAGATTTTGCAGATTTTATATAAATTGTTATACTATTAAAAACTTTTTAACTTAATCATCGACTGTGTGCATTAAGCATCGAGGCGATACGCTCTCCGTTGTACATTTCTTTGTCTTCTTCAATGTATATATTATAAAAGAATTGAGTATGCTAACGCGTTTTGTATCCACTGCGTATTTATTTGGAAAATAGTCGTCAAGGACAACTTATGGTCACTCTGTTGTTCTTCATTGTACGAAATAACTTTTATGCGAGATGAATGTATTTTATTAGTCGAAGTATATTTGGAATTCTGTGCTCTGTTTGTTTTCTTACTCGAAGCTAATGATCTTTCTTTAAAATTTTCATTCACAATCGCATAGCTTGGTATTACAATCTGCGTTATCCGCCGCTACATGCGCAGCAATTTTATAGCTAAGCAATCAAAATCTTGAATCTGGTTTTTACACGTTCTCAAACGTTTTGTATTATTTTCGGTGAACATAACAAAAACAAACGAACAGAGTGACCTACATTCGCTCTCAACATTTTCGCTAAGAATCGATTATGTTTTCATCTTTCTACGATTCAAATAAAATCATACAATATTACAAATGATTTCTACTTGTGACTAAGGAATCAGAAAATTAAGTCAATATTGATAGACGTTTCATATCATTTTAGATTTAATAAATCACTTAACAAATTCGTAAAATATTCTGTAAAAGTAAAGCTGTTTCCAAATATTCTTGAACTTGGGAAAATATTTCCAGCGAAAAAGTTTGGCGAGATAGTCTGTATAATTCGTGTTGCGTTCTCTTTGCAAAAAGAAATTTTGTCCTCGTTTTGGAACTCCGCCACGATGTTGTTAACAAAGGAAGACCTGTGTCACCGGGTATTGCGTAACTTCCACTTCGTCTTTCATTGCTAAGGCAAAGAAAAGGAAATCAATTAAACAAGAAAATCATTATAAAATGTAACTTATTCGCTCGGTAACCCGGGGTACAGAATTTCTCTGCACGGACCGGTGTACCTTTATCCCAGATCCAGTCAGCAAATCTCATTACGTCCGCTATTGCGTACTTATTGTTCTGTTTTCCTTCTTCTGTTATGAATCAACACCATCATGGGAATTTTCGTTGAAAATCAAACTTTTTAGAAGTATGTAATACGGAGATTCGTCACGATTACCGATACTTCCTTGTGTATTTATAGTCCTCTATGTACGTGTGTGTTATTATGCACACGTATATGTATTCTGTACAGATTATCCGTTTAGAAATACTTTGCTGTGCTAGCCGCACATCCAATTCTGCAAAACGTGTTCTTTTCTCGTTTTTTTTAATTAAGTTGTTGTTTAATACATCTTTTAAGTTATTAATGAACAAGGATCGCAGATTGCAAAACTTCTACCGCGCCGCACTCGCGTTGTACGATAATGTTGTGCGCGTGTTCATCTAGGACGTTCAAGATTGTACTTGTTTTTATATGAATTTTGATACATCAACACCTGTGCAAGAGAACGTAACGAAAACGTTTACGAATACCTCGTAATGTGTTTTATTTTTTAAATATCTTGTTGCTCGTTGTTTATCGATTTTACGAGGGGTCTCATTTAATGAAATCCCTGAGGATGATAATGAGGGAATTTGTGGTCGATGGAAACAGTGCAAAAGAATGTTTTTTCTTTTTTTTTTGTAAATCATTTTCTTTCTTGTAGCTTTGATATCGATCTCGAGTGGCGAACATGAATTTTATTAATATAATTGAAAGATCAACATATACTGCGTATTTATGAGTTGTAATAAATTTCTGTAGAGAATGGCGGTGCAATATGCTACGAATACCTAGAATTCTCTAACTTGCTGCGTGTTTCAGTGCTTGAACAGACACCCTTCGAAATTTTTCCACTTGACTCAAAGATTCCTTTATTTATAATACGTAATTTTTAAAATGTTGCGAACCGAACATTCTGTCCATCATACAAATGTACAGTTAGGAGCATAACTGATCACACACACTTTAAATCAAAATAACTTTTTTATGAATGGGCCAAAATGACTTCATTTTCTCTGTAAGGCTAGAAGAATTATGTTGAAAAAATGCATTTGGTCGGAACTGTGAAAAACAATAGCAAAAAATGATTTTTACAACTTTTTTAGTTGGGCCAATAACGAAAATTTAGTTATGTGTTTTGTAAACTCGTATAAATTATATACGTTCTGAAAATTTCATCGAAATTGGTTAAAATGGTAAAAATGAAAAATGGTAAAAATTCTTCTAATCCTTCTAGCCTTACAGAGAAATTCAAGTCGTTTGATCCATTCATAAAAAAGTTATTCTGATTTAAAGTGTGTGTCAGTAGACTGCGGATTTTTCGAATTTATGTATAACAAAAATGGGCAAGTCCAATTTAAAAAGTTTACAGGTGAAGAGAATTTAGAAACACCAATGTATTATTTTCAACCCAGTAGAATTATTGAAGACGGAAAGAACTTTTTCCTCAGCTCCTATTTCTTAAAATTGATGCAGAAAATTGTTATTTTGCATAAACATCCGCAGTCTAGTGATCAGTTTTGCTTCTAACTGTACGTTGTTTCGTTTTCTTTTCCTCTAAGCTGTCTACGCGCCGGAAATGTGTATGTACCGGAAGCGGTGTCTCGCTCAACGACAGCCAATCTTGTGGCTAGGTTCGATATGTACATTTTTGTTATTTATATCATCGATTTTATCCAAACAATTGCGTTTATACTTGAACCGGCCATGCAACGTGGACTCGGTGACGAAATAAACAAACAACAAAGAAAAAAAAAGATCAGTATCATATTCGTCACAATGAATTTGTAAATAAGAAGATTAAAGATGCAAGGCTGAGAGAGATCAAACTCATGGGTTTTAATCGTTTCAATGTCGACTGGTTCTAGGATCGAAAGGAATGTTAATACAAATATATTAAAAAATAGTTAGAATCCTGAATTTTTCGGAGAAGAAATAACGTTACGTGTCTTGGAAGACAGAAAGAAAGAGAATGGGAGAATGAGAGTAATAGATAGAGAATCTTGTCGACGATAAAACGGAGCCTTAGCGGAGCCTATTACGTTGTACAGAGAAAGAGAAACGAAAACCGAGAGAGAAAGAGAGAGAGAGAGTGTATGTATGACTGAGAAAAATCATTTTGTTTCAAATCGTTTCTTACTTAACGCTAAGCATAGGAAAAATGAATCCCGATAACGATGAATTTCTCATTAAAAAGAACAGAACCGTTGAACGCGTCCACATGTGACCACGAACGCGGACCCATACGACAAGCCGGACACATGCGCGAGACATATATATATAAATATATAAATATATAAATAGTTTTATTATATTGCAAAGTGAAATAATACAATATTTAGCTACTGTATATAATGTAAAAGAAAAAGCTGGTCTTGTAAGATACGGATTAAGGTGTTTTAATGTGCACATAGCCGCGTCATTGTCAATAATCATATTATTACGATTAATAATAATTACAGTTTTTTAAAAAAATATCAAAACCAGTGTCGAAATTCTTCAGTTATATCTTAATAGACTGTACACATTATCCCTGTAACACGAAGCACAGAATTATTGCTGAAAACAGTTTTTTTTGTTCGAATTTTTTCTAGAATGATATACATAATTCGTTTCGAACAATTTTCGAACAAATGTTGTGCATTGATTCAGTATCTTATTAATAATCTTTCTATTAAGCATTATTTTTTATTGCTAATAAGCTGCAGTGCATCAATAAAATCAACTTGAAAATTAATGTTTCGAAAGAGATACTTTTAAATTTAAATGATCGTACTGCTTCGTTTATTCGACACCAGAGGTCACTAGAAGATTTAAAGAAGAAGATACGCAGAGTTCTGTCAAAACAAAGGGCTTACATCAAAAATTCATTTTCAGAGTACTTGTTCAATTAAAATTTCAGACGATATGAAGCCCACTCCAGTAGCGGATGAAATGTTCCCCGAAGGGGCAGGATCCTTCATTGAATTGGAAGAGGTAATCAAATCAATTTAAGGTTATGTTTGTTTGAAAGTAATTGCGCATAAAAAAGCCTCGACAATGTTGAAATATTCGCTAATTGTATATTAATATACATTAAAAACGTAATTTTAGTTATACATAGAAATCAATGTTAATTATTAGACTGCGGATTTTATGCATTTATGACAAAAATAGATACGTACAATTTAAAGCAGTGAACATATTAAAAATATTTAAGGACATCAGTGTATTAGTTTTAACTATATAAGTTAATTAGAAGAAGAAAAATTTTTCTAGGTAGCCCCTGTTTTTGCAATTGATGTAGAAATTTTTATTTTTTAATAATTCAAAACTGTTGTTTTAGGTTGGGGGCAGTCGTTTATTAGTCGATCTCACTGCCAGTGAAAAAGCAGTGCACGCAGACTTTTTCAATGGTAATTTTTTCTAAAACTAATTATTATTGAAATGTATAATAATGTTTCATTTGTTTCGCAGATTTTGATGATTTGTACGACGACGACGACCTTGAGTGAACCAGTAGTTTATTCTACTAGTACTTGTGCTAAAGATGCAGGTGATATTTATTTGCATTCGATCTTTCAGATTATGAAATTGTAGTATCAATAATAGTCTTTTGCAATTTGTGATAAATAAAAACAAGTTTCATATGATATCTTGTAATGTATCCTAATAAATCTGTTTACTATACTTCAATAACAATTGGGTGAGAATAATAAAGTAAACTCTGCGTTGAAAAAATATTTTGTGGTATTGGATTTGTACAATACCCATAAAAAGATTGAAATCAACGTAGGATAGTATAGTACTGTCCTCTGTAAACAAATAGCTAGGACGAATACAGGTCAGATTGATTATTAGTAAACTGCGGATGTTTATGCAATTTTTGTAGAGGAATTTTAAGAAACTCGAATCAAATAAAATCTCATTTTCAGTGGTAGTAGCCTTTTTAGATCTGAAATATATTAAAATCGTACTAAATTCTGTCGTATTTTTGAAAATTTTCAGAAGCCATAAACGCATAAAAATCCGCAGTCTAGTTGTTAGGTGCACATAATTTTGCTATTGGTTGATCTGTTCTTATAAACATAAAATTTGAAATTAATCATAATTAGCTTGAAATAGATGAAACCGAATATCGGAGCAACAAAACGAGTAAAGGGAGATAAATAGATGTACACAGTTGATTAACATTATTACAATTTATTATTTTTAGTTCGAAATTGAATCAGACGTGTGCCCGCATTCAGAATACCTTTTATCTCGGTACGTCAGCTCGGGCGATATTAATTATAAACGTGCCATAAGAAAATGAGTACTGGTCGTAATGTCTCGTACACATTAATATCGATATCATTGTAAAGATTATAATTTACAATACATAGATGCTAGTCATATAAACCTGTTAAGATGATGCACAATTAAAATAGCACCCCGGGTTTTTAGTCGCGCCACATAATATGGATTCCTTTGTCGTTCGACATGAATCGAGTTCACCTTTATTTTCAATTAAGACGCTCTTAAAGTTTTCTTTCTCAATGTTTCTCATTTCTGCGCGTTTCTGTTTGCTTGCATTTCGTTTCATTTTTCTCCTTGGCCCCAATCGACAATTAATTCACCTTTTGACCATCCTCATTTCACATTAACAGACTTATCAACGGTGGCAACGAGGTTCCATTTACAAGAGATCCCCGATAACCGTTACTCGTGCTCATCTTGATGGCGTACGAGAATGAGAGCGATATCGATGACGACCAAATCGAATACGCTACTAACGGTGACGAGTATCCTGGAAAATAAAGATACTGTGATATTCGAACATATCCAAATTACTAGACTGCGGATTTTTATGCGTTTATAGCTTCTGAAAATTTTTAAAAAAGCGTAGATGACAAAATTCGACAGAATTTAGTAGAATTTTTATTTATTAGGCTGTCCCAAAAGTTTCTTTCGGAATGTGTTCCTTCAATGTTGCTAAATAAATACAAACAATGCGATAATCATTTTGTTAATGTTTTAGTACTTCCTAACATGAATTTGCATTATGTGCACAAATCGAAAACCAACTTTTGGAACAACCTAATATTTAGTTAGCAATATTAAAGGAACACATTCCAAAAGAAATTTTTGGGACAACCTACTACTTCAGATCTTGCAGAGGTTACTCTATCACTTTCTTAAAATTAGTCTACAAAAATTGCGAATTGCATAAACATCCGCAGTCTACAAATCACCATAATACTATGAAACGACTTATAAATTGGTACCAACCCTGAGTCCAGCCCCGAGAAAGTCGTTCGGAGTGCTAGTTAACTTCGAGATCACTATCGGCTTGGTCATCTTGGTCGCTTTCCTCCTCCTCATCTTCTTCCTCGGAATAATACTGCGAGGGTGGCGACAGAACATCCTCGGAAAGTGAAGTGTGAGAAGATGAGGGAGGTCGAGAACCTTCTAATTTCGTGTCCAGGTCTTCCATAGAAGTACTTGGTCCAGGAATGGTCACTGGGATGAATTTCTCCAAATCACCGCTTGCCAATTCTAAAGGTAAATTATGATCTTAAATAATCAACCATGACAATGAACCGAGAAGCTTTAGATTCCACATGAAACATACGCTCCACATATTTTTCAAGTGATTTCGGAACCATCAGCTTAGCCTTTCGCAAATTCTCCTCGGTACATTCTCCTTTTTCTAAACCTAAAAGTAATTAGTTTCATATTAATTTCAAGTAAGTCGATCAATTGCTTAATACTAAAAATAATCTTTAAGTATTCATCTAATTTATGATAACAAAAAATAGGTCCTTTACCAAAAGCTAAACCCATTTGTTTTAGAACCTCGATATCATCATGAATTTCGAACTTATCGTTAAAATTGAACAGGTACTCGGTTCTGCAATACACATGATACATTACTAGAAACTTAAAAACGAGTGAGCGCTTGTAACGATAAAAATATGCGTTTCCAATGAACCGTACTTGTCATTTGAAATGCTGCAATCTATGACAGTCTTTTTGCTGGTGTTCACAATCAGGAATGGCAGCTGTATGGCAGAATTTGGTTTCGGTGGACCACGCAGACTTTCGTTCACACGATTACGCTCCACCAAGTTCTTAAAAGAGATATGTGAGAGAATCAGTTGATGTAATTGTTGTGTTTTTGCTTTGATCCTGTCAATCTTCTTCTTTTTGTCTTTATCGAGCGCCACACATTCCTGAAGTGAATTAGTTGGCAGACCTAGCCACCTGATTTCTTTCTTCTCTTTCGAGATAATATTCATTGCCATCAAGACATTAAGAGCGTCGTACACGCGTCTTCTAATGTTCTTCTGATCATATTGCTATAAGCAAAGAGTAATGTGTCTTATTCATTGTTTACTTAAAAGAAAAGAAGAAAGAAAAGAGGAAAGTAATGTACCTGATCTGCTACGGAGTTTATGTGAGCAGGATTAGTGAACTCTCCGACGAGTTCATCGGCAACCTCGTTGTACGATGTCGTTCCTTTCTTTTTCACTTTTTCACAGACTTTCATCGAAAAATGACGTAGCCCTTTACCTACTTTCTCTGTTTTTCTTCGCTTACTGTAAATCGAATAGAGACATTAATCATTGTGTTCAATGATAATTGTGTTCATTATAGGGAATGTATCATTACTCTGGTACAAAATCGCCGCCATCAACGTCTTGTCTTTTCCTAGAACCGCTATGGTCCAATATAGGGCTGATATATGTCTTTCCACTCGCATCTTTTACAATTTGTTGATTTCCGGATTGTTGTTGTTGTTGCTGTTGAGACACTATGGCCTGTTTTATATCACTCTGGATAAACGAAACAAATTAATCAACACATTTATTCTTGAATCGATTTCTCGTTAAAAAACAGTGAAAAATTGATTTAGCATTTTAATCCTTAGCACTCGAATGGTGACTCAACGTCATCCACCAAATTGTTATATCAATTTCGTATCCACCAAATTTAAAAAATCACTGAGAATGGGAATATTCTAGGTCAGAAGAAATGTTTAATTTTCGAGTGCAAAGGGTTAATATAGAAAACCCTATTCGAATGAAATTGTTAGAAAGAAAATATACCATTTGCGCGGATGTCAATTGTATAGTCTTGGTCAGTACCGGTTCACCAGCCTTGGCTGTTGCCAGTTTTGTGTTCTGCAATGGTATTGTAACCAATCCTAAAAGAAAATATCGCTGTATTATCCTTTACTGTTATATACATTTATTTAACACTAAACCTACCAGCCATCAAAAGTGACTAATGTGTGTATGGTATTATAAAAATAACAAGATTAAATTTATTTATATTCTGTGCGATTTTTACTACAATATATACTGGAGTCAAAAAATGCGTTCAATCAATTTCCAATGAAAACACCTTTACAATCTCAATAACTGTCAAATAATAAATCTAAATTGAGTCATTTGACCTCTCGTGGTATTAAGTATTAAGAAAATTGTACTTTCATACACTCCATACCACATTTTTACGATAGAAAAGCTAACATTTCTTTGCAACAGTTACTTACTTTGACCAGGAGTTGAAGGGCTCTGAAGATTAAGAGTTCTAAGAACTTGTGCGTTCGATGGCAAAACCTGAATCGAAAGAATTCACAAAATTAAATCAATCGAAATGCATTTATAGAAATTCGGAAAATGTTTTCCAAAAATGATCTGAATATTATACCTGAGATTCTTGGCTCGGAGTCTTAAAGACTTTAAGGCCACCTGCATTTGTTGTACTGACAATACCACCCAATGCTTTGTTAGCTGTGCTTTGCACTACTTTTATCACTTGTGGATGACCTACAAT
The DNA here is from genome assembly GCF_051020765.1 of Lasioglossum baleicum. Taxonomy (NCBI): domain Eukaryota; kingdom Metazoa; phylum Arthropoda; class Insecta; order Hymenoptera; family Halictidae; genus Lasioglossum; species Lasioglossum baleicum. Next base: position 12,026,528 of record NC_134933.1, on the reverse strand, counting down.
AGTTACAATTTTTGCTATAATTTCTTTGAACTGTAAGAAAACAAACACATCGATCGTATATAACAAAAATAAACAAAGATACGTTTCATACCTTTCAGACATACAATTCATTTGAAGAAAACAATAAAATCACAATTAATTGATCAAAATTGACTGAAGTACAATACATAGAATCATTATAAAATAAAAACTCACTAGGTTACACTATCATTATTACCTGAAGCAACGTAAAGCAACGAACAAACGTATCTACATAATACTATTGAAACAAAATATTCGATAACAGTATATTACATAAATAGACATTCTAATTTGTTGTAGCTTCTATAATTGAAATATCAGAGGCAGTTGATATCCGTATATTTGAATGAGAGGCTTGAGAAGCAAAGGTGACCTCGTCGATTGGACAAGCAACTGGAGGTGGGTAGACAGTTTTTGGTGAGAAAACGAAGTTCGTAGATTATGGAATATGGTAAATATGATTGTTTAAGAGTGAAACTGAAGTCGATGATGTACCTTATTGAATACAGGACAGAAATAATGCGAGGCAGCGCGGCATATGACCAATACGAATATGAAGGAAGAAAAGATTCCACAGAGGTATCCGATTGACAAGAATTGTTGAGAATATAATAGAAATATGTGCACAGGTCCAGAGAGAAAGTGATGGTAGATGGAATAAGCGGTCTTAGCAGAAATTAAAGGAAATCAAGGCATTATCATCGAAGTGTGGCATGCTGATAATTGGCGCGCACTCGGCATACTCACCGTTCGCGTCATGTATGAGAAAGTTCATCGTTTTGTTTTGTTGCGTCATCCTCGAGGTTAGAATTCCGTCCCGGCGTCACCGACGATCACGACGATCGACCGAATGCCGAGTGAAAATAAAAAGATCATAGGTACACTCGCTAATCTTGGCTCGGTCTATCACCAAAATGGCGACTATGTTATAGAACCATTTGAGATCAGAATATTCAGGATATACGGTGAAATAATGTTCTAATACACACGCGAGAGTAAAAGTCAGCCGTTTATTTATTGGACTGAATCAAGCATTTTAACAGAACGTTCGTCTGTTCGCGAAACTAACGCACGGATTTCTACCTTCCGCGTGCACAGTACGGAATAGAGACGAGCTTGGCGGCACGACAAAGTTAAACAGCTGATTGGTCACTTTCCGAGTCACGTGGCCCCTTCTGTTCCACGTTTATATGGGCACTGTAATCTTTGCAAGAAAAACTTGTCTCTAGATATGCGAAACATGGAATACACTAGTATTTTGCAGGGGGTTTATTTCACCAGGGGTGAGGAAACCCATAGGAAACCCGAGGAAAGCCCTTAGACTACGTATACTTATAGATCCGGCATAGGTATAGGATTGGTATAGGATGTACATAGGACCACCGACTAGGTATAAAGTAAGACCATCCAATATATTTTTGCGGCCCACTTTTGTGGGGTCACGTAATCCCATTACCATTATATATATATATATATGGTGATAGGACGATAGGGGGACGATAGGTTCCAATATAACGGAGTATCTGGTGTCCACAAGTCGCGTCACAACTGTCACAAGATAAATTGAAATGATGGATAGCGATATAAAAACGAGGCTTATACAAGTATACTTATATATGTATTACTTCGTAAACATTTGGAAAAATGGTACAAACTTGCTGCATAAAGAATTGTAAGGAACGACAAAATACCATGATACAAATATACCTTTCCGCATGTATTTTGCTTATTATTTTTTTTTTAATAAAGAAAGTTGTGAGGAAATAAACACAGATTTCATATTCTCAACATCTACAGAAGGCGGCAGAACCATTTAAAATTTCGCGCTTTTATTTAATACGCACCGCGTACATAGAAACAGCCTTAAGGATATTCTTGATGTTTTTAGGCATTCAAAATAGCAATATAGTGCAAAATAATATTAGAGAAATCTTTCTTCGGACTATCGAATCCTAGATATTTCGAGAACTTATCATTTCGAAAATATAATCTATTCCCACGTAATAGCATATCGAATAAGAATTAGTTATTTGAAATGAATAGATCTCAGGTTGTATAACGAAGCAAATTGTATCGTGATATTATTTTCAAAGCTTTCTGATTGGCCAAGAGGAAAATTTCTAGATAGTCAAAACCAATAATGTTTTTGCAGAGTCGGCGTTAGTCGTAAAAGAATTTTGATAAGAGACGTCATAGAATCGTGCAATTAGTCAAAAGTTTTTAAAGATAAATTTATTTATTCGTGGGGTTCTTGAAAAATATCTTTATAACATTGCGGTATTATTAGAATCCGTTGTTGACAGAGTTGTCATAATCGTATAAATTCTGCTTTTAATACGGTGTACTGAATTGAAAAGTAGTTGCCTTATATGTGCTCTTTTAAAAGAATCGCATAGGATACCTCGAACCGAGGTTGAGGGTTCGTTCAGGGTCTGACTGAATGGTAAGATTATTTTAAGGCTCGCGAGGCGATTCGAACGGACAGGTTAAAAACGTTTACTATCTTCTTCGACAAACTCGCAAGTCTAGCAAGTTGCATCTTTATCATCATCTCAGTTCATTCGAATCTATCAATCTATCATTTCAATTATTCGTCATTCTAGTAAAACCGTGCGAATCAACTTGTTGTTTTTGCCAATTTGATTTTTCTTTCACCTGGATCTGTCTATCGTCATTGTGTCGTCCAACGACTCAATACACGACCTCCATTTTTGTTGCAACTATTTCGTTCGGTGTATTTCACGCAGTATTGCTTCTTCGTTCATCAATTTTTCACTTTTTTTTGTCGATCGTTTTGCAGTCTTGTCGACTGCAACTTCTACGATAATTAAAAACATTTTTTAGGTTAAAAGTTATATGCAACGTTTCTCTAGACGACACAAAAACCATAAATTAATATGCAGAAAATAATGCTTGTTAATGGTAGATTGTAGTCTGCAACGAATTTGACATTTACATGCACAGATATAACCTGAAGGGAACCTGTTTAGCATCATTCACCAGACGTTCACAGAATATGAAAAATACAATATGTGTAGAGCATTTTTTCGGGAAAAATGTCATTCGCAAGAATCTATGCACATGAAATCGAGGATGTCATATTTAAGGGATTACAAGAAGTTTTCGTCGACGACAATTTTTTGCCTCTGAATTCGGAGCAGTTACAGTGATAGACTAAATCACGTAATTTCTTAATACAAGTTTTATTTTTATTACATTTTCTCACGTATTCGCGCATACTTACACCATTTAATTTATATGAATTTCGTACGACAGAAGATTAACGCTGTCTATAATGTAATTTGTATTTGTTTATCTAACACGTTCTTTGCTATGTTCGCATGCTCCAATAGGTCTGTACATTGTGAAAAACATGCCTCTGTTCGGAAAGTCGCAAAAGAGTCCGGCGGAGGTCGTGAAAGCTCTAAAAGAGGCGGTAAACGCATTGGAGCGCGGTGATAAGAAGGTAGAAAAGGTACGTTGTAACAATGATTTCTGATTTCTATGATGCAGTATGCGGATTTTCAGGCTCAAGAGGATGTCAGTAAAAATTTGGTACACATAAAGAATATGCTTTACGGAACAGCTGAGACAGAGCCCCAGGCAGATATCGTTGTTGCTCAGTTGGCGCAAGAATTATACAATAGTAATTTGTTGCTTCTACTTGTGCAGAATCTTAGTCGTATAGATTTTGAGGTATGTCAACGCGTATTCTAAATATACTCTAATTGTGTGTACATATAAACATATATATATCATCCACAGATACTTATTGCTAGACTGCAGATCTTTATGCAAAATTAAAAAGTCATTTCACTACATGACAATATCCTTAGATTTTTTATATTTTTCACAGTTTTACATTTCACCCAGTTAATCTCTTTGTACATACATAAAAATCCACAGTCTACTTATTACTAATAAGTTTGTATGCAATTCTACAAACGCTTTCAATTCTTTTTTGTTACCGTTTCATTTCCAATTCAAATATTACAGAAAAACCAGCTGAAAAAATATATCTGGAAAAGTAATATTTCGTCTTGACAGGTTTTAAGCTTTTTAAATGACCTAAAAAATATATTAACAATATAATACAAATGTTGAATGAAGTTAGTAAATACTGTTTAGTAATAGGATTAAATTGACAACAGTTGATTTATATCAACATATTGAGAATCTCGTATGTAATGTTCTGTCTAATATTTATTTCTTTTACAACGCAATATTTAATAGGGAAAGAAAGATGTCGCGCAAGTGTTTAATAATATACTGCGGAGACAAATTGGAACCAGATCTCCAACAGTGGAATACATATGTACCAAACCAGAAATATTATTCACTCTTATGTCTGGGTAAGTGTAGAAATGAAAACAAGATCGTTTTCTATTCAAATTAGATTGCTACTAACACGATCAAATAAATTCTAGGTATGAGCACCAAGATATCGCCTTAAATTGTGGCACTATGTTAAGAGAATGTGCAAGATACGAGGCTTTGGCTAAAATAATGATCTATTCGGACGACTTTTACAATTTTTTCAGATATGTTGAAGTGTCAACATTCGACATAGCTTCCGACGCATTTTCTACATTCAAAGTAAGCGATGATAAGCGCATGATATATCGTACTTAAAGTAAAGCAATACTGTTGGTGCATCCGGTACGTTGGTTTTTAGGAATTACTTACCAGGCATAAAATACTGAGCGCTGAATTTTTAGAAATAAATTACGATAAAGTTTTCTCTCATTATCAAAGGTTATTGAATTCGGAAAACTATGTAACGCGACGACAGAGTTTGAAACTACTAGGGGAACTTCTACTCGATAGACATAATTTTACCGTATGTACAATGTTAAACTAGTTCATTTAAAAACGTATATTCGTAATCTATACCACTTCAAAATGCTGTTGTAATAATGTTATTTTTCAATTTCAGGTAATGACACGATATATTTCGAATCCGGATAATCTGAAGTTAATGATGAATATGCTCAAAGAGAAATCACGTAATATACAATTTGAAGCGTTTCATGTTTTTAAGGTATATCCGAATATTTATGAAATATTCACATTTCTTAATAATTAGCATGTTTTAGTATTCATTCTTTTAATTCAGTGGACGATAATGTCCGGTTAAATGTCGCAGATTCTAGATTTTGTCGTGTCACTGTATTATGATACGAATCATGCCTCGACAATGTCATGCTAATTTAAGGGTGTAGACTTGTTTCCAAGATTGTCAGAATCATTTCTCGATAATGCAAAGATGGGGTTTTTCAGTGGTCAAAAGGACCGCTGTCTATTTTTACGTTTACTAGGTGCAATTTGCATTATTCGGCAGCAGGTAGCTGCTGCAGCTTTAGAAAAATATGTGTAATGTAAATTACGTCTCGTAAACGTAAAAATGCGACTTTCGAGGGTGACTGCGACCTGGATTGATCTTTTGTCCAGGCAGTTCACAAGGCTGTATCGAAACCGAAATAATACCGAAATCGTTAAAAATACCTGTTTCGGTATAACCGATATTCTACCGAAACAATGTAAGGGGTGCCCCAAACAAAAAGGAACTGCGTGCTACTTACCCCAGAACCGTCGAGAAGCACGGTCACCTAAATTATACTTCCTAAAGTATACGCAATATAAATACGTCCCGTCGTAAAATCCTCTCTGCAAAGGAACAAGCGCGAGTCCGAATTCAGGTAAACTATCCACCGATCATCTACCGTGACCGTCATAAAACATTAGACCGTCAAAACCATAACGGTTGTAATCCCTGCTTTAGTTTCTGGATGCTCTTATACATTACATTGGAAAAACCGATATTATTTAACCCCAGAATCGTTAAGAAGCACCGTTAGTGACCTAAATACGTTCCGTCGTAAACCCTCCCTGCAAACGAACAATCGCGAATCCGAATTCAGGTAAATTATCCACCGATGCCTACCGTGACCGTCATAAAACATTAGACGACCATACCGCTTGTAAATCCTCGCTTTAGTTTCTGGATGCTCTTCTAAATTACATTGGGGAAACCGAAATTGTTATCGGTAAATGTATGCAAATATATCGGTATTTTCATATTTTCATATGACGTCATACCGGTATTCCTATATATATGTATATATATTTCGGTTTCTATAACAATTAGGAAGAAACAACCGAAAAATACTAAACTTTGCATTGTCGAGAAATGAGAAGGCGCATCCCGCATCCTGCAATCCTGGAAACGAGACTACCCTTTAAGAAGTGGTGGAGATAGAAAATGGCATTGGCTATGGAAGAAACGCAACAATTAACCGAGCATTATTGTATTAGGTTTATCGAAACGATCTGTCAACTTCGTAATCAATAATCTTCTCGTTACTTTTTTGTTTGAAAGCATTAACTGAAAATATTTAAGAAGAGGGAGACCTGTATGATTTGTGGTTATGAAATAGATACAGAACTTTTTTTAATGCTTTTAATTCTCGATACTTACTTTGCAGAATGGTACTTAGTACTTATTATTCTAGGATATTTCCGACTGTTGGATTCTGCGATAATAAAAAAGAATTTTCTAAAATATGAATAATTACTTTTTGGATTTGATATTCTAATCTATACTCGTAATTACATAGGTGTTCGTGGCGAATCCAAACAAGCCAAAACCGATACTAGACATTTTACTGCGCAACCAGGAGAAGCTAATCGAATTCCTGACGCGCTTCCATACTGATCGTTCCGAGGATGAGCAATTTAACGACGAGAAGGCGTACCTAATTAAACAAATTCAAGAACTTCAGTCTGTACATGAGAATTAAGTCCTAAATACAAGTTATTGCTACAGCTACCGTTAACTACTACTATTGAAGTCTATTCAGCTGCTGTTGCCACTGTTACACCATCACAGTCACCGATGTAGCCAACTATCATTATTTTCTTCCTCTCTTTCTGTCTCTCTTGCTCTCCCTTTCTTTCACTTGTTATAATTATCGTTGATCGATTCGAAACGAATCGATTATTATTATTATTATTATTAATTATTATTATTATTATTGCTATTACTTTTATTTGCGAGTAGTTCTGTAAATAAAGTTTTTCGTTTAATTGAGTACTACTGTATATTACATGAAGATGATATATTTCCACCTAAATGAAAGTAACATAAAAGAAGCATACTTTAATAGGCTTATTATAAGGTTCTTGTTCATTTCGTTTAGCGTTCGAATGCTGATTAATATTACCATAACTGTATCGTTTAACAACTAGAATTTACAAGACCATATTACAAAGTTCAGTAAATGAATATCGTTTAATATTCAATCATTTCAAGATATGCATTCGTCAGAAAAAAAGAGCTCAATTTGAATGGCAGAAGTATCACGTGATCTTTGTCACAGTGATCACTAATAGACTGCGGCTGCGGTCTTTATGCAATTATAGCAAAATTGAGTATATAGATTATAGATGAAATTCAAAGTTGTTGGAAAATTTTAAAAATTGAAGAGCCATCAATATACGATTTCTCTTCTATTAAAGGGAAAAAATAACATTGAATTTGGTTTCTATTTCTTGCAATTGATGCAGACAATTTTTATTTTGCATAAAGATCTGCATTCTATATAGTGGTCATCAATCAGATCCTCAGGTGCGTACCATAGGAGTTATTCGTGGCGCATTAGGGGCCCTAATTTAGGGCACCCACGAGATACGGTGATTAAGACAACATTTTAATATTGTTAATACCACTATGCCGCACAACAATTTCGGACAAAAAATATAGAAAATAAATTCGGAAAATTTATTGTCCGAAATATTCATTTCTTGCTAATACGTGAATTGTTGGTAACATAGAGCGCAACAGTGGAATAGTACAGAAAAGCCCATAAGATGCAATGTCTGTACTGACCTTGTCTGTGGCAAAAGGTACACAAAGAAGTAGCAATTATTGTAGCTCTCATTGCTGAAATATAACATGACAATTATTGTAAGATATCAGACAAAAAGGTTGAAGAATGAACCACGAGCGTACATTGACTTCAAATGAAATGTCTTTGTCTTCATAACAAAGACGTCGACAACTTTAGTGAATTGAAGAAGGAGAGGTAGTTGTATGTATAATATTATGTTTATATATACAATGTTTATATCAGTTTATATACAGAGACAACGAAGCAACAGCAACAATGTATAATCAGAAATCAGATAGAGATAATAAAAGCACGTAGTCACGAGCTACATACTTTTGAGAAAAGTAACATCGAATTTTCTGGCGCTCTACAGTGCGCTTTGTGTAACTAGGAAAAAACTCAACATTATTGAACTACGATACTTCGTTGCATGTTTTATTTAAGATAGAAAACTAATTCATTCATTCAAATTAATTCACCAATTAAACTAAGCTATATAGAATTAAACGTGGCTAGAAATTGATTCTAAAATGCGCAAAGCTTAAAAACTTCGGTAGTTTCGTATTTTCATGCGAGGTGGCGACAGCGTCGTTCTTTGTATGCAGTTCTGCCTATGCGATTCTTCATGCACACTGGGATAAGAGTTGACCGAGCCGTCAGGGAACGCCATATTTATACTGACGGTGGTGCGGTGCGGATCTACGTGTGTCCATTATTTTCAAGTAAAACCGTTTACCTATTTATTTACATGGTAGAACGCGATATGAAGTGTGTTGTGCGTGCGGTGTCGTATGATTAACGTTATGGATGATCTGTACTCGTTGGTAGTACACAAGATAATCGTATAGACGCGAACAATCTATCACTTACGAACCTTCGTTTCTTCGGAGTTCTTTTGCTAACTCGTAAATTGTTTACAAGTCGTTCCCGCTGCTTTACGGCTAAACAAAGTCCTTAGAGCGTGCTATTTGCGTTAGGAATACAATTTCCTTTTCAGGAATCTACCGCGACCGTTGGCTGGACGTAATGCATCTTTGTTACAACAATTTGCGTATTTTATAACCTGACAACACGTCCGAGGTTTCTCTGTCTTTATCATGTCACTGCATCTTTGACAAAGTATTAAGTGGTAAGAACTTAACAACACCATGATCGCTAAGGTTTTATGTACTTTTTTCACTGTTGCACATGCTGTACAAAAAAATCCCGCGTTTCAGATATTCGTAACAATGCTGCATAGTTTGTAAACTATCGAGTAGTATTGTGAAATTAACGTATCATTTTTATTAGCATTATCATTCTCTTTTACGCTCTACTTGCTTCCTCGATATAATAACACTCTTATACTTGAATTTTTGGAATATATATTGCAATAATATTCTTTTAATGCATTCTACTATTTTTATAGGCGTTGTTTATGTAAAACAAAGACTAAATTGTTTTCTGTAGAGTTTTCTGTAATTCTTGTATTTATTTATATTAGAGATGTTATTTATGTTAGAAACGAAGACTAAATTGTTTTTCTTTAGAGTGTTTTCTCTATAATTCTTATATTTATTTATATTATAAACAAAGACTAAATTGTTTTTCTGTAGAGTTTTCTACAGTTTTTATATTTATTTATGTTAGAAATGTTAGATTTCAGAAAAGGCTGTCCGAAGCTAGTAATTATTTTAATTATGTATTTCAAACTGCGTTGTATCGTGGAAATGTATTTTTATAAATTTGTATTAAATGTGTTATCAACTACTCGATTATAAAATTTTTTTCTTCTTATCTGGTTGGTAGTAACATTAAAATATAGTCTATCATTTGCATAATCTAATAACAATAACATCAGCTTGACATGATCAGAAGTAAATGCAATAATCTCTTCTATTTCAGATCTAAAATCAAATTAATGAATTTCAAAATGTGGTCGTCACAAGGTACTAATTCGAACTCGAAGTCTTCTTCGACCGAGGGAAATCTACGCACGTTGGGTATGACATCTGCTATCAGTATAGCAGAACCGAAGCCCAGTGATCTTTCTAGGACAAATGAATTGAAGGAAGCATTGAAACCTTATAATGTATTCGAATCAGAAGAAGAGTTGAATCATAGAATGGAAATTTTAAGGTACTTTTTGTTTATAATTGTTTTATTCTAACTTGTATACAGTAAATATTGTTGATCTATGTTATTGATCTATGTTATTCTATATTACTCAGCAAATTAAATGCACTGGTGAAGCAATGGATAAGGGACACAAGCATCGCCAGAAACATGCCATCCAATGTTGCCGAAAAAGTTGGTGGTAAAATATATACTTTTGGTTCATATAGGTTAGGGGTACATCACAAAGGTGCTGATATAGATGCGCTATGTGTTGTACCTCGTCACATCTATAGGTCGGATTATTTTTCATCCTTCTTTGAGTTACTGAAAATGCAAGAAGAAGTTACAGATTTAAGGGTATGTATTTTAACTGATCTTCTACCATAGTCATAATTAATTGCCCATTTAATATAAACTTCTTTCCCAATTCGCATTTGCACTGTAAGTATAGCAATCTATACTTAGATTATTCATTAGTTGACAAATGTAAGGTTCAATGTGAATATATCATTCACGAGTGGACTGTGGAGCTTTATGCAAAGTAAAAATTGTCTGTGTCGATCACAAGAAATAGAAACTAATACGATTATGATAGAGGAGGATTTTGCAGTTTTCCTATAAACATATAAAGATCTGCAGTTTACTCACGCGTCCAATGCGAAACACCGATTAATTTCAACGAAAGCTCGTGTAGTTAATACGTTCTATTATTTAATATATTTCAGGCAGTAGAAGAGGCGTTTGTACCAGTTATAAAAATGAACTTCGATGGTATAGAAATCGATATGTTATTTGCAAAGTTAGCAAATAAAGAAATTCCTGATTCAATGGTTAGTAAAACACTTTCAGAATAATTATACGAATTTAGAATTTGCTACTTGTGAATCTAATACATTTGTTCTCGTATACAGGACCTTAGGGATGATATGCTCTTGAAAAACCTTGATCAGAAATGTGTCAGAAGTCTGAATGGTTGCAGAGTAACAGACGAAATACTGCGTTTAGTACCTAATATAGAAAATTTTAGGTTGGCACTTAGAGCTATTAAATTATGGGCAAAACGTAAGATTATATATTCATTATATTTGTAGTTGAAATTATGATTTTATCTTAATTGTGATCGTAATTGTGATTGTATCTTCCCCATTTGTAGGACATGGTATATACAGTAATGTACTGGGATACCTAGGAGGTGTATCGTGGGCAATGTTGGTTGCAAGAACATGTCAACTTTATCCCAATGCTGTCGCAGCGACACTAATAGAAAAATTTTTCCTTGTATTTTCTCAATGGAAGTGGCCACAACCAGTTCTTTTAAAACCACCAGACAATGTTAATTTGGGGTTTCCAGTTTGGGATCCAAGAGTAAGAATCTTTATTATATTCGTTAACGTCAGTCATGTTACAAATATCTTACACCGAAACTCTTTTTCTTGCATAGGTAAATATATCGGATAGGTATCATTTGATGCCGATCATCACACCAGCATATCCCCAACAAAATTCAACTTTCAACGTATCAGTTTCAACGAGAACTATCATGCAAGAAGCCTTTGAAACAGGATTGTCCATAACAGAAGAAATTATCATGGGAAAAGCAACGTGGGACAAGTTGTTCGAGCCTCCGAACTTCTTCGGAAAATACAAGCATTATATTGTATTGTTGGCTAGAAGTCAAACCGCAGAAGATCAACTTGAATGGTGTGGGCTTGTCGAGTCAAAAATACGACACTTGATAGGTAAAATATTGAATACGACAATACATATTCTGTCAAATTTGTTACGGTTCTATTGAATTACACGGGGAAGGAACATTGTTCCATGTTACACGCAAGATATTACTTAAAAACGTGAATCAAAGATATACGGTGGTACTGAAAAGTAGACAGCAGATCTTTATGCAAAATAAAAATGTTCAGTAGCAATTGTGGGCAGTTGGAGTTGAATCAAAATTTATCTCATTCCCTAATAGTTATTAGTACTATTCTTAGATTTTTATAATTTCTCATTGTTGTATATTGCACCTAGCCAAATTCTTCATAAATGCATAAAAATCCACAGTCTAGTCATTACAGTACGGCTTTGAATGATATAACATTTTGAAAATTGATCAATCGTATTAAAATTTTTAGAAACTCGCTAACGAAGCATCACCCGGCCTTGGTATTAGCTTATCACATTATGTTCCGTTTGTTCCAGTTAAATGACGTAGATTAAAACAGGTTACCTTTTCTATTGAGATATCAGTTTAAAGAAGAATGCTATTCTCAGGTGTTCCGATAAACGTATGCATCTTTCGCAGGAGTAAGCGGCAGTTGTAAATCAGTGAATTGTACAAACTTCTGTCTTAATCTGTGTCTATTCGATTCATCAAATTTGAATTTGATATATTCATTTGTTCATACATGCAATGCTAATAATCCGCGGATGCCAAAATGGCAAAATCCTAACTCTTTAATACAGGTACGCTGGAAAGGAATCAACACATTACATTGGCACATGTAAACCCGGAGGCTTTCCCACCATTAGAACCAGAACCGGAGGGGCACTGCTCCATGTGGTTCATCGGCTTACTGTTCGCCAAAAGCGAAAACTTAAATATTGATCTGACTTACGACATCAAATCCTTTGTCGATTCAAGTAAGAACATTTCGATATATATTTCTCGCAAAGAGACAGTTTCGGAATAGATTTAATAACCATCTGTATATAAAATTGCAGTTCAGAGACAAGCGGAACAGTTAAAGATGTTGAAGGAAGGTATGTGGATAGAAGCAAAGCACGTGAAGAAGAAGGATCTACACAATTACGTTGCTCCTAGCTTGATCAAACGAGAAAGAAAGGTATAGGGACCGTTCAATTAAATGTTTGATAATTCGAATGATTTTCGTGTTATGCTACATTAATTTTTATTTTTATTTGGTCAAATAGGTTTCTAGCAGTGTACATAAGAATGGTAACATTGCTGGTAATGGAAATACTGGCAGCATCTCACCACGGAACCCAGGAGACACAGCGAATAGGAAGAGATTGTCGGATTCAAACCCGGATACATGTTCCAAGAAACGGAAGGTTAACGATAACGATCAGCAAGTTACACAGGTACTGTTAACGAACATATTATTTCCTATGCACAGTTGCGATAAACATAAATGGCCAATAAACTTAACTGATATGTATTTATGTCTGTACAGGGAGAAGATGGATCGTTAGTGGTTCAATCTTGCGGAGAAGATAGCAATTCCGGATTTAGCTTGGATGAATACAAACAAACATTGACAACTGCTAAGGATGTAAGACATTGTACATATAATGAACAATAATCAGCATAGAACAGAATTAGGTAACTACATATAACAATAGAGCGTAGTAAGTGAATATAGGACATTTTAACATAATTTGGAGTCACGAAGAGGTAAAAATCGGAGATTTCTGTAGTTTACCGTTAAACGTATGATCTTTTTCTTTCTCTTTGATGTGTACCTGATTGAATTCTTCTACCTGATTGAAGTTTCTCTTTGTTGTCGGGTAGTTAATACATTAATCTACATTGAGAAATGTTTGCGATGTTTCAGGATGGACCTACTGCATCCACAGTAGCGCAGGAGGGATACGTTTGCACTTGACCACTGCAGGATTACTACCTCAAGTCGATCGATAGATGCTCCACTGGGCCATCTAGACTGTAATCACATCTTACGCAACCATCCACTGCCCACTGTAAGTCCCCCGTTTCGTAAAAACAAAAGCAACGCGCAATGTGTTGGAGAGACTACCCGTTGGAATCAATCGGTGCACGGCTGTGCGACAGACGTTCTGATTTTAATACTACTGACCAACATCGACAGTCAATGGGAACAATTAATGCCACGAATTAATGGTTGTGCCAGTGTCTGTGATGTTACCTTTTCTTACGAGCCGCGCAGCCGCGATATCTGGCTAATCTTAACGGAACGATTCAAAGTAACACGAAACTTACAACATCCATCATTATCTGTAAGTTTAATAATTTTAGTTTTATATTTCATTTTGTACATATTGCTTATACGATAAGTTTTACTCACCAAGTTACGGGAAAAAAGAAACGAAAAGAAATATAGTACGGGCACGGAGACGAGTCCGAGTCTTGTATTAGGATTTTCAAGTAAAAGGAACACACAAACACACACAACACACACACACACAAAAAAAGGGAGAAAAAGAAACATGGTACGAAGGTGGAATTGTATTCTTGTATAAAAAAAAGAAACGCATTTCTTTAATGCATAAGTAGATAAAGTATAAAAAAAAACTGGGGTTAAGTATGCTAAGTTGTAAATAATTACTCACGCAACGTTTAATCGCGCGTCGGTGTAAAATACATGAGAACGGTTTGCCTTTGAGTTATTTGAGAAATTGTGTAACCGTAACATTATAGTACGTTTTACTTGCTTCAGTTGTTTAGTACATATTTATAACATTTCTTAAATATTATTTATAAACGTCTCCGCTGAACGAATAACTAGAAAATAACGTCTGTTAAGTGGAGCTCGATTTAAGATGCATATGATATTGTTATACTTAAGCTTCTTATTTTTTTTCTTTTTCTTTTTGTATCGTATACGCAAACCAGTCAGGTAACGAATGAGAATCACCGGCACTGGCATAAGACATCCAATGTTTCATTTACAGACGAAGGAAACAAGCAGCGTCGAATAGTGTCCCCACTTTGTAAATGAAACATTTCCTGATCAGGCCATTGACTATGTTTGTTGACGATCGTATTACGTAAAATGAGTTATCGTATTGCAGTCGCTTTTTAGTTTTTATTCACAGAAAACGAACGTTATAGCTTTAACGATGCAACAAGGGCCTGGCATCTGGATTATTCAAACCATCCGTTATCACCTGTTGGTGAGTGATTTCAGGTGTTCGACTGCCTTCAGCCTCCCTCCCTACACCCCCGTTACATAGTACTTCTCTTCCTTCTACTCCTAATCCCAATCTTTCTATTTGTACCGATCCTTTTCCTCCTTCTATCGAATCACCTGTTTGTGTTAAAGGCATGTCGGTCCATCGAATGTCTCCGAGGTATTTGATGTTCACTTTTTAACACAGATATTGAAGCAAGTAGTGCACAATGTTTCGATGACTCTTCCACGGTGCGCGCGTGCTCTATACAGCCAAGAATCATTCAAACATTGTGCATCGTAACGTGAAACTTAAGTATTTGCAGGGTAGGCGCTGCGAATTCGAGTAGTGTATACGAACATGGTTTCTTTTTTTGTACATGTACAAAAGCATTGGAACTCCGTACGTAAATTGTATAGTTCTCTTTCCGTGACGTGGATCCAAGAAAATGATCATTATTTGACCCGCTGTATACTGTATACACTGCGACCACAGATGTATGCCACGAGCCTTAACATTCCGAATCGTTCAACTGTTGTGGTTTGCGCTTACAGTGTTGAACTCTGATTTTGACGACTCTTTTATTGAACATGCGATCAACGACTAAAAGAAACGTTACACAGCCATAGGCTCGTAAATACTTCTGTTATAACAAAAATATGAAATAGCCAATCGATTGTAGTAAGAAAACAAATTAGATTTAGCTAATCCAGGCATGTCCAATTATTCGTCCAATAATTCGTAGCTCGTTCGGAGGCATTCTCAAGGAATACCCCCACTTCTCCCGAGCACCCGAGAAGTGGGGGTATTCCTTGAGAATGCCTCCGAACGAGCTACGAATTGGACATGCCTGAGCTAATTTATTGTTTACAGTGGCTTTGTGTACTAGACACACTCATGTAGTTAGCAATGTAGCTTGTTTTAATAGCGACAAACATTAGTCATATAATTCTGCGGTGCATTCGCTGGAATAAACAAGAATCTGGAGCTGGAAAAAAAGATGTAAAAATTGCTAATCAGTTCCCACATTGTTTCATATTTTTATTACAAGTTTACTGTAATTACGTGCATATCTTTTTCTTCTTTTTTCTCTCAGACCAAGGAAGTATTCGAAAAAATTAATCTTTTAAAGATTTAGTTACAAAGAACTATATTTTTCTCTATAATTGATAGTTTCTGAGAGAAAGGATTAAATATGGCTTTCCAGCTCAATTTTGAGCACAGCTTCACCCTAAATACGAATGATAATTAATGAAACCGTCATTAAAATTGGAGAATTCCAATCAGGGACGCGTTTCACATGTTTGAACTTTGGTACCGGAAGATTTAAGGCTCGTCACAATACTCTGCGAATACTATAGGAGCCCCTTTTCAATGGTTAGGGACCATTTCGTTGTACATAACTTGTAATCTTGGGATAGTAGTTTCTTTTGTTTCAGAGCTCGATTTGTTGATAGCGTCGGTGTAATAATTTTTACGTGGCGTTTGCAGTAATGTATACATAATGCATTGTATAATCAAGAAAAGTCTGTCAGTAAACGATTCCTTCGCGTTATGGTTTACTGTGCTCTTCGTGCAACATTCTGTTATTTTGTAAGAGTATCAGCCAAACGTTGAACCTTAATCTCGCGACCGCACACATTAAGACGAATTTTTTTCGAAATTAGACGATTATTCTGGTCGTAGAAAATGGCGTTTCTTCAAGGTCCGAATAAATAAGTCTACTCTGCAACTGGAAGTCTGTGGATACAGTATGTCTCTCGTGAATATTCTCTGCACGAATCGAACTGTTTAAATTAAAATTCACTTTCCCAGATCTTAATTATAAGCATTTCCTTTATATCTGTAGAAAACCGATTACTTTAACATTTGCCTTGCGTTACAGGTCTAATTTTGAGAATTTGTATCGACGGAACAATTTGTTTGGGTAATAACGAAAAGCGATCTATTATTTGTGCAATACGCAATACTGTAGATTGTAGATTAATGAAGCAACATTCAGTTTGAGAAAATAAACTTTTCACGATATTTTCAGATTGAACAAAATTTGAATTTCAACGAATTTTTCGTAGAGTCTCTTTCGATTCAATCGTTTTTTCAAATCGAAACTTTTTCCCTTCGGTGGCGGTCAAGGTGTAAACATGAGGTGAGAGATCAAGCAAACAATTTTTTTACTTAATTTATCTGGTAAACAAACATGTTACTCTTCCAACGTATTGTTAATGAAAAATTCCTCATAACAAAAAAATTTCTTAATTTACCATACACGTACTATCTTGTAATAGTTTATATTCTTCGAGGGCTCTATAAATTATGTGTACACGAGACTTTCATATTATTAATATTGTAGTCTTTGACATTATATTCTCTTATGATTTACTTTTTATTCTAATTATAATAATCGCTATTATTCTTGATATCTCATTCATTATTACTATTATTTAATTTTTTACTATTGCAATAGCATGTGAAAAAGATTCAAATTCAATTAATCATCGCGGTAGAGTAATCGAAAGACACGTGGTGGTTCATGCACATACACATCCACACATACATACACGTACACGTACATACATACGTAGTGAACTATACACACATGTATAGGAAGTACTATAAACAGTGAACATCAAGATTACCCTCGTGTATAAAATACCACGTTCTTTCATTAACTAAATGAAAAATTTCCAAAAAAAGAAAAAAATTCATAAAACGGTAGGAAACGAGATCGTGCACTTGAACTTTCTTGTATACGTTGATCACGTTAATATCTGGCAGACATGTCTATAGCACATTTTTGTTTCCTCGATCCATCCTCGGGAACCTCGCACCGTTTCTGCCGTCGGTGCGTGGTTCCCGAGCCGTAAAAAACAAACAATTAATAGGGGTGTGCGGGAACCCAGGAAGACATCGAGACGAATCGGGTCGGGTTCTCGAAAGTTTCGGGATTCTAAATCATGTTGAGATTCCCGAAGGTTTCGGGATTCTCGAAATTATCGAGACTCTCCAAATTAACTGGATTCTGGAAATTATCGAGATTCTCGAAACTATCGGGATAAAAAATAAGATTCAATGAATAAATTTTACAATATGGGTTTTCGGAAACGCTTTAAATATCGGAAATCTCATACCACGATTGGTTTTAAAGCGAGTCTTATAACGGTAATAGAGTACTGAAAACCCCGAAATTTTCGAGAATCCCGAAACCTTCGGGAATTCGTCTTGATACCGAAAAAAATTCTCGCCTCGACCTGACTCGTCATTTCCGGGTTCTCGCACACCTCTGCTAACAAGCAAAACGGTGAACATCGTCCGTGACATGCCCTCTTGTACAATAAACCAGGCAAAATAAAAAAAAGAGAGAAAATAAACGAAACAGAGGCAACAACAAAGTAAGCGAATAAACATAAAGAGCTGAAAAACTCGTGTATACAACAACAAAAATGAGAAGAAACGGTGCTGAAAGCAAGTCTGATTAATAAATCTCTAGAGACGCGTGGTTTCTCGAGAAAGTATAGAATTCTGACATTTTTCGCGTTCTAAAAGATCGATCGATCCACACATACACACAGAATACACACAGATGAAATCAGACACGTAAACGTGCACACAACCACACCGCGTAATTCATGAAAGGAAGTCGGGGTACACAATTGCGAAGCACGATTTTATATTGGAAGTAAACGCGAATGCATCCGAGGTTACGTGTTAACGTGTGAACGTCAGTTATTTGTCTGAATGATAATAAAAACGCATTGAATACATTATCATGTGTTTATGTGCTTGTACAGCGTCGAGTGTCGCGATACACCGGTCTCGTGCGTGAGCTGCAATAGTATGGATTAGGGTTGTAGAGCTGATTCGACATCATTGTAATTAACGCAGATTGAAAAGACAACGCGAGATTCCTTCAGAAATAGTACGAGATGCCATTCAAAATACGAAATGAAAAATTAATAGACTGCCGATTTTTATGGCTTCTAAAAATGTTGAAAAAAATGCTGGAATATAAAATTCCACAGAATTTAATACGATTTTTACTTATTTCGGATCTGTAAAGGCTACTACCACTGAAAATAAGATCTTATTTGTTCCCGCTTTCTCTTGAAAATTAAAAATCGCATAAACATCCGCAGTCTAGTAATGAAACAGAATAATCTGGTGTATTAACACAAAATAGTCTGGTATATTAACCCTCTGACATACAATGACGTCTCGAATACATCATACTCACATCAGTGTGCGCATTGTGTTAAAATATCGTGTAACATTGATAGCAAATATTATCAGCAACACGTCTGATATCATCTCAGGAATGCATACGAAAATGCGTTAATTAATTTTACTATTTAATAATAGTATCTTCGGTTGCATCAAGTTTCATTTAGTTTTCGTACGTCAGGTGGTTAATTAAGCAGTACTCGTGTTTATTAATGAATGAGAAAGTTGAAGAATGACTGTTAGAAACTTACTCCATGTTATCGTGCATTGGTATTTAATGTCCCGCGATAGACGTGTCTCAATGGTGTCGATGTGAGCTGGTGAATCTCGCGTTGTTAATCAAGTTCCTGCCACCGGAAGTAAATATATTATTGTAGGCTTCCATCGGGCGCAGGATCACGTCGCGGAGGTGTATCGCGAAGTATCTGTTAAAAAGTTGAACGAGATTCGTTGGGGATCGAGGTCGTTGTAATGAGATATACATATAACGACGGCAGAGTCCAGCGTGCTTCGATGTTGCAATAGGGACGATTATTTACCGGGAAGCACGAAACTCAATGCATAATTTGTATGCCCGGCAGCTGTACACTCTGTATCTTTCTTGAATAAACCGAAATAAATTCTTTTAATTCCTTCAGCCACATGCACGGTGGCCGGCGACTATCCGGCAAGATGGCGCATCGTTGATTACATTATCTAAATTCTGAGTCGTTGAAATTGGTTAGGGTAAGAGTATAGTATTTGAACATTGAAATTTTCGAACAATTCTACACTTCGAGAAATATTTTTTATTTTAGTATATCGACAATGCGTCATTCTGCCTCACCGTCGTCGGTTCTTCTTCTTTTCTTGGTGACCCTAACCTATTTTATATTATTCTAGTAGATTATATATAGATTGCTATTTATTTAAGATGAATAAACATTCTTTTTTTTTTCCTCGTCGACCATTTGCTGATCGAAATCTGTACAACGTTATTTATTATCAAACACAAAATTTATTACAGCATAGGAATAATCATCTTAGGTATATTCTAAGTCTTAAAATGGACTTACAGTAGTCACAGGTATAACTTCCGGAGTCATAACTTATACATTCATAGCGCATCCACATTTCACACATGAAATACTGCACCCACGCCTCTCCCCTTTTCTTGTCGTTGTAATTCACATTGCAGAAGGGACACAGCAACCTTCTCAGTATTCATCTTCGATATTCCTAATCGGCAATAAAACGTGGAATTTCATGCTACATTTTGTAACTCGAAATAATATGCAAAGTAACTGGTGGTACAAGCGAGTAGGGGGTGATTCTACGTGAAAAATTGAATCGAAAATGTAGAATAAAATTTTTTCATGACGCTTCATTTTCGAAAAAATAACTTTGAAAATTTGTCGATATCATCATGTTGACAATGTCTGTAAACATTGCAAGAAGCACGGAAGTACTCTCCTACTCGGAACAGTAAGATAGTAAAATCCGTCGAGCTGAAACTGGTCCAAGTGCACGCGTACTCGACAAATTTTCAAACTTATTTTTTCGAAAATAAAGCGTTATATGAAAAAATTTTATTCTACATTTTCGATTCAATTTTTCACGTAGAATCACCCCCTACTCGCTTGTATCACCCCAGTTACGTGATACCCTGTATAAACGAGTAGATTAAATTATTAGAAGGTTTCTTTGACCTGAAAAGAAAAATTCCCGTGAGGTCTTGAAATGGAAGAAGCAAGCCAATAATTATCTTGAAATGAAGGAACAAATTCTTCGATTTTCTGAAGTGCAGGGGATTCGTATGATTCTGCGTAGAGATCTACTGTATATTTGTTATTATTCATCATTTTACAGTTGTTCAATAAATAACAGCTGGAATTGTAACAGTTTTGCATGTATAATTGTATTATCCGTGGATGTTTACATATTAATATTCCTCAAGACAGAAAGATACGCCATTGATGCTTTCATTATCTAAAGGAGAATATGAAATGCGTTTAAGTAATTGTTTGATACGTTTAAATAATTGTTGTTCGAAAACTTACGACGCCGAACGTTTCTAATGAAAATACGTAGAATTTTCCAGCGGTTAAATGCGATGGCTTCTGGGATCTGGCAATGCAAAACATTAAAGCTTTCGCATACTCATTAGGTAGCTCATACCAATTCGTAAAGTAACAAGCGAGCTGCATATCACTGCTCTGAAAATAATATGCAATTTGAAATGATTTTTTGTAGTGAAAATATTCGATAAAATAATTGTTTCGTATAGGGAATCTTCAATTTTACAAAAATTTTCTTAAAAACTGTGTTGTATCGTAATACGAAAAAAGTTATAAATAAAACGATGATTCAATTTTTATAACTGTTGTGATTTCCTTACCTCTGCGATTAAACATTCCCCTAAAAAACAGTAGCAAAATGCCAGCAACACGACTGCGCACGAATAAATAATAAAATGTATCGTGTTTACGTCTCCGCCAGTTGATTCACTTGTCTATAAAATATTATCATACTTAATTTCATTTAAAAAATTTTCTGAAAAATGGAGTAATAACTTCATTTGAGGAAAACAGAAATTTTTTATTTTTTTTTTACATGGAAAGAATGGGCAGGATCACCGACGAAATAGTATCTCGTCGGTGGCAGGATATCTTAGGAATTATCTTGTGACATCACGTGTTCCAGTTATCTTTGCTTCACTGGATTCTCCGTTTTCCTATACACATGACTGTCTATGAGATTATATAGTTTAAGGTTGCAGCCGCTAGGTGGCACCACAAAGACGCGCTGATGTAGGTAAAGTAGATTCCAAAGTGTACTTCTCAAGCATAGCGCCCTACATTATCGACATGCGTGCGAGCTTGTGCTACCATCTATCGGCAGCGCTCGTTAGCCGACGCTCACTACTTACCAATAGGTAGTGCCCTTATTTATCAAACCCGATGAAAATCGCTGAACTTTAAACACGCATAACTTTTGAATCAGTGGATTCCTAAGATTAAAACTTGGATATTCGACATTTTCTCGTCAAAATCTACAGGATTATATAACAAAAAAGTTGAAAATTTCTGGTTTCCTCAGATCAAGTGCAGAATGAAACTAATTTTATTGAATATTCTGACGGATTTGTAGAATTACCATAAGTAATTGGTAGATTACGATGCACAACGAGAATATCAAACCTACAGTCTGCACGAACATAAGCGAACTGAATGTTTCTGCCAAGGTAGAAGCCAATCTGTAATCGAAACAACTGTATTGCGTTTAAGAAAAATTAAAGAAATAATGAAACACCTCACCTTAGTAGTTCGATGTGTCGTTCGACGAGTATTCGCATATTCGATAAGTGTTTCTGCGGATCACTATCAATGTTTCGAACGCGTTGCGACAAAATCGAGAGCTGACTGCATAAGTAAAAATTCAACGTCACTAAAAGACTATCTGCTCCAGTTGCACCGATTGTCAACATCATACTGACTGGTACTAAACAGACGCAGAAGAATGCGTACGTGTACATCTCCGTTACTTCGTAGACTGGATTCACTTTCATAGGTAACTCGTAAGGAAGAGTACAATTATCGTAATCTGTAAGAGATCGGAAAAGTGGGTAACTGTACCCATTTGATTGTACCTGATCGTACTTTTATTTCAATATTACATATTCCTAATTTATCATTTAAATAATATGTGTAAATATTTTATGGCCGCAAAATCTAATGCAACGTAAGAAAATATCGAAAAATAAAATCGATAACATTTTGTACGTATTACTGCGGACGAAAAGGAGCAATGTACCAATTACTGCGTACCCATTACTGAGTACAGGATTTATTTAAAAGAGTAGAATTGCTCGCCGAAGCATTTTTGATTTTTCGAATTATTTCGAGAAAAGAATTTTCCGAGATCGAGACATTGGCCTCGAAAGAAAGTCACGCTGTCGGTGGTCGTTGGAAATATTTAACAAACGGCGACAGGCCCGCAATAATTCGCATATCGTGTAGAAAGTAACTGTCGCTTGGAATACCATAAAACTGCTTGCGAGATATAACTGTACGCGCAATTATGTGAGCATCGAATATTCGTACAGGATTCGTCTGATAAAATTCCACATTAAGATCCTGATTTATCCCACCTGTGCAACCCCAACGGTCTGATAATATCGGCGAGTTCAATAAAACCGGAACTTTTACCGCTTTGTTTGTCGAGGGGGTCGTCTTAAATGTCTCAACGTCATTTCGTGGTTTAATGAAACACTGTGGCGAACGTGTAAAGCTGAAAATGAAGTTCTCAATGCCCGCAGCTTCTTATGCGCGACGCGTTTTATGGGAATACATACTCCACCGCTGCTCTGACTTGGCAATTTCTCTTGTATTATGTTTTACTTTACCTGTTGGCACTTTGTTACTTTGCAACTGAACAGTTGCAGCTTTATGCGACGGTATAACACGTCACCTCAAACGTTGGATGATCGCGAGTGTAAAGTGTTGGGAGACAACTGTAGAAAGTGGGGACTGTGTAATTGGTTAATAAAACTGTTACTTTAAAATGTAACCGCTTGTGTTTTGTTATTACATTGGACACGAACGTTTGCAATAATGTAATATAAAATGCCACGTCTCAGGAATGTTTCCGGTCTTTCGAGGGGAATGTGTGCCACATTGGGGTGGCTTTTATTCACTCTTGTCAAAATTTATTTTACGGCACTTCTACAGTTGCTCCAAACAATTAAAACAAAAATCTGTGCGAAGTTTGAGCTCGATCGGATAACGGAAAAACGTGCTCCAAGACGATTAAACATTAAAATAATTAATTTAATGCTCATCAAATCGTTTTTCTCGAAAATCTTCTAAACTCTAAATTATTTACCGCGTCTGAACGGGGTGAGATAGGCATCGTTCAAACGGACTCACTCGATAAAAGACAGCTGACGATCGGCTTCGCGTAAAACAACGTTGGCACGAAGAACAAAGACAAGGCGGACGAGGTGGAGAACATGGTGGCGGCCACGTTGTACCACACCACCGTTCGCTGTTCCTCCTGCGACTGATACAAGCCATGCTCTACATCCCTTTTCACGACTGCCAGCAAAGGTAACACGTGATGCATGTTCAACCGAAACATCACGGCCTTCAGTACTATCAAGATAGTCGGGAACGATAGCGTAATATTTTTCAGTGTCTTCTCAAGGTCGTGAACGCTCTGCAATAGCGTCACGATCTCCAGCCAGGTGAATATCATGACATAGGTAATATAGAAGAAGAACCGAACGTCGTTCCGATTATCAGGCCACAGACCGGATAAGCTTAGGAGACGTTTGCTCCATGACAGCACGTTCTCGTCGTAGAATAACTCTATATTCAGTGATACCGGTTTCTTCAATCCGGGAATGTTCAATGTCATAACCATCACTCGTTTGTGGGAACTAAGAAATTGTCGAAATGTACTTAAAAATAGATTACATCATTCACCGACGTTCCAATACTTTTTCGCGTTTGCTGAACGTCTCATTTTTATCTTGAACGAAAACAAGTTAACTGTGACATATCGACGATCAGTAATTTCCAAGACGGTTTTTATTGAAGTGATCAATGAAAATTGCTCTTGTTCACATATTACTCAACTTATCATTGTAAACTATGATAGTATAAAGCGGCTTTGACGGTAGCCAGATAAACTCAAAGACACTTATTCGACTGAAACTCCACAGCAAAGTTCGACGAAATTTTTCCCAGCTTCTGATCGATACTAGTTTCCTATTAATGCGTAATCACACAGTCTGTCGAGAGTTTTAGCCAGTCGTTGGGAGCAGTCACGCCATCCGCACGAATCGTGATTGCTTGGAATGTTACTGCATTTTTTGAGACTGTATGCATACTGTCTGCCGGGAATAGTATAAACGCTACGGTGCAACTTCTAGCCACGAACTGAAAGAATAAAGAACTTTTGGGAGCAATTACTGGGAACTTCCCAATTCGGGATCGGTGACGTCAATCTTTTGGACTTGTAGTCTTCTTCTGTAGCTTCGTTTATTGGCAGTTCATTCTTTCGGCTATTTTGTCGTGAATGCAGTATCATATTTTTCTTGTAGCGAAACAGTTTCATTGCAAATAGCTCGCTATCCAGAAGACGCGAATGAATCGTGGAATAAACTCTACAGTACTGTGCTTCATGCTTTGTAAGTAACTCGAAACGTTCAAGTACTTTATTATTTTTATTTTTATTGTGTTCCACACACACACATATACATATAATATATCTTCAAATCAGTGGGTTATCAAATCATTTCTCACAAAAATCAATATTTTGCAAAACCCCGAGGTGGTAGACAAATTTTGCGGCCAGATTTGAAGTTAGCGTGACGAAATCTACGGAAAATGATATATAGTATTAGATAAACCGCAAATTACTTGTAATTCTGCAAGTTTAACACAAGTTTTCAAAGTTAAAAACGTTCGTATCATAATCTTCCTACTTTAATATTTTGGCTTCAATTTAAAAAAAAATCATCGCTCTATCTCATCTCTATCTGTTAGAACTAAAAACGAATGAGACAAAGTAAGACTCGAAGGATGAATAGGGGAAGGATGAAGAGACGAGAAGAGAGGTGAATCATTATTGGTTTTTAAAGACTATCACAAGACTGAACACAAAGTTCATCGGTTTACCACTGTGCGTCGTCCTCAAAGGGTTAAGAATAAATATTAATGTAACACACTGTATCATACAACCACGTAGGTGCACCAGTTCTACTTTCAATAGAGAATAAGAAGGGAATAAGAATATAATTATAATTGCACTGGACAATCGATAGTGAATTAAATTGATATTGACACCTTGATAAAACGAAATTGAAAGTTTCTTCGTGGAATGTACACTTCCTCTACCCATGTCAGGTTAACGTCTTTATCCTCGTGCCGCGAGATATTCTCTTCAATCGGAGACGTCTATCTGTATCATTGAGATCGTCAAGATAAGAATAATTGATCGATGTAAATTCAGAATAGAATCCCGTCCACCAAACAGACAAGGAATACTCGTTTCGAGGACGATGGAGAGCGCGTGTGCGTGGCGACGGAGCTTGCAACGTGCTGGCGGATGCAATCAGTGTCATGCAGTCGTTGCACCGAGTACTCGTGAGGAACATTGTTCATTCGAAGAAAGCACGAAACTCGACCGGAACGGCGACGCCTGAGATCCTCTCTCGAAGATCTTACCGAGGGAATCAATAGTTTTCAGTCGACATGAGGTACAAACGCATCGGCGCGATCGGCACGTGTTTGATCACGTCACTATGCTTGCTTTCGGGACTCATGTACTATTTTAATCAAGGTACGTTGTTTTTCAACTTTCTAACCGGAGATAACGAGTTAATTCGTCGTTGGAGTTCGCTTCAGATATTTTTCATTTTTGCGAATATTTTACCGAGTCAGACTCGTGATGAGAGAAGATTTTAAACAAAGTGCAACAAATATGAATGCTACGCGTTTCTTTTAAAATATGAAATAAAATTTTATTCGTTTGTAATGGATATAATGTAATGGAGAAAATAGACAGAGGATCTTTATGCAGTTGCAACAAACTGGAGTGAAATGTTTATTTTCTTTCTTAATATGTTTAATAGGTCGAAAATAATATACATAAACTAATAATAATAAACAGTATTTTTAAATTCTTCTACTGTTTTTACTGTTTTAAATTATACCTACTCATCTTTTGTTATAAATGCATAAAATTCGCTGTCTAAATGTAGCCATAAAAAAAAAATATAAATTTTCTTTTCCCTTCCACGACATTTTTGGGGATAAAGACGTTTTAATCGCTTTAACTATAAAGAAAATATTAAGGCAAGAGATTAATTCTGTGAATGATATAGTTTATTGGTTAACCTTGAACTGAAAATTGACCTTGACATAACTTTGACTCGCGCAGCATTCTTCCCCCAGCAGTTTTTGTATTGCACAAATAACAAAGTTATTAGAAACCCCATCCATAACCATTGTTATGATTGAATTGTGTCACTACTGGCTACACGATTATCTTTTATCGTCAATAGCGACAATTTGCCGACGATTCAAATGAATAAATACACGCGTATTGGTTGGGTAGACTTTTCAAAGAATAAACGAAAGAGGAGAAACCAGTTACTGAGCAATTGGAAGAGGGAAGTCGCGTTATTGGCAGAAACAAATTATGTCCAAACAATTCCTTTAATTTCTACCACCAATTTCAGCCAATTTCTTTTCTTTGTTGGCAATGTGACATCACTTTCGATAGATTTCCACTCTTTTTGTCAACTGTATAAAGTGCTGTCGACAATGTTACGACGTTCAATGCGATGATTTTGAAACGATAAACGAATATCGCGAATTTGATCTTCCTAATTGCAGATAGCACAAGCTGCCCGATGGGATCGTTCATTTGCAAGAACACGACGAAATGCTTGCCTCAAAAATACTGGTGCAACGAGATAGAGGACTGCCCTTACGGTGACGATGAAAAAAATTGCTGTAGGTTGCTTTATTGTTTATTTCAATGATTATTGCATTGCGAATATAATTATGAAGATCGTGTACATTTTAACTGTCACATAGTTGATTCTAACGGATGGATGAACTGGTTCGAAACCAACAGAACTTCTATAGCAGACGCTGTAAAAAAACCCGATTGCGGTAATGTACATAATCCACCAGAGTCAGGCTACTGCTAACACTTCGACGGCCACACGTGATGTATTATATACATAATTTATTTCTAAGAGCTAAGAAACCGGTCGTCAAAGTGTTAAAGTGCTTTACACTGAAAAATTCAGTATTACAATTGTGAATTTTTTTTTAGATTATACCGATATTCCTCCCAGATGCATGTACCTAGGTTGTCGTACAGTGTGCCACTCGTATTCTGAAATACCACAAAATTTGTCGGTCAACGCTACTTCCATGTATGAATGAGTATTAAATACTTCCTATTAATATCAGGGACCAAAAATAACAGTTATTCTAAAATTGTCTACGATAAAAGTCATTTAGAAAAGTTGATTGTTATTGAAATTTAAGATAATGTACACAAAATATAAAGAAAAATATTCGAAGAACAAAATGATTAAAAAATATCGATTTTTATATTTTTTGGTTACAAATAACAGTTATTAGTCCAAACAATTGGATCCTCCTCGATAACTGTTATCGATGAAGAAAAACTGTTTCGATTGCTCAAAGCAGTTATTGATGAGAGAAGTTCATTCGATTGCTCAAAGCAGTTATCGACGAGAGAAGTTCATTTCGATCGCTCATAACAGTTATCGACGAGAGAAGTTCATTTCGATCACTCACAACAGTTATCAATGAGAGAAATTTATTTCTGTCACATATCTATCACCACAAAAATTAACAAAATAACAAAAAGACTCAGAAGCATCATTTTATAACCACGTATAAAATAAATTTACATAATATCATGTAATGTTTATTGGACATTTTTAAAGTGGAAACCAAAAAGTGATTAGTATCGTTTGCACGATAACTAAATCATTTTTAATATGTAATATGTAAATATAATTCTGCACGAATCTTTTCTAACAATATTTTTTCATTAGCTTAATTATGGCATCCGTTTTTAGATCTCTGTACAATAGTTCTGTCGAACACATTCCAGCGAACGCTTTCGCGCAATACCCAAATGTACTAATATTGTAAGTTTTTTTCAAAACAGTTCTTATAATGTTTTTTAAAAATTGCATAGAGAAGAATGTTTTTCGTTTTCCAGATATCTCGATGGCATTAACATTCATGAAATAGAAATTGGAGCTTTCGCAAATTTAGTGGAACTGTATTGGCTGTAAGTATAATTATTATAGAATTTATTACATTGTCGTAAACATAAACGTTCATGGAATAAATGTCAGTATTTAGAATTAGGTAGAAAAAATGATTAAAGCTAATGTGTATACACAGAGTTATGGATAATAATAAAATCAGCAAGTTACTGCCCGGCCATTTTACCGATTTAATGAGTTTGGAATCTTTGAAAGCGAATAAAAACAGAATCACTGTAGCTAATTTGTCAGACCTGGATGGAAGCACCAGTGTATCTTTCATGTAAGTTAAACAGAATCTTTTGGACATCTTTTATAGAATGTAAATAAATCATAGTATAATATTTCCAATACCTTTACCGCATTTAACATATTTTAAATGAACTGTAGAAATTTAAGTGATAATCGACTAACATCCGGAACTCTGCAGCTGCCATATAGATCGACGCTGGAGGAGATGTAAGTCTTACGTTTATTATAAATAAATTGCGGATTTTATACATCTATTACAAAACAGTATAAGCATTTCAAGAATTGAAGAATTTTAATTCTCTGAATTAAAAGCTCAACTGATTAAACTTACTAAGAAATACAGTGGGTAACGAATGTGTTCGAACGCACTTGAAAACAAAATAACTTTCTTATAATTGTACCAAACGACCTGATTTTTATAATCAATTAGAAGCATTGGTTTACGAAATGATCTGTAAAAAAGATTTCCCAAAAATTATAATTTACAAGGTTACATGTAAAAGTAAAAAAGCCATTTTTTAAAACTTTTTCATTTGGGCCCTTAAAGAAAATTTAAAATATATGTTTTGTAGAGTAGTTACATACATGTGCTGAAAATTTCATCGAAATCGATTAACATACACACCGCTACAAGCGGCTGAAAATGGTGAAAATCGTAGTTTTACTCGACTTTTGATCAGTTTCTGCATAAAATCCAACGAAAATTTTTTTTTATGTGTATAACTAACATAGATCTACAAAACATATATTTTAAATTTTCATTAAGAGCCCAAATAAGAAAGTTTTAAAAAATGCCTTTCTATTTTTGCATGTAACCTTGCAAATTATAATTTGTGGAAAATCTTTTTTCCATATCATTTTATAAACCAATGATTCTAAGTGATAATAAAAAATCAGGTCGCGTTTGGTACAATTATAAGAAAGTTATTCACGTTTGAAAGGACATTTGAATACTTTCGTTACCCACTGTAATTGTCTCCTGTATCTTACAATTAATGCACAGACAGTTTTTGTTTCGTATATAATACTCTAACAATAAATTTGTAGCATACTAGACCAGAACGATTTCGAAACCATACCGAACACTCTTTTCGTCGGATGTCCCGAATTAAAATCTTTGTACGTAAGTAAATATGAAAAAGCGAGATCAGGAAGTTAACATATGGCGTAGAACGATTCAATGTCAAATTTGTAGAAGCATGCAGAACAATGTGATAAGAACGATCGAAGAAGACACGTTCCTGCATTTGGATCAGCTGATAGAACTGTGAGAATACCGTCTATTTAAAAAAATTGAAGATTATGTTGATTGTAAGTCACGATATTTACGAAATAAATGTCTGTTGCAGCAAGTTGGCGTTCAATAAAATCACGAGTGTTCCGCTGAATGTGTTCCGGCCGTTGAAAAATTTAACGAAGCTGTAAGTACGCGCGAAACTGGACATCCGCGTAAATTGTAACGATACACGTCTTATGCTGCACGTGCTTGCAACGTATTTACTCGACATTTACCGTCGAACACGCCGTTAGAAATCCAAACGGTTGGAATGTCACGTATGGCCGACGTTAAAACTTTTATTTATTCGCGCGTCACGTTCGAAATTAAGGAGGCTGTACACTGCCTCGTAAAAATAATCCCGAGTATTATTTAGCACTTAAAGAATAATGCGAACGTGCATGATACATGAAAAAATTGAAAACAAATATATTGGGTTGGCAAGAAAATAATTTCGGTATTTGAAGGCGAAATAAAACCGCGAATTTCTTTATTTAAGCGATGAACTTTAATCAATAAAATATTTTCTTATTTATTCTTTTTGGCAAAAGATCATCGAACAAAAGAAAAAATATCTTATTCATTAAAATTCATTGTTTGAATAAAAAAATTGGGCTCTATTTCACCTTAAAATACCGAAATTACTTTCTTGCCAACAAAATATTTGTAGGTTCCTTAAATTCATGCGAGTAAAACTAATTAAATTTTCAATAATTTTATTGCAGGGAGTTGGGTTACAATAATCTCCACAATTTGCCGATGGCAGTGTTCTATCCGATGAAGAAACTTCAGTCTCTGTAAGTTATATTCATTATCTGCTTTTTATTAAATGGAATGCGTATGTAATGATTGGACAGCAGATCTTTATGCAAAATAAAAATGTTCTACTTGATTTGCAACGAACTGGAATGAAATAGACATTTGTGTTCTTTCTTAATATGTTTAACAGTTCTTCTGTTTTCACTGTTTCAAATTACACCTACACATTTCTGTCATAATTTATGTTTAATGTTGTATATTTTAGTGATTTAGAAGGTATAAACTTGGATTCACTGACCAAGAACGCATTCGAAGAGTTCCATGAGCTGAGTGACGTGTAAGTAGATTCGGATGTTTTTAATCAGACCAGTCTCACATAAGTATAAAACTGTTCTTATGTTTCGATTTCCTATGTAAATTATATAATTTTTCAATTGATATGTTGTCAGATATTTCAAAAAATTTCACTATTGTGCAACATATGCACCGAAAGCACAAAGATGTCGACCTTTCAGCGACGGTAAGAGGATTGCATGAAGTCTAGATGTTTCCAATTCATCCAAATCTTATGCATGATCAAATAATTATAGTATACAATTTGTGCGATCGAAAAAATTAAATTGGCATATAAATAGATTGACACAAACTATGCTTTCATGGAATGAGCAAACGCATATCTAATTGTTCGACTATTTCTATCTTCAGTAATTCGTTGAGGAAATAAATTGTTCAGGCCAGTTGAATTTGCGTAAATATTCACAGGCTGTATTAATGTATCAAAACAATTAATTTAGTACAGCCATGTCTTTTACTTAAGGTGTCTCGTCACTGGATCACTTGCTGGATAAAACTCTGCTACGAACTGCAGTGTGGGTAATATCCTGCGTTACTTGTATGGGGAACGTGCTCGTTCTTTGGGGAAGATTCACAGCTACGGATGAGAATCGGGTGCTGACTATTATCATCAGAAACCTGGCCGGTTAGTCACGACGAACTGTAATGTATACAGTTAGGAGCAGAACTGATCACACACACTTTGAATCAGAATAATTTTTTTATGAATGGACCAAACGACTTCAATTTCTCTGTAAGGCTAGAAGAATTAGTTGAAGAAAAGAGCTAGAAGAAAAAATGCATTTGGTCGGAATTGTGAAAAACAATAGAAAAATTAATTTTTTACCACGTTTTTATTAGCTCGCTTTTTTGTCTGTCTGTCTGTTTGTTTGTTTGTTCGGTATAAATTTTGCAATTGATTTTTAAACTACTTCCCCATGAGCTAGAGACTTGAAATTTTAAACATAACTCAGAACTGGATGACAATGCAATATTTAAAAAAAATTTTAAAAAAGCCTATGCGTTTAGGAGATATAAATTATTAATAAATTGAACCGTTACACCTCCCCGCGCGACGCTCGGTAGTACGTCATCCCGTTCATCGTCCCCACTCCGCGCGACAGCGCTCCATACTCCATTACGTGTTCCCACTCTGACTCATCCCCACTCCACTGACCCGCTTCGCACCGAAGGAGCTCAGTGTGCGTCAGTGTGCGTTCGAGCTCCGTGCGGTGTTTACAAAGTTACTATGTATTATTATACTATAATAATGTTTATTTACCAAGCGAAAGAACAGTTACACCAAGATTCTCCGTCGAACTAATTATTCAAATAAAAATAGATTTTTGTCGTTTAAAAAACGGACTAAAAAGTATAAAATAATTTTTCCTAGCCCCATTCTGGTCCCTAACCCCATACAGATAGTCCTAAAAAGTTGTGGTTGGGAATTTTTAGTAGCTATGAAAATACTTGTAAGATTTAAAACGAAAAACGTGGGGCGCAAGATGATAGTAAGGAGTGTAATGATGATAGTAAAAATCAATTTTTACTATTGTTTGTCACAATTCCGACCAAATGCATTTTTTCAACATATTTTTTAGACTTCATTTACTAAACTAATTCTTCTAGCCTTACAGAGAAATTGAAGTCGTTTGGTCTATTCATAAAAAAGTTATTCTGATTTAAAGTGTGTGTGATCAGTTTTAATAACTGTATGTATTTCAATTTATTCATATTTTCAAACAATCTCCATGTTCACCATTCTTATCTGAATTCATCTAAAATTGTAAGTCAGGCTTAAAATTATAATTTGACCGATAATAAATTAGTCTACCAAAGATCAACAAGCTTCTCGTGTACACATGAAGTTTCTGAAAAAAGAATCGCGAATAACAACCGGAATTACGTGTCGATCATTAATAAATATAGTGTCAAGATCTTCCGCAGTCGCTGAATAAGTCCTTCTGCTTGTAGATAGTGGTGCATAAGTAGATGCAAAATCGGCATTATCATAAATAAAAAATCCACGCGTTGTAAACGTTCCACGTTGCCGTAAAAACGATTGATCGGCCATATTTGACCCTAATATCCTCGATCATAAATCAATGACTCGCATGGGCGTGTTATGGGAGTCACATAATCCTTTTACAGTCTCCGACACGTTGATGGGAGTCTATCTGTTCATAATCGCCGTGACGGACATGATATTCCGCGACAAATACAATCAAGTCGCCAGTTCCTGGATGTCATCCTGGTTGTGCATCTGTTTGGGAATTTTGGCGATGACGTCGTTAGAGGTACACAAGGTTTTACTTTTAATACTAGAACAGGTTTCGCATTCTTGATATATTTTACAATTGTAGAGATTAAGATGATCAACATACATTTTCAAAAAAAAAACAGACCAATTTTGTGCGTAAAAGACGTTAGGACCGAAGCGAAAACTTCTATCGGAATTGTACAGTAGACCGGATTGAAAAACGACAGGGCGTGATCAAAATCTGATGTGAAAAAATGTGAAAAATGTATTTATCAAAATCCCAAAGTTGTGCTAAAGTTAAAAGAGTTTAAAACTACTGTTATATTGTTCCCGACCTACTAAGCATATCTATATAAATAAAAATCAAATGCTGTTCGTTGGTAAGCGCATCACTTGAGAACGGCTGGTCCAATTTGGCTAATTTTTTTTCTAAAATGTTCGTAATAGTCCGAATAAGTTTTTAGGGTAAGAAAAATTGGAAAAGTAGCCCGGAAAAATGGAAAATTCGGGAAAAACTAAAAGTGCATTTTGAATCATATTTCAATACAACAAAAAAAACGAACGTCGCAGCTTTTAATCAATATTTCAATAGGAATTTACATTATCAACGTGACTGTTTGCATTATCGACATTACCAACATCCGTCAGTTCATTTTTTTGTATTTCAATTTATGAATTTACATTGTCGACGAATTAAACTATGTGCGAATGTACAATTTTTTTCATATTGTCAAAAATTGTGACGTCATTAGTGCGCCCATTGTGCGCCTCCCGCCAGGGCAACCCGTCCGGAGGGCCTGGTTGCTAGGGCGTGCCGAAGACACGCCACGAGCAGCTAGTTTTGAAATAAAATTAATTTCTATTTCACTCCGCTGAATAGCGTTTCACCTCGGAGCGTGACGAGTTAGACTCGTTCACTGTCCATCAATTGTGTACGCGGTGCGCCTAAAGTAGTTTTCACTTCAAAAAATGTGATAGGTACCATTATTTTCCTAAAAGAAGCATAGAGCTTGAATATTTTGCTTCTAAAAAGTTTTTGGAAGCAAAATAGAACTGTTATTTGCTTAAACGATTCCTCTGAATCGAAGCGAAGTCCCCGCGGATCTGTTACCTCGTTAATGTACTGAAGTAGAACTGATCTGTCAAGGTTTCAGTATTGATCCTGTCGTTCATGTCGCTGGAGCGATATATGCTAATCGTAGCACCACTGAAAGGTCACCGTACCATGACACCGCAGACAACATCCGCAACCATGATCGTCACATGGATCATCGGAGTTACTCTAGCGCTTGTGCCAGGTTCGTCCATTGAAGCTTCTTATTTGTTCGTGAAGAGCACAGCTGCATGATCCTTGATAATATGTAATAACATATCAAGATGTCCGGCTGCCAGTTAACCCGCCGGTTATAATAACGTAATACGAGCTTGACATCATTATCTTATCTTCGCCTTTTTGTGAATCAATTAACCCTGACGTCTCGTGTTTTATTACTCGACTATAATCGGTCGGAAGCAATAACTTCGAATAGTCTCCGAGACTATCGAAGCCTGGCTTTTATGGACTGATCGATAATCATTTATTTATTCTTCTTCTTTAATATATCGTTTATTTTCGTTGTATTTACTGTATACATAGTTTAAAGATTGCGGATCTTTATGCGAAATAAAAACTTTCAACCTCCACTCCAACAATGTGGAGCAAAACAAAGTTTATAAATCGATTTGTGATCTTGTCTTCGTACAGTTATTAATTCACAAATAATTAATAATTTTCGGGATTCCTCAGGTCATTTCGAGTAACTTTTTCCTTTGCGAAAATGTTCCCCGCCGATTTGTTAACGAGTTATTCGCGAAAAACACGGACCAATCAGAGCGTGGCTATAGTTGAGCGACGCGTTGGTGTTGGCCGAGCTGGAATCTGACCAGCTAGCCGCGCTCTGATTGGTCCGCGTTTTTCGCGAATAACTCCTTAACAAAGCCGCGAAGACCATTTTCGCAAAGGAAAAAGTTACTTCAAATGACCTGAGGAATCACACTGAACCCAGTAAAAAGTTTGGTCATAAAAGACAATTAACAATGACTAATTGTGAGAGCAGGAATGAATTTGCAATAATAATTTCGATACGTGTTAATAGTTATTCATTGGAAAAGCAGCACAAAGTTTTACGGAGTCAATGGAATGTGTTTCCCCTTACACATTGACGAGCCGTACTCGATTGGATGGGAATACTCGGCTTTCATTTTCTTAGGATTGAATCTCACAGGGTAACTCATCTTTTCCATTATAATATTGAGAATGAAGAAGTGTATAATTTTTCCGACGTCCTATATGTTGCAGACTGATTACGATCGGCTACGTTTACGCAGGGATGTTCGTGAGCATCTGGAAAACAAGACACGCGTGTTCTCTGTCTGTTCGCGATTCCGAATTCGCTCTGAGGTTCTTCTTGATCGTTTTAACAGATGCAGCTTGTTGGGCGCCGATTATAATTCTGAAAATTAGAGCTATGATGATGTACCCTATACCAGGTATTCATTCATTTCTACATTTTGTCGAACATTTTATTTTTACAACTAACGTGTCAAAATGCATTTAATACGTTTTTATTTCAGCGGATCTGCACGCCTGGCTAGTAGTTTTCATACTTCCCGTTAACAGTGCGGTTAATCCTTTACTGTACACATTTACCACTCCAAAATTTCGCGAGAGACTGAATAATGGATGGTTCGGGAGATTTCGGAGTTTTGTTTCGCGGAATAGTTCCTCTGGAGGTATGAATTTACATTTTTATAATTTTATGTGTGCATCTTTGCTAGACAGCGGATTTTATGCATTTATGACAAAAATGAGTAGCTGTAATTTAAAACAGTAACAACCTATTAAACATATTAAGAAAGAAAGTAAATTTCTATTCCGCTCCAGTTGGTTGCAATTCAGGTAGAACATTTTTATTTTGCATAAAGATCCGCTGTCTAATACCTTTAATATTTTTTCAAAAAAATACTTGTCTTCATACTTGCACTTTTATCAAGTAAGATATAAATTCTAATAGCATATTAAATAAATCTGATTTGATCTGTTAAAAGGTGTTACAGATTCGCAAGAGTTCGCGTCAGTAAGGAAGAAGCACGTGCTATTATTCCTCCCGAATGTAACTCGTAACGATCAGAAAAAACCTCCTACGTTCCCCTGTGTTTTACCTATAAATGTCGATCATTTGCACAATTAATCGCATCTATCCGAGAGATTCAGAAAATTTGATATGACAGAGATATATTCATCTAAATGTAATTTAGATTCTTGTTCGGCTTACAACTAAAGAGAACTATAACGAATGATATTACTGCATTAAATCAGCAACTGAGGTAGAGGTAACGGTTTCATGACACGATACTAATGTTCTGATAAATCTCGTGTGCTGCTGAAATACAGTGTATTATACGAGTTCAACAATAAAAATTTGTTACCAGTAAGAGAATCACGTTCCACATGCTGAAAAACATACCATGATGTTTTTGTAACTGTTAAAGCATGTATATACTTGAAACAATTATGAATAATATTGTTAGCCAATAGGAATGATTTATTATTTTTTGGTTTAAAAATGACGTTGGAGACTTCAGTGAACTATTCGAAAAACATTAACGGAACATCTGATTGGATATATTTAGACCACACAACTAATGAATAAATTTTATGACGAAAATGAATAAATAAAAAAGAAAATACATTTTTGATCTTACGTTCTTAGAACACACGAACATAATCGCTTAACATAATACAATCGCTGTATTTACCGTGTTCCCGCGAGACTCGAAATTCCAGCAGGAATGAAAACAATAATTTGGGAATATAATTAATTATTTTCATAAACGGGTATCGATATTTGACTGTGTTACAGCAGTTCATAAATTACAATACCGGCGAAAAAACGCATCACTGCAATCTACGATTCGCCGCGACGCGACGTGGGCCGGCTCTTATGCGATATAATGTATAATTTATGGTAGATGGCCAATGGGAGAGTCCCGTTAAGGGGCCTCGATACTTACTTCAACACAGTTCGCTTTTTTCGAACTGATTTTTCTTCTGTCGTGCGTCCACGATTCCATTTCGAATAAAATTTCATTCACTTGCTGCCACGTTACTGCGTTATTAGTAGACAGCGGATTTTATGGATTTATGAGAAACATGGATAGGTGTAATTTAACACAGTAAATATATTAGAAGAATTTAAAAATACTGTTATATTATTGTCAACCTGTGAAACATATTAAGAAAGAAAATAGATTTCTATTTCACCACAGTTTGTTGCGATCAGAGTTGGGCATTAATCGATTAAAATTTTAATCAAGATTGATTGATTAATGTGTACGATTAAAAAAGGTAATTATTGAAAAATCGACGATTGATTCAATCGATTGATAAAGTTAATCGTCAATCGTTGATTAAAACAAGAAGTCATCGAAAAAAACATAAAAGCACGTATTAATAAGTATTTAATCGTTAACCGCAATTTTTTTTAACGACTAAACTAGGAGATTAATTGTTAATT
Organism: Lasioglossum baleicum; assembly: GCF_051020765.1. Classification (NCBI taxonomy): domain Eukaryota; kingdom Metazoa; phylum Arthropoda; class Insecta; order Hymenoptera; family Halictidae; genus Lasioglossum; species Lasioglossum baleicum. The sequence goes on along the minus strand of NC_134933.1, from coordinate 11,988,169 downwards.
GCGATTAGCGATTGAAGTAGAAATTTATTCGTCAATCGTTGATTAAATTTTTGCCCAACTCTGGTTGCGATTCAGGAAGAAAATGCTTATTTTGCATAAAGATTCGCTGTCTAGTTATTAGAGACTAATCTCTAGACTGCGGATGTTTATGCAATTTTCAATTTTTGTAGACGAATTTTAAGAAAGTGGAACAAAATAGAATCTTATTTTTAGATCTGAAATAAATGAAAATCGTACGAAATTCTGTCATATTTTATATCCTAGCATTTATTGAAAATGTTCAAAAGTCATAATTGTATAAAGATCTGCAGTCTACTGATCACGAATTGGACAAATGTCACAGTTGTAATAGTTTATAATAATGGCTGTCGCCAAGACATTGAAGACGAGCAACACACATATTTAATAAACATTTTGGAAAACCCCTACACACTATTTAAAATATAAATCAACGTCGCGAGTACCTGTCAGCACGAAGATTCCGCGATTGGTAATAGTTCTGAAAAGCTGATCCGACGTTAGGCGAGGTGCTGCCCTAATAACAAAACCTGTTGCGGTTAGGTGGGCGAGCGAAAATCAAGTCAGTTATTGTTAGTTGTACAATAAGAAAATCATACGGGCTGAACTGACCCGAAGGATTCCTTGATAACGGTGCAGCATCGCGGAACACGATTGGCCGATAGATCAGAATGGATGCAATAAATTTTTCGTATGCATTCGTAGTCTTCGTTAGGAGTAATTTATGTACCGTTTAGAGAACGACTTCTACGTAGGAGTGCATAACCAGCGCGTCCTCGGAACACTATGGTCGTAACTTTTGCATTGGGAATGCAGCTCGTAAAACCGCTGCTGAATTCTGTAAAATTCCGTGCAATAGGCCGACGCCGTTGCTCGGACCGATTAAATCGTAAAAACTGTCATTACGGAGTTACTGCCGCGGTAATACCGTTGCTAGACAACAGAATTTTTAATTATCCAAATCGGACCAACGTGCCACCTCGGGACTTATGGTCATTAGTAGAGTCTGAATAAAAATCATTAAAATGAATATGTAAAACTTTGTAAAATTAATTCTAAATGTCGTTCAACAATTACAGAATGTTTACGGATTCCAGGGCAAAGTATTGAGAAAGTGCACACGTTGATTTCGAAGAGAAAGTAGCAATAATCAATCAAGCAATCGGTAAAATTAACTTCCCTACACTTCAGAAAAGTTGAAATTAATAGCGATGGTATTAATTACGGATATAAACGGTAATATCCCATTAAGAGCATCACTGAGCTATGATCTCGATTTGTTCGAGTTGCTTCGTCTTTCATCAAGAAGACACACTATCTTCGTTATAGATTGTTACACAGTGTAGCACTGAAGCTAACTTCCATTACCCACCGTAACGTCTAGCACAACAATCAACTTTGTTGTTCAGTTAGTTATTACAGCCCATCGGTAGTTGAGGGGCACAAAAGATCATAGATCCCTCCTTCGGCGTTTATTATATCAAAGCTTACTTGTTTTGATGTGAAATTGAATTTCTGACAAATTCGTTAGTCTTATTTTATAGCTTAGGGGGTGACATAATTGGATTTTATTTATGACAAAAATGTGTGAAATTAACATTCTGACAAATTCATTAGTCTCATTTTATAGCTTAGGGCTTAGGGTAACATAATAGGGTTTTATTTGTCACAAAAATGTGAAATTAACTTTCTTACAAATTCATTAGTCTCATTTTATAGGGGAACGTAATTGGATTTTATTCAATCAAAATCAATTTGTGTTTCCAGTTTGCAGCAATTCGGATAGATAATTTTTATTTTGCCTAAGGAGTCGTGATCTATTGATCGTATCGATGATTGAATAATTCATGCAATCTGTTTGGTAGTTATTCTACTTTCCTCGGAGTATCGTAGATGAAAATAAAATGGGAAGCGTGATAAACACGGTGGCCTGGTCGCGTAACTTACTTCTCCATCCGTGAAAACGATTTCTCTCGTTGTTCGAGTGGAATCATTGAATCATCCCACGGACTCGGTTATACCGTGCACTCGGTGGCTATTTCTCAACGTGATGGTTGCACATGCATCCTTTATTTTCCCAGGTACATGCACCGACATACCCACCTACTGTGGATCAAGGACGGCGCATTGCACGTTCACCTGCATGCTTATTCGCGATTTTAAAATCCTGATGAAGATTTTGCGCGTCACTCTAACGAACTTTTATTGATCGTCCGGCTACCACAACACTTAAGCGTGATGCAATTCGGTTTTACTCTAACGAGAGGATTATTAGGCATAAAAATCCTTTTCTTCCATTCAAGGCCGCGACGTGACGCGTCTTGATTCTGCTTGCTGGGAACAATGCGATCAATTGATTAGGCATTTAGGATTTTATCGAATGACGAGGAATGAAAGTTAACCCTTAAATGGTACCCTGCGATCTTTTGTGATCTCAGCAAATTTTGCTCTTATTAAAAGTTCAATAAATGGACTAGAAAAAATCGTATCTTAATTTTTAATGTGGCATCGTACAGAGGAAGGTTCAGTCTTTAAATCTGTGGCGATTCCAGTTACGAACAAAATTATTCAAAGTTTTTGGAGACGTTTGAATTCGCGGCGCTTTTTTTTAAGGAAAAATGGGTCTTCGGTTTCCGGCTCGTTATATTATGGAAAAATCTTAAAATAAAATGAACGGTGGAGTATGAAACTACCTTGAAAATGAGTCCAAATTGATTGTCGTACGATCATTGTGCACGAAATTATAGCAGTTTCAAATACGTGTTGAATCCGCTGCAGCTGTTTTTAAAAGACGAAGAATTTTTTAGATGCGCTTTGCAATTGGAGGAACTAGATATTGGTACTTATCCCGCGGTTGCGCTCGATCAGCATGATAAAAAACGAACGTGATTTCGAGGCGTTACGCCTAATCCCGGGTTTCGTACACGGAGGTAGGTGGCTTCTTCAGGGTCGAATCGCGAGGAAGCGTCGCTGAATACGGATGAGATGATTCATAGGGACGCGTTATCGTGCGTGTTGTTCGCTTTTCGAATCGATAATGCACCCTCGGCGTACACAGAATGCGTGCCAGCTACATCGGCACGCTCATTATCTTGCAAATGAATTCCTTTCTAACGCGCATGGAAAAATGCGTTTACCTTTGCCTCGCGCGGGCATTGCTATCGTAATTGTAAGGAGTCATCCCGCGGGACTTTTCGACCGCGAGCCTGTATGCCAGAATCTGCATACTGCCGTTATTTTTTGCTGTTAGCTACGAGCGAATGCGAAAGTGGCAAAATTGAGGCGCCGCGCGCCGCCATGCAATATGCTTTCGTTATGACAAGCCCTTACGTCGCGCGAAATGAATGCAGGAGTTTGAATGTTCAATTTCTTATAATTTAACGTCTAACCAATGTGCACTGCGAATATATTATTGCTAATATTTTGCGTAAAATTACTGTGAGAATTTCCAAGATTGTTCGAATGAAGTTAAAACAGCAATTCGTGGGTATCAGCCCAGACCCAATCCATGCACTGATGACCATGTTAAAGAAAATGTGGAAAAATTGATTTTTTGAAAATGGAAAACCAGAACCCCCTTATTTTGAAATTGAGGCCCCGCCATGCCGGTTTGTTGCGCGTGTGGCCTTTGGTTTTGGCAAGCCTATGTCGCGCGAAATGAATGCTCAATTTCTTCAAATTGAATTTTTTATTGATCAATCAATTTATGGTTGAAATCAGGAACAGACACGGAGATCAGACACGGGATTTTATAATTCAGCGATTTTAGCTGTTGAGGACCATCGCAACTTGCGATCACACACTTCCGCATTACAGGCGACTTTCCTTAGACGCTGGGAATCCTTAAAGTTCCTTAACGAGATGATGACTCCTCGGATCGAACGGTTACGATCTCGTATAAATCCGCTGCCGTACGAGTGGGACACGTTAATTAAGTACGCGCCTTTCCTAGTTCATCGTGGAAGCTTATGCAAATCGATCTCGAGCAGCAAAGATAAAATCACCGCACCTTTCTCTGCTCGCTAGCGTAAAGAAAAATCTCCTGGTTACTTACCCAAAAAGAAATGAGAAAAAAGAACTCGATCCAGCGTTAATTAAGCGTTTTGCACTGATTTGCTGCGCCGTGTACTCGCGCGAAAATCGCTGAGTCGCCGTGATACTTGTGAGATAAACTCGATCTGCTCTAGCTAGGAGCTATGCAGAACCTTTCGATCACGTCGAACGGGACGATATTTGCTGGGAATCTTCGTTTGAGACTATTCTCGATGTTAGTGATGCAATTCGGCAGGAAATGAGTTCAAATTACTTCAGTTTTTTTTTAGATATGAGGATTTACTACGTGGTGTATAAAGAAACTTTGGAATTTCTACATTACTTTTTAGAAATAATTTCTTATATAATACCATGTATCTTCATAATAAAAAATCTCAATAATCGTAGATTAAAAATATTAGAACCTGCCATTTTGATGGGTGCAAGTATACCACGAAAAAAAATGTTAATTGGTCCGAAATCACCAAAACACCATATGAGCAGGGTTAAGAAAATACAAAACAACCTTGAAAATTTTTTCTTGTTTCATAATAATACTAAATGGGTACTCTGTTGCACAGCAGTCAAAATAAATGGGATGCAGCTACATAAAATAAAATCAAACTAACTCAAATGATGATATCAAACACATTAAATAAAGAAAACTATGTAGTGCAAAAATGGAGTTACTTATTTGGTAGCGGTTCTACGCTTACGCCACAATCGAGAGGTTGTTCGGGCAAGAAAGCATACTTGAATGGTGGTAGTCTATCGTTTACGAAGCCATTGAGTTTCGAATGACGAAAAATTATCAGTGCGGACGGTGTACCGAGGAATTTGTCTTGCTTTCGGCTATCGGAAAACTTGGCCGCGGTTTACTGTTAGCTGACGCGGAACGGCATTCGAATGCATTTGGATAATTTAGCAGCAAATAGTGGGGGAGGTGGGGCTTCGTAACAATAGGTTTTCAGGTTCGCTTATCGCGTTAAATCGGACAAGCCTGGGCTCGCGGCACGGCTCGACTTTATAAGACCTTACTAAACACGGTGCGCGGAGAAAGTCTCCGATTATATCGGTACGAATCAACTATGACCTCAAACGGCAGCCCCTTTATGCACCGAAACGAAAATCGTTCCTCCTAACGTGCTCCGTTTTACCTAATAACTTCATACACGGAAATGTCGCTTTACGGAAATATGTAGAAATAAGCTTTTCTTATAATTAACCCCTTGCCTTGCAACAACGGGTCCGACTACTGAAGATTTCTTTTTAATCGAAATACAATTTTATTTTTCTGTTGTCCATATTGAAGAAGTAAAATAACTGTAGGCGTACAGTAAACATAGATATTCTCTTTCTACTCGGAAATGATTAACCCTTTGCACTCGGAGCTATTTTAAATTTTGACTCGAAAATTAAACATTTCTTCCGACCTAGAATAATTTCATTCTGTATTAATTCATTTCTTTGTGCGAATATGAAATTGCTATACTACCTCATGCGATTCTTAAATGTTTATGCAAAATAAAAATATTTTCCATTGATTGTGGGAAGCAGGAATAACATAAAAATTGATTTCATCCCTTAACGACTTTGTTACATTAAAAGCAACGTTACAACATTCTTGCATTTTTAAAATTTTTTCCCATTTTGTATTTCATCCAACTATGTTCTTCATTAATGCATAAAGATCCGCAGTCTATTGATTGAATAATCGTAAATTAACCCTTTGCAGCCGAAGCTATTTTAACTCGAAAGTTAAACATTTCATTCGACCTTGAATAATTTCATTGTATATGATTTTATTCATTTCATTCGAATGTTCGACATTTTCGCCGTGCGATCGCCGGAAAGATGTAAATCACAGCTGCTATCTAGCAATCTCCAGATACAAATTAAATCCTCGCGTCCTCGCGCGATGTTAATCTCGCGCCGTGTCCAACTTCTCAAACGGAGCCGATCAATTTTCTAGTTACCCGGCGACGCGAGTTATGATAACTGTATTTAACATACCAGCCCGCGCGCAACGTATTGTTTAATTTGCATCCCCGTGTACAGCGGCGCGATAAATTCACTCGAGGTGAAAAATCGCGAACGACCTATCGTTCGGCTGATTTACGCGGACGCAATTATTCAACGGCGAATGATCGGCTTTTCGAACGGAACGCTTATTCGGAAAATGGACGTACTCGAGGAACGGGAGGGCTAGACCGTGAACCAGTCTGTAAATCTCGAATCGGGAACGGTATGTTTCTTTTTCGCCGGACGTGCAGTTTATATCGATTAGATTGCACGGTAATGACTTACTGACTTTAATTATGCATAAGTCGATCGCCGCGTACACTGACGCGGCTTGTACGCCGGTTCCGCGTTTATAATTCGAGAGAAAGTTTAAGAAAGGCGAGCACCCGGTGACCGGACACTCTTAATGGAATTCGAACGATACGTGCGGAATCATCGTCGTCATCGAGCCCGATTGCGTCATCGGTATTTTACGTTTGTTTACATAACGTACAATCGCGGTCATACAGCTTTCGGCTGAAGTTTTAAACACTTTTTGACATACGAGTTACTTGTACAGGGTGTATAAAAAGTAATGGTCATCCATTCTAGGGTTCTACTTTTGGATCGGTGGACATTTGTAAGACTTGCCGTAAAATTGTTTATAACAAAGGAAATTATCGTTAAAATCGAGAAGGGAGAAAGTTTGAAAGGAGCCACATGTCGCAAACAAATAGTTAATATGAAAGAATACCTTATATCCATTTTTATACATAAGAATATTAATCCTGGTTTATAAAATACTAATGTCTAGGTACTTACAAATTTTTCAGAATCTTCTGTTCCTCCGTCGGATCAAGTGGACACTGCCATTTCCGCATTTTTATTTATTTTATTTATATTTCCGCGAATTTATGATCCGAATGGGCAGGGAGACGATCACTTGATACTTGATACAGGCCTAGCGACGAATATCCCTTTAAACTTCGTTCTGTCTCATCGACACGGTCGTGTGGACTGTAGTAGTAGGGCATTGTTCATACGTATAATTCTACAGAATTTTGCAAGAACTTTACCAGCTTATATCTCAATAACTATTTGTTTGCGACATGTGGCTTCTTTCAAACTTTTTCTCTTCTCGATGAGTAGAAGGTATATATCTTTAAACAAACTCTAACAACAATTTTCTTTGTTGCAAACAATTTTGCGGCAAGTTTCTCTTACAAATGTCCACCGATCCAGAGGTGTAGATTCACCTCCACGACGGATAACCATTACTTTTTATACATCCTTTACGAGTTGAAGTATTCGCCACGATTCCGTAATTCTAATTGGATCGAATAAAACAATATACAGTAGGAAATGGCTAATAATAATAATAATAAATATTCATTGAATCGCAGTAAATCGGAGTAAAAATATGATACAGCACTCGGTACAGTCAGAATTTAGGAGGAAATCACTTTTTTAATTAATAATGCATGCGTACCATATGTATTTATCGGCAGTCTATTTGTAGAATTTTTTATCGAATTAGTACGGTGAAGGGATCCTGCTGCATCAGGTCAACCGGAAGGTTCTTGTCGTTTCCCGTGCAGTGTATTGATTATCCTTCTTTCGTGGGAATTAAAATCTCATTTAGCTTCGTTAACGCACACACTTCCTCGTGTAATCATTTTTTTTTCTCGACGAAATCGCGAACAAAAAATTCTGAACACGTTTAAAGCGTGATTTAATCACATTCAGTTCCAAGTATCGAAAAAAACGTAAGTAAGAAAATTATGCGTAAGGAGATTATTTTAAAATTGAATGAAACTGCACAAGTAAAACAATATGCACTTTCTAGAAAATCTGATGTTAAAACTTACTTGATCTAATGTTATATTGATAAATAACTGCAGTTTTAAGCCCTAGAAATCGAGGGGTGACTCAGAAATCAAATTGAATGGTATTTCATCCCTTAATGATTCTAATCGTCTGAATGGGCTAATGAAACGTGCTCGGCGAACATTTTCAACAAAATGCTGATCAGGAGGAGAGCATTCGCATGTCTGACAGAAGGACCGGCAAAGAATTACAAACGGGGATCAGACGTCCGGCGCGAAATCAATGCGAAAGAGGCGCCACGAATCTTCCTTCCCACAATTACGGGGAATAAAAATTCTTTTGCTTTTCAGTCACGCGAGCTCGCATTCGGTCCACGAGAGAAGAATTTACGTATCGGTACGTGATCAAACTGTTCGCTCGCGTTTATGCCGCTCTTTACGATGGATCTACTCTCTCACTCTAATTTCTGTTCGTATCGCGTTTATTCGAAATATATTTCATTCGGCATAAACGTACGCGCGTCTCGTCATTATTATCCAATATAAAATTAGTTTGATTTTCTAGATTACATAAAATATTAATTAAGATTCCGATAACTAGACACGAATTTTATGCATTTATGACAAAAATGAGTGGGTGTAATTTAAAACAATAAAAACTTTAGAAGAATTCTAAAATACGGTTATATTATTTTCAACTCATTAAACATTTTAAGAAAGAAAGTAGGTGTCTATTTCACTCCAGATTGTTGCAATTCACTAGACTAGAATTCACTTTACCTTATAATAATGACAAAATTGCATTTATTTAGATTCCAGTTTTGTTTAAATATGTATTTCGATAGATAAGTTCGCTGAAACAATTTCTCAGAAAAACATTTACTATTTTAATCATTCTAAAAGATCAAATCAGAAGCAAGTCATTTTGATTCCTTGGTAGATCTAGTGTTAAATAAATAAGATTTTAAAAACCGTTGAATATTTCATTAGAATATCCTCTGATTCAGACGTTGCTCTAGACGTCTTTTCCAGCACCCCAAGCGAACTCTTTAATACCTCGTTTCCTCGATTCCGAGCACCATCAAGTCGCGATTCAAATCAGTGTTCGTTTACATGGTTCGATATTATCCTATTCGATACGATTTTATCGGATACGAGCGATCCAATCGGTGCAAAAAATCTGCAGGAATGTTTCTTCAGCGGAGCGTTATCACATAAGAAAAGCGGATCGACATAATGCTTGAAACGGTTGGAATTAGGAACGGACAATTCACCGTTAGATCGACATTAGGTCGTTCAGGCAGACGCGAGAAATTATTATAATTTCAGGTTGGCTGTGTCCGTGTGTTTAATGGCGCACAGGACATGGTCACAAGGTTTTTGGGTGAATACTGCTCTTAATTGCACCGTTTCCAGGAGGTGTACCGTTCCGGGGGAATGCAATCTACCATTTATCTGTATCGTGAGAAGTCACAGTTGATTCTGGTCGAAATGATTTTTATCGTTTTAACTCACGACAATTATATCGAGTGGGTACTGTTAATATCGAGTGATCAATGGACAGCGGATCTTCATGGAAAATAAAACTTGTTTGCATTGTTTAAAATGAATAAAAGCCAAACAGACTTTCTTACTGAAATGGTTTTAACAAGCTGAAAATAATACATCAAGGCTCTGAAATTAACATAATATAATTTTTATAAATGCATAAAATTCGAGAGGTCCAGCAATCAAAGACCACTTCTGTGATTGCCAGGAAAATCTTGGAGTTTATGCATTAGTTTGTAGCATAGGATTTACGTATTTACGGAGTCCTGTCTGGACCTGTCTCGCGCTGGCCGGTCGGGTGGGATAACCAATCTACGTCATCGACTCTCGGAGCACCAGTTTCCCAGGTCAGAATTAAACCACTAAATACAGATCAAACTATATCGTGTTTGGTATCATTTTAAGACAGACAGAAAAATGAAGAAGAAGTACAATATTTGCAATAATGCAATTAGTTGGTTGAATGATGCGAATTAAATTTCATTTCTATCACGACGACTTTTATCATTAGTAATGACAACAGAAAAATGAAGAAGAAAAGAAATATTTGCAATACTGCAATTAATTGAGTGAATGTTGCGTATTAAATTTCACTTCTATCGCGACGACTATTATCATTAGTATGCCTTTGCCGTTTCCACAAATACATTCTGTATCAAATACACGACCATAACGATAAATGGTTGATTTGTTTCATCGACTTTTTTTCGCCAGAGGTGTGTGGGATATCTGTCGGCGTTGAAGCTTGGAAACCAAACACGTATTTTCACGATGCAACGTTTGATTCATCGCCGTTTTATTCGATCTCGACTGCGTGGCATCATTTGAATATTCTCTCCCATGGCACGCATCGAAATTTTCATTTTACCGGGACTCGTATATTACCACGCTCGCATTCTTATCATAACGGTCATCCGGCACCGGGGGCGATTATTGAACGTTTATCAACGATCAAGCCCTCTTCTGCAAACATGTATAGGCGCGCGGCCAGCGTAATTCATTCGAATGGTATCGATACGAGGTTCGTCAAAATGATACATCGCGATTGTAATTTGTTCGAATGATTTCCGGCCGAGATGAGCCCTCTTCTCCGTGAACTTGCCCGGCGTCTGTAATAACGGTTCGCCACCAGGGAGCAGTAGATCGGAATTATAGATCACCGGTTTCGCCGGCGAGTAATAGATAAATTAATTATAGCTTTCCGGGCTATTCGAAACTCTTTGATCTTTGCACAATCCTGCTCCCTAATAACAGGAATCAGTGGCCGATAAGTGATAACTGTCGCGGTGGCTGTTTAATTATTTCGCCTTGATCAAACATGCGTTTTTTACGGGCCGGTTTCATGCAGTGACTGGCCTCGGGGCGGAAGTAATTTGTTTTTGAAGTGAAAACTTTTTGGGTGTACGCAATTGCCGGGCAGTGAATGGTCGGTCATGCTCCGAGGTGAAACACAATCACCATAGCTTAATTTTAACACTGAACGTATTATAGCTCTATATATAATTTATTTTGAAGATATTAGAATTAATAATAAAGATCCGCAGTTTAGTGGTAATTGTCGGGGGTGGGCCGAAACGCTATTCGGAGAAACTCGGGGAAGCCGAGAGAAACAGACAAGTGTGCAATCGCCATAGATTAATTTCAACACTGAACCTACCAAGCACAAAACAGAAAAATTAAACGCTTTATTATAGCTCTATATACAATTTATTTTCAAGATATTAAATTATTAATAAAGATCTGCAGTCTAGTGGTAACTGATGGGGTGGGCCGTTTTATGTATTTCGTTGAACAAACATTTTTCTGGACCGGTTTGCTCAGCGATGTCGTTTGCGTTAATCGATTGGCCTCATCGCGGAAGCAATTGATTTTTTAATTTGAATAACAACCGTCCCATAGTTTTTCCATGCCGTTACCCGCGAAGACACATAAGCTGTAGCTAATAGAACCAGATTCTGTTCCCGATCGACGATCGTCGCCTTTCTCGGCCCGCTTCGGATAGATACCCTGGACTACGATGCTGGATCAAGATCGGGCCAAGACTTATAGAACAGGTGTATGTCCACTCATTACGTTCTATTACGTTCCATTACGTTTCATTACGCTCGCAGGTAGGCGAGCGGAATAAGGTCGGAGAGATCGGCAGGAAATAGGTAATAAGAGGATCACCGACATCCTGTATATATAATAATTATTTCTCTTCTGGATATATTGACGCAAGTGTTCGACTAGCTGCTAATTGCACCGTGAGCGATTAACATGGCAATTAAGGGAGCTCACGTGCTGCGTGTCAGCGATTTTTCGTGATCGGTTTTGTTCTGTTTTCACTCCTGACGGATGCGAATCGGTCGGGCCGCAAAAAATCTCGGACGTTTCGCAAGGTTAATCCTGCAGTTAGGCGAGAGGGAATAATAGCGTTTGACAGGGCGGACTTGAATTGTTCTTGTTAATTACGCGACGAGACGCGTCGAGATTAAATTGAGATAGCCTGCAACTGGATCGAAGGATTAATTAGCTGTAATCGTGACGGCGAAATGGAAAGTTCGTTTTATTATTATTTATTACTGCACACACTATAAGAAATAATTTATACAGGATAGAAATATAAAGAATTCATTTCCACTTCAGGAAGGTAGATTTAGTGGAATAAATAACAGTTTCCATTAAACCAGTTACCATTGCCGATTACGAAAAGTAAATAAAATGTATAACTACGATTTAGTTATATTGCATCTCAATGATTACTCTTCACCGTTCGAACGTAAAATTACTCAAACAATTTACTTTCCGATTGTTAATTAATTTTCGTATCGCTATCGTTAACCTGTCTTACGGTCATAATTAAAATATGACTTTCAATGATTCATTGCCGATAAACCCGTGATTTATGTACAATTAATTCGATACGAAACGGTAAATGTTATACCAACACGAGAATGTGGATGCATGAAGTTCAATGACATACTGTTTACTAGGGTTTCAAAATGGCCATTGTCACAATCGGTTTGAAGGAACAATGACGCGAACCGATTTGCTTGCAGTCGTATCGAAATTAGCATTTTCGTAAAGGCGATCGAACATCGAGCGAAGTATTGGAACGTCTTTCATCGAAGAAACAGCTTCAAGCATATTTTAATTAGATATTGGAATTTTTGAGAAAATAATTACACGCGATGAAGTGGAGAAAGGGTAACGAATGAATTTCTACACCTAATATATCACGAGTCACGCAAGCTCGTAATAATTTTAATACTAATGTTAACCTTGATCGGAGGCTGCAAAGGGTGCACGATTAAAGCAGAATGTTGCAGTCGAATGCGTTCGAGACAACAGTTTAGCTTTCATTTTTCTCGTTGCATAAAGTTACGTAAAACAGTTCTAAACGCCACTATGTGTCTGACTTTCTAGTCTTGCAACACAATGTCCATTTTTTTTCGTTCCGATGATTTGTTCGCGTGTCATTTACCCGGTGTACCCTTCGTGGTTCACGATTTTTTCTCCTCCCGTTACTTTTACGACAGGATCGGCTAGTTCTTAGCCATTGCTGAGAACCGCCCATGCGTGGTGATCTTGCATCAATGGCGAGCCGCAATACTTTGCAGTTTGCGGATGTTGGAAGATCTCGCTTATTTTGATCGACCGGTAACATACTCGCAGGACGCACACCCGGCCCAGGATACGCGGCACACATTAGCGAGTCTAAAGTGAGACAATACAAGGCGTGGTTGGGTAGACAAGTCGAACCCGACCACTTCGATCTGGCCTCGCTGAAATCGCAGGATGAGTCAGAAATCGGGGTCAACGACGCGCACCAAACATTCGATCGAACGTTGACCCGTGTCCCGGCACAGCTGACTTTTACCTATACCGTGATCTGCTTTTTCGAAAGAAGATTCCTCGGATCGAATTAGCTGTCCACTTCTGTGCAAGCCTGATGCAGGGACAGTCCTCCAACTATTCGTTACATTTTTCTAAAATATATTAGGTCATTACTAGACTGCGGATCTTCATGGAAAATGAAAATATTCTGTATCATTTGTGGGAAGCACGAGTCAAATAAAAATTCATTTCATCCCTTATTGGCGTCTTTACATTGAAAACAACGTAACACAATTTTTAGATTTTTCTAATATTTTATTGTTTTACATCTCACCTAGCTAATTTTTCCACAAATGCATAAAAGTCCGCAGTCTAGTCATTACAATAATTGTGATACCATTTTCAATTTCTCTTTAATTTGCCAGGTTTAAGAAGTTTCTCTCACTAATTATAATAAAGTGTACTTAATATAAAGATTTCCGTATATCTTCGAGAGAAGATACCTTGGATCAAAATAGCTGTCCAACAATCGGCCACACAAGCTTTTTCTAAAATATAGTGGGTCATTGCATAAGTCCTGATACCATTTTCGATTTATCATTAATTCCTGTTTCTTGAAAAATTTGTCTTCACTCTGAATAATTATATTATAATAAGGTATACTCAATGTAAAAATTTCCGTACATTTTCCAAATCTTTTTACTGTTTTGTATTTCACTTAGTCTTCATCATATATGCATAAAATTTAAATGCATAAATAAAGAAACATGAATAGAATATTCCATATTTTCTGTTCGCTATATCTTCAGTTCTGACGTCCATCATTTCCAGTGATGGTCTGGGTTAGGTAGTATCTCCAGCACTTCTCTGTTCCACACTTTCTCCTTCACTTCCCGAAATAATAATCTGTTCCTTTCCTACTAATAAGCATGTCGGAATAAACGAGGCACAATGCACCTCTTCCTCGTTTTACAACACAGTCCTGTACCACGTAATTCTCTAATTACCGCAAGACTGCGTGGAATATGTATATCAAGTGTGTTCATCGAACGATTACGTTTCTCTTTCGGTGTAATTTTCAACCGTTTCCTGTGCACAGACTTGCAACATGTTTCCTCAAACGTTTGCTCCGAATACTTAGTCTAGTGAAAAGTGAAAATGCGAGAATGAAAATTGAGAGGAAAATTAAACATGAATAGCAGCAATCATGTGGATCCAGAAGTCCCAGGTTGCAAATGATCATTTTTAACAATAATTTTTTTATGAAGTACACGTCTCCACTTTTGCAATTTTCAGCTTTCATCGATGCATGTTTTAATCGCACAGTCTGAGAAATTATCAATTAACCTTCGCTTTAAAACATGAATGCAACTAAAGTTTATGGGAGGCATAAATTATGCCTTCAATGTTCCTGAAAATATTCCAATTATTCGCATAGTTTCGTAGACGAAACTTCCAAGAATGCAGAGAAATTTTCGTTCCACAGTAATGGCGCCCTTATTAATACATTCTTCTCATTAAAACAGCTTAATAAGTAAATCTCTTATGTTAGCATCTAATTTATGGGAATACGAAAATCTCGTTGTAGAAGAATGTACACTGATCAAGATCAATGATTTTTCATTGGTTTTAATTATAAGCAGATGTGGTACAAATTCTTGTTATCAGAATCAAATGAATTCGAGTACGCAGCTTTCTTGTGTTGTACATCTTCGTAACTTATTAACGACAGTGTAATTATAGAGGCTGTAATTCGTTCGTTGCTGATGAAGCTACAGTTTTGCGCCGCGACATACGGTGCAATAATTTAATGCCGTAATTAAAACTACAAGTGCAATTAATTTAAAGTATGCGAAAACTGCAGGACGTTCAATGTGATCCTGTGTGTATGTATGTGATCGCGTAATGTTTTCATTTTGACTGCACGATAATAATTACAGTATATGTATAAGTAATTATTCATAAAAATAGTTAGGGCTTGAAGGAACTTCCAGATGTTAATAAACATTTTGTGTTTTGTCTTAGGGGCTGGAACGTTAGCTCGTGAAATATGATTCACTTAATTCCGGAGAAATTATTACACAAGTTGATTAATCGCTCAAAGTGGAATAACGATTTTTCTTTGACAAAGCATTTCTTACTGTTATAGAAATTGAGGATTATTTCGCCTGTAGCTATTTCTAATTAGATTATCTTAATGTTTTCTGGACCACACTGTAAATATAAAACCGACTAACTATGGGAAAAGATAGGGAACACCAGTAAAAAATAATTACAAATAGACGATCTGAAAACAGAACTCTGGTGCAAGTCGAATTCCATCGACTCCATATTTAGTCACACTTTAACGAATTAATTACTCGAGGAATCGGTTAGAGGAAGTTAGATTCACCATATCGTGCCTAAATAGAGAAGCAATGAGACAAACGGTTGCGTAATTAAATGCCGGACGACTTCCATCTCATTAACAGATCCGAGGGAGCGGAAGTAGCAGTGATTCGAGGAGTTAATTATTACTAGAAAATCAATACACGCTTGCATTCCAGTATCGAGCCAGCAATCAGACACTTTTAAGAATCGTAGTCGGCGGCGGCCGCGGTTACTAATCACTGTATCACCGCGAAGCAAAAACGAGCAATCGACGAGCGGCTTCGCACGCTAACTCCGTAGCGAGCATTGACTTCTCGCGCGTTCGGGCCACTTTCTCTTTCCCCGGCCCGCCCTTAAACAATGATATGCATTCGTTCAGACAGCGAAGATTGAAAGATCCTCGGGGGCGTGTCGTGACGCAGCTGGTAACGCTCCGAGGGCTGTAAGTCCGGCCGAGCAATTATGATGTAATTATAACGGTCATTATGCTGGTTAATTACGCGCGGATCATGCTGCACGGATGACTAAACCTCGCATGACAAATTCCCTCCCGGAACAGATAACCGAGCGTTCCCGATCGTCCTTGTTTACGTCCGCGATCTTGGATTTTGAAACACTATACACGTACACTAGTGGACAAAAGTTTAAGGACGCTCTAAAAAAGACGATAACTATTTGAATATTGTACTATAAGATTTGAACTTTTTTGGGAAGCTAGAGCAATTAGTTTACTACAGGATGTGAAAAGAAATTTTTTCAAAAATTGCAATTGATCGGAATTGTTGAAAAAATACTAAAAGTTGAATTTTCAACTTTTTTTTATGTGAACAAGATTATTTTATTTGCCTTCTCTTTCCATCGGCTGTACTGCGATTGGTAGGGAATTCCCACAATGCTAACGAATTATCAAACCAAAGTACAGCGGATGGAAAGAGGAGGCAAATAAAATAATCTTGTTCGGAATGTAACAAGTACCTTCTACGAAATTTAAAAAATACGTTTTGTAGATCTGTATCAATTATTATATGCATTGTGAAAGTTTCGTCGAAATCGTTCGATGCGGGGAAAAAGGACAGACGTTGAATGATGTAAGAATCCGTAAATTTATTGCAGTTGGAGGCCGAAAATCGTGAAAAACTGCAATTTCTACCATCTTTAAACGTTTAAACGTTTGTTTCATTGATACAGATCTACAAAACGTGTTCTCTAAATTTTGGAAAGAAGAAGAATACATTGTCTATTCTTCAGTTTAAGTAAATTTTAAGTAAAAGAAATTCTATTGATTCCATGAAGTTCATTCACGATTCTTGTAAAATAATCTTCTACGAAAATGAGACGAATATTTGACACGTTAACGCGAATACAATCATTTTAAACAATTTAATATTTTCGTTTGAGAGTCAGAATAATCCCAAATCCTCTCCATTCATCGCAAACAAGGATTGGTCAACTTTTGGTTGTTGTCCAGTAGCGTACACTAAAAATAGGCACAACTCAGCACGGTAACCGGCATGTTTGTGTAACAAATATTATAAGTACACGTACGTCGTTATCCAGTCTCTTTGCTCATGCTTTGTCTCGCGGTCGGTTCAGCCCGAGAATAACTATAGATACCTAGATAATCGGACGGTTGGCTAGATAAATTGCATGGTGGGCGGCGAAAAGGGCGCCTACGTCGCGCAAAGATTAAAAACCGATAGAATCAGCTCGGAGATCATTGTGCAAATCTTGCAAAATCTTTTCAATAACAGCTTGTTTTGCAACTCATTGTACCCCGGAATCTCCTTTGAATTGTAATGGGTTCATTCATGCATTTAACCATCGAACAGCTCGTGCCGACGTGGATGGCAGATATTGGCTTTTATTGAATATATGAATCATGTCGACATTTTTCTTGATGAAGTGACCGATTTTTAACAGTGACGTTTAAAACATTTAACGTTTAAAGCGGCCCCTACACGATCAATATTATCGTCAATATAGTGCACAATAATTGATATTGTACAATAATATTGATCGTCTGTAAATCAAATGGAAAGATATGCGTAATATATAGAGTCAATCAAAAAGAGTTTGATTTTTATTGTACAATCTTGTAAATATTGCTTCATCTGTGGGTAATATTGCGCAACATTGGCTCAGTTCTATCTTCACAGTCACAAAGTGAACATTGAATTTTCAAGTATGACTACGAAGGAAAAATGGAAAGGAATGATCCAATCGGGCGGCTTGCTGCCGCATTTCTTTCGAATTTGTAAGGCACGGAGAGAAACGTTAAATTTTCAAGTTAAAATAGGCCCAACTGCAAAGAGTTAATCTTTAGTGACAAAACGCGGTTCGCGTTTGAACCTGTGAAAAAAGTTCTAGATCCTTGAGAATAATAGATAAATTGTACAACGGAGCATTTCGATTTGCTGCGAGGTCTTACCTCGAGATTCCGCAAGAAGTTTCAGTATGGCTGATCCGCGATGTTGTGTAGGAATCAGGATCGTTCCCATTTGCGGCTGCATTCACTCCGATTCCGGGTTGTCCTTATCGCGAGGTCGTGCCTATCTCTCTCCATAAAAGCACGTGAGAAAAATCTCGTTAATTACACGGTCCGGAGAAAGAGAAAAAGAAAAGGAAACGGGCGGAAATCCTGCGGGCCATTCAGTAAACGGCCCTCTGAAAGCGTTTAGCAACGTAAGCTCGCTGTTGGCGGAGAGGATCGCGCGCCGCACGCCGGCCACGATACAAAAGTGCATCTCGCAGCAGGATGCGCCATATACTGCATAGAAGGTGCATCATATAACACGCGGAAAGGAACAGGCTGTCACTAGGCGGTATCCTATTATCGAGGTACAGTGTAAGCGAGAGAATACAGTATTTATGCCGATGGACAAACAATGGCCGCTCTATCTTCGGCCTAGCCGCGGGAAGGCTAGGCCACGCGACAAGAAGTTCACCGTGCGGCGCTTTATACGACGGGAATGTTAATTATCGGCCCTCCCGCGGGATCTATTAAGTGCACTATTCGCCTAGTCGTCCCTCTCCTCTCCTACTTCTCCGTCCTCCTTCTCTCTCTCTCTCTTTTCCTTCTTCTGTAGTTCCAACGGACCCGTATATACTTTGCCCTCCCGTGTCCTTATCGTCTCACCGGTTCCTTAATTAGTTAACCGGTCGTGCCGGCCGTCGACGTTCGACGACTTTTCTAACACCGAGGCGAACACGTTTCCCGAACACACACCACACACACACCGAGACAAAGACCCACGCGGAAAATCATTTCGAATTTATGCGCGCGGCTCCTCGAGAAATGTGCGAATGTGCGTCGATCGCGCGTGCAACGAAACCGACTCGGTCGATTTCTAGTTGAAGGAAGACCATGGATTTGTAAGTATATTTTACGTTAGTATTTCATAATGTAATATGTATTAGGTTGTTCCAAAAGTTTCTTTCGGAATGTGTTCCTTTAATATTGCTAAACAGATATTAGGTTGTCTCGAAAGTTGGTTTTAGATTCGTGCACATAATGCAGATTCATGTTAGAAGGTACATACTAAAACATTAACATAAAGATTATCGCATTGTTTGTATTTATCTAGCAACATTACAGGAACACATTCCGAAAGAAACTTTTGGGACAACCTAATAAATATAATAATGGATCTGAGGTTTTCTTTCGCATTTTGAAACTACAAAATCTTAATGGGCAGGGAGAAGATTACTTGGTACGGGCCAAGCGTCGAATGTCTCTTTAAATTTCGTTTATAAATCTTCTTTGTTATAAACCACTTTGAGGCAAGTTTCTCTTACAAATGTGCACCGATCCAGAGGTGTAAATTACGCACTCGTAATCTTATTAATGTATATTAGTTAAAATGGGTATTCCGATGCTTCGCAGGCAAAAACCATGGGCTATTACATTATGATCGTATATTAATTAAAATCTTCTAAGCACGAGGAGATATTTCCTTGATCAACTGTTTGTCGAATAGCTACTGCTACGTGAATGTAAAAGTTATGTCCGCGTTATAATAGGATTATGTAAACCGCCGGGGAAATTTATAGTGATGTATAGTGGTATCGCCGATAATTGATTGTCCATTATGTAGATATAAGTGTTGTAATAAAGTAGTCGCCGGTATTAAGGCGGCCGTGGAAGTAAAGGCGACACTTAACATGGTAACACGGTGCTAAGTATCGTGTTAAATTAAGATTGAATTGTACTGTCAGTTTCTGAATTGACTCCTATATTTTGTACGCGTTTAGATTTGTTTCTAATTTACGGGAACCTAAAAAGAATCTTTAGTTTGTATCTAGGAATAAATTCTTATTTCGTACTCGGATTATTATTCGTTCGACGATTATCACGTGTGTATGAATATTTAATGGTAAATGGGCCTGAATGTCGTTTATCGAGTATACGCGATAATTAGCAAAACGTTGATAAAAAAATCAGAGGCCAAAATAAAAGCACGTGCACGTCCTGCACTTCCCAGCTGTCGCGTCATTTTATACATTGATCCATTGTCCGCCAAACAGGATTGCCCCCTCTCTCTCTGTTACTCGCGGCCTTTCTCTTTTCTTCTCTCTTCCGTTCCTCAAGTTTCAAACTTTGGTTTCCTCATTCTTTCGAACTCGTCAATATCTCCATGAATCCTACTCTAATTTATTTCTTAATTTCCATGTGGGTTATTTCCATCTACAAGTGTTTATTTTTCTTTATTAAAATGTTCTTTATTAAGAGTTATAATTTTTGATGTTAATACTTAAGTACATAATTTGATTACATTCTTGGCGTACTTCAACTGTAGTTTCTGATTAGCGTAAACGAATGATCGAATAACACCGATTCAAGGTCCAGAGGCTCGAGTTAGGTTAAACCAAGATCGATAGACTTTAGTCAGACCGAGTCAGGGTACAGAAACACGAAACGAACGATTTCAGTGTCCCGGTAGGTTCAGAGGTCCCTAAGGTCCCAGGGTCTTCGCTGCTCAGGGTTAAATATCCTGGGATTCCCTGAGATCCTCGAGATCCCTACAATCTCTGGATACTACGGAATTCTCCCAAACAGATTTTAATGATTCTTGATATGTTAAAATAATTCAGTTTTTTTTCTGTTCAATTTTGGTTCATCTCTTTTTGGCCACCCTCTTTGGAAGTTCCTTCTTCGTTACACTTGGCGCTCATGCGGTCGCACGTGTACACATTTTATATACAGAGATTTGTACACATGAGTACCTCGACGGAGGTGGATAATATTTCATAAACAGTGTCGGGTGTCCCGATCGTTTTTATTTTTTCACTTTTCTGCGTTTTTTAAAGTTCACCTGACGGATCGCCGATTTGAAATGCCCAACGAAGATGGATCGCCGGGGCTCTTGAACGCGAAAGTTTGGTGCTACACTTTCAGCTTCAAGAAACATTTCAACCGTTTGGAAACATTTCAACGAACAATTATAGATTAATCTATTAGGATCCACTGCACGTTTAATATTGTTAAGCAACACGAATCACCTCTTATATTTTTTAAAATATGGTGTATTAACTTATTAACCCTTAGCACTTGAATGGTGACTCTGCGAGGCGCCACTAAAAATTGCTGTATCATTATTCAAACTATTTTTTACGTTATTAAATGTGTCGATATCTAATCATTTACTGAACATATAGGTATAGTATGAGGTATTATACCAATTTCGTATCCACTAAAAATTTGAAAAATTATAGGGAATGGAAATATTCTAGCCAAGGAGAAATGTTATAGCTCCGAGCGCAAAGTGTTAATAAATCGTCTGTTAAATGTCAGCCGACTATTCTTATAACTCTATAATTAGTGATGACCATCGTAACCATTCGGAGAGCAATAAAAGTAATAAAACCTGAGCAAGATGTCCAAATATCAACTGTCAATCATACTGTTGTTCGGGAGGGGCACGAATGTCGAAGCAAAAAAACAGCAGAACCGAAAAGACTTATGGTCGTTGAGATATCGACTCGCGGAACAGGCTCCAGGCCTCGACTCGCCAAAATAATAAAAGAATCGGGCAAACGAACCGTTATGAGCGATCGCGCGGTGCGCGCGTGTACGCGCGCGCACACATTAATTACACGCGATCAGATTCCAATTTAGGATCTGGCTAGGTCAAGCGACGCGACAAGATAACCGCAGACCTTCGCAGAAGGGGGACATATCGTGGAAGGTCTCGGCGCGAGTACGTGCCACGATATACTCGCGTAATCCTGTACAACAGCTGAGCCAACCAGTGTACCCAGATGCCTATCGACATTCCATCCACCCACGATCTTTTGCTTGCAGTGGTAGAAGCGGGGAGGTTAGTCAGAGAGGAGAGAACCCAGTGCACGGTTCCTCGGTGATTCAGGATTCAGACTATTTAGCATAATGATCGCCGCGACGATCGTGGCCCCGGCAAGATCATCAGTCGGCCGGTGCCTCGATTAAAGGAGATTATATGCTAATAAATTCTCGGATCTACCCGAGAGCACGTTCCACGGCTCGTCTCTCTACCCGCGAGCCTCGATTTCTGCCGCCATTAAGTCATCTGATTAGCTACGAACCGTCGTCCACGTTCGCTTTCCGATCGACTTGCCGGACGCTCTGCCCTCGTAATTGCTTAATCGGCAATTGCCACGAACAATGGATCGCTTCTTTTAACCGCTCCGCGATTTACAGGATCACGGCAACTTGACGCGGGAAATCTCGAAAAATCCTCCAAATGCAAAATTAACCCTTATGCAGCCAACCAGAATGTACAGATTATTAAAAACGTTTAGTATTTCATTTATTTGCACAAATGCATTGTTGTTTTCTATTAGGTTCGTTTCGTTCGCGATTAATTTGCTCACTGCTAATTCAGAATAGTTTTTAAGACAACCAATGGCATGGTTAAGAAAGGGGAAGCTTAAGGAGTAATAAAAACATTAACGAACAGAAGATTGTGGTGTTTGTGTATGCTGATGTTATCTAGCAATATGGAATGTGCACGGAGTGAATGAAACTTTTAAGACAACCTAATTCCAGCGCCCGCTCTAGCGGTTACGTCGCTCCGGACAAAAAGACAAATTGCCGCCCCTTAAGAATATATATGTATATTTTTAAAATAAAGGTACATTTTTTTATCTTCAATAATAATCAAATCATTTATTTTAATAAAAGCACAAATTATCTATTAATTGGGTATTTTACACATCAATATTTTTCTCACACTTACAGCCAAAATGACGCCCCGGACAAATGTCCGGGTTGCCCGCCCCTAGAGCGGGCCCTGCCTAATTCTTCGTGTGAATAAAATTTGAGCAGTGAAATTTGAGCAATTGAAATGAGGAGGTAGACTTTCAAGACGCGACTAAATTGTTTAACACTAAACCTACCGAGCCTCAAAACTAACTGTAACATGCTCCCTTATAAAAATGACAAGATTAATTTGATTTAGACTTTGTGCGGCCCCTATTGTAATACGTGCATCAGTGAAGATATCTATACAATCGTTTCTTATGAAATTAGTTTTCTTATTTTTCTAATTGTAAAATAAAAGATCTGGATCCGGTCATTGTGACCAGTGGTGATAGGTTTAGTGTTAATTCAAAGTGTGCGCGGGCGTGGTACGCATCGAAGACGAAGGAGGCGAACAGGAAAGCACCGGGTTGCCATATGGAAGTCGTTTGAAAAATTCCAAATGACCGGCATGTGCAGCTGGCGACCGCTACTTTCTCGGATGGTGACGCGAGCCGGTCAGCCCGGGTGCATGCTACTGTATAAGGAGCAAATATGATATCAGTAAAACATCTGTATATGGCTGCCGGTACAAGTCCCCCCTAAATGCACGTCTTTCGTCCTCGAGCGGGCGGGCCCCTGTTCTGTTCTGGTCTGCTCTGCTCGCTCGCGATCTTGCGCCTCTACATATATCTGGAGCAACAGAGTCCGTACCAAGAAGCTGGTAATAGCGGTCGGGTACCTCTTTGACAGACTTATTAGCAAATATAAATCACGGTCTTTGCCGTTACCAGCCTCCTCCTCCTTCTCGTTCTCGCGCATATCTCTTCGACTGCTACCGCGCCAGCGTCGCTCGATAGGTACATGTATACGCATTTATGCTCGTCGCTGGATGCTCGTCCTCGAAAAATCGCTAGTCCCTGTAATGAAAAAGAGATCAGATCTTAATTAACGCGAGGGACAACGAGGGACTCTCTCTCTCTGTTAGCGTAACGATCCAGTTAAGTTTGATTTACGTGAACACTTTCTGGGCTTCGACTCGTTCGTTAAGCGTGGTTTCGTAGGGGATGCTGCGCCTTCGCTCGTTTCCGATATTTGCTGTTCGTCCTTCTCGTCAGTTGTTTGCGGATTTCGTGGGAGCACTTTTGTTGGAGAAGAATTTTTTTTGAATGCATTATATATTAAAAATCGTTCAATTGTTTTTTTAATTTTTCCGAGAACAACCGTGCTACAATTTTGAATATCGACCCGTTTGATGTTCACTTGATTCTCTTTACATGAAATAGAAAATCGTGGTCGATAACGAGTTACCAATTAAATGGCTAATCCAGGTGGGAAAAATTGTGTTCAAAAAACAGATATTTCTTCGATTAGTTTTTCCTCGGGAATGTTAATGAAATCATAATAGTAAAAATTAGTAGAAGGCGTGAATCAGCTGGTCACGCCAAACGAACAGTATTTATCGGTAGAGCAAACGGCACGAAAGAAATTGTAACAGTACACGATATTGTAGCAGCGGGTATAATAAATTCTCTTTTTCTCTCCCTAGCCGGCTCGAAGGTTGGTCCACAATGCACAGCACGCGAGGAGGAAACCCCGAATTCGAGCCGGGCCGTTATTTCATATGCAGCACAGTTCAGCGTGTACAAAGGCCATGACGTAAGTGGGTGTTCGAGGAAAAAAAGCTACGTGGGCGATTAAAAAGAGTCGAATCACCGGACGAGCTCTCCATGTGCTCCATTGGCGAGATTCGACCGTGATCGTCCCCGATCCGTCGCCGGTGTGCGCAGGAAGGTTAGCTTCGCGTCCAACCCTTCTCTGGTTCGATAAAACAATGAAGCAGCGTCGAACATTTTCTTATCTTCTAACTTTATTCGACTTATCTAGTATTCTTTTAGTCCTTCCTTCTTTTCCCCCTCTCTTGGCAGGGTACGCCCCGAAGTGGAGGGGATATTCGTTTTTCCTATATCCTGCGGTCCCGGTTTTCTTAGATCGAGGCTTTACCGTATAGCGAACTTATTAACCCGCATCCGTCCATCATTTCACTTGAAGAAATAACAAGGTAAACAATTATTTTTCGATGTTTTCTTGTTCAAATTGATGAGTTCACATTTACGTAAAATAAACGTCACGAAGCTTCGTGCAAATTTACCCATAAATTACAGAACAGTACAACTTGTTTCGTTAAAACTGTCAAATTGATGCGAGGGTAAGGGGTTAAACGATATTTTAACCCATTTGCTGCATTTCTTTCTACAACTTGTTAATGTCCCTCTAAAAATATAAAATTTCTCTAAATGTCCATTCTTTGCTCGTTAATATATTCATTTACAGCTTTTCAGGTTCACCAACGTGGCACAAACTTTCATCGACGACAATTAGGAGTCGCTGAGAGTGAAACACAATGCAAGAGAGAGGGAGAAGAAGAGAAGCATGCTCGTGTCGAGCGAGATCCACAAATAAATGCTTTCCTGCAAGCACACATTGGCTATGAAGTCCACGCAGTCGATGACCGTGTCACGGCATGTCCAAAGTGTCCGTTCCGCTCATCGCCGAAGAACCTACCGCAAGAGCGGCTTCGTAATTGGCAGGTATGGCAACACGATACCGCGATGCATCGCAGTACACTGCACTCTGTCGCATCCCTTCCTTTCTCGCGTGCGGCTCTTCCCGTAGTCCCTTATCCCCCAAGGTTCACCCACACAACTGCCCTTCAACCTTCTCGAACGCAGCGCGTCTACCCCGAAGACGAGTATCACTTTGTATCTCGTCACGGCGCGTGCAGCCTGCAGACTGCGTTCCGCATGAAACTTTATATTTGACGGCCTTCGTTCGTTTCGCCGATGAGAGAAAAGCTCGCCAAGCTGATCCTTCTCCGGCAATGAAGTTCATCGAAACCGTATCTTACATTGAAAGACTAGAGGAAAGACAATGTTACTTTATAATGTTAGGTTTTGCTGCATACAATCAAGAAATTCAATGTTTCTTGTGTAGAATAATTTTAGAAAAAATTGTGTTCAGTAAGAATCGCGAAGAACATAGTAGAGGTCGTTCTTTACAATTCAATTCAATTCAATTTTTTTACAAGACAGCGGATTTTATGCTTTTTGACAGAAATGCTTAGGCGTAATTTCGAAAACAGTAACAACTTTCGAAGAATTTAAAAATACTTCTAAAAACGTTCTAGCTTACAAAAATGACAAGGCTCTATTTATTTAGATTTCGTGCAATCTTTATTACAAGACGTGCTTGGACAAGCAACTTCATAATTTCAATAATTGTAAGATGAAAGTGCTAAACATATCAAAAAAGAAAATTTTCTCTTTCACTCCAGCTCGTTGTGATTTAGGCAGAACATTTTGATTTTGCATAAGGATCCGCTTTCTAGTAGGGATGGATAATTAAAGGGTGACTTTTCGGTTCATTGAACATGTTAATGAGAATAGTGTTTTACGAATATCAATATTAAATGACATGACAGTACAGGTGTCTCAATAACCGTTTCCTGCAACGTGTGCACGGATGTGGAGTGGAAACACCAAGTACCAAGGTACCAAGCCCGGAAGCGGGATCCACAGAGGTTGCGGTTCAATTCTGCTGACCGCAGTTTCTGTCGACGCGTGAACGATCCAATAGAATTCCATTCGTCTAGACTGTGGACGCATGCTTAAAAGCGTTTCCTCCGCTCCTCGAAGAAACTAGTGCTTTGTGCAATGCGCACGGTGTGCGTCGCCAGCACGTTAATCACGCTTAATTCTCCTGACAGACTGATAGGAACAAGAGAAAGCGTATCCCCATTGTTCACAGAGTTGAAGAAAACTCTTATATATATTTACTAGCAACTGTCCGCGTACGTTTTCTGTCCGAGAGAAAGACTTCCTTTTCTGTGTGCACTTGAAGTCAATGAAATTCTTGTGCATACAAAAGGAAAACATATTAGAATTTCAGGAACTATGTTGTAGTAGATATTCGTTCAATCTGATTGACACTAATTCGACGAAATGAATTATCCGAGACCAATCATATCCGCGCCGTTTAACTCTCGACCGAGACTAACGTAATCGAATCGAGGCACACGCTGTGGCGTTCATTGAATTGCATTAATCTCGTCCACTGCGGCGTCTTCGTTCGCGCCATTCTCGCCGCAATTGCGTTGATTGTTACAACAATTCGCTGTTCATCAAATTCGATAATTAAAGCAATACATTGATTCATATAATTGTTCACACATACTTATCAGAATAACTTTTGTGTAAATCTACATTTTTAGTGCTCATATCACGGATATTGATGTCTTTTTTAAATAATTTTGTTGAGTTGAGAATAATGCAACAGGCTTTCGAAATTATTTCCACTCATTCTTGTCATAAACGCATATAATCCGCTACTAGCCTTCCATAACAAAAATAAATACGTAAAATTAAAGAATAAAAAGATTAAATATATTTATTGTTTCCAACTTAGACAAACGAAAAGAAAGAAAGCGATTTCTACTGAGCTCCTGTTACCTATACGATCGACGCAGAAAGCGTAACTTTGCATACAGACCACCGGTAACATAAGCACATCTCGTTAAACAGTGAAATAATACTAATACGAGTGACAATTAACTTCTGCAACCGCACTATCAATTAAATATCAAAAATAATTCCATTGGATGCGAAAGCGAATTGAAAAGAATCAGCGATCCGTGCGATACATAACGAGCAGTTTCCTCGCGCGACGGTTCACGGGCCAGAACGTAATCGTCATCGGACGCAACCGCAAAAAGATGATCCACGAAACGATCGTTTGGGTTAGGGAGTACACGGCGCGGCGATTACAGGAATGCGATTCGAAGTTGCTCGGTGGAGAACGACGAAGGACTTCGAGGGCTAGCTTGCTCGTATTCTTTCTTATCAATAGTTATCGCAGGCATCTCGGGTATTAACGTTAATCGAGCAGAAAGATGACTCGGGCTTGTACACAGGGGCATTGCAGCCTCGGTGACCGGCGTGGAAAGCAGAAGGCGGAGATCCGCATAAACGAGCATGGACGGAAATTAATGCGCGGCGAGCCGGTGCGAAATGCGGCGAAACTATCTTCCATTCGAGATAATTAGTCGGGCGCCAAAGCAGTCCGCAAGAACTCGGGTATGGCCGTGGTGGCAGGAATGCCTGGCAACGCACATAATGCCGAGAGGATACCAGAGAAAGAGAGAGAAAGAGGGAACCGCGAGCGGAGACACGCGATCTCGGTTACACGCAGTCTGGGCTTCACTCGCAAATGGCACCGTGACAATTACCGTGATACTATTTAACTCTCTTGCCCCCGAGCCATTTGCGACCGCGCGCCCCTTGGAAAAACTCACGGGATTGTTTCTCAGCCACGGGACAGCCTCTCTCGTTTCGAACACCCGGCGAAACTTCTTCGAACAAAGTATCGGGCAAGCTGACTTCCACTCAATTCACGGAAATCTTCTTGTTTCATGCAAATGTCAGCAGTTGTTTCGCTGAACTCTTTCGCGCGTTTCTGGCGAAAACGAGGAGGCAAGACACGAATTCTCAAGACAACCCCTTGTCGTGCAATTCCTTCCGTGTATAGTTTTTCTCACAATAGAAGAGGAAGAAAATTGATATTTATTGTACGATATTTATTATAAGAGAACAACGGAATTTTAATGATAGAAAAACAACGGAATTTTAATGATCAAAGAACAATAGAATTTCATTGAAATTATTCCTTAAAAATATTTTAATAAAATTTTCCTATAAAATTATTCTCAGTTGTGTCACTGAGCAGTTTCCGGTATCCAAACACTAACAGCAGAATAATGTAAGCTGATCACGCTTCGTGGTCATCTCTGTATAGATACTAATAGTGAACAATTAATATTACAATGTGCACTTCCGTAGTCTAAATGCATCCCTACTAGTAACATTGAATAAATTGAAAAAGAAGACAAAAAACGACCACTTATCAGCAAATTGAGAAGTGACTACGTACTGCGAGCTTCAACCATCAATTTTATAATGCCCATTTAATTATCTTTGATTGCACTAAATTCGCAAACATTTGCAAGAAGAGCCACCTTGAAGCAACGTTAACGACCAGTCTTACAACGAACGAGATCTTCGGGGTAATACATTCCTCCGAGAAACAAATTCTTCAGACATATTAATGTGAATTGTAATTATATATTCGATACAGGATGTTGCTAATAGCAGTTAATACGAAATTAAATTGCGTACGTAGTGAAACAGTAGCAGAAGAACTGTTTGTTCAATGTACCAAGGACGCGTGTACGTTTTCTCTTCATATGCATGCGTATACATTGGCGGCTGTGTGTAAAGCTACTATTATGTAGAAGTACTTGATAATTTGTACTAATTTCGGAGCACATGAATTTCACTCTGATAGTACTTTCTGAATGATCTTTAATGGCGTACAGAATTTTTGTCCTTCATCATCACTCGTTCATATGTTTCAGAATGTATTTCGAATTTCAACTATTTCCTCCAGAAACACAAACATTACACGACAAAATTGATTATACAGGGTCAGATTGTTAGGTATTAGTTGTAAAAAGACATTTATACTTGAAGACGTCCATAGTCGGTTAAACCGAAGAACTTTCGTGCAGATGTTTCCATCGATTCTAAGGCGTGCCGATTTCAAGTGTCGGTATCATCGAGTTTCAAATTCCCTGCAAGAAGTAAAAGTTTCTTCCGCGGTGCAGTCGCACGTTCGCAGACAAACGCACGCCGTATAGTGCAGACAGTGGCCGTTCTCTCTCGGAAATCATTCTTCTCTCCTCACTTTCGATCTCCTTTCTCGCGTCTCGGAAACTCGAGGCCGCGGCCTCATACTGTTTCGGTCATTAGCTCGGCCATATCTGTGCTCCCACCGCACTCTTACATACTATTTGCATCCAACGTAAGTCCCGATGGAATTCATAGCCCCGCGCAGTGGCCGTTCGAGAATGCAGCCGACGCAAATGCATACTTTGCGGCGCCCGCCCTAATCATCTCCAGCAGCACCACTCCACCGACCACGCTTACTCACTTACTTAAACCGCGTACTTTTCGGTACTTGAAGCATCGTGAAAAAATTCATCTCTGGAATAAACTGTATGCGGGATTCATACCCTCCGTCGCGCCCTCCTCTCTCGATGACCAGGATTACCCACGAACACGAGGACCAACGATTTCATCTTCCGAAACTATTATTACGTGTAAATCGCGCACCCGCACGATTCCTCGCAATAACGAGTTAAGTGTATACTTTCTTTGCACGTCTCTCCGTGCATTGGCAACGTTAAAATCTGACGAATTCGCTCGCGCACGTAATTCCACTGTTTTCTTGTTCCGTTCATCCGCTGTGAACGTTAAATATGAGCGAATATGGAGAAAACGAATTTTTATAATGACAATAGTGTATTGGGAATGCAGACATGCAGGATCCTGTTCTTTGGCAACGTTAAAATCTGACGAACTCGCTCGCGCATATAATTCCACTGTTTCCTTGTTCCGTTCATGCACTGTGAGCATTAAATATGAATGAATATAGAAAAAATGAATTTTTATAATAGCCATGGTGTATTAGAACTATTAGAAGTGCAAACATGAATAATCCTATGTTTTGGCAACGTTAAAATTCTGACGAATTTTCTGGCGCATATAATTCCACTGTTTTCTTGTTCCGTTCATACTCTGCGACCATTAAATATGAGCGAATATGGGAAAACGAATTTTTATGATGATCATAGTGTATTAGAAGCGCAAACATGTAGGATCCTGTTTCTCCATGCATGCATTGCCCCTGCACTTTCTAGAATGCGTCGCCCCAGTGGCATAATAAATTTGTTTAATAGATTAATAAATAAAGAAGAAACTGCAGTGGAGCGGGGCGGTTCTCGAATCCACTTTTCGAAGCTCTCTGGTCGTTTGCCAGAGCAGGCATCGACCTCAGTAATTCAGTGGGCGCGCCCGCCAGGATATCGATTCGGCCATTGCCTCGAAATATACCTCTACATTCAACTTAAATTTCATACAACTATGTGATAAACATCAATTACACCTCCATCAATTACTTATTCCGTGAAACAGACGCAGATCTGACTTGAAGATGGTGGGTGTAGTTTCGAGCCACCCTTTGAACTCGAAGAACGGATCAGCGACGTTATGAATACAAAGAGGCCACGAATGCCATTTTGATTTGAATAAACATCCCATGCTGCAATGTTGCGAACAAGATCTCTGCCACCTCGAATTCTTTAAGATGTTAAAAAATTCCATGGAATTGAATATTACATGAAACGATGCGGAGGTTCGATGCAGAGGTGGAGAAAGCCTATGGGAGAGTCACTGCAGCCATCATGTGAATCGACGCAGTTGCTGGCGGGACAGAATGTACCGTAAGAAGTGCCATTTTTCAAGTAGTTTCTGAAAAACAATCAAAAATAGAATTGCCATAAATTGTTATTGAACTGTGGATTTTATGCAGTTATGGGACAAGTGGTGGCTATAATCTTAAACAGTAGAAGGGTTCAAAGAACTTCAGAATGTCAAAATATTTCTCACAATTTAATGAAACCACTAAAGAGAGAAGTAATATGTGTCTTGCAACTAATGCAAACAATTTTTATTTTGCATACAAATTTTGGATCATTATTTATTGGACGACTTGGCATTTTGCGACAACGTGAAACGGGCCAAACTTTTATTAAACTGCGGATTTTATGAATATGTGGGAAAAATGGTGGGGGTATAATTTTGAACAGTGGAAAGATTAAAGGGGTTTCAGAATGTCGATATATTTCTCACAATTTAATAAAACCAGTAAAGAGAGAAGTGATATGTGTCTTGCAACTAATGCAATCAATTTTTATTTTTATAAAAATTTTGGATCATCATTTATTGGACGACTTGACATTTTTCCAATTTCAGCAGATTTTTATTAAACTGCGGATTTTATGAATGTGTGGGAAAATGATGGGTATAAATTTGAACAGTAGAAAGATTAAAAGAAATTAACGAAACCCCTAAAGAGATAAAATAATATCAAACACAAGTCAGATTACTAATTGAATCGTACAAGCAGATCCTCGATATTGATTCATATCCACAAGTGCATATTGAACGAGCATCGCAGCTCATAACGCAGCATCGTTGCGTCGATATTACGGGAGCGCAATAAGCACCTACACACGTGCACGTGCGTGGGTTAGAGTTTTTTTTTTCCTCCGAATATCGTTGTCGAGTACGCTCCTCTATGTCGTTTGGAGTGCACTCGTCGTTGCGGTGCGTGGGGGACAAGCAGCAGTATACCTTTCAGAAAGAGCAAGAAACGTTATTTTACATAAGCGTTACAAACGTAAGATGTTATTTTTAATTCGAGCACACGGGTAGAGGTAAACGGCGTGGTTGAATAAATTGTTGGCCAGCTCTGGACAGTACCGTACCGTAGCGACCGAGTGCAATTAAATTTCTTTGCACTGTGTTCTAGCCGCAGTTAGAATTAACAATAAGGAAATAATAAAGATGGCGAGGTAAGGGGCAGCATCGAGATGCTTCAGTAACGAACAGAAATAATGTTTCTGAATGTGCGCGTGGGCTTGGGGAGAATATATTTTGATGGAACCGTCAAGTCCGAAGAAATTTGTGATTCTGAGATCGATAACATTATGATAAGTTTTTGCAAAAATATTTTGTAACCTGCATCCAGCGTAGAATTATTTAAGACGCCTCCATGGTAATTATTACACTGAACTCGACAGAATTTTGTACAATTTTCATTTGTTTTGGATCTACAAAGACTGTTTTAATTAAAAATAGGATTTCATTTCATTCCACTTTCTTCAAACTTGTCGACAAAAATTGTAAAATGCATAAACATCCGCAGTCCAATAATTGTAATGATTAGACTGTGGATTTTTATGCAATTATGGCCTTTAAAAATCTTCGAGAAATGCTAGTATATAAAATAAGACAGAATTTAGTACGATTTTAATTTATTTCAGTTCTAAAAAGGCTACTACCACGGAAAATAGGGGATTTTATTCCATTCCACTTTCTTCAAACTTGTCGACAAAAATTGGAAAATGCATAAACATCCGCAGTCTAGTAATTATAATGATATATTTGTGTTGTAAATGTCTCGAACCAAGTATTCCAATAAATAGATTTCTACCGGATCGATAACAAGTAAAATTCAAGTGAAAGTATAAGGAGGAAAATAAGGCGATCCTTAAGGGAATAGCCGAACATTATAATGGTAGTATAGTGAGCAGTCCGAGATGACTGCCTTTGATGTTCAGTGCATCGAATATCCTGACAATAACTGAATTTCAGGTTGGAGAGGCGCGTGCAGATGAGTTGATCTTAAGCACGTGCACGGAAGTCGTAATCTCTGCAAAAGGGAAACATACTCTGATGCATAATGTCTGAAAATTATACGTACCTCGAGGGTTAGGTCAGTGAGTTGGTCCGCGACGCTTAGGACCGGATGTAGAAGTAGGTGGAGTCCTCGGCATAGGTTTTAATAAGGAAACAGCAGGTTGCGTGGCGTAAAGTATCTCAAAAAGTGAAAGAATCATTTTTCTTACATTATTAATAGACTGCGGATCTTTATGCAAAATAAAAAATGTTTGCGTTGATTGCAAGACACAGGAGCCAAATAATAATTTCATTCTTCTTTTAATTATCTGATTAAGGTGAAACTAAGACACTGGTGGCCTTAAATCTTTTTAAATACTTTCCCTGGTTTAAATTGTACATACCCATTTTTGTCATAAATGCATAAAATTCGCAGTCTAATTATTAAATATGTCAGTATCGAATCAATTACTAAACATTTAGTAATTGTACGAGGTATTACACCAATTTCATATCTAAAAAAATTTAAAAAACCATGGGGAATGGAAATATTCTAGGTCTGAAGAAATGTTTAATTTTCGAGTTAAAATATCTGCGAGTGCAAAGGGTTGAATCTGATTTTCAGAGATTTCGCAGAATCGAATTTTATGCATTTATAACAAAAATGTGTTGACGAAAGAAATAGCGTAAAGATTAAAAGTAGAAAGCAGAACAAAAATTTTTGCGTTTGACGTAGAAAAATCTGATTCTGCGTACAGATCCGTATAGTTATGAATTATTTAAAGAGATAATTACTGTCGCCTACGCAATATCTTCGAGTCACGATCGCAAAGTAAAAAAGTTTAAGGAGACTGTTCATTCCTCCAGACACCGTATACAATTTGCAAAGTTCTCGGAATATAATCAACTGTATTTTAGGGGCCGCCGTTCACTCGGATACTCGACACCCCAGCGAATATTCGTTAGAAGGCCGCAGGTAATAAGTAATTGTATAGGGAAACTTCAAAGCAAACATACATACGTACGTGCCGTAAATTCGTTTGTAAATGTACCGATATAATACAAACTCGGCGATCTCGGTCGTGGGTAGGTTAGAATTAGCGGATCCATCGAGCATGCCTGGCAAAATCATCAACCTGTGGCTAATTGGACGGCAGCTTACACCTGCGGGCGATCGTGTATGAGTGCGCCGCGTGAAACATACGTTCCCTCCAATCTTAACTGTTCGCACATGAAAGAAGATTTCCGGAAAATGTTCAGAATACAATATAGAACGAGCCCGTTTAGTCTTTATCCTTTGCGGTGCGAGTTATCTTCGAATTCGGAGAAGTCCAGATTGATATCGCAACTGCGCACGCAACGGAGAACACATTGGGTAAATGTACCTATTACTGTACGTGTACGTTTTACGGCGGTATCTTTTTCCAATCAGATTAAGAATCTCTCTTAATGAATTTGTACAATTCAATGACAATGTATTGTCGATCGTTCTCATATTTTTACAATCTCGAAGGACTGTTGTTCGCGTGATTGTACAGGGTGTTTCAAACTTATGCACCTCTAGATCGTTTTACTGCGCCATTTTTCCCAATGAGATTATGAAAATTAATATTTTGTATTCTTGTTGCTAATGCAAACAAAATTGTCAATCGTTCTCACATTTTTACAATCTCAGGATTTGAAGAAACATTTTTCATGAAAGGTAAAAGGACTGTTGTTCGCGTGATTATTGTATAGAGTGTTTCAAAATTATGCACCTCTGGATCGGTGGAGATCTGTTACAAAAATGGACCGCAAAAAATTCACCTTATCATTGAATCCAAAAGTCTCAATTCAGCTGTTCTCTTAAAAAATGACTGAAGATTGGCCAACTATTTTATTCTTTATTGTATAATAAAGAAATGTTGTGTTTTATCGCTTGAAATATGTAAATTGCATCGGGATCGTAACGTATTCATCAAGTCGACGAAGCCTTACCGAGAAAACGAGAAGTATTTTAATTAGTTGCAAATATAATTTCACACGTTTGCCGGGCGCTGGAAGATTCTCGAGTATGCGAGCGGTTGTCGGAGCTTCTGCCGCACCAGAATTATTTGTTCAACAATAACTCTCCGCTAATCCTCAGGGCGGATTAGCTAGAGACTATCTGTCAGTTACACGTAACGAGTAGGAATATTAGTCAACCGGTGACACGAATCTGCGATTCAAAACGCGCCACGTTATCCCGGATACGCAAATAGAACTTGAAATTCAATATTTACATGCCGACATTGCTGTGGAATGAAAAAAAGAATTGGCTAAATCACGTTTATTCAGTCTCGACGACGTCTAATCATCGGTAACCGTATCTCTGCCACTTTGTTACCCCCCGGCATTCTATTCTAATATATTTAATAGCGTTGTTTTATAGGTAAGGTTAACGATAATATGCAGATTAAAGCTACCTTAAAACCGTAAATACATGTAAATTATAACTCTCGCAAATTGCCGCGCACACATGCAACCTCTACAAAGTATACGGTTAATTAAATTGCACGACGATGGTAACTGTACTTTCCTCGGTACGTGCGTGTGCACGTGGACACTCACGATTCGTTATTTATTTATGAAACCACCATCCGGCAGGATATCGTACGTCAGCGGCCCTCACGAACATCAAAAGACCGGTAACCAGTTACAAGCTTCTCAAGTATCCGGCAAATGGCTAATAAAGCACACCTGCTTGGTCTCCTGCGACTACCGAATTATTTGATAACAGTCTACCGCTAATCCCTTCGTGCTAAATCAACTTCCAACCATTTTTTATGTTTCCAACGAACAGGTTTCTGTTTCACTTTATCCTCGAAATTTAATTAGAAACTTTCATTAGATTGCGCACACGGACTCCCGTTATCTTTCAACGGAATTGCGAGCTTTATCAATATACAGCGGATTTTATGCATTTATCTCAGAAATGAATAAGTGTAATTTAAAACAGCGAAAACATTTGAACATTACATTATTTTCAACAAAATAAATATCTATTTCATTCCAATTTGTTACGATTCAGGTAGACAATTTTTATTTTGCATGAAGATCCGCTGTCACTTTATCAATGTTAAATACGTGTTATTCGTATAATCTGTATTGCCGAATATGCCAAAGAGTATAAAATATTTTGTTTTACTCTAGCATGCCTGTACCTTAATTATTGTACCATTAGGGGTGGAGAGTTTGTCAACCCTACAAGAAATTAATAGTTTGTCAAACTCAAAATGAATATACAATTTAATTGGGCATGCAGTTTTAATATCAGCTGTTTGTACAAACTTTAATTTTGCACACGAGTATTTAAAGGAAATTAGTTACAATTACTTATTCGTTTGAACATCCTTTGTAACAATTGGGAACATTTGGAAGATCGTGACACTTCTCAGTCCGAGGAGATAGCATGTACATCACTTCAAGGGGTTAAAAAGACCATCGGGAAATTGTTTACGAGGAACACAGGAAAGCCTGCACACGAAAGAAGAAAAACGCGTTGTTCGATGAAGCCACGCAGCTTAAACGGACCGTACATTATATCTAAGGTCAATGTAGGACTGGGCAGGAAAGAAAGGGTCGGAAAAAATGTAGGTGAGTCGAGCGAATAGCGACGTGATCGTAATAAATCGCACGGTCCTGGAATCGTCAAAGAGCTCCCGTTAAGCGGCACCTGTCTGGGTTCCTGCGGCGCGACGCGACGCGACGCCTAAATTATTCGATAATAGTTCTGCGCTAATCCCCCCGCGGCAGATTAGTCCGGGACTATCCGTCAGTTGTGCGAGGCGGATAGGAGTATTAGTCCCTGTCACCGGATCGCGACAGCGTGTGTAACGAACGCGAAGGCTGGGCCGCCTCTTCCTCTCTGTTCCACTCGCGAACTATATTTGCGGCCGCGGCCGAGCGATTCGCGAGAACGACGCCGAGGCAGCCGGCATTACGCAATGCCAAACCGCCCTCCGATGTCGCACTGCGACACACCATCCATTTTTCCCGCTCGTGCACAAGAAAAACGTTTTTCAGTCTTCTTTCTATTGCATTAATATACTCGCCAGAGGTGTAGAAAAGTTTGGCGATAGTTAATTAAAACAATATGACTTTTTATCAATTTCTTTTGCAACCTAACAGACACTCCTGTTTCTTTCATGTATCGCATGAAATCGCATAAACTATCGATTATATATTTAAAGAAAAACGGCACAACTCTAATTTTTCTTAGTTTTTAAAAGCCTGTGTTCTGCACGGACAACTATCGCATACCGACATTATTTCTTTATGACAGCGTCTACCGCGCCGACCGGGCGAGAGTTCAATCGATAACCGAACGTAGAGAAGAACAGCATGTAAGTACGGATCAAAGAGAACACGCTTTCCTATACGCGATCTTACCTTGGCCGGC
Source organism: Lasioglossum baleicum (assembly GCF_051020765.1). Taxonomy (NCBI): domain Eukaryota; kingdom Metazoa; phylum Arthropoda; class Insecta; order Hymenoptera; family Halictidae; genus Lasioglossum; species Lasioglossum baleicum. The sequence goes on along the minus strand of NC_134933.1, from coordinate 11,950,564 downwards.
AGTGGAGTGGGACAACTGACAACTATCGCATACCCGATCATTGACAACTATCGGGACTTTACTGTATTAGGTTTTGTTTGTCTTTACTTGCAGCCGAAACTTGTATCTTTTTATTTGTGACTTTTTCTTGTGCATCAGCGAACTGTCGTGAGATGCATTCTTATAAGAGATGCGGTCAAAAAGAAATCATACTCCCCGTGAGAACTTTGTTATACAATTCTACCGCTTGTTATGGCTGGACTGTGGATGTCTGTGCAAAATAAAAATTGTGTCAGCTGTAACAAGTGCTAAATAAAAATTTCTTTCATCCTCTAACAATGCTTCTCAGCTGCAACTAATACATAGATGTCCTTACATTTCTTTAATCTGTATAATATTTAAAATCGCATCTACTCAGTTTTGTCACAAATGCATAAAATCCACTGTCTATTCATTATCAACATTTTCAAAATTCTACAATCATAAATCTCAGTTAATTTCCATACGGAATGAGCGGTGAACGTCTTAAGAATACATCCGAACGATTACTCGAAACAGCAAAGCAATAAACGCCAGGAACTTACGGGTCAATCTAATATCTCTTTCAGCCGCGAATGAAGCATAATTCGATGACATGAACTATTTATTCGTGGTTGTAACATTTCAATTTTGACGAGCCTCTAAACAACATCTGTGAGGTGTTTCGGTACAGTAAAAAGCGGAACGTAAAGACATCTATCGGGGATTAATGGATAAATGAGATGTAATTTTAACAACCTAAAAGTTGATATGATGGCGGGCGGTTCACGGCTCGTCTAACGGCGCCGTGTGTCTCCATAAAGTCGCGTGCCACGCATGAGTGAGAAACGGACGGTCTCCCGTCGTTTTCTCGCGAGTGAGTCGTTGAGAGGACCGAGAGACAGAAAGAGAGAGAGAGAGAGAGAGAAAGAGAGAAGGAGAAGAGGAGAGAAGATCAGGCTGTTCTCTAAGGTGGAGAGGATGACAGAATGGGCTCTCTACTTTTCTCGCGGAATCCGTAAATTGGCATCGAAATAGTACGGCACGGCACACGCGTGCAGCACCTTGCGTAAATCTCGAGCGCGGGTCAGGGACCAAGGTTCTGCGAAAAGATGTAGGATAAACCTATCCCCTAGCAGTTGTTTACCCCTCGGCTGTCTCTTCGTTATTCTTTTGGCCGCTTATATAAATTGTTCCCCATGCATCCTCCGAGGAATTATAGGATCTTCAGCATATTTATGTGTTTATGCGTCTTTTGCATCGCGCGCGGTTCCCTCGACCCTTTGTCACGCCCATTTTTATTGCTCCCTTTCCCCAGAACCGAACACCAGTCCTCCAGAGACCTCTCGCCTGATTAGCGGTGATGAACCTTAATCGCTTCGCTCGAAACATCTCTTGCGCGCGATATTCATCTCCGGCTAAATTTGTGGAATATTTTCTGCCAGGGGGGTGGGACTGTCAAAATTGAAACAGGGATCAAATTGAATTCTATTTCGACTTAAAGGTGATGGGGAACTGTCATATTTAGAGAGTCTGTTTTATAATCTTCACTGTACGGGAAAGGGTTAACTGGATTCTCACGTTTCCGCGTATTAGCCAGGCTGTTGACGCATGATTATCTTTCATGATTGTTTAGCGGTTCCACCCGTAGTCCTGCGAGCCGAAAAGAACGCGAGGAGATCTCGCTAACGGCCGGCACACGACAGATTTAACACATCTGCCGAACTAATTGGCCAGTGTTACTGATGAAGCGCCGGGTTTCCTCCCACTGTTACCTTCTGCTCCTCTTGCCCCTGACATCTCCTCTCCCATCTCTGTTCCACGTGGTTGTACAGTCATTCTTTTAGTCCCCGTTCGACGACATCAAGAGGATTTAAAAGAGTCAATGCATTATTTTCAGTTTTTTGAAGTTATTGGAAAAGGAAAGAAATTTCTACTTGGTACCAGTTTCCTGTGATTGATGTATACTATTTTTATTTCGCATAAAGATCCGCAGTGTACTTATAAATAGACAGCGGAACTTTACGTAAAATAAAAATGTTCTGATTACATTGCAACAAACCGGAGTGAAATGGAAATTTATTTTCTTCCTTAACATATTTAATGGCTTGAAAATAATAGAACAGTATTTTAAAATACTTCTAATATTTTAATTGCATAGTTGTCTAGTTATAATTTGTAGTTTGGACTGGCGAAGCGGGAAAATTTTTGGGAAGAAAGCCGCTCCAGCTGGCATTCGCAGGTTCTAACTGTAACCGCCGTTCGACGTCTATATACGTCCGTCGATATATCCGCGTATAGATGTACATGCATAAAGGATCGATAAATCACTCGACAACGATGAAACCTACGTAGCACCCTATATTGCATTCTGTTGCGTTTCTGCGAACGTTCACGAGGATCTTTGGCCCTTGATCATGAAATGCAGCAATCTATCTGTCTGTCTACCCCTTCTTCCCGCCTCGTATGAATATACAAGAGATCCATACGAAGGTTGGATGTTCCATGAGCAGAGGAGGAGAGGAGAGGAAGATGCGAACCAGGATGATAGAATTCGACGCGGATTCCAGTGCCGGACGGAAATAGAGGGGCCGCGCATCGTGAATACCCTCTCGGTTCACACGCCATGCTGTGATGCACCGCCATGCACGCATCTAGCCAGCGCAGCAAAGTACCAATTTGTGGAAAAATCGCCAATCACAAATTTCAGAACCTTTTCACTTTCATCGCGCAATGCGAATACACGTGGTTATATGCGGTGTACAACTACCGCGCCTTGTTTTTCCGATTTTTCAACTTCGAAAAGATAATTCGGGGAAACCAAGTATTTCTGAAAAAGAATATCGAAGTTGTTTCTGTAGTTACAATGTATCTTGTAATAGAGTTTCTTCTCTTGTAAACGATTTTCTTTCCAGAAAAATTTTATAAAATTTGCTGGATAGATTTCTCCGAGTCTATCAAAGTAATTGTATCTTTAAATTGATTTCGAATTTATCCGTGTATCGGGCGAATAAGGAACCGGAGGTACTTTCAAACGGTAGAATCCAGTAGGCGGTTCCACTATCTTCCGCCAACAAATTGTAGGTATAAAGCAAGCGAATGGGAAGAGCGATAAAGAATCGAGAAAAGACGGATAAAGTTGGCATAATGGCGAAGAGAAAGTGTAGTTTACTATTGGACATTGTTATTCGCTTTTCTGGGTCTAGATAGACGTTGTAACAATGATCTCTCTCCTTATTCACGCTGCGTTCTCCGGAAGAGCACAGTCTTAGCCATAAAATAAACTTGATATAACTATTATAATTACTGAGGTTTTACGCGAAAGTTTATTAGAACGCCAGATTTATCGAAAGTAAATCTACTATAGGTTTTGCACTCCAAATTCACCCTTTTGAAAATCAGTTTCACCCATTAAGAATACTTAAAACTATAATTATTTGTTCAAATACTTATTGGATCCACTATATCAATGTCTGACTTCAAAATTACACCGAGCAGTAGAGAGTTGAGAATTTGGGGATCCATTGTACTATATAATTGGAATAATTCGTGTCCGATTTCTAGAGAAGTGTCTACATTTTATAAATTGCTAGATCCCTTTCCTTCAGATCTTGAAATTTTCTGAAAGGTTGGGTAGGAACTTCTGCAATGATCTGTTCTCTGGATCGGACGCGTGTTGCGAAAGGTAACAGGAGATTTTGATATGGTAGGAATTTTCCTTTGGTTGCCACCTGCGGCGTCTAAATTCGGACGTTCCGGCCCCAGAAAATTATTAGGGAACCAGCCGTGATCTATCGATGTTTAAGCTGGCATTCTCGAGAGGATTCCCGAACCACCGTGGAAATATCGCTACCTGTCTTCGGGGTGACTAATTTTCGTGGACCCTAGAGAGCAGGAAATTCTACGCCGGGGATATCGTGAACCTCAAATAACCTAGTGTCGGCTTGAAGAATCCACAAGAAAGACGCGAGGACCAATTTGCATAGTTGCCTTTGACCCCTTCGTGGTCGTGTGTACGAGCGACCCTGATGATTATCCCGCAGGCCGAAGGCTGAATCCATCGTAAACGTCCACGTCATGAAACAAACGCCACCCACTGACTACGATTCCCCCGAGTTCTTTGTTTCGCTCGACCGAGAAGAAAGAAACCGGGTATAGCTGTGTAATTTGTAATAATTGGAGACAAAAAATCACTATCATTAGCCATCCCCGACGACTACAGATGCGCCCATTCAAATCCCAGCTGCATCGCGCTATTTCACAAAAAAAGACGAAATCGTACGTGGACCGATTTAAAGAACAACATCGATGTAAACAAAGAGCGTCCAGCCATTCTACATTTATGTAGTGCTCACTTGAAGTCTACAGTTATGCATTAACGGGTCTGCAGCTCGAATAATTTATTAGTAGACTGTGGATTTTTTTTTATGCATTTATCACAAAAATAGGTGAGCACAATTTTAAAAAGATTTGAAGACACCAGCGTATTGGTTTCAGCTTAATCGGATAATTAAAAGACGAAAGAAATTTTTATTTCACTCCTGTGTGTCTTGCAATCAATGCAAACATTTTTTATTTTATTATTTTTTATTCAGTATATTCCATATTTATTTCTTTGAAGTTTTATACGTAAATTATTTTAAATTATTTAATATATTTAAATTGTTTTAAATTATTTATATAGGAATATTAAATGACGACTCTTTGTCAAGAAATTAATTTGATAAGTTTATCTTACACCGAAAGTAATTTCAAGAATAACAAAAAATTGTGAAGAATAATTTTTGCACCCCAAGGAAATTTGAATTGCTATTATTTTCTATGTATTGCAATTCTTAAGGGTGGAAATGAATTCCCATTCATATCTCGCTTATCGCGTCGAACGCCAACAATTATAATTTCGAACGGAGATCCGTAGATCACTTATAAATCAGAAGTAAATGAGAGCCGGAGAACTCGGACAGTCTGTTGCTGCCGGTCGGTTCGGAATGGTCGACCTTTCGATCGACATAATTAAAAAGCACCGTTAGCGAATGACGTTGTCCTATGGTCTATCGGTAGTCCAGATCCAGATAAATAAGTACGGGGTACAGGACAAGATACCGATAAATCTTTCGACGAATGACGACGCTGGGCGACTGTCATTGATACAAACTATCCGACCATACCAGGCCAGCCACACGTGATCAGACGAAAGAAGACTACAAGGGGCAGCGAGACGTGAAAGAATCAAAAGCGACACGACAAACGTCGGGGTTGGACAGAAGCAAAACAAAGCGAGGCGATGCAGCTCGCTGAAATAATCGCGCCTCGCAGGATTTATACGTCGGCATAGAGAAGCTCCGAGGCACACGGTGTCCGCTGTCACTTACGTTGCTTAGCGTCGTGTTATCCTGGCCGTGTGTGCGAGCCGCGTATCGTGAATGAATCTTGATCTACATACATACGTACACTCCGGGACTAAATGATAGCGCACATTTAGATCGACATGATTTTCATTTATGTTCACATTGCGACCAAAATTTGTTTCTGCGCTGACCGGCAAATGAACACTTCCCAGTCAATGAACATAATTAAAACCAAAAATTAACATTTACGATGTTCTATTCGTGTTGAAATTTATTTAGCAGTCGTTTGCGACATGAAAGAAATACTCGACAATCATATTGATCGACATTACAATAAGCTTTAGTTAAAAGTACAATCAGACATCTAAATAAAAACTGAAGACCTTTAAGATCATCTTGGTACCTTAAAGAGGTATATAATAAATTTAATAGTATTCATATTGCATTCTAAAATCGGATATTGAATTTACAACCATGTCTTTATCCGCACCAGTTCACCTAACTTCGGACTTCCGTAACACATTTCCAATCGGTTCGAACTTTTATAGATGCACGTTTTGAAGTATTCGCCACGATTCCGTAGTTCTAATTGGATCGAATAAAACAATATACAGTAGGAAATGGCTAATAATAATAATAAGTATTCATAGAATCGCGCGTGTAAAAATATGATTCGACGTTAAAATCGAGGTTAATAATGCGAGTCGACGCTATAACGATTCGATGCATTATCGAACTCGTATAATGGTACATCTATCGCGTCGATTTATCCTAATTGCAGCGCGCGCCGCGGCCGCGGTTACGAGCCTCGCACCAGGAGCTCTCGATCGCGATCTATGACAGCTATATACCTATTCGACACGCAGATCGTTTCGATAAACGCGTAACGCGCGTGCTAAATCACAAAGCGATAATTTATGGTTCCACGGCGTCGCGACGATTCTATTTATAATTGCACGGAACCGGAGAAATAGAATATAACAGGGGCAGCCTTTCCGAGGCTGGTAGAACATGGTCCCAACGATCTTTCGAGATTAGAGTTTTCAATTTCGAAAATATCGAGACAGATGGCTCTTTGCACCCACGTGTCTCAAACCAGGTCGATAAATGGGTTTAAAATTGTCCCCAGACAAATTAGACGATAATCGGCCAGGCTAGTTATACGGATTAATGATATAATTTAGATAGCCTTATGAAGACCGTCTCAGAGCAGTCTGAGGTAGCTCAATCTGTTGCAAACTGGTTTACTACGCTTACAATTTTGTTATTATAAATTGGTCAACCATTGATTCTGGACACCTCGATAGTTTCAGACATATCGCGCGTGAGTTTCTTCGGAGATTGATTTAGTGGATCTTCGATGTTTATATTTTACGTATCTGTGGATTTGATTATTCCAGTAAAACTTCACTAAAACGTGTTTGGCCGTTTCATAATTTTACCTTCAACAGTTAGATATGATAGTAACGCATAAAAGCGTAGTCTAATTCCGAGCTACACGTGTATCGTAAATGGACGATAACTTTTTTTAATTTTTAATATTTTTTGAGAAGAAAAAAACTTTTCCCGTGTGTACTCAGTCAGGCCAGTTTGGAAGCTTGATTTTCTCGGTCTTCAGTTTTTACCAGTTTCAAAGCACACGCAGTATCCGACATAAACTTGAATTAACTTCGGAAGCAACGATTTTCCCAACTAACCTCCAATTACACGGATCTATTACCTCAAGAGTAGGAAGTATAGGACATCAAGTATATGTTTATTAGCGGAACATAAATGTTTCTATGTTCCTTTTAGAATAAATGATACAATTACGAACTATTAGGGGAATAATGGCGAAGGTCGTTAAACTTACAAGAGGTGCTAAAACTGAATCGTTTAACAGAATTTACAGCCCCATGAAAGTTCTTACTAAAATCTGAAACCGGTTCGTAGCGGTAGTTCGGAAAAATTGGAAGAAACCGTGCGAGCTCGCTGTAAATAAGTAGACCTCTGAAATACATTTTAAATCTAATGGTTTCAATCACGCGAAACACTTTTTATTGTATTTCATTTTCTACTATTTTGGATAAAAAATGTATCTTCAGTTTCCTAGTCGTTGTATCACGTAAAAATATCTTAAATAAAAATAAAAAACGATATATTGGGTTGGCAAGAAAGTAATTTCGGTATTTTGAGGTGAAATAAAACGCGACTTTTCTATTCAAGCAATCAACTTTAATCAGTAAAATATTTTCCATTTTGTTCGATGATTTTTTGCCATTTTTTTGGTAGCTTTATAATTCCACGCTCATAAAACTTTAAAATTTTACCAAAATTTGGTTTATTTTCACCTTAAAATACCGAAATTGCTTTCTTGCCAACCCAATACACGGCACAAGTAGAAGTTCCAAGCTTTGTTGAGTATCTTTCATTTTTTATAACATGCCTTAGGCGGTTTGGCATATTACTAATTATTTTGTCAAATAATGCTTGTTAGTACTAATGTTGTACTAATTTTTCTACCGAAACGATTGTAGTTTACATATCGACAATTTCTCGAGAATGGGAAACGCAGTGTTGAAATATTTGTTGAATCCGCAGCGAAAGAAGAATCACGCGATTTATACGTTCAACGACTGGTCTACTTTTACTTGTTCTTAGGCTATTCAACCGAGTTTTCTTTTCCGAAGGCACGCATTGAAATATTTCTTCTACACACACAGCCTGTGTGTCCCTTTTTAAGTTTATGGTTTATGGCTCGTGTACAGTAATTCGTGATTCACGAAGCAAGTCGGAACGAGCGGTTGGTAACTTGTCATAACATGCTCGTAACGGAATGAAAGTGAAGCTGGTGTGTTCCCGGCACTGTATATCGGCCGAACAGCAGACTAACTTTCTTGACTTTCCTCTAATTTGATAATCATTGCGTGGCCGCGCCTCATCTCGCGAATTCGTAATGTCACGTGCTGTCGTCGGGGCGAAAGACAACAATCCGTGCACCGTTTCTTGAGAAACGCCGTTCAACGATTCTGCTCTAGCTTTCTAAAAGCAAGTAGTCGTTGATGTCGTCTGGAATTATAAAAAAGTAACGTGTAATTTGCTTGTGAGAATACACATTTTATTTATCGAAAGCGACCCTGGGAATGATTGTCCTCGATCTTTCTCGCGGTGTCATTGTCCATCGTAATTTATTGCCGGACATTTAAACTTGTACGTTCCTCATACGAAAAATTGTGTATGGATAATCAATGTTTATTATTTTCTGAATGATTACACTTGCAAAAGCACTTAATTTTTATATTAGCTCATGATATTTTCAAAGGGTTGAAATTCACAGTGCTTCAGCATCATTTCTCATTTTGCTAGTTAATACTGTCTGTTTGAAAGAAAACAATAAATTCTGACAGAAAAGATGTTCGTGCCTTTAAATGCATGCTATCTTTTATTCAAATAATTGCACACATCTTTTTCACACTAAATCTACCGAGCTCTAACAATGGCTGCCATGTGTTGCCTTATAAAAATTACATCATAAAATGTTTATCGATTTTCTGGGATTTTTACTATTATACATGTATGCGCTTGGATACAAAAATGTGAACAATCATTTCCAGTGAAAGCATCATTATAATTTCAATAATTGTTAACTAAAAAAATCATGTATAATGGAGGCAAATTTAAACGATTAATATCGTTTGCTCGAGAAGATATTTCTGAACGAATTTTCGTGCCATAAAAATTGTGTTAGATGCCCGATAAAATACCAGATAAGATGCTACATTTAATATAATTAGGTGTGCATGTTAATGGATTATGGTTAATGCATATCCACGCGTTCCGCTCGACGTTCTCATCTCCCATAAAAGAAAAATCAGTGGTCACGTCATCAGGAAGCTGCGAGAATTCCTCGCATTGATAAACTTTCGCGCTAATTACGGCCGGCTGGCCATAACGAAGTAATGAAAATCGCGTAACAGCGTTAATTGTACTGTTACGATTGTGGACGAACGATATAAACGCGTTCTCCTTTTTTTCTTCTCTGATTTCGTGGATCATGGAACGTGACGAACGATCGTTGACCCCGCTAGCTCTCGTAACGAAGAATGACAGCCGTTCTTAATGACCGTTGAATATCGCCTCGGATCCAGCTATAGCCTCTTACTAAAAGAAATTTAATTAATTATCCTGCGATTGCAACGAAAATACCTCGTTCAGATACTTCCAGCTAAATTGATATTTCGCTCTGTGATGCTTAGAATATTTTATAACTCGTGTTTATGGAAAATTGTTACGTCTGTGTCAGTCGTTTTACGCGGCGGTGGTTTCAGCAAGAAAATTATGGGAACTAATCAAATGCTTGATAAATGGATTACTAGTTGGAATTCGTGAAAAATTGTTAAGGTTCTCCGTTTTTGTACGTACAATATTCAACGCCGTTAAAAATAGTGGAAGTACGAAAATGTTATAGAAGATAATAAAATATATGAGAGGCGGATAGCTTGTTAGACATTATGGTGAATTCTTATGGCTTTTCTTCTGTCTACAGCAAGGAGAAGATCATTATAAATAAGGCTGATAAAATACGTGATAAATTATTGTTTAAAATTCATGAAGAATTGTTACGATTCTCGTTTTGTGAACATGCAGTATCCAACAATAAAAAGATGAATCGTCTGACGCGTCTGTTCGTGGCGAACCAATTCTACTTGCAAATTCTAAGCACGTAAATTATTATATAAGAGTCATGAAAAATTGTTACGATCCTCGTTTTGTGAACATGCAGTATCCAACAATAAAAAGATGAATCGTTTGACGCGTCTGATCATGGCGAACTAATTCTACTTGCAAATTCTAAGCACGTAAATTAGTATACATATAAATGTCATGAAAAATTGTTACGATTTTCGTTTAGTGAACATGCATTATGCAATAATAAAAAGATGTATCGTCCGACGCGTCTGTTCATGGCGAACCAATTCTACTTACAAATTCTAAGGACGCGACCCTATGAATTTTTAAGATCGATTTTCTCAAAAACAAAGACTCATACGAAACAATTTTATTCCACATGTTTACCGTACAACCCAATAAATAAAAGTTGTACTAATGAATAAATGTGTCGCCAAGATCTTCCAAGATCATCAAGAACGCGTCGTGCGCAGTCGTTCGTAAAAGATTTAACGCGAACAACGACAAACGCAATTTATAATACGCCTTTGTGATTTCTCGAACGTATAACCGAGCCGGAATTATGTCGACACTTCCTGCGGAACGTGTGCCCGAAGGAAACAGAGTGCTTGCGGCGTGGCGGTCCGGTAATCTCGATGCAAATCTCGTGTGCACGTTCGTCAACAGATCTCGGCAACTGTTGCAAACAATAAAACACGGTTTCCAGCGTAATTCTTTTCACCCGAGCAATTAGAAACACGAACTACGGCCGAGGTACTGTTATCAACACCGCAGCTTAAGGCATTGCTTGTTCAGGACAATACGACACGCTCCTCCGTCATTATTACTAATTCCAAACCTGTAATGAAGATATGTACTTTGCACGACGTTTACTCCAGGCTCGGTATTGTACGGTACACAATAACGTCAAGAAAGTAATGTGAACCAGATCGTATCTAACCGTTGCCGTTGGATGTCGGTGATTTGAAGTTAAACAATTCTGTTTGACACTGTTCATTACGAACTTCTTATTATCGCGTGCTTCTGTGCCCACACGTGTCGCGTGTAATTAATCTAGTGGTTTAATTCTGGATTTTGCATGTTAGGATTTATTAAGACGTGTATTCATGGATTCGTTGTTTCTTTGAAGAAGTGGTATGGTAATTATCATCTACTGTAAGGTAGTTCACTTAAATATATGTACCTATATTCGAAAGTACCAATCTTTTCACAGTAAACCACATCGTCGGTTAAATGATTGTTCTGGAATTTTTATTTCACAATTGTTGAAACAATCAAAATTTCATTGTTGAAGAAATTCCTTTATCCAAGCAAAAATAACATTTGTTAATTTATTTATTCAGTTATCTGAGGTCTTTAATTGGATGTTAATTTGCATGCTAAAATCTCTCTTTGAGAGTTGCTCAGATTTTCAATAAAAACTTCCTACGTTCCAGTTTCGTAAATCTTTACTGACTCATACAGAAATAAAAAGTCAATGATTTCTTTGCAAGGCTATAATTTACAAGTGTGCAATGTTTTCCGTTTCAATTTTTACAGCTACCTAAGCCGAACATTTTTAATTGTTGCTGGTGTAACTCAGAAATAATATCGCACGATATCGCAGTTGTGATGTGTTATTAAAGAAATTTTCTCTGAACAACAAAGATTCTGAGCATCATGCTTTAAAATGCAGATGTATTAAAATTACAATGAATAAAATAAATACAATCAATCTTAATATACAATTTTAATGTACAATTTTAATGTACAATTTTAATATACAATTTTAATATATAATTGTAATATACAATTTTAATATACAATTGTAATATACAATTTTAATATACAATTTTAATGTACAATTTTAATGTACAATTTTAATGTACAATTTTAATGTACAATTTTAATATACAATTTTAATATACAATTGTAATATACAATTTTAATGTACAATTTTAATATACATTTTTTATGTACAATTTTAATGTACAATTTTGATGTACAATTTTAATATACAATTGTGATATACAATTTTAATGTACAATTTTAATATACAATTTTAAATTATATTTTATATTGTAGTGTATTAATCGGTCAGATTCGATAACGACTCAACATTCCTTACTGCTTTACGTTGCACAACTTCTTCAATGATATCGTTGCATTGTCCCGCATGATGTAATAATTCTTTGTACTTTGCCATTACGTGCGTCGGCGTACTTAGCATAGAAAATCACGAACGGAAGTCTATTATTTTCGCGATCCGGTTAAAAATGTTAAACAGCATAAGAGGTCCTGCAACGCGACAGGGCAGAAACACGCCGGTGTGTTGTACGAGTTTTATCTGCGGCTGGATCACAACAATAATAATCGATTGGGTCGACAATGGAGAAAGTTGGGCGGGCGCGGGTGAAGGAGTCACGTGATGCTAGGCCTTCGTGGAATAACTGTAGTTCAGAAATTTCCGGTTCTTAATCTTGGACATTCCAAATATGTATAGCGTTTCTTTCAGATAAACCGCGAACGGTGTTTTTTCTATGTCAAATGTCGCGAGAAACTATTTATCCAACGTGGGAGCAGTATTCCGTTACTGAAATACTTTTTCAAAAGCCACTGTACATCTCGATAATATTTAAGTTAACTAAGCTTCAATGAAACAACGAGTTCATTAGTAATTCCGACCAATTGCAATTTTTTCAGGATTTCTTTTCCACGACGTGTAGTAAATTAATTGTTCTAACTTGTCAAAAAAATACAAGTAGTATGATCTGATATTAAAGAAGTCATCGTCCTTTTAAAAGTGTTCGAATATTATACAAATACACAGCTTCGTTCGTGTGTGAAGTGCATACAAGGTAGCACGGTGCAAGAAGCAGATACACAGGCTGACATTGCAATTCGCCGGGCTCACGGCGTAAGCCTATCGTTGTACCACGATAATTCCGTGATTTTATCGTGCCGCGGCTTCAGCTGTAACGGAGTGTCGGGAGCAGAGCGATATAATTATATTTATCACGGGGAATAGTTTTTTTTTGCGGCCGGCCTTACGTAAACGCGTCCACCACGAAATAATAGAACGCACAAGAAACTCGCGCATTCCGTATCGCTGAGGAATGATGAATCGTCCGCGGATACACGATCGATCGGAAGATCGACGCGGTATCGGCGTTCAGCATGATATCGATCGTGGACCACCAGTAAACCAACGTGCCTTCCGGGTCGATGCTTCCTGTTATTGGATTTAGACACGATCAAGATTTTCAGTCGATCCGTGGGATTAATATTTGTTAATATCAATATACACATTTTGCATTGCAACCCACCCTTTCGCAAATTATATTTATCTTATTTTCTTACTAGACTGCGGATCTTGATGTATTTATAGGAAAATGGAGTAAATGAAATTCAAAATGGTTGGAACATTTTAGAAATTGAAGATGTCAATATATGATTTCTCTTTTATTAAAATCACTAAGGGAAGAAATAAGATTTAATCTGGTTTCTATTTCTTGCAATCGATGCAGGCAATTTTTATTTTGCATAAAGATCCGCAGACTATTTATTACAAATGAAGTTAGTCTCTCTGCAAATCAAATTATTTTGCTCAATTTTTGTGTTAAAAATGAATGGAACACTTTCAAAGCGAATCGAACCGAAAATCTGCGTCAGAATTCGAAATCGAGAAATACGATTTTCTAAGCATATCCCGTAGGCAGTGTGATTACCTTCAACAACTCGGTAAATTATTCATCTCGAGAGCTGCCTGTAAAAAAAAAGAATGCCAGGCATTAGAATGTACGACGAGATACCGCAAACGCGGCATAAACATGTGCACCTTGCACTTCAGCAAGCCGGGGGGCGTAGCTCAGCAAAGACGGTAGTTTTTCGGCATTTTTCCAAGCTTATTGGTGTGCGCGATGAGGTCAGACTTCTGACGAGGAAGTAGCGTGGGGGCGTTGGGCGGGGCACGTCTCTCCGTTCTTTCAGGAAGACCATCGGCAACTCCAAGAAGAATTCTCCTGCTGATGTTTCTGAACGTGGAGAACGCATTGCAGAGTGCCACGACATCTTCTCCAGCCTACATCGCGGAAAAAACGTTGAAAAGCATTTTTGGAATTCTGGAATTTTAAATGCATAAAATCCGCAGTCTAGTAATTACTAACGCCAATTACTAAGTACGTATATTTTGTTGAACGTGACAACAGTTTGAAAGCGCAAGTACCAGCCGTCTCTTATGCCAATACAGAAAATAAGTTAACTCCGCCTTTCACTTTCCTCGACGTACTTAGATGACCCGGACAGATCTGCAGTCTGTTCGTACTGTCTTTCCGTACTTAATTTATGAAGTACCCAGTATGGTTCCCTTGGCGAACTTTTCTGCTCGTAACTAATGCATCGAAACGCATATTGATTGCCCAGCAGGAATGCAAATTGCCTCTCCCAGCACAGTTACGTCAATTGTCTTCCCAATTTCAGCGGAGAAAATTGCAGAAATATTATCGGCGTGTTTTAGTTTCTTCCATTGCGAGACTAACATGCCTGTGCTCCGACCGGAGAAATCTCAGGTGTTATTTGCTCGAAAGTAACGTATTAAGATTCTAATGACGTGTAATATGCCTTCGGAAAATCGAATTTGTAACGCGTCGCTGGCAAAGGCCGGCAATAAACATTCGAACCGTGGTTTACAAGCGGTTTCGACGGCAATTAACACGTGGAAGCGTTCCAGCGTAACCGTTCGATGACATAACAATCGAAGCATTCCGAATTGTTGCGTTGCTGGAATCTCGCGCTGCTTATGCAATCCGCGTGAACTTCTTAACCTCGGACTACAAGTATATACCCAAATATACTAGAATGTACAAGAATATACCAGAATGTACCAGAACATACTAGAACGCACCAGAATATACCTGAATATACTAGAATGTTCAAGAATATACGAGAATATACCTGAATATACCTAAATGTACCTGAATATACTAGAATCTACAAGAATATAGCGGAATGTACCTAAATGTACTAGAATGTACAAGAATATACCAGAATGTACCTGCATATACTAAAATCTATAAGAATATATCAGAATATTTTAGAACATACCAAAATATACCAGAATATATCTGAATATACGAGCAACCCCGCTGGCAGGGACACATACAATGTCAATGCAACGTTTATTATGTTAAACCATATGTTTTTAAACACGCAGTTTGTTAAATACAGAAATACAAAAGCGAGGATTCTGTGACGATACACTTCCGGTTCGAGCGCTGATGTCTGTTGCTCGCATTCAGTCAACGCGAGTCGTCGGTTACTGTAATCGGTAAAACAGAGAACGAGAAAAACCATATCGCCGGTAAATCAGGCTTCATCAGCAAGCGTGACGTCACTATACAGCTGACAATGTGCTGCGTTGGTGAGCTCGAGTGAGAGTGTGTGGCACAGACTCTTTGTTCTCTGTTTTACCGATTACAGTGACCGACGACTCGCGGTGACTGAATGCGAGAAACAGACATCAGCGCTCGAACCGGAAGTGTATCGTCACAGAACCCTCGCTTTTGTATTTCTGTATTTAACAAACTGTGTGTTTAAAAACGTATAGTTTAACATAATAAACGTTGCATTGACATCGTATGTATCCCTGCCAGTAGGGTTGCCTCCAACTTTTTCTATAAGAACCCTACATCTCTCGATATTTAAGAAAATGTATGTATGTCTCTTGACAGTAGCAGCACTGTCGCGCCGTCCAATGCTTCCGCTACATTCTGCCGAATAATGCAAATTTCGCCTCGAAAACGCAAAAGTAAGCCAAATTGGGATACTTCCCCGCTAGATTGAGCTTCTATCTAGCGATTGTGACTACGTAGGGGCCCGAAATGTGCATTAGCGAGACGTGGTTTGTTAAATGCCGGACCCTTGCAATTCTGTGTACGTATATGTGTCTAGCGGTGTGTGAGTGTGCCACCACACTCTCGCTCGAAAACCGATCGGCACCTTTAAGGTCGTATACCGAAGTACCACTGTATAAGGAAAACGAGAACAAAGATGTTTCCATTAGAAATTATTTAATAAATATCTTTATCCAAGCACATTGTGAGGCCCTGGAAAAATTCTCATTAAAGAGCCGCGGAACCACCACATGTGCTGTCGGAGCTACACATCGAGCTTCACCCTCTAATAAGTCCCTACGTACGCTTCCTAGCGATATACAGGGTGTCCCAAAATTCCTTCAACAGCCGGAAATGGGATGTTCCTGAGATCATTTGGATCAACATTTTCCTTTGCAAAAATGTTATCCGCGGCTTTGTTTAGGAGTTATTAACGAAAAACCACGGACCAATCAGAGCGCGACTTAGACGCGAGTTGGCACAGTCGGCCCGGCGCGACAACTGTCTATGAAATGTTGCTCTAAATGATCTCAGGAACCTCCCATTTCCGACTGTTGAAGGAATTTTGGGACACCCTGTATGCTGTCAAAATCTGAGTATGGTAATACGTTCTCGGCCAAGCGGTGGTTTATACGAAAAGCGATGGTATTAGCCCGCCCTATGGAAAACCGTGTTCCTCATCGTCGAGGTGCGACTAGGGCTTTCGAAACTTGAAAAGAAAGCGCGGCTCACCGCGACAGGACACGCGACTCGTTAAAACGTCCCCGTCGACAAAAAAGAAGGCAGCCTAGCATTGCGTGCGAGGGCGTGACGTCGATAAAACGTTATTTACAACGGCTATGCTTGGGCCCTAGGTGTACTTTCCTCGAAGGGACACCACTGTCCAGTACGGAGTCGAAGCGCGCGTTATTCCCGCGGTTACTGGCGTAAATTATCCGGCAACTTACCGGGAATATTTCACGGCGTTGACGGTAAACCTTGCGTTAACGTCCGACTTGCTTGTCCGCGTGAATTTACGAGCGGTGTCCGTTCATGCACGATGCGCGCCTCTTTTTCGCGGCCCGCCTTTTAGAATCCGCTGGTACCTAAATAGGTGCGCGCTATGAGTGCGCTTGTAATGGATTTTTCGGGATTCTTTTCCCTTCGTCCTTTTTGTTACGAACGCCCTAGCACGTGTCTCTCGCCTGAAGAAACCCGACAGACAGCGCCTCGCGATATTTAACGACGCACAAATTCAACCGCGTGCTCGGCCGATTCGGATGAAGCCGTTGAAAGCGAGGGTTGAATACCTATTTGTTCTTTAACACGTTCAACGACGTGCCGGCCAGGATTAAGAGACACGTAAAGTTAGCTGTCGTTTGTTTCTCCTTAATACAGATGATTGTTATACTACCAAGTGTGTCTGTCCTCTGTATCTAAGTAACCATTCGTGTTTTCAGTGTGGAACTTATTTCCGTGCACAGCAAATCGCACACTGATTTCATCCTAGGACAGCGGCACATTCCTGCAACTATGTAAATGATAATTAGACTGCGAATTTGATGCATTTATGACAAAAATATGGGCTCCCGCAATTTATAGCAGTGGACATGTTAAAAATATTTAAGAACATCATAGTATTAGTTTCAGCTTTGTAAGATAATTAAAAGAATGTGTTCTGCAATCAATGCGAACATTTTTTATTTTGCATAAACATCCGCTGTCTATTGATAATGTTTAGGACGACTCACTGCTTCATTCCTGAATTTTTTCAAATTTCTTTTTGAAGATACTTCTTTTAGACACATTAATCTATACATTATTCCTATTGCAGCAGCTGTTCATTTAATTAATTCGCCAGGGACTGAGTAATCGAATGACAATTTTAATACTCTGGGTCAAGATGCACCCAGACAAGCATCCAGAACATTTTTGTGGCAACGTGTACTGTCGTCTTTACTGTTAAAAATATTAAAAGGTGTCCTACTTATAATTTTCTCGTAGAGATAGACAGTTTATTATTTCATATTTGGTAAAGAGCAAAACAATTCGCCAGTTCATTAATATTTCTTAAAAATATAGTCTTCTCTCATTACACTTATTTCCACTTTTATACGTAGGATAATAAAAGCGATTGATTGGTTTAACACAACAATTGGGTTGCGTTAAATTAAAGAATAAAGTGCAACTACACCTGGCGGGTGCATCGGTGCATCCACATAAAACATGTATTGTATTTATTATAAGGTACTTGTAAACGCATGTCAATTACAGATCATCATTTACAGGAACAACTCTAAACATAGCTAAACCGCTACACTTTTTCAAACGTAGAAAGTGAATTGTTAATAACCGATTTCATAACTGAAGCTAACCGAACGTAAACAAAAAGTGAGAGTGTATCGATCACTTTGAGACACGAGTGGAAAAAGCAAATAGGAACGTAGACGTCCTAAGCAACGTTCTAAATCTAAGGAGGAGCTAAGTCAGCGCCTATATTTACGAGAAAGTTACCGAAAGAGAAACACAAGCCACTCTAAATCCTCCCGGTGAAAAAGAGAACAATCCTCCCGTGTCTCTCGCAAAGAAATCAATAATGAAACAAGCGTTCTCTAGGCTGGCCGGCAAGACGAATGTCGACCGCGGTTGAAAACTTCTCAAATGAATGTGCGTTAACGTACTTTCATCGGTCGGCAAAGAACATTGCCAGGCGGATGCAAATGGCAGACTTTCGCCAGGAGATGCATTCTACCCGGAGTATCCATCACAATAGACCTAGCGGGGCAATTAATTTCGAACGAGTTGACCAGAGTTCTTGTATTTACGATGCATTCCTGTTCCTAGTGCTGACACGCGACTCCTTTAAGTCGCCCCTCGGCTACTTCACCAAAATTCCAACGGAATCAACACGCCCGACACTCGGACTATTTTAACGCTATTATTCCTTGTTGTAGAACACGATCGGTTTTAGCCGGGGACCGTTATTCTGGCGCGGTTTGCATACAGGAATCCAGACGGCGGTCAACGCGAATCAATCCCTCTCCTTTCGTGTTTATTATCCTGCTGACTGCCAATTGGAAGTGTACGGAGCGATGTAATTAGCTCCAGAATTTTATTTTTCTGCTCGGTGCATCTTTTCTGCTTTTGTTTGAGAGACTCCCATTAATATTCGGATAATCTCAACCTAAAAATTAAACATTTCTTCCGACTTCGAATAATCCCGTTCTATATGATTTTTTTCTTTTGATGAATATGAAATTGATATAATACCTCATGCAATACTTAAATGTTCAGTAATCGATTAGTAGACTGCGGATCTTTATGCAAAATAAAAACTTGCCATCTGAATCGCGAGAAACTGGGGTGAAATAAAAATCTAATTTCTTCCTTAATACATTTAATAGGTTAAATAATAATAAAATTGTATGTACGTATTTAATAATGTAAAGAATACTTTGAATAATGGCGCAGCAATTTTTAGCGGCTCTGAAACCTACCAGCACGTATTACAATAGGAGCCGCAGAAAATCTAATAAAATCATGTACCAGTTACTTTCAAGGCTCGGTCGATTTAGTGTTAAAAAATCGATAACTTTTTTAACATCGGACCATACGACTCGAACTTTCCTGAGAAGTTCAAACAATCAGTTTACTAGATGATTCTTTACGCACAACCTGGTAAATGAATCTTTCTAACATCTAAAAAAATTCAAGTCGTTCGACTACTTTTGGACGATTACTTTTTATACTGACTGTATTTCAGTAATTACTAATAACAACGTTTAAAAAAATTATTTACGCACTATCTAGTAAATTAATCTTTCTAACATCTAAAAAAAAATTCGAGTCGTTCGACTACTTTTGTACGATTCCTTTTTACACTGACTGTATTTCAGTAATTACTAATAACGACGTTTAAAAAAATTATTTACGCACTACCTAGTAAATTAATCTTTCTAACATCTAAAAAAAAATTAGAGTCGTTCGACTACTTTTGTACGTCCACTTTTTATACTGTCTGTATTTCATTTGTGAAAAACGCGACGATCAACAATAGTTGTCGCATACTTGGGTTCTAAATAAAGCAGCCAGTTCACGCCTTAATGCGAGTGCGACGCCTGGTTCACGTGTTCGCAATTAAAACGTTAACTAAGCCCGCGCGAATATTATTAGAATATCCGAATGCCTCGAATGCCAGGAAGAGTAAGAGGTCTAATCACGATACACCCGCCAGAATTCTTGCCCGTAGTGACGATAGCTTAACGAGCGCCTTGTTAGCGCGAGTACGGTCGAACAAGCAGCGAAATGAATATTTCATCGCGGCACAGGGACGCCACGTGGGCGCCACGTTAGCAGAGACCCGATTCATAATACCTGAGCCGGCGCCGACGAATTGTGGAGTAAATGATCGAGTATTACGGATCATAATCAGAATTTAGCTTCCTTCTGCCGTCTCTCCACCGCTGGCAATAAAATACGCTGACATTTACAATCATTTTGCCAAGATGCCGCATTAATAGAACGATTATTCTGAGACGCCTCGAAGACCGTTCGCCATTTTTAGTCGCGAATGGATCATGTGCACTCGTCGATCAAAGCAAGGAAACAATTTTATTGTAATGCATTTATAACAAAAATGGGAAGGCGTAATTTAAAACAGTGAAGAATTTAAACATACTATTACATTATTTTCAACCTATTTACCAGATTAAGAAAGAAAATGAATATCTATTTCACTCCAGTTTGTTGCAATTCTGGTGTAAAATTATTTTGTAAAAAGATCTGCTGTCTAATTAATTATTAGAAGAAAGTTGGAAATCACGTAGAAAAATTAACTATGTAATTTCTTATAGAACTCAAGTCAATTAAAGCTAATGAATAGCTCGACTAATTTATTTTGTGCTCATGGAGGGGTGCATAAAATTACAGTTAGGGCAGTATTTTTATTAAAAAGTTAGATGGCGAACTAGTCAAGGGGTGGTTGTCCACGTCGTTGCCAATAAGAATCGTTATAAATATTAACCAGCTCGAAATAATAAAATCACGGCGATCAAAATCAACAGAAATTAGTTGGGATGGGGAAACTTGAGTTCGACGAGCGCGCTCAGTCAGTCAGTCAGTCGGGCCGGGGATTCCGGCAGGAGAGGACGGGTTCCGGGATCAGGAGAACCATGAACAACCTTGCGGCTGACCAGGGGTCATCCAGAGCATCCTCGCCCACCTTCAACTACCTTATGATTGACCAAGGGTCCTTCGCTACTGGTCTACCGGTTGACCATATTTTCTTTTTGTCCTTCAACCCTTTTTGCTGCTTTAAAAATGCGAAGTTTCTGCTTTAGAATACATGTATTATACATTCAATGCACGTCGTCAATTACACTAATTAGAATTTGATTCTGAAATTTTCAAAAGTTCTCTTTTTCAAGATTGATGTTTTTGGTTTAAAATTGTAATTCACAAAACATGTTAAGCACCAGAGCGTTTGATAAAACAGAAAGATTGGAAGAATTTTTACCTATTTCACGAACAAGCCGGCATAATCTGCGAGTATACCTCGTATGACGAGAACGGGCGTGTACTTCATAATAATTGATAAACAATGCGGAATGGATCGCGGAGCGGACGAAAGATCGTTTCCTGGTTGCGTGGGCGGCTTGTAGCGTGCATTTACGCGCCAATAATGCGGATGCTACAATAACGTAAGAGATCGCGATAGTTATAGGGCCACGGGAGCAGAATGAGCTTAACCGCAATAATAAAGTGGAGGACCGTAGACGATAGCGTATGGCACGTGTACGGTAATATGTACTCGGTGCAATCATCGTTTTATCGCATACAAATTTTTCACAGAGTCTTAGATAATCGGATCTCTGAATCATTTGAGGAAACAGCGGAATGACGTTCTTTGTACCGTCATTTTGTAAACTATAACTCACTCTAACTCAAACAGTGTTTTCTGTAGAAGATAGTACTGACACTGTGCTTACCGGAAGTCTATTAATAGTATTTTTGATGTGACTGTGTTACAAAAAAAAGAAACTTTTCCAAATGTACCTTTAAATAATACTAATTTTATAGAAGAAGTGTATATCAGCTAAATAATAATTTAGACACTTCATTCTACATGCACAAAAACAGGAATTTTTAACGAAATATATTACGGACTAATTTATAATTTTTCTATAATTTTTTTTAAGTATAAAATGTGATGGACGCTTTAAGCCATAATGTGGAAAACCTTCTTTGACATTGTTAGAAGTAGTGATGTCGAAATGCGTTAAACTAAATTAGAAGGATATTAAAAAGATTTATTAGTGTAACATCTATTTGACACAGACCGACGACGTATATGAATAAGCCTTGAATCCGGAAGCGAGTCACAGGTCATGTTACGTCATCGTTAATTAATGATGTTTTAAACTAGACGCGGACGTGAGCTAAGTAAAAAATAAATGAATCCGACACTGCGAGAGTGTTCCGATGCAGCATTTTTAGCAGATCGACCTGTCTATCGTTAACGAAGGTAGGCAAAATTAATAGCCTGCGTCTTCGCTCACAGGCAGCGTGATAAATCAATACTACCTTATTGGTACTCCGCCTTCGGATCAATAGCAATCGGACGTAATTTGTATCGATAGAATCGATAACTACTCGACCTGATTTACATTCGCCATTTTATTTTCCTTCGGAAAATTCGGCGCAGCGGTAGCAGTAGTAATAAAATCTGTTTGAAGATTTTCGGCCTTTTTACCACTTTTGATCGTTTATGACTCGTGAACCAATTGACCAATTTCAATGAAATTTTCGGAGCGTATATAATTTATACAAGTTGACCAAACACATATTTTAAATTTTCGTTATTGGTCCAGCTAAAAAAAGTCGTCAAAATCAATTTTTATTATTGTTTTTCACAATTCCGACCAAATGCATTTTGTCAACATATCTATTAGCCTTTGAGACTTTCTTCTAGCCTTACAGAGAAATTCATGTCGTTTGGTCCATTCATGAAAAAGTTATTCTGATTTAAAATGTGTGTGATCAGTTTTTCTCCTAACTGTACATAGTATAATTTAGAATAATTTAGTATATATACAGTACAATTTAGCACAGTATAATTTAGAATAATTTAGTACATGTATGGTACAATTTTATATATTTCTAGAATTTGAATATTGATAAATAAAATATCTGCCCCAGCTACAGCAAAATTTTTCTTTTCATATTTTACAAGAACAAGAACTTTCTTTTATCTGTTCCCATCTGAACTCACAAAACCGTTTCGGTTGAAGAAAGTTGGTCCTTCAAGTAGAACTTATAAATAACTCCCATAACTGTTTCAATCTCTGATTTCAAGTGATCGAGTTAGGTGAATCACCCCGTATTGAACCAATACGTGACTAATCCGTACAATACAAGGAATACTATATTCTAGTTTCGAGTTACGTCTACGCACGTGCATGCGACGAGCTGGTTCGATACGTATGCATTCTTAAATGCTGCATGAATGCTTGGAAAGCTCTTCGTCGTTAATCTTGCCGCAGTCACAGTGTAATCACTGTCCAACGATAAGACGATATCGGAATGCCGAGGCGGCCCCACCCGATCGTGTAGCGATCTTAAAATACCGCCACGAGACGTGCAGAGATACTCGATACATCCTGCACCGGGCTCCTATTATCGAGACGCTTTGCGTTTCACTCAGAGATCTCTGATCCAGCTTTGATCGGTTGCTGAACGAGTTCGGCAAAGAATCTCGAAATACCTGAATTATGTACTGGGTGTATTGGCTTGGTGCAAAAATAATTGCCGTTTCCATCAGTGTAAATTTCAGCGATTTTTCTGAACTAATAAAATTATTCGACTGCGGATCTTTACGCATTTATAGCAAAATGGAGTAGATGAAATTCAAAATTGTAAGTAGATCTTTTTCGTGGTTCGTAATTTCTTAAAAAAAAAAAGAAGAAAATGTTTACATAAATAAATCAATAACTTTATTCCGATTTAAAGAAAATTAATAAAAAATATATAATACATATCTATTAGACTCTGTTCAGAATGTTCATCACGTGTCCGACTCTTTTTACCAAATGAACGCTTTGAAAACTGAGGAGCCCTGGCGAGAATAATCTGCCATCGTCCCACGTCTTCTTCTTCCACATCAATCGAATTGAACTTATTTCAAGGTTCTCGCGGAGCAGCGCGACTCAATCTGATTTTATAATCTCGGACTCGTAAACACGACGCCGCGTCGTAAAACGTTATCGAAGTCTCTCTATTTCATCTGCAGCAACCTTGGCACTCGCGTGCTTAAGGAAGTGTCGAGTACGATGCCGTTACAGATCACCGGCATTAAAAACACTTGCCATGAATTGTTGGCTAACCGATTGTTCGAATTAAATCGTAGTACATACCGTGCGCCATACTTCTGGATGATCGTAGCCATCTGTTCGGATCGGACGTCATTCCAGAACGCCTACATTCGTGAATTGAAGTCCATATGCTCGTCATAACTTGCCTCGGCTAGTGCTGAAAAATATTGCGGTCTCAATGTTGCGGTCGCGAGTTAGGTTCAGACGCACCGCATACTCCAATTGCGGCGCTGCTGCATCGAGAGGAATGCATTTTAGGAATCGCCGGAATGAATTACTTAAGTATAGCAGGCTACAACGTTGGATGATGGAAGATCGTGTAATGTTACATCAAGAGGATTGTGTAGGCAATTTTTGATTAATGTAATACATGATCTACTATACTATGTTGCCGGTGTTTACGCTCGGAATTGCGCGAGTCTGTTCCCTCGTTTAATCTGGGACAAGCCGTTCGACTAATTTTATTTGTACAGTTTTCTAAATTGCATAAACTTATAGGAGAACATGAGGGAACGTATGGGAGACATAAAGTGTTGCAGGAGTTTTTAATTTTGCTCTAGCGATGAACTTTAATCAATAAAATATTTTCGTATTTATTCTTTTTGGCAGAAGATCATCGAATAAAAAAATTTGGCTCTATTTCACCTTAGAATACCGAAATTACATTCTTGCCAACCCAATACATAAATTGAAATCGCAACAGAACTTTTTCGCATTATTAAATATTTTTGAACATGTTACTGTGTCGAGCTGCTAAAAGTAAAAAATTCTAGAAAAATCCGATGTCTAACTATAAGATTATCTATTAACCATTCGTCGAATCAGGATAAAAAAGAAATAAATTAAGGAAAATTGATTAGCACATAAAATATGCATTTTTTGTATCTGTCACATGTGACAAGATAGTTTATAACATTTTTCCGAGCAATATCTACAAGCTAGAAAAATGATAGATAATCAGAAAATACATGATCTGTTCAAACACTAGACGCATGTTACCAATGTAACTTATTTCCGATAGAGAATCATGTAACACAGAAAAATGCAGTGTCCACAACCTCCACAGTTATAATTCTTTGCGAAGTCCCGTTTTATCGAGCGAAATCTCATTGAGGCCATTAGTTATCTAACATTTCGCGTAGTTTGACATCGATTGCACGGCTGGTAATTTTGAAATGAAGTCGCGGAGAGATATCGAGTCACAGATACACCCTTATCAGACCGTTCGCAGCCGAATAGTTGCCGCGGAATAATTTCAATGTGATTTTTACGACGGCTCAATTTGTATCCTGGATATCAGCGTACTCGATTCCAGTACCTGGTTAACATCCCTCAGACGACCATATAGAGGGCTGATGCGTATCTCGGAACTGGTTGCAAGACTGGGATCCGGTCGTCAGAAGGTGCCAGCCAACGATCGTTATTTTACGGAAGTATACTGCGATACCCGCACTTATCCTTCTACGCACTCGAGATGCACTTAACAAGACGACATTACCGGTCGCGAAGAAAAAGAGTGCCACGCTCGTGGTCGGCCATTTTTATTTCACCTAACTTCGGAACGAAGATAGTCGCGCGACTCGTATTTCAATGCTAGTTTATCACTATGAAGTTCATTCGGAGACGTAATTTGCTCCCGACGATGCATTCTCACAATATTTCAGTTCTGATTTATGTTATTAATAGACTGCAGAGCTTTATGCATTTATAGCAAAGTTGAGCAGATAAAATATAATATTGTTGGGGAATTAAAAAAATTGAAGATGTCAATATATGATCTCTCCTCTATTAAAATAATCGAGGGAAGAAATAACATCCAATTTAGTTTCTATTTCTTGCAATTGATGCAGACAATTTTTACATTGCATAAAGATCCGCAGTCTAGTTAGTAATGTTTTTACGATTTATACAGTCATATTAAAACTGATTTTAATATTGATTTGTATGATTGATAGACTGCGGATCTTTATGCAATGTCCCACTTCTAGAAGTTCATTAAAAATGCAATCGAAGGAAAAATCTCTTTCACTAATGTTTAGAAAGGAAAAAGTAAAAGTGCAAATACGCGCGTCGTAACTCGATAATAATTAAAACTTTTTACTCCCTTCACCTTCCGTCTCATTTGTTATGTTTCAACACGCATTTGCATCCAACTTTACATTAACATACCTTAGATTATAGATACACTTTTTGCCATTCTTGTGCAAGTGAATTGATCACAGAAGATCATTAGCGTTAACACATACGCGTGCAGTTTTTAATGTTAACTATTTTCGCGATCACGTACATACCTCGTGTAAGTATTATCGAATACAAAATGATCTGTCATATTAAAATTTTCGAAATCTCTTGAAATTTAAACATTTTAAAGGAAATTTTTATAAGAATGATTAGTAGGCTGCGGATTTTATGCATTTATGACAAAAATGGGCACGTACAATTTAAAGCAGTGTAGTAAGAGCATTAATGTATTAATTTCAGCTTAATAAGACAATTAAAAGAAAAAGGAAATTTCTATTTGGCTCTTGTGTTTCGCGATCAATGCAAATACTTTTTATTTTTCATAAAGATCCGCAGTCTAATGATTAGTCTTAATAACAACAGCTTCATCGGCTCCTTCAACCAAGAATGTTACGTATTTTCTCGTGTGAATGTTTCATTCTTTTCCTCTTTTATTTTCAAATTCCGGAGAACATTGTATACTTAGCGCAGCAGTTAGCTAATGAATTATTATGTAATGGCTGATGCGCTTTCCTTTCATCCTTACGTAAGAGCGTGCTCATGACAGGCTATCATCAGTCAACGAAACAAGGAATTAATGGATGAAGACCATGGATGATGGCCGTTCCGATAACTATTATTGCACGCTCGAGTCAATAAGATAATATCAAGATCACGAGCGGCGATACCCGATCTCGATAGATCACACGAATACGTCGATGGTGTAGCGAAGAAAAATGATTCGCCGCGTTGTTCAGCTAATCGGTATCGTGTCGTGAAGCGAGAGACAGATATCGAAAGTAGGTGAACCAGCCGCGGCGACTGATATTCTCGATAGTGTTTGATATGCGGATGATCCAGTGCCGTTACCCACCTAGACGTAGGTGTAGTTTTATGGCTAGCCTTCCGTCTCATGTTCGACTTTACCGCGAACTTTTTATTGCATACAAAATACCACTATACACGCATTACTGTACCCCGAGCATCGAAACTTCTAGCGCTATTCTTGTACCTCTAGATATTTTCCATCTTCCTTCTCTTAAACTCGTCTAGCTTTCTGCAGTGTCGTTTCCAAAGTTCAACTATGCAAAATTTAGAACTTGCATTATAGAGTTGCACTGTCTACAAATGATGAAAAATAGAAACTGAGTGAATGTAAATATCAAAAACATAAAAACTGATAACTTTTAAGCATTAATCAGTAGACTAAAAACTCCACTAACTTTTTGGAAAACTTCAAACTTCTAATAAAGAGTTGCACTGTTTACAAATGACAAAAAATAGAAACTGAGAGAATGTAAATATTAAAAACGTGAAAGTTGATAACTGCATTAATAGACTAAACTCAACTAACTTTTTGGAACACTTCAAACTTCTAATAAGACTTGTACTGTTTACAAATTATTAAGAACAGAAACTGAGAGAATGTATATATCGAAAACATAAAAATTGTTAACTGTATCGTGTAATATTATTTGTAATATTATTAGAGAGCGGATCTTTAAGAATAAAAATTTTCCACCTGAATTGCAACAAAATGGACTGAAATGAAAATTTATTTTCTTTCTTAATGTGTGTAATAGGCTGAAAATAATATAACACTATTTCTAAATTGTTCCAATGTTTTCATTGTATCAAATGGTACCTACTCAGTTTTGCTACTAATCAGCATTCAAGCGACATGTTATATCAATAGTTGGAGAAAGTAGAGAAAAAAATATTTTGTTTTAGTGTTCTTTCATTTATAATTATATAATATCATAAGATTAATAGTAATTTTGAATAATTCATTTCTTATCGATTCCATTCGATATTTTGAAAGCAGTGGTGCGCTGATCGTTTTCAGTAGTACGTGTCAGCCAATGGTCAGCCGTCGGAGACTAAATTTTTTCCTGTCATAACTTCACTCTTCCTTTGTAGATTACTATTTTTAAAACAAAGATACATGATATATATATATACATAATTCACAGTGCTCCGCGTGTATGCACTGACATTAATAAATTTCAGCAATTGACATACTAATGGTTTTAAAACCGTGAAAGCTAAAATATAATTTCCCTAAGCTCTATTAAGCTTTATGGGCTATAAATGCAGAACAATTCCCATAATAAAATAAAACGTATTTGAAAATTAATAACTTTGGGAGAAATTAAAATTAATAATCGTAATAGTTCATAGACAGACAAGATCGATATTAGAAGATGGCCGATCATGTTCCATCGAATCGATTACTATTCTGCAAAGGCAAAGTGGACCGCGTATAAACGACGAAATCTAATCACTGATTTTTATTGATTAAAAATCTGTAGCACGCTGAAACGGACGTTTCATGCAATCGTCCTTAATGCGATACGACAGGCTAATCGATCGTAAAAGTCTCGAAGAACGTCGTGCTAAAATAATTGAAGAAATAGGGCAGCGATAAACGAAACACACGGCGATCTATTCACAATTCAATTTTATTATTATTTTTTGGTCGTACTACGCATGAACAACTTCAACTCGAGGTAATACTTCCCGAAGTGCCCCTGTGGAGATAACTATTTGATTTTCTCAATTTCTTGATCAACGAATTCCTTAGCGGATTTCTTAACGGATCCCATTCAGGACTGAAGACCTTTTTTGCAAAATAATCAATAAATTTCAAACTACTAACTATACATTACCCAAGTGTAATCCGCGGATTTTAATGAAATTTATACATGATATAGATTGCTGAAAAATATTTGACACGTATTATTTTATAGCCCTCAACAGTTAGGGTGCAAAAATCCATTTTATTGAATGCATCCGAAACTATTATGCTTAGACGGAAAATTTCACAATGCAATTTGACGGCTGTTTCCACCCCCTCAACACAAATATCCGTAACAAAAAAAAAAAAAATACGTGTCAAATATATTTTAACAAACTATATCCTGTATAAATTTCATAATAATCGGCGCGTTACACTTGGGTAACGTCCCTTGTTGAAAAACTATGCTTTTAGCCCTACACTGCCCTAAGCAATGTTCCTCGCCGATGAGACACGATTAGGTCTCTTTCGTGGCTCTCTGCATTTAACTGTAAGCTGCCGTTTTTAAATATAAAATCCAATATAAAAATATATCGAGCCTCCCTTCTTCCCCTAGACACCAAATAAAAACAAAACTGCAATCGCAAGTTCTCTTCATCGTTCCGTTCTTCTTTCCAGCAGCATTAAAGGTGGTGGTTTTTAGGTCCAGCAAGGAGGAATCTAATCGTCCCTTTTTTGCCATTACCTTCACGGACAGAACATGTGTGCGTTAAGAATCACCCTGGCATCGACCGCAATGATCTAGGCCTTGGCCGGTCCGTAGAACTAGTTTCTCTATCCGTGCAGAGGATCTCTCGGAGAATGGCACGTAGGACGGCGATTATTTAGTGGCACTTCGGTCTCGAGCGCGGACGACATTGTAACGGTTATAATAGGCGCGTATCGGTAATGTATGTACCATTATGTAGGTACGCACGTGTACGTGCAGCTATTGCCACGCATGGAATGCGCCACGGTGGTTGTGTACGCCTCGCGTCTTTTCGCGACAAAGCCCGGTGCGTTTACGAGCGGTCGGCTGCTCGTTCGATGTCGGTCATTGCGAGATTGTTTTGTCGCGCGTGGTGCTCGTTCCGAGGCTGTCGTGTACATCGGGAAGCCACATATGCCTGAAACACGGAGGAATATCGTGAACTTTATTTCTTATTAACCCGTTGTGGTCCGAAATGTTGTATTTTAATTTTGCAACTTGCCCCGAGCATTTGGTACGTGTTGGGTTGTTGCACACGAACTTATTGATTATTGATTTAGATCGTGAGTAGACAACGGATCTTTATGCAAAATACAAATTATTTGCATCGATTGCAAGAAATAGAAACTAGATTGAATGTTATTTCTTCCCTTAATAATTTGAATAGAGGAATCATATATTTATTTATTTATGTATTTGTTATTGCTTTAAACCTAGTGTGATTTATACAGCAAGTACAATATTATTACATTTGGCAGGAGAAATCATATATTAACATCTCCAATTTGTAAAATTTTTCAACAATTTTGAATTTCATCTACTCAATTTTGCTATGAATGCATAAAGACCACTGACGAGTGCGGAATTAAAATCAAGCAATGACGAGTATACACGTCGAACGCAGGGAAAATGGTCCTATTATAAATTTTACGAATTATAATGAAATTTTTATAAAAAAGTAGTTATTTTAATACATAAAAATTTATTTATGTTGGAGTCATATACAAAGTTGGAGTCATGTAAAAATTAGTTTTCCTGTAACGCTTATCTTTTTAAGTTATGTTCAGAGAATAAAATTATTTCAGACTCAAGATAAATTTAAACATCGACTTGTGCGATATTCTAATCAAATCCATAAATCCGTTATTGATCGATTTACGCAGGCAATCTGCACGCGACGTTCTAATATTAATAAATTACTCCCCTTCAACTTTCTAATGTTCGATAGTTCGCTGCGTGATTGAATCTTATTATAATAATTCAATACCGTTCTTAATTCTTCCGTTGCATTTCGTATTGATAATATAAGCACGAACTGTGTCAGAACAGTTGCATGAATTTACGAGGCGACGTAAAGTATGAGCATTGAAATATTGTTGTTGTTTATCGCGCGAACGGGGATAATAATTATACATTCGATACGAATAGAGACCTGTTTCGTAAAGAGGAATTTTAGTACGTGACTGTTCCGTGTTAGCGCTATCGAATGTTCACCAACGTTTGACACTAATTGCGCGCAAAGTAATTTTCAGATAAAGACATAAAGATATCAGCCTAGCGGTACACACTTGTTTAAATGGCTTGTGTAACAGCGCGTGAAATAATTTCAACATTATTTCTTAACTATTCGTTGAACTTGAACGAGCTTCTCACACATATCATACATCGCAAATGAATTTCTAATCGTTGAATTGCTATTATTAGATCGTTACATATGAAATGTACGTATTTCTGACAGTAATATTAATCATATCTAATTTCATTCTAAGTACAGTTTATTGATTAACATAAATACTTGGGATTATATCAGCAAATCTAATTTGCAAGGAAATAGAGTGTTGCAGGAGCAAACTGTAGCCGCGAGAGGGACTGTGCTAATGCCACCCCCAAGTCTAACAGGAAACCTGCTTGGGATCCTGTTCCGCGACCTCCTTCTAGAACATGATTTCCTCACAGGTGAAAACTATCGCATTCCAAAAGCTCTGGCTTGTTCTGTAGGGCGCACAGTAGTCCGGGCGGCCAATCTAGCACTTCATTAAAAATAACATTTAATACAAATTATAATTAGAACAAGGATTTATAAGGGAGTAGACTCGTTTCTCCAGGATTGTGCAACGGTGCGAGATTCGCGTTCTCATTTCTCGATAATACAAAAATGGGGTTTTTCAGTAATCAAAAACGCGGGATAAAAGATCGATGTAGGCCGCTATCGCCCTCAGAAGTCCTATTTTTTCGTTTACGAGGCGTAATTTGCATTATTCGGCAGCATATTTTCATAGCTACAGTTACTTGAATTTAATATTCGGACGCTCTAAAAAAGACGATAACTTTTTTAATATATTGTACGTAAAAATAGGACTTTCAGTGTTTTTGACTACTGAATAGGCTTTTTTAAGTTTCTTTTTTAAATATGATATTGTCATCCAGTTCTGAGCTATGATATGTTTAAAATTTGAAGTCTCTAGCTCATTGGGAAGTTAGTTTAAAATCAATTGCAAAATTTGTACCGAACAAACAGACAGACAGACAAGAAAGCGAGCTAATAAAAACGTGGTAAAAATCCCAGCTTTGTATTATCGAGAAATGAGAACATGCATCCCGCACGGCAACCGTCACTAGAAATGCCTGCAACATCGTATTCATAACCTAATCTAAACGGGTAAACCGGGTTACTTTGCATCACCCAGTAGCCGGCAACCTAAGCTACGTAGAAAATATAGTAGGTAACTGTCAACGAATCTGATACGGGCGACTGTTAGCATCCCTGTATGGAACACATATATCAGCAACAAAATGTGAAGATTTGTTGCTCTAAGTACCGCGAAAAAATATCTATGCAGATACGAAGTGTACTTAACGAGGTACGTGTTTCTGTCGTTGACGCAAACAAATGTTCTTTACGCAGATAATAGTGTTTAAACTTGTACTTAGATATAGTGCATAGCTAACGAGGTGCTTGTACCTATCTCCTGCAGAAATGAATGTACTAGGATGCAGGTATGCGGATTCAAAATTGGAATTAATGACTCGCCTGGAATTAATATCGTTGTTCTTACAAAACTGGAAAGAAACTTTAAGACAAGAGACAATTACATTTAATTATGTCAATATCGAAGGTTGGGGATGATTAATTGAACTTTTAAACATGCATAGCATTTTTTTGAAAAGCTCAGAATTCATTGAAAAATATGCAACTTAATTTAAAAAATTTAATTTCACTACATTTAATCATGCCAATTAATGTCAAAGGTTCGGGATGATTAATTGAACTTTTAACGTGGATAGTATTTTTTTTTAAAGCTAAGGATTTAATTAAAAATATGCAACTTAAGTTTAAAAAAAATTTAATTACATTACATTTGCTTATGCCAATTAATGTCAAAGGCTGGGGATAACTTCTTAAAAAAGTCACGGGTATTTCTCTTTAAAAAGCTCAGTATTCAACGAAAAATGTGCAACATAATTTAAAAAATTTAATTTTACTACATTTAATCATGCCAATTAATGTCAAAGGTTCGGGATGATTAATTGAACTTTTAACGTGGATAGTATTTTTTTTTAAAGCTAAGGATTTAATTAAAAATATGCAACTTAAGTTTAAAAAAAATTTAATTACATTACATTTGCTTATGCCAATTAATGCCAAAGGCTGGGGATAACTTCTTAAAAAAGTCACGGGTATCTCTCTTTAAAAAGCTCAGTATTCAACGAAAAATGTGCAACATAATTTAAAAAATTCAGTTTCATTAAACCTGCAAGCTTTCAGGCAACACTGTCCGTAAAATGACGCAATTCACTTTCACCTGGAACGCGGTGGCTGATTCTAAAAAAATGGTGGATGTATCACGTGATAATTATGCAGATTAAAGCATCGTCTACAAGCGATCACGATAACGGCGTCTCCATATTTCAGAAGAGGTGTTAACACCGTTAGGTTATTGACACGAGCTCGACCGAATGTATGCTGAAATTGATTTTAAATCAGTCCCGCCCAAACGATTGACTGCAATGTTAGTAGGAGTGCCACAGTTTGAAATTAGTGCCGCGTTACGCGCGACTATGCGAGAATTGTGAGAGGATATTCCTCGCGCGCGAGGAAACGACACCGTACAATCTCGACGGAGAAATTAGTGCCGGTTCTCGAATAACAAAACTCCGGGGCACAAGGTGTGCTGCGCTTGTATTTGTTAAACACGTAATATATCATCGTGTTCCTGATCGTTCCTCGCGCGAAACAGAGAATGCACGTAAAGTGCACGCGCCTCGAAATCAAACGTGAACGATAGGACGGCGCGACGCGAAAAGATTCGCAACACACCCAGCCCGGGGTTATTAACACGATTTATTCCCGCATTATTCTGTAGGTCTCTTGATAAACTTAAAACTCCGATGTAGACGTTTACTCGTGCGCGAACGCCATTACTTTGACTTCCACGTTGTCGCGGTTAAGCTACAGTAAGGAGCATAACTGATCACTAGACAGCGGATTTCATGCATTTATGACAAAAATGAGTAGGTGTAATTTAAAATAACGAAAATATTAGGAAAATGTAATCATACTATTATGTTATTTTCAACCTAGTAAACATAATAGGGAAGAAAATGAATAGTTGCAATTCAGGTAAGAAATTTTTAAACGACTTCAATTTCTCTGTAAGGCTAGAAGAATTACTTTAGTAAATGACATCTATTGAATATGTTGAAAAAATGCATTTGGTCGGAATTGTGAAAAACAATAGTAAAAATTGATTTTTACAACTTTTTTGGCTGGGCCTATAACGAAAATTTTAAAGATGTGTTTTGTAAACGCGGATAAATTATATACGTTCTGAAAATTTCATTGGAACTGGTTAATTAGTTTACGAATTATAAATGACCAAAAGTGGTAAAAAGGCCGAAAATCATGAAAATGCAATTTTTGCTACTTTTGATCGTTTATAATTCGTAAACCAATTAACCAATTGATTGACAAAATCAGTTATGCTTCTAACTATATGTCCCCACTGTTGCAACTTGGACTATCTTTTTGTTGGATCGTTTTTCTTCTATTCAAGCGATTTTAATTTCATTCGAGATTATTCTCTGTTACATTATATGCAATTACAAAAATACAGATTTTTCTCATTTTTTTTTATTGTTGGTCAAGGTGCTACAAATCGTTATTTTGGGATTCACAGTATAACAATACGTTATACAAAAACATTCGGTAACAAACAGCGATTTTTTGAAAAAACAAAAGTCGCTCCAATGAGGACACAGCTTAAGAAACCGAGACAGCCATAACAACAATTAAAAAATACGCTCGCACAATCGCGACTCGTTTGTTTCTTCACGGAATTGATAGCGCACGCATAAATGTCAGTTTCTTTTCAATGATTTTTCAGAAACATGCGTTCGTTCGATAGAACGAGTCTTTTCTACTCGGCAATGATAGCGCTCGCGTAAATGTCAGTTTCTCTTGTGTTATACGGCATGCAGTAATTTTGGTATATTTGTGGAGGTAAATTATTTAATAGAAGGTAATAATATTTGCAAAGAAATGTTAAGAACCTTCATATTTTATATTGTAGAACTCCGTCAGTAGAAAAATCATTGAGATCATAAAAGAGCGACTTTTATACCTAATCATTTTAAGTTAGACATTGCTTGACTTATGCATACATGGGAATATATGAGTATTTTGTATAAAAATCAGGAGGATTAAATACGACGTTGTTACAGCGTTTTAACAATTCACGACATTCAAACTTAATTGGTGTCCGAAAATGAAATTCTAACAGCAAGTAAGGGCTGTAAATATATGTGCCCATAATTATGAAATTGGTCTAACAATAAGTCAAAATTAGAAACAAATGAGTTTATCTGTTATTTCACATT
Organism: Lasioglossum baleicum; assembly: GCF_051020765.1. Classification (NCBI taxonomy): domain Eukaryota; kingdom Metazoa; phylum Arthropoda; class Insecta; order Hymenoptera; family Halictidae; genus Lasioglossum; species Lasioglossum baleicum. The sequence continues at coordinate 11,914,970 of NC_134933.1, read as the reverse complement.
ACATTATTTTAACACTAAACTAATTCAATGTAATTTTTCTGATATTGTGAAAAATGAACCGTTAGGTAATACTTCTTATGTCAACATTATATTTTCCTTTAAATATCTTGAAACAAGAAATATATGGCTATATATGGGTATATATATATACAGTTAGAAACAAGACTGATCAGACACGCTTTAAATCAGAATAACTTTATGAATGGACCAAACGACTTCAATTTCTCTGTAAGGCTAGAAGAAGTAGTTTAGTAAGTGACGTCTAAAAAATATGTTGAAAAAATGCATTTGATCGGAATTGTGAAAAACAATAGTAAAAATTGATTTTAAAATGATGTGTTTGGTCAACTTGTATAAATAATACGCTCCGAAAATTTCATTGAAATTGGTTAATTGGTTTACGAGTTATAAACGATCAAAAGTGGTAAAAATTGCAATTTTTCAAGATTTTCGGCCTTTTTACCACTTTTGATCGTTTATAACTCGTAAACCAATTAACCAATTTCAATGAAATTTTCGGAGCGTATATAGTTCATACAAGTTGACCAAACACATCATTTAAAAATCAATTGTTACTATTGTTTTTCACAATTCCGACCAAATGAATTTCTTCAACATATTTTTTAGACGTTATTTACTAAACTAAATTTATCTAGCCTTACAGAGAAATTGAAGTCGTTTGGTCCATTTATAAAGAAGTTATTCTGATTTAAAGTGTGTGTGATCAGTTTTGCTCCTAACTGTTTAGTCTAAGTTTTTCCTAAATGTATGTTCTTAATTTGCAAATGTTAACACTTCGTGTAACCCCGCCGATGACCCACCCAGCGCACACAGTAGCTTCGGTCTTCTCGATCGAATTGCACGAAATCTCTCGACTGGAATAACAAGCAATCTCACCGGTAATAACTATAATAATAAGTCTTCGTCCACAATCAATGTTATGAAATAAGACAATTACCTTGGCGCGGCTTCGGCTCGCAGCGCACAGTAGCGACGGAAGATTAATATACTCACTCTTGAAAGCCGGTATGAAGTTCTACTCGATTTCCATTCGTGATAACATTTTTCACTTTCCGTGGCGGAGTGTTCGCGGCCGTGTGCGTCGGCCGTTCATGAATATTCACGAATACCCGTGCGAGAGCATTTATTTGCCTCTTAATTTCTTCTTATTCCTCCGCGTGCGCAACTTCTTCCTCTTCCTTCTGACTCCTCCGGTGTCTTTCGATTCCGCGTGCGTATCGTCACTCGGGTCGAGACTTTTTCGTCCTTTTATATTTTTTCTCCTCTCTTTCTTCTCTTTTTTCGTTCTTTTTCGCGCGTGATTGCGACGTATGGGCGACACGTCGGTGACCCCGATGCTTTCTCGAAAGATGCTCCCTTTGATTGCTTTCCAGGCGACTGTACACTTCCGCCTCCACCTCGTGGATTCACGTGTAAACTCTTGCGAAATCATGTCTCCTGATAAATTCGGCGTAACGGTCTCCGATGTATGGAGGCGGTTTCGTTTGACACGGAGAACACGCCGCGGCCTGTATATTTTCTTTATTATTTAGAAATATTCTTCCAACCGCAGATACGGTCTAAGAGCAAAGCAATAGACAGTAAGATGGTTCTATAATAATAATTGGATCACCATGCCCCGGTCTGTATATTTTTCTTTATTATTTAGAAATATTCTTGCAACCACAGATATGGTCTAATTGTAAGAGCAAAGCAATGGACAGTTCTTCTATGATATTCCACCTTTGATACCATTTAAATTATGCCATAAATATTTTTTGTGCCATTAAAAATAAAGGAGATATTTAGGTGGCCCCTCCTTCAGCTGAGACACCTTGTATAATAATAATTTAATCACTCAGCCGCGGCCTGTATATTTTTCTTTGTTATTTAGAAATATTCTTGTAACCACAGATACGGTCTAAGAGCAAAACAATAGACACTAAGTTTATTCTATAATAATAATAATTTAATCACTCAGCCGCGGCCTGTATATTTTCTTTATTATTTAGAAATATTCTTGCAACCGCAGATACGGTCCAAGAGCAAAGCAATAGACAGTAAGGTGATTCTATTGCACGTAAATGAGTAGATTCAAAGCTTTAGGGAGAATGTTGATACTGTTCTGAGCTTCTTGAAATTCTCAAACGTCCATCCTATCTGTTGCAATTCATGCGGAAAATGTACATTTGTCATAAAAATCCACTAACGATGACACAATAATGGAAAGGGCGTACGGACATGTTACTTCTAACTATAGCAAAAAGACCCGTATCGTAAATCTAAACACAGATCCTCTAACTGAAGTCTAATGGGACGGTTAGGTAACGTTTGCAACATGTGATCGTAACGACAACGTCCGAGTTGCAGAAGGATGATACAGTCCAGATACGGCGTTGAAGAACGCTGAAGAGCAACATTGCCAACGTCGTCAACTATCCTGCAGATGTTAGATCAAAAGAGAAATACTGGAACGATGATCCTGGAAGGGTGGACATCGAGGAGCATAGATCTTACCTAAGAAAGATCGTGACGTAACTCTGATTGCTAGTTTCCGTGGACCTCAGTTACAGCATGAGAAAGTTATGGAGTGATAAGACAGCCTCTCAACTAAGGGGTATGTAAATTATATAGTACACTCTGAACACACGACTAGGGAACACCGGCCAATCAACTAATTTTCTTACAATATTCATGATTGCTCAATTTTCTATCCAAATTAGAGATGCGTTTAACAATATGATTATGGATAAGTTATTGATGAACTGTACTTGTCAATATATACAATTGTTATCGATATGTCAATAATATATCGATAACTATTTTGTTTAGAAATCTGTCGGGCAAGCTTCGTTCTCGTTATAATTGTTATCGATATATCGATAAATGCGTTGTTGATAAAATTATCGATAATCGATTCCCTCATCGCTATTCCGAATACTATGTGCACTCGCCATAAAAAATAAACTGTTCTCGAACGAAAGCAACGTGTAAACACTGCATTAATCGTCGACTTAATTGACCACAAAATCATAATAAAAGTGTCCGAGGATTAACCAGCACCTTTTCGTCAGACATCGGGAATCCTCGCGCAAACGATTCGTGTCCATCAGTCGCGTCGCAAGAAGCCCATTAACGACAACGATCACTCGTAAATTAGTGCGAAAGTCTGACAAATATGGGCGACGGGATCAAGAAAGAAGAAGGCTATCGAACATCGGGGCAAGAAGACGCAAGAAGAAGAAGAAGAGTCGTAAAGTTACGTCCCCGGGAGTAACGAAAATCGTAACGAACACGGCAAAAAAGCAGAAATAAGATCGGTCAAAGCAGACAGGATAAAGCACAGAGGCAAGAAGCGAAGTAAGAGCGTCTCTCTTCGGCAGACCGAAAGAACGTGGAGGAAGAAAAACCGTGGAAAGAGAATGGCTCGTAAAATGAAGATAAGGTTGGAAGAAAAAGGGTGGAGGGGAGAAATCGAATGGGATAAGAAAAGGACGAAGAAAGGACGCGACTGGTACCTTGGAGAACGCAAAGAAAGGTGGAGCCTGGTGTTCTGTACCTGCGAAGAGGAGGTCGTATTTCGAGATACCGTAAAACAGCCTCGAACTGAGATTTACTCTGCGCGCCGCGGAATTTCGTCTCTAGACGATATGCGATAGAGTGAATATGTATAGTTCCAGCACCGATGGGGAAGAGGAACGCGGGAGAGTGATGTCGCTGGGCGAGCACGGTGATGTAGCGATTATATCTGCTCACGGTGGCCAGAATAAACGATTACACAAGGCGCTGGTGAATATTTATCTCGGACGGTATCTACCATCTCGCGTCTGATCGTGGCAGGGGCCTCCTTGTCGTCACATGTACGCCGAGTGATCCCTCGGAACATGACCGACGTAGTTTTTCAACGGGAACCCGTGCTGACCGTGAAATAGGCGAGGCTTCGAAATCTTCGGTCGTGGACAATTGATTAAATTGTCGTCACATGTACTCCCAGCGGACCTTGTAACACGACCGACGTTGTTTTTCAACGGGAACCATGAGGACCGTTGATTAAAGGGTCTTTTAGTAGGACAGGCGTTCTTCGGAGTGAAATAAAACGAGGAATACAAAAGATAATGTGTAGCCCCCTAAATATCTACTTTGTTTGTGATGACTAGATCGCGGATCTTTATGCAAAATAAAAATGGTTTACAGTGGTACCTCGGTATACGTCTGCTTTGGAGTACGTCGAATCCGGAATACGTCCTGTTTGGAATTTCAGAGGTAAAATTAAATTAATAATTAATTATATTCGGGGGTAAACTTTACTTTACCGGACTCAAAATTAGTATCTTTCGTCTGCGAGTTATGATGTCTTTGGTATGTAATCCAGTAGATTTGTACCCGGCGCGGATGCAGATCGAAGTTTCGATCCTCTAGGATCAATAGTTGAGGAGCTATGGTCGCTTAAAGTTGAGCATTTTTGACAGGCAAGAGCGCCGCCATATTGGTTTGTAGTGACGACCGCAAGCCGCTTATCTTGCCGCCCCCCCCCTCGACCTTATCCTACCAACTCAGCAAGCGACGTGCAACCGTCACTACAAACCAATATGGCGGCGCTCTTACCTATCAAGAAACTGGAAATATGCTCAACTTTAAGCGACCATAACTCCTTAACTATTGATCCTCGAGGTTCGAAACTTCGATCGGCATCTTCGCCGAGTACAAATCTACTGGATTACATACCAAATACATCATAATTCGTAGGAGAGAGGCACAAATTTTGAGTCCGGTAATGTAAAGAGCAGCCATATTATTAATTGACTGAGCATACAAGTAAGGATCAGTAATGGAAAATGATCAGTCGATCGAGTGTATCTGTATCAACGGCTTGATAGAGAAGGCGAATATGTCTGGTGCGATGACAGATGCTACGATATAAATATAAAAATAGATTGAAAAATCTATAATAAAATCTCATTTTTTATTTATGTGTTTAAACACTGTTTAAATTATTTTACAACCCCATTAATGTAGGTATAGTATCAATAGGAGTTTTTTTACATGAGAACGGATTAATCATTTTTACATTACTTCTTATGGGAAAGGTTGGTTTGGTATACGTCCTATTCGGTATAAGTCCAAACATCAGGAACGGATTAAGGTCGTATACCAAGATACCACTGTACGTCACAACTGCAACATGTGAGAGCTGAATACAAATTTCGTTCATGCTTTAATAACGTTCGTAAGCTGCAACTAATAGATGGATGCTCCTAAATTTGTAAAATCTGTGCACTGCTTGAAATTGCATTGACTGATTATTGTCATAAATGCATAAAATCCGCAGTCTACATATTATTGTACCCAACAGAATTCTCCGTTACATTGTAGCATATTACTATATTCGAGTTTGTAAAAAGAAACAGGACTTAGTTAATAGATCGGTATTCCATAATTAATAGACAGCACCAAGAAAATTATGGCTGTCCTTCGCGTAGCGAAACTGTTACAATTCTCAGGGATTTCTAGCCATGTATGGTTTTCTTTTCCACCGTAAATACCGCATTCTTCGAGTCGAAGGGATTGAAAGACACGAATTGCGACATTAATGAAATCGAACGGTTGGTCACAAGGTCGATTACTCTTGGCCAATTATTTCTTCACGGATCGATTCTTTCCCCCAGTGTAATTGTACGAACAGAGACCGCAGTAACTGGCAAGTTGTTTGTCCGACAGCCGTATAATTACTTGAAAATATTCTTGTCATACCGTACCCTTACATGTAAATGTAGCGGGGACTCGTGCGCCTGTTAATTTGTATGTCGAACATGTCAGCGCGTCCGAGAACAGAAACGAGTTTCTTGTTTGCAAAGATTATTGTCTTGAAATATTTCTATCAACCTCCCTTTTCCTGGAAACTCTTGGCACGCCTGGCGAAATAGCAGGAATGCAACCTAAACAGCACTTGATGTTGGACGGTTGCATTTTGTTGAGTAATTCATGGCGATTTTTATTAATAAACTAACACTTATGAAGTAGATCCCTTGTAATAGGAGATCAAATCGAAGAACTGTAACTCTGGTTGAACAAAATAAGTGAAGAATGTTATTATAAATTAATTGTTTTTTTAAATCATTCAACTGAATGTAACTATGGAACAAAGTTTAAATAATTGAAGTTAATTTTCATTAATAAACTAACGCTTCTGAAATAGGTCAGATGAAATATTAAATTAATTTTTTTTTTAACAAATTGAGATCAGACTTCAACTGAATGCAACTACGGAACAGAGTTTAAATAATATACTATAATGTTAAAATAAATACCGAATGTTAATTTCCTCGAAAATGGCGCACCCGACGGAAAAATTGCTGTTCCATATTTTTTCCCGGTTTAACAATGCAATTTGTGCATTCGACGTCTGAGAATACGCTGCATTTCCTGATTCACCTTAATAGGACGCGCGACGATCGGGATTAAAAAATAATTTTCGTATCGAGGTAATGGTACAGTATACTCACTATTTACTCGAGGCTACGTTATCAAATGGAAATGCAAATTACTTGTAATGAGAATTCTTGAAAGGGGTAGTGCAATCATTAGCGTTCTGTGTCATTAATATTAGCTTGTGATGCGTACTAGTACTTCCGTGTTCTGATTGCATAAATAGTTCACTTCATTACATTTATTGATTATCGCGATCCCGTCTGAATATATTGAATTCGCTGCGACAGAATACTATTTGTCATAATTATACGTAGAATGGATTAGTCTAATTTCGACTGTGACAAATGATTTTGATTGATCTCCTCGTCTTTGTTTTTGCATATCTTTCAGGCCATCTCGCTGGTCACGTGATGTGACAGTGTGTATGTACAGGGTGATTCTGGAAACTGGGACAAGTTACTCTTTTTTAAATATATATTTTCTAAATATATTATTTTTTAAATATATTTTTTAAATACTTCCTAACTTTCTGTAACTTTATTTTTTATTTGGATGCACCGATGCACCCGCCAGATGCAATTCCACTTTATTCTTCAATGCAACCCAATTTTTTTTGTTAACCCAAGTTCATCGAAATGTCAATATGTACTTCACGAGATATTTGACATTTTTTTCTTGTCAGAGTAAACACGGCATCAGTTCCTACAATTATTAGTTGTAATTACTATTTAACCAAATAATTAGCATTTTACTTACATTAGCAGTGTTTACTGAAATTTTCTGCATGCTATAATCAACAAAATTGTATACCAGTTTTCAAAAAATGGGTTTTCTTCCTACCGTAGTAGTAGAATACAATCGTTGCAATTCTTCATTATAATTTCTTATTTAAAAAAATGACATACCATACGAGCACGTGTTAATTAACATTCTGCATTGAAACTATAGTTCTCGAGGAGAGCGCTCCATTGGAAATTGCTATCGATTCTTTCATAAGCAACGAGATACCATGCAGTAGCATTCAATTATCCACGAAGAGAAAATTTATGAGTCCAAAGACTACCGGGCACTGATATTAAGAACTTCGTTAACTGAATAGCTTCTGCGTCACGATTCATGATTTATGGAATATTCTACGCATTCTAAGAAACAAGTAGTCAGTTACAGGTATGCAATCGAATAGGGAATATCTACTACCTACCAAAGGATAAACACGTTTTCCACTATGTTCGATTATTTGCTAACCTATTCGATGCAGCGTTAGAACGTAGAGATACGATCTGGTATGGTATGATTTACACGGCTCTTCGATTTATTGTTTCCTTATTCGACTTATCTGAATTATTCATTTCGATGCGTGCCTGCACGATTTGTTCCGCATCGACAACGTCAAAAAATTCCTCCAGATATTTCAATTTTAGTACACTATTACTGTAAAAACTGTCTGATGCCTCAATCAGCCAGCCAGACAATTGTAGAAACTCAGTGTTGTGCAACAGAACAGCCATTTTTCTCTGCGTTTAACAACAAACAGAGACAAATAAAATTGACATAACAATACACTTGTACTGTACACTTTTTAAAAACGAATAACATCTTCCAAATTGGACCGAATGGCTTTTTTGAGACGTTAGAAAGAATAGTTTATTTTTTCTTAAATTGTGAATTAAATTTTTTTCTTATTTTTTCTTAAATTGCGAGGGGAAAAAGTAAAGGTCACGATTTTTAAATTTATTATCTGTGCTTGTGCAATATAAAAATTGTTTTCTTCAATTACGAGACGCAGGAACCATGTACAAATTTTTTTATACCTCTAACAATTTCAATAACTCGAAAATAACATATCGACCTTATTAAATCGTCATAATATTTTTTCTGTTTTAATCCACATCCACCCATTATCGTCATAAATGCATCCAATCCGCAGCTTAATTACGACACAACACAGTGAAAGAAAGATTTGTCGAATTAAGAAGAAAATGGTCAAGCACGTATTCGTGTCAAGCACATGCTCATGTAAATGTATTTTTGAAAAATTGACGATTTAATCCAGCTAGCAGTATGCGCCTGCTTAAGGAATACTGTGGGTCGCATAACAGATGACATCTGGTGAAACCGTCTATTCGAAAAGACGACATACCGATTTTTTTAGTCAGCCTAACACCGGACAAGCCATCGACTCATACGTGAAATATCATAAAGCGGTTACGGTACAATATCAACGATGGCCACTTAAAAGACCAGCTACAAATCACCATGCCCACGCCTCCCACGAAATGCATTAACTTACTCAATCATGGAAACGTTTTGACACTAAGTCACATTCAGGGTGCCTCGTGTTCTCGCGTAGGCGTAATACTTTCACTCCGGAATTTCAAATGTCAAGGAATCCTCATATAAGACGTATCCCCGCGTAATTAATTTCTCCCGCTGTTCGTTTTCATCGAGAGTAGTGCCAAGAGGCAGAACACAAAAGAGGAAGAAGAAAAAGGAAGGATTAATGTCTCTCGTTCGATGAAAGAACCCGCAATACGAATTTCGCCCGACGTCATGTAACCGAGTTGTATTCTCTGAATGGAAAATATGCTGAAAGCTGATCATTCCCACTGATTTTCTTGCACTTTCACATGCAGTCACTTCGCTGTGTTTTTTTCTTCTTCTTTTTTATCTCCTCGAACCCGTTGTGTTCGTTGCACAACGGATCGGAGCGTATTTCCCACACGACGAATTCGACTCGAGTGGATGGGAAATCCGACGATTCGGATCTCGCCGTGGAAACTCGGGCCGGGTCAATTAAGACGGATCCTTCGCGGTTGAATAATCATGGGACCGGAGCAGAATTCGCTCAACTTGGCCTAAAAAATTTATTTTTGAATTTGGAAAAATATCATTCGTTTATATGCAGCAGGAATCAGTATTTTCTCGATCATATTCTTAAGGTACGAAGAGATTCATCTGAGTTCTTTAATATTTATTGTAAAAATGTAATTTTCATTGTTCCTAGAATATATTTATCCATTTTAATGTGGTCATTAATTTCTGGCACACCAATGCGATTTTCTCGATCATATTCTTAAGTTACGAAGAAATTCACGAAGATCCACGAAGAGTTCTTTAATATTTATTATAAAGATATAAGTTTCATTGCTCCTGTAATATATTCATTCATTTGGTCATTAATCTCTGGCACGTCAATGCGACTTCAAAAAGAAACTAAAGAGAGAAAAAGAATCTATACAAAATAAAATTCCATTGTTGTTGAAACCTAACCCAATTCATCAAGCCTTGTCACGATCTTTTGTACGATCATTCCTGAGGAACGTACGAGGATTAACTAAGACTCTCCTCCGTCATTGTTCAAACTTTCGCGCCCACAGCTAACAGGATGCTGGGAAATAAAAAGAATGATAATGTAAACGACCGGGGTCTCCATTTTCCTCGGCGATTCTTTCAGAACAAATGGCTCGCGTTCGCCAAGACACGGAACAGTAAAGACGGTAACAGTCCAATGAATAAAACAATATGATAAACATCGAGAGTTCGATCGTTCGTCACAATCGACCGAATTCGTTCTAGATTCCGTTCGAGAGCGTTTCCTACGTAAATACTTATTTTACAATGAGTCTCGAGTCTGTTCCAGTGAAACGCACCGGGTAAGAAACTTACGGTCTTTTCTTCCGATCAGGATTCTGATTTCCATCCGAGACGCTACGGATCTTTCCGAGCAGATATTATTACGGCGACGATAAAATTAGTTTCACAGCCTTGCGAATGACCGAGTATCGTTTACGGTATCCAAAGGATAGGGTACGTGGTTTTTTCCCAATAAAACGTTTGACGGTTCGGAATAAAGCAGCCTGCAAATAAAGATAACTGGACGAGGCACGAGCCAGGCTCTAAACTGTAGAATCTAGACCTAGACAGTAACAACCGTTTCTAATCCGTGGCATGATTGCGAGCTGCCATTAAATATCGATGAGCAAGTTTCGAACAATCGTAGTTTCATGCTCTGTTTTCAGTCACGGGGTGCAATTATCATGTACAGTCTAAATCGATGGCACACACATTGAACCAGGTGAACTATTTTATAAGTGGACCTCGACTTCAGTTTTTCTGCCAAGGATCAGTTTAACACTTGAACTACCGGACGAGTCAAAATCATTTGCTCTTGATTTGTTTTCTCGGACATTTATTAGCGGACTTCTACATTCAAGTACATATTTAAACAAAATTGGCAGGAAATCTAAATGAATGCAATTTTGTCATTATTAGACTCCGGATTTTATGCATTTATGTGCATATTGAAACAGTGAAGATATTAAAAGACTTTAATAGTATTAATATATTATTTTCACCACGTTAAAATTATTAACGAAGAATATAAATTGATGTTTAGCTCCTGCGTCTTGCAATTGATGCACAAACTTTTTACAATGTATGCCAATTGCGTTTATTGCTCAATAAAGTGGTCATACAACTTTAACGAGTTTCATCTGGAATCCATTATTTAGAATGCTCTTTCACACTATACATATAATTGTTTTTTTCGAATTATTTTCTCGCATGTTGAAAATGTTAAAAATGTTAGTGATGCTATAGTTATGCTCCTCAGTGTAAATGCTGTGTAATGAAATTTAATTTATGTTCTTCAACATATTCACTGTTTTTAATTTGATCTACAAACAAATTTTAGTACATGTATATGTATTAGTCATTAATAAGCACACCGTCGATAAATATTAGTTCTAATCTGCAGCTTCCACTTTCTACTTCCGATAAGTCGACTGTCGGAGATACGAGAATTTAATTTTAATTCTTCCAACATATTCACTGTTTTTAAGTTGATCTACAGTGGTCTACAGAGACTACACTCAAACAAATTTTAGTACATGTACATGTATTAGTTATTAATAAGCACAGCATCAATAAATATTAGTCCTAATCTGCAGCATCTACTTTCTAGTTCCGATAAGTCGACTGCCGGTGATACGAGGGTTATATATTTACGATCCATGAAAGTTCAATTTTACATAAACAGTCACAGTCTATTTATCACTTTAACTACATCCTGTCCCCCGCATTCCTCATTGAATGGAAAGCGCCATCGGAGAAAACTATTAGAGTATGTAGTATCGAGAAGATGCAACTTTTTGAGCGAAGATGAGGGTGCGGTCTAGAATGAGGCAGGTCGAGTACGTGATAGGCTTTAACTGCTCGATATGAAAATCAACGCCCACGCGTAATTACACACGGTGCTATTGGAATCCTCAATGATTGGTTCATTCCTACATAAATACCAGGTGGAACTACCTGTAGCGTACCTACATAAGTGTACTACTACCGAAGTGTTAGATTACTTAATGGTAGTAGCTGGTTCTGTGATTGCACGATTAAACCGTACTCACCTACAAATCGTATCAGCTTTTTATCCGACCTGTGGCACGTTTACGAAATCCATTACACAATGCTTTCGCGAAATACCACCCACGATTACGGAAGATCGGAATATCAAACCGGAGAGGTGTTTTGATGAGAACGGCGAGGAGGAACGCTACCTGTACAATGTACAAATGTGCACTCATTTAGATAACATCATATATGAAATATAATATCAAAAAGACAATGATATTCAATCCTACTGCACTCCTAAATGGAGTCAATCAAGAAGTCAATATTGGGCAACCCTGTATGAAACTGAAAATTAAAAAGACACCACTGTCTAAAACTTGACGAGACTCAAAATCAAAAAGGCAGTATTGTTTAATCCTACAAAACACAAAAGTCAATATTGGGAAATCCTGTATGAAATTCAAAATTATAAAGACACTATTGTGTAAAACATAAATCACATACATAAATCAAACTTATGGATATCGAATTTTTTGGCAACAGAACCACACAATTCCTTCAACGCAATTTTGACGGTCTTAAATTCCCTTTGGGCGTCACACCATCTACGTCCTGTTGCCAAACCTGTAAAGTCGAGATGAGATAGTAAATCTTCGTTATTGTATATCACGTATATCATCTTGACAAAGGTTTTACTACATTAGCCATCATATAGCTAGTACTATCATGTATCAACCATTATACAGTTAGTACTAAGCAGCTTGATTTCAACCCTTGTCATACGAGTTCTATTAGTACGTTCATGAAAGTTATATCGTATTGGTTCGATCATAAAATTTACATTTTATTAGTTGGCTCAAATTATCAAAGACAAAGGAATTTGAGTCGTGGCTCGGAAGAGGATCAACCGTCAAGGGAGAAACTGTTACCAGAAACGCGGAGTGTTTCGACAAAAATGATTTTGTCAGCAGGTTCTCGTGTTACCTAGCCAGTTGTAATATACGCCGGCATTATATCTTGGAGGTTTCATTCACGAGACAGGGACTGCGAAATGCATACTTTCATGTGCAAGAAAATGTATGTTGTATCTAGTTAACGGACACTGGCGCCAAGAGAAAATTTAGCTACAGGAACGTCATACCGTTTGAACATCTAAGTTAACGACGCGTCGCCGAGCAATCTGTCTGACCTCTCGTCTACGGCGAATTGAGTCCCGGACAGTTTGAGATAAGTACCGGACACGAGCCGTCCGTGAGTACTACTGTACGCGCCTCCGTCGATAGAAGCCGATGCATCGTCTTTTGATTTATTAGACCGCATTCTACCTCGAGCTTCTTCTGCCCCTATTTATATTCTCTTTACGACGAGCATTCATCTCCACTCGTCCGCCTATTGGTCCGCCTATTACTCTTCTATATGATATCGGAACTCGAAACAGCCATGTCAAAAGAAACGATACAAACTTCCGTGGAAATTGGTAAAACTCCTGCTAATTTAATGCGACCGCTTCCACGTTTTTCTTAACACAACTGTTCCGGGAAATAGTTGCTCGCGCGATGAAAATTCTATTTGCGAAACGCGATCTTTTATAGATAACCGAGATTTATTCAAATTTCATCGCCAGACCAGTTCGCGATACCATTTTCTCAGTGAAATAGTGCCATCAGGCTATTCTCTTATATTCCTGCTTATATCCTGGTTTCTCATTTTCAAAAATTTGAAGCCACTTTTTCCGAAATACTTGCCACAATGTCTCAAGTTCTGGTTGGCCAATCGACTCCAAATTTTGAGAGAATCTTCAGCCCAGATCCTGCTATCGCACGAACCAACATTTTTTTCAAATCTGTCAATTTCTTCTCATTTTTTTATTGACTTCCACAGGCCACCATTTCGTAAATAATCAAGATTTTTCGTTCATTTTGGTTCAGACCATAACTACATTCATAGTGAATAATAAACAACTTTGTTTTTGTGTTTCCGGTCAGATCCACCTTCCCCAAAACATCCTGCACAAGAAAAAATTAAAAAAATTCACGCATGTACTTCGTACATCAATGAATACGTGTACAGAACCCCAATGCAAATAGTTGTTTCGAAGTGTGCACAATAATTTGTTGAACGAAGGAAATAATATTGTTAAAATAAATGCTTTCAAACAGCGGTGCTTGGATAATCAAAGAAGGAATTTCGGCGTTCCCATACTCATTAACGAGATAAGAGTAATCCTTGTGGATATTGAACAAGGCTGCTTCTCGTGGCAAGAATCCACGAAAATGTTGAGAACTGCGGCACGGCACTTCGTGCAAGCTTGGAAGACGTTTTTTTCCTGTTGCCTGGAAGGGTCTCGGGTACAATTACGCCGCGAATCGAATGCTATGCCAGAATAATTATCGTTAAGCGATTCAACCTCGTGCTCTGCAACTTCGAGGGATTCCGTGACCTTCTCACAGACGGAGTCGAGCAATCGTTCGCGGATTTTTGAGCTCGCCGCGAGGAAGTTACAAGACTTAATCGTTTCGAGACTCAGGACCTAATTTCGTCGAACACGAAATGAAACTCGAGTTTATGTGTACCGCGTGGTTTCTAGCGGCTCGGATTATTGCAACAAGATGCTCGGCAATTACCGAACATTAGACTTTAGAATAGAGAAATCTTTGAACGCCAACACGCTGTAATTAGTGGAAATATCATGAGCATAACGATGGAATGCTATCATTAATATCGATTGACCTGTGGCCGAAAAAGGAACACTGGGAATTTCGAAAAATTGATTATTTTACTTGGTCAAAGGTCCCGTTAATAATTCCAGATCAGTAATTTCTAGCCGGTATAATTATTTAATTATGTTTAGACAGCGGATCTTTATGCAAAATAAACATTTTCATCCTGAATTGCAACAAACTGAAGTGAAATAGAATTTGTTTTCTTTCTTAATACATGTAACCCTAATTAGCACTCGAATGGCGATCAAAATATTGTTCAGATCATTGAATATATCGGTATCTAATTGTATATAAAATTTAAAAAATCATAGGGGGAATAGAAATAATAAATAATAAATATATTCTGAATCGAAAGAAATGTTTCATTTTCGAGTTGAAATAGCTTCGAGTGCAAAGGGTTAATATGTAGCTCGAAAAAATAATGTAATAATATTTGTAAATCCTTTCAATATTTTTACTGTTTTAAATGACACCCATTCATTTCTGTCATAAATGCATAAAATCCGCTGTCTAGTGAAGTTCAACAATTAATTATGTTCGACATAGCCCCAATGATTGCAATTTCTGACTAAACGTGTTCCGTTCTCACGTAATTGAAGACGCTCGCGACGTGGGCCTAATCACAAGCCCCGAATAGAGTGAGGACCGCGCAATCTAGACGGAAAAGCAGCGGTATACAAACAGCCCTAATTATGCAAATTGGATTCTTAAGCCAGATTTATAAGAAGATATCGCTGCCCCGGGGGCAACTTCGCATAGCTCGATCACGGTGGGGCACGTTTTAAACCCGTCCTCTGGTAAAACACGACTTCGGCGCTGCTAAATTAAAGTTGCGGTTACGGTAGCACAGCTGCCCTGCTCATACATATGAAAAAGTTTCGCGGTGAGCAAAAATTCAACGAACAATGTTGAACATCGGACGATGAGTCCAGCCTTGTAATCATTTAATACTTGAACTAATTTAACAAAATCGACTTGTTTCTTTTCATGTACCTATAAAATAATCTCGGTTTCTTACAATGTTTAAATGTCATACTAAGAAGCATCATTCATTTAGAACACTTTCATAATTGTGGACACATACAATTTAAATCTAAATTCAAATTGAACTTTCAATAATTATATTTAAATCTAAATTTTCAAATTCAACTCGGCAACCCAATTTAAATCGAAATTCCACTTTCAATCCTTACATTTATATCGAAATTCAAATTCAGCTATCGATGTACACAACGGAAAGCTCGGTAATTGACAAAATGTACCTAGAGGAAGGGAATAAATCGAACGGAGTGGATGAAGGACGGGAATGCTCGCGGTGGGTTCGTTTAATCGGCCCTTGCATCGCGGGGAGCACAATATCCCAGCGGCATCGATTCATCAGAGGTGTTCACGGAAATAACCGGCGCGGTGGGTATCATTAAGCGATACGAATTACGACAAATTCGAATATCACGTTGATGCATAACGCTCCATCATCGCACTGGTGCGGCGCGGCAGCGGGTCCGGTATGTATGAAGACATCGTCGCTCGCTGTCGTCATGCTCGTTTTCGTTGTTAGTCCGTGCTCGTCGACGTTCTGCCGTGTCTGGTGTTGTCGTCGAAGCCGCGAAAACTACCCGGTATTAGCGACGTGCCTTACTAATCTCTCGTTACACGTTCCCTAGCTACTGGAATCCTGATCGTGAACGTTCCCGGACGCAGAAAGGGAGAAGAGGATCCTAGCAGAGAGACGCCTGGTATCCCAGGTCAAGATAGACGCCACCGAAACGTGAGGGAAATACCGGTATGTAAAGAGAGAACTGTGACGAAACGCGAAGGTAAAAGTGAAGGTTCAACGGATTGGGTGCTCGTTGAATTATTCAATCGACTGCAGGGAAAGGATCAGGATATCTCATATTCTAGACTAGTAGAATCGTGAATCGAAACC
This sequence comes from Lasioglossum baleicum, assembly GCF_051020765.1. NCBI lineage: Eukaryota > Metazoa > Arthropoda > Insecta > Hymenoptera > Halictidae > Lasioglossum > Lasioglossum baleicum. Next base: position 11,898,542 of record NC_134933.1, on the reverse strand, counting down.
GGAAGGGGAGGGGGCGACGAAGAATACTTTTGTCAGACGTGTGAAAGTGCCGTGGAAAATAGCCTTAACGATCAGTTAAGGTTGGAAGCCTGTTTTCCGTGGTCAAAAGTGGATTTCTCAACAAATTTTTGTATACATCAGTTGATATCAAATAAAGGAGGGATTCTTATCGATCGCAAATTGTTTAATTAGAATAATAATAATATTTTTCTCGGCGCATTGGTTCGATCAATTTCTACAAACGTTAAAATGCCCTACAACAACATAGCTATATTTAGTGTAGAAATTGATCGAACCATTGCGCCGAGAAAAAGTTGATATCAAAGCTTCGAAATCTAACCCTTTGCACTCGGACCTATTTTAACTCGAAAATGAAACATTTCTTTCGACCTAGAATAATTCCATTCTATATTTCTTTTGTTCTTTGTTTGAGTATGAAATTGACATAATACCTCATACAATACTTAAATATTTAGTAATTGATTAGACACCAACATTAATATTCTGACTAATGGTACCGCAATTTTTTAGTGGCGCCTGAGAGAGTCACCATTCGGTTAAAAAAATATAAATTTCTTTATAGAAAATGCAGGTCACCGCGATTCTTTAAATATAAATGAACCGACTACAAGTACCCTAGATTTCCGAAAGGGGTGACTCGTGGAAAGTGTGACAACCCCCACGTGGCAGCCCACATAACCGGGCACAGGTTAAACGGCGGAGCAAGGGTTGAAGGTAGTAAGAAGATCGGTAAAAATCAAACGTCCGAAAAAGAGTGAAAGTGGTGGAAGTTGTGTAGGTACGTTCTCTTGGCACCGCCAAGGCGGATGCTGCAGGGACGTGAGATTCTTGGCAACGGAACCGTTGCCTCCTAACTCGGTACCACCATAAGGATCGCGGTCGTCAGATGTTTATATTCGTGATAGTGCCTCTCTCTGTCCCCAAATAACCGGCCCGATGGCGACCGATTCTCGTGCCGGTACGACATATTGGTCGCCTCCAAATAGCGGCCGCCTTGGTCGTTGAGAGAAAGAAATATCGTCGCATGTCCGCCGCGTTTTGTACCTTCGCGAATATGCCCCGCCGTTACCGGCTATTTAATATTACCCCTTTCGCCTGCCAGACAAATAGACTCTGTGTCGCGGCCAACGAAGACGACCTCCGCGCGTTTACCGTAATCAACGGACTTTGAAAATTTTACGAGCGACTCTATCGCCGAGATTACTACGAAATTAAACTGCGAAACGTGCTACGTGGATACGATTGCTTACGGCGTGACTTTAACTACCGTTTCGGACGAGATCCGCAGCTACTTGTTACGTTATTGTCTGCCGACGTACTGACCGCGACGTTCGTGTCGGTGATAACCTCTTTGGATCGAGATCGATGCTGCAACGGAATAAATGGACGCGTCAAAGATATTATTAGAATTGTCACGCGACTGTCACCTACAGGGTGTATAAAAAGTAATGGTCATTCGGTCTAGCTGATGATCATGAAATTTAAAGGGACATTCGTCGCTAGGCCTGTACGACGTCATCGTCTCCCTGCCCATTCGGATCATAAATTTGAAGTTGCAAAATATGAATGAATACCTTATATCCATTGTTATAAGAATATTAATCCTGTGTATTATAAAATGTTACCGTACCTCACCGTTCCTCCAGCGGATTAGGCGATATACCTGTAAAGGACGTTATAGCAAGCAAAAAACGTATGCGAATCTTCAACCCCGACAGATCGACAACACGTGCGACGGACCCATCGAACTGACGAGCGGACTACCTTTATAAACACGTCATTGACGACCAAACACAATGCCAAAAGACACTACACTACAAAATGGCTATCAGGTATTCTTTCATGATTCATGATTCTATAAACAATTTTGCGGTAAGTTTTCTTTACAAATGTCCACCGATACAGAGGTGTAGATTCACTCCTACGACGCATGACCATTACTTTTTTTTTATACACCCTGTACATACAGCTGGCCCCAAAAATATTTCAAGCTGTGTCAAAGATAGACCTTTTTGATTATTGATTTGACGATTGGATCTTTGCCTTTACAACGACTGCTTACACCTTTATCAACGATTTATTTTTCGAAATCAACTAGCAAAGTTTAAGACAGTTTCTCATTCTAGAAAATAAGTAATAACAAAATTAGAAACTGCTAAAATCGTTCAGGTTTTACTGAATAATGTATAATTAAGAGAGTCACATGAACAGACTGCGGATCTTTATTTATTTATGGCTCATGGAAATTTTCAAATGCCAGAGTATTCCATAGAATTCAGTACGATTTTTAATTGTTTTGGAGCAACTAAGGCTGTTCCCATCAAAAGAAGGATTTTATTTCATTCCACTTTCTAAAAGTTTGTCTATAAAATTGGAAAATTGGAAATTGTATAAACGTCCGCAGTCTAATCATGATTTTTGTTCACCTTTTTGCAATTCTGGCTCACAGAGCATTTTCTTCATGTGGATTTTTCAGGGGGCGAGGGTATTTCGGTGTGAAAAATTTTCGGTGGACAACGAGCCTGTTTATCTCGGGAAATGCTTCACGTAGCTTTCGGCATCGTGATAAATCCTTCCACCGCGGTCAGATACGCGTCACGTGCTATAAATAGTCAAAGGTACGTTCACGCGGGGACGATCGGTTAAAACGTTCAAGACATCTTTGTATGGACTCACCGCGGCGCGAAGTAATAATTTCATTACTCGCCAACTAGCCCGGCCGAGGTGGTGAAGGTATTAACGGCAAACCTCGCATTCTAGACACTTTTGTCAAGCGCCGTTAAGTAAAATGCCAAGCGTACCTTATGCGCCGCCGTGCTCCACGCGCTGCAAAAATATTGATAAATCGACTGCCACGTTACTTACACGCGGGTGATACCGCATTCGATACAGAATCCGCGGAAAAAAGTCTGTCGGGCAAGATGTCAAATCAAATGAAGTCCATTAGCGGCGACGGAGAGTTAATTAATATTAATCACATCAAATTCAATTAGAGTTGTCGAGAAGTGTCGCGACGCGCTTCATTAATTCTCGGGTCAGTGACACTTATTAAACTGCGATTCAGATTAATCATTAGCATAAAAATATGTTTCTGAAAAAGCTATGTAATTTTATGGTTTTATTAAATGATGCTTATTAAATGTTCCTGTATTTTTGTGTACCGAATATTTATCTCATCAATCATTTCAAAGTGCACAAAAATGAAACACAACGTCACAGTAACAACTAAAAAGTTGAACATAAAACAGCTGTGTAATTTTATGGTTTCATTAAATCATGCTTATTAGTGTGATATTTAAAACATAGTAAGAAGTCCAGATTATTTTCCAGGTGCATCAAATGATGCTGCATTAACAATAACCTTTGTCTTCTGTATTTTTGTGAACCAAATATTTATTTCAATTATATAATATTTATCTCATCAATCATTTTAATTTGTACAAAAATGAAAAACTGTATTTTTGAGCCAAGTATTCAGCTTGTGACTGAAACAAACTCTTTGAATGAGAGAAATCGCATGTACACATATGTATAACAAGCAGTTCATTTATGGTTTTAATGATTCATTTTTAACAATATCGTAAAAATTGCATTGAATTAATTTAGTTTAAAATAATGTGATGTGAAATAAATGATAAACTGATTTTTAACATTTTGGCTTAGACCACTTTCATAATTGTGGGCACATATATGTATAAGGCCATAATTGATAGTGATATCGGTATGCGGCAGTTTCGTTGGCGACCATTTATCAGAGCGATATTATTCTTCGCGGTAATTCCGGAATATTCGAAATGGCAGACTAATTTCTCTTTTGGCACGGCGATATGTAATTAGGCTTGGCGCCGTAATTGGCGTAAATAATATCCATCGGTGGGTTGGCCAAGTGGGTACTCACGTTGCAAGCCATAAACACATTGTGCGGCAGAGACGACGCGTTTAGAACCGCGCCGCGAGGCCGTAAACTTAACATATCGTCAACGAGAAACAGGATTACGAACATCTTTCCCTTATCTTCTATCTGTTTCTTCTGTGCGCCGTTCCATGTGTCGTCGGGACACGTAATTAGAATGAAAGTACACAATGGACTTCTACTTCTGGTCGACGAGATCGTTATCCGAAATCTGTCGCGCGTCGCATCGGTTCGTGAAATTCTATTTCGTTCGGTTTTATGGAAAAAAAAAATAAATGAACGGACGCGAAACACGCTACGGAATGTAAAGTGCAACGCGACTGTTCCAAGAATTCGAGAAATTTCCGAGTACGAATCCTTTGGCCACCCTGCTACCCAACACGGAGTACTTTCGCATTAAAAATAGCGCCCGGAATCTTGGCGTCGTGGAAAGAAACTTTCGTTGCCTTATTTTCTACTCTTAGAGAAACACGCGTTAATTCTGCTGTCTCTATCTCGCGATATGAGAACACTTTTCTGAATGGCATACCGCTGATGATTACCGTTGCTAAACTAATTAATTGGTATTCACCCTTTGCACACGGAGCTATTTTAACTCGAAAATTGAATATTTCTTCCGAACTAAATTATTTCCATTGCCTATGATTTTCGAAATTTTGTGGACATGAAATTGATACCTCATACAATACTTAAATGTTTAGTAATCGATTAGATACCGATGTATTTAATAATGTGAACAATATATTGAATAATGATACAGAAATTTTCAGTGGCGATAAAACAACAGAATTTTGATTGTCGGTGTCGTCAATGAAAAAGTTTATTTCGCAAAATAAATGAAACGTAAACAATATTTTTGAAATTCGCATTTTTCCGTACAGCTGAATAAAACATGAAATTCATTCTAGGAGTGAGTATGAATTTTAGTGATTTTGAGCCGATCTACAAACCAGAACAACTTCGAGACCAAAACGGTGCTTTCTGTAATCCAATAGTTATTAATATTAGGAAAAAAATGTTATTTTTACAGTGAAATTTATTCTTAAGGTATAAAGCAGGAGCTGTAATTTGGGATAATGAGAGAGAACTAACTCCGCTAGAGCAGCTTTCGCGAACCTAGTCTGACAAGGGTAGTTAGTACCGGAAAAAGAGAAACATAGCTTCGGCAAAGAGTAGTCAGGAATCTTGGCGCCGGTCATGCGACTTGCTGTGCTCGATTTTTGCAACATCTGAGCAGCACATTATGCAATGTCTCTATGAACTATGATTGTTATTTCGGGGTGTTTTGCTCTAAAGTTTATTTTAGAGCTATTCAAAATGTTCGATCCTATTCTGCTTAAAAAGAAATCTGAACTGAGATTCTATAAATACTATAAATACTGCATTATTTTGAACAGTCTTATAAGTCATCAATCAATCATTAGTGACTGACTATTCAGATCATGCCAATAGAATTAAGCATTTCCTCATTGCACAAAGTTTCAAGAAATTCGCGGCACTCTGTGACCAATTAATTACATTCGCAGCTTATTTCAAGACCATAAAGATAAATAATAGTAACATTCTTGAGAAAGCTTGGTCGCTTTATGATCTTGCTGGTGTTTCCGCAGTGACGATCGCATAATCAAGAGAAATTATTTAACCAGCTCTATTCCCAACGTCTCAACTTTATCTATCCCTCCGTACCACGTGAAATATCCGCGATGAAAAAGGTTTAACGTGCAAAAAGGGTCGTTTAGGTTCGCCGAAGGTGGACAATAATCTTTAATAGAGTTCTCATGTCGGCTGCACGATCGTCCTAACGGTCGTAATGCGTAACCGTTGAAACGAGCCATTAAACTCGACTATTTTTACTTCCTCGAGTCTCAAACGAGTTCTATTTTATAATAGATAAAGATGGTACTAAAAGCACTTTCGAATTTTCAATTTTCATGCGACTACAAAATTTAACACACCACGTTTTAATGTGTATATTAAAATATTTTAATGTTTGAATACAGTTAGGAGCAAAACCGATCACACACACTTTAAATCAAAATAGCTTTTTTATTAATGGACCAAACGATGTCAATTTCCCTGTAAGGCTAGAAGAATTAGTTTAGTGCATGACGTCTAAAAATATAAGGAATTGTGAAGAACAAACAATTTAAAAGATGTGTTTGGTCAACCCGTATAAATAATATACGCTCTGAAAATTTCATTCAAATTGGTTAATTGGTTTACGAGTTATAAACGATCAAAAGTCGTAAAAAGGCCGAAAATCTTGAAAATTGCAATTTTTAACACTTTTCCAATGAAATTTTCAGAGCGTACATAATTTATACGGGTTGACCAAACATATCTTTTAAATTTTTTGTTTTTCACAATTCCGACCAAATGCATTTCTTCAACATATTTTTTAGACGTCATGTACTAAACTAATTCTTCTAGCCTTACAGAGAAATTGAAGTCGTTTGGTGCATCCATAAAAAAGTTATTCTGATTTAAAGTGTGTCTGATCAGTTTTGCTCCTAACTGTATATCACGAGGTGATTCAGCGAGTGCATGGAAGGAAGAAGCCAAAAGTAACTTCTATGTTGACGGCGCCCACTACAACTGTATAAGTCACTCTCTTTCTGAAAAGAAATCTCTCTCCATTTGGCAATGTTCGGATCCTGAGCCAGCAAGAGGAACGAGTAAGGCCGTTGATCGGGGAGATATCGAACGAACGAAACTTTTGTTCGATGCCAAGTTCTCGAACCACGCCAAAAGAACTTGGATTCCATACAGGACTGTAATCTTTACTCGGAAGATTTCATCTTTCATTATAGCAATAATATTATACTAATATTTATCTACCGCTATTTATTTAACCCTTTGCAGTCGGAGCTATTTTAATGAAAAACTTGAACATTTCTTCCGACCTAGAATAATTCCATTCTATATTATTTTTTTTAAATTTTATTATTAATTGGTTTACGGGATCAAAATGACAGGTTCTAATATTCTTAATTTGCGATTATTAAGATTGTAAAGATGCTTCTCCGAGGAATTATTTACCAAATTTATTACTGTGGGTATACAGGGTGTTTCAGCTGAAGGAGGCCACCTAAATATCTCCTTTATTTTTAATGGCATAACAAATATTTATGGCATAATTTGAATGGTATCGAAGGAGGAATATCATAGAAGAACAATTTCTTTTGTCCGGTTATTTTTTCATAGTTTTTTAAAGGTCATCGTTATTTTTTTATCATGAAAACTTTTTTTTATTCCATCTTATAGTGGCTGAAAAAAATACATTTGAATATGCTTAAGTCATTAACACGGTGAAATAAAAAAAAAGTTCTCCCGATAAAAAATAACGATGACCTTGAAAAAACTATGAAAAAATGACCGGACAAAAAAAATTGTTCTTCTATGATATTTCTCCTTCGATACCATTCAAATTATGCCATTAAAAATACAGGAGATATTTAGGTGGCCCCCTTCAGCTGAGACATCCTGTATATTATTAGAAAAATGGCCAAAAATTTGGATAAACACGTTCTTGTCATGTTTATAGAATAATGTGAAATAGTTATTTCTAGAGCTCCGTAAACCTGGTGATAAATACGTAGCTCCTGTATCTTGTAATCGCTACACAGCGGATGTTTCTACAAAATAAAAATTTTCTACCTGAATTGCAACAAACTGGAACGAAATAGATTTATTTTCTATCTAAACATGTATATACTGTTACATATATTTAGATTCATCTAATAAATTCACCACTTTAAATTACACCTACTCATTTTTTTTCATAAATGCATCAAATCCGCTGTCATTACTAATACAGACACTGTAAGTACATGTTGCATTAAGATTCGCGATGCAACTATAAACTAGATAAGTGTGCACACGTTTCAATATCCAAACTGTGTCCCAATTACTTCGGATACTCAATGCTTTAACGTATTCCTAATCTGAAACGTACTAAGCGTGTCGATGCGATAGTGAAACAGGTTACAAACTCTAAGCCGCAACAGTGTACTCGGTCCCGGACGCTGTTGATGAAAAATAATCGACGCGGCAGGAAATTAAGGGAACGTCAACAGGTGCACACGGACGCATATGTCAAATGTCGAAATGTAGCAGAATGTTTCGTCGTCGAATTCGACGGGGCATGTCGACGCGCTCCGAACGGAACCAAGAACACGTGGGACTCGTTCCAAAATAAAGACGACCGTCGGTGTTGATCGCGTTTAGATAATTTGGCCGGCATTTTATTTTCTCGTGGTGTCCTCCTGCTAAATTTATGTATCCCGATCGTTACGCTCTATGTCTATCGGCTAATTCGCATGCGACGTTTTCTGTCCTCCGCAACGCTTAGATTCGCGATTAACCCTGCACCCCGCGAGATCGTCGTCCTTTTAATGATGCATCAGCTGCTCGCCAAGGTCCTGCTGTTTCTTTTGCAATTATAAGAAACCTGGCGCTAAAGCGCGCCAATCTTGCCGCCTCATTAAACAACGACACCAATTGTGACACCAGGACAGATCGCCAGTTCTGAATTTATGCGAGGGGAACCGATATTTCTCGAGCAAAACTGTGCGTCAACCTTCAATTACCTTGGCAGATATTTTAATTTATATAAATTATATTTGTATGTTGTTTTTATCAGGTATAGCATGGCTTTAAGAGAACTTTCACGTGAGTATAGCAAATTTTTTGTAAAAAAATTAAAAAAGCAATTTTTTATTTTTATGTTACGACACTTGCCGAAATAATCTTGAAATTCTCTAACAGATAGGCGTAAAAAATTGTAGGTGTATTTTCAAAAAATTGAAGGTGAACTTAAAGAAAGCATTAAAAAAAAGAGTTGACAAAATATTTGTTATAATCACGTGAAAGTTCTCTTGAAACCATGCATCTTATAAAAACATTTTCGATCGAACTGCTAATAAGAGAGTAATTATATTATATTCAACGTTAATATTATATTCTACAATTAATTGATGATTGATGATTTTATTTCTGGTGTTGACGCGGCATCTGTGAAAATGGTCATACTTCACCATTTCCATACTTCGCCGTTAAGAAGTTGCTAAAAAAAATGTTACCTCCACTATAACTGTGTAATTATTCCAAAAGTTACATATTATAAAACTAAAATAATGTTTCATCTTCTAATTTGACAATCGTATAAAGATTGTCCACTTTGTACATCGAACTGCTATAAAGACAAATCGTTTATAAAACAAGAAAGGATTTTATTGAAAATGAAATGTTCATCCAGCTAATTGTGGGTACAGTCAAGATATTAAGTATCAATTTATAATATCTACATGTTCATATTTTCTGGAATAAAGTGCACTGCAGTTCCCAAGTTGTTGCATGTTTTGCGGTCAGATGCAAACAGCACAGGAAGCAAAAGGAACACCGGCTAAAACACAAGTTTGTTTCATATGACATATCATTTCAACTTCTTGAAACAGTATACGAGTCTATAAATATATTCCTAAGCAAATATGCATATCACAGATTTTCTTCAATCTACCGAAAAATATAAATTGTCTCAACCCATACTTATTTTGAATCTGTCCAAGTCAGACTGTAATCCAATAAAAAATTACAAACGCAAATTAAATTAAACACAGCAAGATAAGATCGAGCCTGAGGGGGCAGTGAATTAGCCACAAGTCAATTCAGGAAAGCTTGTATAATCTACTGGGATAAAATCAAGGAACATAATTTATCCAGGTAGGTTAGAAAAAGTAGTATCTTCCTCAATTATTCAGAACGGCGTTGTATTTCATCGAGAAGCAAACATGTCCAAACATGTTCATTAGACTGTTTATTACTTCCAGCGATTTGACGCTAACTATCCCAGCAGATGTCGAGTTAATCCATTCAACAAGCAGTTAAAGATCGGAAACTTTGTAAACGTAGTTCTCGGCGTCGCGCGAGATTCGATTACAAAATAAATGTGCAAGTAAACGAAAACTGCTCGGGTAGTGCGGTGAATGGGTTAATAGCGGCGACGAGAGAACAGGTATCGTCGGCGTAGCAGAAAAACTCGAATTTCTAGTGAAAACTATATCCACTAGAAAACAGAAACAAATCGAGAGGGACCTATCTGTAACGGTTGTCCCGGCGTGGCTCGGCGTCCTGGGACTTCTTCCGCATATGAAATGGATTCCGATCGATGGACAGCAGAAAATAGATCATCACGAACAATGTCGGGTGCTATGCCGGTGCAACCTTGGAACAGGAAGCCGGTGGAGGCTGTGGTACTGTAAAACGTCTTCGGTTACAATCGACCGCAGATCTCTGTTTATACGTCTGATATCTTGTATCTGATATTAGTTAACGCGTCAACCCAGCTAGATAAATAAATGTTAACGTCACGCAGCCATGCCACCCGGGTAACCCGATCGTGGAAGATGCAGAAGCAAAACGAGCAACGCCTGTCACGGAAGCACGCGAAACGCCTCTCTCGCGAACACTCAAAACGCTTTTACACTTTCCCCGCGATTTAGGACAACGCTCGAAAGTGGTTAAGGCACTTTGATGTATGACCACAGTGTCTACGATTGTTCCTTCATTTTTGGAACAGTCCGTAGCCCGTGGCTGAGGACTTCATGGCAATAGAAACTAGAAACACCATTTGTAAAGCAACTCATCCTCAATAACGTAATATACAGTAAAGTCTTGAGCTAAGAAATACCCTCGGGACCCTGCTGGTTCTTAAATCGTGTAGTTCTACTATTTCTTTGTGACCTCGCCGAACGTAGAAAAGATCAATTAAGCCTGCGGTTAAATACGCGGGGCTGCTATAAAAAAGTACGTATTACAAAATGAAATTCCATTAAAATCGGCGTGTTACGACTGGGTGTATTTTACTGGATTACATTGACGAAAATTTTTATTTCAGCTAATGAATATTGTGAAGCCACGCGCCGATTGTTATACAATTTATTTGTCGTATGCAATTCTGAAATACAATACGAGTTTAAAATGGCGTTGCAGCTAGATTCTGCTAGACAGTTATTCAGTTCCGAGAAGGGTCTGGGTTCATCGACCGATCCAATTTTCAGAATCCCTTTTGCCGGGGATCGGTAAATAACTAATTCGGGTGTTCCGTGAGGGCCGACGTCTGACCTAGATAGACGGATATTAAATCTTGCTACACGATCTAACCTCTCTGCGAGAAACCGGCGGATACTGTCTGGAACGCTTTGTGTATCTTGCCTTTGTGAGCTTTGCTAGGCGTCGATGAACTTCCTTTTAGCACACAGATGCATATATGTATTCATGTACCCAATTACAAAAATGTGTACATAAAGATTAATTTAACTCGCCCGACACGCCACACATAAAATGTATGCGTTTATTAAATTCTTTATTGTTTTTTAATTTTCTCGAAATTCGTCTCTGGAGTATGTAGTTACACGGCTGTCGGAGACTGCGAGTTTGAGTGATGACCGCAAAACTTGCCATTAAAATAGTCGAGAGCACAAAGAGAATCGCATTTACTTAGAGTGCTCTCGAGGATTCGCCCTCTGTACCGTTTGCCAATTTTGCAGAATACCGTGACGGACATAATTTGTGCATCATCAAAATCATGTATGACAATATATCTTCATTTAGCCATTTGCCGTATTGCCAGCAAACAGTCTCGTCGAAACTAATGAAATAAGCAGTGTATTAAAAAATATTATTTATTCATATAATTAAGTATACGATTTATAATACAGATCTCCTATCTTGACATACTTGCTGGGAATTTTTTAAACGTTTTAAGTTACAAGATCCATAATCATTGGAATACTTCCATCATTAAAATCACATTTTTATACGGATTATTCCGTGTTTTTAGAAAATTTTTGGTCAGTATCACTTGCCGACGTTCCATTTAGCTAAAATATCGTCGAGTTCGTCGCATTTTGCACGCTCCGGTACGTTGTTTCGCAGGGGACGATCATTTCGATGCACTTTGTGCACCAGTGCAGTCTCGTTCGATGGATTGGTCCGCTGAAAATTATGCCATAGTTCATAGAAATAATGATAATTGATTAAAACTTTTATTTTAGTCTCAGAGTTTAGAGTCTACGAGTGTCTCAGAATGTTATTTTTAGCCTGTATCCTATCTTTTCGTTTTATTATTAAATTGTTGTTCGTTGTTACGAGTCTGATCCTTATTTAATTCTGCTAGCGTAGATTGTTATTTTAACTCGATCGCGATAAAGAACTAAAATACGGAAATTTGTTGAATTTATGACAAAATTGAGTAGGTGAAATTTCAAATAGTTGGACTATTGAAATTATAGAATAAACGACGAACTTTCTATTTGGTACAAACTAATAATTATGCATTTATGGCTTATGAAAATTTCTAAAAAATGCTACAATATAAAATTCAATGGTATTTAGTACGCTTTTTATTTGTTTTAGATCTACAAAGGCTGTTCCCATGAAAAATAGGATTTTATTCCATTCCACTTTCTTAAAATTCGAAATTGCATAAACATCCGCAGTCTACTTATAAGTAGATTAAAAATTTTTCCAAATAAATATCAAATGCAATACGGACAGAAAAGTTTCAGAAGTTGTATGAGGTCAGTACTCAGTACAAAGGTGTGAATTCGATGGGTTACCTGTCTTTCAGATCGATCTGCATTTTCTGAAGGTGGTGTAGGCGGAGAGCTTGACGCAGAATTACTCGACGACTTATTGTTAGTTGAAATTTGTCGAACTTCTACTTTGCATAGATCCTGAGTTTTATTCTTGTAAACTGGAGTCTGTGACTGGTGCTTCATCTCCTTTGTAATACACTGAATAGCGTACAATGTACCTATAATTATAGAAACCCATGGACCCAGAATATTAACAATAGCAGTCCCTAAAGAAACTACAAGATTTCTGAATTACTAACGAATTGTGTCGGACGCCAAGCGCACAGCCATTCTCCCACAACAAATTTATACATTGAAAATTTTCGATCTCTTCCTGTCACTCGTTAAACATGCACAAATTCAATTAGTAACCGTGAACTGTCGTATTTTGTTTCTCCGCGGAACATTTTGTTTCCGATGGAACTGTGGCTCAGTAATCGATGTCTCTAAAGTTCGATTTAAAAAATGAAAATAAAACGATGTGACATTTTCAGTTTTCCAGTACCGCATTCATTACGTGAAAAGAAATAATTTGTACCGAACGTAACAAATCCTTGCAGATTTAAAAATATTTCCAAAATTCGCTAGTTTCGATGAAATGTGAACATGCCGCGTATTGTATTTTGATATTGTTGTCTAGGTCTAATAGTTTCGAAGATATTCAACAAAATGGATTTTTGCAGCCCATCTATAGAAAAGTACACACAAAAATTCCATTAAAGGCGGCGTGTTACGATTGGGTAATAGACCGGATCGGAAAAACATTTTTTTCAAAATCGAAAACCCCCTAACAACAGGATTAAAATCCCCAAAGTTAGCATTGACGCCTTCAGGTAACGCATTTAGCGGGAAGTTTGAAAATTTAGAGAATATATCGAAATTTTTTAGTAATGAAATATGTACGGAAATACATTACAGAAGGGAAAAGCTATTTACGAATGAGTATAACGTAAAGAACGAAGAGGAACAAAAGCTGCAACGATCTGTAGCTCGTATAAAGCAGGATAACCGCAAGTTTTAATAGGAGGCGTGTAATCATAAATGCGTTTCGCGAGTCGACGATTTTGTCCGGCTCATAATGGTACAATCGTGGTTCCACTAAATTGCGAAGTTCTTAATGTTTCGTTGGTTATTTATGAGCGTGCAGCGTGCACAAAGGAACGGGCACGTGCAAATTCGATGCTTGCGCTTAACGGTAACAATGCGACACGCCAAGCCACGCGACTCGCGCCGATTCGCTCCTACCGTGCCATGAAAGCTCGTGTTTGCGCTAGTTTGACAAGCGGTCAAGCCACTTTGTCACGTATACGACGTGCTCACGTTAAATAATGCTGACCCCGGGTTACGCACTCGATCTCATTGATATTCCATTTAAAGGAGCGCGAGCAAACGCCATCGATACTTACAGACTGGCGCCGCGTCCTGTAAACTACAGGCTGATTCACCTTACAAAACTCTACCCTCTAAATTACGTAAACTATTTGGAATACGAAGAAATAATTCATATGAATGTAAAACAATAATCAATTTTTTCTGTTTTACTTTTTCATTTTTTTTATATTGAGTGAATATGAAATAATAATCAGTTTCTTTCTGTTTTGCTTTATCATCATGATAGAAAGACCAACTTGAGTTTCTTTCTATTCTGAAATGATTTTTAACATAAATGTATAAAATCAGCAACAAACGCTGACGAGACTGACGTAGGATATCGATGATTAGACGACGAACATTGTAAAGAGGTCACACGTTTTTGATTTTTTAACGAAGAGATATTGAACTCGAGAAGAAACGGTGTATTACACGTTCGTTTACCTAATTACATCCTCATAGCACATGAATCCATGCGAGTTGATACGCTCAGCATAACCACTTTACTAGTTTCGTTTTTATTTTTATAACTATCATGTTAAAAATATCTTCGGGCTAAATAGTCACTTACGCGGAAATTACTTCCTTAAGTATGTGTCTTACATTCCTCATTCTTCTAATCTTTCTTTATACATAGTTAAATCGAACAATAAATTAATAATAGCGTTTATACTAAAAATGAATAAGTACTTTTTATTTTGCACCAAATCCGTGGACTACTTATTGGATTTTAATAAGTTGACCATTTTAATCGACAACTTTCAAATAAAATGCTGTTCATTATTTAATCGTCGATATATTCTAGGCGCTTCCGCAAAAATGGTCGAACACGACGATAACCAGTTGCAAAAATGCATCCGACATGCAGCGAACTCTGATGAGCAATACAACAATTAGTCATGGACTATTAAACGGAACAAAAAATGCAACGGAGATCCTTTTTCCCTATTCTGCAATAACGAACCTAACCCGTTCTAAATGACGCAAATATTTCCGGGACGAGCTAGCTGATGTAAGCTATTCGGGTAAAGTCGACGTTAATGTGTATTATTACAACGGCCCTGTGTTATCGTGCGTAATGCAATGCAATTACAGATTACGCTTAAATCTTCGTCGAAGTCGTAAATTAAGAGCAGAAAAGAAACACGGTACCCGATGCTTTATTATATCGGATAAAACGTCGGATGCATGAAAAAGGGGGACCGTTAAAAAGGGAACATGTTCTTTTTACAGCCGGGTGAGGAGCATTACGCGGTAGTTTTAAGTGTTTTTCTTTCGGTATGGCATTTCGGTCAAGGCGAACTTTTCTTCTTTTTTTTTTCAAGCACAGCCTTTGAAGTGATACTTCGTGAAACGAATATGACACCCACCGAAATTTACGTCCGTGAACTCTGCTGAACTTCTGAACTCATCTCATCTTTTCTCCGAGGACAATGACGGAGGAATGGCATCCATCGTTGTGCGTGTCATTGCTCACTGGTTATGTCTCGGGGGCTTACGGGACTTTAGGACGCACTCCCGCCTCTTTTTGCATTGCAAATTACACGACCCGCAATTTAAACGCCCTCGCAATTGAATTAAAATCCCGAAGAGGCGAGGTAACGCGCTATCCCCGTTACCAGATGAGATTCAACCGCATCGGACAGCAAAAAATATTTTCTCTGCGGCTACCGCTCGTTTCAATGTTTCTACATTTGTACAAAGTTGCTAGATAATACGTCTGGGAATCGCGAAATGAAGAAAAATTTAAAAAAAATTTCATCTAGCAGAGCGTGGTTTCGATCCACGGACCTCTGGGTTATGGGCCCAGCACGCTTCCACTGCGCCACTCTGCTTCTTGATGTTCTTCGGCGAATTAGTCTATATAGTATCTAATCGATATCGCTGTGGAAAGAAAAAGCATAACATACAATAATCTAATTGAAATAGAATGCCTAATGTCTTTCATTCAATGACTTTAATATATTGAACAATTATTATTTAGGTAGTTTCTTGCGATAAAGTACTAACAATTTTAAAAAATCAATAATGTTGCCTACAGCATAGATATAAGTATACAGGGTGGTCCATCTAAATGTAGCCACCTAAATATCTCTGTTTGCGATGATATAAAAAATGTTTTTAATGCAATGTAAATTGTACATCAAATTTTTTAATATTTTTCTCAAAGTAATTTTTTACAGAGTTTCCAGAGTTATTGATATATTGTGAAAATGTTCTGCATTAATTGTGGAAAGCAGCAATAACGTAAAAATTAATTCCATCTCTTAATGATTTCGTTACATTAAAAACAACATTACAATATTCTTAAATTTTCGTAATCCTTCACTGTTTTATATTTCACCCAACCAATTTATTCATAA
Source organism: Lasioglossum baleicum (assembly GCF_051020765.1). Taxonomy (NCBI): domain Eukaryota; kingdom Metazoa; phylum Arthropoda; class Insecta; order Hymenoptera; family Halictidae; genus Lasioglossum; species Lasioglossum baleicum. The sequence continues at coordinate 11,882,238 of NC_134933.1, read as the reverse complement.
ACAAATTCAAAAATAAAGGAGATATTTAGGTGGACTACTAAGAAAATCATAAAAATTCAGAGTAACAAGAAAAATTGATTATTTCGATATAAACCCGTTAATTTAATTACGCTCTAATAAGTTTGACCCACTGTAGTAATATTCATTCACTCGCTACACTCTAGTAATAGCTTTTTATATACGTATTAACTTGATTATCCACTTGTAATTATATTTAGACAACGCTGTATAAATGAAACACTCGGCGTTTCTTCTTTATACGTTTTTCAATGTAAATTCATGAATATTAATTAAATGATAATAATCTCGAATGTTCCCCCCAAGATTTCCCCATCGACGATTTATGTTTCTCCGTAATGGTTTATTTCGAGTTCCGCAGAACTCGCGTGTATACGGGAGAGAACAATTAAGATAACCCTGAGAAAAAGGCAAGTACCTCAATTGAAAACAACTTTGTTGCGATGCTACCTGCGTAGCCCCCGAAGCGTGTAATCTAACCGGTGGAACGTACATCAACCACCTAAGTCGAAGTATGTAGTTGCAGCGGATGCAAATAAGTATCTTGGTCGATCCAGGTGCGCTCCCCTTTTAGGATCAGTAATCTTAAACTAGCCCCCACCTATATGTAGAGTATCCGCAGAGCCACGTGCTTGGATGCGAGCAATAAATCTAACCTTATTCTACTGATGTATTATCGTTTAAATGATCCTTCGTCGGGGTGTGTGTACTTAATTATTACATTATAATACTTATAATAATATGCAATAAAAATATTCGCGCGATGTCCGACACTTCGTCATATTATTTTACTCCAGTTTGTTGCAATTATCGTGGACAATTTTTATTTTGCATACAGGTTCGCAATCTAATAATAAATAAAGCACGATCTGTTCAAATAGAAAATTTATCGAAACAATAAATCGTATCACAGCAAATCGTTACAGTTTAGTGGCTTCTCTCGAACGCGTAAGCGTCATAAATAATACAAAATATAAATACGGCTATGAGAATGAGGACATAGACCACGAAGTTTGGCAGTGCTAGCTCTATGACTCCCAAAGGTCCAAATTAATTACGAAGCTGCTTAAAATAAAATTTTAGCCGCTCCTCGGCATGAACTAAATAGTTGCAGAGCCAAACATTCCGTAGTGTCTTCGTGCCTTCTCCTTTCTAAGAGACTGCAATTTAACAGGCTGACAAACACGGAAATAAAAAGTTGAAGAATGGAAATTTCCATTAATCTTCCTGGAATCCTATCTGTGATCAGAGTTGGGCAAAAATTTTATTTAAATAAAAATTTCGAATAAAGTGGGTTTTTTTTCAAGTGGCTTTTAAACTCACTATATTTGAAATTTTTATTTAAATAAAATTTTTGCCCAACTCTGTCTGTGATATGTTTTAAGCATTGTATACTTATCTTTTAAAGATCAATAAAATTTCAAGAATACTTATGCAGACAAATTTTTTCTTTCGTTTCGCTAGAAAAATGTATGGGGTCCAATTACCCCCCAGAGATAAGGTCAAATGTTTGCAAACGCCATAAACAACCACCGGCAAGTAGTATGTCGACCGCCACAGAAAATGCTATCGGAATTGTTCAACCCTTTTGCTCGCAAATCGTCCCGATGAACTCGTCGGAATACCGGTGAGGTAATTACAGCGATGACGGACTTACTGTCGCGATAGCATCTTGTTTTAATTCAACGCAACCCTGGCCGTCTATGGCTCGGTCTAGCAACGTCTTCATCCGCATGGTAGCATTTTACTGACCACGGATTCGAAAGGGTCGATCGTTCCGAGTCCCCATAGAATGTTGAATAAGCGCATAAACTGTAACAAAGTGAGACACGCGCGTGCGTAGCGGATCGGTGACTCGGTGGATGCAGTTCCTGGTGACGTCTGACTAAGCGTTCTATTTCGACGCACCCACGGAGGCCGCGTGAGTAATCCCCAAACCGCATATATCCGCGCAGGTGGAACTCATTCGAGGATTTCTGCGAGTTTTGGATAGAAGGCCGGAAAGTCATGTTCAGATGTAGCGGACCCTATAATTATCATTGTGATATTATTAACCTCCTCCGACCACCTCTGTTTTGACATTGCCACGCTATAAATGATCCGCTCCAGCTAGCCGGGCCCGCGATCGCGGCCGCCATTTATATTAACGTTAAGCCCACCCCCATCACTCGAATGGTCAAACACTTTTTATTTCATCTTTATCGAGGTCACGAAGATTTCTTCGTTGTGCACAGTCAGTCAAAGAAGTTCTCATACACCCTTCGAAACGATGTAACGAATTAATTTATTGAAAATTAATAAAAATTTAAAAAATGCGTTTTATAGCCCACCGCCATCACTCGAATGGTTTCACACTTTTTATTTCATCTTTATCGAGGTTACAAAGATTTCTTCGTTTGTGCACTGTCAGTCAAAAAAGTTGCCATGCACCCTTATAAATGATGTAACGAATGAATTTCTAAAAAATTAATAAAAATTTTGAAAATGCGTTTTATAGACGTTCAAGGTTTCGATCATTTTTCTCGTTAACCGTTACAACGTCTGGTCATTAACCACTTCACGGCCGACCAATTTCTACGTCACGAGCCGACCGGATTTGCGAGCACTTTCTGATTTGATGCAATTTATTTATCAATTCGTAGATCCTGTGGGCGATGATTTTTCATGGCGCGCCGTTAATATTCTTGACAGATGTTACGACCGAAGCGAATCAGTGTTTGTGTGCGCACTGACATCCAGTTTCCAACCGGAACACGGGGAAAGCGCTTATAAACCTATTTTACGTCTTCCGTGTAGCATAAAAATTAAGAGATTTGGACGGAACAGCAGCTGTTCATTTAATTGATTAAATAAGTGAATAACGATTTTGTTACCCTGGATCAAAATATGCTGTGACCCCGTCGTTGGAGGGTTGAAAGAACTTCGTCAATTCCTTAAAAGCATTTACGGTTGGCATTTTATTGGCCGAAAAATTGCGAATATATAACAAAAAATCAATTTGGAATATAATAATTAAACTGCGGATCTTTATGCATTTATAGCAAAACTGAGCAGATGAAATTCAAAATTGTTGGAAAATTGAAAAAATTGAAAATGCCAATAAATGATTTCTCCTCTATTAAAATCATTAGGGGAAGAAATAACATTCGAATTGGTTTCCATTTCCTGCAATCGATGCAGACAAGTTTTATTTTGCATAAATATCCGCAGTCTAATAATAATTAACAAGTTTTTCCAACGTTGGACATTCGTTGATAAATTGTCATAAATTTTGATTTGTAGACAAAACCACCAATCATATCCACGTTGACCACCATTGGCGGAGCATAAATGCTACTAGGGTTATATTAAAAGTGTGTAATTAGTTCGGCGCATCCGTGGCGAGGAAAGTAGCGGTGAATTTCCGAAAGATTACAGGTTCCCGATGTTTAAAAAACATCTCTTAATAGCGGTGCGCGGTATCTAACGTTGCGTAGCGTTTAATCAAGATCGCGCTGTTACCGAAACAGGCATATATCTGTTCATTCCATTCTATCCCATCCTCGCAATAGGAGCACAATGCTCGATTACTCACAAACGTGCACACGGCGCGACCTTGCTCTCCATTATGCACACGTACGGACGAACATTTGTATTATCTTGAAAAAAAATCAGCGGCCCGGCTGCTCGGGCATTATCTCGCTCCGCGTAGCATTAAATCAAAGTGCATACTCTTGTATGGGTGCAACGCGGAGAATACGAGGCTGCAGTTGGGTGTGATTCGACGATGCACTTAACAAGTCGCCCACGTGGCTCGCATCGATCGTTTCGTTACGGTGTCGTTTGTTTGGTTGTGTGGTTGGTACGTACTTGTGTGTTGTCGTGGAAGGGAGATCTCTCGGTGCAACGAGCGCCGTGCGATGTGCAGCGCGGCGAGCACGCGAAATGGAGTGCATTTGAAGACGCGGCGCGCAACCGCGTCACGTCACTTCTTTAATGCAAATTCGAGCCGCGAGCGTAACAGAAAAAGGAACCCGCGATACCAAACTCGGCGAATGTCGATGCACGTAAATGGCCACCACGGAAAATTCTGAAACGCACTCCTCTGTTTGCTTGCGCCGCGAGTACGCAGCGTCTTCGCAAAAGGGATTCCCTGCGGTTAGGTTCGCGTCGGTTAGGTACGGTTCGCGCGAAGGAGAAAGTTCTTTGAAACGGATCGACGCGACAGGTTTTTATCACACCACAATCTCAAGAACCGTCGGGAAAATCTACCGATGGCGTTACACTCCGTCACAATATTATAATTATAAGACACTGCACAACATCATACTGATCTCTGTCATGGAATTTGTCCACATACAATTTTATTAATTGACTGTATTGGACATCAGATTCCTCTTTTACAAAATTCCATGGTTTTCCATCGTCCAATTTAATGATTAACTACATCAGCGTGGTTTTTCTTCAAAGAAAATCTTTCCGGTTATAAAATCGTCCAAATGTTCATATAAATGATAGTCGAGCCCGAGTTTCGAGAGTATGACAAATGTGCAAGTATGTAGTTCATCTTGACTGTTTGTCAGACCAGTTTCACATAGTTTAGCATGCACTTCTTGCAACTCTGTGCAACATCTTTCTACACCCATTGTTTTGCCACATTTTAGACAAGAATAGTGTATAACGCCAGCTGCTGACCTCAAAACGCTCACCGCGATTTTTCACGAGAGAAAGCTTGGTTTAGGCATAAGATCTCAGTGCTTCAATTTTATTCAACCATTGAATTGGACGTTTATGGTTATCGCACACAATTCACTTCTCATCAGAACTAACAGTTCTATGAAGAAATGAACATTTTTCATCGTGGACATATACAGAAGCCTTAGGATTTCTAATAGTTTTCAAGTGACTCCATGTTCCAGATTGTCTCCCACTCCATCCCCTTCCACCACTCGGTCACGTGAGGAGTTCCGTCACTGTCAACAATGTCACGTAACCAGTCCGATGTGCTGGCAGAGAGGGGATAACATAAAATAACATTTTCGTTCGTTTACCGTTTTGTGTTATATCTGTGTAGTTGGGTGCAAGTGAAGTTAATGGTCCAGGAAACTCTCAGGGATATAATTATAATACCATTACTGGTCAAGCACTTATTAATCGTTGTAGGTTGGATCGACCAATTTCGTACGTGTGCAATTTGCGATAATCGTAGGTGAATTAAGTTATGGCATTGTAATGAACATACTTACATAACGTATGACGATATTAGTCCTTAGGCTACGGTGTTACGCATATGCAGTTACTCGCGAACGGACCGTACACAAGCTTTTACGCGTGTTTAGATTAAATCGATTCCACTCCGTAGGAAATGTTATTATTTATCGTGTTTTAATTGAATGACGAGGATACGCGTTATACATAGTGGAATTTAGCGACACTCCATTTCGAGCAATGACCAATTTTGAACTGAAATCGCACTGAACATAACCTTTCAACATCGTTATGTTTTACCGATTCTACAGGAGTATATTCTCAACTATAATTTACTGACTGATAATTAGGGATGGGATCAAGTTCAATTTGTACTCATGAATTCGAGTCAATTTCAATAACCGAGTTTCATTTCATGGGTTTCGATTGCTACTTAAAAGCAATAATGTTTCAATGAATATATTTAAAAAGTATTCATTTGTACAAACTGATATTGAACCTCAGAATGAGTACTTACAAGTTTCGAAAAGATGCTTATAAGTACTTCCATGTTGAAAAGAATCGAATCTTTCACGAGTAGTAGTCCTCGAATCTTGGAAATCAGAACTGCATAGAAGGTTTTAAGCACCTTCTTGATTAAATTCGTAACTATTTAAGAATAATATTTCCAATAAATTATGAAATTATAGTTATACATATCGAATTAAATTATGCATTAGAGGACAACATAATTGATTTTAAAGGTACAAAAAATAATGATTAGAAAAATCAGAGAATTTCCGGTACGATATTCATAAAAGTTTCGAATCTGCTCGACCAAGATTCGAATATATTTGCAAGTATTATTTCCGTTTACCAAAGTACTTGTATTAAAAGGTTCGAAACTGTCTGGCATAGGTTCGAGTATACTTAGGAGTACTATTTCTGTTTTTCGAAGTACTTATAGAGAGTTCGAATTCAATCAAACAAAGTTCGAACCTGTTTGCGAGGTACTTGATCCCATCCCTACTGATAATTATGAATTCTTGAATTCTCATATTTCGAGTTTCTGCCAGGTTTTCGGGACCACGTCCCCACTGTGCACCGCGCGATGTTTTGAAATTCCTTATTGATTTCGCGAAATGGGCGTGATCGTTAATGAACGAACGGGCTGTGTCGCGCGCGCCTACTTTTTCGAATCACGTTACTTCGAAAAGCCGCAAAAAGCACCGGCTCGATTAAAACGGTAGGCGGAACGGTCAACCCGTCACTCGTGTAACTTTTTCCTTGGTTTCTGCTGGAATTCCTCACCGCAGGGTGCAAGAACAGTTTGCATGGAGAGAATTCTCGCTGGAGTGTCAATTAACAAAAATATATTATCAACATTGTCGCGCGGATTAAAAAGTGAACGGTCAACCGTATTACCTAAAAATTATTCTCTGTATTCTGTTGTGTATAATGAACGTGTAACTATTGTGTAAAATTATAATTAACTTAATTGTACTAATTGTAATTTAGCTATAAAATATGAGTCTATTATTCATGTAATAAGTGTGAGCCAATTACACTGATAAAAATATTAGCCTAGTAGAATTATAGTGGTAATGAGAAAGGAGCGTTCCGACATTACTTTCGCGAATTTAACCGCGTTCACACTCGAGACGTTGTGTTTCTTCTTATAACGAGCAGAATATCTAAACACATCTACGTGTCACATGTTAGTTCTTCAGGTTTCAAAAAATAGAAGTCACTGGCACACACGTCGGATCCTTTCTGTCCTCTCTTTTTCAACACGTGAGTCATTATACATAGTTATACCTATATTTTATACTTTCCCCGGTGGATTCCAAGCGGAGAAATTTTAGACGGCCATCGTCGTTCAAAGAAATTTGTTTACTTTCTTTCCAATCCTTATTCGTGTCCCATAATTGTTCTGCGGTCCTTACTGTAACTCGATTCTAGTGACAATGATTTTAATGGCTAGACTGCGGATCTTTATGCACTTATGGTATAGTAAAATTGAGTAGATGAAATTCAAAATTGTCGGAAAATTTTCAAAATTGAAGATGATGCCAGTGATTTCTTCTTTATTAAAATCATTTAAAGGGAGAAATAACATTGAATTCAGTTTCTACTTCTTGCAATCGATGCAGACGATTTTTATTTTGCATAAAGATCCGCAGTCTATTAACACGTTCGCTACCAGCATTTGTTTCGTTGCTTACCTTACTTGTTCGAAAGTTTTATTGAATGCAACGTACCCAATTTTGAATTATTAAAACAGTTTAGCAGAAGAGAGTCACAGATTCTCTGAAAATTATGCATTCTACTATGACTTTAAACAACGAAGTGCATAAAATTAATTTTACTGTTTTTTTTTTTTGTAGTAGCGAACATTTTAACGAAATTGTCTAAAAGAAGTTCAATAATAATAATAATAATATATACAATTCTATCCTAACCTTCCATTCGCTCATTCGCCGAAGAAGTTTAATCATTTCTTTACCAAATATTATCTCACAAGTAGATGAAATTGCTGTCGCTATTCTAAAGTTGATCAACTATTCCGTCATTAACAGATGTAATTTCGCAAATGTATTGTAGAACTTGTAATAGAGTTTATAATTCCCGAAGGCGCGACATAATTTCCCGTTTCCCAATTTGGCTGTGATTAAAGGAAGCGGGTGAACGGTGCCGCTTTTAAAATCACGTTCCTTGGCGCGAGGCGTGCTGGGCATTTGCACATGGACAGACACCGAATTTATTTGACATTCTAAACCGCCGCGCACCGGTGTGACTCGCCTCGTGCATTCTGATCTCGGAAAAAGGACTAACGAACAACACAGCGCGGCGCGGCGGTTCGATAAATGGTAATCGTCCCTCGAGCCACCTCGGTGACGTGCCTTACGCAGACCGCATCACAATTCGTCAATTCGAATTTTTGATTCTTAACTTTCTAGCGAGAACCTTAGAAGTGCCGGCTACGCACAGGCCTCGCAAAAAATTGTCTCAACCGTGAAGAAAGTCAACGAAAGTGATCTCATAACGGCGCGACTCGCTTATTCTTCATTCCTGTCACACCGGCGACGAAAGCGATCGTGTCAACACACGGCTGCATCTCGTTAAGTGGCACGACGTTTGCATATCCGCGGTTTCTTGTTCGAAAGGCAGTTATCACTACAGTTATGGATTTTATGCATTTATGGGAAAAATGAGTAGGTGCCATATGAAACAGTGAAAAAGTTACAATGATCTAATAATGCCAATGTTTTCAGCTTGTTGAAATGATTGAAGTAAGAATTATACGTGTATCTGGCTCCAGTCTGTTGAAAATGGTGCAGATATTATGACTAGACTGCGGATTTTATGCATTTATGACGAAAATGGGTACGTACAAGTTAAAGCAGTGGACATGTCGAAAACATTTAAGGACATCAATGTGTTAGTTTCATTTTAATAGGATAATTAAAAGAAGAATACAATTTTTATTTGGCTCCTGTGTTCTGCAATCAATGCAAATGCATTTTTATTTTGCTTAAAGATCCACAGTACAATACTTAAATGTGTAGTACTTGATTAGATACCAACATATTTAATACTGTAACCAATAATGTGAATAATGGTACATCAATTTTTAGTGGTGACTCACTTCTGGACTACTAAGGGTTCTATTATTTGGACGAACATTAATTATACGTACGGCGCAACAGGTAACGATATTTTACCGTCTACCTCCACGAGAAAATTAAAATGAAATATAAATAGGGAATTTTCAAATGCACTGTTTTCAAAAGAATTAGTATTTTAGCGATCTAAAATAATTAGTAGCTCGACGACGCGACGACCCGAATGAGCGAGATGATCTTTTTGCCAGGTCAGAACGTTACGGGCCATTCTACGTGGCGTGGTTACATTCCCCTTGCAATTAAAGCAATTAGTGTGGTCGAACGCAAGAAAGGGTTGAAAAATCCTAGTAGGTACACGACGCTCAACATTCTCGTTTCTTTCAGCCGTTCTGTCAGCGAACCGTGCACCGAGAAGCTTCTCTCCCTTGCGATGGACTCAGCGAAGCAAAAGCAAAGAGAGGAATACGTGGGTGTCCTTTATTTTCAGTCTTCGGCCAGCAGATTCTGAGGCGCTTGTAGTGTGTGCCTTGGGGAAGGACGAGCCAGGGGGTGAAACAAAGGGGTCCAGATGGTTGGGGGCCCAGCATCTTCCTGGTTGTAATTTAAAGCGACAGCCCACAAGCACCAACGCGCGGAACGAAGTCTCCTCCGGGATGATTTCGACCCTCCTTGACTATGTACGCGCGTGTATACATAGTATACATTGTACACTAGGGTGGTCCTTATTTTTCGATTTTCGATTCTTTCTGGTTCTACCCCCTAAATTGTCTTAGTGAGAAAATAAATATTTGACACGTATTATTAAAGGGTGAAAACAGTCCTTGAAGTTGAGCAAAATTAGTGAAAATCACCATTATTTTCTCACCAATTCAAGGAAGTATAATCCAAGGACCACCCTAATGGATACAGGAATATATTTGGCTTTCACCCTAGTTTTTCCTTTCTCGAAACATGTCTCTGTTTTGTACACACAGACTGACTGCTCGCAGACGCTGGGGGAACCCGAACGCAGGATCCACCCAGTATATTTTCATTTGCATCGAACGCACGAAAGAAGTTACGAGCATTTCTCCTTTAACGGATATTCCGAGAAACGGGATGCTTGTGTTCTCGCAAAAGCTCGGGAAATAGAGCCGGGGAAACTCTTTGATGTCGTTTCTGCTTCTTCTAACTTTTCGGGTCAGTTCACGCAACGCCACCGTTCGCTCTACTTCGCCGCCTGCGTCTCTCGTTTTTAGGATCGTGGTTGTCGACTTTCTTGGGTTGGTCCGATTGTGAGCAAGTAAATGCATTGCGAAGTATTAGAATAAAACTTTCCATCGGATCGGATGGATCGATTCCAGAGAAACTCGCGTTGCTTCGTGCAGGAGGACGAGATTATAGTTTCGTTTTTATTGTCCGATTATTCGGACTAATTCTTGCAGTAAAATTTCACAGATGTTGCGATAAACGAGGTTGCAACAAGCGGGGTTCCAGTGGGTTTATACCAAAAACGATACTGCGTGGCTCCTTCCCCGCGTAGGTACTTCCGAACAGTACTGGGCACATTTGTCTCAATTGAGACAAAACCGTCCCCACCGTAGCGCTCATTGTCTCCTTTCAGTAAGCGCCTTTACGGTGGGGCAACGAAGACACGAAACACCAGCGAACGCGACGAAGGTGCGTTCTGCATGGAAAAAACGTTGGTGGGGGAAGCAAGCGTTTGAGAGGCCCCAACCGTGCCCAGCACAGCCAGAGATGGGCATTTTTGTCTCAATTGGGACGAGACCGTCCCCACCATACTGCCCACTGTCTCCCACCAGCATCCGCCGTTACTATGGAGGGAGGACGCGTTTTGTCGGTCGCGAGAAACGACCAAAACTGGTCGATTTTACCTCTCCTCCTTTTCCCCTTCCACTATCCCATTCCAGCACCATGAGCATACTCCAACATCCCCCACTAAGACCGTAGACTGGTCACATATTACTCTGGTCATCGGAGAGGGGGTAAATTGTATTCCCCTCGACTTGTGTACCTCGTAAATTATATCCACCTCGACAGAGAGGTTACCTACCCTTCCGTGCTCATAACTGCTGTAGACTTTCCTGTATATTGTAATTCTAGCTTCAGCCTGTTCTACCACAGCGGATCCGTCGCAATTCAATGACGAGTGTTCGATGACGTCGTCGGCTGATCCTGGAGATGAAGAAGTCAAGAGCAACGTTGAATGATCACGGCCAACAAAGGCTCTCAGAAGAGCGGCGCGCGAAGGTGGATTATCTCCATCCTCCTCTCTGGAGGATAATGATCTGTAGCGGTGTTGCGGGATCTTCTGAATATATATTAATGCTCGTCCTTTTTTCGCTCGTGTAGATAATGGTGGGGTTCGCTGGGTCTGGAGAGGAAGGGCGAGAGAAACAGGAGAAAGGGGTTGCGGGGAGGAGAGGGAGGAAAAAGGGCGAGAGGAAAAAACAAAAGTTGCATTCGTCGGAAACACAGGAGCTCCCTCGGCCTAAACGCCGCGCGCCGACCTCGGCAATAGCCACGGAAAAAATTTTTAATTGCTTTGTGGCGAGAGAAATTACAGACGCTGTGCCGACGCGACGCGACGCGACGCTATGCGACGGGTGCAACAACCCCCTTTCAACTGTTATCTAGAATACCAACAACGCATAGAGGAGGGCCACCTTTATCGATTCGTGTGTTTACCGGCGTACAGAATATCCACCTGTTAGACAAACCACAAGATAACCCGCTTTCGTGCGTTCCACGCGCATACCTCTTGTCTGGTTTACTCTGGCGCGTAGATTCGTGCCGATACCGAGATACCGGGAACACCGGAGACGCATTAAAATCTCTGTTCGTTACTTCTGTTGACATCTCGCGTTTTTATGGCGCCGGTAATGACGTACTTGCAAAAATTGGGTGATTAACCCTTTGCACTCCTTTGTCGAGTGTGGCTCGACATCGGAGAAAGAGAAATGTTCTTCCTTTATTTATTTAATTGTCTTATTTTTTAGCTGAAAACAAATATAAATTACTACAAAGTTTGAGTGATATTTAATATAATTAGTAAGCAAAATTGTTTAAAATAAGTAACAGTCAAGGAACTGTCCTTTGAAGTGAACTTCAAATGTGAAAAACAATTCAAATAGTAGGGAGTTGTTGGCAAGAAAATTGAAAAATAATTCGGTAATTAAAAATTAAATAATAATTTTCATACGTGTAAAGGGTTCCCTTAAACGATCTATTGCATTATATAAAATATCCAAAAAAATTCAATGGAAAACCGAATCGGCACAATATTTCTGTCAGAAATTCAGGAGAGAATTCAAGGTCAATAAAAGACAATTTATTGGAAGACCTGTAATGACTGGTGCGTTACGATAGGTTAGTTATCGATGTATGACGTGATGATGTATGGCGTGGCCAGATGTGCTTCTGTTAAGATTATAGTATTTGATAAACACCTAGTAAAATCAGAAGATTTACATCACAGACTTCCATAGTTTTTACAGGCTCGTCATAAACTAACCGCGTTTCCGTTCGGCAACAAATTAAAGGCGTTGCCATTCTTAATAGGGTAATAATGAGAGTTGGCAAAGACATATGGTACGACGCCGTATAGAATACGATACGTTGCAATAAGTTTTTGAGAAGCTGCTTAATCGCCGTGATCATCGCAACGGGCTAATAGAACGTCGAAGAGATTACTGGTCGGCATAAAATGTCTTTGAAGCATTTGTTACAGGGCCCTCGCGTGTAACACGCTGTAAAAGATACCGGCTAATTATACGGCGGTGCACCGTGTTCATCGGCCATTTCGTTTGCATACTCCACGTGCCCTTTGCTATTGCAATAAATTTTGCGGTAGCCGCGTATAGAATCGCGCAAACCACTGGACCCTCAAGAACGCTATGGGCCCACGGATTTCATGGGGAATCCAAACTCGCGTTAATCGGAATCCAATTTCAATAAGACCGTTCTATACGTAATCTACACGATTGTTAATTAACTCCGGACCTTCGTAGAGCACGGTTGAGTGCACACTAAAAAGTTACGCTTATTACGGCTCTTGAGCACGAAACGAAATGTAAAAGAGATGAAACTATGCTGGAACAGAGTTATCGCTAGACAGCGGATTTGATGCATTTATGACGAAAATGAGTAGATGTAATTTAAAAACACTGTTACATAATTTTTAACCAATTAAATGTATCGGGAGAGAAAATTAATTTCTACTTCACTCCAGTTTGTTGGAATTCAGGTAGAACATTTTTATTTTGCATAAAGATCCGCTCTCTAGTTATCGCCATGACGAACGTTCTTTGGTCATTTAATAAACACGAGATTTCTCTCTCTCTCTCTTTCACGTTTTAACTTTCATTTTCCATAATTAAGACGGAAGATGTAACAGAGGGGATGACGAGATGACTGTCGGCCATGTGACTTCATAAAAAGGTATTATTAACTCGCATGGCTTGCCATACGCTTTCTTTTCTAAATGCGGCGCCAGACAAACGCAGACATTAAAGACAACGATGATACAAGACAGCTCGAGCGCCAACGTTGTAAAAATATTTAGGTTTTATTCCGCCTTCGACCCTGGACTCGGTTGACTTAACCACATGCTGTAAACGTGTGACTCTGTTTTGTAACTTTCTACCTTTATTGTCGCGCATAAAGCGATCCTTCTGTCAACAGATCTTCGCTTTCTCGTGCAACCAAACATTTCACGTATAAGTTCAACTGCATAGATTGTAGAACAAAGATGGTAATACACAACCCATCAATGAACGATCGATGTTCTACGAGCAATCTGGCAGAGCGATCGAATGGCGAGTCAGGATGTTCTTGTAGTTAGAGTGCTTCTTCCTCATTTCCTTTTCCTGTACAGGGAACGCCCTATATCAGTGCCTCAAAATTATACATAACATATACGTATAAATACTGAATATCCCGCCTTTAGCCGTTCAATCTCAGGAATATCTTGACCTTGGCTCTTTTCAGATGCTAGACAGCATTTAATCTGGAAGCAGCGCAACGCTGCTTGGTCTACTCTATTATTAGGGGAACGGAGAGGTATCGCTTTATTTTGCTACCGGTTTCATCCGACGCAATTTCGCAGCCACCGACACAACACGTGTCTCACATATTCAATGCAAACTAGCCGCCTTATAGATCCACGCCGTATATTTGCAAGCTCTGTCTCGGCATTAAACCGTTAGATCATGCACCTTTCAGTAATTTCATTGATAATTCATTTGTGAGGAAAGATTCTGAGTAATGGGAACAATCATGATTTCCGATTGCTGCATGCAGAAGAGAAGCAGGTAATCGAATTACTTGCGTGAAACGTCTTGGAAGATCGTAATGAATTCTAAACACTCTAGTGAATTCTATTATGCAACGTGTTATTATTGTTAGGTAGTATATGTCTTATAATTTCTAGGTCCTAGAAACGAATTTATGCAGATTAATTTAGATGAATAATTGTTTTCTATATTAAAGTGCAATATATTCGATATAGTGAAACATCTTGGAAGATCGTAATGAATGTAATTATTGAATTTTAATATGCAACGTGTTGTTATTATTAGGTAGAAAATGTCTTATCATTTTGTAAGTCCTAGAAATGAATTTATGAAGATTAATTTAGACGAATAATTGTTTTCTATATTAAAGGGCAATATATTTGGTACAGTGAAACATCTTGGAAGATCCTAATGAATGTAATTATTGAATTTTAATATACAACGTGTATATTATTAGGTAGAAAATGTCTTATCATTTGTAGGTCCTAGAAACGAATTTCTGAAGATTAATATTAGATGAATAATTGTTTTCTATATTGGTGTATAATACTATTGTTTATTATTGTATGTTCTTGTAATTTCAACACTCAGATATGTTGTATGATTGTATAAATGTGTCCAAGAAATATTCATTTAAACTATGAATTAAAAATCGCCAAGATGGAGTAGTTGCACAACACACAAATGAGTCTTGACTTGTGGCCGACTATATAGAATTAATACGAAAAAGATTCGATTCGGAAGTAAATTACGTTTGAACATGATCAAAGGTCGTAGTTCTAGGCCGATGGCCTTACTATTTATCTGTCACGACAAACATAGCTGCCTAAGTAACTTATCATTATTGGCACTATCAAAGATTAAATTCCATCTGAAGTGACAAATATTTAGTCCGAGATTGTCGCGAGATTGCATGTTTGCTATCAAAACTATGCGTTATTTGAATAAAATTGCTTTACTATGAACTTACTTTTTTATATTGCATATTACAAAAAATGTTCAGGTTCCACTTTATCAATTGTATCAATAATATCATTTTATGGATATGAAATTCATATAATACTTCATACAATATTTACTACATATTTAATAATGTAAACAATATTATGAATAATCGTATAGCAATTTTTAGTGGTGATTCTCTACGTCACTATTTGGTACTTCCTTGATTTATTTGGTATTTGGTTCTTTCTTTATTTATTTAATTATCTTATCTCTTAGTTAAAAACAAATATAAGTTCCACAAATATAAATTACAACAAAGTTTGCGTACTATTTCATATAATTAGTAAACAAAATTGTTTAAAATAAGTAGCTGTCAAGGACCTGTCCTTTGAAGTAAAATGTGAAACACTTAAAATAGTAGCGAGTTCTTAGCAAGAAAACTGAAAAATAATTCGGAGCAAGGGTTAATTTTTAACGAATACTATCTACACAAGCTGTAGATAGATTTACGGCGGATACGTTTGGGAATTAAAATCAAATGACTCGTGTACAGAAACAACAAATTAGTGCTCGATGTTTGGAGGATCTGATTACCTGGGGTTCGAAGGAATGGGGCCGATCACTTGCGTAACGGTGTAGTAGGGTGCATTGTGCGTTATCATCGGGTCTGATCCGGAGGGGCTCTTTAATTCCAGCACGAAAACAGAAACATTCGTACGGCCTCGACCCGAGCAAAAGTTCGTCGAGGTTGCCAAGCCTGAGGCCGGTCTATGTTCTCTCTGGAACTCGGAGCCAGGACTCGAGAAAGGTCGAAGCTTGCCGGAGGTAGTCGAGCGGCGTCGAGCGGTCGCGTCGAGAACCGAGCTCGAGAGTCGGCGGAACGAGCGCACGGCAATCGAACAGCATCGTCAGTCCCTCACGGTGAGCCGGTTCAGTTGGTTTCCTCCGCTCGTCTCCAACAATTCGTTGCGTTGTTTGCGACGATCTGCTCCGTTTAATAGGTGGCTGCGTAAACAACGTAAACTTTTCTTTCTCTTTCTCTCTCTCCTTCTCTATCTGTCCCTTTTTTCTCTCTCTTTCTCGTGTACGAAACAAAATCTCCAACAGTGTTCCTCGTTCGAAACCGCGCACCGACGAACGATCAGTGCGTAACGATATTTGTTGGTGGACACAAGCGTTTTCGAGAAACGGGCCTGTTCTGTTTGTGGATTTCTACCCCCTGCCTCCCAGTGGATTACCCGACGTCCCGCGAGGGGAATTTTTCAAAAAGGTAGGACCACTTTCCATCTCTCGAATCGACCCGTTTTCCACCGTTCCGCCGATTTTAAATTTCAACGATCGTTTTCTCCACCAACTAAGGGTGGCAAGGCACCCGGAAGTTTCGGGTTCAGGAAATTTATAATCTTTGTGTACCCGAGAGTCATGAATTTTCGGGTCGTGTCGGAAACCCGGAAACACTCATCTTCAGGTTCCGACCCGGCCCGACTTCGACCCATCAAAAGAGGCCCAGCACACGAGATTTTTGAACGTCCCCAGTTGTCATAAGAGATTAACGAGCCGGTCGATGGAACTCGGGCCCCGAGTTAAACGCGTTCCGAACGAAACGTTACCCGCTCGAACGAGGCTACGATCGTTTTTGAAAGAACCTATGTAATTACAACACGAACGGCTAATAGTATCCTGCTACGGAATAGTTCGCGCTGAAGATTCTGCGACCGTTTAATTGACGGCGAATCGAGTTGAAATTGCGTGCCAGTTTCCAAGCTGTGCGCAGGTAATTCAACCCGTTTCTCTCCGACCGTTGATGTTTTCGATCCGAACCTGCACATGGCGCTTGAATCATCCTCGCCGCTCGATGACATGTCGGGTCCTCCGAAAATAGGGGAACGCTTCGGAACGGCGTCTATTATTAAACTTAATTAAGACTAACTTCCCTTATTTTATTTTTCCGTGGGCCTAACAAATCTATATTCTCCTCAAAACAATACCAAATCTGCATTACTCGTATGGAGTATTTGATCCCTGGTCAATTAAATATTTGTTAAGCTCCTTAATTGTATTTCTTCAGTCTCCGCGTAGTCTAGAATACGTCTGACAAATTTTTGTCATGATTATTTAAGCAGGAACTCCACACCAATATGTACTAACGTATACGAGCAATGTAGGATTAAACATTGCAGAGTTCAATTTGAACGTTGAATTGGGGAAAGTTTGTTGAATACTTGTGTTTGGGATTAATCATTCTTGCACTGTCACTAGAACGACGTTCGTCCGCAAATATGTACATAATCGAGTCTAAGGAAGTCTGGTAGTCAACTACATATTTCAAGTCCTGCTGTAAGTCCTCCAGGATTCTTTGACACTGGATTTAGGGAGCATTAGAAGTGACTATTTTACATTATAAAAATAATAATTCTTTTTATTATATGAACTCTTAGTGTTGTTAATAGATCCTCAACAGCAATAGCAACTTTAATCATGAACCAAGTCCTCCGCCATTAATTTAGTTTATATGAACTCCATCAGGATTATTTAACCCTGGGTTTAGAGAGCATTAGAAGTGATTATTTTACATTATAATAAAAAATAATTCTTTTTATACTATAAACCTAGTGTTGTTAATAGATCCTCAACGGCAATAGCAACTCCATTATTATGAACCTGAATTTTCATTAAATCAACCAAAAATCCTATTATACAATATGAATCACCCTATGAACCAATTTTCATAGTACTACTGTATTATTGAAAATCCTATCAACGGGCTTTCGGTACTACAATAATAAGAAGCGAGCAAACAGTGGCGCGCAAATGTCTCCGTCTCAGTCGCTCGCAGGATACGTCACTGAAGTATAGCTGGCGCACGCAATCGATCTGTGCACGCAGCCGCCTAGGGCCATCGAAAACAGTCTTGTGCAAAATGAATGCAAATTCGAAGGGAAATTCTTAGAAAAGGAAGAGAGTATCCGGACAGGTGACGAATACGTCGGGTCGAGTTAGGGGTGGTTAATAGCGGAGTCATTAGAAAAGTGCTCGAGGCGAATGAGTATGCACCGCGATGCACTCTGGTGTGCAGACTGATCGAAGAAAATAGGATAATAGCGACTTAGGGACACCCGGAGTAGATTAACGCTGTTAAAGGATGCCGGAAATAGGTGGTATATTTATCGATCGGCCATGTTCAGGGTATACGGACCAAGTGTGCACGCACTGACTGGCAATTACGGTCTGTGATCTATAATAAATGGTCGTTTAAATCGTAACGCGGTACGCATCTCTGCGACCCGACGCGTAAATAGTCAGCCTGCCTAAGCCAGGCAGCCCTTTGTGAGACTCGGCGAAACGATTCGAGAATTTTCTGTTAAACTAGGTGCTGACAGTTAAACGATGAGCTCCTTCAGCCCCCGAAATTACGCGAAACGTTATTCCGTCGGCCGCCGCCAAATCCACCAGATCTCTTGGACACTTTTCAACCGGGCATTGTTTATATTTTGCTACAGTTTCCATCCCGTTATTTATACGGACAGCCGCTCACTTTGTTTTCCTAGGCAGAGTCAGTGAAAACCCGCTTTGATATTTCGAGAAACAAAGTTGATGGAGGAGGCTCCATTCGCCATGCCACTATTTTATCGATTGTACACGCGAATTCGATATCGAGGAGCCAACGAATCGGGGACGCGCTGGCTAGAAAGCTGAAAATAATATTTGAGATGCAAATATGTTTGTTTGGGAGACGAGGACTCGGGGAAACTGTTTCCGGGATTACTTATAATAATCTAGGTTGTACACGAACTGGTGGATGATACAAAATGTTAAAAGCCGCTGCGGGCGATCTATTTTCTTGAAATATTGATCGTTTGAAAGTCTCGCGGTCGTGAGCCAATATCGTCCAGTTGCAAAATAGAAATTGAATAGCTGAGAACGCGTTTAGGTTCCTCGTTCGTAGCGGCAGCTTTCTAATTTGATTTTTGGAAAGTTATTTGTAAAACGTTCGAATGTATGAGGTGCTGCACTAATTGAAAATTTTAGTTTCCTACGTACATTGCATAAATAGTCGTTTTAAAGACGGTTAAACCGAATTTTATATGCAATCTTCTGTTTAATCTTCGACTCTTTAAAATGAGGCTGTTTTTTGGTATTGTATTTGTACAACCATTAGTTGATGCACTTCTTACCGTGGAAATTAAAATCTGTCTTTAAAGTGATTGTCATCCGCTGACAAATAAGTTACAGCATTCCATTAACGAGGCCAAGACAATTTTAACCAAATGTACTCACGTTCAATTTTATGGTCATGCAAAGCAGAAAATCTTTCGAAAAAGTTCTGTGAAATTAGCACTTTATAAGATGTTCCGTTCGGTAGTATGTTTCGTGCTATATTTTCAAAGTAGGGTTCAATGCCATCTTGGCAATTAACTGCGATTTGCCTGGCGAGTAGACAACACTGACTTGTTTGGCCGAGTGTCACGTAGCCACTTGTTGGTCGCAAGTGTCACATGGTAAACATTATTTAAATTTTCGTGCAGGTGTGAACGCCCGCCGCGAGAAATGAACGTCTAATCAGACCCAGCGCAGACGAATAAAATTAAATTAAAATGAAGTAAAATTGACCGGTTTTTTATTCAGCAATTATTTTAATCATAAAGATCATCCCATGGGAAATGAATAAATGTTTTTAACTCTAAATAAATTCAATTTTTTCCATTTTCATAGTTCATATAATTTAATAATTTTTTATATAATTTGTGACTGAAGAGAAGAGATATTATTAAGTGCCTGATTTATTTGCTCGAGCACTATAGGGAACAGCAATCCATTTTCACTGTCCGCTACTTTTAGTGCTCGTCCGAGCGCTGCCAAAACGGGCGACAAAACCCGCTTGCTCGCAGCAGGCCTAAAACTAGTAACAGAGAAGAAACTTTCCGCGAATGATTCAGAAGATGTTTCGTAGGACACCCCACGTAGTCACCCTCTGACTAATCCGCAAACAAAACTCGCGAGACATCTCCGAAGTTACAGCCAATTACAGTTTTCGTTCGTCCACGTAGTCGAGACGATAGAGAATGAATAAATTTACACAGTCTATATAACTTACCGTTAAATTGCTGAACGCTATTAATTGAATGAAGTATTCGAAAAAAGGACACCAAGGAGCATGTAGTAACAATTACTAAATGCAATCACTCGGTTGTGGTATTATTTAAGCAAGAAATGCGAAAAGTAGCGTTCTCATGTTTTAATAGTTCTGTAAGATTCAGCGACAGTTTTGCAACCGATTGCGGTTTTGCGAAGGAGCGTTGTCTACCATTACCGTTTAATTCGACGGAACGTTCCTTTAGTTTCATGACTTGCGGGAAAATGGTTGATACTTTTTTTTCGTAGATCTACCGTTTAATATTGCTAGAAATTATACTGTTTTTTGTAGTCGGTATTACGTGTTTCGGTAACGGTTCAGAAGAATATGTAGTATGTTCAAAAATGGAAAGGAAAAAGAATGAATTAATAACTTTGGGTCTATTGAGCTATATCGAGTTTCACATACCAACGTGTAAGAAGAATCCCAGTTGATAGGTGTTCCAGAAGAAACTTATAATCAACCATCAGCAATACGCGCAGCAATGCGAACCATTGATATGCACGATAGGCGATACGTGCTTATCGATTAATTACTTTCGTGACGTTCGAACTTGAAGTTCCCTAATCAAGATTACTCATTAAGATTCTAATCTGTATTATGAAATATTACTGATCTTCCAGGTAACGTATTTCAGGAATGCCCGATTTACATCTGCGAATAGTTATCCGCATTTTAATGGACAATCTACAAAAAAGCTATCATATGTGTTAATAACATATACTTAATGTTAATGTGTTATTAAGTATATGTGTTAATAAATTGTGTATGACATTGCACATTAACATTAAACCTACCGAGCATTAAAAGTAGCCGGTACACATGTTCCCTTATAAAAATGACAAGATTGATTTTTATTAGACTTTGTGCGGCTCCTATTATAATCCGTGCTCTACTAAAGATAATTATACAATCATTTCTTATAAAATCATTTTTATTATTTCAATAACTGTAAAACAATCAATCTGGAACCGGTCATTTCGACCGGTGGTGGTAGGTTTAGAGTTAAAAAATTAATTCGCAGTGAAAACAAGGGCGTTAATATGTACTTAAATAAGGAAATGTGTCACCTATTTCTCAGAAACTCATGACCACACAAATTCAATAAATAAAAAATAAAATATCTAGAACCGGTCGTATAACCAACAAACGCTACGTTTAATTTTAAAACATTCCGTTTGCAATTTCCGTCACGAATCTGCCTCAACATCGTCCACTAAAGGGTTAAGTCTCCGCAGAAGCATGGAGCGGGGGAGAAGAGCGAGGGGTTAGGGTAAAAACGCGGGTGATTTCCGAAACAGAATGCAGATCGGTGTACCGTTGTCATTCGGGGACGTGTGTTTGTTTGGTGCCCGGTATAAACCGGTCGCCGGCGTGGCGCGTTTACGAGCGTGTAGGTGAAGGAGCCATGGTTGCATGGGAGCTGGGGGAGAACGCATGTGCGTGGATGCATGCGTGCGTGTAGCTCTTGCGTACGTCGAGCGTGGCGTAGTGGCGATGAGCCTTGCCGGGAAGAAGAGATGAGAGAGATAGAGAGAGAGAGACGCGCACGAGCTCGACGTCTCTCGAGTGCCGTTACAACGTCCGAGGGAACTCTCGATAAACCTGAAACGCGCACCTCCGTTCTGGAGAGAGAGCATTAGGGTGAATCGAGAATGGATGGAAAACAGGATTCTTCGCGACGCAGGACTCTCTGGAGCATCGGAAGGAGACTTGTGCTTTGTACGACCCCGGAGAGTTCGTTCTTTGTTCGACGTGTTAAGTACTCCGAGATTATTCCCCGGATTCCGGAGCTACGTCATTAATTGAGTCTGTTTGGGTTTCTGCCTGCCTGCCAGCCAACAACTCGAGTGGTTCCACGATGTTTGGGGTGGTTCGAGTAGACGAGACCTGGCCATTTAAGTGCCCCAGGAGGGGGTAATGTGGTTTTATTATATAATAGATATGGGATATGGGCGCAACCGTGGAAAGATAAACATCGTAACCTTCTTGAGCCGGGACCTTTTAAAGCGGGCCAATAAAAAGGGATCCGAGATTTAGAGCCTCTGATAGAGGCCATTTTTAGACCGCTTTTTTCAGAGGTTCGGTAGGCTTCTTTTGAGTCACCCTGTGCTCCTGCTTCGGTCTCTACACTGATATCAGTCTTGTATTTCTTGATCTATTTAACGCTGTCTTTGTCCCATTTTTATATTTGTAAGTAGACAACGGATCTTTATGCAAAATTAGAATTTTCCACCAGAGTTGCACCAAAGTGGAGTGAAATGGAAATTTATTTTCTTTCTTGGAAATGATATAACAGTGTTTTTAAATTCTTCTAATGTCTTTACCATTTTCGATTACTCATTTTTGGCATAAATGCATAAAAGCCTGGTTTCGTGACTTATTGTTCTTCTTATCCTCCACTCCGAATCGTTCTCTCTCCTCTCTGCAACGAGTTCTGCGAATTTTATCACGCATTGTAAATATATTTTTTAATGTTAAGTCGAGTCGCATAAGGTCTGCAGCGCATTAACGAATGTTTACCCATTCTGTCACGCACGAATCAAATATCGTTATTAAAAGGGACGTGATCCTTCGTGACAAACACAGCTGGTTACTTGCGTATATTCTTTTCCACGAACGCTTTTACAGTTCATTTTCCAAGAGCGCTTGGAAGTGATTAGAAAACGTATTAAATTCCATTCGTCCCGGAATTACTGCGTCACTTTTTCGTCGGCCACAAAATCTGCCAGGAAAGGAATTCCTTAGGCGATATAAAATCGTTTAATGGTCGAACGAAAATGAGTTTAACCGCAGTGACAGTTCCCACTATTTCAATAATTGTGAAATAAAAAATTTGGATCCGGTCGTTCTGACCGGCGATGGTCGGTTTAATGTTAACGAATAAGAAAATCTTGCAGTCGTTGATTTCCTCGTGATCGTGATCGAAAGCGTGAATCCGTCGGGTTGCATAAAGAAATTATATCGTGGAACAAGTTTGAATGAAACGATCGAAGTTTACGAGGGACAGGCTCGCTGTGACTCGGGAATAAAACTTCTCTTTTATATTCTCGATGATTATTATTATTCGAAATGCCAGCGGCATTATTCCGCACTTTCCTGGAATCCGAGTTGCACAACATTTGTATCTGTCCTACTCGCGAACCGTTACGAAACGACTCGATACCAAAACAGATCTTCGCTCCCAACTTTATATAGAACTCGGCGATAATCGTGAACGGTTTGCCGGTTGTTATAGATCACCGGAGATCCCGGAGTTGGCCAATCTTAGCTTATCGATCCGAGCGGACAACTTATCGTTAGAGGCCGGTTGTTGCTGTAAACCAATAGAAAAAAAATCGTCGATCATGTTATGTTTTCTCCCATGGGCACCAATAGGTTGCATCCCGCGATTTATCGATCACGCGGTGAAAGTGACGCTGTTTGATACAAATTTAGAAAGCCGATCGTGCCATCCTACATTTTGCTCTGAATGCGACGCGTGTGTGTTTTCCTGTTGCACGGTTTATAGGTCGTTTCGTTTGGAAATCATCGATCGGCACTTAATTAACCCGCAGATCTTTATCGATCTTGTCTCGTGTCCCTTGTCACTCCGCCAGCACCCTAATTAGCTGAATTAGATTCATCGCTGATCTAATCGATAACGGGCACAGGATAAACTTCTTCGACGTAGTCTCGATAAGTGCCTCAAGCTTTCGATACACATTTGCTAATTTGTGAATCTTCCATTAAAAATAAAATGGAATATTGGTGTTGCGACGGTAACACCGAAGGTCGAGCGTACCGTACCGTTCCTCCAAGCGACAAAGGGACATACCTGAAAGGGGGTATTTTTAACCAGAAAAAACACGTGCGAATCAGCTGCGAACCGACCAAGTAAATGAGTTTATGACCACCGCAATTCGATAATCTCGACCCCGACAGATGGACAACACTTGCGACCGAAACGACAAACGGAAATGCTATCATAAATAACGCCATTGACGAACGAAGACAATACCGAGAAATGTACTGACAGTTTCCCACTCTCATCAACGTAAAAACTCCCCTCCCAATACACCTACGCCCAATCACGAAACGCTACATTTTCCCACCTAAATCCAAAATCATCCAATCACGAAAAAACCAAACTGACAATAGACAGGACACGACTAGACAGACTCGGAACAAATCTAAAACGCAGACGGACGAGACGCACTCTCCGAAAGAACAGATACATCGCGAACCATTATACGTGTAGTAGAAATAATAAAGTGTATACAAGTGAATACAGTTTCGCATTTACTCTACACCCAAGGTGCTCAATATCACCTAGTGCATATTGAGAGAAGGCAACGATATTCATTTATCGCTACCTTCGTATGCAATTGGAGTGTGGTGAATTTGATTATTTAAGTTGAAAAGTTGATATTGCAGATAAATTTCCTTCTCATTGGTCACGTGCAGATTTTACGGGTGGCTATTTTCTATTTGTTCAAAGTTCACGTTACGTTATGGTAAACATTGCACAATCTCTGACGTAACCAGTAATAGACGCTAAAAGTGCCCAGATGTAAATTGTCATATCTGTCTCGTACAATTCTAGCACGTCGACAATTTTAGATAATTTTCTATGTGGTATAAGTAGGCATCGGCAAAATTATTGCAACCAATCTGTTAAACGAAATTATCTGAAGCGACAGAATTATTCAGGGGTCTAAATTGACTGTGAGACATAATATAACTCTTCTATTATGTCTGTGCAGAAGAAGTTTTGACTTGCATCACTTTTGCATTGTCTGCGACATTGCACAAGTGGGAATTCAGTAAAACACACAGCTTCGAAGAGCTTCTTAGCACAGCAACGAGTACCTTGCGAATCAATTTGGTAGTCGGATCGATCATTCCAATTTCTATGACTCCATCCATCCGATTCCTGTAGTTATAGCAGTGGATTGCACCCCGTGGAACAATTGACTGCACCTCGAAGGCTTCTCCCTGATCATTGAATGATCAATTGCGCGTTGCCGCAGCGAGCTGCTCTGTGTATTATCATTTCCCGGGAACAATCGAATCGAGAAAGCTAGTGGTTGATTACGGCCGATTAAGAAGAGGTCGTTTTTATTAGGTGTACAAATTAATTCATGGCTTCGTCTTCATATATTTGGTGTCCATTTACAAACAAACAAAATATACTGAAGTCTTGAAAATAATTCCCATCATTTTCCATACAGTTGCACCCTTTTACAGGTGATTGATGATCACAGTAAAAGATTTGGATATAAAACAAAATTACACATAATAATTGTGAAAGCAACGAATTAATTTGTATATATGTGTGTTCTTTTAATGTTGCTAAATAAATACAAACATTGCGATAATTTTTATGTTAATGTTTTAGTACTTCCTAGCATGAAATTGCATTACGTGCATGAATCGAAAACCAACTTTTGGAACACATTCCGAAAGAAACTTTTGGGACAACCGAATATTTTCTTCGAACAGGTCTAACTCTTCGGAGACGACGATGTATTGTCAGTTTGATTCTTCAATAGTCTCTAAACGGTTTCGAATTTTTGATATTTATATTCGAGAAACCAATTCTGAAAAAGCGAATTAACGCAACCCCCTAACTCGTCGACTTAGCGCAAGTAGACCAGAGGAGGTCGACGCACGACGGTGACCGTAGCGCGCGGCGCTTGCTATACTTCACTGTTGCGTTTCGATAGACGTTCGTTAACGCGTAAAAAGCTCGAGTAGTCGTAACAAATTAGCCGGACAACAATGGAGAGAGCCACGTATCCCTTTGCCGGTGTTCCGATGCGGTCACGGAACAACGGATCGACTTGACGACTGCAACTATACTATTCGTCATTGGTACCGCTTCACTGTGACGTAGCAGAATTTCTTCGTGATTCATTCTCCCCGGCTGCGTATCTTTTTCACTAATCAGATTTTCATAAGATTCATCGTGGCGTACAAGCGCGGACCAACTCCGTTCCGAGACAATCCTTGCGTTCGAGGACGCAGTTCATTATACGCCGAGTTGCTGCAACAATGCAGCCGCGAGAGAAGTATTTATCGCGGGAATCAAGGTCGCTGTTGCGAGCATGTATGAAGCACGGTTAATTGTCGGTTTTTAGGAACGAGTCATTCATACGGCGATGGCATTGAGAGAACCTATCGCCGTGTTAGGATACTTCGCACTTCGATCGTCACTCTGGATGCGGCCTTCGCTGTGCTGTTTGCGTTTGTACAGTGAGGTCGCGGCTCCGAAAACCTGGTAGAATCTCGAATTATGAGAATTCACGAATTCTCGAATACGTGAATTATAGTTAAGAATATGCTCTTGTAGAACCAGTAAAATAAATAATGATGTTGGTAGGCAGAGTTCGGTGTCGTTTCGGTTCAAAATTGGTCATTGATATTGAGTTTAGTTATTGAGTGAAAAGTAGATGTTCTAATAAGTATATTTTTCGTCGTTTCAAAGTATACAGCTCTGGAAATATTTTTAAAAAATTAGGAAACGAGGCAGTTTCCTGAAAATCGGCCTAGTAGACAATTCAGTCTTCTAGTTACTCAGTATCTAATCTCTGACGTCAGAGAACATTTTCCGGAATAAAGTGACTGAAATAACGGGCAGCACCATTGTCGCCCGAGAGGCTCCACTTTGTAAAATTGCGCGTTCGCATACGCAGAGTTCTATTCGGCTAGAAGTTTGAAAGTTAGCGAATTGAACACTACTCTGTCATTGTGTTGGCAGACAGGCTTGAATATGTACAGAGGGAGTTTGTCGCGTGACAGAAACTTGTCTATTGTTCCGCCGTGCAGGCGCCACCGCAGGTTTGCATTGAAGTCTGTAGCCTATTTAGCAGAAGTTGTATTCCCGTGAAAAGCCTACGCTCGAGACAGAGAGCAGCCTGTCTGTTACGTCTATTACGCGTCTACTATCAGCAAGTTGTCTTGAAACGTGGTGGTCTGTCTCTCTATTCGGAATCGTACCAGGAAAGCTTTTTCTGTTGTCTCGGATATGAGCTTGCAAACATACTTTCGTCTCGGACTGAGAATAGCTAGAAAGTTTGTAATTAAAATGCAACAATCGTTTCCGATTAGATATACGTGTTTGAATGAAACGCGCGCTAAGACGAAAGACCTATTTCTACCGGCTTAGAAAACCGGTTCGACGTCAACTGCAAAAAGTAATTAGATGCACCGCTCGAGAGCACCTACTTTTGACGGATTCCAGATATATCTTGATCGACGCGCCACGAAGACGAAGGTAAAAACATAATCACGGCGTTGTAGGTTTCCAAGTAACCGAGGTAAAGAGGACAGAGTGGTACCCTTTGAAAGCCGACGGGAACGCTGACTTTCGAACGATCGATTAAATTATACGGTAGTCCTTGCTCGATTCACTGTGACTTTCGCTTGGCGCATCCCGAGTGGAATCGTAAGATCCGCTTGATACACCTGACTGCATTTAGGTCTGGAAGTCGGGAATCAATGGCAGATCTGACAGCACCGTTTTGCCATTCATTAAAGTCGGTACACTCTCTAACCTAGCCAATCTCCACGGTACGAGAATATGCAGATCGTCTATCAAAATCACCCTACTTACGGGCTACCTCGAAATTCATTGATGCCCTCTTCAATGGGAGAGCTATTTTAACTCGAAAATTAAACATTTCTTCCGACCTAGAATTATTAATAAACCTAGAATTATATGATGGAAATGGGCAGGTCTAATTTCCGACAGTAAAATAATTTCAAGAATTTCAATGTACTGCTGTATTATTTTCAACCTGTTAAACATATTCAGCAAGAAATTTATTTAATCCCAGCTTGTTGCGATTCAGGTAGATAGTTTTTATTTTGCATAAAGATCCGCAGTCTATTAACCCTCACTCTTTCCTCCGGGTGAAAATTCACCCATTTTCCTTTTTTACATACTGTAAAACGATTAAATTCTTTTCGTCTGTGTTGCAAAACGTATTTCTTTGAAGTGTCACGCTATAGTTGCAGCATAATTCGTAGATTTAAAATGTGAAGTACGAAGGGGTGAAATATTATTCTAGGATCTTTTGTCTGAGGAGCGTATGAGGGTTAATAATGTAAACAATATTGTGCATAATGGTACATTAATTTTTAGTGACCATTCTCAGTGTGGCAAGAGGTTAACAAATGTAATTTTTCATGGAAGCTGCGATCAGGCTGATTGTCTATTAATTTTATTTGTATATCGAGAGTACTATGTCGTGTTAGATCTAGTCTATGTATATTCTTTGTCATTCCACAGAGCCACCAGCTGGGCATTTGCATAATGCGTATTCAATATAAATGCTTCCAGCACATCTGTTTCTCATCTCGTCCGACATTTTATCAACTGTGTTTATGCAGACTCATTTCAAAAAGAAAGAACAAATATTTATTACAACAAGACACTCTATTTATCCATACAAATTACCGAGACATTTTACAAAACCAATTTTCTTCGTCATTTGCTAACATCAAGAGTTTGTATGTTAGTAAACAAAGATGGTTAATGGAGAAATAAATATTAGCATTTGCGGCGACGTTTTTGCAGCGCTAGCTCGACCAAGGTCTTTTTCTCGCCTTGTGCAAACAGTTTTCTTCATCCGTTCTTTCACACCCACTAGTCTGTGTCGCTTTTTCCTTTATACTTCCTTTCCCTTGAGCGTTGTCGACTCAAAGCCTGTATTTACCGTCAGCTCTTAGTTACTGCACTTAAAACTCGCGTTCAATCACGTTCGTATCTATTACAGACACTTCTGGAAAACGTCCATTAAACAATTTAGTTGTATCACACAGTGATCTAGACGATTCACGAAGATTTGTGCGTTCTATAAATATGTTTTGGACAAGAGATGTTATAGAAAGTTGATTAGGAGTGAGAGATCACCGCGTCCATTAACTTTGTGACTTTATTCGATGGCAGTCATCCTGCAAGGCCTCTTGAAGACCCTATCCTCGGCGACCCTCGCTCACCATTTTTAATACCGTGGAAACTCGGTGTAAAAATGGAGAACTTCTCACGCTTTGCGTGCTCCTCTCTCAGAGAATTTCCTTTTCGTATGTAGTCGAATGCGTACCGTGAGAAGTAAGCTGAAATGTAATGGAGCACTGACAAAATCTACCATCTCCCTACTTCACGGGGAAATGTTAATGGGTGAAATTACAGGGAGAGTACTGTTTTTCAGAATTTATGTGGCCACTTTTTTATTTACACTCGCATCTTAAGAAAACAAAACTTCCTTATTTTCCATTATTTTTTTTTGGGCCTTTCGTCAATTTGTTTGTGGTATTTTTCCTGTTAAAATGACACTAAACACGATACAATTTTAACTGTATTTAGTTGTAGGATCTGAGAAAAACGAATATCCTCTCTACTGCGGGGCATACAAGAGACTTCCTTATTTTTCATTATTTTTCGTTATGCGATTTTCGCCAACTTATTTGTGGCATTTTTCTCATTCAAATGATACTAGATACGATAAAGTTTTAACTGTATTTAGATTTATAATTTTAACAGTTTTCACATGTAGAGGACTGCAAGAAATTAGGGTGCGCTAAGTAGAAGGTGAGTGGTGTGCGCTGTTTGTAAACAGTGTGGGGAATATGACTTTCTCATTACGCAATCCACGCACCCTCGGTGACTTTTGTAGACCCAACACTTTGGGAATGTGAGAGCAGAGGGTGAACACCCCCATGCAAATGTCAGATGCGAGGAAACGCGATCAATAACAGTCCGGAGTACGAAGCTCCGACGTGGAAACACAGTATACATATACATAGTTCAGTTATCTATAGTAAAAAAAACTAGCTTCTTAAAAACTTTAACCAATACTTAAATGTCTAGTAATTGATTAGATACCAACATATTCCATAATATAAACAATATTGTGAATAATTTTACAGCAATTTTTAGTGGCGACTCTGCAATTGCTAACAGTTAATTTATCCAGATTCTAACACCGCAGGCACGGTTTTCATGTAAACTACAATAAAATCGCAATAAAAAATGGCAGATCAACTTTAGAGAGGTCAGAAAATTACATTGTTTGAAAATTCGTCCGCATGAAATTGCCGGAGCTAGATCAACAATTGTTCTTGTGGATCTTGATGCAAAATAAAAATATTCCACCTGAATTCCAACAAACCGGAGTGACAGAAATTAATTTTCTCTCTTAATATGTACAGTAGGTTGAAAATGATATAAAAGTACATATTTTTAAATTCATCTATTGTTTTCGATGTTTTAAATGCATAAAATCCGCTGTCTAGTGAATGCTTGCGCAAACCTAGCATAATAGACACAGCAGTGTCTTGTCTGGCTCCGCAGCGGGGTGAACCGTCTGGAGGGGAGGGTGAGAATCCCCTGCGCGTTGGGGGAAGTATTTCAATCAATAGTCCGTAGTCGGTTGTCAGGGTGCTTAGCCGCATTCTTGGGGGTCTAAAAATTCCGTCGCGCATAATCCACGGGCGTCTCCGACTACGACGCGACCTGACAGAATTATTTATCAGAGTAACAGGTGCTCTCTCGCCTCGCCTTTATCAGAAAACGTGACACGGTTTGCGAATATGACGCGTAAGACCCGTAAATTGGTGCAACGTTGTTCCGCATGTTGACACATGTAAGCCGAGCCTAACAGCGATAGCCAAGCGACATTTTCACCCGTTTAAAATGCATATTGATGATAATGTATTCAACGACGTAATACGCGTGGTCGGCGCCCCGACTTAATTAAGAAAAAACACGTGCACGGAAGCAAATGTCACCTGCGACTCGATGCAGTAGTTCTACGGTGTTTAATCGCTCGTGTAACGCGTTTCCCTGTTAAATACATGCGCAATTTCTTCTTCATCTTGTTTGTTTCCTGGTGGTTATTAAATATTTTTATTGTTAAATAGTAGAACCACAGAATCTAAGAAACAGCACGCACCCAAGTGTTTTTCTTAGATCGAGGCTTTACAAAAGGCTTCTAAAACTGTTGAATATCCAGAATAAATTAAAAAGTTGATTCAAAACAGGTTTTCTTGTATACAATAATTTTCGTATATGTTCAAGACAACACGAATAACTGGAGTTTTTTCTTGCTGAATGCGTTTCTTCGAGCGTGTCGCGAGATGCACGGAGGAAACATGGCCCAGCAAGCATCTTGTGGGTCATTGAAGCGAAAGTAGAATGGAAACAACGCGCGCGTTTAATCGTACCTCAAGTTCGATCTGTAACCGATTAAAATCTCATTAGACAATCGGACAAACGATTGCGAGCACTCGATTTAAACCGTGCTACGAGCACAGTACAATTTCCTCGAGGCATTCCAACTATTAGAAAGGTGTACCGTGCGCAGTCGCGATACGTTAAACACTGATTAGAGTTCCAGGATGCAAGAACAAATGATTCCCCGTACGATTCATTCACTGTGCACGAAGAAATGTTTCCGTGTCGATTCGAGGCATGCAAGAATATACAGGCCAGAGTTTGCACGATTTAGAATTTCATTTTTACTTTCAAGTATTTTGCATTGCTATGTTTATGGAAGTGCTTGCAGGCTTCGAGGTCTGGGAGCGTTTTAGGGAAGCACGACAATACGATCCACGCGGAAGATCACATCTTTTGGCAGCTATCGAAAGACTTTGTGCTTATTTCCAACTGACCTGCTTAGCTCTCTTGGTGTACACCTATCTCTTCGTAGTTTCTCGAATCTTGTTTTCACTCGATCCAGCTGGCGACGTGTCCATTTCCCACCGCTTTCCTGTTCATTCAAACTATTTCCTGCCATTGGCGGGCGTATCCATCGGTCGTATATTTTTCAATTTGGTTCTTTCGATTTTACATCGGTTTACATTTATAATTGATGATTGAAAACTAGATTTGTATCTTCTATCTCTGACCCCGTATTTTCTTGTGTTCGAAACCAAGAATAGATAGTATTTGCCCATAACTTAATGATTAAATTAAATAGTATTTGCTTATGGAAACGCATCAATTTATGATACGTTTCCTTCAGCCATTTGAAATGTTCGCAAGCAATAATAAAAATTGAGGTTAATCTAGTTCTTTGGATAATGTTGCATCGGTTTACATTTATAATTAATGATTGAAAACTGGATTTGTATCTTCTATCTCTGACCCCGTATTTTCTTGTCTTCGCAACCAAGAGTAGACAGTATTTGTCCATAATTTAATTATTAAATGAAATGGTATTTGCTTATGGAAACGCGTTAATTTATGGTACAATTCTTTCAGCCATTTGAAACGTTCGCAAGCAATAGTAAAATTAATCAGAGCGGCAAACATAAACACAGACAAACGTGCTACCTTCGAGTCGACAAGGATGGACGAGAGACAAGATCGCCAACAGTCGAGGTTGACGTGCAGAGATTGAATTAAACTTTGAAATAATTATTTCGAGTGTCAATGAAAAGTTGGAATGTGTTCTTGGCTGCGTTCGTTCGCCTCGAGGTAAAAGAAGGCGGGTGGGAGTGTCTGGTGGCTAGACACTGGTAACGTACGTGTCAGTTCATCGTTCAATGTCGGGCGATTTGGCAAAAACGTAACACTGTTCACAATTAATGCTATCCCAACGCCGATAAATTCCCGTCCCGATGCTTTTGCGGAAGCGGGAGGGAAACGTTGAAAATGAGCCAGCTCTTCAACGAGGACAGCTGGAATAAGCGATGCGGAACACGATGTTGCCACCGCGTATATGTGTTCTCTATGTACAACAATTATCGCCGA
Organism: Lasioglossum baleicum; assembly: GCF_051020765.1. NCBI lineage: Eukaryota > Metazoa > Arthropoda > Insecta > Hymenoptera > Halictidae > Lasioglossum > Lasioglossum baleicum. The sequence continues at coordinate 11,849,313 of NC_134933.1, read as the reverse complement.
TAGCGATGTCGAAAACTCGGCTGACAAATAATTGCTAATGGAATACACGGGAGGTCTGTGGTCCGACTGTCGACGAGGCCGTTAGTCTTTCCGGTTTGTTGACAGACGTCATTTTGTAATAATCTGCTGGATAGAGGCTATCATTTTACAGTAATTACTAAACTGCGGATTTTATGCATTCATAGCAAAAATGGGTAAGCACAATTTAAAGCAGTGGACATATTAAAAAGATTTAAAGACATCAGCATATTGGTTTCAGATTAATCAGATAATTAAAAAAAGACAGAAATTTTTATTTCTCTCCTGTGTCTTGCAATTAATGCAGACACTTTTTATTTTGCATAAAGATCCGCAGTCTAGTAATTACAATGCTTGAATCGTCCATTACGATAGAACATTATGCAGGGTGGACCACGAAGCGAGATCAGCTTAGATTATTCTGCGGTTAGTGTTCCGTATTTTAACGAGACATACTCGTTATGGAGATTTTAACAAAGTAATATAACAAATATGAATGTTACAAATTTGCTTCGTCTGTAATTAATATTTAAGCATTCAAATGAATGTAGCCATACAATAAATATAAATTTTCCTTTTTCTTCTACGACATTTTTATGGATAAAGACAATCTAACCACCGTAACTGTAAAGAAAATGATACGGCGAGTGGTTAAATCTGACAAACAAATTTCAGATGCGATATGTGCTCACCCATAGGTAGACAATATCAAATTCAGAATGAAAAAGAAGAAAGTCCAAGTTAGAAAAATCTTTACCGCCATATTGTACACATTTATAGTAATTAGGACTTGCTCGGCTTGTGATAAAGAAAATTGGTGGAACCAGGAAACGAGGAGCATGAAAATCAGTTCGGTTCGGCGACACGTGACACGATTGCCACGTGAATCCGGTGGAGTCGTTGACCTTATCCTTGGGGTCCTTAAGGTGCAAAAACACACACGCGATACCGTTGGCACGAGTCGACGACGTGGAAATGCACCTGCTTCTGGTTAGTACACGGAGCCCCTGCAGTCACGGCGCATGGACCTGGCGATTCGCCTGCTGAGCGCGTTCGCCTGGCCGTGCACACTGCACGTTGCACACTGCACATTGCGTTTCTTCGTCCGCGGGGCGCTGGTTCCGCGTCGAGGAATCCGCGGAGGTCGCGCCGAGCCGAGCGGATTGCGATCCGACGCGACGCGGCATGCACCTTCGGAATCCTCTTTTGTCCTCGGGACGGAAATTACACGGAGGGAGCCGAGAAAAATGACAATGCCGTGGAACAGTTGATTTCTACGTAAGTACCAGGCACAGTTAGAGCAACTACGGACCGCTGACAGTTAACGCTTTTCACAGCGCAACGTCCCTTTCAATGTCAACCCGAGCCCCGTACCGTTTTCTTTCATCTCCGAAATGAGACATCGGGCATCAGCACGAGCGGCAGCCTCTGACAGCGAATCCGGAACGACAACCGACTCCTGGAACGCTATCCCGCAAGGCGAACTGGAATTTGCGAGTGGAACTGTCACTGCTAAATAGTGCATGGCAGGTACAGTTAACACCGCCGACCGTCAGGTCACCATGTTCTTGACGGGTTCAACGTGAGAATAGCGATTACCCGGAGATCCTATAGCGATAGGCTAGCTGGAGGAATTTCTTCCAAGGTTTTATCATGTGTCTCTTCTTTTCTGGGATATCTTTGGCATCCGAGAGAGACCTCGATCATGCATTCCTATAGCTAGCCTGTGATCTTACCTTATGATTTCTTCTCGAGGAAGAATCTTGAAGTCTTGATCAATGATCATTCATTGTCAACTTCATTGTCTTCCTGAGGCGCGGGATGCGCCTTCTCATTTCTCGATAATGCGAAGATGGTTTCTCAGTAGTCAAAGGCGCTAGATAAGAGATCAATCTAGGCCGCGATCACCGTTAAAAATCCTATCTTTACGTCTACGAGGCGTAATTTGCATTATTCGGAAGGATGAAAGATAAAAATAGGACTTTTGAGGGCGATTGCGGCCTAGACTCATCTCTTATTTTCTTTTATTTTTCTTTTCCTGGATTGAGTTTTTGACTACTGAAAACCTCCATTTTTGGGGTTTGGGGTGAAACGAGTCTACCCCCTTAACCCTAATGTGTCTCTTCTTTTCTGGAATATCTTTGGCATCCGAGAGAGATCATGCATTCCTATCGGCGGCCTGTGATCTTGGCTCATGATTTCTGCAAGTCAGAGGAAAATTCGTGCATTGTCTTCTCGAGGAGCCGCGCGTACCCCTAAAAATATAAACAAATAATTGGATTCCCCGTGAACCGACGTTCCACTCACCTATGCACCGCAGGGTCAATGCAGCTTTCTCTCGTTATAGTCTCGAGCGAGATACATCGAACGCTAATTATGCGAGTTCCATTTTTCCCCGTTGCATCTAGCGACTCCGAATTCCTGAAAGTGTCCAGGAAGTGGCCCAATAACGGCGACAATACGTAACGGTACAGCATCGCCACAACATTATCGAGAACGTGCACAACGAATCGCAAGTTCCCTATGCATTTGACTGGAACACACCTAATAGCGGCATTCTAATCGAGCGCCGAACGTGTAAAACGGAGCTTACGGTCCGGCCGAATACGTGATCGGCCATCGATAGACAGTCCGTGGACAGGTTCGATTATTTTCGGCATACATTCGGGTAATCGGGATCGTGTGCTATTACTTTTGAAACGTAGTTAAGTGATTACATGCCGGATGGGTTAGCTCCTTCTGAACAGGGTACCGCTACGCGTCGATGATTATGCAACTTCGCGCCTTTCTGCTACCGCAAAACGACCGCGAACGAGAGCCGCTTTCCTAGCCGATCCAAGAAACGTACCTTTAAATAAACATTGTCGACGACGTCGATCAAACAGACCTGCCAAACGAACTTGTTTCCTTTCAGCGGAGGATATTTTATTCGAACGATCTAACACCGGCCCCGCTGACAGTGACGAGATGCTGCTGGGTCAATTGCGACTAAAACCGTCCCTCTGGTTCCGCCATTGTCTACAGTACTCTGCAGAATCAATTTACACTTATCTCCATATTTTTATCTTTGAAACATTGCCGATATTTGTGCCCGTAATTATGAACGTTATTTCAAACTAAAGTTGTTCAATGTCATTTTTACGCGATTGTTGAAAATGAACCGTTAGATAATGCTTGTTGTTTCAACATTATTTGGAATTCATTTAGTGTTGATATCTCTGTTAAATTATTCTGGAAATATGTCGTGACGATCTTATACATAATGATGAACTTCTCTCCGTGCTAAGAACTAATCGTCCAGTAATTTAGCTACATGTTCATAACGTAATACGAACTACCAAACCTGTACTGTGGCAAAATGCTCGGGAGCTGTTGCGAAACGATGCAGGAATTTAGAAGCATTTTTGCAAGAATCGCTTATAATATAATGCGGGATATGAAATGAGTTAGACTGTGGATTTTATGCATTCGTGACAACAAGACTGCGGATTTTATGCATTTATAATAAAATTGAGTAGTTGCAATTTGAGACAGCAGTAAGATTTAAAAAATTGAGGAGTATCAATATGTTACGTTTGGTCTACTAAAATTACTAAATCAAAAAATGAAATTATAAGTGGCTTCTGTTTCTTACAACAAACGCAGAAAATTTTGATTTTCCCTAAAGATCCGTGTTTAGTTGTGTTACATAGAACTTCTCACAACTATCGAGAGCAGAACATTTTTATTTGCTGTGAAAATCCACAGTTTAATAGTTACTTGATGTAAGAGAATAATAAGGGTCTCTATTAGGTTCTTCGTCACTTTGAGGTGTCCACTCTACGTTTTTAAAGACAACTGTAGTTAGCACCTCTTCTTTAAGAGCACATAAATATCGTTGAACGATCGTTAATCCCTGGAATCGGCTCGATCGAGTATAAATCATATCACCTGGCTAAGCTGTTCAGCTAAATACACGTTAAAGAGTAGCAATCCATCAAGTCCTGTGACCAATTTCCCGCAAACCGATTTCATTTTTATTCCCCGTATAAGCATACATGAGAACCTTGCTCTGATACTCTGTTCGCAGTCGTAAAATATTCTGGAACGAGGTAGAGACCATTCGCTCGATTACGTTCGATACCGCTCGCCGTCCGAGATATTAATGAAAAACTCCCTTTCACCGGCGCTCTCGCATCAGGTGTATTTAAATTTAAATTAGAGGCGTTCCTTATACGGTGCAGGGAAAAACTGTAATAACTGGGATCAAATATACACGAGCTATTCAGACCGGGAACGGTTGATCGGATCGGGTAGAACCGAACCGGCAACTCGTTTCCGATTCTCCCTGGGTGAAAGCGAAAGAAAGGGAGGAGGCGTTAGGGACGTAGATGCTTACGATAAAACGGTAAACTGAACGAGAAGACATCGGTTGCATAACAGGAGGAATGCCTGACCTCATGACTGGACACTAGACTCTCTGACTCGGATATTGCGGTGTCCGTGCGTTCACTATACCCCGAAAGGTCTCTTATCTAGGATTGCGCAACCAAGCCAGGACCAACAAGGGCGTCGATGTGCCGGGTTTAAACGATAGTTGTTCACCCGTGACCGAACCATTCGTTTTGACGAGTTTACACGGCGGATTACCGATCCACAGGTCGCCGCCATTAGTTCCCCTCGACGTAAGAATATTTTCATTCGAGAGATCCTCGGCACGCTGCTACTCGAATAGCCTGTTCGAGTTAGCAAATCGTTAAGACCAGTTCGTCGGATGATGAATGACGATGAAAATGGAATGTCTCGCCGTCGGGATCGCCTGATCGATCAGTTCTAATGGACGCGCGACTGTTTGCACTCTCTCTGGAGAGAGATATGGTGTAATGATCGTCAGAGAAACAACTAAAATAGTTACATTTATTAGAATCTCATACATCAAAACGTGCGAGCCATGTTTAGCCGTGCATTTGCTCAATTGGCTGAACTAGAGCAGCTTCGGTTTGCACTATCGACACTGACGCTAACTGAGTCGATGAAAGAAAACTTGTATTGACGGTTTGAGCCTATTTGCTTGACTTGTTACGGGGGAGGTTAAAACCGAGGGCGAACCCCCGTAAACACCCACGCCCGGACGTTCAATGGACCGCCCCTCTACTAAACAGTTGATGCCCGAGCTTATGAAGAACAAGGACCTCCACTTTTCGCATTGCTTCTTAGTTCCTCGTCCCTCGAGGCCCACTACCACACCTGTTTTTGTCTTTCATGACTGACCCTTCTAGCTGTTTGCATTGCAGCTAACCTCTCCGTGGGTGGGGTGCAAGATCCTCCTAATTGGTTGGCTTATGTTTGTCTTCGAGAGCGAACTCACCCCCTTGGGTATGGGCGAGCTTGTAGACTTGTAGACCTGGGCCAGGTAAGGTATTGTACACCTTGGTCCGGGTCGCTACCTTCATTGTTAGTGCAATTAGAATTGTCTATCTCCGTCTTGAGACGTCTTCGACGAACGTATTCTACAAACATTATGAGTACTACTGTCTGTGTCGGAACGGTGCCGAAACGGAAACGGTCCGTGTCTGTGCGGATAGTTTAAAGATCCTTGCAGACTATACCGACACGGCGGCTACCTGCACCGCGCCGTTGTGTATTACAATGGGGATGCGGCGGGTCGTCGCTACGGCCTAGTATCCGCATCCCCATTGAAATACAGAGAAGAAACCCAAAACGACCTAGCGGTGCGGTGCAGGTAGCCGCCGTGTCGGTATAATCTGCAACGACCTTAAATCGACCTTTAAGAGGTCCGTACGGGCCAGATTGTTTGTAGGGGTTTCTATCAGAATCGCAAAAAATGTCGTGGCGCTCTCTCGCGTCCATCAGCCGGCGTGGCGATAGTGGGGAGTAATCCCAGTCTGAAACGGCCCGGTCGCTCGTGTTTTATTTTCATGCTTTCGGACGTCGCTCGTGCAATTGCATAACGGTCACGCACACGCACACACACGGGATCCACACGCAAACGACACGCAAAACCGCGTAACACGGCTGACTTTTCGCTCAGCCGCCGTTTCTTCTTTCACGCGTTTGTTCCCCGTTGCATAAGAATGCAGTTGCTGCCACTCCGAAACGAACCGAACGGAACACTGATTTGCCTGAACCGCAAGGACGAGGAGCCGATAAGCGAGGCTTTGCACTCTCGTTGCACCTTTTTCTGGTCGCCGTATAAATTACTTCTGGTGGGAACAATACGCAGTGGTCGAACAGCACACCCTTCCGAAGGTCTTAACCCCTCGATGCATGTTGGATGCGTGAGATCCATACAGAACTGTTCTTTTAATCTCGATTATATTAGATGATTGCATAAGTTTTCGTGCCAGATTTGAAAATAAAATTCAAAAATTAGTCACAGTCTTGTTTCAATGTGTACTTCAATAGAGAAGTTCACTAAAACAAATTCCTCAGAAAAAACATACTTATAATTTTCATATTTCTAAAAGAACAAATCAGGAACAAGTCATTTTGACTCATCTGGTAGTTTGATAGAAATACATTCACATATTTTCGCTATTTTCGAATACATTACCGAGTCATTATGCAGCTGTCCCAATTTAATTTCAGAGATAATCCCTAGAAGTGACCCTTTGGCGAAACTAAGACTTTCCAATTCGATCTCAATCGGGCTACCATAAGCTCGAAGTAGAAACCATCAATTAACAATATCGTTTACTGCCCGGATCTAATACTACCTATTCCGCAGCCAATTTTGGCTCCGCATAATGTGAGTCCGCCAAATCCCCTCCACATTAGAGATATCAAACTTTCACGACTGGGATCAGTATTATTCACAGAGGTTTTAGGATTTAATCCGCGCCTAACAGGAGTAAATATGATTCCACCATTTAGCCAGCCTTGCGTTAAGCTCCATCGCGGTTTTGAAGACGCATTAATACTGATGCGAATCGGGGAAGTACACGCCTTACGTACCCTATAAATAACCGTTCCGGAACATTGATCAGCCAATCAGTTTAATTGATCAGCTGATCGATTAATAACCGGGACCAAGGTGATGGGAGTCAACTGATAGCCCCCAGTTGTGTTTTTACCGGAGTTTTTCATCAACTCTATTGCTTTCCTGAGTTTCTGAGGGAAGCAGCCCTTGCTCAAGACCTTGGTGTTCTCTTTTAACGAGTTTCTTGATGACCTGTAGCAGTATAGTGTTCTGCTATAGCAAGCTGTACCTTACGAAGCTGGTAGATTCTCGAAGAAGTAATTCTGGATACTTCAGGGTACTGAATCGGGAATTAAACGATTGATCGAAACCGTACCGTGTTTGGTCTCGTTTTTATCGGAAAAATGTAACTGATGTGTGTTTAATTAAAATAGTATTAATACTTTTCTACCTCTTTCGACTATGACAGAGGACTATTCGTCTTACTCTCTTTATGCACAGTGTGCGGAGTAGGCGTGGCTTTGTTGCTCTCGATTTCGACGGATTCAGAACAGTGCCTCGCACAGTAATCTATGCTCATGCCTAATATAGACTTGCTGCCCAACCTTCCATTGAAATCGCAAGGGGTCGCATTTGAAACTTCCATTTTTGGAATCACAGTGTCAGACCACAAGAACTACCTTGTTACCTTTTAACACGATGACTGACGTCCCATCCATATTTGGGTAACGCAATTATCTGCCCAAACATGAAAATTAATTTTTACGCAAAATGCGAGAAGACCAAGAAAGTATTTAAACGAGAAATCTTAATTATGTTTCTCGTTTTACGAAACAAATTACTTTGATTTCATCTACTTTCTACGGTCTTTTTCTTACAAAGTGTGTACAATTTATGGCAAAACTGATTACATCTTAACCAACGACTCTAACTGTTACAGAGACCGGTTGAGAGCCAAAAATATTATTCCGAAAAAGTTGAAAATACTCCTGAATTTAATTACTTTGCTTCATTCGTATATTGTGAATGCTAATTTAGTAAATAAAAACCCAGACCAAAAAATTCAATTTTTACCATGATGATGAAGAACTTTGATCAACAAGTCTTATTTGCAGAGAAATGATGTTTGCTTGAAGTAGCTGTGACGAATCGGTGATTCCATATGCAACAAGCCAATAGGTACAATGGTGCAGGACAGTCAGAGTTTGTAATCGATAGTAAACTGATAGTTGCTGTGCACTTGAAGTGCAGTGTAATATACCGACTACTAGCGGGCATTCTAGTGCTGGTGCTGTCGACAGAAATATCCAATTGCAGGCCTAGCAAGGTGGTTGCGCCCGCCTTGCCGGAGATACTCTTCTGCGTGTATGCTAGTCGAATCGGGGAACGTTCTCGCGTTTACGTCGCGCAAGAGCTGTGCAAATAGTCGCATTAATCCTCCCTCTTGAGATGAACGCGTCGCGGACGATCACGGAAAAGAATGTACAGTTCTGCCGCGGCCATTTTAACGGAACTGCTCCGTTATTTTTTACTATGCCCGTCGTTTCTTGAAACGGTGAAAGGCGTTCGGTAAAAGGCAATCGGCGGAAGCGTGGACGACGGAGGATACTCCGCAGACGAACCCGATATCGTTTAAACAAAAGTTTTTAACGAGTGATTTTCATCGATTTCTGCAATAGCTTTTCTTTAGAAAATCTTTTGTCTATGAAACCGCATTTTAGTTGAAGCTTGCGTCATTTCGTTTCGACAGCAGTTTCTTATTGTTGCGCAGGCTCGCGTTCTTGCTTAATGAAAGTGAGACATTGAAGTATCATCTAATGGAATTTCGATATGAGATGGTTTATTATGCTTTATGGGGAATGTTGAAGTGATTGATGTATTAAAAAATTCTGAGAATTTCTTTTCTGTTCAAATTATGTGAAGGCGTAGAGGTCATATGAAGGTCACCTTCAATTTTTTTTGACGGAACCGTGTTTGATGTATTAAAAAATATATGGTTCCGTCAAAAAATTTGAAATGACCTTCATATGCCCTCCTCATCTTCGCCCACAAAAACAACAATAACATAGAATTATGTCCTCTTTGAAACAAATTTTTTGTACAGAGCTGAACGGTTTCGTTTGACCTCAGGTTTCGTTGGTTGCGGAAACTCGGATCGTTATTGAAAACAAGTATACATATAAACTGAAAGTAAATACCATCGAGATAACCTCGAGAGAGGAAACAAAGAACAATCCCGGTGGAAATATTTTCTGGTATTAGTGGTTCAGCCTTAGTATGACTTCCAAGTCTTCTAGGTTCTCCGTAGAATTGAGAGTACATAAAGGTCGTCTCGTGTAAGTCGGGTTCTTACACAAGGTGGGGCGTGTGTTACCTGATGTAATAAAGAAACACACGCGCAGCGGTACACACGTGAACATTCACGTAATCGTTAGACGGCTTCCACGCCTCTAAATGTCATTTATACAGGTTACACTCGGCGTTGCATAATTTTTTCTCATTCCAGTAGTCAGAATGCGATATAAACTTTCAGATGGTCCATTTTGCTTTCGCTTCTGATACTAATGATAAACTGAGCCTACTTTTGCTTACCTATCATTAGCTCGTGGAATCTCATATTTCAGCGGTTTTAGGTGGCAGAGGTATTTATTGATATTTATTTACGAGACTAGAGCCGTCAATTAGCTGCATTTCTTAAACATTCCTCAATAGTGTGCAAAATCCTACCGAATATTTCTTGGTATTTCAAAACTCTGAGTAAAAATGCGGGAAATTGCAACACAGCATTCCACAGTCCACGAAATTTTATTTATACATACGTGGGTATTATTCAGATTCATATCAATAAAATAAAGATACAATTTTTATTTCGATTTTTACGTTAATATGTAAATTTTAAGAAATTTACCCTTGAGGTCTTATTTTGGAGACAGAATTACAAACAAATAAAGTCTAAAGCAACAAAAACGGTTTGAAACTTGATATCAGTATCTCAGGTAAAAATTCAAAGGACTGGTTTCAAGAAAATAAGAATGAAAAGATTTGGAAGTGGATATTTCATAAATAAATACAACGTGGTGATTTTAGTTAATTTCATATTTCAATTTTACCAACATTCCTAACATCGGCGGAAGCGATCGATTTACCCTCCGCAATAAATAAAAACCAGTTCTCGTTCATTAAGTATTCAATTATCTATCTGCAAGATGTACGTACGATATCAAAACAAAAGTATCATTCACAATTAACGGTATATAGCATGTTCCACGAGTAGAGGTAATAAAAAATTGTGGTTTAAATAGAGGCTGATAATAGCAATTATAAAATGTTAGAAGAAAAACGCGAAATGACCATGGACTAGTTTCCCGTTTGATATGAGTTAATAAAAATTAACGTTTTGCCTGTTCTCATGAATACGGGATAAATATCTACGAGAAACCTGACATGCAAGTTGTATTACAGTATGAATTTCTGGGTGACTTCCTTTCACTTTTGTGAATGCGCTACGAATTCTTTCGATTATTTTTCTGAAGTATTAATACTTGCATTAACCGCCCGACGGCTGTGCCTGTGTCTCTTTTGAACCGGAACATCGAAACTGTCATTTAAGTGCTCAATTTGTGGCAACTAAACTAAATACTCGAAATATCATCAAGTCACTTTTTTAAAATTATTAATTAGTAGACTGCGGATCTTTATGCAATGATTGCTTTTGAAAATTTTCGAAAAATGCTAGGATATAAAATACGACAGAATTTAGTACGATTATACCATTTACTTCAGACCTACAAAGGCTACTATGGAAAATGAGATTTCATTTGATTAGAGTTTCTTAAAATTAAAAATAAAAAAGTTACAAGGTATTTATGAATGTTTCTAGAAAAGTTTTCCTCATTCGCGAGACGCGACGACACCATACGGCAAGAAAGATCTCGACCACACTCACGTATGTTAAACAAGACTGTTCTTTATACCCAAAAATGAAGAAGCGTTTTATTGAAACCAGTCAATTTATTCGTGTGTGTGACGCCACGATTATAAGATTGCACGGAAGTCCGAACGTAGCGAGGACTGACATTTATCGTAGAAATTTTCAAGTTACGATGTGCAATCACCTTGTTCGATTTCACCGTATGACGCGGATGAAATATTTGCCAATAAACGGGCAACATAAACGCGGACGAGCTCGGAACGCCGATGCGGTTATCTTCGGTGTTAATACTACCACTTTGCTCTCAAATCGACAACATTTCCCTTCTGCGTTTCTCCATTTCCCGTCCGGAGACCAATTTCCTCCTTCGTCGAACCTGACAACCGCTACAACAGTTTCATTTGCGCCGTTGTTTTACGATGACGCGTACTGATTCCACGGCAAAATACCAATTTCTATTTTTCACATTTTTCTTCGACCTCATATCTCGAGCTATGTATATGTATGTATGTACCACACTATTCAAGCTAGAGACTTGATAATTCGCGGTTTCTTGAAATCGTTCGATTCTCGACGAACTTTCAAATCGAAATGAACTTCTCTCATCAATAACTGCTTTGAGTAATCGAAACAGGTTTTCTTCATCGATAACAGTTGTCGAGGAGGATCAAATTTTTTGGACACTGATAACTGTTATTTGTAACCAAAATGTATAAAAATCGATATTTTTTAATCATTTTGTTCTTCGAATGTTTTTCTTTATATTTTGTGTACATTATCTTAAATTTCATTAATAAACAACTTTTTATTCATGATTTTTATCGTAGAAAATTTTAGAATAACTGTTATTTTTCATCCCTGATAAATATTCATAGTACCGTGTCGTAAAGAGCTCCAGAACTGTTTGAAAGTATTGGTAGAGGGAGTAGTTGCACAAACGAGGCACCTGTCGTATCGTGAATCGACGCCCCGAAGTATTCTATTCTTCTCCGCTTGCTAGCCACACGACCCACCTTGTTCTAGATATTCGATACTCTTCCTTTCTCCTCCTGCGCTCCGTTCCAGACACCGTGACGAAATCCGCTGCGCCTTGTAATAGTACTATGTAAGTAAGTACACGCCTTTTATAATAGACGCGCGCGCGCAGCATGGTCGGAACGACGAAGTAGTCGCGCGATGCCACATGGAGAGTAGCCACACGATTCCTCAAGGACGCTGAGGACCTTCGGCTCTCTTAGCTGCTTAGCAGTCTGGACACGAGCATCCTTGACAATGAGGAGAACGGACTTTTTCCTTTCATTGATCCTTTGGTTATTTAGTCACCAAGGCTGCCGGGTTGAATAGCTCACGTTCTGCATCGCTAATTTTCCTGGTAATTCGAAATGCCTGGGCGTGGGAGTGCCACAACGAATTCCACAAATTCGTTAGCATTTCTCAGCCTCCGCCATCCGAGAACGCGAGTGTCTAGAATTCCAGCTGTGTAACTTTGCACACCTTCGTAAACAAATTAACCCTTATGTCGATGTCCGAACATTTTGTGCAATGTCTAATAATTTAATTAGACACCGGATTTGATGCGTTTATGACGAAAATGTTTAGGTGCAATCTGAAACAGTGAGAACATTAGAGGAATTTAAAGTCTGTTATAAAGTTATATTAGTTATAACATAAAGACTGTTATATTAGTTTCAACCTATTACACATATTAAGAAAGAACATTTTTATTTTGTCTTCAAGTCTAGAAATAAAAATATTAAATTATCTATTTGCAACGTTATGAATTACAGTGGGTGTACAAAGTATTCGTACACCTTTTAAAAGCGAAGAACTTTCAAAATTGGACCCACAGCTTGAGATTTTTTGAGACATTAGAAGGATTAGTTTACAAAATAAAAATTGCCTGCATCGATTGCAAGAAATAGAAACCAAATTGGATGTTATTCCTTTTCTTAATCATTTTAATAGAGGAGAAATCATATATTGACGTCTTCAATCTTTAAAATGTTCCAACAATTTCGAATTTCATCTACTCAATTTATAAATGCATAAAGATCCGCAGTCTAGTAATTGCTTTTAAATAAGTATTTGATGTACATCCCTTGCACTAAATAAAATTTTGAATTTCTCAACAATTAATTTACATTTGATTGGACTTTTTTTACAAACACTTACTTAAAAATACTTTACTTGTAGAAGATTGAACTTGACGTGCAAAAGGGTGACTTTGGAGTGCAAAACCTGTAGACATTGAAATTCGTACAAACCATTTCATTCAAGCCGCCTTTCAGCGACTGAATCCTGCCTCAATCAACGATCCCGCTATATAACACGATTGTTACCTCAATTTCCTGCATTCATTTCGCGTTAATTATATGTTTTGCGCATCAATAATAGGTATGCACCTGCGTCTGATGCTAAATTTACCGCGAGAACTGATTTACCGTTCGCTTTGTCTGAAAGTTGTACGCATGTCACTCGAACGGTGCATCGCACGCAGGATGCACGTACACGCGGTTGCATATACGTGGCTTGAAGTTACCATGAGTCGTGGGAACTGGGTCCACGGGAAAGTTTTTCCTTGCACGAAGCCGTTAAAGTTGGAAATTTCGCAGGTACAGCGTTCAGAAAAATGAACAATTAAGGCGACAATTATTTTCCCCCTGAAACACAGCGTGACTCGAACATAGTACGCTTTATTTTGATTTTGGGAAGGAGGAACATGATGCACTATTGTTCTTTATAGCTTGAATGTACTAATTTTATATGAAGTATTATTTCGCAGTTTTCTCTTTGCTTCCATTTAATTGCTCAATTCTTTCCCCTTCCAGTTTCACAGAAAGATTATTTCATTCGAGACACATGTACAATATGCACACTATTTGTTGTGGTTTGGTACTGGATAATGAATAAAGTCAACGTCACTAAAAATAGGATTTCAGTTGTTAGATTCAGTAGTTGAATTCAGTTTTGCAGTGGCTACAAAGCGTAGCTGGTAAATGTTTCTAATGACTTAGAACTACAGACCGAGTCCGTGGTATAAGTAAACAGGACTGTCTCGCTCGAGAGATTCTTCCAGTTCTTAGTAACGAAACGGTAACTCCGTGGACTGGCTCCTCTGAACGATATACACGTGACGAGTTAATGTGGCCATTTTTCTCGTGGCGTCCCAGCAGCCAGTGCACTTGGAAACAATGCATAGTGGCGCCAGTTTATCGTTTTGTATGATACTTACGTGTATTATACAATCGTAGAGAGATAAAACGTTGTAGGATGTCTAAAACAGAGAATTTAGAAACAATCATGACTATAAAGACAGATACACATATGAGTGTAAAAAGTATTCGTACACCCTTTAAAATAGAATAACTTTTTTATAATTGTACCAAACGACCTGTGATCTTTTATAATCAATTAGAAGTTTTATTTTTTAATATTTTATCTAGTGGAACTATATTAGATATTTTAAATTTTCATTAAGGGCCCAAATATAGAAAAGTTTTAAAAAATGCCTTTTCTATTCTTGCATGTAACCTTGTAAATTATAGTTATTTGAAAAATCTTTTTTGCATATCATTTCGTAAACCAATGCTTCTAATTGATTATAAAAAATCAGGTGGTTTGCTACAATTATGAAAAAGTTATCCTATTTTAAAGGGCGTACGAATACTTTTTACACTCACTGCATGTATACATTATGTAGTGTAGGCTATGAATTCATAATAAATGTGTTGAGTAAAGCAAAATTCTCTGAACGAGAGTGTGGTCAGTCCGAAATGAAATAAATTAATCGCCCGAGGAGCCATAATGTAATAGGTACTCGGAGGTTGTGACCAATAAGCATTTAGGATACCAGACGAAGGAATGAGAAGTGCGACGTACTACCCATGGAATTGGAACGTCTTCAAGATTTCAAGCTGGTACTACACCGTGGCGCCGTGTCTTCTCGAAGATAACAAAGTGGTTCTCTGATTCACGATTACTCTGGTATTACTCAAGTTAGAAAGCACGGTAGCGTGATAATACGTACTCTTTAATCTGGGAGGCACAATTACAAGATACCTATTATTCAGGAGAAATCTCTGGAAAGAAGTCCTTCATTAATAATGAGATGAAACATTCGGAAGACAATTTTGATTTTTCCCATTCCGATGAGTTTGGATTGGTCTTTTTATACACATTTGGAACAGAGACAGAGGAAGTCTTCGATTTCACGCGAGTCCGACTTCCCGAAATGAAGCACAATATAATTATCTTGCCTAGCTGAATCGTAAAGGTCGTCGTCACGATGAGAGCACGATCGTATGGAGTATCGCCAAAGAGAGGCCTCTGACGCGATGTACCTGGCATCCCCGATCTATATTTATAGGGAGAACGACCGAAGGAATATGCGATCGATTGTGTTCGGTGCCAAATGCCTTTTGGTCGCTCTTAACACCGCCTTAAAGTAACCGCACAAAAGTGCCAGCCACCGGTGCTAACTACCGGTGCCAGGTAGACACCGTCCCCCATCTATTCTTCCCGTTCCCTGGTTGTAGAAATCGAACCATTTATCAGTTGACTCGGCCAACTACTTCCCAACGTGGCATCGTCACTTTCAGCGTTTGCTACATCGTATAATTAGATCGAAATTAGTAGCATTTCATTAGGGAAAAGAATTGAATTACCTTCCACTAGTTAAATCCATAAATATTACAATAAATAGAAAAAAGACTGCTGTATTTATTAAACAAACGGGGGAGTCACGAAGTGGACGAAATTATCTACCGTACTCTGACAACATCGTTTGCTACATCGTATAAGTAGATCGAAATTAGTTAGCATTTCATTAAGGAAAAGAATATCATTTCTTTCCACTAGTTAAATCCATAAAAATGATCAAATATTTTAAACAAACGGGCTAGTCACAGAGTGTGGGAAACTATCTACCGTATTTGCGAGGAATTTCACGCCTGGTGCAGCCGGAGTCGCCAGATCAGGGGAACTCTCTGCCAGTACGCGTCACGTGACATCACGTGAGCGGGGAAGCGTAGGGGAATGGTAGACCAGGGAGACAAGTGACATTCTTCAAAGCGCATTTCAGTAATCCATAAAATCCATAAAAGTATATAAAAGAAACGTCCAGGAACGTGTGTACTTTCGTTGAGATGCTGGAAAAAAGAAATTCCGCGGATTAGAGGATCGTTGACACAGTTCGATTAAAACGGCGGGCCGCGTTCCCGGAATCCTTTAAAATAGCTCGAGGAGGTGCCAATTCCTTGCTAATTGCCGTTCGACAGACACGCTCCGTCAGTGCACCGTTCACCGCTCGGTGCCAGTGACCCCTCCGTCTGACGCATTCTAGAAAAACGAAATTAATCGCTGCACCGGTAGATTTTAACGAGGTTTCACTTCGACACAGTGACATTTAGCGGGAGCAGATAAGCCGATCGATCGGGTAGCAAATCGTTAGGTATTGTAGATTTAATAAATACCGAGTACCGTCGAGATCTCCAGATCGACTCGGTTCGAAATAAATGATGACGGATTAAAAAGATTGCCTGTCGGTTACTTTCTGATTCTTTGATCGTTCACAAGCAAAATAGAATCCATCGGTGCGAGAGCGCCCACCTGTTTGCCATTCGCGCGGGCAGCCTTTCTATATCGACTCCGTTGGATTTCAAGAAATTATTCTAATTGACCGTATTATCATCGGGTCCACGTAAACGACGGGCCGTAGACCTCGACTCCGTTTTTCCAGAAATACTCCAGGTGCGACGAACCCTTCCCTTTCCCTCCCCAAGGACACCGGTAATGCAAGTCTCACTTTTCATTCCGCGGCGGGGGCATTATTTATCATAAAACTGCGCGCACCTGTAGTGCGCAGCACGGTCACTATACTCTGCCGCATAAATCAGTCGGGACTTTTAATGTAACGTCGCGTCGTAACGAGTTCTCACCTTCGTACACAGTACACACCGGCGCGGAGCACTGTGCTTCGGGAGATAGGGGCTTGCCGGACAAAACTGTACACTGTACGATGCTGGACAAAGTAATAAGACACTTTACAGATTTATATGTCGGGTGACTGGCCGAGTCAGCGATTTTATAAACATTTCTTTCGCGCCTCATCCGGTTCAAAATTTAAACTGAACCTCCGAGGCACCACCAAAAATTGCTACAATTTAAAACAATATCCACGTCACTAAATATTTTTGAAGTGGAAGCTTCTTTCTTAATTCGTCATGCTCCGAGGCGAAACGCTATTCGCATAAACTCGGGGAGCCGAGCGAGCGAGAAACAGGTGTGCAATCGCCATAAAAGTTTCCATTGTTCTGTGATCTGTTTCTTTTTGTTTAATGACCAGATACACCTAAATATTTTGACAACCGGTCAAATCATTCGAACAGATACAAAGTGGATCACGAGACTCTCTGAACTTTCTCTCTCACTTTTTCTCTTAGTTTCAAGGGAACACGTATAATAATAATAATAAGGAGAAGAACTTTATAGCAAGTCCACTGAATCATCGGCCATATTTGGAACCGGTCCAATCGAAAAAAATCCCATGACGTGTCTGGCTTTTTTCTGGTTATGCTCCTAAGTGTATCGTGGCGTTCGCATGAATCACCTGGATGGAAATAAAAACGCTGGAATTTGCATAACGCTGTTATTTGTCGAGAGCGGCGTCTGGTGACTCCGGCACGAAGAAATTCCAACGAGTGCGACAAGTGCTGCAAACGCGTCCTTGCTACACCCCACGCAATGAAATTGTAATGCGCACGTTGGTGGTGCATTCCGTATCGCGCGTGTGCAATGTGCATCCACGTCCACGCGAATAGGAGGACTCGATGTAGCTGTGTCGCATTCCTGTGGCAGGGGATGGAATCGAATTGAACGGCTTGATGTATTTTATATGCCGATAGGTCCTCCAGAATAATTTCATTATGGTTTCGTCGTGTGCCCGAATGACTCAATCACGGCCGTTCGAATCCATTTTATGTATGTTTCGCGGATACCGTTCGAAGCGACGTAATCAAGAAAGACACGTGCCAATCCTTCATTGGTAAATTTCGAAGTCCGTATTTATTCCATTTACGAAAGTGCAGTGCAATCTTCGTTAATCAATTGAATTATAATTTCGTTAATAAATTATAATTTCATCTTTGGGGGGGGGGGGTCGAGATCAAGAATTATTTCTATTCATTTCAATTTAGATCAACTAGAGGTTTGTAATATGGCTAATGTACAGGGTGTCTGAAATATGTATTTCGGAAATACAACATTCTTTTCGAAGTTCAACGATTATAAAGATATAACGATTAAAGAATTCTCCTCAAGGAAGTACGTTTGTTTTCAAAGTATAACAAGATTTTCTTCATAGTTGAACAATCATAAAGATATAAGGATTAAGGAATTCTCTTCAGGGAAATGCAACATTTTCTTTAAAGTTGAACAATCGTAAAGCCATATAACGATTAAAGAATTCTCTTCAAGGAATTACAAGATTTTCTTCAAAGTTGAACAATCATAAAGCTATATAACGATTGAAGAATACTCTTCAGGGAAATGCAAGATTTTCTTCAAAGTTCAACGATCATAAAGATATAACGATTAAAGAATTCTAATTTCAACAGACTCGCAGCTTAACCTCGCTGTGCAAATACCGCAATGATTTTCCGACCGACCCAATACCGTGGCAAGGAGTTAATCATCGTAGATCGCACAGTTCCAAGCGACAAACAAAATGCCGCGCCGTGAAAATTACTCGGCACAGGAGCGACGATAAATCGCGCTAATAAATAGTAAATCAGCGTATCGACGAAAGAATGCGTGTTGTTCGCAGCGCTCCCGTTAATAACGTAATGGGTTATTCGTGGCTGGGTGTTCGCTGAAATTTTCGCAATCAACACCTGTAGGAGCCGATGATTATCGCGTTAGTGGTACGCAAATGTAACGACGACGACGGCGCGAATAAAACTACCGACGCTGTGCGCACCGTGGATTATGCTGCTCTCTCGGATGCCAGTTGTATAACACGGGAATTGGTTCATGCACGCGTTTACCTGCGATCGAAGCGGTTACGTTACCATTCAGACCACGCCTCGAACGCATGTTTCCTCGTTCCACGGAAGACATTACCTTGCCCAGGCCTCTCCCGGTGGAAACAGCGGCCCGAGAGTGATCTCGACATGGATCCCTCGGCTCTGGATCGTTGTTGCTGCAACTATCCATTGCGGTGGTCGCGAGATTCGATCGAAAGAGCCTTAGCCATGATCGAGCTCGCTGATTAGCTCCTACCACGAACTCGATCGTCGAACAAAAATCCTTCTAGACGTTCGTCGATCCGTAGATTAGGAATTTATACGGCCCTGTTCAATGATTCGTTACTCCCCGGTTAATAGTTCATTATCTTGCTACTACGATTGCTTCATTCGCTGGGACGGTTACGTCATTATCGCTGGAAGAACACTTTTATGTAACGCAAATGGGCTCGGATCGAGCCTGTGAAAAGGGTTCGATGGTTCTAATAGGATACGATCAGTATGGAACACTGCTAACGTAAATATGTATGTGTCTCGTTCTTTCGTTGCGTTAATTAGTGCCTTATATCCATTATAGTACCATAGCTTTTAATAACTGCACACGTAATTACGTAAGTAAAATAAACAACCAATATAATATCGTTTCGTAACAGCTACTTTCATACGACAAATCAGAAAATTTACGGTTCCCCTGAAAGAAACGTATCGTGTGAATCCAGCAGAAATTGAGATGAAAAAAGTGTACTAACCTCTTTCGTTATCTTTATGTTTCAGGTAAGTGTCCAGTCAGCAACATATCAATTGGGAGAGACCGGCGCGAGTCGGGTGATGTCTCGAATCCAGACGTAAACAGTAAAACTTAAAATTTAAACTCCATTAAATTTCCACATCCGCGCAACCAACGCTTAGCGCCAGATCATTCGACCGATAGAGTGGAGTCTTTAATGACTAGTCCGTAAGTCTGAAGAGTAATAGCCTTAGATACATTTGGCGGAGCCGAATCTGGCATTCCATCGCGCAACACGGAGAGACCAATGCTTGCAAGCCGAGCTGGTTTTTTTTTCAAATAATATGCAAAATCATTCTGCTGGGAACTCGCGTTATCTATGAATTGCAGACTTTGAATTTTTGAATCCTGAATCATTTTATCCCCACTTTCTATCTGCACTGTTCGTGATCGTTCGAGCATGTATGCTCGTGAGCAATTTATAAGGAACATTTTTTCATGTGTAATTTCATTTTTCTGGACAAATTTCATTTCAAGTTTTCTGGACAAGTTTGAAGAAAGTGTAATGAAATGAAATCTTCTTTTGAATGGGAACAGACAAGTTTGAAGAAAATACCTTTGTAGATCCAAAACAAATTTTTTGAACATTTTCGTAAACCATAAGTGGTATCAAGTGGTCTGGATTGTGTTTTTTCTCGTAGTTCTCAAGGTCATCAATGTTTCTTTTAAATAACCTTTTTCGTGTTGCATCGCGTACTTGATTAAAAAACCGCACTCAAATATGGCATGACCTTCAAACGACCTTGAACCCGGAAGATGAAGGTCAAACCTAAATTTCTTAAATTTTTAGAAAGTGTATTCACACCACATCACAGGTCCTGGGACCTGTCAACAGTTCTGCATAAATTTTCTGATACCTTCAAGTATACAGAGTGAACCACGAATTGTGATCAGTATAGATTACTCTGTTGTGTGTTGACAAGAAATGTTGACAAAAAATTTGCTATAATCACATGAAAGCTCTCCTGAAACGATGCTATACCTGACAAAAACCTTTTCGATCGGACTGCTAATAACAGAGTAATCTCTACTGGTCACGATTCGTGGTTCACCCTGTATAATTTCATAAAAAATTGATCGCTCGTGCAATCGGCAGTGTGAAATTGTCAGGACGTTGCATAGTTCGAGCGTGTTCCCATTTTTGCGTCCATATACGGTGGCATTGCCAGCCTCGAAGTAAAAGGTGACAGTGTTAGCAAGGATTTCACTCGAATTCGTGGGCAACGCCTTCAATTTCCATTTGAACTCACCCCGGCTTTCACCTGGAACAACAATGATCGCGGGGTAGGAGTAATTTACACTCTCCAAGGTCATTCGGTTCCCACGAATGAACGGGCAGCGTCGTGTTCGCGGATCCAGAAAGAAAATAAATTTCTTCGGTGGCTATACGGCGCGCTGGCGCGTCTAGCTTTCGCTCGTTTTAATGCTAGCTCGTGTCCTTCGGCGAAGGAGGTGATCGCCGCTACCGCTTCCTCTCGGTTGATTAACCTATTTAACCCTCTCGCGAGGTTTGCAAATGCCACTCGGTAAGAAATCGATCATGGTTACAAACGAGAAGCGTGGTCGCGGTGTTCTAAGGCCTAACGTCGTGTTGCGGAATAACGTTTCCTTTAAAGCGGACTGTCCGTGGAAGTGTCTACCCTGCTATAGTTGTTCTCCTTTGTGCATTCTAGGCCTTCGAGTTTTCAGGTTAATCTGCCGTCGAGCACATGTTCTCCTTTATGACTTTACTGCCGCAGTTTGAATAATTATCCGCGCTCTGAGAAATCAAGTTTCAATCCGTGCGATCAATTCCTATAATTAAGAATACCATCATTTTTACGACTCAGTTTTAGAAAATCCAAGTAACGTTTGTACATACTTTACCGTTATGTCAATAACCGGCTACTCATTTTCAATTTTTTTAAAACTTCTTTAACATTTTCGTCGATACTTCTGTACAGCAAAAAAAAAAAGAACGATTTGTAAGGAAAGCAAAACAGAATCGAAAATTCCGTGAAAACAAATTTTCGACGCGTGTGGCAAGAGGTTAAAGTGTTAGCAACATGACAAATAGGGTTTCGGTAACGCCAGATAACCGAGTTGAACGACTGCCGCGGCATAATCTTAATTGCATAATTCCGCGCGCAGTAGAACATTTCGTTTGCTATTATTTCATCGAGCCAACAACTTTGTCGTAATTGGAGGCAAGTACGCCAATGATTACAGAGCAGCCTACATCGTGGAATAACAGACTGGATCTACATCGGTGTTGCAAAAGAGCGAAGGACACGAATGAGCGACGCGATCGGTGCTCGACAGAAATCGTATCTAGCGACTTTCGCTTATTATGAAGTTGCGCATCCGTAACAGACAATTCAATCATATCTATTCCGAACCGATTAACCTAATTAACCCCCGGCATAGTTGAAGACGGCGGGGAACGTTCACCTATACCAATGATCCCACAACCGGGAACGGGATCTCTGTTATCTCGCCACGAGAACACCGCTGTTGGCCGGGTTTGTTTACGCCATGGTAATCGCGAGAGCGATTCATTAAATCGGTCGTTAGCCGAAACGTCTAATTAACCAGCTCGACAGAAAGGGGGATACAAAGCCACTCATCGTGGTTTGATCGAGCTTTCTTCGCTTAAATCGGCAATTGAATCTAAACGAGAAAGTTGAGACGCGGTTTCGATCGGTTTTCGGTCGATCTAACGTCGATCTTTACATCGATTGACGGTTTAATCACTCTGACATGGTTATCCACGTATTCTAATGTCCATGTAAAACAGCGTAGCCATCGAAACAGCACGATTCGTTTGTTGCAGATGCAGAATATTTATTGTGTCGATTGAATATTCATTCACAGGTTCGGAGTTAGGACGTCAAAGCGATTCGAAATTATTTATGCTTGTTGTCTGTAATCGTTACCTTTAATCGTGGTGTGACTTATTACTAGACTGCGGATCTCTATGCATTTATAGTAAAATTGAGTAGATGAAATTCAATATTGGTGAAATATTTTCAAAATTGAAGACGTCAATATATGATTTCACCTGTGTTAAAATCATTAAGGGATGAAATAACATCCAATTTAGTTTCTATTTCTTGCAACCGATGCAGAATAAAAAATTTCTATATCAATTGCAAAAAACAGGGGCCACCTAGAAAATTTTTTCTTCTAATTATGTTATAAAGACAGTTGAAACTAATACTTAATACTGCTTTAAATTGTGCTTACCTATTTTTGTCATGAACGCATAAAATCCGCAGTCTACTTAATACCTTTTAATTCAAAGTGTCAAGGATGACGGGAAACGGCTTCGTAATTTCAATAATTATAAGACAGAAAATACGAAACCGGTCGTGTACGGTTAAAGTGTGTTTCACTGAAAACCGTTCCGATTGCGAATATTTTCTATAGAACTTCGAAACCAGTTCATGTCCCAACCCCTCGGCATCACCGGAAGGAAAACATTCTCGGTAATTGGATAATTTCGGTGCTTTGAGGAATCATAAGGTTTCCTGCAAAGCTGTTGCCTCGAAGTAGACGTGGGAAGAAGGATACGCCGTAAAAATTAATACCGTAGCTACAAGGGATGCAGCGGGAATCTGCGGTGTGCGAAACGATTCTAGCGAATTCGTGGATTCTGACGTTCCTGTGCGGTAACCTGCTGCACATCGGGTGTTCAAGAAATCTGAACCATTCAATGTGTGTGTGTTTTCTGTACAATTTATATTTATAACACGTTCGCCCCATTGGTTCTTGCTTTTATTAAGTTTATCTCGAAAAGAATTGCGCCCGTTGAAAGTCGGACATTTCGCATGTAACTCGTTATCCCGGACGAAATCAGTTGGATTGATCGGCGAATTAGAGACTCGCGAGAATTGTGCATACCGCGTAAATTCGAGAGGGATGCAATAAATATTGCCAGCACTGTATCAGTCAAACTTGACGCATTCGGTTGCCAGCAGCGTCGCTGTCGGACGCATGAACGAGTGGTGAACGTTTATAGTACACTTAAGATTATTTCAGAGCCTAAATCACAGGTCCCATAGCTCATTCAGCTGTTGAAAAGGTAAACGGCATTTAAGGATCCATAAACCACGACGAGCATCAATCCACGTATCAAAACAGACAATTTGATGGACCGGTGTTTTCGTTTGGAAATTAATTTAGCCCCACGGGTGAAATATGAAAGGAATTAGTCACTGTATACGATTACATGGTAGAGCTGTGTGCTCGCCGGATAAAAGTCCTCCCGTTATGAAGCCGCGCTCGCGCAAAGTGCTCGACCTAATTTTCGCGTGAACGAGGACTCTGGTTAATTAATGAGGATATACGAGTTAACACGAGCTAACCTGCGGCACACTACGATTTCCATTCGTTAGGATAATTAGTTGGGAGCACGATGAGACGTACGCCGCGACGGCGTGTTCACCCACCTTTCATACTCTTTTATTGTCTCCTCTCCGTGCACAATTAAGACGAAGCTTTCTAACAGCTGCTCTAGCGGCTGCAGGTGTAACCGTGCCCCAAATCTGACCGAAGATCGCCGATAATCTTCGATCTTTTCGGGAATACACGTTTAGTACGAACAAATTGGTACCGTCCTTAATTAAAACGAAACAAGAATTTCTCCCAGATACAGTCAGGATCGTGCTTGGACTCCGATTTTATGCATTTACGGCAGACCCATGAGAAAATCCAATACGAAAATACTGGTACTATTTTCGACTCACAAAATTCCGTAATTCTAAATACAAATTATTTAACAGGAAATAAAAGTAGCCATTAGAACTTCTTCAATTACTGTCACTTCCTACAAACATCAAAAATGAATGAAACAGTAAAATCATTCAAAAAATATAGAAATACTGTCGCACTATTTTCGACTCGCTGCAATTATTAAGAGAAGAAGACAATTTTTGTACACCACAAAATGCTGTAATTCTAAATACAAATAATTTAACAGGAAATAAAAGTAGCCATTAGAACTTCTTCAATTACTGTCACTTCCTACAAACATCAAAAATGAATAAAACAGTAAAATCATTCAAAAAATTTAGAAATACTGTCGCACTATTTTCGACTCGCTGCAATTATTAAGAGAAGAAGACAATTTTTGTACACCACAAAATGCTGTAATTCTAAATACAAATAATTTAACAGGAAATAAAAGTAGCCATTAGAACTTCTTCAATTACTGTCACTTCCTACAAACATCGAAAATGAATGAAACAGTAAAATCATTCAAAAAATTTAGAAATACTGTCGCACTATTTTCGACTCGCTGCAATTATTAAGAGAAGAAGACAATTTTTGTACATTATAAAATTCCGTAATTCTAAACAGGAAATAAAAGTAGCCATTAGAACTTCTCCAATTACTTTCACATCGTACAAACAGGCGCCTCGAAAAATAATGACAGTGGCAGAGCATATCGATCTATCCATGGACGTTACAATCGAATCAGCCATTCGTTTCCCAGCAAGCTGACGCGAGCCTAATGTGGCCGCTAAAGTAACGCGGTTCGATTTCCACCGAGTACGATCATCGTTTCATGTCGATGAGCTTTCACCAGGTATGCTAAACCCTAAATCCGACGATGTCCGTTTCCTCGTGAACACACGTTCGTTCCGTGCAGGTGCACGACGCGTACGGTCGACCTCGGGTGTAATGTTTCCGTTCATGGATATCCCCAAGTACGTATGATGTTACCTGTAGGTTCTCTATTTCCTCTCGGCTTTACTCGAAACTTGGGTCGCTCTCTACGAGAATCATGAAACGAAACTCCTTTCTGGCTTGCTCGACTATTCTATGGATTTCCGTCTCCACGGTGGTTACGGTGATTCTCTTTGTGGCCCGGTTGCGGAAACAGTTACGAGGAAACGGCGAGAAATTCGACGGCTGTCTCGTTTTCCCTCGCTCCGACCACAGCTTCGCACGCACTGCTCTCGGATTCCCTGTTCATTCAATAATTCATTCATGTTTTAAATCCATTTACCTTTTGATTCATTCAAAGTATACATATTGTAATTTATTGTACAGAGTGTTTCATTTGAACCGCTATTAAATTTGTTTGAAAAGTGTTTTTATTGTTTCAACAGACCATGCTCGTAAAAGATCATTAATCCACTCATATCAAAAAACCATTAGATCAGGTGATATTTATATTCTTGACCACCTGTGTCTTTTGAACTCGACAAGATAAATATGCAAAAAAAATCGTGTCGATTCAGATTGGAATAAATAAAATTAATTGATCTGGCTGAAGTAAAGTTGAACACCAAAATAAAAAGAGGATAAAGATCTTACAGGCTTAGGCTGAACCACATATTCTTCCTAGATGTATTAATAGTCCAAGAAGTATGTGTCGTTCCCCTAAAATAATCGTCAGTTTTACGATCGCTCGCATATCGTTCCGTTCAAATTGGCCTATTTTAACACTCACGCGTCGTGTTCAGGTTTATTCGATCCAAATGTGAATGAAACACTTTTAGAAATGCAGCTACTAATGTCATATGAACTGGAACAGACTGCAAAATAATCGAATAAATTCAATTATAAAGAGCAGCTGCGATTACTCGAGTTGACTGGTCTCTAACTGCACACTGCAACAATGCATTGGAAGCTCGACCCGGTAAGAGGAGACGGGTGGTTAGTTCCCAGTCCTCTTGAACGATCCTTGAACTGACACGATCACAGAGTCAGCACCACCGGCGCGTAATTGAACCGAAGATAATTCTTTTGAACGATGAAGAGAAGACTGCACACCGTTATTGTTTCCAGGCTCTTCAATTTCCGCTGTTCCTGCTTCGCTTCTCTTCCTTTGTCGTCGTCGTCTCTTGTGAGAAGTCAGCTACCGTGAGACATCGACGACAGAAAGAAATGAGTATGTACTTTGTTACGAGGAAACGCCTCGTGGAACGCACTCGAGACATTCTTCTTCCGTTGAAACGCGAGCCATTTCCTCCCAACCCAAATCCAAACTACGATGCGAGCTATTTAACCCGGGGAAGGCCGGCTAGCTGGACATTCTTGAAACTCTACCCCGCGCGGTTCTTCTTTTTTCTTTTTTTAGCTGTTTCGCTTCGAGAAGAAGGTGCAATTCAGTCGATCTAGTTGAAGTTTCCAACAAAGACAAAAGAGTATCGAATTCCACTTGTTAATTCATTCTTCTAAACCTACCGAGCACTGAAAGCGATAAAATTGACATCTGAGAAAAATGACAAGGCTCTATTTATTTAGATCTTGTGCAATTTGTATTGAAATACGTGCTTGGATAAATAGATTTATCGAATCAATTTCCATGTAAGCAACGTCATCGTTTCAATAATTATAAAATTAAAAATCTAAGACCGGTTATTTGACCGGCAGAGGTTGGTTTAGTCTTAATTAAACATGGGAGCGCAGGCAAAAGAGAATCATATTCTATTTGATAATTCTTCATTCTTCAACCAGAAGAATGCTGCACCTCATTGTTTGTGATCTTCGAAAAATACAATTGTTTACCAAGTGGTGCCAAGGAATTCATAAACCTGTGTGAAAGCGTCTCACATAAAAAAAAAAAACAACGATACTGTGATCCAATTCCCAGAATTGTTCTGCATAAAAATACGATATTTTATAACTTTCCGTCATCACTCCAAAACGCGGTGTTTAATTAAACGCAATTAGATAGTGGGCACTCTTAAAAATTATCAGAGCATTTACCATGATTGCATCGCATCATTTTCTCTTGACCAAGAAACAAAGTATATGCTCATGAGACCTGGCATTCTAATGAATATTTTGATTCTCTCGAACAAAAATCAAGTATGTATACAGAGAAAAATCTGCCACTATCGGAACAATGAAAACAATGTGTATTTATAGCAAAGCGCATCAGCACGTTAGCAGTGACCCAACGATAAGCAGAAAAGGAAGCAATCAACCGGTGAGCTGTTGAAAATTGAATCCGAAAGCTCTTCGCTGGCTGGCAGCTTCGTTGACAACTTAGGTACCCTTGCTGCTAATGATGCTTCCGCTCCTAATTCACCCAACATTCAAAACAAACACGGCTGCCTGTCGCTAGCACGAGGTCAAAACAAGCGGATTCTGCGGTTGATGGTAGTTGCTCCGGTAGCAATGCAGAGCGTCGCACAGTGGAGTCGCAGCCCCGAAAACCTCGCAGATACTAGAAATCTATAGTTGTATTGTAAAGTACACTCAAAGTTTTGATCACTGATGCTTTGACATAGGAGTTTCTCGAATTTGTTGTCGTGACCTTTAAATCCTACAGTATAAAGCTCAATGCTGTGGTTGTCAGGAAGAACATCGCACGTCACATAATTTCACTTCCGAGACATTGCCGTTTAAAGTTTTGATCACTAATGCTTTCACATAGTCTTTCAAATTTATTTTCATGCCTTTTTTCTAGTAAATACTATGAAGCTATGAAGCAAATTTTTTGAAATTTTAACATGCGGCGTTTTTCCTGACGACCACAGAAATGTGCCCATATATAATTCTGAAATAGTTTATTCGGACTTTTCGAGCGAAATGTCCCACTGAAATGGTTGAATGCATTTCAGGACTAACGAGGCTGATCCTCTTCGTATTTCTGATCGGTCGAATAAGGATGTCTTTCAACGTGTACTGGTGACGGCAGGCTTTTCGAAATTGAATTCTAAGGAGCAAGGAAGCGTGTCCCGGGCTGTTATTAGACGGAAGACGTCTTCGGGCGGGTATAAACCGCACCACCGTCCGAGGAGGCGGCATTCCGCCGATCGTGGCTGTGTGCCTACAATTATCGCGGTTTTCTATTATGGTACCCGGGCCAACGGTTCAGACCAGGCCAACGCGCGGCTGTTCTCTTTGCATTGCTACGTTCCCACGTGCCTCCGCGAATACCTCCACATGCTATACATGACTAATGCCCGGCCTTTCTGGCCTCCGCCTGACTTTTCCTCGGACTAATGGTCGCCTACCTTGGCTCCACCGGACGATATTTCGGTGGTACCAAACTAATAAGTGACCGAGCGAAAATAGACACCGTGTACGGTCCCAGAAGCCGGCGAAAGACAGAGAGAGAAACGGTAAGTAGTTCCTGGCACTATACGGCGCTCCCGAATATTAAACCCTTCGCATCCGAATCACGCCTGTGACGCGGTTACAATTAGCAGCGGTCTACTTAATGCGAACCGAGCGCCCGTTCGGCCAAGTGTGATCGCTGTTTTGATCCGGTGATTCGAAACGCTAAATTTTATGCACCATTTCGTGTCCCGCGCGATCCGCAACCGTTCGTATTTTCGTCGTGATTTAAATTTTATCAATATTAGGCGATTTTACGGGTTCAATTTTGCTCCTCGTTGACACTTATACTTGAAGAGAATGAAATAGAATTGACTTTTGGATTGTTGGAATCGAGAACACTATTTCAATGGCGATTTAAACATTTCACCAATATTAGGTAATTTCACAGGTTCAATTTTGCTCCTCGCTGAGAACACTTACATTTGAATAGAATGAAACAGAATTGATTTTTGGATCGTTGGAAACGAGAACATCCCCTGGAGGCTCAAGTTTGAGACACTTGTTGGATTTTTTCTCCGTGAAAAATTGTCAAAGAATATGGAAATTTATTTTGGTTGAATATCTTTAGATCACGGCCCGATTTTGGGTCGTTTGTTTTGCACGGTGACCGAAGGCAATTAAACGCCGGCTGTTCCACTGCCTCCCAACTCGTTGGCAAGAATTCGATATTACTTTGGAATTTTCGCCGACATAATTCCTTTACTACAGACAGATGGGAATAATTTCGGGTGAAATGGTAACAAACTATAACATCGTGAAATACGAGTGACAGTTGACCGCTACGGTTTTAATTGGGAGGAAACAAGAAGCATAGCTTGACGGTTGTGTGTTTTTGCGAAGGAAACAGGCAATGTTTCAATGCAATTGCAAATTGGGTGCTATTGGAAAGCTGTGGTAACAGACACTATAAATTTTCCCAACGAAACATCGCTAACCGTAAAATAGATGGACGAGCATAGCCCCTCGTTCAGTAAAGTAGGCGAAGTAGCTTTTGTTCATTTATGTATACACATCGTTTTGAAGGCTCAATTGCAAAAACAACGCAATTGTGTACACGCAATTAATTATTTTTGTAATACATTCTTCATAAATACTATTTCCATCACTGCTTTCCAGTACTGCTTTCAGCTCCCAATAATACTCAGATATCTGTCGGTGACCTAGGAATTGATGTAGAGACCAAGATAGGGACCGACATAATTTTTTTAACATTTAAAAAAATCCTGAGAAGTGAACATTTACATTTAATTGATGTAATCCGCAAACTGTTAGTTACATTGGGCGCAGCACCGAAATGGTTGGGCAGTTCTTAGAGGCCCAGACAGAAAAGCCCATAAGATGCAATGTCTGTACTGCTTTCAGCTCCCAATAATACTCCGGTACCTGTAGGTAACTTAGAATTCACATAGGGACCAAGATAGGGACAGAAATAATTTTTTGTAACATTTTAAAAAATTCTGAAGAGTAAACATTCGCCTTTAACTGATGTAATAAGCAAACTGTCGGTTATGTTCTACAGGCCCAAACATAATTATTTAATATTTCAAAAAATCCAGAAAAGTCAACAGCCCGCATTTAATTGACGCAGTCCGTATGGATTGCGCGTGCGGTACAGTTGCGTGTCAGTCCTTTTTAGTACAGGTTCGTGAGCTCAATCTCTCGTGGCATTATCGTTGGGATTCGCTTGATCAATGAATGGTGGTGCTCGTTATCCGAGAAAGACCGTCCCACGTAACCCGGTAGTGGAGTGCGCTTCTTCAGACGGTGCACGCGCGAAAGCAAACAATAGGCTTCTTCCGTGAGTGACTGCATCCGATTATGCGGCACGAGTCGCTGGCATCTCCGGTGTTTTCGGGGGAAGAACAAAAACGGATCTTGCGGAAGTGGTGTGTGTGCGAAGGAGGAGGCAGAGCGAGGCGGAAGAAGAAGCTGAAGACATTCGGCTGGCGGCCAGGTAGGGGTAGGACAATGACCATAGAATATACAGGGTGGTTCAATTATTCAGAGAAAATTGTCCAAG
Source organism: Lasioglossum baleicum (assembly GCF_051020765.1). Taxonomy (NCBI): domain Eukaryota; kingdom Metazoa; phylum Arthropoda; class Insecta; order Hymenoptera; family Halictidae; genus Lasioglossum; species Lasioglossum baleicum. Next base: position 11,818,554 of record NC_134933.1, on the reverse strand, counting down.
GTACAAGCTACACATTGTATACGAAGTTTCCTCCACGGTGAAAGCAAAGTGGTAGCAAAACAAGACGCTTTTCTGTAGCAAATTAGCAAAGTGCTGTTTGATCTGACTCGGCTGCAACATAAGTACAGTTTGCATAAATGCTTAGACAGTTGCATAGTGCAACCACCTGCCTGCAAGATCGTTGACATTGCAGAGAAACGAGGAACGACACGTCTTCAATTCCGACGATGCAAGTTCCAATAACTAATAAATTGCACATCTCTGGATAGTTTTGGTGTTACTTTATAACCAATATCATTTAGAGTTTCTCCTGAAAGTATTAAATGTGACTAGCGATACCGGTCGTCGGCGTTTTATTCGACGATTTCGAAACATTTTATGTAACTCATTCATTAAAGCACGTGCATAGTATGCTACTGCCATATCGTAAACTCGAAGGTTGAGCTTCGAACATCGTTTCCTTATCGCCTAAACCTACCGAGATGTTATTCGAATTCATTTTATTATGAAATCGTTTTATGATTTAGCGAACTGTTCGTTCGACTTTCAGAAGTCGTAATACAATGATGACGATGATCGACGTTTTACACTGGGGTAATGTGACAAACATATTTAAACAATTAGACTGTCTCAATCAACAGGATCCAAATTCTTTATTTCGCCGGTCTTGGAAATTTTCGAACATGTCATTGTTGATCAAAGTACGAGGTTCTACATTTATCGCGGAGATGCGCGGAAGATCCGCGATCCAGTTGATAACCAGCTTTCTACGCGGGCGCAAGGTCATATTTTCACAAGCATCGATTCGTAAAATGATATGTTTTCAGACAGCCTCGGCGACAAGCTCAGCCTCTTCTAAGCGAACACGATACCTGTTTCGTGTCAGAACTTAATATTTAATAAACCTCTCGGATGTTGTTAAGAGCCGGACTAACGTTTCGCGTGATCGATATCGAGCCGGTGATATCGTTGGTATCGATGGCTCGCGGGGAAACATAATCTAAGAAACGGTGATCTATAGTGAAATCGACTGGAATGGTCAATATCGCGTGCTACGATATTATTCATATCGACGATCGATCGAGAAAGTTTCCTCGTGAAATATGGCCGCGCGAGATAAGCGATTCTCCCTCTAACTAGTTACACCATTAGAGGTTATGGTTAAACTGTTGGTAAATGAAGCGTTATGCTCACCGCCAGGGAGTGGGAGAATGGCGTCGAAGAAGGGGTAAGGTGGAGTGGGAGAAAAGTCTTGTTCTGGTTCAGCGTGGTCTTTACGCTCCCCTCTCTACCATCGGATTCCCCTCTCACCACTATCAGCACGTGACGACATTAAGTCGGCCTCATATGAAAATTGCCCTAGTCCAAAAAAGTAAATTTTACAGAAGGCAAAGAAAACGATTTAAGGCGTAGACTCGTTTCCAGGATTGCAAGGGTGAGGGATTCGCGTTCTCATTTCTCGATAATAATACGTTTTTCGTATCGTAAAAAGTTTTTCAGTAGTCAAAACCGCTAGATAGAAGATCGATCTAGGGCGCTATCACCCTCAAAAGTTACAAGGCGTAACTTGCATTATTTGGCAGCATTTCTAATACATAGCTAAGAAAATAGCTACATGCGCAGTTGTATGCTTCCGAATAATGCAAATTACGCTTCGTAAACGAAAAAATAGTACTTTTGAGGGCGATAGCGCCCCATATCGATCTTTTATCTAGCGTTTTTGACTACTGAAACCCCCCATTTTTGTATTATCGAGAAATGAGAACGCGAATCCCGCACCCTTGCAGTCCTGAAAAAAGGAGTATAGTCCCTTAAAGCGAAGCTATTGGGTTGGCAAGAAAGTAATTTCAGTATTGTAAGGTGCAATTAAACCCAATTTTTTTTGCCCTCTTTCTGGTAGCTTTACAATTATGCGCTCATAAAACTTCTGGCCCTTATCGGCCAAAAACTGATCCAAGTGCGACTTCATTCATTGCTATTGAATAAAATTACCCTGAAACCTTAGAAACTGAAGTACCTGACAAGGCGAAGCTGAAAACCCAATTTTCGTAAAGAAATGTACTTAGGCAGTTTTCATTTGAGCCACATTTGACGGTAGAGGTGGAAGAATTTCAAGGGGAAAAACAGATCGCGTTACCTCTTTCGCTGCGCAACCTCGATTGTCGCACGAATTTTCGGCCCTGTTCCTAATTTCAACAACTAATTTCAACAAACATGCAGTCCAAGTTTTCGTTCGCTGGACAGGTCGCGTTATTGGATATACAGAGGATGGTTTGGTGGAAGCTATCATTAAACAGTTACGAATTGGTTATTTGAAACTGTTCTCGTTGGTGCGATTGAAAACCTGTGATTACTTTCTCAGTGGACCGATGAATAAAGGTGGAGGGGGGGGAACGTTCGACAGAAATTGCGAGGAGCAATTCGGTCGGTCGTAAAGCGACGAGCCGCGACGAATGGTACTCGCATCCGTCTCCGGATGACATCGGACGGTGCCCGTATTATCGTAACGGTTTTCAGGTAGATTTTCTGAGAAACGTGGTTTAAGGAAAGGCCACGCGATTCTCGTGGAAGAACTGGACCTCGGATACTGGACACCGGGCAGGGTGACATTCCAGAATAGGCCGATGGCTCCGCTTTACTCCGCGTCGCGAAATGCAGGTTATATGCGCCTCTATGCAACCGTTTCTAACAAGACGAGTTCTATACGAGCTGGGATTCCTCGAAACGCCACGTGTGACGAGCACAGGCCAGAAATTCTCGTGCGATCGTCCCGTTAATAAAAATCTTAAACCGCGGATAATTGATCCCCGGCGTTTAGACGCCGTGAGAAAGACGCGGCATCGCTGGTCTTTACCATTGTCGATTACTTGCTCGATCGACTAACGGGGGAGGGATTTATGGCTCGTTAATATGATCGACACGACTCGATCACGTTGTTTCACGGAGACCGTTTTCCGCAAAGTAAATTAAACTGCTCTGTTCGATGTGTTCTACTTCTTTCCCGATAGAAACGTGGCTGAGTCTACAGTCGGTCAGGAAAATATTAGGACTTTAATTTCGGATTCTAAGCTGTGTATTTTATAATAAATTTTTAAATGTTTTCGGCGCAACGGTTCGATCGTGTATTTTATGTTCTAAACTGTGTTGAATTATATTAGATTACAGTACAAACTATATATTCCTAACAAACAGCTTGTTCTATACAAAAAATGTAAAAAAATGCAAAATTTTATGTCACAAAAATATTGGGACACTTTATTGGTTGAAGTTATAACATAAGAATTATATCTTCCGTATAATTACTTAATACTTTGTTGGGTGTCCTTCATTTTTTATAACGTGCCTTAGGCGATTATTTTTTTGCAAATGATATTTGCTAATTTTACGCCATTCTTCTTTTATCCTGTATTTCAGTTCTTCTCTATTACGTATTGACGTTTTATGAACTCCGCGGTCCAAATGACTTTCGGTGAGATTGGATTTCGATGAGTGGGTTTCGCGTTAATAAACAAGTGCAAGCAAAAATGCAGAATGTAATTTAGCATTCCGCTGACATTTAGAAACCGTACAGCCGCTGTTCGATTATTTATCGATGTGTACGTCCGTGAATTCGATTTCTGTGCAGTCGGCTAATGGTGGCATTCAGAGTTCATTACGGTACCACAAGTAAGAATCTACGGTTCCACGACTCTCATTATTGTCTCGGGGTAAGCTTGACTGAACCTCGGTGAGTTATTACTCGGAAGCAATCTTCTCGGTGAAAAAAAATTCGCCGAGACACCGATATCTTCGATTTTTATTGGATTTCTCTGTACCGGGGTATCCGTTAGGCCAAATTTTCCTTTATTTTTCCACAGAACCGATTACCGCTACATTTTCATGGTTAATTTCTTCCATAAATCTGTGAAAATTCTTGCGTTACGAAAAACAATTATATCAGCTCAAAGTTAATAGAATCGAGCATTCCACATGTAAAAATTGAAGTACCATGCCCGGTTTCATATTTTTTATTTTCTAATTATCGAAGTTACAAGGATGATTCCATTAGAAGTTATTCAATAAATTTCTTCATTCAAGCACGTATTGTTGTAAAAATTGCGAGAAATTAAAAATAATTCGGTCTTGTAGTTTCAATAAAGCAATATGTACCAGCATTTTGTTCTCGGTACAGTTAGTGTTAATTCAGTAATTAATTACAAAGCACAACCACTGGAACCCGAGGTTGCGGAGAGAAATTCTTGAGCCCTCGTTAGCCCGTTCCGACGCAACGGCTCTCAAACCCCATAAACTATTTAGCTGGGGGCGGCGTTAAATCATCAGTTTTCCAGGAACAGGTATATCCGAGTGTATAAATTCCGGTAAATTTTGGGAACCGTGACGTGAAAGGAGGTTCGATCGTAAAGAAAAGAAGAAAAAATATACCGAGAAACCGTTGCGCTCCGGTCAACTAATTAGCATTCTGATCGGTCTCCATTACGCTAATTAAATTCAATTGTTCGCCGAGCTGCGGCATTGTGCCACAAAGTTGCTGGCACACGTACGGCCGATCGAGTAATTGCTGGAAAAATAATTGCTTGTCGTCGTTTCGCAACGGAATTAATTCGACGTATTGCTGTCCCGCGAGCCTTTTACGATGTGCCCGAAAGAGTACAACATGAGTGCCGCCTCTGTACTCCCCCCTCTCCTCCTTTTCATTCCATGTACCCCTGCTTCCCCGCGATAAACGGCGCCCTTTCCTTTCTAACTCATGACACCGACGATTACCTAACGCGCACGCCGATCGCTGTCAAGTTTAGTCGAAGACAGCGAAGAAGAATGCAGCGGGTGTACCGATGTACAATTGTATAGAACCGCTGGAATGGCTCTGAATAATCTCCGAAATATGTAATTAGTCGCCTACCCGACTCCTCATAAAATTTAACTAGAACCTGCTGCTTTTACGACTTTCAGCACCGCTATTACTTTATAGCTCTAGTTTCTTTTAAATGGGAATCATTAATGAACGGATCCTCGAAAGTTGCAGCTTAACTCTCGGCTAGCCTGTTCTGGGTCATTTCACTCCGACATAATGGAGAAGATTAACTGGAATTTATAGTGTTCTCTGCTGGGAATACGAATTGTTCGCACCCATTACAAGGAAGAGTTATTAATATATTACAATGAATGTTATTAATAGACTGCGGATTTTATGCATTTATGACAAAAATGGGCACGTACAATTTAAAGCAGTGGACATGTTAAAAATATTTAAGGACATCAATGTATTAGTTTCAGCTTAATAGGATAATTAAAAGAAGAATACTATTTTTATTTGGCTCCTGTGTCATGCAATCAATGCGAACATTTTTATTTCGCATAAAAATCCGCAGTCTAGTTATTAATATTATTTTCGACTTCGAAGAATTATTGAACAAAGAAATATATTTTCTTCTATCTTTGATTTAGAAAATGTTTATTTCAAGTGAAGATCCACAGCCTACTAATGAAATTGATTAATTCTGTAGGAGGTATTTTGCCGTAACAAAAGTGATTTGTTGTATAAATTATTCTGTACAAAGTAACCCTAAAGTCAAGTAAATACACAGGAATACTGCGTACGTCAACAGCTTACACTAAACTTATTATTAGCTTAAAAGAAACACCTGTTGCACTAGAACTTAGAACACCCTCTTAAGTGGACCGTTGAAGACACTGCAAATTTCAAGTAATAATTTTATTATTGAATGTGTGTTAAGGCAACTGTTCGAAGTAATCCTCTATCATCTCGTTATGCTTTCTATCCTGTAAAGCAAAAATTGACTTCCATTTGCAAATTAAATAAATGATTTGTGTCGTTGCAGATTTAAGTACACTTTGAGAATCCGTTTAAGAGAAGAATTTTAAGCTGAATTTATTGTTGCTGTTTCACTTTGTATGAAACACACGAGCTGCCAGTATTTTCCGTATGATTTTCTTGGGATCGAGGCAAAAAAGAACGTATTTCCTCGAAACGTTTTCCACGAAAGTTACGATACCAGAAGTACGATAGAATAATGGAATCGTGTAGAACAATAAAATGGTAAATTCAGATATCGACGGTAACTTTCGATACAATCGAACCAAGTCGAACAATCCGTTTCGGAAACACGCTTCTCCCGGCATCGCTAAAACCATGAATTATTCTTCCGTCGTGCAGGGAATTATGCAATGATGTTGTTTACAGCGACAACGGTTACCGGCGCAACCGTTCGTTCCTGGAGTTGCTCGATTGCCCTGCGGCTGCTTCTCATGTCACGTGTACTTACACAATCGTTCGAACGTGCATCCATGCTTGCACGTACACAAAGACAGATTTTGCACGTGCCCTCCTACGTGCATCCTATTAATACTGACACAGTTCATGTAACGAGACCAAATACGCTCGCATGTATTCCTCGCACGAAATTAATTGACTAGGCATCATAGTAATAATAACAATGTCACGACTTTACTACACTTAATTACAATGGCGGCGTCAGCCGTGCTAATTGAAACGCGATTTAGAGGCACGACAAACTTCTACACTTTTTAATCGATACAATCAAACTATTTCTCAAAATTGTTTCCCAAGACGGCATAATAATTCAAACGAAAGAATGCTTCCGCTATTTACAGATACCGCTGATTGACGCTAATTAAGAAATGTACCTTTCATTTATTTAAAAAAAAATTTGACGAAAAAATGATAAATCCTCATATTCTAGAAAATCTAAAATCTAAATCATTTTTTTATATTTTTGACTTAGACAACTAACTCAATCTCTCTAAAATCTAACTAAATTTTTTTATATTTTTGACTTAGACAACTTTCTTAATTAACACTAAATGAGTTACATATAATATTGAAATAACAAGCACTATCTAACGGTTCATTTTTGACAATATCGTAAAAATTACATTGAACTAATTTAGCTTAAAACAACATGATGAGAAATAACTGATAAATTCATTTTTTTTAATTTTCACTTAGACCACTTTCATAATTATTCTGATACTGTGGGTCAAACTAGACTCGGGCACCACTGTTGAAAGGTTAAACTTGAACGCTGTCAGTGCTGAAAATGATCCCCGCTGTCGTTCTTGATTTCCATTGGTGGCGCGACACTTACAATAGCTCCTCGTCCCTTTATTGGCGGGACGTTCGATGTGTTCGGCTCCGATAGCAGCGTCTTCGCATTCAAGAATGCGGATCGTAAGCGAACACGACAGATTTACTTTCTGCAGGAAACTTCGAGTCATGCGACTCCGAGTGGAGAAGGCATGCGATCTACGATCGGCGACGGCGTAGCACGACGCCGGTTATTACCAGTCCATCGACTGCATCGGGATGCAGTAATCTCCGCAATGTTGCTCGATTATCGTCGTTTCTACGCCCGTACGAGTATCGTTTTCCCACGGCCGTGTATAAATACATACGGGGTGGCGACAAGCCTTTCGTAAGGACGCACTTCTTGCGAACTCGGCCTCGTTCACGCAATAATTCCGGATCGAGCACACGCTGCCCCTGCTACCAACCAACGTTAAAGCCCTGCTCGTACTTTACAAAACCTAATGCACTGCTCCCTTTAATGAGACAATCAGCGATAATAAACACGATTTACGAGCGGTTTCAACCATCCTAATTATTTCACATCTCTCGCGCTTTCCCTTTTTGTTGTCCGATCTGCATCGTCGAAAATATGCTCGCACGTTGGCTGTTGAAAGGGAATTTTCGCTTGAACATTAAACATTTGTGCCGACTTAGAATACAGTAGAATTTCGATTATCCGTGCTAATTAGTGGAAATGATCGTTCGGATAATACAACAATTACATAGTTTCAGTGTTGAACTTTTTTTTTTAATAACACTAAACCTACCACCACCGGTCAAATGATCAGTTCCAGATCTTTTATTTCACAATTATTGAAATTATAAAGATGTTTTCGTGGTAAATAATTAAACAAATATATTTAGTAGAATAGATATTATAATATGAATCGCACAAAGTTCAAATAAATTCAATCTTGTTATTTTTATAATGCAACATGTACCGGCTACTTGTATAGTTCGGTAGGTTTAGTGTTAAGCTATAAAACCCCACAAAGATGACTTAGAACCTAGGGTTGACAACATGGTGGAACATTTCCGAATACAACTCTAAAGGTGCAAACAGTGAGCCTTAAGAAAATGTATGTAAAGTAAGGGGCAAAGAGAGGGTCCGCACAAAACGGCATCTATTGTATAGGGTTGAAAATAACCCTTGTTGCAAAGTTTGTGAATCAGAGCATCAAGTTTAATCTTAATAAAAAGGGAGGCCTCCAGCTGATAGTGTTCAGATCGTAGTCAATCCTTATTGAAGTGTGCAGTAAATCGTGTAGCGTATGGGTTGGTTTAACGCAAACTAATTCTTTGTGGAAAGTATTCAGATGATAAAGAATTCGAACATCAGAGGCTTGGATAATCGAGGTTCTACTGTATTGTATTCGGAAAGTAATTTCGTTTTTCATATAGAGATGCAAAATAAAAGTGTGAGTATGCAAAATAAGAATGTTCTCCAATGATTATGGACAGTAGGAGGTAAATAAAAATTAATTTCATTCCTTAATAGATCTTTTACATTGAACACATCATAATAATATTTTTTACTGTTTTACATTTCACCCTTCCAATTTCTTCATAAATGTGCATACAAATCCGCAGTCTAGTTACTACTTAACAATGTCATAATTCATCCGAATGTTCCGGCTCCCCAACTGCTTTTGTAAGAAAAATGTAAGGAATATTGTACGAAATCCTGTTCCACATTTTTCCAACATTCGCTGACCAAGAGGTGTTTAATTCAGAGCCAAGTTCGATGTCCTGGCAGTGGTTTAATAAACGCGAAACGAAAAATGTAACCAGTTCGCCGTAAATACTCCAAAGTGGTTATATCCAGCTGGGAACAGTGAAAGTGGGGCTGCATTTCTCAGAATTTTGTTGTGAAATATGAATATCAAGAAATTGTACAATATTTTTTGTGCAACGAAAATCGTGTGCAATAACATTATTGAATTATTATCGTTTGAAATATATACATATTTCAATTATAATTCGACACAACTCTGCCGCGGTGGTGGGGGAGCCAGGACAGAGTGGGGGAAGTATTCTTTTCCTGGCCACTCTCTGATGGACGAATAGTACATATCTAATACCTGTCTCTCCCATTCATCATCCTGTGCTTGTGTGGTCGTTAGAAAAGCGAGATAGCTTAGATCCCTTCGTTAGATTCGCCGTTGCGTTCTCGATTGTTTGTTCCAGTATGCATTCAGCTTTAAGCTCTGTGGCCGGTGCATGTGCACGTCCTTCGTGCACCGCTTGGCGCCGGCCTGGACGACCGTAATTGCCGTATTATGCGAGTTCTGCGGGAACGTTCCTGAGACGTGTCGACGTCCACTGATTTTTCGAATTCTTTTCCGCCGCGCCACGACGAATGTCGTCATTCTTGACCGGAGCGCCTACCGCTTTTAATGTAAATCCCGAACGCGATTTTTCCGTCGACCGTGGGCGAGCGGTCGCCACATTCCCTTTAAACCGCTACTTGCAACTTTCCATGTTAGTTTTCCACCAGTTGAACCGATGCGTGGTTATTAGCCTCCGCAAACTGTTGTTGGGCAACGCAACTTGCTGGAAAAAATGCTCTTTTCAAATGCTTATCGGCATCCTTTATCGACCTGATCGAAGAAATTTTGGTACTTTGCATCAAATCATTTGTACTTCTTTCTGCAAGTCTTATTTTATTGTTAACTCTCTTCCATGATGTGTTAGGTTTGAGGAAAATATTTTAAAGACAACATTTGTATCAATTTATAAAAATATATGTTTAATATTATTCAGTGTGATAGTGTTTCCAAAATTGTATTCAGATAACTCGTCAATTCCTGTTTCCCAATCACTCACTAGCAACATGTGTTTTTGATTTACAAGCAAAATTAAAATTTCTTGAAGATTTTAAAGAAGATCTGTTTGTATCAATGATTACAAAACAAGAAAATTCAGGTATCCGTTGTGAAAATGTTAATCTTTCAATTTTGTATATCTCTTAACAATTTTCATTAAGAATTTAGTGACATTTGTGGGGAAGTGGAACTTTCGGAGCATCGTACTCGACACGAAAATGCTAATTAGCACTTAGCATAATTCGATATAATATGGGAAGTATGCAATTAAATGATTTTTCATTTTTTTTTTCTAGTGAAAGTTGCTACAGTTGATATATCTCCCATTATCACGTTAGATTTCAGATACGCTTACGAAATGTCAACTAGTTTTCAAGCAACTCGGATTCAGGTTTAATTATCACCTGAAAAGTTGTTCAACTCGATCGAGTAGGTAGCTGCGTGGAAAGCAACATTTCGACATTTTTCATCTAGACCTTGTGCTGAACTTTGATGTCATTAAGTTCGCTACCGTACTTCGATCAGTCTTCCTATCGGCGAATTTATGTTTTCCATTATACATATATCAATTGGAAATTTCATTCTACGAAAGTTGCGTCTGGCATGTGCAATTTATAACTGTCTCCAAACAACATAATTAACTTCAATTTAAATGAGATAACACATTGATTGCATTAGTATTAGACACGTAGTATTTTAATCATAATTTATCATCGCTTTGGATAAACACTTTACGAATTTATTTTCCTTTATATACGAATACGAAGTAAAGTAAAAGACATTAACTTCATAGCAAAGTTCTCTTGATTTCGTAAAGAACATTTTCTACAATTAATACCCAGCACCTTTCACTATTTAAATGTTTAATGCTAAGGAAATTGAAGGAAGAGAATGAAGATTTGCACTAAACCTTTCCTTGACTTGCAAATAACTTTTTTCTATAGTCGAAGCTGTCACTCGTGGCTGGATACCGGAAATACATGTATACATTTGTATCTGTAGAAAAACTATAATGTACGTGTAGGTATAGTGTCGCGTCCTTGCGTTTCCTCTCGAGTAGAGAAACACCACTCCTCTAGGCTTCACTCCCCGATTACGTTCACTCTCTTTCCACGCGGCATATCGCTGAGATCACTGACTCACTTTTCTACAACCTCCCGGTTTCATTATGAATTCTGTTATCACTAGTTCCCTAACTGTATCACTATATTCTCTTATCACTAGTAGACGAATTTTAAGAAAGTGGAATCTTATTTTCAGTGGTAGCAGTGAAGTAAATAAAAATTGTACTAAATTCTGTCGAATTTTATATTTCACCCTTATTTGACAATTTTCACAAGCGATAAATGCACATCTCAGTGTAATTTTCATATTGCATGCATAGATAGAAAATTTTACAAAATCTCTACCTTTAATTTTTCCTTTGCAATTGCGACCAATAAAAATTTTTTAAAAAATTATTTACACATTAGTTAGTAAACTGATTCTTCTAATGTCTGAAAAAAACTCACTGTTGGGTCCGATTTTGAAAAAGTTATTATTTTTAAAAGGTGTACGAATACCTTGTACAACCTATTGTATGCAGGCAGTGCAATTTTATTGCATTTCCTGACGAATGATCGTTTTCATAATCGGGTCACTCCTTGGTAAATTGGTGGGGGGCCACGTGGTGGTGTTTTAAAGGTTACTATGGCGAATTCAGATCCGGAAACAAAGGGCCTGAAAGCGTTATCGCGAGATACGATCGAGCCTTGGATCCAGGTGTCCGCGACAGTTGGTAAAACGCAAGGATCGATGGTAAATCGTCGAGAAAGCGCCGCGAATGTTCCAAGATCCTCCGAGCGGATAAGATCGCAACGCGGAACGCAGTGGAGCTTCCAGAATCGCAGTCTCGCGGCTTGCCGGGGCTTAATGGTTTTCGCACGATTTATAAACTATCTGCGCCGCGATCTTTATGGGACGAGACCTCGTAAGGACACGTCGAGGATCCTAACAGGTGACGGAAATTTATAAGAGATCGCGAACGCCGATTCGAGCATGGAAAACTAGAACCGAGACCCGTACGAGCGTGAACGATACTCGCGTGTATCCGCGTCATCGTGCTCGCGTTTAATATGTTAATTGATAGTATAAATTGCTCGAGAGCGAGCCTGATCGCCAGCCGTTAGAACGGTTCTGTGCAGAAGAGAGGTTACTTTCCGTTCCCGTGCGAAAGTGTAACCAACTTGTGTGGTTTCCATAAATATGGAGGGAAGATATTCTGATTTCTACGAACATCCACGAATCCGTATCATTCTCTGATCTAGGAAATTATAGCCTGTGCAGATAAGTAAAAAATTAGGTTGAACTTTGCCCTAGGTAATCAGAAATTTTTGCCTTTTTCTTATTTAATCCTGTCGATTTTGGCGAGGAAATGCCAAAAATCCAAGTTTCAATTCTAGAAAATTTGTGGTTCAATAGTTATGAGCGTTTTAAGTTGAGCGATTTTCAGCGGTTTCCAAGTATAAACACTTATAACTTTTGAACCACAGACCTCCTAGGATTGAAACTTGGATTTTCGGCATTTTCTCGCCAAAATCTACAGGCTCGCATAAGAAGCACACTGCAGAGAAATGGAAAATTATTTAGAATTTTTGGAAAATTAATCGTGGCCTGGATTCTGTTGTTGTTACTTTGTAATTGCAATTTCTATTGCGAGTACAGTAAAACCTGGTTCTGGAACTGATGGTGGAAATAAAAATTTTTGGAAATGTTACGCGTCCGAAAAATACCACGAAGCTTGCATAAAACATGAATCATCAGGAAAATAATCTGCATAATATTATTCAGATTCTCGTATCCATCATACACGTTTCCTACTCCTCACCAGGAGATCAGACATCCTTTTTTTGACGGGCTGTCTTCTACATATATGCCTGCCTCTACAAAAAAAATCATCAGATATTCTGGTTTATTATGAATTCGCCGGGAACTGAGAAGAAGGATAGGTCACATGCAGCAACCTTTCTACCACACGTAATTTACGGTAATATGCAAATCGCTGCCAGGATCGAGTAATTAAAATGTCACCTTTAATCATGCGAATGTGTACACACAGTATCCTTCGTCAGAACTACGGGATTAAGAAATAAATTAAAACTATTCCCGTTATATATCCACACAGAAACGGAGAATAAATATCTGAGTTTACAGTGCGTGGAGGTTTCCTCTTATTCATAGTGTGCCAGATTTTTCTACGGTAACAGTGAATTAGTTGACGCCTTATGTTTACACGTTGAGCAACCACTATTTTCAGGTAAACGTGGATTCTGTTCTTGAGCAAAACACGCAATTTCAAGGTGGTTATGGCGCAGCCGATTGAACACGCCTACGATCCGGAATAGATTGGACAATTGTATACTGGGTGGCTATAAAAACTTCATCGAGGTCTCATTTTATTTGTTGCAAATAAGAGCAATTAACCTTCTTTTATAATAATTTGGTTTATCCAAAAACTTTGGGATTTTTGGTTCATTCAAAAGTAAATTTTATTTTTACATTGATCTATAGATTTCTTGTGTTCAACCAGCATCATTTAGGTCTGTTTAAGATTTTTTCTTGCAATTGTAAAATTCAACATTAACTTCTATACGATGCATAAAATTTTATTGATCATATTTGCAGTATGCACAAAATGTATAATGTATAATAATATATTCAAGATTTTTTACTGAAAATTTTCTATGACTTATAAATTTAAGTTCGACTTCAACATTAGCTTACAAAAGTTATAAAATTGTTCTTGACCATATTCGCATTATACACGAAATGTACAGTGGGTGTGCAAAGTATTCGTACACCTTTTAAGAACTGATAACTTTTTTATAAATGTACCAAACGATCTGATTTTTTATGATCAATTAGAAGCTTTGTTTTACGAAATAATATGCAACAAAGATTTTCCAAAAATTATAATTTACAAGATTACGTGCAAAAATAGAAACGGCATTTTTTAAAACATTTCTATTTGGGCCCTCAATGAAAATTTAAAATATATGTTTTGTAGATTCATGTTAGTTATACACATGCTGAAAATTTTATCGGGTGAAAAAAATCAGGTCGCGTTCGGTACAATTATAATAAAGTTATTAGTTTTTAAAAGGTGTACGAATATTTAGTACACTCACTGTATAATGGATTCAAGATTTTTCTTCACATTATCCACGAAATGTAAAGTACAGGTTACTGTGGATTGTATTGTTTATATTGTTTTATTAGAGTTACACTGTTAAACAAAGGTTAGTGTATAAACCGAACCAACGCCCAGTGTTCTTCCACACACCCTATACACTATACGACCCAGACTGCGTTATCGACCATAATCGTTGCTGTTATTGTCGTCGGCATCGTTTCGCCAGCCAAATTGGCCATTCTCGAAACAATTGCCAAGCTATCATGCTGAAATTTATTGCGCTCACGTGTTCGACATTCGTCGCGTTTTCGTGGAACAATACGATGGGTTGTCTGTTAAAGTTCCCCAGGACATAATATCGGTGTTTATTCGTTAATTCTGCCGCTGTTTCCTTCGTGGGTGTGCCTTATGCCTTCCGTAATTGGCCCGTGTCAAATTGAACACTGCAGGGAGTTGGGTTATGCATTTTTCGAGGGCCGGATCGTGAAAGTTAACTGTAAACGCGAATGGGTTTAGTAAACAGTTCACTTTCTTCATACGGTCCCCATTTACAACCGGGGAAGTCGAAAGAGAAATACATTAAAATTCGAATTATTCTTTCAGAAAGATTTATGCTCGGTTTCGAAATTTATAATTACAGAATGCCTGTAATTTTTCTCTGTAACGATTCAAGCGAAAATTATAGCAGTACAAAAATTGTCAAATAAAAATTTTCATTAATAATTCTTATACCATCATTAAAAATATTTGTTGCATTATTAAATTTGTATTGAATAAATTATTAAACGTATTTATAATATTTTAATAAACCACTGAAAGTATTGTAAGAGGTATTCTATCAGTTTTACATCGACAAAATTAAGAAAATCATATCAAATGGAAATATTTAAGGCCGGAAGAAAAATTCTGTTTTCGAATAAAATTTTATCAATAATTTTTAATGTTACTTATTAAATATAATTTAATTTCCCGTACAGTGTGTGTGTTTAAACACAGCTACTTTTTCTTAATGCACATTAATTTACCATCGCGTTACAGAGTAAATATATTTGTTCGATTCGCACAGAAAACGTTCTCGTCTGCAAAAGATGAAGTTTTCCAAGAAGCGTAAATAATGTCAGCGATTTAGCGCTATCCGGCGAGCATAAAATTGATTTTCTTTTAATTTTTGTTCCAGGTGAGTCGAGCAATTCGAGAGCAGGCAATTTGCAATTAGAAGGCGCGCTTGCGCGTGATTACGTCAGCGAAATATATTTCCGGATGAATTAATAACACGGTGAGTAGTAAAGTCTAGTTAGGTGTTGCGTTAGGTATGCATTCGGTTAGTAAAATTACGGTACAACCAGCGAGGAACTTCAGCCGGAGATTATTTCGCAAGCGATCGATGCGTGAACGGACTTGTACCGTGCGTCTTCTGGACAAAATATTTCTTCTTTCACCGCGTTATTTCGCAAAAGAGAAAGACTCGCGCGCGTGAACTTTTGAAGGGAGACGAAAAGAAAAATCACAGACAAGCGAAATGTCGCGGCGAGTGAAGAGAAGTGAACGTTTGTTTGCACGTGGTACCCTCGCGTAGAACAGAGAAGGAGAACGAAAGATAGCGAAGGAGCACGGATTGGGTGTGATCGAGAAAAGTATCCCCTCGGAGCAGAAATTCCTTTTGCGATCGTGCGGTTTCGTGTCGACACGCGGGAATACAATCGATGATTACTAGACTGCAGATTTTTATGCATTTATGAAGACATTAACTGCATGAAATATAAAACAGTGAGAAATATAAGAAATCTAAGAATATTGTTGTTTTCAACGCAAAAAGACTGTTAATGGATGAAATGAATTTTTATTTAATTATTGCTTTCCACGATCGACGCAGAATATTTTTATTTTGCATAAAGATCCGCAGTCTAATGATTAACTTACTTAACCTCGGTAATAATTAGTCAGCGGATTTGACGCATTTATGAGAAAAATGAGTGGGTGTAATTTAAAACAGTAAAAACATTCGAAGAATTTAAAAATACGCTTATATTATCTTCGCTATTTCACGTCAGTTTATTGCATAACTTAGATATAAAATGTTTACTTTGCATAAAGATCCGCTGTGTAGTAACAGTTAGGATGTTGAGAATAATATTTTTCTTGAATTCTTCGAATCTTTTCACTGTTTTAAAGTGCACCAACTAATTTTTCTCATAAATATGAGACTCCTTTCAGATCTACTACCACTGAAAATGATATTCTATTTGGTTCCCCCTTAAAAATCGTCTCGAAAAATGTAAATAATCGCAAAATGCGAATCTGGAATGATCAAGGATCTCGACCATTGTGTGTCCAGGTCAGCCAACGATCAAGGTCCCCCTGTTATCATCGGCATTATCTTAAGAATATTCTTTTCGATCATGCGTTTGGTTGATGAAGCGATTGCCGGTTCTGTTTCGGCAATAAGAAAGATTGGAGCACGCGTCTCGATCGAAATGAAGTTTCGCACAAAGGACAAGGCCAGCCTTGTCAGATAGGCGATCGATCGATCCGATGTTATCTATCCGAGGACACGTGTATGCAGTTTTATTCGCGGGCGGTTGCACGCGCATGCAACTTACTCCATATGGCAGACAGGGGCCTTGCCACAAAGGCATTCCTATCGTTGTATTGTGATCTCGACGATTTCTCTGGATCCACCGGTGAGGATCCGCGCATCGTGACCATTGCCGTCGAAAGTCCTTGAACTCGTCCTCAACAAGGACTGAACCGCTGAACCTGCTTTCCTTCATGTCCTCGCCTCCTGCACTTCCACCTCTTGTTTTCCCTTAGCCATGCTTCCTCGGCTTCTTATCTTTACGCTCGTTTGCATTTAAATAGGTGCACAGGGGCCACACGGTGCTCGTTCCTAACAGCAGGTAACAAATAATTGCGTGTCTCGATTATCGGGAAAATCGAACAGCGCGACACGCTTCCGATATTTATTTTAAGAGCGCATGCTGCTATTCGCTGCTGATTAGTCCCCCCAGCTTTCTTTTCGACATCGTGCAGCGGCTAATCAATAGGCTGCGGATTTCTATGCAAAATTAAATGCAAAATTTTACTTTGCGCAAAATTAATCATTCTAATCTGTTGGACTTAATATATCAATTGTATCAGCAAGTTCTTTTACTGTCAAGATATACCAGAATTTTGCGATTTAAAATAAGGTTAACCCCTTGCCGTACCATTTTCTTTACAGTTGCAGCGATTAAAACGTCTTCATCCCCAAAAGTGTCGTAGAAAAGGAAAGAAAACTTATATCTTTTGTATGGCTACATTTATTTTAATGCTTAAATATTAATTACAAACGAATCAAATTTTATTTCATCTGAGAGGAGACGCGTAACATTCATATTTGTTAGAATAAATTTTAACTCGTTTAAAATACGGCAAGGCGTTAAAATACGGCAGAGTGGATCTTCATGCAAAATAAATATCTTATGGCTGAATTGCACCAAACTGGAGTGAAGTGGAAATTTATTTTCTTTCTTAGTATGTTTAATAGATTGAAAATAATACAACTGTATTTTCAA
The DNA here is from genome assembly GCF_051020765.1 of Lasioglossum baleicum. NCBI lineage: Eukaryota > Metazoa > Arthropoda > Insecta > Hymenoptera > Halictidae > Lasioglossum > Lasioglossum baleicum. Next base: position 11,800,896 of record NC_134933.1, on the reverse strand, counting down.
ATTCTTCTAATGTTTTTACCGTTTCAAATTACACCTACTCATTTTTGTTATAAATGCATAAAATTCGCTGTCTAGTAATAACAAATTCCGAACGACGTAATATTTTAAATCCCATCTTTACATTTTTGTTATAATTGCATAAAATCCGCAGTCTACAGCCACACTAAATCAAAGTCTGTTGATCACTATATTTCAATACATTTGCTGTACTAGTAATTTTATATACACGTACAATATTATATAAAATAATTGAACGTGTAAAAGGTTTTTATACGAAAATGATTATCTTGAACATACATAGAATATAACATAATTGTACGTATAGTAGACAGGAGTTTTCTGATACTAAAATAATTGTCTTGAAAATATATACACAATATAAAATAATTATACATACGAGAAGTAGGAACACATTTGATATACCTACATCGTAAAATGTGCGTGTAAGAGATAGGAAACAGAGTCTCAGTCCGAAACAAAACGAAGTCAACCGAATATTAAGCTTTTAACTCGACAAAGTTTTTCCACGGAAACATATACATAATACTTGTTCTCAACGAACAGATGCTTCCTTATGTTTCTTCCGCGTCGTCTCACGAACCTATAACCGCATGTTACGATTACTAATAATAAGTACAAATCTCGTTAACCGGCAATTAACTGCGGGAGGCTGCGTGTACGATGCCTCGACGATTCCGGTAGTGCTTTCAAAGATGTCTTCCTGTCACTACGCGATTTCACCAATTCCGTGATTACCGCGTACACGGAACCGCTGTTGCAGAACGTTTAATTTGAGCAACCCGTCGAACTATCCGGACGCTGGAATAACTGATAGATGAATTCATAGCAACTGTTCGAGCAGTGCATGGAATTATCACTGTTTGTGAACGAACTGGCCAATTTTCCAAACAAAACTCGCTTCTTTATCTCGTTCTATCGATTCACTTCATACGTTTTTCCTCCGCTCATTATGTTTCTTTTTCGTTCTCACCACACGTAAATTCACTTCGTATTTTTCCTCTCGCTCGTTACGTTTTTTTTTCTCATTCTCACCACACACATCCACACAGCAACCGCTATTGAACTCTGCATATAAGTACACGAATGTGAAAATTATAACATTAGGTTCCTGCAAACTACTTGTTTTTATGCAAAATGAAAATCAGCATCGATACCAAGGAAAGAAAGTCACATAGAAATTGATTTGTTCTCTTAATAATTTGGATGGATTGTAAATAGACAGAGGATCTTCGCGCAAAATAAAAATTGTCTACCTGAATTGCAGCAAACTGTAATGAAATGGAAATTTATTTTCTGTCGTAATATGTTCAATAGGTTGAAAATAATGTAACAGTATTTTTAAATTCTTCTGTGTTTACTGTGTTAGATTGTACCTATTCATTTTTGTAATACTCCTGGAGAGAGAACTTGATCTTAATCTTTTTATCACGTTCGATTTGTCGCTAATCCTGGAGGAGCCCTAGGAGACTCCCAGGCTATGACTCGATTAAACGTTAACGAAGGCACTGTTGAGCCGGCCTGAATCATTGAAACGTTGGATTACGGCGATGGTGAAATGGAATTTTCAATGGGGTCCATTAATAATCTAGAAGTCGGGACAGAAGGAGGGCTGGGATCAAGGAGAAAGGATGAGAAGGTCGTAGAAAGGGAAAGAAAGGAAGACAGAGCGTGGCGTAAAGAACTCGGTGGAAATCGTTAGTACGAGAAAGAGAGAGCATATACAATTCGCGCGATATTACACGCGGAGAAGTTGGCAAGGCATGGCCGAATAAATAAGCGATCGCGCAAACTAACCGATCCGGTCGTGCACACGCACGTTCTCGTTTGATAAGCGAGCAAACAACGCGTTCTCTCCGACGCGACGGGTTGCGAGCTCCGACGACGGTGTAGAAAAATCGAGCGAGGAATTCTTGTGCCGGCAAGGACGACGATAAATCATAAAATATCTGTAAACGCGGTGTCCGTGCAGCCGGAGGACCGCCTCTCTCTTTCTCTATCTTTCTTTGCTCTTTTATATAATACCGCCGGTAGAACACGAGCGGTCGTATGTCGAACCTAACTACGTATTACGTCGAACACATGTACAGGAACGAGCAACGAGAGACGAAGAGGTGTAGTGCGGGGTGCTACCGGATGCGCTGCCTGCTGCACGTTACTCGATCAAGGGTCAGCCATTGCACTGCTGCATCGGAACAATACGCTCGGTGACGCGCCGCTGATCGAGCCATTTTGTGGCAACACGGAGGTCGATGATATTACCTCGATTACTTTGTTGTGTTGCCTCACGTAATTGCACCGCTCTCCCTCAGATCCCGCAAGGCAATCGTTGACAGCGGTTGCCTGCTTCCCATGACAGACAATGGGGTATCTCGCAGATGCTGTTCAGAGAATTTTGCTGAAAACTTTAGTAACTGTTCTACATCGGTTTCGAAGCCAGCAGATTTTTAGATAAGCATGGGATACGGAAGACTACAACAATGTGAAGCTAATGCAGAATGTAGCTACTTTATTAACTGTTCTACATCGGTTTCGAAGCTAGCAGATTTTTAGAACAGCATAGGATAAAATAAGGGAAGAAGGCTACAAGAAAGTGAAGCTACAACAAAATGTATAGACTTTAGCAATTGTTCTACATCGATTTCGAAGCTAGCAGATTTTTAGAAAAGTATGGGATAAAAGAAGAAGGCTACAAGAAAGTGAAGCTAAAGAAAAATGTATAGACTTCAGTAATTGTTCTACATCGATTTCGAAGCCAGCAGATTTTTAGATAAGAATGGGATACAGAAGACTACAACAATGTGAAGCTAAAGCAGAATGTACATAACTACTTTATTAACTGTTCTACATCGATTTCAAAGCTAGTAGATTTTTAGGACAGCAAAGGATAAAATAAAGGAATGAGGCTACGAGAAAGTTAAGCTGAAGCAAAATGTATTGTAGCTACTTCATTAACTGTTCTACGTCGATTTCGAAGCTAGCAGATTTTTAGAAAAGCATGGAATAAAAGAAGAAGGCTACAAGAAAGTGTAGCTAAAGCAAAATGTATCGACTTTAGTAATTGTTCTACATCGATTTCGAAGCTAGCTGATTTTGGCTGCAATAATGTGAAGCTACAGCAGAATGTATATGTTCCGTTCGTTCTATCCTCCATTCGAATCGAAGCTGAACGAAAGAACTGGGAAGGTTTCGACACGACGCGACGTAGTGATCGACAGGCGGAAACTGCGAGCCAGGCAGGTGCTTAAATGTAGCCGAAGCAGGTTCAGAAGCTGGCAACTGGTCATTAACAGGTTTCACGAGCAAGGATATGGCTAGACAAGGAACAGTTCTTTTTTCATTTCGGCCTTTTTCTCTGGGAAAAAAGAAATTGACTCGTTCCGTTGTGCTAGCTAAAAGTTACTACTTCTGCCGCCAGTCGCTTCCGACATTGTGGAATAGAAACTTCGTATTGCGGGTTAGGGAGAACATTTATTTTGTCGCTGTGTCGAACTGTCGGCACTAGACGATGCACAAATATTATTGGATCAAATTCAAGATAGTCCTGTGAATTAGCCAATCCATTTTTATTATAATTGAATAAAATCAGCAGTATACTTACGGATTGAATTAAAATGGATAAAAATTCAATATCCGATCATGTTACTTGTCTGAAACGATCCATCGTTCATTCAACAAACGTCTTGTTTATTTCGTCGCTGTGTCAAACTGTCATTACTAGACGATGCACAAATATTATTGGATCAAATGCAAAATATTCCTGCATCCAATCATAAGTAGACTGCGGATGTTTATGCAAAATAAAAATTTTCTGCATCAATCTTACAAAACACAGGCCAAGGAAAAAGTTCTTTTCTTCTTTAATAATTTTATTGAGTTGAAAATAATACACTGGTGTTTCTAAATTCTCTTCGCCTCTAATCCTTTTTAAATTGAACTTACCCATTTTTGTAATAAATGCATAAAATCCGCGGTCTAATCATAAGTGAATAAAATCCGCACTCCACTCACGGATTCAATTAAAATGCATAAAACTTCAATATCCGATCACGTTTCTTGCCAGTAAGATCCATCGTTCATTCAACAAACGTGTGTTTGTCCAAAAAAGACCGTCTGGAAGGAAGAATCTCATAAATGTCGAAAACGCGCACAGACTGACGCGCCGGAAGTATTAAGATTCTTTCCTCAGTGGGCTCACTAAATCATCAGGGGGATGATCGGCCGCGTTCTGGCTAGTTAGACCGTGGCTGAAGAAAAAGGGGCGGCCAACGTGTCCCGAACTGGTTCAGCCAACAAGCGATCAACACTTGAGCGGACACCGGTGTGCAAGAAAACTGTGCCGGTTCGAGAGGAGCGTCCTGCGGCGCGCGTCAAAACGAGTTTTCAGGCCGATCGCTGGGAAAGATGCACTATCCTAGGACCCCACCGGTGCACACCAGTCCTAGGACCTCACAGATGTACACTGAGATGCGCAACCGAGGCGGCTGCTGCTACTCAGAATTGGCGAAGGACAGCGTGTCCGGTAGCTGTTGGGAACGTGACCGGAAAGCCGTGGAGGTTGCGAGGTCCTCGAGAAAATAAGGAACGAGCCTCGGGAACCTAACAAAACGGCTAATGGCCGGCCCGTGAGAAGCGAACCATTCGAGATTGAGGCAAGAAATGATTTATAAGACACCAGTGTTCCACTCGATAGCCTGTAAACGATGCTCTGCACGTGGACAGGATCGTTCCACTCCTCCAGGATCCGACGGCAGCCACGCAGGATAATTGCCTCGCTATTTAGCGAACGCAATAACGATGTTAGTTAATTGTTACCTTCACCCCCCCCCCCCCTTGTTATTTTGTCACTAACCAGCGGTTCGCGGCCAATGGTTTCTCTGTTAATCACTGCGCTTAACTCCAGGGAAACTCGAGCGAAACGAGGTCTCCGGAATTGTGTGTGGAAATTACACCGTATACAATTATTTGGTGTTACCCGCACTGCTGGGTTTTATAGAGCTTCGTGCGATGAGCCTCCGGTGAAGCCGTTTTTCTCCGTCAAACGTAGTTTTCGAGTTTTGTTTTCAACAAGGCGAGATCCTAACTTTAACCATTTCTTGTTTCGTTGGAAGTTGTACGAGCGCTTTTGCATAGAACAGGATTTTGTAGTTTCTTCAAAATGTGTAATAGACTTCAAGTTTTCGACGAAAACTGTGGGTGATTTCAAAAATGATATTTCTCACACTTTGAATTTTTAACTTCTGACTTTTATTATTATTTATTTATTTACTTATAGTTTTGGACGCACTGGGAACATGACTATAACCTTGGGAATGTATACATATTTTATTATTTTTTCAAAGTAGCAAAACAGTTCATTGTAACTAAATATTACAATATTTTCTAAATATTATATGTTCCACGATATGTAATCCTTCACTAGACGAACAAGCCATATTAATTTGGTGGGTAAATACTGTCGCGTACTTATAAAAGTATACTTATTAGAACATCTATTTTTCTCCATATAAATAAACTCGATAGTTTAACATCTTTCAGATTCTTAACTATAATTTGCTGACGTATAATCGTGAATTCTTGAGTTTTTATATTTCGAGTTTCCGCCAGGTTTTTTCGGGGCCGCGACCCCACTGTGCACTGGACCGAACACTGCAGCCGTTTCAATGACCGATAATCGAATGCAGCCGATGATGCACCGAACCGCGCCGAAAGGAGGGCCCTCATAACAGATCGGAGGACTCGTTTTCTCCCTCGTTCGTAGTTCTTTTTTTTCGTGGTCGTCTCTTCGTCAATTTATCGGGCGCTCCTGTAAACGACCTTGCCAGAGTGGAAGGACGATCGAAACGACTCCCGGAATGCATCCGCTCGTGACCTTCTTCTCGGATGCACCGGTACCGAGGCGCTGATGCATACATGCACCTGCAACGGGTTTCGGCGTAACCGGTCGTAGACTTTAGGACTTTCACCTGATATCGGCGTACAACGATCCACGGTAAGAGCAAAACGACGGCCTCTTAACGGAACGATAATGTCGGATCAGCATGCTGCTGCCGCTGTTAGGCTCATCCTTGGATTCCTGGAACGTCGACGGTCGACGGAATTAGCATTGCGAAATAGCTATTGCTGGAGAATCGCGTTTAGATCCTCTAGAAGGAAAAGTAATAGCAGTGTTCCCTGTTTACGAGAAATAGAAACAGAGGAGTCAGAAGTTAAATACATTCTTTCGTGTATTAACCCTTGATTGGCGTCGTTGGATCTCTGATGACCCAAACAGAGATTTTACGTGCTGTAGAAAATCATATGACAATATTGTACACTTAGACTGCGGATTTTATGCATTATGAAAAACATTTCATGAATGTAGAAACATTGTTTCATTATTTTGGACTTAATAAAATAATGGTTGGACTGCGGATTTTATGCATTTATGAGAAAAATGAGTATATTATAATTAGAATAGTGAAAATATGTCAAGAGTCTAGAAACATTGCTTCATTATTTTGGACTTAATAAAATAATGGTTAGACTGCGGATTCTATGCATTTATCAGAAAAATGAGCAGATCAAAATTAAAATAGTGAAAATATTTCAAGAGGCTAGAAACATTGTTTCATTATTTTGGACTTAACTAATAATAATTAAAAAAGATAAAAAATTATATGTAGCTCCTGTATGTTGTAACGAATGCAGACAATTTTTTGGCATATAAATCCGCAGTCTAGTAATTATACATAATCATATACAATACTGACTCAGACAAATTTTTATTCTGCAAACAAATCTACCTACACGTGAGAAGAAGAAATCTCACGATATGAAATTTCGTCCTTTTATTTATTATTTCGAGTACACGACGCGAATAATAAACTGCGTATTGCATTGGGACCAAAGGAACTTTCTCTAGCCTCCTTTCTAAATTTCAATTTCGCAATAATGTCTCATTGCTGTTGCTTTTACAGGTAGCTTCACTGCCTATGAATCGATACCTTATATGCGCAGCCGACTGTCGGATTTTCTCCTAATACGGATCCCTACAGTTAGAATCGTCTCGTGAACGCGCACTCCCACTGGCAATATGTCCGACGAGACTCGGAAAGATCTGGTTTCTCCTTGTTCGCGAAAGAAAAGGAAAAAATTCCAGGAAGGAAAGTGAGCCCATTTTCAGCAAATATTGAATTCTCACGTAACATTTTCGTCCGAGGCATTACCCGAAATAAATTGATCGCCCCAGGTATTTTCACACAATCAAACAACAAGTTTGCTAACAGAAATAGATACGACTATTATTTCCTCTCCTTCAGAATTTACATGACAAATTGAATGTATTCTTCGACTTCTATTGTAAGAACACGGATCTTGTATATCATGATACGTGTCGCGATATCGCCCTCTTCATGGAGCACTCTAATACAGTAATGAGAGACACTTAAGCCGCGATCTTGATAATACACGGCTTACTACGTACATATACTATCTTTCCACCTGACAAATGGAAACCGACCGCCTGGTACCATTAATATGTATTAATTACTTTCGAAATATCCTCGGTATCTTTTGCATACAATGCTATATCTTACTCATAACGATCGACTCTTTGTTAACAAATGTGTTACGCTCCGTCTGTGCATTTTACTAAAGCTATAACAGATGTGTCACGTGCTAAGTATGCATTTTATGCAAATATCACAGTTGCGACTGAGCCGAGTCCAATAATAGAAATTGTTCAGAAAAACTGGTACAGATTTCACTTTCAACTATTCCTGATGCTGTCATTTATTGTAGCATTTTTTCATATGAACTTTTATATGAATTTTATATTTAAAATAATGATTCTATTCATAACCCAGCTATGTCTCAAACCTAAAAAACCGTACTGTAAAACAGTCTATAACAGCTGATAAAGAAACACTAATTAAATATGAACTGTCAAACTAGTGTGGCCATTACGCAGATCAAAATTCCGATTTTCATGTGACACAATCAATTGCTGTCATTTATTGTAGTATTCTTTTCATGTGAACAGTAAATTTTATCTTTATAATAATGAGTCAAGTAGTAACCCAGATACTATGTCTATACCAGCTGATAAAAATAGTATTTTGTTCACGTGAACAGTAAATCTTATCTTTATACTAATGATTCATGTCGTAATCCAGGTATGTCTCAAACACAATAATCCGTTCTGTGAAAGAGTCTATAACAGCTGGTAAAAACAGTTAAATATGAACTATCAAACCAGAGTGCAGTGTGGCCATTATGCAGGTCAAGATTCCGATTTTCATTTGGTACAATTAATAATAGCAACTTGAAAAATTCATCAACGACATGACGTCGTTGAACCGACCTCTTTGCCTGGAGATATTTTACAACAAGTGAAATGTACAACAAGAGAAATTGTACAACAGTACAACAAGTTTGTTATGAATTCGCAGTTGTTCACCGCTCGTCCAAAGATTTAGACATCCTGGAATCGAAGTTTATGCCGGATCGAAGGAATTCGCATGAAGGCACCACTCGCGATTATTTTGCTTTCCAGATATAATGAAGAACGCGAGTTACCGAGTTTCTGAGTTTTCTGTTCGTGTACCAGTCTCGCGATCCACCCCTCCGGTTTATTTTCAAAACACTCGTAGGTGTCTGTGTTACTGTTTGGTGAGGCAGTAACGATGTTTCGAAGAATTCCAAAACTCTGGAATTTCTACGTGTCTGGACGGAGAGGCTGTGGATTCGCAGCTGTCACGGTCAGCGTTTGCGGTAGGTCAGCGTTGCCCTCTTACAACATGCTCAACCATACCACCCAGAGTCTCATTTCACGCTGCTGCTGTCTTATTTTCGTCCCCAGTCTTGATCATTTCAGTAGATGTCTTCGATTTTTTATCGTTTCATAATCCACCTACCCAGTTTTATTTTAAAAACATTTTTAACATTTATTTATTCATTTATTGCAGGGGTTCTACTATTTGGAACTCAAAAGATATTTCTTGTCAAAGGGAATTAACTTGGACAATGTTTATTGGCCCATTAACACTAACCATACCACGACGATTTTATTTTTTAATTATTGAAATTATGAAGATAATCAGAAATTATTCAATAAATTTCGTTATTAGAAAAATTGTGAAAAATTTAAACAAGTTCAGTCTTGTCATTTTTATAAAACAATGTAAGTGTTAAGAATCACTTATTTAATAATTGACGAACTGTAAATCTAAATTTGAGGTATGCGTTTTCACGGTAAAAAAGTGCTCTTCATTACCAAAAAAAATTTTTTAGAAATATTAAATAGGTTCGGCAGGGTTCACAAAAGAAAATTAGCAATTTCTCTCATCGAAAATCGTAATCACAAACTGTTCATTCTTAAATGCTTGTTCGAATTAGAATTTTTATTAAATCTCATTAAAATCGACATTTGCTAAACATTTAGAAAGTAGAGCAGATGCATTAAATACCGATATGAGACGAGTGTGCGATCGGCCGACAAAGGCGAACGGGATTGATAAACAGAAGGGCGACTCCGCGATTGTTCCGCGATAGACGTTTAATGTCGGCCCGGAAATTCCGCATGGTTGCTCTCGACCATATTCAAAAAGCTCAACGGTTTCAGCAGCTGATGGGTCACGGTACGAAAATAGTCGGACCATGGTTATTTCGAGTTCCTTTATTCCACGGTGGCGCTGCTACCGTCGAGATCGTTACCGAGCTTCGGTTAGCCGAAGATTTGTTGTTTCTCGCCTACACCGCGAGTTTTCACGGAAGGCCGCTTTGAAAGGCTTCAATCGCTGTATAAAACGCGGAGCCGCGTCTTCAAAGCTCGACCCATTTCCCGTGGAATCTCCACCCACCGAGAAAACTTCACTCCTTTGCCGCGAAACGCATCTGCTCATCCGATTAATTGAAACCCGCGAGGATCCGCTACACCTGCGCGCCTCCGTGTTCGCGATTTACTGAAAGCCGCTTGTTCATGGAATGAATTAACACTGCCATCATTCGAAGCACCATCGATCGAAATATTAAAGGGAACGTACACCTAGTGAATTCAAAAAGTGAGCTTGACTTCCAGAATTTTTTTATCTTAATAAATGTTTACATTAACAAAACATTTAGTACAAAAATTGTGTCACTCTTTTATCTACAAATTGAAAAATTTTTGTTAAGATGTATCCAGTGGAAGTGGCATTGCAATTTTTTTTACACTTATCGATCGAAATTGAGCTTGACAATTTTTTTTCTTTCAAATTAATGTTTACATTAAAAAAACATTTAGTACATAAACTGTGTTACACTTTAATTTCCAAATTTTCGTTAAAAAATATTCAATGGAAGTGGCATGGCAATTTTTTTTTACACGTATCGATCGAAATATTGAGAGGGAACGTAAAAGTGAGCTTGACTGTGACAATTTTTTTCATTTCAATTAATGTTTGCATTAAAAAAGCATTTAGTACATAAACTGCATCACACTTTAACTTACAAATTGCCCAATTTTCGTTAAAACATATTCAGTGGAAGTGGCATAGCAATTTTTTTTTTAATATTAAGGGACACACCTAGGAAGTCGAAAAGTGAGCTCGGCTTTCAGAAGTTTTTTTATTTCAATAAATGTTGAAATAAAAAAATAAGGGATTAATACATAAGTTTTGTTACAGTTTTATCTACAAGATATAACATTTTGGTTGAAAAGTATCCAATAGAAATGGTGTGGCAACCACGTTTGTGCACGCATCGATCGAATAAAATTATGAATTTATTCAAGTTGCACGCCCTGATCAATTCAGCGCTCCCACCTCCGGACGAATTCCGCCTGTGGGAACCTATCCTGGAAATTTTCTCGTAATATGTGTTTATTAACTTCATGGAAGCTGCCGAGGGTTTACGATACACCCCGCGTCGAAACAAAATGAGTATGGATACGAGGCTGGTTAAATGCATGCAAATTATTGTACATTAATATTCTATTCGACTTTAAACATCCGTCGGATGGAACAATTTGTTGTATAATTATCATAAAGTTCCTCAGCAGGTCTTTGCTCATTGAATACGCCTCACAGAATGTTATCTTGTTTTTATTATTTTCTTCACTTTATTATCTTGTTCTGACGGTGTGAAATGAATTGATTGTTTCGGGTGAATCGCTATGTTAATAACGGGGACAGGAATGTCTTTCGTTATCTTATTTGGTTCTTTATTGAGTGAAATGAAAGGTCAAACGGTTAAATGATTAATAATATTTTTCCCCAAAATTTTAAGCAATTAGTTCAGAATTTCTCCTGTCATAAAATTAGTGTCAGAATAGATAGAAAGATTTAATATAAACTTAAATAAAATCATGACATTAGTGACTATAAATAAAAGCGTGGAGCGCCCACGAAGATTACGTTAATATAGTTTAGAGTGCTCCACGCTTATATTTTTATAGTCACTAATGTGTCATGATTTTATTCAAATTTATATAAAAATTTATCTATCTATTCCGACACTAATTTTATAACGGAAGAAATTTTGAACTAATTGCTTAAAATTTTGGGGAAAAATATTATTAATCATTTAACTGGATTCGGTATTTTATGGAGAACCCGGAAACAATTATTTTCTCCTTTCTAGTGCATTTTAATATAAGCATGGTTTTTAAGAAGTTTTTTTTTATATATTTCATTTCTCTGTCAAACACAGAAAACGTGATTGAATAATTCGGAAAAGTGATGGATCGAAAGGATTCGCACGGTGTACATTCCCGAGGTTCTATGCGTTCCTGGATGGCGCAGGACTTAATCCCAGATGCGTTCACTGACGAATAATGAGTACTTCGAATCTATGTCCCAAGAAGACGGTTCCCTCCTCTCGAGCCTGAAGGATCCGCTTTTCAGAGCTGATGGAATGAATGGAAGGAGGAGCGCGTCTTCTGTATTCCCGTATGAAAGCCTGAAGAACGGATCTTTTCAGGATTCTTTCCGGGGCTGGCTTGGAACGTTTATGCGAGGATCATCCTGCCTCCTACCTCCTGCTACCCCTGCGCATTATTTTCTGATCGCGCAGGCTTTGTGCACAATACGCCGAGCTCTCGTACGCGAGCAAGTAAATTTTCCACGGCGACCCGTGTGAGCTAAACCACCTCGCACTGTCGTACGTGTAAATTATCGAAGATGGTTCCCATGTATGAAATACGAGCCTTCTAGGAATCCCCTCTTTACGAGATTCCTGTCCGGCGCTGTTTCCGCGTTTTGTAGGAAAAACGCGTTGGGCGTTGCATACTGGGTGTTGGAGAAGAAGCTGCGCCGTTTCGTTTTGTTACCGTTCAATGGCAATCCAGATTTTTCCAAACAAAACTTTGGACACCCCTCTAAATATTTAATGGAAACGTACAGAAATTAACATTCAGTTATTTATTCACAGCTAAGAATACAATTTTTTAAACTGTTTACAAACATTAACGTTGAGTTTATATTTATTCACAGCTAGGAACTCAATTTAAAAATTTTAATGAGGGCCTAGCGACATAAAATGTTGGGGAATTATCTTTGAACCTAAAAGCATTGTTTTGCACACAATATCAATAAAAATTGTCGTGGGGGCGGGCGGCTAGATCACGTTTATCCTGCTAGACCTTTGCGAAACGTATTTTTTATTCTTTAGATTTCCTGTCCAACGCAGTTTCAACGTTTTTTTAGGAAAAATACGTTGGGCGTTGTTGGATGTTGGAGAAGCAGTTGCGCCGTTTCGTTTTGTTACAAACAAAACTTTAAACACTCCACGAAATATTTAATGGAAACATTAAAATGTTTACCCTCGTGGGGCACCATCAATCGAGGGGCCAGCGACTGGAAATTTTGGGAGATTATCCCACAACCTAAAAGCATTGTTTTGCACACGATATAAATAAAAATTGTCGTGGGGGTCTTTGCGAAGCGTATTCTTTAAATTTCCATCGCAGGCTCCGATAAAAAGTCTGCGAAACAAATATTTAGTTATTCATTATCTGTCCCGTATTTCACGCGCTCGTTTTCGTGGCAAATACGTCGAATGGGCAGGTTAGATATGATAGTCTGGACGACATAAACATGTCGGTCGCGCGCGAAACGCAAGCAAGAATAGAAAGAAAAGGAAACGAGCACAGTTCTTACATCGATCCCCGGTGATCTACGAACAGCAGCGTTGGTCCAGGTTATTTACCCGCGCGTGCATTCAACTCCCCATAGATCCTCGATAAACCCATTAACCGTGGCCAGACTCTCGTTAAGAGTCATTAGAAAGTGGACTCGTTGCCGTTAATGAAATAATCGATAAATCCCCCGGCGGTTTTATCCGGATCGCTGATAAATCCACATTGCGTCACCGTTCGCCGAGAACTTTATCGACGGGCATATTTCCGTTCGCGAAATGAAAATTAACATACGCAGGAGCGAAAAGCGGATTACTTAACAGGATTTATGTCTCGCGTCTCTGCTGAAAATTAAACGACGCGGAATGCAGGGGAGGCCGGTTTGTTCGCGCGCGATCATAGATCCTAGTCTCTCTTTCTCTTTCTTGTTGAACGTGTCCGGCTGGTTCCGAGAGCACGCCGCCGCCTGTTGCACGAAATTAATATGCATAAAACGAAATTGTTACCTTGTGCACAATTACCCGCACGCTCCAGGGGATTAACGCATGCCAAGCATTATGTTGGATCAAGCCGCCGCACTTCGTGTTTGCTCAACTTATTGTGTTCCGGACGGTCGACACGCGTTGTAACCCTCTTGATTTGATCCTATTTATTTTAAAACATTGTTACCGACGGCAACACGCTTTGGAAAGCGCTGCCAGCGATTTATGAGTTTCCGATCCCGGGGCGAATGACCGCGCTTAATATGCTACTGACAACCTCGCTGATCTATTAGACTGTTGCCCCTATAAATTCTATGAATTGTGGATTTATTATGATAATTTACCATTTCAATTGAAAATGTTAAGTCGGTCGCAAATTCATTTCGTTTTCTCAAGGGAAACTGTTTTCAGTTCTTTTACTATTTAGAATAAGTTCAATAAGTCTTATGACTAGACTGCGGATCGTTATGCATTTATGGCTTCTGAAAATATTCAAAAAAAGGGTGAAATATAATATTCGACAGAAGTTAGTACAATTTTTATTTTGTCGAGATCTGCAAAGGATATCACTGGAAATAACATTGTATTTTACTCCACTTTCTTAAAATTCGTCTAGAAAAAAACTGAAAATTGCGTAAACATCCGCAGTCGACATATGACATTTTGTTCTATGATCTATTGTGATTTTTCAGGCAATTTAGAGACCAATGTTCGTAGAATTTCTGTTTTTTTATGGCAACGAATTGAGTTATATGACGTTTTACGGCTTTAACTGAAATGAAATGTACCGCATAAATGGAACTATTCTAGGTCGGAAGAAATGTTCAATTTTCAAGTTAAAATATCTCCGACTGCAACGGGTTAATTACAATTTGAAACAACACTTTTTATGATTGCGTAATTATTCGTAGATGGAGTAACTGCGCAGTCAATGATGGAGATCAGAGACAGTGATTGCGGATCTTCATGCAAAATAAAATCTTTCTGTCTGAATTGCAACAAACTGGACTGAAGAAAAATTCAATGTTTTTCTTAAAACGTTTAATTAATCAGATTGAGAACAGTGACTTGAAATTCGTCTAATGGTTTTGCTATGTTAAATTACACCAACTCATTTTTATCATAAATGTATAAAATCCGCAGTCGTTTGAATGTATTAAAAGGGATCACTATACAGCAATTTCAGATGTCATGATCCACCGTCTCTGAAATCTGGATTCCCAGCGTTCGATCCTTCCTCGACAATCACGAGCGTACCAGAGTTACCTCTAGCATCTAGATCCAACACCAAATCGATTTCAATATCTATAAAGATCTTGTGTTCCCAACATCTGCTAGTTGTTTCGGAGGCGGAGATGTTTCCCACCGTCGCGTCTCGATGCACTCTACGACGCTCGATCGGGATCGAGAGATCTATCGGTGTTACTTAAGCCGCAATTTCATGATCGTTGCAGTGCTTCACGGAAGACCGTGCAATCATCGAGAAACAGAGCAGAAGTGGAATAACGTTGCAATACAATATGTATATCGAACGTGCATACTGAACACAAACTGGTGTTCATAAGTGTTCCAACTCTCAAGAAATTCGTATAAATTGTATACGTATTCGTGCTTACAAATACAATGTGTTTGCGCTACATATTTGTGCTACAAATACAAATGTTTACCTTTTTTTATGTAATCCTGTAGATTTTGGCGAGAATATGCCAAGAAACCAAGTTTCAATCCTAAGAGACTTGTGGTTCAAAAGTTATGGGTGTTTAAACTTGAGCGATTTCCACAGATACGGCGTTCCGAAAACGCCGAAAATCGCTCAAGTTTAAACACTCGTAACTTTTAAACCACTGATTTCCTAGGATTAAACCATGGATTTTTGGAATTTTTTCATTTTGGCAAATCTACAGGATAACGTAAGAAAAAGGCAAAAATTTCTAGTTACCGAAGGTACAGTGCAGCTGTGCGTATTATTAACAATAAAGATCGCTTCGATCACTCGAGTACGAAATCAGAATAAAACACAAGTGCATAAGAAATGCAATGCTACATACATGTGGCTGGGTAATGCATTGGTGCTTCAGGGTTCTGAGAATTGCCACGTTCGAGATGCATAATTCGACCAGCACGTCAATTATACGATACGATTCCTGATTTCCCATAATATCTAGAAATCAGGAGAGTTTACGAGCAATAATCGCAACTTGCAGTTCAGAACTTCCGCTCGAATCGAATGATATCGATATTAAAAATGATACGGCATTAAAAATTACGAATCCACGTGCTTCTGTACAGATATTTCAGTCTTCAAAGAGAATCCCGTGGAACGGTGGATGTCTAAAAAGCTAGCGGGAGTCTTTTCTCTTACAAAGGGGCGGAAGTGGCATACACGGATGAAGGATGGTGTATGTCTCGTCTTCTAGGTCGAGTTACCAAAGGAAGTGCATATTATCCTACCCGTAAGTAGGCTAGTTTCGTGGAGATACCAGTTCGTGAAAATAGTTCACTTCGTTTAGATCGGAGGTCCATGTAAATATCATTAGCACGTGTTAATTTAACCCTCATGCCAATTCCTAAAACTTTCTATGCAATCATATTCATATTCATAATTAAATGACGTCATATTTTACTTTCAACTTTCAACCACGCGGAATTGATTTCAGCGATTTATTGCACAGGAGATTTGGCAGGAGAGTAATACAATACTTATAAAATTTTTGCAAAATTCGAAGCCCTTGTCTGATCATTACACTGCGGATCTTTATGCAAAATAAAAATGTTTTGTATTCTTTGTTGTTACATTAACAACAACATTACAATATTCTTAAATTCTTCTCGTCTTTTACTGTTTCATATTTTACCCAACCTATTTCTTCATAAATGCATGAAGATCCGCAGTGTAGTGATCGTAATCACCGATATCGAACATTTTAACGGATCAAATGAGATTATGGCGCCGCACCGGAAAGGTTCGATCGGTTTTCGAAAGGACGATCGTGGAAAACAGTACAGAACTTCCGTTCCACTGAATCGATTGACAACAAGTAAGTAGGTGGCTTTAAATGGCAAGTTGATGGCAGCCTCTGGAATACTGTTACGTATGAAATTACTGTTTTGAGGAATCGTAAAGAGACTATGAGCGCGGGATATAGTGCGTGACAGGTGTAATACTCCGTGCCGTCTCTCTGCACGGGAATATTTTCACGCGAAAATATGATTTAACACAGCGGTAGGGAAACATACTTGGCCAGCCTATACCGATGCACTTGGTTATGCTCTTATGTGGACTACAATTCCACCGAATCCATTAATTCGTTTAAAAAAACCGCTACTACTGCAATTGAGAACAGCAAACTGAAAGTGAAATGACCCTGTTAAATGAACGAAGTAATTTTCATTACGTTCGTGCATTCGAAATTAATTACGGATGATTATTACTTCGTCGAACGTCATCTGAAAATGTACAAATTTATCATTGCCGTAGCTGCATGAGGATCCACGATCTAATTGCACTGTCCGATGCAGGCGATGCATAAACCGCGAGATGAACTTCGATGTTCGCGTAGAAAGTACGGAGGGAAACCAGATTTGTTCAGAGCTACTAATCACGGTCCATGCAAAACAACCGAGGCCGGAAGGAAATTAGCCTAGCGTTCCGTGAAAATAAAGCGTGTCATCTTTCGCTTTCTAGGACTAGTGGCGAATTTTGTTTTGCGACCCGTGCTGCTAATTAAGCGCTTTCACCGTTGTTCGCCGAAGTGTAGCGATTTCTCTCGCGTCCAACGGAGAAACGAAGCCCGCTAGAACCCGGCCACTGCTAAACCAGCGTGTGCACATTGACATTCAAGGAAATATACATTCCTCGCACACAATTAGTTCCTCTCGTTACGTAAAATCGGAAGACCTCGAGTCGCCAACACAGTCCACTACATAACACACAGAATCTCGTCTAATCAACTTTATACGCCGACAACGAAGTTTTTTATTTCCCTGAACAATAATTTTAACGTGAAAGAAGGAAACAAAAATTGCTTTAATTGCGAAAGACCGGAATTTATAGAAATGTTTTTCTTCCATTAACTTATTATTAGACTGCGGATCTGTATGAAAAATAAAAATGTTCTACATTGATTCTGGGAAGCAGGAATGAAGTAAAAATTCATTTCATCCCTTATAATGACTTTGTTACGTTAAAAACAACATTACGATATTCTTAAATATATTTCTCTAATCCTTTACTGTTTAATATTTCTCCTAAACAATTTCTTCATAAATGCATAAATATCCGCTGTCTTCATCACAGTCTTCCCACTCTGCCTTCCCCTTCTACGACGCTGTACGGTCACGTGACGCGCTCCGCCCCTGTTACAGTGTCACAAGACTAACTGGCAAAAGAGGGGTGGGGGGGTAACTGATTTTATCATGCGAAATGTGATCTTTGCTCGTGCATTAGAGAACTAGGAACAACTGCAAAGGTCTGTGAAGTTCTTCGCAACATGTTTTTCGCCGAATTCTCGCATCTCCGCGTCGATATCAAGGGAAGAACGTCCTGCAGGTAATTTTATACGCGATGCTCGGCTGCTCAGAACCAGGAAACGCGAAGGACGGCTGGGCTCGTGGCTGGAACCTCGCTAATTAAACTCGAGCGTCCTTTTTCAGAGACACGCCGAGGCAGTTTTCCAAGCAAGTTCCAGCAAATTACAATGTCCCGAGAGCGATATCCTCGTACGGATAAAATCGTACGCGCTTGTTGGCGAAGGAACGGAACCGGTGTGTTGTAGTTACCGGAACCCGTGACAAATTATGCGGCTGCGCCTCTTACACCATCGATTAATCCAATTTCGAGCGTTTTGCGGTAATGATTTGTCAATGTCCAACCACGTCTCCCGACACCTAAATGTTCATTAATAACCCGTTGTAATTAAAGAAACGCTCGAACTCTAATCGAGCGTAATATTGCTTTCGATGGTGATCTTTCGACACCTATAGCGGTTCTAATGACTCGCCACTAAGTTAGTTAGTTGCTGGTAATACGTTTCCCATATGTAAATGCTGTGAAGTAATAGCCGCTGCCTTCCCGCGCAATTATCCGTCCTCGACTGTCGATTACACAACGCTTCCTCATCGAACACAATTTACCATTTATTTCGGTTTGCACGCCTCTCACGCGGAACGGTCTAAATATACTCCTAGTCATTTCCTTTTAATCTCCGAGGAGAGTGTACCTGCAAATTTCAATTTTGCTTACTTCCTCCTTCCAGCTGATTTCGCGAGTAGCGTGTCGCGAGCTTACAGTGACTTGAATTTAATATTCGGACGCTCTAAAAAAGACAATAACTTTTTTAATATTGTACTACAATACGATTTGAACCTTTTTGGGAAGCTAGAGGAATTAGTTTACTACAGGACGCTTGAAAAGAAATTTTTTCAAAAATTGCAATTGATCGGAATATTGTAGAGTAAATACTAAAAGTTGCATTTTACAACTTTTTGATGTGGGCCTATATTGAACATTTAGAAAATACGTTTTGTAGATCTGTGTGAATTCTGCCAGGTTTTTCGGAGTCTGACCCCACTGTGCGCTGTACAGCATGCTCGGTCGCAGTTCGAGGCTTCGATGTCTTGTTTACACTTCCTCGAGCGTGACTACAAGAAGAACGGAATGAAAAAGCGAGTCGACGACATCGGGGAACGAAGTACCTTCCGAGAGTTGGCCGGCTGGCTGCTGGCCGGATCGTAAAAGGATTTAGTGCCGGTTGTGGGACGAGGTCGTTCCCGGAGATGACGTAGTAAAATTTACAGTGGGCGTACGGCCGTGAAGGCCTTCTTCCGATCGCTTACCTGGCCCCCGTACTTACACTCTACCGGCTACTCGATCCTTTCTGCTCCAGAACGCTCTTGGATCGGGAGTAAACGCGCTCTCAAAAATCACCTCCGACGAGCTCGAAAACCGAGACGCTTCTAGTCTTGACCGTGCACCAGCTCCGAGCGTTTCAAATACAGTGGCTGTTATTAATACTGAGTTCACGGACCACTAAAACTGACTATTTTACAGTAGTTTATAAAAATAACAGAAATCTGTCTATCTCCGCATTTTTGACCCTTTGTTTTATAATGTGTGTACACTCAAAGAAATTTTAAACAAATGACTTGACCTTTTTTTAAGGAGGTAGAACTAAATGATGAGTGAAAGAAATTTTTAGAACACTGCAATAAAATTAAAAATAAAAAGAAAACCTTTGTTTCACAATGCGTTTCAGAAATTTTAAGCAAATGACTTGACCTTTTTTTAAGGAGTTAGAACTAAATGATGAGTGAAAGAAAATTTTTTAGAGAACTGTAATCAAATGAAAATTAGAAAGAACCCTTTGTTTTATAATATATACACGCCCAAAGAAATTTTAAACAAATGACTTGACCTTGTTTCAAAGAGTTAGAACTAAATTATGAACAAAAGAAATTTTTAGGAAATTGCAATAAAAAGACAAATAAAAGAGTTTACTTGAAGAGCGTTTCACCTCGTGGCGTGACGGACCAGACTCATTCATTGCGCCTAAAGAAGTTTTCACTGAATAATGTATTTCGCAGTATCCGAAAAAAGAAAATGAATAAATGTTCATCCCGAGGAACGTATAAGGGTTAAAGAGTGGCGTGGCATTTCTTTTGATAGTACCCCTGGAAAAATGAATTACCATGATCGATAGAATACAAATAAGGAAGGTCACTTTAGAAGAAGATAAGACCAAAGATGTAGGTAGATGGTTGCACGTAGAACGGAAGGTAGAAGTGAAATAAATCTGATGCCGGTGTTGGTAGCCTGCCCTCGGAGAAGTCTGCTGCCTTGCCCTCGGCCTGTCGGTGCAACTGCAACTGCAACTGCAGCAGCCGACTCGGTCGTTACGGCATTAACGCGTAAGTGCATAAGTGTGGACCACGGTGGTCGAGATAGAGCCGCTTCGACAGAAGGCTAGAAAACCTGGGGAAGGTTGCAGCGGCTGTAAACGATGCAAACGGCCGAGGTGAATGCACTTCTTCTCTCACGTTGGATGCACGCTGCAAGCCGGAGTGAACGTCATCGGTTGAAACGCCGATGTAACGCCGATACCGGAGACTTTTAACCAGTGTCTTTGACACTGATACCGCTACGAGTCCTCACCTTACGTCTTCTCACTGTGAAAAACAGTCTCGCGCGAATAGCTCAACCGATCAAATTCAGAATTTGCATAAAGAGGAGCTAGTAGACTGCGGATTTTATGCATTTATGATAAAAAATGGGTTGGTGCAGTTTAAAACACGAGAAAAATAAAAATGATTCGAAAGTAAACATAGACTATTTTTGAACGTGTTAAAATTATTCAAGAAATAATTAAATACGTATCAGGCTCCCATCTTTTGCAACAGGCGCAGCAAATTTTTATTATTACGCAGTCTAGTAATAACATACACGTTATTGTAGCACAGAGTCCAATAAATGAAGTTATCGTGTTAGGAGGGGAACATAAGTCTGTGTGGGTGAAGGTCATCTCAAGGTCATACTTTCCAAGATCTTACGAACAGTACTTTTTAATTTATATTTTTTGATGTAAACTTTCAAGAAGAACGCAATGACCTATCATCAAGGTCATTCAAGGTAATTCAAGAACAGCTGCAGTGGAAAATATATATCAAAATGTAGTTTATAAAGCTGTTGTTTCAAAAGCTTGTCTGTAGTGGTCCAGTTCGGCCCTGTAAAGATTAGGCCAATAATTTAGCCTGAGGAGGGACCAGTGCAAGCTGTCGCTCGTTTTGTAGTCCTCAGATTGAGGCTGGTAAAAACGTTGATGAACAGAATTACGAGGATACACCTCGAGGTACCTGCTAATAGAGAAAGCCACGGGCCGGCTGTGGCTCATTACATTTGCATAGGCAGTGAAAGAAAAGACACGGGGATCGCATGAGTCATGTATACACACCGGCTACATGCCTAAACGCAGGCAAAAACACGTAGCATGGCGGGTCACTTTGGAAAATTTGCATTTCGGTGTTGCGGCGGGGGAACGTACGGTCGCGTCGGAGATCGCTGCCATAACGTAACTAGAAATAATTAAGCTCCCCTCGGCGCCGTTAATTCTCGACGAACATCCCCCGCGTCCTCGGTAATGCAAATTTCGGAAAGCCGAGACTCACGATCATAGTTTAGTGCCATGGATGCCGAGCGGATATACGAACATTGTAGTTTACGAGACTCTTTCTACTCACGCGTGTCTTCTCACGACGCTCGGCACATATCTTATCCGCGCAAGGTGAACGAGGTAAATTTACGGCCTTCTAGTCTTCTCTATTGAAAGGACAAGGTACCTTGCACGACCGAATGCACTCAAGCGCCTTGTGTTTTCTGATTTCAGGTGAGTACAGGTGATTCAAGGCTGCCTGGAGGCTCTCCCTCTCTCTCTCTCTTCCTCTTGATCTTGCTCTCCGGTCGCGTCCTCGCGGTTCGATTTACAAGGATGCGGGAGCGTGGAAGCGGTTCAGGTGTTGGAGAAAGGTGAAAAATCACGAGGAAGGGACGCCTGAGGAATATCGGTAAATTTAACGACGTTGCAAACCGCTGGAAAAACTTCCGTTCTTCCTGATTGAATTGTTAATGAGCCGGTGGAACGCGAAACGATGTTCCGTAATGGCGAGAGGATGATTTATTGTATATTAATATACGGCGGATGTAAGAAGGATTTGCACAATGATTAATATCAAGCAATAATGCGCGGGATAGAGTGAAACGTGTTTCGAAAGTTTTTTTTATGCCGGAACGAAACTGAAACCAAAGGAGGAACGAAAATCCTTGCCATTTTATGCGAAATTACGTATATGTATGCCACATGTAATTCATTTTATAATATACGTAATTAATTCTTATCTCTGAGCATCTATTAGGTTGTTCTATTAGAACTTTCTAACTTTTCAAGCATTTTATTTCAAAATATAAAATAAACTTTTTGCTCTTTTATTACCGCAAGAGTAAAAATGTTGTGCACGAAAGAAAAATTAGTATAATCGGATTCCCATTTTTTTCGTTCTTTTGAACATGTTTTATGCGGTTCAACACGTTTTATGAAAAAATAACCGGAAGAAAGAAATTGTTCTTCTATGATATTCCTCCTATTCTCCTATGATATTCCCATAAATATTTTTTGTGCCATTAAAAATAAAAGAGATATTTATGTGGCCTCCTTCAGCTGAAACATCCTGTAGAACAAAAGGTCATAAAACTTATTCTAAATGGTAAAACATTGCCGTTCATTTTCCCTTGAGAAAACGAAACGACTTTCTGAACGATCTAATAATACATACAAATAAATATAAATTGTATTGCACAATGTAAATTGTGTATTTACAAGTTTTTCATTACTGCCTGGAATTGTATAAATTGTTGATATCAATCGCTGTGTGTATTTTCTAGAGTCTAGCCACAGAAATCATGCTAGAGGTAACATCCGCATTCTAATAATAATCAGAAAATTCCGTAGAAACCGTCGAGAAAAATCGGTGTAGAAAATCGGACGGCGAAAGCTGAGGTTTTTCGCGGTGGGACTTCTTTTACGATCGTCAAGGTATAATTCGAGTCTAGGAACTGGAAGGACACGAGCACTGTAAATCGTGGAGGTCCACAGTGTTCGGTCTTAGCTTGGTTCCGCTCTGGTTCCGCTTCGGTTCCACGGAGCGGCGAAAACTTCAATTCGTCCCCACCCACTAATCGTTCTCGAGCATTACGATACCATTATTATGCCCCCGTGTCACACCGACAAAGGCGACCAATCGCCAGGTGCAATCACGGTCGCGTACAATTAACGCTCCGTTGCAATTACGACCTCTCGAGGCTTTCGAAACTCCCTTTGTTACACGTCGCTCTACATGTGTATGTATACACACGTGGGTGAGAGTGTAGGAGACAAGCAAGCGCGACGATGATTACTCAATTACGGCTGATCAGCGACAGAGAGCATGATTGAAACCTCTTTCTCCGGGGAAATAGTTTTCCAGAGCTAAAGGCACGCGTGGGTGGAAGAGGTCAAATGCGCAATTGCAACCGAGAACAGATATGAACGACCCGGCTGGACGATTTGAAGTTAGGTGGACTTCCTGTCCAGATTATTAACCTTTCACAACTATTAACATTTCATTATTTTTGAACTATTAACATTTTTCAAATATATTTTTATGAGAAATGTATGAAAATTACTGAAATTATTTTTCAAATTGATTTCAATGTAATACCGTGTAACACCAAATGATGGAGTGACCAATATTTTAGATTGGCTTTATAATTACTGGGCTTTATAACAAATTTTTAAAATTATTAACATTTCAAATAAATTTTTATTTAGCTCTTTCCTCTTATGACAATGCATATAAAGGAATATATTGGAATCACTGAAATTATATTTGGAATAATTTAGATTAGATTGTCTTCAATATTTTAGATTGCCTTCATAGTTCCTGGGACTCGTGTATTAATTGTGTACCATCAAATATTGCTACATATTTAAAAATAAAGTTTAGATAAGTCAGTACGTACGTTCTTATTACTGCAGAGTGTCGTAAACATTTCATAAAGAGGCGTGTATTATGCAAACTTCCCAACTTCTTACAAAAATCATGAAAAGCCAGGGCATACGATTCAGAATGTAAGAATGAGTTGCACATAACATTGCGAAACAAACCAGGCGTGTATACAGGGTATTCGTGAAATCAGTGACTTGGGTTTTCCTCACGAACGCTGACTCCATGGAAAGACTTGAAAAGAATACAAATTGTTCCTTGTAGACAATACAATAGTGTATGTAAATTGTATGTTTGCATTCTTCTTGAGAAAATGAAGGAACCGTTCAATTTTTTAAAATGAAATGTGCTTTTGCAAACAATTTCCACATTACTAAGTATATGTTTGTGCTGAATAAATTGCTAAAACCTCAAGTGCTGTTTCAGTAGTTTCAATTTTATATAAGTGAGAATAGAAAAATCTAAAATATAATTATGTATGTAAAATATGATTTTCTAATTAGCTTGATCGTCCCATTGTGAAAATAGTGTCGGGTGCAAATGGTTGATCAAAAAATGAGCTTGGTAATTTCACGCACACCGTGTACATCGTCTCGTTGCGAGGATATTCGGCTAAGGGGGCGGAGCGTGTGTTCGTTAACAGAAGACCTCGTGAGATTCGCGAGCCAGGAAGCCTATTTACTCCTCGAGGAATTCCTCGTCGGTTCGTCATTGTACATGCGCTCATGAGACAGGACATCGTCTGTGACCTGGTGTCGGCGCAACGTGCTATTGTCACGAATCTCGAGGAATAGGGCGAAATAACCCGTTCTCCGTCGCGTTACGCAACGCTCGTGTCCCATTGTTGTCCGACCGTAACGTTTCTCAAAACATCGCACATTCGGCCGGAATAGTGACAAGAATTTTTTACGCGTTCCAAAACGGTTCCACCGCGATCACGTTCCGCACGCGAGAGAAACAGCGCGCTCGACAATGCAGCATTGTCTTCCGTTTCGCAAACCGAAAATCGAACTTCTCACGCTTCTTTTACTTTTTTACAGCAGCGTGATACCGTGTTACGTGTTACGTACGTAATGCTGTAATTATCATAGAGAGATTCCGAACTTGAGAATTACGTGTATGCGTTGCGCGGGAGTCGCATGCGTAATTCAGTATACAGGATTCCCATTGGTACACGAATAGAGTTGACGAATTTCTTCCGCGGTAATCTCTGATTGCTTCTTCAATGCGTTATTACTAAACTGTGCGGATTTTATGCATTTGTGTTAAAAATATTCGAGGACGTCAATGGATTAGTTTCAGCTTGATAGGATAACTAAAAGAAGAATACCATTTTTATTTGGCTCCTGTGTCCTGCAATCAATGCGAACATTTTTTATTTTGCACAAAACTCCCCAGTCTAGTTTGTTACACCTTGTGTGAATACTGTATTTATTGTGAATACAATTTGAGGAACAAATAATTGTCTACGCGGAACGCAGTTTTTAGTTGCAGCCAACCTGTGAAATACTTTAATTCATCCATAATCTGATAAAATTGCAACAATCACAAAGAGACAATATATCCGTTGCATTTTTATACTCTTTCTCCTTAAAATAGAATAGAATAGAATTGAAAGTCTACAGAAAATTTATGACACAGTGAATAGTATAAATTCCTGAGACCGCATCCGGCTGGAAAAGTCAGTTGACAGCATTCTTACTTCCTCAAACAGATTACAAAACGTGTACGTTCCATCCACGTAATGGACTCGAGCATCTCGCACGATTAGATGTCCGATTGTTCGTGTAGTTTACTTATGCGTAAAAAATTCGCGGAATAGCTCGATAACGCGGAAAATGATAATCCAGTAATGCACCCACAGGGAACAGACGGAGGTGTCAAAACCTGCTGACCAGCTGTGCGACTGCACTTTATCTTATCATATTTCAAGGTTATCAGAAAGTACATTCCCTGTGCCATAAAATTCTGCACTTGAAATGATAGTTGAAGCCCACGATATCCCCAAGGTACCTCTGCGTGCGCTTAGAATGTTTGAGCTTGTCTGGAACCACTCTGCTAGAACGGATAGAATCGAAACGATTTCACGATAAAAAATTTATTGTAATCTCTTCTCTGTCTCTAGAATGTTTCAGGTTTTCTAGAACGAATGGGACCGAAACGATTGAATAACAGAAATCATCGAGTTTATTACTGTTTCTATGTTCTATATGAGATGCCTATGGCGCACGTGTCACGCAAGAACATTGCGCTCTATCGATACAAAGACGTTGTCGTTAACGGGACATCGTGTTGGAAGATACAATTCATTTTCCCGGGAATAGTTTCGCGTGTGAGCCACATGACAGTGCAACGTTCCTTGTTCCCTCGTAGGCGGAATTCCACGCTTTCGGAACGACAATTTCCTGATTCAAGTGCAACCGTCGAATGCTCGAGCATTCCTCCTCGTGCCGCAGGAATTTAGACGACATGGAAACGACCTCCGCGACGTGACTGTGCGTCGCTGCCCGCCGTATTTATGCGTCGGGCATTTATTACGACACGACGTTCTGCATCTAATAACCTCTTTTCACCGGCGTAGTCTACGAGCATACCGCGAGATACTTGTTCTACTATTGCACCAATGGGTCCGTTACTCTTTTTCGTTCTAGCCGCCTAGCGCGTGTCTCATTTTGTTTCCCCTGCGCCGCTTAACCCATTAGAACGCAGTGCTCGATTTTCATTTCTTTGCGGTCGAACATCAATACCGCTTCAAATCACACACACACACACACATGCAAGATTAATTTATTAATAGATGATAAAGTCCTATCTACATCAAGGAAACGAAGACTTCATCTCGGCACTCGGGGAGTTTACCAGAATAGCGTTTCACCTCGGAGCGTGATGGACCGGATTCATTCACTGCCCGGCAATTGTGAATACTGTGCGCCTAAAGAAGTTTTCACTTCAAAAACTACACGATCTTTATGAATTTTGATACCAACGCAAACACAAACCGAGTGACTTGCTAGAAGCAGAATTGGGCGAAAATTTTATTTAAATAAAAATTTCGATTAAAGTAGATTTAAAACTCGCTTGGAAAAACCCCACTTTATATATTCGCAATTTTTATTTACATAAAATTTTTGCCCAACTCTGGCTAGAAGCAAAACAAACGCAAAATGTAAACACAACTGAGTAGACTTAGATAGACTATTCTGTATAAATATGTAGTACTTATATCTAAATAGCCACAAGATATGAATACAGATACAAAATTAATTATGTTTTCAAAATATTCCTGGAGGTTCACAGTGGGGCATTTGACTGGAAAAGTCGGCAAAAATTATTTTAGCGTTATTTATGGGCTGAAGGTCTTAATACACATATGTATTAGGTAGTTGAATTTGTCTTAATATTTTTTTGAAATTGTATATACATATAGAAGTTTGTAATGTTTCAATAATGTTCAAATTGTTTCACAGAAGCAGATTCTTAACCACAATTTACTGATGAATAATCATGAATTCTTGAATTTTCATAATTCAAGTTTCTGCCAGGTTTTCGGGATTGCGCCCTCTCTGTGAAGCGTATTGACACGTAGGTACCAAAGTGTTCGAACGCGTAATCGCGCGGAATTCGTACGCAGAGTGATGACGACAGATAGCATTTTCACCTCGTTCCTCTCCGTCATGGCTCGTCTACAATTTTCCTACGCCGTCTCTCTTTTCCAGCATGATGGGTTGTCGCGTGTTTCTCGTCGTTAATTGTTGTCGCGAGCATCGGGACATGCGTTTTGCTTAACGAGCGTCGCGTGTAACGAAAACTGCATACCAACCTGCGCGCGGCCTCCCGAAGCTTAGCTGGGGGGACAATGAAAATAGCATGTTGTTAAGCGAAATACATACCGATGTCCTCGCATTGTGTTTTCACCGGCGACTAGTATGTATCAGGACTAATTATCAGAATTTAATATTCGAATATGAACTGACGATGAAATACAATCGTGGCGGAATGTGAAACCGTTTCCGACACGATGCAAATAACGGTACCTGTTTCGCGGTACACACTGTACGCAATTTCTCATCCGAGTCCTCTCTTTTTCACCCGCGTCATGTCACGCGTTTCTCACTCTCAATTGTGCCTGAGGAACGTCGCTTCCTCCGAACCTTGTCGTGTCTAATTATTACCAAGGGAATATATTTTATCGCAACGCCGCCGCGCCGCGCCGCTTCCACAAGCATATTAGAGAGGGTAGCTTTCCCCCTCGTCCGGCGACCCTGGTTACATTATTTTCCGCACATGAAAATTTTACGTGCATTCTGTAATTGACACAGAACATTTTTCTTCGCAGACACGTTATAAGGAATAGACAGTGGATCTTTACCTAAGATAACATTTTTTTAGCAGAATTGCTACAAACTGTAGCGAAATGAAAATTTATTTTTCACAATTATACAAGAGTACGTTTAAATTCTTCTAATTCCCTTCAATTTTATAATAAATTTACTAATTTTACTAGTTTATACTCTAATATTAAATCTTTCTCTTAAATTCTATAATAAATATACTAATTTATACTCTAATTTAAAATTTTCCCTCAATTTAAAATTTTATAATAAATTTACTAATTTAACTGTTTTAAATGACACCTACTCATTTTTGTTATAAATGCATCAAATCAGTTTGCAATTTTTGTAGACAAGTTTTGAGAAAGCGGGATCAGATAAAATTCCAATTTCAATGATGACGGTCTTTTTTTTTGTAGATCAAAAATAAATACAAACTGTACTAAACAATATCGAACTTCGTATTTTAACATTTTTTTGAATATTGTCGTAATTTTTTTAATACTGTCATAAGCATAAATGCATAAAGATTCGCAGCATAATTATAACATAAAATAATGATCAAGTATACTGCACCAATATTAAAACAACCACGAGTCGCAAACATAAATAAAATTACAAAAAGCGATGGAGCTTTCGGACAAGCATAATAAAAAACAAAACTATAGTGTTTCAAAATTTGATTAGAACGTGACCCGAACGAACCGGGTCGACTCGTTGAAATTCCGTGATCGTGCGTCGGTTATGACTTCCGGTTCATACGACCCAAAAGTAAACTGGACAATACACCGCTCGCATAATTACGTTTATATTAACTGAGCAGCACGTGACCGATCACCGCGCATGCGGTATACGCAACAGTTGCGGCGCGACGTTCTAAAAAGTAATAAAAAGATTTCGACGACCCACATTCAGTCCATTCTTGATTCGTTCGTTCGATTCCGCACTCGGAAGTCAATTCGCGCGCATTAATTACGGTTTATCGAACTCATAGACTCGATCGCGTTCTGCCTGCTCGATCGGCTATGCGATTTAATTATTTTTAACCGTTACGATTAACGATATTACACTGTAGAAGTTCTAACTGTCGAAACAGTACGCGAACCTTCGTTAACCTGGCTTTCTTACTGTTTTACATACTGGGTGGCCTAATTTGCGTACGGAATTATTGAAACAGCGGAAATAACTGGTTTTTAATTTCTTGCGCGAGTTAGCGAAACATGTAACGGTGTCGGCTCTGTCATTTCACGAGACGTTCAGAATCAATGTTACGAATCAAGTAACTGTAATTCATGCTTTCGCAGTTTTCTATAATTACGAGGATTTCAACAAGTATTTGCAATCGTATCCATTTTTAAAAATAATAAACTAAAATACTGTATATGTATAATACTATCATACAATAAATAAAATAAGGCTTAAACTTTACTTTACCGGATACAGAATTTGTACCACGTTTTTCATGAATGGTTAAGGGTGGGAAATGTTACGTTTGTTAATTGGACGGGGGTGTATCGGAAGGACTTTAGTTTGAGAAGCGAGGAAACTGTCAAAGAAATTCCATTTGGCATTGTCTACATTGTACATGTTATAATAAAATAGAATACTGTATTTATAATACTACATATAATACAATAAAGAAAATAAGTATATGTATAATAAATGCAATGATAAAATACATTATAATATTAAAATAAGATTCCTTTGTATCATGAAGAATTTATTTCTCTTTAAATTAAAAAAATGATACATACTATCATGAAATTAATTTATCTCACAATAAAAAAGGATGTGCTCATGCAATTAGAAATAATCGAGGATCTCTATAAATTGCAACAAAGAAAAATCCTGCCTATGTACTGTCTACTTAGCAACTGGTTGAAATAAATCTGTCCGCATTTGCCACGCCCTTCAGCATTCAGAATAAAAAGAATGAAACGAAACAAGGGGTTGAAGTCGGACAAGTAGTCAGAAATCCATGGATCAATCAGGAATCGATCGTACTTCACCGATAAGATCGTCGCAGCCGGCCAGGTCGTTACGTGAACGTAGCTTGCAATTACTTGTAATTAATTCATTCACCGGCATCACGGATCGATCTCGAAACTTTCATGACAAGTTATCGAGTTTATCGTCTCGATTACATTGTCCGGGTGCCGATCGTGCGACTCCGCTCCTCGTAGATCGTTTTGCACGATCTTTGGCAACCCCTATCTGTTCTGCGGCGTGTCTAGTTTCTGTGTAACACGTGCATTACGTGTAAATGCATGCACGAAACGCAAGCCGGACTTTTCACTTTATGTCCCAACATGGGTGCACCGGTTGTTCTATCCGACCCAGCGAATGTTCGCACGTTATGAAACGTTGACCCGACATTTTTCCTTCTTTCCTCGCCGTTTCTTTTCGTTTCCCGAGCAATTTGCTCGATGTCACGTCGACCGGCGCACTGTGGGGTCGCTTCAATAATTCTTAATATGTATAACGTGTCCCAATATGTATCTAGAATCTTATTGTTAATGAATTGCTTTGTTCCATATAAATTGTAGGTGACCGTGCAATTTCTTATTTTCAGTAGCAATTCTATGAAAGTTTTCTTCTGACAGAATGTAATCTGTTAAGAACTTGTATTTTCCCTCTTTCAATAAATAGCGTTTCAATGTTCCAGTGTGAGTTTGCAGTATTATTGTCAGAACACTAATAAACGGTTAGCAGTTTTCGAAAATTCGAGGAATTCTTTAATGAACACCGCTCGAATTTGCTCGATGTCGTAGCGTGTCCCAATATCTAGAATCTCGTTGTTAATGAATTGTTTTGTTCCATATAAATCGTAGGTGCTCATGCAATTTCTTATTTTCAGTAGTAATTCTATGACAACCGGAAAAGGAAGAAAATTTTCTTCTGACAGAATGTAATCTGGTAATTAAATAGCGTTTCTCAATGTTCCAGCATGAGTTTGCAGTGTAATTGTCAGAACACTAATAAGCGGTTAGCAGTTTTCGAAAATTCGAGGAATTCTTTAATGAACATCGTTCAAGTCATGATGACGTGATTGTGAAGCATGCATGCAAAGTTGCATGTTTGTGACTCGTTGAAATGAAGTGCGCCACTCTATCGGAAAGTAAATTTAAAAACTCGAGCCAGAGAAAATATTCTAGAGAAAGAGAATGTTGTTCTAACAGAGTACTATATTTAATTATTTATTTAAATGTTGAGTTACCTTAATGTTGAACGTTACTTTTTCGGGATAGTAACTAATATCTAGACTATTCCACGTGCAAATATTCGCTGGTTCGGATAATCGAGGTTCGGATAATTTACGGTCTACCGTACGGAAAATCTCAGCGCGTATCGAGGCATATGTGTTGCAATGCAAATTTTCGAAGTGAATGTAAGGAAAATCGCGAATATAATCGAAGGTTGCGGAGATATCGAAGCCGTTTAGTGAATGCACGTTGCTGCTGGAAGAAACTAAGAGACACGGTCACTGCGCAGTCGTAATCCGGCGAGTGGGGGATCTCTGAAATACGAAATAATTAAATCCTCAGTCATCGTCCGTCTCTTGTCGGAGAAGTTGCGCCGCGGCGATGATCTCGTGCTCCATCACTTTCGAGTGACACTGAAAGATCTAATCGAGTGTTTCGTAATTCTTTCTCGAGAGAAATCAATATCACCGTCGTCTCAAACTTGCTTCAACATTAATTTATATTTATTTTGTCGATTTTTCGAGTTTTCTTCGGAAGTGTCGTCGTTATATCTCGCATACTGTGTATTACGGCTGTCATTCACGTGTCGAGAATAGTTTTGAAAAAAGTGTATATCTACGTTCAGTTTTGGTGAGAATGCGGTTTACTGTGAATTTGGAGTACGAAACTGCGGACTTCCGACTGGGTCAATTCTGAAAACGTAAGTCGTATTTATATTACAATGAATTCCTTTGCGAATCGCGTCGAACATTTTCCAAGAAATAATTTATGATCGCAAATAGAACTATGCCTGAATGGATTCCGACATGAAATTCTGTTACGATATATTTAATCTTAGTTGTTTCAAAATTTTTAATCTCCCGTTGTGAAGACGAAGAAATTTCGATCGGGATAAAGTGAACGGTTTGAATTTCCTTTTTCTAGCTCGTTAAAAATCGGAGTAACCCTTCACTGTGTTTTATACATATTTTCATAGAGCGATCTCGGTCGAAATGGTGTAAATATAGTTTCAGTAGTATCGATATAAATCTCGACAACGCGGTATCATATTCCTTATCTAATCTTTCATGGTTGCTCAAATACATGTATACGGGACAGATAAAACGGTAGGTGAGATTACGCCCTCGGCTATTCCCCATGAAATTAAAAATCTCTGGATCCAGTATCCTTCCTTGCTTAAACGCTTATCGTCGATAACGTGCCGAGCGAAATTAATGTTTGCTGTAGCGAGTCTGTGTCGGTAAACATTCGAAGCAAAAAATCGCGACAGTGTTGAAGGAAATATCCTGCTCATTATCATTTATCAGGAAAGACCGATTTTGTAGAAGCAAATCAATAAATTAGACTGCGAATTTCATGCATTTATCACGAAAATATTATTAAACTTAAATTATTAAACAAAACCTGAATGTCTGTAGCTCCTGCGTCTTCCAATTAATGCATACAATTATTATTTCATATAAAAATCCGCAGTCTATTCGCTTAATTAATGATTTCTGATCGCATCCGTCGATTCTAACAATACCCGTCGAGTGGATTCCAACAATACCAGTTTTGAGTCTAGAGTTAAAATTAGGTTTCAATTTAGGTTAGATTAGGTCAGACTTGGGTTCGATTAGAGTCAGCTCGGGTCAGATTGGATTTAAATAACTGTTTAATTACAGCTTCCAATGACACGTACAAGAAAGAACCGAAATGGCGAATTTCAATGCAGTCGTCGTTTTCATATTTTTAAAATATCACCATTTTTGGACCTTTGTTTAAATATGTACTTCAATAGAGAAGCTTGCTAAAAAAATTTCTCCGAGAAACATATTTATAATTTTAATATTTCTAAGAGAACAAATCAGGAGCAAGTCATTTCAACTCGTCGTATAATTACAACAATTTAAAAGCCGCTAAAAGACTGACTAAACATATTCTTGTTATTTATATAAAATAATCCACTACAGCCACGTGTTTAGCGGCCCGCAAACCCAGTGTTAAAGCGTATGGAGACATTCGCGAGACTGTAAGTACCATGATGATGATTTCGGAGGATTAATGTTTTATTTATCTTCCGAAAGCAACACCGCATGACCTCTCGTGCCGTGTTCTGACAGGATACCACGATATTTCTTCTTTCGTTTTATTTTCTTCCGGGTGAAAGAGCAGGACTCCGGTGCAGGATATTTTTTTTGCACGCGACGTACACAGGACCCGATGATTGGCTCGGGGCGTTTTGCAACTTTGTACGCCCTCTCGTTTCTCGAGTACATGCATTAAACGCGTTCGGCCTCCTCCACCCACGATTAAACGCGCGGCACACACTCCTTTTCGTCGCACGCGCCGCGTGTGGTACACTCGTGACCGGCCATTTCGTAAATTGGATTAACGGTCGTGCAGGCTGGATAATTGACCCGGCTCGTAATTCGTACGTTCGTTCCTCTCTTGGCCCTTTGTTGCTTGTGTCCGCCATTATTCTTCGACCGCTATACATTTCAAACATGCATCTTGGACCGTACCTCCTCCCCACTCCCCTCTCCACTCAATTTTTCCGTTAATCATCTTACACGAGACATTAATCTGCCGTCGTTCATCTATGTAAGAGATACTATAATACTCGTTTTATTCTTTTTATTTACTTGCAAACTATTTCAAACAATCTTGGACCGTGTTCCTCCCCCTTCCTGCCGTTGTTCATTTATATAAGATATTCATTTTATTCTTTTTATCAGAGCTGGGGAAAATAGTATTTTAAATAGTAAATAGTAAATAATCCTATTTATTTTTTGAAGTATGTGTACAACTTTGAAAATAAAATATTCTATTTGTATGTAAAATAGTATAGAGATATATAATATAATGTAATATATAGTATAGAGAAATATAAGAATATTGAAAATATTTGTATTTTTTGTTTTTATTTTCAATTTTAATTTTAAATATTGCTGAAAGTAATGGTTCGAATTAAATACATTTATGAGTGTACATCGTTTCTTAACGATAAGATAAACTGTATGTTTATGCGGTTTTTCAGAGTATTATAACGATGTAAAAAGTAAAATGTTTTATTTCGTGTTTTTGGTTGTTAAACTAGAAATATTTTATTTTGTGGATCAAATTGTTGAAATAGAAATATTTTATTTCGAGATTCAGCTTGTTAAAATGGAAATATTTTATTTTCAAAATTGTATATCTTATTTAAAATACTATTTTCTTTAATCTAAGTATAATCTAAAATGTTAAATAGTATTTGAAATATTTGTTTCGCCAAATAATGCCCACCTCTGCTTTTTATTTAATATTTACACCTCAACGAAGCAGCGGAAAACATTTTCGCAAATGAAGAAGTTACTACATTTTTAGGACACTGTATATTTTTGTACGTAAAAAAAAATTTCTTTGGAAAACTAGAAACCCGCGTATTCATTCAGAACAATTCCGAATACATACGCGGATAAAATCGAGTTGCTATCCTCGAAACAACAGTTTCTTCTTTACCGACATGATTCGCTAGTGGTTATGATTCCGTAGCTGTTATCCTTGACGAGTTTCTTGTACACGTGCGCGGAAACGTGCCGTGGTGTTTGAGCGTAACAAAAGGAGAACGAAACCTGCATGCAAAAAGTCTCATAGAAATCTGCCGCGCGTGATTGATACGCGTTTGTTTAGAATTCGCCCAGCTCTCGGCGTAGCCTTTTAGATCTGATTTGACTTACTACGGCACAGAGCTCGCGCAACCTCGGATCTCGCCACGATGACGAAGCCGAACTGTACGATTTCAAAAGGTTACTATACTACGAAGTACCGCGAGCTACGATCGTTACCCGATTCCCGATGTTTTTCTTCATTCAGATTCACCGTTTACTTATTTCGCGCGAATTCTTCACGCTCGAACCACTCGTTCGTTAATGAATTTCTAACTGACAGTATGATTAAGAAGTCGGAGAAGTTCGACGTGCAGACTATCCGATAATGAACCCAATTTACACGATTTTTCTGCATCGATAACTGTATTTCATTTACGATATAAAAACAATGCTGTGCGCATAAGACCGCACACGTCTGTTTCTCGCTCGCTAGGTTAAACTCGGCACGCATTTTTAAAAAAATTTTTTACGCTACATAGCAGACCAATTGTTCTAACTTTTCAAAATAATATTTCTATATTTTCATGTTCATATTTCTATATTTTAATTTTTATATATTTTCATATTTCTATATGTTCATATTTCTATATTTTCATGTTCCTATATGTTAATATTTCTATATTTTAATTTTTCTATATCTTCATGTTCCTATATGTTCATATTCATATATATTTTAATATTTTCATATTCTAATAATATATGTTCATATTTTTATATTTAAAAAAAAATTTTTCTATATTTTAATATTCTCATATTTTAATATTTTCATATTTCTATATTTTAAGTTTTATTATTTTCGGCTCTCCCTTGTCTACCCGAATAACGTTTCACCTCAAAGCGTGACGGATCAGACTGATTCAGTGCCCAGCAGTAGTGTACGCGGTGCGCCTAAAGAAGTTTTCGCTCCAAAAAGTCAGCCTACCGAACGACACCTTTAATCGTCAACGCTTATTTTGCAAGCTGTGCCAATAAAAAATTTGCGTACCTGCTCACTACCACCTGTAAAACAGACGCAATCCTGCCACCGGTTCTGCAGTTCACTTCTCTACCGGCCTGTTCACGTCAGATTGTGCAACGATATTTTCCTTTCCGGGTGTATTGACAGAATAAAAATGCATCCCCGTTTCAAGTTACAACACGTCGATGGGGAAACGGTGTTAATATTGACAGCGTTTCGAGCGTTATACGGTTACGCTGTCAGAACAAGAAGGTTACGTGACTCTAATAAAGGGAATCCGCTCTACGAATTCATATGCATCGGCCTTTCTTCCCCGACTGGTATACGTGCGAATTTTACATTCGATATAATTTCTAGTTTAGTTCCGAGACCTGCCGATCCGTTGAGAGTACGTTGCGATAAAGTGAAGGTACTTCCGTAGTATCTGTGCGAATTGGCATGCTGATTGCTCGCCCATTAGTTAGATAAAAAGGAGATAATGGCGTTGTGCAATCTGTGCCGATATTTTATAATGTTATATTAGCAGAAATAAGTACCCTACTAGCATTTATGGTTGGCATTTTGTTGGGCCTTAACCCGACTAATAATTATAAGCCTAACATTGGATATTCGGTGGCAAATTGTCACAAATCCAACCAACCGTTGGCCAACCATAAATGTTACTAGACTTCCTTTTTCAATTTTGTCTCCCAGATCTCGATTTATCCGGGCTCATTCTGTCAAGACTCACGAGTCGCAGGAGTTAAATAATAAATTTCAGCTTTTCGCATTTGATTCCACATCAAATAAGTTATTCGCTAATGGAGTTCGTGGAATTTTTACGATTACCGGTTCAGTAGTCGATGCATGTGTTAAGGAACTACCAACAAGATAAATATTCATAAGTCGTTGCAGGTTTGCGGAGCAACCATGCGTAAAAAGATGTTTGAATGCGCTGTAGTACATATAAGTGTCGTAATAACAGTTTAAACGACACTGTGTCTTATAGAAAACGGGTTGAAATTGAAATGAGGACACTTTTCAGTATTCAGAGAATTTTATTCTACCATGTGTTGAGAGCATATAGTATTATTTATTTTCAGGATTCATATTTATTGCTTCCTTGCATCTTTGGCGAGTATTTAGATAACATCACGTTACAATTTACAGTTAGCGTGTCAAAGCAATCGGTATAATCCTGATTCTTATGCATTCCGGAACTGTACGCTATGCTAGTTTTCTCCGAGTGCTTTTTAAGCGATCAACAAGTGTGACAAACTGTTATGTTCAACCTATTTTAATTCTCTGAAAAACTGGAAATGTTCGTAAATTTATTTTCGTTACTGTACACGTTCCAAGGCATTAATTTATTTTCTTAGTGGTCTATTCATATTAATTTCTCTATACGTTTTTACCGTCTGACATTTGATCTACCAATTTTCGTTCGGCTTGTCAGGATTAGCGAATAAATAAATGTTTAATTCCGTAATTTCTCAGCTAATCCATGGTATATGTGCCTATAAAATGATTAGCCTAATCAATTTAGTGCTGACAACGGTGAACGTGACAGATCAATGACTAGAATGATCGTGACAAATGTTCGAAAGGGCAACTATGTGAACTCCGTTTGAAATCTCTGGGTCACATCGTAAAGATAAATAGATTAGAGATCGGTAACATTAATAAAATCCGTGAACGTTCTACCGGTTCTGCAGGAACGTGTCTTTTTGTCTAGTCAATCGTGCTGGTTACGTAACAACCGGTTACGATTTCTTTTCCGGGTAGCCAGCTGACCGAATCGTAGACGTCACTAATCCCGAGGAAAATGTCGTAACAGTAGCTTTGTCAGTTGTTTCAGTGTTACAATCTAGGGGACTAAACATTTGGATAGACGGCTACAGGGTCGTTCATTCAACTCCTACAACTCGAACACTTGCTAGTAAATTGCTCCTCGTAGAACAGAAAACATTCCAGTTGCGTTTACGGAACCGATTGCATGGTGCAGAAATTAGTATTAATATTACTAGACAGCGGATTTTATGCGTTTATGACAAGAATGAGTTGGTGTAATTTAAAACAGTAAGGATATTAGACTAATTTAAAGACACTTATATTATTTCGAACCTGCTAAACATATTAGGAAAGAAAATAAATTTCTATTATATTTTGTTCCAATTTGTTGCAATGTAGGTGGAAAATTTTTATTTTGCATAAAGGATTTGTGCGAAGTAAATGTAAAGACACTGCAAGAAAAATATTTTCATCACTGTTACCTGTTTG
Source organism: Lasioglossum baleicum (assembly GCF_051020765.1). Taxonomy (NCBI): domain Eukaryota; kingdom Metazoa; phylum Arthropoda; class Insecta; order Hymenoptera; family Halictidae; genus Lasioglossum; species Lasioglossum baleicum. The sequence continues at coordinate 11,762,387 of NC_134933.1, read as the reverse complement.
GTACACAGTAACTTTATAGTTGACTCAGAAAATAAAAATTTTCTTCACTGTTTGTTGTTTTGTACACAGCAACTTTATTCATTTAGCCTGTCGGTTGGGGAAAAATAACGAGTGCATTTTCGAATTTTGTGAAAATTTTTCGAGCTACACTTTTACCACGAGGAACAGAACAGCAGCAAAACAAAAGAATGCCCGATGTTCATGCCGAGGTTCTTTGTCCAAACTTTCTAAAAATGGAAACTTTCAGGATTTAATGAAACGAAAGAACCTGTACCATACATAATATTTACCCTGATAATCCTAACAAAATCAGTATTACACACTATTATCCCCAGAAATCCTTATAAGCAGATTGTGGACCGCCATGCAAAGCTAAATCCTCTTAATTAAGTTAATGTTTCCAAGAATCGCGTACCCAGTGCATACCCTATTAACAATTTCACGGTGTCAAGAATAAAACCCATTGGATCCCAGTGGAGAAGCCATTAAAATCGTATCGTACACTTAGTTGTTGGGTAAACGAGTAAAATCGGCTATGCACTTGTGTAAATGCGTCGATAATGCACCGCAGCGCACGCGCGATCCGAAGGACAAGACTGAACGATAATTTGCCGCTATTAAACTGAACTGTGACGCGTAATTTGAGCGACTCCGGGTAATTATACGAGGGACGTGAGACGCGAATCAATGTCGAATCGGTGCCAGGCTAAAATCAGCGCCGATACTGAAAATCGACGTTGCAGGATCTCTCTTTCTCTCTCGGCAGTCGGTTCTCGCAGCTGGTCGTCCTTGCATCCTATAGAGAGATGCAAGAACTCCACCTACGTGTTTTCTTGCCTCTCAAATGTCACGTAGAAAGGCCGCGTTACTCACCAAGAACATCGTGAATACGTCGGGCCCGCACCTGTGCGATTTAATCCTCCCCGCCATTCCTCTCCCCACCGCCGATCGGCATCGCCTCCTCACCTTTAACACTCTATCGGTTAAACCTTCACCGGCGTAATTAGGCTCGACGAACAGCAATTTACTAATGGCCCCATAAAATCGGAATTTAAAACGCGGTATACGCAGTCCGCGTAAATTGCGCGCGCGCGCGCATTTATTAAATCCCGAGCACTCCGACCGCTTCGGGATGAATGTGCAATTTAATTCGTAGCATCTTATTCTACCTTGCAATTATTGCAGAAAATTATTATTTTGTATAAAAATTAATCTTAACACTAATCGTACCCCGACCGATTTCACATTCTTTATTTTTTAATTATTGAAATTATACAGATGTGTGCTTCCATCAGAAATTATTCAACAAAATCTATATATGTTCAGTCTTGTCATATTTATAAAACAATGTGTGTTAACACTAGTCAAACAACCGGTATCTGGTTCTTTTATTTACAATTATGTACATATTGATTTTTCAGTTTTGTGTCCGTAAAAAAGCACGCATTATAATAAAAATCACAGAAAACCTATACAGGCTGTCCAAAAATTCCTGCAACAGCCGGAAATGGGAGATTCCTGAGATCATTTGAAGCAACATTTCCCTTTGCAAAAATGTTATCCGCGGCTTTGTTTAGGAGTTATTAACGAAAAAGAACACTCAGAGCGCGACTTAGACGCGAGTTGGCACAGTCGGGCCGGCGCCGGCGCGCCAACTGTCTATTGGTTTGCACTCGGAGCTATTTCAACTAAAAAATTAAACATTTGTTCGACCTAGAATATTTCCATTCTCTATGACTTTTTGAAATTTTATGGATATGAAATTGTGGTATAATACCTCATTCAATACTTAAATGTTTAGTAATTGATTAGATACCAACATAATTAATAATGCATACAATATTTTGAATAATGGTACAGCAATTTTTAGTGCATTTATTGACATTTTTGAGTGCTAAGGGTTAATAAGGCAAACGAACATGAAGGCAAGGTTTCATGAAGAACAACCAAAGGATCTAAACGAACGACAGTAACGACGCTTTAACCATACACACATTACCATATTTAAGCTAACACACTTTAGCTAACACCTCCTCTATCGATGTAAGGTATAAACGATGAAAATGATTGTTGGTCAACATAATAATTCTTGTCTTTCCTCGAAGATATTCATTCCTACCAAAACGTATTCAGACGTGTCACCCTTCGCATGTCTACCATACGCGTTGAATACGAAATTATTCACACTCTCATAACTGCCGACATGCGATCGAATATCCTTTCAGAACCGAGCAATAAATCTGTCAGTGTCGCGTTAATGTTACAGACACCGGTAATGGTCTCTCCGTTGTTTAGCTGCTCGCTTTTCAGCTAATCACGGTTTCTATTGTTCGATCATTGAAAATTCATTGCCAGTTAGCACGTTGACTACCATGGTGGTCTACGTGGTGAACGGTGCTACAGAATCCGAGAAAAACTGTTCGGCTCACGTTATGCAACAGCTCTTGCGGTTTTATAACTGTAATTAATAGTATAGTAATGGCCTAGTGGGAACAGGTTCACCTGTCAACGTGTGGGAACATGTATTCTCGGAAAATGTCTAATCTTCACTGAAAATCAATTTTTTGGTGTTCTTATTATTTTACTTCTTGTTTGGTTACTCGGTTAAAATTAATCGATACGAGGTTAATGAGAATATGAATATTAAATTGACTCCAAAAACAATTTGTTTCACTAAAAAACTGATTTTTGGTGTACTTATTATTTTACTTGGTTAAAATTAATCGATACAAGATTAACGAGTATAAGAATATTAAATTGACTCCAAAAACAATTTGTTCCACTAAAAACCTGATTTTTGGTGTTCTCATTATTTTACTTGGTTAAAATTAATCGATACGAGATTAACGAGTATAAGAATATTAAATTGACTCCAAAAACAATTTGTTCCACTAAAAACCTGATTTCTGGTGTTCTCATTATTTTACTTGGTTAAAATTAATCGATACGAGATTAACAAGTATAAAAATATTAAATTGACTCCAAAAACAATTTGTTCCACTAAAAAACTGATTTTTCTAACCACAATGCTTGTTGATAAGTGGCAAACAATAAACGTTTGTGGAATACGACGGAAGTCAGAAAAGCGATGGTCTATTAGAAGCAAATTATGGTTCAAGTGGAAGTCTGCGGTGAACGACGCGTCAATTATCGCAATTGTGAAACAATTAACGTGATTATTTGCGATAAGATAATGGAAGACACAAGCAGGCGGAGGGGAATAATTTAGGGGAGCACCGAGTTTTATTTTTGCCTTTAACAGCCGTGGCAACAGGAACATGAATGGAAGGAAACGATAGGCAAATTGCCAAAACGGTGTCCATTAATAGCTTTACGGAGGTGGAGAAGCTGGAAGGGTTCAATCACGGTACGTCGGCGTCCAGGAACGTCATTCCACTGTTCCACTCGATTAATTGAAATTTATCTCGAACGTCTTAATTTGCCGCACATTTTCTTCGACGATCGAATACCGACTACTATGTGATACAGTTGATACACAAATTTGCAGACCGCTACCGTTAGAACGCGCCACCGTGGTCTCATTAGATATTTATGTATTTATGAATTGTGACTGGCATTGTGCGTATAATTTGCCGTTACCATTCAATCCGTACATTCACTTCTGGTATAGTGTAACAAGATCGCATTATACAGTCCGCGAATACGCGTTTGATAAACTAACGCACGATGAATTTCGTCGATGTAGAAAAAGCTGAAAAATGAACACATCTCGAATAAAATCTGTGGTTTAATGTCTTGCGGCGTTTCATAATGAGTTTTAACGCTAACTTAACGAACCCCGCTACATTTCAGATCCGAGATTAGCGCGTTCGCCGGTACCATTTGTTCTGCTAACAGTCTTCGGTGGTTACAACGTGTTCTTAAGTGTAACGTACGCGCGCTTGAAAAATACGTGAGAAAACCTGAACTTACGATAAATAAACTGCGGGTTTTATGCATTTATGACAAAAATGGGTCAGCACAATTTAAAGCAGTGGACATATTAAAAAGTTTCAGTTTAATCAAATAATTAAAAGCGGAAAGAAATGTTTGTTTCGCTCCTGTCTTGCAATCGACGCGAACACTTCTCATTTTCCATAAAGATTCGCAGTCTAATGATTAAAGTTGTACATTGAAATCTGAAAAACCTAGTCTACTTTTATAAATGTATTCGTTTATTATGTACATAAAATATTTTTTAATGACACGATCAGCATTCATACTGAATGGGAGATTCTGATGCAGATTGAGACCAATAGGAATTGTAATCGAAATTGCATCGTTATCCAGAGCATCTCGAGGAAGATGTTGAAGAAACGTTACACTTCGAGAGCGGGCGGTTTCTCGGCGGAAGCTGTCTAAAAATGAAGCATGATACAAAGTCGAAAATGTCCTCTCGAATTACAGGTCTGTCGAAATCCCCCGAAATATCGAACGTATCTCCCAAAAAGCCAGCGTTAATTATAGAAGAGAGAGGACGCGTTTCACCGGAGAGTAGTGAGTTGCCAGATGAGGGGAGGGAGCACGAATCGAGGGGAAAAAGTTACCCTCTCTCCGCCAGTAGCGGATTACCCACGTGACATTGCGACACATGAACGACAGAGACCAAACGAGTCACGTGAGCGGATCTCGGCGGAAGTGGTGGAGAATAGCGTTGTAGAAGGGGAAAAGTGGGGGAACAAGTCTTAATCTGACGACTCTGCCTGGTTTTGGTGGCCAAGGGGATATTCCAAGAGAAATATCAACGATCTTTACGACCCCTGTGACCAAAGAGATTCAGGGTGGAACACTTTAACGCCAAAAATATATTCTGGCCACGTACGTCGTGGCTCCGCATGGACTTACTCGTATTTCGGTCTAGGGTAGCGCTCGGAAACGCGTACCATGTAAACACGTGTCCGCCATCTGCTTGTGTGCGAATTTTTTGCGCGACCCGGACCTTGAACGCGTCACACACATCGCGATATATACTGTAATTATTCATCGTGTACTCATCGATGGAAAAAACGTGTCTGTTGCGTCAGATGCAACCTTGTTCGCGCGTCGCGTAGGAATTCTTTTGTTGTGTTGTTTTATCTGCAGCCGCAAATTGCGATCGGTCAAAATACTGAATCAATCTCCATGTTCAGCAATCATACATACTTGAAATGAAGGAAATAAATTGAGCACAACTTTTCAAGACAAAATTACATAAATATATTCAAATTTTTGGTACTTTTCCAATGTATTGTCTGATGCTAAACCATTTCACGTAGGAATTCTTTTGTTGTGTTGTTTTATCTGCAGTCGCAAATTGCAATCGATCAAAATACTCGGTCACTGAATTGCCATGTTCAGCAATAATAATTGAAATGAAGGAAATAAATTGAGCAGAACTTTTCAAGACAAAATTACATAAACATTCAAATTTTTCGGTACATTTCCAATTTATACATACATATGTACATGTACATAAAGTTTCACTAAAAATTAAGCAGAACATTTCAAGACGAAATCCACTGAGATTAAATATTCAAATTTTCCTGTACATTTTTAACTTATCGTCTGATGCAAAGCCATTTCCTATTTGTAGAACAAACCGCAGTAAATCACGTAGACACAAAGTTTCAGCAAAACGAAGAATCCGACGTTTCTACTCGATTGTACGATTCTGTTGTCAAGGGTAATTGCCAGTTGCCATGATCATCATCAATCATCTCGTTGATGTTGGATTAATATACGAACTGCCATGGAAGAGAAGTCATTCGAACCGAGTATCGCAATTAAAACAAGAATCGCGACTCGATCGGTAATGAAACGCAGCGGTTTCTACGATTTCGTTCTAATTGGATCAGAAAATATGAAGGAACACGTTAGAACGCGGAGGATCAGGAATGGCACGCCAAGGCACAATTGTCCAATTACGGAGAAACAATGTGTGCCGCAGCGTTTAATTGATCGTAATTTCACTGGGTCGCGTGGAGTCGGAGACTCACGATCTGTCCGCGGGTATCTTTTCATGCATGGAAGGAAAATTCATTTTCTAAGCAATTCGAAAGTCTCGCGGTTTCTCCTAATTGGAGGCCGGGGCCCGGCTGTTTGCTTTAAAAAGGCCGGGAGCACGCTTCGACAATCGATCCCTTCTCTCGCGAAGACCGATCGTGTCCAGGCAACGTGACGTGGCAACACAGCATACAGACATCAGTCCGATCAAGCTCCTGCATCAGAGTTGGGCAAAAATTTAATCAACGATTCACGAATAAATTTCTACTTCTATCGTTAATCGCAATTAACAATTAAACTCCTACTTTAGTCGTTAATTGCGGTTAACGATTACATTCTTTTCAATTGTATAATCGTCAAACGGATAATTTATTAATGATTAACTGCTGAAATTTCGAAATGAAATACGGAATGAAAACTGTATGCATACTGAAAAAAATGTAAACCGAGTTTTTGTTGAAATATATTTCTGTCAATTCTCCAACTCCACTCTCTATCTTTCTCTACCTCTTTATTACAACTTATGAATAGACCGTGTGGCGATTAGGTTCAACAACTGAATAAACCAGTCTCCAATTTTTTGATGATTTCTTTTTTTAATCAACGATTGACGATTAAATTCACCAATTGAATCAATCGTCCACTTTTCAATGATTACCTCTTTTAATTTAACTTTTGGTTAAAATTTTAATTGGTTAATGCCCAACTCTGTCCTGCATATTCTCCAAATCGGACTGAGACAGCGTTGCCAAGTGTATGCAACTTTGACAAAACCGGAAAGGTGGGAGGCAGTGTGTGCTCCTAGGCTCGTAAATCCGATCCGAGTCGAGCGGGAGAAGTATAAAATTTTTGCATTCGAATTAACGGGACAAAAATCCAGTACCGGCGCGCTCGGTCTGTTCGAATTACCGACGACGAAATTAGCCGCTTCTCTACATTCCTGTGAGTTCAGCCGTAGTAGCTAGTTTCTCGTAAAGTATTCGTTACAGAATGCCGTTTACGGCGCTACCGCTACCGATCGACGCACGCTCGTTGTTAGAACGATGAAATTTATTCAGGGTAATTGAAAATGTAGAATACAATTTTTTCGTACGAAGCTTTGTTTTCGAAAAACATTGCATCTGCTTCGTAGTATTACTTTAATGATAGTGGTGAATTGGAAAACGTGAAACCTAAGGGTTACCATGCAGAAAATTGCATCGTTACAAATGGTCACTGGAATCCCATAAAAAGACTAAACCCCAGACCCGCGGGACTCCGAAGCCTTTCCTCGAGTATGGTAATTGCACCGTGCCGGCCAGAAAAATATCCGGTGAAAACAGGAACGACTGGAGGTCTGCAGCTTCTCGTGACACCGATATAAACGACGCGATGAAAATTTTTACCTCGATCGCGAACAGCTCGGTCGTTCGGATCGCGTGGATCCGTACGCATGGTGGCTATTTCTTCTCCGACCCACTTCCGCCGGCGCGCGATGCAACGCACAGTGGTGCCATTTCTCGAAAATCTCCCCATAACTCATCGCTCCAGACGATTTTCGTGATAACTAGTATTCTCAAACTTCCGGACTTACTGTCAAACCTTATACAAAAGGCCTGAGAATAATTTATGGGACGATGTTCCCTAAGAATTTAGAAACTATTATATGCAAACCATCTGGTCTAATAAATCAATAAATAAGTTTGAATATTGAAACTAAAATTAACAGTAAAATGTCTTTATCATGTTACATTTTATCACAGTTTTGCCTTTAACGCGTCAAATCTTTTAATGTTTGGGATATATTATTATATAATTTAACATTTAACATTGTAACACGCGCTCGTACAATTTCTATGATATTTATGTGAGTAATTATATTAATTCTTTTGTACGTTTCTCTGTTTCAGGTGAGTACGGTGGGGTGATACCTGTCGAGACCATCAATGAATCATGAAAATTGGACGAGCTATTCGTATCCGTTGAATATAATATTTCTCCGGCATCCGAAATCATTTCGAGCAGTGAAAGACTGATGTATGGATCAGAATAGAGCAACAACCTTAGAAATATGTCCTGGTTCTAGAAATAGGTTCTTCTATTCGATTTACATAGCTTACGACATGATTCTGGGACTGTTCCGTAAACCACTTCGTATAGATAAAGTCCCAGTATAATAAATAAAAGGAAAAAGTCCGGCGCCGCGTTCGTCGATTACTTTTCCACTCGATCGATCGAAGATCGAGCGCGCTCGCGCGACTCCCAATGAATCATGGTTGTTTCTTGTCCCCGTTCGCCTAAGCTGCAGCCATGGGTGCGCGCGCGACTTCTTCGCGGTTTGCACTTTCTTCGGTAGCTGATTATCGTGGGAAGCTGAGAGCGTTCTCATCGCGGCTTGGCGGCCTGGACACGGAGAAAGCCCACGATTTCGATGATTTCGATGATTTCGATGATTTCTCGTTACCTCTGGCATTGATCTGACGCGGCACGGCGCGCGGGAGGTAGAAACACTGGCCGAGGAACGTGAAACACGCGGAAACGCGCTCGAGAACACGCCCCGGCATTACGTAAGATTTATCTGGCGTTGGTTCAACGAGTCGTGGAGCCGGACCTTCTTTTTCGGGAACCGTTTAAGAGGCCCGGCTCGGCTAATTAATATTCCGGAATTAATCGCGTTTTAATGCCGCGGACACGCGGATATTTCCATCCGAGGTTCCCGGCGCGCGGCGTGCCCCACGGTCCGTTCGAATGCCACAATTAGCTGGACAAAATCCATTTTCAAACCGACTAACTGTATCAATGTGATCTACACCCTGGTAGCATTTATGGTTGGCGCTTTGTTGGGCCTTGGTTGCTATATTGATCGGCCAAACTGAGAAAACGATTTAATCATATTGTTACATTATTTTAGAATTTTTAAAGTCATTAAAACAGATATATCATTTTATTTCACTTCAGTCTCTTACAATCGACTCGGACAAATTTTATTCTGCATGAAAATTCGCAGTCTGCTCATTATAATACGAATGGTCATCTTCTGTTTTACGGTTATTTTTATAGTGTATCATAAGTGATATGTAGACAGCGGATGTTTATTATGTTCTCCAATATGTTTAATATGTTGAAAATAGTATAACCGTACTTCTACATTCTTCTAATGTTTACGCTATAACAATTTGCACCCACTCATTTTTGACGTAACTGCATAAGATCCGCTGGAAAATGAAAAATTAAAGAAATAAATAAATTCCAAGGCTGCACACATAAGAGAACAGCAAAATGAATTTGGAATATAATAATTAACAAGTTGTTAGTTGTACCAAAGTCTCTACCATCTGTAAGACGTACGATATTTAAATCTTGGCAAACATTGGATGTATATAATAATTGTAGGCGCTATGTTGAGAATTTATAGAGAAAACCAACAACCAACTCCCAACCATAAATGCTACTAGGGTAACGACCCAGAAAAATGTTCAATCTGAATTGTTAATTTGAATATATTCGATATTCACTCGATGGCCGTAGACATAATGAATGATTCGCAAGGACCTGTGAGAAATCGTCTATACCGATCTGTTAAATTTCCACGAGCTCGTTGACATTAACATGGCCGGTTAATGGAGAATTAATTGCACTCTTGTGTATGCTAACTCGCTGGATTTGATACTATCTCGCAGCTGACAAACTAAGATTAATTTATTTACTGCACAAGAATATTCTGGAACGTGAGGATTGCAGTTTCTTCGATAGTTGCCATGGGAAGCGAGGTATGTTTTTGCCTGATGATACATCAAATGGAAAACTACGAAGAAAGTTGAGGATCCCGATAATCTTATGTGATGGCGGCTCTTGATCAAAGGTGAAATGAATAATGTCGTCGTTGATGACGGGAGAAATGAATAGTTCGCGACGCAGGATTGAATATAGCGCTTTACACTTGCGTCTTTATGCAGCGAGAGTTTCTTTAGCCTGTTTATTGTTGGATCCTTATTGTTACACTTTTAATTCTATATTTAACTCGTGCTTCTATTCGAAAAATTTTACAACGTATCAATTTTCTTCATTTTTTTCTGTTTAATTCGAATTAGTTCTTCAATATGTTATTCTATCTCTGCAGTTAAAATTCGGAAGATTAAACACAACCCAGATTATTAATATATAACAAATTACTCGACCAATTATACGAATGAAAAATGAATGCAGAAGTGGCTGTAGAATTGACTGTAGAATTGATTTTCACTCAAATTATTTATTTGAACAAGTAATATAACATTTAATGCGAATTTCCACGCAGCAATATTATTCTATGAACATTGTGCAAAATTATCAGTCATTCAGTTAATCAATCTAATTTTGACATATTAATCTCCTTCGAGAGAATGCATAATTTTATGCTGGCCTCTGTGATTGCTAGAGTAGGCACTTGACATAATCTTTCACGTCGTGATTACAAATTATGATTTTGATTTATGATTCCCGGTTAATCTCACACATATGCATGTGCACATAGACGACTGATTAATGGCTTGTACCACTATTACTGTGTGTATCAATTCGAAAAATCATAATCCATATTCGACGTAAATTTGCTATTAGAAAAACCAAGATTGTTCAAATACTAAATTAGACATGAAGTTATTGAATCATCCAAACTATGATTAAATAGCAGACAGCTTGCCAGATCTGATTGGATTAGCATATGCAAATTCAAAATTTTTGAAAACTACAGTTTATTATGCATACAATTATGTGACACTCGGTTCAATTGTAAAATGTGTTACACCAGAGTAAAATGTAAATGATAAATCTATACAAATGATGAGTAACTTTTTCTGTCAGCTGTGACTTAATTTATTGCTGTAACGATTATTCATTTTTAGAGCAGAATTTATTACTTTGTTCTCTAATACAGCTGTACATAATTGATGACCGACCCGCGGCCTGTGAGATGGTCATCATGTGTAGTCTAATATCTTTTACGGGAAATTCAGTTAGTCGTGACGAGGGTTAGCCGGGGAGATAAAACGATTGCGAGAAACGACTGCCTTAAATGAACCAAAAGACGCGGACTGAACCTTCCGTGACATTATCAGCCACCATAAATCACTAGTAACCAGAAACCTTTTAAACACGTGCGTTACGTACACGCGTACCAACAGCGTCAAGCAATTAGTTGCTGTCATCCGTGACGCTAAAAACGAACAGTTCGCACTTCGCACCTTCTGTAGACGCGTATCTTCGTATCTAAACGTTGTCACTACAGATGGAATCAAGTTCACTATGTACTTGTAAAGTCAGATCTAATACGGAGCTTCATTTCTTAGGACTCGATTGCTATGAAGCACTAAAATCAGTTTCTTTTGATATATCCGTCCTTCATCTGAATAGAAGAATAAAGAATATTTTATTCAGTATTTTCCATCGATGGCCACAACCATTCCATTTTTTGAGGTTTTTATAAGGGCTAAAATTGCTAAAAAATCTTAGGTGTCCGGTACTTAAAGAATTCTCCATAAGTTTTAATACGAAGTTTCATTTCTTGGGACTCGGTTGCTATGAAACACTAAAATAAGTTTCTTCTTGTACGTCCGTCCTCTTTATCTGAATAGAAGAATAAAGGTATAATTTAATCAAAGCGTTTCTCATCGTTAGCCTGAATCTTTCCCCGGAGAAGTTCGATTCGCGTGAATCAGGGCATTTTTTGAGATCCTCAGAAGAACTGAAATTGTTAAAAAATCTTATGTGTCCAGTATTCAAAGAATTCTCTCTATCGATTGTTGGAGAGATTAGCACAAGATTAACCAAATCTTTAAGAACTACTGCTTTGCAAGATTTATGATGTGAGGCAGTGATTAGACTGTAGTCCCTAGACATAGGAGCCGGTGAATAAGGCGAAGTTAGGTTATATTTTGAAGCCAGAGATGAGTAATGTGGCGAAAGCCGGCTAGAAAACAAACTTACAAGTCATATAGATGAGTTTCAGAGTCGGTTAGCCATCGCAACTCGTAAGTAATGATGTTTCATTTTCCGTATTCACCGAGTACTGAGCTGAATGCGAATGCAATGACATTACGTACAGCGTACGTAAAACGTGTCTTAATTATGTTCGGTAAAACAAGTAATGTAATTAAGATGTTCTTCACAACAAGCAAAATTACGCCATCATTTCTTGAGTAATAGAAGCTTCTTTTAATGAACTTTTTGTATAAAATACTTTCGATGAATTCCAGTTTAGAATTTTTTCTCGGATTAAAATCTATCTAGTTAGATTCGAACCAATTTATAAACGTACATATTTTGTCCTATCTCTAGTTGTCATCCGCTAATTTTTCAACATTATCAGTCTATCGCACACACCCAGAATGTTGATCGACTGACAACGTCTCTTTTAATTAGCTCTGCCGCGTTTCCTACTTCCGGTCAAAATCACCTCTCTGTTACTAATTGACTGTACATTCGTTTCTCGGCTGGTTAAAGCAATTACAGGCGAATCGGGTAATGATTTCTTCAAAAACTTCAACTTTATTTTTGTTACGCGTTGTTAAAAATGAAACGAAACGGAAAACTACAAAAGAAAATATTGCCTAGTATCTTGCCGAAGCGTCAATGTGAGTCAAGTATCGTTTGAATCGGTCACGATGGAATTTCTATCGGCTCGAGTTTATTGCCAACTGATTTATGAATGTTTCCTTATCACGCCGCGACGCGCGTATATTAAATAAGCAATGAACGTACGCGTATGACGATAAATACCACACGCTGTACGCCATGTCGAATACCTAGACCAGAGGATACTATGTAACACCGGGTAACAAGAAACGCGTTCGATTACATGGAAGCTTTGGAAGTAAAAGTAATTTAATCTGGAATTTTGTTCCACGTCCATTCGACACGCGTTCTTACATGTTTTTCCACGATGAAAGCGTGCAGACGTTGTTACTTCATGCTTAGAATTAGAAGTTTCGAAGTTGTACAAAAAACGGAGTCTAATCGATTGTGTATACCATGGTCGTTCATCGATGGTCGCTGAAATAACTATTATAGAAAACGTTAACATTTTGCTCCACAGGGTATTCCAAAAATTTTGTACTTGAAAATGGTCATTCCCGAGGTCGTTTCAAGTAACTTTTTCCTTTGCTAAAATGTTTTCCGCTGCTTTATTGAGGAGTTATTAATGGAAAACACCGGACCAATCAGAGCGCGGCTACTGCGGACGGATTCCGGCTCAGCGACATCTATTGGCGAGCCGGAATCCGTCTGCTGAAGCCACGCTCTGATTGGTCCGTGTTTTTCGTTAATAATTTCAACGTGTAAAGAATTTCCGCTGTAACTGTAAAGAAAATGGTACACATGAGGGGTTAAAATACTGAAATTACTTTCTTGCCGACCCAATATAAACAGTTTATTTTGATCCACGCGATCGACAGACCATAAACTCAGGAGAGTTGAATCGTCCCGTAATGCTGTCATTTACTGTCGCGTTTGCGCGTGCGCCTCGCACGCACAACATCGACGGGGTCGCATTAATTATGCTTCTCTCGTCGGGTTCACCGGCCCATTTCCAACTGGTCCATTTGCACGGAGGAATCCAGGCTTCGCTGCACCCGTTGCACCGTGATTTACTCGTGTCCCTGTATCAGTCGATACACACGCGCCCGTAAACGAGGCGAACGATGGCGCCCCGTCGAGCGAGAAAGTACGATCGTGGACGGCTGACGAAATGGCAAAAAAGTTGGAAGATTTTAACGATCACACGTGCAGCGTGAACCGCGGTGCAACGAGTTTAACGAGCTCGATGTTCCGTTAATCCTCAGGTCCTTCCGATCGGGAACAAGTAGTAGAACAGTACACATACTACGTTTCCACCCAGTTCTTTTTACGGTCGAAGATTTAGGATGCCGCGTGACGAGGCAGATTATTAACCTATTCTGTGCTACACGTCTGCTCTTGGTAAAAGACTCCCGGTTGATCGGTATCACTGTAACTCTCGTACAAGTTTCTCAGAAATAGTTACACGAAAGACTCCGCTAATGTCTCATCTATTTTTGCTTTACAGCTGAATTGATGTTAACAATCTGTTATGTTTGCTTTTATTGATAATAAGTAGCACGTCGAATAGATGTAACTAATTTGTTAGATCATTTTTACCGGCTATGTATGTACACACTTTTTAGAAATCTAGGATATCGCGCACGCTTTCCAATCTTTTTCAACAAACACACCAGAGTCGCCAGACGAGGGGAATTTACTCGAATCGAGGGAAAAAAGTTACCCTCTCTCTGCGACTGCGGAAGTTTATGCAATTTGCAATTTTTCGAGACGAATTTTATGAAGAAGGTACCAAATGAAATATCATTTTCATGGTAGTAGTCCCTTTGTAGATCTGAAATATATCGAAATTTGACTAAATTCTGTCAGATTTTATACTGTAGCATTTTTTGAAAATTTTCAGAAGCCATAAATGTGCATAAAGATCCGCTATTTATGATGTTCGGGTCTCCGAACAATAAAAATTTTCGGGTACCCGCCTACTCCTGTGGATTAGTCACGTGACCGGGCTGTAGCGGAAGTGTGGGGGAACAGCGTAGAAGGAGAAGGTAGAGTGGGGGCACAAAAAGAAATGAATTCTCCCTGTTTAACACTAACCCTACCGCGACCGGTCAAATGACCGCTTTCACATTGTTTATTTTTTAATTATTGAAATTATATAAAGATACTTCCATTAGAAATTATTTAATAAATTTTTTTATTCGAGTACGTATTATTATGAAAATTGTGAAAGATCTAAATAAATTCAGTCTTGTAATTTTTATAAAACAATATATATATTTTGTACCAGGTACGATTAATGTTAAATGTTATCTGGATAGTAAAATCCTTAAGAGGATGGTGAAATTGAGTGCGTAATCTATTGTCGCGGGTTTTACAGGAGAACGATGTTATAATTTGATATCTCCTAGTGGTAAGAACCCCTTTGTGTTACCTTTGCGACCAATTTTACGACGTCCGCCCACGGGTTACATTAACATTCGCATTACATCGTCATTATCTCTGTCATTCCGCGGCGCTATTACCATTATTACTCGGATCCTTTGCCGGATCATTATCAAGTATTATAAGGCTCGCGTTTCTCTCGTGGGAAGAAGAGATTCTAAAGTGTATCCCTGTTCCTCGATTTCGTGTCAACGTTGATTTATTTTACAGCCTCGCTGTCGCTGATGCTCGGATCGTTTGAACTCGAATTTGCAGGAAATTGATCCGTAATATCTTTCATAACTTCCACAGCTTGGAATCTCTTACGTCATACTTCGAGCATCGGAGAAGCTGGAAAGTAAAAGTGACCTCCGCTTGCGAATCTTCGAAAGACAGAGATTAAGTCACTATTAAATTAACACCGAATTCTCTTCCTGGAGATCCTTTCTGCAGATTTTCCGTTCTAAAATCTTCAATTCTTCTCGAACGAAAAATCGTTTCCTTTCGTTTCCCGTAAGTAGTAAGTACGTATTGTTACAAGGAAGTAAACTGCGGGTTTTGTGCATTTATAGAAACAGCGAGAGGGTGAAATGTAAAGCAATGAAGAAATTATAAAAATTTACGAATGCGAATATATTCTTTTCAACTGTAGACAATTTTTAAAGGAGGGGAGGTATTTGTATTTGGCTCCTGTTTCTTACAATCGATGAAGAAAACGATCATTATTGTTATTTTGCATAGAAATTCGCAGTCTAGTAACAAGAAACTCGCGAAACTCTGATATTAACCCCTTGCCCTACGATTTATTTTACGGTTTCAGTGATTAGAGCTTTCATGCAGATCGCAATTTTCTAAAAAGGAGAAATTTGATATAAATTGTATGCCGATATGTTCGCCAATAGCTGTATATTAACAAAATCAAAATAGAATTTTATTTCTGTTTAAAAGGAATTATTAACATACATTCTTATCAGGATCTGATCAGAATCTTCATCGCGAGTCAGACACGATATTGTTAAGGCCAATTGAAAGATAATAGCTTCAATTGTATACGGATGATTTCCGCGATAGTTTTGTGGGAAAAAGACAAAATCGTTCGAGTAATATCAACAACCATAATAACATATTTCTATAGATCTCACAAATTGCACTGTGCATTGTTTCCGAAGAGCAGAGGAGCACCGATGGTGATAATTTAGGACGCGAGAGGAACATTCCATTTGATGATTCTTATATTGGTCGCGCGGTAGGATCACGACCTATCAACGACCCGTAAATTAGAGATCAACGTCGGTGTCTTCGATTCAATTAGCCGGACGGTTCAATTGATACTAGTGCCGCGAGGGCGAATCGGGTTCCATCTGGGAGGAGGATTAATAAAACGAGCAAGGCGTGTGGCGGTAGGAGAAAGGCCGAGCCGCGGAGAGTCGACGAAAGAGAACGTTGCGATGGAACGAAGAAAGAAAAACGGTGGACAGGGAAGAAAAGAAGGAAAAGTAAAAGCTGTACAGAGAAATACTGGGTGTTCCACCTAACTATCACTACATGTAGCTATTTTCATAAAGCTGCGACAGCTATGTGCTACCGAATAATGCAAATTGCGCCATGTAAAAGTAGGACTTTTGAGAAAGATTGCGGTCTTGATTGATCTTTTATCTAGTGACAAATTTTTGACTACTGAAAAATGCAATCCTCGTAATGACCTTGTGGTTCTCCGAGGGGAACAAGTTGTCCTCTTGTTGTACTCTTCCGTAAATGATATTTTGGTCGCGAAATGTTCACATCAAGACACTACTGCACTGAAGTTAGAGACACCCTGTATAGGAGAAGGCACGGCAAGCCGGGGAGCGAGAAGAGAACGAAGGTGTTTGGAAGGAAGAATGTGGAAGGAAATAGTCCCGGAGGGGAAACTCGGACTATCAATTATCCGAGTCGTTGAAAGAGAGCCGATACGCGCATGAGTGTCGACGTTACATAAGTTCCATGTGACTGGAAGGTAATGCTCCTCGTGGCCCCGAGGCACCAGTGGCCTAAGTTCGTCTAGGAGAGTCTGCCTTCTAAAGCAGGCATGTCAAACTCTTTTACCACCAGGGGGCCTCATTAAGTATTATAAATTATTTCGAGGGCCGCAATAAAAAAAAGCAAGCCCGAAATAAAGAAGAAACACCTTTTTTGGTTAACATTGGAGTTACACATACAAAATAACATATAGTATAAACACAACTATATTACAAAAATACATATGGAGCACAAAAGTTGTTTTTTTTCAAGTTTACTTAAATTTGAATAAAACTATTTCAATTTTTTGTTTCGAAGAAACTTGGCAACGGTTTTCAGTAACCAAATCTTCGAAACTCGGTTGAATTTGTCGAGCTGTAATTATTTTTGAAATTGATTGCACACGCTAGTCTAATAATCTTGACTTTTCCGGAGTTTTATTATTTTTTAACGTTGGAAATATAAGGTTGCCCATATGTATATTATGTGCTACCACTGCTACCGAACATAGCTGAAATACGCCTAATTGCACATATTGGGAAATCGATCGACAGATAAATAATTGTAGAAATCTGGAATCCCAACATCCATATATTTTAGTTTCAATACTGCAACAGTTTCAAAGTTTTAGGTCGAACCGCAGAGTACTTGTCGACGGGCCGCGTGTTCGACATGCCTGCTGTAAAGGGAGAACACGATCTCTTCCGCGATGCAGCGAGACCTCTCCAACATTTTCCATTTCGACCATTTCGAGCAACATAGATTAGCTTTACTTTCGATTTTGAGTGTGTATATCAATGCTCTTCCTTTTGTGATGATCTATGCTCTTCCACCGCCGATCTTATAGCTTCTATGCCAGGCAACGTAGACGCACCCCTAATTGGTGTCAAGAATACGGTTTCCGGTTTCTTGCTCGCCGAGTTCACAGTTCGACGCTATTCTTCGCGTTAAATAATGACGTTGCGATTAGCTGTTTTGTTGGAGTGATTAAAGCGATAACTGGTCGAGGATTATTAATGGTCGGACGTGGTGACCGGATCAGAAGAGCAAATGAAACTTGGCTAATGACTCGACGGCCTCTGCTGCCTCGCCGTGATCCTCGATCAAGACCGTGTCACCTCTTTAATGTAGAAAGGATGTTGGACGAAGGAACGTTTAACTTCTTATCTAAATTTCATTTGTTCAGCTTCCCTTTCAGCTTTGATTATCGTCGGAGTGACCGAGCAAATTTTCATATTTCATTTGCAGACGCAATTATGCCTCGTAAACGTAAAAATAGGACTTTTCAGGGCGATTGCAGCCTAGATTGACCTTTTATCTAGCGCTTTTGACTACTGAAAAACCCCGTCTTAATTGCGGATTTTATGCATTTGTGGGAAAAATGAATGCACAGATCGTAATGCACAGATTGTGACAGATCGTAGTAAGACTCCGTCCAGATCGTAGTATAATCTCCAGGAGTGATTGGTTGGATCGTAAATGTATTTCTAATGTTGTATAATCGTCCCCATTAGTTAACGATTAACTGTTATTTACGGCTTGCTTTCTACATGTCTAATAATAAGTTTTCAGCGTCGATATTAATTGCCAGTCATTAAACATTGATTAAATATGGCACAGGTTACGTGTCCGTTTTGTGCAGCAGAGTCACCCAGAGTGGTTGAGTAATGACATAAGCAAAGAAGCATGCTCTTCCTCGACAGGAACCTGTCGATGTTGGCCTTGCGATCACGTGAAGATCGTGAACCGTCAAAGCTTATTATGCCGATCGATTTCTACTTCTAACTCGGTTATCCACGGTACATTATGTTTGACATTCGGTTGACGTGCCGCGTTTCCTTTGAATTCCTGCGCGGAACCTTCATTTTTATCGTTCTTCTCAGCGACTCGCTACCAGCTCTGGTTAAGCCTGAATTTCTTTCCGCGTGAAAGAACCGTAATTTTCCTGTGATTGCACAAGCAAAATTACGTTCTTCTGCCCGACGAAATTGCATTTCCAATATTTCAATTTGGATACCTCTACTGAACTGGAACTTGGGTCTTCCCCGGTAATTGGGGAAAGTTGTTTCTTTTAGCAACAATCGATTGGCCAAGGTTACGAGTCGGTATTGTAACACCGATCATTCTACGTATGAAAATTCTACACCAAAGATTCCTAATGTAATATGCGATGCAAACTACACAAGAAAGCTTCGCACACGAAAGCTGTACAGCTCGAGACAATATTGGGTTAAACTTTCGCTCAGGGGACCAAAAATTTTCAACTTTTCAGAATGTATTATTATAAAAAAAATTCGACGAGAAAATAATAAAACTTTAAATTCTGGTGCGGGGAATCCTCAAACGCGCTTGAAATCGAACAGCTCGTTTATAACTTCCGAACGAGTGAACTCCGCACGCTGAAATTTGGATTCCTCGCACTACAATTTATAGCTTTATCGAAAGCTGAAAATTTTAGGACCCCTAAGTTGAAGTTCAGCTTATATCACAGTGTTATAAATGCTTTAATTTCTGCAAATTGCAATCCTAAACAGCAAAATCGTCATAGTCTAGTTTTCTTCATCGATGTCTATAATATTGTATCTTTAACATGATAAAATTACAAAACCTGCAAAACAAACTCGCTTTACAGGTAGAGGTGTAGGTGTGTCAAAACTCCATCGGCATTTGTAACGAGACAGCCGCAATAAAGCCGACTCACGACGCACACGCAATTTGCTGGCGAATTAGCACGTTCGTTATAATGCACTGACAAAAGAGGAAAAAGAAGGGGTGGGATCGATGCTTACCGATTGAGTGACGGTTACTTCGATTACGTCCGTGCAGAATCACGCGTTTCGTCCATTTAAGCCTCGTTTATCCTCCTTTTTTGTCATCCGGTTCCTTTACCGGACGAGCTGTTAAGCCGATTAACCCAGATTTGTACCCGCACACGTAGGATTACCACGTTCTGCTCAATACCGCTAATGCACACGGACAGAATTTTTAATTAACACCGAGAGGACCGTCTTGTCCACCAGGCGTGCCGTTCGTATTTGTTGATGCCCGGATAATGTTAAACTGTTTTGACTCCCACTCGACTTATCTCGCCGTACAGTAGGGTCGCAATCCGTCAATAAATTATTGTTAAGAATATGCTCTTGTAGAATCAGTAAAAAAAAATAACGACGTTGAAAGGCTAAGTTTAGTGTCGTTTGAGATCAAGATTGGTCATTTCTATTGAGTTTAGTTATGGAGTGAAAAATGAGAAGTGGTATATTTGCCAATTAAATTAATATGGCTTATTCGTCTAGTGGCAAGTGAAGGATTACGAATCGTGGCATTCAGAAAATGTTGTAATATTTAGTTACAGTGAACTTTTTTGTGTTACCTTGAAAAAATAATAAAATTTTTATGAGCCACAAATTACGAAATGAAGATTTGAAAAAATGATCTTTGTATTTTTATAATAAGTATTTCAACATTTTTCAAAAATAAACACAGCGAATTTTGATACTACTCGCTTCTGTCTCGTAGAACTTCAACGAGACAGGCCCAGCAAGACCCGTGGTCGCGATCAGAATATTCAAATTCTCGACCTCCACACCGGCACGTTTTGTTTTCGTATTAGCGTGACCAAAGTAGTTTTATGATTTCCATAAATTCGTAAGACTTCTCCGGAGGCGTGTTCGACGTTAAATACCTCGTTAAATACATTGTCCATGGGAATCATTTAATTAGTGACTAAATATCCTGCGGGACATAAATCCGCTTGTGTAAAAGCTAATGAAAAAAAAGTTAATGAATATTAAACGAATCGGAGAGGATTAACCTAACACCAAAAGACTCAATACAGATTGATCCTGTGCGGATAATCTGAAATTGAAGTAGTCATTGATTATGACGAGCAATTGTTTGAGTTAAGCCTGTATCACGAACGATGGCGTCCGAGCTTTCAGTGTAGCAAGAGGATTACGAGTTAGCAACATTGTTGCACGCCGGTGGTGAATTTAACGGTTGCAGATGGTCAGTCCAACCTTCATCCCGAGGATTCAGCGCGGCGTGGTTTCTCATGTAATGAGCGGTTGCGCAACCGCATTCGCCATTGCACCGCCTAGCCGGTAGCTATGTACTGCGTGCAGTTGCAGTTGTGCATAAAGCTCTGTCCTTTGCCAACGAACTGTGAGATAACGGTGCGCTCGAATCGTGTCCTATCTGATCGTCACGCTGTTATTCCGTTCGTAGATTTCGCACGCGAATATCAAAGCCGCTCCTCGACTTACGTAAACTTCCTTAATTCGAGAATCGTTTCCTCAAGTTATTCACCGACTGCTCTTATTGGCGGATGCAATGTAACTTCGGTGCAAAGGTTCTCTTCCTAGGCGCGTTCAAATCATTTCTAGTTGTCTAACATTTTAGTGTGTCGATAGACAGGATGTTCCATTACCGGTGATGAAAAGATCGCGATTGTACACAGTAAAAAATATACATATATGAGCAAGACTGTATCTGTTCAAACGTCACACAAATCTTTATCATATGTAATATGTAATATGTGTTTCGATGAAAATGGTCAAAAACGACCACAAGGGTAGGGGTATAGGGTAAATTATATATTCAATTTCTTCTCTTCTGGTCAATAATAAACTACGAAAAAATTCATCAACATTCTATCCAACAGCACACTCGGCTGTGAATTTTCTTTGAATTTTTGGCTGAGACATCGATTTTTAAACAATTCTGAATGCTTGAAATAGCTGATTTGATATCGAAATTGTCACAAGACCAAATTGCATATTTTTCATGAAAGTTGAAAGCAATTATTGAAGAAAACACTGACTCGCACGACACGAAACTGGCACGTCAGCGAAATATGTGAAAGCAGAATACTTTTTGGTTGA
This sequence comes from Lasioglossum baleicum, assembly GCF_051020765.1. NCBI lineage: Eukaryota > Metazoa > Arthropoda > Insecta > Hymenoptera > Halictidae > Lasioglossum > Lasioglossum baleicum. Next base: position 11,740,572 of record NC_134933.1, on the reverse strand, counting down.
ATAGCTGTTTGCAATGATGCTGTTATTCGAGCTGTGTAAGCGAATACTGTGTGCTTGTCATACAAGAATCAAATAATTAGGTGAAGGCTGAGTTGGTGAAATTTGCATATCGTGAACCCACTCCGAAATAATATTGATGTACATTCACTGTATTACATGTACACATTGCTATGATAATTTCCATTTGATCACTTTGGCGAATTAAATCCGACCAGATTTTTAATCATCGAATAATTCTTATAATCGCAGTGCACGTTTCGCGTTTCGCATATCTGAGCGACTAGTTAATGCGCGACATAACGAATGTAACATTCTATTAAAGTCGCGGCGATAAATATCATACCGGTAGCCATATCGCCATTAATTCAGTATAATTTTTCTGCCGTGCCAAAATACGAGTCTGCGAGTTCTCTCGGCGGCGCGCGGCGATTAGCTGGAGCCCTAGACCGGCATTTGATCGGTTCACTTAACCAAAAGGTAGACACGCACACCGTTGGAGACCAATTAACGCCGCGTCGTTTATCATACCACGTATTTATGTCTATGCCTGATGTTTCGCGCACTCGGCATACTACGCGTCCTCACCTTTCTCTTTTTACTCCCGAGCATTTCGTCGCAAACATCGACAATTTATCGTTTCGTCCCAGCAATGCAAATTCAGCGACTCGTGATTTAACATCTTCGGGTCGATCGTTTAATAAAGTCTCCTCTTCCTATTTCCATAAAAAGTCGGAAAAAAGTCGATTTCAATTTTTCGCGCAAGTCGTAAAATTTTTGCTGTACGACGTGGTTAAACATCTGAAGAGAATATTGTTTTTTTTTTATTTGTCTCTGAGACAGCGTTTATTCATTAGCGATTTTCAAATGTAAATTGCTACTGCAGAGGCTTTTCATTTCGTTATTATCTAAATTAGTGTAGTTATTAATGTTTGAACATAGTCAATGTGTGTGATTCTGTAAGTTTTTTCACTATTGTGAAACTTCATTGAAGAACCATTGAGTAATATAATAAAGGTTGTGATCATTGAAATTATTTTAGTAATTAGTAGACTGCGGATCTCTATGCATTTATGGCTTATAAAAATGTTCAGAAAATGCTGGGGTATTAAATTCAACAGAATTTAGTACGATTTTTATTTATTTTATATCTACAAGTGTTATTACTAGACTGCGGATCTTTATGTAAAATAAAAATTTTCTATCTGAATTGCAACAAATCAAAGTGAAATAGAAAGCTATTTTCTTTTTTAATATGTTTAATTGGCTGAAAAGAATACAACAGAACTTTGAAATTCTTCTAATAGTTTTACTGTTTTAGATTACACTTACTCATTTTTGTTATAAATGCATAAAATTCGCAGTCCAGTTATTACCAATGAAAACAGAATTTTATTTGGTACCACTTTCTTAAAATCTGTCTACAAAAATTGGAAATTGCATGAACATCCACAGTCTAGCAATTAGTTTTAATATTGGATCTTTATGCAAAATAGAAATGTTCCGAGTCAATTGCAAGAAACAATAAAAATGAATGTTCTCTTCCAATCGTTTCAATAAGTCAAAAGTAGTGTAACGTTCTTCATTCCTTTTTGTATGAATGCATAAAATCCGCAGTCTAGTTACGAGCAAATCCAACTTTTTCAAATGTAAATGCTTTCGAGCTACTTGTTACTGTATTTTCAGCAACCTGATGCAGATAAGGGATCGCCTGACTTATTACAGTCGATGTTACGAGAATTTATATATGCACAAGGGGATCCGTAGCCTAATTCATCATCGTTCTGGCGACACCTGGCCGTGATATAATGCGAACATATTTTTGAAATATTCCCTGCAAGGTGTCGTGTGCAGGCAAGACGCGGGCGTAAATCGTTCCAGCACCCTCGCTCGTACGATATTCAATGAGGGATATATGGAGCTAGTTCTTACATTCCCTGCACAACGCTTATAGATCACTATAAATGGTATAAACATATTATTGTCGGTTTAAGTGGATCATTAATATTCTCGACGTACGTGAGAACGAACCATTAGAGGTGGATCAGCGACAGTGTTCGTTCGATCTGTTTGAAGCCTACGATCTCACGACCACGTCTACTATCATTCTTTTCCATGATTTATTCTATCGTGCCCAGCACGTTTTTCATACTTTCGAGAACGTGCTATGTTTCATTTATATCTTGTCTTTCGAGGCTGTACTGCAGATGCAATTTTACAAAGAGGCAATTACTTCAATGATTGATTGATTGTTTTATTCTATTCCCTCTGTCTTCTGTGACGTATTTGTACACGAAGGTAAAAGTTGCAACTTTATTTTCGCTCGAAAAAATGTTATAATTGCATGGAAATGAAAAATGCCCATTTGTACATCCAGGTATGTTGATCTTTTTCTGCACTTTCATAAGATCAAAACACAAAATTACATACTATTTAAGAAACACGAAGTGACCTTGAAATAACCTTCAAAAAACAAAGATAAAAAATTTATGCCACAGCGACATTCTACATAGAAAATGATGATAAAGGTCCTCTACATTCGCATAGAGTCTCACACAACAAACGACATTCAATTTAAAATACACGAGGTGACCTTGAAATAACTTTGAAAAAATAAAGATAAGAATTTTATGCCACAGCGACATTCTACATAGAAAATGATAAAAGTCCCTCTACATTCGCAGAGAGTGCCACACAATAAATCCGCTGTCTAGTGATAACGTTTGAATTAGGCTTCTAGCAATAGCCATCGCAAGGCTGTTGATGCGTTCCACGGGCCCACACTCGCTCAACCGGAGCGCAGTACATAGATACTCGAAACCATAACAGAAACGAGGTGTCGTTATTTCATTAGTTTCGAAGTCGGAAGAAGGTCCCGTAAAGGCATTTAAGCTCGGGCAATGTCCAACGATCGTAGCCGGGAACAAACTCGAGGATAATGTTCACCTCTTGCTTCGGGACTGGCATAGGGTCGCGAGATGAAATACACCAACGAAAGAATGCCAAGCGCAATAATTCCGAAGAATCGTCATAACGCGAGGCGAATTACGACCATAAATTCTGCCAGGTTTACGAGTGCTGTATTTTTACGATTATTGTTTGCCGTAAAAAAGCGTGCCACCGTGTCGATGCAGCAAAAAGCGTTCGTCGTGGACGCGCCTCGATCGCGGATCCGTCGATACAATAGAAAATTATCATAGCACTTGAAAATACACACGTCCATAACAATTCATATAAATTACAATAAGTTTAGCATTTTCTTCTGAGGAATGCATAAATGATTTCTTGCTAAAAAGCGATGATTTAAATGCGTATAGTGCGCTGCAGAGACGTAATTCGGATTGCTTGTATGTGGATCAGCGTGTGTCTCATGTATCATGCTATCGAAGACGATTAAACTTCGTGTGAAATCTCGGATAAGACATACGAATCTCGCGTCGCATCGGACGAATTGCGAAGCGGGTCGCGAAGTATCGGGCACAGATAAAAAATGAATTTTACATCACTCCAGGGGATTCTGAACGCGGCCAAGATTGCTTAGAAAGTTGACTACTTCGGTGAAACCGTACTGCTAAAACTTCCTTGTAGGATTACTTCTCTGCCTGGGTCTGCGAGCATTGTCGCGACCCCCCTGCCATGTTGTATATTTAACGCGTTCATGATTTACAATTTTGTTGAGTTTTCATATTTTTATACACGCCTGCTAACATTTCGTCCCGCTAGATTTTCATAAAAATGACATTTGTGTCGACTGAACCAAACAGGCTGGTAAATCTGATTTTACCTGGATATGTTATTAATAGACAGTCGATCTTTTTATGCAAATTAAAATGTTTATACATCAATTGCATGGAAATATGAAGCTAAATGAAGGTCTACTTCTTGTGTAAATAATTTTAATTGATTGAAAACGATATGTATACATATAATGAAGTATAGAAGCAAAGTTCAGTTGCAAAGTGAAAATAAACAAAAGTCATGTAAATCTTAATAAATGACGAAACAGAAAATTAGATTTGTGTGATCGTAACTACGTTCTAGAGTCTAGAGAATCGATAAACCAATGTACCCAAAATAAAACATCGCTTGCAGTCGGATCCCGTTCGTAAAATTCTGGAGTCTTTACACGCACGAGAACCAGCTAGCGTGATGAAACGAAATGACCAAGAAATTCCAGCGCACATCCAACTGGCAAGAACTGCTTTTGCAAAAACACTTTTACCTTCTAACAAGTCGTGTGCTCTCGCACACCCATACACGCACGATAAACACAAAATAAGGCATATAATGCGCGCGTAATACACCGCGTCATTGCGGTTTTCAAATTGATTTCACCGGATGGTATTAGATCGCTTCTCATTATCGTTCTTTCACCTTATACAGGGGGCACGGTTTCCTACGATCATTCTCAATGATGTACCGTAACAAAATGCTACTGTTTCTGTTTATTTTCTGATTTGATTCGTTGCCTCGCGTTTTACTAAATTGATTTTGAACTTGTATTTTCGTATTGGAAAAATTGAACATCGAAAATATTTCTTATTTTGATACAGTAAAAATCAATTTATTTTAATACACTCGGAGAAATTGCCAATATTTGAACTATTACAATTTTGTAAAGAAATAGTACGACAATATACCTGAACTATAGCAATATTATTGCTAGTACAAAATGAAAATTTTCCAAATCAATTGCTGGGAAGTGAAATTAAAAGAAAATATATTTCTTTTTTTAATAATCTTAACGAGTCGATAAAAATGTAATAGCATACTTAAATTCGTTTGATATCTTCACAGTTTTATATCAGATGATTGCATAAGTTTGTGCCCGATTTGAAAATACAATTCAATGGTTAAATTTTAAAGAATACAGCTTTATTAATCAATTATATAGTCACCATGTGAAATTCCAAAAATTTCAATGGCGCTCCCTGCTTACGATAGACTAAGCCCGCGCTCATTTTCCTTATTGGTTAATCCAGCCGCGGCGCCATGGTGAATTTGAGTTACATGGCGGAGAAAGTGACTCGCGCTCCCGACGATTATCGGCCGATGCACGGAATGATTCTCACGGCTGCGACGGGAATAAATCATCGCGACGGAAAAGGCATGCACGCATGCTGGCAAAAGCGAAGGACGCGGACGGGGAGGCTTAGAATACGCATAAGAGTAAGAGAAGGCATTCAGCGTCCTCCGAGTTCTCTCCACAACGACGACGCGACGCGACGGGGAGGACACCAGGAGATCGCTGTTTCGAGATGCCCCACTTTCTCGCGATGCAATTAACGTAGCCCACCGCGCCGATAACTGCATTATACGGGAGAGTGCACCTACGAGGCTTCTCGTCTGGTTTCACGATTGCATACGCTGATAGGCTGACGCCTCACGGCCGTTTGTTCGGGCCTCTATGTAGACCGTACACTCTATTCGTCGCGATAGATCTAGGAAATAGAATCGTTCGCGTTGGATACGAAAATACAGAGACCGTTTAGCAATTACCTTTTTTGTCCCGTTAGTTGCTGCATTCTCTACTGACAATGAGTAGAGTCTACTCACTGGGTTAGTAGTTGCGTTGTTAATTACTAGACTGCGGATCTTTATGCATTTATAGAAAAATTGAGTAGATGAAATTCAAAATTGTTGAAAAATTTTCTAAATTGAAGATGTCGATATATGACTTCTCTATTAAAATCATTAAGGGAAGAAATAACGTCCAATTTGGTTTCTATTTCTTGCGATCGATACAGACAATTTTTATTTTGCATACAGATCAGCAGAATACTGATTGCCCTGCTTAATTAATTCCATGCGCGGACATTTTGCTGTCAAAACGGATGCTCATATTTCCTTAACAATTGCAAGTAAATAAACCTTGACACTAAAACTACCGGGCACTGAAAGCGATTTAAATGTTCTACCTTACAAAACTGACAATGCTCTATTTATTTAGATTTTGTGCAATTTTCACTGCAATATGTGCTTGGATAAAGAAATTTATGCAATCAATTTCTATGTAAGCAACGTCATAATTTCAATAATTATAAGTCAGTGATAGGTTTCTTATTAATAATTTCTAATAAATAAATTTCCTTAATAATTGCAATTCCTGTTGTCCGATCGCTTTAAAATTTTACACACGTAATTTTCCCACTCAGTCTCGCAATTTAGAGGGATGAGACCAGAAAAAATCGAAGGACTACCCTAATAGGCAATCGTAAACGCGATAGTGTGGTGCATTGATTCTTTCCGAGAACCGATCGCACAGAGCAGAAGCTTGCGAATGGTCAATTGGCTAGTTGAAATGAATCAGAGCCGCATATGGGTCGACTTGGCTCGTTTGATTCGACAGAATGCACCCTTGATGCAGTGGAACCGTTTAGAGTCAGCACAACGTGGCTTGCTGGGTGGTTAATAGTCTGCGTTCCGTTGCGTCCGCGATTAGCGAGAAATTATATTCACGAGTATGCGTGGGCGGTGCGGAATAAAGTCGATCACTCGAGTCGAGAAGACTTCCGCGATGATCTTTCCGCGAGGGTGTGACGGGCCCTACCCGTGACCGTCTCTTATCGATGATTTCCATCGTCTTTTTCTTCTTCCATCCTTCCCCCTCTCTCTATTTCCTTGTCGTTCGACAGAGATCACGCAAACACTTGAACGGCGCAAGCAAGTCGATAAATTACGATGCTTGACGCAACGCGTGGATGAACGCCTTAACGTAATAGTCAAACCGAGGACTATTGATGGATCGACGAATTTATTACGCTTTCCGAACTTATTTCACGGAATACGGTCGACGGCGATTCTTCCTGGTCCCTTTGTTTTTAACGAGGTGGAAAATAGATTTATCGGTATGTACTTGGTGGATGTAACACTCCAGCTGTTGTAAAGAAGTTTCCTGATCGTGAAAGTCGGTTTTTGAGCTCGTTTGGAATTTCTTTCAGAGTACATAGTTGTAACATTATTGTGGGTTGATTTTATGCATACGTATTTACTATTGTGTGAAGTATACGATACATTTTTTTAATGACAAAATACGCGAAATTATGTGTGTGAGCTGCACTTTTTATTCCTATACATATATTAATTTTTCTATATTTTTATATTTTCATATTCCTATATTTAAATTTTTTTATATTTTTATATTTTCATATTTCTATATTTTAGTAATAACGTTTCACCTCGGAGCGTGACGGATCAGACTCATTCGCCACCCAGCAATGGTATACACGCCTAAAGAAGGTATCACTTCAAACATCTCTTGCACTTCAAGACTGTTTATATCCCAAAAGGTCTAGTCCTCTATGTCCGTTAATTATGCTGACTAAAATTCTCAAAAATTGTTTTCCGCCGAATGGTATGAAAAATTGATTTCCCACAGAAGCTTCGCGATAAATACGGCAGCGGCCATCCCGTAAATTACGCGATCGCGGTGTACGCGGCTCGTTCAGCAGGCGTCAGCCGTGCGACGTGTCTAAAAACGGCACTCGATTCGCAAAAAGGTCTGACTTAACCGAGGTAGATAGTCGTGGAGCGTCGCGTCGCGTCGCGTCGCGTTGCGTTGCGTCGTGTCGAGTCGCGTCGCGAGGACAGATACGCTCGAACGGATGCGTGGATCATCCGAGAGGGGACTTTCAGCATGATCTAACAAGGCGAAGAAGAAGAAGAAGCGGAGGAGAGCCGACGTAAAGTCTCTCTCCTCTCTTCCGAGGGAAGAGGGCATCGCCCTGACCGTGACCTAGCCACCGCTCCTCGGGCTAACGTGCACACACGCACGCACCCGGCCATACACAACACACACGATCAAGTACAAAGGCTACGAAGGGCCACCGATAATAAATATCTTCTCTTCGTGGCTTTCCTAACAATTGTTTACATTGCGCGCAGTAAAAGTCTCTTCGCTGGGTTGAAAAATTGGAGTTGAAAACAAGAGAAGGTTAACCATTTTTGTTTATATAAAATGATGTTGAAGGTTGAACAATTGCAGTTGAAAATAAGAGAAAGTTAACCATTTTTGTATACATACAATGATGTTGAAGGTTGAACAATTGGAGTTGAAAATAAGAGAGTTAACCATTTTTGTATATATATAAAATGATGTTGAGGTTAAAAAGTTTTTTTATATAAGTAAAATGATGTTTCTTTAAAAATCAACATATGCCTCCTACCATGTGATGCGAAGAAAAATCGTTCGTGGTTAGTATTGACTTGTTTTATGACGACGTCGAGGCTGTGTAAAACAATATGATATAAAACACGATTTCTAGAAATCCTCAAACGATTAGGCTTGCTCAATTGACACTAAATGGAGATCTATGAGATTTCAAATGGCCGAGTGCAAACGTATTGAATCTCTAATAGACATTTATGTATTGATTTGACCCACAACTTCGTGCAGATGTTCGCCAAGTTGGCATCTGATTGCTATTGTTAGCGGAGATGGTTAACTTCCACCAGACAGCTTTGCATCTTCATTGGAAGCTTGTCTTAGGTCTTAGAGAATGTTCGGTGTGAAAGCGTATTGGTGAAAATAATTCGATCTTTTTTTCATTCTTGGATGTTTCTTCATGTTGTGCATGAAAATTGAACATTTATTACAAGTGAAATAAAGATAGCGCATGTAGATACTTTCTAACAATTTACATAGAAAATTCTCTTATTTCGATTATGACTGAAAGATCTATAAACCTCGATCTATAAAGATTCATGATGCAGTGGCAGAGTTAGACTCATAAGCTTGGATGTAGCTCATTGCAGTGAAAAAAGATTGTTAATCTCTGAAAACGAAGAGATTGCAAAAAGACTGAGCAGTATTCGAAGCCTGATGATCACATAACAAGAAATATGAATCTGATTTTCTAATGGTGCATGGATATATCCTTTGCGTACGCGATCCGAGAATTTAATCGGCATAAATCTGCCGGCACAATTAAATTGATCTAGGCTGGTAGAACTGGGTTCGTCCGTTCAGCGAGCAAGCGATCGCCGCGAACATTTTCCACAGACATATTTCTGGGCGCATCGCTTCATTAATTCAGCGGACCATTAATTTCAGCGAGTTTCTGGATACACCGCCACGACCACTGGAATTTTCTCTCCGTAGAAGACACGAGGCGTGTAATATTTTACGGGCGGAGACCCCCGCGCGAGAATCGACCATGTTTCCGAATGATTTCGTAGCGTTTTCCTCTCTTTGTCTTTCTTTCTGTCGGTTCTCGCGTGCGGCCGTTGAATTGTAGCGAACGAAATAGCGCGGCGCATAAAGAAGGCCAATTGAAACATATCGGGAACGTGTGCGAGAATTTATGATACATATATCTTTTCATTAAGCCGGCATTCGATGAACCTGAGCGCCACGGTGTAACCTTGGGACCAGGGACACGCATTTCGTTGCGGCTTTACCCTCGGCGCAAGGCTGCCATTGCAACTCCTGCTGCAAGGTAGCTTTTGTGCTAACTGGGTGGAAACATTAATTTACAGAGAGTGCCCTTTGCAATCAATTTCCAATAATTTTTTTTCAATTACAGAGTTAGAATTAGACTAGAATTTGGCACCGAGTCTCAAAGACTTCGACCATCCGACTAGAGGAAATAAATAAATTAATAAATAACGAAGCGTCTAGACCACTTCCACAGCGCACTCCTAATTTTCTCCCACTATTTTTACCACCTCTGCCACAATTTTCACATCCCTTAAAAAGCATCTTTCCGTTCTAGTCTAGAGTCTGCAGCCTGTGTTCTCGCATAAGACACAACTTTGTACAGTCGTCCAACTTGAAATATAAGTTATTGTTACCACAACACGCGTTACAGTATTTCATCGATAATTGTCCCCAACACGGATCTGCCCAGGGACAATTATCCGCCAGGGATACTATTCCTTGCCTTTTGCCGAAAGTAGAAAAGGATAACGGAGCTCGAGAGGCCTCGGTCGCCGAGAAGTGTAAACATAACTAATCCAATAATTTTCCATCTACTTTTACATCACTATTTCTCTCCTCGCTGTGTGATGTCTAGACTGTGGATCTTTATGCAAGATAAAAAATGTTCGCACTGACTGCAAGACACAGGAGCCGGATAAAAATTGTACTCCCCTTTCTATTATCCTATCGAGCTGGAACTAATACGTTAATCTCCATAAATATTTTTGGCATGTCCACTGCTTTAAATCGTACGTGGCCATTTTTGTCATAAATGTATAGAATCCGCAGTCTAGTGATGACATGAAAATTTGGACAGTTATTTGATCAGCAGGGGGCCGCAGTTTGAAATTAAATCATACTATTCCTTAAAATGTTGCACAGACACTAAAATTTACTTTATATACGCAATTTTCTTCGCGCGTGGAGGTGCAGAAATTAATGATACGAAACTCTCCAGTACTTTATAAGAGAATCTCCCCCAGTAATTTTAGTCGGTATCGTAGGTCAGTAACTTTCGAGGGTGGCTTTTAGCAATTTAGTTCTTCAAAAGAAAGTCTCGGAACGATGCGAGTTGCCTGGCTGTCCGGTGCTCGCACGCAGCCGGAGTAATTCACACTCGCAGGCGTGCACGTTCCACACGCATGAAACGCAACACGGTGGAAAAGAATCAAGCAATAAACGCCCCGTACAAATCGACGTCATAACTATTAATACATGTACGATACACGGTATCTCGAGGTCGAATCGGTTGTAACTATTCACTTTCGCCCCGGGTTGTCTCGATTATTTGATTCCGCCGTTTACAGTCGCCCAATCGGATCTTTATGCGGAATAAAAATTTTCTAGATCGATTAGGACGTACCGGAAATAAATAAAAATTTGTTTTCTCTTGTTTTTGTCTTGAAAGGCATGCAGCACGCGCTTCAATGATAAAAAGCATCAAACGGTATCTTGACGGTAGATCCGTGTTCAATTAGCTGGTACATGAAACTTCGAGCGACATTTATTAGTATGGTAATAATAATACAACCGGAACAAATAAAACAGTCGGACGTAAAAGGCTGTAAAGCGGATTGCGAGATGAAAATTAATTCTCCGCAATATTTCGTATGATTTAACGGTGTGGCCGGCTTCTGGAACTTAAATTTGACAACGGCATGTGCTAGACCAACGGCGCCGATCATCATAAAACACTATGATATAGATTAATAAAAGAACCACTTGAGCTCGTGAATCGTGCTAGCATAAAGTCGCCGTTTTATGTACCATAAAATGTTACGGCACTTCTTCGCGAGCCGCATTTGCACTCATGTGGTGCGAGAAAATAAAAAGTATAAAGGCGAACATGAGCCAGCTAGATTTACTCTTCGACGCGGATCGATCTGTACGAAAATGTCCGCGTGCGAACACAATTAATAGACAATTACAGCTGCAAATTATTTGTAAATTAATAGAGAAAATTACATCTGCAAATGTTTGAAGACAAAGCTATTGGAAGAACAGAAATCCCTGTATATTTTTATCCAAAAGAGGCGTTCTTATTGAAATCCAGCAGCGTAGTCAACATCACAATTTAATTATTTCACACAGATATATATGTATAATACATTCACTTAAAATATTATTTCATATTTTGCGCGGTCGCAATTCGCTAATATAACGCGAATGTGTTCAAGCCTCGTTCTCAAGTCAGCAAGCATTATCCAATTTGCAACGGAATCATAGTTAACGATGATCCGGTTGGAAGAGTGTTCGAAGGTCTTCCACGTGAAGACACAAATCAGGCTTGTAGTTTGGTGAATTATAGCAGGCGAGCCCAACGGCCAAGACACAAAGACGCATTCCAATACTAATATTGGTTCCCCTAAGGGAACGATGGTTGGATGGAAACTTAGAAGGGAATAAATCTGGGGGAGAAAGACGAAGAGTGGCGTCGTGTTAGAGCCTGCTCATAAGACCTCGGAGATACGAGGCTGTTTTGGCGAATCGGCGGATTTATCGCGTGGGTTTCGCACGCTTTTTCAGACCGTGAAGCCCGGCTGCAATTGCCTCGATATTTTCAGAACTCGGACGCCGTCTGCGACCTCGTCTTCGACCGTCTGCGAACCCTTCTGCTGATTTTTCCGGACCTCGATCGTCCTTGCGCGAAGCCCGCCGACAACGTTGCGGATTGGTGGATAGCGGTTTTTGTTCTTGGATTTCAAAGTTCTATGTCATGCACATAGCTAACAATGAAAAATAGATTCCAATTGGATTGGCGGAAAAATAATAGCGGCTTTTGTTCTTGAAGTTCAAAGTTCTATTCCGCAAGAATAGCTAACGATGAAGAACAGATGCTCATTGGATGGTGGAAAAATAATAGCGACTTTTGTTCTTGTATTTCAAAGTTCTATATCATGCACATAGCTAACAATGAAAAATAGATTCCAATTGGATTGGTGGAAAAATAATAGCGTCTTTTGTTCTTGCATTACAAAGTTCTATACCATACACATACCTAACGATGGAAGATAAATTGAATAAAATATTTCCTATTTTTCCATCCAAACGAGGAACTGTTATTTATCAAGTCAGAATGTTCTTCAAGTTCCAAACAGAATTGTTGAGTCGGTTGGTGGTGGTTGCGCCCGTTCCCCTTGTCCTTGTCTACGAATCCCTTGGCTCACAGTCTCTCGCTTCCTTTTCGCCAACGTTCCTCTTGATTCGCAGCGTATCTTAATGCATGGTACGTGTGCAATATGGCAGCTTGCGGCCCGTATATCGAGGGTTCATAGCGGGGCCCACGAGGTCACGACCCAATCGCCAGAAATTCCTTTATCTTCATTCCTGCGTTTTTATTACACCCTCGCCGCCTTCTCTGTACGTCGCCCGTTCGATGAACCTTAATTGCAACCCACGAGGGGTCTTTGTTGCGTCGGGCTCCTCTACCGAAACGATCATAAGCTCCGCTACAGGCGTGAACGATCCTACTACAATGTGTTACCTCGGCATGGCTAATTTTTCAGAGCAGTTATACCCGACGTAAGGATCGCCCATTATTCGATCCAGCTGAACAATGCTCCTTCGAAATTTCCTTTACCGTTGTTCGATTATTAACAATTGATTCTATCCATTGAATGGCTCGTCGAGGTCAGAGTCGAACGAAACAATTTCTCCTGATCGGTCTTTCTGTTTCTCTGCCAGTATATTGGGTCCATAAACAAATTCCTGATTCTTCGTCATTTCTCTTCGAACTTTTATATTCGTTGCACACAGAATTCGAAACTGACGAAATTGAAACATCACCTAAAGTAACGGTTTTTTGATCTCTGGTTTAATTTTTTTCCGAAATGTCAATTCCTCTGCCAGTATATTGGGTCGATAAACAAATTCCTGGTTCTTCGTAATTTCTCTTCGAACTTTTATATTCGTTGCACACAGGGTTCGAAACAAACGAAACTGGAATATCGCTTAAACCAATGGTTTTTTGACGTAAGAAGGTTAATAATTGATTACGGGACAGATAACTTGACAAATAAATTCAAATGCGTAACTCTAAAATGCAAGGATAAAAACCGAAATTATTTTTGCACGAACCAAATGCATCCAAAGCGTCTGAAGCTTCTGAAATGTTTCTGTCCAATTTCCTGCGGCGTTTCGAGCGAATACGGGACACGGTAAATGTGACCGTGCCCCTGAACGCTTCAGTTGAGATTGAAATTATGGTTATTCTTCCTCCTACTTTCATCCTACTTTAGATTTTCTCTTAGGCAGGAAGTTTCCGCGATCGGCAATTTCCTGATGCGAAACCGCCGCGCCGCACCGTAATGTTTCAATCCGGTCCGATTGAACTTGACGGGCGTACGGGAACGAGATTTTGCGAGCCGTTGCATTTGTAATCGGTTATCGGCCGGTCCGATCTTGCCGTTGGAGGGATGATCGCCAATTCATAATGCAAAAGTGTTCCCACAGGAATTAATCGGATAGCCGGGGCTACAGTATCGAGATTGTTGCGATTAGGAACGCGGAACGATACCGAACCTCGAGATTGAGAGACGGCGGAACGATAACTCGACTACCGTTAAAACAACGAGCGGGTTACGTTACTTCGCCGTACGAGCGGAATACTGTTACTTTAACGCAATTTCGCGAATTAGCGTTTTGAACAAGGGATCGGAAACGTGTGGAACACTCCGAAAGGTTCTACTGCGAAGGTGTAACTCTTTTTAACAAATCGTTCGTTCGTAAGAAAAGAGACGCTACTCAAAATATATTTCTAGAACAAGTATAATAATAAATATATAAATTGTGGTACGTACTTTATAACTAATGTACATGACAATTAACAGTATCCAAACAACAACAAATTACTTTACATTTCTACGTTGGTTATATACAATAAAAAGAATTGGCAATTGTAGGTAATCCTAAAATTTTCCTTTTTTTATGTTCGTCAATTTTCTTTTGAATGAACGAAATGTTTAACAAAATAAAGGCTTGAATACTCAAAATTGCAGCCGCGTTTACAATAAAAATAATTTTGGTGGTCTCCAATTTTGTAAGATTGTATCATATATATTAAAAATGTGATGCTTCAGTTCATTTTACGATCAAAATTAATCGGAATTAATTTGGAATTAATTTGGAAGAATAATGTTTCTTTCCGTATAGAATTACTCTGCATTTACCGATTACCGATTAATTTATTTTGCCGTGAGCCACGTACCGTTATTTATGAATTTACAATTTTAACGGACGCAGGAACGTGAAACGAAACTTCCGTCGTGAAAATGCCGCAATACCTAGCACGTATGCTCGGAATTGCGTGTAACGTTTCTCCACGCACAAAACGTTGCAGAATTATTCGTTGTAGCAATTCGACACGTAACATCCTCTTGATTGTTTTTACGTTTCTTTCATTAATTGCGTTCAATGACTGGAGCTCGACACGCACGCTTCGTTATTTCGCCAGGAGAGCCACTTATTTGTTAACGAGCGCGTAATATTTCCCGTACGTATGTATGTACACCGTTAGAAATCTGATTGTGCTAATTTCTTCTTCGGTGTAAGCTCATAAACTGCTGGACGTATGATTTTTTCAAGAAACTTGGCGACAACTTGATTAACATAATTCGCATAAAATATATTCTCGACCATCTTATAAAAAGACACGATTAGACCGGGTTCCGGATCATTTTACGAAAAGAGGAAAAACAAGGATAAATTCTGGCACGTTGAAATAAATATGCAACCGTTCCTAGCTTCGTTTATGCTTTCTATTCGAGTGAGTTTCACTTATTCGCATATTCCGTACCCGCAGATTATCCTTAATCCAATAACAAGAGATTTTTCAGCTCAGTCTAATAAAGTTAACGTAATTACGTAACATCGCGGTGAAAGAAGAGTAGCTATTTCGTGAAGAATCTCGATGGAGCATGGCTCCTATTGATCTACGCCGCGCCGTGAACCCGTTTGGATTTGAAAAAGATCAGAACCACCTTGATCCCGATAGCCCAGGGAAACCGTATTCGTATTTAATAACAACCACGTGTACGAGGAATTTGAACGACTAACCTGATTACCGTCCATCGTCCAGCATTACCTTCCACGTCCATCCATTAACCAATATTATTCATGCATGAATTGCTTGTTGAAATCGTAGCCGCCGGATTTCGTTTCGCTCAGCATGGAAACAAGATCGAACGGTGAACTCCCGGGTGAAAACGCATCTTGTCGATCTAGCATCGCGAAATGAAATCGTCCAAGGAGTCACCGGGGTTTCCCACCGATCCTCTTTTGCTCTTGGCTAAAAGTAGCCTTCGTGTTCACCGGACACTCGGCCGAAATCGCAAAATGCTCAACAAAATTCATGTCTCTATTATTCCTAGACTGCGGATGTTTATGCATTTATGAAAAAATTGGTTGCGTGGAATGTAGAACAGTAAGAGATTTTAAAAAATCAAGAATGTTGTAATCTTGCTTTTAATGTAACAAAGTCATTAGGGGATAAAATCAATTTTTCTTTTACGTCTGCTTCCCACAATCAATGCAGAACATTTTCAATTTGCCTAAAGATCCGCAGTCTATTAATTACGAACGGTTTTAGAGGGTTTTCGGATTAGAATTTAATTTTGGTATTACTTATTCGGTAGAATCACAAATTTTCTTAAGAAAACAACCTTTACAGGGGGTGTCTCGATCTGAGAAATTGAAACTTTGCTAATTATATTGCTCGATTTCGAAGGTGATTTTTCCTAATTGTGAGTTTCACATGCTCGAACAAATAGAGAGTTGAAATTACAAAATAACCTGATCTGAATAAAAGATAGCATTGAGATAGTTATTAAATTCCTCTACTTGTAACTTCCTAAAACAAAAATTGTCTCACTTTTTCGCATGATCATTACTTCTTGCTTATATCCCGAGAAGTATTTCTTTAATATCGTATAGATACACCGTTCAGACGTAGATTGACTGCATTCCAGTAACTACATTCTCGTAAACGCTCGTCCATTTCGTTTCCCGATAAAATCTCTTCAGTACCCATTTAACTCGACTACTTCGACTACTCCACCGCGTTAATTTGGAGACGAGTGCCGGATACCGAAAAAATAGGTAGTATTAAAGATCGCGCACGGAAATTCAATGGATTCGTTAGGCTACGGCGATGTGTTAATGCTGTTTTCACCATCCCTGTGCGCAACCGCCGCTAAGGAGATTACGTAGATTTGCGTTAACGTTTCGAAATTAATGGCCGCGCACGATTGCCACGGGCTAGGAGGCAGCACCGGTGTTAAGAAGATAAAAGGGTAGAGGGCAGAAATCTTAACTCACTCCTAAACATGAAAGCCACCGCGTCGACTTAGCGCGAGTTATACCGATCCGCTAGTACTACGCACCCGCGACGCTTTAAATTACGGTTCAATGCACGCGATGCAGCCGCCAAGCCGCTGCAATCTGCTCTAACTCGCCGATTAACTAAAGCGTCGATTCCGGTACTCTTGCTGCACAAAGTTCGTATAATACATATAAGAACCATCGAAAAGAATCGATTTTTTATCCTATTAACTACGATGCAGTTTGTTAAAAACTATCTTTAAAATGTCAATGAGAGGTATGCATTTCTTATGGATTTATGCAGATCTTTAATTTTTTAAAACATGTTTGCCTAATCCGAAAAATCTAGATACACATTAATAAGCATATTATGGCCCAACTACTATAATAGTGTAAACGTGGTCATCCGACAACTTCAATATAAAAGTCAATATAAAGTCGAAAAAAAATTTCAAGCTCACGGAATTTTTTAAAAATCGATCTTGCAGCCGAAAATTCAGAAAAAATTCATACCCGTGTGTGCTATCCGGTAGAATGTTCGTGAATTTTTTTATAATTTTTCGTTCAGCAGAACAGAATTCATTAAATAAAATCATGCACTCTCCTTAAATAAAATCATACGTGCCTTACAGAAAATCACACGAACGTGAAATAAAATCATACGTTGGTACTAGGAATCGCTACTAATTGAGAAGGATCGACGCTAGATCGCAGACGCTCGTGAAACGATCGTTGGCATCGCAGTCCCCTAGATAGATATACAGTTGTCGTGACCCGATGCCGATCCCCGTCCGATCGGTCGAAGATATACGCGAAAATGTCGCAAGAACGACGACAGTTAGACGATCCTTGGAGGGCTTTTCCGTGACTCGTTTACGAGCACGTTGTACCTGACATTCCGGGTCTACGCTCGCGGAAGAACGTGTTCTCCGGCGAGTCATTCCTCAGGAATCCCTTCGAGGCAAGTAAAACCGGCCTTGGACCTCCTTGAGGCCCCTTGTGTCAATATGCTACGACTGCACAGCCTTCCCCTCTTTGACATGCAGATCAGTACTGCCAGAAGAAACAAACGTGCTTGGCTTTCACGAACCGGGAACACCGCTCCGCACCGCGCCGGTCACGATCGGCTCGCTTCGGCGCCCACCGAATCCGCAATTGCACCCCCTATAGATCATACGAAATTGTGCAACCTCGCCTGTTTTATTCTCCACCAATCGATCGTGTGGCTCACGTAAAAAAATAGAATTTCTCAAGAAATGCAAAAGAGTTACAACTTTTTCTTTTTTAGCATTAAAGTTAGATAAATTCTCGACATTTTGCAGAAAAATACAATTGTCTGATACGCACTGGGGACATAACTAAAACCTTGGGAATGTATACAGATTTTGTATTATTTTTTTAAGGTAACAGAAAAATTCACTGCAACAAATATTTCAATATTTTGCAATCCTTCACTTACCTTTCTTGCTAGACGAACAAGCCACAATAATCTATTTCTTTCAGTTCATAACTAAACTCAGCCTTTCCACATCGTTATGTTTTACTGATTCTACAAGAGCGTATTCTTAACTACAATTTACTGACGGATAATCAAGAATTCTTGAATTTTCATATTTCGAGTTTCTGCCAGGTTTTCGGGTCTGTGACGCCACTATGCGACTGTGATGTTCCACTTACTGTGGAAATGATACTCTTCCTACTGATGTCGAATCATCTCTGAAAGCTGTGCTCTTGTCAGAAATTTTATTTCACACGAATAATGCTCCAACATTTGTTCATATGTTGATTGATCGCGATCACTGATACGATTCAATCGGATGAAGTAGTTCGAGATCGTTTCACCGTGACAGGAAATCAACCGGCAAGTTTTCGCAGGAAATATAAATTTCGGGAAGTTACTAGAGAGAAATAATCGCAGCTAATTAACACCATCGAACGGACGCGAGATGAATCCTCGCTGGTTACACGGTGAGCCTTGGATTCGATAAAATCTCTGAATGCGGTTTAGATTTACGGGGATATCAAGATATACTCGAACGCGATCGGTATCGAGGT
Organism: Lasioglossum baleicum; assembly: GCF_051020765.1. Taxonomy (NCBI): domain Eukaryota; kingdom Metazoa; phylum Arthropoda; class Insecta; order Hymenoptera; family Halictidae; genus Lasioglossum; species Lasioglossum baleicum. Next base: position 11,721,785 of record NC_134933.1, on the reverse strand, counting down.
GTGTGCGTGGCCGTATCGATATCCTGATTTCCGCCGACATTCTTGCAGGTTGCATTGCTCTTCTCGATTCAGTACCATCAGACAGAGGATACAGAGCGTGTCGGCATCACGGTTAGAGCTGTCGTCGATTCCACGGCTTCCTTTACCCACTCCCTAAATCTGATTACCGGTGTGAACTGTGTTTCTATGCACTACCATGATCGCGTCTTGAAAAACATGCGGTTCAGTTTCATTATTTTCTCACTAATTCCAAGTAAGGATAATAATAATGAGACTCCGAATTTTATGTATCAGATGATTGCATAAGTTCGTGCTCGACTTGAAAATAAAATTATTAATCAATCATATAGTCCCCATTCTTTTCTAAAATTAGAAAAGAATGATGACTGCATAATTTCTTTTTTACACTCCGCCGTGCAGTACAGTTTGCAACATCTAATATTAATGGCGAAAATGATTTTATCCGTAAAAACTGTATAATTCTCATTGGAGTTTTAAAGCTACCAACTTCATAAAAATTCAGTAGTCAGATATCGTCGAAAGCAATGTTCTGAATTTTTTAAACATTTTTTTATAAAGTGCATCGTAGTTAATAGAATTAACAAATCGATTTTTCGACGTTTTTTACCTCAATCCATTTTATTCTAACCCGGAATAATGAACGTTTACTGCGATATTGAAATTCTTAGCTGTACATTGATCCCAAAAAGAAGATTAACATTAATCTAGCAGAAATGGATTCGAAAACATGTGAAAGAAAATGTCTATGTGAATGGATCCAGTTCAGGCTGCCGCGGAATTGTCGGAAGCGACCGCCGTTCAAAGGTTAAACAATAAATACAGGTTCTAAAATTCGTGAAAGCCTGATTTCATCATAATCAGATGGAGGTTGTTGGCTGATGTAATAATTTCGAGTAAAGAATGGCCAGGTTTACGGTTGTTTGCCTGGCCATTGTGATCGAGCCGGTTTAAAGTCGTCTCGTTTCCGTCGCGACGCACAAAAGGACTCACTTTATGTAACGTTTAACATTGAGTTTTATGGTACAGTAGCCACGCGGTACCGAGAAATTTTTACGGGTGACGGAAGATCCATCCATGCATTCAACGAATTGGATGCACCGAGTCGTGAAGAACAAATCACCCGGCGATGGAGATGCACGTTTATACGAGTAAATCCGATGGTTGTAAATTCTTCAGAATCGAAACCGAGGAAACGTATTCGCAAGTCAGTACCACTATTATTCGAGACATTCTTCCATTCTTTCGAAACACATTAGTCATGTGCATAAAATGAAGCAATTCAGTACACAGCGAGATAACCTATCTGAGATGCAAATGAAATCTTTTTTTGAAAAATCGAGAATTTATTGTGGAAACCTCCAGGCGAATTTTAAAGAAATGGAACAATTAAGGGTGTGGTTTTTCATTCCCACGCCACACGCCCTTTATAGTGACCACTCCTCTATCTGAATAAATAAGTCCGCGTACGGTTACACATGATTTTGCATATTCCCGTGCTCGACGATTAGCGAGATAGAGATTGACGGCTATTATCAATTATCCATGCTATCCTTCATGGGTTTCCTCAGTTTCCTGGCTACCAGACGTTGATCAATCATTTTTGCAATTTTCCTACCGGCGTATCTCACGGAATAACTCGAGAACACTTTTTCTCCGCGTTTTTTACTGCATAAGTCCCGCATTAACTTTGCCACCTTTTCCATCCGCACGGTAGTACTACTTTGCACTACTTTAGTTTCTAATCATTATTTCATATAAACATGAATTCTTAAAATTGGACACGCATATAATTATGTTTTGAACCCGTGCAAAATGATTGGGGTAGATGGATGTCCCATTGGCTGGTGCTCGGGGGACGATATAAAAGCAAAGTAAGATTCGCTAAGTAATGCGGTTCTGGTCCAATTATTTTTAATTTCGCACGAGCCGAAATTTTTCGCCGGCGCGGCGCGGTGGTCCAAGATCAACAGCCTTGAAAAGCTTTCAGCTGATCGCAAAAGCGGCGCTCCCTGAAATAGAACTTTCGCAACGGATGTGCTGCGCAAACACAACTTCCTTGCAATAATATTTGCTCATTGAGCGATATGCGAGGGTTTAGGAACGGGACCGGAAGAAATATATCGGCGTTTGAACATTTTTCAAACCACCCCTATCATCGTTCCAGCTATCGCGAAATTTCACGGGAAAAATTCAATGCCGAACGATTAGCAGTTCATTACTGTTATACTAATTAATAAACTGCGGATTTTTATGCAATTTTCAATTTTTGTATACAAATTTTAAGAAAGCGGTAGCAAATAAAGTGCTATTTTCATTGGTAATAACTAGACTGCGGATTTCATGCGTTTATGTCAAAAAAGGGTACGTACAATTTAAAGCAGTGGACATATCAAAAATTTTTAAGGACATCAGTGTATTATTTTCAGCTTAATAAGAAAATTAAGCTAAATAAAAATTTATTTAGTAATAACTAGACAAAGTAAAAAGTTTGTGCATTAATTGCATGACGCAAGAGCTAAATATAAAATATTGTTCATTAATAATTTTAATGTGGTGAAAATAATATATTAATACACTTAAAGAATTTTCATATTTTCACTGTTTTTTAAATTACACTTGCTCATTTTTTTGTTATAAATGCATAAAATCCGGAGTCTAGCAATAACATTTTTGGGTCCAAAATAAATAAAAATTGTACTGAATTCTTTCGTATTTGATACCACAGCAGTTTTTGAACATTTTTATAAACCGTAAACGCATAAAGTTCAGTAGTCTACTAATTACATTAAAAATTGTAAGTGAAACGATCGCTCAATTAATCCGTTATATTGAGACGCGGATCGCTAGAATGTTGCAGAAAACAAGGTTCTAGATTCTAGATGGACTATTACACGTATCTTTCGCTGCTAATTTATAGCAAATCCGTCACGCGATATTCGTTTAATCATTACAATATCCGTTAATTACCGGCGATGCGTATCACGGAACATCGTAAATTAATCAGTTCGTTAATACCGGCCGAAGTAGTGTGCTTTCTTCTTCTCGGATCGAACCTTTAAATACACTGTTACGCCTGCCGAGATCCCATGAACCAGTTCAGTGGTCTCACATGCTTTTTCATTTCTTTTTTCTTTCCCCGTTCTCTAACGACGGCCATTTCCCTGTTTCGATCTTCGTCTAACTTCGCGTTATCTCGTCACGGACTCGCTCGGAACATTGAATACCGCGCGAAGTTACTTTAAATAATTTAATTATCTGCTCTTGTTATCTATTTTCTTGACGTGTTTCAAGGTTTTCTTTGCGGTATCTTCTTCTTGCTCTACGGTCGTTCAACGCGTCCTTTTTCCACGAGTCTCACTGCGATGCTGTTAACGATCCCGGTATTCGATACTGGGTTCATTGATTTTTACACTGGTTTTTCCTCTACCAGCGAGACAGCTTTATCTTTTTGCTGGATCCCCCACCTTTTCTCTAGATCTTCCTCGTTATCTGCTCCGATGCTCTCGTTTCTTTGCACGATACACTGCTTCTACGCGCCGCCTTTTCCCTATTGTCCAGCGTACTCTTTTCTTTACCATTGTTCGGCTGTCTGGAGATCTTCTTTCGAAGCTGCTCTTCTAGTTCACGGTTGCTCGAGTTTTAATTGCTGCCTTTGGCCGTTGTTCTTTAAAGAGCTCTTATTCTGATTCGTCGCGTTCGATTGTTGTTTGCTTCTTTATGTTCGGGACATTACACAGGCTGTAGCAGCTCTACTAGAACTGTGCGACAGTTACGGAGAGACTACTGTATTGGGAGCTGAAAAGAAGTCATCTGGGGGCAGGGCTGTTCAGGCTTCAACGGTACACGCTAATAAGTAACTTCTTTCAAGCTTCCCAATAATATTCCCAATAATACTCGGTATTTCTAGTGTCAAAATCTGAAGACGTCAGTTCGGTATGTTTTCTTGCAGTCCCTCTTTCTCTTTCAACTTCGACGGTACACGCTAGTATGAGTGACCACTTATTGTCAGTCGATATTTCGCTAGAGCCAAAAATACGTGTGACTCGGGGCGTTGACTTCTTTCAAACTCCCGACAATACTGGATAACACTACTGTTAAGATCTGAAGACGTCAGTTCGGTACGTTTCCTTGATCTTCCCATTACCGACGACAACGGTCGCGAAGCATGAAATCGTCTCGACGCGACACAGCGCTGTCTGCGATCTGGAACACCACCTCCAGAAGTTCATTTCCTGTCAGTTCGCCGGTTAATAAGGTTTCCTGTTGCTCTGTTCCAGGGACGAGGCGTAGGATGGGCCGGGCCGTGCGACGAGTCGTGTTACACTGAAGAGGAGGAGCTCCCCGAAGACGAGAGAGAAGGAGGAAGGAACGAAGGATGCCTGCCTCGCAGACCGCCGCCACGGAGCGGCGAAATGAGAGGACAGTGAGTATCCTTTCAGTGATTTTTATGCAAAATGAACATGTTCTATCCGAATCGTAACTGTGCAGATTCATTTTTATCGATGTTACGTATGACTGATGATCATTATAATAAAAGAACTACCGAGATGAAATAAATCTTCAGATACTTTCTTATTTGAATAGGAGTATTGAAATTCTTCACTTCAATACATTTTATTTCAAATGCCAGCTCCGATCGTTACCATGGCAAGTGTTCTCCTTTTTTCGAGATTCTTCGTTATCGACGCCTGTCCTAAACATTTCACGCGGAAGCTGAACCTCTTGGAAGCTGGAGAAAGGTTTCTCCTAAGCCGTTAATCAAGCAGGTTGTCAGTCAAGAGTACGCTTCAATGAGTACGACTCAAAAATTCGCTGAAACGAATTCAGTTCGTCTTGATCGAAACTCCTTAACCAGTTTCAGATATGGATGACTGGAATACTATTCTATACTACAAAGAGGGAACAGCCTACTTCATTTTGAATCGAAGAAGTACTGATACTAATAGTTTGCTCAAGTGTAGAAATATAAATCCATATTCTCATTTATTTGTACGTCCACGTTGCTGCTTCACCCTTTCCTCAGTCAGCGACTCGTCTTGACCTATTCTTTCTGAAGAGGACTTTGACACTATGGCACATCATTATACTCTGCCCAGAGTCGCACCCTCTTAGCGAAGAAATTTCCGCTGCAAGCAAATCTCAAGAGCAATTCAAGTTCGCTATCTGTGTGCAGACAGCATGTCGCCACGAGCCTCCGTAGATGAGCTGCAGTATAATTCTGAAAATAAATGATAACGCTATCTCGCGATTGATAAAATACGTCGCGTATAAGAAAGTTGACAGACAATAGCAGCAGAGAAAGAAATTAATCCTCAGTCGCAAATATTGTTTTCCCATCGATCATAACTAAACTGAGGATCTTTATGCATTTATGGCTTATGTTTTGGATCTGCAAAGGCTCTTTCTTAAAATTTGTCTACAAAAATTGGAAAATTCATCGCTGAATGCATCAGAAATAAAGGGAAGGAATCGAACATAATTTGTTTATTACTTTCAGATCACAAACGAGCCGCCAAAATTAAAAACCACTCTGAAAACGCCTCCGAAGCAAGCAACCAATCCTCTTCAATTCGTCAAAGTTGGACCATGCTCCTTATACCGTACCGCTCAGGAGCAGCTGCAGAAGGTTCAAGAGGTGAAGAAAATCAAACAAGAGGTCCGCGATGACCCGGAAGATTGGCAATCGGTATGATCAGAGATACATCTATTTATCATGAACCTTGCATGAACCTTACAGTGTGAAATAAATACGAGGAATTTCTGAATACAGTAAAAAGCATTATTCGTAATTTATTTACAGAATCTGGACAATTGGAAGAGTAGTCGGAGGAAGCGCCAGGAGCACATAATCGAGCGAGTGGTGGAGGTGAAGAAACTCGAGCTGGAGGAACACGATCGGCAGCGTCGTCGAAGCAAAACTTTCTCGGAAATGATGGAGGAGAGAGGCAATAGGGGTCGCAAACTGAGCATCAGCTTGGCCATGTATCACGAGGAAGATGCTAATGACTTGAGTGACCTTGGCATAGGCACCAGCAGTGGAAAGAGCTCGGTCAGCGGCGACACTCACGATGACACGCATAGTGTCCTGGTAAGATGAACGTCTGTTTCAGTAATAAAAGACATATCGCGCTTACGAAGCAGAAACCGATTTTCTTCCTAAATTGATATACGACTCAGCCTCTTGTGTTTCGTAAGGTATATTCAGAAGATGGATACCTGAATGGTGTACTACGCGATTTATATCAATGAATGTTAACACTCTATCTCACGATCTTCCTACAAAATTTAATGTTCTTTTCTTCGTACATTCAGAACATTGAAAATCTATTAAAGAATCATTGGTAAGGAAAAGCCGAAACGGGTTTATTAACAAAATTGGGCACACGGATAACCAGAAGTTTCAATCTCTCCTCTTTCTCCAATCTGTTGGCGATCGTAATTTTACAATTCGCACGTGCACATAATTAATGGACTACAATGATAAATTACAATGTGCACAATTATGCACATAATTGACCACACACGTTTTAAATCAGAATCACTTTTTTCCAATTTCTCTGTAAGGCTAGAAGGATTAGTTTAGTAAATGACGTCTAATAACTATGTTGAAAAAATGCGTTTGATCGGAATTGTGAGAAACAATAGTAAAAATTGACTTTTACAAAACTTTCTTAGCTGGGCCAATAACGAAAATTTAGAAGATGTGTTTTGTAAACTCCTATGAATTATGACCGTTCTGAATTTTCATGATTTTCGTACTACAACTGCCATTTCTACTACTTTTCATCGTCTATAATTCGTAAACCAATTAACCGATTTCAATGAAATCTCAGAATGCATACAATATAATTTATACGAGTTTAATCAAGTAAAGTAAAAATCAAATGCATTTTCTCAACATATTTATTTCTTCTACTTCATATTTATAATTCTAGCCTTACAGAGAAATTGAAGTCGTTTCATCCATTCATAAAAAGGTTATTCTGATTTAAAATTTGTGAGATAAATTATGTGCGTAACTGCATAGGATTGGCCGTTAATATACATACATTCGTACTTCCGTTCGTGCTTCAACTTTATCCATTAAACGTCTAAAAGCCAATGTTACCATCAAACTTGAAGAGAAAAATCACAAATTTGCTTCCAGAGCGACAGAGACAGCGAGATCGAGAAGAACCACTCGGACCTAGACAACGTGCCAAGCGAAAACGTGATCAGCAACGACATAACGTCATCGTCAGCGACCACAGTCTCTTCGACGAGCACGACGACGAAGAAGCCGTTCGGTAACGGGTTCCACAGCAACCATAACCACAACAACCAGGAGTACGACTCAGCGACGACAGCAACGACCAGTTCCCCTGAACCTGAAGAATACACATACGAAGGTGCAATTCGTAGTTACGTGTCGAGGGTATCGCAGAACATACCGAGAAGATCGTTAGTTAGCCTGGACGCAAAATTGGACAGCGCGAAGTCATCGACGAACGGTTCTAAAACGAGTTTGAACGAGGAGAGCAAGTCCGCGATGCCGGTGGTGAAGGTGGACATACTGAAGAGGCGGGAGATCTTCGAGAAAGCGACGCTGAAGAACACCGAGGGTAAAGCGAACAATAGGCTGTCCGGCGATTTCACCGGTACGAAATCGATCAAGGAAAGACTATCGAACTTGGAGAAGCAGAAGCACGAACCAGAGAGTACTGAGAAGAGCGGCAAGTCTTTGAACAGACTGTCTGGGGACATGAGCTCGATCCGCGAGAGACTATCGCATCTGGAGAAACAGGCTTCGGAGAGGGAGAGCAAGAGCTCCGTTCACCGCAAGCTGAGCACGGAGGAATTGGAGACGGTCAGACCTCTTCGAGAGAGACTGTCCACCCTGGAGAAATACAGCAGCAGCGACGAGTCATCCGCGCCCGGAACTGCTCATGAATCCCGACACAACGGTGAACTTTCTGCCAGGACGATAAAGGATCGGCTTAGCGCTCTGGACACGGTCAGAAGCAAAGAAACCGACAAAAGATCCTTCGTCGGGAAACATTCGTTATGTTTTCGGGATCAGGAGAACAGAATCGACACCTCCACACCCAGCGAGAGAAGCTCTTCACCCGATTCAGAGTATCGCGTGCCGAGAGCTGCGTTCCACAGGAGCCTCGACTCCCTGGACGCTGATGCTTCAAGTGGTCCCGACACCTTCGAGCGTGTACAAAGCCTAGAAGAGCTCGATTACGGTAGACGTTACCCGGCATCGTCCTCGTCCGCGGAACTTTTGAACGACACCGATCGAGAAGATTCGGGGATCCACACCGCTGATGTTAGCTGCTCCGTTAGTCAAGCCGACGAACCGGTCGACGAGGATATCGTGCACGTTAGCGCGATCATCGAGAGGCAGGAAGTCATCGAAGAGAAACCCGAGGAACCTCGTGAAGAGACGGCGAACGAGAACGTTGCTGAGGAGAGCAACGACGTGATCAAAAGACCGACGAGTTCCGCCAGCCAACAGGAAGCAGTAGTAACAAAGAAGGTAAGTTGTTACGGTGACGTTGCATGCATGTTCCATCGGGTAAGCTCGGTTTTCATCGGCGTCGTTTTCATCGTTTCGTGGGATATATTATACAGTGTCATTGCTTCAGAGATTTTTGGACGTCGATTTCAAGGAGCTTTTGTCAAAATTGTGAGGGTGAGTCGTTCTATGATATCAAGTTCTGTTTAAATTTTGTATAAAGAACGAGGAACATTTACCAATATACAGGGTGTACCACGAATCGTGACCAGTAGAGATTACTCTGTTATTAGCAGTCCGATCGAAAATGCTTTTATCAAGTATAGCATGGTTTCAAGAGAGCTTTCACGTCATTATAGCAAATTTTTCGTCAACTCTTTTTTTTCATGATTTTTCAAGGTCACCTTCAATTTGTTTGCAAATACACCTGTAATTTTTTACGCCTATTTGTTAGAGGATTTCAAGGCGAATTCGGTAAGTATCATAACATAAAAAATATTGCAAAATAATTGCTAATAACAGAGTAATCTCTACTGGTCACGATTCGTGGTTTACACTGCGTTCGTGACGTTTGTCCGACTATCTGTCATTGTGAAATATGTACTTTGAAAGTAGTTATTTCAGACATTGATTTATGGAAGGCTCACGTGTTTACGTGTCGATGTATGTTTTCATTCGTAAAGAATTTCATTCATAAATCATATATTCCGACTTTAAGGAGCAAACGACGATATACTGAACCTATTTAAGTTGTTCGGTTAAGGGACGTCACCGGCGATTCGATCTATCCAATAACTCTTTGGTTCTCTAGGGTACTGCTGACACTTCTGGAGAACTATCGACTAACAAATCACAATCGCAAGCTCACACAGAGGTTACTAACTCTCGCACACTTCGTTCCTGTCCCGCTACGTGTCGCCCGATCGTATACCAAAGTCCCAAAGTACCCCCGCGAAGAACTCCCCCGGAGACCCCACCCAAGCCAAAGTCATCTGCACCCAAAGAGCTGTCCGATGCCAAAGCAGAATCTCAGGCAACCAAAGAAACGAACGCATCGTCGAGTTCCGAGCTTCTCGCGGAGGAGCAAGATTGCGTTATCGACGAAAAAGCGGACTCGACTATGGTCCTTAGTTCATTAACATCGTCGTTAGATTCGAGTTTGATGAAAGAGAGCTGTCCTGCGTCGCCCGGCAGGACAGTGACCGTTCCAACGACCTTGCAGTTAGAGTCCAACGCTACCTCAGCCTTCTCTTCCACGAAGGAAGCCATGAAGACCACGCCGGTCACATCACCGCGATCGACATCCAAGATCCCTACTCCGTTCCCTCGAAAGACAATCAGCAGCAAATCGTCGCCGACGAGTTCCACATCCTCTCTGAGCCCGCCTGTCTCGCCTTCTTCACCGAAAGCACCGTCTGTCAAGTCGAGAACGTCGAACACGAAGAGTCCAAGTAGTCAGCTGTGTTCGCCTCAATTCCCAAAAGCTTCGGAGATACCTGTTCCTGTTAATTCCAATACGGCGTCGATCAATATTCCATCCGGCTCCTGCATACCGGTTCCAAGCTCACCCAGTCTAGAACAATCATCCGTGTCCTTCGCGAAACACCTTCCATCATCCCTTCCATCCAACACGAAACATCAGGTGACGGTGGGTGAAGAGACACTGGCTGCCGATAGACGCCGAACGGTGGTGGAAATTTGCGAAAAGGTGGTGGTACCTCAGGGCAAGACACCTACGACACCTCCAGCGACACCGTTCATCACCGTGGATCGCGTGGCGCACAAGCAGAGCCCAGCGACCGAGGTTAGGACCGAACAACAATCTAACTGTCCCTCGAGAAAGTAAAACAGCGCGGACAGTGACTCGCCTTTGGCTGTCTTCGCGTAGCGCGTTGTCTCTCGCCCCTCTTGTTAGACCTAGCTTCGTCTAACATCCATTAGATGTTGTACATAAGAATGGGCTTAGAACGGGCGCCCTGGTGGTGGGAAACACTCGGTTGATGAAAGAGTCCAGCTCAAAAATAGATACTGGTCCTCGATTGGAAGTTGTAGGTTTTGTACTCGAAATTCGTCCTTTTGCAAATCAATTTCACCCATTAAGAATATTTAAAATTAAGCAGTTATTTATTTAGATTGAATTATATATTTATTTAGACTGCGAGGGAAACATAAGACCCAATACTCAATTTGCTTCGATATGTTCATGAATTCGTAATTACTTTTAAGTAATAAAAATTCTTTATGTGTAAAAGATTGAAATTGATATGCAAAAGGGTGAATTTGAAGTGCTATAAACTTGTATTCTCCATCATCTTCCCCTAAGCTACCGTAGTTAGAAGCTGACCATAGTTACCAAATCATCGACTTGATATAATATTCTGCTAGTGTTCTAATGAGGATGCACAGACCTAACTAGACAAAAAGAATTTGTAACTTTAAATATTTTACTAAATAATTATTGAAATTTTTAAATATTCAACTAAATGCTTCTACTGAAGCAGTTTTATGTATGTTCACTTGTGTTGTGATAGTTGCTGTGAATTGGAGTTCGCACCTATGGTAGCAGGTATTTTTCATCAAAGGCTATGCACACGATAAAATGATTCTGGAAAATGATTTTCGCATCTCGAGCTCGATCAGGAAACCGAATCCCGCCACTTAGGACACCCAGATAATATAACCCGTCTTCGCCTGTCGCTTCCACACATATTTATTATCTTCCATTACGCACAAGTCTCGCTGGAAACGAAGGCGTGAGACCATAGCTAACGATGTAAATAGACGACGCAGGAGCAAAACGTATATAATAACCCCCAGTATCAAGTAGAATTAGATCAGGTAGCCGGAAACACGTAGTAGCCGAAGGTAAAAAACGGTACCGATTCGAGTAAAGTCAATAATCATGATGACTAGCGCGAATCTCGATGGCCTAATCGAACAGGACATCCATCTTCGATCTACGCAGTCTGTTCGAGGCGTTCCTTCGAACGTGAATTGAGACAGCAATTTTTTCGTTATCGCTTTCGTTGTTTTTCACGAGTTCACTCTGTGCAAACATTTCTATTCAATAATTTATAAATCATTTTTAATTACATACTAATTCTATTCTATTTATTCTCTCCCCCACCACAATAAAAATTAATAAGAACGTGTGTCATTCTAAAAATTCCAAAGGCTTTTACCAACCTTACATTTCGAATTCAAAATAACAGCGCCAAAATTTTGTATAATTCTTCCAAGTAGCACACCATTAAAAAGAATCTACCCCCAATGATTTGTAAAAATCGTTGTCTGAATTTAGTTGAGGAATGGGAAGCCGTGTGTGACATGCTGCGTGATCGATCGATAACTGCCTAATATTAAAAATCGTAGACGACATTGTGATAAGAAGAATGTGCGGAAAAAAACAATATAATGGCCATAAAGAAGGGAATCCGTTCGTACCATCGCAGTCAGGAATGCTCGAAGCTGAAACTTCATTTTAGATTATTAACTTGTAACCGATCTTGACGCGACTCGTCGACACTCGCGCGCGGATAACGGTCGATTCTAGGACTCAGGAGCTATGCGGTTAATGGAATATATAAAATTCACTGGGCAGAGAAGTTTATCGCGTCGTATTGCCATTGCGACGATGCAAATAGAATTCAGGTTTCGCCGAGGAAGGGATTTCGAAGTTACAGCGAAACGGGTTCGCCGATTGCTAAAAAAGCATGGGAAAAAGTGCCGATTTTCTATTCGGCGAGTCGACGCGAAACAAAACATCGCGAAAGAGTTACCGTCTCTCTCTGCCAGTACTGGGTTAGTCACGTGACATTGTGACACTCGTGGAAGGGGAAGGTAGAGCGTGGACACAAATCTGAATCTGGCGACTCTGTGAACTCGACTCATTTGTGCTTCGAGGAATCTCGATTTCGGACTCACCGAACAGCCAGTGTATGTAATCGAATGTTAGGTTAAAATTACATACGCGCACGAAGTACGCCGACGAATGTTTCTACCGAAATTTTCCATTCTGAACGCATCGATTTTACCACTGTCTTCGTCGTCGTGAATTGTTCGAAACAGAAGTGGAAAATCCGCTGACTATATTCGAAACGTCTGATCATAAATAAAGGGGAAATAGTATAAATTTTCAAATTGTATTTCAATGATTTGTCTTCCATCGAGCCGGCGAGCTAACGAATTCGTTCGATTTCCAAGAGTTGTACCAAAAGGACAATATGAGCGTCATATGATTTATTTTTTTTGTTTCATGCTGCTGCAACAACTCGGAACAAATATGAGAAAATCGGCAAAATGAGCAAACACGTTCGAATGATTCCTGGAAATCGAACCCACTCGTTTAGTAATAATCTGCAATCGATTTCTCGGGATCGACGCGCAAACGTTTGCGTTTCGCGGCGGATCGGAGATCGTCTTATCGTTCCCACGATGCGTGTCATCTTCAAACAACAGGTCGAAGTACGACACAGTTCGTGAAACAGCGGCAGACACGCCCGACGTGTTGTCCCCGTGACCTCTGGATCGGGGGTCGATCGAAACGACGTTTAATTATTAAAGAACTCGTATCTAGTCCGTCGCGATAGAAGTGCCCTGATTTGTTACGACCGCTCGCTGCATTGTCTTCGAGCTCTGGTAGTCGTTTCGTGATCTGTACGAGGTAAGAACCAAACTTAACCAGTCGGTTGATCGTTGAGAAAGTTTATTAATCGAATGTTTAAACTCCCGTGTGATCTCCCTTTTGACTATTAACCAAGAAGTGTAATTAATATCGAAGAGTTGATGACCCGTAGATCATCCATCATCGCTTCTTGTAGTGAAACGACTGATTTTTGATCGTTTACGATGTCAACTTTAATAGCGATTATAACAATAACTCTTCGCAGAGATGACGTAGGCATTTACTCCATCGTACTATACGCATAGCTTGTTTGAGGTAGCTACGTCGGCAACCATCAGCGTGCAAACTCAAGCAAACTAAAGCTCTCTTCCGCTGCAAGGAGGTAAGCCGGCGCTTTCAACTGCTCGAATTAGAGATAATCCCTAGATCCCCGTGTTTTCCCAACGATTGTTAGCTATCCGCTTATCGTCGGCGGAATTAGCCCTCGAACCAGGATTTTTATTTGTGCATGGCAGCAGAACCCACTTAGTACTGAGAACCTGCTCTTCATCTTTTTATAAACGCACAGACCTTGTGTTTCTCAATATTTTCTTCCTCCCACTTACGTATGCTTTGCACATACCGTGGAACGAAAAAGTGAAATTTCGCATTCTTGGAAAATTGTAATTTCGTCGAAAACAATCGCACAGCAATAAATTTGGATTTATTTTCAAGCTTAGACATTCCTCTTTCGCACCCCACTGTCGAAAGCACTGCCATCTCATGGTGGATGAATAGCACGTAATAAATAGACAGCGAATATTTATAGAAAATAAACATTTTTTATTCTATTTTTTTGGAAATAGAAAATGATTTTCTTTCAAAATATGTTTTATAGGTTAAATATAATATAACAGTGCTTTTAAATTCCTCTAATGTTTCTACTGTTTCAAATTACACCTACTCAATTCTGCCGCAAACGCATAAAATCCGCTGTATAGCAATAAATGTCTAGGAATCGTGACTAAAACAATAATAAGAATAATTTTGAAATTGGAAAGTCGTCATCTAAAATAACGTTCGTACGTTCCGTACAGTTTGGTGCAATTCACACAGCCAACCGGTTACTTAAGAAGTCGTTAGTCGTGTTATTTTCACCCGCACATTGTTGTATGGTAATTAAGCGCACAACTGTTATTAACGCACGTCGTGTAGACACACGAAGAGACAAGCTTGATGACGGCTCGGCAACTTCCGGTGACATAAAAGTAACCTGACACATCGCGCCGCGCCGCGATCAAATTGTCATCGCGGTCCTTATTACTTCCTCCGCGAAACTTTTTCGGATGTTCTGTTCGTTTGTGATGTTTCATTTTGCAATTGCATTTTTCTCGTATTTCCCAACAACACAGAAAGTTCAAGTAGCTAAGATAACTCAGCGCGAAGCAAGCAAATTACATAATTCGTGCAGACTTTGTATGCCTTCGTAGTTGATCGCGTTAGAAATCGGGATTAACAATGGTGATATTCGAGAAGCACGTGTTCTGACGAAACTCGAAAGTTCACTTTCTTCTTTTTTACTTTCAAGTTCAGTGCCACTGGCAACTTTCCTCGGATCTTTATCTTTGCCCTGACAGAAGATGTAATTCATCAAAACGTTTAGAAAATTCGCAAACTACGTAATTAAAATGGATCTCGTATTATCCACGTCATTCTACGTGGTACACAATTATTTTTCGGGAGTTGAAAATCGATATATTCGATCACTTATAGTTACAGTAAACGAATCTATGAAAACTCGAATTTGTATAAACATTCATAGTAGATCTACGTTTACTCAGTTTCTCATTCTGACATTTACTCAGTCTGGCAGCTCATTCTGATTACGTTAGCAAAAAGTTTTTCTTGATTTCCTAATATATTTGTATCATAATCGTTAACAGAAGACTTCTCAAGTGGTAAAACTATTAACATGTTACACGTGAGAAATAGAGGATCGCAGTTATAGATATCAATTACAAAATTGCTACAAGCGAAACTGGAGCAGTTTGCAATTGCGAATTCAGTTCCCGGCGCACCCGTGGATCTAGATAAACGCTATCATTATTACCAAAAGATCTTATCTCTGTTTGCTTGCTCACACTTTCGTCAGTAGACGGCAATAGCACATGAGATCATATTTTTTACAACTTGTTTACCCTTTTTTTTTAAACGAATTTGTTTGTTTTATTGTCGTAACGGTTCACATGACACAGTACACAATTTTTTTCGATTGAAGTTTGTCAGCTATGAACGAATGTTTCGTTTCATGTGTTCCATTCCGCACAGATTGTGCAAAAAGATTTATAGCGGCAGTCATGCATGAACGCCGGTGCATCGATGTCTATCGAAAACATGGTGAACATAAAAAAAAAAAACAATAGACAAGCTGAAAGAGACCCCGTAGAATGCAAAATAATCTTCCATCCGAAACCGCAGTTGCCACTCAAGTTGTTATTCGAAATCCAGTGTTTCTCAAGCTTCGTTCCCCCCGTTATAGTTATCTCCTTTTACATCTCCTTAATTCAATGTGCAATGTTGATTTCAATCGTTATTTTCTGGCCCGACAGAAGACTATCGTTCACGAGGGGATAATGAAGTGTGCATGGGAATACGTGATTATTGTTTTGCCGCACAAAACGCTTTTGTTGGTGTCTGCCATGCATGAGAGTGTTTGCGATCATCACTTGGAGAAAAGTATAGTTACGGATGTGAGCGGTATCTTTCGGACGAACTGTGATGCTTTCCAAAAATTTAGTGTTGTTCGAAAATATTTTCTGCCCATCAATCCACAAAATATGAATAAACTTGATTCACATCCAGGCCCGATAATGTACTTGTGGTGTGAATATTTCTGAGAAGATAGCTTACATCCAACTATTTGAAACAATACAATCATCTGACTCAAAAGTGTTCGCAAAATTAATTTATCGTCGCACCACAGATTTTACGTGACAAGTGTGAATGTGTAACAATTGTTGAGTTCATTTTTTCAAATTAATCGACGAACTCATTGCCTAATTTCTGTAAGCAGATACAGACGTGATCGAGGATTAAGCGTCGAATGATTTTGCTTTTTCATTGCATGCTTCACGAACATAGTAAAGAAATCGAGCCGACTCCTTATGACCGACAATATCGAATATACATATATGGTCATAATTATGAAAGTGGTCTAAGTAAAAATTAAATGAAGAAATGAGTTTCAGTTATTTTACATAAACTACTAAAACAACCTAGATTACAAACTAAATTAATTCAATGTAATTTGTATAAGTGCTTGTTATTTCCACATTATATTGAATTCATTTAGTGTTAATATCCATTTCTTTTAAATATCTCGAAACAAGAAATATATGACTCAGACCACTTGCGTAATTATGGGCACATATAACGTTTCAATTAGTAATATCGGTCTTTTTTATGGCTTATCATTTTTACCACATTTTTATTTGTACTGATAATTCGTATAAGTCCGTGGTTTAATCCTGGCTTGGGTAACTAATGCTCAAGAGTCGATGACGTAGAATCGACTACCCCCACCCGACCGGCCAGCGCGAATCGGTCTGTCGCGGCAGTTACGGACCTGTCCTTTCTACGTCATCGACTCTCGGAGCACCAGTTGCCCAGACTTGGTGTAATTGACGGTATGCAGTGAGTTTTCGGCTGCGGGGTCGTGTTTACACGCGCTGTCCTCTTCTACGTTCGACGCGGTCACAAAAAAATAGAACCACAAGAAACAGCTCGAACCCGACGATTTTCTTATTGTTAGATCAAGGCTTTACTGTATAGTCAATATGAAGCAGTTTATATGGCAACAAACGCAGGTAATACTGTAAATTGCTTCAGTATATAAAAATGTTCTACCTAAATTGCAACATACCTGAACGAAATACAAATTTATTTTCTGTCTAAACACGTTCAATGTTTAATAATATTTTTACCGCTGTAAATTACACCTATTCATTTCTGCCACAAATGCATAAAATCTAACGATGACATACAGATAAATTGCAATGATCGAATAAGAAAAAAGAAGACTGAAAAGTGAGATCGAATATAAATAACGAGTACCATTGTCTACGCTAGTTACACTGTTCTCCATCATGCTGCATCCTTTTCATAACGCACCGGGAAAAACACATTGCTCAAAACAATTAAAGAAGCAGCCGCAGCTGCGGCAGTTCACACGGCATAAAATTTCTGGATGCAATCATCGTTTCCATTGGATAGTTGCCTTGAGTTCAAATTTTTTCACTTGAACTTTTCAATTTGTTTCGAATATTTTTTTAGTGTTTTAAGTTTGACATTCAGTTTTGTAACGATATTGTCGAGCATAAAGGGTCGCAATTAACGAAAGGTCGATCACGATCGTGGCCCGGTCAAGTTTGAGAAACCCTGCCCAGACCAGGCAAAGCACGACTATGTCGATTTGCATAGAATGTGGCGTTGCAAAATTCGTGGCGGTGCTAGCCGCAAGCCCAGTTCCGTACGGCATGGCAGAAGCAATAACGCAGTGCTCGTCTCTACAGGAACCGATCGTTATCGAGAAAGCGGACGAAGAGGAGGCAGCGACGATTTGCCAGCCGAGCCCGCCTTTGCCAGTCGAACACGAAGAGCACGAGGAAAAGGAAGCGACGATGAACGGGAAGATCATCGAGGCTTTCGAGCCAACGTCGCGAAAGTTGATCGAGGAGTCAATCGACGCGCACGATGCACCTGAGACCACCGAGACCGCGAACATCATCCCTGCGCCTGAACGACCGACGACCTTGACCTTCGCCAACCAAGAAATCGGCACGCTGGACATGATCAACATCCTCAGCCCGATGTCTCCCATCTCGAAGCAGGTAACCGATCATTTTCCCAACTTTTTCTTTTATTCCAGCACGTTTTCGATTTACACTTCCAATGTGTCATGTGTTGCAAAGAGGAAGCTTTAATCTTCGAATCTATGTTACATAGTTTCATTTACGTGAAAAGTTTTCGAGAGTTTTTGGAGACGTTTCAATTTGCAGAATTTTTTAAGAAAAATTAGTCTTCTGACAGAGTGGCATATACATACATATGTACTTCCAGTGTGTCATGTGTTACAAAGAGGCTTTAATTCATTAACGAGATAAGTGCTTTGGAAGTTTTTGGAGACGTCCGAATTTGCAGAATTTTTTAGGAAAAATGAGTCTTCTGATAGTGAGGCACTGGGATAACAATTTAGTTTGTTTCCTAATTTTTAATGACACAGATTTCATCGGTTTGTTTTCGATCACTGTCGAGAGCACAGTTAACATTTGCACTGTTATTGGCGCCAGAAAATTAGTCGTTGCGACACCTCGAACATTTTTCTATAACTGACTCGTGACTGTCTTTATCTTCTGTTTAACTTGTATCATTGTGTATTCAGGAATTTTTTCCAAACAGAGTCGTTCAATGACGTGGTTTCAAAACTGTGATAGCGAGTATATAAGAGTGGATTATTCAACTCAGTCCAATATGAAATAACAAATGACTACGAGTCGTGAGGTTATTCTATTAAGAAACTTTGTCACATAACACTGTGTACGCAGTTCTCTTTCGTTCGTATTTTTGTCAAACACAGTCATGAAATTAAACACGGAAAGTTTTTTCTCTAATAATCAGGCAGGCTACAGACGTCAGGTATCTGATTTCTACTAATTAAACTTCCTTTGAGAACTTCGGCTAGTGAAAGTGCAAAGCATTGTTCTGTAGTTAATAAGGTTTTCATGAAAAGCAATTTAATTAATTTAATAAAATCTGCCACGTAGGAACCTTCAGAATTTAAACAAAGGCCGATTCATAGATTTATGGGAAGTGAGACTGCGTTTTGGAAACGTTTTCTGGCCTGTCAGACTGACATTTAACAGTTTCATCACGAACAATTCATGTTCAGTATATTCAAAATTTATTTAATATTTATCAAATTCGTTCAAAATTCATCAAACTCATTCAAAGTTTACCAAATTCATTCAAAATTTATCGAATTCATTCAAAATTCATCAAACTCTTGCCTTGTCTCTCTCCATTTAGTGAAGACTACTAGATTTCTAACTAATTGGTTTTCTTCTATTACAGATCTTGCCGCTGAACCTCTCCAGCGACGAAGAGATTGTTACTGGTCTGGCATTTCCCCTTGGACCACCTACTAGTGTAGAACCTCCAAAGGAGAAACCACCGCCACCACCTGTGGATGTCAGTGACGAAGAGAGTCTCCCGATAGAACCCTTGAAGAGATTAAACTCTACCCGCAGGATCAAGAAAGAATTGCGCACGAGGCGTTCCGATTTCCTTGGAATTGAAGGGGTGAGTAATCATCTATCCCCTAAAACGTAACCCTTAAGTGGTTCAATGTTTACTCAGATTATGAGGTTACTTTATGACCTTTCTAAAATTTTCTATAAATTTTCTAAAACACCTTTGAGTACATAATTCAAGAAATGATGATCTATTGAAAAAATAATCTGCCACTTAAAATCATTTATTTGGCAAAGTACTTAATTTCCATAATTCTCAGCAACCACTTATTAACACTAAACCTACCGAGCACTAAAACTCTATTTATTTAGATTTTGTGCAATTTTTATTGCAATATGTGCTTGGATAAAGAAGTTTATCGAATCAATTTCCATGTAAGCAACATCATAATTTCAATAATTCTAAGATGAAAAATATCAAACCGGTCATTTGACCGACAGTGGTAGGTTTAGCGTTAAAATAACAATCTAAAGATTGTTCTGATATTTTCTACAACTTGTTGGATACCTCGGTAAAATACGATCGTTTATCATCAAGCATTTTTCAACCGGTATCTAGTTCCATCTAGAATTTATATTGGAACTTTTCCGGCGTAAAAGTCGGCACATTCTTTTCCGCTCGTATTTCTCTGCTTGTCGTTTCTTCTCACGCGTTTCCACCACTTCGACAACTTTCACTTGTTTCCGGAAGCCAACGTGCTCCATAGTAATGTAGTGGATGTCGGTACACCCGCGTTTAGCGTTGCGAAAGATGGTATCGTCGCCGTAACATCGTTTAATGATATTAATTGGAGCACGTGAATGGATTTACGTAACGCACAATAACACTGGTATACGTTCGAATGAATGACAGAATGAAATTCGCAACTGGGTTAGTTGGCTAGGATACCTCGACGTGCGGAAGCTACATTCACAGTATATTCATCATCACTAGACTCCGGATCTTTATGCAAACTAAAAACTTTCTACCTGAATAGCAACACAAAAACTGGACTGAAATAAAAATATAATTTCTTTCTTAAAATGTTTAACAGATTGAAAATAATACAACAGTAGTATTAAATTTGTCTAATGTTGTTGCTGTTTAAAACTACACCTACTCATTTTTGTCATAAATGCATAAAATCCGCAGTCTAATCGTCACAGCGTTTATGGAGCGCTAAAAGTGACTATTTTACATTACTTTATAGAAATAAGAAGATTGCGTACATTTACTCACACAGTCATCAGAAAAAAATATTCAACTTTACTCAAAGTCTCCAAGTAATGCTTAGACATGCTCTGTACACAAGAAGATTGTGTACATTTACCCCCAGTCATCAGAAAAAAAATATTCAACTTTATTTAAAGTCTCCAAGTAATCAACATTGTGTTGCAGGTGAACGATGACGATCTAGAGCGGGAGCTAACCTTGACGAAGCCGCCAGACATGGCGGCGATTCTCGCGGAAGAGAGACGCATCGAGCAGCTTCATCGTCGTTCTTACGACACCGACAGCAACTACGAGCAGGATTCCAGCCACGAGAGAGACTCTGGTGTGGAGTTAGGCCACGCCGAGGACTGGGCGAAGCAGCCAGTTAGCCCGGACATGTCCCAGCACAGTCGTCAAAGCAGCGAGCCGTTCGGCGCGAGCGTGACCTCGTCCGAGGAAGACGAGATCTCGAAGAAAGAACGGGAGATCATCGAGGTCCTCGAGAAAGAGGAGCAGTGGCGGTACGGGAACAATTGCGAAATGAACAGGTAGGAATTCACCGTGACAATTTCACTGATCAATGGAGGGTCTAAGGGTCCTATCTATCGGTTCGGTTCGGCTCGACGTCGCTTCTCCTATCGGACCGGCTGGTACACAATTTTCTTCTCCAGTTTACTATCGGGGATTAGTGCGATGCGGTGTTCTCTCTCTCTCACTCTCGAAATTTCATTGTTTGGGCTTTTTGGTTTGTTTTTATTATTTATACGGTGTATCCAGGTATTTACACATTTATTTACACGGTATGCGCTCCTCCGAACCCTTTCGTAGCGACACCTGCTCGAGCGTTCTTTGACGAAGACACGTTTCTCTGCTCGTAATATCCGTAGCTACGACTGGAGAAACTTTGGGTGGCGGTTTTCTTTGGAAGCTCATTAGCTTGTGTGTTAATAACAGCAAGTTCCGTTGTGTTACGAATGTGTCCTAGGAAGTGGCGACGACGCGTCACAAAACTGTGTTTCTAATGCTACTGTGTGTTCAATTAGCCGGGTCAGTAGAGCTCTCAGATTCTAGATTGACGCGTTCCACGCTATTCCGACGACACTACTATCTCTAAGCGTGTTTTGTATGTATATAAATATATCTATATAAAGTTATATTGAATCTGTATGGCGAGATCAATGTACAAAAAGAAACGGTTATGAATAAAATAAAAACACTTTTACTTTGAAAAACACTGATGGTCCTTTCCTACCGCTTTTACTATCACTGTCGCTATTCACAATTGCGTTCACACTCCTCTGGTATCGGTCGCGGCTACCTTTCTCCATTCATTGACTTGCCAGCCTCTGTATATACAAAACAAACAGACAAACAAACGAAACAGTAAGCCTCGTTAAGTCGAGTAATCGAGACATTCATCACAAAACAGTGACTTGGGAGAGAAATTGGCGCACAAGCTGCGCAAACTTGAAGAGGAGAAGATGCAGCTGGAGCGAGAACGAGCTCAGGAAGCGGTCCTTCGGCGACAGGAGGAGACCATGAGGAAGAACGAGGACAACATTCGTAAGCAGGAGGAGGCGTTGCGAAAACAGCAAGAGGAAACAGCGAGGCAACAGGAAGCGGCGCGTGCCGAGACCGAGGCGAAACGCGCAGAAGAGAAGAGACAAGAGGAGGAACTGAGGGCGCAGGCGGAACAGCTGAGGATCCAAAATGAAATCGAGGAGGAAAGACGAGCCGCCGATGCTCGACGGAAAGAAGAGAAACGCATCAGGGCTATGGAGAGCCAAATCCGAGAGCAAGAGGTCAGTTACATTTCTTTTGTCAATTGCTTGCTTGCGATTGGTTTCTCTTCAAGTACGGTATTCTCTCTTAGCACGTTCACCGTGCTGTGAACATCTATTACTTATTTACTGTTCGTCCGCCAGATGATAATGAACTACAATAAACTTTCTCGTATCTCGATATCTAATCTAAAAATCTAAAGCGGGTCTTTATGCAAAATAAAAATTTTCTGCCTGAATTGCAACAAACTGGAGTAAAATAGTCAATAGGTTAAAAATAATATAACAGTATTTTGAAATTCTTCTAATGTTTTTACTGTTTTAACTTTTTGTAAGTTATATGCAAACATTATTGTTAGACTGCGGATCTTTATGCATTTATGGCTCCTGAACATTTTCAAGAAATGCTAGAATATAAAATTAAATAGAATTTTGTACATTTTTTATTTGTTTTAAATCCACAAAGGCTGTTTCCATTAAAAATAAGATTTTATTTCATTCCACTTTCTTCAAATTTGTCTACAAAAATTGGAAAATGCATAAACATCCGCAGTCTAATTATTATATTTAATACTTTTGCTACCGGCGTCTTTTTGGCATTCATAGTTACAACTAGACAGTGGATCGTTATGCAAAATAAAAATTTTCTAGCTGAATTACAACAAACTGGAGTGAAATAGAAATTAATTTCCTTTCTTAATATGTTTAATCGGTGAGAAATAATGTTACTGTATTTTTTAATTCTTCTAATGTTTCTACTGTTTTAAACGACACCCAATCATTGTTGCTACAAATGCATCAAATCCGCTGTCTACTAATCAACGAGCATTGCTCCCAAAATGTCCCGACTAAATTAATGAGCTTATTAATAAATAGAACGAGAGAATACTGTACTTGGTCGAAAATTTGCAGATATTGTTTTGTGCTAAATGTACAGCATTGCACAGATTTTCAGTCCACTTGTTCACTAATTTAGTCTATGCAGTGTGTAAGTCACCGTTTATGTCATCAGGGAACGCTTAGAATTTTTCAAAATGTTTTACTTGGATTTATAATTTAGTTTTACAGCGTCTAATACAGACGACTACAAAATTCAATTAAGACTGATATACTAGCGACAACGTAAGAAGTTCAATTAGAATCGATTTAGCTGAGAAGTGCTTGCATGTAATTTTTAGTCACGCTAACAAGCAAATATTTGATATCTGCATGCTGTAAAATCAGATTCGTTTGCACAGTAAAAAAACGTTAACGGGCGAATCGTTGATAATTATTCGCAGAACACAACATTGGTTGGTGCTGGGTTGAACGACGAAGAAGACGAATTTGCTTCTGGGGTAAGGGAACATCATTTTAAACCGTTTTTGTCTCGTTCTTCGACGCTTGCTTCTAACAAAAGCAGTTACCGAATTTGAGAATCCAGGCGTTTCAATTCAAAAAAACGATGCATATAAAAGAACAATACATTGTGAAGTGTACATAATTATAATACAAATAATTCCTTGCGAACA
Source organism: Lasioglossum baleicum (assembly GCF_051020765.1). NCBI lineage: Eukaryota > Metazoa > Arthropoda > Insecta > Hymenoptera > Halictidae > Lasioglossum > Lasioglossum baleicum. Next base: position 11,697,869 of record NC_134933.1, on the reverse strand, counting down.
GAAACGAACGGATAGTAATCAAATATATATATATTGTTCGAGCAGGAAGTGCTCAGAGTGGAAAGAGAATTACTTCAATTGGAGCAGGAAGAATTGAAACGACAACGCAATAATTTGGCGTACCGCGAACAGAAGCAGCTGAAGCTGGCCGAACAATTGCAGGAACAATGGAAATCTTTACAGGACGTTGCGCACACCTCCGCGAATAATATCCAACAATACAAGAATCAGCCACCGGTGAATTACAGGTCATCGATGCCAAATCTTCAGCTGCAAGACGTGCAAAGAAGAAGACCTCCACCCCCGCCGATACCGCCGGCGAAGCCATTGCGTTTGATCGAGCACAGACAAAGAGACGTCACCATTAGGTAATCACGTTATCCTATATATTCATTATATCGCAATCTCCGCAATAAATGCGCAAAATCCGCAGTCGAAACGCAATTTTCTCAATGGTCTTACTTTTTTATTACGTACTGCAAACATTATTACATTTAACACTTTTCCTACCGGTGTCTTTTTGGCATTCATAGTTACAACTAGATGGCTGATTGTTATGCAAAATAAAAATTTTTTAGCTAAATTACAACGAGCTCAAGTGAAATAGAAATTCATTTTCTTTCTTAATATGTTCAATAGGCGAAAAATAATGTTACAGTATTTTTTAATTCTTCTAATGTTTCTACAGTTTTAAATTACACTCTTAATTTACATATCTTACACATTTTAACCATGCATATACGCATTGCTAAAATGTGCGTTTAACGAAACTTCGTTCTTGAGGGAAAGGAAACGCCGAAAGAGGACACGGTTATGTCAGCGCTTAAACAATCGATTCACAGCAGGAAATGCAAATTAGAAGTGGAACACACGCACCACCATTGATCGCGTCACTCAATTTCCTGCTATAGCTTTCCGCTTTGTTGCGCGCGGTGAAACATTTTCTGGCTAGGTGACGTGCTCTTTCAATGACTGTGGTCCTCAGTTGCAATTTGGTCATTCTTACCGTGCATTTCTCACTCCGGCACTGCAACTCTTTAGAGATTTTGCGAACCAGACGTTTTATCCCATACCCAGTATTAAAAGTTACACATTAAATTAAATAAAGCTGCACATGAATTAAATACGTACAAGTTTAATATATCAATTAAGATACGATATACTGAACACGAATTGATTGCTAAATAAAACGTTTACGCATCACGTAAAAGGCAGTTAAATAGAAATTTCCATCTTCTTAATATTTAATGAATTCATAATATCCGCCATCCAAATACGAATATAATTTAGATAACGATTTTCACAGACTAAATGCATGTGCTAAATATGGACAAGTGAAGAAAATGTCACTGTGCTTCAAGTGTTTTGCTAATGATCAACGGTGATTTGTTAACATGAACAGGAACAGCAGAATACCATCCGCGGATTCGATTCCGCAACAAGTGGACGCATCTTTGCGGCACAGTGCATCGGTGACGACGCTTTCGAGCCACGCTGGTCAACAGATGAGCAGACAAACGTTGCAGGCACTGAGTGCAGTTCCTCGGCCGAGGATCGTTCAAAGTGACCAGTGGGTTCAAAGAAGAAAGAGCGATGTGCCGCGAGGCGCCCACGACTTGAACTACCAGCATTGGTTGATACAGGTGAGTCTCGAGGTTCTACTTGTCTCGGAGTAGTATTTTAACCAAATGATAGTTTCATCCACGTGGGTTAATAACGTACAACTATAAGCGAGTTGTGACTCCAGATGTTATAACCCAACAAAGAGGATGATAAAGTATATTGCTGATGCCGTAATGTTATGTTGCAGGAAGCGGAACAGAGGAGGATTAGCGAGAAAAATCAGCGATCACCAGCGCGGAAATCTCAGATGCATGTAACAGGAACGTCCGTTCCGTATGCTATGGCCCCGACGAGAACGGACAGTAAACCATTACCAGACTCCATTATACAAACTCTCACGCAGAGAGTGCAGAATAGAGTGCAAGAAAAGCCTCTACCACCAAGAAGAAGGTAAATAACGAAGTCCCAAGTTTAACAGCTTGGAGAAGAATTAGATTGAATACAGTCGTGATTTTGACGCATCGCTTTTTGTTTACTTTCAGGCTAGAACACAGCACCAGTCACGAACATTTAACCGCGTTGCAGCATCAGTCTCCGCAGCATGTTCTCCAGCAACAGAAGCCAGCACAACCGCCCCCGATGAATCCCGAAAGTCAGGAGAAAATGTTGAGCGTCAGCGGGAAGAAGAAATGCTCGCATTGCGGGGACGAATTGGGTACGGAACAAATGGACTGTTTAACAATAATATTCATTATTAGTGAACGAAGACTAGAATATAGAATTTAGTATCTAATTATCTAATAATATTCGTAATTGTTGTTTTTATGTTCTCAGGTCGAGGAGCAGCAATGATCATCGAAAGTTTACGGCTGTTTTACCACATGGAGTGTTTCAAATGCTGTGTGTGTCATGTGCGACTCGGTGACGGACTAATGGGAACAGATGTGCGCGTTCGAAATCACAAGCTCCACTGCCATAACTGTTACTCCAGTGACGACGGTATCTACACTTAGCCTACACTTTCAGTATATTAAATTGATTCATAAATGAGAAGTTGTAGTTTTTCAAAACAGCGAGATTTACGAATGTTAAATATGCAGGGTGTCCCATCTATAGCGAATCACTCGAATATCTCTGAAATTATGAATCACATCGAAAAATGTTTTAAACAAAAGTTGTATGGTTTGTAAGTAGACTAGAGGGGATATGAAGCTCGCTTTTAATTTTCTTAATGTGAACACGTATTTCCTAATACACCGAAAAACCATTAGTTTAGAAAATATTTGATTATTCTATATTCGAGTAGCTCACTTCAAATGGGACACCCTATAAGTAGGTCTCGAGGTATAACAGTTCGGAAAGCCGCAATTTATTTAAGGACTGACTGTCCTGAAACTATTTACTGTCGAACAGTTCGGTTGAACAATATTAACACGAACATCCTCTAACTGTTCCAGGTGTCAAGTTCAGTTGCGTGTGAGACCCGAGAGTAGGACTACGCTGACTAACTTGAATATAGCATCTTCGGGCTATATTTTCTAAGTTATAGTTATTTAACTGTCGGTAGCGCGCGACCGCGACACCAACAATTTCTCTCATTCTGTAAATAAACTCTGACGGATGGAACGAACGTCTTCTGACGTTGTTTCTCCCGTCACACAACAATCGAACCGCGGAGCCTCGTGATTTCAATGTAACACACCGGTTTGTTTTCATCGACTAAACGTAGGACGTAGCGCGAACGTGTAAATAAACGTGTATTTATGTAATTAGCGTAAAGATAGGGAATTTAATGGAGCGACGAATCACAAGGCAGCCATCGCTGTCCGTTAGCAATGATTTAGAGTAATATCGGCATGAGTTCACTGTACATTTTTGTATCATAGTTATCCCGTGGTATTTATGAGAGATCCCTGATGCGCGACAGCTATAATTACGAAGCCACTTGTTTCGTCCATCTTGCTACAAACTGTTTTCCTCCTCGAGAAGCTTCTTCATGAACGCTTGGCAATTAGTAGACTCCTTTATCAATCAGATCGAACGATCGTTTCTTTCTCTATAAATGATCGTTTAGATTTCTAGTTGACTATTGCGCGAAGTACAGTGATTCACTGTAGCTGCATAACAGGATGCGATTTCTTCTTTTATCTCTTGGCTCGAATGATCGACGCGTTGTCGCGTCGAACGTTACTTAACTATTGTGAAATATTGTATGATACGGTCTCGTGTTATTACAACATGTAATTTTATATTATCGAGAATAAATGTTTATTATAGCGACTATATGCCCTACTTCTTTCCATAGACGCGAGTATCCTCTTTACAGCTGGACGACCATGGTCTCTAAGAGTGATTCACAAGAGGTAAATATTGCAAATTACGGTTGGTTACGGATGGTTAGAACAGTAACTGAAAAAGCACGCACAATGATTAGTGGTGCTGATTTGAATAAAGTATTTTGGGGCGAGGCAGTTCTCACTGCTACGTTTTTAATTAATCGAACCCCAACTAAAGCTTTAAAGGTAAATAAAACACCATTTCAATTGTGGCATGGTAAAAAGCCCAAAGTTAAATATTTAAAGATATTCGGGTCTACCGTATACGTTCATAGCAAATTTGGAAGAACCAAGTTCGATGAGAAATCATCGAAAGGTATTCTAGTTGGTTATGAACCAAACGGTTATAAAGTATGGGACGTGAGAACTGGTAAATTTATGGTAGTCAGGGATGTGATAATTGATGAAGTCAATTATTTAAAAACTGGTCCAGAAATGAGGATGGAAAGGGATAATGCTGGTCCCGGAAATAAAACTGATGCATCTGACATATGGTCAAAATCAGTAAAATTGAATGAAAAGCCTCATAAATCTGATAATGATAAATCAGATATATCAAAGTCGAGTACAATTCCTGAAAAGAAATTAGGAGATGAACCTAATGAATCTGTAATAGAAACAGATACGCACGAAAAGTCACTATCTCAATCACATAATAAGTCAGATGTCTTTTCTGTTTTTAAAGATTTTGTTGCAAAGAGTGAATCTCATTTTAATTCAAAAATCGTAAATTTATATTCTGATAATGGTAGAGAATATTTATCAAATGAGATGAAGGACTATTGCGTGCAAAAAGGTATTAGTTACCATTTAACAGTTCCACGTACCCCTCAATTGAACGCTGTTTCAGAACGTAGTTCTGAACGTGCGAGTAATGCAAATTACAGCTCGTAAACGTAAAAATAGGACTTCTTAAGGCGATCGCGGCCTAGATTGATTTTTTATCCAGCACTTTTGACTACTGAAAAACTCACTGAAGGTGGTACACTCGTTTCCGATAAGATAAAAGATCAATCTAGGTCGCAGGCGCCCTCAAAAGTTCTGTTTTTACGTTTACGAGGCGCAATTTGCATTATTCGGCAGTATGTAACGGTCGCAGCTTTATGCTTTCGAATAATGCCAATTACGGCTCGTAAACGTAAACGAGAACAGATTGATCTTTTATCTAGCGCTTTTGACTATTGAAAAACCCCATCTTTGCATTATCGAGAAATGAGAATCTTCTTCCCCCTTAATAACCTTCCAGCGATGGCGCTCAGGCATTATTCGACTTATGCAGAAAGCGCTGCAACGAATTAACCGCGTAAAGCGTTTTCATGAAACCAGAAGATTCGCCAGGAAAGGCGTCCGCGTTATAAATAATTCTTCGAGCAACAAAATCGAGTTAGGAGTCCGAGGCGTCGTTAAACTCTCGGTCACGATAGTGTAAACAAATAGAGCGTAATGCCGGCAAACACAGGAGCCGGGTATCCGTTTCGCCGCACCCTACTTCCTTGAAAGCAATTAATTCTAGGTCGCGTTGCATAATCGTGAAAACCAACGTCGAAGGGAGACGGAATCGGTAGCCGAGCACTGCGTCGTGGTCCGTCAAGCGGAATTGAATTACCGACCACTTCTCGACTCGCTTTATCAGTTTCAGTAATTCGAGCAGCGTCCCTCTATTAATAGATGAGAGTCGCATAGGCTTGTGGAGAACGGGTATATGTATACGAGGCGGGGGTGCAATGCGAAACTACGCGAATCCCTGTCACCAGTTTCCGCGATCTTCATGCAGCGGACGTCATGTTTTCGAGTCGAGTTACAGAGGCGGACTCGGTTACAAGAATTCGACACACGGTCGCAGCTGTTGTGGAAACTGATTCCTGGATTAGTTCTATAGTGTCGTTAGTAAGCTCGATTAAATGCGTTTATGACAAAAATTATTATGACTAGATTCAATTTAACCCTTTGCACCCGCAGCTATTCTAATTCGAGAACCGAATTTTACTTCCGACCTGAAATATTTCTATTTTATATGATTTTCTTAATTTCGTCGATATGAAACTGATATACAGTAGAACCTCCATTAACCGGCTTGATGGGGAGACAAACAGCCCGGATAAATCAAGGCCCGATGGATAATCGAGACCCGAGGAAATAAATTTTTTATTTTTGAAAATTTCTTCCCTTCATAATATAATCATATTTACACGCATATTTGTTTATAATCGGGATCCGGTTGATCGAGGTCCTACTGTAATACCTCATACAATACTTTTAGTGGTTTATTCAAATACTAAATACTATTCTAATTCGAAAACCGAATTTTTCCTCCGACATGAAATATTTCTATTTTATAGGATTTTCTTAATTTTTTTGAGTAGTTTATGAAAATACTAAATACGTTTAGTAATTTCTTGAATATAAAGTTAATGATGCAACAAATATTTTTTGGCGCCTCCGAGTCACCGCTTGAGTGCAAAGGGTTAGAACAATAGACAAAGCAAAACAATTTTTAAGAATATCGATGTACCAATTCAATCAAAATAATTATTAAATGTACCAGCACCATTGATGTAGTGAACATCACCGACATCTGAACTGTATGGTTGCTACTATTGCACTATAGCGTACACAAATAGGATAACCTGCACGTCTGAATACACTGACCTTCGGTTAGTAATAAAACGCACGTGGTTTGTCAGGGATAACAGCTGCACATGTCATAACAGGCGCACAATTTCTAATCAGTATTTATATTTTCCCATAAAAAAGCCAAGAGCAAGCAATCGTCTAAAGGAAAATTGTAAATGTTCGTTCTCATTCGAACATCGCCGCTGTCACAATGATTGATTATTTTTGTTCGTTTTTGGGATATTAGTCGATCATTTTCTCAGACTATTTTTACGAGCCGGAGGGCTGCGCGTGAGGAAATTAGGTCAACTCATATGGGTCGCTTTGGGGTGGTCGCTCTTTACAGAAGTTTTATGGGTTGCCTACTAAAACGACAAAATTATTATTATGCACTGTTCAACACAAAAATATACATTTACTACTGAAACTCTATAGACACTAGATTTTAAATATAAATATAAATGGAAAATATAAATATGCTATAAAATGTGGTTTCGTTATCAGAAAGTTTCATATGCGGTATTAGAGGAGGAATGAGTTTTGCCAAAAATTTTTTTTGGTTACGAGCTGATATCGATTATTGTACTCCACTACGGGGCGTACAGGGTTAATGATATAATCGATGCTTCATTAGCGGCCCACGTGTTCAAGAATGCTCTGCATAAAACATAAGAGAAATTGAATACAGTCTTTAATCTTTAAATCTAAATCTTTAAATCATATTATCAAGAGTAAATGATGATGATGATCAAGAAAATTTAACATAGTCGGAGCCAGTGAATAATAATAATAGCAGAGTACACAACAGGTATCAGATTAATACATTTACAGTGAGTGTAGAAAGTACATCTTTTAAAAACGAGTAACTTTTTCAAAATTGTTTATAACTGTATACTGCTTTCGGTTCAAAATTCTAATGCAGATTGGAATAGATTCAAAATTTTAAATTGATCCACAATAATGAACGTTATTCTCATCGTTAAAAAAATGCGTTATACTTGAAGCACCCATCTGTATTCGAACATTTTTCCCGTTGTGCAGTAAGTAAAAAGATCTCTTTCCATATTCGCACGACACCGTTACATACGTATGCCTGTCCTCACTCCGTTAAGCACAATACGAACACGAACCCTGAACTAGAGCGTAGCGCTTCTACTCGGTTTAGGTCGTTTTCAACCGTAAATGATTAATTTGTTAAATAGACAGGCAATTACTAAAAACGTTCTTTAAATATTAAAATGTACAATTTATTAACATATTGTACATTGAATTCTCTTTAAAAATTCATGGTTAAAAATTCTTTGTTTTTCTCGTAAAGAAGTTGATAGGAAAATTTCGATTTTAGTGGAAGATAGCAACGATTCCCAAAAATCTCCACGAAATAATACAACGATCTGTCGAATCGGTTTATTGGCATCGTTAATTTGAGTACTCTCTATTAATAGGCGAGCACCTGCTTCGCTATGCTTCACATTGTAGCGTAATCGAGCGGCGAGAAACAAACTTATTTTTTCGATAGAACGCCGGAACATCTCCACCCTCGAGAAATGCGTTGCTCACGAGCATATTTAACCTTTAATTAGTGCACCCCTTAAACCGCTTGTTAACGACGCGCCGTTTCTAAGTGAAAGCACTGTATACAATAGAAATTATCTTCGAATCGATAGTCAAATGACACGCCAAACTAATTTGGTAAAATGACACGCCAAACTAATAGTACAATTTCATCTACATATATCTATACAAACGGTTATATTAGTAATAGTTCCACATTAAATAATTATTAACATAAAAATAGAAATTATTCACTTAAGGATTAACTCAATTTCCTGGAAATAGTTCGTACTCAAATTTGCATTGAAAATTCTATACATTGACAGCATATAATACAACGCTGTACATTCTTTGAATTTCAAATCTTCAATCGACTTCCTGTTTTCCCTGACTGAACGTTATATCAATGTCGCCATTGCGTTCAAAGCAACTGGTTTGCAGGAATGGGAAATATTCCGATTGCGTCAGGAAGGTGTACTTTTATTGTAACTTTCTGTTTCCTCGAAACGGGCAAATGTCCAGCGAATTACAAAACTTTCCATCTACTATATTTTCCATTTGAGGGGAAAAATACGTTTGCTCTCTACAGTCCTTTTAATCACTCCAAACGATGCGGTCTGATCTCTGGTGATCCATAATCCAGTTAGAAGTTTCACAGTGAAAAGTAGTGGTTGTTCGAGACGATGCGAGTGTGCTAACCACAACAGTTGTTGCTTGTCAAGGAACCACGACGTGTCCCATAGCGGTTAACGAGTCTCCAAGCATACTAGACTTGGTAAGGGTCGTGTTAACTAGGTGCATCCATACATGTAGACGTAAGCATGAATTCTATATTACTTTCACATATTTATTAACCTCGCCCAGCATTATTTTCTTCATCAATTTTTGAAAAAAATTTTCTTTTTAGAAATATAAAATATACTTTTTAGAACATCTCTATTTTTCACTCCACAACTAAACTCAATAGCAGTGACCAATTTCGAACTGAAACAACTCTGAACTTAGCCTTTCAACATCATTATTTTTTAGCGATTCTACAAGAGCGTATTCTTAACTATAATTTACTTAACTAGAATTTTTGAATTCTCGTACATTCTCGTACGAGTTTCTGCCAGGATTTCGCATCCCCACTGTGCACCGGTTCAATTTCGCTCGTCCCTGTAATCCCAATTACAACGTGCCTGCGAGAGTGACGTTCCGCGCGGAGAGTTCATCAGTCGATCAAAAACAAAAAGATCTCCGGTTCTGTCAAATGCGAGCAGACACCCGGAAAAGCGAACAGAGAGGAACTAACGAACCGCGAAACGTCAACATTCTCTCTCGGCGATTGTCGTTGATAGGTGGAGTTACAGAAAATTCGCGCGAGCGCGAACGTGAGCGCGCCGGTAACAAAAGATCTTTCTTTCTTGTTCTTCAGGTTTCGCCGCGTGTCCCATTTTTAATTTAGTCTACCTCGGATTGCTGACCACTGCTGACTACGCCGTCTACCAATAGACCGGCGTCATATCCAGTATTATCCAACGAAGCTCTCTCGGCGGAGCCGGCTCAGTCGTGTGATAAACGTGGAGCACCTAGGTGGGTAGAGGTGCGTCTGCACATCCATCGACGGTAGTGAATCGTTGCGGCGAACAATGTGCTCGTGGACCTCGTGAAACGGAACTCGACCTGTTCAATAGACGTGCTAGGAAGTGTTGCAAAACCAGGACTGTCGTTCGGCTACCGTGTTTTTTTGCCGGCGTTCTGACCGGCCCGACACTGTCAGTCGGAAAACCGTGTCCGGAACTTCACAGAGGCACTTGCTCCGCTCGTTCGTTTCCTCGTGGATCTTATAGTTCCACTTATTTTTCAGTGAGTGTTGCAAATATAGAGAATCGTGCTTTCCATTCTCAACGTCCGACTCATTTCGTTCTCCAAGCTGCGCTCTCGGGAACGGTAAACATTTGACCAATATTAGGTAATTTCACAGATTCCATTTTACTCCTCGCTGAGAACACTAACACTTGAAGAGAATGAAATAAAATTGATTTTTGGATCGTTGGGAACCGCCTTAAATGACGTTTCATGACACTAATAAGTAGAGTGCGGAAGTTTATTATATTTTTCAGAGAGAGAAGGGGGAACCAAATAAAATATTATTTTCAGTGGTAGTAGCCTTTGTAGATCAGCAATACTATCAAAATTTGACTAAATTCTGTCGAAGGATATATTCCGGCATTTTTTGAAAATTCTCAAAAGCCGTAAATGCATAAAGATCCGCTGTCTAATAGCAATAATAATGCACAAGGAGTAGTTGCACTGTTTTTTAGTGATTGTTGCAAGTATAGAGAATCGTATTTTCCATTCCCCGGGGTTAACGACGGTGACCAGCATTTTTCCTCTCAACGTCAGACTCATTTTGTTTTTTCAAGCTGCGCTCTCGGAAACGGTAAACATTTGACCGATATTAGGTAATTTCACAGATTCCATTTTACTCCTCGCTGAGAACACTTACACTTGAAGAGAATGAAATAAAATTGATTTTTGTATCGTTGGGAACGCGAACACCCCCTTAAATGACGTTTCTTGACACTAATAAGTAGACTACAGAGGTTTATGCAATTTGCAATTTTTCGAGACGATTTTTAAGATGGGGAAAGGAAATAAAATATTATTTTCAGTGGTAATAGCCTTTGTAGATCTGAAATATATCAAAATTTGACTAAATCTTGTCAAAGGATATATTCCGGCATTTTTTGAAAATTTTCAGAAGACATAAATGCAACACAGCAATTTTAAAAATGATCTTAATTGTTCTCCATGGCATCGCTATGATGAAATACAGCAGGTTTCGAAATCAACAGTGCAGTAGAAACTCTACTTTGATTTAGTATTGCGAGTGAGCGTAATCCGGCGTTTTAATTAACGCTAAATTAAAATTCATAGCGAAAGTATTATTTACTTAGAAGCTTCAACGCAGAAATATCATTTATCTTGGGAATATACATATATTTCGTGTGATATTATGTAATAAAACGTTGAGTACCTGAGTTTAATTGCTATTAGAAAAGAACAAAGACGGACTTTCCACAGTAAATTGGAAAGTAAATTGGAAATCTGGTTAACTGTGTCGGAATTGGTAATACTATACGCTTCGAAAGAGACTGGATATTGTTTCTGATTCAAATCAAATGAAATGTTTTTACTGTTTTAAATTTCACCTATTCATTTTTGTCATAAATACACAAAATCCGCTATCTAGTAACCTAACATTAGATCGAAAATTAAATAGACCTCCTTTGATCTATATTAATCGGGTATCGAATATGTAAATAGACCTCCGATAATATTTATGGGACGTTGTCCTATAATTAAAATCTGAACTCCCGTATTAATGTTACATGGATTGGCGCTTGTGGCTGTGTCATTGTTTCCTCGATCATGTAATTGAACATTAACAGACCGAAACCACCGTTAGTCCCTTGTGCTTCTTCTGCTGGTAACCTGACAAAAAGAAACGCTTCCACGACACTGTGATAAAAATACGTTTAATAGAAATGAACTTTTATAGTGAACATTTATTGCGGAAATGTTGCAGTCTATGTTATTTTAATTAATATATCACAACAGATTAAAGATCGAACGTGTAATGAACTGTACGAATGATTGAACAAACTATAACTTTCAATTTCAACAAATACGAGAATTTTGAATAATGTTTGAAACACTAATTGTAGCTAGAATGAGTCTCCGCTGGATTCACGAAAACTTGGAAGCGCCAACATGCGACGAAGAATGCAGCGACATCGATGACAGTTGCAGTGACGACAGCTACGATTCGGATCTATCGATCGGCGAGGAGAAAGGGACGAAGAACGAAAAGGAGATCAATGGTGATCGCAGAGGGAAACGGGAGACGAGACGCCACACGACTACAGTGAAGTTCGATGAGAATGGGTATTTGCCAGTAATTACGAACTATCGACAAAGCTCAATCTTTGTAATCTTGTTTAAGTATTGATCACACGCCCGGATACAGCTTAAGAAGTTTCAACTGATAGTTCCAACATTCTATCGTTGATTGACCAATTAAAATTCAATTGTAATTACGACTACCTACGTTGATAGAATGAATAGTTCATATGATCAAAATAGTTCATAAAAAATCCAAGATAATATTCCTAACAACATTCATGAATCTTTATCACTTATTTTATAATCAATCAGTACTTAATATTAATTGATGTTTTTGCAGTTCAATTTATAAATATAGAAGTCAAATAGGAATTCATATTATGCATTTAAATTTTTGTCGAGATAAAAGTTAAATAATATTATTAAGCACATATTTGCTATAAATGCATAAAATCCTTAGCGAACCGGTAATTCGTAAAAGATTATTTCTATTAATTTTCGAGTGTATACAATTACAAGTAATTTAAACAAAAAATAGTAATTTGCAGAAAACTATGTGCGAACGTATTACGACTTTGTTTGATGTCAATCAAATGATAGTTCCACTATCGGCATTAATATTCTCAATGATGCACGACCCGCTGACATTGATGAAAAGGCAATGCATATTTTACAGTAAGTTTCCCGCAAGCACAATGTGCCGCTAAGTCCGCGGACGTAATTTCCCTGTAACGTGTACACTACAGCAGGCGTTCATTAATCACATGAATCGATTAACTCTACATCCCGTGCGCTGCTAACTTAACAGTTTTAAATTTGTTATCAACTTCCGCGGCTCTTTCGATCTGGAACGATTAGGACGAGTCGTACGAGAAAGTAAATTGATTCCTGTAGGAAAAAGAATGACAAATATTCATCAGTAGGTATCGCTATATATGGTTGAAGGTGCAGCAATAAATATCCAATCTAGCAAATACGTCCCTCGATCACGACATTGACGATGAACGCATAGTTACCCTCCAATACTCGGTACGATCTGAACAGATTGGTCACTTGACTCGATTAACTTTCAGCGTTGTATTGTTGCAGGGTCACTAGGTGTAGTAGGTACCGTTCGTGTTATATCATTACCGACATTCGAGAACCGTGGCAACCGACAGAACTGCAATTCCGCTCGAATTGCATTATAGCGCACGCACGACATGTCCCGCGAAATTGGGATCGACGTTTATGAACGTGCTCGAGTTCTAACAAATAGATCGTGCCGCGTGTAATTAACGGAGGCGTATTTGCGCAATGTCAAGACGTAATCCTACTAATGTTGAATTTTAAACATCTCGCGAATTTTTGCTCCATCAAACGTTCATGCCATTTGTTCGAAGGGTCTCCAACTTTAACAGACTCAATTTTCCAAATTTGAAACTGGATCAGTTGTGTTGCTTATTTTTTATTCTGTGAGCAATCCAATATTAAAATTATTTCTAAATGTTACTATATCGAAGCGGATCCATTTTAATAGATTCAATGTTCCAAATTTGAAACTGGCTCGCTTGTACAGCTTATTTTTAATTTCTGTGAGCAATCCACTGTTAAAATTCGTGTCACATATTATTATTAGACTGCGGATCTCTGTGCAAAATAAAAATATTTCGCGTCGATTGTGAGAAAAAGCAGTTAAATCAAAATTCATTTCACCCCTTAATAGTCTTTTTACGTTGAAAACGACATAACGATATTCTTAGATTTTTTTATATTTCACCCAGTTAATTTCTTCGTGAATGCATAAAAAAGCGAATGAATATACTCGGTGTTAAGTGTACTGCACCTAATTTATTTACATTCTCGACGAAATGAAACGAGATGTGTAACATGTAACGTTACATACATTATTACCATTTTTATCTTATATAGAAAAATAAGGAAACAATTTGTCATTTGCCAGAGTGGACTGCATGGATTAATACTTTCCTTATTCAAGGTGTACAACACTGAGACACCACTGCAAACATGCAAGGAATATGAATGTATTCGTGTCTCGTTATCGGTGCCATTAGCTTGATTATTATCAGTTGACGTTCCGCTTCTTGGAGTCTATCGGCATTGCCATTCTTCCCCTCGAGCGTACGTTTAAATTTAACAGGGTTGGAAAACATCAACACTGCAACGGGCACGCTTCATTCACGAAGCTCACTGACCTGAAAAGTCGATCGGCCCATTTTTCCAAACGCAATGATATGTTATAAATAGCACGCCATCTTCGTGTGTCTGTTCTCATTAAGTTTATCTATTAAGGGTTAAAATTATTATATCGTATAAGACTACCGTGTAAGAAAAGCAACTAATAAACTGCACGACACACATTGTCACTGGAGCGAAAAAGATACAGCACAGTAAAAGTTAAGGGGGTATAAACCCAGTTTTATACGGCGAAGCTTCAGCTTATGAGGTCAACCTTCCAGCAACTATAATTTAGCGAACATATTTTGTGCAACGCTATATGGTTCAAATGAACACTTTGAAATGTCCATTCTTTCAGTAAACCGCATTTTGTGACAACTGGATCAGTGAAACCCCCACCTTGCGTAATATGGGATCCGAAGAAACTCACGGAAAATCCAGTCTACAATTGTCTGGTAATCAAATTCTTCTGTCGGACCGGTTACCATCTTGCTGTATCAAATTCGGGCCGCGTTTTGGGTTTAAGCGGTACCAGTGAACCACATGGTAATTATGATTATTCATCATTTACGAAGACATTAAATAATATACTTTTAATTTTTAGCCTTATTTCACGTTATACCAGTTGCGTTTGGTATAATTCGAATGCAGAGCATCGAAACTAGTTTTTACCTGGCTTTCAACAAAAAGGGTCGTCTGTACGGAGAGGTGAGATCATGCGTTTTAAGTATAAAAAAAAAAAACAAATCAATCTGAACTAATAAAAAATTTCGGTATAGGAAGATTACATATGTAAATTTGCCCATTTTTAACAATATCGTAAACATTACAGTGAATTAATTTAGTTTAGAATAATGTGATGCGAAATAACTGATAAACTCATTTCTTTTTACTGTCATGATGATGGGCACAAATGATTGACTGCGTATTTTATGCATGTTTTATAGCCGAACGTAAACAAGGACAACACAGAATGGGAACAATGGAACGTTGGTTCATACGACGCATTTCGTTCGCGAAAATATGCTAATCACGGATGGTGGATAGGCATAAAGAAAAATGGACGGGCAAAACCGGGACCAAAAACACGTTGGGGCCAAAAGGCGATACAATTTTTAGCTGTACGTCAAGATTAATTTTCACACTCCTGTACCTAATGCCTCACATTGTAAATCAATGATTTGATTAAGTGACGAAAATTCTATGGATCGAGAAACACAAAAACGATTACTATTGAACAGTTAGCTCTGTCGTGGACCATTTAGATACGAGTTTCTATGGTACTTGTGAGATAAATAAACAACTTCGTTACCTTCCAATAGAATATAATGTTTATTATAACACTGTTACTCAACAACGGAATAGTTTGGGATTGTGCATTCTGCTTGTGCCCTTCAACTGAACCTTCAAGTTACAGTTCCAAATTGCAGTACATTTTTCCTTATTTCTTTTTTTCAATTTAATAATATTAGTTGTTGATCGATCATGCTGCGAACAAAGTGTACCGACACTTCGTTCGCAGCATTCGTACGAACGCCAATCTGTATTTTATTATATAATAATTATATATGTAATATAATATATTTATATGTAATTACTATTTATCTCTTTTTGTACACCTACATACATTGTATACAGGTATATCGAAACCCTTAAGCGAAAGCCTCAATTAAAAAACGCCGGTGTTTGATTAAATACGGTAACTACAAACACTTATTACCCTCGCATATTATTCCGTAAATATCAAATATGCTGCCAGCAATCAACTTCAACAAACGCAATTGAAAATATCAATAAATGAAATTTAGCCGAGACGAGACGCTAATAAAATATAATAACAGTTGTTCGTGAGTAATTATGAGTATCGTTCGATTTTCGCAATTAATTCTTTCAATGCCAAGATTCAAACATTTATATATACTTTGAGGTAACGGTATAGTGTGGTAATCAATCTAGTATGATCGTGATAACAATTTTGAGGATCAACAACCATCAGAGAGTGCCAATAATAACACCAGTATAGAAAAAAGGACCTTTTTAGATCAATTTCGATAATTTTTCAAGTGGTTCAGGCGATCCTGAGATAAAAGGGCACAAAAGGAGCTTCCATTTATAGTTCAATCAGATTTACAACCTCACTGTATCGTTACTACGCAACAAATATAGTGATTCTCTGAGATGTACAAAGCAAAAGCACTTCATCAATTGAAGAATTCATAGTACACCTCGTAATTTGTATTGCTTACAGCGCCACCTCAAGAACACTCAACAGAATCACTAAATTCGTTGAAATCTGAGCTTGGAATAACATTTTCCATTCGGATACGTATGCGTCTTTCTTTCTAATACTATTTCTTATAAATAGACTTCTTTTTAGAGCTACCTCTTATAAATACATTTAACATGAGCAACCATTAGCTTAAACTGGTCACCATACGTCTGCGAGTCGAAGGAATCTTTTCAAAACATGGATCTGATGTCAACAATGCTGTCCAAACATTAAAGGGTTACATACATCTAGAGAAATTAACAAAATTGATTTGTTATCTTTCATTACGATGCATGTAACCTCCGATGCGTACTTGTTCGAAGCCTATAAATGTCCAACTCACAATTGAATTGGTTTTGTTAATATATATACTTAGCATCGGAAGAATTAATTCCGTTCCTTCTGATCCTAAATTTTCATAAACTTTATAATCGTTGAGATTACACGCCTCTTACACACCTAGCATAAATCAATAAATTAAACTGCAGTATATAAATGCAAAATGGAATTCTTTGGCAATACATAATAATTACAAGCACGTTGCTTTCGAAGCAAAAAGCGTACAAAGTGACTGAAGGAAAAAGTAAATATGTTCGTTCCACGAATATTCGAATGGACAATGTCCAAAATTCTTAAGAGAAAACAAGTATATTTTCGCTCATATATGCCGTCCTCGTAAAAAGTATCTACACACTAACAAAACAGGAATTACCTGAATAAGCACATCTATTTTATACGGCATCTTGACATCTCTTATATCTACAATAAATTTGTTCTTTCCCCTTTTAACTTGATTTTTAATAAGGTGTTATAAAATGAAAGCGTGTACATACGTTTTACGAAGATCCGACGATCACATTATTTCAAGATCCCTGTTTTTTTCTGAATTTTTCTCTAGTTTAAGACATAGATTCACTTTTTCTTGGTGTTCGGGCTCGTGGACTGAAAAACACTGGATGCAGACATTAAGTTTTCGATATACTGATTCAGTACTTGATTCTCGCTTCTCAGTTTTAGGTTCTCCTCCTTCACACTGTCCACTCTCTGCGACAAATCTGAACAGAAGAAGCAATAGGGAAAATTCAGCTACACGATTTATCAGCGTGAGGTAGAAGATAGAATGAGAGCGATTGTTGTCTTAGAGAAATTCATAAGTAGGCTGCGGATCTTTAGGCATTCATGGCTTCTGAAAATTTTCAAAATCTGCCTGAATATAAAATTCCAGAGAATTTAGTACAATTTTTATTTATTTTCGAACTACAGAGACTACTACCACTGAAAATGAGATTTTACATGATTCCACTTTCTTATAATTCATAATTCGTCTAGAAAAATTAAGAATTGCATAAACATTCGCAGTCTATTTATAAGTTATAGAGGTTCGACTGTAGTTTAAAGATAGTTCTTACCATCTAAAGTATTCTGGAGTTCAAGAACTTGAGCAATTAATCTAGCCTTCTCCTCTTGTTCATCAGGGCTAATATCAGGATCTAAGCCTGTAATAAAATTATTATATATTACAAGAACTAGCTTTTACCCAAAGGGAACTGTTTAAAACGTACTATTAGGACTACAGCTGCCATTCGTGAATGTCGAAGGAATGGAGTCCATGCTGCGTCCTCTGCCTAGCGCATCAGATAAGTGACAGCTGTTATCTAAAATTTCTTCTTCGGGAATAATCACTGTGCAGAAAAATACTTATAAACTTCATAATTTCTGTATAAAGAAACAGGGTTAAATAATGAAATAACTCAAGAAAATGTGACTCTAATCTAATAAAAACATTCAAGATCCTAATGCATCAGATAAGTGACAGCTGTTATCTAAAATTTCTTCTTCGGGAATAATCACTGAGCAGAAAAATACTTATAAACGTCATAATTTCTGAATGAAGAGTTCAATAATGAAGGGTTCAATAATGTATAACAGCTAAATAAACACTTTATTCAAGAAAATGTTTATTCAACAATAAAGGAGCATATAATCATTTCCATAAACAATGTTAAACTAGTTGGGTTTAAAATCGTACGAACGATATACATTTATATAAGATTTGGAAAGTGCTAGACATCGATACACTTGGCAAATATGTAAATATTTGATTCGAGTGAAAACGGAAGGGAGAACAGGTTATAATCGAGTGAGGAACGATAATGCGATTAGGAAAAACTGTGAAAAACGTGGATACAATGTGTTCACCTTGTGGGTCGTCGTCTGCCAACGGTATGCTATTCATGTCATCTTGAAGTTTGGCTGTGACGGATGTAGACATCTTGACGCCGAAGATATTCGGTTGAAAGAAATAATACACGACAGAGAAACCTGCGCGCAAGGTTCGACGGTCGACTCGAATTTATCGATCTCTACACAAAACTGACACAAAATTTGTCGCACGTTCACGAGACAAATATTCAATACGAATTCTCGACTAGTTTTTAATCGATTCCGAATATCCCGATTCTGGATCAGCCAGTATAACTTCGTGAAATCTGCATTTATTGCAAAAGTGATTCAACGTCGTTTGACACCATTTGTCATTCACTTCCTCACTGACACCTGCAGGCGTGTTGACTCACTATTACTTCTGCATTATTCAATAAAACGAAACTAAACTCTGTGCAACAGATCTGTGTAAATACATAATTATCGACATCAGACATATGTAATATTCTCTGCACCTACATACTTATATCTCGTTTGTGATGCAAGATACTAGATTCTTTCTAACATGCGCAGATTCATGTAATGTCAGCAGAGAGGATAAGAGAGTGCTCACGCCCGGGTCTGAGTTGCCACCACTTTCTGGCACGCTCACGCTTAGCACGGAACAGCTCCTAAGCGCATCGTAGAGCCCGCTTTTACCACGAAACAGCGACCATACCATGCAGCCACTGATATGTTTTAGCATGAAACAGAACCTTTACTAGCCTTAGGAATAATAATAATAATAATAATAATAATAATAATTTTTACGTTACCGTAGGAATTTTGATGCCTGTAACATAAAAATCGAATGCGTTATTTTGAGGAAATATGTGCCGATATATATATACCAGAAATAAACTGGCCAAAAATAAACTGACCATCAAAGGAGCATAGCGCCTCGAGCTGCATGTACGCATCTTTGAAGTATACTTCCTCGATGGATGTTCGCGTTACCTCCGCGGATATCGCTTGTAAAAACACTTGCTCCATTCTCGAGCAATGCTTTATGACCTGAACTTTTGCGGATGCGATCATTTCGGATACAGCCACGTACAGATATCGTTTCAGCTTTTCGCGACTCGGCGATCTCCATTGTGCGACGACATATGTCTAAATCTCGCCTGGCATCTCCAGATACGGCAGAAACTTTTCTGTAACAGTACATTTTTTCTGAGCAACAGCAATTCAAAATTTCACAATTCCATTGAATTGATTTGAATGAATACCATGCAACAAGTTGTACAGCTTCGCTCCTGAAACCGCTGAAGTCTTTCAATCTGGACATTACTATCTCTTGTAACTGTTTGTAATTGTACGGTTGAAATGTTAATCGCGTAAGGCCCAACCGTGACGTAACACGGCCCATTAACACTCTTTCAGGCAAGTAAATGGTATTGGCAATGGTCACCACGATCAGCTGTGCTGTTGTCTTTATTGGCCAATCTAATAGATTGTATACGACATCCTTGCG
Organism: Lasioglossum baleicum; assembly: GCF_051020765.1. Classification (NCBI taxonomy): domain Eukaryota; kingdom Metazoa; phylum Arthropoda; class Insecta; order Hymenoptera; family Halictidae; genus Lasioglossum; species Lasioglossum baleicum. The sequence goes on along the minus strand of NC_134933.1, from coordinate 11,677,789 downwards.
CTTCGTGCACAAAAAGTCGAGCTGCAATAACAATTGGTGGAACTGTTCAAAATAAATCATACTTCATCTACAAGAAGCAGCATCATTTTAGAACTGGCCCTGTGAAACCTCTGCTCGAGTACACGATAAGCTTGCTCCTGGGTAACTGTTCTACCATCCAGCTGTTTCAAAATTTGCACGTAAGACTGTCTCGGTTCTGTTAATTTTATTCCATTAATGGCAACGTAATCAAAGTTACCTAATTGGCCCTCAATTATCAGTTTCTGCAAGCATCTCACAGCCTCGTTTACAGTTGCAGTCTTTCCAGTCTCTGGTACTCCGCTTATGTATATGCACCTGTGAAGAATGTTCATATCATTCTTATAGTTTTATAAAACTTAAACAAAACTTTAACTTTACAAACCTACCTCCACAACCCTTACATTACAAACTGCGGTTTACAAGATAGAATTTTCTTAATCGATACGTACCCTCCACTCTTGTCTTCCAATTTTCCTTTGAGGAATGTGAAGATATTATTGAACTCCTCTTCTCTGCAAGGCAAAGACTTTGGCACAGCGCTAACGTGCAATCTAGACATAGCCTCCTGCAAGGGTGTAGTTGGTTTCAGTAAGGCGCTGCATCTTTTTCCGATCGAGGGTGTTAAATTGTTAGGTTTCAGCGAACGCGATTTAGGGGTGCTCGGTAGAACTTCATCCAGTTGCGCTTCAATGTTTCTTCTTATACTATTTTTCTTTTGTGGCGTAGAAGCTTTTTTTTGTATTATTCAAGGATTCTGACGAACCGCAATGATAAGAAGAAAGTCTCAGGGGTGGTCTTCTCGTTCTAGCTCGTGTTAATATTTCATTCCCGGTTCCTAAATTTTTTAATTCCTTTGAGAGTTTCCCTCTGGTAAATCCAGAATCGCTTTTACTATCGTTACAAGAGCTTTTGTTTTCTACGTCCGAACAACTTTTTCTACTCTGTTTCAACCCTCGATTACCTTGCGTTTTGCGTGTACGTTTTTCGCACTCGGAATCGGTATCAATTTTGCACAAACTCTGTTCCGTGGATCGTCTTAATTTAGTTTTGAGCGACACTTCCTCGTCGCATAAAATATGCTTTTTCTGTAGCGCGTAACGAACGCTATCAAATAGATTTCGCGGAGATCGTTTTCTATGCAATTTATTCGTAGCCTGTTTAGTTACGCCTTTCGAATCGGAATCGGATTGTGCATCAAGGGCTGCGAGTATCTGATTGTCTGAATATTTATTTAATTTCGTAGTCATTGCAATACTCTTCTGAATATATTTACACATCTATTTTGCACAGTACATTTCAAAATATTATTAATGCCTTTTTATAAATACACTTTCTAACATTTGTTCGTTATCTGACATCAAAGAAATGAAACGTCGGTATATAAATAGAAATATGTACTTAGCAAACGAAAGACAACAATAAACACACGTGCACACACGTATACTATAACTATATATCTAGGTATGAACCAGTATGAACATGGACATGAACCACTATGAAATGAACCGCCAAATTTTTGTTTTCGTAACACATAGATTGAGAGGATATAAGAACGCGCACGACCGAGATTTTTCTGCCCCCACTTTTGTCGGTATAGACAGAGATAGACCATACCCACTTTTAGCATGGAACAAAACCTATACCACCGTAGACTGCCAGCAGTGCTCACTGAGCACTCTCATTTCCTCTCTCTGATGTCAGTAACGCCGAGCGCGACATTGCACTTGCAGGGGCTGGCAGCTGGCAGTAGTGGCAGTGTAGCAGTCTTTAATAGTATCTCGTCGGTGCGCTAGGTGGCATGAGCATTTCTACCGACGAGATTCGTCGGTGTCAATATTACAATAGAGATTCACATTATCGACATCTGCCAACATTATCGACATCCGCCACAATGCCCGTCGAAAACTTACTTTTCGGAACAACCATTGGAGCTTCTATTTCATAATCCACCATTCATTTTATTCTAATACGTTTCCCATGAAAATGATATACATTTACATGTCTATACAACCTCTAAAGTACAACTCTATACAACGACACCCTAAATATTGGTAGTCGTTTAATCGCGCTGTACAGTGACATAAGGGTACACCATTTCTTCCATAAAACAGATAGAAAAAATCGTACATGAATTTTCAAAGAGTTGTTGTAAAGAGGAGGTTTCAATCTTCAAGTCCATGGCAATTTCATTTACGAGAAAAATTTTTGAAAGCTTCTGGTGACGTTTGAATTTCCGCATTTTTTAGGAAAAATGAGTTTTCAGTTTCTCTCCTGTTAGATCATGGAAAAATATTTTCTATGAAAATGAACGGTGCTATGCAAAAGTAGAGGCTTCAAGCTTTGCAGTAAGGCCACACAGATGGTTGTACTATTCGTATTTACGAAATGATCACAATTGAAATATCACATGAAAATTTCTCCGTTTTTGAATCCCGATTTTTAAAATATTGCTAAAATACATAAATGAGTCTGCAAGCTCTAAGAACGAAAAATGTCTTCTCGAATTATAATAACGAATGTATATAAACAAACGGGAGAAACTTGAAAAATTATATCCACATTATTGCCTGCTTAAATAACTTTTTTTATCCTCTAGAAACGTACGTTGCGGACGGTTCAAGTTATAATTGATTTCCTCGCATACACGGAAAGGATGGTCCGCCGTGTAATTTTAAATCCTGCGTATTCTTTCCCTTCCATCCTTCAAGGCTTTGAAGTTCACTGTCTAAATCCTAGGAGGTCGAGGAGCTTAAAAAAGGAGCTTCCCTCCCTTTGACGCTGGATTTCACGCAAGGCTAAGTTATGCGAAGATGCTTCTTGTTTAAGCGCAAATTGGGTTTGCTCGATGCCAAGTAAGAGCCCTCGCGGGGCACAAAGGTCCTCGTCCTTGAAATTAATTCGCAAAAGAGACAAAGGCGTGTTCTGCTCGTCGTCGAGCATTGTTCAAGCTTCACGGTTGACGAACCGCTGCAATGTGCTACGCGATGAAGTAGGGTAAATGTACCTATTATCGCGGGTGTACGTTTTACTGCGGTATTTTTATCCAATAACATTAAAATACGTAAGAACAAATATTTTGCCCTGAATGAATTTGTACAATTCAATGTGGGAAATTGTCAATTATTCTCATATTTTTGTAATCTCAGGATTTGAGAAAACATTCTTGATAAAAGGTAAAAATAAAATCACTTTTCTTCTATCTCCGATCACCAAAGGACTGTTGTTTATATGATTGTAAAAGAAACTTCTCTTGCCTTTTTAATAAAAAAATTAAACCTTCGGCATTACGTACATTAAAGTGAAGAAGGAGCCCATTACTGCGGCACAAAAATCAGTAGGAATGTCCCTAATACTGCGATGCGAATTGCAACTACGATGAGAAACGAGCTCCACTTCAGTCTAACGTTTTAGGTAAGGTACCTATTCGAATACGATTCTCGGTAAAGAGTATTATACATAGATAAGATAGGAAGATATGGCAAAAATTAAATCTACGAGGTTTTGTTTTCAAAAGAATCGATTTTTAAAGATCCATCAACTTTGCCATGTTCATCGAATTTTTAAACTGGATTTTTGCAAAAACTAAACCTCGTATGAAAAATGTTATTCTTTATTTTCATAAGCGTATATATACATATAAGCATATTTGCGGTACAACCAAAAGATTTATCGTTCTCGTTGTTTATAGTTTATATTGTACCAACTCTCGTGGTTTATTTGGTCCTGTCCGGTGCCCGTCGAGTTTGATCGATTTTTAGTAAATCGTCCGAGGTTATATGGCAGAATTCTATCGTGCCGGACGCCGACGCACCTATTGATTTTACAGGAGAGGCAAAATGAACGAGAGGAATAAGGGAGGGCAAGGGGGTAAATGTGGTCCGACAGTTCCTTCTGACCGATGCAGCTTCATTTCCCGGGACCGCTCACTTACAAATATTCTTTTCGCATTAACGGAAATCTGCTCGACGATATAAATAAAGTTTTTTGAATCTGCATCAAACATTTACGACTATACAACTTGTTGACCATTTCTTAACACCATCTGTACCGAGCACAAAATGTGATTGATGGACGTCGCTTTATAAAAAATGACGAGACTGAATTTATACATATAGAGTTTTTGCAATTTTTATAAGATTTTGTGCTTCATTGAAAAAAAATGTCGACAAAAATGGCGGCAGCTGTTGACGTTTACAAAACACATTAGATTTCTATAAAACGTACAGAACGCAGCAACTTTAATTCCTATCAGAAAAGGATTCGATACGTTTGCTTGGCGGCTGTATTTGCATAAATCACTTGGAATTGTTCAACCGTTAAGTGAAATTAAAACCAAAAGCGGCGACGTACCTATTTCTGTGTAGAGTTGTGACGCTCGTTTAATGACCATCGATTATCATCGTGAATTTAAATTACGTGCGAACACAATTATGCTGACGTATCTCGGAGTTTTGTCGGATTCATCGGTCACGAACGATTCGATTGAAAACAAACAGAGGTTCCGAGGCAAGCTTTTGTTTGACAAACGCTGGATAAATAATTATAATTAGCGGAGGAAAATATATTCGCGAATCGCGCGCTCGTAATTTGTCGATAAATTATATTTCATTTTATTAAACATAGCGAATTATTAAACACGTCGGAATTATCTTGAAAATATGGAGCGACGTTGTGACATTTCCAATCTCGGTAAAAATGTTGTGAATACGCATTTTTTTACGAGTATTCAAACTATTTAGTTTTAAGTAATTGTATAATTACTTATTATTTGTAATTCAACCATTAGAGATTCATTTGGGTTCGAGCAGATAGAATTGAGAAAGGATTGAACGAATTTAAAAGTATCGCTATAAATAAAATTTACTTAATATACAAATTTAGTATATGTATAATTATAATTTAATCTTAATGAAAATTTAAACGAATTTCATCTTACTCAAATTTGTAAAGAAAGAAGGATAATTTATAGGATAATTTATACGATTAGAATTGATACACGGATTTTTATTTTGCTGATATTCTCACCCTTGCCTAGTAAATATTTGATGGTGGGGTCAGTAGATTTCAATTTACAGGGAAACGTGAGACTCGGGAAAGTTCCCAAAAATTTTTCATCCGGCCCGCTTGAACTCCTGAATTCGCTACGCTGGCTCTGACACTTAAGGAATCTGATTTTCTCCTCACGTATATCGAAGGATTACTCGGGTATTCGTCTTCGAGCAGGACGGCCACTTCATTTCGGATATCCACAAACAACGGTCGAATCATCCCTTCGATCCTCCTGTTTTTCCCTACTTTAACTTCGTCCCTTATACCCCTCACGAAGCTAGAATATGAAGCTGTTCTTTTTATTATCATGAAGGAATCAGGCTAAATCAATTTTAGACGAGAATCTCTAGATTATTCGTGTCTAAAAGTATGCAGTTCAAATGTATTTAAGGCAAAAACATTGAAATTATTGTTCGAGTGAGGAACGTTCAAGTGCGTGTCATTTTGTCCTGCGTCAACCGATTTCGATGAAATTTTCAGCAGGAGTATAACTAACATAGATGTACAAAACATATATTTTAAATTTTCATTAAGGGCCCAAATAAGAAGTTAAAAAAAAATGCCTTTTTTTATTTTTCCATGTAACCTTGTAAATTATAATTTTCGTAATTTATAATCAATGCTTCAAATTGATAATAAAAAATCAGGTCGTTTGGTACAATTATAAAAAAGTTATTCTGTTTTAATGGGTGTACGAATACTTTCGTCCCTCACTGTATATTGTTCTTGATAATTGGAAGTTGCAGATACCTGTATATGGAAATGTCATAACTAGACATCGGATCTCTATGCAAAATATGAATTTTCTACCTGAATTGCAATGAACTGTAGCGAAATAAAAATGTAATTTCTGCCTTAGTAGGTTGAAAATAATGTAACAGTATTTTTAAATTCTTCTAATGTTTTTTCCTGTTTGAAATTACACCAAAAAATTGTTTAAGATCAATTCGACTCAAGGAACAGTCTTCCGAGGTACATTTGAAGTGAAACTGCCGAAAACGATGAATTTGATGCGGAAGAAATTCGACAAAAATTCGTGCGTAGGGTTAAGGAGTTAACTTCCGATCTGGTTTTTTGAGCGGAGTTACGGAGGCCGACGCGGCAGCTTCCGTTTCATGTGAAACGATTTGAGAACCGTCGCTTTAAAGCCCCACTTATCGAACGCCTAGTTGGTATGATAATGTAATAAAATAAATGGAGGTTGCTGTTTCCGAGCGATATAGACTCTGCGCCCGTTCCTGTCCTGGTGTTCGGGCTTCTTCGTTTATTCGACGACGACGACGAAGAAGAAGAACACCCTCTTCGTATTTTCTTCGTCGCTCTGGTGCACCTTCGATTCTTCCATCCTGTTTCCGTTTGGACCCGTCGTTGTCCTGGCTTGTCCTGGTTGCTCGCTCTCCGACCCACTCAGTTTCATTTCAGCCAGCCCTCTCTCGCATTTTGCCCTCCCCTCAGCCGCCGTCGGAGGGGTTGAAACGAGAATCGAGACGGTAGAAGGGAATGGAGCTCACCTCGAAAGCGAAATACAACAAGTCCCGCCGCCATTGCTGGGTCACCCTTCAACAGGAGTTTTGTCGTTGCGTGGGTGGGGGTTTGACAGCCCTATGCGACGTGTCACCCCCTTTCGACCCCGACTGCCTCGGTTTAGGGAAAGGGTGGGGATCCATGGTAGATAGAGAGAGGGAGACAGCAAAGAGGAATCGAGGGAGGAAGATGCATTTATCGTTCGAGGAGAATATCAGAGAATAGTGTAACGGAGGAAGATGCAGAACAGGGTTAACGCTTCCAAGATGGAGAAAGAAGGAGAACGCAGTTTGTCATCAGGTAAACCAAGGGAGTGAGAAAAGAGATACAGGTCGGAGAGAGAGGGATAGAGGGTGCGGGATCGAAGGGTTGGGTGCAGTTTATTTATAGGGAGAAAGCGAATGGAAGAAGGAAAAAGAAAGCGAGACGAATGGTAACATGGAGAGAGGGATGAAGAGAGACAGGTAGGGAGAGAGGTCGAAAACTCCGCCCCTGCATCCGCAAAAGCGAGTCAATACTATGACCACCCATCCTTTCTCCTACGAATGCCCTCTCGGTAACCCGCGCTGCCTTCCGCCTCCCTCTCTATTCCCCCACCTCCCTCTCGCTCTCTTTCTCTCTCTCTCTCTCTTTCACCCCTTTCTCTCTTTGTGCTCGAGCCACAGGATATCGAAATTCGTTACGTGTCGTAGCGAGAATCCTCGACTCGAAGATTCCCGACGCGGTGTCATGAAGCAAACGCGTGTTTTCGGCTTGTGGCGACGTAGAAATCGGAATCGGTTCGGAAACGGTGCTGGGTAAATGTTATTCAGGCTAACGAGTCAATCCAATTAATTGTTATTCGGGAATGACGCTGATCAATTTATTCGTTATTCACAAATTACAAATAAATTGTACTTATTCGTTCTTTAAACTTTTCGAGTAAAAGAATGATTGATGAAAAATGTAATTTCTACACAAATTAGTCCGCAAATAAGAAATCACGAATGGCAAATAACGAGCAAGGCGAATAACTTGAATGATAAATCGAATAGTGAATAATTATTTATTACCTACTTTTGTTCAATGAGTGCCCAACACAGTTTGAAAGGAGTTTGGCGCCTCCGTCGGCTTTCGCGTCGTAAAAAATCGTATCACGTCAATTGCAAAAAACAGAGGTTAAATAAAAATGTGTTCCATGTTTTAATAACTTTGATAAATTGCGAATGCAATTGCAAAGAATGTAACAAGATTCTTAACTTCTTCTCCAACATCTTCCGTTTAGTATTTCAGCTAGTCATTATTATGATAGATATGTTGAATATCAATTGAGAGTAGTGTTTCTACGATTGCAAAAATATAGGAGACGTAGAATATCACGGGGAGTGATTTCCAAAGAGCCCCGAGTCGAAGGAGCATTCCGGTTCGAAAAGTATTAAGGGTGTCTCACCCCCCCCCTAATGCCGGGGCGTTTAACTCTCCGATTGCTTTGACAACTTAAGCAGGCCCTTAAACCTTGCTGGAACCTCGATGTAATTTATAAGCGACCGAGGGGGTAATTCCGTTGGGGACCGTCAAACTGCCATGTGGCAAAACCCCCGAGGGAAAGTCAGGGATTATGCGGTGATAAATAAATATGTACGTTTATGCAACAACCACCGTGACTCGGGGAATCCATTACACATTGGGACGCTAACAGGCGTGTAGCAAGTCAAATTTCGATTCGCCGGGATTCTCCGTGCACCCTCCGTTAAATAAACAGAAATTAAAGCCGTTCGGGGTCGTGATCTCTGGCTCTTGACACGGAGCAAGACCCGAGTGATCTTTCAGATCAAAATCTCAAAAACCCGTATGTTCATTTCTACATTTTATCCATTTATTATTGCGAGCACCGTATACATAATCTTCGCAAGTTTATGAGAATTACTGTGATTTAGATTGTGTATTTATTTATTTTCATTGTAATTTTTACTAGTCTCTGTTTAGAATTAAATCTACCGCTGCCGGTCAAAGGACCGGTTTTATATTCGTCATTTCAAAATTATTGAAATTATGAAGTTGTTTACATGGAAATTGCTTGGATACATTTTTTTATTCAACCACATATTGGGGTAAAAATTGCACAAAATTTAAATAAATAGAGCCTTGTGGATTTAAATGGCGATACAGCAGGTTGTAATTAAAATGGCAGAGGTCGGGGAGGAAATCAATCCAGACAAAATACTTATGCATGTATAGTTTTATTACAAGTAGTTACGCAATCGTTACAATACATGTCACGTGACTCGGTACCTAGACTTTTACAGCAAATAGTATCACAACACGAAATATGCAAGAAAAGCACAGACGACTATTTGTCTTTACAATTGTCGTCGAACTGATACCTATTACTCGTACATTGAAATCCTTATATCGAATAATACAGGAACGAAAAACAATCGAGAACAAACGAAAACTACCCTCTACCCGCCTCCCTCGAATCTAAAACATAATTTCGTCAGACTTTCGTACAAAATCGTTTCAGGGGCGCGTGAAAACGATAAACGCAAAACGAGTTGGTCAACACGTCGAACCTAATGTTCGATAAACATTTCTATAATAAATAAATGTGTGTGTGTATATATATATATATATATTTATTTCTATCGTTCTTACACCGCGATCGAGCGTTTCTCGTTCGCCTTAGATACCGTTGAATTGTTACCTAAATACTGTATGCGTCGATGCGTTACCGTTTCTCGAAGTATCCATCGTTAATCGATCCCGATCTAGCGGAGATTGATGCATTCGAAACGGGATCGTGAATCGAAGGGTCATGCTTTGGGGCTTTATCCTTAGGCCAAACCTTTCTCAATCGTAGAAACGATCGACTACAATTGATCCAGCTCGTACATTTGATCGGCGCAATAGTTTCATTCGTTTCCTAATCGTTCGTTAGTCTCCTCCCTATCCAAAGAGATATTCCCGTGATAACCTATACTTTTTTTTTTCTTCGTGTTACACACATTAAAGTAGTTATGTCTGATGAAGGAATCTGCGTTAAGTTCCTCGAGGATCGCGGTCCAACTTCTCCGACAGCGGACAGTCAGTGTCGTCTAAATATGAATGAGTTAAATGCATCACAGACATAGTTTAAACATCTCCAGTGGAAGAGTGCGGCTTCACTCACTTCGCGAGTGGCACTGTATATGTACATTGTGTAAGTATCGACTTTTTTGGTAACTGGCGGAAAGAAGTCCTTCCGATCGATGGTCCTTGGATGCTCTTAATTTTTGTACATGTCGCATAAGACTTTCTCCATCGGAGTGTTGCCGATCGTTCTATGAAAATAGATCAGTTCGACACGAGATGCTGGCACCGTCCTCAACAGTGGCAGCAATAATAACAACCTGCCGAATCGTGCTGGATTGCCTGGTTGTTGAGCCCTCGCGTGTTGACCTAACATCACCTGCGCTTGGTCCTGCAGGTTCTCGATCTGGCTAGAGTCTTTCAGGCCGCGGGTCTCTGCAACAAAAAGCGGAATTGTTGCACGGGCGGGGCTCTCACGATTTTTGCAACTTTATCCGTTAACACATTACCGATCGGTGATTATCGTATAATTTTGAAAAATCTATGGTACGCGGATAAACACTTTTTAATGAAACCTACAATAGCAACAGTAATTTTCATTGTGAACTAACAAGTCACCCTCAATAACGTCATCTAATAGTTTCATTTAAGATTGTAATGTAAAAGAAAATTTCTATTCCTTCTTTTGGTACAGCAGAATTATTGAGAATCCTATTAAATTTAAAGTGTTAAGTCGACACCTTTGTTTACGCTTGAAACACTAAATTTAATGTTTTGAGACTGTAAGTATTGCGAGTATTTAAAAGATAAAACTTTATTTTATGCAAACCTGATATATTTGTAGAGGAACAATGGCCGGGGAAAATTAACCCAGTACGATTCAGGGTTTATTAATTGGGTATTGAATGTTTTTCTAAGATTAAAAATTTTCAATAATTTTTAGTTTAGAACTATTAAAGTTATACAGCTACTTCTATGGGAAATGCTTCAATACATTTTTTTATTCCATCACATACTGTAATAAAAATGGTACAATATCCAAGCAAATTCTGTTTTGTCATATTTGTGAGGTAAAACACTCACGAAAAAATCAAGTCAAGATGAATTACTGTACTTCCAACACGTTACACGAGGTTCTCTCGACAGTGCGTTCATCCTTCTACTCGCCGACGTATTGTTAATCGAATTGGCAAACTTACTTATGGTTGCCGTGGAACAAAGTTACCAACCTGGTCTGAAGAGGACAATGGCTTTCATGCAGGCGAACTCCGCAGGATCGACCATGACAGCTTTGTATCTCTGCAAAGTGTCGTGCAAATGCCTGACATCCGCTGCAACCTGGCTCGGTTTGCCCGTGGCGGTTTGCATGTGAATTCCGGAATGCGGGTGCGGTTGCGGCGATAAAGTCAACGCTGTCAGTTCTGCAGAGTTAAAGAGGGGCGACGACTCCAGTGGAAGGCACCACTGTACCGCGTTCAGAAGGAAAAGCTCGGACCAGGCTTCCTCGAGAAGGATCACCTGGGGTCAACACACAGGATCATTCGAAACTAGAACACTCGTATAACTTTTGTTCGGAACATTTGTCGATATCGTTAATCATTTCGGGGACATTATTTGGGAGTGGAAAACAATTTGTACAATTAACTCTTTGCACTCGGAGCTATCTTCACTCGAGAATTAAACATTTCTTCCGGCCTGGAATATTTTCATCCTGAATGATTTTCGAAATTTGGTGGATACGAAATTGATGTAATGCCTCATATCAATAATTGAGTACAGCAATTTTTAGTGGCGCCTCAGAGTCACCACTCGAGTGAAGGTTAAAATAATGCTGACAAACCTGATCTCTGAAGGGTAGGCTTGCGAAGGACGGAAGATTTTTCGCCCATTTCACAGCCATAAAGAGTAGTCTCGCGCTGGTTTCGTAAACTGTTTCTGCACTAGCGGGAGAGTACATCGACGGAATCACAGGCGGAAGTTGCGTGCACCCGCTCCTTTGAGGCGTCAACGGCTCCTCGTTAGTCACGTCTATGCTATCCTCGGAGGCGTTTCCTGTTTTCAAAATTTATAAGAAACCTGATTAAAGCGAGACTCGAGCCTAACATGACAAACAAAATTTCGAAATAATTCATATTAACATTTTAGCTACCAGAAATTCATTAAGGAAATATTCTCGAATTTTTTAAGCAAGAGTACATATTGAGAATTCAAACAATTACATAATGTTTTCGACTCATTGCATAATATGTATGGTAAAATGAGAATAAACTGCAATCGAGCACAAGAATGCTTTCTAGAATTATAAGCGAAATCGTGAATAGTTAATTAAAGAGTTAATTAACAAAGTAAGAGAATGTGGATAGCTACCATCCGCGTTATCTTGTCGAGGTGACGCCGGAGGGTTCGTCGAATTTGTAGTCGGCGGTACAGTGGGCAGAGGCAGTGGTGTCGTGTATCTGGCCATAGCTAAAGACACAGGTGGCCTGAAACATTTTATTCCGAATGTTAATCAAATTTTTCCCCATCTTCTTCGTACCATTTATTTTTAACGTATTATCGAGACTGAAATTGTTTGACCGAATGTTTGATTGAATTCTTCCGTTTCTTCTTTATACCATTTATGTTTAACGTATATCGGTATTTAAATTGTTTGACTGAATGTTTGATTAAACTCTTCCCTATCTTCTTTATATCATTTATTTTTAACGAGATTGAAATTGTTTGACTGAATGAAGAATGATTGACTGAATGTTTGATTGAATTCTACCCTGCCTTCTAAAATTATTCAGTAAAACAGCACTCTGCAAATTCGTTGCCCACAAAACGCGATTCGAATCCAGGGTCGATCGATCGGCCGACTCGCGGCAACTTTAACTTGTTCGCGCGCGTGCAGTTTTGTTTACATATTATACATAAACGTATGCCGCACGGAAATTTCGTATCGCCGATTTTGGGTAGGTGGATGGGTTAAAAATAAGTCGTCGAGAACAGTGAGGCGAGAAATCGGGCTTTTCATCTAGCGAATTCAGTCGTCATCCTCCGAGATCACATATCACAGCATTTTCGCGGGATCATTGTGAACATCAGAGAGGCAGATGACGGTGAACAACAAAGTTGTGGTTAACGAGAGAACGAAACAACAGGGAGGGAGGTTAGTATACGTGACAATCAGAGCACAATCATTCTCTCATCACATCGACGATAAAACAAACATTGATAACAGTCACGAGAGACTTTGAATAAAGTTCGGAATAGATCAAAAAGAGCACATAGAAAATATGTATATAGCTAGATTCATATTCGCCAGGGAGCAAAACGTTTCAACTAAAACAATCGTCGCATCATGTCCAGTCAACAGGAATGTCGGAACGGTCGTAGAAACAGCGGCGCGGCTACGGTGTCCGTTACCAAAATGGCGTTGCCGACCAGCAGGAACTTCGCCAACTGTTACATGGAGTTGTGCAAGCAGCAGCGGCTGCGACCATTGCCGGTGATCTGCGTGACGTTGCCCCATAACTTGGATTTCACGACCGATCGCGTGAAGATGGATGATTGGGGTCCGATCTTGAATTCTTTGGCCCTTGATCGTAGCCTAAAAGCGATCAGCGTGCGTAGCAGGTACCAGTGTCGGAAACCGTTGGAGGAAATTAATTCAGAAGATAAGGCGAGGACGATGGGCAAAGCTCCGGTGGTGTTGTCTCGTTATCTTCTGGAATGGATGTGTCACAGCGTGGGTCAATGCGTGCGAAACTCTCCGGTGCTGACTACTTTGGAGCTGGAAGGGATTCCGTTTCCACCGGATTGTTTAACGGTGTTGTGCGTCGGCCTGTCTCACACGAAGACACTCCGCTATCTGTCTTTGCAGCGTTGCTACGTGGGTGACGGCTCCTGCGAGGTGGTGTGTCGCACCGTAGCCGATATTCCCAGCATCAGAACGTTAAATCTCAGTTCCTGCGACCTGACGTGCAAATGCGGGCCCGCATTGGCGGCCGCGTTGTCCCGACAGAAGCTGTCGCTGTACCATGACACCTGGCAGCAATCGTTGCGCTACCAGGAGCCGAACCTCGAGGCGATGCCCGGACTGCGTCGTTTAACGCTGAACGATAATCCTCAGTTAGGCGACGCGGCAGCCAGCGAGATCATCGAGGCGATCAGGGACAGTCTGTGGCTGAAGGCGTTGGACATGCAGCGCTGCGGTCTGACGGACAAGGTCGCCACAGACCTCTTCGAGCTGCTCGACTACAACACCACGTTGGTCGTGCTGGACGTCAGACAGAACGTGAACCTGAACGAGGAGCTGTCGAAGCACATCATGAAAAGGCTGGCGGAGAACAACGCGGACGCGAAGTGTGAATACAGATGGCTCGGGTCGTCCGATCAGAATCGAAGAGTCGTGTCAGCGGGTAGTAGGAAGAGGACTGAAAGTGAAAATAAAACGCTGACGAGACCACGCAGCGCCATGACGGAGTACGTTAAGAGACCTTACCAGGTCCCACCTAGGAACGCGATCAGCTTGACGAACAACGCGAGGAAGACGAGACTGAGACCACACATTCCGCCGTATAAAAGCGTCAATACTCAAAGGCGGCAGCAAGACCGGCAGCAGAGCGTTCAGAGTATCGAAGCTAACACGAAGCAGAAGGTGTCCCTCCACTTAGATCTTCGGCCTCATATTCAGTCGGTGATGGGCGAAGCTAGTGGGAACACCGCGTGCAATCAGACGTACGATGGTAGTGTTCAGCAGAGTGATAGAACGTCATTGAAGAACGTGGATTTACGTCAGGCGGCTAAGGTTGATGCTGCGACGCAAATGGCGGACGACTTGGCCCAGGAGCTAGACAGCTCCGCTAGGATTGAGATGATCGAGATTCAGCTGGCAGAGGCGAAGGTGGAGCACGAACGTTTGGTAGAGGAGACTAGACAAAGCTGTCTGCTGCTGGAGGAGGAACGCGATCGAAGAGAAGAAGCTGAGGCGAAGCTGAACGCGATGAAGCAGAACCTGGACCAACTGGAGAAGGCTCTGAAGGAGAAGGAGCAGGAGACCAGCGGGTCCATGATGCTCAGCCAGCAATCCATGGACGAAATCTGCGGCACCTTCCAGCGTCTGATGAACGTGCTGGACAGCGTCACGAAAAACCCCAACAGGACCGAGGCGGCTTTCGTCAAGGATGATATCAAGAAGTGCGTTAACTCTGTAATTCGTCACACGAAGTCTGAGAATCTGAGACGCACCTTCACGGTGGATCTGAACAATGACACCGAGCCAATCAAGAAGTTCGCCAAGTCGGAGAGCGACGTGAGATCGACTTCGCCACCGGTGTATCTCGAGAGAAACATAGGAGACAGCCCAGACGTAAGATCACCTTCACTGGACGGCAGAATCATACGCCACGAAATGGAAGGAGAGCTGATGTCTCCCAGAAAGAGAGCGAGAGCATTGTTCGCTCAAATCGTTCAAGGAGACGCGGTCGTAGAATTTTCTACCAACGAGGATTAGAAACCGGTGAACGTTCAACGAGGGAATCTTGAGTTTTATAGAAAAAATATTTATTTACACACACGCACCTTCGTTGAATCGTGCTGAGAAAACATAAGTATTCGAGAGCGAAATAGTCGTACGCGTAGAATAAATGTAATGATTGAATACGAAAAAAGGAAAACCAATGGGAGGGAAATTGATAGATCGAGTATCGGTCTCCTGATCTTCTTGAAGCAATAGAAACTACCGGTCTGAACAGGGATCGGTGGATTTTCCATTGTGCAAATGAACTATTTGTATTGTCACATTTTTCATAGCTGCATTGTTGTATACTGAATAAACGTCATTTATTGTTTCTAAGGTGCGGTGTTTCGTTCGTATTTGTCGTAGATGGACATTCGATGAGATTTAGAATTTAGGGGTAGGTTGTTTATCCTTTAATCAATAATCATCATAGTTCAATTACCAAGTGTGTTCCTGGAGAATGGAAAATATAGTACTCGTATACTTTTTTGTATTCACTGTGGGTGATACTCGAGATGTGTTTAGCAAACGTAAAAGAAGATAAATAAAATTTCTTTCCTTCTTAAAAATACACACGAATGGAGTAAAATGTGTACTAAAACGTTAATAGTTTAGTATATCCAAAACAGTTTCACAAATACGTTGAGTGAGCAATATTAGTTAAGCGAGAATCGTCGAGTTTGTTTTGAATTTTGAAGATTAAAAATGAATCATTTTTTTCAGTGTCGCAATTGCGACCAGTGACAATTAAAAAAAAATTATTTACACATTAGCTAGCAAACTAATTCTTCTAGCGGCTCAAACAAATTGAAGCTGTTGGGTCGAATTTAGAAAAAGTTATTTGTTTTTCAAATGTGTGCGAATACTTCGTACACCCACTGTATACGAAATTGGAGAAACGTGTGGTAGGTTTTGACGTTGTCCAAAGAGGAATACATAATTTCCAGAGAACGTCAGTATCGACTCAAAGCGTCGTCGGAGCACACTCGCTGTCGCTTTTAACGTTCACCCCTTGGCGGTCTATGGATTTTCCATTAGTTCCAACCTGAGTACCCGATTACCTGAAAAACGGTCAGCTACGGGCTAGTAGTCAAAGGTAATTTTTCATGATAGATCACGCTCGGCGTGGCGTGTCGCGAGCGCAGCCTGCTCACGACGGCGAAAAGTATGCTGCTCTGCAGCAGAAGATCAAACGTGCCAACAACGTCGTCGGTTCTCTTGGTCTTGCCGTTGCTCCCGATGCAATCGGTGATTATCGATCGCGAGTCCTCAATGTTACCTTTAATCCCCCTTCCTCTGACCCCTTGGATCGCTTTAAAATTCATCCAGGCTTTGCGTCACCTAAATACACGCAACGGGAACAGCTAGCTCGACGCGAAAATACATTTCACACGCTGTTCCTAGAACTGGAGCAAGGTTCTTATACATAGAGACCGCTGTTTTCGATACTTTCCCAGCTTTCATTAAGGTTCCCTCGCTAATCCTGGTTCCCGGATACTAATATTAAACCGTTCACTAATATACATAGAGCGATTTATTTTAAGTTCACTAATCCTGGACCAAAGGCGACGCAAACGTTTATTCAGAAACGGTGGCTCCTTTCATACAGAATTTTCGATCTTCTCAATTTCTGTGTGAGCACTGATGCGGATGATTTTACTCGTTTATGGTTGTTAGAATCATTTCTCATTACTTTTTATAACATCCGTAAGAAAGGTGATATTCTTTAGAATATTCACAGGAACAGCAGAATTAACCCTTTGCACTCCCTGTCTACCCTTACAGCCAGGACCACTACCCACATTTTATGAGGATATGGACTACAAGAACTCAAAAGTATCGATACATTTCTTACAACTGACTAAAACCACTAAAAAGAGAAATAAATTTCTATTTGGTCCCTATGTCTTACAATTAATGTGTACGATTTTTATTTTGCATAAAGGTCGGCAGTCTAGTGATCACCGTCCAGCAATGACATCGAGTGTTCATATTTTTCAACGTTTATAAAAGGATATTATAAATAATGTTCACAATGTTCATTTGAAAATTTATACGGAAAATGGAGTACGTTCAGCCAAATTGCTTGGAGTGCAAAAGGTATTCTGAATAACGTTCACAGATATCGCAATAGTTGAAGAATTGCTAATGGAGTACGTCACTCACCCGAAAACACCGACGGCCACTGCAGCTTCCCGTAACGCGCGCTCCTGGTCCATCTCGACGAGAGCCTCTGGTCTGATGGTGGCAGTGTTTCTGGGTTGCCGTTCATTTTGCACGGCTGCAACAGAAGCGCACACCTTCGATGTAACGTCGATAACAGGCGTTAATTGCAACCACGAATTAATTACACGCTGGTAAATTAACGCGAAACGTTCCCGTGCACCGCCTCGCACACGTGCCATTGCTACTCGTGGTAATGTCTTTCAGAATTGACGCGTTCTAACGCTGTGATCATCGATTATCTTATGAGGGAACGTACTAAACAGATCCGATTTCTAACTAATTCAAAGAAAGAATTGAATTTATCATTAAGTTACGTTCAACGAATTCTGAAGTTTCTATGTTGCAGAAAAAGGAGGTAGATTTAGCATTATCTATTTAAAGACTATTCTATTATAATGAAAACATTATTCAGAGTGATACGTCTTTTATTATTTTTAATGAATCGTTTATTTGAATCGTTTCTACTGTTTGGAGTAATTGATTTTCACTGTAACGTAATTTGTGTTTAAATATTACACAACCTGCTGAGTTTATTCCGTTATTTCGTTGTTGAAATTTTCAGTAATAATTAAATCAAATCAATGCGGGATTGTGTATAAATTAAATATGTAACATTAAATGTCTCAACCCTTTGCAGTTGGAACTATTTCAACTTGAAAATTTCTTCCGACCTGGAATAATTACATAGTACATGATTTTTTTCATTTTATGGATATGCCAAAATATTTAATAATGTAAACAATATTGTAAACAACGGTACAGCAATTTTTAATGGTAAAAGAGTCGACTGCTAAGGGTTAACAGCTTTACTTCTGTACTTTTACAACTTTTCAGACGATCCATCTGGAAAACACGAATAAAAAGTGAACATTGAGTAATTTTTACATAATACCATGCAAGGGATCGTCTTGGTCGGAACGATGAAAATTTTGGATGGTCTCGGAGGAATAAAACCACCAGCCAAATGAGGCAATCGACCGAAAGAGGCTGCCGACAACCGTTCCATCGAATATTCTTCGATAATGCGTTCACTGCATAGAAAATCCCAGCCCCGGGGGAGTTTCTTGGTTATTGAAATATTAGTGGAACGACTTGGTTCGAGGAGTCTTGCTCGATTAATCGGGGAACAAACGATTGGCCGCCACCCTCTCGTCAAATTCACGTAACGCGCCGTTATATCACGCCAGCAGTCTGTATCTGACAAGCGTGAATTTAACAGACGTGCAGGAATCAGCTGCGTTTATTGTTTGTATATATTGCTGTTCGATAAACTCCCGTTCGGCGCACAGCTAAATAGAACGGTATCGTCTCTCCTGGAATAACCTTATGTACTTGTGGACCTCTCCAGCGCATGTCTTCTTTCTATTCCATCGCAGCACGTGTTCGTTTCAGGAAACTACCTATTCATACGTTGCTACGTATATTAAATTTATAATACGGTTAGCACAGTGCTATCACCAACATTTTGCAGTCGGAGATATTTTAACTTGAAAATTAGACATCTCTTCTGACTTAGAATAATTCCATCGTATATGATTTCTTCATTTTATGGATATGAAATTGATGTAATACCTCGTACAATACTTAAATGTGTAGGAATTGTCCACAGCTTTAAATTGTCGTGTCCATTTTTGTCATAACTGCCTAAACTCAGTCTATTGATTAGATACCAACATATTTTTAGTAATGTAAACAATATTGTGAATAATGGCACAGCAATTTTTAGTGATGACTCTGAGTCACCCCACGAGTGCCAAGGGTGAATAGGAGCAAATTAAGGAATACAATTTTATTCAAATAAAACATAGAATATGGAAAAAAATGAATGTGTTTTTATTATAACAAAAATGAGTAAG
Organism: Lasioglossum baleicum; assembly: GCF_051020765.1. Taxonomy (NCBI): domain Eukaryota; kingdom Metazoa; phylum Arthropoda; class Insecta; order Hymenoptera; family Halictidae; genus Lasioglossum; species Lasioglossum baleicum. The sequence goes on along the minus strand of NC_134933.1, from coordinate 11,658,562 downwards.
TGTAATTTGGAAAAGTAAAAACATTAGAAGAATTTAAAAATGCTGTTATATTATTTTCCACCTATTATGTAGTATATTATTGCATACATATTGCAATTCAGTTAGAAAATATTTATTTTGCATAAGGATCCACGTTGTCTATTTATTATACCTGTTATTAACCCTTTGCAAATAAACTGAACTCTTAAATGTGTTGGTATCTATTCAATAACACATTTAAACATTGCATGAGGTATTATATAAATTTCATACCCATTAAAGGGATAAAAATCAAATACAATGGAATTATTCTAGGTCGGAGCAAAGGGTTAATACAGGGTGAACCACGAATCGTGACCAGTAGCATGGTTTCAAGAGAGCTTTCGTGTGATTATAGCAAATTTCTCGTCAACTCTTTTTTTTCATGATTTTTCAAGGTCACCTTCAATTTTATGCAAATACTCCTACAATTTTTTTACGCCTATTGTTTAGAGAATTCCAAGGCGAATTTGGTAAATATCATAACTAAGAAACTTGCAAAAAAACTGCTGTTTTTTTACAAAACATTTGCTATAATCACGTGAAAGCTCTCTTGAATCGGACTGCTAATACCAGAGTAATCTCTATTGGTCACGATTCGTGGTTCACCCTGTACAAAGTTTTAGGAAAAAAAATGAAAGCTTCGAGAACGCGACGATCATTTCTCCGTTTTTGGCGGGCAAAGAGGCTGCATGACGTCAGACACATGTTAATGGGGAAACGATTAGGGCACTCAGTGGCGTGTAACAGCGAGCAGAATTTTTTCCAGCTTCCCTTTTAGCGCGGTACGGGTGCACAGTAATTTCGTAATAATAAAAAGCGTGCCGGCTCACTGTATCACCGTCGTGCTGCCTGCTGAGCGGCTTAATGGGATCCTCCTACTTCGTCAAGCCTTTGGCATCGGCGTCTCCCTTTTTCGCGCGGTTTCTTCCCTTCCTTTGCTCTCGGTCTCTCACTTTTTCTACCGTTTACCCTGCCGTGCTACCATGCCGAGCCACGCCGAGCCGAGCGGAGCCACACCACCACCGTCGGGAAAGATAAACGCCCTATACCCGTAGCCGTTGGCCGGCGTTACCTCTTCTCTCTGCTACCCCAGGAAATTTTTCTTCCCCGGTGTTATACGCGTGCTTTCCCTTTTGTCTTTTTAACTCTTCAGTCCGCTTATTTTCACACAGTCCGCCGTCCCCTGGATACTTTTTATCCCGCACCACTTTGTATTTCTTTACTTTGGCGCGTACCGACCGAGTAACCGGTACCCGATACAGTCTACAACCAAGATCGGAAGGGAGTATTCGATGATTTCACGGGCTGTTCACAAGAGACACTTTATCATCTCGCGCCCGAGCTCTAAACTTTCTTGTAACGTCGTCTTCGAAAATCAGGCAAGTGTGTAACATCGAATTATATTTGTGTCTAGGCGAATAGAAAGGGAGATTAATAATACTTAGTGTCGGGTTTAGTAGCACGTAATCGTCGTTGAACCTCGCCCTTTGAATCACTATTGTTATATTGTCTCCCTCCTGCTATGGATTTTCTATTATCGTTCTTCCCTTCTCGTGCATATACTAGTTGAAATAAAGCTGCGAGGGCGGGCTTTCGTAACGACTGTTCTCTTATGCATACTATTGTCCGCAGCAAAACGACCACTATTGTGCGAATCAGGTTCATGGAATCATTGGTTTAGAAAGTTTGTCGCGAATAGTAGAGCAAGCTTGTAAGAGGTATTATTAATTATGGAAAGGTCAGGCGAGTTTTAACAGGAATATTTCAAAATTTATTGTAGACGTATGTGCTTTCGTGCTGTATTGTTCGCTTTCTAGAATGTGAAGACAGCTAGAGAAAATATCAAGAAGTCCAAATAGTCAAGGAATTATTGTAACATCATATACAGAAGCAACCTGACAGTCGATTGTGGTTCCTGAAGGGTTAACTACAATTAGTTTTATACTTGCAGCATAAAAATGCTGAACGCACTAAACAAACGAGCTATACTAATTTGGTTGGTAAATATTGTCGCGTACTCGTAAAAATATACTTATTAGAACATCTGGTGTTATACTAATGAATGCTATATAAACCAAACAAAGTTTACGGCATCAATAAATAAACAATTGATAATTAATTATTAGAACGTCTATTATTCACTCCACAACTAAACTCAATAGCAATGACCAATTTTGAACTCAAATGACAACAAACTTAGCGTTTCAAGATCGTTATTTTTACTGACTTTACAAGAACATATTCTTAACTATAATTTACTGACGGATAATCATGTATTCTTGAATGGTCATATTTCGAGTTTCTGCCAGGTCTTTGAGGCTGCGACCCCACTGTGCGATCGCCAAATGAAGACTTTCTAGCTGGCCGTCGAAACCCTTCCCATTATTTTCGCGTCTCTGCCGTCCGGTTTCGCACCATGAGAGATAAACGCCCTTTTACAGATCGTTTCACTCTCATTTGCGTGTAACTCGCCGTGGGAGGTCCGCCTCCCTTTTTCACTTTGCTCCTTCCGACATCCTCTACCTATCTCTCTCCCTGGATCCACCACTATGACACAATTTACATAGGAGAGTCTGTCTCTCCTGGCGGGGCCACCCCGTGTGAAAAAAAGAACGAGACAGAGAGATCGACGGTTACGGAGATTCACGTTGCATACGTTTATTTCCCCCAATTAACCCTTCGGGGCTTGGCAGAGGCCACGCGACCGTCGCTAACGACCGCGGTGTTTACGACGCCGAGCGTCGTTTCGCCCGTCGCGGTGAACCGCACCGCTCCGCATGCGGCAAAACGCCGAATCCGCGCAGTTACTTTATGCTTCGCCGCATCCCGACTACCGATTTTCATTAAATCCCCGTAATAACCGCGGTAATTCCGTTGTCCAACTACTGCTTTAACGACGCCGCCGTTTCTAGACTGGATTCGCCCATGTGGATCGATTTTATCGTCAGGATCATTTTAACGCTCCTTCGGGAACGTATCTGACACTCTGTGGCTTTTTTCTCCAGTCACTTGATCTCTTCTACATCGTGCAAATCCTGATGAAAGTCAGTTGAAGCAACTGTATCATGAACAAACTTAATTTTTACGAAGAATTGTCGTATCCAATAATTTCTGCCAAACTGTCTACCATTTCTGAATCCCTCAAACGACCTCAGGAAAGCTACTCTGGGGTTCTTGAACAGTTACTTCTTGACCTCTTCTAGATCGTACAAATTCTGATAAAGTTCAAGCAACTGTATTATGTACAAAATTAATTTGTACAAAGAATTGTCATATCGAATAATTTCCTTCGAACTGTCTAGCATTTCTGAATCCTTCAAACGACCTCAGGAAAGCTACTCTGTGGTTTTTTGACCAGTTACTCCTTGACCTCTTCTAAATCGTGCAAATCCTGATGAAGCTCAGTTCAAGCAACTATATCATGAACAATATTATTTTCCACGAAGAATTGTCGTATCCAATAATTTCGAGCAACTTTTTGCAGAGAACAGGTTCGCGAGCAATCGAACCGCACAGGGGCAAAGAAGTTCGTTCAATTTTGCCGGCGCGGAACGTAACTCCCGACACTCGAGGATCTAATTCCCCGGGAAGAGGAGACGTTCCATAGAAACATCGTCGTTCCAGTCGTCAAGGGAACCGGGATCCAATTGGAAGTATTTCTTCTTACGACGTCAAGTTCGGCAATAAGAAAGTTGCTGCGCCCCGAGAGGGGTTTCAGCGAGAGAACGCGACAGAGGGTGGAAAAGAAGAAGAAGAAGAAGAAGCTGAAGAGAAACAGAGGCACGGCGAAAATGCTCTTTTGCCGTGGCAGGTGCGCCCACGGTTGGCTGAGAGGCATTAAGAGTTGAATCGAATGCTGCCACCAAAGCAGACTTCTACCCCGCCTTTTATCCAGTTATTTATGTTGCGAACATAAAGGACCCTCGTTCGAATTTCGTTCTTCCCGGACACGGGAAACGGGAGAGCGTTGATTGATTCCCACAATACGGGTTTACCTACGACAACGGGTAATCTAATGTATCGATAACCGGTGTCCTCGGAATGTCGCCTCCCGTGAACACTGAAATGGATATTTCTTTCTTCGCTGCGGGTGACACGTTCCCTCGCGGCGCGAAGAGCCGAGGATTTCACATTTATCAGAAAGTTGTTGCCAGGATTTGTCGGTTCTTAAACGCCGGTTTATTTCGCGAGCTTTCTAACAGACGAATACCGATTCTTACATTTGGAAAGTTTAGTCGAACCTCGGTAATTCGAATTTCAGGAGAAGAGCCGAAATCTTCGAATCACAGACCTCCCCTTACTTATCGAATTTATAATAAAAAATTGCGAAAATCGAAGTTAGAGATAATCGTGAACAATTGAAATTTTCACCACCTTTGTATAACTCATAAATAGATCTTTATGCCAGATAAAAATTGTCTGCATCGATTGTAAGGAATAGAAACTAATTGAAATGTTATTTCTTCCCTTAACGATTTTAATAGAGGAGAAATCATATATTGACATCTTCAATTTTAAAAATTTTCCAACAATTTTGAATTTCATCTACTCAATTGTGCTATAAATTTTCAGAATGCATACAGGGTGTCCCAAAAATGTTGCATCTCCTTGAAAAGGGTAATCTCTAAGATCATTTGAAATGATCACCCCTTTCAAGGGACGACAACATTTTTGGGACACCCTGTATAAAGGTCACAAGTCTATCGATCGGATGTTTTAAATTTTCTTCGCGATTCCGACAAATTGTAATTATTTAAGAATTTCATTTATGCCTCGTCTAGTAAACTAATATTTTAACTGCTCAAAATAATATCGTTTAGTTCAATTTGAAAAATGTTATTAATTCCAGCCAACTGTAGTAAAATATTCGGGTTTTCGTTATTCCTTTGTTGCATACGTTTAATGGAAAGTGGTGCAATCAATATAATTCCTGTATACATATAAAATTCGTGTGTACAGTTGCGTAAATTCAAATTATTCTGCCCTTTTTACATTTCAAGTAACCTGGAAAATTTCTCAATCAAACTAATTCATTGTTCACGAATACAATCAATCTAATGAATAGAATTAAAGTCTCTTTATGCTTTTCAATCAAGCTTGTCCAGAAAATTAAGGAATAATTAATTTGTATTTTCGATTAGAAAGAAGTTGAATATATGCTCACCGTACGGAATCCATGTAGTGGAAAAGACATGTTCTTTAAAACGTAACAAAACAAACAAATTGTTTCTATTTAAAACAAAGTTCTTCCATTGATGAAACATCGTACATTGAATAGAAAAAAATCAAAACGATTAAGATACTGTCTATCTTATAGAATCTGAGCAATTGATTTTAGAATTGAATTCCAGTCGAACTATTGAGATCTATCAATGTCACAAGCACACGTCTGAACATTTCGAACAACTTCATCGTTCTAGAAATTCACTTAAACATCTGAATCACGAAGATAGCCTTGCAGTTATAGTATCTGAATAACTTTTAGTTGAAAGGCGACTCGATTCAAGTAGAAGTCATCCCAAATGTGTGAACCAACTCTCTTCACTCTTCATTCTCTAGTGCTCCCAAATCAACAATTCTCTGTTTCCTTTATAATCAGAAATTATAAGGAATGCGAAACAAGAAACAAAGGGAAAAATGAATTTCTGCGAGACAACAAATTCCTCCCGTATTCTCCAATGATATTTTACTCACCGTCTTTATTCATCCCCATCTGCAGACATTTCTTCAGACGACACGCCTGACACTGATTTCGGTGAGCTTTATCCACGATACATCTTCCGGTACCAGCTTGACATCTGAACAGAAAATATTTCGAAACATATAACAAGGTTCTCGAACGAAAGAACCTAGTTCCTCAAATTTACTCCAAATCAATTATTCTGAATTTTGTGTAACCCCCTCTTCAATAGTTCATTAAAAAAGGTAAATTTAATACCAAACTTAATTATACTTAATACATAATTTAATACCAAAAATTTTTAATTCCTATCTTGCCTGGAAGGGTAGCTGTAGGGTAACCTCGATTTTTTATTAATTTTCTCTATTGAACTGCTTGTTAAAATTACGGAAAAATTTCCCAGCATTGTCGTAACCGAGCTGCATATTGGGTAATTTTTCCGATTTTTTTAAACATGTGCATTATGCTATGCATATTGTTATAAGACAGAAATCTCGTAGCTCGTGATAGACGGGGGAAGTTTTCAATTTCAAAGAAATCGATCGATTATCGACGATGACGTTTCACCGACGACCGTGGCAACTTGGCGTCTGTTGTCCCTTCTGGAAAGACGACGAATTTCGAACGCACTTGCCGGAAATCCTGGCTGCGCACTCAGGAGTTGGCGTTAAATTCGATTACTTTCATTGTTGGACTAACCCGGTTATCCCTTCAGGCTGACTAACGTAAAGAGGCGACCGTTCGAGGTCACGTACCTTCTTATCCCTCTTAATTTCATCCAATCCCGCGGTAGTCTCGTGGTAGTCTCTTTCTCGGGGCTTAAATCCCCCCTTTCACCGTCCTTCCTCGCAATTCTGTCGCGCAGCGTTTGATGCGGAAATTATCGAATAAACTGTATCCACGATAACGCGAGTTTCTTGTCTTTAAATAGTATTACCGATTTTGTGCATTAATGATAATAGTGCATATAGTGATCAAGTGCATAACAGTGAGAACGGTTAAAGGAATTTGCAAATAAATGATAATATAAAAAGAACAGACCAATACTGTTCGCATAGGACCGCACCACCGAAGTGAAAACTTCTACGGCGATTGATAATATGAATATTATTAGTAGACTGCGCATGTTTATAGCAAAATCAAGTAGATGAAATTCAAAATTGTTGGAATATTTTCAAAATTGAAGAAGTCAGTATATGATTTCTCCTCTATTAAAATCATTAAAGGAAAAAATAACATTCAATTTAGTGTTTCTATTTTATAAATTATTCATATAAAAGTATTATGTATATGCAATTTTCAATTTTTGTAGATATATATTAAGAAAGTAGATCCAAATTGTTGATCCAAAATAAATAAAAATCGTACTAAATTCCGTTGAATTTAATACTTCAACATTTTTTGAAAATTTTTATAACCCATACATGCACAAAGATCCGCAGTCTAATTATAATCTAAGAAAGAAAAAATAGTTGAGATTGAAATCTCTCGAAATATCTGAAACGAGTTTACCCGAATAGCGTTTCATCTCGGAGCGTGACGGATCAGACTCATTCGTGCGGCTAAAGGAGTTTACACTTCAAAATATAATATAAATAATAAAAAATGATTCGACTGTACAGCAATGAGTGCCCGTAACAGTTCTCGAGGTAGCAAAGCCCAAGAATCAGAACGTTAGAGCGTGGCAGTTTCCTCGCAGGTGGCAGCGAAAGGGAAAGAAAGGTTTCATAGTCGGGTAAATAAAGAGCTGACCGTTCGGAAAAGCGAGAAGAGGTGAATCGGCAGAGTTGTAGCTCGGGAGTAATAGCCGGAGGCTGGATCGTTCGTCGGCGGGTCGATCGATCGGTTCCCGAGACTCCGTTAGCACGATTTTAACTAACGTCACTCACAAGGAGGAGGCTGGATGCAGTCGCGCGATGAAAGGACGCCACACCATCCTGGAACTATCTTGTCCCGAGGCGGTTGAGTACGAAGGGCACCGAAGGGTGGCTGCGTGCTGTCTTGCCAGCAGGGTTCCTCTCGCAAATTGATTTGCGTTCACACCCCAGCGAGCCTCGCCGGAGCTGGTGGCCCCCGCCGGGGTGTCCTGGTGCAACACGAAGGGATACATCGAGCCCTCGCCCTTGCCCTCCCCTGGCATTCACCCTTCAGAACCACATCATACATTTATTTACGCATCTCTCTGTTCCGCGGACGCCATCCATTGTTTGGCTCATTGAGTTACCGGAAACATGTGCTGCCTGTTATCACGCCCGTCGATCGCGGCTCCGGATGATTCAATGACTTAACGGTCCTGCTATCAAACTGACAGAACTCCGTGGACTCCCGATTTGTGGAAGAAATGTGACAAGACAGTCCGGAACAAAGCGCTAGTTCGCAGGAAATTGATTAGGGTGGCGTGAGTCTTTGCTTGAAGTAGCTTCCGGTGATCTGGATTCTTGTGATATGGTCGAAGTGATCATTAGACTGCGGATCTTTAGGCATTTCTGACGTGTGTAATAATGTAATGGAAGAACCAATAGCATTTTTATTTTTACGATGAGGAACCTTTCAGCTGACACAGGAAATCATTTAATGGAGATCATGCAAAATATTATAATAATGATAATGTAATACAAGAACCAATAGAATTTTTGTTTTTACGATGAGGAACCTTTTAGCTGACACAGGGAATTATTTAATCAGAATCATAATTAGAAAAAATGTTCCTGTGTCAACTAAACGTTCCTCATTGTATAACTATGATAAAAATGCTATTATATTATAGTTCTTGTATTATATTATTGCATTATTATGTTGCACTAATACAGTATACTTTCCAGCATGAAAATGAGAATGAAAAAATATTATGTAATAGCGTTGGGATGGAACAAAAGTTCGTAGCGTTCCTCAATGAAAATTAAGATATTTATTGACAGGTTTGAGCCGGTTCGGGTATCAGATTGCGCGCCATATCGTCTAAAACGTAGAGGAGAATCCGTCATTGATGTCTTGTTAGAGAGACTCTTGTTTATCTATCATAGCGAGATGAGCTGATTCATTGCGCGCGAAATTCAAGTGTGGCCCGATGGGAATTGGCGCAAACTCTCGGCGCAATCTGCACCATGCACGATCTATTTAATTGCATCTAACCGATCCGTGAAGTTGGACTGTAATCCGACGATTATGGTCGATGCGCTGTGCCGCCGCGGCGTATCACGTCGGGACGCATCTGTCGCGATCCGTTCCCCTCGACGAATAATTGGTTATCTGTGCGAAGGCTCTTCACTTTTTACCGCATTACGGCCGTTCGACACGAGTTGCTGGTAGAGAATAAAGAACCCTTGCAACTAGACACAACCTGCGGAATGGGGAGAATGGAAAACTTCAATCGACGATGTGCCATTCATTTTTGCGCGTCTTATACATATTGAAAAAGAATGTTTGCCTAAATATTCAATCAAAGAGACTGTAAATGTTCAGTTATTTTCAATAATTCTTGTGTGCATTTGCTGCTGGAGTCTACTGCAACATTCATATCTACTAGAACCTGTTTGAAATCTTAGGCAAACAGGTTTAAACACTTTATCAATATTAGGTAATTCCAAAGGTTCAAGGTACGATTGAAGAGAATGAAATGAAATTGATTTTTGGATCCTCGAATTAATAAATAATGAAGAAAGGAACTTTTAGCCAAAAATGGTACATTTACAGTTTTGTCGGTGTACAGAATCTAAAGATGTATTACCATTCACACAATGTTTGCATTGCACCTCTGAATCGTAAAATAAAAAGCCAGTCATTTAACCACGGGTTAGAAAAGTTGCCATAACCCCCGGCAAGGGCTGGTGTGCTATTAGATCGAAATTTGTCAGCGGAGGTTGTTATGGCGTTTAATGTCAAACTGGCTAGCCAGTGGCGCCATGTGGTCCAAGTCGAGTAGGCTCATCGTAATACCGGGCAACAATGCGGAACGGCATAATGTTGAACCCTGGAGGACCTATCCACCTAACCCGACGGCTCGGTGTGCGCACGGCATACTATTACCATCCCCTGGGAACGGCCATCCATCTCCATCGGATCCCTCTCAACCCGGAATCGCTGTCTGATACGCTCGATCCGTTTTACGCCGGGCCACATACGCGCCCGGCTCTGTTCCTCAGGCTCGTGTGCGTGTGCATCCCTTTGACTACGTACGTGACTATCGATAACAGACGCCATAGGTGTGCGCGTTAAGCCTGTCGAGGAGATACACGACTCGATATACAAACTATTAACCCCCGTGCGCGCTCTTTGAAAAATAAATGTTGCTGGAGCTGCCGCCGGCCGCTTTACATGCGTGACCGGCATGCAAACCGAGCTCGAACAACAACCGTGCTGCCTTCTTTTCTGCTCGGATCTTTCCGAGTCCCTTTTCCCTATACCGTTCAGAGTTTTAAGGGAAATTGGACTTTTCTGAGTATACCGTAAGAGCTACTTCAGGTTCATGACGATTGACGTTTTATTTAGAATCTTTTTTACAACTTTTGAAGCTGTTCAGGCACTACTTCCTTGGAAGGGATATGTAATTCCTTTGTTTGAAGTGTTCATCTCGAGCCTGACTCGTTATCATTAGACAGCGGATCTTTATGCAAAATAAAAATTTTCTACCTGGATTACAACAAACTGAAGTGAAATAGGAATTAATTTTCTGTCTTAACACCGGTTCAAGATGACCGGTTCCAGATTTTTTATTTTACGATTATTGATGTAATAAAAATAATTTCATAAGAAATGATTATAAGATATATTATATAATATAATATATAATATATAAGATATTTCATAAGATATCTTTAGTGGAGCGCATATTCCAATAGGAGGTGCACAAAGACTAAATAAAATCGAGCCTTCTAAGGCTCGGTAGGTTTAGTGTTAATATGTTTGATAGATAAATTCAATAAATAAATTCTACCAATATTTTCACTGTTTGAAAGTACACGTACTCGTTTTCGTAAACAATGCACAAAATCCGCAGTCTAGTTATCATACAAGTGGGTTGAAAGGTCCAGAGTCCTTTCGAACCCTGTAAAGTAGCATTGTAGATTTGAAGCTCACCTGTAGATCAGCTTCCGTCGGACACTTCGTTTGAAGAAGCCGCTGCACCCATTACAAGCCAGGATACCGTAGTGTTTCCCGGAGCTGGTGTCGTCGCAAACCACGCATGTCAAACCAAGGCTGCGCGGTGGTTTGCTGCCGTGTTGCGGTCGCTGTTGCTGCTGTTGTTGCTGCTGCTGTTGCTGGTGCTGTTGCTGCTGCTGCTGGACTTGTCCCAGTAAATGAGGGTGGCCATTCCCGAGCGCAGTTAAATACGGTGACCTCGCGAGTGGGAAATCCGTTGGTATCCCTCTGCACAGAGGGACCGAACACTCCTGAACAGACCTCGAGGCATAAGGATCGTGACTCGAGGTCGATCCTGTCGCCCCTATAGGACTGTATCGTTCTGGTAATCCTGGGGAGATTACGCTGCTCTCTCCCGAGTCTAGAAGCAAATGGTTTTTCTGTGAGCTTTCCCCGTCCAAACGAGTCGCAGAAAAAATCCGCGGACGCTGCCATTCGTCATTATTCGATTAGGGTAAATGTGCCTTGTTTCAGCGTCTACCCAATAGTCAGAATTCTTGAAAAAAAACTGCTAACAAGCTCTCATTCATTTCAGTGAACATGGTCTACCTGCTCCTCACTTCCAACGCGCACCTCGTGTCTCGTTTTTAAAAAATATTTCGAAAACAATATACCAATCACATAACAACCCTTAAGATGGCTGACTATTGGGACAGTTACCCTACTCGTTCGATATTTAGTGAATTTGTAAAAACATTTAGATCTTTGAGCCTTTACACTGCAAATTTATTGTTTGTGAATATATATAATTATATATACATATATTATAATTAGACTGCGAAAATGGACACGTACAATTTAAAGCAGTGGACATGTTAAAAATATTTAAGGACATCAACGTATTAGTTTCAGCTTAATAGGATAATTAAAAGAAGAATACAATTTTTATTTGGCTCCTGTGTCTTGCAATCAATGCAAATATTTTCTATTTTGCATAAAGATCCGCAGTCTAATTATAATAGTCCTATAAGTTTCCTGAAGGATTAACACCTCTATAACCTTTGAACTAGGTGACGCTTCGATTACGAACACTCACGAAGATACAATAACGATGGGCAAGTAAAATTGAGGTAGCGCAAATTTTCGATTTGTTTGTCATCCTCGGTGATCGAAAGATAACATTTCCGCGACAGAGTTTGATTTATCGTTCTCGATCAGCTGGTGGTTCTCAATCCGTTAATCCCAGGAATCTTCCCGTGCATTCGTATGACCAATCCCGGACTGTATGTATAGCGCATTCTCTATTCTTGATTGATTCCCGTAGGGCGGAGCCAGTGGACACAACGATCGCGCATAAAATAATTACACACTCACAGGGAACGTTATGGATTAACATAGAGAATTTACCAGTTGGTTGACTGATGTCAGTATTTATTGGTAAATGTTTACCAAAAATGATTGCTTGTTACAGAAATGGATTGCACAACTTACAGATTGTTGCAAGAAACATAAACGTGTACAAACTGTAAATATAAATTCCAACGAAACTGAGTTCCAGTGTATTGTGAGGAGACCTGGTTGTTTGAATGGAAGATAAATTTATATGAATGATACATATTTTTCGGAGGTATACAGTTTGAGTTACTAGCTTTCCGTTCCTAAGGGACCAGCGATTTCTTTTCCGCATCCCTTCAGGCTTACCGGCTGAGTCGCGAGGGCAAACAGTATTTACATTGAGAAATGAGTTCGTAAAAACCACAGAAAGTAAAAGTGAGCCGACATAAATATTTATACCTCCAAATGGGAACGAAAGGCAGAGAAAGGTTAGAAGATTCTGGTTTCATTATCTTCCTTAATTGGAGGCTTTACTTTCGACATTTCGCGTCGATATTAACTAGTAAACCTTCGTCAGATAGTACAAAAGTTTCGTTCAAATTGTTCATAATTTCGGAAGCATAAATTCAAGCACGAACCTTAAAACGAAATTATCTCAAAGGTTTGAAAAAGATATATTTTCACATTTTATTTCATATGATATTCATTAATATTCGAATTATAGAAAGTTTGAAAATGCAGTCTAACAGTATGCAGGGTGTCCCGAAGTTAAGGTAATAAAACTTTGGCAGTGTATTTTATCAATAGGGTTATTTATAGCTACGAAGACCCTCTATAAAAAATGTTACGACAAAAATATTACACGACCGGCAGTAACAAGTTGACGTATGACGAAGTATTAATAGAACACGTATTCCTCGTGCATTCAATTTGCAATAGGGCCGAAGAACAAAACACAATTGTACAGAATGAAAAGAAAATTCAAATGAATTTTAACGTTTTCGGTCGAGAAAGAAGAAAATCAAATTAGAGATCGATGAAGTGAAGAGCGATAAGGATAAATCGTTATCTCGAGTCAAAAAGGGGTTCGATTGTACAATATTAACTGGGATAGGTGGTAATCTGACAAGTGTAATTAATTGGAAAATAAATTTCATCGGCAAGTTCCTTCCGTTAACGATATTAATTGGAAGATGGAGGTGCAAAGAGATCGGAAACCGGCGAACATCTGCGTGATCAACGAAATGTGATTTCGCTTCTCCACTCGGGTTTATTAGTCACGCTGCCAACCCCGACGAGCCGCGAGATCTCCCTGGAATCGTATTTGTCGACTGCCTCGTACCCGATCGAAAACTCGTTCCGGTCTCGTTAATGCCACGGGGTCAGATAGGATCCGCTCGAATTACCATACGAATCGACAACAGGTCGATGCAGGGTTAGGGTCCTGCTTGTAACCCACTGCAAAATAATTTAACTGTGTCCAAGTCTACGGACTTATTTCGAACTGATCCGGCCCCAAACATCCCCTCAAAAGAAATTGCCGGTCTGCGGATTTCATTCAATTATGAACCGACTAAACGTGACGAAACAGTACAATCTGTTCAATCATTTCTAGAAATGTACATTCGTGATAATGTACATTAATGAAAATCTACATTTGTGAGAATGTACATTTGTGAAATTGTACAAACATTTGTGAGAATGTATTTTTGTGAAATTGTACATTTGTGAAATTGTACAAACATTTGTGAAATTGTACATTTATGAGAATGTACATTTTTGAAATTGTACATTTGTGAGATTGTACATTTGTGAAATTGTACATTTATGAGAATGTACATTTGTGACATTGTACATTTATGAGAATGTACATTTGTGACATTGTACATTTATGAGAATGTACATTTGTGAAATTGTAATACATTTGTGAAATTGTACGTTTGTGAGAATGTACATTTGTGTAAATTGTGAAAATTGTAAACGATATCGAATTATTTAATCTGAAGCTTCATTTTCTAAAAAAAAAAATAGTTTTGCAAAAGATTGTGTTGATTCAGTCCATTATAGTGACAAGTATTGAGCATTTATAACAAAAATGAGTAGATCATTTAGAGAATATAAAACTGCTGTTGTATTATTTGCGAAATGAATAGAAAATAAAAATGGCTACGTAGCTCCTGTACCTTGTAATTAATACAAACAATTTTTGTTTTCCATAAAAGTTTTACCGATACGGTACATATGGTCTAATCTTGCTTAATTTGAAATTTAGATGTCCTGATCGTATCGAATCAAGAGATGAGTATCTCCAATCATAATAAACGATCGAGCCTGTGAAGCACGTTGAAAACTGACTGATCCACGTATCATCCAGACGCGTTGGAGAGACTTCAATCGCATCGTTTCGTCGTTACAGTCGTAGGGGGATGAACTAGAGGCGATCTTATTAATGCAACTCACGTAACGTCCTAAGCTTGTCGGTCTTTCGATCTCGTTAACACCCTAATCCCAGTGAACGGGTACGGAGAGACACAAATTGCGACATGTGAAATCAATTCTCCAAGATGGCGTCGACGCGCTGTCACGAATAAAAATGGCATTTGCATCGAGGATACCAAAACATGAACAGAATGTTACGCGCACGAAGTTTTTATATTGCATAAAGATCCGCTTCGTAATATGTGCGTAAAATTATGAAAGTCATATATTTCTTGTTCCGAGACATTTAAAGGATTACACATTTCAATGAATTAAAAAATATTTGTACGTTATGTAACATTTTAATTTAGAATTTTATTAGTCTCGATTAATGAAATTTTATTATGAATGTGAAATTTTTTGTGAATCTCATGGAAACGGTCATTTGCGCGAAACGCATGAAATTGAACGTCAGCTGAGAATTTCCAAAGACGCGACTGCTCGACTTTGTTAATAAAATTCGACAGGGTGGTTCGGAAAAAGCGCGGGGTTCGCTCGATACGGTCGACCATAAATTCACCGAAGTTTATGGTCGCGGCGACGACGGCGCCGGGCCACGTACGCGACAACGTTACGCCATTAGAGTAATCAAATCTCGGCGGAAGCTCGCGAAATGCCGCGACTGCCAGGGGTTAAACGAGAAGAGAAAAATTGCACGGTCGTATGGTGACCGGTCGACGGGATTCACGTGCACACACACATGTATGCACGTATTCGTGTAGTGCGTGCGTGTGTATAAATAACGGGCGCGAAAGCAGGGGCGTCAAATTTCATTAGCATATCAATGCTGGCGGATGGCGAGGCGCCACCTGCGCCCCCGTATTATGGGATCATCGAGGAACTATAGTGGGGTTGCACGGAATGACGTACCGGCATAGGGGATGCAGCTTGGAAAGAGCGAAAAAAAGGGATTTCGTAACTACCAGCGACCAGTTTGGTCACCCTACCTCCTCACGCTCCCCGCCCACCGTCGACTAATTGTTACCGCATTAGGGAGATACGGTGACTCCGATCCTGTCTGGGATTGCGTCTCATATCGACCTGATTCTTGCTCATCTGTTCCGGGTAGTTTTCTAAAGTGTTCTCTTAATGCTAGTGTTTTGTGCATCCCCTAAGCTTTAATCACAGTAACGCCTCGGTACATGAACCATTTCAAGTAAAAGCGGTGTAATTCGATGTTTGTCTAGTTCAACACTTCAATAAAATAATTTTAACCCTTAGCACTTGAGTGGTGACTTTGAGGCGCCACTAAAAATTGCTGTACCATTATTTATGTATCCACCAAATTTAACGAATCATTGAGAATGGAAATATTCTAGGTCGGAAGAAATGTTTAATTTTCGAGTTGAAGTAGCTCCGAGTGCTAAGGGTTATACGATTTCACCATGACGAAAACTGAAGACCTTCAAGATCGGTTTTGTACCCAAAAGTGGTGTATAATAAATCTGTAGGCTCTAATAGTATTGCTTGATCAAAACGTTTCATAACATTTGCGTTCTGTTACCTATGACTACAGTGCTAGATTGAATCATACATGGATGTAGATTGAACTGTGTGTGTGTTGAAACACGTATCCAAATGATGGAGAATAATTCAGATATCAATTTAGATAATCAGTTTCATGTCTAGTTAGTTTTATATCTGCGGGGGGGGGGTCTATCAGTTACTTTAGTGTTTTTGGAATGCATAGTACAATTCGCCAAAGATCTAATTTTATAATACATACGATCTATAAGATCTCCGCTGTAATATTGTCCACACTAATTCATTAAAAACATCACTTTAAACACAACATTTTTGAACATCTATCAATTATGTCACCATTTTCTATGTTCATTTGATTGGATAAGGTTATCCAATTTGATTTATGACTATTTTACTCTTTTATTCTATTGACACAACGAAAAGTGTACAGATGAGAATGTTTAGTACAAAGTGAACCAACATTTTTAATCTTCATTTCATTCCCACGAATGCACCTCTAATTTCCTTAACTTATATCCGATTACTCTAATAGTATAATTTCGTTGGCTGTGCAGTGCCCACCTTTTCTACTTTGCGGCCTAGAACTGCGGCCGACGTAGAAACGCGACGGAAGTGGATTTGTCTAAATTCTGTCTGCTAAAATGGAGTTCTTTAGTGAAATTCTTTCAACGTAAAAGTTTGCTGTCACAATTGTTACATTCTGTATTTTATTTCACGATGTACACAATCAAAATTACTCATCATTGCACCGAGTGTCGTATCCCTACAGTTTCTACGAACACCAATTAAATTCCAAACGCAAAGATAACCAATTATGAACTCTATCTTACCGTGACGGATGCTCATAGGGCTTTTAGGGCTTCTGGGATGTTCTGACGGCGCGTCATTCTGCGATTGTTGGTGCTGATGTTGGTGTTCCTCGGAAGTGGTGATCGACGTTGCTCCGTTCATGGTGTGTCAGTACGCATTCCCTGTTATGGGATCAATGTACTGTAACATGTTTTACCCACAATCGTTACTGCTCATCAATAAACAATTACCATTTCGACTCTACAACTTACATCATCAAAAGAATTCATCTCCGTTCACTATACGTACCGTACTCACAAGAACTGGGACTTTAACGGTACACAACCAACTAGCAAGAGGCTAACAAAGCTTCCAGAGTATAAACTACGGTTTCCATTGATAGTTCTTACTCTAATCTAAACGATTCGCATGGATAAATCACTGTGGAGGTCTCACCTGGTTGCAAAGCTCCGGAAAGCTCACTTGCGTATCACTCGCGCACACCACGGGGTTCGTAAAGGTCGGAATCACTGAGCTGTCTCAAGGTTCTAAACACTTAGGTCTGTTCGCTGGTTTGTTCTTCAGTTTTCACGGTAGTCTACGACGTGGTGACGGAAACGTCCACTGGATTCACCGTCGGCTAGCTTCACGGAGACTGTCCACGAAACCCGGAGCCTCCGAAGAGCTGCGTTCGCGTCAGGGAGGCCAACAACGATGGATGACGTCTCGGAGTCGGTATCTCGGCGAGAGATCGACATTAGCTCCGACGCGATCGTCCCGTGTCACCGGAGGTCGGCGCCGTTGGTGGTTGCAGTGGTGTCTCGACGCCGAGCGTCCCGCGAGCAACCAGCCACCGATTGGTCCGTTGGCACTTTTGAAGGCGGGATCAGGAGGCAACGCCGGAAAAACAACAAAAACGACGAGCGGGAGGATTTAACCTATAGCCGGCACGTTTGATGCGGCGCTTCGCCGACGACGCGCGTCCCGGCGCCTGCGCGCACCCCTCCGTACCGGCTGACGCCTGGTCGACGACGCTTCAACCCCCCACCCTCTCGCGGCATCGTCACGAGACGACGCCTACCTTCGCCCACTGAACGTCGTGCAATTGTTGATCGTTGGTTACGTGGTAGTGAAACTCGCTCTCCTTCTCTTTTCCTCTTGCCACCCCCGGCTACCGATGCGTTTCTTTCCCCGTTTCAACCCCCTACCACGAGAATCCGAGCTGGAAATGCTCGGGGATGCTGGAATCAGATGCACCCGCGACACAACGGGGCCACGTTCTATCCAAGAAATGCTTTTCGAGCACTCCAACAGCTTTAATTTATCGCTGGGCTAGGATTAACGAATCGGGGACGTTACGTTCCGTCGATTCGAATTCTCGGAAAAAGATATACATACAGCACGTAGAGTATTATTTTACAGAGGCGTCTCCAATTTCATATTTGTCTATGTTTATACAATGAATAGAAATGAATAGAAGATATGTTGACATAGAGTATAACAGAGTAGAATATAGTTCGAGTGAATTGTTTTCGATAGAACCAGTTGCAGACGTTTGATCAGGATCTGACATACGGTGCACAGAGGCGTCGTCTTGTGTACGCCGTCAAAGAGTCAGGATTTGAAAAGACTAGTTAACGGAGCAATTAATCGTTCGATCGAACTTTCGATTCCTGAAGTGTTCCCCTGGACAAATCGAGCGAAATCCACTGGCAGCGAGGTTTAGCGGTGAAGTTGCAGTGGCCTAGGTAATAGCTGCGGGGGTGGCAGGCGACGGGGTAGTGGTAAATTCAGCCGGAGGGATTGCCAGGTCCGCCATACTGGATTCCTGTCGCCGAACGACCCTGTGGTTTTCCGGTAATCGTTGCCAGGGATGCAGACAGGCATCCTAGCCCCCACCAGCCAACGAGCAGCTAGAAGCCACGCCCCGAACCTCCATGGCGGACCAATGACGTCGAGACATCGCGACGCTGCCGTCCACCAATAGGATTACCCTCTGATACGGTCTTTCGCTTGTCAATGACTGCTGCACGACCACCCTCGCTAGCTCTCGCTGGGGTGCTTTTCAATTTCGGGCCCGCACCCTCATAAACGCAGCCAACCACCCGTCCACCCACCCCAACACACTTCGATAGGTCGCCACCAACACATAGAAATCCGACGAGCGTACCATCGACGGTGTTGGCTGCCAGGGGCGGATGCACAAGTGGCGATCGAAGAGAGGGATGTTTTTCATATCAGAGAAAGGTTTGAAAACATGACGTATCAAAATTGTTCCGACTAGACTGCGGATCTCTATGCAAAATAAACATTTTCTACCTGCATTGCGACAAACTGGAGCTTTATTTTCTTGGACGTCTATTTTCTTTCTTAACCCCTTGTCCTGCAATATCGTGTCAGACTCGTGATGAAGATTCTGAACAGAGATTCTTTTTTGGTTTCGTTCATTCGTAAAGTTATTGGAGAAAATGTAACCATACAATAGATATAAATTTTCTTCTTTTTTAGGAAATTATGAGAATGAAAATAATGAAACAGTATTTTTAAATTCTTCTGTCATTACTGTTCTAAATTGCACCTGCTCATTTCTGTCACAAACGCATCGAATTCTGCTTACGACTAAAATAAATTGGTGCTATCTAAAATAGTGGAGAGATTGAACGAATTCAAACATGAAGAAAGTAAGAGGCTATCTTGTAATCGACGCAAGCCATTTTTATTGTGCACAAAGATCCGCTTTCTAATGATAATATTTTGAAGACATTCGAAGAATTTTGAAATATTGTCATATTTTTTTTGGCGTATGAATAGAATGCAACCCGATGTGACTAAGGGTGTCATTTCTTTTCGAACTATTTGTGTAAGCTTAACAATGAATTTTTGTTCAAGCTTAAAGCAGATTCCGGAAGAAAAGAATGCAGAAAGGAATTCAGATTTTTCGAGAAACCTGGCGCCGGGTTTTATCGAGCAACCGTCCATCCATGCCAGGACCATCGGTGAACACGGTCTATCAGTCATCCACCGAGACGCGGAGGAGGACTCACGTGCAGATGACTACTATGGAAGGTACATGTATGTTTATGAATATATATCTGCCAAGCGAGTCGTATAGAAACGCCGGCGAAACGATGTACGTGTGTCGGGAAGGGAGTGAAGTTTCTATGTAGATACGAAAACGACGATCTTACGTGTGCGCATGTAGATGTGTTCTCATAAATGGATGCAACCATCCATCTACTGATTAAAACGAGCGGAAACAACATAGAGGAGATGAATAAATACTGACGTACGTCGCGGTATAAATGAAGGCACACAGACGTGGAATGAATAACCCGCCCATCAAAAACACTATTCCTGCGTACGCGGGAAAAATGTGTAGACGACAGTCAGTTTACCTGCTGTACCGAGCTGTTTGCTTAGCGATCATACACTTGTATGGGTTATACTAACAGAAATCATACTGCTTTTCACGGGAGAAAATCTGTAAAATACCAGTTTAGGTTAAAATATCGTTAGAACCAGAAGTTTCATGAGCGCGAATTGTGAAGCTATCAGAAAGATGGTAAAAGATCATCGAAGAAAATGTAAAATATAAAATATAGTAAAGTTCATTGCTTGACTAAACAAACTGGGTTTTCTATTTCACCTTAATATACCCAAATTACTTTCTTGCCAACCCAATAATTTCAGTATTAGTTATTTTAATCAATAATTTTTGTTTCGAGTTTAACCCTTTGCACTCGGAGCTATTTTAACTCGAAAATGAAATATTTCTTTCGACTTAGAATAATTCCACTGTATATGATTTCTTTCTTTTGATGGATATGAGATTGACATAATACCTCATACAATACTCAAATGTTCAGTAATTGATTGGATTAGATAATGACAGCAACGGGTTAAATTTTATCAAGACAATGACCCAAAGCATAAGGTCCGAATTATGCAGGAATTTCTACTACACAATTGTGCAAAAGTATTGCGGTCCCCTGCCCGATCCCCTGACTTAAATACAATTGAGAATTATAGGGATGATTTGGACCGTAGAGTTCATAAAACGCCAATACGTAACAGAGAAGAATTAGAGAACAGGATAGAAGAAGAACAGTGCAAATGTAGCAAGGATTGTGTGCAAGAAATAATTACTCTACTCAGCAAAATATTAAGTAAATAAAGTGTCCCAAGATTTATCTTTTATACCAACGGAATTATTAATAAGAGACAAGCCGTTTTTCAAGTAATACATAGTTTATACTGTACTTCAACATAATCCAACTCAGTTTTGTACATAATCGCATATCCATTCGAAATACACAGCTCAAAATCCAAAATAATATATTGTGTCCCAATATTTTCGTGACCGACTGTACACATATGTGAAGTACATCTCACAAAATTTAATTGATCAGTGTAACATACTCATCGAGTCAATCGTCCACAGAATATTACACTGTGTAATTACACTGTATCATACAAGAATGTTAAATCGCACAATCCAAGGAGCGTGACATATACTGTGCTGATTGGCAAAGCTCATTCATCTTTATGAATCTAGTACAATACGTATATAACAAATGCTTTTGTTCCCTTAAATTAAAAGCCGTCCATACATAGGCATCCTATAAACAACTAGCCATTAAAATCTACAACAGTAGAAGCAATAAATGTTACATAATATTTTCTAGAAACTAAGAGTGTACTTCAGTTCTACTTAAACAATAAAAGTCTTCTGTTTAAGAACTCGCGGTTGCAGTCCGAAGGTAGTTATCGATAGCTTTGCACACGTCCTCCATGACGTTAACCAAGTCGGCTTCACCGTCGATTTTTATCAAACGATCTTTATAGTGTTTAACAACCGTTCGGTTTTTTTTATGGAATTCTGTGATCTGCTTCTTAACGAAATCATAATTCGTGACCGCTCTTTCAGTGGTAGTAGCCGCTCTGCCCATTATTCGATCGCTCAACACGGAATTCCTTACGTTCAGATACAAAACGACATCGGGAGGCTTCACGGTTTTGTCGAATGTTATGCACTGTTCCTTCCGCCTTGGGAAACCGCTTATGATCACACCCTTCTTCTTGTACAGGTTGTCCATAATTTTAGTAGCGATTAATTCGATCAGTACATCGGTCGGTACCAGTTGGCCTTGCGACATCAATCGCGCTAATGTGAAAGCTCTCTCCGTTCGCGTCGTTATTTCTTGTCGGATCAGATCCGCGGTCACGAGGTGGAGGAAATCATACTTCTGCGCCACTTTCTCGATCAGCGTTCCTGTAACAATCATCCACGAGTCATGGAAATAAAAACAGATATCGGCGAATCTTGGAAAACATGGTTAATCCATTCAAATTTTATTTGGACCGATGCTCACTCCCGTCCATAAATCTCCGGACACTTACTTATCTTCCACAAAATGTGGTAATTAAAGAATACAAGCTTCCAGCTTGATAGCTATTTAAAAATTGTGGCCCCACTTAAATTTGGAAGATTAGAAAATATAAGAATAATGATTAAAATTTCGTGAACATAGGATATAACATAGGTCAGATTTGATTTACATGTTCTCGACATTCGAAAAAATTAGTAAGTACCACTTTTATTTCGTGCAATCCTAAATTTGAAGATAATTATGTTACAAGTGAACAATTTTAATTTTGCATAAAGGTCTGCTGTTTTGTTACTGGGTTAAGCACTGATATCAAAGAATGCAAAGTGTATAATTAAGAAATTTGATAACTTTTTCCGGCGCCTGGTCCTCCAAGGAGAAAAACGACCGGAAAATAGCGGTTTTTTAAAGGTTCAGTATTGACATTAATGACCGCTGGAACAGGCTCGGATGCACCTATACAATTGCCCATTGAACTGGTTGTTTTTTCGGATATACTCTTAATCTTGCAACCCCTCTTTTCATCTGCCAACGGTGACAGAATGCATTTAACGATATTCTTGGACCGTGTCACGCAATAACGAAGTTTTTGATTTATCATATACGTCTTGAAAACACATTTCGTTCATCGTGAAGTACGATCCCTATCCGAAAAAATGTAACATGTGAAAATATCGATTTGTCATTTTCCTGTGAGACCGGATTTTGGTTGCAAAAAAAGATACGTAATTTCAATACCATTGACAAACGAAAAATGAAATTTTTATGTTCTCCCTAATAAGAAAATATAAATAACGTTATCATGTTAAAAGCAAAACAAGTCGTGCATACTTTTTGATTGCAGTATTTAACCACAGATAAACTGCGAAGCATGTTTCTCAAAGATATTTTTTAACAAGGAATTTCTAATTTAATTTTTGATCATGTTCGAAACGCACTCCTTCCTCACCGATATTAGGTATTGCATGTTCGTACCGTTCGTGCTGTTTCAATTATTTTACAAAAATCTTTATTCTTTTATACCTTTCATACTTGTAAATTATTTCTTTAATCTGCACAGAAATTAATTAGTTATAACACATTAAATACATTCAGTTTCGATTAAACTTTGCTCACATTAGGTTCCTACGTTACTAGCTGTAGTTATAAAATAAAAAATACAGACAGACTGAACATTTTATCACAGTACAGACATTACAGCATAGGGGTTTCTTCGTCTACGCGTTTTGGGGTTCTAAGATGCAATGCATTTTTCTGTTCTGCATTTCTGCAATGCATTTACGGTTCTGAATTATCGACTCTGTAGAAAATGCTTTCGTACGACAGCGGACTCTATCGAAGTCGAACGATCAGCTAGTGAACTACACGGGGTTGCAACCGCGAAAATCGGTCAAATCGGATTGAGGTAAAATTTTGCCCACAGCCTCAATTTGCAATAAAAACATGTTTCCCAAAACGATTTTTGTCGATTCGAAGAAATTTTATTTATCATCTCGGTGTCATTTTCTAACTTACCACAATATATTTACTACCTTACAAAAAATATAAACTTTCTTTGGTCTTCTACATTTTTTTTTAATCTTATTAATGATTAATCTTATAAAAGCAAATCTGAGGTGTACTGAAATGAACTTACCATAGAACTTACTAAAGACGGATTAATCAGCTATTTAATCAATTACTACTTATTTAAGTATTGCATGAGGTATTATATCAATTTCTTATTCAATGGAATTATTCTAGGTCGGAGGAAATGTTTAATTTTCAAGTTAAAATGGCTCCGACTGCAAAATAATGTAATTACCGAAAGAGGCGTCGCGCCATTTTAACACTAAACCTATCATCACCGGTCAAAATGACCGGTTCCAGATTTTTTATTTTACTATTATTGATATGATAAAAATAATTTCATAAGAAATGACTATGGATATCTTTAGTGGAGCATATGTATATTACAACAGGACCTGCACAAAGTCTAAATAAAATGAATCTTGTCATTTTAATAAGGGAATATATTATATATATATATATATATATATATATATATATATATATATATACCAGTTACTTTTAAGGCTCGCTGGTTTAGTGTTAACACGAAAACTACCGAGCACTGAAAGCGATTAAAATGTTTTAGCTGATAAAAATGACAAGGCTCTATACAGTTAGATTTCGTGCAATTTCGTGAATCATTTTCCATGTAAGCAACGTGATAATTTTAATAATTATAAAATTAAAAATGTAAGACCGGTCATTTGATTCACGTCGAAAAGTTTCCGAAATGATGGAAGAAGCGTGACACATATAGTCTATTCTACGACTACCGTAAATTCAGTTTATCCGTATATTGAGTAGACGACGAATGCGACTATAAAATATGAAGCAGTGAAGTCTGCGGAATAAGCGCGCGGCTTGTTCAAAGTAAAACGATCAAACGCCCAAGGCTGCATTCAAGGTGTCGCCGGTTGTGTACTAGGGTTACATAAAAGCATAGACATATAGAGATAGACTGCGCCGTCTTATGGGCGAGTTGAAGCCCACAATGGCGGCGCGCGGTACAAAGAGTGAGAGAGAGAGCATTAGCCGGGGTCCATAGCGCTCTCTTTCCAATTGATGTATTTATTGATGTTTTATTTTTGTTTTTTGCCGCCATTGTGGGCTTCAGCGCTTCGTACAGGCCGCGCAGTCTATCTCTATATGTCTATGCATAAAAGTTACATACTTCGGCAATCACGTTGGCAAATAAAATAGACACGCGGTGGTTAACCCACGAATTTTATGCTTCATGCTCGAGTGAAATAATCGTCGGGTAATAACCGTAGCGCACTCGACGAGCACAATACAAATGTTGAAAAGTCATTTGTGTGGTGACGTTGATGAGAATGGTCGCGCGGTCACGCGATAATTAGTAGTTGCGTTTGTGCGGTCATGATTTGGTTTGTGGAACCGCAAGCGTTACGCTTCACGATGAATTTGAAAATGATTGCCATTGCGCGAAACTCCTTCGACGAAGTTATTGGGTCGTAAAGTGGAACAGGTCGCACGAAATGGTACATCGATGATTTAAAATTTAAAAAAAATTTGTTTCGTCAAATTTTCACTTCAATGCAATCTTGCATGTTTGCGGATGTTGCCAAATGTCTTCTATGACCACAGTGATATTAATTCTTGTATAATAAAAGTCATATTTTCACAATTTACACACAAATATATGTAGACATTTACATGTTTGTAGATGTTGCCGAAATGTCTTCTACGTATGTACATATGTATAACAAATGTGATATTAATTCTTCTATAATAAAAGTAATATTTTCACAATTTACACAACCATAGAAAAATATGTAGACACTCTCATGTTTGGGGATGTTGTCAAAATGTCTTCTACAACAAAAATGATATTAATTGTTATAACAAGACGATAGAAATGAAACGATGATCAGATACGCATGAAACAGTTCTCAGGCTAAACGTTCGAATAATTTATGGCACCCCTTTCTCTAATTGTTACCACATCTCTTGCCCAACAGCCAACAATACATAAATCCGTCCAGCGTGGAAACTATCCTTCCTGTGTCAAGAAGATATACTAACTGCGAAAGACCGCGATCGAAAGACATTTGCGCTTGGCCACGAACATCCATAAACAATCGGCAACCCGAGTGTTTTCTGGATACAATACCACTCTAATCGTACAATGATGTATCGCCAGGAGACTATCTACCCCTACAATTTTGCAACAAAAAAATTGCTTTCTCATCGACGACGTGGCATATTCCCGCGTTTCATTCGATAAATAACAGTAAGCTTGATAAACGTATTGTCGAACGTATTGGCGAATGTAACTCTTTCCCCCCTAGATACAACGAGCAACGATTGCGGATTCTTGCAAAACGCAACGCCGAAGGGACAATCGATAGCGCGGAATTCTCGAAGTCTTGATACTTGAGAGGAAATCGTATATTCGATCGACTGGGAAATTGTCACCAGCTCTGGGAACCGAGTGAACGCGAATTGATTCTCCTCCGTATGCGACGGATTAATGTCTATTAACGTCATGACGGTTACCCGTGTCTCGGCGCCATAAACTCGCGGCTCGATAAGATCGAATCGCGCAATAAATTAGTACAGTTACGGAAAATGGACACGGTCGATCGATGATCAGCCTGTGGGTAGGGAAAAATCGGCAGACCATGTGTCGTTAATGTACAAGCTACCGACGGTGTAGTGGTGAATTAGATACGGAATCGAGAATTAGTTGAAGTCAGATTAGAAGGCGGCACGCACCGACACAGAGAGATTAAAATTGAAATAAGTTACGTGGCTAGAGATTGAACGTACCCACTGCAAGATTCTTTTCGTTGCTATCGCTCGAATGTTTAACCTGCAGTTCTTATACAATAAATATTCCCAATGGGAAACTGGTCGTAGATAATTTGTCAACCGACGTGGAATATAATGTGAAGATGATAGCATTTTCTAACTGAGATCTAACTCATTTTGTTTTTAATGGAGTGTGCGAGTCCATTGGCGTTGAAACTGAACGTTCAAAGAAGAAAATGATCTGATACATTTTCTTAATGTACAAATAAATACGTAAAAATAATACATGAATGAATAAAAGTAACTCGATAAACTTACGAAAATTTGCTTCCACGTCCAACTGTGAATAATTGAAATAAAAAATTAACAGTCCGGTAGGACTATCTGAATTAACGTATAATGTATAGTAATGGTGTGTGTAATGGAGAAAGACAACGGAACGGAAATGAAAGAAATTTTGTCGCAATTAATTCCACAGACCAATGATAGCGTATCAAAGGTTACATTGAGTGCACAGCTATTTCATGTAGGACGTAGTTAAGTTTCCATGGGGAATCGGCACCCTCCGTTTCATTGCTGGAATGATGTAGCGTCTAGATTGAATCTAACGATTTCAGAACAGGTTAGTGGCAGTCGCGTTCAAACGATCGCAGCGAAAAGGACACTCTAAGCAGCAACGCCGCGGTATCGCATTAACGTTATCAGGTTGTTCAACTAAAATTATCACGATGCGTAATTTCTCAAAATAAGCTTCAACTGTTCCGTACATGGCTAATCGAGGAAGAACTACTTTCTTCCGTCGCGTCAAGTGGGAAGACATCATGAAGACATCATCTGTCGCTTCTGAAGTATCGAAATTAAATTAAATAGTAATGTTAAAATATGTAAAATTATTTAAACTGAATATTTTTCAGATCGCAGAATTTATTAAATAATTTTTATGATTGTAACGTCCATTGAAACATTTAATGTACCATCTTTTATGTTATTGTTATCATAAATTTATCCGAAAAAATTTGTACAATGCATAATGTTATTTATCACTCGAAGATTCAAAAAATTGATTTGTCACCTATTAATGGGGATACGGGAGAAGTCAGGAAGGAGATGCGAATGAGTTACGAAATCCTTAGGAGAAATGGTAGCAATTTATTCCAGATGTTTTATAATCTTTTTATAATATCTCGTACGGTGGTTTCCCAAGAATTACAGCCACTGATGAGATTAATCAATGTACTATCTACAGTGACTTTTGCACCAGAGTTGGCGGAATTCATACTAAGGCCTTATTCTGCCATGATCAATGAGCAGTGTCCTATAAATGAAGACAAATAGTTGTCACGAATGGAGGTCGAAAGTGGAAAACATAATGTGGAAGCTTAGACCTAATGATCGAGCCTGCAGAATCGGTCTTCTATTGCTCAAACATTTGACTTTTAAACAATGATCATGTGAGTGACAGTAACGTGAATCAACTGCAATTGTTTTAAACAGGGACCATAACTGTTATAATCAAAAAGAAAAAAAGTCATAGAATAACGAGTATTTCATCAACTAAAATCAAATTGGTTGTAAATAACGATTATAAATAACCGAAAATACTTTTTCTTGTTGGTAAATGTTATTGTTGAGAAAAATTCATTTCGATCACTTATAACAGTTATCAATGAGAGAAATTTATTTCGATCGCTCATAACAGTTATCGATGGGAGAAGTTCATCTCGGTCACTCATAACAGTTATCAGATAACAGTTCGATAACAGTTATCGAGGAGAATCAAATTTTTGGACACTAATAATTGTTATTTGTAACCAAAAAGTATAAAAATCGATATTTTTTAATAATTTAGTTCTCCTAATTTTTTTCTTTATATTTTGTGTACATTATCTTAAATTTTAATAATAATCAACTTTTTATTCATGATTTTTATCGTAGAAAATTTTAGAATAACTGTTATTTTTGCTCTCTGGTTTTAAATGATCGCCGAATTCAATTATCCGTTCAGCAAACCAACCTGTATTAATGCTATTTTATTATATTTTATTATTTTATTATATATAATTTTATTACTTTATTATATTTATATTAATCGTTTCTAGGAGAAACAACTACTTAGCACTTAAATAACTACAATAATTTCTATGAAACGTCTATTTTCATCATCAATATACTCACGCAACTTCTATTACGCACCGTCATCAAATTAAAGTCCCACAATTCAACCTGTCCGTTTTCAAAACAGCTAGCCATTCAAAGTTTCATAATTCTTTGTTCATAATTCAGCCTAACACTTTCTGACTTCACACTTCGCATTCCTGGCTTCGCACCAACATACCATTGACAGCGACCGTACATTGCATTATATGGTAGCCGCATAACAAACGTGATCGATCTCTAATATACATAGTCGCCTACCGACGACGTGAAGAACAATTGTCTTTTTTTTATTCTCGGCCGAGTGTGTCAGTACATTATTACACCAACACAGTGAACGGCTCACACGGTCGCTAATAAACAAACAATCGCCGATCTTGACTAGATTACTGTAAGAAAATTACTTGACACGTATATATGACCTCCCCTTTTATCTCACTCGATACCGCAGGGATATCTGATTCTTGCGCTACCAGCATTTTACAACTGGCCGCTGTAATTATCAACTGTGTACTTTACGTGGTCCTATGAGTTTGCTTTCACCGCGTGCTTTCGTTTTTACTTAATACGGCGTTCCACGTTCCTTTTTCTCCCTCGCGGCGCGGCAAAGGCGTGCTCAAACTCGCTCGGAACTAACTGATAAACCATTTACCGGATTTTCTAACTCTGCTTTCCTCCGACGACTCAGGGATGTACAGACTGATCCATATTATGGATCCATGAGAACCAGAGTGGCCAGATTATCTTGTGTCCCCGCTCTATCTTCCCCTTCTACCACGCCACTCCCCCCACCCTTCCACGGCCCGGTCACGTAACTTTTTCCCCTCGATTCGTGCTCTCTCTCCTCATCTGCCAATCACGATGAATACACTGCATTTATGACACAAATGAATAGCTTATTCTCATTATTAGAAATATTAAAATTATAAATATCGTCTTTTGAGAAATTTTGTTAGTCAACTTCTCTATTCAAGTACATATTTAAATAATATTTTTAAAAATTTTCTTTTGATGATATTTCGTGTAGACACATTAGTAGACAGCGAATACTTCTGCATAATTTTCAGAAATGAAGCTGAATAAAAATGTATTTCTTATGTAGATAATTTTAATTGTTTGAAAATAATGTCTCCATATTTCTATATTTTTCTAACTTTTTTATTGTTTTAAGCAACAGCTATTCATTTAGTTTCATTAATTTTGATGTTCCGGGTAAAAATATAGCCACTTACAGCCGTCGGAGGGTTAAACTAAAATTTTGAGAGAAGCGGTGCATTAATCCCAGTAGTTGCAATAAAAATTACGTGAAATTGAAAAAAATATTCATGCTGACCAGCCTGCTCTTCAAGTACGACTGGACAGAGTATAGAAACATCGGAGCCGAGAGTGTGTTCGCGTTTCTCTCCCAGTCTTTCTTTCGCTCGTTCGCGAACGAACATATAGTATCTTCAGCCCCGATCTATTTGCCGAACCACTCCTATCGATGTATCACCGTGCACTCGACGCTGATGCAACTCTATTAACGACGCTAAATGGCGCTCTCGGCGTCGACGTCACAAAAGTGGCACATGCTCGAGGTTCACCAAGGTATTTGTGCTCGCTAAAATGCAGCATCCACGTGAAAGCGCCTACAGGAATTTTTCCTAAGATCGACTGCACGCCCGCTTCTATAAAGATTCAGGATGTGACGCAATCTTGGGTCCGGGTTATGGGTCAATCTCCTTCACTTTGATGAAAAGCCAAGAACAGCTCAGATTTCCGATTGGACCTGACCGTTTCGAGGCATTTTATAAATCAACGATTGATCTATAAAACATCCTTTACCCTATTTGGACCTGTTTGGTACAGGTCGTTATAAAAAATTTATTACCGTTGGTACTGACTTAAGTCTCCAATATGCTGGAGCCTACTACGAGCAGAGTTGTGTTGAATTACAATCAGAGTTGTAGTCCAACTCTGATTACAATTGAATTATCTCACGAATTATAATTACAAGGTAATTCATTTATTTTGTGATTCGAAATTCAGTCGCTTCATTCATTCTGTAATTTGTAATTCTGGTCTCTTGTTCAATTGGATTACAATGTAATTCGTTGCTACGATTGAAATACAATTACGAAGTACATTGAGTAATTATGAATGATAAATAAGAAGAATAAGAGGTGGAAAAAGAGAAAGATTATTATCAGCAACTCCTACATGCATTTATCTTTTAAAAGATTATGAATTACATTATGAAAGCGTAGTCGCGAGAGGAGAAAAACTACGGGGAAATATATTGCTTTGGAAAGTTTGGGAATTAACGTTAATGAGCCTCGGCTGACTTTCATTGGGGTTTTAACAGTTGAGTAATCACGAGTGCACATCGCAATAAACGCATGGTAATTGTTTGGACCGAGTACTACCTGTCTTTCTGCCACTTCCACCGGGTGTCATTGACTCGATGACACGATCCATCAGGATAATTAACGTTACATCACAATTGTTCCGTCGAGGCGACAACAATCGACGGATTTACATGGTGAATAATGAATGGAACAGGAAGAAACGGCGCCGGTCCACATTGGGCCGGTCGAATTCTCTCGCAAATAAAAACAAAAAGCATGCGCGTATCTGGCCAGGCGAATTTCAGTATCAATAATATTGCATCCCGATAGCGGAATACGAGATTTCACTTGGCGCCGATCATGCAAATACTAACAGCCCGAGCTCCTTTCGCTAGTAAAGTTTTAATTAAGCGTCGCGACACACTCGTAAAATCGACAACGATTGACCAATAAACGCGCTAATCGCATACACATCCAACGACGTTTTGTACGCGAACCTACGAACTGAAAAATCTGCTAACGAGCGGAACGCTTCGACTGAGGTTATTCGAATCACTTTTACAAACATTCCCCGAGAGCCGCCCATTAATCAAGGATTACAATTTTTCAGCCTATAAGTAAATAGATTAGCTACGCCGCCGACGCCATTTATGGAACGAACCTGTTAGCTTCGTCTATAATCAGCAAGTCGAGAAGGACTGTCGTTCTTGAAACTTTTGCGCGAGTTTATGCGCGTGTGTTTTTTCTTTGCAAAGATTGTTGCTTCGAAACGTTCATATCTATGGTCGCTGTTGGGATTTCAACGTTTGAATGCCAGGGATGCCGCGAGGATCGAGACATTTACCGCCATTGCACACGTCTAGTAGCCGAGACTGCAGTTAATTGCCACAATTCACCTTGCGAGTCGCATAAATAGATTCTTTGTGCGGCCGGCCCGGCGACTTTTATCGGAGAACGTTTCAGAATATCTTGACGCGGCGTAGCGCCACGATCGCTCCAATTTTTCTATGATCCGCCGAGCGTTATTTATTAACGCGTGCAAATAAACGGGCAATTCATACGCGTTAATAACATCACCGGGCGTAATTCATCGCTAAAATCTGCTCCGCCGAACACTCGATCGCTCGCACACCGTTTAATATTAGGCGATGACCTAAACATCTAAGGTATTTCCAATCTGACGTGTCACTTTATTTTATAGTGACGTGGACCGGTGACATGCTTTTTCTGCCGAATATTAGATAATATTGTACAGTGCGTCAGAATTGCGTGTATCAGGTGTACGCAGATGTTTTAATCCCTTTCAATTCTCTCTGAAATTTAATTCTATCAGTAAACATTACCGAAAAATGTGTACTTTTTTTTTTTAGAAGTTTTATTAAGACTTTTTATGAAGAGTTATACAAATTTTTTGGTTCCCCTTAAATCCTCTAAAATGAGCCATCCTAATGCTGACGTTTTAGTCCCTTTCAATTATCTTTATTCCGTATTATAAAATATCTTTACAGCCCTTTGAAATTATACATATGTATCAGTTGTATGCAGATCACTGAAAATGGGAGCTGGATTTCCCCGACACCCCAGCAATATTGTACGAAACTTAAAATGTGTACAGTGTGTAAATATCACGGGAACTAGATTGTATAATCTTGTATCGTCCATTCGGAGTAACATCCGATGCGAAAGCACGTAATGCAGAAACGTTACGGGCACCGATTCAGAAAAACTTATTTGATCGCTTCGGGGCGTGGAAACGATCCGGAATAAGTATCTGCAATTTTCATAAACAGTCTGCTCACATTTTTCGCTTATCTGCTATAGTGATCGTGATTATGTTGCGGAGTTTATTGTGGGACACCTTGTATCCGTGAAAATAAAATGTTTTCCATGCTGTGAATTATCGTTCGAAGTATTTCGCATCATCCTTTCGTTTCAAACTTGTACAAGAATTTTACTAAATCTTATTCATGTAATCGTGTTCGAAGGTGTGATGGACATTTAGAAAGCAATAAACATTAATATCCACTGAAGTATCTATGACGCTTTAAACAATAATAATTCCTGAAGGGGAACGAAGGTGGAAACGATTCTTGCGGCATCATGCAAGGAAAAGTATGCTGAAAATATTCTAATTTGTAAAAATGCGGAACTATTTAATAACTTCGACGACTTTCATTAGTCTATTAAGGATTACTTATTTGTTAAATAACGAACTGTACGCTCTTCATTTAAAAAGTAAAACTTTTTAGGAATATTAAATAGGTTCGGCAGAGTTCACAAAAGAGAATTTTCTCGATTGTAAATCATATTCACAAAATTTTCATTTTTAAATGCTTGTTCTAATTAAAATTTTGATTAAATTCCATTATCGACATTTTCGGCACTTCTAAAGATTTAGAAAGCAATGTGGATGCATTAAATACCGACATGAGGCACGTGATCTTTTACTAAACGAACTAGATCGGCCACCCGGACCACTAGGGGAGAGTTTGGACCAATCGGACGTGAGGTTTACGAACGTGAGTGCGCTCGCGCGTTCGCCACCGACCAAGAGGATGATCAAATCGCGATATATTTATACAGCGCGCCGCGTAGACCAGAGGCTGATGAACGATGATGATATAACGAGAGAGAGATGCACTCCGGACGTCTTATAGGAATGCAGCAATTTACCGATATCAGCCAGACCGACGCGGCTAATTCTATCTGCGCGCCACTCGATAATTTGCCCGGCGGAAAATGATATCGGTGCCACTAAGAAATCGCTAATGACCGGCCGTTTTCGCAAGAACACCGGCGAACCCCGGCGATGTTGGTTCGCGGCACATTTCGCGGCTCAAATTCGATCGAATCAGAGCGAATTAGATCGACAGTGTGTCGAGATACATACCTGATTACTGGCTACCTCGTGGCGCGCTGGTCGAACCAGATATGTCTAATAAAGAGATTTATTCAACCATGTCGCATAATTTTGCCCTGGATTAGGGTGTAATTGGATCAATGCTACCGATTCTCCGACGTAATTATTGGTTATTTCGGCGCGTGGAAGGATGTGGTGGCGAGAAGTCTCGGTAGACAGGTTCTACGGCATTGATTTTATTTAATTAGTTTTCCGCGCGGTATAATAAACAGCTTAACCATAACAAAATATTCATTGCCTCGAGTCTGCGTAATTATTGGGAAGATGACAAACAATCGTAACTCACAGTCTGACTGCGAGTTCTTTTATTGTGGCTGCGGATTTTTATGTAATACAGAAATCCTCTGCGTTAATTCTTTTGTGTTAATGATTTCAATACATTCTTTAAACGTTTTTACTCTATATTGCATTTTAGCAGTACCCATTTTATAGTACACAATTTATATAACAGACAAAGCAGACGGGTTTAATAGAAATACGTGTATTAAACTATTTTGTTTAGCCATCTTCCTCTACATTATCTTGCACGTTTCTCGCGTCGGTCCCGCGCGAATTTCTTCGCGATTTACCAGACTACGAAAGCGCATAAAACGGTCAACAGAAACATTGTAGAAGGACTATAAATTAATTGCAGCCACTTCAAGTATACTACAAACACTCGGGATGATGTATTTCGATGTACCCAAGCAGGATTAGCTAATAAGTAACCTCGCAGAAGCAGAACACTGGAGGACTGGACCCCACGTGGAGAGAATATTGTTAGGTTAAAGTGGAAGATATGTTTACGCTAAATTCCGGACAAATAACGTTCATGAATTTTATGTAAAACAGAGACTGAAAAATGTCCGATATCCCTTGTGGTTTCGTAATGGCGGTAGCATCATAATGGAAGGTGGTGCGATCTTAATGTGCGTACGTGAGTCTAAGTAGTGTGAAATATTAGCATCATATTTCAGATTAATATCGCGTTACGTACATGACACTATGTCCGCGAAAAGTATCATTGGGTAGCAGGCATTGTAGTCGCTTCGATGACTGTTGTCATTAATAATGTTCGGAACACACGCGAAGATAATTCGATGTTTCCACGGTTTCGCTGATCATTGCGATATCGGTGGCCAATCATGCTAAGCAATTCAATATGAATTATGAGAACAATTCGATATCTCTCGGTATATTCAATTTTCATTGAGAATATTTTACACAACTCGCATTTTTGATATTTTTGTCCTGGTCGATTTATTCTTCATAAATTCTGACCGATTGTTTCAACACTTTCCAGTCAGTAAACATTTATGCAAAATGAAATTTCGGATGCACCATTTGCAAGGAAATTGAATATTCTTAAATTCTTATTTGGTATTCCCATTTATATTAAACAATACTGTTCATTTCGATGATCTCTACGTCGGTAGTTGGAATCGAATATTTAATTTCTCGATGATCACTGTTTATTTTGGAAATATCAATATTCCACATACTAACATTCTACGAGCACGTCGCACTAAAACTTTATGAAACAATAAAATTCAAACTACCTCGAATAGAATGTGTGGAAAAAAGAAACAGGACAGTTTAACGAAGTACTGTCGTGCCATATGCAAGATTGCCCAACACCGGAGTTTAACGTAAATATTTTACGCTATTCAGGATGCGTCTATAACTACGATTACGCGTTATATCCACGTTTCGTATCGTCGCGATCTTTTCTTGCGACCGGTTGCTCGGTATGTTCTCTTTTTCCTCTCGTAGCGGAGACTAACCACGTTGTATCGTCGAATCGTCGCTTCTGCGTTTCGTTCGATGCTACCAGGCATTAGAACTAGGCGGTGACATTAATTTTCGATATTATCCAACCATATTTATGGTCCCCAATTTAAATAGCGCGCTGGCAATAAATTACGACACGGAATAGAAGTTAGCACCATACGTTCAATGTATCGAAATAATTAAACTCTAGTTTCTCGTTTGCATGTCCGCCTCTACAAAAGATCGCTATTAATCATAGAAAATAAAACGAGATTTTCGGAAAAATTTCACCATGTCTGCAGATACTCGAGCTCTATTATTAGACAGCGGATTTTATGAATTTATAGCAAAAATGACTAGGTGTAATTTGGTAAAGTGAAAACACTAGAAGAATTTAAAAATACATACTCTTATATTATGTTCCACGTATTATGTATATTAAAAAGGAAAATAAATTTTTATATATCACTCTCGTCTGTTGCAATTCAGGGAGAACATTTTTATTTCGCATAAACATCCGCTGTCTATTTATTATAGATACTTGTTATTAACCCTTTGCAGTCGAAATTATTTTAACTCGAAAATTAAGGGTTTCTTCCTACCTAGAACAATTCCATTCTACATATATCATTCTTTTCATTTTATGGATATGAAAATGATATAATACCTCGTACGTAAATGTTTAGTAATTGATTAGATAGCAATATATTTAACTAGGCCCTCCGGGCGGGTTGCGCCCGACCACTGGCGGTATTCCTGAAAAAGTTGTTATAGCAGACAAAAAACGTGCACGAATCAGCTCCGAACCGGCCGATTATTTACAAGCACCCGACAACTTCAACCCCGACAGATAGACAACACGTGCGACAGACCTACCGAATCAGATCGATGGGATCATACATACGCACACATACTTTTCTATTTTATATACTATATATAATATAAAGACATATATGGAAGGAGAAGATAGAAGATACAAGATAGAAGATAGAAGATAGAAGATAGAAGAAGAAGATAGAAGATAGAAGATAGAAGATAGAAGATAGAAGATAGAAGATAGAAGATAGAAGATAGAAGATAGAAGATAGAAGATAGAAGATAATCTAAACAGGTGAATACGAGCAAATTTAAGAGCAAAATTATTACGAAAATTATTATGAGCAATAATTGTTAAATTATGATGATGAAATTTTGGACCTACGTTTGGACGTCCATGATTAGTGTCCAAGCAAAAAGTTCGTGTCCACACTGACGAAAGACGCGGATAAGCAGATAATGCATACTTCTGCGTTCGAGAATTGCTCGAGGTGGCATGGGTCTACGATATTTGGTTTCAGTGATGCACACGGTTTTAGTGGGTTCTGGATTATGAGCCTAAAATTAGTTAACCCTCCGGTTACCACCTAGCTCCACGAGTTTACAAAAAAGCAATCGCGAGCGGACGGTACAAACAAGCCTGTTAGAGCGACCGTGCATCCGCGTAAGCTCCTTTCGCGATAAACAACCATTATGAGGATCACTTAATACTCTGCTACTTTTACTCCTCGATCCTGCGTCAAATTGTCGCCGGCGTTCAGCATCCATTATCGAGAAAAAAATACACATGGAAAGGAGAAAGGCTGGTCTTACTCTTTGATTTCTTACTCTTTGTCCCGGGAAAAAATACCGAACGGACGAAGTTAATCGTGCAGGTCCATTTTTAGAATTGATGGATTGTCCTTTGTGCTGGTTAGCATGCTCTCAGCTGAATTATTTAGATTGCCATAAATATTTCTCTGTTTTTCAAGTAAACAAACGGAACCTGAACGTAGCAGCCGATTGTCGAATAATTTTTATTTTATGTTTGTGGTGAGACTTAAATTTCAATTAGAAATTTTCATTTGAGAAAATCTCGTTGCATTTTATACACGTTTGTCATTTTTACGAAGTAATGTAAAATAAACGCTTTTTAGGTATGTAAAAGGTAAAGGGCACAAGAGAGGAGCGATAAGATAAAAATTCGAAAGATCGCGTTGCCAGGTGACGGAAGAAGCTGAAGCCTTCTAAAAATTTCCCAAGCCGATAGTAAGAAAAGGAGTCGAATAAAAATGTATAAAAGTTTATGGCAAAAATGAATAGGTGAAACACAAAATTGTAGGTTCTCTAAAAGAATTCCTTATTGTATTTCCGACTTATTAAAATCGTTCAAAAGAAGAAATGCATTTTCACTGTTCCTTACAATCACTTGGACAATTTTTATTTTAAAGATCTGCAGCTTAGTAATTATTTTTAATGAACGCAATGTGGAACAGAGACTTTTGGTGGTCCGTGCATGTAATACCAAAGGTAAAGGACACGTGGGAGCCACGATAAGATAGAAATTGGTAAGATCTCGTTGTCAGGTGACAGACGAAGCTGGAGCCTCCTAATGCTCCGCTCATAGAGCGCGCGAGACACACGAGGCTGTATAAAGTCGATCCTCCACCGACGGGAGCCGTCAGTTCGGCACGACACCTCTGTTTAGTACGACAGAGGAACTCGCCTCTCGGTTTTCTGTAACACGCAGCATGCCACCGTAGCATCACTTAAAAACCAAATAAACCAGTGCAGACCGTGAACGATTAAACAAATTTAACTACTTTCTTGTTTTCGTACACAGTAAGATCGAGTGTGTCCAACAAGTTGATACGAACACTGAGTGTAGGATAATTCGATATTCTGGGAAACTCGAAATTGTAGAACCGTTTCAGTTCCTTTCAGGGAATAGAAATCGAATCGCAGGTGGTACCATGTGACTGAGTGTTCATTGTTCATGAAACTATTGCACAGTTCTTGTTACATACTTGACTTACCGCTGAAGTGTAGTTCAAGTAAGAGTAGGTAGATATTGTGCTCACTAATTAAAGAATTGACAGAAATTATTTTAGACATGGCTCTAAAAATTGATATGATCTCGTAGATAACATTTCTTTGAATTTAGATTTACCGATTTTTATTGCAACCGATTTATAATTCCCTGTTAGTTCATTTGAATGAAACAGTTTTGATTCAAATGACATATTTGTTGTTATTAGACAGCAGCTGTTCATGCATTCGTGACAAAAATGTGTAGCTGTAATTTGGAACAGTAAAAACATAAGTAGAATTTGAAAATAAATTTTTATTTCACTTCAGTTTGTTGCAATTCTGATAGAAAATTTTACTAATTATTATTTAACCAATTTGAGAGATTTTATGGATAACAGCTCCTGACTATTTAAAAATATTGATAACAGTACACGTACTTGTACTGATATCATGATTCTAACATAAAAGTTGGAAAACAGTATAATTACTGGATTCCTGAATTTATGCATTTGCAACAAAAGTGAGCAAGCGTAATTTAAAACAGTGAAAATATTAAATGACTTTTAAAGTGTTAATATATTGTTTTCACCATCATTAAAATTATTAATGAAGAATATAATTTTATGTTTAGCTCCTGTGTCTTGCAATTGATGCACAAACTTTTTGTCTAATAATTAAATTTTTCTAAATATCAATGATAAACTGTCTAACACTGACTCGGCGACACGACAAGTTTTATTACTCGAGGTTGTTCCATAATCGTTGGAGAACATTACATTTCTAATTGTTGAAAGACTACTGGTAATTGTTTGATTACGACCCAGCAACAAGACCAGTTTTATTACTAACCAGCAGACATGTTTCATTCATGAAACACACCGTGTTTAGTGTTTTATGTTAGTACACATACCGAGTCTGATTGTTTAACGGAGAAATAAACGCAGGTAATAAGATACGCGGAAAGAAGTTAAACCTGTAAGAGAATTTTAATATTCCCCGGAACAATCGAGTGTCCGGTAACTTCTAAACGGTAGTTTATACCTGAGTGATCGTTCCAATAGATCGATCAGATGTCTTAATCTTTTTGTTCCTACAATGCGGTCGTGAGTTCGACGTATCAACAGTTCGTGCTACATTCTATGTTGGGAGAGCTGACACCTTTTTACAAGCCTTCTTCTAATTAACCCGAATGTCTTATTTGTCAACACCGACAACCAATTAAAAGTCGATGAAAGGTGTATCTAAAGATACCGGTGCACGTATACACTTGCTGACGGTTTTCTTTTTCTCCGTCAATGATTATGCTAAAAAATTCAGCATGACATTAAGATACGAGAGGAATGCGTCTGGTTGTACGATCACTCAGGAGTTCGATGCTTCTGAAAAACGTGGCATACCGGTGATATACATAGAGACGCCTATGACCGCCGAATCATGCGAGCCTCTTCGCTCTTGACCAGAGAGCTCGAACGTTTTTCTTCCTGATTGCTCCACTGAAGCTTTTTTTATCGGAATCCGCACGGAATAGCTTAATGCGACGCCTATCGCACAAATCTAAATTTACGCTCCCTTTGATCCGATCGAACACTATTCTCGTTCTCGAATGCAAGCGGCCTTGACTTTGTGCCCTTTCTGGCTTCCAGCTTTTCTGCAGTCTGAATTTGTACTAATTTGTGAAACTTCTACCTCTCACGAATTTTATTCGCTTCATTCAGTTTGTTATAAGTTATTCAATCCTTCTGAATGTCCATCCAGTACTTTCATTGCTAGTGTGTAACGTAGACTGCGGATCTTTATGCAAAATAAAGATGTTCTGCATGGATTGTGTGCAGCAAAAATAAAATAAAAATTGATTTCATCTCATCTCTCAACAACTTCGTTGCATTAAATACAAGATCACATTCTTCTGAAATTTTTCTAATCTTTTACTGTTTTATGAATTTATAGTAAAAATGAATGCATTCGAAAGAATTTTAATTGAAAGTAATGAAAGAGGGAATCAATTATAATTATTGGACTCCTTGGAATTTCTAAAAAATGTTCGACCTAGCAGAAAATAAAAAGATGAAACATTTCGAAACTTGCCAAAAAGACGAAATTGGATCTTGAATGAATCGTTTGACAAAAGGAATGAGAAAATAAAAAGTGGTAGAATGAAATCTTAATATTCCTCCTGCAATATTAAAATTTTCTATGAAATTATTTCAACCTCCTAAAATTTAATTTCAATAATATGTATGTTCCTCTAAGATTGGCACCGAAAAATCATTTCTGTAAATACAATGTCTAAGATCGGAAGGTAAAAGCGCGAATGGAGGAGCAACTTATAAGCCTAAGCGGCACGAGCATGGCTATCTACTTGATAAGTGCCCCATCGATTTAATTCGCGGGGGAATCGCATCTTCCCCAGCCGACCTTTTTGCGAACGCGTATTAATAGTTAGTAGGCGATCTCGGCAGGTCGATAATTGTAAAAATAAACGGTATCACCAGTATACATCGGTACTTACGTAAGTATAGAACTTTTCGAATGGTTCCATTCTTTCTGGTCTGTTTTCATTGCAATAAAGTAACCGGCTTTTGTAAACGTCGGCCGAGAGAGAGAGAGGTGAGAGAGAGAGAGAGAGAGAGAAAAAAAAATAGACCGCTTAACGAGCAATCAAAGCTTTCGCGGAAACTTCGGCGAAGCTTGTTTGCCCTATCCAAGTGTGAATTAGTGAATTCGGTGACGTCATTGTGAGCTGCAGTTACATAAACGGAGCTTGCACCGTAAGTAGGTTGCACATTCAATGCATTTGTAGATCGGAATTGCAATAAATATATAAAAATGTGAATTTATTTAAGCCTCGTTTCAATGCACACAAGTCGGTAACGAAGGTGACGAAAAGACCATTAGAAGAGGCTTCGTATATTTATACAAGACTTTGTCACGATGTAGAGACATTGATTAATTAATACACAGAACGTGGCTTGAAATATTACGCTATTAATGTATTCTATAATGTCTCGCATTCGAACGACATGGGAATAGCAACGAAACAGACGCCGCATAATTCATATAAGCGCATATAAGACTACTTATCACGCTCTTACTGCACACTTAACGGGCAATATTTATACGACGGTAACCTGTAATTAATATGCACGCTCGCCGGCACTTAATCTAATAAATAATCGGAGAATAATTTAATTACGTCCAGATCGCTGAATAACTGGCCGCGAATCTGACAAACCGTGTTTTCTGGATCGTTGAATATTTTACACGAACATTTTTTATCCCTGCGAAACTAATACAGAATTCTGCTTCAAAACAGCATTCAAGTTCCATAGCAAACATTTACATAATTGCCATTTATGTTTATGAACAATTAACTCATTACCGACCGGTGATTATTGCATAATTTTGAAAAATCTGTGATTTATGGCTAAACACGTTCATTGTGAACTAACAAGTCACCCTTAATAACGTCATCTAATACTTTCATTTAAGATTGTAATGTATAAGAAAATTTCTATACTCTCTTTTGGTATAGCACAATTATTGAAAATCCTATTAACCCCTTGCCTTCGATTTATTTTCCGGTTTCAGTAATCGTAATTTCCTAAAAGAGGAAAAAATTGATATAAATTGTATTCCTATATGTTCTCCAACAGCTGTATATTAATAAAACCAAAATAGAATTTTCTTTCCGTTTAAAGGAAATTATTAAGCAAGGGGTTAATAGGCTTTCGGTAGATAAAGTGTTAAGTTACTTTAAATGCTGTTACAAAACTCTGCTATACAGATGAACGTTTAATATTCCGTACCGCCGTCGTATTAAATGCTAATTCCGATCGGTCTTAAAATACAAGATAGATAAACAAGAACGCGGAAGCCGTAAGTTTCGCACGCCACAAGTAATTATGATTCCAAATCGTCATGTACTACAAATTGCACGCGGTCGGAGACAAGCTATCAATGCCTTTCATACAGTTTTATTTTTCTAAATGCCTGTGAAGAGTTGCATAATAATAACTTAGTCACCCAGTGATTACGTTTAATTAACCTCGCAATGATCTCGTTTACTTATTACCCTTCAGGCTTCATAAAGATGTCATTGCGTTCGTTAGTTATGCTCGCGCAACGTGTAATCGAATTTCACGCGATTCTAGTTTCAGAAAATGCGAGAGCTGGCCGATTTCTCGATTAAAACTGGCCTCATGATTTATTTATGCGATTCCCGCCGTTTTGTAACCCGCTGAAGTGAGCAAATGATCGATTGCTGGAACAAGAACAATGTGCAATTTGCTGATCATATCCGTCAAGTGTAACACTTTATCTAGCACCATAAAAGCTTAATGGTGAATGTGGAAAAAGGACGTTTTTTAGTTCTAGGTAAAGAAAACTTGAGTAATAGAATGAAGCACTTTGATGGAAGAGTAATTAGTAGACAGCGGATCTTTAAGCAATATAAAAATATTTTGCAATTATTGTGGGATGCAGGAATAACATAAAAAATGATTTCATCCCTTAAAGATTTTGTTACATTACAACATTCTTGAATTTTTTAAATCTTCTACTGTTTTATATTTCGTCCAACCAATTTCTTCGTAAATGCATAAAGATCCGCAGTTTAATAATTAGATAATTATAGGAAACATTATGTGATCGTGTAATGTGACGAATGTGGAAAATTGTCGTTTTATTTTTAGGGGAAATGAAAAATTTAGTAATGGAATGGAGACTAATTAGCAATTTCCACTTTGATGGAAGAGTAATTACATATTTATAGGAAATATGTGATCGCTTAATGGCCAATGTGTTAAATTCTCGTTTTAGTTCTAGGTAATTAAAAATTTAATAACGGAATGGAGTACTTTGATGTGGAAGATCAATTAGTTAATTATAGGAAATACTATATGATCGTGTGTTAATAATGCGTGTGAATACTGTAAATGTTACGAAGTGCATAAAGTCTGATTGATCCATTTCCTTGGAATTATTTTATTGATCATTCAAATAGATCTACTTGCTGTCGTTAGTTAATTTTTAAAACGTGTCTAATACGTAATAGACTTTGATACTTGTTTTACACGGAAAATAGGGATCGATCCTTCAGTTGAGAAGTAGCTTAATAATTTATTCAACTGCCGGCGTGCCGCAAGACACAGCGCAAAACGGAGCACATAAACAATAGATTGGAGTGGAGATAAAGGAACATTGGTAATTGAGATCGATCTAGTGGAACCCACCGACTGGCGCCACCGAAGAAAATCATTAGCTACGATTTCAAGCAGAACTTTCAACCGGCGCGTAATTTTAAATTAAAACGGCCGTGGAATGCGTCGGCAAAGAAAACGTTCTTCGCCGGTCTTTCAGCGAATAATTC
This sequence comes from Lasioglossum baleicum, assembly GCF_051020765.1. Classification (NCBI taxonomy): domain Eukaryota; kingdom Metazoa; phylum Arthropoda; class Insecta; order Hymenoptera; family Halictidae; genus Lasioglossum; species Lasioglossum baleicum. The sequence goes on along the minus strand of NC_134933.1, from coordinate 11,614,641 downwards.
TATGCAGGAGCGATTACGTTCGACAGGTCGACGCACGGCTAATATCGATCCTCGTGTAACACTCACTAACAACTGGAGCATGAAAGCATTATGTGCGTGCGTATACGTACACCAGCCCTCGATGACTCCAATAATATCTAATTTCCTTCTACGACGTATTATAAACAGTTTCTCACGATGTTAACGATTCCAATCGATCGCTCGGCCGAAATCGAACGCTATTACAACAGATACTCCATTGTATTAACGCGTTTAACTCTAACGGAACTAATCTTGTTTGGTAATACCTTTCTCCATTTAGATAACACGCAAATACAGAAAACGTGTCCGTACATAAATGAAAGATTTGTAAAGGAGACCCACGGCTGCAGCTTCGTTCACAAAAATGAGGACAAGACTTAAAAATAGTGGCCGATACGTCGCCTGCCTTGAGAGGCATTGAAAATATTATCCAAACCCCGGGCCGTGTATTTTTGCATCGAAGTGCATTCCTACGAAATACCGAATTAATAGATTTCTAAACAATCCCTGAAATATCAGTCTACAAAAATGCTTTCCTTTCTATTCTCGTTCTAAGTGATGCAGAAAGTAGAAAATTCATTCATTCATGTAAACGTCTTGCTTTACTTTGTATCATATTTAAAAATTTCAACTAGTGCTTATCTACATTAAAGCCTTGATCTAACGAAAACTATCGGGTCCGTGCTGTTTCTTAGATCCTGTAGTTCTGCTATGTCTTTGTGACCTCACCGACCGCGTGTGTAAACACGGACCGCGATTCAATTTGTCGCTTCGATTTATCTGCATTATTCATTTCTACACAATTATTGGTTTAACCCTTTGCACTCGAAGCTATTTTATCTCGAAAATTAAACATTTCTTCCGACCTAGAATAATTCCATTCTATTTGATTTTTAAAATTTTATGGATATGAAATTGATGTAATACCCCGTGCAATACTTAAGTGCTTTTGATTAGATACACCAACATATTTAATCACTAGACTTTCCCGATTTTATGCATTTATAACAAAAATGAACAAGTACAATTTAAAACAGTGAAAATATTAAATGATTTTGAGTGTTAATACATTGTTTTCATCAAATTAAAGTTATTAATGAAGAGTATAAATTTATATTTAGCTCCTGCATCTGACAATTGATGCACAAACTTTTTATTTTGCATAAACATCCGGAGTCTATTAATCACATATCTATGAAATATTGAAAATCGTTTTAAATCAAGAGTTCCATCAAGGTTTTCTCGTCCCAGCATGCTCTGTCTATCAGCACATACCGTACCCATGTTAAATTTGCTATCTCATCTTTATCATAAGCTCACACGACCACTGAAAACACCATTTTCGAGCCGAAGGCTGGGTAATTAGGCAATAAATCTTTGCTTATGGTTACTTCTTAAAGTCACATTCTTCTTTCTTAATTGAATAGTTCCGGCATGCGTCGCTATTGTACAATTTCCACGATGATTCACCTAACCACATACGAATAGTGAAATTATATGTCTCAATGGTGATCACGACAACAGAAAGATCCCGTGAACGAAATAACGAGGCTGGTATTCAAATCACGCGTATGCCTTCACTGTTTGATTTACACAGGCCATCATTAATCACTCAGGAGATTTTTCATCGGGCAGATATTGCAGGAAACAATATGTCACTAGTTACCCCGTGAGCAACATTTCCCTCTGAGACAGGGATTGGCTAATCTGTTTAGAAACCGGCGCTCTCGCTGCCTCGGCGCTTATTTCGTTGAAAGTAGCCTGTAATTTGAGCTAAGCATATCGATCACTCTTGTCGACACCCTGGTTTCATTGACCAATTCCAACGAAAGAAACCTGCCCCCTTCGTTCATCGAGGAAATCGTGTGCTCCCTGGACCGCGAATTAAAACGAGGATAACGGAAAATTGATAAAGATTGCCAATCGGACAACCTGATGTGTTATTCAGGTGTGCTAGCCAGTGGTCAAGAACTGTCAACGCATGTCAACGATTGGGAATATTTTTTCAATTGTCTTATCCGCACACTTTTCGTATAAACTTTTTCGTAGTTTTACATGAAAGCAGATCAAAGACGGAAATCTGGGTGCATCGAATCTCAATTTGATTTTGTAGTTGTAATTTTACAGTGAGCAGCCATTGAGAAATTTCAACCATGTTGAAATTAGACAATTTACAAGAGAAAAGCTAGAGAATTAATGGAAATCAATCATACAGATTTTGATTTAATTTCGTGGTTCTACTTAAAGTAAGCAATTCATTTTACACGAAAAGTGAAATTGCAGCCATGTTGAAATTAGAAAATTTACAAGAAAAAAATTGAAAAATGAATCGAGAAGGGGAAATGAATCAGTGGTTAATTAAAATTGTGATTTTTCGAAAATCTGAGTGCACACAGATCTTAATTTAATTTCGTGGTTGAAATAAATCAGTGGTCGATAAAAATTGCTATCATTCGCGAATATGTAGGTCCGCATAAATCTGATGAATGTTATTTAGGGAAGAAGCTGCCTTAAAATTCGGGAAATGAACGGCTGGTCGGGGCAAGAGTGAACGAGGAAAAAAGTGCGAGTGAAATGTGGAATGGTGATTTCGATGACAGTGGAAGGGACTGAAATAGAATTGGAGATCGTGGTGCAGTGGAAAAAACGATCGCCCGAGTTCGTGGGAAACGATGTGTATTTCGCGAATGGACCACGAAGCAGTTCACCGCGAAGAAGAAGACAACTGTTGAAGTCGTAGACGACGATGATGATGAGCCCACTCTGAAGCAGAATGCCAATCTTCTTCAAGATGAACCGAGCTCTCGTCTTCGTTCTATTGATATCTTTCACGGTAAGCTTCCAGTATGAAAATCCGAAACATTCGCGCACGATTTTCTGTGTCGGTCGAGACACTTCTGGGTCACCTCCAATTCGACTTGAACTTCAATGCCAACCTCGTAGATCAAATTAATGTGCAGTCGTGTACACGCGGCCGAACGGGAAAAAATGAGTGACCGCAAAGCGGCCTCTTTGAAGCTGGATTCAAAGGACACGCTTCTTTAAAGCGAATACGTCATCGAATTTTCTAAAGAACTTTTGTCCCGAGCGTCTCGAAAATTAGTCACGTTGAACGCTTTCGATTAGCGTAATGTTCAACGCTTTTCGATTTCAATTCAATATACTTTAGGTACTCACTTCATTTCGACGTTCATTCATCGAATGCGTCAATGACTTGTTGCGTAATCTGTCCATTACGATACTTCTTGTTTTAATGTTCGCTCTACATGCGACGAAAATAATAATGAACATTCAATCTTGAGATAAAATACAGTGAGAAGAGAGTGAAATACAGTAGAAAATAATCATTCACTTATCTGTAACATTGTTCTTCTATTGACTCAATTTTGCACAGCTTTTGAAAATTAGTATCTTTAATAAAAATTTTCGTTGTATATTTAATGGTAAAGTGTCGCTGTCAAATTAAACGGTTTATGTAATACGTCGAAAGGTTTCGAATCGATTGTACTTATCGATTAGTCCCCTTTCACATAATAACGATTGAAATAGAACTGAAAGTGAAACTTGTTTTCTTCTCATAAGAGGTGTAATACTACACCCTTACACGAGTTATGCGTGACATATATACATATGTACATATATGTATACGTGGAAATCATATTAATAACATGGACGTGAGCCGGCTCTTTTAGAAAACTTCAATAGGTAGCTGAGAAAAATGTAAGCAACCTGCGAGCACTATTAACTTACTTACTCTGAATTATGTGGTCATTATTACTCAATATTCTTTGTGAACTTTCCATTTTTATTATGTTCTGTTCTACTTTATTCGCTAATGATTCATGCCAGGTCTTGATCACTAGTCCATACTAGTAGTAACTTGATAGTGATTTATCCTGGTTAATTGTGAAAGAGTTGGATTGATGACTTTTACTTAAGAAACGTTATTTACTGCAATGGTCTAGAATATAAATTATATCAAATTATTGTGTAACATAACTGTTCGAATACTGAATGAAATTGATGATTCTTTCACGTCTCATGAATGATGAATAGAAAATGGAATCGAGCAAAAACTTTATTGAACATAAAAAGGCTGTTGAATATTTTGCTTAAAAAGAATGGAAGTGATGACATATTTACGTCTCATGAATAGACCATAAAAATTGCAATTAGTTGATTCATAAAAAATGGAGTCGAGCAGAAACTTTATTGAACATAAAAAGACTATTGAACTTTTTGAAACACTTACAAAGAATGGAATTGATGATTTTTTCACGTCTCATGAATAGACCATAAAAACTGTAATGAGTTGATTTATAAAAAAGATGAAGTCGAACACAAACTTTATTGCACATAAAAAGACTGTTGAATTTTTTGGAATACTTTTCTAAACATGCTATAAAATGGAAACATTGCGAGTGGTCTCGCAGACAGTCTGCAGCACTTAAGGGTTAAATATAAAGCAAATCGTCGAGTTTCTCTTATTTTCAACTGTTCAAAGTAACTCTTTAACCAATTTCGATAAAAAACGACTCCATTTCTCAGTTCCGACGGAAGCAGCAACGGTGGCTATCGTTCGCATGGTCCCGGAATATAGTAATTTATACGGTCCACGAAAATGGTTGCGTCTTGTCGTCATCCAAAGTGATTCGTTGAAAGACAAATTACTGGATATCTGGCGCCTCGTGCTTCAAGCCCGTCCCGTTCTTAGCACATGCTGAAAAGCACGAACACGAGGAGCCCTCTTCTTTTTTCTTCGGCTTTCTCCCCTCCCCTATTTTTTCGCTCTTCTCTTTTTTGGTCTCTGACTTTCTTCTCCTTCTTTTTTCGTTCGTACTCTCCGTCTCGGCCGTTCGAGAAAACCTGGGAGAGCCGAGAGAAGAGAGAAGAAGTGTCTCGCTCCCGGCGGCTTACCACCACACCGGCCCAATAAAAAGTGTTACACGGCCGTGTCTCGTTCGTGTCACCGTGATAAGAAACTCTTTTTGGGAGCATCCCTTTATCCGTGTGCGTCACCGAAGTTCGTCGGAAGAGCGTCGGTGTATTTTTTCCCTTGACACTATCGGGATCGGTAACGTGTGGGAGTTATCCCCGAAGATTCCCTCGGGCACCGAACGCAGCGTCTCGAACGGATTCCTCAGCGTTGTTCTGCTTGTAAATGAATTTCCTCGGCAATAAAACGCTGCTCGTTTCGTTTCCCGTTCGAATTTATTGCTCATTCCGGGCCGCATGAGTGACGAAGTGAATCGACTATTTGTTTAACTTGTAGATTGGACGCTTCTTCGATATACCGTATTTGGGAGCGTGGTCCGAACTTGATGGGAATGAGCGAGGACTGTCTCGTGGGTGCTCCGAAGATGGCACAATTTATATCAAACTGTATAGAATTAAAGTACAGTATATTGAACGAGCCCTTTAACCGCTTGCCTTACAATTTATTTTACAAGCACAGTGATTAAAATTTAATTTGTTTATGGGGAAAAGAAAAATCTAGACGTCACGCAAAAAGATTTTGGGGGAAAATGATAGATTGTGAAAGTAAAGGCTTTAGGCTTCAAAATGAATTCAGGTTTATTTAAAAAAAATTTTAGAGAATTATGACTGTTGACAATTATTCGGAAGTTTAATGTCCGCGTACATTTTGGGCCACTGTATATTCGAGACAGAGTCGGTCTAATTCTCTAAAACGATAATGAAACGCGAGTTCCAACGAGCCTGAAGTGGCGCAGAACGCGTTCAACGAATCGGTGCCGCGTGTTCCGTAAATTCAGCAATGTTTACGCGTCAAGCCGTTAATGAATCGTCGCCGGGTATTCGTCATTACGTTAATCAGCGTTATTATTACCATTTGCAATGGCCTAATGAGGGGGTCACGTTGTCGCTGGCAAAAGGTAAATAGTCCTCGCGCATTCCTTAATGAATGCTTGTATTTTAAAATTACTCCGGGACATCGTGACTCCCAACCGTCTCTCGTTTAAACCGGTTTTTTTCGTGTCCATTAAGAACTATGAAGAATAAAATGGTGATCATATGGAACGTACGTCCCTGTAGAGATTCTGTCTTTCTCACGAAACTTGGGTGAATCCTCATGATGTTGCTATATCCGTTCAAAATGAAAGAACACGAGAAAATAATTTGGCGAAGGGTCGATAAAGGAAAAAAATTCAAAAAGAATGTCAACTGAAAAGGATCCATACTCCTTCGTGACAACGCCTGACCGCATGTTTCGCAAATGACTCTGCATAAATGCCACGAACTGGGAACTTCACTTCGCCCAGTGTATTCTCCACGCTTTTTCTTCCACTGACTGCTATTATCTCGAGTATCGTAACAGGTCCTTTCAAAAGATTTTCGAAAGAAGAATTCATCACCACAAGGAATCAAGAATACTTCTTAAGACAAGGATAGACTTGTTTTCTGTCGTCACGATCTTGTAGATATCTTGTACATCAAGTTAGTACCCTACATTAATGTTTATTTTGCAAGCCACATATTTTTAATGATTTTATACAAGCCATGGGTAGATCCAGTCAAATACTTGCGCGTATCAATTTTCTCCTGCACATTCTTAAAAATACTGTTTGAAATGAACATTTTTCCTCTCATTGAGCCCAATATAAATAATACTTGAAACTGAATATTGGAAAAAGGAATCGCGTTTGCGCTGGCCGGCCGAGAGTCGATGACGTAGCCAGTGCGAGTCGAGGCAGGTTCGGACAGGCACCGGAGCCGATTCTACATCATCGACTCTCGGAGCACCAGTTGCCCGGCCTGTCCTATTAGATTGGCAACTAAGTTCGCGATCTCCACATTTTCTCAAACAAAGTCATTTATATATATTTTTGAAGCGCAAGTATTTTATATCAAATTAATCGAAAAATTCAGAGCTTTCCAAGTTTCCAACTTTCAATAAAAGAGATAGTGAATAGTGAAGAAATAGTGAATTACGAAATAAAAGGTCGCGAATTTAGTTGCCAACCTAATACATAGTAAAAGAATCTAAAATGTGCGAAAGGATCGATGTAGTCTTGTTCTTTGACCATTGGAAGAAACGCCTATTAATGACTATATTATACTCGACAGCAAAGGAAACATAAATGTTTAAAACGCAGAGGTTCGCCTTCGTGATTGCCCAATCGAATTGATCGACGGTGAAAGAAAAAAAAAAGAAGCAGAAGTTCTGGCCATTGGAAGAAACGTCTATTAATTACTATATTATACTCGACTGCAAAGAAGATATGAATGTTTAAAATACAGAGGTTCGCCTTCGTGATTACCCAAGTAGTCGCATAAATCAAATGTAATCGCAAGGATCGGAATCGAGGCGGGCATGTTCGCTCGCGGAGAAAATATCACGATACTCCTAACGATCGATTACAAAAACGGAACGGCGAGCTACTTTTTGACGGACAAAGAAGGCGCTTTATTAGCATGCCTGAGATGTCGCTCGTAAATTACCACCGGAGTTTAATTACGGACGACGAGCGACGCCGATTTTTTCCTTGATTCCGCGGATCAGTGGAATCCCGTCCGTGATGTCCAACGTCTGTCTAGGAAGGTCCATATTGCGTGCGGATCACATTCCTGTTGGTAAATGTTGCGAGTGACGCGTATTCTTAGACCGGTCGGCTAGCAGATTAGAACAGATTCAGCCGCGTATAGATCCCGAACCGCTTTTAAAGTGTTGCAGGAAGCAGACACGATCCTACTTTATCCTTGATCCAAATCCACCGAGCCGCGTTCACGTAACTTTCTTTCATGGGGATGTTCATTAATCATATCAATGGATACCTGCTATAACATTCTGTGGATTATCGCTCGAGCATGATCCATAGACGATTACAAAAGGTCAATTGGACGGAAGAATTCTGCGTAACTGGTTGCCGTGAAAGTTGATAGAAATGAGTACTGAAAATAATGGAAAAATAAGAGAAACGTACAGTGGCTGTACAAAGTATTCGTCGAACAACTTTTTCAAAATTGGACCCAAAGTTTTCATTTTTTAATTCCCCACTTATTCAGATTTGAATCGAAATGGATTTCCCTACACGATATAAAACAAATTTTTATTAGCATACACTATCTGGAAATGGAAAGCAAACATCAAATCAATGTCTTTAATTATTAACAGCACTCGTAAACGAGATGTAATAATTACCATAACAAGTTTTATTACTATCAAGAAAATCTATCTTTGCTAATTAATTATGCAGTGCTACTATGTTTATTAACGGAATAAAATGCAGAGCCAGTGCGCGAACGAGAGAATCATATAATATTTTAAACACTTACGCGTGCGCATATTTTTTAAAATAATTGTTCTATGTCAATAAATACAAATTAGTCGCCATTGGTTGTTAAACATTCTGCGTCATTCAAACATTTCCCAATGAAAGCTTTAGATCGAGGAATGCTGCAAGAAATCACTTTCTACAGGAAATATTTTTATATTTCTAATAATTTCGAGATATTTTCACCTGGTCGTTTCTAATATTTGATAGCGTAAAGTGTTAACTACTAAAAGCCATTACCAGCTATCTAAACAGGCGAATCAGTAGTGGTCTGTACAATGCTGATAGCTTGAAGGAGTACATTCGCGGTGCCCGTGTACGAGTTGATAGTTTGATAGATCGAATTAAAAATTCAATATATCTTCCAGCGGTGGATAAGCTGCACACATCCATCCAGGAAGTACGAGTTGTTACAGCGTTTCCTCGTTTGCGTGTCACGAGCGGGCCGCGTATTCTCTAGGTTGAGGCATTGTAATAAATTACGAATGTTTTGTAGCTTCCTATAAATGCATTTGCTCGTGACGTCTCCTTTATCATTATAAATAAACCTTCTGTCGCGACAAACGTCTTTATAGTTCTCTAACGAGGTAAACGTATATGTGTCGTGAATTGTAATCGTCAGAGAACATTACTTTTGCAAGGCAGACAAGTGTCCTTAACCCCTGTACACTGTTCTGCTGACTGCTACATCAACATTTTCGAAATGAAATTAGACCAAGATCGATGTGCGACTAAACAAGAACATTTATTATCTTTTTTCTCTTTCAAATTTCACCTGCTCACTTCTGTCAGAAATGCACACACACTGCGGGCTATTGTCTACGACTTTTATTATGTTTACAACACAATAGGTGCATAACGGTGCAACATGATTTTCTTGAACGTTGTCGAGTTCCTTTGATTGAAGAATCAATTTTATTACAGTTCACAGTGGTATTTGAATTGACACTGACGAAAATTGTAGTTCTTTGTTTCTTGGATGTCTTATGAGGCACACGACGACGCGACGTCTCGATTAAATTTTCATCTCCGTTACACAATCAATTTGCTTTTATATTCTCTTACTCGACTGGCAGTAGGAAGATACTCCTTCATGGACCATCAGTTTCGTGTCTCGTTCCTTCCCCAACGTTATGACACGCGGTTAGTGCAGGGTCATGATCATGCAGGTTGCAGTCACTCGAGTTTCACTGCACGCCGAGCAGACATCGCATGGTGTTTAAATTTTCATACACGGTTTTCTTTTCTGAATCGCTTTATTAAACTCAAATACTACCCCATTTTATGGTGTGTGATATTTTATCTTTAGACAAGTAATGTGCCTAAAAGAAAATTATAAGTTTTTCGTTGGATTGTATAATACTACATTCAGAAAAGTTGAAAATTTTTGGTCACCTGAGTGAAAGTTCAGCCTTTTATATTTCTTTACGAATTGACGCTTGTGGAATAAATAAAATGATCCAAGGTTGGTCACATTCAACAGTCGGTTCCTGTAATCTGCGTGACAGAATCGTGTTGAAATTGCTGATGGCACAGCATGTGCCAAAGGTTAAAAAGTCGCTGTTAATTAAAATGACCCAGTCGTTGCCAACATGCGTGAAACGCACGATCGAGTTACAGCAAACGTTCCGAGAATCGTTTCACGGTTTCGCGGAATTCCATCCTTTTTTTCACGCCTGGCAACCTGTTTTCCGGATATAATTGACTGTCCGTGGTAAGACCGGATTCCGTGGCATCGAATTCGAAATGCTTTTTCTTGGTGGTCCCACAGGGTGAAGCGCGTCCAACTCGTCTCTCGTCGACGTTGACGTCGACGTCGTCGGCCTGTCTACTCGTCTCTACAGTCTGACGAATATATGGTCATTCGAGAGAAAATTTACGACTCCGAAACTAATACATTTTCAACCCAAGACCTCTGATATTTGTATACCTATTACTCAAATTACACAATTATCCAAATCACAAAAAGACTTCCATTGAAAATTATTATAGATGCACTCTTTCTCAGAACTTTACAAATCGTAAACTAATACATTTTCATCCCAAGACCTCTGATATTTGTATACCTATTACTCAAATTACACAATTATCCAAATTACAAAAAGGCTTCCATTAAAAATTAGTATAGATGCACTCTTTTTCAAAACTTACAACTCGTAAACTAATACATTTTCAACCCAAGACCTCTCTCTATACCTATTATTCAAATTACACAATTATCCAAGTTACAAAAAGGCTTCCATTGAAAATTATTACAGATGCATTCTTTTTCAAAGCTTTACAACTCGTACACTAATACATTTTCAACCCAAGACCTCTGACATTTGTATACATTTATTCAAATTACACAATTATCCAAATTACAAAAAGGCTTCCATTGAAAATTAGTATAGATGCACTCTTTTTCAAAACTTACAACTCGTAAACTAATACATTTTCAACCCAAGACCTCTCTCTATACCTATTATTCAAATTACACAATTATCCAAGTTACAAAAAGGCTTCCATTGAAAATTATTACAGATGCATTCTTCTTCAAAGCTTTACAACTCGTACACTAATACATTTTCAACCCAAGACCTCTGACATTTGTATACATTTATTCAAATTACACAATTATCCAAATAACAAAATGACTTCCATTGAAAATTATTATTGATGCATTCTTTTTCAAAAAGAAAGAATTTTTCCATAAAATCAACAACGAGAAAGGTGGTTGGCACATCCAGCTGTTTCTCTCGGTCGTTCCACTGTGCATCGGTTGCGCGTACGCTTCATGATGCGCCAAGATGAGAATGGGATGAGTAGCGAAAGCAGAACCGATAGCCCGCGAATAAGCACGGTCACGTACACCGTCATTGCGAATCATGACGTCGTTGATGTTCGAGCCGCGTTACGTTCAGTGGCAAACTGTACATATCTCGAAACGCGGGAAATTGAAATTAGTTTCTAAATTTTCAATATAAGCTCATGTAAAAAGTTTGGAAAATACAACTCCACTATTTTCTCTGCAAGTTCGACTAATTACAATTAAACGTTATATACCAAACCAATAGCGTTTCACCTCGGACCGTGACGGATCAGACTAATTCATTACTTAGCAATTGTGTACGCGGTGCGCCTAAAGAAGTTTTTTTTTCAAAAAAATTAATGGACTCAATGTACATAAGGTTGAAACGGAGCTGACTAACGGGCGATGACCTTTTTCTTCCGAACCACTCGCTTCTACAAATGCTGGTTCACTAAAATTTCTCTTGCAAAACACTTTGAATACTCATCTTTCTTTCAATGGGGAAAGAGACACATTTGTGGTTCTGGCATTTCCGAACGTCACAGTAACGCACATTCATGATCAGATTTAGAGTCGAATAACTGTAGTTATGTAACGTACAGATTTACTGTGTTGGATTTAATGCTGGAAACAAGATATTCAATATATAACTTTAAAGTGAATATTTTTATCTTTGCTGATTTAACATAATGGAGACGACGTGTGATGTAATGAATTTCTGAGCTACTATAAAATAGATACTCGAAAGGTAATGCGGAAGAATTTTTAACATATTTCCGACCTCTACAAATTCTTAAAGGATTCTTAAAGAAATATGTAATTCTACGCGTTTGAACTCATTCACATTTTCCACTCATTTTTGAAAACAGAAAGTTGAATTCTTAGGATTAGTGAACCATAGAACAGCTTATTCTGAAGAAGAGATCTGGGAATACGCTGGCTATTTTATTGGCAGAGGAGCGTAATATTTTAAGTAAGCTAGTAAAGTAGCTAAGATAGGGTAAATAATCTATCAGCATAACTTTACGTGTACTTCATTATGTTTGCATTGAAAACATTGTAAATTTGTTGTATCCTCGCACGAAGTTCTGTGGAATTTTTTATTTTCAACCATTTCTACAACTCAACTGGAACAATTTCAATCTGTTCAACTCGACAAATCATAAATTCCCGGCCGAGTCTTGTGTTGTGCATTTTGATACAGAATTAGATCGGTAAAAACCGGACGTCTCGCACCGAATACAGACAAAGGAGCCAGATTTACGTGTCACTCTAACAACGCGACACCGGCACTGCCATAAGGCGTCGCGTCGCGTCGGCGTCGTGGAGATCCTTCCGATAACACGAATCGAGTTCGACGTTTATTCGTGTTGCGTTATTTTCGTGGTCACTAGAGCTGTTTAATCCTCGATGTCAAGAATTCGGAGCGCAACATCGGTGTTCCTGATTGGACCGGGATGATTCATTCGGCCCTTTCGAAGCCGATTATTAATTAGCCGCTTATCTTAATGACTTCGCGCAACTTTCGTTCCTTTTTCTTTCCTCCCTTAATGTTCTCGCAATGAAAACAGGCTTAGCGTGAAGGGAATGATATAAATCAACGCGGACACCTTAGAACTCGAACGCTAATGTTGCGCGGGTGATCCTGAATCCGGAACTGACCGTAACAGGGATCTTATAAGGGAATAGTAAGAGACACCGGGACTTGATACGATTTCTTATTTCTCTAATATTTATTCCAGTTAACTTTTCATTTAATCATCTACTGTACATTCGCCTTAATTTTATAATTTATCATTAGTGGACTGCGGATTTTATGCATTTATCACAAAAATGGGTAAGCACAATTTCAAGCAGTGAACATATTAAAAAGATTTAAAGTTATCAGTGTATTGGTTTCAGCTTAATTAGATAATTAAAAGAAGAAAGAAATTTTTAATTCGCTCCTCTGTCTTGCAATCAATGCAAAATAAAAATTGTTCACCCAGATTGCATCAAACTGGAGTGAAATAATATAACGGCATCTCTAAATTGTTTTAATATCTTTATTGTTTTAAATTATGATAAAATTAGTTTGGAAACATATACAAGCACTTACAAAATACAATACAATCCAAATTTTCTTTTGCAGTATATTTACAATTTATAAAATCTTGAAAAGTACTAGTACATTATTATCAACTTTTCAGAATAATTAGAAGAAGCACACGTCTATTTGCGTCCTGTCTGTTGCAATTGATGCAGACAATTTTTATTTTACTTTACAGGACACTTTATGTACCATATTCACAGAGAATTCAATATCAGCTGCTACTATTGCAATGAAAATTATATGTAGCGCGAATACTTTTGTTCTTTATCGACCTGCGCATGTACCTATGTGCAGAGTTGGGCAAAAATGTTATTTAAATCAAAATTTTGAATAAAATGGGTTTTTTTCCAAGTGGGTTTTAAACCCACTTTATTCGAAATTTTTATATAAATCAAATTTTTGCCCAACTCTGGCTGTGTGTACCACACGAATAACCAAATTTCCAGTCACTCTATTTCCGTGGGCTTACGATGTTACTTCATTCGGTCACGGGATTCCGCGCGATACGTTTGTTATCAATGCCCCCGGCGTATTATCCAGGCCGTCCGGAAGGCGGTTTCCACTGGAATCACCTACACAAGCGGCCCGAAAACTCAACACGCACATAGCCACGCAGGTTGTTTTATCACAGTGTAAACACCTGACGTGTGTTCGCGCTGGGACCCACTTGTAAATGTAGCCGGTAGAATTATAACTCGCTTATTACAAGTTAACACGCGCGACATAGTTTAATGCACTCTAACGCCTCCACAGATTTATACTTCCCGGCACACGGTTCTACTGTACTTTTTTTTTACAAAAATCTTTGTCTAGACTGGTTGATTACCGTGTTTTGTCTCTATTATGTCACTGATGACGAATATATGCAAACGATGATATTGTAGATGAAGAAATAGTGTGCACATTATTCTAGGATTTCTAGAGACAGTGTCTTTATAGTAATAAATAATATCTTGAAGACAAATGATCCGCAGCTGTCCAGAGACCACAGTTTGTGATTTCACGGCACCGAATTAGCGGGCATGGTCGCGAGGATCCATCCACGATCAACTGGATCTCTCTTTTTACTTAAATAATTTTTACACGTTTCAGTCGCTTTCACAGGATTTTTCAAGTACGGTTTAATTATTTTCTTGCACTATATTTACAATTTATAAAATCTTGAAAATACACAATATTCGTACACCTTTTAAAAGCGAACAACTTTTTCAAAATTGCAACAGCTTCAGTTTTTTGGGACGTTAGAAGATTCAGTATACTAGCTAACGTGTAAATAATTTTATTTTTAATTGTTTACTTATTTGTAGATAATTTTTATCGCGTTTTCCACCGAGAAAAAAAGATTCCAACGTGCTCTGTCCAAATGAACGCCGTCTATTTGTGGTCTAAAAATACTGTAAAACTCTCATGCTCACGATACGATGAATTTCAGCTGTACTTGTCCATAGTCTAGAAATTGCCGTACCAGATTGTACTAATAAAACACGACTGGCCAGTGACGCCGCCAGGCGCCACAATATCCTCGAAGAAAATATGCATAAGTGGATCGAACCAGGGGTTGCCGCGTTACATTTATTTGCATGTCTCGGAGAAAATTGCGCTATCGATGGTAACCCCCGTAAGTAAATTATTGTCGGTAGGTTTTCGTACCGAATCGTTACGTAATTAAGAGATTCCATAAATTTCTTTGTAATTATAATGCCGGGGGGGATGCATCTAAATCACCGTCACCGTCATAAATATAAATCCTAGATAACCATCGATGCAAGATAATGTTAACGTCCGGTACTCGTCGGTATGATACTGTCGACCCTCATCGTTAATATCGATCGATCGATAAAACGAGAAGAGAACGGTAGGGTGAGGGACCTGTTTCACGTCGTTTGACATTATCGAACAGTAATCGAGAACCGTGGCTCTGAGTTCTCATTGTTCCCCTACGGGTCGATTTATAAATTCGCTCATGCGATATTCATACAATTAACATCGATCGTGTGAGCAACGAGCAACTTGACATTCATCCGGGGTTAATCCAATCAGAGTGAGGAGAGTCACTTTGGGCGCGGCTTTCATATGCACGTTACTGATTAGCTTTTACTGAAAAAAAGAAGTGTCGCGCAGCGGAACAACGCCGCGTTCAGCTCTGGCAAGTATCAAGGACAATTGCGGACGTTCGTCGACGATGAATCGACATTGGTGTTCCCTGCGGATAGTTGCATAGGATGCATCTTAATACTATTAGCTCGTCGTTCGGAAAGTAACTTCGATTTTCGTGCGAAGATCTTTATGCATTTGTGAAGAAATTGGTTGGGTGAATTATAAAACAATAAAAGATTAGATAATTTAAGAGCATTGTGATGTTGTTTTTAGTGTAGCAGAGTCATTAAGGGATGACATCAATTTGTATTTTATTCCTGCCGCTCACAAACAATGTAAAACATTTTTATTTTGCATAAAGATCCGCAGTCTAGTCATTACTCAAACTTATTTTAAATCGCAAAATCCTGGTATATCTTGGCAGCTGGTGTTATGACGTCATTTATTGCCTTGTATTGCTTTCTAACCTTTCAAGCATTTTTTTATCATCACATCAAATATGCAATATCAATTATTCATTTTTATTACCGCAAGGGTTCGATCGTGGAAACGATTCTTAGAATTTCAGTAATTGTGAAAGAAGAGATTATAAGAGAAGTATAATATTAAAGCTGACCGTGTATTCATTTTTAAAAAATTGTACAATGAAGTCGATGTTGTGCAAAGGATTAGAGCGAATAGCTTAATAATAATTATTCGGTAAGAATGAAACCATCTGTTGACACGATCGCGGTGACCTTGGTAAAGTGGGATAAATAAATAAATGTGTTGACGTCACGTCGGCCGTGATGCATCCCCGAATTACGAAACTACGTGCGCAGCCGAAATAGAATAGAACATTCAAGAAAGCCATCAGTGATTAATCACCCAATCAAACGGTAGTAATAGATACGAAGTTCCAGATCCGACTTGAATCACCACCGAAGCACTCGCTGCTACATAGCCATGTGGTCTTCCCTATAATTTATACTCGTCTTTCGCGTCCTATATACCGATTCCACGCCCATGTAACGCTAACCCACGTAGGGTACTGCGCAGTTTAACATACAATTCCTTATCGCCTTAAATCATGTTCAACTTCATCATCCCTAGAATCACCGAACACTCGACAATGTTACAATATCTACCAGGTTTTTCCTTCTCGTTACGTTATTTTTAACACTGCATCGTCTCGCGCGAATCGTAAATCCAGCTTCTCAGATTTGCATAGCTACTAATCACAAAGTATCCTCTGCCACGAGACAAAGAATCCTTTTCCAGGAAACCATTGCAATATCTTATTCTATTTCCGATTAAAATCGCGTACGGTCGCATAGGCGCGGACCATGAATGCTAATAATATCGTCATAGCAGCATGATTAATATCGAAACGGTATTTCATGCAAATTCACGATGCAACGCCGATTGGTCCTTGATGGAAGCACGTACAGTGGCAGACACGTATATGTACATATAGTATTTCAGATAAACAGCATATAAATTGTATCTCTTCAAAACTCTCGCTGATAATTATCAAATGTTCCATCATTTTTATGACAAAGACCCTGAAAGCATCGTCATAGCAGGATGATTATAATTAATAGATGTAATTTAATAGATATAATTATGACTAAAATGAGTAGGTGCAATTTAAAACATTAAAAACGGATAAAGACGGATAAAGACGGATTTCAAAATACTTTCATATCATTTTCAACCTATTGAGTAAATTTCTATGTCACTCCGGTTTGTCGCAATTCAAGTGGAAAAATTTTATTTTGCATAAAGATCCGCTGTCTAAATGATTAGACTGCGGATTTTATGCGTTCGTGACACAAATGGGTGGATGTAATTTAAAACAGTAAATATATTAGAACAATTTAAGAGCGTCCATATGTTATTTGCAATTTATTAAAATGGTTAAAAATAGAAAGAATTTTTACATGGTTTCAGTGTCTTGTAATTGACGAAGAACATTTTTATTTTGTATAAAGGTATTTTGTATAAGTATTGGAGAGATATCCAGGTAAACAGTACACAAATTGTATCATCAAAACTCTGACTCGTAATTATTAAATGTTCCATAATTTTTATGACGAAGATCCTGAAAGTACAACCATGTCTTCAGATACATTTGCATGTGTCTGCCACTGTGCTTCCATCGAGGGCCACACAAGTGTGCGTCCGGCGCCGTAGAAATTCTTGAGATTCCTGGTCCAAGTGCTGTCAGTGACCAAGAGTGGTGCTCGATCGATGTATCGACGTCCGGTGTCTCGACTTCCGGTGCACTCGACAGCTGCCTCGATTCGAGGACAGAACGCAGCCGAGGCCCGAAGAGGTTCGCGACACGATGGGTCTAAATTTGCGCAGTCACAGCCATAATTTTCGCCGTGGTTTCGCGCGTCCAAACACGTGTCACGCGACACGTGTTGTGACTTACTAATTCGCGTCGCAAGCTCGCGGCTCAGATCTACTTGATTCAATAACGCTGCGGGGCTGTTTGCTCAGACGCGGTCAAGCAGCCACGTGTGTAAACAGCACTTCTGTTTTGACTAATTATTCCGTAGACATCGGCGATTCTGAATGACGAGATGAATGGAGTCCCGAACGCGATTCGCGAACTTCCGTGCTACACTAGCTGCGTCGACACTCGAGGAACCGTGTGCCCTGAAATTTTTACTTGCACAAATAATTTTTGCTTTTCATGAATTCCAATTTTAAGTATGTACACTTGTTTGCGAAATTGTTCGATCAATTAAGATTATTCATAAATGGAATGAGCCAATCAAACGTATTTGGAACAATATAGGTATTTACAGCTTTAAGATTATGTCGGTAATATTGGAAAGTAATTGTTTAACCGACGTGTTGGAAAGATGTATTGTTACTTCCACGATTTTTCTAAAATTAAAAAAGTGGGTAGATTTCTAATAATCATAAGTACCTACAATGCAATCAATTTATAATTTATGCGACAACGAAATTGTCACGTTTCATCGGGAAAACAAAGGATTGCCACACTGTTGCGAGTGATTAGAGTGGTCACCTACTCAAATACGTATGACTGAATAAGGTATCGGCCTCGATTGCTGGAAACCTGATCCCTTAACAATTTTCAGGCAAGCGCATTTCCTTTTCTGATACTGTTTCATCACTGTTCGAGGTGGGACTGCAAACACAAATATGTTCGAAAGTGGGCTTCACACTTGTTTATGACGTAATAAATATGTGTATCGTTTAGTTCATTGTACAATGAAAAGTGCCAACAATTGGTTCATTTATGAATAAATTAGTTGGGCGAAATATAAAACAGTAATAGATTATATAAATTCTGGAATATTGTAATGTTGTTTTTAACGAAATAAAGTCATTAACCCGGCGTTGGTAAGGTGGGAAAATGTATCGTAAGTGGTAAGGTGGGGTCTCACAGAGCCCCCGAAATAATATATTGTATTATAGAAATATAAATACCTTTTTCATAAATATAAAGATTAGGTATTGCGTAAGAGGCTTGTAATTTATCAGAGTAAAAACGCAGATCCACGAAATTAAATTTTTATTATTAAAAAATACTTAACAACTGTCACGCGTTGTTACAATGTTATACGATCAATCTAAAATCTCTGGGGTCTGTGAGACACCACCTAACTAACGCCGGAGTAAGGGGTGAAATCAATTTTTATGCAGAACACAGAATATTTTTATTTTAATAATATATACTTTTAATCTTATCTTGATATCATCTACAATAATTATTTACTATACATAAACAATTTAAAAGGAACGTATACTGAACACATTCGCTCTTTCATCGCATGACTAATTAAAGGATATTGAAGCACTGAATAATCGATTAGCTGATAAAATGCCTGAACATAATCCCTTAATTACTCTATAAAATGTAGACGTCTTAGCGCATTCGCGATCGAAAACCGCTCGGGAATGATGAAACTCGTCTTGGCTGTTAGAAAATTCAATAAATACATGAATAATGAATTAACGCCATGCTAATTCTGGTTGCAGTGTTTCTCGAGTTATTGCAGTGGACACTTGATCGATGGGATTTTCACGGAACCGACCTTGGAGCTGGGTTACAATCTAGTAGCTACAGTTCCTCGAGGTGCTTTGGCTCTGAACGTGACACAATTGCGACACACGGAGAATTATTTGGGTAAGGGAGTGACAATTGTATATTTAGCACCGTTGTGTATTTTTAGGCACGACGAAAATGCAGTAGAACTCGCCGTATACGAATACTTATTATTCGACTATCCATTCCGTTATCCAAACAATGCGCGGACTGAAATTCTGAAACATATTCGCGATAATATCTTGCGATACTTACGAGCCTACTTCTTGGAATCTCGCAACTCGATTGCGAGAATGTTTCAGGATTAAATTCCATGTGTGCACATATCGCCTGGTGTGATTAGTGTTATTTGGAATACTTCTCGATTACGAATTTAGCGCTCGCCATGCTGCACACATCTGCGTGACACAGTTTCCTGTTTAAGGTTAAACAAATTCAGGTTGCAACAACAATCGATGTAGTAAATGTTGAAAGTTTCGTATTGGTTAGTGTGGCTGCTGTGACGTTGACAGATTTCCACGTGCTTCGGCAAGGCAGCCAACACTATGTGATAACTAGACTGCGGATTAGTGTGTATGTTTATGCGATTTGCAATTTTTATTACCACGCTTATATTAACTTGCCGTGTTGTTGTATGCGTCAAATCTTGTAATCGTATTTTAAACCTCTTCACATAGCCCAATCTTGCTGAAATTTTGTATACACACTTGCTTCCGATGACAATAAAAGTAGAAAATAACATATATAATAAAAACTTTTTAAAAACCGCTCTTATATTAAAAGGCACTAAAAAGGGGAAAATCATTTTTATCCTGGTTTTCCATAAAATACCGAATCCAGTTAAATGATTAATAATATTTTTCCCCAAAATTTTAAGCAATTAGTTCAAAATTTCTTCTCTTATAAAATTAGTGTCGGAATAGATAGAAAAATTTAATATAAATTTAAATAAAATCGTAACATTAGTGACTATAAAAATAAAAGCGTCGAGGGCTAAACTATATTGACATAATGTTCGTGGCAGCACCACGCTTTTATTTTTATAGTCACTAACGTCATGATTTTATTTAAAATATTAAATTTTTCTATCTATTCCGACACTAATTTTATAACAGAAGGAAGTTTGAACTAATCGCTTAGAATTTTGGGAAAAAATATTATTAATCATTTAACTGGATTCGGTATTTTATGGAGAACCAGAATAAAAATTATTTTCTCCTTTTTAGTACATTTTAATATAAGCGTGGTTTTTAAAAAGTTTTTCGTAGACGAATTTAAAAAAATTTTCAGGAACCATAAATGCATAAAGATCGGCAGCCTAGTAATAACTTTATGACGCCCGCGAAGAAATTCTTTACGATTCGAAAAATTCACTAATTCTATTGACATCCTAACTATAATATCAAATGAGTGAACGCAGAAAGTCCACGAAATTGGGACACTTTTTTAAAATAAAAACGTAACTGTCTGAATCTCCTCGAGTTTATTTTACGCGATGTCGTCCCACAAAGACTCATTATCAAAAATCGTGTCACCCGAACGCGGACAGTGGATATCTTAATTGAAATATCGAAGATCCAGCCGTACCTGAATGACATCATCAATGACAATCTCGGTGAAGTCGAACGACAGGGCAGAAAACCCGCGATTTATGGAATCGCAAACACGTCGTTCGACAACAAAGGCGTGAAAGTGACCGTGGGGATAATAAAGCGGAACACGAACGGGCGCATAACGAATGAAGAGAAATGGGATCAAACGAAGGTTGCCAGGCAATATTGAATCGGGCTGATACACGTAGTCCTGGTTCGTGCCGCGCGGCAAACTGATTTTAATGAACTGTGCCAGCGAGCGAATCGTCGCCGTGATTGTTTGCGATTGTAAGCAATCAGCTTGCGTCGTCGGTTTCGCGATCGCCCTTTATTATCAACGCGGGATCTGTTATCGTACGAATCCGTAGGATGAACGAGTCCTCGCAGCATCAACCCTCTCGTAATCCAATCTCCTGTCCGCGTGCTAAGTGGGACGTGGAGAGCTGTCTGTGGCAAATGCACTGCAACAGCTGTTGATAGGCATGTCACACACTGTGTTGCGCTTCGAGAATCTGGTTTCTAGGATTTCTTGATAATTCCTGACGTGTGCTGGCTGCGACACCGATAACGATCGGGATTTGTTTATTTAAACCTACCTGGTTCTCGCTTGACAGTTTTATACACTCGCCTGTGATTTCATTGCGGGTATTTGCGGTAGCTGATCAAATTATTGCGGGATTACCATTTGCAGGTTGATCAACAGGATATCCTTCAACTTAGTTCGCTGTCTCATTATCATCGCTCTGGATTAATCTCGATCTTTCAATGTATTGGTGAATTCTGCAAATCTCCTGCGTTCTGCTTTAAATGCACCTCAGAACTAGCAACAAAGTACTCATAGGCCAACCTTGCATAATAACTAGACTCTGCGCATTTTATGTATTTATGACAAAAATGGGCACGTACAATTTAAAAGAGTGGAACTATTAA
The DNA here is from genome assembly GCF_051020765.1 of Lasioglossum baleicum. NCBI lineage: Eukaryota > Metazoa > Arthropoda > Insecta > Hymenoptera > Halictidae > Lasioglossum > Lasioglossum baleicum. The sequence goes on along the minus strand of NC_134933.1, from coordinate 11,592,755 downwards.
AAAGATTTAAGGCCATCAGTGTATTAGTTTCACCTTAATAAGATAATTAAAAGAAGAACAAAATTTTTATATGGCTCCGGTGTCTGGCAATCAATGCAAACATTTGTTATTTTGCATAAGGTCCGCAATCCAATAATAATATAACAGCATAATACAATTTAAATCGATACGTGCTATACACGAGATCTAACTTACCGATATGCTCTAAATAATAGAAACATACGTATATTATTCTATTTCTGTATATACAGGGTGTGGCCGGACGACAGAGTTGGGCATTAATCGATTAAAATTTTAATCAAGATTGATTGATTAATGTGTACGATTAAAAAAGGTAAACAATGAAAAATCGACGATTGATGCAATCGATTGATGAAGTTAATCATCAATCGTTGATTAAATTTTTGCCCAACTCTGCCGGACGAGTGGTACAACCGAGCAGGGAGTGATACTACATGTAAAAATAAGTCGCAAAAAAGGAATAACACTTTTTTGTTTGACGCTTCGTTTTCGAGAAAATTGAGTTTGAAAATGCAGCGAATACCCGTGCTATTGCATAGGAATCGTCTGACGCGTCTGACCATGATCAACCAATTCTACTTTGTGATATACTACATTATGCGAACCTAGCGGAACTTGAAACTCGATTTTCTCGAAAAGGAAGCGTCAAACGTGAAATGTTATTCCTTTTTCTCGACTTAGTTTTACATGTAATATCACCCACTGCTCGGCTGTTCCACCCGTCCGGCCACACCCTATATAATGAAAAAAATAAATGTAATGTTTCGAATAACACATCTTGAAACATGTACACACCCTCCTCGATAAGGAAGAATTTACTACACACTCTCATGGGTCAAATGCGAATAATAGAAGCGTATTATTATGTATTATTGGAAAGGTGTGTAATAATTTCGTACAGAGACACATAAAATTCCGCGGCCCAATTATATCGCCGATCAGTTTCATTTTCCCGCGCCTTGCGAAACTCAAAAAGTTGTTATTATGAATGTGCCGTTTCCTGGAACGTATCTATCGCGGATCGTATAAATCGATCGGTCGTAAAATCCACGCCGACCAGCGCCCTTGTAAGAAGGGGGTATAATTCTTGGCTAAACGATTGCGATCAGGATTTTTACGGCGGTCAATCGACGTGTCATAGATCGCTAAGAAGATTAAACGCCGCGCAGAACGTTTCCGATGTGTGTCCATTCTTTGGATATGAAAGGGGCTAGGTAGGTGTGAAATAACGTGAAACTATCCGAAGGTTTTAGAATAGTGATCAATCTCGTCAGCGTTAATGCGAGTTCCTGACAACCGTTTCGCATGTCTATATTAAATTCATAACAGAATCGAACGCTTTGTTGGCATTTCGTCAAAGTTACGATGACGTTTCCTATCGAAACGGCGGGGTTATGTCGGAAACTGAAACCATTGAGTAAGCTGTATTAATAGAACCTGTTTATGCTTTCTACGATTCAACAATGTATTGTGACGTTCTGAAAATAATTTGTCACCGATCGATTTCCTTAAAAATAAAATAATCACTGGTACACTATCAATCACGTGGACTATTTTCAAAGACACACGTGTACAATAATTACGTACGAAGTGTTAGTTATTTTACGGAACGAGATGAAGAGATTGCAGTTTTTCCTCCGAGCGAATTTGCTCTCTAATGGCTGCTAATATCAATCTAATGTTTCGTTCAACTACGCCTGAAGAGAGATGAAAGACAAACCAGCGGGTAATAAATGACGTGTCTATATTTCTAATGTATCATATCGCGTACACAACACCGACAGAGACAGCGATTCCCGTATTCCAGCTCCGTGAATGACTATACGTTTCATTAGATGACTGATTATGCGATTTACTTCTCAACGCATGACACGAGCGTGAAATAATTAGCCACGGGGGGTGGGGGAGGCTGTTAGGTTTATCGACCGTGATCTCTCTAATAGTCTCTAATGCACTCGTGAATGTGTTAATTCGCATCTCGAAAAGTACTTTGTGAAATGTGGTTTTGCCACGTGTTGCATTATTATTAGGTCGAACAATGAAAATGATCGGCTTTTTTCATTCATGTTTGAATCACGATCAAATGGAGAGGAAAAGTTTCAGCTTAATAAAATAATTAAAAGAACAGGGACGTTCCTGGATTTAATTGAAAATATAGAATCAATTTAGACTCAACTTAGAGAGGACGGGTATTTGGAAAAATGATTCGATTTCAAAGATCCGCATTATAATTATTACATTGCTGGGTGAAACGAACCTTTCGAAATTGACAGAAAATTAGGAAGTAAGCAATTGACGCGGAATAAACTTTGAAATTATTTTTTCAGCGATCAAGTTGCAAAATGGCAGCTTTTTACTCAATGGGAATTACAATATTAACTTGTCCGGCAAATATCAAGCAGCTGGAACAACTTTCGTGTACCTTCGTCAAGGGTCTCAGCATCTGGAAAGCTTCTCTGCTACTGGCCCATTGCAAGAGCCAATCGATGTCATGGTGAATATTTTATCTTTTGTATATTACCTTATTATATTGTATATAAAGTCTGTATATTAATGTTTCCACTAGGTTCTATACCAAGAACCAAATCCGGGGATAGTTTATCGATACATCATCCCTGGAAATGGGAACGTCCCAACGAATACTCATTTTGGGCACAAAACAGGTATATATTGCAATATTAAATACAACATTTCCAAGTTTTCATTTTTTACTTATAGTTTCTAGCAAAGCTGGAGAACCAGTTATACCGAGCACTCTAAACAGAAGGTATTTTATTCAGATTTAACGTAACATTTATTTCTGGTCTTTAACTGTAGAAAAATGCGTAATCGCCGTCGTTATTTTTCAGAGTCGAAAGCGGTCCCGCGATCAACAATGGCACGCAATCACCGTACCTTTCGAGACGATATAAAAAGAGGAAATTCGTTTGGAAAGCAGTCGGCTACACCGGGTGCAGCCAAACTTGTGGCGGAGGTATCTTCATCATTGTTCATCTTTTGTTCTCATCTTTATGAGTCTTCCATTAAATTTGATCATCATCAATTAAATCAAAATTTTGGTAACACGTGTCCTTCTTTCTTCTAAACTCAAGGTTTCCAAATGTTAAAATACATATGCGTAAAAGAACACACGCAGACAGTAGTGCCTGGGAAAAGATGTCATACAGAAAAGCCACGAGACGTTCAACGTTGCAATACCACGCCTTGCCCGCCCAGGTAAGCTCTAACGCACAAAATAATAACATTTACATTCAAAAACAGTTACATTTAAAAGAGTAAAGAAAATTTAGACATTTGTGCCCATAATTATGAAAGCACTATCGATTCATTTTTGACAATATCGTAAAAATTACATTGAATCAAATTAGTTTAGAATAATGTGATATGAAACAACTGATAATCTCATTTTTTTTAAAATCTTCACTTTCATAATTACGAGTTTTTAGCTCGTTTAAATTATTAAGCGGAAAAAATATAACGTCTGCGTAGCTACTGTGTTTTGCAAATCCTGAAGACAATATTTATTTTGCATAAAAATTCACTAAAGATGGAGAGCCGGTCCTTGGAACCACTGCTCTGTGACTTGCGGTACTGGGACTCGTGCGCGTGAATTAGAATGCGTTCAAGAGATAAAACCATCGCTGGTAATGAGGATAGCTGACGGCGCCTGTATGGAGCCGAAAATTCTTCCTACGAGCGAGCCTTGTGAAATGCCGGCGTGTGAATACGACGCGAAAATAACGGCGACGACGATACCGCCTCCGCAATGGAACGTGGGCACATGGTCTTCGGTATTAATCTTCTCCTATTGCATATTACGCACCTCGAACACCTTATTCGGTTTTAGAGGTTCATAAATCTGACACGCTCGAAAACAGTAAATAGCGTTTATGCGGTTAATCCAAATTTATTTTAGAAGCCAATTCTGGTTTATCCACAAGAGTACAGTAAATCGTACTTAATAATAGTCATGTGTGTAAGGTAGAACATTTCTTAACATTAAAGAGGCCATCACTTCAGCTATACGTAGGAATCAGTATGTACTTTCTATATTCCATGGAACTGATAAATGCTATCAACTGTTACAATAATATTAACAGTTAACACGTGTTTCTAATCAGTTTAATTTTCGAATTAAAGTGCTCCACGTCTTGTGGGCCAGGCAAGAGGACAAGAATGGCGACTTGCGTCACACAAGGACCTCCCTGCGATCTCGAAACGAAGCCTGACACTCAAGAACCTTGCGATTATGGACCCTGTTCAAATAAAGCGCCGTCATTAACCGCCATCTCTACGGGACTCCAGAGTCCACAGTGGTTGTACACCGACTGGTCCGAAGGGGTAAGAGTTCTCACGAAGTTTTTATCAAAGTATCAAACTTCTGGTTTTACGAACAGATGTGTATGCATGATCCTTTCCCAGTGTTCATCCGAATGCGGAACAGGCGTGCAAACTAGGAAAGTCTTCTGCGAAAGTAGACCGCATCTGGAATTCTGTGATCACTCGACTCGACCGGAAACTACGAGAACTTGCTCTAGCAATAGGACCTGCAGCGGACAATGGTTCACGGGACCTTGGTCAGAGGTACAATGATTAGTAGACTGCGGATCTTTGTGCATTTATAGCAAAATTGAGCGGATGAAATTGAAAATTGTTGGAAAATTTTTCAAACTGAAGATGTCAATATATGATTTCTCCTCTGTTCAAATCATTAAGTGAAGAAATAACGTTCGATTTAGTTTCTATTCCTTACAATCGATGCAGACAGCTTTTATTTTGCATAAAGATACGCAATCTAATGATTTGTTTCTCCATAAGTCAAGCTGGAAAGACAAAAGTTAAAGTTAGTTAATTCAATCTTACATTTCGAGTATTCTTTCTTTATTTCTCAGTGCTCTTCGCAATGTGACTCGGGTGAACAGGTCAGAGAAGCGGTCTGTGTAACCACTCTTCGTGGATCGCTGCTACTGGTCCGGGACATGAACTGCCCGGCAACCAAACCGGAAACAAGGAAACCATGCAACGGTCCACCATGCGAGTCCACATGGTTCATATCGGAATGGGCAGAAGTAATATTAGCGAATCGATTTTTACACTTACATTCTTGCATACATTCTACAGTAAAGTCGCGATCTAGCTCCCTGAGGATCTCCACGATCACTGTTCCTTCGCCTTCTCCTTCCACTGCGTTTACATGGCAGTACTTCTCTGCGTTCGGCATCCTTTGTACTTTTGGCGCGGTCGACGCAGTCATAAAAATATAATTTGCCTACACGATCTGTGTCCCTGCTCGGAACAGGCGGTGGGAGTTAGTTCACGACTTTACTGTAGTTTACAATTATATACAGGGTGTCTAAAATATTAATCCACGGCTGGATTTGAATGAACGTACTACTTTTGTCTTCAAATATACCCTCGAACGATTCCAGTGTTCCCGATCGTGCGGAAAAGGCATTCAGGAAAGAGAAGTGAAATGTCTGAACAGAAACGGCCAATCGCCGGAGCCTCACGAACTCCATTGCAAGGAAAAAGACAAGCCTACACCTCGACGGACCTGCAACGACTATCCCTGCAAGGATGACGTACACGTCTCCGAGAATCATCACAGAGTTCTGCAAGTTCAAGACGATCCAGAAATCTCGAATGGTATATTAAAGAATCGTTTTCTGTTGTAAAATGTTTTTTGCAATGTTAATTATTTCATTTTCAGTTTTAGAAGAGAATCCTCATTGCAAGGACAGTATATCGAACTGCAATTTAGTCGCGCAAGCCCGGCTCTGCACCTACCAGTACTACCAACAGTTTTGCTGCCATTCATGCTCCAGAGCGAAGCAAGAAGTAGAGTGAGTTCTAATTGATCGAACGTGTCTTCGATAGAAATGTAACGTCGAATAGTTAGGCTCGCGACTGAATTACGGTAAGTGTCGTACGTACGTGTAGAGTTCTGCTTACCTTCACATCGTCTGATAGAATGTTCGACGTCGATTTTTATACAGGGCGTTTCAGAATTGTAGATGCAATTCAACTGATTTATAAGACACGTAAACGTAGTATTACGATTGTAACAAAGCTGTATGTTTAGAGAGTATCCTTCTTAGAGATCTAACAAAACTCGCAATCATATTTATAGGTTTTGTACTATTCATTTGCAAAATGGTGCATTTGGAGTGCAGAACCTGTATCTGTATATTTACGAACTTATCTTAGAGTTTCACTCATCGTCTCCTATTGATTAATTTCAGCTATAATTCGAGAACACCTTGCACCGAAAGGTGACACTGCCCACTAAAGTATCATTAAGATTTCTATGTTTTATATAATGTTTAAACATTAACAACTCGACACGTACTCCTCAGCGAATCTAATCGGTCCGCGCTTTCGTAATCAATAGTAAATTATAACATTTATAACGTTTTGTACCTTTTAGAAAGCGAATTATTTATCAATTGCGATAATCGTAGGCATTCTAGAACATATATACTAACTATTCAAGTTATCAAGGATTGTGCCTTCGGTATCATGAAATTTCAAGTGACGATTGACAACGTGATCATCGACGAGAAATTATAGACTGACTGTGTACATCGGTGATAAGGCAATATTGGCATTTAATTTGTATTATTTTCCATTTATCTTTACTTGCCATAATAAATGTTACGCTTTCTACGTAATATTGTTCTCCCTCCTCGCCGAATAAGATCATTGTTCTACGAGGTAAGCTTAGGATAAGAACAGCAGTGGTTGTTATGGAAAATAGAATTATTATTGAACAAGCCATATCAACGAAGAAGAGACCAACATAATAACTATTTACAGTCGTTATTGTAAAAAATTATTTCCTACAAATACTACGCGCTAACGCAATAAATTATATGTACATACTTTCGCCGTTTGCGATTAACATCGGCAGTGTTTGCAGTTACTTGCAGAGTGCGAGTTTTACAGAAACCCGAACAGTCGGACAAATTAAAATTTTAGTTTTTCTGTTTTACCATAATCCTCGATCAACTTTCAAATCAATGAATTGTAGCTCTCGCATAAACACTCGCAGTCTACTTATTCGAGAAGAATCGTTACACTGCAGAACGAATAACCGAATAGTATGCCTAGGCTTATACATTCTTTGTAATCCATTAATTCCCACCCAACAAAAATGAAACTTAATTAAAGACAGAGACAATTCAAGATAATTCGAGAGTTAATGGATTAGGAGAACATTAATTGGCAATCGTAGAACCGATTAAAATCTAACAATAGATGTACGACTATTTAGTGAAGATTTACGACTCGCCTACTTCTTAGGAGGTTCAGGAGCTAGTGGGTTCTAAGCTTTCTTGAGCATTCATTGTACTATTTTCATGGTTTTTGTACGCCGAGAAGAACGCGAGAGCTTTCATCAGCTGGTAGCTCTTGCTGATGGGAATGTTGCTGTCGTATAGGTTTTTCGATGATTTACAGTCGACGTAGAACCACCAATTGCATTTCAGGATCGTTTGGTCGAACAACGTTGATTCAGGGCACAGGAAACTCTTCATAATGAGTCCATCGTCTGTTAGTGCGCAGACGTGGAAAACCTGAGTACACAGAAATTTGTAATCAGAATGCTTCACTTGAGGTTAAATCCGAATTTTGGACTTGTTTTTGTATAATCTTGTAGATTTTGACGAGGAATGACAAAAATCCAAGTTGTTACTTTAGAAATCCACTGGTTCGAAAGCTATGCATGTTTAAGGTTGAGCGATTTAAGCGTTTTCAGGACTCTCCGTGCTTCACAAGTTCGAAAGGAATGCGGCAGCTAGCCGTCCGATTGGTCATTCCACACGGACTTTCGGTTCTAGCCGAATTATTGGCTGAAGCATGTGACGTCAAAGCGTAACCATTGACTAGAAGGATTTTTTGTGAGGCACGCGGAGTAGGTAAGGGCGCCACCATGTTGGTAAGTACTCAGCGCCGCGCGTCGATAACTACAAGCACGTGGTGACGTCGACAACGTAGATTTGCACCTGACCAACCTTCTAAGTGCACACAAACGCCCTTATCAGTCAAAAGGGCTTAAAATTGCTCAACTTTACACACGTATAACTTTTGAACCAGTGAATCCCCAAACTTAAAACTCGGATTTTTGGAACCTACTAAACTTGTCTAGTTAAATCACGATGCAATTGTGAATCAGCAATTTACCATGCACCCAAGGTCTTCGTCAGCATACAGCCCCGGGAAATGTTTCTGATCACCGCAGTAGAAGCTCGTATCCGGAAGATCGACGCGACTAGCGAAATTGTCATCGAAATTTTTGTCGTAACCCAATGGGTAGTATTCTCGAGGTGCGTTCATCACTTTTGTGGCTCCCGAGTTATATTTACTGAAAAAGCAAAGTAATAAATTTAATCTTCGAAGTGAAATCAAGTGGTCTCGAATAAAGTGGATTTAATATGATCTCTGAAGCTTGGCACTTTTTAATAAATCCTGTGCGAGGTAAACAAAATTTAGATTACGTTTTGGGAGGAGCTATTGTCGTAGTGGTGGTGGTACTTGTCGGTCCTTGTTGTTTCCGTAATAATTGTTGTTGCCTAAGTAAAATCGCAGCTTCCAGAGCTTCGAGAGTGATGTTACTAGCTTCCGCGAGGGCTTTCAGCGACGTCTCCATTCCTTGAATGGGTGCCAAAGATGGCAGAGACGATGGCAACGATTGTCGTTTCTCCGTTTGTTGCTGACGGAAGTTGTGATTGTTCTCAGACGTGATAGGGTGGAGAGAAAGCAATGTCATTTCATTCACAGAGGATGCTACGTCGTCTCCAGGTAATGGCAGCTGAAGATCAATAAATAAAAATCAGTAAATCAGTGTCTTTGTGACACGTATGTAGAACCGTTGGAAACCAATCGTTGTAACAAAGAAAAGGATTACCTGATTAGGGTCGTCTTTCGAGACTTCATTGTCGGCATCTTCCAAAATGGTTGGACTGTTGCTGATCCTGTCAGTCAACTGTGCTGACGATGGAGGCATTGAGAGGAACGGTGGCAGACCTGCGGTTGCAACCACCGTTCTCGATGCAGAGTCAGGTTCTACTATGCTTCCAGCTGGCGGAATCGCAGCGACGATGTTAGGCAGTTTTCCTGGCGTTGCGGCTGCAACTGCGAGTATCTGGGGTGTCTATAAATGTAAAAAGATGTATAAATTTTCATAATGTAATTCAGATGCAAAGACAAGGAAGGACAATTACCTGATCCCTCTTCACCTGCATCTGCTGATGCCTCTTCTGCTGCTGCGCCAGCTGTTGCTCCTGTTGTTTCTGTTGTTGCTGGATCTTCTGCAATTGCTGTTGCCTCATGGCCTCCTGTTGTTGCAACCGTTGCTGCTTCAGCATTTGCAACGCAAACGCCTCCTGCTGCAGCCTCTGTTGCTGTTTCTGCTTCGATTCCTGTTGAATTAGCTGTTGCTGTTGCTGCTGCTTCAGCACATCCTGCTGCGTCACCGACAAAGATGGCGCTGGTACAGTCCTCAGAGCTGTACTATTCTGCTGAACAACTAATTTCTGTCGTTCTGGTTGCTGAGCCATCGGTCGAACTGCACCCGATGGCAGAGGCTTGAAAGGAGGCACCACTTGGCGATTGTTGTTCTGCGTTTGTTGTCGAACGTCTCCTCGATTGGTAGCCTTGAACAAGGAATTGAGCAATCTTTTAAAATCTCGTTTACTAGATTACGAAATTGTAAGACATTTCGATTGGTTATCGAACTGAGAGCAAGATCCTGTTATTGAAGGTGAGATGTTTCGAATTATAGAGAGAAATCAGATCTGCTCACTCTTCAAGGCTCACCTACGATCGTCGTTTCCTTTCTGTGCGATCGACTTTCTATCATGTTACACGTGTTACCATAATCCGTAGGTCACTTTCCGATATTCGCCATTGCTATCTTGAAATTGTAAAACGTACGGTAATTAAAGAGTACAAGCGTCCAGGTTGATTTTATTGTTTCATTTCTATCATTTCTATCTCATTACTATTTGAATAAATGTTGGGAAAAGGAGATTGAGGAACTGTGGGATGATTATGGACAGCTCTAGAAGCCAACTCGGATTAGAAAATATAAGAATAATAATTATAATTCAGAAAATATGTGCATTAGAGAAAAAATTAGTAAGTATCATTAATACCATTAATTAATAACGAAAGATCATCTGTATCCAAATATTATAAGTGACTTCTGGACGGCAGTGTACGCAATGACGGATGAAAGTGTATAGTGTCTAATGTGCACTCCGACCTCATAGAGTTTTGAGTAGCACCGTAGAAAAATCTCTGCCTTGTCCTCATTCGTTCGTCCTTCTTCCTTGCTTTTTATCGCATCTCGATACTATTATTTGTAGTACAGACTGCTAATGTACTACCGTTAATATATGCACATGTACCTTGTACTAGCCGGTGTTATTGTTGCAGACAGTTGTTCGTGAAAAGAGGTGGATCGACATTCATGCACCAATTACCACAAGGCCGAACTTGTGCTTTCGGGTCGAGTTTGTGCCGTACTAGGCGTCTCGCCCGTTCGAGACGAGAGAAAGTAAATGATTGGATAAAAGTACAAGCATACAATCTTCCAAATATTACGTTTTCGAGAATTGAAATTACTGTACAGGCCAAACATTTCGAATCGGTAAATATCGTTTCCAATTTTTCATAGACATTGCGCAACAAATTTTGAAGCTCGAGTTTTTCGACACAACTATGGAAACTCTTACTTTTTATAGATCAACTCAATTGTTCACGGTTCCTAAACTTTGTTTAACAAATATATCTCCATTTCCATCAATTTTCAGCGTTTTCCAACTTTTGACTGCGGATGTTTATGCAACTTTCAATTCTTGAAAGTGGACCGAATAGAATTTTATTTTATTTAAATTTAAAATAAATCAAAAACGTACTGGATTCTATCAAATATTGTATGTTCCAAGATTTTTTGAAAATTTTCATAAAAAACTTCGTAGTGATTATGCGCATTTTTCGTTTTCGTGTTGTGAGTGAATCTATTTTTATTTTACTATTGCACAATTTTTTACCGTGTTTGTGTAAGATGGCACATTTCCTCTGGTAGACACGCTTCTCCTTTTGGAAACTTCTACGTTAGACAACGATTGGCCGAAACCCAACTCGTCGCCGACGGAAAATCCTGAAATTAACAGTGCAGATCAGTAATAATGCAGAAATAATCTACTATTTTAAATATCGATATATAATGACACATTCTGAATCCTTAATAAATGCTATGTTATTATATACAATACTATGTTATTATACATATAAAACACAGACAAATTCATACACATTCTAATGATAAATACACAAAAACAACACAATTACCATATCATTAACTTCCAATCATATTAAAAGATTTTTATTAACCACTGCCAAAAGTAAATTTTAAGTTTCGAAAGAATTTCTTTCCCACGACAATCCTTCGTGGGCATACAAAAATCTACTTTCGTGCTGAATTATGTATAAAGCAAGTTCCGTTGCTCCGAAAGGGTTTAAGATCAGCGCGGAGAAGAAACCTCGAAGAAAGTTGAGCAACTATGGATTACGTAAGAGTCCACAGCTGGTTTTTCTGCGGTCTGCGAACGCGCAAATTAGCGAACCATCATTTTTTACAAAGAGGTTCGTTTGATCTTTATGGTTTACACACTTCTAATGCAAATTAAGTTTCTGTAGAGGTGTCGTCTTTTTACCGCGACACAGGCACCTCTGTCAACGATTCAGGCCAGGTCAAGGCGGTGAACCTTTTTTCCATAGTCAACCTCGGATTGACAAAATGCACGGTGGAAGTAGGTTAGGCAGAAGTATGTGTATTGATCAGATAGTCGTCGTTAATGTCATCCTCGATCATTTATGCCTGGCATTATTAATTGCGGTATACTTGACATACTCCTTCACTTTCTGCATCATTTCCTTCCGAACTGGATACCTCATCATGTGAAATTCACGCATAATTTTCCGGACATTAAACGCAACGAGCATTACCGGAGCGACAAAGATTATGCTATCGGGTCTGGCTCTGATAAGTCTCTCAAATTTTTGACTGGCCGATTTTTGTGATAGAATTTAATAAAATATTTAAAGTACAAGGTTATTATGTGATAAACCAAAATTTCTTTGAATTTTTACTCCAATGAAACTGATAGTTCTTCCACGTGCAAATATATGCTTACAGATTTCATTTATTCACTAAATAATTTTACTTCGTTTATATTCATTCATTTATAGGTAATTACACGTTTATATGATATTTCCAGAGTGTGCCATAACTTGTACCTTATGTAAGAATCTGGGGCATGGGATTAAACGGAGAATTAAATTTTTTCCTTCTGAACGAGACAGTATATTATTTTGTAGGCTGGAAAAATTAGTCACGAAACACGTAGTGTGATCAGAAATAGAAAGTACATTATTAATACATTTGCAGGATCTGCGATAATTATCGTCACACAAGCTGTAGCCACAAGTGATTTAAATACGCACGCAAAGCAACTACAAGCAAGCCTCCACCAGGATTCAGCAATACATACATTTTAGATGTTAATAATAAGATAGATATATTCACAATAATTCTACAGAGACAGATTTACATCAGACTCATCGGTCTACAGTATAATTAATAGTTCGAGCGACAAATTGCGAGATTTTGGATCCTCTGTAACTCGATTGAATGATATTCTCTTTCGCAATACATGACAATGATGAAATGTTATTTTTCCATCGGCATCGGCGGTTTGTTTCGACTCACCCAAGCCTACGTAGCCTTTGACACCTCCAAGATTTCGCACTCGAAAGAGGGTGGACTTTTTGAAGGCACAGTTTAGTGCAAAACCAAAGTCCGATTGAAACACGCATTGGCCTAGCGTCTCCCGCCACATGCAGCCTGCAACCAAACGGGAAGAAAAGAACACCATGGATCTCTGTTCCGATCCAACTTCGTAGCATCGCTCGATTTCACTGGATTTTCGAAACACCCTATACATTCCATCGTAATTAACGCATAGATTTGCATGCTTAAATCGAACTCGAGATAAATTTTAAATGTCTTGTCTTAGGCAAGAGTTTTTAGCTCCAGGATTTATCTCTTTTTGAAACATAAATAAAACGTGACTAAAATCCGCTTGAACAAAGTACTATGGCGAAAAGTAATCCATGCAAATTTTGAGAACGAGGAAATACTTTCGGAGAAAGTTTTCTGTGGAAACCGGAAATTTAGCATTTTGTCTAAATGAAGCTACAATTCGTTGAGTTAGCAGTCGGCAAGACTCTAATGTGTCGACTAAAATGATTTACGTTCGTATGGGCCATAATTCATTGCACCTAATCTGTGCTATCGATTCTTTATCATTTTCTGAACATCGTGATGGGATTCAGGAGTCAGGAATGCTGTTTAACGAAACATGTAACGGAACAATACCTACAAAGCGAAGTATGCTGTGCAAACTTCTTGAATAATTGTTTTCTAATTTTTTCTCTTCGGAAATGTTCATTTTGACACATTTAATGAAATTATAAAATTGGTGAAAATGATGTATTGGAACCTTCTCGCTGAGAAAGGTTCTTTCGTTTCAAGACACCCTGTAGATGAATCCCATATGCTGCGGAGATTGACAGTAATTTCAGAACGACGTTTATCCCCTGCATACGGCGTAATTGCTTAATGTTTTCACGAGATCGTTTTCTTTTCGAGAAAGTAATCTTCCAGTGAAATGAGTCATCTAGCGTTACATATTCTATTGTCAACCATAATCACGAAACAACGACGACAGGTTTCTAACGCTGACCGTCAGATTGTCCCCAGGCGTCAGGAATAATGGCATTTCTTAAGGAAATCACGAAGTCGTCCTTTATTTGCGGTTTCTGGAAAGGAACGTGCCAAGACCGTGCCATAATTCAAACGTACGTTATGTGTACTGTACATTTGTACTATACACTGCTGTGAAAAAGAAAGAAGCACCCGGCCATATTTAATAGAAAATCGTAAAAAATCGAATAGAAAGACAGTAAGTTATGAAAAAGGATTCCGCTGTTTAATTGAATAGTTCTGAGAATATATTTGTTATTGCGGATTATCTAACACTTTAAATGCAATAAATCAATGATTGTACAATACAATTTCTACATAAAGATATTGTTTGTCATTATATCTTATAATTATATTGGATGCTTCTTTCTTTTGCACAGTAGTGTATGTTCTAAAATGGAAATTGCTGAATAATTGGAAATCTCCTTTAGATGATATTGTTTCGAAGATTCTTAACAAAATGCATCGGTCAATCGTCCCAGCTACTTTCACTTCTGGAATAAATCGATGAATCATATCGATTCTGCCGAACAAATTTGTAAATCCGTTGCTCAATGAACTTAATTTAGTGCAGGAAAAAATCGATCCTCTTTATGATTCACATAAATAACTTAATATAATAATAACTAGAGTGCGGACCTTCATGCAAAATAAAAATTGTTTGCACCAATTGCAAGTGACTTGAACCATATAAACAGTTTATTCCTACTTTAATAATTACAAGCTGAGAAAAAACTAGAGTAGCACTTTTAAATCATTGTAACTTTTCTACTGTATTAAATTGCACCCACTCATTTTTCCCATAAATGCATAAAATCCGCCGTCTATTAATAACTAAAACCTTAACACTAAACCTACCGAGCACTGAAGGCGATTAAAATGTTTTAGCTTACAAAAATGATAAGGCTCTATTTATTTAGATTTTCTGCAATTTTGATTACAATATATGCTTGGATAAAAAAATTTATCGAATCAATTTCCACGTAAGCAACTTTATAATTCCAATAATTATGAAATGAAAAATATAAAACTGCCAGCGGAAGGTTTAGTGTTGATAAATAATGTGGATTATTCTCAGACAACAATCATTAGTACATTTCACGTACGTGTTTACTCTTCATTTAAGCATATTTTCTAATTATTCAAAGAATGTCCCAAAGGTTGTGAAAGGTAAGTCCGGAATTCGTGTTCGGAAAAGATTTGCCGGATCTCGGGCGTGCCATTGGGCCACAGCCTACTGACCCACTTGAACGGTCGACTCATCTTTCGACCATGTTGACCGACGACAGAGGTTCCTCATACTCCAAAAGTCAGTTCCGTTTCTCACTTCCTCCGTTTTTACGAAAAAAGGAAAAGTCGTAACATAACCGGACAGATTTACAGTCGATGGAAACAAAGCAGCTCGTTTCCATTTCATGCCAATTTTCTCGACAATTCTCCTTCATGCTCCAAATAGTGGAATGGTTAGTGTCATCTTATTGTTCAGCACCGACTTCGTGAAATTGCACAACATGATTGTCAGATGAAATGATGAAACGTTCGAGTAAAAATTAATTACGTAAGGTTGATGATACAGATTCGGTATGGAATTACAAATATATTATAAACTGCATTATTAATAATAAACATTTCTCTTTAAATCAATCTAATTTTCCGTGGTCACTGCATATATAAGTACAATTTAAAACGTACAGGTATGAATAGATTTTTATGAGAATTGATATTTCTATAAATTAATTTTTTAAGAAAATTCAATATCAACCTGTTTCTTGAATTCTGCGTATAGAATGTAACTAACGAAATTATGAAGTCAGTTTAATCAAACTGGTTGTATCCGCTGGTAACGGAACTTGAGAAATGAATTTCGAAGAGTGCTAAAAATGAAAAGAGCCTGTAGAAATTTTATAGCTGTTCGAACACGGTGAAATTTTCGAACGAGAAAGCTTAACTTTGTCCAGCACAATCAGAACTAATGAGAATCCATCGCTTGACCGGCTTACGGAAGAAAATGTCAGTTAATTGCTTGTTCTTTTCCATTATTGGACAATTACGATCAACGTGAGAGTTTTTAGCCTGACACCTCGAGCAGTCAATTTAATCTACCGTAAACAAATACTGGTTCTCAGTTTCTGCAATCTAAAATGACTGTAATGTATGATGGAAAAAAAGCTCTGGAAAAATGGTTGCAAGCGCGTGTCCCATTCTTGTCGCCAGAATTAGCTGTATCCTGACTTCTTCGAAACCTCATGAACAATAATGGCTCGCGTGCACGTCTATCAGACGAATCAAATGTAGAACACATGAATGGCTGCGAACAATTATTAGACCAATATGCTTTCCCTGGGAAAATATCGAAGACTGGAAGAATTTAAAAATTACATTAGTTCTCAACCTATCAAACATCTTAAGGAATAAAATCAATTTCTGTTTCGCTACGATCTAGGACGATGACTTTTGCGGTACAAATCTCAAGGATACTTTCACTGCTCATCTCAGAGTTCACCTAATGTAACCGAGTCATGATATAATTGGGAAGCAGTAGTAGGCCATGAATCAAGGCAAAATTCTCTTTTCCTCGTTGAATGGATCCCATGATTACCGTTGTTCTATTTAGAAATGATGAACGAACAAACCTGCGCAACTGTTTCCCTTGAACGACCTTTACCTTCACCTTGATGGTGACGCGCCTTCAAAGCCGCTGCTGCCATTGCCATTTCTATGTATACGATCATATTAGGTGGCCATGTATTCGTTTTTTAAATATTACAAGCTGAAGATGTAAGAAAATATTTTCTAATAAGTAGACTGCGGATCTTTATGCAAAATAAAAATATTTTCACGTCATCCCTTAATCGATTGTTTATGTCTGTTCAACCAGCCAATTTCTTCATAAATGTACAAAAATCCGCAATAAGAAGCTGAGATTGCTTAATAAAAAACAAGTTCTCTTGATAATCGACTAGCATGGAACACATGGAGGGGTCCTACGGCTGATTAGAGGTGGATAGAAAGTATCCAGTCAGAAATAAAGCGATCGCGCAGACCCGTTGTTGACCCGGTTCCCCAAATAGCCGAACCGTCGAAATCCTAGTGGGAATCATTATTTATCATCCCACAGAATCGAAATTAATTTCAGATATTCGCTAGATACCATAAAATTTTTAGTCCATACATATATGGAACTAAATAATAAATAGAAATTTGTTTTGTTATGAAAAAGACGTCTCTTAATTATTCAAAGTTACAAACTCGTTACAAAATCCTCGATCCAATGGTAATACAGAAGGACGTAAATTTTTTTAATTATTTCTTGATACCCAAACGTGTCTATCCCACGACAAAATTAATTTTATATAATTTACTGAATTTTTAATCGCTGGCTAAACGGCTTCGACTTGCACGCGATTCGTGTGGCGCGTTGTTGTAACAGATCCAGCAATTAATAGGTGAAAGTTATTGTTTCGCTAAATACAGGGAAAGTGTTACGATCGATTTGACAGGATAATGGTGAATTCATTACATCCTGCCAACGAAAATCGGTGCAGGTGGACGAAGTCACTGCGTCGCGTAGACACCTTCTTCCTCTGACCTATATTCCATCATAGTCGGCACGTGTGTTACAGGAGCATTGCCTCAAATCTCGAGAATATGTAATTACCATCGATTTCGATCCCCTTTCCCGCATGCCGGCAATCGAACGGTGGAATTGCTTACTTTCGTCGACGATCTGTTCTATTTCTTTCTGTTTTCACGATCTGGCCATTTTCAGCAATGACACCCGATACTTTTGCACTTTCTAGATCGCAACGGTGCGTACAATCGACTTTGCTGCTGCTCTGGTGATGTGCATGATCATTCTCAATTAGTATCGATTCCTAATAGTACGTAATAGTAACAAAATATCATAATAATCAAGAGTATCCAATGATACCTAGTCAAAAACACAAAAACATCGATCCTGATGTTTTTGATGTGCATGATCTCGATGTACGTGATCTTCGACGTGCATGATCATTCTCAATTAGTATGAGCTCCTAATAGTACGTAATAGTAATAAAATGTACTAATAGTTAGAGTATCAAATGATACCTACTCAAAAACATCGATCCTTCATAGGCACAGTAATGCCTTGATCTAAGAAAACCAAAACGGAAACCGCAGGATCTACGAAAAACGAATCTCCCCTCCACTGCGGAGTATACGTGGATAAACATGCCGCTCAAAGTGACACCTATGATGGCGTCTAAATGAATTAATCCCTTGCCGTATTTTATCGAGTCAGACTCGTCATGAAGATTTTAACAAAGTCTAACGAATATGAATGTTACGCGTTTCTTTTTAGATGAAATAAAATTTGATTCGTTTGTAATCGATACTTGAGCATTAAAATAAATTTACCCATACAAATAATATAAATTTTCTTTTCTCTTCTACGACATTTTTGGGGATAAATACGTTTTAATCACTGTAACTGTAAAGAAAGTGATACGGCAAGGGGTTAAGCATGCTGCGCTCAGTCAAATCTGACTTTTTCGATTCGAAATCGAGTTTCTATACGTGCAAGATCGAGTCATAATCTTACACACGGTTAAATATGTTGTAACACCTGTTATTCAGTCACCTATTTACATTAATATGTACATTTTTATCTTTGTTACATTAAATCATAATTTTTCTCGTACTATATTGTATGAACACTGTTTAACATAATAACAGGTTATTTATATTTTGAGCTGTGAGGTTTATATTTCAATTTCATTTATTCATTCCTTCACGTACCTTACCCTCTTATGTGACATGGATTTTTAAGAGTCTTTGAATTTTTCGTAACATAAAATGCGCGAATAAACCAATATATATAATTTATATAATCCTTCATAGTATATCGAATCTAACATACGAGTCACGGTTACGTCGTCGCGAAGAAAACCGTGAAATGATCGCAGATTATGTTCGTTGTCCCGCGAAAGCGCACGGAACCAAGCTCACGGGATCAAGAGAAGTAACCTGATTTTACAATATTTCGTATGCAAGATCGTATTTACATAGAGATCTTCTGCACTCAAGTGAAGAAAGTCGCAGATACCACTCTGAAGAAGTACTACGCCATTAGTATCGAAAGAAGAACATTATTTGAAGACCACGTGTGTTATGTCCGATAGTAATGGGACCGAGTAATAAAGGAAATTTGAGTGATAAGATCGAGTGGACAGTGCAGCCAGTCGAGATAAGTCAGGGCTCGATAGCACAGAGTATAAATAATATGCTTTAATACAAGGCATAAATTATATGGAAAAGGCCCGAAAAAATAACCCAAGAAATGTAGATACACGCTTCCAACGTAAATTCGAAATAATTCAGTAATAAAAGAAAGCGATAAAAATTAGGGACCCGTGATTAGATACTTCATAAAATATTATAATAAATATAGTAGCAACGAAATCTGCGTACGGATCTTTACTAAACATTTTGTTACATTCTACTAATTGTAAGACATTCTACTAAGCTTTTATATCTTCCATTATATTAGGGGCACAAATCAGTTTGTTTATTCGTGAATTTATTAATAATAATCTCCAATACCTTCTATGCATTTATTCTATCTTACGAGTAGCTAATCACTAGACAGCGGATCTTTATGCAAAATAAAAATATTATAACCTGAATTGCAACAAACTCTGGAGTGGAAGATTATTTTCTTTCTTAATACATATAATAGGATGAAAATAATTTTACAAGACTTTTAAATTCTTTGAATGTTTCTACTGTTTTAAATTACACCTATTTATTTTTGTCATAAATGCATAAAATAATTTGACATGAAGTTTATTATAAAGTAAAATTTATTAATTTCAATTATGCACGAAACCACGATTTAATTTGTGCACCGAATAGGCTCTACTTGGAATATTAATGTAAATTAACATTGATCAAAATAAAATGCATGAATTTAACAAAATGTTAAGTAGAGATTTTCTTAAGGCTTATTGCTAACACTAAGATATTTGCACAGCCCCGAAAAAAATAGATTTGATACATGGATGCACCAATAATTGCATCTGCATACCAAAGTGTTAGCCGAGCAATCGATACCACAGTTTCTAGTTTCGATATTCGAGGAATCAGAAGAGGATGCAACATACGAAAAATCAGTTACTAAGATTGCGATCTCGTGTGACAATTACGTGATCTATAGTGCTTACACTTTCACGCTTCTACGCAAAATCATTACGAAACGTGACGCGTGTACTGTGCCACCAAAAAGGACAACCTTTTAGAGATTGTCAAACGGGCTTAGCTCCCGGAAGGTAATTTATTTGGCCACGTGACGTCTTAGACGCGGACATAATTATGCCCATCATTATGAAAGTGGTCTAAGTCGTATATTTCTTGTTTCGAGATATTTATTAATGAATTCCAAAGAATGTTGAAATAACAAGCACTATCTAACGATCAATTTTTTATAATATCGTAATAATTATATTGAATTCATTTAGTTTTAAAAATTTTCACTTAGACCACTTGTATAATTATGGGCACAATTCACGTCGACTAAGCTATGTTCAATCTTTCCTCAAATATGCTCATATTTTCTAAGAATTTGTGTCCTTCCATATTATTTATATATAAAAGATCTTATTAGAAGTATAAATTATAAATCTTGTGCATGTATAATAAGGGAGAGGAACTTGAATCAGTGCTGAGATCAGATTTAATTAGCATCACTAATAACACTGCAACTATTCCTTTCCTTTTAGCTAAGTCAGATTCAAAGCAACATTCACAGACAACTAATACCATTAACAATACTAGGAACATTTTTCTTTTTCATACATGGTCCTTCGATTTAGACGCTGGTATAAATTAGGTTACTCCTCCACAAATGGGAGCGCCTGTAGTTCATTCATTAGTAGTAAAATTTCTTAATCACAGACAAAATATAATACACAGATTACATTCAGGTTAAAACGAATACGAATAATACTTCCGAGCAAAATTAGGAATGCACGTAATTAAATGTGAAACGCACTCAATTAAATACGAAATGCACAATCAGTTAGTTCATAGAATACAGAGACTGTTGAGGAAAGATCCAACGACTTAATCGATTAAAAATTAAAAGGATCGAAGCTAGAAACTGCGTTTAGTCGAAGTAAGGGCAAATCGTACATACCGACGACTAAGAAGAGGAACAAGGTCGTGGCGATCTTCATACTGGTCGATCCAGTTTTGATTTGTCACAGTTCTTAGAAAGTTGATAGATTTCGAACTTCCTCCGATGATTCCTTCTCCAACAGGAACAACTCGAAAACTTATTTAGAACGTGTTCGCACAGCGATGGAGAAGAGTCACCTGAAGGAAACTGTCCTGTCGAGCCGCTGGCGAACGTGATCGTCAACGATTGGGAGATAAAGAGTTGCGACAGGTAACTCGTTCCCGTGAACACTAATACTGCATGGATATGTTCTTCGAAGGCGAGCACGCGGGGCACTTTCAGACCCCATCTGGTTTCCAGGGACGGCTGAAACTTGGCTCCACTTTCTTGGCCCCCACCCTTCCCCTTTCTCGCGCAAGTGTAACAAACGTTTTATTAGTTTATATATAGATGTACACTTCTTGTGTGCGTGCGTTGCATACACTCGCGTACGGTTGATCAAAATGCACGCTTTAAAACTGAACAGCACCAGAAGCGATTAAAATGTTTTAACTTATATGAATGACAAGGCTCTATTTATTTGTATTGTGTGTAGTTTTTATTGCACTATGCGTTTGGACAAAGAAATTTATCGAATCAATCTCCACGTAAGCAACCTCATCATTTCAATCATTGTAGAATGAAAAATATCAGTGTTAACACCGAGCGCTTAAAGCGATCAAAATGTTTTAGCTTATATAAATGACAAGGCTCTGTTTATTCATATTTTCTGCAATTTTGATTGCAATATGCGTTTGGATAAAGAAATTTATTGAATCAATCTCCTCGTAAGCAACTTCATAGTTCCAATAATTGTGAAATGAAAAATCTATTATTATGTAGTTAGATATCACTTGGATTTATTTAGATCTCTGGCGATTTTTATGAAACGTCCAAAGAAATGTTGTCATAAACGATGAAATTTCGAAATTCTGGTAGTTTGATTTAGTGTTAAGAGGTTTAATGGCTAGTTTGATGTATTATGGTCCAGATAGAATTGTGAAATTTTTAAAAGAAGGTGAAAAAGAAAAATCGTATTTTCTGCGATTCTTTGGGAATATGGACGGTCCTGTTCAACCCCACCAAGCTTCCAGAAGAACAGTCTGTTCAGTACAGGTTCGATACGTGCACATCGAAGCAGCTATGAGTAAAACCTCCTGTGTCGAAGTGTCGGTGACCCACTCGGACGAAACGATAACGGGATCCTCGTGCGTTCATTGAGAGTCCAGCGAATTGATCGGCCCGTAAGCAAGATCGAATAGTTTTTTCAAGTAGGTCTGTAAAACGTTCGACAGTCTATTGAAATTTTAGTAATAATAGACATGCCCACAAAAAATAGAAACAAGAATTTTTAATCGTAAAGGAATTGCAAATTTTACAAATCTTGCTGATCCACATGTGATTCCATAGTAATCCATAGTAATCGATAAACACAGACTCTATATTTTCAATTTTCAGTGATACGACATTTTGTTTAATTATGGTGGCTGTATAACTGCCTGATTTCTGATTTCTTGTAACAATTTGATTAAAAAAACGTATAATTGTTCATATGTTTACAGCTGTTGCGGATGGTTCGAGTTCCGAGGAAATATCGAATGACGTAACAGTGCATTCCGCTACACCGATTTTAGAGTGAAACCGTGCCTTTTACTTTGCTGGGAAGCGTTAAAATATTTGATCGACTTATTCTTCATTTACTTCAATTATGAATATCATTCTAATAAGCATTTCTATTCGCAGAAATGTTAAAGGTAGTAGCTACTTTCATTCGAACTAGGTGATGGCTAGTCTCATTCTAAGATAGGTGCAATTATGCACTTGACCCTGTGCACCGACGAGGCCAGCCTTACGGTACATCGTGTCCTCCCAAAAATTATGCTGTTTTCAAACGCCATCTAGGATATATTGTGGCTGGAGTAAGAAACAGAAAGCCACCGATGGTCGTCGGTGCAGAAGGCCACTGACGAGATTCTTGTCGGTGAGGAGGCGAATCACCACGTAACCATATCGATATTATCATCAATTGTCAAATGAAATAGCCATTTCAAACCGCGAATAAAAGATAACAAAATTACTTGTCTTCGGCGCAGTCGGTGAGGTCACAAAAAGATAGTAGTTCTACAAGATCTATGTCGCAGAACGGACCCGAGGATCCGACTTAAAGACTACATATACTGTAAAAAAGTAGATGGCAAGGTGGTCAAAGGAGTGCTTGTCAATATCGTTGGCAAAAGGAATTGTTATAAGTATTAACCCGCTGGAAATAATAAATTTAATCATAATGTACTTTAAAAGTTATTCTGCACCTCGAGTTGTATTGCCTATTTTTACTAAAAAATTAGGTGGCAAGGTGGTCAAGAGAGTGCTCGTTGACATCGTTGACAAAAGGAGTTGTTATAAACATTAAACAGCTAGAAATAATAAATTTATCAATAATTGTCGATCATCAATAAGAGAGTTGCGCATCGCTGCTTGCAAGCGCGTCTGACAATGAGCTCGGCGAGAGCGCCGAGTCCAAGTGGGCATTATTTAGCGAAAAAAATATTTCAAATACTATTTAATATTTTAGATTTTATTTTGGCTAAATAAAATAGTATTTCAAATAAGATATACAACTTCGAAAATAAAATATTTCTATTTTAACAATC
Source organism: Lasioglossum baleicum (assembly GCF_051020765.1). Taxonomy (NCBI): domain Eukaryota; kingdom Metazoa; phylum Arthropoda; class Insecta; order Hymenoptera; family Halictidae; genus Lasioglossum; species Lasioglossum baleicum. The sequence goes on along the minus strand of NC_134933.1, from coordinate 11,569,057 downwards.
TGAACCTCAAGATAAAATATATCTATTTCAACAATTTGATCCAGAAAATGAAATATTTCTATATTAACAATCTGAAACACAAAATAAAATATTTTACTTTTTGCATTGTTGTAATACTCTGAGAAACTGCATAAACATATTATCGTTAGGACACGATTTACACTCATAAATGTACTGAATCCGAGCCATTATTTTCAGCAATAATATTTATAATTAAAATAAAAAATACAAATATTTACAATATATTCTTCAAATAAAATTCATAAGTTACTACATCAAATAAAATATTGTATTTTCAAAGTTGTACGCAAACTTTAAAATAAATAGAATTATTTATTATTTACTATTTGAAATACGGTCGGGCTCCGGGACCAGAGGGCCAGGAGGACCAGGGACTTACCAGAGGTGGATTAGATATTATTAAAAATTTGTGTTGGGAACAAATGTATTGAAAGATTTTCAATCAAGATTTTGTAAATTAATACCTATGCTTATTTCAAGCCTGTTCCCTTCCATAACATTTTGCAACGTCATCTTCCCTTAGATCAAAATATATAATATTATTCAAGTTTGTTCACCCCGGGCGTGAGCATTCTCGTATGTCTCCATAATTATGAAAGTGGTTTAAGTGGAAATTTTTTAAAAATGAGTGCACTTAGACCACATACATTCTCTGGTTATAAAGGTTCTTAGGTTCTACCTAAATAGGTAGAAAGTATTTCGTCGTTGACGGAATTTTTAGCGATGTTAGTATTGTAAATCATTGTTAGTTCTTGAGCCCAGTTTTGGCGCCGCTGAATAGCACAGGAGCTGGCAGCCTAACTTCTTAGGCTTCGTATTAATACATTTTTCGTAATAATTAATTATTTTTCTTACTATCGTATCTAAACACATCCGTTCAATTACAATTATTAAGTGGAATAGATTAAATTTAAGATTTATGACTTGTTAGAGAGATGTGAGATAGACTTATTACTAGACTACAGATGTTTATGCATTTATAACTTATGAAAATTTTCAAAAAATGCTATAATATAAAATTCTATAGAACTTAGTACGATTTTTATTTATGTTTAGATCTACAAAGGCTGTTCCCATGACAAATAGAATTTTATTCCATTCCACTTTCTTGAAATTTGTCTATAAGAATTGGAAATTGCATAAACGTCCGCAATCTACTTCTTACAAATAGAATTGCATAAAATATGTGAACAAATTAAAACGTCGACAACATTTACACCTGGTTCATTTTTTAATATCTAATAGAAGATTCAGACATTGCTGCATCAAATTCTCCGCACGTCAGGCAGATACTATAATCACGTTGTGCGAAAATGGCGGTCATCAAGTTCGCTTGATTTAAATGAATTTCCACATTAATTTCCGTATTACCCATTGTATGCTTATAGATCGCCATATATAGACGAACCATCATTGTAAGCGCTGCATCCGTCTATCGCATGAATGCAGATAACTCGAGTTTTGCATTCGCAGAGGCGATCTTCAGCGATCGATGCACTTTAAAAATAGCATCTAATGAATCCAGAGGATTCAATTCAGGGTTTTCGTCAATACCGCGGCCGATAAAATAAACCATATTACGGGAAACTCTCGTTGTGACGCAGCAGGGTCTCTACAACCGCAATTATTTTTTCAATTGATTGGATCAGCTCCGGTGAACTACTAAAAAATACTATCTATATGCTTCAACGTTAAATTACAATTGCTTGATCAAATTATGCCTCGGTTTCTTTTTTATCACGTTCGCTGCGTTACATCAACTATGTAATAATATTTCACATGCTCCACTCTGATTTAACTAGCAATTCATATTGAGATTCCTTGCGTTTTGAGCGCACATGTGGCTTTTCGGAGCGTTATTTGCATTGGCAGGCGGCAAGTTATGTCCTCGAGACAAACGAAAATGCATGTCCGTCGTAATAATTTCGGAAACCAGTTCATAACATCAATCGTATAAATAACGGGCTCGCTAACTACGTACACTGCATCTAATAATCAAAAAGAAAATATACATCGATTATGGACTTCCTGTGCAAACAAATAAATATAGGTACTCGCGAACAAAAATATTGCACACTTCACGCTTGCGCTTGCTTTTAGAACTGTGCAAAAATAAGTGTGCATTTGATCGTTGTGTTTTAAAAATTTATTGTATTTTCATATTTACATATTTGATCATTTGTAAATTGAAGCATTTGTATACTTTACTCAATTTTCATGTTTATTATTAGATAAGAAATCGCTACCAAAGAACTTGATGTCTTCAATGTAGACATTTTCATTGTGTTAATCAGGTAAAACAGGTGCCATGTTAACATTTTAAAATAGTCTGAAAATGTCAAAATTAGACAGTCAGCTTTATTATTTCTGATAGAAGAGTCTATTAGATACAATTATAGCATTTTGTGTAATACTCGAACAACTTCAGTGGGATTTAAAGTCGACTTCAAACAGTTTGCGCCTTCAGCGATTTAACGTGCTCAATTTAATTGCCGTAATTGCTTTGCATAACACTCGAGCCAGTTTCTAAAGGGCCGCGATTGCAATTCATTGCTGTTGGTGGCCTCCGTTGATACAGCGAGAAAGAAGCTTCTCGTTAATGATTATAACACTACCTCCTCTGTTCATCATTTTATTAAAGCTGTCTTGATACTAGGACGCCAGGGCATCCGGTATCAAGATGCAAAAAATTCACTGCGAAATTTTTTCCATAGCATCGAACGAAAATGCTGATTGCAAATGTTAATGTAATTTTCAATTTTTGCAGACAAATTTTAAGAAAGTGCAATAATGTTGAATCTTGTTTTAATATCTTGGAATAAATAAAAATCGTACTAAATTTTAAGGAATTTTTTATATTCCTGCATTTATTGAAAATTATTAAAGTCATAAACACATAAAGATGCTCTTTGTATAATGATTGGCGCAATGATGAAAAAGTAAATGCAATTATGGATTTCGATCGAGTTACATTCGAAGAAACTGATTGGTATATGTGACGGATAGTAATATATATCTTAGTTTAAGTTTAGCGTGTGGTACCCGTGTATCAAATTGGATAAAAAAGACATCAATTATCGGTCGTCTCCCAGACACATAAGGGTTCATTCACCTCGAGACAATTCAATGAACACGTGGTGACCTCTATGGCAGACAAATAGCGTGTAGCCCGCTTTCTTCCGAAATGTTTCCTTCTGTACTACGTTTCTCTGCGTTTTCAGTATAGCGATACGTGGGCAAACAGCACTAGTGAAAATTGCAATTTAACATAACTAAATTGTGACGTGAAACTTCACGTACCTACACTATAGAATTTTAAGTGAGTTTCTTAAATTAGATATTTACAGACCTATCTATCAAAAATATATTGTTATAGTTGGACAGCGCATTTTATGCATTTATGACAAAAATGAGTTGGTGCCATCTGAAACAATAAAAATATTAGAACAATTTAAAAATACTGTTACCTTATTTTCAGCTTATTAAACACATTAAGAAAGAAACTAAATATCCAGTTCACTCCAGTTTGTCGCACTTGACGTAGAAAATTTTTTCAGAAGAATATCAGATAGTTTGTTTTCACATAGAACAATTTTAACAAAAACCGAAGGCTGTATTTTCTTTTAAATGTAATAAATGAATGAACAAACAATTCGTGGAAAATAGTTTTTCTTCGTCACTTCAAGTTTTCGCGTCACCACTTTCTCTGGATTCATTCCAAATCTTGGCTAATCTTGTATCAAAGATCAACGCCATTCGTAGGCAGAATCCTTACCTTAATGTGTCCTGCATCCTTGAGGAGGATCGTGTTTACTCAGAACACGCAACGAGCCTTTATCGCGTCGTGCGTGAAATTATTTATCAATCTGAATGGCGAATGTGCCGCGTTGTATACGAAAAAAGTATTATGTACGATGCATTATTTATCACTATCTGCATACCAACGAAATGCTGCTGTGTTTAACGTTGCGCTTGCGATCAAGCATTTGTCAATTATTATTTATATTCTACCCTTATTCGGGAACTCTATTATTTATGTTTAGTGCATAATAATTTTATATCTTATAGTCGCATATAAAATTATGACATTGATAGCGATTGCATATTGTTTTTATTATGATTAGGACTAGACTATGGATTTCTGTGCAAAACAAAAATTGTATGTATTAATTACAAGATGTAGAAACTATGTAGAAGTGGAAAATATGTACAACATTTTATTGTATTTTCATTGCAATTTAATTTTCCATTTTTATTATAAATGCATGAAATTCGCATTCTATCAATAATTAAATTCTCTAGAAAATTAGTGGGAAGATATTATTTAACACTAGTTTTGCACAGAGTCATTTTTCTAAATTTTTTCATTTATGACTATCGAGACTGCAAAGATACATTTTTGGGGAATTATTAACCCTTTGCACTCGGTTGTCCCCTCTAAAGCACCACTAAAAATTGCTGTCCCAAAATATTGTTTACATTGTTAAATATATCAGTATCTAATCAATTACTAAACATTTAAGTATTGTATGAGGTATTACACCAATTTCATATCCATAAAATTTCAAAAATCATGGGGAATTGAAATATTCTAGTTCGGAAGAAATGTTTAATTTTCCAGTTAAAATAGCTCCGCGTGCAAAGGATTAAATGAATTCATTTCTTCTACATTCCCAATACTTTTTGTTCAGAATGTACTCAGCTCACGATCAAAACTGTCACACATTATTCAACCTGATGCATATCAATAACGGCTAAAAAATCCCGCGGGGGTTGTCGCGGAAATGTGGCGCCAAAGTGGCGGGTTGCGCCGCCGCCTTCAAAATCGAGCGCACGCGCACTATCGAGGAAACCGTCGATTGTAAACAAAACCGGAGGCGACCGCGTGGTTCGGATCAGTGAGCCGACGACTCCCGCGGTCGAAGGAGTCAGTGAAATCATTTTTCTCTCGATCGGACGCATCGCAAGTTCGTACCGTTAATTCTCCAACCCTTCACCGAGAGAAGAACGTGTCGAGCGATCGACAAAGAACGGCGACTCCGATCGGGACACGGTGATCGAGGTCCAAGACGAATATTTCTCTTTGAAACTTCGTCGACAGTCGATTCATTCGAGAGAATAAGGGATGAAGTGCTGGAGAGATGTCTCGAGAAGATCTCTGCAAGAGCGTTAGAGTTACGATCAGTGGTAATCATCTTTAGAAACGATTTTATTGGAAACAAGTCTGATTTCCAGTCGTTCCAAAAGATAAAATTAAAATATAGTGCTTGATGGATGATCGAGGAAGATCTTTGAAGTGTTAGGGCCACGATTATTCGTAATCATCTTGAGAGGCGGTTATAATTGCTAAAAAAATCTGGTTTCCAGTCGTTCCAAAAAATAAAATTCAAATATAGTGCTGGAGAGATGTCTTAAGAAGATCTCTGCAAGAGTGTTTGACCATTGGTAATCTTCTTGAGAGGCGATTTCTTTGGAAAAAAGGCTGGTTTCGAGGAAATGTCCGAGGAATATCTTGAAAGCGTTAGAGTCAACATCGAGTAATTGCAACTGACTGTAGTCGCGATTTTAATTGGGAAAAGTCTACAGGAAGAGGACTGATTACCACTTCTCTGAAAAAATAAATACATTGCAGAGAGGAAAGAAGTGCTAAAGGGGGATGTCCGAAGATTTCTGAAGTGATCACGATTGAGTATTTGTAATTACTTTCAGCCGCGCTTATCGAAAGTTTGCGAGAAGAAGGCAGTTTTCCAGTACGTATAGCAATCGATAGACGCGCGTGGATCGAGAAGCGTTGAGCCCTCTTGCCAGCGGCTCGAATAAGGGCCCAAGGGCTGCAGGTAGTCTTACAGAAGGGTCCAGGTCCCAACGTTGTCACGTTTCTTCGGGAAAGTCGACGCAACACATCGAGGAAGAGCAACAGCGCTCGAGGCTCGAGAGAGAACGATACGATAATAAAGTCCGAAAGGTACATGATAACTGGGACGATACGCACTCGAAAACCGTCGAGTGTTCATCCGACAGACGATAACTATGCTCTCTAATAGGAAAATCGCTGGAAAAATCCATCCGCTCGTGTAGGAAAGACAAAACATAGCCAAAGATCATTTACAATCGATTACCATATCCACGGTATCGAGGCGACGCGACGGTGAACGAACTTTATAAACATTGAGGTCCCTGAATCACTATACAAGCTGTCCGAACAAAACAGTCTGTAATACTGATCGATCATCATCATTGGTTTTCTGGTTACTACGAGACTCGTCAAAAATGTCGCTCACCTCGACGGAAGACTGGAACGAGACCGTCGTGTCGATGTTGGGATACAATTTCACGACCAGCACCGTTCCAAACATTGTTCTGAACCCGCCAAAACGACACGTGACTGTCGCCGCTCAATTCGTGCTCACCCTTGTGTACTTTACCGGAGTGATCGGCAACGTGTCGGCCCTAATCATTCTTTTCCATCGTGATAAGGTAATTACGTCGAGCAGAATGTTAATCGATACTGTATTAATTGGCCCGGTCGTGCCAGCTTTTGGGAAGGGTGCAGCAACAGGCAATTTTACTCGGTTTATTGCGAAAATTGAGTCTGTCGTTCAGGAATCCGGAAATAATAATGCAAACATTTTGTAAATATTTTAATACCTTCTTCTATACAACGGGGCTATTTTATACACAATTCTTTTTATTTTTATTATAAGATTCTTTTTATTTGTATTACACAACTTTGAATGAAAGGTGTACTATCAACTTTATAGTAATGTACGGTGCACCATGAGGATTTTATACGACCGAAGTTATTCTTCATCTCTGTCGCATAAAAGGGACAGGAAATGTGTACCTTGGGGGTCGTTGTTGAAGGCAGTGTTCAATTTCCATATCTATGGTGAATTCAGTCACAGAAAAGTTTTTCAATATCTTTAGAGACGTTTCGATTCATAGCCATTTGGGGGAAACTTGTGTTGAATTTTCGCCCGCTGTATCATGCGAAAACAACCAAAAACAAAGGAAGATACAATAGGAAAGTAGGGGTTTCAAGTTTTACAATGGACGAGTATTGGTTACAAATTTTATTGAAAAGATCGAATTAAATATTTGAGGAAAACTTGACAACAATTTTCCCTCCTTCGTATCATGCGAAAATATCCCAGAAAATGAAGGTAGAACAGGATAGTAGGGGTTTCGAGTTTTAAAATGAATCAATAATTAGTGATGAAAAATTTGAATGAAAAGATCAAATTAAAGAATTGATGAAAGATGTGTTTTTCTAGAGGAGAAACCCAAAACACTTGCTGATGCTGCGATGTCTGGCAACGAACGATCTCGTTGCACTATTGGGAATGCTGGTACAGATGTATATCACAATATACGTAGGCAGCGTGATATCCACCAGAGGGTTTTGCTCCCTTCGTGTAGTTTGGAGGCTATTTGGTTTATTCAGTGGTTGCGTGGCGATCGTAATGGCTGCTGAAAGGTGGTTGGCCTTGACGAGGCCCTTCGTTTATCAAAAGGTAAGTCAAGATCCTCGATAACCTTGTTTCGGGGGTGCATTGGGTACAGTTTTTTGACGTGACAGAAAATCAACCGCTTTCTCCAGCTATTTTTAGATATGTTAAAATGGATAATGAAAGTGTTTGTAGAGTGGAGAATATCTGAGATTTGCAAAAAGCATCCTCAAAATGTAATCAGCATCCTCCAACAAATGTGCCGTCTTATCGAAGTTAAATGACGTCAATTATTCAATGAGTTATCAATTTTAAGAAAGATACACACATCGTAGAAATCAGGAGATTTATTGCGTATGTACTTTCTTGGTAAAAATAAGCTCATCCAGATAAATGCGGGAGCAAGAAGATATTTTTCGAGTCCTGACATCTCTGTCGGTTTTATCTGTACGTGATAACACTCGTATTACGTTGGCCCCACTTTCCGTATGGAACTGACCCATTTTTTAACCGATTTAATGCGTCCCCGATTGTTGTGACTGCCAATGAAAGTGACAATACCACTTAACGTCTTATTGACGTTGGTATACTTCTTTGGCTAAGTTATTGTTGGGAGTATATTTGCCATACGTATGTTAGACCTGACAGCATTTTCAGAAAATGCATTAAAACTGATAAGTACCCTCTTTCATTCTATAAAAATGAACGAAGCTCATTTACTTGTATAACAGTCATAATCTTAATCAATCTTTAATTAATGGACGTCCAATGAAGAGTTAATTAGACAACTGATCTATAATTCTTTCATTGAACGCGACCATTTTCTTTCGTTCACGTAACGGAAAATACGGAACAGAGGATGCTATTATTAAGATGCAGTTTCCAGAAATATCGACACGTGGGGCCTATCCCTAATTATGTCATTAACTTAAACGACATTTTCTTGACGCATTAAAGTATTTCAAGAACAGTTTAATAGTGTCCGTTTTCTCAAGGTTAATGGGATCATTAGCTTGCGTAGCATACGCATCGATCGTTTACGCTACCCGCTGACAGAATCTATGATGGACGAGACTATACATTGACATTCTCCGGATTCCGCAAGGCGATTGTACCTTTAGTTATCGGATGGACACCGCGCGAATATTAACTCCGCGGTAATGTGTTTGTATCAATTTGCGTCCTTTTAAAACGCGCCGGAAATAATTATTTAAACTCGCTCCGCCGTAATAGAATTTGACTGCCGAAACTATTCGCTTCCGGTCCGTCTTCTGCTTCGTTACGGTACTTGTAGAATTAACAATAAACCTGCCGAGCATTAAAGGTGTCTGATAAATATTGCCTTATGAAAATGGCGACTCTAAATTTATTGAGATTGTCTGTAATTTTCAATACAATCCTCAATACGACACAATTATGCTTGGATAAGGAAATTTATTCCATTCTTTTCCATAAATGAATTGCTATAATTCCAATCATTGGGAAAAATAAATCCGGTCATTTGATCGTGGTAGGTTTAGTGTTAAAGAATCAGAACGATTACTAAAATATTTTCACTGTTTTGAATTCGATCTACTCGTTTTTGTCACAATTGCATAAAGGTTCGCAGTCTACTTATTATTATGATAAGAAAAGATTTAATCCGATTTTTCCAGTACTCTCCAATTTGGGAGAAAGAATTAAATAATTTCATTTTGTATATTAAAGCGGCTCGTTGAAGTCGATAACGATTTTTGTCAAATCGATAACTCTCGTTTTATTTGAAATAGATAGACTGTCTAATCTTTACCTAGTTGCGTGGATTTTGGAACGGACATAGTTACATTTTTGACTGATTCAGGATGTAACGATTAGGGAAGGTCGTGGGTCATATGGAAAGACGCGCGTGTACCTCGTCTTTCTCGCGATAATGATAATATAATCGGTGATAGCTCGCAGGCGCCTTTAACTATTTCTGAGAAAAAGAGGCAAGCTACGTGATGGCGAACATCGCGCCTAATTACGTATTTCGAATACTCGAATGGCACAGACTGTACGTTTCTCGGCTTGTCCCGCGTTTTGTTTGATTTAAGGTCGTTGTATATGATTGTGACTGGCACTGATACTGCTTCTACTTAAACTTGTCATGTCAGAGGGAACAACTTCTGGCCCATACTGTGACCCAAATACGGTAGTAAGTTACATCTACACTCTGTTTGATGTCTATCGACGGTTTTCTGATTCTAACTGGCATTGAAAGTTGTTTTATTTACAATTATACTTATCCAACCTGTCTAATTTGGACTTTTTAATCTAATTTAGACAGGGAACAAATTTGATAATTATCATATGAAGAACCGAACTTTGATTAAATGACCAGTTTCAGGCCAGTTTTCAATTTTTTCTTGCTTTGGAAATAAGTCTTAGTGCTATTGTCTAATCTTTTTAATAGTAAAATACACTCTCGTTTGGGAGTTCCGAGATACGTACTCCAACTTTTGACAGACAGCTGGCCAAGGCCGGAGAAATTAATGGTGAACCTTGCTGAACAGATGTGAACGAAGCTAAGGAGGATTTTTACTTTTTCTTGCGGTACGTGTATCCTCGCACGTACATGCATTTTATTGAACCCTGAATCGCGTGTTGTGACACTCGACACGACCGTACTCTCCGAAGTTATCGTTTTAGCTGATTAACTGCCTCATTGAATCTTACACTGTAAATACAAATAAGCACATTAAATTTCGTTGATATAGAAACGTGTTATTTTTATTCATTTCATTACAAATATCTGTATACAAATATTGGTTATCTTTTAGTAAACACAGATTCTATTACAAGATTTTTGTGAAGAGTATTTTTTAAAGAAAAATAGTGAATCATTCCAATTCTCGTACACTTCTATTAATTATTTCGCATGACAAGATGTATCTAAGTATGCACGAATAGAATTATACTACTACTACATTATTTTGTGCAAGATTACTTGCAACAGTATTAATTAGATAGTTGTAGTAGGATTACCGGAATTCAGAAAATAAGAGGAAATCATATTTGCTTGAATTTACGTCACAGTATTATTTTTCTGATGATCAAGCAAGAATTTCTGCTGCATAGAATGTACTTTATCATTCATATATCTCGTGCTTCCGGTTCGGTGAAGTATCTTTCAAAATAGGTCACCGATTCCAAGCAAATTGGAAAGCGAAACCTGTACGAAAATCTGAGCTCCCTGTTAGCATTCCTTCAGGGAATCCTCGATTACCGCGGACACTATAAAATAACACGACGCAATTTACCTTTAGCGAACGTGAGATCGAAGTTAGCGATAAAATACAGAGTAGAATGAAAATTACAGGCCTAAGCTAACTAGACCCAGCGAACAATTCTAATTCAAAGACACGTGATCAAAGTGGCTTACCGATTTCGCAACGTGCGAAATTATTTTACATATGATTTGATACAACAGGTCAGTGATAAAACTTGGTACAGTATTGGTAGACATGTGGCTTTAATGAAAAGCAGTGGCATCAATTTAATAACGGTTGCCTAACGCGCGCTGTCATTAACCAATTGCACTATGATTTTCTTTCAATCTGCAATAATTACGAATTAGGAACAAACCTGAATACCTAGTCCTGAAATGTTTACCGAGAGTCCCGACATTTTCGAGATTCGAAATACAGCCGGGTCTGTTCCCGACTCGTGCCGAGGTCAGGCTCTCGGTATTTTCGGGTCCTCGCGCATCTAGTAACAATGCAAAGAATATATTTTTTTAAACAAATTGAATGAAAACGAATCCTACGTCTCTATTTGTCATTTTTTATTTTATCACGTAGCTGCTTGCCTTCGCTATGCTTTTCTCGTGACACCAAAGTTTTTAATTGAAATAATTCCTGAAATTAATTGAAAGAATTTGAAAGTCTTTGTTGTACTTCACTGGTTTCAAACCGGCAGGTCTAAAAGATGTCGTGAGATCATTGGCCTTAAAAATATTGGCGTCAATCAATAGCGAGGATGTCCTAAGTGAGTAAACACGAAAATTTTAGACAGACAGAATATTTGTGGCTTCAGAAATGCTGGTGGATTTCAGGCTTGTCCGTGACGGGAGCGTGAAAGAGTCTATTCAAATTGGCGTTGAGTGATTCATTAGGTGAAAATGCGCATTCATAACCAACCGAAATCGAAATTTCGGTTCTCGTCGATCTCGTTGAAAATGGACCGCTGAAAAATAGAACCAATATTCTTTAGACGATCTTCGTTTTATGGAATGACGTCATATAAGTAAAAGAGAATTATAAAACCAGTGTTATGCACTCTCAAACATTTTATAGTTTGAAGAAAATTATTTTCCTCGACAATTTTAGCTATTTATCAAGCAAACATTGTTCACTATGATGAACATAGTTTACTTGCTTTATAGATGCTAATGAGGTTTATTGATGGCATTGACGAGGGTCTGAACTTTGAACTCTCACCAAGATAGGTTCAGAAATTCGACCAACGAACACTTTCGTTTCTCCTTCGATCCTCACATTAATCATCTTTTTCAGTTTCATTCTTACCGTCCCACGTTTCCCTTATCGTATTTCATAGATTATTGATTACAAAAGTAGCAATATCTGCGAAAACTGATATAACTGAATCTGTGACACCTATATATTTTCCAGCAGGTGACGTATCCGATGATTGTACGTTGTATGCTGGTACTGTGGTTGATTGCCCTAGCCTTGACTAGCTTGCCGGTTTTGGGTTTTGGTTTGTACTATAAGGGCGAGCGATGCGTTCGATACAGAGAAGCCATTGAACCAGCAGATGTTGCGTACGCTTATGTTTGGTTCTTTTTCGGTGAGTACACGGAAACTATAGCAATCGATAAGTTCATTGACGTATTCCGACTACTATATTGGTCTATTTCTATATTATGATGTATCGTATTTTTCATAATCATCAATTAACACATTCCGTGCCGCTAAAATATCCATTCAGGCCGCGTGTACCACACTTACACACTTACATATTGATTTAATGCGTTAAAAGAAAATATATTTTATAACAAGTTTAAGACTTTAGAATATATTCCCACCAAAAGAATGAGGTATTGTAAAAGATGCAGTACGGAACCAAGCAAATGGCCTGAATGAAAAACCGAACAAAAACGGCCAGCACGGAACATGTTAAAAAACATTTAAGGGGCGGCATTTCGAAGACTTGCATCATACAGAGACAATCTACCGTACAGCCCTGTCTAGCGGTTGTAGAAGTTCGTCTATTAAAAGTTGAAATATTCTGTTCTTTTTACTGCTATTCCATTTCGTCCGAAAGTTTGAAGATGCTCGTAAAACATAACAAGACAAATGCTGAACGTTGCCTTTCAATTTCAGGTACCGGTCTCTGTTTGTCCATAGTCTGGTGTAATCTGGCCGTTTCCAGAGCACTTAGCAGACTGAGTCGAAAGGCTGGTGCTTTACGACGCGTAACAAGATCCTCTTCAAGACCGAAACCATTATTGACGATGGCTAGTCCACCGTCAGAAGTCGTCACAACTGCAGAGGAAAGAGCATTCGCGAGACTAATGGCTGTGCTCTCAATATCGTTCGTTATTTGTTGGATGCCGCAAATGGTATGTATTTAATTGCCCATATACTTCATCGTCTAGATGTTACATATTTAATGATTATTTTTAAATGACGAAAGAAAAAAATTCTAAAAACACGTGTCCCCTATTTTGGTCCATAGATCACGTACACAAAGTTACATAAATATGGATAAACAATTAATAAGAAATATTATAAAGAAAAGATGAATTTTTTAAATATTATTTAAGCAAATAATTTTTCCTGGAAACTTTTTATACGACTATGAAATTGATTTGTAAAAATTGATAAACGAAAATGTAAAAAAATTCCAAACACACGCGTCCCCTATTTTAGTCCATAGATCACGTACACAAAGTTACATAAATATGGATAAACAATTAATAAGAAATATTATAAAGAAAAGATGAATTTTTTAAATATTATTTAAGCAAACAATTTTTCCTGGAAACTTTTTATATGACTATGAAATTGATTTGCAAAAATTGATAAACGATAATGTAAAAAAATTCCAAACCCACGTGTCCCCTATTTTAGTCCATAGATCACGTACACAAAGTTACATACCTATCGATAAACAATCAATAAGAAATATTGCAAAGAAAAGATGAATTTTTAAAATATTGTTTAAGCAAATAATTTTTCCTGAAATCTTTTTATATGATTACGAAATTGATTTGCAAAAATGTGAAATTGATTTATAAAAAGGTGAAATTGATTTACAAAAGGGTGAATTCGGGGTGCAAAACGTACATCTCCGCCAAAGATAGAGAAGGATTTATTATTAACCCCTACTTGATTGGCTCTCTGTTCACGGAACCACTTATCCTGATTGCTTTCGACTAGCGTCGGAACATTAATTCTTCATTGAAGACACGAAACGCTTTGAAACATGAATTTCATTCTTTATCGAAGGCACTAAATGCTTCGAACAAATTAATTTCGTTCTTTATTGAAGGCACTAGAAATGCAGCGAACAACTTAATTTTACATCCTCAAGTTCCTGTTTCAATAATGTTCGAAATCGTATATATCATCTCGCTATAATCCTAATAAATATCACGGACGATATACATATTTCCACAACGAACCGCAAGAGCTGTCTGAAAGAAAAAGAAACTTCCGGCTAGATTCTTTTACGGGAAGGAATGGCGATTACGTGAACTGCTTGTGAACTCTATCGGTCGATAATAGTATTTACCCTCGACGTTGGAACCTCGATAAAATTCGTATTCGCATTAATCGTGACGAGACTTTCAATGTCGTGTCCTTAAATTATGAATATTTAAATACGCGTTGGAACGATAATGAGCAATCTACTATCCCTGAAATAAGAATCAATATGGCGATGAATTTTACACAACTCCGCACACCGTGAAAAAGGAAAGCAACTTTCTATTACATTCTTCAAAATTATAATCTTTTCGCTTATTATTAAAGTCTTACATATATAAATAATTCAAGCCTTACATACATAATTATTCAAGGAAGAGAATCTATGTCAATTAGTTGGAAGAATGTTTGTCATTCTCTCAGCCGCATTCTTCGCATTTTCAGCACAATATAATCACTACTTATTCTGCCTTGACGAATACAATGGCATCGAACAATGCACCCGGTGCTGCTTCAATCGCGTACAACTTCCTGCAGCTCCATCTTCTTATTCGATCGTTTTTCTTCTCGAGCACGCCGGAAGTTTTCTTTCGAATCGAAATGAACGCTCGGATCGTATAGTCGAACGATCGTTTACAAAATTAAACAAAAACATCTCGAACCGTTTCGTGAACTGATAAATGAAACCGTTTAGGCTGATAGACGCGTGTACCATAGAATTAATGTAACGATTCGACCGTGTAAAGTTGCTAAATGTGACGCACTTCCGCTAGCCAGAGCGAAGGTTGGAAACAACGATTTAGTTTAGAATATCTTCACGTACGATCGATCGCGACATCCGCCAACTATCGATGCTGGTTAAATCGTTGAGGTTCGAGCATGTACCGGATGTAGAGCGATTTGGAGGAACGATGGAAAAAATATCCACCTCGCGACCTATCGAATTCTGCGCGCTTCTGTCGTTGATTCCAAGAAAATTAAAACAGCATAAAACTATTCAAATATTGAAGCTGGCAATACTATACAATATTAGGCGCGCAAATTAATTCGTAGCCTTTTGATCACGAGTTGGAAACAATTAAAATATATTTGACTATCGAAAATAATGTCTGTCGCTTTTTACGCATTTGCCTCACCTCATAAATAGTTATCGAATCCTCAATTCGTTAGATAAAAGACTTAGATTTGAAAAAATGTTATAACTGATCGAATTCCATATCTAATATTTTATACTGCGACATTTGCACCTTATAAACAATTAGCGAATCCTCAGTTCGTTAGATAAAAGATTTGGATTTGAAAAAATGTTACAGTCGATCGAACTATATTTTGATACTGCGATGTTTGAGGTATTCTAGTTGCATCATTTTTTGACACATTGTCGGCAGATCTCCATTCCACTGGCACAGTTCGCGCTGCAGTTGCCCCAGAAGGCGATATTCGCAAAGAAAGCGATTCATATGTTCCACGTAGCTGCGGACGTGCTCCTTTGTATTCATTTCACTCTGGATCCATACATCTACGTGCTATTGAGGATGCCCAGACCACGATTCCGTCTTCTGAAACCTCTTTGCAAGATCTGTTGGCCAGATAGAAGCCGGTCGAGTTCATTCACAGGTAAGCCCTTTTATATGGAAAACCACTTCCCCGATGAATTATTTAAAGACTCACAAGAATGCACTGACATCGTCACTTTGAAAGGATTAATTGAACCTGTTTTCTCGGCAGGCACTACAGATCACCACGGAAGCAGCGGTGATCCATCGACGCCGATCACCGAGGCACCCTCCACACCTGTCAGCGAAGTGCATGATTCACCTCTAGTGACACTGTCTGTTTGAGGCAGGTCTCAGCGAACGATTCTCCAGAGACGAATCGAGAGTGACTGCGTTAGCTACGTTTGAGCTACTCGAAGGCGTCGGGAGATCTTCGCACAATACAGTGAAATTGATTCGATCGATACGATTGTCGAGAAGAATTCGCGAATGCGATGTTCGTACTCGAACACGACGATAAACACTTCGGTGGTCTGGACTATTGTAGATCGAAGAGAGTGTTCATATTTGGAATCTCTCTTCCTTTTCTGGAACTTTGAGATTCCGAGTCGTTGAGGAGCAAATCAGTATATGTTGAGAACAATACCTCGCTGATATTTCGTGTACAATTCACATCTGCTTCCATTCTGCTACGATTTTTCTGGTTATGCGTTAAGGTGTACAGCTAGAATTTCTGCGTTGCCATAATTCATACTCTCTGGATAACGGCGAGTGACGATCAATTAGACTCGTCGACTTAAACGAGCATAAAATTGAGAACCACTTTGCGGCATTTTTATTTCCAGTAAACATTGTTCTTATTTTCAAGAGTTTCATGTCCGACATTGTGAAAAGAACTCTACTCGTTTGTAAATTGCAAGTGAGTGCGAGTACCTTTTGTTTTAATAGAACTACATAAACGTTAACGATAGACTGCAGATATTTATGAAAACTGACATTTTGATAATTTATCAAAAAATAGTAAGAAGATTGAAGTTTCTAATTAACTGTATCATCTAGCTGTATCCACTGTGAATGCAGTCTAATCACCAAAACTAACGTAAGAAAAATGTAAAAAGTTAATATAATAGATAACCAACTGAATACATCAAAGAGAAAACATTGCTTTACAAGATTCCATACATGCTTCTGTAACATTCGTATAAATGTATGTCTAGTCAATAAAATAATGCAAGCGAGCAAATGAACAGAAATGTAAGCACAAAGTGGATGTTTATCAAAGTATTGAATGTTGATAAGTGTATCTAATCGTACGGTGTACTTTCACAAATAGATTTTAAGAGAAATGCATATATATATTTTTTCGAGTGTATACAAATACATCGACACAATGATTTATACGTGCATATAACAACAGTTTGTTACTTTGAAATGTAATTTTACTATATATCTGCCAGTGAGACTCATAGTCACATATATTTTACGATCTTTTACTGTGTTTATAAAAAAATATCAATAAACCATGCATATACGTTTATCTTGTTTGCATCAGACTTGTAAAACCATTATAATATGTGTTTTTAAGATCAGGTATCGAAACAGATCACACACACAATGTTCGTGTTTATCCAGGATCAATTTTTATTCGATTGATAAATAATGAAATGAGACCATCGGATGATAATTGACTCGGTCGAGAAATGATTAGGATAATGAAATAACGACACCAATAGGAAGGAACGAATACATATAATACAAATATATTTCTGCGCACAGTTGCGTATTTTGCTTCTAGTTATCATTAATAACATTAATAACAACTTATGGGCGCGATCGTTGCTGTACACATGACACCTTTCTTATTGCACACTAGAAATACCACAGATGCATTCATACAGTATCAATCGCGACACAGCTGGTGTGTACTTTCGCATATAATATTATATATATAATATATATATAATATATATACCTTACGTGGCTATAATAAATAATATTATTTCTTGTTATCTGCTTTCCACTAACGACCGCGGTCGTCGACGAAGACAAAACGTTTCAAACCGAAACTACTAAACTGCGAATCCTTGTGTGAAATACAGAAAATTCAATCATTTTTCACTCGTTGAACGGAACGACATTTTTCAATTTGTTCTAATCTTTCTACCAATTTTCTCATAAATCAATAAAGTTCATCAAACTCACAGTTTAGCAATTGCGCAAACTTTTCGGGCTCCCTCCCGACTATTGTCGATCGTGTGCACAATTTTTCGCTAAACTTCTTTTACACATAGCCTTATTTTGCGTAAAAAATTTCTAATCATTTTAGCGTCATTTTCTACCTTGCCGGGATTACGTTTGATAAAAATTAAACATAGTCGCATCCAAATCTAACTCAGACTTTAGGTAAAAATGATAGGAAATTCTTTTCGAGTTTGCAAAATGAACCTATGCGCAAAATTTTAGCTCAATCCGATTTGACCGATTTTATGGAAGTTTACTCCAATTTTTAATCGTACTTCTTGTTTAATTACACACACACACGTACACGCATACACGCAGCCATGCATCAACGACACGATTACGCGTGTCAGGAGTGATCATTCACTTCGCGAAAGGTAAACGTCGAAGGCAGAGATCGCCATTGGATTCGCAATGATTCTCTTCCAGGCGACCATAAATTCATGCAAACGTCTCGATAGAAATCACACCGATAAATATACTATATAAACCCTGTACATGGCTGATAATTTTGCTGGCAAATTGGACGCTCCGTTTGAATAATTCGTGACGATTTAGCGCGAATTATAATCGGAGCCACACGACCGACAGGTTTGTGGAAAGCGATCATCACACATACAGGTGCAGGGAAAAATACATCGAAAAGGTCTTAAACTATTTGAGGAGCGATTTTTAAGCGGTGATCGTTTTTCAGTTTGAGCCAGTCAGGTTAATGACAGAAATTGGATTCCTAGCTAGAATCGGAATATGTACCAAAACTATTTGTTTATTGTATTTGTACGACGTTATGACTAGACTGCGGATGTTCATGCATTTTCTAATTTTTGTAGACAAACTTTATGAAATTGGAATGAAATAAAATTCTGTTTTTAATGGGAACAGCCATTGCAGATCTAAAAAAAATTTTATATTCGAGCCTTTCTTGAACATTTTCATAAGCCATAAACGCATAAAGATCCGCAGTCTAGTTATGACAATTGTTTTCAGCATCGTTTTCGGAGATCGTATTCAGTCTTGAAACATACAAAACGAAGCGGTACCGGCTCTTTCAGTAAAACGATGCGACCCTTAGTTTAGTGTATTTGGACTGCCTTCTTATCACTGTTTCCGTGTGTATAGACTGTCTGTCTGTGTGTGTGTATGTGTATTTATAATTAGGTAACGTGTTTGTACAATGTTTCAAAAAAGTTCGCAATGAATATTATAATATTCTGCATTCTCTCTGAAATAAGAAGCGCTGATAAATATAGAAAAATTGTAAAGTATATATAACAAGGTACATTGCGTTCTACTCGAGGAGGAATCATAATATTGGGCTCGGTCATTCGAATCGATATTTTTAATTGTCATGATACCTGAGCAGATATGCGTAGGGCGTAGACTATCAATAAATTGTCTGAGAAAAATTATTCCACTGCAAGTCACGCGATCTAACTATGGTTTTCGTGTTACGGGAATTCCTGGTTTGTTTGCGAGACAAAATGGGTGAGGCTTTTCATATTAATAGTCATAACGACAGGGACGGATAATTGATAGGGTAGAAACAATTTGGTTTAATTACTGTCATATAGCAAAAAATGAATTAGAAGATTTCATAAATAACATTAAAAAGCATCGACAGGCGACAATGATTTTAAAAGCTCCATATGAAGCTCAATTTGAAGATCATTACATTCTTTCAACATATTATTTTTCATTTGTTCTTTCTAATCATTTTCAGGTCGAAATTGTCTTACAAACAGGACAAAGAATTTTGAAGATCATAACATTCTTTCAACATATTATTTTCCATTTGTTCTTTCTAATAATTTTCAGGTCGAAATTGTCTTGCAAACAGGACGAAGAATTTCAGTCCAATTTATTATTTCGTTTGAAGTCCAATTGAAAATATATTGTATGAAGTCCAGGGACCATAACTGTTACAACCAAAACGAAAGAATCATAATTCTATAAAATTGTTATTTGCAACTGCAACTTTTAGAAATCGATATTTTCAACATTTTCTGATGATTGTCCTCGACTTAAAGAATTACCAAGTTTCTGTTGATGATTTTTCCACAACAACTTCGATCGTAACAGTTGTTTGGTCGCCAGAAGAAATTGATGATCCCAATATTATAACCACAGTAAATTTGGGACCCTCCTTTTGGAAGATCGTACCTTGGAAAAGAGGACAATGAAATCCTTGCAACAACAATCTTTAGTGATGAAGCGTTCGAAGCTGAAGTCCGCGATTCGAGAATCTAAACGACAATCTAAATTTATTATGAAACACGGCGAGTGGAGACGAGCGACGCGAACAACAAAAACGTTTCATCCGATTTTCGGTTGACGTCGTCGGTGTGTCGATACTTGGTCTCGCATACCGGATCACTCGAATAAACATTAATTATTGTCAAATACGCTGTATGTTTAATAACATGGTTGATATTTCCGTGGATCGTCGGAACCTTGTAGAAAAGTGTACGAGTCGCTTAAACAGTTTAAGCGGATAAAACGCGCGGAAGGTGTAAAGAGCATAAAGATTTAAAGAAAAGTACAACACGCTGGGGCCAGGGAAACTATACAAACTGGCCTCTCGAATATTTGCGAGCATTCATGCAGCCGACAACGATTGAACGATTTTCCTCGAGGTAATTATCGCGGCGAAGCTTCACGAAATGTTTTCCTTGTCCGAATAAAAATATCTCGCGACTATCAAGTCTATCAAGTGACTTTTCTGAATCTCTTTTTCACCTGCGACTACGTTTTCTCGCGTAAGAAGGCGGGCAAACAACCTCACTAAATACATTATCACCTCCCATTCAACAAATCAAGTTTCTTCGGTTGTCATCCCCTTAATCATTCAAGGAGACAGATTATAATTTTTACGTCTCGACAAACAACTACGTAACAGTTGTCCCTAGAGACATCACAATTCCAAAAGACTATACTCGCATCCAGGTTCGCAATGGAATCTGAACGAATCTCACCGCGTTCAACACGAACACATTCAGTTTTCTATCGGTTAATAAAACGAATAATGAAGTACGTCAGTTCTTGCGCAGCGTCGATCGATGGAGAATGATAAATTCGTTTTGGCACAATTCATTTGATTAGTCTCTTTTTCTTTTTAGTGTCTACGTAAAGTTAGGCCAGTATCGGTTGTATAATAAGCTCGATTCAACGCTCTCCCAGGTACCGTACCTCATTACGCTAATTACTCTTCTCCAAACCAAGTATGCGCGTTCTTTGCCGGAGCGACGCAGTCTTTCTCTTCGACGAACAAATACATCGATAGTAAACGCGAGTGCGTGACAAATCCAACACGAAACTCTCTCGCGATTCAGTGCAAAAATACAAATATCCTGTGAAACGATTTCCCGAGGCCAGGCTAACTTAATTAGTCAGTTTGAGGGGGTTGTCTCGGTTTCTCGAGACATTTTCTCGATAATGTAAAGATGGGGGTTTTCAGTAGCCAAAGCGCTAGATAAAAGATCAACCTAGGCCGGGGTCGCCCTCGAAGGTCCTATTTTTACTTTTACGTAATTTGCATTATTCTAGATTGATCTTTTATCTATCGGTTTTGACTACTCAAAACCCTCAACTTTGCATTATCGATCCTTGCAATCCTAGAAACGAAACTACCCTCTTAAAATCAATTTTTCGATTGATCATCCAGTCGATTTCAGAGCTTCCTTCTGTTCGCCTGATTTCAGTAAATCGTTTGCACAGTCCCGTCACGTCTCCGTCCAAAACAACTCGATTTTCAACAATCGTCGAACGAATCACTCCGTTTCTCGAAGTCTGATGCGTTATCAGCGTCGAAGGTAACTCGTGAAACATACCTACTCGGGTTCCATAATGCTGCGCGACCCGTTACTCTTGGCACCTTGCGAATTACGAACCTCCCTCATTCTGCTCTTGATCCACTCGGCTAAAACGAGCCAGAGAACCTTCCCGCGTTCCCTGAAAAATCGTCGAGCGAATACGTCCTGAACAGCCACGATCGGACGATGTTGGACCCGACCACGTGTCGGGTGCACACGTGACAACGATTCCCACGGCGTGTCATGCCGACGTGCGTGAACTGCGACCCTTGCCTGTCGAACAGAATTTCCCAGAGATTACTTACTATTGCAGCGCACAGTCACAACAAATCCATTATTTGAATAAAAAGTTTTACACAAATAATAGCACACATCAAGATTCACACGATTTTAACCCTTTGCATTTGGTTGTCCCCTCTGAAAGAGAGGGGAACACCATTATTCAAAATATTGTCCACATTATTAAATGTATCGGTGTCTAATCAATTACTAAACATGTAGGCACGTGTTTTAAACTTTTACTATACGATCCCCTGGTGGATCCTCTGATGAATCTGGACAACAAACAAGCTGTAGCGAAGAGAGGATGGTTGGGATCTAATTCAACCGAAAAGGAGGAAGTGTTGGACTGATCCTGGATTCGAAAGAGTTCCCAAATACTAAACATTTAGGTATTGTATGTAGTATTGTACCAATTTCATATCCATAAAATTTCAAAAATCATAGGGAAATATATTTTAGATCGGAAGAAATGTTTAGTTTTCCAGTTGAAATAGCTCCGAGTGCAAAGGGTTAATGCAACTGAAATTTGATGCTGTGTGTACGAGTGAGAACAGAATGATTTTCGAATAGCTCACCGAGGGTCGTTCTAGATCACATCACACTTTCCAAAGCAGCAGATGATTGGTCGAGTCTTCGCGACCAGCCTGCGGCTCAGCGGAAGCTTGAGGTCCTCTGAAATCCTCGTAGCCATCCCCGCCAGATATCACGAGGAGCTTTCCGCGATTAATGTTGTTCGGTTTGCTCTTGTTAGGTTTCAGGGAGTATCTATTCGTTTTTGGACGTGGATCCGGCTTCGATGGCGTCAATGTCTCCACGCACGTGAGGAAACGTACGTGGCCGGTGTGTCCATGGGGAATCCCTGAAAAATAAGGATCATAATTAATGATACGGTGCTTGAAGTTTCGCCAACTACGTTATTAGAACGTTCTAAAGTTCCAAAATCTTCTCCAATCTATCAAGATACGAATTTGAATGGAGACCCATTACACGCGGTACTATCAGATAATTATTGAATCTCAAAATAAGATTGATCCTCTTACGAACTTTTTCGCAACCAAGGCGGACAAGTCCGAGTTCGACTTTCAAGGGCACTGTCTCTTTTGATTTATTAAATTGCGACTAGCTAGGATTTTATAAATACCTCGCGTACACGGGTCCAAAAATTTCACGAATGATTGATCGAACCTGTATCTCCGTGGTGTCGGAGCGGACACGTCGCGAGAAGTGCTCGAGTCTAGCCAGCTTCTAATTATAACGAAAGCAATAAGGATGCTCGCTTATAGACGATTAAATCTGACGTCAATACTGACCGGTTACAATTGGCGGCTGTGACATCCTCTGAGTGGATGGCTTTATATGGGGAATTGGCACGGTCAGGAGTACACCGGCGCTTGTACCGATCCAAAGCAACTCGTTGCAAGCCAAAAGTGCGGTAACTCGAAGACAGGCAGCCTTGTGCTGTCGTATTATGTCATCGCAACCTGCAGCAAGTTTAAAGCTTCCGTTAAAATAAATACCATAGACGGCGGGCAATGGTGATTCCTGTTATAGTAAGTCTGAAGAAAATTACAGAATGGTATACGTGAATGTGTGCATCTCTTGCACATCCGGGTAGAGACTTACTGGTAAGCATTTTGGTGACAGCAGGAGCAATATTGATGTCCGTCAAGCACTCGTAAGTGGTAGAATGGAACAGTCGCAACACGGCGCTGTTGTGCAAAGAAATCCAAACTCCCAGACCACCGGAACTCGCCATGCAGGAAACTGGAGTAGACGTGTCGTTGCTGACAGCGAAACTATGCTCGACGTCGTAGGTGTGGGTGTGTAGGATTTTCACGGTGTTGCGACAGCCGCACCAAAGTTTCCCGGACACCGAAAGCATTCTTGTGATGGGAGTTGCTTTGGTGCCTACCGTCACAGTTGTTGGGTCTGGTGTGTCCCAGCCACCCACTAGAAATTTACAGTCGTGTCAACTTTGTTCTTTGATGGGGTTTAGTTTCTACTCGGTGTTCGTTAAAAGGTTACCCACGAAATAGCGTTTATTATCACTAGACATCGGATTTTATGCATTTATGACAAAAATGAGTAGGTGTAATTTAAAACAGTAAAACCATTAGGAGAGTTTTAAAATACTCTTTTCAACCTATTAAACGTATTAAAAAAGAAAATAAACTTCTGTTTCACTCCAGTTTGTTGCAATTCAGGTACAAAATTTCTATTTTGCATAAAAATCCGGACAGTGATCTTGGTAAAATACATATATAAAAATCAAGGAAATTGTAGGTGGGTCCATCCAACAGTTTTTTTTTTTAATCTGTAAGATTTTCAAGTCTTTCTTCATACTTACAATGATCTCTAGTGTAGACGGTGATGTCTCCATTATCGAGTGACACGAACACCTTATTGTCCAAGTATCTAGAACATCAAATGCAAAACGTGAAGAGTCTTATTAATAAAAATCGTACAGTGGATTGACATCAAATCTTACATGATACTATGCACGCTGCTGTTATGCTGGAGCTTCACTTTGTTCTTCTTTATTCTGATGTTGTCGTTGCAATTGTAAACGTGTATGCATCCGTCTTCCGTTCCCAGCCACATGGTGGCTTGATTGGTCTCCTCCTCTGTCGTAGAACTATCGATACTTGGAACGTCGCCGCCCAAGGTCAGGCTACCCGTATCTGCACATGGAATGTCGTCCGAGTCCGAGTCCTCGGAGCTCGAGCTATCGCAAAACGATTTCCTCAGATTAAACAATCCAGCAAAATTAAACTTTTTACCAAATGTTTATTTAAAAACGAAAACCAAATCCGGAAGTAAAATTGCTCTATCACGCAACGTTTTCGAAATTCCTGCTAGATAAAGGGTTTCTCACAGAAATACAAAAATAGAGCGTATAAAGTGCCCGCGTCAGCTCTTTCTCAAACTTTAACAAGCATTTACAACTATTAGAAAGTGCAAAAAGATATAATTGAGTATATGGATGTATAGAGGAGAGTCCCCTCTATCTTTTCACTCGAACCTGAACTGTCTTCCACGTTTAGTTCTCGCGTAACACCTCATTTCTTACCGAAACCATGCATTTTCACAAAAATCAATGTTTTCCAAAACGTTGCGTAATAAAACAATTTTACTATCAGATCGCTAAACAAATTAGGCGTTGTACGATCGTGTTTAATTAGGGAAAGAGGATAATCACCTTTGTGTACACGCCGGGATTCCCGCGACACACAGAATCCTGGCGTTGCAAACACCGTTGCAGGAAGTGACATGCGGTGGTTCCGGCATCAGGCTCAACACGCACACCTGGCCAACGAAGCCGTCGCTATTGCACACCCACACATCCCTAGAGACCTGACCATTGGTCAAGGTGGGCGCAGCGCAAGTGAACTGCAAGCCAGCCCGAGTCTTTCGGATCGGTAGAGGTCCCACAAACTCGGGGCAGGGTCTCCTATCAGCGGACAACGCTGTAAGTGAAGACATCGAGAGTGGTCAGCTTTGTTGATTTCTCCTAACGAAAATTTACGATACTCACCTAGCTTCTGTTTGGCCTCGTTGAAACTCTCCTCCCAGCTGGCCCTCTTGTCCGGTTTCGTGAACATCACGGAGATATTCTCGATCCCGGCCCTAAAATTAACGATGACCCTAGTGTCACAAGGCGCTAAGTCACGTTCAGGTTTTTTAAGGAAACATGGATTACTCAGATATTATCATGTATGTTTGACAGAACGATTTGTGAAAGCATCTAATCAATTTCGAATGATATTCACGAAAAAAGTGATTTTCAATCTTGAAGAACTGATCGAATGATTTGAAGACACAGAGCAACAGAAATATAATTTGACGAAATAAATGCAATTTTGTGAAATTTCGAAAGTACAGAGGTCTGACAGAGTGGTTGGTGAAAGTATTTACTCAATTTCGAATGATATTCATGAAGAAAGTGATTTTCAATCTTGAAGAATTGATCGCGTGATTTGAAGACACAGAGCGGCGGAAATAAAATTTGGCGAAATAAATGCAATTTTGTGAAACTTCGAAAGTACATAAGTCTGACAGAGTGGTTTGTGAAAATATGTACTCAATTTCGCATCATATTCACGGAAAAAGTGATTTTCAATCTTGAAGAATTAATCGTGTGATTCGAAGACACAGAGCAATTTTTTGAAACTTCGAAACTAGTCTGTGATAGTAAATTATTACTCACGGAGTATTAAGTGTTAATTCTAAACAGGCCAATTGTGAATGCGCCGCATTTCTCTCAGCTAATTGACGTTGCGCTTGCACTAGCATGTCCTTGATAAGATCCTCCAGCTGCGGTTTCGCGCCGTGTAACGTTGATGCGAGTTCCTGAAGTTGCACCAACGTAGTGCAGTCTTCTCGAAGGTGGTCCACCTCCCGTGCCATTCGCCTCAAATTTTCATCTTTGGCTGTTCAGAGAAGGTTCAACTTTTAATCTTATTGCACCTCCTCATGTTTGAAATCAGACGATCAGTTCGATGAAATACCTTTCATAACTTCTAGGTCGTCCAGTGGTATTCTCGTTAACATTTTGTACTTATTTGCTTCCAGTAGGCCGACCAAACTGTTCGGACAGGAACTCCTAGAAAACATAAAGCTTAAGTATCTAAAAAGATACTATTCTTTATAAAAAATATTTTATTAAGAAGCGTATACCACGGAGCCAGGGTGACTGTAAATTACCTATAGTAAACTAGTCGATAGAGACGACTAGGTTTAGTAGGTGCAATTTTAAAAATCAATTTTAGAACATCGATGAATTCTTTCGGGCTCATTCAAGTTATTAAAGAAACTATGAAATTCCTACTTATCCTTGCTCCTTGCAATTAGCGTAGAAAATGTTTATTTTGTTTTGTAAATAGCGAAGACCAAACAATTAAAAATTAGTAAAATTAATCAATTTTAGAACATCAATGAATTCTCTCTGGTTCATTTAGTTATTAAAGAAACTATGAAATTCCTACTTATCCTTGCTCCTTGCAATTAGCGTAGAAAATGTTTATTTTGCCTTGTAAATAGTGAGGACCAAACAATTAAATTCCTACTATGTTACCGATAAAATTGGACATTCCGAATGCAACAGCAACCTTATGGTAAAATACTTGTAAATTTTAATAATAAAGTCTTTGCGGTTTGGAAGACTGGAGACTCACGTCGACGGTTTCTTGATGGTTCCGCTCCTCCGCTTGATACTAGTGATGACAAGCAGATCGGAGAACAGGAACAACGCGTGTTCCTTTCGCGCTCCCTGGTTCGAGGCAATGGTGACGAGATCGTGGCGGACGAAAGCTCTGCCGGCAAAAATAGACATGCCAATGCGAACGGATCTTTATGTTGTTTTCATAGCAGTTTTAACCGCGACAAACACCGCTATTGGGAATCAATACAGTATGCGCACTTAAAGATTGAATAGCTGGCGAAATGAAAAACCGGGCACAACGCTTTCGCGTGTTTGCGACGCGACGCGGACATATTCGAAGGAGTCATTGTACATACGTTTCCATTCAAACTGGAAAACACGTCGTGTCCAGTTTGAAATGGCAGAAACTAGAAACGCTAGACACGAGGGACAAAGCGGCGCGAAGCGTAACATGCGACGGTACAAATACACTGACAGAAATTTGATGTTTCTAATTTTCCTTTTATGAAACTTTTACTGACATATTCGCGACATTTTTCTGATTAAAATGAGCCCAAACACGACACAATTCTAAGTATATTTGCTTCTTCAATCGACGATTCGGTGGAACCTCGATTATCGGAACCGATGATATTTGATATGTATTTCATATGTATAGGATGAACCATGAATCGTGATCAGTAGACATTATTATACAGATATATGGTTTCAAGAGAACTTTCACGTGATTATAGTTAGTTCAGTATTTCAAGGTCACCTTCAATTGAGACTCTACTGTATTATAAATGAAACGAGTGGACATGATCGAAATCGCGTCGTGTTTGGTGTCATTCGCGTCGGAAAAGCGTGGCGAATATGTTGGTGTAAGACTTGTTTGAAACTGAAAGACGGCTGATTTATTTGATGATCTGGATTTGGGATAACGTAATAAATGCAACACGAGCTGCATGGTCACTTCAAGATGCTTACCTGTCGTTGGTAACGATGCCATCAAGACCCTCGACGAGGGCTTGAACTTCCCTCAAAGTAGTTTGCTGTTGCTGCGCCTCAAGGGACTGTCTTTCCGTGCAATTGATTTTCACAACTAACTCGTGCACCTCCTTTTGGGCGGCTTGAAGTAACTCAAAATCGGGATGCGTCGCATCGGTGTGCTTCAACAATCTTTGGATGAGCAGCTCGTAACGGGGTATCTTTTGTACCGGCTTGATTAGTAATTGATCTAGCCCGAGCTTTCCCTTGTGCTCTCGTTCCATTGTCTGCGACGCAACAATCAAGAATATTATCTTTCTAATCAGAATTTAACGAACACGATACAGAGTGTTTCTGCGGGTCTTTCTAATTCGTGATCAGGATTGGCACGGGAGAAGCAGAGGGAACAAAACCGCTAATTGGAATATAGAAAATGAAAGGGAATAGATCCTGCGTACCTCGAGGAATCGTGCAAAAGCCGGTTTCGCTTGACAAGCCGTCTTTATCGACTCTCTCGCGGACTTCCAATTATCAAGGTAAAGGGTGTACGTGTCCAGGACGACTGGCTTCGTGAACTGTAAAGGAAATTTCAGAAATTGTGTCCAACATCAACATTCATCATCGACTGTAATTATTATAATTAGACTGCGGATCTTAATGCAAAATAAAAATGTTCTGCATTGATTGTGGGAAGATGAGACAAAATAAAAATTGATTTCATCCCTTAATCACTTTGTTACATTAAAAACGACATTACAATATTCTTAAATTTTTCTAATCCTTTACTGTTTTATATTTTACTTAACCAATTTCTTCATAAACGCATGAAGATCCGCAGTATAATTATAATAAATATCGAAACTCATCGTGTTGCATTCCTAATGATGAAAATTAGACATTTCTTCCGACCTAGGATATTTCCATTCCCTATGATTTTTTAATTGGTATTTAATAGCTCATACAATACCTAAATATTTAGTAATTCATTAGAATAATTGTATAGCAATTTTGAATGGTGCAAGATAAATGCAAGAATTATTTATTTTTAGTTTAGTAAATTCGTAGTGCTTGAAAAATACATATTTCTAGCAATTGATGAAAAACGTCTGGGTTACGAATCGAGCACCGGCAAATAGAGATTCTAAAAACGAGGTGTTGGATAAACTTTATCGGATTTCAATTAATAGAGATCGACAGTGTTCTATCGTGTATATACAGAGGAAAACATACCACATCGAGAAAGACATCGCCAATTGTCTGTTTAAGTTCCCAAGTATCGAGCTTTTTGCGCAGTTCCTCCAGAAATACTTCGTGATGATTGAGGATAGAGGGTACCTGAAACATGTTAAAATCATCTTTCAACAATGCTGCTCGTCTCGTTGATAAGGAACCATTCTACATGAAATAATAGACCGGATAAATGGCACTCTGTGCTGGACGGGTCGTATTGTACTTCACTTGTATTCAGGAAGTATTTTATGCGAAATGAATATGGATGCAGTAAACTGAATTCAAGGACTCTATCGTCTGAGATTCGGCTTTCATACTGGTTTCGACTGTGTTACGCGAAAATTCTAGTGCACTATATTTAATAGAATTTCAAGCAAGTAGAGAAGTCGGAACATAGTCAGACCTGACAGACAGCGGATTTTATGCATTTATGACAACAATGAGTAGGTGTAATTTAAAACAGTAAAAACATTAGAAGGATTTTAAAATACTATCATATTATTGTCAGCATATTAAACCTATTAAGATAGAAAATAAATTCCATGTAAAAAATTTTTATTTTGCATAAAGACCCGCTGTCTACTAATCAATATATTTTTTATCAATATATTTACCTCACATTATTTGTTTAGAAATAATGCACACAATGTGCAGAACTTAATAATGAGAATGATAAAGTTCTTTTACCTGGTAAAAGATTTCGTCCACTGTCGCTGCATCCACCAAACCGGCATTTTCGGAACTCTTCAATGGTTGCAGGTATTTCTGAAATGAACCAGTGATTTTAGTATGATTAAAACTATATGGAAAATGGTTCTGTACGAAGGAAGAGCAACTAAATGTATTACAACAGAAATTGTTCCGTAAAACGCACCATCGCTTCGAAAATAATTTATGAAACTTGATAAACTCTTCAGCGTTTACACGAGACTGGCGCCAGAAATTTCGAATATTTAAAATTTCTAGCGCTCCAATTTTCAAATATTCAAAATTTCTAGCGTCCCAAATTTCAAATATTTAAAATCGCCACCGCCACAAATTTAAAACATGTAAATATTTAAATTTCCAGTGCTCCAATTTTCAAATATTCAAAATTTCTGGCGCCGAAATTTTTTAATATTTGACAATTCAAACGCCCCAATTTTCAAATATTCAAAATTTTTAGCGCTGAAATTTTTTAATATTCAATAGTTCAAGCGCCCCAAGTTTCAAATATTCAAAATTTCTAGCGCTGAAATTTTTTAATATTCAATAGTTCAAGCGCCCCAAGTTTCAAATATTCAACATTTCTAGCGCTGAAATTTAATATTCCATAGCTGAAGCGCCCCAATTTTTAAATATTCAAAATTCCTAGCGCCGAGGTTTTTTAATATTGTATGATAGCTCAAGCGCCCCAATTTTCAAATATTCAAAATTTGAGAATGGTGACCCTGAGTGACCACTCGTGTGCTAGGGGTTGAATTCAGAACACACGCCGCGCTGGTGGCGGATGTTGGATGGCGGGCGCGAAGGTTGCGACCTATTTTCCACGTAGATTTTCAATGGTGTTTATGAAGAATCGTCCTTCCTTGATCATATCGAGTCGCAGAGGCGGTACGGTAATTACGAGGAACTAATTGCAGGCATTATTTATCGATCGGACGCGAGGGGGTGGGGGTCTAGCGAGCCGTCTCTTCTCCCGGTACCGAGTAACGCGTCGAAAGCGGAGACGCATTCGAGACCAGCTTCTTGAAATGTCAAACGGTGAGGAAAAGTGTTTTCTCCTTCGGGAGGGTTTTGTTACTACCGTGTTGCGCATAATGGTTTTGCATTCCTTGTCCCGTATTTACGAGAAAAGAAATGCAAGTGATTGGAGAGTGTAACGATGAATAACTGCCCCTTGATACTTCGAAGGACATCGATTTTATTTTATAACGCCCGGAAGGTTGCAATTGTCTAGCTATTTAATGACGCGATATACATACAGTGACTCTAAGAATTATAAGCATACCAGACTTTCTTATTATCCGCTAAACTTCTTATTTTATATTGCATGGAACGTTGCAATCTGGTACACCTTCCATTTTAAAGTTGAACGTTACGAACATGAGCTCAATAACCCCTTACAGTTTACGATATTTTCGCAATTTTATCGGTGCGATTTCAATACAAATACAATTTAGTTATATATAATTATACGTACTATCGGCCAGTTTTGCACGGTCGAAAGCGAAATGTCATTTCCGTATTGTCATGGCAACCCCCATTGACCATCGGATCCGAATTTCTCTGAATACCTATGCCGATTTCGCTAACTCATAATGCCGTTACTTTGAAGTCCATCTTTGTAAATGTCAGAAATACGTTCAACAGTTAGATACGTGAAATTCTGTGACGTTGGACTGTAATGACGCACACAATTCGGGTAATGAGGAATTCGAGTAGAGCTTTGGAGCTCTACTAAGCTTGGATTACATTAAAAGCTTTGCTTCGTGACGCAAAGTGGGAGCTTCAACGAAATCATTTTCATTTAAAAGTCTGTGGTTTTTGTTTCATTGACTAGACGTTTTAGAGATGAAGTTTTGTATAATTCTTTCAAAAGCGAATAATTGCTTAATCATAATTAACCATTGAAATAATATGCAGCATAACGACAGATTTAATTTAATTTTCTACAACACATGTTAAATTTACTATCTAAATTTGCAAGATTTTATGGTAATTCATCATGGCGTTTTCTTTCTCCATTTAATTTTCCTGGAAAAGAACGAACCAGGGCATTCTCACTGCGATAGTGTTACCATGTCAACGAAATTAAAGCAGTTAAGTAGCTTTCGCAAAAATCTGCAAATTTCGTAATAGAACTTCCACGAGAGCTTTGTGAAATGGACAAACATTTCCATTTCTTCTCTGTTTCCACATGTAACCTTCTGAGAA
This sequence comes from Lasioglossum baleicum, assembly GCF_051020765.1. NCBI lineage: Eukaryota > Metazoa > Arthropoda > Insecta > Hymenoptera > Halictidae > Lasioglossum > Lasioglossum baleicum. Next base: position 11,536,798 of record NC_134933.1, on the reverse strand, counting down.
CGAATGTCATCATGTCCACAGCATCAGACTTATTTTTGACATATAAATTAAATCAAATTCTAGATACAATTTATTCTTTGCTTTTACTGTTTCCAATTACACCTACCCATTTTTGTTATAAATGCCTCAAATCCGCTGTGTAATTATAATTGATCGGACTGATTGTCGGGACAATTTCAAGAATTCACCGCACTGCGCTCGTAATTCGCGCGCGGCATATTTAATCAAAACAACAACCGGGAGAGTTACGGGGCTGCATAACTTAGCGAGAAATTGCTCGACAAGTAGATCACTGAAGTGGAATCCTTGTCCGAAGTAAATAAACGGACAACGAGCTTGTTTACGAGGAACAAGGTCGCGGCTCCAATGTTCTAAGAACTTTCGTGGAACACGTTCCAGTCGATACTTCACCGGAAGAGAAAATAATCGGCAGCGAACACCTAACCGAAACCATTTTTAGAAAAGAATAAGCGTGGTAAAAAGAAGAAACTGTCCCCTTATTAGCATCAAAAGAGAACGTGAATTAGCATGAAAATGAACGTTCCTCTATATTTAATGGCAGTTTACAATTAACTGCTTGATGCAAGCTTACTCGAAATTATCCCCAATCCATTATCCAGTAATTCGAGCATTTTGTATTAATATATTCGTGTAACATTATTTTTACAGTGATATCATTATTAGTAAACAACGTACGCGTGGATTCTAGAATTATCGAGTAAATTGGTACTTCGGTAAAATACGCTTTCCAAATACGATATCATACCGCATTTGATAATTTGATATAGCAAAATTGATTTATAATTTCCATTAATGTGTACTTACATTGACTAGTATTTGCAGTGCCTCCACGTAGGATCGTTCAGTATCATAAAGCTCCACGACAACGTGAGTCCTGGTGTCCTGAAACATAAACACAACATTTCCATGTAAAATTAATCATTTACAAACGTTTCTGCGTCACTCCTGCTCGTATGACAATGATCGAAGCTTGAATTAAAGTGAGCAGGTTTCAAAGAAATCAGAAACAAATACATAAATACAATATTGATAGAAATGCAATAATTTGCACTATCCGGAAGCATAAAGCTGAGCATGTAGCTACAGTAAATCCTCTATAGTCGCAAAAAGGCCGTACACGATAAACGCAAAGAAATATCCCCTCCACTATAGTAATCTGATTTCACCTCGCGTATATCGGTGTGAACCACTACTAATGCGACGCGGAGAGTCGCAGTCGCCGGCACAGTTCAAAGGCCCGTGCGTCCTCCAAATGTAATACCAATATAAAATCTTTTTTATTATTACTTATTTTTTTTATGAAACTTTCACCAATATATATTTGTGGCATTTTTCCGAATAAAATAAAACCAAACACGATATAATTTCAACTATATTTAGTGTTTTAATTGACGATGAACGTTTCGGGCGCAAGGAAGGACAGCGTATGGGAAAAAAGAGACTCTTAACACGCGCTGTCCTTCTCTACGTTCGGCTCAGGTTTTGAAGCTCAAAAAAGTAGTGTCCGTCTACGAACTTTGCAAAGGAACCTCCCCGAGGCTTTTGCGACTATAGAGATTTACTTTCATAAAGAAATTTACTGTATTTTCATAAAGCTGCGACAGCTACATGCTGCCGGACAGCCAAGAACATGAGTGGCATGAGTTCGATACATAAGGTAGCACAGGCAGTAAATTACTACTAGTAATGCAAAAAGCGAGTCCCTGTGCTGCCTTATCGAACTAGTTCGGACTGGGAGGATTGGGCTTGTTCTAAAAAGGTCCCGGATGAGAGGTTTTTTTAGTGGGTATTGGGGGAACCGAAGATCTGTTCCCTCGGAGTCTCACACTACCCCCTTCTGGGGTGTACGTAATGGTATTTTTCCTCTCATCCTTACAAAATAAAAAAAAAAGCTACATGCTGCCGAATAATGCAAATTGCGCCTCGTGAACGTAAAAATAGGGCTTCTGGGCGATCGCGGAATAGATCGATCTTTTATCTAGCACTTTTGACTACTGGAAAACTCCATCTTTGCATTATTTAGAATTGAGAAGGTACATCCCGGATCCTTGCACCCCTGGAAAAACGAGTCTACTCCCTTAACCAGTAACTGAAGAGTCAACATTTATTACAGTCAATGTTTTTTTTATCTTTCTCATAACTCGTACGTCCTAACGAAATTTTGGTGTAGTCTGCCTACAACCGTACGAATTACTGTTGAAATCTAGTAAAAAATTGCGCCGATCATATATGAACGACATGGTATAATTAACGCGTTAAGCAGGTATACTAATTTTCAGTAGCTAAACCTTTGCTAACGTGTCCTGAACACTTGTTGGAGGCACGACGAGGCTGTTACATGCTGATCGCGTTGACTCACGATAAAGATCACATGTAACCACATATCGCGTGAGCACGTGCTCTCCGTCACGTGTTCACCGTTATTGTCATAACACTAACTACGAGAAAAACTGTATCTATTATGTAACGTGTAAGACTGAACAGATAATCTTACGTCCTGGTACCCGGCTGCAGCCTCGTAATCGGGGATTATGACATAAGCGTTGTTGCATCCCCGTGCATATAATAATTTATGCGTTAATAGAGTACTGTGTCAATTATTTCACTGCGTCTGACAAGATGTACTATATCGAATATGAACTTAGCTTTAATAATTATCCTTACAACTAATACCATCTGAAATAAAGGATTAAAGAATTTCGTGATAAGAAATAATACGACACGTTTAAATGCAGGGATTATCGAGTAAACGACAAACGAGAAATTGTTGTTGGAAGGTAGAGTCAAACCCACAAACTACGACCACAATTTTTCCTCTACAGTTGAAAGCTTGACAAGCCAATGGAACAAGCTTCTGTGTACAGGTTTGCTTCGATGCATGCATTAAAGAAATTTCGTTAGCGCTGAAAAATCGCACGACTGTGCCGCCAATTGCAGTTTCAGAGTTGAAAAAAAAATAGAACAAATTGGTTTCACGGTCCGACCCGTTCTACCAGAAAGAACGACCCTTCCAGTGGAATGCAGCGGTGCAAATCGTTTGGCAACACAACCTTCACCTTCTGACTCAACCTCCCGTATATTTTCCAGCAGATGACTAATAAAATGAAATTTCGCAAATGTAGAAAGTGTGGTGGGTGGAAGCGCAAACATACATAGATTTTGCGTCGTATATCGACTAGGCGGTGAACTAGGTGGGGGACACGGTTGGGAAAGCGTAGAATGATCGTGTTTATGGCAACGCGTTCTGCATTCGCGAATACAGTGGGTGCTCAAATGATTAGGGCACTCGAAACGCACGACTTCACGCAAAATCAACGGGAACCTTTCTTATTGTTGTCATACGTGATCGTGCATCGTGTCAAAAGCTTTCGAAATAAAGGATCATCCACATGTGAAGCCCAGATGTCAACACTAAGCCAGTTTGTTTCAGTAGAATGTAGTACTAGAGTCGCCAGATTAAGACTGGTCCCCCACTGTACTTTCCCCTTCCACTATCTATTCTCCCACCCTTCCGTCACGATCGTCGGTCGGTCACGTGACGCGATTCGCAATCTCATGTCTAGACTGCGGATGTTTATGCAATTTGCGATTTCTGTACACGAATTTTAAGAAACTCAAATGGAATCTTATTTTCTGTGGTAGTAGCCATCTTAGATCTGAAATAAATTCAAATCGTACTAAATTCTATCATATGTTATATCCTAGCATTCTTTGAAAATTTTCAAAAGCGGAAAAGATCCTCATAAAGATGCATAAAGATCCGTAGTCTACTAATCACGTAACAATCCACGCGAGAATGAGCTAAAGAATAACAATTGAGTTGCAATTCATGAAACAACTCCAGGAACATTTCGAAAAGTCATTGAAAATTTCCACGTGTAATTGTAACAGATTTCACTTTCAATGGAAACACAAGCTGGGAAAAATTCCAAATAGTTTACGTTTTATTAAAGAGAAGCATGTGGGCGCGTTTTTTGGATGGCCCTTGACATTTCGTGTACGGTGATCCTGGTCATTTGAGCACCCAGCGTAATAAAGTGTAATAAAATCGGGTCGAGTGCGGAGAGGGAAAAACTTGTGACGGCGGTAACAACAAACACCGTTTTCGATGCGGGTGCACAGTGCACGTTTAGATGGCTCGGATTCGTGTAAGCATGAAAAGGAAAACTACCCACGCGGACTGTGCTGACACGCTCGTTACTTTCGCTGTCCACCGACGTCTGGCTGATGAGTTTCCGACCAGCGTTCATCGTCATCCTCTTCTACCACCTTTGCTAATCCTTCGCAATTACGTGAACTTTTCACTTGCATATCAATCGCGCGGACTCCTATCTGGATCGCTCCGCGTTTTCGATCGACACTGCACGGAAAAATCGACAACCACTATCATCTCGATCCAACTTTTTCTCCGGCGTCGACCGTACTATACTTAAACCGACGAGACACACGATTCTTTCCAATTTTTGCCCTATCGTTCTTTCTCTTGTGGTATTTAAACACGAAATCGATTCTTTACGAAATTCGATTACTTTTTTGTTACATGTGCATCAAAAAAATGTGTAGGTATAATTTAAAACAGTAAATATATCAGAAGAATTTTTAAATACTGGTGTATTATCTTCAACCTATTAAACATATTAAGAAAATAAATTTCTATTTGACTGCAGTTTGTTGAAATTCACGAAGAAAATTTTTATTTTGCATAGAGATCCGCTGTCCATTACAAAAAAAATGTTCATTTCCCCGAATATATGCAATTTATATATTCCGGTACACTTTGTAACAAATATAGAAAGATAAATACAATTGTGTTGAAAGTAATATCCCCCCAATGATAACAGAGCCGATTTAATAAAACGATAAAAACGGCGAAAATAAAATGTAAAAATGAAATATAAAACTGGTGGGTAGGAAATGTGAAAATAGCATATAAAAATTTATAGGTCCTTTAAATCGCACACCTCTCAAAACAGAACGAATTCCAATTTGAAGCACTTCCAATTATAATTATTTATCCTAGGAAAATTGTTACGAACCCACGTTTACGAAGCACTTGCATTTTATTTTTAATGAAATACTATGGAACACCTTATATTAAACTTTCATGGTCCCATTTTAAAATAGACTGTATCGATACTCTGCGTTAGTTTAATCTCGTTTACGTTTACTTTCGCAAGATTAAAGAAGTAAATGGAACTGGGAGGAAAAGATCAAGAAGATGGGAGATACGTTCGAGCGTGATTTGTTCGAGGTAGATGATTCTGTTCTCTGAAAAATTTATTGTGGTTGAATGCAATTTCTTGTAATTAGCCAAACAGTAATTTCAACACACGTTTGTTTGCTGGAATGAACGCGAGATCATTCTCAGAATACGTTTACCTGTATCGGCTGTTCCAGTAAAAATACCCTGAATCGCGTAAAAGTTGTACCCGTTTACAGAAGCGAAAGAGTTATAATATCGGAAAAATTAACGATGTGAGAAAAGGAGGTTTCTTTCGATCAAGGTTCCCCTTATCAGCTACAAGGGTCATTAATTTTACACCGCTACTTTTATTGGTAACATTTCCTTGACACCGTGGCATAAGCATTATTAATAACAAAGAAGGATAATTACAGGAGAGTTACGTTGCTCCTAATTATCCACAAAAAATCCGCAATCTCTACTAATTATATTAGATGACGGTCAGAAATAATTCCGAAAATAATACAAGAACAAAGTACATACCCCATAAAGCAGTGGCACAGTCGAGAGTACATGATCCGACGCGTAAAAGTGAGTGGATCGTGTACAGTTAAATTTTTTCATACGACGTTTTATTTCTGTACTAACTTCATTGAACGTGTAATAGGTGAACTGCATCCGTTAGCTATGACTACGATCAACTAAAATAGAAAATAGATTCTAATAAAACAAAACGGCTGGCACTACCCCTGGCAGAGGATGTGAATATGAAAATCGTAAATATGATGTCGCAAGAAATCATTGAAGTATTTATCCGAGTCGAAAAATACTATTAACCCTTTTGCAGTCGGAACTGTTTTAACTTGAAAATTAGACATTTCTTCCGACCCAGAATAATTCCGTTGTATACGATTTTGGTAATTTTCTCGTATCAAAATGTAGTATTAAAATTTATTCTGCAATTATAATTATAAAGATATTTTTATTCCAGTATGTATTATGATAGAAATCGCGCAGAATATAAATAAATTTAATCTTGTTATTTTTATAATACAATATGCACATCAGCTACTTTAAATGTGTGGTAATTGACTAGATACCAACATATTTAATAATGTAAACAATAATGGTACTCGACTGCTAAGGGTTCAGCAAATGAGAAATTATAATTAAAATTTAATAAAATTTAATAAAATTGCTCATGTCTTCTAACTATAAAATCTTTGCTAAGAATGTGGAACAGCGGCCCCGTGACGCGGCCTGTACACGAAGTGAAAAACATTGAAGGTTCGTGGGAAAAACTGATGGGCAACGGCTCGTGTATATTGATTTAATGATCGTCAGGCTGCGTACCCTCGATCGGAGAAATTCTGATCTCGGAATCACGGACAAAAGCTGTCTCGTGTCCCTGCCGGAGGCTCTCGTTGCAGTGGCATGTGATTCAGCAGCGCCACTTTAAAAGCTCGGCCCGCACTCGTCCGCCAAAGTTTTGGCGTTTTACAGAGCTTTCACACTTCGAGTTGGATGATCATACGTCGAACACGTCGTACGTGTGCCGTTCCACGGTGTGTTATATTTAGCGAGCTGACTCAGGCCCCCCTCGTGAGCTTACAAGCTCCCTTTTCTATCTTTTTCGCTCCCGAGGCTTTCCTTCTTCCACCGAGAACCTCGCTATTCCATACGATTACCGAACTGATTACTAGACCGCGGATGTTTATGCAATTTACAGTTTTGTCGGAACGGAGTGCCAAATTTACAGTCGAAGATCAAATTATCGGAGCCGCAATACGAAAAATAGATCTATTGTGCATGTAGTAGATAATTTTTATTTTAATCGTCTTCAAAAAGAATTCGAAGACATTTCTTTACATTGGGACTGCAGTAAAAATTGAGAAAGATGAACTAAGATTCCATACAGATATCTGTCACAATTTCTGCTATACTGTTTTACGTCGGACATATCGTTTTTATTTATTGTGTGGATCTGCCCCCATGTGGCATTAAACAACGACAGCTCAACGAGAAAAGATCTGAGAACTAAGGAGCTTTTCTAAGAGGCAGGCAAGCGGAGAGTGCACTCTTTGACCTTTTTATTATTGCAACGCAGAAGGTACATGACGAGCGACTTTACTCGTAACTATTATCGACAACCTTCCGTGTTAAAAAGGAAACATAATCGTGCGACATAAACGTGTTATCAGAAGTTTGTATTATTGAATGGATGACAATTGATGAAAATGTTACATTTGTTACTTCATATTTTCTCCATAATATCGCGACGTAACAGAGAGATAAATTACGATTGTTCTATGCGACGCGATAAACGCGGGTTCAATGATTTAAAATAACGCAGAAATTATATAATATAATTGCATGCTAGAATCATTAAGCAAACAGCACTGTAAAATCGGAAATGATGAGGCTATAAAGTCGGACACGCACGAGGCAAATCGAAAGAGATATTATTACAGTTTTGGTGTTACGGATAATCGCGTGTGTTAAATAGTGATGGGTATGATTCTGAAGTAAAGTATTGTTAAGTAAGTTTTTGTAAGAAAAGTCAATTCAAAATTCAAAATTTTATTTATTGCAAGGATGCGCATCAAATGCTAAAAATGTATGAAAACTGTGTGCAGATATGTGTGTTCATTGTAGCCATTTTCTGATTGTTAAATTTAAAAAATGAAAGTACACATGAATTTATTGAATTTATTGAGTATCGAGTCTTATGTTTCCCTCGCAGTAATGACACCGTTCATGTGTGTCTAAATGAATATATAATTTAATTCAAATAAATAAATAATCAATTTTAAATATTCTTGATGGGTGAATTTGGAGTGCAAAACCTATAACAACGTATGATTGCAATTAAGGTCCGTATGAATCTGCAAGTATCAAAAAGATGCGATAGTTTCACAATCTAATACTGTCAAAACTCGCGAAAGAATATTATTTCAAAAACGTTTGATCAGCGAATTACTTGAAAATCGCGAGAAAGAACTGGATCGCTCCCATCACTAGTATTGAATAGTCCCGCGCGAAAATTAGTTACCGGTACGCAGATTCAGCTCAAAGGATCCCGCTACGAAACTATAGCCCACGAGTTTTAACGTGTTTCAAAGGAGCTGCGCTCGTAATCCTGCCTAACTAGTGGCGGAACCGAAGGTTAACCTTTGACCTTTGCCAAGTATCAGTATTACCCGTCCAGTACTTATATTATTTCTGTTATCCTCCAATTAGGCGGATCAAACAACTATTTCTTCGATACTCCGAGCTGCATCGCTGCGCGATTCTCGTGATAATTTTCGATATTCACTGCACAATAATAGAACGAACGTCAACGGTCCGCCATGCCGTTCCATGAACGCGGAAGCAGTAGCTGAATACAATTACATCGCGGTTACCATTAACTGTGAAAAATTATGATCGACCGTTTTCTCACGATTGTGCCTCGAAAATGTTAATTATTGAACGGGATATGGGAAAACGATGTGCATCATCGGAATACGTTCCACGGTCGAATTCAATATCAGACAATACTTTAACTGGTCGCAGTCTGCATTGAAGCGGATGCTTCGTTCCAGCAACTGTGCAGTCAAATATGAAATTTTGTCCGTACGGTATAAAGGATTTCCATGAAAATGTAATTGCATTCGACGTTCTCTAAATTCTTAGTAAAACTAACGATTCTTTAGAAATATGTTCTGTTTGAAAATCTGCATTGATTCCAATATGCGGGAGTCAAATGCAATAGAAATTTCTTTCTTCTCTCAATGATTTTAGTATGCCGGGGGCAATATATTGATATTCTTAACACTAAAACTACCGAGCTTTAAAAGTAACTGGTACATGCTCCCTTATAAAAATAACAAGATTGATTTTATTTAGATTTTGTGCAGCTCCTATTGTAATATGTGCTCCACTGAAGATACCTATACAATCATTTCTTATACAATTATTTTTATTAGATCAATAATCGTAAAGGGTTTAGTGTTAAATTGTTTTAAATGTGTCCATTTTTCCAAATGTTGAATCTATACTCCAATTTTAAAAAATTACTGCATTCCTTTCAGCTCATCGGAATTAAAAAAAGAAAAGAAACAACTGTCTGCATAGCTCTTATATTTTGCAATTAGTGAAGACAATTTTTATTTCGCATGAAAATGCGCAACCACAAAATAATGAAAATGTAGAAAGATTTGAAAAGTTCGTTTGTCAGTCGCTTTTTGAAATTATTAAGAGAAGAAATAAACGTCTACGCAGCTTCTGTGTTTATCGCGATGTATACAGAACATTCCTGTTTCACCTAAAAATCTGCAGTCTAGTAATCCGAAATATTTGAGTCGAGTGCGGTCCGCGGGCGCGGGCGTGTGAAATAATTACGAGCGTAGAAGTGGCCACTCGACTTCCGAGAGCAGAAGGTCTAAAGATTCGCATTTAGCAACCGGCCGTGCTACTTGTTGCAGAGACGCGATTATTTCGCACGATTTCTTAGATTATGAGCAGCAAGTGGTACACGTTGATCCGAATAGAATCGAGAATAAATAGAAGGTGGCCGAGCTTACGTGATGCACTAGCAAATATGCCGTTACTCTAGTCGGGTAATATTAGTTCTAGCCGCGGCTAACAGTACTATGAAGTCTTTGGAATCTTCCAAACAACTTTACGGTCGATACTCGTTTTCTCTGATCCTACCAACAGAGAAAGGATATTTCAACAATTCTAATCAGCTCTCCGTCTACAGAGTATACCCTGCCATTCGAATAAACATTATCTCCGGAGCTATTCTCCTCGATCACAATACGCAAACAAAAGCCGTAGCTACCACCGGTGTGACTAATCGCTCTACCACATCGAGAAATTAATTGAAACTAGTCTACAAAGCGTACAATGTTCTCGTCGATTACCGTTACCATCCTCGGGATACGTTTTTCAAAGGACTCACACGTGACGGACACCAGACGTGACGGGTGTATCGAGAGCTGCGGCCTCGGGGAGATAGTGAAACCTCTCCGAAACGTCTGATCGTCACGAAGGGTGCCTATGTCCCTCTTGCTCTAAGCTACACGACGATGATTCCCTTCTATCAAAGGTATATTCCCGAGCATCCCGGCGAACATGTCCCGGTGCACCCCGATTTTCCTAGTAGGTTCACACGTGTCGGCTTTCGATTTTCGCGGCAGGTATCCCGGCGAGATTCGCGAGATTGCTGGAGAGCTTTTGCGGAGCGACAGCGAGACACGGCGTTACGCCTGAAACTGGCGACCCGTCGCACAACCACAGCTAGTCTGATCGATGCCCAAGAGAATAGCGGCCGCTGCGGAGGAAGAGAGGCAGATGTTTCGGTTCCAGAACGCCGGCGCGCAATCTCACGTGGATTACACGCGCGCCACGGTATCTTGCCTGCTTGTTCTGCCTGCTCTCTGCGTGCAGTACTCTCCTCTACTCTGCTGCGCTCTGCTCTCCTCCGTTCTGCTCTGATCTGCCTTGTCCAGCCTGCCAGAGCTTTCCCGCCACGACCTTGTCCCGGGGAGCCAAGCTCCGACGACCTTGTACCTTTGCCACCAAAAGAACACCCGATCGACAATCGCCTCTCTCGCAAAGCGACGCTTTCATTCCCGACTCACAACTTTAGTTGCGCCGCACTATGGGCCAAACCAATGAAATCTGTGTGTCAAAATCTCGATAGAAATGAGATAGAGCGATGAAATTTGATTTTTTTTAAATGTAAGCTGAAACTTTGCAGAATATTAACCTTGAAAGAATTCGTTAAACTTGCACAATTTCAAGAAAATCGTGGTTTTTCCAGGACCACGCGCAGAACAATTTTTTTTTAACATGCTATACCCCGTAGATTTTTTCACGCAGATCTCAAATCTGGTTTCAAAATTTGTCTACGACCTCAGGATTTTGCAAGAAATCGATTTTTGTGAACAAAACTAATGAAATCATGTTTTCGTTGAAATGAATTGATAAACCCACTAGTTTGAAGGTATATGTATTGTATTCTCATATATAAAACACAATAAAAATAAATATCACGAAGTATTTGAACGGTTATTTGACGTATATCACTTGACGAACGGTCGCATGATGAATCGCTGCGATTGCTTTGGCACTCCTTGTAGGCTGTGTGTGCAACTGACTTTTTCATTTACACAGAAAGTGAGGTAAGCATTTCAGCTTTTTAATTTACTTCTCATTTTTTAACTTCTGGTGATAAAAATAAAAAATAAGATATCACATATAAAATATCAGGTATAAGATACCTTATTTCTTTATTTTTATCACCAGAGGTTAAAAAATTTGTTGATGAGAAGTAAAGTTAATAAACCACAATTTTCTTGAAATTGTGCACGTTTAACGAATTTTTAAAGGTTAAAAAACGTTCCTACTATAATCTCTCTATGTTTCCCATATTTTGCAATGTTTCAGCTTTAATTTTTCAGCTCTATCTCATTTCTATCGAAAGTTCTTTGATTTTGACACAGATTTCGTTGGTTTGGCCCATAGTGCGCCGTTCAACCCTGCAAAAGCTCCCGGATCTAGCCTGCACCCTTCCCGTAGAATTCTTCCCCGCGACCATTAGAGTTTATTTCGCGATACCGACCTTCGATGAAGCTCTGACGTTTTTCAACGCTGCCCTCAGAATTGTGGTATCACGCTGCTAATATGTTTTTAGCCAGGGTAGATGTACCATTTTGGCTAGTGAAATTGGTTATGCGGACACGAGAATTGTAGCTTTCAATTTCCACAAATCTTTGTTCTAGAACAGACGACACAACAAATGTACAGAAATAGTAGGGATTATCAATATTTTTTATTTTCGTAGCAACAAATCCTATTCTTTCTGCTTTTTCCGTATTTCTTTGCATTAATTGTATTATTTTCTTCTACTTATACTAGTCTTTTTTCTCGCTTAATTTTTTTCTCCTCTTCTTTGTCTTTAGCCTGCTTGATTTTCATCCATTTATCTGATGTTACTATAACAGGTAAATTTTCACCTGCTTCTTCTTTCGCTCCGTTTTGTCAACTTGTATCATTCCGTTATATGAACTAATCGGGGAACAATAGTGTTCACACAAGAGAATATTCACATAATAGAACAACAATGCTGAAAATTCTATTTTGTAAATGCAGGATTAACCCTTTGCCGTATTTTAACGAGTCAGACTCGCGATGAAGATTTTAACGAAGTCTACCAAATATGCATGTTATGCGTTTCTTTTTGAATCAAAATGTTCTACGACATTTTTGGCGATGAAGCCGTTTTAATTACTGTAACTGTAAAGAAAATGTTACGATAATAGGTGAATCCTTTTATTGAACTCAATATGAAACATTCAAATTCAACGTGAAAACTTCTAATTCATTCTAACAGCAGAATATAAAATAACAAAATTCGACTGTACCAAATCACCGAGCTCGAAACTTTCAATACCAACTGAAGTAGACTAAATTCTTCCCAAATGATTAATCCTCTAACGAAGTGATTCGCAATTAAACGGTCAGAGGGATTATTGAGAGGACTCGAGCTTTATTTTCTCGCGTAGTTGGTATGAACTCTCTGCATCGAGCATTTGTAAAAAAAGAACAGAATTTCAGACACCACGCAGCATTCATCAAAATGATGAAGTGGGCGGGAGGGTTGCTATAACATTGCGGGCAACGTACGTGCGATCGAACGTCACGTTTGCCGTCGACGTCACCGCGCCCGAATGTCGTAAATTGTCAGCATCGCGATCCATTCATGAAGATCTCGAAATCTACGCAATAGCGTGCAAGCCGATGACATCAGGAGATAGATAAAGAGCTCACCTGAAAATATCTTTGTGTATCTGAATAGTGGCGCGCTATTTCCGTTAATCTTCGTATTTCATAAACTACCGAGAGAGCGTTACGTTCAACTTTCATTTTTCCTCGATTTCACGAAAAAAATCCGATCAACGTATCGCGACGTTTGGCAGGTCCGAATATATTTCGTTGAACGACGTATATTCCCTTTTGAACCGTTGCGAGACATATCGGCTATCGAAAGTTGAGATTTTCGCATGAAATTCAACCACCGGACGTGTTCTTCGTGTTTTACTTGTTTATGTAACTCGACATTTCGTTCATCCCGCTCTGTATTCTTGGAACTTAATATTTTTATATGTCACTGCATAATGGTCACTTCAAGCTGAAGTAAAAGTGAGTAATATAAGCCTGAGGAAACGCAGAGTTCCGATACATTTCCGTAAACGTTCCGTGCCCCGCATCACAAACGATTCTGCTTTCTCTCAATCGGAGGAAATCCATTTTTCTCCGGTATGACTAATTTCCGCACGCCGCGGCGCGCCGTTGGTTCGCATCACGCACACTAATCACGATATATACGGCTGATGTTGTTTTCCGAGTAAAACAAATCTACTTTCGTGCGTCGGGTTTGTCGCAGTCATTTCATCTTCCGTACGAATTGTACAACCATTTCTATTTCGTCTGGATTTTTCTGTGAAAATGTGATTTTTAACCCCTTGCGGTATTTTAACGAGTCAGACTCGTGATGAAGGTTTCAACAAAGTCTAACAAATATGAATGTCATGAATCTTTTTTTAGATGAATTAAAGTTTGATTCGTTTGCAATCAATTGCTTAAGTATTAAAATAAATCTGTAGCCATATAAAAAATCTCATTCCTTAATGACTTTATTGCATTAAGAACAACATTATGATATTCTTAAATTTTTCGAATTTTTTACTGTTTTGTATTTCACCTCACCATTTTCTTCATAAATACATAAAAATCTGCAGTCTAGTCATCACAAATAAAAGGGATATTTAGGTGGCTACATTTAGACAAATCTCCGAAGAGTGTCTTCGCTAGTGAGTTTTTTAAACAAAAATGAGTGGAAAAGCTCTGATGGTCCCCTAGGGGTTGTCAGGAAGAACGCCGCATGTCACATACTTTCGCTTTCGAGATATTGCCGTTTAAAGTTTCGAATTGCATTATTTTTTTGAAACTTTCGATTTTGTTTTCATAACTATTTTTCTGGTAAATACGTGAATCCTATACTAGAAAGCTCAATTAATGCGTAAACTAAAATTTGACGAAATTGTGGCATGCGGCGTTTTTCCTTGCAACCGCAGGATTCTAGCTGGTGCACATGATCGAACTGGTAGCTCCACAGGCATGTGACACAGAGGACCATCTCGTCAAGGTATCAAGGTCGGATTGCATAAAAATGTTAGTCGACGGATTCCACGCGCATCGGCAGAGACCGATCAGTCCCCGGGTACACCTAAGGCCAGGAATATCCTCGTAGATATTCGCGCAGCCGCCCCCGCTGTGCCAGAATCAAGGGGACACTCTGCAAATCTCGAGTGCACTGGCCAAAGCACCAACTCATCCCAGAAATATGGCCGAACATTATTATTAGATTACATTTTCCCCGCCAGCCTGGAGTCGTGTATTACAAATGACGACTGTTTGGATAGTTTGTTCGTTCATTGCTGAAATGCCCTGTCCGAGAAGCATGGAAACATTAGGTTGACGAAGAACGAGTGACCGAGCCCCTACGGTGTCATAACTAGGCTGTGAATCTTTTTGCAAATTCTCACTTCTATTCGCAGGAAGAACTAATTAGTGGATGTCTCAAGAGCCAATTAATAATTATCCAGAAATCTTTCAACAAGACATTTTTATAAATAAACTTTGGTGTAAAAAATACTGAACAACACCGTTCAGATTTCTCGCGATTTCAATAAAAGCTTGCATTGAACAATGACAAACAGTTATTCTTGGATCAGTCGGAACCCCTGTTTATGAACAAATAAAAGCGACACCCTTGAATATGTTCGCAACTATGTATAAAAGTTACTGAAAAATTTGTCGTGTAAGTGACAACAACTTTTTTTACACGATGAATCGCCTCGGAAATTGAAGGTCATCTTTGTATTGTTATGGTCATAGTTCATTAGCGACTTTTGTGAAAAATATGGTGACCTATGCTACAAAATGAATACTAGGTCGCGTATAAATAAACATTTGTTTAATGTGAACTATAAGCTGCTGTTTTTTCATCATAATATTTACAACATTTTACTCCAGCATCATTTTATGGGTCGCGCAAGCGTTTCTAGACGTTTCCATCGAACTAATGCAATATTGAGCTTAATGGTACTCACGTTTCGATGTGCTGGTGCGCGGGCCACCCTTTCCGAAGAACCTCGAAGTAGTTCCGCCAGGAGTTCAGGACTTGGTCCCGGAAGTCCTTCGAGTTTGCTCGGGCTGGAGGTTGTTCGATGATGGCAGGGTGTTGGCGGCTCGGACCCGCTGTTATTCGAGCTGGTGGTGTACGAAAGATTCGCGGAAACTTTTCTACGTGGACGAAGACCTTCCTCGAGAGCGATGTCGGTCGCTCGTGGCTTCGCCATCTCTGCCTCGAGCATCTGCCCGTAGGGGCCGCGGAGAGGCCTCTTACTATATCTGAACAAACAAATATGACAGTGACTGTAGATCTTTAATCTTAGAAATAAATAAGAATCTAGAATTAGAAATAAAGTAAATTGTATTACAATAAAAGAAGAAAACCGAAAAAATTGGAACAATGTCACACCGTATTTTGGTATTTCTGAAATATAACCAAAAAATATCGACATAATAGTATAATTCCCGTTGGAAAATCAACGGCTGGCTTATTTCTGGAGGTATGCCACCAATTTAATTTTAACACTTGATCCTGAATGACTTCCGGGATAAAAGCGTATTCGTTCACCCCTTTGGGCTAACGGCTACCTGTGTACCAAATGTCAGCTTTCTAAGGCTTCTGTGTTTCAAGATTTTTTTACCGTTACAGAGGACAGAGGAAGTGTCAATTTTATATACAGGGTGAACCACAAATCGTGATCAGTAGAGGTTACTGTTAGCAGTTCGATCGAAAATGTTTTCATCAGGTATACACATGGTTTATAGAAAATTTTTCGTAAAGAAATTTAAAAAGCAATTTTTTAATGTTATGATACTTGTCGAATTCGTCGTGAATTCCTCTAACAAATTAAGATAATTAATGGTGACCTTGAAAAATCACAAAAAAAGAGTTGACGAAAAATTTGCTATAATCACGTGAGAGCTCTTTTGAAACCATGCTATATACCTGATAAAAACATTTTCGATCGGACTGCTAATAAGAGAGTAATCTCTACTGGTTACAATTCGTGGTTCACCCCGTGTAGATAGATTTTACATTTCAGTATAAATCTCTGTTGAAAATTCACGCATTTCAAAGCTTAATTAACATTAATAAAGTACAACAACCATCCCGAAACGTCTGCTTGATTATTTCCCGCTACATACACAAAAGGGAGGCGACGAAAAAAGGTACTCTTAGGCAAACAGCGGACTCTGTTACGTCCTCTCCTCTTAAATCCTATCCGTAGGCAGACACTTCAGGTCTATTTGCATTCTATTCCGATATATTAGCGGTGGTTCTCGTGTTACCTTCTAGGCGTGTGGCCCTCGCAGTCGGAGAGGTCACTGGGCGTCGCAGGTGGCTCGTCTCGTTCCTCGCTGCTCTGAGCTGACAGCTTGTTCCTGTCGGTGTCCAAGGGCTCCGGCCATTGGGTTATGTACACGCCCTTTCTCCTTTTGCTGGTATCCCCTCTGCATCTTCTCGTTTTACCCGACGGCGAGGACGTCTCCGAGGGTGCCTCACTCGCTGCCTCGCTACCCTCGCTAGCTTGGCTCAGCCGTGGCTCCTCCGGTGGCGGTGTTATTATCACTTCGTGCGGCTCTATCCTATTTTCTGGGAGATACCACTTCGTATCATTTATTGGGCAACATACTTTCCATTCTGATCTATTACTTTTTTCCAGTTTTGAGCTAACTTATGATTATACAGCGGATTTTAGTTTAAAACAGTGGATTTTAATTTAATTTAAAACTTATAGTTTTTTTTAGGAAATAGTGGGAGAATTGAACAGTAAACCTACCACTGCCGGTCAAATGACCGGTTTTATATTTTTCGTCTTATAATTATTGAAATTACAAAATTGCTTACATGGAAATTGATTCGATAAATTTCTTTATCCAAGCACATATTGTAATTAAAGTAGCACTAAATCTAAATAAATAGAGCCTTGTCATTTTTGTAAAATAAAACACATTTTAATCGCTTTTAGTACTCGATAGGTTTAGTGTTAAAAATATTGTCATATTATTGTCGACCTATTAAATCTATTAAGAAAGAAAATAAATTTCTATTTCACTCCAGTTTGTTGCAATTTAGGTTAAAAATGTCCATTCTGCATGAAGATCCGCTATCTACTTATCGAATAAACCTATGGATAAATATCTTAATTTTACCTTCGAATTTTAATTTAAAAACGCTACGAATTTTCGTTCAAATCCAATAGCACAAGGTATGGTGAAAATGTTCAGGGACATCGCGTGTACAACGCAATAGTTGACAGTTTAGAATCTGGGATTCATAGACGAAACGAAATAAATGTTTGCAGTCGTTGAAGAAACGGCACGCTGACGAATAGTATTCGTCATAGTCAAACAGATCCCCGTGAGCTAGGGGATTTATTGTGATTAGCGAACTCCAGCCACGGGTAAACGGGCGTGAAGTCATCAATAAGGATGGCTATAACCCGATGACGCTGAAATTTCTATTTCGTTTGCTGGCAACCACAGTTCTGAAAATAGATCGGCGTGAAATAAAATGGAAACTCGGGTGCACCTTTCTGACTGTATTTCTGTCGAAGTACCGAAAATAGTGCTTTATGCTCTAGCCTTTGTCACGGTGAACGAGAGAAAACATTTTGTTGTTTATCCGTGTCGCTTTGGCGCTGATATGATTTATTTTGTTAACAATTTTAACAGATCAAGATTGATAAAACATAAAATCAGCAGTCGATTATTAAGCACACACTCAACGAATGATCGCTAATCTTCGTCACCAATAATTCGCGTAAAGAAATGATATTAAATTCGAAAGGTTATAGATCAATATGGTTCAGAGGAAGGACGTCAAGAGTATGAAAATGATCCTGACGTCCAGAATGACCGAGTCACACGGAACAAGGTGTGAATCTGGCACGAATAAAGTCATTAAATTAAAATTACAAGCCCTGACGATGTCAGCATTAATAATACTATGTTGCCAATTTCTACTGACGAAATCAGTTGAATAATAATAAGCTGTCAGGTTACACTGAAACCAATTTACAAGTTCTACCGTATCCCAAGCGTTGAAAATCCTGTTACCTGAACACTGTCAAGCGTCAATCGGAAAATTGCACAAATAAAATTACAATGTGAATCCAATCTTTACAAATTCCTACAGGAGCACTGTTCTACAGGCACAAATCGCCTGTGCGAGATATCAAGAAGCTTCGCATAATAATTTTTGTTACGAAACATTCATACTCCTTTGCAGTAATTTCTTTCTTGACAGCATAATCTAGTGGCTTTATTAAAGGTCTCGAGATTCGCACAGTAGAGCTTCCGAGTGTTGAATGTCAACGATTAAGAAAGAGATTTCGAGTAATCCTTCTTAATCCCCAACGATCGGATCTAGGCGTCTCGGACTGGCAAGTGACACGAGCAGCAGACACTTTGAGTATTTAAAACCAGAGGTGCCTAGCAGAAAACCCACTAATCACGGCTCCGCAGGCAACAGACGACATTTCATTCAAGAACAAAAATCGCGGCTTGTTCTTGTCAAAGATCTCGTTTGCCCAGCGAAATGCTACTAAATTGTTGTAATCTCGTACCCGATACTAGCTTTCGTCTAGACAGCAATTTTACATATTTATAACAGGAACGAATAGGAGCAATTTAAAGCAATCGAAGGATTAAACCGTTGCCTTAAAATCACGTTTCAGAGACGTCATAGGTTTCGTACGGCAAACTTGATCATTTCTAAAAGCAGTCTAAAACTTGCTGTACCATCATCCACAATATTGTGTACATTGTTAAATATGTTGGTATCCAATCAATTACTACATATTTAAGTGTTGTATGAGGTATTATATCAATTTCATATCCATAAAATGAGAAAAATCGGGTAAAATGGAATTATTCTAGGTCGGAAGAAATGTTTAATTTTCAAATAAAATAGCTACGACTGCAAAAAAGGGTTAACTGTTTTACATTGATTTCAGACTCGACATTGATTTTTGCGCTTACTAATTTTACCAATTCATATTACTAGCCTGCGGATCTTCCTGCATTTATGACAAAAATGGGTAGATGCAATTGAAAACAGTAAACCAATTCAAAGGATTGAAAACTGTCAACATATTAAAATTATTAACGAGGAAAATAAATGTTCACTTAGCTCCTGTATCTTGTGCTCGATGCACAAAAATTTGATTTTGCATAAAGATCCGCTGTCTACACATTACATTTATCCACAATGCCAAAATGGCATGGCACGTGAGAACAATTGTGCTTCTTAGCTGCTCCGATAGACTAATAATGTTATGTACAGTAGGACCTCGATTAACCGGCTTGATCGGGAGACAAACAGCCCGGGTAAATTGAGGCCCGATGGATAATCGAGACCCGAGAGAAATGTACACAATTAAAATGTAATAATTAAAATGTACATTATATTCCAAAGTGAATATGTTATTTTTGAAAATTTATTTCTCTTCATAATATAATCATATCTAAACGCATATTTGTTTATAATCGGGATCTAATCGAGATTCTACTGTGTAAGAAATATGTACCACCGCGATGGGTTAAACAATTTTCGAAATCCTGTATGACTGTAATGGCGTCGCTCACCTTTCTGCACGGTCTCTTCGATCGCCGAGTTCTCGACGAGCGGGAACACGGGTTCCGATGTGACGATCTCGATCGGAAGACCATCCGGTTGCACCAAATCGACTCTCGGCTCGTGGATTTCAGGAACCGGCGGTTCCGGGCTGGTGAGGGCACTGGATGTTGCCAGGCTGTCGGAACCATCGCTTCTCGGTCGAATCTCTTCGTGATTTCCGGTCTGCGGTACACCCAAGCCTTCCGCCGAACCGACAGCGCTGTCGACGCTTGGCGTCGATGTTCGTGGACTTTGACGATTCGGGCTGTTCTGCGGCGTCGAGACCACCGGACTGACATCCCCTCGCCTTCGTGGCAACGTGCTCGCACGGACATCCTTGTTCTCCGTACGGTTCGACGTCGCTATTGGCTGAGCCTTTGTCCGATTCCCTGAAAAATTCAAGTGTCGTTCAATTTCTGGAAGTCTACTGAAATAACATAATCGTAACATCATACATCAATAAAACGTCATAGCTATTATTAACCCCCGCTCAACATTTTGACCTGACGCTGTTGCAATAATTTTATAACAAGCTGACTGCGGATTTTATGCATTTATAATAAAAATGAGTGACATGTTATTATCGGCTTATTAAAATTATTAAAGGCAGAACATTTTTATTTCATTCCAGTACCTTGTAATTAATACAGAAAAGTTTTACTTTGCATAAAGATCCGCAGTCTAGCAATAAGAGATAATTATCGTTACATGTAACAAGCTGACTGCGGATTTCATGCATTTATAATAAAAATGAGCAGATGGAATGTAAAATACGAGAAAGATAAAAGGAATTTTATATATATATATATATATATATATATATATATATATATATATATATATAGAGAGAGAGAGAGAGAGTGTCGATATATATTAAAATTATTAAAGGAAGAAAGGAAATTTTTATTTCATTCCAGTACCCCGTGATTAATGCAAAAAATTTTTATTTTGCATGAAGATCCGCAGTCTAGTGATTGTCATTCCACATATATAATTATACCACTTGCGTCTCAGAAAATACTAAATAATAAGGAACATGTTGCCGATTCCATTCTTTAATATACATAAATTTCTGTATTTGATAGGATAAGCCTGTCCGATCCTCAATTTGATTCCAGCACAATCAAGTAATTGACCTTTCACACGTTTCCACGTGAAACGGCGTGGAGGGACTCGGTATAAAATAAACTTCAACGGAATCTATTTGTTTCCGACACCTTCTCGACCGGGTGAATCATCAATTTTTTAATCGAACTGTCTGTCACGGAATACCGCGTGCACACAAAAAAAATACACATCGGTGGATCCTGTGTGTTCGTCGTATTTTTAACAGTATCTCGGCTGTTTTTGTGCCGGCTGCCACAAGGCCATCGGAAGCGGGACCACGCGAGAAAGAGAGAGGAAGTTCTAATTACCTCGTCGAGTGTTAGGTAAGTTTGGCAGCCCTCTCAACACGAGGAGGTGGACCATTCCAATAATAACAAGAGCGGAGTGTGAGAGTGGGAACGGGAACGAAAATCTCGGTGACGCTCCAAATCGACAGCACGTCTTCTTGGCCGAATTCCGGCAAAGATAGTGTTTGATCAACAGACGGACCTTGCTTTTCTCAAAGCTTCTCTTGATCCTTTATCGATTTTATATCTGTCATCGGTAGAACGTATCATCCAAATTCAACGGGACAAACTATTGCCATCTTTACAAGTGCGTTCACCCTTAAATGTTTTCGTTCCTGGTGATTCACGACCGTATAGTAATAGCACGCCAGAGTTGGGATGATACACCCGCGTTTCAACCATTCTGGATTGTTGTTAGAAAAAATTGACGGAACTCTTTTACGTAGCTTTACTTATCATTTCTTCAAAATGACTCTTTCTCTGGGTATATGTACTAGGTCGCTCAAAAAGTCATTTCATTCTCTCAAGGGAAAATTAAAGCCAATTTTTTACCATTTAAAAATTTGAGAAATGCGAGAATAATGGTATCCGATGGTACATCCTCTCCTTAAACAACATACAATTTTTTCTTTAGTGCACATGAAAGGTTAGAGTGCACTACAAGTGATGAAGATTAAAATAAAATTTGATTCGTTTCTAATCAATATTTAAGCATTAAAAGAAATCTATCCATACAAAAAATATAAATTTTCTTTCCTCTTCCACGACATTTTTGGGGATCAAGACATTTTAACCACTGTAACTGTGAAGCAAATGTTACACCAAGGGGTCTTGACGGTGGTTTGCAGTAATAAAATGTATTCATACTAACGATAAATGTACTTATTAGTCATTTGAAAATATTGATGGAGTGTCAGAAAAATCTTGATCAATCGAGGATTAAAAAGACGAAGAACACTTTGTCCGACACACCCTGTAAATTTCTAATGAGAACGTTTCACTCGTCCACGTCGAGTCTTCACGTCCGTAAGCAATTTCGAACGGATCGTTCCCACAGAACTGATCGCCGTCATCGCGGACATTTATTTCCAACACGACCGGATAAAGGAAATCTGTTATCTCTTCTGAATTCGCCCGATCTGTTTTTTTTATTCCCTGACCACGCCGCGTTCTAGGACCGTTAATAGTCGAAGATCGTAACGGTCGTATTTCAGAAGATACCTAGTTACCCGTCCTCGTAAACCGTCTTCCGAGCATAAAAGGTGTCCCGCGAGAGATTTGTTGGCGCGTTAGCGCGAAGCGTTTCCGGCTTGCGCGGCGCACGCGATTCGTTGCGTTTCACGCCTTCGGCCTTGTTACACACTGATAAATCAACACACGCTTTTTCCACTGCTTCTTTACTTTGCTTTCCTTCGGTTTCGACTGTTACTTTTCATTTGCATCGACGAGGTGTTCTCGTTCAGAGCCATCAATCATCAGATGAAAAACATATCTGATAAAAACATTTTTGATCGGACTGCTAATAACAGAGTAATCCCTACTGACCATGATTCGTGGTTCACCCTGTAGTTCAAGATGATACAGTGTAGTTTTCATGCAATTACCGTCATCGTTATTTAAATCACCGTAGAATTCGTGCAGAATATCACTTTTAATGATCACCATGATATCTCGATAATGAATTAACCGGTTTTCCTCAAATTTTACACATACGGCGAATCACGGTAATATTCGGACACTTTTAAAAGGACGATAATTTTTTTAACAACGGACCATACAACAACAAAATCTTTGAAAAACTGCAATTGGTCGGAACTACAGAGAAAATACTATAATTGTTGGTTTTAACTTTTTATATGGGCCTATATTGAAAATTTAAGAAATACATTTTGTAGATCTGTGTCAATTATACAGGGTGTCCCAAAATTCCTTCAACATCCGAAAATGGGAGGTTCCTGAGATCATTTGAAGCAACGTTTTCCTTTGCGAATATGGCGTCCGCGGCTTTGTTAAGGAGTTATTAACAAAAAAACACGCTCTGATTGGTAGATGTTTTTCGTTAATAACTCCTTAACAAAGCCGCGGACGCCATTTTCGCAAAGGAAAATGTTGCTTCAAATGATCTCAGGAACCTCCCATTTTCGGATGTTGAAGGAATTTTGAGACACCCTGCATATACCCTAAACATTTCATCAAGCAATGTTGCAATTAGACTGTCTTCATTTTTTGTCTACGGATCTTTATGCAAATTCCAGCTTCCATGAATTATTTTATAGAAATCATAACGATGAACAAGTTCAATTTATCATGTTTAAGGTGAGCATAGAGTAGAGATGTGATTAATGTTTGATTATAAACATTCGTTACTAAAGATCTGCGACAGTCTGAGAAAGGAACAACGGATATTCGAGCGCAATTAACAAAACGTTTACGAAACGAGATTTACTTAATAATTACCGAAGTGCTGGTTGATTCAGGTCAGGGACGCAAATGCATTCCATCAATGCCGCAGATAACGGTCTCTAGTGTCTCCGGTGCTTCAAGTTCTCTACTATGAAACCGAATCTGCCGTCATGTCAGTATGTAGTTCAGGGTTATAACTATCCACCTAGACGAAAGTCAATGTTACGTTGCCGAAAACACGGAACGTCGAGGTCCTCAGGGACAATCGTTATTTTCAGCCCCCCCCCCCCTCCCCCGAATAAAACCCAGCGACTTTTTCCGATGCGATAAAACGGTCGCGAAACGACACGACGTGTGTAATTGTATCGGGGACTTTAGAGAGTATTCGTGGTGTCTTCGCAGTTGAAGATTAAGTGCGACAACGGGCTTAGCGTTGATCGACGGGAAATTTCGCTGCTGAGACCACGGTGTTCGGTACCCTCGGGAATTATTGAACTGGAATTCACGAATAAAATATGCCTCGGTCCCGTCGACGAATTTAGGACGCGAACGCCTCTTTAAACGCGCGGAGAAACGTTAAAATCAGCCTTGCGAAGCACCCAAGAAAAATCGAGGGAAAAGACTGAAAAATTCTACCCGCGTTTCCCGAATGACAAGAACTTTGCGAGGAGATCGTTCTCACGGATTTAGATTTGTCCCTATCTTAGTTATACAAACTGACACCTACATGAATGTAATAATAGACATAATGGGTAGTGTTTATTTGGCGAACAGCCATGCCGCCGAAGTCTGCATTCTCGCGGGAGCCCGGCTCTGGCCAATATTTACAAGCTACTGTATACAACTCATATAATTAATTGACAATGTTTTCCCTTCCAAATTTCCGCGTTTCGCGGCACACGCGCGATTATTTATCGCGTCTCGAACGCGGGCGTAAGACGATCTCGACGGTTCCACGACGATTATACGTATCAAGCTGATATTATATGCAGTTCTACAACTTTCTTGAGCTCTTAAGTGCAGAATTTTTTGTCTGCCTATGTTAATGTAATTATAAAATAAAATTCAAGTGAGTTCAATTTTATTTCTTTTTTAGAAAATGTGCTGGGTTGAATGAAATTGCTGGGTCCAATAAAATTTGGGTTAGATCTGGGTAAAATTGCCTACATTTAGAAAGGGTAATTATTGTTACACGATAACGGATCAATGTCACTTTAAAATGTTCTGGGTTGAATAAAATTGCTGGGTTCACTAAAATTTGGATTCCCGAGTTGAAATGACTTCGAGTGCAAACGGTTAACATACGACTCTTCTCATAGTTGGTCGAACAGGTAGCAGGTACGGTCAACTTCCCCCTCCTGACCATTCTATTCGTAGACTACACTTGATCTATAGCGAGGGTTCGGTGTTGTAATCGCAATACTTCCAGAAGCCCATCCGTAGCCACCCCAGGTAGATCACCAAAAGGGTTTTAACGAGTGAACCTCCTATGCTATCTCTTTGTCAATCCTAACAGGGGGAGCAGACCGTGAACTCTTAGAATCTAGAGACCCTTTGGTAATGGCATCCCCACATTTGTTACAGGTATACGAATTACGAGATACAGAATTACCATTCTCTGAAAATCACGACCGAATAACAAAAATTGTTTCTGTGTACCATTATCTGCAAGATTATTGAAACAATCTCACGAGAAACAGATTTGCAAAGTTTAAAGACTTAATGAACTAACCAAATTAGTTTTTCATTGGCAACTAATGCCTCGACGAAATCATTTATACGTATTACAAATTGTGTAAAGATTACATCGAATAAATTCCACGTTTAATGAGAAGCATCAATCGAAGATCATTGTTTTGGAATATACGATTTCACCTATTTTTACCTAGTTCCTCTGGCATGTGTAATACACATGGTTAGAAACATGTTAATTTTTCCTCGATCAGTTCCAATATTTTTGCGGATGAAACGACTCAGATGGGGATAAAGATTCTTCGAATAATCGGTAACAATAACATTTTCCGAGGAAGTAAAGCAGAACCTTCTGCGGGGACCGACTGGCAGAACCAGTTTCAAGCAGGTGAAGACCCGAAAAGATAAACACGGAAACAAAGCACAATGAATGCTTCGGAGTAACTGTTCTTAGGATCGCTTCGGCTCCCTCCGTCGCGTCCATTTAAATAACTCCTGGCGTTTTATTTGTGATCGTTCGACCGTAAAATTTGATATCTCTTAACGAATTTCTCAGAATAGCAATAGAAACTCTCCTCTCTTTAAAAAAATAATCCCTGAAGAATTGATTGGACCATTGATTGGTTTAAGGAAAATATACCTGGAACACTTAATGGTTGTATATCGTGGAATTAAGTATTTTATACGTCTTCTGCACAGTTTCAATAAATAGAAAGGGTATTAATGCGACAGGACATTTAAAACTGTACGGGCTTCCGGATAGGAGTACTGTACCGATGAAAAATGACATAGTTGCTTTGCCAGCATTCAGTTGGCTAAACTCCGAAGATACAACGATACAGCACCCAGTAACCTTAACTGCAAGAACCCGAGTGGTGAACGCGTTGAAGAACTCGTATAGCATTTAGACGACCTATTCCTCGCTGAATTTGATACATCGATTGTGGGAAATACCGATGCGCGAAT
This sequence comes from Lasioglossum baleicum, assembly GCF_051020765.1. Taxonomy (NCBI): domain Eukaryota; kingdom Metazoa; phylum Arthropoda; class Insecta; order Hymenoptera; family Halictidae; genus Lasioglossum; species Lasioglossum baleicum. Next base: position 11,510,334 of record NC_134933.1, on the reverse strand, counting down.
GGTTTCATAGCAAAATTAGACGAGAAGCGTCTTGGCAACTATGAAAGAAGATTTTCAATAACGCGAGAGCAGCTTCTAAAAACATCTTCGAAGATTTCACTCGCTCTAAAACTCCAGAATTAAACTATTAATGTATCCATGAACGCTGTTCGAATAAATAGAAATATATTTTTCTTTTGTCCCCCTACAACCAACGTAAACAATTTCTATTAGGTTGGAGGAAATTTCAAAGTTCAATTTATAAAAATATATGTTTAATATTATTATATATTTAATATTGTTTAAATATCTTTCAGATAACCTGTCAATTCCTATTTCCACAAGACTCACTAGCAACATGTGTTTTTGATTTACAAGCAAAATTAACTGCTTATTTAATTACGACAGAACTTTCCCTTCAACCTAATATTTTGCATAAAAGTTCTCAGTCTACTGATCAATGAAAACCAGGATTATTTTTGTGGTGGACCAAGAAGATTCAGAGGGGTTTGCATAAATTGTTTGGTTATGCAGTGAGGTATATTCAGTTTCCTTGAGGGGAGGTTGATTCAATTAACGTTTACTGAAATGTTAAATTAATGATTACCCATCTTTGCATTATGAAGAAATGAAAAGGCGCATCCCACACCCTTGCAATCGTGGAAACGTGAGTCTACCCCCTTCAATTGTTTTGTTGTGCAGTGAGGTATGTTTAGTTCCCTTCAGAGAAGGTTGACTAAATGATTGTTTGGTTAAATTGTTTTGTTATGCAGCGAGGTGTTCAGTTACCTTGATTGAAGTCTACCTGTCCAAAGGAGGCGCTTCGGAAAGGTGCACCAGCCCTGTGGAAGGTAAGAAGAGGTCCTCTTGGTTCTAACCTGGTGATGGCGTCCCTTGCCTCTTCGTTCCCGCTGGAGGCAGCGTTCAGATTGTCGCACAAATCGTCCACATATGTAGCACTATCCACCACCGAATCACTATACTGTCTCAAATGTTTCGCCGCGTTCACACTGGCGTTCAGCTCGTTTTTTATGTCACTTACATCACCACTGCTCCTGTCGTGTTGCCTGCCCGATCGCAACGATCTCCTCGAATCGGCGCAAGTCTTCCTGCACGTATCCCTACCCGACTCACTGAAACACTCGTCACCGACACTGTCACTTCGACCGATCGTCTTCAGATGATGTTGCTGAGGATGCTGGTTGTTTGAACCGTGGCCGCTTCCCTCGCTGTACGTGTAGCTCCGACAACTCAGACGGCCATCGCAACGACCGCATCCTTGACCGATTGTCTGGAAAACAATACCGTTTTTTACTGATCCCACTTTCAATATTTCTTTAAGGGAGTAGACTCGTTTTTCCAGGATCGCAGGATCCGGGAAGTGCCTTCTCATTTCTCAATAATGCAAAGATGGGGATTTTTAGTATAGTCAAAAGTGCTAGATAAAAGATCAATCTAGGTCGCGAACACTCTCAAAAGTCCTATTTTTACGTTTACAAGGCGTAATTTGCATGATTCGGAAGTATACAGTTGCGCATGTAGCTATTTTCATAAAGCTGCGACAGCTAAATACATGCTGCCGAATAATGCAAATTACGACTCGTAAACGTAAAAATAGGACTTTTGAGGGCGACTTTGGCCTCGAATGGTGTTTTATCTAGCTCTTTTGACTACTGAAAAGCTCCATCTTTCCATAATTGAGAAATGAGAACGCGCATTCCGCACCCTTGCAATTCTAGAAATGAGTCTACCCCCTTAAAATTTGTTTGGCTTTCTAGTTGACAGGTGAGAGCTGTATAAATAAATAAATATAAAATAAATAATTTATTTGTGCACATAGATCAGACAAATGTGTGCTGAAATTGTGAAACCCGCGCTCTACAATGTTTTGAACGACGTAGAAAAAGTTTTACATTTTTAAAATGTAAAGGCTCATTAAATTTAATGCCTTTATTGTTTATTCCCTTTTTATGCGACTACTCAAACTGTATTGGTCGATTCGTTCACTCTACTGAAGTTCGATTTTTATAAATTCGGTATCGTAAACATTTTTAAGTAGGAGCCAAGAACTGTAATAAAACGGTCCATAAAAACCGATGTGTTTTGTTAGACTCCGTATTTTCAGATACTAAGTATTCCGGTTTGTGTACATTCCTTTGATACAACGTATAAATCTCGACCGACTATCAGATGTACGTTAGGAACAAGAAGACACGAAATGTTAAATGGCTAATAAACATTTTCACATCGCCGAATGTTGTTTGCGCGGATCGAAGATCTTCATTTCTACACGTAAAATTAGTGTATAAACAAACTCAGCATAGTTTCTTTACGATGAATCGTAAAGCACAGTTTAAGCAGATTTGTTTTAGAAATGCAGAAATCGAAGTCCGTGAAATTAAAATTTTTGCTGATCAATTATCTCGATGTGATTAAAAACTGTCATGTTTTTATCGTACGATTATTTTAACCACGGCACCTGAAATACGCTCATGCTCGTAATGGCGGTCCACCTCACTTTTATTATTTCAGATTTGTAACACAAGAGTGGACAGATCGTATGACTATGAGCGTATTTCAGGTGTCCAATTTCAAAAACAGAGAATACCAGTTTACAATTCAGCGTAGAGGAACGTGTTTGCGCAGCAAAATAATTTAACACGTATAAACCCAGATGTTTAACTGTGCTGCGTTCTTCGGGTCTCTCCCGACTCCTTCATATTTTATATTATCACCGACTTGAACATCTACTTTTTTTTATCTAATCAAGTCTATATAAAAATTATTGGAAGGCAAACTTGAAGAAGGGGTTGAAAGATTGAAGTTAGGGTGTGTAGCTCTTACTTGCGGATAATTTTGCGGAGTTGGCAGATATCCACTGGGTGGTGGAGAGGATGCTTGCACCCTGGAAGGTCGTCTTGGGGGTGGTACCGGTGCTGGGCCCTTCAGTTTTTCGGTGAGCTCTCGAAGGCGCTCAGCCTTGTCGCTCCGGGGGGCGGAAGAGGACTTCTTGCCGCTTCCTCCTCCGCCCCCGCTCCATCGGAACCTGTGCAATCGGTCCACCGCTATCACTGCTGGTTCCTGAATTAAAAAAAAAAGTCAATGCCTCTTATCAATTCTCCTCAGAGACAAAAATCCTTTCATTAATCCCCCCTCCAGTTGAACCAAACTTCAGATCAGAAGCTCACGTCAAGACGCATCCTAAGATCATGCACTTGTAGCCAGTCCAATTTTTGAATCGACTGTGCTGCGCAACGTGCGCTGCCTCGTGCCTGCCGCAAGGGAAAAGACAGATGACGACCGAAATAGAATATCGCTGTTCGACTAGACACCTACGTATCGTACGTACGAGTTTCCGATTCTCTAGGCCACTTTTTCACGATCAATTCTATTCTCTTGTTCGGGCTGTCTCGTTGAAATTCGTAAATTAAAGCAAATAGCTAATTAAACGGATTAGCGACTCGACGACATGTTAATCGTCTTCGTAATCCTCGGATCGAAGTGTTTGAAGAAGAAATTCCTACCTTGGAACGTGGAGACCTATCGAAAATTCTGGCACAACCGCGATAAAACGCAGAAGCGAGTATTCGAGAGACCGACACCGTCCGTGGAAAGAGATATCGATGGAAACAAGGGAACGAAGAAGTGAGGCGTGCGACTCACACCGAATGTTCTCGGAACGTGTCTTACTATGTCCGCAGCCATTAAAAGAGCTGCGTCTATAGCAGTCACAGTATAACCCACCTCTCAAGTTTTGACACAAAGCGTCCCAGGTCGAAGACACATCGTCCCAAATTCCTACCATCCGACTCACTCTTACGAAATCACAACAGTTTTTCCACGGGGCCGCGGTCCCTCCATCGACGGCTCACCAAAAATATCCTCCATTAACGAGCCTAACAGCACAACGCAACGTTCCGATTCCAACGATCGACGACTGTCAATTCGGTTGATCGAGAAGATTGAACAGCTAGGTGGACACGACGACGAAGTATACCTGCAGCTTCAGGGTCTGATGCTTGGACGACTGTCGATTCGGTTGATCGAGGAGGAGACAATATTTGTCGAGCTAGATGGACACAATATAGGTGTATACCTGCAGCTTCAGGGTCTGATGCTTGGTCCACTGCGCGAGCTGCCGCGGCACCGAGACGGACTGCAGCGTCGGGACGTTGGTCGACGCGTTGAACGACGTCGAGGAGGATGACGACGAGGAGGACGGTACCGCTGCCGTTACAGTTGCGGACGATTGTGGTGGATGGTGCTGGCCAGTGCTGTTCCCCACCGACGTTTGCAGCATCCCTTGGTTATTATTAGAGTTCACCAACGGTTGCGCCGACGTCGTTGGCGTCGTCAGCGTCGCCGGCTGTTCCATGCCGGCAGCACCACGGTTGTTCGAAGACGTGGGAGGCCCAGGAAACGGAGTAGTCTGTCCACCTACTCCTCCACCGCCACCTCCAGCTCCACCTACACTTCCTCCGACGACGGCCGCACCACACGTCGACGACGTGTACGACGACGCCGTCACCGTCGACGGAGGGATCCGCGGCAACGGCAGACGGGATCGCGGACCTATGCAACAACAATCCGCGATGCTCGAACTCAAGTCCACCACAGGACTCTCCAAGGATTTCTCCGTTAAACGTTCCCGCAAGTCGTTCTCCCGAGAGTTCCTCTTCTGCCTTCGCTCCTGAGACTCCTCCCTCGAGCTTGATGGCGGCAGGCTTTCCTGCAAACAAACGAGCTGTGGGTTTCATGTGGAATCTGAAGGAATTCGATCACGAGGACCGATCTGACCTATTTTCATCAAAATAGGTTCGTCAATTTGTTCATGTGGATCATTCATACCGTTATATCTCGAATTTCCACTGGAAAGTTTGAATAGACACGAAGTGAATCTACGAGGATTAAAGAAATTGTACATGTACAACAAATACCTGCACGAGGAAGTTGCTCGTCTTCGAATTTCCACTGACAAGATTCAATGGATACGGAGTGAATCTACGAGGATTAAACAAATTGGAATCTGCAGGAATTCGATCAGGAAGATCGATGTGAGGTATTCGTTCATCAAAATATATTCGCCGTGGTTTTGATCTGAGGTATTTGTTCATCAAAATATGTTCGTCAATTTGTCCATGTGGATCATTCATACCGTTATATCTCGAATTTCCACTGGTAAGTTTGAATAGACACGAAGTGAATCTACGAGGATTAAAGAAATTGTACATGTACAACAAATACCCTCACGTAGAAATTGCTCGTCTTCGAATTTCCACTTACAAGATTGAATGGATACGTAGTGAATCTACGAGGATTAAACAAATTGTACATGTCCAAGAAATACCTGCACGAAGAAGTTGCTCGTCGTTGAATTTCCACTGGCAAGTTTAAATAAATACGAGGTGAATCGACGGAGATTAAACAAATTGTACATGTCCAACGAATACCTGCACGCAGAAGTTGCTCGTCGTCGAATTTCCGCATCTACTGGCAACATACGAGAGCTCCAAAAATGAACTCCCAATAATTGCTGAACGTTGAAATCGACATATCACAACTTTCTAATCAGCAATAAATTAGCTGTACGAGTGTTAACATGGTATTGGAATTTCGTCCAAGAATTCAGCACCATGTTATGCTACCGAGAAGTGTAGAATTTCGTCCGACAGCAGATTACAGAGAAAGAAATTATATTTCAATTTAAAAGAAAAGAGTGCCGTTCACATTTAATACTAGATGCCACAGAGTTATGAAAACTGCAGGATCGCGTTTTACAACTTCCGTGCACAGTTATAGTCATCATGATGGGAGCGAAATGTTTTTATTTAATTTCATGCGCACTTTGTATTCTCCGAGATACGAAGAAGAGAACGCGTGCATACTTTCGCTGAAGGCATTTAAGTAACACGAGGAAGAGGGATCTAGTTATATCTAGCGATGATGTTCTCATTTGAACATACAAAGTACTTTACTCCTAATTTACGGGTTACAACGAAGAAAAAGGAGACAATTTATGTGTTTAGATCAATTTAAAGTTTTACTTCCTCGTTCGATACAGTACGAAAGAAGCGGAACAAATGAGACCGTAAAGCCTATGAAGTGGCTTCGTGTATAAAGAGAATCAAAGACCGCTTTTTGCCGCGGCACATAAAACGAAACGTAGGAAGTAGAACTCGCCTCTACAAGGTAATTTCATCTTGCCCCGTTGTGAAATAAATTTTTCCTAATTCAGATTGTATTGTACATTCCTCGCCCATCTTCGCGAAAGCACGATCAAACATTTGATAAACATGAACAGGTGAAATGGAAAACTGTTAAGCTATTAGAAGAATTTCAGAAGATTGCTACATTATTTTTAAGTGATTATGATTTTTCTTTGATTTCTGTTTCCTAGAGTTGGTCTAGACAATTTTCATTTTACATAATAATCAACTGGCAAGAAGATTGATGTCGAGTTTCACTCATTACTGTAATATACAAACAACAGTAAATGATCTCTTGCTACATTACTCATTACTATAATTGATAATAATTTCCCGAGATGCTACCTGTCACGCAAGAAATGATTTCCTTCGATTAAAACTGACCGGGTTTTTTAAATGTCGGCAACTCTGTGTAAATCGTTGTTCACGTTTGTCCAAACGACTGAACCTCGTCTGTGTGTATAGTGGAACGATTGTGGTAAAGAGGATCTGAGAGGAGACAATGGCGTTGAGGTAAGGTGACGCTGTTTCTTCCCACGAACGAGCTGGAGATAAACTCCTCTGAAATAGATCTCTGACTCTTATGTATGCAACACGGTGTACAGAGGATATGCGGGAAAGTAGAACCATCTAATCTCCTTTCTCGAAATCCTCCAAGAGATAACGAGATACGTCCTGAAATGTCTGTTTCGATCTTCATTCTGACGCCGCATTTTACGTTCCGCGCCTGGAAACACGATACTACGCAGAAATGCATAAAATAGGAAGATAACAAAATGCCGGTGCCCGGTATCGTTATATTTTCGCGAGAGATCTATACTCACGTGGCCCGGGGATCTAACGCTGCTATTCTGGGTCAGGATAGACCCAGGTTCCGCTGTAGAAGGGCTAACGCTAAACCTACCACGCCACGGTCAAATGAGCGGCATCTATTTTTACAATTATTGAAAGTATAAAAATTCATTTTTGGAAACTAAAATGGAAAATCATGAGTAGTCTGAGGATCTTTACGCATTTACGGCTTCTGAAAACTTTTTTTTCAGAACGACAAAGGCTACTGACAATAAGAATTTACATGATTTCTCTTTCTCAAAGTGTACCTACAAAAATTGAAAATTGCATAAACTTCCGCAGTCTACTTATGAGCAATCTGAATAAATTCAGTGTTGCCATTTTTATAAGGCGACATTTACCGATACTTTTAATGCTTTTAACACTAAACGTACTGAACACTAACAACGATTAACATGTTTTAGTTTGCAAAAATGACGAGGCTCTATTTATTTCGATTTTGTGCAATTTTTACAACAATATGTGCTTGGATACAGAATTTTATCGAACCAATTTCCACGTAAGCAACTTCATAATTTCATTAATTATGAAATGGAAAATATAAAACCGGTCATTTGACCGACAGCGGTAGGTTTAGTGTTAAACGAAACATAGAATTTCCAACAGAATTTTTTCTAAAAAGATAACTGTTGCTTTCTATGCCCGTGATGGAAAGGGAGATTGAAAGGCATACCGGGAGTGGTTTTAATCGGCTGGCGAGTATGCCGAATGATCAGCTCCCGATCGGCCGGCGTATTCGCGGTGATTTGTCGCGATTGAGAAGACTTGGCAAAGGTTCACCGGTTCGTCGATGTGTGTCGCGCGAGATTCACGTACCCGCTACGTGTGCGTATGATGTCAACGTGGATATTATTCCGGTTGAGCGAGGACGGCCAGCCAGAAAAATAGGAAGAGGAAGAAAGAAGGAAAACGGGGAGATGGCTCAAAATCGGACAGAGTCACTGACTGGCGGCATTCTATTTGCGCGATCGGCTCTATATTTAGGTTTCTCAACGTCTTCATTTTGCTCATACAAAACTTCGCTGTCGCGGATCCGTCGAAGGTCGTCACGACAGCCAACAGGACTTCGGATTCTTAGCCGAGTGGACGTCACGTACTCAATATGGACAAGTTTGCCTATTTTACATTATTTCAGAAAAATAACGAGTATTTACGTATTTCTTTCTCCAACGATTTTTTTCATAATATCTGTGGTTGTAAAAATCTTTAAATTCCGCAGATTCTTAGAATTTTTGCTTCTTTCAATCAATTATATTTCATAAATCCTTGATCGATTTCGACGAAACTTGGTACAATAACTTGCTTAGACCTACCAGAGACACCTTCTAGATTTTCATTACCGGCACAGATAAAAAATATTAATAAAAAAATATATAAAATAACTTTTTAAAAACCATTCTTATATTAAAATGCACTAAAAAAGCAGAAAATCATTTTTTTAGACATTGGTGACTATAAATAAAAGCGTTGAACGCTAAACTGTATTGACGTAATGTTCGTGGGCGCTCCACGCTTTTATTTGTAGTCACTAATGTCTAAAAAAATTATTTTCTCCTTTTTAGTGCATTTTAATATAAGCGGGGTTTTTAAAAAGTTTATTTATATATTTTTTATTTTCTACTTTTTAGTCTCTTTTAAATGGAACGCAAGATATAGTAATACTGGTATGAAATAGTAAGATATGGAAATACACGAGATAGAATGAGAGGATGACTCCGAGAGACGACGTCTCTTGATGGAGTCCGAAATTGTCCGGAATGGAACTGAATAAACGGAACACCACACTGACTGAGCTCTTTCGGTGCAAAATGGGTCAGTGGAGTGGGGATGAGTCGGAGTGGGAACGCGTAGTGGAGTAGGGAGCGCTGGTGTGCGGAGTGAGGATCGCTGAACGCGATGACGTACTACCGAGTGTCGCGCGACGATGTGTGACGGTTAATATTAAAAAATTTGTTCTCCTGAACGCACAGTTTTTTAAAAATTTGTTTTTTAATATTGGATTGTCGTCCAGTTCTGTGTTATGTTTGAAGTTTCAAGTCTCTAGCTCATCGGCAAGTGATTTAAAATTCAATTACAAGATTTGACGCATACAACAACAACTCGGCAAGCTAATATAAGCGTGGTAAAAATAAAAAGTCATTCGTTTTTGAAAGGTGTACGAATACTTTCTACACACATTATGTATCCTTAAGGCTCTCTAAGCACTTGTGGGCAGTAGCGGTCATAAAGAAACCGATGTTGGACAGTACTAAATTACATGAACGAGATAAAATTCTTACCTGAGAAAGTCGTAGACCGTATCTCGTGCCCCCCAAAACGACGTATCCGCCACCAACAGTAGCCCCAGTCATGGCTCTTGCTGCACCCCCGAGCCATCCTCCGAATCCGCTCCCTCCTGCCTTCTCCGACCCGCCACCCCCGTCTCCACCGACGCGGGGCATTCTTCATCCTCCCTTCACCCTGCACACAGACACCATAGGAAAACCATTAAGAAAATGCTCCCTCAAAAAGGACCACTCTAAATAAAATAATCAGATTCAAGTCTATTACCGCTACAACACGAAGGTACGTCCTATGAAACTACTTTCTGCAGTAACTTTATTACAATATATCACATTACAGTGTGCTTTTCTCAACGTTTTATAGAATTACGGCGAACCTTATGGCGCAAGATAAATCTAAATTGTATTTAGAGTAAATACGACGTCAAGGCACCAGACTCGATTTGTTAGCAGAGACGAATATAAATTACGCCGAAACGTTTAAGTATAAATAACCGATGGATATTTCTTTTCTCTTCCGTTCATATAAAGAATGTGAAGGGTGATTTGTTAGTCTCCTGTTTCGTCACTCGTTAACGTCTCTGGTCTCCGAAACTCCTCATTTTTGGGTTCGTTAGTTCACCTGTTACGCAAAGTTGACGTTAAACTATTTATTGTTATTATTTAATGAAACACCGTAATTTAAATTGCCCACCGTAATTTATTCAGAATTGTTCCGTCGTCTATCTTTTTCTGAAATGGTTTCAATATTAATCACTTTGTAACAAATGTAAATACATTAACTTTCAACGACTGAAGAACGGAGATTATGTCACAAATTCAGATTCACTTCGATCACAAATCAACCATATTATTATTAATATTTAATGAAACACTGTAATTTATATATTCAGAATTATTGCGACGTCTTTTTCATTTTCTGAAAGGCTTTAATAATTAATCACTTTCCCTCACTCTCAATTTATAGCACACGAAATACTGCAATTTCCTGAAGAAAATACATTTACATTTGTAACATTTACATTAACAAATTTCAACGACAGAAGGACGGAGATTATGTCACAAATTCAGATTCACTTCCATCACAAATCAACCAGCACAATTGCCTTGCTCCTTACGAACCGATACGGTCCATAAAATGGCGGTAAAGCATTCGGTAACGGCGCGACGTATATTCGCAATAAGTTTCGGATAAACTTTGATGGAACTCGCTCGCGAGTTTCATTCACTAGCGTCGGCGCACCGTAAATAAATAAAGTCCTTCTCAACAGTTGTCAGAGAATGCGCAAACGTTCGCAGGTATCCGTGCGGAATTGAGCAATCGTTAGGCGTGCGTAAGTGCGTGCGTGACTTCGCATATAAGCGAGTCGATCCAATCAAATCTGTCGATACGATTTTATTTTCTTGATTTCAATGTTTAGTTTACGATACAGCATAGCATACTTCAAAGTGAAATTTCGCGGAGACTGTTCTTCGAACAGAAAATAATTACGAAGTTTAGCTGCATAGGCCGTAGCTGTATATGTATAGTGAATCGGAAATCGACGTCATCAAACCGTTACATCCGACTCAGGTGTCACTGACTGAATGTGAACAAGAAAGGAAAGCACTTAACATTAATAAAACAAGGGTAAGCAAAACATGTTGCAATGCAACTTATTTTTTTCGTGAAAGGAACGAGAGAACACATTCAATATGGATTAGAGAAATAAACGGTACTCGCATAAACTGGTTCCGAAAGAACTCAATTTTAGAAATAAAACTTTCGACGACTATTAAAATCATTAAGGTATTGTCAGAATGTAGATGAATGGTTTGTTTTACAAATTAATTTTTGCAAACATGCGTTGTGATAATAATTTGAGTAAATATTGGAACAAGTTTATGACATTTTGTTGTATGATCTCTTAATATATCCTCGAATAATTGCAGTATAATGCAACCAGTGCAATCGACCTCCGTGGAAATCTCCAAAAATCCACCTTCCACCGAAATATCACCGCGATGGCGGCTTTATAGATGCAAATATTGAGAGTTTATAAATACCCCCGTATGTCTTTTCTATTTCCAAGAGCTGAAGGTTAACTAAGTTAACTAAACTAAGTTAAGTTAGAGTGGCTTCGTAGTAAAGAGGCATTATCGTGAACAGTTTATAAGCGAAGAAATAACAATGAAGATTGCGAGCCTCCGATCGGTAAACAACCAATTTCGCCATAAAGACTAACGGATCAATATTTCATTAATAGAACTAGAAATGTGTTAGATGATCTCAAAAGTTCTCGTCCAATTCGACCATAAAACTTTCTGTTAAAATTTTTATCCAACATACGCAAAACTTTTATTTCGCATAAAGACCCGCGGTCCAGTCGTAAGAATATTTTTTATACGAATGCAATTTCCTACAACGTGTTTATCAGTTATTCATAGCATCGTAAATCCTAGAAAGACCGTTTGATTTTCGTGTCACGTTCGTGTAGCATCCGTGCAATATATTTTCTATCAGATAGTGGCGGCCAAGTGACACTCAATTCCCGAAGTGAATTATTTCTTCGTATCACTATCATATAGTAGTGATACTCCCGATAACATTGAAATCGATTTGGCTAAATCTTGATAAGATATTCGCGATAAATGCAAAAATCACGATTCGACTTTAATCTCCATTTTATAGGCTGACAACTATACAGGGTGATTCTGGGAACTGGGACAAGTTACTGCTCTTTTTACGTAAAAATAGAAAAAAATGATAGAGGAGAAAATCGTGTGACATAATACATCCTAACTTCCTGTGGCCTTATTTTTTATGCGGATGCATCGATGCGCCCGCCAGGTGTGCAATTGCACTTTATTCTTTAATGCAACAACATTTTTTTCTTCAACCAATCGATCCCTTTTATTATCCTACGTATAAATGAATGTTTTTATGAGTGATTACTAGACTGCGGATTTTATGCATTTATGACAAAAATGGGTACGTACAATTTAAAACAGTGGTGGTATTAAAAAGATTTAGGGCCTCCAGCTTCACCATAACAAGATAATCAAAAGAAGAAGAATGAAATTTTTATTTGGCTCCTGTGTCTTTTAATTAATCCAAACATTTTTTATTTTGCAGAAAGATCCGCAGTCTAGTGATTACTATATTTTTGTTTACTTTGGTACAAAAGTGGCAAATAAATTGTACAAATTGGAACAGTAGAAAAGATTTAACTTTTATATCCTATATAAAAATTTTTCTCTGTATTAAAAATTGATTTCAGCAGTGGAAGAGGTATTATATTATAACAAGTACAATATATTAATTCTATTTGTTACCGAACTTAAAAAAAGTGAACATAATAATTCGATCACTGAAGAAATTTCTGAAGAAGTTTGAGAGCAACTGTGGACGAGATTCGTTATAAATTCGCGCACGCCGATACATTCCTTTCGAGAAAACGGTCGATTGGGGCACGGGAAACGGTCCGCACTTTTTCAGAGTGCCGAGTCCAATTGGCCGAAACGAATTGAACTTGTGCCAGGGTCGCGATGCGAATAAAAAGAAGAAAAAGAGGAGGAGAACGCGACGCGTGGTGCTCGCGGCAGGATACGTCGAGGGTGTTTTCTTTCACTTTCTTTTCGTTCCGCGAACCGACACCCGCGATATTCTCGAATTCCGTCGGAGATACACGCGCGCGCACGCACGCACCCACACGACCGGATTATTCTGAATTTTCATCTTGGTTTATGTCGGCACGTGCCATCGGAATCGCGCGACAGCTAAATTAATTAAATTCAGAACGCGACACTGCGGCGCGGAATTTCGAACATCTTGTACACAGCTGGGGGTGACTTTCCTCCTCTTTCACAACAGAAAACCCGTTCCTCCTACGCGCATCGAACGGACATTACGGAAACACGATCGATAAATTTTAACACACAAATAAAAAAACAAAGAAACGCGAATGTTAATGTCGTATTCATCTTCTCGGAAGTGCGTGAATAGTAATTTGAGCTAGTCGATTTACGGTTTTACAATCTTGTCGATCTGTGTGAGATTCAGGAAGCTGTGCGAACGAAATACAGGGTGACTTGTAAATGATGCAGACGATTTTTATATTTTGATAATAATATTCAGGAATTCTTCGAATCTCTTCGGGTTTTCTTTTCAGGAATATATAAATTCACCCCTTCGTATGCTGAAGAACCCAAACACGTCTAGCCGTGCGTTTCTCGGAATAGATCTTATGAGGATGTTCAAGTTCACAATAAAAAATCCGCGAACGAAATGACAAGAACGTCTTATATGTGAATGGCACGCAGTCGGACTCACTTATTGGCACTCTGCCTGTCACGATTTTCGTCGGGAACTGCAACGCCGGATTTGGATGATTCAACGATCGAAACGAGGTTCCAGATACGCTGAAGCGGTTTGGCACGCGGGATATACATATACGAAGAATTTGAGGGACAACGTATGTAACATAAATACCGGAGAACGCGGACCTAATATTTTATCGCTGGTACAGTTCGATATAAAGAATAGCAGCTACTAAAAAATGCGGGAGCCGCAGACTCTTCGGCGAAGTAAGCAGAAATGTGTGTAAAATAAAAGACGAGAAAAGGTCTATATCAAATGTAGCCAGAATTTTACCAGTATTAATAGACTCATTCTATGGAAGCTTTTATTTTAAAAAGAATTATTTTTCTACGTTATATTAACACGTGATAATTTTCATTTTTTGAGAAGAAATAATTTTCTACGATACATAAATGTGCCCATAATTATAAAAGTAGTCCGGGTCATATTTCTTGTTTCTAAATGAATTCCATATAGTGTTGAAATATCAAGCACTATCTACACGGTTCATTTTTTACAATATCGTAAACATTACATTGAATTAATTTAGTATAAAATAATGTGACGTGAAATAACTGATGAACTCATTTTTAAAATTCTAATTTAATGCTAATTCTTTCTTGTTTTCAATATTTTTCTACACTACTACATGTCTTAATTCTACCAATATAAAATATAAAAATACACGCTAGAAACATGGAGTTTGTCGATTACGATGTTACCGCGTGTTTTAAAAAAGTGTGGCGTACTTCCATAAATGATCCGAAGATTCTACCGTGCGTAATCGCCGCAGTAAACAGAAAGACGGTTGCGAGATTGATTTTGGGTGCTCATTATTTGGAGAACCGCCTTCGTTGGCAAATTAGGACAGGATGCGAATAAGGAAAGCGTCGAAGAAAAAAAAGGCAACCGCATTCCGTTTGGGCGACGTTATTTGCACGAGAGACGCAACGCGCCTCGGTGCAAACAACCGATAAACATGCGCGTTGCTTTGTCATCGCAATCTGGCAGAAGGCGTCGTTGGGTTTATTTGCGAAACGATAAGCTGCCGCGACACGCTGAGATGCGTCCACGAGAACTCTTTCACCAATTCTTTTTTTTCGGTCAAGACTGACTTAAGGAGAGTTTCACCTCCGAGCACATTAGGATGATAAATAAAGCAAAAAAAGAACTGTTCTCTTCAAGTCTGTGTCAGCGCCTCCTCTGAAATGTTCGAAACAAAATTCTACATTCGGTGGAACAGTAATAATTTGACTACAGATCGTTATCTAAAATACGATTTTTCTAAATTATTTGTTAGAAACATCAATTTCACAAACTGTGCACACATTTCTGTCTGTTCATAATTGAAATAATCAACCGGAAACACACACGAACGTGCATAACTGACGATAGAAAGTCGGAGATAACTAGATTTGTTCTAGCTCACACATTTCTAATTAATCTCGAGGGTAATTCGTTGCGATGTTAGGTCGCGCCTAATGATACTTTCCAGAATAAAAACGATAGAAAAGATCTTTGATTGCATAAATGCAACTATGCACTTTTTCTCTTCGTGGCGCTACTTGTTTCAATAACAATTTTTAATTTCGTCTGTCGAAGTTCGAGCGAGTGGTCCGCCATTATGTGCAGGACGAACTAATACTTACTTCTGAAGGCATCACACGGTTGCAACGAGTCGCTCATACAATGCAACCTCTGCACCCGGCCGTTTAAAAATCCGAACACTTTTGCATTGTCGAGGCTTTCTTTTCGGGGAAACGTGTCTAAAGATAGAGGGCACGCTGTAACCTTTTAACACGAGCATGGACGTCGTTCGCCCTCGGCACGCTGTATACTGCCCTAATTTGTCGCGACGCTTCTCGAATCGGGCAGATTCGCGTCAATCACTTTTAATTGTCGTGAACATCTGCCTGATGGTACGGCTACACACGTAGCCCAGGCAATTGCAGTCAATGATAAACAATGAACACAGCCGAGATAAAAGGCTCGCGTGCCTCAACTTTATCCGTCGATCGTTATCGTTGCTCTTTGAACAATCCGTTCCGTGTTGATACTGTAGATCTAACGCGCATTCAATGTAAATGCTAAAGGCTTGCCTCCGAGAGAAGATCCTCCTCTTACTGCAACACGCTTTTCTCAACCCAAATCAATTTTTCAAATTGGTTTCGTCGAATAACAAGCTACTACGAAGTAGAGAAAAATATCGTCCAACAGAAATGTCTTTATCGAAGGCACATGATAAGTTCCCAGTTTGGAAATGTGCTTTTCAACATTCCAACGCCTAAATCCAGGTGAATATGTTGGAAATTGTTTTGGTTGAATAACCAGCTGCTACGAAGTAGAGAAAAATATCCTCGAACAGAATATGTTCGAAGGCACATGATAAACAGGAATGATGAACAGGAATGTCTTTATCGAAGGCACATGATAAGTCCCCAGTTTGGAAATGTGCTTTTCAACATGTCAATGCCTAAGTCCAGGAAAGCATGTTGGACATGAAATGTGCAAGAATATTGAATGAATCATAAGAACCGCTAGAATAAAGTAAACGAGTAAACACATTCCCTCCAACCGCAACATATATTAAGGAGACAAACAGAAGCAACAACAAACACTACGAAGTTTCAATTTCACTTGCCAAGAAGACAGACACGCGCATCCTCTGTTGCTCTTTCATCATGTGTTTCTATATTTACCGCAACCGTGTCATTATATCAAGATTATTCCGCTAGATCCGATGTTTCTTGTAAGACGAATTCTCGCGGCCATGCATCAAGACCCTTCGATTGCACAAGACTCATTAACAAACACACATCATCGCCGAGAGCACGAGTGAAAACAGTGTCGCTTACCGGTTAATCGAGACGCATGTTCACGTGGACGAGTATCCAACGTGGAAAGACGATGATGTCTGGTTCCCGGTGTCCATCGTGGATGTTTCACGAGCACCGATACCGACGGATGTCCTCGAGAGGTTTCTCCGGCTCAAGGTCACGTCTACGTCACGGCAAGTTACGAGTGATGAAAATCGCGAGGTTCGAGTTTGTGCGACACGGGCGTGGCGATCGCCAAAAAATTAGATCGTGTACTGGCACAGGGTAGCCAGCCGTGGACCGAGGAAACGCGGTCGGTTCGCGGATCAGGAATATGATGCCACCTTGGTGAAAGCCTTCGCGAAGAAGAGGCTCCCTTGCCGCGCCGAGTGCCGCTCCCGCTAAGCGGAAGATTATCTAAATAGACTCCGTGCTACCAGAGAGTCGAGAGAGAGGGAGAGCGAGAGTGCGGGGAGAGAGGACCCGAAACGAGGTGGTATTTATACGTCGTGTCTTTTGGAAAGCCAGTGGATGAGACTCGGACCAGGAACATCCCTCTTCTCGGCTTCGAGGAACGGGACGAATGCCTTCTTTAATGTTTATCGTCTCGGGAATTCGAATACCTCGCAGAATCTTGATGAAATTTATTCAATCATTTTCCACAAAAGTGTCCTCTTATTTTAATAATTATGGGATAATTATAAACCCAGTCATTTGAACGTGGTTTGTTTGATGGCCAGTCGCTACGAAAAAGTGTATGGAAAGTATGAAATGATTTTCGGAAGCGTCTTCCTATTTTAACACTTAGCACTCGAGTGGTAACTCTGAAAGAGAGGCGCCACTAAACATTGCTGTACCACTATACAAAATATCGTTTATATTATTAAATCTGTGGGTATCTAATCATTTACTAAACATTTAGGTATTGTATGAGGTATTATACCAATTTCATATCCATAAAATTTGGAAAATCATAGGGAATGGAGATATTCTAGGTCGAATAAATGTTTAATTTTCGAGTGAAAATATCTCCGAGTGCAAAAGGTTAATAATTATAGAATATTATAAACCTGGTCATTTGAGCGTGGCAAGTCGCTACGAAAAAGTGTATGGTTGAACAATGAAATTGTCGTTAACAAAATAATAATGACATGCAATTATAATTCCTTCTAGAAACTCCGAGTAACAAACCAGAAACGAATAAACGATCAATAATAGAAATCGTGGCTCGGTATCTTGGATAAACCCAGCCATTAAACTGAACTCAATAAAATCTGAAGTTATTACCGAAGGTACTATATTATGGCCTTTTTATTCGTTCCTAAAAATAGCTATAGGAGGAAAATCAGAATTATTGTCGAATAAATAACTAATAACTCCGCGAGGCTATCCGCGTACGCGCAATTCCTAGATCATTGGGGATTACTCCTAAAAAGAAATGATCAAGCCAGTGACACGGGTCTTCGATAAATTGATTCTTCACGCACGACTACGCATGATACCACGCTAATGATTACCACCAAATAATTCACTACGCCAACAGATTTATATTACAATTTTCATTACTATAAGGAACTTTCCCTTATCCATAAACAAGGAAGATTTGTCTGAGCCGACGCTGCAATATTTTCAACTATTAATGAACGCTTGCGGACCAAGAATGAGAGAAACTTAACACTAATAATCACATTCCGTGGAACGGTAGCGACGTCGAAAAGTGAATATTTATTTGAATAGTTCGACACTTGTCTTAATACAGCTGGCGAAACTGATTACCACCAGCCATGCCGAATTCCTCGAGCAATGACGTCGTACCGTAATTGGGTACTGAAGAATACGAATACGAGAATGATCGACGACTTATATTATAGAAACTGCGATGTACTGGTACGTTACTTCGACCTTGAACTTGACTATTATTTATTTAACAAATTTTTCAGTCTATGAGTGTGTGTGAAATAAAGAAATGAGTGTGCACGAAGGAACGTTTGTTTGAACATTTGTTAGTCGTTGTACAAGGGTGGTGAGTAGAGTGTGCGTGTAATGTATGAAAATCGATTATGAGAACTATTGTTGGTATTGCAAACGTGACGTAAGTAAGTATTTAATAAAAAACGAAGGGGGTGAATGTGTTGATCTGTGTGGCGAGAACGAGAAAGAAACGTAATGAGTGAGACACAAAAATGTATGAAGTGAATTCGGTAGTGTGAAATAAATAAATGAGTGTGCATGAAGTCGTTGATAGATTATCGTTTGCGTTGCATGTAATATTTCGTGTATTAACATTTATAATTCAATCCACTGCTTGGACATCTACGTCAATCAAGTATTAGCTTACGGGAAGCTGCGGTTTTAATTTATTTTATGACATTAACCGTTTGCGGACAAATGTCGTCACATTGACGGCATCGTGACTGTGCCATTCTTTCTATTATTCAATTCCTAAAGTTGCAGACAAATAATGTAATTGTGTACATGATAAAATATTAGCATATACCTTCCATTTTTCCCAGTACTCAAGATTTCGATACATGATCTACTTCTCCGAGCAATATATTCTTTAATATTTTATAAAATCTTCGTCTGCGCAAAGGGTTCAAACGTTAGAATAAATTCCAGATACTTCATAAAAACGGACTGTCGCATGGCCGGTAAAAATTGCAAACGAAGCGATCCGCGCGCCAGCCACTTTCTCGTCCCTCGTTCCACGCGTTCTTTTATCATTGCGGGGATCAAGATTCGTCCCCGATTTTCGCGCGATTTATATCCCCTGGCCAAGAGCTTCTATGAAACGGGAATCAAAAAACCATCGGCACCCGTTACGGTTCGTCGTTTCGGTATAGCCGTAATGGGCCACGGTTCCAGAGTCTCTCAGCATAGCGAACAGGATTCCTAGAGCACAATGCCGATTTCTTTCTTCTCCGACGACCAACGAGGAGCAGAGCTGAGCTTCCGGCATTGCCGAGATTACCGGCGAACTTCGACTTTCACCGATCGTGAAAAAATCAAGATCTTTTCCGTTCAACACTACCCTAACACTTCCCCGAGCTACACAGGACGATCGAACATTATATTCATAAATAGCGGACCAACATGCTCCATTGTACTTTCTCATACGGTTATCGAAGCTGCACTCGTTCACCAGATGGATACGGATCGTGATTATGGTACAGTTTACCGTGCACATCTTAGCAGGTGGAGTACGTTTTCCATTTTTTTGCTTCTTGCTAGACTATTTTCAATGACAGCGAGCGGGATGGAAGTCTGAAACGAGCACAGTCTCCTGCAACCTACTTGTGTAGGCTAGCTCCATTTTTCTTGTAGAAAATTATTCGACAAATTTTTGCGAGCTTCCATGTTTAAAGAAAATAAAAATCGAAAGCATCGTTATTTGTGTCGCTAAGCTGCACGACGAATGTCGTACAATCGTTAAGTGAGTTTACAACAAGTTTTGAAGAAACTAATAGTTCTACTCCATTTGGAAACAATGTGAATGGGAGAGAAACATAATGAGTGAGAGGCAGAATGTATGAAGTAAATTTACGTGGGGTGAGAATGAGAAAGAATCAGAACGAGTAGACTCCGAATGTTCGTGCAATTTTTAATTTTTGTAGATAAATTTGAAGAAACTGGAATCTTATCGTCAGTATAAAATTTTTATTCGCCATAAGTGCATAAAGATCCGCAGTCTAATAATGAGCGAGAGGCAGAATGTATGAGGTGAATTTGGTTGTGAAAATTGTCAGTCGTTGATTGAACATCGTTTGCGTTCCGCGTAATATGTTTTGTTAAAAGCATTGCTAATTCCATCCACTGCTTAAACACAATGTGCAGATGAAGATGAAAAGCCTCGCTGAATGACGAGTACTTACTCCTGCGAGGGTTTGAAAATGCTTCCATCGACGCCATCCACATAATCCCAGACGAGAAGATATTCCCGTTGAAGAGACGTGCGGATATCCATAACAAGAACTTTGTTAGATCAACGACGCTTCGTTCACAGAGAATTATCACCGACACCTTGGCGAAACACGAGCCGCAAGACACAACGCTGACACGTTGCACTTCGAAACAGAAATTTGTCTTATTCTCGAGCTGGCCGCATCGCGTGTCGTTCGGAAACGTTCGTTGACTCGATGTCGTTCAATCGCGTACATTACTCGACAACGAGGCAGCACGTTTAAACGATAAATGAACGTTCCTCAAATCTAGATGCTCCAGTTGCGTTTGATTGTTCCTTTTCGATCTCTGTTCACGAGACTCTTTCTTTCGAACGATCAAAAGCAGAACTCATAAAATCGCAACGTTGCTCTCTTCCCGATAGCGACAGAAAGATTTATCGGATATCCTTGCTTGCCAAGATTAGAGAATTCGCTTACCGCTCGGCGTTATCGGAGCGGAGATAATATTATCGTAATAATATATTTTCTCGCGACTCTGTTCGTGTCGATTACAATTCGCGAAACCTGTCCGAGCAACGTTTGTGGACCGCTTTTCGACGAGCAGCCGCCGATCGAAAGTCAATGTGACTAGATTGGTAAATAACGGATCCGCTTCTGCATCAGGAGTCACGTATCAGCGGAGAGCCAGGTCTTCAGGATCCTTCGGCGATGCCAGAGAGACCGCATTTCTCCGGTCTTAATTAATCACGAATGCATTTAGAATTAAACCGCGCGGAATGCAACGGAGCACCGGCGACCAAACGAAAGCACTTTCACTTGAAAACTTTTTCACGGAGTCGAGCAAAGCGAACGATCGATCGATTTTCGAGCGTTAATTGACCAAGGAATTACTCCGACGAACGTTGTTAGCCTAGCGAACACCGACGACGTTCGACCGTGGAATATAAATATTTTTCTTTTCGAGAGCTCCGTAGTTTTATCTTAATCGTCCCCGCGAGTGCACGTATCGCTTTATCAGTTCACGAGAAACGACACCGCGCCAACGCTTTGATTTACTCGGGCCCCGGTTGCAATGGAAACATTAATCTCCTCCTCGCGGTTATACGCGGAATTGTGTGTCCGTAACAGTAGCGCGTTAAACACGCTAAACAACGAACAACCACTAGAAACCAGTTCGAGAAAATCGTCTCGGGTCGGTTAATTGATTAATTACGGAATATCTTGGCTTTCTCCTCGCCGGAGCTTTCCTGCTCCGAAAAGTCAGCGAGACTCCCGTTGACGAAAACGAAGAACCACCTTTTGACAGATAGTCGAAACTTCTTCGGAGACGCCTCGGATCCAAGCTATCCCGTCCGGACGAAAATTAGCACAAGGTTGACCGAGCACTGAGTCACGGGAGCTTCAAGGTACGGTGTCAGCACGCTACGAAACCCCGGCGAAATTCACTGCACATGACGACGATCGTAAATCCTGTTCTCGACGGATGATCCGCACGGGCCCGCGCTATTTCCACCATTCGGGCCCCGAATTCCGGCTTGTCCACGATCGAGTTCGACTGCGAAGAGGATCCAGCAGGTTTAATTAGCAGCCGCGTGATCGGACCGTGGCCACGCGCGCGCGAGAAAATGCAGGCTGCATCGGAGCGACCAACAAGTGCGCTCTACGGATCCAGACGTTGGGACCGCTCGGCGACGCTCAACCGTTCTGGTCTAATCGAGGCGATCCACACACGGCCGATGCGGTTTCACGGCGAACAGAAAAAGAGAGAGAGGGGAACAGAGAGAGAGAGAAAGAGAGAAGGGGGTTACATCAGATCACTCCGAGAGACACGCCGCTGGTTTCCACGGCGAGATGACACACACCGATCGAGAACGGATTATCCGGTGCTGGTTCGGCGATGGGCCGCGTGAAACGCCGACGAAGAAACCGACAAATGAGCGTCCGGATCCAGCTGGGCACCACGAAGCTGGCCCGATTCGACACGAGAAACCATGGCGCTGTGCACGAGCCGAGCCGGACCCGACGGCGCGAACCGGTGCGAAGGAAACCTTCGACGTCGCGAGAGTGTGTGCAACAGAGACCCGAACGGGCCCCAATCTCACTAGAGGGGACCCCTATAGCGCCTTTCTCTTAACTCCAGACGCGTGTACGTACAACTCGGAATTCTTCGGGCTTCGTGCTACTAAGGCTTTTTCGGACAGCTACGTTTCACGTCGCCTCTTCCGAGCGTAAGATCATTCTCGAGTAACAATACACTCGCAATCGAGTAACAATTCTAGATATTCTGAAAATTATGGGAGACCTGTAATTCCATTTGCTGGGTTGCAGTATTTATATTTGTCCCTGTTCCTTTTCGATTCGATGGAATGTTCACTTAACCATTTGGTTTGGTGGGAAGCGACCGTCGTTTGAACTTGAACGGTCTTTAGTTAGGGTATACATATTTTACACACTTTGCTGGATCATTTACAGTTTGATTTATTGTTTGTATTATGATTTTGTATTATGACAGCGGAACTTTATGCAAGATAAAAATTTTTCACCTGAATTCCAACAGACCGGAGTGACATAGAAATTTATTTTTTCTCTTAATATGTTCGATAGGTTGGGAATGATATAAAAGTATTTCTGAATTCGTCTAGTTTTCTCAACACTGATTTTTGTTATAAATGCATAAATTCCGCTGTATAATTATGAGATTAATATATTTGGATTTATGTTGCGTTCAAAATAGGGAAGAATTGGAGTTAGGTTTGGAGTCGTCCGCGCGAAGGAAGCGTCCGCTATATCGTGTTTCTGATAACTGTGATAGCTCGGTGCACGAGCAGACCCAGCGAGAAATGCGAATCATGTTTGAATTTTCTAGCACCTTTTTGATAAATATGAGATCTTGAAATTTTACGAATATCTTCATCTCGTAGAGCTGGAGCTGAAGGTATCTTAGAAGCCACAATATACTTTTCATTCGCCATTAGTGTGAACAAAAACAGCAATCATACTTCATCTTCGCGTAAAGAATTACATGACAGTAGATGCATTCCATATGATGGTGAAAATCATATATCATTAAATTTGAACGTAGAGTGTCCGAGTGTGAACTATACTTTACGATCGCCCTCTAAAACTGTCAACATGGTGACGGACTATCTTAGAAATGGACGGAGGGATACAGTGTACTGAAGCAGGACAGACGATTTTGATGGTCCGAGGTATTGAGAGGAGTTCCACGCATTCATACTCACATATTTATAGCTTTTGGACTAGCCGGGTTGAGACTACGAAACGCATCTGCGGCTCTAAGATTGGCGTCTCGCTACGAAGGGAATTCGTGCTTTCTTCTTTTATTCTGCAAGGTAGACCAGCATTTTTCTTTTTCGAAAGAGTAGATACAGGACCAAGAATGTATTTGTACACCTCCTTTTTAATTATATCTTCTCACGAAGAAGTGACTGTAATGTGCACTTTTGAGTGCTTCATTATGCACACAAATAATGTACTAACAGATAAAAATGTTAGTAACTTGCCGGTCGACAATAATAAAAACGCGAACCCGCAGTCTATTCGTAACTTAATTATATACTTATAAATTTGCATTACAGGCACAGATAAAAAATTTAAAAATCATGACCTTTACTTTTTCCTTCGCGATTGGGCCAATAACAATTCAAAATAAAGATCTTCTAACGTCTCAAAAAAGCTCAAGCAGTTGGGTCCAATTTCAGAAATGTTTGCTCACCACTGTATATCGTTAATTTTACAATAATTATACATTTCCTTCGCTGAATAATTGCACAAATTCAAACGAGTCTGTATTACGCAGTCGAAGCATTCCCACGGCGAAAACGGTAAGCATATTACGGCGATACCCTACAATTTTATTGTCTCGGAGAATGGTACATCCATTACAAAGTGCGCTATTGTGTTCGATGACTATAGGAATTTAAAACCATCGAATAGATTGCGCCGCGTTCCACACGATTGTATTGTATAGTAGAACCCTGACATTCCAACAGTAAGTTTCTATCGGAAGATTCGCCCAACATTTAGAACAAATGCGTTGCTTTCAATTAGATTGCCTGCAAAGGTATTTTTTCTTTTTTCATTGTGTTCCCTGGACGAGATTACGGTAAGTCTGTGTATGCGTGTACACGTGTGTGTGTATAGGTTTAGAAAGTTAAAGGATTCTTCCATGGACATAGTTATCACGCTTATAACTTCATTGTTTCATGAGTCCCGGAACTATAAGTATCGGCGTACGTGCAATTAGATTGAAGATCCCTATCCTTATACACAGGTATAATTCTAAAGTGAGTGAACATTGAATGCATTGAGCGGGGCTCGTTTTTCTTTATGACTGCATTATGCATTATCAGTCGCAGATCTTATCTGGTTTCAGGCGGTTTATTTTGTTTTGCGGCACCAAAATGGCTGCTCGCCGCGGAAACCACAACCAGGTAATTCGAAACCATTGAACTACATTTTCTACGGGTTAATCACCGACAATGCTTGCCTCTTGCTAATACGCGTGTCTTAACTGCAATATTTTTAGCCCTGCATCGTCAAGATGCATTTTATCACCGCCATATTTTTCATATATTTTCATATACATTTATGACAAAAATAAGTGAGCGACATTAATTAATATGATATGCATGCAGAAAATGTTCATTTTGCACGGAGATCCTCAGTTTCATTATAAATCTAAAGGCTTCTTGAACTTATACAATTTCCTGTAATTTTAGCAGGAAATTGATTATTCACAACAATGTAGAAATTATTGCGTATACCATCTCTCATTATGCAAAATTAAAATCTATGTAACAATGTTTATATTTTGTGAAAAGTAATGTCAGCGGAAGTGTGGAAATATTCAATAAAACTGAACTCGATATTGGACATCTTTGTGTTTAATTTTTCGCCATCGTCGTTAGAAAAATGATAATTTAAGAAACAATAAGTGTAATAATTAGACAGCGGATCTTTTTGCAAAATTAATATGCAAAATATGCAAAAATATATGCACGACATATGCAAAAACATATCCAAAATATATACAAAATAGTGAAATCAATTATACAATGTATACATATTTTCATTTACTGTTTATATTTTGTGGCTGCGGTCCACCGAACGTGACATATTATACACAAATAATTTTCATTTCTTTCATCATCTCTTACGCATTTCATGTGCAAATAAAACGATAATTTAGCAGAAAATTGATTATTCACAACAATGTAGAAATTATTGCGTATACCATCTCATTATGCAAAATTATAATCTATGTAATAATGTTTATATTTTGTGGAAAGTAATGTCAGCAGAAGTGTGGAAATAATCAATAAAATAGAACTTGATATTGGACATCTTTGTCCAACATCATTGTTAAAAAAGTGATAATTTAAGAAACAGTAAATCCTGGAAGATGAGCACATCTGTTGTTTGAAACAGCCGGCGCGGCATCGTGACCTGCTTCCAAAGTGGAGGGGATTCAGCTGACAACTATACCGACGCGTGCATGGCCCTGCATGCTATCCGTAAAATATCTTAGGAGGTTTGAATCTTGGAGACCGAGGCCCAAAGATATAGTGGAGCAGAGCTGGCTTCAAACAAGTTTTCTCTAACGATTAGTAAGTAGTCCTTTTATAAAGGTACGTTACACAGTGATTCCTAACACATTTTTTGGATTCAAATAACAAACTGGTCCATTTGCCTGCAGTCTACTTTGGACAATAAGCTACATACTTCTATATCACAGATCTCACTTGCTGTTATGTGAAATATTTATATGAAATATATGACTGTACTCATCCACAATGATTCATCCTTTCTGGACAAGTTTCTTTCATAATTGTGATGCTCGTCTTAATTAATTTTGATGCACTGAATTCTTGATAATTTCGTAGTATTAATCACTAATTTAACGTAATGGACACAGCTAAATGCAAACTAATGCGTATTTGTATACAATTTCGAGTTTCCGTTTCACTTTTACAACTAGAACCTGCTAGAACCATAGTTCACCGTACACACAGTTGGCAGACCTGTTGCGCGTCGACGCCCAAGCATTACACTAATAACAAGTGGGTGTTGTATACTATGTAGTTCGATCATTCGTATTTTGTTGTGACTGTAAACAATATCCACGTTTTTCTTTTTGCAGAATAAAAATGGCAGTTCTGGAATCCTGTTGGTCGCCGTTTGTTTGGACTAATAGTGTTAAAACAGGATGCAAAGCCATTGCTGTTTACACAATTGTATGTATTTATACAATATATCAGTTTTACTTTCTCTATATGTTAAGCTTGTGATCAATTCATTGAAGTTCAAGAATTTTCTTTCTTTCAGGCAATATGTATAATACTGATTACATTAGTTAGTTACCAGCTACATGGAGGAGAATCATCACAACTGTATAATCCTTTATTCGAAGCTGATATCAGAGAATGTAAGTTCTAGTGCAATATCATTTTGACACATATCATTTACACAATAATATAATTTTTACACGTATCATTTTCAGCTATGCAAATCGTTGGAGGGTTTTTCATACTTTATTTCATCTTTCTCATCATGGCCTCGTTAATAATGATATACGGAGTAAAGGAAAGAATACGAGGCTGGCTACTGCCTTGGCTTATATTGTGGTTTATCGCATGTCTCTTCCAACTAGTTTTCGGGCTTTGGCTCGTAGGAGGATATTATATCTACGTAAGTTCTCCAATGAATTGTAAATAGACTTTGGGAATTATGAAATTAATACCTTGGTATTCATTTTTCCAGCTTGAAGCAACATTCGCAGCAATGTGTCTCTGGCTTTGGATGTCATATAATGTGAGTACTGTCTTTCATGTAACATACAGATTGTCTCAGGTTTTAATTTCCATGTAAGAATCTAGATAGCATACGAATTAGAAGTAAACGTAAAAATAGGAAATTTGGGGGCTGCGGCCTAGATTGATCTTTTATCCAGCTCTTTTGACTACTGAAAAATCCCATCCTTGCATTATCGAGAAATGAGAAACGTGTTTACCCCCTTAAAACCTGGGACTCTAGTATAGCGATGTATTTCAATGTTCTCCCAATTTAATTTATAGGTATATTGTTGGTTGGTTGTTCTCTCTATGTACAAAATATTCGAGAAGCTGCAGTCTCCGAATATCGAGCTTCTATGGCCCTAAGTATTCACATTTAAGTACTTTCGAGTCACAGAGTACATTAATTGGCACCAAAGTAAGATACAACGTCGTTAGAGACGAGTTTATCTCTCAGATTTTATTTTATATATATTTTATAAACGATAGCCAGATCAAGAGAGACACCATTATTTACAATAATATAAATTAAGCAAAAACACGATTATCTGCCATGTTTGACTTGCTTTATAATTATTTATTTCAATACGTATAATACTAAGTGTCATTAATGTACAACCAGTCCCACATCCCGAAGATCTGGGACATTCATTTTATAGCAGAAGACTGATATTGGTCTAAGAAAACATCCGTCCAAATTTCAGAGTTCTTTATACTTCTGTTAAACAAACTTATGTAATAGAGAAATTTTTGTAGCTGGTTGCTTTACACAACCAAAAATGCATATCTAATAAATTTTTATACGAACTTTTAAATACTCCAGTGCCCTAATATTTCTAAGATTGATTGATACAAGCAACAAATGTTAGTACAATTTCTATTGAAAATAGATTTTAAGAACTCGACAAATGTAACTGTATTTCGCGCAAGTATCCGATTGAGATTATGTATTCGTTCTATTAAGTTATAGATTAAGTAAGAAAGAATAAATTACCAAATACGAATAGCGTCTATTTTCTATGCTTGACAACATTTTGTAGAACTAATTTATATAAATTCAAAATCCTACGTGGATAACTCCGACCACCGACGAGACTGCCAGCGCCTGTGGCACCGACGAGAGACTGTCAGCCCCTGTGTTATTCAGGGGGACGGGTGACGGGTAACCGGGCGCGGGGATAACGTGAAAGTTACAGTGATCTGATATACCACATCGCTAAAAATTCGAAATAGTGCCACAATAATGCCAAAACATCGTCTGAAATATGGCGGAGAATGTAACATTTAATAATAATCGGTATGGTTTCGTGATAATTCGCATTCTCACCGATACATCGCGACGAGAATCTCCACAATGGTCTTCTTCACCGACAAAATGCCGTCGATGGCCTTCTGTTTCTCTGGATGGAGCCAGAATATATCCTAGAAGGCGTAGGAAATACCGACATATTCGAGAGACACCAACTCCCATAAGGCTGGCAGTCTTTAATAGTATCTCGTCAGTGCTGGCAGTAGTCTGGCAGCCTCGTCGGTGCTCCGACTATCGTCTTGTATCTAGGGTTCTGAATAACCGACTGTGAAGAAAATGCTCTGGTAAGGTAGCGAGCTCAATAGTCCGTCGACGAGATAACTTTACGGTAGATCGTGTAATCGATCGAATAATTCGCCGTTTTCTTACGCTCTCTAGAATATGTCGTGGCTGGATTAAGAAACGGAAGGCCACTGACGGCATTTCGTCGGTGCAGAAGGTTGTACGGATTTTCAGATTTCGTCTTACAACTTTGAACAAACCACTACAGATGGTGCAACGATGTATTTAATGCGCACGTCGTTAGAGACGAAGATTATAGAGAGCGTAGATAATAAGAATAAACTTCTATTAGTACTGTAAGTATAGATAAGAGTCATGTATAAGAGTTATGTACCTGTATATTTTCAGCTTATGGGCCAAGATTGACCTAAAGCTTAAATAAAAAAAAAAAAAAAAAAAAATGCGCACGTCGTTCCATAGTACATACAGTGAAGTCTCGAGCTTGCTCTCCGAGGATCTCCACGATCACTGTCCCTTTGCCTACCCCTTCCACTGGGGGAATTCCCGTGAGGGACCAAGAAGCTTGAACTGCCGTGTTTACATGGTGTCCTTTTCTACGTTCGGCATCCTTTGGATTTTCGGTGCGGTCGATGCAGCCATAACAAAATAGTTTCCCTACACGATCTCTGTCTCTGCTCGGAACAGACGATGGGAGCTAGATCGCGACTTTACTGTATTCAATTTTATAGACACGTTACTAGACTGCGGATGTTTATGTAAGTTCCAATTTTTGTAGACTTTTAAGAAAGCGGAATGAAATAAAATCCTGTTTTTAATGGGAACAAGCTTTGTAGATCTAAAACAAATAAATATTGTACCAAATTCTATCAAATTTTATATTCTAGCCTTTTTTGAACATTTTCATACGCCGTAAATGCATGAAGATCCGAAGTCTACACCTTACATAAATTATTGATATTGTTTGAAAATAATAAATTTACAGTTACTTGTCACTCAATGGTCAGTCATGGTTCACTTCGGTTGTGCGGTCTTACTTAATTAGCAACTTACAATTAAAACATGTGAATACAGAAATGGTGTAATTCTTCTAACCGAAAAGAATGTTTAACAAACTACATGTTACATTCGTTCGAGACGAAGGAAATACGACTAAGCATTCAATTAAACCAGGTAAAATGATTAATAGTTTCTGCATCAAGTTGCTCGGCGATAAGGTCAAGAACAAAATTTTTCTTAATCGCAATTCGCGATCGTAGGTGCGGCGTTAGTAGAAGAAACTTGGTATACTTTCTAAGTCTCTCAAGTTGTACTGTTACTGATACGGTGATTAATGACGGCTCGAGAAATCCTCCCTCGTGGACCACCGTGTTCGCGTCTGTCGAAGTCAATATTAATGGACCGGTACCAGTGAAATGTTTCGTATCTTGCATGTAATTAGCTACTCCAGCTGTCCTCGGGAGAGAGTGCGTGCGCTTGACAAATTTTCATGAAGCGATGTCCCCCGCCCATAGTGGCGATAACAATCCCCAACGATTGACGTAACACCTTCTGAGAAAGTTTTATTTATTTTCATCGTTCGTATTAGTTCGTTAAAAATTAGTCAACTTTTGAGATTGTGACATGCGCCGTTTTTCCTCGCCACCACAGAAATATCGCCATTTCAACGCAACTTGCGTCTGTCGACAATGGTTTCGTAAAAGATGGTAGACATAATAACGTACAGTCTTTATTGTCACGACGATACTTTCACTTCTCGAGCGACCACACCCCGACCGATCGATCCCGATGATCATATAAGCATCTATAAACATTCGTGTAATATTAATTTGAATTTATGATAGTGCGATACCCGAGTAATTATCGAAAGAAATGTTAATTGCAAATCGGTACGGTCACTATTTTGTAGTACCGCACCGGTGAAAAGCGAAATCTCGCTTGGAATCGGTTCGACCGTGATACCGGTCTCGGCGGGTCGATCTACTGTCCGCGTTTCGAGGATTAAAAAGTGAAAGGACTCGGAGGCGTTCATCGGGAATGATCTCTGAAATCTCGAGTCGGAGAGTGTAAGTAGGTGCCCGAAGGATTTCACCCTTGTCTCGCGCAATTATAATCGGTAGAGCCGATCGGTGATCGGCAAGCGCGTTTTGCCCGTGCCCCGAGGTTCGCCTTGGCCGTTTCACGACTCGTTGTCCACCGCTCGTTAAGCCGGTTTCGCGATTTACGATTCCGCCGTGCGAACCGCGAATAATCAAGGGAAAAAGACGGAGAGGGAAAGGTCCAACGGTGGCGGGACATAGAGCGAGATAAAACGAACGGAATCGCTCGTAATGACTGTGAAGTATCCCGAGGTGGATCCGCTGCATTATGCTTTCATAAAAGATCACGAGCGAGTCTCGCTGGTGGATGGAAGAAGCCGAGCCACATTCAGTTTATGTCGCTTGTACATAAAGCGAGAAACGCGTCGTTGCATGCGCGCCTTGCGCCCCGTATCGCAATCAACGTTGCGTTAACTAGCTGCGTGTCTCGCACGGTTCAACCTTGCCGGAGAAAAATTGCATCGTTCGTTCCGCCAAACGAAAATATCCCGGTTATTAACAAATGCATCCTGCAAAACGATTTATCTAAACAACGTTCCCGCAATTCGATTCCCCCGATAACCAGCCGATTCATTTCTTTTTTACGAGTCTCAAACTGTTTGTTACACGGCACTTGGTTCTTGTTATTCGCCACGGTTTTTTGCATAATTGTAGACGTATTAAGTGAATTATCATACGCGTGTACCGCGCTTTTAGTACACGTCCGGACAAGTCCGAACGTTCGCCGCACCGGTTTCAGCAATAACTGAAACAATAATTAACTCTGTCGCGTCTCGTTACGCGTGCCGTGACCAATGGACAGCGAAAGTTTCAGTCTTGAAAGCCTATCTGACATCTCAGATCTGCGGACAGCGGAGTTACGAAACGAGCAAGTGTCATCGTTAGAATTCGCGGCGGCGCGCCGCGGCGTTTCCTTCGCACGCCTGCAGACTGGTTCAAAGTTTTATGCTTGAACGATCTTATATAACGACTTTTACAACGATACGCGTACACGGTGCACGGCTGCTTCTTTATTTCATATCGATTCTGCTTTTACGACACGAGCAAGTAGACATCTACCACGGCTTAACGCACGTTACATCTCTCGCTTCGCTAATTGAACGATCTATTCGAAGATCAAAACATCGTTTCGGCTGCACTTGTTCGCTCATTGAAACGGCCGAGCCAGATCTAGATCGAGCGAAACTTCTTCTGATATTTGTGCTTCGTTTGCTATCAATCTTCGTTGCCGATTATTCCCCGTCAAACTGGTCAAGTTCTTTTTGTAGATGAATATTCATTGATCCAGTAATTTACTTCAAACTTCAACCGAGTTTTCTTAAAATCATGATCTTCACGTTGGTAAACTATGTTTCCATGTGTCGACAACGTTTGTAGAATTTCTTAGTACTACTAATTCCAGTACTGAAGCCGTCCTAAGAAATTTTTAACTTTTTTTCAAATGTAATCTTGTAGATTCTGGTGAAAAAGTGCAGAAAATACAAGTTTCAATCTCATTAACTCACTGGTTCAAAAGTTATGCTTGTTTAAAGTTCAGCAACTTGCATAGTTTTTGTCAAGTAAAGGCGCCGCCATGTTGGTATGTAATGAGCGTCGCTAGATGGCAACACAAGCACGCGCTGATGTCGGTAACGTAGATTTCTTATCGCACATCAAAAGTGAAAACGTGAGCGGTGATTAGAAAATAACAAGAATTTAATATCGATCACGATTGTTAGCCACAGCACAATCGAACATTAGTCGAAGAAAGTCGCAGATAATGGATGCTCATTGAAATATAATTTCGCTTATAAAACGTGCTTCTTGGCGAGTCGAATCATAATCGAGGATCGTAACGCCCTCGAAATCGTGGTTGGGCGATTTCGAACGAGACTATAAAGGAGCAGAAGACATTTTCTCGTGGTATTATCGGTGGAAGAAGAATGTTCCATTTATACTTTTACGCAGCCATGTATGGACGCCTCACGCGCGATATCAGTCTTATCAGCACTTCCGTGCCGCCTACAATTTAATGCGACTGTATGCGTATGTAGAGTTATCGGTAAAGAAACGGACGGAGGCCTGAAGACCGCTACCTGCGCGACGGATAACCGTAGAAGGTGTATTCAAACCGTGTATTCAATGCTGATCTCGACGATTCGATGTTGGTCCAGTTCATTGTTTTTTTTTTCTTATCTGCCAATGGTATTTACGATGATATTGTGAAATTGTTGGCTATTGCCATTCGAATCGTTTCAGCCGGCCGAACAAAGTAACACGATAATATTCTGATGCTAATCTTTTACACTACTCAATTCTGTTCGAAAATCACGTTTCTGGAGTATCGGATACGATCAGGAGGCTCACAAAAGGCTCAAGTGATTCTTGAGAATTTTTTTCTGAAAATCTGGGAGTCTTTATTTAACAAATACTGTGACCGAAGTGAAAACTTCTATGGCACACTTTTTTCCCGCTCGCTCGGATAAACTCAAGGGAGCCGAATAATGTTACATCTCAGAGCGTGACGGATCAGACTCATTCACTGCCGAGCGATTGAGTACGCAGTGCGTCTAAGGAAGTTTCCACTTCAAAAATATTTTCGAGTTTTAAGCCGTTCATTTTAGAAAGAGGTAGCAGCGTCAACATTTTCTAATATTATCTAATTTAATTAACACGCTTATATTACTTTGCCGTGTTGTTGTATGCGTCAAATCTTGTAATCGAATTTTAAACCTCTTCCCATAGTCCAATCTGCTGAAATTTTGTATACATACTTGCTTCCGATGACAATAAAATTAGAAAATAAAATATATAAAAAAAATCTTTGCTAAAACCACGCTTATATTAAAATGCACTAAATAGGAGAAAATAATTTTTTTCCTGGTTCTCCATAAAATCCGTATCCAGTTAAATGATTAATAAAATTTCTTCTGTTATAAAATTAGTGTCGGAATAGATAGAAAAATTTAATATAAATTTCAATAAAATCATGACATTAGTGACTATAAAAATAAAAGCTTGGAGCGCTTTTATTTATAGTTACTAATGTCACGATTTTATTTAAATTTATATTAAATTTTTCTATCGATTCCGACACTAATTTTATAACAGAAGAAATTTTGAACTAATTGCTTAAACTATTGCTGGTATTTTATTGAGAACCAGGAAAAAAATTATTTTCTCCTTTTTAGTGCATTTTAATATAAGCGTGGTTTTCAAAAAGTTTTTTATGTATATGTTTTTAAATATACATGTAATATACATTTTCTTTAGTATACATGTAACTATCTATTTAGAAATTCTCCGGCTAATCTCTCGTCAGCGTAGCGCTGTTTATCGCTATTCCGCAAAATCCATTTGTTGACAGCATGTTGGCTACCTGTTGCCTGCCACATTGTGGTCAGATCGCGGCGCGCTGCGTCTTGACACTGACGACTGCTTCCACTGCTGACGAGTGCTACTTGCAACTATCAACGTCCCGCCACGTAGACGACGACGACTGCTACCTGTACACGATTACGGCTTGCAACGTAAACGACTGTCAATTACATTCACTGAAATCCCGTTACGTGTTTCAGTGCTACATGCACTTGCCAGAATCCCGCAGCGAGTGTTATCTGCATTTGCCAACAATCTGTGACGTTGCTATGTGCTATTTCTACCTAACAGAGTAAACGAGTGCCAACTGCGTTATAGTCGCACATTCAACTCAACGAGTATACGAGCTTCTACCAAAGTTGTCACCAACACCCACGACGTAGACTCCGATGCCATTGTCGTCGTTCAGAGAAATCTACAATGTTCTGTAAATAAACAGGAGAAGCACCTCTGCATTTCAGTTGCAGTCTGCTTACAGTCACTCATATTATGCTTGTCTCGATTAATTGCCAGCACAGATGACACGTTCGCTTCTTGGAAGATGACCTCGACCACGTATTCTTCCTTTATTGCAACTGCGACATGTGCAGACACCTTGTCGATGTCAACGATGCTGCCGATGGACACCACGTGCGTCGACGGTGTCACTCTTCGGTAATTAGATCGACCAGACTGCGGATTTTATGCATTTACGAGGAAAATGAGCAAACCAAATGCAACAATACTGTTGGGTTGTTTCAAACATATTAAAGTCATTAAGAGAAGAGATAAATCTATGTGGCTCTTGTATTTTGAAATGGATGCAGGCAATTTTTATTTTTCATAAAAATTATTTGTCACATGAAGATTGGCAACAGTTTAGAATTTTCTGAAAATCGGATATTTAGTGAGCCAATATATTTTGGAGCCACTGTATGTTCCTCAAAGTACTGCGGAAGCATAATAATTATCAGACTGCTGATTTTATGCATTTATGATAAAAACGCAAATCAACTGCAAGACAGTGAAAATATTTAACGAATTCAAAAATACTGTTGGGTTGTCTCCAATTGATTAAAATCATTAAGAGAAGAAATACACGTCTACGTGGCTCCTATATCTTGAAACGAAGGCAGACAATTTTTATTACGCAGAAAAATCCACAGGCAACAGTTTAGAATTTTCCGAAAATTGGATATTTACTGTGCCAATATATTTTGGAGCCACTGTACGTTCCTCAAAGCACTGCCAAGGCATAGTGAAAGTCTGATAATCGTTTAGGCGTCACGAAGCCAAGTCAAACACTAAACCCTCCTTCAGCAGATCCGAGTGTGTATCGCGGAACATATAAAAGTTCGCCATTTTGATCGGCCGCGTCATCGACAACCGTCCAACCTGTCAACACCGGCGCAGGAAAACCAACAAAAGGCCTCTATACTACAAGAGGGAACACGAAGCTCTCGCTATTCCCTACTTTCTAGTATGACAACAGGACAGAGTGAGCAGTATACGCGAGGAGAGCGTCTCCTTCGATGCAACTATGATTTACGACGTGTCACAGGAGAGGTCGTCAGTCAAATTGTTTCACATTGATTTTGAGGTCGAGAGACCCGTGCTATAGCGCGAGTTCTGCCCACACGCAACGTCTCTCCGCAAATGCATTGTGGTTTCCAAGCGCTTATTTATGCGCGGCCCGCTGTTTCCGCCCCTTCCGCTGTTTCGGGCCGTTGACTCGGTTCACTTCGTCGCATGACAGTTCTGTCGCCGGTCTCCGCGACACCGTCTCACATGTTCGGTGTGGACGAAAGTTCTATAAAAACATTATTATTTACCTACATGTTCAAATCACCGACAATCGCTCTTTTACCAATTGCTAAAGAACGTGTCCACTGGAATAATTGACGACCTGGAATAATTTACTTTGCATTATTTGTGATACACAATTGGATATCAACCTTTTCCCTGTATCGTCAAATTTTTCCGGACGATTTTCTTCAAAAGCAAAAGAAATATCAACGAAGTTTTAAACCGAAGTTTTGGTTGTATTTAGCGGACACAAGAAATTTGTGATAACAAATTAATTTCTTTTATGCCATAGCACAATAAAATCGTTATTTTATTACCCTCCGGGTTGTATCACAATTTCGTAGCATTTATTTTGAAAAGAGTAAGGTACTTCATGTTATCTTTATTAATTTCTATAAAGTTTGTAATTGGTACCTTTACCCTATTTTGTGTACGAACGAGACGAAATTCAGCTTGGACACGTTGCTGACCGGCGTTTTGGAAACAAAACTAGACTATGCAGTGAGGAACTGTTCTTCATTTGACTGCAAGATCATTTTAGCCTAAACTAAAACTAAGAATACCTAAAATGCTCTTAAAAATACCTACATTGCTATCAAGCTTTGTTCACAGCTTCTTTGCCTGAGTAACGTTCGTTAAGATGACTTAAGAAAAAATACTGACATTAACTTATTTTCATGCGCACGATTTATCGTCACCTTTTGTCTTCGAGTTTCTGCGACGACGAGCAGCGGTGGAATCGAGCCGTTTCAGATTTACAAGCGAGAACTCCTATTTTTGGGGAGCATCTTTTCACGGTCCGAGCCGGACTCTCCTCTTTGAAGCCCGTCATCCGAGGGTGAGGGTTAAATTTGGTTATGGACGCGCAATGTTGCTGGGCGCGTGCCTTCTTTTCGTCCAGGGACACCGCTTTGTCGAGAGGACCATGATATTTCTGTTGGTTACCAGGCGCCGGGGCTTTGAAGATGCTCAGGGAACGTCTGCGAAGATGATGGAGAAGAGCAGAGTTAAATGCGTCGTCACGTGTGTTAACAAATATGCGACGGCCTATTAAATGTCCGGCCACTTTGTGGCAAAGGCTTTTGTGGCGAAATTGGCGTAACTGGGTCATCGCCACACTCGGGGTGATCTTTGACTTGTTCCAGTGCTACGATATGCTCGGTGAACTGGGGAAATCACTTTAAGGGAGATACAATATTCTGATTTAATCTGAGATGCAAGAGAACGATCCTAAACTGACCACCGTGATTGCTCGGTCTCCGATATTTTTTGTAGATTGAATTTTAAATCGTGACTCGCTGGCTTGCAGTTCAGTATTTATCGTTCGATCTCCATTCGAAAAAATAACACTTCACGAAATGTCGGACCGATTTCATCTTTGCCGGGGTATAGCTTCGGGGAAAGGTCAGGTGCTTTTTTAAGGGAACACTCGAGCCGTAATCCGCCGCACAGCCATTTTCTTTTCGGCCGCCGAAAAATGTTGAACAAACATTTTTCAATGGGGAACTTTTTAACACGGATAAGGACAGGTACGATTTAAATAATAGTGTTTTGATAGTGCAAGGTGTGATGATACTTCTGAACATTAACTTGAAGTAAATGTGTAATATGGAACGAATAGAATGCGGATTTTATACATTTATGTAAAGACTTATATTCTTTTTTAATCTATTAAACACATTGAGAAAGGAAATAAATTTCTATTTCACTCGAGTTTGTTGCAAATCGGGTAAAAAGATTCTATTTTGCATAAACATGATTACTAGATTGCGGATTTTATGCATTTATGATAAAAATGGACAGGTCTAATTTTTGACAGTAAAATAATTTGAAGAATTTAATTGTACTAGTATATTATTTTCAATCTGTTAAACATATTCAGCAAGAAATTAAAGATTTATTTCAGCCCAGCTTGTTGCGATTCAGGTGGAAAGTTTTTATTTTGCATCAAGATCCACAGTCTACTGATTACATATAAAAGTTCGTACTTTCTTATCACTAGACAACGGATGTTTATGCAAAATAGACATTTTTTATCTGATTTGCAACAAACTGGAGTGAAATAGAAGTTTATTTTGAAAGTATATTGAAATTCTTCTAATGTTTGCGCTGTTTTAAATTACATAAAATCCACTGTATCTTGTCACAAACATACATATATGCCTGAGTTTGTAAATATTCACAGTACTGTATTATATTTTATGAACCGGTTGTGTTTTATTTTCAAATCGGGCAGGAACTTTTGCAATCGTCTAATCATTCGAGCATGTGGAGTATTGTAGAGGTAGTCAGGGATCGAGCATCGAGTATGCAGATTTTCGTTGGGAGTGCGATTTGAGTGAAAATGGCGGTAAAATAGATGAAATGAGAGCAAGAAACTGCGACCGAGACAACGGAGGCGGATCGACGAAACTCGGAAAGAGGTTTCTCGAGGAATCAACGGTGATTTTTGCAGGAGCCGCACACGAGGCGCGTATGCAAAGAGGCCGAGACGGGCTCATAACGTATGTATCTCGCTTTCTATCGGAGCCCCTGGAACCATATTAGTGCATCCTGTATTGCGCAAACTGCAACCGCCGCCTGCAGTCCGGCTCCATATTAGTCGGCATGCCGCATCCGTGTCTGTTCATTAATTGGAACATTTCTGTAATATTATATTATTATATCGACCTGTTCATCATAATGTTCATTGTGCATACAGGGTGAGTTACCTCGTACAAGTCTGAACAACTACAGTTTCCAAGGTGGGAAACTGTGTTTGAAAGTCCTGAAATTAGACAATTTTTGTTCTAAACTGAATTATCGTGTCTTATGAAATTCTACGGAAATATAGATACTTTACCAAGAACACGTAAGAACAATTTTAACAATTATTGTTTTCAGTACTGTTATCAGAAACACCTGTAACAACATAGCAAGTTGTTGGTAACGTGCACGACCAGGCTGACAATGAGTTTTAATTGCACTCTTTACATAACGTGGCTTTGAAAACGATTGTTTTTCATCCTTGAAAAATGATGCGTGTCAGGAAGTGCAAAATGCACCTCAAGTTTAATCGTCGGCAGGAAATTTGATTTGCCGAACATGAAATTGCAGAATGACGACGTAGGTCGTGCGTCACCTTCAATTGAAACATTACGTAAAGTGAATATTAGTTTGGCCTCTTCTTAAATACTTAAAAAACAAAATTTTAGTTTCCGTCAGTAGATTGAGATTTTTAAATGCTTCTTGGATCCACCCTGCACGTGGTCCGCGTTACACGAGAGAATAAAAAGAGCGTAGACCACGTAAAATACGAGGTTGAATTGCAGGGCTATTATTAGATCCAAGATCTTAGGTTTTAGTTCTCCATTGTGTTCAAGAGCGAGAAACAATGGCGTATAAAATTCACATCGCCCGCAATATTTTTCTTGAACGAAGTTTAAACAACCCGAGCAGACATATTGCTAGTAAACGACCATTGAAAGTCTTATTGCGTCGTTTGCCGACTCCATAACAAACAGAAGAACTTTTTTGACCGTTCAATGGAACAACAAGTGGCGCGATGGCGGCCGTAAGTTAACGCAGATGGACGAACAAAAAAAGGCACGACAGCTGTGAAAGGAAACAACGGAAAACGGGGCGAACAGAGCGAATTCGGTCCAATTGAGGCGGCGAGTTAGACAAATTAGCAATTATTGCGACCGGTGCGCGACTCTCTCGCGTTACTTGATAGCGTAATTAGCGTCGCCTAGCCAGTCAGCGTGTGAAACACGCGCCGGTAAATACAAGCGATCGTATTAATCGTTAACTATCTTGTACGGGCAGCACAGTTCACGGCTCTTTCAGTCGCCATAAGGGCGTATAATAGTGACAGTAGTAAAGTTAAAACCACGTCCAATTAATTCCCGGCTCGGCCCAGCGCCGCGTCGGGAAACGATCGTGTTCTTCGGCCTCGGATATCGCCTCGTTCCCATAGAAATTAATTTGATGGTGTACCTGCAGACGAATACCACCATCCAAATGCAACCCATTAAGTCTTTCACTGATTTACCGGCTCCTCCTCCCAGGAATTTGGGACTCGTTATGCTCTCACGATTTTCGAGGATTTCAAAAATCCGGCCACCATGGGCCACGGAAGATTGGGCATTTATTGCCCACGAGTACAGTGCTGTAACTCTTAGGTAAACTGACCCAATTAACCCTTAGCAGTCGGGGATATTAACCGTGTACAGGGGGGTAATTGGACCCCATTCATTTTTCGAGCAAAAGGAAAGGAAAAATTCGTCCGCGTAATTATTTGTGAAATTTTATTGATTTTTAAAAGATAACAATATAATACTTAAAAAATTTTAAACATATAACAAATAACATTCTTAGAAAATTTCTTGAAATTTTTCATTTGCCAACTTTTTATTTCCGTTTTTGTCAGCCTGGGCATTTGCACCCCATGCACACAGAGAAGGTTAAATATGTTGGTATCTAAACAATTCCTAAATATTTAGGTATGAGGTATTGTACCAATTTCATATCCAAGAAGAAAGAAGAAATGTTTAATTTCCAAGTTGAAATAGCTCCGACTGTAAAGGGTTAATGATAATAGGAATTACATTAAAGTTTGGTTCACCACCTGGAAATGTTGAGTTTTGCTTAACAGTTTTATATCGAATGGAAAGTTGCGTTCTCATAATCGAAGCAATAAATTGTCTCGGGCCAAGCTAACTGAAGAGACGTTCCCACAAGGTCCCGCACGCTGAAGATAGAAAAAATCCGGAGAAATGGTCGGTCGCGGTTCGCTATTAATCACCGTAGCCTAAAATGCCTATTATTATTAAAATCATAGCATGTCAGCGGTTGTCACGCCGCGTTAGGGCTACTATGTTTGCGGATAGTGTGTCATTATACGGAGGGTGCACGTGCGTTGAAAATTGTTTCGCTTTGCGTGTGTGGTCCGCGTATCACGAGGGTTTTAATACGTGCCGGTGGAATACGTGTTTCTTTCGATTCAGGTAGGTAGCTGGGTCAGGTAAGATGCAGTACATTCTTCATATAAAAATGAAAAATCTAACAAAAATATATAGAAATGTTATGGACCACCTTGTATAAATGTTTCACCTCGTTTGAAATGTTCGGGTGTGGAAGTGCCACTAAGTTTAGACGCTGTTCAAGCATTCCCTCATTAAAATATATTTAAACGCCTGTTTGTGGACACACCATCGCGCATTTCTGCTTCTAACTATACCGAGGAAATTACGGTACGAAACACAAAACACCTTTCAAATCCTAATTTAATCCTGCACCAGCCGCGCTAATTTTACTGCTGGTTGGACACACGGTTGACACGCGTTGTCCAATTAAAGTAGCGGCATTTTGATGGTTTGGAGCTATTGAACCGCTCAAAATGGTTCCTAACTTCTCCTTTCACAATTATTGAAATTACAGTAATGTTTCCATCAGATATTTTTATAGATAGAAAATAATTAATAATTGAAAGAGCGCCATTTTTGATGGTTTAGAACTACTGGACCGCTCAAAATGGTTCCAAACTTCTCCTTCCAGAATTATTGAAATTACAGAAATGTTTTCATCAGATATTTTTTATAGGCTGAAAATAATATAACAGAATTTTTAAATTGACCTAACGTTTTTATTCTATCAAATGGCACCAACTCATTTTTATCATAAATGCATAAAATCCGCTGTCTACTTATCAGATTCCTGTTATCAAATTATATTTCCACACTGAATTACACGAAACATTGTTATCGTACGAGCGGACACGTTGAAAAAAAGGTGATTCTAATTGATTAGCAATTCAATTCGAGCATCCGAGAGCTCGAATAGGATCGCAGGCGAGATCCCATAAAAATTCCAGATCCCTGACACGGTTAGATCCATCGGGAGAGCCGTATTGCACGCATGCAAACGATACCGCCGTTGGTAAACCAGATTATAGAGTTCACGTGTCGTATTATCATAGACAGTGCAATGTCACGAGCTCCTCGTCTCGTGTTTGCACGTTAAAGGCGACTGTAACGGCACGGTATAATAGGCTGATCTATACATTGCGGAATCGATGCATACACAGCTGCAGGCACACGTATTCTATGTGCACGTCGGGGTAAACGAAATGTGGATGCCACACCGTGAACCTTGCCTCGTCCGTAATCCTGATCGTACCTTTTCAATCTACGTCGTTGAGCCTTCCATTTCTCCTAACAATGGAATTTCCTCTACCGTGTTCCAGCTTCCCATTATCATTAATTACAGTATTTTTTAAACACTTGTATGAAACAGTGAAATAAAAAAATAGACCAATACTGTGCGCATAAGACTGCATAACCGAAGTGAAAATTTTATGGCGATTGCATACCTGTCTGTTTCTCGCTCGAAAATCGTTTCACCTCGGAGCGTGACGGGTCAGACTCATTCACTGCCCAGCAATTGTGTATGCGGTCCGCCTAAAGAAATTTTACATCAATTAAAGTTAAGAATTTCAGTGTTCGACGAAACTGAAAATGGAAACGTTGATCAGGTAAAAACTGCTTGGACACAAAATAATTATTATTAAACTACGGGTTTTATGCATTTATGACAAAAATGTAACGTAATGTAAAACAGTGAAAACATTGGAAGAATTTGAAAATACTATTATATTATTCTCAATCTACTCTAAACATAATAGGAATGAAAATATGTTTCTAATTCACTCCAGTTTGTTGCAATTCAGGTAAGAAATGTTTCTTTTGCATAAAGATCCGCTTGACTTTGAAAAAAGTTCCTCCACTTTGATCGGATACACGTAGAGTTTTCCGAGCGACTGCTGTTTCATTTCGCAAATAAATATTTTCGTTCACTTTTAAAAAGGTTCCTCCACTTTGATGGATACACGTAGACTTTTTCGAGCGACAGCTGTTTTATTTCTTAAATAAATATTTTGGTTCACTTTGAAGAAAGTTCCTCCACTTCGATGGCTACACGTAAACTTTTACGAGCGACTGTGGGTCGGAAGAAATTGTTTTAATTCGTAAATGGATATTTTTGTTCACGAGAAAACCGGTCTAACGAACGCCACCGTGCGATTCCGCGTAACGGGCAAAGCAATCCGATTGTTTCTCCCCGGTGAAAGACAAAACAGGGACGAGAGGTAACGCGAGTATCACGCGCAACATACTCGTTGCTTCTGATCCTACTTGCGAACTGCCTCGAGGCATTTTCAACGTCGTAACAGACGAACGAAGCAATGCGCTCGACTCGTGGGAAGATAGAATTGGGTTAATCTTACGGACGGCTATGTTTCGGCGGATAAGGGAACTGTCGCGATCAGGCTACCCTCTACATTTGTCAAAGTCTACCGGATACCGAGCGAAGCCGGTTCGTTTGAAAAATGAGGGAGCGCTTTCGGAGGAAGACGCATGAGATGCGACCGCGTAACGAATGCTAAATACTTCGCCGACGCTGAATTATGCAAACGATTTGCGTAGAACGTAACGCCGGTATGTGCAAATTCTATTGCTACTGGATACTGGGAAATTGTGTTACGAACGCGCTGATCATTATAGCGGGACTGTAACAATTCGCAAGTGTTACTGCAAAATTTATTCATTCCCAGTCAGTGAAATCTGTTCGACTTTGCGAATAAAAGGCGGCCATTTTGGTGCTAAGACATGTTTGGAACAGAATTTGGTCTTTATTTTCTTTGAATTTGTAGACAAAAACCTGTCGCAAAATACCGAGTTCAATGCGCAAACAGATGGTTCGGTGTTTAGCTACAAAGTTTGGTGCCAAAATTGCATGCCAAATGGAGGCCAAAATTCAGACCAAACGATGGCCTGCTTTGTCTACGACCTAGAGGGCAGGTCGGTTGCACTAAGAGCGGACATAGTCTTGATCTAAGAATAAACATCGAGCAAAATCGGAGTAATCCTTGCTGTAGAAGGGAAAATCGAATTTTATTTCAATTTCTAAATTATGCAATTCTAAACTAATGACAATAACGATTTTGCCCGATATTTACTCTGAATGCAAGGTTAGGTTCGCTCTCAGTGCGACCGACCTGCCCTCTATAACGAGGACAGACCCTGCCCTCGATTTGGCCTCCATTTTTTTAAATTTTGGCAACAAACTTTGTCGCCACATTCATACAAATCAAAACCAAATTGCTTACTGGGTTAGCGAAGCGTATATTTATCGTGATCAATAGTTCATCAGATCAGCAGATCGTTAGAAAAGAATGCTGCATTTCAATCGTAGCTCGACAACAAGCTGAGAACTTGAAATCCTTCTCACGAGGCAGTCATCGTGGAACGTAACAGAGAGCTACTCTCGATTTCATTTGTAATCCTCATCGCATGTCTGACTTGTCGACAAGAATTTTCAAAGAGGTCTCTCGCGAACAGGAATGGCGACGGTTCTTTGTTCACACGGATACGTTGTTCGTTCTCACTTGCAAATAGATTCACAGGAGTTTACCACACCTGAGCATCACGCCGCGCCGAGCAAAGAGAAAGATGTCGATGGATTCGGGCCGTGTTTCGTCGAGACTGTACGGCGCGACCGGCCCGGCCGAACTGTCGGAGCTGATCAAGATCAAGATCCCTGGCAATCGTTCGAACCTTATACATTTCGCTTAGCATACATGTAGATCAGTTCTAGTTAACATATTCGATCTTATTCGGCACTTATCGATCTGCGAGCTGTTGACACCTTCCAGTATGAGAATTTCA
Organism: Lasioglossum baleicum; assembly: GCF_051020765.1. Taxonomy (NCBI): domain Eukaryota; kingdom Metazoa; phylum Arthropoda; class Insecta; order Hymenoptera; family Halictidae; genus Lasioglossum; species Lasioglossum baleicum. The sequence continues at coordinate 11,465,648 of NC_134933.1, read as the reverse complement.
GATTCGATAAGGTTCCCCGTTGATATATGTGAATCTGATAGATCGGTTAACGGTTGGGCTCCGTCAATATCTCTCCTCGCTGCCTGATATTTACCTGAACACATTTTCATTAATTTATTTCATTTCGTTCTCTCAAGGGAAAATGAAAGCCACTTTTTTTAAATTTAGAAAAAGTTCGAGGACATTTTGTTCTGTGATCTGTTGCGACTTTTCAGGCAACTTGAAGATTCCGTGCTCGTAGAATTTCTGTCTTTTATTAGCAAAAAATTGAGTTATATGACCTTTGACGACTTTATTTGAAATGAAATTTGCACCGTATAAACATGTTGGAAAAAGCAATGGAAACTCTCCTTAATATGCGCACAGCTTTTTCTTTCGTACACTGCATTTTTATAAAAATAAAAGATGATGGAAATGAATACTTCGTTTTTCCATATTTAATATGATTTTGTGATTTAAAATGAGGTTAAGTAATAACAAAAGGAAGCAATGCCATCGCTACACGAAAAACGAAATTACTTTCCGAACGGCCGAATATTTCAGAAGAGAAGTGATTTCTTCGGGTTCCAGGGAGAACAATCGAGAAGAAAGCTGAAGGATAATTCGCTGGGACGGTTTTGTGCGTGTGGGCAATTTAAGGTTCCGGTCGATGTATGCGAATCTGATCCATTGCTCCCTGATCTTCTTGCTCTGATCTCCTTGCTTTAATATTTACCTGAACAGATCTCTTGTAAATTAAATATTGTAGAAGAGAAGTGATTTCTTCGGATTCCAGAGAGAAATGTAACAATCGAGAAGAAAGCTGAAGGATAATTCACTGAGACGGTTTTGTGCGGTAGGGCAATTACGTAAGGGGATCAAGAGGAGCGACTGGTAACCCCGAAACATCTCACGAACCATTGGAAATAATGTTCTTCCATGAACACGATCCACGGCGTTTATACGTAAAACGGACGGTACTCCTTTGAACGGGATACATACCAGGTCGGCGTGGATTCGAGGATCACGCACACCAGGATGAAGGGTTTCGGCCAGGCTACTTCGGTGCTGACGTCTCAATGCAGCCACTGGAAGGACCACCCAGTCGCAATACTTCCTACGACCGCCCAAACCTGAATTCCCGGGAGAAGGACCAAACGAAGCTGGAAGAGTAAGAGGCACAGAGGCGAAGTGTGAGAGAGAAGACGACGATGAAGGGAGAAGGAGAGATAGATGTTGAAGGAATCGCAACACAACAGGACGCGGCGGAGGAGAAACCAACGGCGGAGGCGCACCCGCGAGGGAGAAAAAGAAGTAAAAGACTATGGTTGGACGCTAAGCGGCGAGTGAGATACGATCGCACTCGAAATTTACTCATTCGGCCGTAATTGCTTTCGGGATGCGCACGTACGACAGGTAGAGAGGGTCTGGTACCACCTGCGCTCACGCGATCCACTTTCGAAAACAGCGCCATAATACCCTGACTGGATTGTCAATGAGAATAAATGAAAGTCGGACGCTTAATGAGCCCGCCGTTTCCTTCCGTCTCACGATTTTATCATTGTCTTTTCGGAATAACGGCCCACGGTATCGCTGTTCGACGATCTAGGAGCCGCACAACTGGCAAACTGAAATGCGGAAAAAATAAAATGTCTCTTCTAAACCTTTGTACTCACACTGACTGGCTTCCGAATACAGTAGAACTGTGATGGGCACGGTAGGGCCCCCTCAAACGCCTGCTTCCCCCACCAACCGCTCCATCATGCAGCGGGAGCATTGCTCGCGACGGACGAAACGCGTCCTTCCTCCATGGCAAAGCAGTGGTGAGATATTGTGCAAGATTTCTCGCGCGTATGCGCCGATTTTAGCTCCAGTAAAGTAAAATTCTCGATAAAATAGGGTACCTTGAACACCCCGTAAAATATCGGGACTTTCCCACTAATATAACTGGCTCAGGACTCCACTACCACGTCATTATAATATAGATACGTTACTGTTTTGGACGCGCATGCGCGAGAAATCTTGCACAATATCTTACCACTGATGGCACAGCCGGACAACTTCTTCCTCGCCGTCGCTGCGCGCCCCCACTAAGGTTTTCGGTTCTCCCACCCTTCACTTCTAGCTTGACTTTATCTCCAGAGCCGGAGAGCTAGCGCAGGAGACTGATGGGGGATGCTGGTAGGCGCTGAGAAGTGGGGAAAGAAGCGGTGTGCGGCTCGCGGGCCGCCAGTTGCCCGTCTCTGCTCCATGGTAACGATTTTATCTGGTTTTAATGGTTTTATCTATAATAATTGAGACAAAACTGCTCATCCCTGCAGTAGAACCTCGATAATTGTAGGAAACATCTCACATCGAATAGAGGAAGTGTGACGCACATCCAGATACCAAGTTCAAATTACTGCAGTTCAGATAATCGAGGTTCTACTGTGGGCGCCATGTTTTGTCGATTACATTATGGTTACGTGAGGATGTTATCTCGCGCAGTCCGACAAGCAATTATCGATTTCACGAGCGAGAGATTTGCATGCGGGACCTTTAATTATAACGCTTGTAAATATCATCGCGCTCGGCTCCGGCCGTTCTGCGTTCCTGGAATACCGTCACCGATCGTCAGATCGTCTGACGCTGCCGGATTATAAATCACTCGGCCGTTTCGAGGGCCGAATTAAATACGCTGGAATGCTATAATTCGATTCTATGGATTTCAGAGGGGCCGGCTGACCATACTCCTCTCAAAACACCGTGTCCGTATTCGTATTAATCCCATGGAATATCCAGGCCACGCTGGCCAACCGTCGCAGTAATTAACATAAGCTTTTATTCATTGACAAATTCGAGAAGGCGCGGCTAACTCTCCCGTAGATAATCCGCGTGTAGAAACCCCGACGGGGACGGACACGATCGAAGTGTTAATAATTACTACGAACACACTGTTTTTCGATAGCGACCAAGGATTTCCTGGAAACTTGCTGAAGTCTAAATAATTACTGAAAACAATGTTGTCACGTAGAGTGACGTAAGCCAAATGTAAAAATCAGGCGGGACACCCTGTAAATCGAATAGACCAAGAGGCAAGAAAGATTTCTTGGAAACTTGCTGAAATCTAAATAAGGTTGATCTTCGAATAACCTTTGTGCGTCCATCTATAAACACGCTAATTAATTACTAAAAATACTGTTGGTACATAGATTGAGCCAAAATGTCATAAAAATGTGACCTATGATAGGATCTATGTGAAAATCAGGTTTCATCAAATAAATACAATCTTGAAACTCTAAAAGCACTTGAAACCACTTTTTAAGAGACTTTAACATGTTGGCTCCCGAAAGATCATTCAAAAACAATGTTAATGTGATCGAAATCATAGTAATCAATTTGTTAAGACCTTTTCGAAGCCATTGCAGATACGTTGTATGTTGAAATAATTGCATGTGCGTGGGAACGAGCAAATTGGTTCTTAAATTCGAGTATACTCCGACTTCCGTGGGAAAGCCAGACTTTATTTGAAAGTGGATGAATATTTACATGCGGGTGGATCTACAGCACGATTCGTGGGAAGCGATGTTATGCATCCAGATATTATTTCTCCCCCTGTGTTATGTTTCACCACCCCTTTTAACGTGTCTGACCTTCTCGTCTGTGTACAGAGTTTCGTTTCCTGGGTTCATCAAAACTGCATTGCGCGAGGTCATAGTCTGCAACATCTTGCGGATGAGCTGATGTCATCTCGCGACGACGGTAATAATAGAAGTGATATCAGTAGTTCAGATCGGCTGTTACAAACATTAGTTATGTCATCGCTAGACTGTGGATTTTATGCATTTCTAACAAAAATGGGTAAGTCCAATTTAAGAAAGATCAAGAGAATTTAGAAACACCAATGTATTATTTTCAACCCACTAGAATTATTAAAGAAGTAAAGAACGTTTTCCTCGGCTCGTGTCTCTTAAAATTGATTTTATTTTGCATAAAGATCCACAGACTAGTCATCACATAGATAATATTTTTCATTGTTCTCACAAGAAGTATTCGCATAGCATTAGTACAATTTTGAATAATTGTTTGTATGTCCCCTATGGTTCATATTGAATGGTTCACTGACACCGTGCACACGAAAAAATGTTTTCTAAAAATGATTTTGTTGTTGATTTCGTATTGAAAAACGACTGATTGCTGAAAGATAATAAGACAGGTGTCTCGCATGCCTATACTTTGTATAATACAACACATCGAAGAAAAAGTAAGAGGACAGCATACACACATCGTCTAAGTATGTATAAGGAGTACTTAATCTTCATGTGGTACGCAATTATTCTAATGAAGGGACCAGACGCGACTGACATACGAAGAAGAATCTTTGGTCATAGGGAAACCAGGGGTGGCTACAGACCCCCGTTGTTTTTCAATGCGTTGTTCCCCGCTTGTTATGGACCATCTCATGCATGATTTGTTACAGAACTGATCTACATAGAATTTTCTCCAGGTAGATTCGACCGTTTCATTGGAAAATTGGATTTATGATAAATATATTGCTAGTATTTTAGGAATTATCACAGATTCGATGAAACGTCTAACTCTCATTTCACGAACTGAAACACCTTAGGTTTCTCTTTCACGAACTGAAACATCTTAGGCTTCTCGGTTATGTGTTTCGCATTAAAAAATATAAAAGTCACGAATAATTTATTTTGGGAAAACTGTGTGAAATTGACACGTCGGTGGATGAGACTTAAATAAAATATAATGGATAGAAATATATACAATTTAATTGAAAGTCTAATTTGCATAGACATCTGTGGTGTATCCACGAGTCAAACGATTTCTCAGGGTTCATAAATATAAAAACTTCATTGATCAAAGAAGGTTAGATTACACATCGGTTGGGTCATAAGAAAAACACTTGGAACGATCAACAGAGACTTTTAAAGGCGAATATAATGTTACTTCATCACCAACTGACTGAGATTGGTCAAAGAACTACGTCAGATTTCGCTCCAGAACCATGTGCGGTTACCTCATCTCCAATTTCTTTTAAGCTTCGACATCTTCTTTCGCGTTGCACAACACTGTATGACAGGAAACATGTAGACCCATTTTTCCTTCGACCATCTCATCAATCAGGAATGATTTTATGGGAGCTCTTGGATGATGATAAACTTCTTTCGATGACGCATCACTGCTTGCGACACATTGTAAAATAAAATCGCCACGGATAGCAAAAAATTGGTTCTTTTTCCGGCACATCAACTTTTTAATTTAATCTGTAAACATGTATATTTTGGTTTATTGAAATATGGATCATAAATATTGCAGATTAATTATGTCGTAGCGAACGTATGTTTTACAAATGAAGTGATTATATCGTGCAGCTGATTTCCATTGAAGTGAGAGGTACCAATAGCAATCTTCTTCAGCGACCACTTCGTACTTCGTACCCTAATTTCCATAAAACAACGACACACACATCCCTTCGAACGACCAGCATCGTTTCTGCTTCGATTCGTTTACATAGCGTGCACCGCATTGTTTCTAAGAGTCGCTTCGTTTCCGCGATAATTGCAGCAACAAGTCTCTAGTTAGCTGGGGCCACATCAGGCCCTTAAACTAACCCTGCTCCGCTGCCCGTGCTTCTCTGTGTCAGTGATCTCTCTTTGTCCTTGACGCCGTATGCAGTGTGGGAATTTTACGGATGATTCAGAAGCATGAACGATATCAAAAGCAACGAAGCGCAAGTGCGTCGCAGAAGTTGCCTGCTGTTTCAATACAATTTAATATGACGTGGCCTGATGGGCATGGTGCAGAGTGCAATTCTATTTCGGAATCGTTTCATTCTCCTTAATTAAATTCGCTTCTTAGGTGTTTCGTCAAGCGAGAAACACATTTCTATGTAACACCTGTGCAATCGAAGCTGAAAATTGTTATTTTGCATAAAAATTCGAGCCCTATCAATTATCTATTTTTCGTAAGGTAAGAAAGTGAGACACTTTTTTAAATTTTAATGTTTGTTTATTTATTTGATGATGTTTTTTATTGAAAAGACTTATTTGAAAATAACTGCATCACTGAAGTGTTTCATGAAGCATTTCTATGTGGCATCCGTTTCTTGCAACCAAAGCAGAAAATTGTTATTTTGCATAAAGATTCGAGCCATATCAATTACCTATTTCTAATACTTTTTATTTGAAAAGTGCTCTGATCGAAAATGGATTAACGAACTAAGATGCTTTGTTTAAATTTTAATTTTGATTTATTTATTTTATGATATTTTATATTGAAAAAAGCATGAAGCATTTCTACGTAGCATCTGTTTCTTGCAATCGAAGTAGAAAATTGTCATTTTGCATAAAGATTCGAGTCCTAGCAATTACCTATTTTTAATACTTTTTATTTGAAAAGTGCTCTGATCGAAACGTGGATTAACGAAGTAAGATACCTTTTGAAATTTTCTTTATTTGATGATGTTTTATATTGAAAAGCATGGAGCATTTCTATGTAGCATCTATTTCTTGCAACCAAAGCAGAAAATTGTCATTTTGCATAAAGATTCGAGCCCTATCAATTATCTATTTTTAATACTTTTTATTTGAGAAGTACTTTGATCGAATCATGGATTAACGAAATACGGAATGAAGGAGGAATCCACTCGGGAAGCGTTCACTTTTGAAATCATTTCTTTGATCCGTCGCGTCGCTTGGAAGTCGGTCCGCCGAATCAACAGAGCGTATTGTCGGACAGTTCGTTTAATCCCGTCCCGTCACGAGAAATAGCCCATAATTAACTAGTCGCAACGAGGTGTGAGTCAGAAGTGACGGCGAGAGAATCAGTCGGACGCGTTCCACAAGTTTATGTAACTCGCGCGCCTTTATGTTGCGGACAAGCCTTTCAAGCAGCATTTAAACGAGCCAACCATGAAACCTTTTTCTACCGTGGCTCGCCCATGAGCGACGGTATCGCCGTGGAAAAAGTCTGCAACATTGCGGAGAAACCACGGTGCGACTTCTCGTACGACGATTTCATACCGAGCCATTTAATTACACGCCGCGACCAGACGATTTCAGCATGGGGTACACTAACCACCGCCAATGATAAGATACAAATGTGACGGTTAGCATCAGGCGATACTTGTTATTTACTTTACGGTGACATTCAGCTTGCACCACAACGACGTTTTCGTTTAGCAGTGTGATTGCTTGCGGTAGGGAAATCCGAGGGTGGTTGTGAAACTCGTTCCATTCGCAAACACACTACCGCCCAGAAGTGTTTGCGAAATTGTTCGAGTCTGCCGCAGAGCTTTTCGTCGTTATTATAACGTGCAAATAGCACAACAGCAGCTATCGTTCAAGCTGTCGAAGAACTGTCCTTAATTTCTCATAAGTAGACTGCGGATCTTCTCCACGATATAAAATATGACAGAATTTAGTACGATTTTATTAGGTTGTAAAGAAAGAAATGCAGGATTTAAACCTATGTTTTTAAAGTGTTATAACTCACATAAAAAACAAGTTTATTAAAATTGTTTTACATATGACTCGCATATAACTCATTAAATTAAGGTAAATATTTATTTGTATAAAATTTCAATTAGAACAAAGGAACAAAAATCCTCTATTTCTTTCTTTACAACCTAATAATTTATTTCAGATCTAAAACGGCTACTACAACGGAAAATAAGGTTTTATTTGATATTCAAGTTTCTTATTTAATGTACTACATGTTGATATTTAATGTAATCTCAGGTATCATTTTAGTGTGCGATTGTAAATATATTTATTTATCTAATTTGCAGGGTCAGAGGTCATCCCGAAGTCGTATTATTATACGACAGTATTATATATAATGCTCAATTTGAACATTTAAGTGAGTCGACATAAATGAACCACTCTATATATAATAATTAGAATTTTAAGAAAGTGGAGTTGAATAAAATCTTATTTTTAGTGGCAGTAGCCTTCTCTCTGGCTACTAAATAAAAATCGTATTAAAATCTGTAAAATTTTATGCTCCAGCATTTTTTGAAAATTCTCAGAAGTCATAAATGCATAAAAATCCGCAGTCTAATAATAATCATCACGATAACGAGCAGATTTTGTAGCATGTCTGAATAATCGACGGTACTTCACTCCATCGTTTGACATAGTCACGGTACGTGACATGACATGAAGTTTCGATTATGATGCCTTTTAGCATCGAAGGTCACAATGAGTCTTCAGAATGTAGCTACAAAGAAGAATTTTCAAAGTGGTACTTCCTTCGTTAACTCGCGCGTGTCTGATCATTCAAAGTTCACCGCATCACTTCAATACTATTCAAATTTACAGAGATTTGTATTATAATGGATGAATAGCGTCTACGCAACCTTAAGTATACTTCACAGTCTTGACCGCGCGACTGATATAGCAAAGCTTCAAGGAACAAATTGAAACGTATAAAACGCGGTGTCCTTGATTGTTCTTTTCCTTTGAGATAGAGTCCGACCACCCACATGCACCTTTATGTCCCGATTAATTTACGACCTTTAGATAACTTCAACCAGTATACGGTTCGCTGGGTTTCAGTTTGTCACATCTAGTTAACTTTACTTGGACAATTCGTACAGATCTCAAGAATGGTGGCGGTGCGGTGGTTGCACATTATCACCACTTCACTGTTGATGATGTTTAGGATCGTCACTTTGGACCCCAACAAGGGTTAAAACACTGCATATAGGTTTTGCATTCTAAATTCAATTTCAACTTTTATAGGTTTTGGACTCCAAATTTATCCTTTTGCAAGTCAATTTCATCCATTTGCAAATTAATTTCAACCTTTTGCAAATCAATTTTACATGGATTTGCAAAAGGGTGAATTTGGAGTGCAAAATCTGTAGAAGGTTGAAATTGATTTGCGAAAGGGTGAACTTGCTCTGGCTAGAATGTCTTCGCTGAAATTTGTCAGTAGCGTCGGAATGAAGTGCAGCGAAGCAAAGGGAGGAAGATCAATGGCTGAGAAATTCTCGGAATGCCACGGTGGTGGAACGCGTTCAGCAATTAGTCTAACAGCGGGCAGAACGAGACAACGATTTCGATCGGAGAGCGACAAAACTCGTTTCCCTTCGGAGGCTCCGGCAGCTTATCAGTTTTCCGTAGGCAGTGCAGCACGTCCGCCTGTCGCTTTGTGTGGCTCTTTACGCCGCAGAGAAACCACAAACGGGGTGTCAGTGTCCCATTGCGTGAGATAATGCATTGGGTTGCGAGTATAATGTCTACGCACAATGGCCTCGACAGCTTTTGTGACTTTGTACGGTCCCACCACTTGGCCTCCTTCGACCGATACAAACCCTGCATAATAATATCATACAGCATGACCGGCCCCGGTGTGAATCACGGTGGTTCAACTGCGACCAACGGAAATGAAATGCCCGCGGAATTGAGTCATTAGCTGCTTGATCGATGAGTACTCCCTTCAATCGATGACAATGCCCGGTCATCGCGCCGCGCCGGATAGACACTTGAATATGTACATTCAATTTTTTCATATTCTTCAACGCCTTGATGGCCACACAAATCACTACAATTTAACCCTCTCTGATTATTAGACAGCGGATCTTCATGCAACATAAAAATGTTCTACCTCGAATGAAATAGAAACTTGTTTATAATAGTATTTTCAAATTTTTCTAACATTTTTACTGCCTTAAATTGCACCTATTCATTTCAGTCATAAATGCACAAAATCCACTGCCGTCCGATTATACAGGGTGTCTCACTTAATGGACTTGCATCTATTTGCGCACAGGTGCAAGGGTTCATTAAAATGATCTGCACGTAAAAACGACAAGGGCCGAATACTTTTTCGATAATCACTATATTTGATGGCAATTATACGCCCTTTCAGAAAGGTTACAATGTTCCAGCGACGACACAATGCGAGAGCTGGGGGCAGTTTAAAGCGCATCCAGTGCACAGTGTATCATAAATTCCAACAAATACTTATTATCCTGTCCGGCGTGACACGTCTACGCACCTTCCCGAGTGAATTCCAACGATCGTGGGGCAGCTGCATGTGCAATGTGCATCGGCCCGGTTCCCGGCTGCGGCTCGCAAGAAATCCAGAAAAGTTTCCTCGGTCTCGTTAAAAGCCGCCAGTCGTTTTCCGCCGGTCGTTGTTTGTTGCTTCCGTTTGTTCGTTTCTCCTCTTTCGCCTTGTCCTTCTTTCTTCCTTTCACTTCCTCGTCCAGCAGAGGATTCGTCCTTTCTTCGCGTGCACGCGTGCACAAAATAAGAAATGGAGAAAATCGATGATACAGTATACAGCAGTGCTCACTTTGACTGAATCTGTTACAGTTTGCGTGAGCCATCCCCACTCTTATTATTATTTATTTATTTACAGTTTATTTTGACGTGGTCGCATTAACAGCGCATTAATTAGCAACCACATGGTTTACACTTGGTTATCACTAGACAGCGGATCTTTATGCAAAATAAAAACTTTCTGCCAGAATTGCAACAAACTGGAGTGAAATAGAAATTTATTTTCATCCCTATTATGTTTAGTAGGTTGAGAATAATATGTATAATAGTATCTTTAAATTTCACCTATCATTTTTGTCATAAATGCTTAAAATCTGCAGTTTGATAATAATTATTTTGTGTCCAAGCAGTTTTCACTTGATCAACGTTTCTATTTTCAGTTTCGTGGAACACTGAAATTCTTAACATTAATTGAAGTAAAACTTCTTTAGGCGGACCACATACACAATTGCTGGGCAGTGAATGAGTCTGATCCGTCACGCTCCCAGGTGAAACGATATGTTTAATAGGTTAAAAATAATCTGATATTATTATTAAATTCTTCTAATGTTTTTACTGTTTCAAATTGTACCTACTAATTTTTGTCATAAATTCATAAAATCCGCTATCTAGTTAGAACATATTGGACATCTAATTTGTAAAAAAGCATATATACAGATTGATGGATTTAAAGATGAGGAGGACGTTCCTGATGTTCTGGAGTGTACGTATGCACAAAATAAGAATTAGAGAAAATCGATGAAATACTTAAATGCTCACTTAAATATCCATCCCCACTCTTCATATACTGTTATCATGGACTCGAGTCGGGCTCCGTTTGTTCGTTTCTTCTCCTTCGCCTTGTTTACAGTCCTCCCTTCCACCGTTCTCGCTTCCTTGTCCTGGCGGCGAATGTCATTCCTTCTCTGTTGGCGTGCACGCATGCACGAACCTGCAGCGCCTTTGTTTGTAATGCAACCGCACTTTTTCTTCGTCCTCCCCCTCGCACACCACCTTCATGCTTGCCCTCCCTTTATTCAGTTTATTCCACGATGATGCGTCCGCGGCCTGGTCTCATGCGATTTTTCTTCACCCTGCTCCCTCTTCTCGAAGGACCCGATACCGTCGACTTTTTCGGCTGGCAAAAGTGCGCCGAGATTTATGAATGAGCAGCCATTATTCGCGACGGTGTCCACCTTCTACGGTGTTGTAACTTATACCCCCGGCTGTACGTTGAAGGGCAGAGGCCAGTTTTTTCGGTAAATAAAAAATCAAACAGCTACCAACCTCGAATTGTTAGCGCATTTAACCCTTAGCAGTAGAGGGGTGACTCAGAGAGTTACAACCAGAGTATAGGGCAATAATCAACTAATATTTAAAAATGACTATTAGTCTTTTAGAATGTTAGTCATAGCAAAATGGTCATTAGTCAAAACTTTTTGATTAGTTAGCGATGATGACTCAATGGCAAATAATTAGTTACAGCTCTAAGTAATCGTTAGCTATTGCTTATTAGTGAATTAGTAGTTGATGATCAGTCATCAATCTTTAGTCATCAGTCACTATTGTGCTATTAACATACATTAATATTATTAATTAGTTATCACTGACTAATCAAAAAGTTTTGACTGATGACTATTTTGCTATGATTAACATTCAAAAAGACTATTAGTCATTTTTAAATATTAGTTAATTATTGCCCTACTCTGGTTACAACTAAAAATTGCTGTACCATTATTCGCAATATTGTTTGCATTGTTCAATGTGTTGTGGTATCTAATCAATTACTACACACTTAAGTATTGCACGAGGACATAACTGATATTGAATAATATTGATACAATATTCAATGTACGAGTTATTATATCAATTTTCATAAAATGAAAAAAAATCATATACAATGGAATTATTCTAGGTCCGAAGAAATGTTCAATTTTCAAGTTAAAATAGCTCCATCTGCAACGGGCCACTATTACGTCCATATGAATAAAATAACAATGGTATTCGCGCATTGTATTCCATGGATTGGAGATAATCGTCAGTGATTGGCTTCTACCATATTAATGAAGGATTCAATTGAGACATTAATGAGATTGAAGCTGATCATTTCACGATTCGTTTATGTTTATGTTTATAGAAAGTTAGGATAAACAGGACGTAAAATGGTGCGTTTGAGTTCTTGGATGAAGGACACAGGATGACTCACATATTCATTCGAATAAGAACATGACCATCAACCAGATTACCCAGAGTGGGCGTAAGTCAAGATATGCTGTGGGGTGCAGAGGTTTCTGGTTGTTTACTTGCCTGGTTTCACTGCGGAAAAGAAACATTAAGAGGAACCGAGAAAAACAGGTTTAACTAATATCAGAAGAGCTTTCAGGATTCAGATAGAACAAATCTACAAAAATTTTTGCAAATTATCATATGTTAAAATAGTTGTTTATTATAGAAACAATAATTAGAGAAACAATAATTGAGAATCGTTACAATAATTTTTATTCACAATTAAGTAAACGACAGTTGACCTCCGAGGCCGTAAGGTTACAAGAATTTATCCTCGTTCTATCCTTCAGCGACGCCCACTATTTCCACCTCACGTAAAAATGAATGACATGATTTACATTCAACAAAACAGAATTCAGTAGAAAATTAAGTTTCGCTGAAACACTTACATTAAATAAAACAAATTATATTAACTTACTAACCATCATTACAAACTTATTTATTTTTAGTTGGCTTGAGGCAGCAATTTTCTTGTTAATTGAACCATTAATTCCATAATATCGAGGATTAACTTCATTGTGTGTGTGGAGAGGTCGAAGATTTAAAACTTGTAAAAATCTCAAGGTTAATCGCTTTGGCTTACAGCAGCAATTTTCTTATTAATTCAACGATTTGTTCCTTAATATGGAAGATGGTAAATAATCTTTTATATTGTAGACTTCATTGTTGAAGCTGAAGATTTAAACATTGTGATAGCCTCAAGGTTGACCATTCAAAATGATCACCGTAATAAGCTGTTAAAGGCCCGGTGTACCTCATTTCAGTGAGACTGTGAACGTCGATAGTCTGTGTGGTCTGACAACAATGTCGCCAGGTATCGTATCCATCCAAATGGTGTGATTTATAGTTAAAAAAAGGGTTTTAAATTAGAAGTTATAAGCAATTATACCAAGAAAGTGTTGTTTGCCAACAGCGGTTAATGAAACCACTTTTGTGGAACCTATCATCAGGTACGATACCTGTCGACATTGTTGTCAAACCACATCGAAAATAATATGGGGCACCTGCGGACTGTCGATGTTTTACCTGAATTGGGTGCACCGGGCCTCTAGCAACTCGTTATGACATTAATTTGAAGATTCCATCCTGGACTCGTGTTTATTTTCGAAAAAGAACTACAGGGAATATGGTCATTATTCTTTTGAATTGTAAGATTTACAAAATACGAATTTGCTTACACAATCACAAAAAATAGTATCGTACATATTCATGTAGAATTATAATAAATATCATGTATAATAAATAACTGTTTAAATAGCCACAAGAACACGATAAAACAAAAAGTAGAACTTTTTTGAAAATGAAATGTTTAAATTTTCACGGTCATAAGTTGATATGGTTCTGCAAAACAGGACCCAATTATGATTGGACGAGCGGACCGTTGATCGAGTGACACTCGGAAGGCACTGGTTCCTGTTGCTTCTAACAACAATGTCTTACACGAGAGTGCATAGGTCAAAGCGCTGTACCGTTGGACCACCGTGTCGCGTCGCGGCAGACCACGAAACTGTAGCGTTGCCAACGAAAGACAGCTCACCGCGCGGTAAGTTTAACGTTTCATACACGAAACAGTGAAATCACGATCTTTAGGGTCCCTTACGTGCAACATACATACGTCCGTGTTAAAGTCTAGGCTTGTGACCTAGGTGGTCCCGCTGTCTCGTTCGTACACGAGTCGAACAGGCCACAAAAGCTTCCCCCGCACCGGTTACGAACTGCTTCGCGATAGTGATGGGAGTGATCCAATTCTTTCTCGCGATCTTCAAGCAATTCGGTAATGAAATACTTATATGGAAGAGTCGAAGTGTGTTGAAAAATAAAGCACTTCGTTTCGAGAAGGATCATACCCATCACTACTTGCATCCCTTACTTCGTTAATCCAGAGCTTGAATCGATTAGAGTACTTTTTAAATAAAAGATATTAGATATAGTAATTGGTATTTCTCGGATTCAAAATAATTTTCTTCGTCGATTACAGGAAACTGGAGCTACTGTGGATGCCAAAAGTATTTGAATAATAAATTTTCGATTCTGAAAAATTGTCGATGTTTAAACTGTGATACTCGTATATTCACACGTACCATAAATAAAATTATACGCTGCTATTAGGAATCGATAAAATTGAGAAGGATCGTACCCATCACTACTTTCTTCCCTTACTTCGTTAATCCATAGCCTGATTCGATTAGAGTACTTTCTAAATAAAAGATATTAGAAATAGTAATTGGTATGTCTCGGATCCAAAATAATTTAAACAAGAGCTACAGTAGATCCAAAAAGTATTTGAACAACAAATTTCCGATTCTGACAAATTGTCGATGTTTACCTCAAATAAAATGATACGTTGCTATTGGGAATCGATAAAATTGGAAGGATCGGGCCCATCACTACCTCACGATCGCACGGTATCGTTCGACGTTATGAAATCAGACGTTCCTCCGGTATTTTACGATTTCACGGAAGATCCTCGTGCAGTCAAAACACGATCATCCTTTTTCCTCGCTATTTACGAGCAGTATATTGCACTTTGCTAGATAGACTCTTCTTATTAGTCTGTCCCAGTGATATCGGACAGCTTTCGGATTATATAAACGAATCGTAAAACAATGGCCACTAAATTTGAATTAATTTCCATTGAAACACGATAATGGGAAAAATTGATGTTTATTGATTGTTCGGACGTCTCGAATAGTCGTACCGACGAACGAAGCTTATTTGACTTTCTAAGATGTTTCAGGAAGTTCATACTGCCTGGGTCAGGAAGGAAAAATTGTGTCGTGTTCGATTATACGGCGATGATCGAAAGTAGAATATCACGAAGTTTTAAGAGAAACATTATCGATATTAAACCTGTCGCAACTTCGTGAAGGAAAGTCCGACTGAAGTATACCCAGGTTTGTTCCAGAGAGTTGAATGCATGGTGCTGCGACCCTAAGTTGCTTTTTCGAGGATTTTTTCGCACCAGAAAATTTGTTCTGATGTCCTGATGTTTCTCCGAATATTCTTAACACTGAACAGAACGAATTTGTGACAAAATATTAAATAGTCGGAGTTGTTCATAAATTTTATATATAAAATATTTACGTGTTTTTAAATAAGAATGACTATCACTGTAATTGTAATTGTATGCATTTCACAGATGCTGAAGCGCTTTGTGCAAGCGGCGAGTCACCATGAAGCACAAAAGCTTATTAAATGGACAATCGCGTTGAGCCGCGACTGAATAAATAAATAAATTAGCCTGGCATAAATACGAAACTGTCAGCTTTAAGGATATAGTCTAATTTTCAGGTTGAAATCGAGTTATGCAAAACAGGGGATCGTCCTTTGAGCATACAATACGATCAGTTCCTTAGTTGGGAACTCGCTGAAGTTTCAGGCGGCGAAGAAAGGACATTAAATAATTGTTGCCGGGTTGTTGTCACGAACAGCTACGTTGGCCACTTCAAGGTGGAAGCGTCGTTGGTCTGTGCTCATCTGACAGCCACCGTGATCGGGAACGCCCAACGCCTCGTTCGGTAGAATTGCGGGGAAACGATCGCTGATGCAAAGCGTGTCGTTGCATTAATGCGTCATTGCATCTTCATGAAGCAGCTGCGATAACGCCGCCTACGAGTTTCCGAGATACTCATCTATCTTTTCCCGAAAATTTATGGTCTCTACTTTCGGAGAGCCATTTATTAAGATTAACTACCTCCTTGAACGGAACTGTTCTTAGATTTCTGCTCCGACAGCCGATGCACGGTTTTCTATTGCTTTTGCGATGTGATTAGCATTCACTTATACACATGCACACTGGTCGCAGTCCTCGTCATACTAGGTATAGAAACTGCATTGGAGACTATTAATTTTTTTATTAAATGCATTAGAAACTAAACAGCAAATCAGTTGGAAATGTTTCAGAAAAAAATCACTAACAGAAACAACCCCTCGGTCGTTATTGACATAAATAGATGCATTTATCCGTTTATGAAGAAATTAGTTGGGCGAAATATACATATAACAGTAAAAGATTTAAAAAATTCTAGAATGTTGTAATGTTGCTTTTAATGTAGCAAAGTCTTTAAGGGATGAAATCAATTTTTATATGTTATTCCTGCTTCTCACAATCAATGCAGAACATTTTTATTTTGCAAAAGATCCGCGGTCTAGTCATAAATAAAAAGTTAAGACTTGGGAAGGCAAGTTTATGAACAGCGATGACAGATTGGCGCAACGACGCAACAAAGAGTATTGTTCATACGGCCCTCTTTGAAATGAATACACCGCAAATGTATTACTTTCATTGCGAGTTACACTAGTGATTCATCTATCTTTTCTGTGAAAATTTATGGCCACTGCATTTCGAGAACCTCTTATTAAGATTAACTACCACGACTTCAATGAGATACCTACTAGATTCACGTTTTACCAATTATTCCCATATATCCTGTCCCTCTGGTTGGAAATCATTTTCATTTGACTTTCAGCCTGTACAGCATCGTTTCATTACGATTCGGTGAATTGTTTAACATTATTATTCGTTTGTATGATAATGTTCCACAAATAGTGTTGTTCATCACTAGACTGCGGATGTTTATGCAAAATAAAAATGTTCTGCGTTGATTGTGGGAAGCAGGAATAAAATAAAAATTCATTTCATCCCTTAACGACTTTGTTACATTGAAAGCAACATTCTAGAATTTTTTAAATCTTTTACTGTTTTATATTTCCCAACTAACCAACCCAACCAATTTCTTCATAAATGCATAAAGATCCGCAGTCTATTCATCATTGATACTAATCTTTTTCTTTTTCCACCTCTTATTCTTGTTATATATGTATAATTCATAATTACACTGTACCTTGTAATCGTATTTCAATTCTAAAAACGAATTACATTGTAGTTTAATTAAATGAGAGACCAGAATTACAAAGTACATTGTTATTCAATTGAATGAAGCGACTGAATTTCGAATTACTTTGTAATTATATCATAATTCGTGAAGTAATTCAACACAACTCCGGTTACAGTAGCCTTGACTAAAACATACTAAAACGGCTTTGCACTGTCTGCGCATGGCCGTGAAAATTCGTGCGCGCTGTTATAATAGCAGAGGACCGAATTAGAGCTGCTTCCTGGACAGGGTATAACGACTATGGAAGCCTTGGTTGCTAGTCGTGGGAAGGTTAATGTTTCATCGTCATAGCTCCGTGTCGAATCGCACAAAGTGTTCGGCGGTGAAATTGGTTTCAGGGCTAGCTCCGTGGCACTCTTGTCTTTCCGCTGCCTCTCTTTCATGTATAGTAGTCGACCCCTTGGCACTGTTCCCTCTCGTTCTTCTCACTATTCGTTTCCTCTTCGTTGCTGCCCCTTCCTATGGTCTCCATCTTCCACATATGTCCCTCGACCTTATTTTGCTTCTATTTTTGCGTGTTGTACACGCGTTTGTTCCACCGTCTCGACGACGCACGGTGAAGTATTCGCCTCGAAAAGTTGGCAAAAATATGATTTTTTAAATGTTGCGTAAGATGAAAAATTTTATTATTATGTAGCGTTGTTGTGCATTGAAACTAAAGACTTTTGCAGTACCCATTCTTCTCTTCGCCCATTTCTGGAATATCGTTCGGCTATTATGAGATTTGTAACAGAACTGATCCGTTTCATCGGAAAATTGGATTTATGAAATATTTTAGGAATTGTCACAAATTCGATAAAATGTGCAACTTTGCTGAACCCTCATCTCACGAATCGAATCTGTTCCTCGGCATCAAAACAATTTAGAGAAAATTTCTTCAATTTCAAGAGGATCGGTTAGACTTTATTGCGAGATTCGAACAAATTCTCGGAACACCGTGGGTGGTTCGCAGGACGCAACGGCGGCGTCCAAAATAAACCAGGAATTAAAAACTTAAACGATCGTACGTACGGTAGCCTCGATTCCCAGTCCTGGCGAATGGGGTTCATCGCTTTATCACACGCTATTAATCTGCACCCAGTTTTTCTTCGGTCTCTTCTCTCGTCCGTCCTGTCCCCAGCTCTGAGGTCGCGTGTGAATTACAGACAAAGGGGGAGAAAACGCAGCTTTCGACCAGGCATAAATCACAATTGAAACGTTAACTGGTTTCTCAGCGCCTTACATGGTCGCCGACTTTCCGCCACCAAACGTGGCCAACAACGGTTTATGTAGATGAATGCTCAGCCGAAACGTATCGCCGATATAAATTATCCTGTTGAGCGAAAATGGAGCCACTTATTTCTACAATGGATTGACTCAATCATTCCTTTTTTTCTTCGGAGATGGCATTAAACCGCGCCGTATTATTTCGTAAGCTGCTTTCACTGATTTCTTTCTGCTCTGTCATTACGCTTTCACTGAAAACTCTGTCGTCGATCCTTTTTTAACAGTTTTTTCGGAAACGTCACCACGTCATTTATCACTAGACAGCGGATTTGCAATTAAAAATTAAAAATGCTGTTGCATTATTTTTAACCTACTGAACATATTCAGACAGAAAATAAATTTCTATTTCATTCCAGTATGTTGCAACTCGGGTAGAAAATTTTTATTTTGCATAATGATCCGCTGTCTGTTTATCACAGACACGTTATTCATCGATATTACGCTAAAACGACAGAAACATGCGTAAAATTGATTTGTAAATGTTTTCGAACGTTCGATAGAATCCGGGAACGTCAGGCTGCGTCGAAAGCGATCGTTTTGAGGAACGAGAAAGGTGTCGACAAGCTGGCTCGTTCATTATATCTTCGCGGGGTGAACGCACCGTCCACAATCACGAGATGCACGCACCTACGTGACCGGCTTCCACAAGCGTTGACACATCCTGTCGCGAGCCACACCTGCGATACGATGGTAACGATACATCTGTTACGATAAAATTGCTGGAAACGATCGGACGCAGGAAGAAAATATTTGCCGTGCAAGCCACTTTTCGGTCGGGACGTTCTCAATGCCTCTTTTGTAGGCCCCGGCACGCGGTGCACCGTTTCTGAGGAAGTTCGAGTATGTATGTATATAGATACGTGCTCTTCGATGCTCTCTTCATTAATATTCATTCACCTTTGGGCAATGATTGACATTAAACGGCCGACGATTTCGAGATTTTAAAGAGATTTTTCGTCAGCCCCCGGGCGAGTCGTGATGTTAAGTTGACACTGATCGCTGTAATTTCGAATCCGATTAAATTATGCGCCGTGTCGTGCAGCTGGAAAATTTCAAAGTTCACCGTGCGATTTCTATTACGCTCGCCACAAGATTATTCTATTATTGTACGTTTTTAGCGAAAGATTTCGAACACCTTTCTTACGTCCGTATTATAATACATTTTTAATGAAACAAAAAAAGATTTAATAAAACCAGGCAAGTTTAATTCGTGTAAAAGTATCCCCTCAGACTAGCTCCAATAAGATTTTCCTTCAATTTTACTCTATTTTAATTGTGAAGAATAGACAGTTAACGAATAGTTAAAATGGTAATTGTCGCTGGGTTTTTTAGCCTTCCATTTTTAGTTTCAATAACCGAATTATGTACATTGATTTCGTGGGATTTTTTGAGGTGGAAGTTTGGCAGCCACGTGTTAAATATTGAAACGCACACTGGTGCTCCTGTTTCGGGATGGAGAGACATTAGTATGCTCGTTGCAGCTCGGCATGCTTTCTTATTGAACCGTTTCGTACGGTGAAAAATGTGGAGGGACGTTTAGAATGATCCGTAGTAGCAAGCTGTTTATTACCTGTTAACGGATGGCACTTCTTCATTCTTTCGATCATTCACAAGCCCATTCAACAGTGGCATTGTCGGAGGCTGCTATGCCATTCAGCTCTCGTTTCACTCAGGTTTTCCTTCGTGGGCTCAAGAACACCGACTGGTTTTTGTCACGTGCGGATCTCGTTAAATTCCATCGTCAGTCCATTTTATCGATCGTCTGAACGTGATCCCCGCGTTTCGATCTTGCTTTACGCGTGTATTATATAATCCGCCTCTGGCTCTCTGTTCTGCACGCTGCTGAAAGCAATGTCTATCATATTTCACTTCGTTGACAGTATCCCCCAATGAATACCTTCTGCGGATTGAGGTAAAACACAACTTAGGGTGGTTAATTAAAGTTTACAAATATGGAGATAAGATATACAGATCTATATACAGTATACAGTGACTCCCACTAATATTCGGACCCTCTTAATTCGACTTGAAATTTTTGGAGAGGTTAGAACAATTGGTTCGCTACACAACGTAAACAATTTTTTGAAAATAACTGCAAGTTGTTGGAATTGCAGAGAAAATACCAAAATTGGTGTTTTTCAACTTTTTTATGCGGGATTATATGGAAAATTTAGAAAACACGTTTCGTAGATCTGTTTCAATTAAACATATTCTGAAAATTTCATCAAAATCGGTCGACGTTGTAATGAGCTACGAACGTTTAAAGATGGTAAAAATTGCAATTTTTCACGATTTTCGGTCCCCAACTGCAGTAATTCTAAGGATTCTTACACTTTTCAATGCCTGTCGTTTTGTCCCGCATCAACCAATTTCTATGAAACTTTCACAGTGCATATAATTGACACAGATCTACAAAACGTATTTTTTAAAATTTCAATATAGGCCCGCATAAAAAAGTTGTAAAATGCAACTTTTAGTATTTTTTCAACAATTCCGACAAAATGCAATTTTTGAATAAAATTCTTTTCACATCCTGTAGTAAACTATTTGCTCTAGCTTCTCAAGAAAGTTCAAATCGCATAGTCTGATATTAAAAAAGTTATGGTGTTTTTAAGAGTGTCCGAATATATTAGTGAGAGTCACTGTATATTTTACTGATTATTTTATGGAATTTTTGGAAATGTAACTGGGTTTGACGATCCTCAGAAAAATGCAACAAAAGCACAATTATATTTATGTCATAATTTTTTTCAAATTGCCATATGTGGTACGGTAGGGCTACTTAATGTTATTTGTGTTTCTGTACGAGTTTAACTTATATTATTTATATATTTATACGTGTTAATATTATTATTCCAGGTGTGCTTGAAAAATCGACGATAATGACCGGCATGTCGGGACGTTCATTAGAGGCAGAAACGATTTTTCGACTTTCGACCATTGTGTAACCAGGTCGGATGAGATTGACGATATCTCGTCAGGAGTTACTATTGAGACAATGGAGCGTCTGGTGCTCGCCTCCCTTCGATTTCTAAACACCTTCGGTGAACAACGGCTTCGTCATTGACGCCTACACAGCCTATTGTCATATAGGGGCCCGATGATGACTCGTATACCGCGGAAACTGCCTTTCGATGGAGCTACACTACTCATCGAGGATGTGTCAATACTCGGTTACGGACTAGCCGATTTTATTCGATACGCAGAGTATCTTGGTACACACGCTGAAACTACCGGGCATCGATGATTCGGAAAGCTATGGTCAATGTAGACGGAGATCCCCGTGGGTGGTACATTGCAAAATCATTCAAACTGGACAAACGAGGTTCCGATAAATCTTGGAGTGCTTTGAAAATTCACACTCTATTATGTCTACTTCGTTGCATTTGTATGCGGCTGCGGAATATAAATTGCAGGACATCGAGTCATTACTCTCAACACTAAAGATGTCTATACAATAATTTCTTGTGAAATGATATTTAATATTTCGATTGATTATTTCGAACTTCACCGGACTCCAAATTTGTGCCTTTCTCCTATAAATTATGTTGTATTTGGTATGTAATCCAGTAGATTTGTACCCGGAGCGGCTGCAGATCAAAGTTTCGATCCTGTAGGATCAATAGTTCAGGAATTATGCTTGCTTAAGTTCTGCATGTTTCAGTGTTTTTGACAGGTAAGGGCGCCGCCATATTGGTGTAGTCGCTTACCGAGCAGAGCCGCTAGGCGGTAGTTGGTTGGTAATTAGGTCGGGGAGGGGGGGGGCGGCAGGGTAAGCGGCTCGCGGTCGTCACTACAAACCAATATGGCGGCGCCCTTACCTGTCAAAATCACTGCAGATTGCGCAAGTTTAAGCAAGCATAACTCCTGAACCATTGATCCTACAGGATCGAAACTTCGATCTGCAGCCGCCTCAGGTACAAATCTACTGGATTACATACCAAATACATCATAATTTATAGGAGAAAGGCACAAATTTTGAGTTCGGTGAAGTAAAGTTTACCCTTTCGAACCAGACTACAAATCTTCATGCAAAATCAAAATTGTCTGCATCGAACGCAAGAACTGGAAACAATATCGAATGTTATTTCTTCCCTTAATGATTTTAATAGAGGAGAAATCATATATTGACATCTTTAATTTTTGAAATTTTTCAACAATTTTGAATTTCATCTTCTCGATTTTCCTATAAATACATAAAGATCCGCAGTCTAGTAATGACACTATGAAATCCGTACTATTCATTGTTGAACCACTAAATTAGTTGTTTTGAAATTTTGTTTGAATTATTTACTACTTGATTTTTCAAATGTTAATAAGACACGTAGTACGCGTAGTTTAGATCGTGAAATAGATTATATCCTACGTATCTGATTAGAATAATGTCGAGGCAAAATCCAAATATAATTGAAATTTACGAAGGCGATTACGCTTAAATCATACTACGCGCACTTATGGATACGCAATCAAGTGAAACACTCCGCTTAGTTAGTCAACTTCATTCATAAATCTCAGCCGGTACTCGTGAGAATCTCGATGGAGAAATCTCACTTCGAACTTTCAACATTTCGCTTTTCCTAATTATCCTTATTCACTTAGAATCTTTATATTTGTATATTGCGTTAGTACTGCATACACCACAGAGTGCATACATATATCATCGCGAGCGTTCAATTTTATGCGAGGTATTAAACGTAAAAACTGTTCTCTCGCTAACAAGGAATAAGAAAGCAAATGATTTCTCTGTGCTCACGTGAGATATTAATGGAATGACAAATACCTTTGCTACATTTCAAAACGAAGAACAAGAAAGTTAAATATTGTCTGGTGAAAGCGTTCAATTATCGTCGAGGAAGACTTGCAGGATAGACAGCGGCTTTTATGCATGTATGGCAAAAATGAGTTGGTATCATTTAAAACAGTAAAAACATTAGAAGAATTTAAAAATACAGAAGTTAAGAAAATTTTTATTTTGCATAGAGAGATCCACTGTCTACCAATAATACATTCTCATTGAATTGTACAAATTGAATCAGGGCCAAATATTCATTTGTACGTGTTTCAATCTCATTGGGAAAAAACGCGGTAAAACGTACACCCGCAGTAATATGTACAATTACCCTATTTGCCAGGTTGATCCCCATCAACCCTAATAGTACATTCTCATTGATTTGTACATATTGAATCAGGGCAAAATATTTATTTGGACGTATTTTAATCTCATCGGGAAAAAATACCGCAGTAATGGGTACACCCGCAGTAATAGGTACAATTACCCTATTTGCCAGGTTGATCCCCGTCAACCCTAATCCATTCTCATTGAATTGTACAAATTTATTCAGTGCACACAAATATTTACTGTTACGTATTTTAATCTCATCGGGAAAAGATACCGCAGTAATAGGTACAATTACCCTCTTTGCCAGGTTGATCCCCGTCAACCCTAATAATACGTTGTCATTGCATTGTACAAATTTATTCAATGCACACAAATATTTACTGTTAGTAACAATCTGTTACGTATTTTAATTTCATCGGGAAAAGACACCGCGGTAAAACGTACACCCGCAGCAATAGGTACAATTACCCTTTTGCCAGGTTGATCCCCATCAACCCTAATAATAATCAGTGGGTTGTTGAGCCGACGCGACGCGTCCCCCTTACCGTGTCAGTCCGCGACGTCGCATCGGAAACACCTCGAAGAAATCGGACTGGTTTGATTTTGTCCTCTTATCTCGATCCTTGACCGGCCTCCCCGTGAGCCGATGCTGCGCGGCGCATCGTAGCGGGACGGGTTCCGTACAAGTCGTAAAGAGTTCGCTGGCCCCTCGGCTCGAGTGTCGTCCGGGCGGTGCATCAGGATGAATCACCTGGGCGAAGGCTGTTTTATTATGCAAATACGCAGCGGTTTCGCGCGAGCCACGCCACACCACACCGTGCGCCACGCGGATATACGCTAAATACAGGCGGACGGGATGAGATGGGACGCGCGCGGATCCCGCGTTCATCGACTGGCCATGCCATGGGACCTGTTACCTCTTCGATAACGTGGATCTGGACAGCCGGCCTTATGGTCGTTCAAATATCGTCGCATCCACCGCCCTATACGTCGCGTTCACCAGAACCGCCAGGCGACGACGATCGAAATCCGGCTTTCGTAGTTTACGACCGTGCCGCACTACGCGGGATCGTATTAAACGCCGCTACGGGACCATTTAACGCTCGCGATTAAAGCGATTTCGTCGAGAGAGACCCACGCCGGAATCTGGTGACGATCGCCCGTCGTAAACCGACCCGGACTAACCCTCCGCGAAGTCGATCCAACCGGGTTTTACTCACGTTTTTAAGCCGAGCCCTTTACACGGCTTATCGCTCCGGCTCTTCGATGGATCACGTCGCACAGTGGTACCACCGGTCGATCTAGCAGTTCATTTGGTAAAAAATTTCATTCAAAATATTTTGGTAATTTCGCGTGATTTAAATTCTGTGGCACACAATATTAGTGTGGATTAGCATATCCTTTCAAATTTGAAACGTAAAGCGTTGCAAGAGGCTAAGCAGAATGTCGGGCGAGCCCAAAAGTTTCTTTTCGAATATGGCAAGAATGTAATTTCGGCATTTTAAGGTGGAATAAAAACCCAATTGTTTCAGCCAAGCAATAAACTTTAATCGATCAAATATTTTCCATGTTTTTCGATTAACTTTTGTCATCTTTCTGGTAGCTTCATGATTCTGCGCTCATAGCACTTCTGGTCCTCATCGACAAAAAAAGTGATCCAAGTGCGAATTCAGGTAATCATCGTTAGTGAATGTGTTACCATGAAAAGAGTTTTCCGATGGTGCAATGTCCGAGCTATATGGTGGATGTGACGTCACCTCCCAACCAATCTGCAATAATTTTTCACGTGTTCCACTATGATAACTAGACTGCGGATCTTTATGCAAAATAAAAATTGTCTGCATCGATTGCAAGAAATAGAAACTAAATTAAATGTTGTCTCTTGCCTTAATGATTTTAATAAAGACGAAATCATATACCGACACCTTCAATTTTGTAAATTTTCCAACAATTCTGAATTTCATCCACTCAATTTTGCCATAAATGCATAAAGATCCGCAGTCTAATGATAACGCTAGGCCACACACATCTTTGGTAGGATACGATTCTGATGAAGAGTATTATAGATAAAATAAGTTTGTGAATGACAAACTGTTCATTCACTGTACAAAGAAATCCTACGTCGACCGCGTCTATAATCGCCTAACATCCTAAATGACAAATTATTTTATTGACCCATCCATAAGAAAATTAAGAACTGCTCGTTAAATTACATTCGCCGAGACATTGCTTACATTTATTTAACTTTCCATACGGCGATTACTTCATTAAATATACCAAGTAAATAACGAGTAAGTGTATAAACATTAAAACCTCGATAAGGAATCGCTTATCCTTTTAATATTTTTACCGGCACGATAAACGAATCAGTTCGCCGAAACAACAAAACGAATCGCATTATCAGATGGACGATTATGTGCGAAGAAAAAAATGTGTTCTCATACGTAGATGTACCACGATAGTGGATTAACTGGATCGATTGAATAAAAAAGGGATCGAGGTAAAAGGAATAAATTCGAACCAGTTTCTCAGTTACTCGCCTTTTGGACTTATTCCTTGACGAGCACGCGTGCTTTCCAATATCTTCGATAATGTTATTATTTAAATTTCAACGATTTTCTGTAGTTTATGAAAGAACGTCGTGAGTTTATGAAAGACGAATAGTCATTGAATCTTGACTTCACGCATCCTAAAAGTGCGAACCTATGGCTTCGAGGGTACCTAAAGTGAAAGGTGGTCTTTCTGTTTACTTTACCACTTGACCATTTGCTGACATTTTCGATATGACGACTAGTGATGAAACCGTGTCCATCGTGTACGCATAAATGTTAATGGACGACGTGTTCAAAGTTTATTTCGGTCACTTGAATCTGTACATGTAGAAAATATTCATTAATTGTTAATGAATATGTTCTTCTCAGGAAACATCTCAAGATGGCACAAGTGGTTTGATCCAATTTTAGAAAATTTAAAAAATCGGAAAAATGCAAAACCAGAATACCTCCTGAATGTGCAACGAAAGAATGGAACGAGGAAAGGCTGTCGGTGCGTCTATAAGTTTTTCGATATTCCGTCGGTAACTCGAGGGAATAATACGGACGCGTAGCTATCCGTGGAAAGACTAACGACCACCTCGAGCACGCAGCACGTCGCCGCATAATTCAGATATTTTATACAGTGGTTTTACAGTATACGCTGTATATCAGATTCCAGCGTGCGACGATGAATGTAACGAAGGCGAACAAGGGGAACGAAGTTCGTTTTATGCGGGACTCGACGTCCCTGGCGACGGAAGTTGAAGAACTCCCCAGCAAGTTTTTGCTGGATTGGCCGAAGCATAACGAGTGCAAAGTGTTCCTTGAATCGCGACGCGGACAGCTTTGTCGAACCGTCGGAAAAACGTAGGGAGAGTATTTACGCGCGGCGAGTATTTACCCCCTTTCGTTACGCGTCGCGGCTGAAGGTGTGCGAGGACCCGAAGGTGTCGGGCACCCGATGATCGGGCCGGGTCGGGTATATATCGGGATTCAATGCGGAAAAGGTTAAAAAGGTTAAACTTTTCTCTGCGTAACCAGAAATTTTTGCCTTTCTCCTACAAATTTTTACCTTTTCCCTATGTTATCCAGTCAATTTAGACGAGAAGACGTGAGAAATCCAAGTTTCGATTCTGGAGGATCAATGGTTCAAAAGTTATAGACGTTTCAAGTTGTAGAAAACACTGGAAATTGCTCAACTTTAAACGTATATAACTTTTGAACCATAGATCCTCCAGGATCGAAACTTGGATTACTCGCAGCTTCTTGTCCAAATCTACCGGATAACATGAGGGAACATAGGGGTAACATAGAGAAAGGCAAACATTTCTGAAATAAATTCCATCTAGGGGTGCTGGGGAATCCCTAATATTCTCGGGAATCCAGATACATTCGAAAATCCCGTTTTCGGGCACCCGTAGCGATCCCAGCGTGACGATAAATTCGAATATTCTGTAGGAAGAACTGAAAACTGAAGGAAGATTCACGTGGGCACGGTCCGTAGGTAACGTACCCTGTTTCCAACGAGAGCCATCCTATCAGAAGTCCATTAAGTCCTTTCGCTATGTGGGCACACGCACGTGGGACACGCGAACACGCCGACGCACCCACGCGTCGCGTTTCGCGAATTCTCGAATCAAATTGCGATACGCGCGTATGGAAGGTACACAAGGATCTCTTATATTCCCATGGGTGATCCTTTAACGGAGGCGAATCCTGTCCCTGCGCTGTACATAACTTGCCGTGGTAAATAGCGTGTCGTTGGATTTTTTCTTTCCTAGAGTATAGATAAGAAATGGAATGATGCTGGAGGGATGTTGCTTCTACGGTGGTCAGAACGTAATAAGATTAAGTGAACAGTCGGTTAGTTCTTTTCGGACAAAAACCTTTTTCTGACGAGTATGTGTATGATGATGGCTAAGAATACGACGTCTCTCAAATTTTAAAGAATACAGCTTTACTAATCAATTATATATAGTCACCATACTTTTCTACAATTAGAAAAGTTTTAATTTCTTTTTTACAATCGGGCACGAACTTATGCAATTATCTAATATATGTATAACTGGATCCCCAGTGGAGGGGATGGAATTTTAACAGTTACGGTAGGGACCGTCGCGACAGTTACGGAGAGAATACTGTATTAACTATTGGGTTGGCAAGAAAGTAATTTCGGTATTTTAAGGTGAAATAAGAAACCGAATTTCTTTATTCAAGTGATGCACCTAGATGAATCCTCGTTGCAATAATGATGACCTCGTCATCCACAGTGGGTAATATCGATTTTTAGGAAAAGGAAGAATTTCAAAATGGAAAAAAACCTGTGTCGAAAAGATTGAAATGAAAGTGTGCAAAACATCGTTGGACTACCTGTTCGATTCTTGCCAATGACATTCTGCATCACGTTGATCTCGCGTTTGTCGTCGACGTTGGTACACTTTGCGCGAGACCGAGCACCTCTGCAGTCTCGTATTTCTCCCGGTGCATACTATCGATACGCGCCTCCTCCGATATCTCGTCCCCGATAGTCGCAATGTAATACCGGAAGCTGCGCCTCGATCACGTCGGCCCCGTCGATCGTCAATAGCTTCCTCGTTGTGCCGTGCTCGCTGCCGCTGTTGGTTTTACCGATATGATCGTCGAGTCCGCGGCCGGCGAGCAGCAAATTTCTTTATCGTACGCCACCTACGCGAGATTATACTCGATTGGAAAGTACGTGACTGTCAACTGGCTCGAACGGAACCAGAAGAAAAATATCGCAGTAGGAATTTGTGCGTCGCGATGACAAACTGTTCGCTGGATCGTGAACAGGTCTTTGTAAACAGGTCTTCATGGAGCGAACGAAATGCTTTCCACTATGAACCCTTGCACATTTAATGGATGTCTAACATTTTTGAAAATTTCATTGTTCAGTGAACAAGATTAAAAAACGGAACTCTCTTGTTTCGGTGACTTCTAACTTCAGATTCTAGATAATTTGTGAACGAACGAAATGCTTTCGACTATAAACCTTTTGGACATTTAAGGGACACAGTAACAAGTGGGGAAAATATAAGATTTTTAAACAACAGTACAAACATCTAAAAAGAAACGTGTAACATTCATATTTGTTAGACTTTGTTAAAAGCCTTCATCACGAGTCTGGCTCATCAAAGCACGGCAAGGGGTTAAAAACGGAAATCTCTCCTCTTTCCGTGACTTCTAACGTCAGATTCTAGACAATAGAGGAAGGAAGGAACGAAGGGATCATGAACGTTTTAATGATACACAAGAGCGAGAGAAGTGCGGGGGCGATCCCCAGTAAATTGATCTTTCTGACGACTAATCTGACGAACAGTACCGTCATTTCCCGCAGAAGGATCGACGACCTTCTAAGGAAGCTTGCGCTTGCCCGTGGCATTTGAAGCATCTCCGAATGGAATACGACTTGTATTCCCATTACCAGAGTTACCTTGAACTTGATTCGATCGTTCTCTCATGTCAGACGCGCGGCTGAATCTCTCGATCGATCGGGTACATTAAACCTGTTGCATTCATTGATTTCTTTGAGTGGCAGAGCTCTCAATAGTCCGCTCCCAGCCTTGCCAAGGCCCTCGAATTCATTACGCTCGTGAATGCTATTGGAAAAATTTCATATTCGATTATAAATTTTACTTTTTGTTTTATACTATCATACTATGATTTTTGTCTTCATGTATCTACGTACGCTGTTTTTTGAGGAAATTGTGGAACACATTGATGGATACACATTCTTTTTTATTTTACGGATATTTTTAAGCAAAATGAAACTAGTCTACAATTCACAGATTATTTGTTACATATTCTTGTAACTTTCATTTAGAATTTTATTCAACAAGAATTTTATAATTTTACTCAACAAGAATTTTATGATTTTAATCAACACGAATTTTATGATTTTAATCAACGATAATTTTATGATTTTAATCAACGAGAATTTTATGATTTTAATCAACAAGTTTTTTAGAATTTTAATCAACAAGAAATTGTGCGTTACTTACAGCTGTGGTAAAGGCGAATCAGGAAATCGATGAAATAATGACTCACGCAAATTATGACTCAATATGACGCTCGAAATGCCAGGAACATGAATACCTAGTGCAAATATGTAGCTACTCCAAGAAAATGAGATCAGAACGTTTCAATAAGTGATTGTAAGGTCTCTATGCAAAGATTGAATCATTTTCGATTATAGAACACCGTTCCTCTTGCGTGTTCCACGTTCATGAAAACTGTTGGAATTTTTCCTATTAGAGTTCATCGACATTCGTCATTATTACTGTCCAATTCCCAGAGTTAACCTTTTCTAGTGGTGATATTGCTGCAGCTTCTTTGCCATTCCATGGAAATTGGTTTCAGCTAGGATCGAACAACGGATACTTACGGTAAATGCATCTCGTGATGCCGGCGTACAAGGAAATATTACCTAGCTCAAAAAATGTTTCATAGAAATTGAGACGTTTACTTTGTAGTTTCTATTTCTCGTAATCGCGCTGTGTCATCAATTTAAACGTCTAGTAGATGCGTTTTTCTTTCTGATAATTCTGGGTTTTGCGCTGCGTCACGATGCAGGAGGTGAGTGAGGCTTAACGTAACGTATTTGCGTAAAGCGATAAAATAATCCGTATCTGTATTATTCTGCTTTCAAATCTTACTGCAATGGGTGCTATTTATACACGTATTAATTTAATTAAGTTCCAGAATGCAACATAAAACCGGAAATAATGTTCAAGCTCGTGTAAGTGTCGAACAAAGAACATCTGTCACCACGACACGTACTTATCACAGTTGATTCCTGTCGATAGTAAAAAAAAATCATAATTCATTTTCATCGATGCAATAACAAAACGCTCGAGAGGCGTTGAAATCTGCATGTGGGCGAGCCATATCGAGAATTACGTCACATCAAGGTAATTTTGCCCCCTTCGTTCTTGACCGGCCAGTCGATGGGATCGCGTGGGATTGAACTGGCCCACGAACCGTTAACCGTAGAGGCTGATAATGATGGTTGATGAAATGATTGAGGAAATCTCGAAACAGTAGTCGGCTAATTTAGTCGTTTCGTTCTGGCCGTGCACGTTCGCCAGAGGCTGCTGCATCCTTACGATGAATATTTCGATCCAACCCTTCATTCTCCATTAATCTAAACTGCGATAATATTAATCAATCCTGATGTTTATGATTGGCCAGCGAATTTCAACGTTTGTGACACAGATCGGTCAAATAGGAAACTGCAAAAACATTAAAAAATATGTATTTACTGTTTTATATTTCACTTACTCACTTAACTCACTTCAGTGAAAATGTTTAAATTTAGCATTTAACGGCACAACTTTGTTGTTAATTATGTTTAATCATACTTTTTGATTGCCCTTAACCCGTCTATAACAAAACAGATATTTGATATTCTTAAAATTGTCAAAATGTTGGTCATTAGGGCGTCGAACCACAACTCTTACTATCAACAACAAGTATGGTCCACGGTTTATTGCAGCATCTTCTCTTTTTGGAATATGTCTTTTTTTTCATTAAGTGCATTGCAACAACAGTCTACTAACGAGGATCAAGTAATTAAACAGCGGATCTTTATGCGAAATAAAAATTTTCTGCGTGAATTGCAACAAATTGGAACGACATAGAAATTTATTTTCTGTACTGATATGTTTTAACAGGTTGAAAATAATACAGCAGTAGTTTTAAAATGCTGTTTTAAATTATACCTACTCATTTTTCCCATAAATGCATAAGATCCGCTGTCTAGCAATCATAAGCGCACCCCATCCATATCGAGTTCAAGTATGCCATGACCGACAAAGTTCCACGCAACTGATTTCGCTTCTCCGGGATCATGATATCTGAATAGATCCTGTCGGAGACGTGGAAAGATCGATGCGCATTCAAACGTTCCGAAACGCGGCGTCCGCATCGCGTATATGATACAGTTCCGCGCTAGTTTAACAAACGTATGCACATGTGGGAGCTCACGATTGCAGCGTGACCGTGCACGTCACAGGCGGCTATCGATTACCAGTGATTTTATCGATTAGATTAATGGGCGAGAGCGAGAGCCGGTTACCCGAACGCGAAATCATTTCGTCGTGAGGAGGGAGAGCGAAATAGTTCCGTTACGATTTACGAAGGTTTCTTGGGAGTAAATAAGGGTAAGATAATACTCGCCAGAAACCCAGCCAGAATTCACTTCGATTAGGGAGACTCGCGGTTAATCGATCGCGCCACTCTACGAACGAGGAACCTTCCTTCCTGACACTTCCTCGCGCGAGCTAATGAGGTAGTTCGCTTTCCGAGCGAGCCAGGACGAAGTTTACTTGGAAGCACAGCCATTTCAACCAGCGTCTCTCAACCTGTGGCTCGCCTTCAATTGTTAGCCCTCTTCAGCATCATCGAAAAATTTCACACGGTTTCATCGGGGCACCTACCCACCAATGACCCGTTAATGAAAATCCTTGACCTGCTCTCAACTTTCTCTTTCCATCTGAAACAATTTCATGTTGTATTAACCCTCATCATCCGCCCCTCGTGTCAATCTGACACAGTTTTCCCGAAGTAAATTCTACTGTTCTGTTATTTGTAGGTAAATTTTCCTGAAACTTAGTGACTTTTATTTTTTTAATGCGAAACACATAACCGAGAAACCAAAGTAAATGTTAACTCACCATAATTTCTCTAAAAAAACATCGAAAAATAATTGTTCGCCTTGTCATTTTGTCGATTTTTTTTATCACAGTGTCAATTTGTCACCGAGGGACCGATTCGGTTCGTGAAATGAGGGTTAACCGGATGAGGGTACGGATGAGGGTTAACTCGAAAAGTGCAAAAAAGATGGAACTATTTCTTTTTCATAGACTCCGGATCAGATAATATAAAATTCTACAGAATTTAGTGCAATTTTTACCTATTCCAGCTCTGCAAAGACTACTACTACTGAAAGTCAGCTTCTATTTGTTTCCACTTTTTCAAAATTTGACTATGAAAATTGAAAATTGCATAAACATCCGTAGCCTGATCATTAAAGTTAGATATAATCTCTACATATTGCAAAAAGAAAACATTGTCTGGGACGCTCTGAACATAACTAAAATAAGAAAGTTCACTGTAACTAAATATTACAATATTTTCGAAATATCACGATTTATAATCCTGCACTTACTACTAGACAAACCATATTAATTTGGTTGGTAAATATTGTGGCATACTTATTTTACAAGAGCACATATTCTTAACTATAATTCACTGATAATCATGAATTCTTGAATTTCCATATTTCGAGTTTCTGCCAGGTTTTCATAATTCCTCAGATTTCATAATCGTATCATCCGTGATGAAACGCATTGTTTAAAACACTCTTGAAAAATCCATACTATGCAATTACATAATAACGCACTCAAATAATACCGTTGCACTTAATAAAATGTTATCGACTCACGCGACGCACACCGTCTAGTGATCGATAAGATTCCACGTAGACGTATGAATCACATCGTCTGATAAAATTCTGATTAACTCCATTTCTATAAGATCCAGTAATTATCGCGTAAGATTAATGACAATTTATCGGCGCCCAACAAGAGAAGCGCCGGTAATGATTGTATCAAAAGGATTGCGAATATAATTGAAGAAAAAGAAGATCTCGTCTTTCCGTGTTCGTCCCCGAAGTCATACGAGGCGAGCGAGATTCCGTTTAAAGTTAATCAGGATATCGAGCAAAAATATATCTGGCTCATAACCGCGGACATTAATCACTTCGACGGATTCCGCGTTAGCTACGTCCACTACTGTGTCTACTAGTAATGACTAGTGAGCTCCGAACTTCCGTAGGTGATCAAGAATTAATGAGGTACACGGGGACTGAATGCCAGTCGTTAATCATTATTACAACGTAATTATCGGGGACTCGTTAGGCAGAAGCCTAAGGAATTAGGTGGCGCGCGTCATTATTAAACTGGCCGGTGCGTAAATTTAATAAAGTCTATTTTGTTATCCGATCTGCCATCTGGTTCCCCATCGATTTCGTTGCACATCATCTCATATTAATTATATTAATTCTTGTATATACATATACTAGACAATATTTTCCTGTACTCCATTAAAGAACACATGGCTTAATAATATAAAGGTTAATAACACATCCTTGTATGTATACTAGACAATAGTTTCTTGTATTCTATTAAACAACACTTGTTATATAAAGGAAAATTAATAACATCCTTGTACGTATACTAGATAGTATTTTCTTGTATTCTATTGAAGAACACATGGCTTAATAATATAAAGGTTAATACGATCCTTGTGTATTAATACTAGATAATATTTTCTTATATTCTATTAAAGAACACATGGCTTAATAATATAAAGGTTACTAACATCCTTGTATGTATACTAGATAATATTTTCTTGTATTCCATTAAAGATCACATGGCTTAATAATGTACAGGTTATTAATGTCCTTGTATGTAAACTAGATATTACATTCTTATATTTTATTAAAGAACGAATGGCATCTTTAGGTTTTAACAAGGAAAATTAAGATATTGCAACGCTTTATCGCATACACAATCTTATCTCAGAAATGGAAAATACCTTGTAATCACCTGTTTTCCTGCGCCACCTTGTTGCAAAAACAAAAAATCCAGTCAAACAACTATCACTATGTTCGTTAGCAATCTAAAATTAGCTTACAGATTAATTTTCTAAAAATCAGGCTTTTCCACTGCCGCTCTCTCGTCACCTGATCTCTTCGACGCTCTCTCTAGGACGCGTTAAACGATCGTACGTTTTCTCATTGGTTCAATTTGCCAAATAGCTGGCTGACAATGTGATAGAATCAAACGATTTGTTCAGCCGGCAGATAGAATCTCGGTCGAAGAATTTGACACTGAGGGAACCGTAAACGGGCGGAATGATAGGCTAACGCGAAATCACGCGTTGCCGGAGCAGTTAACGGAACTCGTGGTTCGATTGAAATAATGGAAATCGCAGATAACGTCGTCCCTGTTGCAATCTCGGTTGCAAGATCGATTGTCCGATCGCTATCAGAAAACGTGTAACGACATAATTGCCGGGAATACTTTGCGGCAATAAAATCAGGCAAGGTGTTAATAACCGACCCAGCCGCGCCGATTCAGTTTATATCTCGTCCAGACCGTGCCGAGATTTCGCAAATAATAGAATGTCTGCTGCTGGAACTAAGATGTTGTCTCTAATCGTTAAACTCACAGGTCAGAATTCCCGGCGATTTTAACACGTTGCTTGGCAAATTACCAGCTAATCAATAAAATCATAATTGAAAACGTACAGTTGATCATGGGGATTATTTCCTTAACCAGTTCTGCATCGTTCGGTCTTCATAGAAATTAATTTTCGCCAATATATCGCAGTGAAAAAAATGTTTAACATGACACATGACTGGCTCTCAGTTTGGTAAAAATGAAATTCAAGTATGATGGAAATGCTTCAAACAAGGATGACATCAGTCTCCTTCATGTTAAGGAGAAAAAACATTTCAGTATTTTTACTGGTGATATCAATTCGTATCGATATTGAACGCCACTAAGATAACATGGTTACAAACATTTATGTGGAAGTAATAAATCGTGACATATTATTTAACTTCAAATTTTAATAAAACAGTTCCCGTGTTGCACACGCGAAAAAATAAACATAATGATCAGTCGTTTAGTCAGAATGTAGCAAATAAACGCACCTTTGGTAAATGGCACTTTCAAAATTTTAATCATCCACCGATCATCAAAAGTGACTGATGTGTGTATAGTATTATAGAAATAACAAGATTAAGTTTATTTATATTTTGTATAAATAAGAGGAGTCAAAAAATACGTTCAGTAAATTCCTATGAAAATAAAAAATCTAAAATGGGTCCATTTGACCCCTCGTGATAGGTTTAGTGCTAAATTAAGAAGTGATCAAATTTATTTTCTGTCGTAATGGAGTTGAAAAGTTGAAGTTCGTTGACGTCTTGATTTCGACAGTGCTATAAAATATTAAAATATTATAATTTTATATGTATTGTATTATTAAAACCTTCGCGTGTGCTAGATTGCTTCTGACTTTTTTCTGATCGAAGAACGCAGGGTAGAGTCGACTGGAAAGTTACCATTTTGTACCGTTCGGCATCGTTACGCGTTAACCGTGGTAAATCTAGAAATATTAGCACGGATCTACGCGACGTGCTCACCGGTCACCATGATAACTATCGGTGACAGTGAATTATTAGCGCAGAATCACGTAACCGAGTGTAGATGAAAGGCCGGACTATTGAGGCTCATTGAAATCATGCGACAACGCCGCAATTCTTTCGCGCCTCCGATGAAATTCGACCGGAATGCGAACAAACTAATGCCAACAAGTTATGACACCAACAGATAGATAGATCTCTGTCCTATTTTCGATGGCAGCAAAAAAGCCGAGCATACCTTCGGAAATACTTCAAACCCATTCTGAAATCCGACATTTAAATGCTTCAAAATCCAAAATTAAACACAAATATTATTTAGATCATTCAAACATTATTATTTTCCAATCAAACTTAGTCAGTAGTACAATTAAGACTTTATTTAAACACTTTGCACTCCGTTGTATCCCCTGAGGCACTACTAAAAATTGCTATACATACCATTATTCAAAACATTGTTTACATTAATCAATTACTATCAATCAAATTTCAAAAATCATAGGGAATGGAAATATTTTAGATCGCTAGAAATGATTAATTTTCCAATGAAAATAGCTCCGAATGCAAAGGATTAATATTTAAATAACGCATACAAAAATCCAGATGATTTCGGAAGCATGTCCGCATTTAAAAAGTGCCCATCGGAATTGTAATTATCCTGCGAGTACCAGTTTTTTCATAATTTTTTCTCGGAACGATTGTCTGCGGCGTAAATAGAGGGATTATTTTTTAAAGGGTACGAACGTCATTATTTATTTGTGGTATCGTCCCACATCTCGAAGCCTGCAGCTATTATATTCGTGCGTGGGTGTCGGAATTACCGGCGAATTTCACGTATGTGCTCCATTGTAATTAATGTCGGCCAGGTTCGATCGCATTTTCGTATCGGACGTGGAAAGAACGCGCTACATGCACGCACTTTCACCGTCCGCGCCGTTCGAAGGTTCGCTCTTGTCAAGAAGCGTTTAATGAGACTGTCTGCGCCGCTTATTCTACGATTCCGGAATGCGAATTGAGGCTAGAAACAGGTCAAAGGGTTCGGTTTCATTGCCCGAACGATTGGCCAATGGCGCTTCTGGGAATGTTCGAGCGACGCCACGATGACCGTAATCGCAACTCGTTCTGGCATTCCAATGACATAATGCTGCTGTTCAATTTCAACGCCAGGACTATTTGCGGATTAGAGTACCAGCTGTGTTCTACAAGTAAATACATTAAACGCAATTCTTTAATCGCAGGATCAACAGGCCGCCCGGCCCCCTTCATGGCGCTTCATACACTTTTAGGGGGTAGACTCGTTTTTCAGGATTGCAAGGGTGCGGGATGCGCCTTCTCATTTCTATATAATGCAAAGATGGGATTTTTTAATAGTGTACGAGCTGTAATTTGCATTACTCGGCAGTATGTAGCTGTCGCAGCTTTATAAAAATAGCTACGTGTGCAGCTGTATGCTTCCGAATAATGCAAATTACGCCTCGTAATCGTAAAATAAAAATAGGACTCTTGAGGGTGATCGCGGCCTAGATCGATCTTTTATCTAGCGAACTAGCGAACTATCTTTTATCTAGACTAATCTAGAGGACGCGCATTCTGCACCCTTGCAATCCTGGAAAAACGTGAGTCTACCCTTAATCATTGAATTAACAAAATGCTAAGATTTATCGTTCCCGACGCATGTCATAAGCTAATTTTTTAATCGAATCCCAAGATTAACAATAAAATACATATTCTCTTCGTGTATGTAAACGTCTTTTGCAAAGATCTTAACAATAGGCAACAAGTGTTCGCGTGGGTGGATGGTCTTTTAAGATCATACTTTTCCTGTGTGAAATATTTACTCTCGGTAATAGAAAGGCGACAATAGCACATTTCGACACCAAAGCCATTTGGTATTTGATTTCCCTAGAGAAACCATGGAAAGCTGGTGCATTGTGTCTCGTGGTACCACAGACTAGGTGCACCACGTTGTAAATTCTTGCACGATTCATTAGCAAAGCACCGGTTCGTGTCGAGCCTGTACATTGTTTATATCCCCCTTGTGACTTCTAATTTTACCACGCAATAAACCTAACTATAATTTTCATATCATTCACTCAACACTAGAAATAACTTCTTTTATAATTATTGAAATGTTGAAAATATTTCCATGAGAAACTTCGGAATCAATTTCTTCAATTCTAAAAGTGCACATACATATATTTTACAATATTCCTTGTACAAAAATAAACAAGACAGATCCGTATAGAACAAATTCTTGTGATCAGTCTTAATCGAAACAGTTTAAACTAAAAAAAGATTGATTGCAACCGTAGATTCTGCTACAGAAGAAACATATTAATCTTTTGGGAGCAGAGGAGTTAATATGTTCAGTCATCTTCGATCTCATGTTTTCCATCGAGCAATGCAACTTTATATATCTGAGGCATGCGAGTACATTAAACGCTTCCGTGCGCGTTTCATTGGTTCTTTATGAACTCGTTTCATTGCTGCCTTGTCAGGCAATCAATTGCAGCTTGATATTAAGGCCTGTGGCAGTGTCCTCGCGATTTTCCGCATTGCCACAGCGCTTGCTCGAGCATGCTTTAATTAATTAAGGAATAAAATGATGCTGAAGTAAAACGAAGAGAGGTAATAAGTATACTGGCTAGTTTAATTAGAATTGCTTCATGACTTTCTTAGTAGCAAGAGAACGTCACTGATTCAATTGCAACAAGGTGGTGTAATGATAGTGATTATGTCTCGATTGGTGCTGGATCATTGGACACAGCAGGGAATAACGTCGCGGGGTTTATTGAGTATTCAGCGCAATGGAAACCGGGAACTATAGTGTCCATTTTGTAAATGCAGTCGACTTTTACTAGATCTTAGAGCATATTTTTCATAGGTAGCAATTTTCAAATTTTGTTGACGAATTTTAAGAAAGTGGAATACGATACAATCTTACTTCCAGTGGTAGTAGCTCTTGCAGATCTCAAAAAAATAAAAATTGTACTAAATTCCGTCGAATTTTATGTTCCACCCTTTTTTGAAAATTTTCAGAAGCCATAAATGCAGAAAGACATGCAGCCTATTCGCAGGTAGTAATAAATTTGGCAAAAATATTTTATTGGTAGAAAATAGTCCATTTTCTTCTGACAATTTTAATAAAGTTTGAAGTTAAAACTTATCAAATATTGGACCTCACAATTTGAACCTCTTTCAGAAGTTAGAATAATTAGTACAACGTGAAAAAATTTTTGTAAAAAAATCACTGACTATATTGTGAATGAAAGTTTCAAGAATATTTCGTCTAATATCAGAACAGAAAGACCAAAATTTTTGTCCGAAATTATATTAAAAAATATACGAATTTGCCAGATGTCCAGATACATGGGGATACACTTCCCGAGTTGCATCAAGGGGGATTATGCTGGCGATGCAGTGGAGTTTGTTATTCGATTGAATGAAACGCGGAACATCCGGAGTCTCGGTGACGTTTTTGCCGATCGGCTGACTCTCCTGTTACGGTGAACGGTACCACGATGCAGTTGATGCAACCTCATCTCGTTAGTTTGTATCCGAGGTATCGACACGATATTTATCGTCGGAGACGGTTATCTTTACTGCTTCCTCGCTCCGTTAAAGACTATTTTATATCCTAATTAATTAGCGCATCGAGTATCTCGCGTAATTGCAGTGCCATCGGGTTGCGTTGTACCGTAGAGGGCCCAGATGTAATAAACGCTAGGTAATGGGCGGATCGCTCGTAAACTATTCCCAAGAAGATTTCGAGATGATCTTAGAACAGTTTCGCTTTTTGCAAGATTTCGCATATTGGCATATCAGATTCTGATCGGAGCCGACGTATCACCGAGCGCAGTTAAGATACCGGGAGATTCATTGCCAGTGTCCTCCCTTGATACTCAATGAATCAGCGATTATCTTGTGTACTAATAAACAGTTATTGAAACGGGATCGTTAATGTTTTGATAGCGATAATGAACATCGATACCGTAATTAAACAAATAATATGCGAGATAAAGTTACGATGGCGAAAAGTTCAACAGAAATCGTTGACACAGAATATACAATGTGTAAAAATAATACTGTTCGCATAAGGCTTCACTTGGGAGCGTGACGGATGAGACATATTCACCGCCCAGCAAAAAATCAGCAACGCACACCTGTTTCTCACTCGCTCGGCTAGACTCGGCTGCCCCGAGTTTACTCGAATGGCGTTTCACCTCGGAGCGTGACGGATCAGACTGATTCACGTAAAAAGACACAGTGAAAAGAAGTTTTTACTTCAAAAATAAATTCATGTTGGGGTTGCTGGGTACCATTCGTTCGATTCGAAGGGTAAAGTATGTTCATTCTTTTATTGAATGACCTGTACATTGTACGATAAATGGGTTAATAGAAACGGTATGATAATTCCTTGTGGAACGAACTACAACGGAGAAAGAGAGAATCGTTCGAGGCGAAGGCCAGATTGTTTCACATTGGAGCGTGACGGATCAGACTGATTCACGTGAAAAGACACAGTGAAAAGAAGTTTTGACTTCGAAAATAAATTCATGTAGGGGTTGCTGAGTACCATTCGTCCCATTCGGAGGTTAAAGTATGTCCATTCTTTTATTGAATGACCTGGTATGATAAATGGGTACATAAAAACGGTATGATAATTCCTTGTGCAGCGAACCACAACGGAGACAGAGAGAATCGTTCGAGGCGAAGGCCAGGGGATTCACGTTACGACTTCGGCCAGTAGTAAGATCAGGAAATGGCGTAAGTAGATGCGCGCATTAACAGCTCGCAAGCGCGGGTAGTCGATCGATAATTTATCGTGCGTGGTATATTTCTATCCATTACGGCAACACGTTGCAATGTCTGAGCGTGATGGCGGAGCGGTGTGTATTCGTATCGGAACGGTCGTTAGGATCGGTCACGTTTATTGCTTCCTCCTTACTCCGGAGGAATTATTTTATTCGACGATTATTTAGTTCGGCGTGGACATGCCCGCGGCCATTTTCCCAGGTGCGTTGTTATTTCCACGGTGCACACAGTCGTCGACGACGCGACATCATTGATTCCCTCATAAATTACCAGAAGCGAGCGCCGAGAGGATCGCGTGCTAGAATGTTTACGCGGAGTGTTATTTACGTCGGCCGGAGCAGTTTATGCATTTTCTACAATATTATCCGGCTCGTTTGCGTCATTTCCGCGCCGCAGCTGCAGTCCGGACCCGTTGCAGGCCGTTTAAACTGTCCGTAATGCAATCGTTACCGACTACATTTAGTTTTATCGCTTCCGACTTCGTTAGAATTTACCGATTTCCGATGCGACTGCAACCGAATACTGCTGAAATGCTCGTCATGATTTTTATGCGATACAAAAGTGATTGGTCCTCATCACAAATTGCAATGACGTTGAAATATTTTGTCAAGGTCACGATATACGTCACTTCAATATTTTTTTGTAGGTGAAGTTCCTCATTTATCATTCTTTCTCACATCAGGCTTTCCTGAATTATCCCTCGAAGTTTTCGAGATCTTAAAAATATGGGTGACGCTGCAGTTATGCACATGATCTACCGGCGACGCGATTCCAATCTCTTCGTGATGCGACACACAAATAGTTTGTCCTCATCATCAGTTCTAATGACCTTGAAATATCTTGTCAATGTCTTTACTATTTTTATACATTTTTTATGCATTATTTTAACTGTTTTTATATATTTTATTGTTTTATAAGTGAAATTCCTCATTTATTCGTGCACATGGTTCTCCTGAAATACTCCTTGGAAGTTGAAAGATCTTAAAAATATGGGTGGGGCTAGTTATGCAGCGTGGTGTATTGATTAGTTATACATGATCTACCGGCGACGCGTCGCCCGCAGCCGCTAATTATCAGCCGACAAGTTGCAGATTTTTCTAGTCGACGTACCCTCGCGCGTACACCACGATAACACGATTATGCGGCGAATCTTCAACGGAATTAAGCGAGGCATATCGGATGTCGTGTCCGTACACGCGAGCATGTTAACGGAGAGGTGCACAGCACGCGCAGGTCCTCGTAATGCGGTTGAGGATATCGCGTGGAAATAGTGTGAATGCGCGACACGAGGATCTCGCGCACAGCTGATCGGATTCAGGACGCTTCTTCATTAACACTAAACCTATCGGAAGCTATTTTAATTTAAAAAATTAAACGTTTCTTCCGTACTTGAATAATTCCATTATATATGATCTTTTTCATTTTATTAAAATGAATCTACTTCCACTCTACTGCAAACTAGAATAATTCCATTGTATATGATCCTTTTCATTTTATTAAAATGAATCTACTTCCATTCTACTTCCAACTGGAATAATTCCATTGGATATGATCTTCTTCATTTCATTAAAATTAATCTACTTAATCTACTTAAATGTGCAGTATTTGACTAGATACCAACATATTTAATCGTGTAAACAATATTGTAAATAATGGTACATGAATTTTTAGCGACGACTCTGGGGGTGAAAACACTTTTCATGCGCAACAACCTAATATCAGAGAGTGACGAATGATACGTGTAAACACGTGTCGCGTATCGTGGCTGAAATTATGATCCTCTCGAAACAAGGTGTAGAATGTAGTTTAACTAGACTCTATCGTTCGGAATCGACTAATGTCTAATGCTTCGCTGAACGAAAAGGACAGATAGATTAGATACATTCACATAAATTATTCGCGACTGCCGTGTGTCACTTAATCAGCTTATAGACTCACAAATGAATGTAATAAATCGTTTCGTCAAGACGTCGACGAGAGATACGCGAAGGATGTAGAGAGGATCGTAGCCTGGACTGTACACGCGTTGATATCCCATTGATAACAGGGTTTACCCAGATGTGGCGGTGGAGAACAGTATCGCGAACTACGTTTCTATGGTTCGAGCAAG
Source organism: Lasioglossum baleicum (assembly GCF_051020765.1). Taxonomy (NCBI): domain Eukaryota; kingdom Metazoa; phylum Arthropoda; class Insecta; order Hymenoptera; family Halictidae; genus Lasioglossum; species Lasioglossum baleicum. The sequence goes on along the minus strand of NC_134933.1, from coordinate 11,422,142 downwards.
CTCTCGGCGGATGTATTGCAGCAGGCCGGCAGCACCTGCAAAAATAAATATCGCTTTGATAAATGGATTATCAGAGGACTTCCTGCATGCGCGGGCGAAATTTGTCGTTGGTGAAAGTGCGATGACAGCGGCGAGTGGAAAAATGCTTTTATCTAGCTGGAAATAGCGCTGGCATACAGATACCGGCTGCTCATTCCGTGCTGAAATAGGAGACTCCGTGATTCTCTTCGAGAGAGTGATCGATGTCCCCTTTCGACAATTTCCGATTAAATATGGATTAATCAGCCGTAGCTAATTGATTGGGAAAAGGGAACCAAAAACTTGACGGGTCGGAAAGATTGCGCTAATGGATAGAAATTGTACCGTTAATTACTAGAAAATGAACATAAGAGTGGGAATATTAAACTTGATGAAATTATTGAAAGAAGAAATACATTTTTACCGAACCTGTCTTGCCCGTAATCGATGCGAACACTTTTTTGCACGGAGAGTCTGATTATGGACAACATATTCATTGTGCTAATGGATAAAAATTGTATCATCAATTATGAACAACATATTCAATTGAATAATCAATTCATTGAGCTAATGGATAGAAATTGTACCGTTAATTACTAGAAACTGAGCATAAGAGTGGGAACATTAAACTTGATGAAATTATTGAAAAAGGAAATACATTTTTACCGAACCTCTCTTACCTACAATCGATGCAAACACCTTTTTGCATGAAGAGTTACAGTCTGATTATGAACAGCCTATTCATTGTGCGAATGGATAAAAGTGAAAACATTAAAAGAATGAACGAACACTGTTACATGCTATCCTCAACTTGATAAAATTATTAGAAGAGGAAATGCATTTTTACCAAACCTCTCTTACCTGTACTGGATGCAGACACCTTTTTGTTTTGCACGAAGAGTCACAGTCTGATTATGAACAACCTATTCAAGCTTTATGTGCCCAGTGTATCTGCACAATCGTTTTCCATAATTAGCAGCTCCTCTGTGCCTTTCTCAACGTCAGGTACGCGCGCTTGGAAGAAAAAGAAAAAGGCTCGTCCGTTTCCGACAGTTCGGAGTCCTCCATTCTTCCTTGGCGGCGTGAAAACCGCGATGCGGCGGGAAACGACGTTTCTTCAATTAGGAGGCTGCTATTCAACGTTTGTCCCTTTCGCAGCGGCACCGATAAGTGGCAGAATACTCGACTAACGAACGCACAATGTCGGCCAATTATGTTCCGCGGTAGTGCAAATTTGCATCGCTAATCCCACGCACAACGAATGACGGACTTGTTGCGCCTGCCACAGGATCTTCTCAGCTTCCCAGCGCGCAGCGCAACGATTTTAACGAACATTGTACACGGTAATGCTCGCTCGAGGTATGCCATAATGGAAAGATTACATTCGAGGTACAGATTGTAACTATTCATCCCGATTGAATTACAGTCGTAAGCTTACTTCTTTGAGAGCCGGCGAGCATTTTTGAACATTAACTCAATGCCGCGCATTAATAATTTCATACACGTTATCAATGCTATCATTAGGCCAAATATTTCAGAGAACTTGGATCATCGTAGACCCTCTTCGACGCTTAAGACCTAACGCAGCATTTCTCTCGTTGTATCTTTTGTAAATTTTCTCTTTCACTTAGCTCTTCCTTTTACTTTTACTAATTTAAAATAAACTTTTCAATTGCATTGTATTGCTACTCCATTCTACATCTAATAAGTAAACATTGAAATATTGATTTTATATTCATCGCATAGACTAGTCTTTAAAATAGCCTCTTAAAAATGGTGAAATAATTAATTTTACTGAATGATACGTTCTACTTTTTGTAGAAAATTTTGATCGACACAAGAACATGGCGGTACCTTCAATCTAGAGAGGAGCAGAGATAATGATACTCAAGAGAAGAAGGTTCCTTCTGGCTGGTCGAGCAGACATCCTGATGCATTTCGCGGAGAACAGACAAGCGGCATTGTCTTTCTCGGCGTGACAGGGGTCACTTAGCATAAAACAACATTGTTTGATCGTATTTAGCATATCCCGCGCGGTAGCCTGTCTAGTCGGTATATATACTACTCGTGTAACGCACGCTCGACGTGCTCGTACTGTTTCCTCCCGTTGACATCACAATAATGATATTAATTATGCCCGCAGGAACGAATAAATGACTGGAAACACGAACCAGCGGCGCGCCGCGCGGCGTTTTATCGTTTTGGACGGCTTGGACGTTACTGGGTGTCGTGTCGAACCCAATTTCACTTCTGTCTCGTTACTTCTGACAGTATAAAGCGTTAAATGTTCGCAAAACAGCGGCTTATGTAATCTTATGAACGATGAATGGAGGCTCCGTCGATGCTTGAAAGTTTACTCGTTTTGTTCCAGAGAAAACCATGCCATTTACTTTAACGTCCAGCGAGGAAAAATAGTGTTAACAATGCGTCGATGATTGCCGTTCATTATTTTTCAATTTCATTGCCAACAACTCCCTACTATTTTAAGTGTTCTCTTTGAAATTTACTTCAAAGGACAGTTCCTTGACTGCTACTTAGTTTCAACCATTTTGTTTACTAATTATATTAAATATAGCTCTCAAATTTTGTTGTAATTTATAGTTGTGGAACTTATATTTGTTTTTTACTGAAAAATAATTCCCCTTTTTAGCTCGCTTTCTTGTTTGTCTGTTTGTCTGTTCGGTGGCAAATTCTGCAATTGATTTTTTTTTCTACGATCTGAGATAGCTACGAGATAGCTTCTGACCGAATTCGAATTACTTCCCGATTTTGGTACCATTCGAAAGAGCATGATGAGCGCTCTAAGAGTTTTCAGTCCTATGCAACAATTTCAAGCAACATGGCGTGCGAGAAGCATCATTTGCGTCATTGCTTACTTTTTGCATTCCAGCTTAGGAAATCAGCTGTTGAAGCTACTGAAATGGTTTGTGCGGCACTGGGAAAGAACGCTGTATCTTACAGAACATGCAAAAAGTGGCACCAAAGATTTAAAGCCGGAAAGTTTTATTTGGAAGACGACGATCGTTAAGGTGCACCGAGAAAGTTTGATGACGGTCAGTTAGAGGAATTGCTCAACGAAAATCTGACCCAGACGCAAGAGGAATTGGCAGAAAGATTGGGAGTCATTAGACAAATAATAAATAAAATCTTGAATTTGGAAAGAAGAGGAAAGAACTTATTTGCACACCTAATAAATAAAGGAAGAACCAAATACATATAAAAACCCAATTCATTTATATTTTTCTTTCTTAAAGTTCAGTAAAATTCGTAGACGTTACGGGGTGTCGTGTCCAAGCCAATTTCACTTCTGTCTCGTTACTTCTGACAGTATAAAGCGGTTTGCAAAACTGCGGCTTGTGTAATCTTACGAACGATGAATGGAGGCTTGAAAGTTTGCTCGTTTTGTTCGAGAGAAAACCATGCCATTTACTTCAACATCCAGCGAAGAAGAATAGTGTTAACAATGCATCGATGATCGCCGTTTAACAAAGCAGTGAAGGGGCCATTTCCCCCCGAAAGTTCAGTAAAATTCGTGAGAGAAGATACTCGACAGGACGAGAATGTAATGGCACGAAGATGTCGCATGATAATATATCGATAGGTGCTCCATGGCTAACGAGGTACCTGGATCACGGGTAGACCGTGCCAATCGATTTGACACGCACTCGAGATCTCGAGGCGCCGAATAATCGCCTTCCATCCTCGCCAACGACAACTTAACAAGACGACGAAGAACGCTATGTTTCTCTGCTGTTTATCCATGGTACATCCATTTTTATATGACCCGCATTTGTCATTATTTCCTCGCTGGTTTTTTTTTCGTTAATCCTAACGACGCGGTTTTCACATAACTGCAATTTATTTCAACGCAACATGCGTCATTTCGTTTTGGAACATGGGGACTTGATTTTGTGCGATAAATCAACCCGTATTTTATTTTGCTGCTGATACACGCATTTATTAAAAACAAGAAAACATGTATGGTAACCAGAATTGTGTTGAACTACAATTGAACTACTTCACGAATTATAATTAAAATTAAAAAGTATTTCAAAAGAAATTCAGTCGCTTCGTTCAATTAAATTACGACGTAATTCTGGTCTTATAATTCAATTACAATGTATTTAAATCAGCACCACTCTGAGGGTAACAAACATTAATGACATATCTACTCTGTGCACACCACAAGGAATTTTCTAGTCGATAAATTGAACTCGTTCCTCGTCCTGGTTTTTATAAACCATGAAATTCAGTGAACGTGTTAGTATTTCTCGAAAATGTTTCGTCAACCACCTCGATATCAATCAACGCGAAAATGATAAATAGCCCAGACAGGAAAGAAACCAATTACACTAAAGATTCCAGGTCAGCGCAGTTCCCGTGAACGCAATTTGCATAGTGTATAAAATGTTCTACGCAAACCTCTCGTAGCGACTTCTTGCGTAGCCCTGAGCGAAAAAAAAAGGTTCGCGAGAACCGGATGGCGCGTTTTCTATTAGCGTTGTATCGTCAAAGAGGCCTAGATCACCGTAAGTTGGACTTCGTGTTACGGTGGAAAGCTCTCACGGGCGATAATGCCAGCGGAAGAGAGATCACGTTCGACTGCCATTAGGGCGCGTATAATAGAATTTGTACCGGTGAAATTCGAGATACGAGAACGAATCGTAATAGAAAAAAGAAAAACGCGGAAAGAAAACGAAAGAGAGACGGCGAAAGAACAAGAGGAAGGCATTAATTGTGCCCGGAGAATTTGTTGCATCGTTAAAGTATCCGCCATTGTCACGAACCGGCAATGAATCACCCAGTGCTCGTAGCATTGTCAAGTGCAGCTATAGTAATTTATCGCGTTGCTGTTAATCCTGTCCACGGTGTCTTTTAACGTCTTCGATTTAAGGTTCCCAAAGATAAATCGTGAAGGAGTCTGATTACAAAGTGCTTTAGAGGTGTCACGCAGATATTTCATTTCAACCGGCCAGTTATTAATCCGCCGGTTGCTCAATGTAATCTCGTAATAATTCCTTCGTGATTTATAAGAACGGGAAATATGTATCCTTTACAGAAGTGAAAGCGAACGAGCCCGTTAAAAAATTGTTGCTCTGTCGATTCAATAGGCCAACATTTGCTAGATACTCGGTGTATTTAATTACGTGGGATTTGTATTCAAGAAATTTCTGTCATTTCACCTCGGGGTTTCGTTGTCGAGGAGCTACTCGACGAAATTAATTTTCTATCATATTGATTTTTTACCATTGATACCACTTTATCATAATGAATGTTTTAAAATGTAAATAGAAAAAAATGACAGAGGAAGAAATTGTATGTCATAATACGTCCTAACTTCCTAGGACCTTATTTTTTACGTGGATGCACCGATGCACCCGCCAGGTGCGATTGCACATTATTCTGTAATGCAACCCAATTTTTTTGTTAAACCAATCGATCCATTATATTATCCTACGTATAAAAGTACTAACCCAAGGTAATCGAAATGTCAATACTACACAAACTATGCTTGTATAAAAGAGTTTCTTAACAAATTTTTATAGTTTCAATAATCCTAAGAGAATCTGGAACAAGTAATTCCGACCCAAGTGATAATTCTAATGTTAAATGAGTAAACAGCGGATCTTTATGCGAAATAAAAATTTTCTACCTGAATTGCAACAAACCAGAGTGAAATAGAAATTAATTATCTCTCTTAATATGGTTAATAGGTTGAAAATAACATAATAGTATTTTCAAATTCTTCCAATGTAAAAGAAAAATAAAATAAAAACGAGGGATAGACGAGGATTAAACTGATTAAACTACGATAAATAAAATGTGTGAAAAGCTGTCCTAAAGAATTTTCTGTCGCCATAGAATGTGGAATAAACGTCGAATGTGTAGAAAATTTCAGATAAAATTTCAGTCGGTGAATTTTTATTTCTTTTTTTTATCAAAGGGAGTCCTGTCGAGTTCACCAGCATACTCTTATCGTCGGTGCCATAAGTACAGCGTCGAGTGTGTCGAAGTTAAAGTACCCAGCGTTGAAAGCGTCGTTTCAACAACTTAGTTAACAGTCCCTTGGACCGTATACATATAAAACAGACCGCCACACGGTTTCACTATACTTGAGGGCGGCAGAAGCGAAGAAAGATGAAACTCACCCTCCCTCTAACTCTACTCGATCGTTACCAGAAGTGTCTCGACATTCTTGCACGATTCTGTTCTATCCGACCTCTCTACTTTCATTTTTCATTTCCTCCTTGATCCTCCGCTCAGGTTTGTTTTAAAGAATCACAGCACGTCGCGGCTTCTTGTATTTTTAAGCGGTTCTCAGACTGAATTTCTGACTCGCTCGGTCATAAATTATCGATGGACAAGAGGTGTGAGTTTCTCCGCAGGGTGAATTATGAGTCCTAGTCTCTCTTGGCCAGGGTCCCTTTATTCTTCGATCTCCTTTGAAGAATCGTCGAAAACTCCGTCTGTTCGTATTGTTGCCACGACTGGAATAGAAGACAGTTGTTCTCTCGCGTCTACCCTTTTTTAATCTCAGCGACCTTGCGACTGGCACATTCCATTTAAATTCGAGAATGCTACGGGTCGGAGGATCTTCGAAACACAAGTTCCCCGAAGCAGGTGCTATAACGTTTCTCTGAATCGGTATTTAGTACATTAGTTTCATGTTCTCTCTCGAATATGTGAATTCGGTTGAAATTTCCATGGAGATCTGCGGTCCTCAAAATTAAAAATAATAGAATACATGGTTTCAACCCTTATCACTGCAGTGGTGACATAATAATAATTCAAAATATTTTTTACAGTATTAAATATGTCGGTATCTAACCAATAGACTGCGGATGTTTATGCATTTTCCAATTTTTGTAGAGAAATTTTAAAACAGTGGAATAACATAAAATTGTACATCTAAAACAAATGACAATTGTACCAAATTCTATCGAATTTTATGTTCTAGCCTTTTCTGAAAATTCTCATGCGCCATAAATGCATAAATATCCGCAGTCTTTTTATCAATTACTAAACATTTAGGTATGGTATGAGGTATTATAACAATTTTGCATAAAGATTCGCAGTCTAAATACAAGAACAAATTATTGTTCAATATTTGTCAGCGTAATAACAACAGCAATGCCGTCTCTGCGTTTAACACCACAAGAATCACGCTCGTAAATAAGAAGGGAAGCAAAAGAGGCCTCTCGTGCTCCCTGTTGCTTAGAAAAACGATACTTTCAGACGATGTCCGATATCACTCGCAGGACAAATGGCGTTTTATGTACTCAACGGCGTGCAATATAAAGCACAGGACTCGAGCAGCTCGTGCTAGGCAAAGGATCCTATATATTTAGTCCATCGGACGTTTTACAGCTTTTGCGGTATTGTGCTTACGAGCGAGTAATACGCAAGACGTTCGTTCCCTCATATTATAATGATCCTAGCCGTCGGAACGATCAGCTTTCCAGTCCATTCCCTTTAGACTTCGAGGACCAACCCTTGAAAATTGACCTTCCTGACCAACCCCACGTGCGCACGCCACAATGAGCTCTTTGTGAAACAGCCATGCTGGTCGACTTCCTGGCTGAACGACCATACAACGCAGCTCTCAACTTTTTTTTAAACAAACGTCCCTCGAGGACTCAGATTTACCCTGGACAAACATTTCATTCACGTAAAGAACTGCTAGCTAATTGACTTGCAGCTATAGGAATGTTACCCGAGCATTGTAATCGTTTAACCGATTAACCCCTTGCTTCACGATATCGTTAAGTGGTCCATTTAAAACATATTTCAAAAGACTAATTTTATTGAATATTGCTAAATACCTTGATCGATTTTTATGAGACTTTCTACATGTATATAAATATATCGTTAAGTGGTCCATTTCAAACATATTTCAAAAGACTAACTTTATTGAATATTGCTAAATACCTTGATCGATTTTTATGAAACTTTCTACATGTATATAAAAATCGTGACCTTTAATTTTTGAATACATTACCTAGTAAACTAGTAATTCTATCATCTAAAAAAAAATTGCAGTCGTTTGGACCAATTTAAAAAATTTATTAATTTTTGAAGGGTATCCACTAGGGTGGCTCTTATTTTCGAGTTTTGAATTTCTTTTAAGGCACCCCCCAGATTTGCTCCAAATAATTAAAATAAAATTTGAGCTACAAAAACGTGCTCCAAATGGACTAAACATTAAAATAATTAATTTAATGCTGATAAAATCGTTTTTCTCGAATATATAATATATAGAGTGCGGATCTTACTGCATTTATAACAAAACTGAGTAGATGAAATTCAAAATTGTCGGAGAATTAAAAAAATTGAACATGTCAATATACATATGATTTCTCCTCCATGAAAATCATTAAGGGAAGAAATAACATTCAATTTAATTTCTCTTTCCTGCAATGCCTCGTCCATGCAGTCAATTTTTATTTTGCATAAATATATTCGCAGTCTAATAATATATAAACAAAACCTGTAGATTTGGACAGGCTGCTTCCACGTAAAAGAAATTTTATGAAAAATTGTTGGCACAAGTGTAAACAAGAGCCACCCTAGTGTCCACTTAATTTTGCCTCCGACTCTACGTCGAAGTTATTCTGTGAATACTGAATTTAATCCGTGGTCCATCGTTGTAGGTGTTTCTCGAGAACAGCTTGAGTCAGCACTCGGCTCGAAGCAAGCCGCGTTTTCATGGAACTACGTCGAACCGTTCCGATCAATTTATCGCGGCGGGGAGTCGATTTTTCAGCGAGGTTTATTAATTCCGGTGCAGAAAACAATAGAACGAAATCAGCTAGTCCCGGCGACAGGAGAGCAGAGGTGAACAATACGGCACAGTGACTAGGATCGTCGACGAGGAGAATGTGGCAGCCAGGACACTTTGTCACGCAGAAATTATCTGCGGGAACACGATGGCGCCGTTTAGAAGAGGGATACCCGCCGCTGTTTCTCTATGCGCGTCGTGCCGGAAATAATTTATCGGCCGGAGCGTCAATAAATAATTCGTAGCCGGGACGGTCGCGCGTCTTAAGAAGCGCTCGCTGCGCCGGGGTGTGACTCCGTGTGACGCACTGTCACGACAGCCGACAACAAAACGATATTAAAATGCACGCTGATGCTCCGCTTCGACCCAGGGACGTGCCCTTTCGACGGACGAGCGTCGTGCTTTCCTTCTTTCACGACCCTGGGAACGAATCCTGAAAAGGTGGGAAACTGACTTCAAGGGGTTGCTTTGTTAGAACCGAATGCTTCTGGGAAAAGCGACGCCACTAAAACACGAAGCTGATCAAATTTAGAACACTCTCGAAGATTTTTGAGCTTCGAAGCTTCGAATCTCTCGAATTTTCTAAGTTATATTCGATACAATTGCAGACACTCTTACATTTCGAAAAAAATACGCTGCCACAGTTGTGGCACACTTTTAGTTAAAAGATTGATTAAGTTACAACTTCATACGATTCGAAGACTTAGAAACTTCGAAGAGTTGAAGCTTCAGAAAAGTAACAGCCCTACAACCGAATTCAAAAGTACGGTGGTGTCTCGAAATGGAGAAAAAGATGTGCACGATGTTTGAAGAAGATATTTGAAGTCAGTCAGAAAGTATTAATTCAATGGTAAATCTGTTTTCAATCTCGTAACAATATACTTGTGACATTTTTCTGGTTAAAATCAGATCAAACATGATATAATTCATTTTAGTAGAACCTCGATAAATTCAATTTTTTTAAGAGATCAAATGTTTTTGAAACCCAGAGACTATATTCACTTGAAAGAACATATAATTTTTAATCTTTATGTTATTATAAAGATGGCATATTGTTCAAGAGATTAGTGTCTTCTTGTGACATTCTTCTGATTAAAATTAGACCAAACATGATGTAATTCATTTTAGTAGAACCTCGATTTTAAATTCAAGTTTTTAAAGAGATCAAATGTTTTTGAAACCGAGAGACTATCTTCACTCGAAAAACATTATAATCGTACAACGAGCGTTCTGATCATCCACCATTTCTGGCTAGAGGAAGATGGCATATTGTTCGGGAGATTAGTGTCTTCGTGAAGTCGAAGATAGCCCTGAATTGAAGTCGCCGAGGAGAAAAACCGCGTGACACGCATCGTCCAGACGCTGGCGCACCTTTAAACACAGTCCAGAAGATAAAGAAAAGAGAAAAAACATAAAGGCGCGTATCCCTCGTCCTCCGTGGAGAATGAAATGGGCGTCTTCTATGCGTCGACACAAGTAGAGTCACATGTGGGTGGCAGTCAAGCGATTTATATCGTACAATGGCTTTGTACATATTGCGAAAAGCCCTTGTATCTATTTTATAATACATATAAATCTATACCATACATGATAACACTCTCGGTAGGGTCTTTCGCAGTTGTATTTTCGGATGGCAGAAATTACCGTGGACACTTAACGTTCCACCCCCTACGGTTTCACTTCTTTCTCTATACATAAACCTGCTAGATCACTTCTAAGAAATTCTTACATCAAATCTTGTGTTCGTAATATGATACTCACATTTTGTTTTCTATAAAGTCTAAAAAATTACAGAATCTAAATGAAACCTAAAAATATTTGAAAAGGATAAAACAGAACATATTTGTGTAAACGAATTCGACATAACGTTGAAACAACAAGCACTATTTCATTTCATTTTTCACAATTTCGTAAAAATTATATTGAATTAATTTAGTTTAAAATAACTTTTTTGAGATGGACTCACTTATTACAAATGCTCGAAGTTGAATTATCAATATCTGTCAACGATTCCTTGACATTTCCACACTAAATTATGCGACTCGGATATTCAGTGGGAATCAGAGATATAAATCACTGTTCGTTATCTGAAAGCAAATCCGAAGATAACAGTGGAAGTCTCGAGATCTTCCGAAAACTAATCATGCGGATTAAATACGTCGTATTTCTCTTGTCTCTTTAATGACGTGCCTAGTTTCATAAGCGTTTCTTTTTCAGCCGCAGCCTGTTCGCGATGCATGACGCCGCTCTGTGAGAAAACACGCCGCGAAAGAGGAATAAAGATGCATCGTAAACAGTCTCCTGCCGAGACCAGAGAAAAGATATGCGATTTCGTCGTGTGCGTTTTTATCTGTCGTTTGTCCCATCACTGAAATATATCGAGTCCTCCCTTAAAAGGGAGCCTTTACGGACTGGCGTAATGGCCGGCCACTTCCAAAATCCATTTTTCTAACTCGACCTGCGCGTTTTCTCGAAAACTCTTATCTCATTAGTCATCCGTAGCGTCAAAACCACTTACTCGGAATTCAACCCTTTCATTCAAAGGTTGCTCAAAAGGTTCTCAAATAACTTCTGCATTTTTTTTGGACGAATCCTTATTTTTGTATTGATATTTTATTTGTATATAACCAGACTGCAGATCTTCATGCAAAATAATAATTTTCTATAAATTGTACTTCCTCTCCCTTAACAGTTTTGATTATAAAGAAAAAGTTTCTCTATAGTTCCTAAAATAGACATGGAACATTTTTATTTCGCACAAAGATCTGCGGTCTAGTGATTAAAAATCGAAAAGAATGATCGTGAATTAGAATATTCATCGTTTCGAACAAAACAACTCCGGCCCGTCGCATTTTTAACATCGCCAAAAGGAACGAAGATGTTAAAGCGAACAAGATAAACGAAACCCTCTGTAGACTCGAGGAGAACATATCAGAGATAACATCTCGCATCGTTCGATATGCACCCGACCAAAAGACTAGATCCCAATAAATATGAAACGCATGTTACGTCTTCCTAAAAATGTATCCGTTGGCAGTTTAATAAACCTAGACGGTATTTTTGTTTCGCTACAAAACGTATAGGAAAGTGGTAAAAGGACGATCGTCGATTTTTTTTATTACGAATTTGAGTCCTTCGAAACCCGACAGCTGGACCGTCACGCATTCTTTCGAGGTAGCCGAGCCAACTCGTTAACCCATTTCAAAATGGGTGGAGAAAAGTCTGGATGACGATCGAGGGAACGCCGTAAATGCTTTATCGCCTCGTTTCGTGGAACTCCTTACTAGGGTTAACAGCTCGACGACAGAAAATGTATTCCAGGTTCCCTGCATCCCTTTCGCTGCGTATCGCGGTCTGTATTTCTATTTCTGGAAGTTCTCTAAATCTTTCCGACTTGCAGAGGAGACTCGAGTGGAACTGGAATTTTGGGAATGAGGTGCCATAACTCTGAAGTAAATGATATTTATTTAAGAAAGTCTCTCCTCTATTTGCCAGGCGCTTAAATTGATTCAAGGCTCTCATATCTAACCAATCGTGATTTTACTTCGAATCTTTCAACCATCATATCGAAAATTCGTCGATTCGGTGAAGATAAGCTTTGCACATCAATAAATGACCTTGACTGACCTTACACCGCCGACATATTATTTTTATTTCTTTTTTAATTTCTAAAATTTGCATTAATTTCACTAATTTACTCCAGGATCCGAATAATTTCCGACATAATTATTATATGTGATTCGCATAGAACACCCTGTATGCAAACTTACCATGATACAGCACAGCATAACTTAGTCCCGGTAGATCCGGGCTTTGTCCATAGGCATCTTCATTCGGAATGGACGTATTCTGTCGAAATTACTCCCGTTGCAGACAGCATCCATTGTATCTCAGGATGGAGCAGTGTTAGCTAGCTCGGAGTCCCGTCAAACGTCTTGTCTTCTCCCGTCGCCCGTTCTCTTCCGTCTCCTGGTGCATCCACGGACATGATGCACCGCGATGCATCGCTGCTAGGTCTGGCTAGGTTTGTTTACGTTCATCCCAGCCGCGTTTCTTTCTTAGCGGCGCGTTGTCGTCGTTTTCCTCATAACGCGCGCGGGCAGCGGAACGATCGGCGATTTCCATCCGAGAAAATGTTCCTTCGATGGCATCGAACCGGTTTAACGATGTTTTCCATGCGGTAGTTAACGTCTTCCCTTCATAGGCAGCCTCTTTTGCTTATGCACACGTCCGCATACCTGTGCAACATTTATACGCGCGCGGGCGCGCTACACGCCACAACGTCTCCTATCCTGTCCCGTCTGTTTCGCTCGTGTCGCGGACATTTAGAGAAGTGACCGGCACGCTAGCAAAACTAGGTAGCCTTGAGGGTCTCTCTGTTTTCTGCCAGTGAATTCTATCTGGGCATCTGCATGCCAACGACAAGCGACGTTCTCCGCGTCGCACCGCGCCACGCCACGCCAACCAGCCACATCCCTACACACATTTTTATTTCACAGAGAACCACCGACGTGTGTCATCGATTTGCATAGTCATCGCCGCGATACGCGGGCCTGGCCTCACTGTTGATGTAACCTTGTTTCCAGTCCCGTGGCAAAACCCGCGTTTCGACATGTGACCACGGTCCCGATCAGGTGCACGGACATTAGCTAACTAGACGTCGCTCAATTACGAATTCAAGAATTCGTGATTGTTCGTTGGTAAATTATAGTTTGCAATATGCTCTTGTAGAATCGGTTAAAAATAACGATGTTGAAGGGCTAAGTTTAGTGTCATTTGAGAACTATGTAGAACATAAAATTCGGTAGGCTGTCTCCCAAAGGCTGTCCCCATCGAAAATAGGACCATATTTCATGTCATTGTCTGAAAATTTGTCTATAAAATTTGAAAATTGCATAAATATCCGCAGTCTAATCAATGCTATTGAGTTTAGTTATTGTGTGAAACATAGATGTTTTAATAAAAATTACCAACCAAATTAATATGGCTTGTTCGTCTAGTGGTAAGAGCAGGATTACATATTGTGGTATTTAGAAAATATTGTAATATTTAGTCATCCTTTGGGGAGCATCGGGAAATTCCCAGTTTCTAACGGGAAAAAGTTTATGGATCGAGTCTGTTTGGCTCACATCTCATGTAACAACGGTTTCAATGATTCAGTTGTTGCTTATGAAACATGATACTCTACTTTAAGAGGAAATATGCTTCCGATTTTGTTCACGAAAAATATGGGAAACATTTTTTGATAAATTACATAATTCTACCGATTTTCTTTTCACGGCTTAACCGGTCGTCGACTGTTCCGCTGTCTACGTCAGCTCGTGTATTATCAATTATCGTCTCAAGATAAGCTCAACTGCAATACGGTGGTATTGTAATGCATACATCTTTTGTTTATGCTGATAAAGTGCCGGTGATAAGCGTAATGTGTTGCAGTGTTTGCAGTCTGCATAATCACCCGCGATGCGCAACATCTTCATAGGACGGAATAGTGAAATAGAAAATTAAGTAATCGTGCTGAAAAATCACGATTTTTATATTTTAATTATATTTTACGTATATTTTATAACTGTTTTAACTAATGGGTCTTTTGTTATGTACACGATTAAATGATTTATTTGCAACTTGTTATACTTCTTTCAATATCTTGGTACCTCTTGATATAACACTTTTATGAACACTATATATTAAACTTTATTTCATTCATTGTGGACGCGGTCTATTGTTATTCGATATTACAAAGATGTCGTAAATCACCCTTTGTTTGGAAAACACTTCCTCCCCAATGTGTAAGAATTTTTATCCTGGTTTCCACGCCTTTCATTTGCTAATCAGTTTTAACCAGGTTCATTGTGCATCGATAGTAGTGTCAAATGTCAATGGGAGGAATAAATGCAAAAGGAATCATTTTACCGCAGAATCGGTCGACGCCGGATCTCCTGACCTTAAACCATAGGGCTCAAGGGAGTATACAACACATTATTGAGCACCTAGTATTCCGTTATTTAACCGTATTATAGAAACTCGATGCGTCAGCCTGTGAATACATTCAAAAAGAAGGGAAAATGGTTGGATCCATGTGAAGCGGCAGCCCTTTCGATAGGACTGTAATATGAACCTACGGGATCGAATGTTTCCCCGATCTTAGAATTCCTTGTACTGCGTCTCAAGAATGTGCTTCACGATAGTCTCAAAAATCTTCCAACCCCAAGAACATACGTTATTTAATAGTTTTAACCTTCGGTTACTCGCACTCCATTTTCTACATAACCGGTCACGTGGAACTTTATACGACTCCAGCATAAATAAATGTTTATTCAATAAAATAACTACTTTGTTTATGCTTGAAACAGTTACAGTGATCAATATTTAAGCATTCAAATAAATAAATGTAGTAAATTTTTGGAGATAAAGACGTTCTAAACAGTTACAGTGATTGGAACGTTTTTATCCCCAAAAATTTACTACATTTATTTGAATGCTTAAGTATTGATTACAAACGAATCAAATTTCATTTCATCTAAAAAGAAAGGCGTAACATTCACATTTGTTAGACTTTCTTCAAATCTTCCTCACGAGTCTGACTTGTTAAAATACGGCAAGGTAAAAGTTAAAAATTAATAAAATGATAGGTTTCTAATGAAACGATGCCGTTCTACTTAGCCTCCTGCAACGCTTTACGTTTCGAATTTGAAAGGATATGCTAAGCCACTCTAATATTGTGTGCCACTGAATTTAAATATAGCGCCGCGATATTTAGATTTGTCTTGCAGCGTGACGTTTGATTGCAAAAACACTTCGATCGTCGCATGGAAAGTCACCAGCGGTTCGGGCGTGGATATCCCGTGACACGGCCGTGGAAACGTTTTGAAATCATTAGAAAAAAGGATCACGCCTCGTCCAGCTTCGTGGTTCATTGATTTCGTGTGAATAACAATTCGATCTTTATCGAATCACGTACCAATACAGGTCGTGGCAAACTAGACCACACCGTCGGCTGACTTTTGACTTTCTTTTATGTAGTTTCACTAGGAACGCGCACGCTTTACCGGCAACGGCACAGCACCGGCACGTCTCCGCATCGCCTCGACAGAAGGGACATTCTCGGCGAGAATGCCGGTTGACGTCGCGTCGCGTCGGTGGTGCGGTGCTGGCCAGGTGGCGTGCGGTCTAATAGCCAAGAATAGGCGTGGAAGGAGGAGCCAAAGAAGAGTTTACGTAGTATGCGAACAGCGGGCCAGCAAACTTCATAATCTTCGGCTGGAGAGAGGGAGAAGAACGGTCCCTCTTGGACTCCTGGGCGATGGTGTTTTAGTGGGTATGCCCTAGTCTCGTTTTCTCATTGTCAGACAGGGTGAGTCCACACGAACCCCCTAACCGTCATTAGACCTGAAAGGGGGGTGTGCGTAAAAAGCATTTCCCCATCGCCCTTAAAAAAAAGGCGGCAGTGCGGTCTAGTGTGCCACGACCTTACACCATTACGATCACGAGGTCGCCTACAATCGAGAAAGCAACACTGCCACTGCGCGAATAATCGATTTCTCTTCGGGTTCTCTTTAAAAAAGACACGGTTCTGTGATTTACCATCGACTCGCTATAAAGGTAATGGTGCACCTCTTAAACGATTCCTATTCAGATAGCAGTATCGATCATGGGAACCGAGAAATTCTGAACGACGCAGTTCAACAATAAGGTCATTATCGGAGTCCAGAAGGACAATCATGCGAATTGCAGATGTTCCAAACTTATCGGGAGCCTTTCATAGGAAGTGAAGTAGATCAATCAATAGTCTCGATTACGCGCAAGAAAGTGTGCCATAAATGACGAACTATTCAGCGAAAGAATTGAGTTGTACTAATCAGTTTCGGAAATGAGGACGCAACGATAAGGCATCAACTCGGTGAACTTAATTTACTGACATTGTCTTTTGACAAATAATGGAAATAATAAAGTTATTTTTGTATAGCTATCGACATTCATATTTTTTATGCAAATTATTTTTTTAAAAATCAGTTTACGCACAAATTGGATCTTGAAATTTTAGTCTAGCCCTAATAGCTTCCGAGATATTCAGTAAAATGGATTTTTCACCCGCTTAACATGAATGTCGGCAGCTATAAAAAAATACGTGTCAAATATTTTTTCGGTTTCTATATCACAATAAAATGTCATTAAAATCTAAATCGTAGATTTAACGAGGACATCTCCAGTAATTGAGACATCAAGCAATGTATTCATTTGAAGGGCCGCGAAGAAGAGGGAAGCCAGTGACCGAAATAGTCAATTTCCGTACTAAATCGATTTAAAAGGGCAAAGGATCTATTTTGTGGAAGGTTTAGCGAGATCCTGCGAACGAGAAAATATAATGGGCACCGATTCACAAAAGCAAGTCTACGTGTCAGGTTGTACAGCCGTTCGGCAATGATTCGTTTTCGTGGTCGTAGTGATGGTGCAAACCAGATAGGAGGCAGAAGGAGCTACGTAGATACGATCTTCCGGTAAAAGGAGAAAGAACCCCCCGGAGTGACTTTGAATCTATGGACCCTTTTAAGGTGTCCTTTTGCGGGACTTGTTCAGTTTGGCTTAGCGTCTGAAACTCAACAAATGATCCCCGGTCGCCCATGAAACCGCTCTTCCTCCTGTCCTATTAGAATCTACTTCGCGAAATGATAGGGATCTAGATGAACCGATAGGCTGCGTTAAGACCGTTTTTGCATGATCCACGACGGATCCGGTAATTCGCTCTTTCCTGTTGCGGAAGTAATTACGATGAGCTATTACGGCCGATAACACACAAACAAGTCCTAAAAATTTATTTATAGATTGATTAGGGCAGCAGTTTGTAATCTAGGAAGCGCCAAAATTTTTTTATAAAAAATTAATTTGTACTTGTCACTTTTTTGTAATAAAAAAATTTTTCGGGGAGGCGTAGTAGCATAAAAATTGAAAACCGCTGCCTTGGGGTGAAAATTCACCCATTTACCCTTTTTACATATTATAAAGATTTATTTCAGTCTGTGTTGCAAAATGTGTTTCTTTGAAATGTGAAATTATAATTGAAGCACAATTCGTAGATTTAAAATGTGAAAAAGGGGTGAGATATTATTCTAGGATCTTTCATGCAACTATGCCTGTAGCGTGTATGAAAAATTTGTGTAGTAGTTGGAGCTCCATGTTTCTGCGAATTATAATCAGAAAAATTGTTCACGCGGAAGGATTCGAGCAGACTGCGAGACAGTAAACGCGACGATAAGCGATGATTAATCGCGATACATCGAGGGAGAATTGACATTAAACTTTGCAGTCTCGAAGCAGCTGACACATGCAACTTCGTTCCTTCTATTATCTTCACACTCGGCTACCCTGGACGCGTTTTCTATTGTTTGCTGAATCTCGGTTCCACGCGCAACGAATGCCAACGCGATAGGGAGGAATGAGTTAAGCTCATGTCAGTCCCTGATTTAACGCCCGCATTTCCATCCGACACTTCCCATAATCGCGAAACGGCCAATGTTTCTGCAACGTTCGCGATATTTGTCATTATTACCGACCAGATGCGGTTATTGTTATTTCGCCTACGAATCGGGTTATTTATCAGCTCTCGGAAACGATGGATCTTATCACTTCCATGGAACATTTATCAACACGAATAATGAATTTGTTTTTGCATAATCGGCGGATATATTGAATAAAATGAGAAATGATCTGTTAATTGATTCATTCTTAGAAGTTTAGCGGAGGTAAAGCTTGTTACAATGATTACTGGACTGCGGATCTTTATGCAAAGTAAAAACATTCTGCATTTATTGTGCGAAGCAGGAATAAAATAATTGATTCCATCTCGTAACACCTTGCCCCACGATTTATTTTTCGGTTTCAGTGAATAGAACTTTTTTGTAGATAGTAATTTCCTAAAAAAAGAGAAAACTTATGTCTATTGTATCTCTATATGTTCTCCAATAGCTGTACATTAACAAAACCAAAATAGAATTTAATTTCGGTGTAAAGGAAATTATCATAGTTATTAGAACCTGTGTGAGAATTTTCATCACGAGTCAGACACGACATTGTAGGATTGTTAATGGCTTTGTTACATTAAAAACAACATTACAATATTCTTAAATTTTTCTAATCTTTTACTGTCTTATCCGAAATGCTTTCACGTGTGATTAATTTTAAGTACCTATTCTTAATGGGTGAAATTGATTTGCAAAAGGGCGAATTCAATTTGCAGAAGGATGAATTTGGAATGCAAAACCTATAATTTTCGGTTGCGTAGAGCAGTGTACGCAGCGTCAATGTCAGTTTTCGATGGGAAGAAAGCCGGCTACCAAAGGTGGGCGCAGAACGGTTCATGACCCCACTTTTGTTAACTGCTTTTAATTGCCCCGTAATTGAGATTAATGGAAAGGCATGCGGGCGCACATGATATCGCCCTCGGCGAATTAAAATTAAACTGTATGAGTGGACCGCAAAAGAAACCGCCGCGCTCGTTTACTTTAAGCCTGTCGTCACGCGATCCGTAACCCACGAGAAACGCGGAGACGCTATAAAACATTGTCATATAAGCTCTCATTGTTTTGTCGTTCGTTTCGCAATTTCATGCCGTACCTGACGGAAAAGATTCACACACTGTCGGGCTATTAATTTATGAAAACCATGCGACATACCCGAGCGAATTTTTACAAGGGAAATCGTTCAACAACGAACTGCGCAATGCATACGTCGCATATCAACGGAATTATCTTGTTATTACTTCATCTAGTTTAGAATTGTGTCAATGAACTACTTTCGCGCGGCGTGATCTCGTAACTCAGTTTCTTTCATATTGTTTGATGTTCGTTATCAGCGCTTGGTTTAAAAGGTAATAATAATTGAGTTTATTGTTGACAGATATTCTTATATTTTTTTCCCCTTACATTTTCGAATAAATTGTGACGTAATTAGTAGATTCGTTGAGAAGAGCTAATATTAACCCCTTGCCGTAACATTTTCTTTACAGTTACAGTTACAGTGATTAAAATGTCTTTATTCCCAAAAATGTAGAAAAGAAAATTTATATTTTTTGTATGGCTACATTTCTTTTAATGCTTAAATATTGATTGGAAACGAATAAGAGAAATTTTTATATGTCCATCGTCACTGTATCAACAGAATTTTCGATTTATTATAGGGTCATGTTTGTTCGGGGATTTCGAAAAAAAATGTCTATAAAACGATGAATAACGTACCAATAAATTGAACAGGAAGGGAGGCTCGAACGAGCCCTAACACGCCCTTCAACACGCCCGCCGCCTCGAGGGTCCTTGAAATGCTCCGAAATCTCACGTGGTTCTCATAACTGTCAAGTGGCGCTAGGACTACCCGCAAATACCGTCCATTAATCCTAAAAATAAAAACCGACGATTCTACTTCTTGGTATCAACGTCATTCTCAATACACACTGCCATTGAGCATGCAAGTTTCCACCGGCTTAATTAAACTCAGTTTGAATTATTAAATTAAATGCTAGGTTGCTGCATATTCAAATGAATTCATTTCACGCTTGAACTGACACACTACTGTTCATGCGAGTCACACAAAATCTGAAGGTACATACATATACATTTAATTTAAATACGTATACATATATATACATTGAATTTAGAAACTACACTCGCTGAAATTATTAAGAAAAACAATAAATGTCTATGTTGCTTCTTGTAATGTTAATTTTGCATGGAAATGCATAGTTTACGTAAGTACTTGTAAGATAAAGAAACAATTAAAAAGAAGAGTGAGTACCGGATGTGTGAAGATCAACAATTGTCAAAATTGATGTTACATTTACGGAATATATTTTTCTATTAATGGATTGTTGCGACAAGTGCAAATAATTCGAGCGAACACACAACCAGAGATTATTACGAGGGACTCGTGTTAAACCAAAGTTACCCGAGCTCGAAGACCCCATCTTTCGCCTACGAGATAGGGAAACACGTGTGTATGTACGCGCGAACGTTCTACGCGTCCGTAGAAAACAGCTGAGAGTGGAGAAGACGAGTGTTCCACCGTATGATACATCCACGACGAAATTAATGCCCCAGGATTCCCGGTCCCAAGGACAGAGGCTTGTAGGATTGGAGGACGAAACATTCTATCGCAATGGTGCCACCAACATCCTCGCATACCGCCGATCAGCCGCGATACGATAAATTTTCCCAAGTCTCTGCGTTGCCCGATGTTGGGAAATACTGTTCGCTTTTAAGGAATTCCGTTTTATCTCGGAAACGCGTAGAACACAATTTCACCCGTGAGTCGCCGATTTACTGGCCTCTCCGTTCAGCATTGTTTAAATATCTCTGGGAATGCGAATTGCGTCGCACCGGGGTTCGTGGAAGACGCTAACTTCGCAGAAATGCTAGAACAGATCTCACGGAAACTCGCTGTAATTAAACCGCGATACCACTATTGTTTTCAATCGATGCACGCGTTCGTTATCCGCGATTGAAAATTTATTGTGTTCCAGATCGCTGAATCTGTGAAACATTTCGTTCAATCATAGGAAAAGCGACATAACTGAAAATATCTTTAGTTTATACTTTCTAACTGATGTACATGACAATTAACATTTCTAAGTTGGTGATATACAATAACAAGAATTTGCAATTTTCCTTGAAAATTTCCACTTGTGAATTTATGGAGCATATCGTTCATTTATAAGAAAGTGACGCAACTCAAACTACATTTCCAAAAAACAGTATTATAATAAATATACAAATTGTGGCGTACTTTTTATAACTAATGTGCATGGCAATTAACCCAGTATCTAAATAACTACAAATTATTTTACGTTTCCAAGTAAATGATACACGATAAAAAAATTGGCAATGTTAGGTAACTTTCAAAAGGCTCACCTGTAAAATTTCGAATTAATGATTTACGTACATTATTGATTGACCAATAATTTAAATGTGCTACACACTTAAATGGCTACACAATGAAGAATAATTAAATGTACTCGCATAAAGAATCATGGAAACAGCAGCTGGCTGCATTCTTACGACAGTTTAGCACGGAACTGACAAGCGTACATCTCCAGATTGTAGTTTCCAAATTTTTCACAAATCTACATAGAAAGCGGTACTTTCATATGCCACTTCCTTTGGTAGCCGGTTGAAAGACGGAAGGGAAAATCCGTCGGAAAGGCTGGTCACCGCTGAACAATCGTAGGTTCGTCAACCTCCCGGCATTCCAGCGTTCGAATACTAAATACTTGAGAGGGTAAGTAGCTGGTTCAGGGCTTGAGTGGCAACAAACGGAGCCGTGTATCCCGGCGCACATCGGGGAGCGGTAGTTTCGGTGAAAACGTGAGGAACACCCACGCCCTGGTCACTTTTAAGAAAAGTTCACCCACGAACCTCGATATTCGCGCGTGTTTTCGGTCTGGTTTCGTGCAACGATCGAGGTCCTACTGTACCACATAGTTGATCGTAGCTTTGGCAGTTCTTCGTCTCTCTCTTTCTTCGCCAGGTAGCATACGTGTCTTTGGCGAGTGAGTGAGAGTCACGCGGGCGAAGATAAAGCGAGATACGGAGAGCCGGATAAGGACGGAGATAAGGGAGCGTGGGAGAGAGATAGGCGGTCGTGGACAGGAGCGAGAGAAAAAATCCATGGAGAAAAAATAATGAAGGAAGGAAAGAGGCAGCAGAGAGAACACCGCGCGCGATAGTGTGTACGTCTATGTACAGGGTCGTGCGGTAGATTTCCTCAGCATGTGATGAAAGTCTTCGAAATGCCGCCCTTAAATTTATTTTCTTTAGAATAACTAGACTGCGGATTTTATGCATTTATAATTGGATTCGTAGAATGTAAAACAGTAGGCATGTGAAAAATATTTAAGGACGTCAATGTATTATTTTCAGCTTTATAGGATAATTAAAAGAAGAATACAATTTTTATTTGGCTTCTGTGTCTTGCAATCAATACGAATATTTTTTTATTTTTCATAAAGATCAGTCTAGTTATTATTAGACTGCGGACTTTTATGCATTTATGAAGAAATGAAATGGATGAAATATAAAACAGTGAATAATATAAAAAATCTAAGGAGATTGTTATGTTGTTTTCAACAGACTATTAAGGGATGAATTTAATTTTTATTCAACTACTCACAATCGATGCAGAATATTTTTATTTTCCGTAAAGAGATCCGCAGTCTAAGAACCTTTGACTGTGTGATTTTATAAAATACGGATATATCTCGGAATAACATAGATCAGTATAGATTTTTAATTATTGAATGGTTCAAATTGTATTTTGATTTCTGATGCGCCGCCTCTCTGTATGGTAGCACGACCCTGTCTATGTACAGGGTTTCGTGCGGTAGATTTTCTCAGTATGATGCAAGTCTTCGAAATGCCGCCCCTTAAATGTTCTTTCTCTAAAATAACCTTCGATTGTGATTTTAAAAAATGTGGTTATATCTCGGAATAACACAGACCAATATAGAAAAGCGTTGCGTAAAGATGTTTAATTCTTGACTGATTCAAATGGCATTTTGATTTCGCTGCTTATGACCGCCTCTCTGTATCATAGCACGGCCCTGTCTATGTAAGAGGAAGACGGATGGAAAACACGAACCGGCGAGAGGAGGAAAATTGACGGAAGGGAACAAACCCGTGAACCGTTGCTGCAAAGAGGTTAGAAAAAGAATGGAACGGTAAAAACGAAGGAAAGTTACGAATGCGGACACGAGGTGAGGGGAGAGGAGGGAGGGCACGAAGAAAAGTATCGTGGAAAAAGAGGAATGAACGGAAAGAGTAAAGAGGAGAAACGATAGGAAAGGGACGGAGAAAACGGCTGGAGAAGGAACGACGATTGGTGAACAGAGTAGGAGAAACAGAGAAGGAAAGAAGGGTAGAGTGCTCGTACGGTCGGTTTGCCGCCTGCCGCGTAGTAGTAGCGTGCCGAGCGAGCAGCGAGCAGCGCTGAACGTCGTCGTCGTTTCTCAGTGTCGCCGCGGCGGTCGTGCCAGACGGTTCTGACAGTAGTTTTTCGTGGTGTTCGGTGGCCCGATCGCAAAACGATCGCGTTCGCTATCCGTTTAACCGAGAGCGTGCGTCGTTCTGTGTAACGTGTCACTTGGATTAGACACGCCAGCCACGAACGTGCTCCTGGAAGAGATTACCGAATTTGTTTGACAACTCGCGCGGACGCACGCGACCGAGCTACGCGACGCTATACTAGTACTCGGCAACTTCGTCGTCTACGTGTCTGCGCGAGGATCACGCGGGTTTTCGCCAACAAAGTGACTTCTTCTTCTTCTTCTCGTTTGACCCTGTTCCCGGAGACAGTGCGTCGAGATTCGCGAAAGGATAGTGGTTTAACCGTTTAACGTTGGCGGGAATCGACCGATACCGAACCGGTGCTGCCAGTTTCGAAAGTGTGACGTCGAGAACCACGTGCGCCACCGCCGGCGCCATCCGCGTGCTCGATTTCGAATTTCGCGCGCGACCACGCGACCGATGCGCACTGCAACGGTTGACGAGTGCGCGGTTCGCCGGTTCTTTCAGTGAGCTCTCCGATTGAAAAGGAGAGTAATAAACGTGGTTCTCCTGGTGGCTATTTCTCTCTCTCTCTCTCTTTCTCTTTCTTCCTCTCACTTTCTTTCTCTCTGTCTTAATCTTTCTCCCGCTTTCTCTGTTTCTCTCGTGGCCGTGGAACACACGGCGGGTGGCACATTGTAGCCGTCTCGCGCGCCGTTTGTACAAGTGGATTTAACCTTGCGACCGAACACGTGGATGCATGCCGTCCTGTCGACGACGCCGTGCTTCCAACCGGCGAAACTGTCTGCACGAAAATTCTAAGTAAGTACGACGTTTCCGTTGCTCGATTGACACTGTCACGCAGACACTGTCCGCCGATAATCATATCCCACGTAATATGACTAGACAGCGGATTTGATGCATTTGTGACGAACATGAGCAGGTTTAATTTAAAACATTACAAACATTAGATGAATTTAAAAATACTGTTGTATTATTTTCGACCCATTGAACATATTGAGAAGGAAAATGTCCAGAGAACTGTTGTTCACATAATTGTACATTGTTTATATTGCTTCAAGTTGCGTAGGGGAAAGCTTTATTATTATTTAGATACCTACTTCAAGATAAATAATATTTAACAATGAAGTCACACATTCACTGCTCTCTACACAAAACACGAAATTGATTGTCACAGATGTTTTACACAAAACATTAATTATTCTCCCGTAGAAAGAGTGCGAAACTCTTGGGTAACTAGGTTGTTTCTGTTACGCAGTTCACGTGAATTTTGTGTAATAAAAGAACGATATAAGGGTGCCAGCATAGTACGTGCAATTCTGTAGGCGATAAGTAGGTTTTATATATTCAACAATTTCTCACAACATCACGCAATAGCTTCACACAAATCGGTTGACAATTATTGAACAGTGAAATGGTCGATGAAAGTTGTTTATTTTTACAACAATTAGAAAAACATTGGAAAGCGTTCAATATTTACCGGGAAACACTGTTATCATCCTTCTCGAGGGTCTTGCGTATCGAGCTGTCTATGTATAATGATTTGGTTAAGTGTCGAAAGCGACGTTGATTATTACCTCGTTGACGTAACCCAGATTGCAGAGTAGTTTACACGAATGTTTAGAAGATCAATCCGAAATTAACGAGCGATCATCGCGTCTTTATTGCTGCTAGGTACTGAACTCTTTAATAGCAGATCGTTATCGTCGATAGCGGTCTCTCTGTATCGCCCTTATCAGTGGCTTCACTACCATCTGATACTCGCGATTACGCGAATACTACTATCGTGATCAAATCGACGTTACATCTGTAAACAATTTCATGTCTTGATTAACCGAGAAGTATCGTTGACAATGGAAATCATCGGGTTTGAATCTTGATGACTTCCGGTAAAGCATTTAAATAGACATACTAATAAAGTAGTTATTATGTTCAATTCAATTTTATTTGCATTATTGAAAATGTGAGCTGACGCGCAAGCCAAGCTTGTTTTAAACAAGATTATTAATTGGAACACGTTTCTTATTGCCTTGGGATCGAGAACTGCATTCGTTCTCATTAAACATTGTAGTCATGGTTCAGTTTGTTTTGTCGAACGATACCGTCTGAAAGTATAATTGTCGTGCCAGGCACAGTAGTTATAAATATTCACACTAACTACTTTCAGGGTCGGCACTAAATCTTTGCGATAAGCAGACTGCGGAGTTTTATGCATTTGTGTAGAAATTGTGTAGAAACATCCAAGAATATTGTTGACGTTTTCAATGTAAAAAATCGATTAAGGGATTAACTGAATTTTCATTCAACTCCTAATGCTCACAATCGTTGCAAAATATTTTTATTTTGCATCAAGATCCGCAGTCTAGCGATAGGAAATGAAACGATTAGAAATACTATCTTTATATTCATAATTGCTTGAAATTTGAAAATGGAGTAATGTGTTCTTGTCGAAATGAATTGGACGAGCATGATCTGCTTCGGGTAAAGACTCAATGAATCGAAAAAGGTGTCCGGTACATAGTGGACACCAGCAACAAACAGTAGTAGTGGTTCGTAATCGATCGATTTATCGATCGGCCGATCGCTATCTGCCGTAGACTCGTTCAGCAAGTATGCGCGTTTCTCGTCGGCGAAATCCTGATTACGATTCCGCTGAATGTCGCAGTGACATCATCGAGGATCATCATCCTCTTGGAATTCCCTGCCGATTAAATCTGCACCCGATAACTGCGAATCTTTTGCGACGCTACTTCTCTCGCTCGAGGCTGCTCGTGTGCCGAAAAATTGGTATTCACGATTTCGATGCGATGGTCTCGTCGGATTATATCGACGCCCGTTTCGATTAATTTCGTATTGAAATTCAGATCCCCGTTTCGCTCGTCACGATCGCGAGGATTATACCTCGCCTTCGAAACTTAATTCTTTGATTTTTCCATGCCAGAGAGCATGAATAACAGTACATACAATGGGATTGGCACTGGCATTGCGTTCTTAATTATTTATAAAAACCATTCCTGCTCGTGGTAAATGCTGAATCATTATTTTATTGGTCACGAGGTCGTTGGCATCGGTTTGAACATTTTTGTTGGGATTAAAGAATTCAATTTGAATGTCTCGAATACTATTTCTTCGTTGCAATGAACCCTGTTGGTCTTCAAAAACGTGCGCTATCCTTGCTCGAGCTGACCCGAAGCGTCACTGTTTATATTAGAACGATAAGGAAAAGATCTGTTCCGCTCAGGTGAGCGTACCAGCGGGCGGGTTCAAATGATCTGACATTCGTTCAGCGGGAGTTAACAACACAAAAGTCGGAGAAGATATTATTCAGTCTTTTATTCGCCATCGTGTCTCTGCGAAACTAAAAATACCGGAGCCATGTCCTTTCAGATGCCTTTACTTGTTTTCCTATCTATTAAATATTCTTTATAGCATATAAACAAGAATTTTAAAAAATGTTTTACACATTAGCTAGTAAACAAATCCTTCTAACGTCTCAAAAAAATTCAAGCTGTTGTCTGCAATTTTGGAATGTTATTCGTTTTTACAAGCTGTACAAATACTTTGTACACCCACTGCACATATTTACATATTTTTATTTGTCTTTTCAACGGACACGCTCAGAATTAAGAATCAAATTTCATTTTAGTTTTTCATGACTAGCCTGGGTATCTTCATGCAAAATAAAAATGGAGTAAAAACTTCATGCAATAAACTGGAGCAAAACAGAGATTTATTTCCTTTCTCAGTTTAACGACTTGACAATTGTTATTGCTTTTATTGCTTTGCGCAACACTCGCCAAACACCTCAAGCCCGACACAGTGCAGAAAAAGTTCCCCGTCGACAAGGGTTCCGGTATTGTAACGTACAGCCGTTGCCATTCTGACAGTCGCATTCCCCCGCATTATTGCGGCGAAGGGGCTCGTATAGAAGTTACGTGGAGAGCGGAATTGTCGTTGTATTAACTGCGAATGATTGCAAAACCGAAAAGTCCAGTGGTGGTGCGACAACGCCACGCTGTATCCCGCGAATCTTTTGCTCAACCTAGGGGATCGAGTTATTTCTGTGAGCCGAATCCCACGCGACGCTGATGAGCAATTTCTGCGATCGTACGTCGCTTTCAATCAACGATAGACCTCGCCCATCGTTTCGTAATAAAACTAGCTCCAGAAGCGATTGTTCGTTGCAACGATGTCACGTGAGGATTATTTTGAAACTGATTTGGCTTGTAGTTCGTGAATTATTCGACGAGGACGTTGCGTCTTGCAATTAGTGGAGAGCTTAACTCTTTCGATAGGTCTTCACATTTGCATTTTCAAAATTGACCATTTTTCCATTTTAGAAAAGCACCGTCGAAAACCATCTACTTTTGTGTTTGTTGAAGTGTCCATCTTGAAAAGACGGCGAAGTCGAAATCTGTTGTTCGTGAATATTCGACGAGCACATTGTGTCTTACAATTTGTGGAAAAAGCTACATTCTTTCAATAGGTCTTCACATTTGCATTTTTTAAAATTGACCATTTCTCCATTGTAGAAAAACACCGTTGAATACTATCTACTTTTGTGTTTGTTGAAGATAGTGTTCATTTTGAAAAGACGACGCAATCGAAATCCGTTTTACATTGCAGAAAGGTTAGGAGTGTCCCCCCAGTCTACTTTCCCCTCCTACGACGCTACTTCCCGGTCACGTGACGCATTTCATCTCTGTCGTGTGCAGTATTGGCAGTGAGAGGGTAACTTTTTGCCCTCAATTCGTGCTCCTCCCCTCATCTGGCAACTCTGAGTAACTCAATTCACGATAAACTTCGTTCGCTTCTGCGTCGATTTCGTGTAACTATGTATTTCGTATGGAACGGGTCTAGGAAAGCGCTCCCCATAGAAAAAGACATATGCCGTTGTTTTGGAGCAGTGGTTTCTTCCCGTACCGATCGAATTCCTATGGGGAACACGTGCGAGTTACCGCAGAAGAAATAACGAAAGTATTTCTTCAACCGTAAATCGCTCTTCCGTGATGTTTCCGGCGGGATCGTCAGCCTACCGACTTGTGAATGACAGCCGAACATTTATCACCTCCGAATAAATATAATGAACGTGAGTCGTCAAACCGTCGTGTCACATAGATATTCGTGTTTGCAGTGAACGAGACTTTTCTTTGTAGTAGGCTATCGACCGTGATAAGATTGCGACTCCGATTTTCTCCCCTTCGGTTATGCAGCGATGGTCGTCAGGATCAAAGTGTTTGTAATCAAACATTTCTAGTGTCTTAGGTCAAGAGATGAAGTGGTCGAGTCTCTTCATTCTACTCCTCTTTGTCTGCTATAATCATTTCTCGAATTATGCTAACAATAGAAATACGTATACGAAAGTAATTGCTAGATTGTGGATTTTTATGTGAAATGAATAGTGTCTGAATTAATTGTACGAGCTAAATACACCTTTCTTCCAGTCTTGACAATTTTAACAAGTTGAAAATAATGCATAGATAGATATTTTTAATTTGTTTGCATCTTACTACTGTGTGTGTGTGCGCAGGAACACGAAAAATATTGAAGCAATGAAACATCTTCTCGTCACTCGGCTATACCATTTGTAAGCAAACGCTGTGAACTAAGTTTTAAGGGGCGATCTTATACATGTGCACCGTTTCCCTCTGCGTTGCAACGACCACGTGGTCGACACGTGTAGCTAAACCTTCAAAACAGTTTACGCCTCTCCAATGTTGTGCTCTGCGCTGCTGTCTGCAGTTTTCCCCGACGGAGGCAGCGGCCATGTTTACAGAATCTTTCAAGGTTCGTCCCAGGCTTTTCGACACTTTACTTTGCTGTTAGATGTTACTATGATCGTTACTATGTACGAGCATTGCCTGCTTTCATCTCGCTATAAATAATTAACCCTCATACGCTCCTCGAAAATAGTTACACAAAAGATCCTCGGGTGATATTTCACCCATTTTCGCTCTACACTTCAATTAATGTTATTGGGAATCTATTATAATGTATTTCATTAAAAGGTAAATAAAATCGTGAATATTATATTATATTATATTATATTATATTATATTATATCTTGCAGTTACTACATATATGTATAAATAGCATTTTTATGCTCGCTTTTATAATACATTTAGAAAGAAATGAAACATAATACAGTACATACAGTGACTCACATTAATATTCGGACGCTCTAAAAAAAAAACGATAACTTTGTTAATATTGGACTACGCGATTTGGACTTTTTTGGCAAGCTGGAGCAATTAGTTTACTACAGGGTGTGAAAAGAATTACTGCTGTTGGAGGCCGAAAATCATGAAAAACTGCAATTTTTTTCCATCTTTAAACGTTCGTAAATAGCTCATTACAACGTCGACCGATTTTGATGAAATTTTCAGAATATGTTTAATTGATACAGATCTACGACACGTGTTTTCTAAATTTTCCCTTAAGCCCACATAAAAAAGTGGAAAAATACAACTTTTAGTATTTTCTCTGCAATTCCGACAACTTGCAGTTGTTTTCAAACATTTTTGTCACGTTGTGTAGCAAACCAATTGTTCTAACTTCTCCAAAAATTTCAAGTCGTATATTCCAATATGTATTATAAAAGTTATGCTGTTTTTAAGAGTGTCCGAATATTAGTGGGAGTCACTGTAACTGGAAACAGGATGATAGAATTGTATACAGAATAAAATGCGAATCAGAGACGGATCGTGTATACATTTCCGTCGAAAGTATAGGCATTGTAAACACTGCAAAGAGTAATGACGACATTTTACAATTACACAGAACAGAATCGTGTGTACAAACGGCATCAATCGCTTTATTGAATAACGTTATTGCGAACAATGTTTCTACAACCGTGCCGTCATTGTCCGGCTTCTGTTTCTATTTGCATTCTCGCAGATAAGTGCTTAACTCATCACCGTGAGCGTCATCTGTTTGCTTTCTCCGTTTCTCCCGCGCGTATGGTGCGATCTGTGACCCAGTTCCTAACACAATGAAATCGTACAATTAATTCGACAGAAGCTATCATACCTCTGCTAACAGTAAATGATTTCGCCATATTTTGTACGAGTGTGTAAACATGCCCAACTAAATTTAATGAACCCAGTAATTTGCTGTTCTTATTATTAGAAAATTATAACCGTGAACTCGTACATATAATATTTGTTGCGACCATTAATTTTCTTTATCTTCTTCACGTTAAATTATGAATCCTAATCCTAAAGTTCTACAGTCCTCGTATCTGAAATGAGAGCAGTAAACTCGATGGATCCACTTTTCCCTATTACTATCAGTTTTATGGTTGCCAGCACAAGATAACCATTCTGTGTCATCATTATCGACATCTATGTGTAACGTTGCTATCACTTTCTTTTTCCTTTCCCTCTTCTGGCCTGTCCTTCATAAACAAGTTTTATAAATTACTATCTCATCTTTCGTTACTAGACTGAGAATCTTTATGCATTTATATGAAAATTGAGTAGATGAAATTCAAAATTGTATTAAAATTTTTAAAATTGAAGACGTCGATATATGATTTCTCCTCTATTAAAATCGTTAAGAGAAAAAATAAGGTTTAATTTAGTTTCTATTTCTTCCAATCGATGCATTTTTATTTTGCATAAAGATCCGCCGTCTATTCATTATTCATTACCCTTCATAGATTATTTCAAAAAAATGTGCAACTTGACGTACACGTTGATCTGTGGGCAGTTTTAGTCGCTGGTTGGTCTACCTGAAAATCCGCGGTCACGTCCGCGAATGAGTCCACGCAAGACAAAAACGGAGTGGACTGAACCGGCCACCGTGGAAACAGTCGCGTGTAGTTTATAGTCTCGTATTGTGCCGGCATGCTCGATCGGAGATGGCGCTTAGCGATGAAATTCCTTTTTGCCGCGCTTCTGTGGAAATACGTGGCCGGCATGCGTGTCGAGCGATCTCCGCGAAAAATACCGTCATGACTCACGGTGTCCGCGAGTGCTTCATATGCTACCATAATCGAAGGGCCTAAGGGCCAAGGATCTTTCGCCTCGCGCGATCCACGATTTTGTTTCATAGTCGAACATACAGCTCACTTACATTTCCAAAGTTTGCGATCCGATTTGTTCGAATAATGTCGTGCAAAATCCTCAACTGTGATTTATCACTAGACAGCGGATTTTCGTGCAAAATAAAAATTTTTTTACCTGAATTGCAATAAAAGTACAGACAATTTCTTTTATGTAAAGTACCAATGTACAACCCAACAATTATAGAAAACGCAGATGATAGTTTGAGAAATAAGATACGCGATGTAACTCGTAATTTTGTTTTTATTTCGTTAATATAAAACTCTTTGTGACTTGCGCGAAAAACAATTATGTTCTTCGTTAATCAAAAGCGATCACGAAAATCACGAATCACTGAGAAAAATCACCGTGATTGGGAACGAACTAATTTATTAATATTTCCAAAGGAATGGAGGAAAGTGGAGATGGGTCGTGAAAATTTTAGCATAATAGATTTCGCAAAATCGCGAGCACTACCGTGCGATTAGCCCGGCATTTTACGCCCCCTTTATCTCCGGCAGCCATAAAGCACCGTGCGCCATAGGTGTTCGCTCATTTCTCATCTGACTTACGCTCGGCATTTTCTTAGATTACGAGCAGTGACAACATTAGTCGCCGACTATTACCAGCCCGTAACTTTGAATTCCCGCCGAACCGATGCAATTACGTACGAGCGGTGTGCCGATGACAATCGAGTATTTATTCCTCGACGGAAGTAATGTATGGCGCGGATTGATAATGCAAATGCCGCTTTGCAACGGTCCCTGTTGCGCATAGTCGACTTCTGTGCGACGGCGTAGCCTTTGCTACGGTGGAATTATAATTGTCTGCATTGTTTGCGAATTGTTCATTATTCATCGGCCGCTTTTAACGAAGCACGAACGTTCCTTGAAACAAATGAGCAGAGGTTGGGTAACGGAAGTGGAACCATTGCGAATCGTTAAACCGAGGAATGTCTTTGTTTGATGGATTACGATCTATTTTCCTGCTGCAATAGCGCAAGACATGGACATCGACAATCTACAGTGACAATCTACATTAAATTAAGCAGTTACCACTGTCCTGCCATACATGGTTTCATACCACAGATGGCTAACATATTATACTAACCAGAAAATAGTCTGTTTTAAATTGCGCTTTCAAAAGAAAGCATTGTATTCGCGAGAAACTTTCTTAAAATGATTTTAACTTCCACGTTCACCATCAAATGTATCAGTCATTTTAAAATCTTGATTATGAAGCTATAAATTGGTAAATAATTATCCAAAAAATGTTTGTTTTCGAGATGAAACAGCGCTTAATAAATAAATCTACCATTGCTGGTCAAATGACGGGTTTTATATTTGTCGTTTAACAATTATTTGAATTATGAAGTTGCTTACGTGGAAATTGATTCGATAAAATTCGTTATTCAAGCACACGTTTTTGTAAAAATTGCAGAAATCTAAATAAATAGAGCCTCGTCATTTCTGCAAGCTAAAAAATGTTGGTCTCTTTTAGTGCTCGGTAGGTTCAGTGTTAAAACATAAGGATGGCGGGACTGGCTTGGGCGATTTGAAAGGGAAATTTGTTTAGCACTTATTGATTTATAATGGTGGGTAAGGCGAACCTCCGCAATTCAAACGGAAGCACCGATTGCGTTCAGGGAGCCTTTCAAAGTCTATTACGTTTCTTAGTCGCCAACGCTTGTCCTCGGCGCGGCGTTAAGCCGGGTTCACTTCCCTTGCACACCTTCTTTTTCTCTCTCCCTTTCTCTGCCTTTCTCTGTTATTTCTGCGAACCTTTACGCGCCTCTACAGAATCGGCCGCATCTCCGGCTATGATTTACATCCCACATTTATGACGCAACGTAAAATCGTGCAGAACTTTTCGCCAGCCGGCGGACATAGAGAGCCAGGAGCGGTTAAACGCCTTCTCTTTCCGTCGCCTTCTTCACTCTTTCCGGCATCTTACTTCGTCCTGTGCACGCCTTTGAAACGGCTCGCACATCTCGTAACATGATATATGAAATATTTTGCAGACGATGCGAACCTTCTTCCATCGATTCGTACACATTCTTTGGGCAATGACAGTGACTCCCGTTCGCCAATTCTTTTATTTCAACCTCTCCAATTTATTAACTCGATCGTTACTACCTTCTCGAGGAAACTAAAACACAAATCAAGAAATGTTTTTTTATCGATCTTTTATCGATGTCTCAATTTGACAACGAGGGACAGATTCAGCTCGTGAATATGAGGGACGGACGAGGGTTAAATAAATCAGGCTTGTGTTTTAAAAATTCATGAAACGATATACAGTTCCTGTGAAAGTCATTTCGACATTTAATTGTGTCTCTTCAGGTGAACATAATCAATTCAGATAAACAAATCCAGGCAGACATATGGAAATTTCAACGATTTTAAAAATGCTTTTAAAATGTACAGAGACACGCACACCATCAAAACGTGTATTTTTAAGACCCAAAGATGTTAATAACGATGAACACGTATTAATAAATCATTTATAAAGATTCGTAAGGTCGCACATCTTTTTAGATGAAGATAACATCAATTTAAAAATGTTTGTAAGAGGTGCAGTGACACCCACACCATCAAATCGTGTATTTTAAGACCCAAAGATATTAATAACGATGAACACGTATTAATAAATCATTTATAAAGATTCGTAAGGTCGTGCGTCCTTTCACTTAACGAGGAATCTGTCGAGCTGTTAATTAAAAATCCATTCCAAGAATAATTCCACGGTTTATTTAACCTCCATGGCAATATCTCACCGGTTTCTATACCTCAATAACTCTCCATTGCCGGTGATATTCCGGTACAGAACCATCGAATTGGCATTTGATATACGCAACGCCAGCGTACGCCACGTTCCACGAGCACGGCTGGCAACTTGCAAAAATGGAGATGTCTGTTAATTTTTATGGAACTAGCATTGACGATGACTGACGCGGAGAACGGTTAAGCACATTCCCCTCCGTCTATCTTTCAATGGTTTATCGTACGGTCGCAGACATCTGTATATCTAGCAGTACGATGTATGAAATATTTATGTGCAACCCGGCCTTTATTCGCTTGACATCAATGCGCTTCCCCCTTTCGAAATGCATTAGTAGCGATGCGTCTACATTATCAGATCGATGCCTTCGTATGGACGTTGAACAATGCGTCTGTATTCATAATTTTCCTAAAAGAAAAATCGAACGTTTCAGCTTCTAATCTCGAAGACTGGGAGACAAACACTGAAAAATCTGAAGTTGTGTGTGAAAGAAGAAACGATTTTCAATCCCAGAGGGATGTATTTATTAATGTGTTCCTTTTATTCTGGGATTCTATAATTTTAATGTGCACATTAACAACTTTCCCTCGGTTTGATCACTCTTTTATTTCGATTATTCCTGAGCTGGCAACAAAATGATTTTCAGTTGCAGGGATGTATTTATTAATGTGTTCCTTTTATTCTGGGATTCTAGAATTTTAATGTGCACGTTAACAACTCCGTCAGTTCGATTACTCTTTTATTCCGATTGTTCCCGAGTTGGTAACAAGCGGCATGCGGGATGGGGTTTAGATATGTTGTAAATTCTTAGCGCAACTGATAGGTTTATCGACAAAGAAGAAGGCGTACGGTGCATCTGAATGTGCATACACGTCAGTTCGACCAAGTAATTTATTATTTGAGAAGTATACGCAGTTGTTAATAAAGCCCGGTGCTAGGAAGCTAGGCGGTCGCTCAAGTCCGTACAAGAAACAATGACTAAAACGATGGAAAATTAACGAGCCTGCTCGAGCAACAAGAGTTTGGCACCGACTTGTTGTTGCCACTATTTTTTCACCGACTGAAGGATACTAATAGTACGTACTCCTTCCGAAGAAATAAGTTAGCTATCGTCGGAGGCGAATGGTTTCTGATTTTTCAGGACGATGATCGAACGGAACTCTAGCACACAATCATACGAAATAATGGACATTTTTCCTGTGCGATAATTTTGTTTAAATCGATGCTATGTTGTAGAAAGGGTCGCCGTCGTCGTTTCGGAGGTGTATACTGTGTTTGGTCACCATTTTTCGCTTGATAATTTCGACATCGCGAAACGTTCGACTTCGGTACGCGGAAAAGACACTTCATCATCGTTCGCGAAACACACGGTAACACGCGGTTTAAAATTATGCCTGACGTGTCTACTACTTTCACGTGGAATTACATAGCCGAACGAACGCGTTCCGTTCGACGAGCTCGTATACAGCTCGCGTGGCTCTTGCAAAATCGAAACAACGATCCGCGGGACACGTAAATGTCGCTCCCTTTAGGGCACGGTTACGATTCTCAACGAGCTCTTACTTTCGCCGCACATGTGATAAAATTAAGCACTTGCATCCCGGCTAACTATTAAATTGGCCTGGGAATCGTTCGCGGAAGAACTTGAAAGGAAGAAAAGCAAAATCCATAGATTAGCTTAGCTGTTAATTACTCCAGAAATGTTTCCTGACAAATTTTGAGAACGTGGAATCGTGCACAATCTTATTTTCAGTGGTAGTGGTCGTTTGTAGTTCTGAGATAAATTAAAGTCGTACGAAAGTCTGTGCAGTTTTTGAAAATTTCTAGAAATCGTAAGTGCATAAAAATCCGCAGTAACCTAGTAATGGTTGACAGTTCAGCAAATCTAATCGAAAGCAGGAGAGGAAAATGTTTCTTGCGAAGAAATAGGCGCGCATCTGCCGCTGATTAGGTCACCGGAAGTCGCAGCAACCACGCTGGGAAGTGTGGGCAAGCTTCCTTTGATACAGCAGATGATACGTGTGTATTTCTTTTGACAATTTTAGATCTTTACCATGAAGGAAGTACATTTCGGTCATTTTCGATACGATCGTCTAAATTTTTATTTTAAATCAATTTAATGAAAATGTATTTTTTCTTTTAATAAATCTAATTTGTCGAATATAATGTGATATACTTAAATTCTTCTAACGTCCTTACAATTTGATGTTGTATATCTATTTATCCACTATTTTTATAAATGCAAAAACTTTTCGAAGAAAATTAACGCAGCGAATTCTAAATTTCGAGTCAACTGAGACTATAGTGTTTTAGTATTTGCTCAAAATTAATAGA
Organism: Lasioglossum baleicum; assembly: GCF_051020765.1. Classification (NCBI taxonomy): domain Eukaryota; kingdom Metazoa; phylum Arthropoda; class Insecta; order Hymenoptera; family Halictidae; genus Lasioglossum; species Lasioglossum baleicum. Next base: position 11,385,138 of record NC_134933.1, on the reverse strand, counting down.
ACAATACAGCAGACGGTGTTCCTTGAATTGCGCCTCAGATCTCAAAGTACCGTATGTTTCAATTGTTACGCAGTCGCGATTACTATCATGAGAAAGCTAGCTCCCGCGACGTACGTATTTCAATCGTAATTAAGATTACTCCGAACGATCCAATTTCGCGTTCACCGAAGCGCGATCCGAAGAAAATAAAATTAATTGCTCTCACGGAAAACCGTGGATGGTGTAGACTCCGTATGGGACAGCGTTTCTACGTTTGATCTGAAAGTGTGTTGCACATGGACGGTCGTTCGTCGAGAAATACGGCCGAATGACAGGCTAAGTGTCGGTCATTACCACGCGTTATTGACTGCGAGGTACTAAGAAAATTAAATTCTCACTTGGGGTTGTGCTCGCACGCCGCGATGCGTCCGAATAGATGTAATCGCGTGTTCACAGAATTCAAGTTATTATTGACGTTTCTATATTATCCTTTACGAATCAACCGACTATTAAACGTCATTTTATCATCTCCGGCCTTTCGTTTCTAAATAACTCAATTCGTTCTATGTATGTCGAAGGTCCTCTGCGAGCGATGATACACGAGAGAAAAATGACGGACGGAGAATCATGGATGGAGAAATATTTAAAATATCGATTCTTTTCTAATCTGAAGGTTAATCATTTCTTCTCATTTCTCGATAATGCAAAGGTGGGATTTTTCAGTGATCAAAAGCGCTAGATAAAAGATCAATCTAGGCCTCAATCCCCCTCAAAAGTTTTATTATTAATAACCCTTGCAATTCTAGAAACGAATCTATCCCCTTAAAAATGAGAATCTGCAGCTTCAGATTGCAAACTCGACCACCAGGCTCTAGAACAGCCATAGGTACAGATCTTTATGCGCATTAGATTCTTACTCTGTCCGAATAAAAAGTAACAAATCCATGTTTACTCGTATCACTCGGATGGAGAGAGCAAGGTAGATAAGCCTTCTATCGCTAGTTTTTCAGCTGTAAAGTCCTCTAGTCGCCTACGCTTGTTCCAAGGTATTGCTGCTTGAGTCTTGGACCCATCTTAGAGGTCTCTAAACACCACGTCTACGGTATCTTCACTCCCAAATCTAGCAATCATCTGGTTCACGACCTTTCAGCTCGAGCTAATCAGATTCGAATCCCTGGAGGTCCTCGATTCATGCAAATCTCGAACTCGTTCTTTTCGTTGCATCACTCCGCGTAATTGTTAACACCGGCTAATTTCGAACGTAAACCCGGATGCGTATATCGCCTCCTGATCGATTCTTTCTTGATTGCCAGCTTGTACTGACCTTAGATTCGGTTAATCAGGGTGCAGCCCTTAAAGAATCCGTGTGCTAGCTCTCTCAGTCGTACACTAAACCCGTCTGTCCCTGCATCTCGCGTCCTTATATATCGGAATCGACCGCGTGTAAAACCAGTTTTGCGACTCGAGACTTGCGAGAGGATAGAGCACCTTATACTCTCGCTACACGCGGCCTGCTAAGCAAAATGGTTCACACTGATCACGCTTAATTGTATTTTTCGTGTCTCCCTTCTCTCCCTTCGCCGGCCTACGGGACTCTTCTGCTCGCTGGATTGTGTGATCCATTCAAGGTATCTCTCGTTCGAACCGTGTATCGTGTGTTGCGAACGTTCCAAGCCACTTCTAGAACTTTTTCTGCAAGGATGGCTCGTCGCCTTGCGGCTGCCAAGCGTTTCCTCGCATGACACTCTGTTTTACATAGGGACGAGAGACCGACTCCGGACTTTCTGACAACGTCGTCGTCGTCGTCGAGGACCTTATTTTACGGCTCGCGGTTATTTTCTCCCCCCCGTGAAATTTTGATTACGGAACGAGAGATTCACGACTTCCCGGACAACAGGATAACTGTACTCTTCACGCTCGTTGTCGATACTTTGACAAATCACGCTTTGTCGACGACAGTATTTATAAATCAATTTTCGAACACTTTGTTCGACGTGCCTGCAAGCCGCTTATGGTACTTCGGGAATGTTACGATCCTATCTGCACCACATGAGTGCATGTAAGTCGCAAGTATTTCATGTGCAATTTACAAGAAGGTCTTTGAAACATTTTGCCTGATGTAGTAATAACAGTGTTTCTGGCTTTTAGTCATTGTTTATGGCGCTAATAAAAATAGGGAATACGCTGCTTCTTAACTTTCAATAAAAGTGTTACAGTGTATTTGACAACGCGGAAATTTTCTCGACGATTCACAGAGAATTCTTCGTCGCAAGTATTTCACGTGCAATTTACAAAGTCTTTGAAACATTTTGCCTGATGTAGTAATTTTATCAGTGTTTTCGGCTTTTAGTCATTGTTTATGGCGCAAATGAATTTCTGCAATAATTTCGACAAGCTGCTTCTTAACTTTCAATAAAAGTGCACAGTGTATTTGACAAGTAAATTTTTCTCGACGATTCGCACAAACTTCTCAACATTTATTACTAGACTGCGGATCATTATGCAAAATTTAAAATGTTTGCATTGCTTGTAAGACACAGGAGCCATATAAACATTTCTTTCTTCTTTTAATTATCTCGTTAACGTGAAATTATACACTGGTGGCCTTAAATCTTTTTCATAGGTCCACTGTTTTAAATTGTACATACGCATTTTTGTCATAAATGCATAAAATCCGCAGTCTATTTATTACGGACTACTGTTTTCAGCAGAATGAGCCGACATTGAACTCGTTTCACGTAACTAGCAGTACCTACGTGACCGGACACGCTGCGCTGTTGCAAAAGCGTTCTCTTGTCAGTTGACGTTACGGGAACGTCAAAGCACAAAGAGCACTGTCTTAACAATCACGATGTTGCACAATAGTCGGTAATTAAAGCGTGCCCGAAGGGACGTGCCCTCGTGGATCGGCTCCTCCCTTATTTCTTGGCGCCGCTTAAACAAACATCGTGTCCGATCCGATTCGAGACACGCTACCGTTTCCTTATTCTCCTGCGACAGGACCGACGTGCTGTTTATTTAAATTGCCGCAATGCTCACGATACGGTCAACACATTTTAATGTTGTGCTATGCGTGCACGACGGGCAATCGTTTGACGGTTCATTATCCGAGGGACGTCGCGCCCTTTGCTATTTTAAGTTCCGTCTTTTACTGCAAAGGACACGAGATCGCCTTCAGAAAATCTTTCTTTTTTTCCTTATTATTTATTCTTGTCTCAACATCACCGACATAGAAATAATTTAATAATTAATAATACTAATTTTATTCGGTATTTCAAGAAAGCACCAATAGAGGGAAGACGGTACAAATAATTTAAATTTCCTTATTACTTCAATTTTTGATGTTTCAATAAATATGCAAGTCTGCATAAATATCTGCAATTAATGGCGACAATACAAACATTATTAATGAAAACATTGAAGAAGCAGCACAATAATTAGCGTCTATTTTTAACAAGCAAATCTGATACTGTTTTTGATTAAATCATTTTGTTGCTTCTGAAAAGAAGCAGTGTAATAGTTTTGGACACTACCATTGGTCATTTAGGTTCATTTCCTTGGTAGATGCGCGCCACTTGTAGTCACGAGACGTGATGAATACGCCGTCCTTGAGTGTCCATTTTCTTTCGGCCACGGACATACATATTTCAATGTCAATCTTACAACTCATTTGCGAGGCCTAATAGCTCACACCTCTAAATGTCAAGTTATTCTTGCTTGAAGCGACCAGTTTCACCTTCGATACTGTAATTATTCGAAGTAAAGCGATAAAATCAAATTCCTTACTTCTACTTGCACGACTGATTAAGATTACACAACCTCCGAAGAACTTCAGTTGAGTGGCCGTGGTTCTGAGTCATGTGTACTTGTTCTGCATTCTGCAAGGTAATTAGTAACATGCGACTGTTACTTAATTACTACACTGTTGAAGTAGGATTTCCCACGAAATTGCAATTATAGTTATCAATTCTGTGCTTCAAATTCTTTGGAAAAGTAACATGTTAGTTTGAAAGTTCTCGGTTGAGTATCGAAAAAGAAACGTTTATTAAGTTCCTAAGCATCTGACGCGGATCAGATACACTCTAAACTGTAAGTCATGCTTCAATAATAACCCTCGTCATCTAATCATCTCTATCACTTCAGATTTGAAGCGTACCATTAGTTCCTTACAGAGTGTGACAGAATAATTATATTATACATTAGACACCATAACAATATTTAATTAACGTTAAAGACGTAATCAGTAAGCTAACCCGTCAACATTGTATCGCAACCAATCACTTAATAACGTCTTAAACGATGTTGAAACACGTCTTCTATTACGAACTGGAGTATCATTATCCTAGAGTTGCACCGGGTGCACTGATGAAATTACAGTTACTTCGATTTCCGATCTACTTGACGGTCAATTTTCAAGATCAACTGAATCACCCTATGAGTCACTACTGCACGAGGTATTTAATTTCATATCGCTGGAAACATATAATTTTCAGAAGACATTTTAAAGGTATGAAGACTCACTACACAATTGAAATAAAGAATTTAAAAAATCAAATGTCTATGTAGGTTGCAATTAAAACTTGAAGTGGGTATTCGATTTCATGTCGCTTGAAAAGTACAATTCTCAGAAGACATTTTATTAGATGATTGCATAAGTTCGTGCCCGATTTGGAAATAAAATTCAATGGTTAAATTTTAAAGATTGTTTAAAGATTTGGTTAAAGATTGGTTAAATTAAAATTAAAAAATGTTAAAATTTTCTACAATTAGGAAAGAACGGTGACTATATGTATAATCGATTAGTAAAGTTGTATTCAAATTGGGCACGAACTTATGCAATCATCTAATAAAAGTGTGAACACTTACTCCAAACAATTGAAATGAACAATTAACAAATCCAATGTTTACATATGTGGGTTGAAATTAAAACTTGAACTGTGTATTCGATTCCATATCGTTGGAAAAATATAATTTTCAGAAGACATTTCAAAAGCGTGAAGACATACTCTACACAATTGAAATAGACAATTCAAAAATCCATGTTCTATGTGGGTTGGAATTAAAAACTTGAACCATGTTGCAGTTGTTCTGGAAGTAATAGTAAATAAATTGACACACATTTTTCAGCTGATTTTCTCGGAAGAAAACTTTTGATGTGCAACAGCCTCGCTGCAAAATGTGCAGGTGCAGTTGATTACGTTGAAAAATCCTGAGGCAAAGGTCAGATTGGTAATACGCACTCGATGGAGGTTCGTAGACCTCGCTAACAGATAGGTAACCTTGCAAGGCCTCCTGGCAACCTCTCTCTCGCAGCAAGGAACCCGCTACAAGACATTCAATGGAAGGATACGAGAACTGGAAGGAACTCAACTACCCAGGATGTTGGATGCTCGCGGTATTTAGCAGCTGTTAAATGGCTCTAAACAGCTCTCATGGAATGATCAGTAGTTCCTAGGCGCGTCTCTTCCTTTCTCTTTCCGTTGCCTGGGGAAAAGATAGAAGATCGGTGAAGACACGTTGGCTGGTTCTTTTTACCTTGCCTCGTCCCAGTCTTCGCTGATTATGCTAATTCCGTAACGTAACAGCTCGACGAGACGCGATTCCGATTCCGTTGAAAATTCGAGCAAAGTATTATGATTATCGCTGCTCTGTTACACCCTTTGGCTCGCGTTTACGACCGGCACTGGTAAACTGTTATGAATTTCCGTTTTCTCCGGGAACGCGTACTCGCGAGCGTATTCGCAACAGGCGAAACGAGACCGGGTCGAGTATATATATGTATATGTATCTGCCTCTCCTCGCCATTCAGTCTCGGAGTAGGTAAGCCAGAGAGAAGTCAAGATCATTAACAATCCTTTCCTTCAGGCATTCTTCGTCACGGTTTACCGATCGATCAGATGTTCCGTCCGGGAGTGTGTGGTCTCTTTGTGTTTTACCAAGTTCTTGTTGCGGTAGCCAGTAGACATGACTCAGAGTTTATTAGAGATTCCGTTGAATGCACAGCAAAAAGATAGCACGATGTTGCGTTCCCGGTTTTTGCCGAGATACCCGGTCGACGGCATTACAAGTTAAACGCGGCGAATCGCGAAAAATTTGACGCTCGATCGACATTCAGTCACGCAGCCTCCGGTCTAACTTCGACTAAGTCGAACTCTTTACCCTTTGACCCGGCCGAGCGCAAACGGTCACTTGCTGCACCGAATCAGATCGACAGTTCAGCATTTGGAACAGAAAACAATCGTTAGGCTGAGGATCTCCATGCTAATCCTAATTTTTATACGTTGTTTAATAAGGATCAGAGGCGAGAGGAAATATCACTCGTCTACTAAAAAGTTCTTCATTGTAGAAGTAAGATAAAAATGCTATTATTTAATTATTAGTTATGTTTTAATTTAATATCCGAAGAATGAGCTGATACTTTCTCACTATTTAGATTTGAGTTTAGCAAGAACCATGAGAATCTGTGTGCTCAATTTGGTTGTTGGAATGTGAAACGAGTAGAAATCGTTAGTGAAGTTAGTCCGAAGAAGAAACAGGATTGCTATTCGCCGTTAGTCACTACACCGATGTAGCAAAGAAAACGGGAAGGGAAGTCCACGAACTTCTTCATTAGAGCTTGTGATTTCTTGCAGATGCGCCTTGTGGTTTTGGTATTACTCGACTGAACTATATTGACATAAAATTGCTGTATTTATTACCCTGAAGATGAACAGCTTGGGACCCTTTTCTTCGGTAAAATTAATGAAAACTTTGGGACTGAAACTTACCTCGTGAGACAACCATTTATTGGTAAAATTGTTTTTACTATTATTCTATGAGACTTACGCCAATGCATTCGCGACATTTTTCTGGTTAAAACGAGACCAAAGACGATACAGTTCGGATTTATTTGTTTAAGGTTTCGCAATATTAAGGGAGGTATTTCACGCAGCGAAGAGTGAACGGCTGCGTCGCGATCGTAATCCTTTGTAATTACAGGCCGTCATTGTAATCGCGCTACTCCAGTTGAATTGACGCGATGATTACGGGGCGCTGACGAAAGTAAATCTTGGATGCGCGCCCTCGATGGCGCTACTGAACATCCCCGAGCAAGCAACACGGCACAGGTAGTGCACCAATTAAAGAAGTGACGGCCTCGCTTGCACGAAGTTATCGCGGCGAAGATTGAATTTTACGCGATAATCGAGTTGCAAGCTTTTTGTCTTGGACATGACTCGCCTGACGTCTCGGGCCTTAACATTGAAGCTAATAGCTGCGGTTCCACGTTCGTTCCGTGGTTTCGAACAGTTAATTCTTGTCTTCACGATCCGTTATTTTATTTAATCGGCCATCGAGGATATTTTTATCTTAATCGTATAATAATTTTATGTATAATCAACACATTATTCACAAACAATAATTTTTCTAATAGCTTGCTGCACCCATGTCTGCTAACACATCAACGACAAAATCAGATCGTTTAATAATATCAGATAATCGTTTAATAATTTGATAATGATCAACTAAGTTAAATCAACTGAGATAAGATGGCGCACATTATTCAAACAATAATTTTTCGAATAGCTTGCTGCACTCAGGTCTGTTAACTCATCCGCAACGACAAAATCCGTACAATTCAGTAGACAACCAAAGCATGATGCAGAAAGCTCTCCCATAAAAATGACCTGATCGTCTTCAGGATAGAGTCTTCCGGGACGTCTGATCGCAGGCATGTCTCTGTCAATTTAATTACGTGAAAAGCATTTCCAATGTCCGCGAGGAATCGGATCCAATTTCGCGTTCTTCAATGTTCCCGCAATTAAGGTAATCGTGTATCGCACGATCATCGATGTTCCGGCAGAGAGAGGATTCTAGCGACCCATAATGGCACGCTTGCTTCCTGCTCTCGTGCGCCGACGAAAGCCTAAGCGCCACATAATAACGAAGTTTATCTCCGTTCACGTGGCCGGGGAGAGCCGGAATTGTAGTTCAGGTGATTAATTAGCCGAGAGAAGACGATTGTGACAGCGAGGTGTCCCGCGTGGGGAACAGCATCACGTAGGAATGGATATACCGTGTACCTCTAATTATTGTCGCTATCACAGTATTTATCATTGGAGCCGTTTGTAACCCGGTGGGGGAGGTAGTCGGGGGGAGGGAGTGCGGTGCATTTAATTCCAATTAGTCGCCGCGAACCGAAACCAGTTTTGAAACCGGCGAGGATCCATTCGAAAGGAACTATTGCCTCTTATTCTCTCTAGGAGATATCCTTCGCACGTGAGAGATACCGTTGAACCGCGCACCGATTACTCCTCAAGCTGCTTCTCTTTTCTTTCTTTTTCTTTTTTTATCCATCGAGCCACGCCGCCACCTATCTTTTCCACCACTGTCGCCGGTTATCGGCCGTTTCGTAATTTGAATAATTTATGGCCCCGATAAGGATAGGAGTAGCGGTGCGCTTCGACGTTCCGCGTGGAAAAGAATTCCTCGTATGATCAACTGTTGCTTCCGAACCCCCGGCCTCTGCGCCACGTGGCCTTACCGCGAAGCACACTATAGTGAACTACGGTAATGTCCCCATAAATGTCACGGAGATATTCACGAATTTTGCTACTGCTCTATCATAGAGCCTCTATGCCCCTTGAAATTTTTTTTAAAATTCGTATTCAAGTTTCTATTTATTTTAATGTAATTAATGAGAAAAAATATATGTATTGCAAAGAGTGACATTTTGCTCCGGATATGACCGACCCAGGTTGCCCACGAACGGTTCATATTGAAGATTAGAAGACTTTGACAACGCCAGGTGGCCTTGCTGTGGGGTACACTATACGAACTACGGTAATGTCTCGATAGATGTAACAGAGATGTTCACGATTTTTGCTACCGTTCGAGGCTTTCAAAAAAATTTTTTTAAATTCTGGAATACGTAAATACGTTCTGGAATACGTGAAAAAATAAATATTGGAAAGAGTGAAATTTCCAACATAGAAGTCTATCTAGAAATCTCTGTGTGCAACTTAGAAGACATTAGAATTGTGAGATTAAAAAAAGATAATGAGGTTCAGGACTTCGTGAGATTTTACGTGCTCGAGATTCGTTTCGGAGAGCCATGCCCATGGAAGCAGCCAGTGTACCTGCCTCGCCGTGGCTTTCATTACTCAACAGAATGTACACAAACGTTTAACGAGTGTTAAACCCATAAAGGTGTTGCTGACACTATGAGTACGACGCCTCCACTTCTTCGTGACGAGATATTCCGTTACTTTCTCAGAGTGGGGTTACATAGAACGCATTGAGCTAGATACGAGAACAGCTTCCTTTCATTCGAGAAAGAATTGTCTGTTTGGCTAGAAAATTAGCGACTGTTTAACTGTCGTCCTATCTATTCTGCTACTTTTCGGATCCAGTGGCCACTTCGAACAGGCTAAACAAATCGAACGTGTCTATTGTTGGATTTCCAGAATTGCCGGTTAGAGTCGTTTAATGTTCCAGCGCTTTTAATCGGCTTTTGAGCACAGTTTGTTTTCGTGTTAGACTGCCGCAAAGTACACGATCTAAACGATCATTATCACCATGTTGTCACAATAGCAACTATAATAGAACAAATTGTAGACAACGTTTTCTTTATAGAAAAGAATTCATCGATTTGCTATTTGTTTAAACTTCCGTAATATCCCGTTCATCAGATAGAAAACGTTTACACAATAAGCTGTATCCACAAAGAGCTTTAATGGCCGGATTGACTTTTACATGAAATATCAGTGGTGTAATCTGGGAATTCATTCGAGACCCACATCCGAGAAGAATGTCTGGTCTCTCGATAAAGTGGATTGATAGTACTCTCGTGTGAATGGTGACTGTATTCCCTTGTGGAGAGAGATTCGGGAAAAAGAGAAATCAATTGAATTTGTTCTTCACGTCACCGATGGGTGCGGGGACCATTAGTTCTAAACAATCTCCAAATCAAATCTCTAATGGAACGAAAATCTACGAATAAATTACAAATTCTTGCGAGGGGCAGATTTGGAGTCTCTCTGTTGTGTAATATTATAATTTTACTTATTAAAATTCTCTGAAAACTCTATCATTATTCTCATCTCGTCGAGATCAATATCAATCGACTTCCTCGAACGAAATCGACTCGGAGGCACCACTAATAATTCTTACACAATTATTCAAAATATTTCTGGCATTATTACTGAAAGTACAAGTCATATAAAATGGAAATACTTCAGGCCGCAAGAAAAATTCGGTTCTCGAATTAGAAAAGCTCCGAGTGCAAAGTGCTAATAATCCCAATGATCGTCTTATAAAATAGAACATGGTAACATTCTAATTATCTGCTTATATCCAAATGGAGTGGAAACACTTGACAGAATAGCTTCCCTATGAAATCAGTTCTCGATTTCGATAACATCTGAGCATCGGATGGCTCGCGGGGTCCCGTTACATATTCGTCTGTAGTAAATAAACGAAATAAAATCCCGAACAATGCTTTTGTAATTGAATCTCGCGCGATGGCGCCAACCGAGTCGGCCTAATTGTCTATCGTAATATTTTCGCCGTAGAAGACAGTGCTTGTCCGGCTCGATTGTATCTCTCGCACATATAAATATGGAAAAGACGTTTTGTACGTCCGCTGGCTCGCCAGACTCTCCTTCCAATAATTTGTTTTGCAAACGAGCCTTAAGGTGTGCGATAAGCATGACTGGTCGATGAAGCTTGTCATGCGGATTCTCGTCCTGTCTCTGTTCGACCGAGTTCCCCTCTCTCGCTCTTCCACTTCCGTTTTCTCTTGTTCTCCTTCGCGTGCACGCCTTATGTGTACCAACCTGTCGAATTGGTTGCAACTCGACTTGTCCTCTCGGATGGAAGGACGACGGGATGGTCTCCCCACCGCATATATACCGTCGGGATCTTTCTTTTCTTTTTCGCGTGGGTGATTGATCGACGACCCTGCACACGCTAGCCCTGCCGATGAATCTCCGTGCACGGTGCTTTGACCGCACTCCGATGACTTATTGCTCGGACACCCGCGTAGATACTCGTGGGATACCTAAGCGCGTACAAATACAGAAACCCATTCCTACAGCCACCGACCGTCGGGCCTGTTTGCGTGATCATAAACAGGTGTCGACATAATTCTACGATCCTTCCATCCGCGAGCTGCTCGCTTCTGTTTTGCTCCCTCATCCTCTTCTCTTCGGCGAGCTTGCGCTGAAACTACCGTTTTTCGCTTTATTCTGCATACCGTCGGACTCGTATGAAAACTGCCTAAGTCCATCTTTTTATGAAAATTGGCTTTTCAGCTTCGTCTTGTCAGGTACTTCAACTTCTATGGTTTGAGGGTAATAGTTCAGCGATAGTTGTCGGGTTGCATAGGTACATAGTTTGAAAAAGTCTACAGGTAAAACAAAATAGTTTCGCTTTAAATTTGGTCTTTTCCGGCTCCTGTAAAATTGACTTTTTTGGGCTTAAATTGGGCAAAATTGAAGAGAATTGGGGCTCTTTCGACGGTGCAGCGAGTTGAATAATTTCCAACAACTCAGATCGATTTTGGTGCTATATGGGTCTGGTAAAACTACTTGACACGGACTTTGAATCAACCTAATTAATAGGACATGGATTAATAGGATGTAGCACCAAAATCTATCTGAACGATGGTGCGGGCCACGTGCCTCCTTTCCATTGGAATTGAGTCGTTGGAAATTATGCAACTCGCTGTACTGTCGCAACAGCCCTAGTACTCTTTAATTTTGAGTAAGCCCTTTGCTCGTGAACAAAGGCCTGTGTTCCGGCACATATCTCCGGAAGGGTCAAGAGTGATAACGTGTGACATTTAGTCGTAAGAACTTTTGAAATGACGTGAATTGAAGTAAAGCTGAGTGGGGCAGAAAGATGGTGATTTGTAGACAGCGGATGCATTATCCAATGTTTGCAGACAAAATTTAAGAAAGTGGAATGAAATAATATCTTATTTTTAATATGAACAGCCTCTTTGTAGATCTAAAGCAAATCAAAATTTTCATAACTAATAAATACATAAAGATCCGCAGTCTAGCGATTTGCGTCGTGTCAATCGGCCTATGATCTACGAAGATACTCCCGAGGGAGTCATCTGGTGGGAATCGCCGCAGCACCACAAAGGTTGAGATGGTGGTTGTGAATCACCGAATACCGCAAGATCGGAAAACGTTAGGCTAACGGAGGGGCGAGCACTAGGAGAGGAGGATGGCGGAGGTTGTCACGCAAGGCAGGCGTTGCGTAAAATATCAGTGTTCTTGCATTGCAAGGTCCCGTGATAACGATCGGCATTGATGCACGCTCGGTAGACACGCATCTCGCAGGTTGAGCGGACGTAGATGAGGACGAAGGGGGCCTCGGCAACCACAATTAACCTTACGTAACTTCTTCGGTCTTTCTTGGTGGGCTGATCGTGGCCGGTTCGCCGCAAAGATAAACTGCACACAATGCGTCGCACGGAAGGCAGCAGGGGACTACGGGGACTCGAAACCGGCCTGAACCAAGACGAACGGTGTCTTCCTCGTCGTTTTCGCTCGTCCACGCAGACCCCGCGCCGGCGAATATATTGGCGATAATTGTTTTTAGTGCCTCCACGCCACCAGGAAGGCGGACACGCCGACCAAGTGCTAATCGAAATCGTAAATCCGGCTGATAAGAACCACCGCAGTTCCACGTACGAGCGACGACGTGTCCGCCACGCGGAATGAAGCTCCAAGCCTTCGGGGACCTTTCTATCCTGCATTATGATCCGGTTTCAGCCTGGTGGGCTGGCCTTTTTATCCCCTTGTCATTAACCTTGCATAGGTTTCGACGATAAACCACGCGCTTAACGTTCGCGTCTCCGCCTTTCGCAAAAATCGTGCGCTCAAAGGGGTGTTCTACTTTCCACAATCCGATAATCGAAAGATGGGGTTTTTCATTATTCAAAAGCGCTAGAGATAAAAGATCAATCTAGGCCGCAGCCGCTCTCCAAAGTCCTATTTTTCTGAAAATTTATGAAAATGCTTTGTGGTTCCGAATAATGCAAATTACGCCTCGTAAACGTAAAAATAGGACTTTTGAGGGCGTCTGCAGCGGTCTAGATTGATCTTTTATCTAGCGCTTTTGACTACTGAACTGAGAAGGTGCATCCCGCACCCTTGCAATCCTGGAAACGAGACTACCTCCTTAACACTAGAACTACTGAGCACTACACGCGAATGGCATACATTGCCTTATAATAATGACAAAATTGCATTTATTTAGACTTCATACCAGTTTTATTCAAATATGTACTTCAATAGAGGAATTCACTAAAATAATTTCTCAAAAGAACATATTATTAATTTCAATATTTCTAAAAGAACAAATCAGAAGCAAGTCATTTTGACTCATCCGGTAGTTCAAAGAGGCACCGCACAGCGGCCCCAAATCGCCAAAACCTTAGAAATGGATTTTTCGTGAGGAGTATGTCCGTCCAACCCAATTCGAGTTACAAATACCACATCCAAAGTGATCGTGGTGCGCAGGACGGATAGCTGTTACGATCAACGATGCACGCCAAGTCTCCCCGTTCGAAAAAACAAGCTGCAGTATCGTTTATCACGCCACACATTATTTAGTGTATTACCTTCTTCATCACAATCTTCGCTTACCCCGTGTAATCAATCTTCCGCTCACTTGAGCACATCAAAATCTCGCTAATTGCTACGATGAGAATATAATAAAACATGCAAAAACACTCTATTCCAAACTCCTTACGATCGCGTCTTCATTCCCATTATATTATGATGCTAGCTGATAATAGATTGCATATTAATGATCGGATGGGCGGGGACGGGATAGCGAGCCAGCTAATGAAACAATAACGAAATCGTATCGAGTACCATAATTACATTACCAATTCTGAGCGATACAATCGTACAGTGTGTAATGTAATTCATTTGTTCGCATAAAAATAATAAAAGAATAGAAGGAATAATCTTTTATTCGTCCTGGGAGTCTGTTTTTTCATTTTTTCCTTCAATGTGCCTTACAGGAAGATTGTTGCTTTAACGCATAAAATCAGTATAAGTGTGAAGAGAGTTTCTTATGGAAAATAGTTTTCGGATGAATGGAAGTGATGCAGTTCAAATAATTCAACAAGTTTTTGCAGATAGTGCGAAAGCACTCTTTAATGGAATGAAACGATAGCCATTTAGTATTAGGTTTCACAGCATTCCGTTCGACTGTGCCCGGCGTGGACGTATATGAATTTTCTAACTGTATTTCCTCCGGTTTTCGGTCTGCAATAACTTAGACTCAATTATAGGCGACGGAAGTCTCTCATCAAAACGGTACTGTGTTTTATCATCAAGTTTCACTTTAACTGTCTTTGATGGTTTCTGAAAGACCAGTTTTTGGCTGTCCCGAATACCTCCTTACGAATGGTGTCATTCTTTAGCATACGTGAGTCTAAACTTTATTAAAAAATTAGATGACAAGCTGGTCAAGGGGTACTTGTCGACATCGTTGGCAAAAGGAATCGTTATAAACATTAGAAATAATAACTTTATCAATAATTACCATTGACTGACTATTGAGCTCGGCGTTTCATCTCGGAACGTGACGGATCAGACTCCTTCACCGCCCAGAAATTGTGTAAACAAGTTTTCACTTTAATAAGCGTTCCGTTCTCCCGCTAACGAACCGGCGACGAGCCACGATCATTTGTCGGTCGAGTTTTTACAGTAGACTCCCCTTGCTGTTTGCTCTCGTCGTTGCACGCTCCCATGAATTGCGAGCGAAATTACTGTCGTGTTCGCTTGACAATGTCGGCGTAGGACGTGGGAATTTGTAGCTGGCGATAGGTCAGCAATGAACGGCGTAGCACCTATTTAAATAGCCTCGATAGAGGTATCGCGAGCCGAGCTACATCTCGCCGTAATATTTCGTCGTAGAAAGTTCGCAGACTATCATTTTAATGCGTTTCTCTGTGACAATGTCGGGACAACAGGGAATTTTATGCAATCATAACAAAAATGAACAGGTAGAATACAAAATTGAATAGACCTTAGAAGAATTCAAGGATGTTATTTGTGCCTGTTCATATAATTATTAATTCTGCACTGACCGTAGTATAAATTAGACGTACCGAGCAGAACAAAAATGAAGGTCGGATACAAAATTGAATAGACATTAGAAGAACTCAAGCATATTATTTGTGCCTCTTTAAAATTATTATTTCTGTACTGACTGTAGCATAAACTATACATGCCGTGCAGACTTTTTATCACGGTACTTTAAATATAGTTCCATTAAAGCCGACATGTACCGATCGGTAGAAAGTCCCATCCCCCGAGTGGCGAATTAAGGCATAAATCGACGCGCGTTCGCCGTACAAGAATTTCAAAACGCGGGTTACCGATCGACCTGTCACGCACGTAAGCCATCGAAATAAGTGGGTCATTAGTTAACCCACTATGCCCGAAACGGGCGGCCGAATGTTCACCCGTGAGGAATTCCCAACGGCTTGCGAGCACATATGAAGTTGTAGAACGCGTGAAATCTCTTCATCAGGGGGTTGTCGGAACGAAAGCGGCGAAGGCAATTTGGCCGGCGCGCGGCGTTCGTCGCCGTTAATTGCCGAAAACCGCTATCCAATCTCTTGTTTCAATCGACTTCTCGTTTCACGAGAAAACGGCAGTCAGTCGGTGAAATTCCAGTCGACAACTGCCTGTCACCGGGCAGCCGCCGCCGGTGTGGGACGTGGGAATTTGTGGATCGCGATAGAGAGGCGGAGGGGCGTCCAGAATGCCTCGTAAATAGCTTCGATACCGATGCCTCGAGGTATCGATACCTCACCCCGATCGAGTGCCACTCCCGGCACAGGACACTAGCGATGGGAGTGATCCAATTCTTTCTTACGACTAGACTGCGGGTTTTATGCATTTATTATAAAAATGGGTAGATGCAATTTAAACCAGTAACAGGATTAACCAGTTAACTGCGTTCGACGTGTATACACATCAATCCCAATCTCTACTGCGTTGCAATAACAATAACCTTTTCAAGCATGAATTATTAATTTTTTATCAAATAAAAATGTAATCCTTCCTCGTTTTCCGTAAAATTTATAATAGGACTATTTCCCCTGCGTTCGACGTGTATACACGTCAATCCCAATCTCTACTGCGTTGCAATAACAATAACCTTCTCAAGCATGAATTATTAATTTTTTATCAAATAAAAATGTAATCCTTCCTCGTTTTTCGTAAAATTTATAATAGGACTATTTGCCCTGCGTTCGACGTGTACACTCATTGCTTGATTTTTAATTATAATTTTTACAACTAAATTCCGCAGTTAAGAGATTCAATGAATATTTATGTATTATTTTTACCTTGTTGAAATTATTAAAGGATGAACGGCCATTTTATTTGACCTGTGTTTCATACAATCGATACGTACAATTTTTATTTTGCATAAAGATCCGCAGTGAACTTATGATTTTCAAGTTATTATTTTATTTTTTATATTTTATTATTTACACATTTTCCACTTTCAATGTTTCATATTAGGTATCGGAAAACGTTCGTGCATTTTGGGTTTGCTTAATTTTGAGATTGTGAGATATTTGTGAGTCGTTATTAGAAATTGATATTGATTGAGAAGGATCATGCCCATCACTACTGGACACGGCCTGTTAATCTCGCCTGAATTAAAAACGGCCCGCACTGCGGACGTGTGTCGCTCTTATCAGTCGGAAATGATTGCCGGTAATTTACTCCCGGTTAGTTTCTGCCCGCCAAACTTCTCGCCACGACGGTTGTTCCGCGAATCGCCAGTTAATTACGGATTTGTCCGGCTATGTTGCGACAGGGTAGTGCCCCGGAATGCGTAACAAAGTTGTTCCTTAGTTTTCAGTGGCCCCTCCTTATTTCCTCTTATCTCTCTCGCCTTTTCTTTCTTTTGGACAACGAGTTCTGAGAGTTTTGCTATCGGCGGGTGTTTGAGAGATACGTATAACCTGGTAAGCACAATCTGCTCTTGATTTGGTGTGAATTTGGCGCCAACTTTGGCGCCAAACACCGAGCTGTCTGTTTCAAACATGTCTTGGCACCAAAACGACCGCCTTTTGCTCGCGAAGTATGATTTTATGCATTTATGACAAACATGAGTAGGTGAAACTTAAAACAGTAAAAACATTTTAAAAAATGTAAAAATACAGAGACGTTATTCTGAATCGATTAAAATTATTTACATATGAAATGAATCTTTATTCAGCTTAATTCCCATGCAAATAATGTATAAACAGTTCATTTTGCATAAAGATCTAGGAAAAGGAAGCAGGCCACGCGTTCAGCCTGAATCAATCTGAGAGATTTAATTTATTCTAGCTCCTGAATATTTAAATTAAGAGTCGTATTTATTTTATTGATTGCAGGATTTCTCTCGGTCCACTCAAAAATTACGAACGTCTGTTGCAGTGAAATGCTCTCCGTTGAATGACAATTACCATTAGATACGCAATAAATTTTCTTCAGTCTGCAACTCTGGTACATGCAACGAACTTTTGACCGTCCTTTGTTGCTCGCTGCAACGTTTACGTAACAGTCTTCCCGAAGCACGAGCAATAAAGTACATTGATAACGCTCGATCACAAAATTTAGGAGCGCCCCATAAGCTTGCGTCGATTTAGGAGTGACACGTCTAATCGTATTCCCGCTAATAAATCAACGTCGATCGGGAAACTGGTCTATAAAACCAGCGAGCTGCGGTGGTCGGACGTGTGTTTTGACTATTGCGTAAAAATTAATTAAATACCGATCTCGTATACCGCCGTCACAGATAGTTAACAAGCGTCGCAGCTCGACTGACAGATATACAGCGTGGACGCGTGGCTAATCACGGATTTGCGAAATTGATTCGAACGCGCGAGCCACGTTTCAACGTGATCATGCTCGCCCGCTGGTTTGTAATTATCCAGACGGATTTTCTGTTTTTCAATGTCTCAATTGTCAAGACACTATCGTCCACGTGACAGTATCCGACATTTTATGTTTACAAAATTGCTACTTTCTAACCGTGTTATTATTATTATCATCAGTTCCGAACACCGGCCGTGATCCGACTCGAAAAAGTCGATCAATTAATTTCACGGTACGACGACGAAGTATAGTGATACATTTATCAAGTAGGTGGAAATGTCTAGCGATTTTACGGTTTCATTTATTTCCTACGGTCGGCTTTAATGAACGACACGACCGGCAAGAACAACTTCTTCGACTCGTTATGTATCTTTATTGACTCCACTTCTACCAGTACGATCTTGTACAGTTAAAAACAATGCGATAAATAAAGTTGTTCACCTTTTAGGAAAATTGCATTCGTTATTCTAATCTATCTCGTTCATTTTCGCTTAAAACGTACGCTATAAAAATGAATATGACTCGTGTTATTCTGATTGTTTTTATTTCAGAAAAATAGTCGATGTATTTCAAACACCCTGAAATTCCTGAAAATTTATCTCGTTCATTTCTCTTCACACTTTAAATCGACCATGAGGAACGTATGGGGGTTAAAACATATTCTATAAAAATGAGTATAACTCGTCTAATGTTGATTGTTTCTACTTCATAAAAACAGTCGATGTATTTCGAACACTCATAAATGCGTGTGCAAACCTCTACTGCAATATGTTTGATAAATCTTCCAGAAAGAAATTCCTGAAAATTCGTTCATTTTCGCTTTACACTTTCAATCAACAATGAGGGACATATGGAGGTTAAAACATACTGTATAAAAATGAATATAACTCGCGTAATTATGATCGTTTTTACTTCAGAATAATAGTCGATGGACTTCAAACCTCTACTGCAGAATGTTTAACAGGTCTTCCAAAAAAAATTCCTGAAAATCGGCGAAAAAATTGCATTCGAGTCGAGTGCACCCCATTAATTTCTCGACACGAAGCTCGGCTTGAAAAAAGGATTCTCATTGCAACAGAATCTCCACTTACTTGAAAATCGAAGAAAATTTCATGTTCGAAATTTTTAGTTGCATCGATGGCCAGTTTCCTGCAAAAACACCTGAAAATCGTTGCTCCATCGAGCATCATCGTTCACCTGTGAAATCACCTGACTCATTCAACGGCAACAGGTTACCGCGATCAGACATCCGGCGATTTTCTAATATTATGTCTGCGCCTCGCGAGACCAGCGCTCGTGTTCTCATGCATGACTTTATTGTTGGCGAGGCCGGTGAATGAAACGGCAATCGTATCATGTCCTATAAGTATCCCACTTGACTCGGCACAATCGATACACGATCTCGCAGTAGATCGGCCAGATCGTGATCCAGCTACTATGATAGAAACCTGCTGGCCCGTTGAACTTTGAAATAGTCGCAGAACTTGAGAAAATGCTGTCCCATTCACGAAGGAGCGTTCTCATGCGACTACTATAATACTACCTAGCCGAGGAAACCGATAAACCACGAAGAAAGACATTTCACGAAGTACAATGCTGTTTTGGTTGAACCCTTGCTCACTTTACGGGGCAATTGAAACCTTTATTTTCAGTCTTGCCTCTCGCACTGCGATTATTTATTAACATTTGTTGCTCAATCCACTCAATGTTACCACTTAACGTTACACCACTTAACTTAATGTTACACACTTAACACAAAAATTAAACATTTCTTTCGACCTAGAATATAATTCCATATTAATTTTTTTCTTTGTATGAATATAAAATTGATGCAATACCTTATACAATACTTAAATGTTTAGTAATTGATTAGATACCAACGATTAAGACTTCCAAAAGCTAAAAACGATTTTACAAGTTCAATAAATTGCAAACGAAAGAATAAGAATGGTAGTTCTAGTGGGAATCGTTTACAAAATATATACAATTCTTGACGCTTCTCTTTCTGACAGCAATAAAGGTTATTAACAATTTAATTAACACTCGTACAGATTCGTCCACTTGTAAATTGTGATGCAATTTCGATTCTTACATAAAAGTAACTCGTTCGCTCGTATTTCCTGTAAGTGGGCATGATTTAGAGAATGCGCAAAGCGAGAACAATTGCGTTGAATGATCGATCGGGACGCGATCAAGTTTGGATGGGAAAGTGGGTCCAAAGTACGGTGGTAATTTCAGATCAGCCTTCTCGCGTTTCGCTGGGAGAACTAATCTGCGAAATATAATTAGCTGCAGTGACTAACGCGTACGTTTCTGCTAAATTTAGCGAAATGCAATCATAACAGCGCAGGTGGCCATTTTACCCTTTTCAAGTGTTTGACAAGCCGGGATTATACGAGCGGCACAGCGCGGATAGTGAGTCACACTAGGGCTAATTATAATCCCTTTGCCCCGTAGGGTATCCCCGCAGCTTTCCTTTTGTTCTGCTGGTTCGTCGTTTCAAACGCTAATTTGTATCTCCGCGATAATAATATTAATTACGGGCCTTTCTCGAGAACAAATACCGGCTGATGGTAGACGATTATGAACGAAATATTTCATTTTGATGCGATCAATTTGTCGTGAATGAAGTTGTTTGTTGGAATAGACAAAATTGTGCCACACATGTAGTCAAGTAGAATGAAACTATGCAAACGATGCGATGTCGATAAGGAATGCGGTGTCACAGGTCACGGAATTAGCCAATCGTTATCGGCGCCACTCGAATATACTTACATATTTCATTACTTTCTTCGTCCGTTGGTGGCTCAGACTGAACGGGGTGCGTTACTTCTGTTACAGGTGCACAAGAAAATGCGCGTGAGGTCAAGGTGACGGCAGAGCATGGAGACCATGCGAGACACCGGTGGGCTGCGGGTCGATGGCTCGAAAGGAAGTGTCGCGTCGGGCACAACCGCCACGAAAACAGTGAATCGGTTGAAAATAGTGGAAGGTGGTGATGAAAGTGGCAAAGTTTTGAGTGAGAGTAAACCGGAGATGGATCCTTATAAGGAGCTGGAGCTGTACCTCGCCAAAGTCAACGTAAGTGCCTCATCAAGTCTTATACAACATATTAAAATATTAAAAAATCTTGAGGGCATATAGTCGTTCAAAAATTAAATCATTCTGTCATTCGTAAAATTTGTTTATAAAGTGCATACACGTTGGGACTCAAATTTGACGAATTCATAATATACATAATTGATTTTGAAGAGTTTAGCAGAAAATATTCGAAACAAAATTTTTTTGGATTATTTAGTGTACAACAAGGTACACGCAACAAAAATCTTTCAACGGGTCAGCATTGACCTAACTTGGTTAATGACAGTAGTGCACGCTAATGGATTGACGCGACGCGCCTAATTTTTTCGAATGCCATAACGTTGTCCGCTCACGAATCGATCATCAACGTGATCGATCCTTTCGTTGGTATGTAGTAGTTGGTACGATCCAAGCGGGCCGAGCACGCACAACAAATTGAACATGACGCTACGATCGCTGTGCAAGATTCGAAAACACGTTTCATCCATGACCGCCTGGTCCACCTCTTCTCGTGCGTTGCCTTATCCTTCCCCTTCTTATTTCCATGTCTTCTTTTTTTTCCAATTCTGTCTTTGCCTACCGCGGTACATCTGTTTTAGAGACCCCGGCTGCAGAACTAAACGTCTCTCCCAGTGACATCCGAAACCGTCGGCCGGTTTTCACTTTCCTCTTTCAACTTTCAACACCACACTACGGTCGAATTTGTTACCTGCTGTTTCCTCGAATTCATTCGTTCCGCAGAAAACATTATTTTTCGGTCATTACGTGCCGGCGGTTTCGAATCAAACGCGGCGAAATTGAAAGATCCTCGATTTCACTTAACGAATTTTTATGATTTCTTTAATTGGTACCGATTCTTTAATTGGAGAAAATTTATGTAGAATCTTAATCGATTTTATTTCATTCAAGTTTATTAAAATGCTAATGTTTTAATAATGTTTAAATAAGCCAATATCTGAATCAATTTTATGTTATTCAACTTTATTAAAATTATACTATTTTCTTTTACACATCGGATGGAACATTTACCTGTTCTGAATGTCTTTCCTGTTTTATGATTCACCTAAATCCAGTCTACTCGCAAAGAACGAAAATGTCCAAGATGAACAAAGTGATGAGCCAACCCTACTTCCAAAGTCACCACAGAATTTGCATGATCCACATCGAGCCACCCCGTACACGACCCCATCAGCTTTCCAGTCTCGCTCGTCCCGCGTGGTAATTGCGAAACGATTATGAGCGACACGTTATCGGAGCGGAACGTTATCGGTTCCCGAAGTTGTTCGTTTCTGCGGTGGCCGCGGTCGGGGAGCCTAAATTAGTCCACCTGCTCCAGATTCTTAGACCGTGGAATTAAATGGTTCTCGTGGTTCGATCAGGATGCCGAAAAAAAAGGCGAACGCGACCGGTTCTGATTCGCGAGTCAAAAGCTTGTACGTAGCCGCGTACACAGGATTCCCGGCGCAATTATTTCTTGCGGAGCGTGTCGGTGCGTCGATGTTCCCGTCTAAGCGGTGTATACCAACTGCATCGGCGATGCACTGGTGCATGTCGATGCAGCGCGAGCATCGGCCCGATATTTGCGCCGCGCAAACAGAGGATTCCGATCCGCGAACAGGCCGAGCGTGTTGGCTCAGAATGGCGGTTTTAAAAACGTGTCGATGCGGAAACAGTCTGTCATCCTCCCACCATCGCCGCGGTGTTACGTCACTCGGAATTATTTTCCGTTTGGTCTCGATATTTTTAGAAATGTTTGTATATATCGTCGCCGACTTTTATTAGAAACTCTATCCTTTAGTTTAGTCCAGCTTTTTCTCTTTTTCGAACGTTTCTTTTTTCTTATTAAGTGCATTGCAACAATTGCAGCAAACTTTGGCGCATCCATTCTGATCACAAGTATTCTCATAAGGCTGCGGATCTTTATGCATTTAGGGCTTCCAAAATTTTCAAAAAATGCTAGAAAATAAAATTCCACAGAATTTAGTACGATTTTCATTCATTTCGCATTTACGAAGGCTACTGCCACTGGAAATGAGATTTTATTTAATTCTGCTTTCTCTTAAAATTTACCTAGAAAAATTGAAAATTGCTTAAACATCTGCAGTCTACTTATAACTATCGAAATTCATTTCTCAGAGCTGAGAGGACTTTCCGATAGTCGACTCTCACGCTAATCTCCGAAAGCAACAAATTTCTGAAGCTCTCTCAAATGGAGACGCAAATTGGGAGCACTTTCGAGAGCAACTATCGTTACAGAAACTCTCAGATGGACGCGTACCTTAAGAATTGCTGTGAATAATAAATTTTTAGTGTTGCTTTAGTATTCCTATTTATTTCGGCCCGAAGCTTCTTGGCTTCTTCGTCTGGCGATAGTGAAACTCGCCGAAAACCGGATGTGTCTTCGAAATCCAAATAAACAGGGAGATTGCCTCTATATTTGGCACACATGGAACAAGATTCCTCGATCGATCCGAACTTTGAATTCCGTGCAGATAAACGCTGATGGGTTTTCGTCGAAGTCTATATGGCCGCCGTCGGTTCTCCTCGCGACGAGTATGTATCCTGTTTACGATTGCAAGTTCCAGGGACCTTGGCAGCTGACCTTGCCGTCGGTCCGAAGCAACGCTCGGAGAACGACCAACGCAACGGTCGCCGACCAATTAATTTGACCGATTAATTCTGCTTCGGCGAATTACTTTCATTAATTAATTGTCTGCCAGCTTCGGGCGAAGCTCATATCATTCAGAAGCGGCGGCCGGGTCGCGCAAGCTTCGGCACTCGCGCACGGCCATTAATCATTTTAATTAATTCGTTAACTGGCTGCTTCACCGGAGCAATTAATTAGAGGACAGAACAACTTACTACATGCGAAATCGCGTTACTTTGTTTCGGAATGGGACTCCCACTTCCCGATCCTTGTTGCAGTATTGGAACTTCTGGTTGCGTAACATGTAACGAGAGGAAATCATTTACCAGTTCACTGTTTCTGAAAACAATTTGAAAGTGAAACGATCACGATATTTTCCAATTTTGACGACGATTGTCTTCAGGATCCCTTAAGATGAATCTTCAAACACTCAACATTGGCGAAATAATAGGGATGTAAAATTTTACCCTTATGGAGCCAACATAACATATTTGCACAAATTCTCCTTTTAAGTCTATACATTAATATATTAGCGAGCAAAGAGTGGACATCCAGAGAAATTTTGTAATATTTTCAGAGGAATATTAACAAATTGTTGAAAGAAACGTAGTAGATGGGTATTGGTTGGCTACACAAGGGTTAAACAGTGAATAAAATTCAATGGTTACATTTTAAAGAATACAGCTTGATTAATCAATTATATTTTCTAATTGTAGAAAAGAATGTGATTATATAATTTTTTTTACACTCCGCCGTGCAGTACGTTTTGAAAATCTATGAAAATCGGGCACGAACTTATGCAAGCATCTAATAACTGTTCGTTCCAGTTGTGCAGCTCATGAAAAATTAAAATACTGTAATTGCTACATTTCTTGCGACACGAAACGCAAATCGTGCAGGAAAATTGTCCGATTCAGAACAGAACTTGTTTTCCTTCCGCGTCGTCCGCATCCTGAAGCAGTAAAACGATCATTTTCTTACGACGCATTTACCAGCTAAGAGTAACCGTCTGTCTCATTAATTCCGTCTGTTCAACGTAACCGTTTAATTAATTACCCGCGAAGCAATTAATTCAGCCGAGTCGGTTAGTCGGAAAAGAGGAACAGCATATGCCACGGCTACAAAGGCTCAACTATCGAGCCGCTAGAAAAAAGAACGAGCTGTTTTGCGTCACATCTTTCAGAAAAAAACCGATGTTCGCGCGATCAACGACAAGCTGAGAAGCAGATGACTCGAGCGGATCTCTTTTCTGCCCTTTGCTCTTCCTTTTTTTGCGGCCAGTGACGTAAACTTTTTGCTCTTTCCGCCGATCGTGCGAACCGGACGACTTCGTCGAGAGAAACACTCGAGGGCCACACAAGTCATTTTTATTCTCCGGCCTTTGACCCTTTTTCTTTGAAACAACCCCGAGTTCAGAGGATCGAGACGCTACTGAAGCACTTGATCGTTTCTGATCGAACGCCGATCTCTATTCGGGAACTACTTGACTGGGAATAACCTTGACCAAATCTCTCGATGCCCAGATCTACCGTGTGAAAGATGTGGTATTTTTGACGGTGAAGCGTTTAGCGATCGAGCTCTCCAGAGCCGAATGTTTGCATCCATCCACTTGTCGATGCTATCACCGTTATAAATATTTTGAAGCCTCGGCGAGCTAATTTCGTAACGAGTAATCGCGTCGCCTCGCTGCTGCGAAAACGTTTCACGACATTAACCATTTGCCAGATGCCAGTTCCATTCAGAGTTCCTGCTGTGATTCACAATTGGAGTCCTCTATTGATCCTGCCGGGTGATCCTCTGGCTCTCTTACTCGGAGATGACAGAATAACAGTTCTTCAAAGCTCAATGAAGGTTTACAATTTTCGTAGTTTTCATTTTTTTTATAATTGAGGTTTCCACGATTTCTAATCGTTTAGATCTCATAACAATGTTAACCAATGGACAGTTTTACACGTCATCTAGTAAACCAATCTTCCACTAGCTTTTAAAAAAATTCATCTGGTCCAATTTCTAAAAAGTTACTCTGCTTCGAAGAGTGCTTGTCTCATTTACAGGTTATTCATAATAAAAATAATAATTGGACCAGTAGTGCGCCTATCTATAAAACGAATTTTCCAAAATTGTTTTACACGTCATTTAGTAAACCAATCCTCCTAGCTTCTAAAGATGAAGTCATCCAGTCGAATGCTTAAAAAGTTATTCTGCTTTGAAGAGTGCTTGTCTCATTTACAGCTTATTCATAATAAAAATAATAATTGGACTGGTACAGAAGCAAAACAGCATGGAGAACAATTAAATTTTCCAAAATTGTTTTACACGTCATCTAGTAAACCAATCTCTCTCTCTCTCTCCTCCTAACTCCTCAAAAAAAATTCACTACAACCTATTCATAATAAAAATAATGGTCGGACTGGTACAGAAGCTGAACAGCATGGAGAACAATCGATCAGTAGTGCGCCAAGCCAACGCACCGTACGTCGAGTGTCAAGAACCTCGGATTGCAACTTGAAACGTTGTCTCCGGTAAATTAATTAAGCGGTGACTGGCGCAATCGGTGGCAAAACAATGTTGACGTTGGCTCAAAGATTGTCCGGCGAAGGAATGCCGGTGGTGGTTGGTATACTCGCGTATCAGCTTCTATTATTCCTACGCAATTTACGCCTCCATAAATGCAACTGAACTACCCGCTCGTTGGAAACCACGTGGGTGGGACAAACCGTGTAACAGATTGCTCGGAACCCCGATCACTGACTCGGGATTATTGCTTAATGATCGTATGTCGCGGGGAAATGCCTGTGGTTGACGATCGACAGCCCGTTGCGAGCCACGCCAAGCCAGCTTCTGTGGCGTTCACCTGTGCCAGGTGAGTCAGTCGGTCGCCGAAAGTGATCTCACTTTTTATTGCCCTAACGCAGCTTCTTGGATGGAATTTTCTTGCGGTAGACACACCATGCAAACAGTCCTCGCGTTATGCGGAATATCGAAACTATAAATTTACTGTTTATCACCCCGAACCACTCTGGCATAATAAAATATAAACTCGTAAATGTGTGCATTTATATGTCTCAATGGAGGTGAAACTCTATTATTCGTAGTTTATCGCACAACTTAAAATTCAATCGTTTACAGTACTTTGCATTTTATTGTGAAGAGAAAGTCCTCTGCGTATCATATTTGTCAGAAATACTTTCTATTGAATTACATACAAATTCTTAAACTGCAGACTTATTTGAATGCCATTTTTTTTTTTAATTTTCATGTAAGGAAGGTACAGAGTAATTCATACAGTAATTTGTGGGAAAATTTTTTAAGAAATTACTTAGCTATGTGTATATATAAAATTGGAAATCATCTTTGGCAGGTGTACCTAGTTAATGAATGTGTGCAATCTCAAATGATTGTTCAAAATTATAGTGTAAAGAGACTATCTCTATGCCTATTTATAATTGATAAAATAAATGATACTTCAAAACCAATCAATTAAATTAACTTGGATGAATGTTATCCTTTCATAAGATAAAAATGAAAGTTGTTCTTCCGTGTAATTCTTTTTTGCCAGACACTGTTGATGACCAATCGCGTGTTGCTATCGCGTATAACCATCGACGAGCCTATGATTTCCATTTAATGTAGCAATCGATTGGCAGTAGTTGAAACGAAAGGTTGTTACATCGACCACGACATCCGACGCATAATTTAGTTATACTCGAATAGTACGTCTCTGCTTGGTACATGCGTATCTCTGCGAGTGTTGCTGTAAACCGTTTGACCCTCGGTGACTACATTACAAAATGATGTCTATTTTAGCTCTACGAAGTTTCCCATAACGAACGTCTACACAACGAGATCTGACCTGGTAATCTGATGCTGGTCACGCATATACGATAATCCACATTTATCAAATTGTACTCGTGTATTATTAGTATATCTGAACTTTCACGATAAGTGGATATACATAGTCTGAATAATTCATTGACCGCGAGAAATCGCTAAACGCGTGGAAATCGAAGTAATTTAAGTAAATTTCCGGAGTTTCTTGTTACAAATCGGAGCTGAATCGCCTCCTGTTTTTACAACGATGCATACTAATCCATTCATTAGAAATTTATCGTATGCACCTGAACTGAGTCCCGATATTCGATGCAAACTGCCGACGTTACCGATGCAAACTGCAACCTGTTCGAAAATTTATCCGTGCTCGATTCTTTTATTATCGCGGTCGCTTGTAGCCACACAAAATGTTCGGCTTTTATAATCGGAAGACAGAAACGTAGATCGAGATCTCATTCGCGTCAGAATTATTGGGAACATTATATAACAATTGAGAACACATCTAATTTGTGAGCTAATTTTTCAAGAATGACTTTCAGGAAGTGGTATTAAATTTAATATTTGCATTTCGAGTCAATAATCATTTAATTACAACGACGTCAAAATATTGAATTTACATTACAATTATGTTCATAAATTAATATTGTCATTTTCACTTTTTTCTGTTGCGAACCGTTTTCTCTTTTCAATTACTTTCTCAAGGAAAAAATAAATTGTTTAGTTGGAAACTAAAATTATACATTTCTTGATTTGATATTGGTATAACGATCTCACGAGTTCATGAAGATTCTAGCACTACTATTTACTATTTTTTGACGACAGCTAAAATATTATGAAGTGAAATATCTATGTAAATATATTGATATTTAAAAGTTAAATTATAAAATAAAATTATCTAGCAATTCATGAAGATTTTAGCACTGTATTTGGAAGTTTAGATTTATAAAAATGTAGGTTTTGGATTCGTTTTGACAACAGCTCCAATATTATGAAGTGAAATGTGACTATTGATCTTTAAAAGTTAAATTATAAAATAAAATTATCCAGCAGTACATGAAGATTTTAGCACTCTTTGGAAGTTTAAATTTATAAAAATGTAGGTCGTTGGATTGATTTCACATCAACTACAATATTAAGAAGTCAAATATATATATTGATCTTTAAAAATTAAAGGTGACCTTGATTTTTTTTTTATAGAATATCGACACTTTCGGCATTGTTAAACATGCAGAAAGTATTATATGTATATGTATTACATACAGATACGAGACAAGTCATTTGTTACCAAATGAATTTGAAAAAAGAGTGATTTTGTTGAAGAGTGTTTTGCGTGACTGTTTCGGCTGGCTGTTATGGTTATTTACGATCCCGCTTTAATGTAAATATGCTCGACACCCGCGAACGCTTAGTTCGAGCGCGATGGTCCAGCGGCGCGGCGCGGAGCTCGAGGTTGCGGATAATAATCAGAACGGAACGCGGCGCGCGGCGACCTGAAGCGTAAACGCCAAACGCAAACGCTGACTGCAGTTCTCGCGCGCGGGAACGCTCTATCTGCATAGCTATCTTCTGATCTCGGTAACGCGTACGCGTACGGCGTGCACGCGGGACGGATTCGAGCACGGAATAAATTCGTAGTCCGACGTCTCGACGGCTGATTGAAATTTTAAGCCGTCGAACGAGGCCGGATTATGGGAACCGATTGCGAGAACGTGGTCGGGCATCGATAGGAACTCGTTGCGGCCGATGTTATGACCGCAGCGCTTCAATGCAATTAACTATAGTCCTCCGCTCTGTTGAGGTGAACTGGACATTGAACTCGAATAACGATTGCTACAGCGTCTTTTAAACATTTACATTCTATTGATGTATTCCATTAGGATCCCATCATAATTAGACTGCGGATCTTCAAATCAGGACCTTATTTTTCAACTATGAAATTTTGAGCACGCTGCGGCGCCCCTTAAAATTATTCCATTTCATGAAAAAATTATATATCTAACATTTTAGAATCTTTGAAATAGAAAAAACTGCACGCTAAATGTGGAGAGTACACTGAAAATTCAAGTTAAATATTTTATATCTCACAAGTTTACTTTGTTCGAATTACGATTATTGCACATTATTATTTTATATATTCCCAAGCATATAAAATTCCATATTTATCGCAACTTTAATTTACTTTTCTTCCTCTTATCCGATCAAATTCATCTTGTGCAAGAATTATTTTCTTACCCAATGGCACAATTTTAGGGGGCGGCGTGAAAACATCTTGCAAAAGAGATTTTCTTTTAACAGGTATAGCTAAGCTACCCTAATATTCATACATACGTAATTGGTAAATGCTCCCCTATAGGAATGAAAAGATCAATTTTTTTATTTAGACTTTGTGCAGCTCAAATCATTCTTATTATTTCAACAATATTGCAATGTATAAAAATGTATAGAAATGTGCGATGTATAAAAAAAATGATTGATCTATTTTTAAGAAGAGTGTTCCGATCAATCATCGATAAAAATGATGATGGGTTATTTGAATCGCAGCACATACAATTTGTGAGCCACTACGGCTGGAGAAGCCAGTTGGTTTATGTTCAGCACACCGTGCAGAGCATCGACATCCGCGGCTCGATAAAATGGCATAGATCACGTACACGGAAAGAATCTCTCTTCGGAGCTGAGCAAGCTCGGGCCACCGAAGAGAATTCTAAAGAGTTTCAAGATACCAGGAACTCCCTCGAGTCATCCAGCCGGATGTCATTCCGTATTCCAACATTCCGCCCTCCTCCCCTACTGTTGTGTCGCAGCTCAGGCGCCGCATTCTAACTCTTCGTTTGCTCATTTTGCATCGAAAGATTTTATCTAACGGCGCCGCGGCCGTCACTCCAGAAGACGATTTATGCGGTGATGCATTGGCGTTGTTGATACGATCGAGTTCAATATCTATCCACGAATGTCAATCGAGTTTGTATCGAACTATCGTTTCATTAGAATCGATTACCCTTTCGAAAAATCAATGTTTCATTACTTGCACGCTGCCGATAGAAAGTTCGAGCTCTAGACACGCGTAAGAGAAACTGATGGCTCTGCAGAAAATTCGACTCCTTTCACGATGAACATTGTAGTTCAAGAATCAAGTTAATTGTGCTGTTTTAATCTCAATTATGAAATGTCTTCGAATACAGAACATTCCTAATAATTTTTTATTTCTTGCCAGATTGGCAAAAATTCGACTCTTTTCACGATGAACATTGCAGTTAAATTGTGCTTTTTTAATTTAAATATGGAATATGTTAGAATACAGAATAACAATTTTTTATTTCTTACCGGAATGTTTGGTATTTTTAATATTATTGCCGATTCTTGTAAAACAGGTGGAAGATTATTCGCAATTTATACTTTCAGCCATTATCGATTGAGACCATCATCGACCTTCGCATTCATACTTTCCACCTTTGGGTGGAATAACTTACGAATAAACATTTTGTACATTTTTTAAACGAGATTTTTATGTAAAACATGAACAATTATACATGTAAAATTTATAGTCTATGCTAATGGATTGGTCTTTTTAAATGTCAGCAGTTTTAAAATAACGCAACTCTTCCAGAAGACTAATTAATTTTTTAAACGTACTAAAACGCTACCTGTGAGAAGTCGCAACAAACTTTCCATACATCCCCATAGTTCTAAATACCTGAGGTGAGGCTAGGTGGAGCCAGTGGCATACTTTGCCGGCCTCCATATTTTGTTTTGAAATCAATTTTCATTGAATTATACTATTTTTTACTATACTACAAGAAATCGTTCCATGAAGAAGTGTCGCAATACTTTAGTTAATGCTCCTGTGCTTGATTGGCGCTTTTGAAAAGTAACGTAGCCGGAGCGACATTTGATATTGTTAAGCCAGTATCAAATCCTGCAACGATTACATACACAATTCGAAAGTATGCTGGCGTTGATGTAACTTAGATTTCTTGGAAGTAACAGTGGAATCGTTCTCATGATTTCTACTCGAAGTTGCGCATTAACTATTTTTTCTTTTGATAAAATTGTAAAACGCCAGCAATGTTTGAAATGTCATTTTTCTTGATGAGAAGCATCATAAAAGATATTTTCTTTTTGTTTCGAAAGATTCAGCAATGTCTAAAACCATCGAAGCGTATCATAAATAAGGGATATTTCAATTTAATAAGAAATAATTTCTTTTTGTTTCGAAAGACTTATTGTCTGTTTTTTTATAAATGTTTACACCACGTGTTTTCCACGACGCAGTCAAATGTCAGACGGTGAATCACAATTTCAGACGAATACACGAGTTCCGGATACACAAATTCACACGAAAAATAAATGTTTTATTTATATGGTGGTCGAAATCCGTAGAAAATATAATGCAAATAACATCTGTGGAATCGGCCATAACATTCTATGCGATCCTCGTGCTCATTGGTTTTTAACGATCGATGGTTCTCCGAAAATCCGGTAGACTCGTCTCCTCCGTCATCAATCTTTCACCAAACGAGGGTTTACCAATTCCTGGGAACTTCTGTTTTCTTCGAACTACTGTTTACGACTCGGTTTATGGAGGATTAATATAAATTCCCTGTGCGTTGATCCTATCATAGCGCACCATAACTCTAAATTTTTATGAGGAGCTTATTTATTTGACTTTCTTCTTTATTGTCATCTTAGTTCTCATACTGCTGAGAACGTGCTGTTCAGGCCATTATAAATCAATATGCCACCATAAGTACAGTAATTTTTATTATGACACGAACAGTGGGAGCAAGGGGTATCGCTCGTGCACAAGAAAAACGTCACAAAGAGTGTCATCACGGAAAGTATCAATTACATATTTGAAGAAAAACGTCATAACTCTGATTTTTCAGCTTTCTCTATCGAAGGACTTTGAAGTGAAGGACTCTTCTAAAATTTGCATTTTTTTATTTGTGACGCTTTTCTTGTACATGAGCGATGTATTATAAAATATCTGTAGGCATAAGCTGTTGTATTAATGCATGTTGTATTAATTGCAATTCTCGCAATTTTTTAAACTTTTTAAATATTATATAAATCAAATGTGGCAGCTGGACCTTGCTGTTAACGTGACATTTTATAAATAAATAAATAAAAAACTACATGTTACATCTTTATGCAAAATAAAAATTGTCTGCATCGATTGCAAGAAAGTGCAATTAAATTGAATGTTATTTCTTCCCTTAATGATTTTAATAGAAGAGAAATCATATATTGACATCCTCAATTTTATTAATTTTTCAACAATTTTGAATCTTTATGCAAAATAAAAATTTTCTGCATCGATTGTGCCAGAAAGTGAAATTAAATTGAATGTTATTTCTTCCCTTAATGATTTTAATAGAGGAGAAATCATATATTGACATCCTCAATTTTCAAAATTTTTCAACAATTTTGAATTTCATTTACTCAATTTTGTTATAAATGCATAAAGATCCGCAGTCTACTTATCAAGTATCTAAGCCTAAATGAGCGGTATCGAGCGAAGGCTTCTCAGTTTTATTCCAGGCAGAACGACGTGACTGCTGCTGCCATAATTAAGGAGTGAATACACAAGGATCGTTTCTATTCAGCTGGTAGTTCGTTCGAAATTTATGGCGGGTAGTGTACATTACTATAACAAACCGCGATGCAGCTCGCGCGGCGAGCCAACAGAAGCAATAAAAGAACAGTTTGTACAAAGTTGCATCGCGACTCGCGTTCCGTCGACCGGCCGCGGCCGGTATCATTTACAGCGCTACTTAAACACGATCTAACGTTCAGATGTAATTTACACGAGGCGAGCAGTCCCGGCGCTGAGTCACGCATTCATTAGGCCACTCGAAATTACGGCTACATAAATGAACCACTATCGTTTTTACCACTAAATAATCCTCGCGCAATTCGAGCGCGTCGATTCCCTGCTAATTGCGCGCGTAAAATTACGATAAAGAAACAACAATGTTTCATCCGTCGGGCAATTACGGGGTACACCTACGTGGGGAGGTCTCATCGTTTTTTAATCGCGCGTTTCATATCGAAACGCTTCAATATCTCGTACGCAGTTGCTTAATTGCCCGTGTACTAACGGATTCGTTCTTTATGAAATTGCGATATTAAATGCAATAACGACCGTGTAGCTCGTATGCAAAAGAGATTACGCCGAACGGGTACAAACAATTTGATCTACTCGTTTCTGCCATAAATGAAGTACACAATCCAATTACTGGACTGCGGATGTTTATGCAATTTTCAATTTTTGTAGGCGAATTTAAAAATCGCACTAAATTCTGTGGAATTTTATTTTCCAGCACTTTTTTTGAACATTTTTTGTAGCCACAAACGCAGAAAGATCCTCGGTCTACTAATGTACTAATTACGGTTAGTATGAGACAATAGGGTTAGGAGTCATGAACTACGACAAAATAATAGCAAAATTATTTTATAGCCGTGTTACGTATCTTGTTTGAAGGAGCTACACTTTCTGGCATTGGATATATACATTGCCCTACGGGGCACTGCCCTAGCTCCGTTGAAAGTAAGAGCAACAAAACCACGCCCACGCAGGACACTCTCCATAGTGAAAGTAAGATAGATAATCTTCTATCGCGCCATTGAAGCTGATCTCGCAAGATCGAGGGTTCTCTGACGTCATTTGCTCGGAAGTATTGCAAACAGCACCATTATCCACGCCTGGTGACACAGAAAAATATAAATAACTGCATCAGACTACAGAAAAAACATTCACAACTGAATTCTACATACATATACTTGAATGGAGTTTTAATAATGTACAATCATAAACAATTTCTCAAGTTAAGTACTTGTAGTAACCGAATAAGTGGCACTCTGTTGCAAAAGTACCTAATTGAAAAAATTGTTTATTCGCGCAGGTTTTAAAAATAGCTCTAGCACGTCGATTAAGATAATATCTTGCAATAGTAAATTTGATAAACGAATAGGGACAAAATCCGCCGAAGCAGCTGTCGATTTTCAACTCAATTAAGATCCCGGATTTTTCGAACGTGTCTAATTGACTCGGGTCGCGAGCCGTAACAGCAAATCTCTCGACTGACAGTTCTCGTTAATTTCTTGCAGCTAAATAGTGTCTCCTGCGGAACAATTAATATGCTAGTGGAAGTCGTACATTTACCCCCACCATCGATCAGTCGATTTTCCATGCATAATAATGAAAGCTCAACAAAGGCGCGAGACCCCGATATACCTACACACGAGTCCGCATTCAACAGTTCAAATCAGCTTAAACGTTATCAGGAGAACGCGGGGCACATGTAACAGCCGCTTAGAATTTTTTCCCTCGTAAGTAATTGCTCGAACCGCGGCTCAGCCATTCGGGATCATGCTATGAGTCATTTGCCCGAACTACGATAAACTAACGAGATACGGTCTTGATCCACCGCGGATTTTTCACCTCATTCACCTACATTTATTTATTGATTAAGTATCCCTGGTTTTTCAGCTTCAACTCTATTTACATTTCAAATTTTTCCGCGGTACTTTCGTCGAGGTTAATCTCAGACTCAATTTTAAAAATATACAAATAAAGATCCTTAACCCCTTGCCTTACAATATCGTGTCACATTCAAGATTAATAAATATGTATGTTATTAATCTCCTTTCAACCGAAATGAAATTCTATTTTGGTTTTGTTAATGTATAGTTGATATAAATTAATAGATATAAATTTTCTCCTTTTTTAGGAAATTACAAACTACAAAGAAAGTTCTAATCATTGAAACCGTAAAATAAATCGTAGGGCAAGGGGTTAACGCAAGAAACAATAGACAAATTGAAGGTCCCTCCTTTCTTTATTAACACTAAACCTACCACCACCGGTCCAATGACCGGTTCCAGATTTTTTATTTGACAATGATTGAAATTATAAAGATGCTTACGTGGTAAATCATTCAATAAATATATTTAGTAGCGATATTGTGTAATATGGACCAGACAAAGTACAAATAAATTTATTTTTAAGCTTTTAAAGCACTGTAGGTTTAGTGTTGAATTCATTGAACAATGTGTCGACAACCTGAAATCCTTTTAGAAGCTTTACTGTTCTAAATTGCACCTATTCCAATCTAGACCACCCATTCCAAAAATTGTTTTAGTCGATTGACAGTTCTAACAAAGTGTCACGTGTTCGATGAATTTGATTTCACTGGTGTTTTGTTTTTCCCGTCGCTTCCTGTCTTCAGTGTTTCGGCGCGACTACTGGGAAGTCAAGGGGAGCACTGGAATCGCGTTCGCGGGCATCGAGGGAAAGGACGTACGGCCTTGGAATTCCTACGTAACGTTCAAGTTCGCATGCAAATCTGAGCCAAACGGCAGGAGGTTCGTGCACGCTCGAAGCCGGAACGTAAATAAAATTGTGACGCGCGAATAACGCGGTATATGGGTAAATAGAGCGACCCGGAACGGTGTAGGTAAAATATACGAGACGATCTTCAAAGTGAATTCAGGGCCGCGGTACGCTAGCGGATGAAACGGCGGTTCTTGCGGTCAGGTTCTTCTTCGTGGTCTGGTTTCCTTACCCTTCGTTACCTGCAGCCGTCTAAACCACGTTGCTCCAAATAAGATCAAATATTTCGAGATTGGTGAAAGTTGGAAAATGTACATTTCTATGTACATAATTTCTTTTGCGGCTGAACTTTCACTCAGGAGACCAAAAACTTTTTAAAATGACAAAACATTAAATTTCAGAATATAAAGTCTGGGTTAGGTCCTGCATTCCTCGCACTAGAATTTTAAGTTTTATCATTATCTCGTCAAATTGTATAATATTAAATTCAGAAAAGTTGAACATTTTTGGTCCCCTGAGTGAAAGTTCAACCTAATATTTGGCTATCTGCATGATACAGTCACGAAAAGCGTTGATACCTTTGGAAAGTCAGCTCGATTTGCACTCGTTATCTAAGACCGTTGAAATTTTTCGTTCATGTAACAAGTCATTATCATCCAGCGATCAG
The DNA here is from genome assembly GCF_051020765.1 of Lasioglossum baleicum. Lineage (NCBI taxonomy): Eukaryota > Metazoa > Arthropoda > Insecta > Hymenoptera > Halictidae > Lasioglossum > Lasioglossum baleicum. Next base: position 11,348,704 of record NC_134933.1, on the reverse strand, counting down.
TTAATAACCCGGACAACAGATGTCAGAGCAGCGTAGCTGGCAGGTAGAAGATTAATATACAACAATATCGAAACTATGGCCATAGCTTGAGATCGAGCGTAGTCGACCTTGCCTTCGATAGGCCTGATTAACGCGAGAGAGCAGCAATTAACCTTGCACTTCGTAGCGGCGTTACAGCTGTCTGCAACCTTGCCAGAAATGCAGAATCCTTCCCCGGCCAATGACCGTGCTGTCGTTCCCTCGAATTCCTCAATGACTTCTTTGTGCCAACCTCGGTACTTTCACTCTTCATCTCCCAGCCGGTCGGCCAACCAGGTACAGTGTCCCCGTCGCGTCGTTCCCCGCGGATTGCAGTCGCGCGTATGCAGTATGCACGCAGCTGCGTACACGCGGCCACGGTTCTCTCTGTTATGCGTTTGCTCCTTACTCCTTGTCTACACTTCGAACCAAGTATTCGCCTGTGTGGGTGGGAATTGTGGGACTGCCGCACATCCGGTTGGGTGTGTCGGATGCGTTCGGTGCTTAACGCATTCTTCCTGCTAATTTTCGGCTGACACCCCTTGAAGCCCACCCCTTTGTATTCGACCTCCTTGAATTCTCTAGGTGGACCTCCTTGCTTTTGTATTTGGGCCTCGTTGAATTCTCTACTTGGACCACCTCGAATTCTCTAATTCGATCTTCCTGAATTCTCTACATATGTAGTTGGACCTCCTTGAATTTTCTAATTCGACCTCCTTCAATTCTCTACTATGACCTCTTTGAATTCTTTAGGTGGACCTCCTTGCTTTTGTATTTGGACCTCGTTGAATTCTCTACTTGGACCTCCTCGAATTCTCTAATTCGACCTCCCTGAATTCTCTACATAGTTGGACCTCCTTGAATTGTCTAGTACGACCTCCTTGAGTTCTCTACTTTGACCTCTTTGAATCCTGTAGTTGGACCTCCTTGCTTTTGTATTTGGACTTGAATTCTCTACTTGGACCTCCTCGAATTCTCTACTTGGACCTCCTCGAATTCTCTAATTCGACCTCCCTGAATTCTCTACATAATTGAACCTCCTTGAATTCTCTAATTCGACCTGCCTGAATTCTCTACTTTGACCTCCTTGAATTCTCCAGCTGAACCTCCTTGTGGCGAAACGATATTGTTATATGACGTCAATACATTTCTTACGGATGAAGTTGCCGCCGTGGAATGTAAAAGGAATGGTCAAGCGATCGTAAAGACCGCTCGAGCACGATTTGTAATGAAGTGACGTCGTTAATGGCAGGCATATCGATATAACTCGTGTCCTGTTTTTTGGTATCCAGAGAAATATTAATTTTACTCGTAAGATCTCCGACCGCGTTACCGTACGCACAGAAATGAAAGTACCGTTATGCTTGATAGCCGTGACTGAACAGTAACTCTATGGAAAAGAATCCCCACAGCAAATACGCAATTACTTAATAAAGTCGAGCATTTCTACGCATATGAAAATGTTTATTATCTGTTCATTATGTCTTACAAGATACGTTCGGGATTTACGAGCCCCGATAATTCCGAGAGTTTCACGATCTTGCCGTGTAATATCTTGATTCGAATACAACGGGCATGCAGAGCCGAGCTAATCTTGATTTAAATGCGACAGATTATAGTGCCGGAAAATCACTTAGGATGCTTAGATCTCTGAAAATATCGATGCTATCAATTTAATAAAATCTTACGCTATGCTTCGTAAATTATTCAGCAGCTCAATGCTTGCTGCTTTATATTACTATAAAATTTTATTAGGTCGGAAAGAAAGTTCTTACCGTTTTTGTTATTTTGATTTTGTAATAAAAACCGCAAGAACTTTCTTTCCAACCTAATATTATATTGTCCGAAAAATCACGAGACTAAGAGGAATACAACCAAGGAGAAAGTTACCCCCTCTCTGCCAGTACCGGATTAGTCACGTGACGTTGTGACGAAACGCGTCACGTGACCGGGCGGAGGAGTGGGGGAATAGTGTCGTAGAAGGACAAGATAGAGAGGGGAGTTTCAAAGTCGATTTTCTCGATGTGAAAAATTTGATTCTACATTTTCGATTCATTTTTTTTTCATATAGAATCACCCCCTTTTCGTTTTTACCACAAATTATCCTGTATATGTTAACGAAAACGAATTTTGTAACGATTACCAGCAGACTCTGTGTAGCTGAACTTTTACTGAACGACTTCTACTGAACTTTTAACTAAAACAGCAATTGACGTTGATTCATCGGAACGAAGGCCAAGAAATCACGCTCGGAAATCGTTTCGCCGCGGCGATTCATTGATGAACGGGCAGCACTCGACCTAATTTAATTCAAGTGCAAACTCACAACATTTCCTCGGCGTCGTAATGTTAGCATTACGATAGACCGCGTGTGCATCTCAGCTTTATGAATGAAGAATCTGATGCGTCAGTGAACCCCCGACTCGAGTGCATCGTTTCCCGGAACGAGCCCGAATACGTCCGCGTCCGGTCGAAAATATTAATGTGGAGGTGTGAAAAAGGAGCAGGCAACACTTAGGTTACCAGAGCTCATTTATCGAACTCGCTCGTGACATTGAAGTGAACATAACTCACTGTGTCAGCCGATTCAAAAATTGTTTATTTACCAATTTACTATTTCCATTAAAATTTTGAAAAAGAAGCTGTCGCGTCTCTAGTTATATTTATTCTGTTAGGGGTTAAACTTTCACTAGGGGACCAAAAGTTTGAATATTTTTCTGAACGTGATATTATACAATTCAACGATAAAATGATAAAACTTTGAATGTGTTTTCTCGTTTCCAACGATCCAAGAATCAATTTTATTTCATTCTTTTCGAGTGTAAGTATTGTCGGCGAGGAGCAAGGCTGCGTTTTATCTTGAGCAATCAGAAATTTTTGCCTTTCTCTTGTGCAATTCTGTAAATTTTGGCGAGAAACTGCCATAAATCCAAGTTTCAATCCAAGGACATCAGTGGTTTAAAAGTTATGAGTGTTTAAACTTCAGCGATTCTCTTACCTGTCAAAAATACTGATAGTCGCTCAACTTTAAACGCTCATAACTTTTGAACCACTGATCTCCTAGGAATGAAACTTGAACTTGTGGCATTTTCTCGCCAAAATCTATAAGATTACATAAGAAAAAGGCAAAGATTACGCAAGGAGAAGTTTAACCAGAAGCAAAATTGAACCTGTGAAAATACCCAACATTGGTAAAATGTTCAACGCTCCAATAAACACGTTCTGCCAGAAGTGAAATAAGCAAATCCGTCGGAACATTCGAACGCGCCTAATGTCATTAAGCGTCCGCCGATTGCCACTTGCCGAGCGTAATAAAAACGCGAAAAATTCCAGCAGTTATGCCATAAAATCTGCATAACATTGGCCACTTGTCTCAGTACGACATAATCTCGTTCGTGGCTAGGGGGCTAATTGCATGGTTCGGCTTCGGAACAATCGAGGCCGTGGCTCCGCGTCACCCGTCTCTGTCTTGTTTCGGCTACATTCTTCAGGGTGTTCGCAAAAAATCCACCTCGGAAACAGGAAACAAAAACGCGAAAAATTACACGGCCGTGTCAGCGAGGACCGGCGTCGCTTTCATCGCGCGGCGAAGGCCGATTACGCTCGGGTATGCTCGACTTACAAATCCGCCAGAGTATTTCCATCTTATCAGCATTGCAAATGAAAAAGTATGCGGGCTCGGAGAAGCTACGGCCAGTTCGGCCACCATCAAAAGAAAAAGAATCGGTGGAAAAAATACATTTATTCGGCCCCGTGAACTCCGCGTCCGGATTAATACACCGGGCAGGGCATTGTTTCGTGGCTTAACTTTTTATAATCGACCATTGTTCCTTTACGGGAACTTGTTCCGAGGCAGCACATTATTAAAGAAAAGAGGGGGGCGGTGAGAGTGCGTGGACGGACGTTTTTCTGCGAAATAAAAATTGAGTGTAAAAATCGATTTCTTCTACCATTTCGTTCATTCATAAGAAAGAGAGAGATGCCACAACTCAGAATATATTTCTAAAAAGAATTATAATACTAAGCACGTAAATTGTGATGTACTCTGTAACTAATGTGCATGACAATTAATCCAGTATCTAAATAACAACAAATTATTTTACATATCTAAGTTGGTTATATATGATTTTAAAAAATTGGCAATTTTACGTAACTTTCAGGTGGTTCTCCTGTTCATTTCCTTTTACTGACTTCTCACTTTCCGTATGAACGAACGACTTTATAATTATAGTATAATTATAGCTTATATTGCAGTATCCAAGTAATAACAAATTATTTTACATTTCTAAGTTGGTTAGATACGATAAAAAATATTCGCAATTTTAGGTAATTTTCAGATGGCTCTCCTGTAAAATTTCGTGTTTCTGACGTACGCCACTTTTCTTACGAACGACTTTTCAACAAATCGCAAATAATCTACCAACGATTGAAATGCTTTTGGTGCCTCGGTGTCTTGCGTTTCACCTACCATTTTCATCGTAAATGCACGAACTCCTCAGCGATCAACCGCATGAAATCTAACTTTCAACAATCAAAAATACCAATCGAATTCCTCAGCGCTCTCTACCAATTACTACCGTTGTCGTGGATTTTTCAAGTGTCGCTAAAAACCGCGACACGTGTTCAGCGTTTAGCGTCGAAAATAAAAGGAAAAACAGGCGAAAAGCGAAAGCGGAGCGGATTGGTTCGACGCGTGTACGCTCGGTCTGCGCTGGCTCGCGAGAGTACGAATGACAGACGTAGAAGGCCGGGCACGTAATAAGGGTTATCAGTTACCACCCACGACCCGTAAAGGCCTCGTTTATGATCGTCGGAGGAGGGGAGATAAAGAGAAGACGTACACCGGTCGCACAGGAATTAACGCCGGAATTAGTGCATTGGGCCAGCGACGCGTGTTCGTTACGAACAAATTGCCGGCACAAAGACCGCCTCGAAACGCGGGGACGCCGCTAAATAGATGTAATTCCGAGTTAACCACACGTCGGATCTGCCCGGCACATCTGCCGCACGGCCGCATGCTCCGCGAGTTTACATCCGCGTTGCAGCTGGCTAGAAAAAGAGAAAACCGCCGCGCGCAGCGGGGTGGGCACGCGAATTAATTTCGACACGGCTCGTTCACGAGGTCGTTCACACTGGGAAAAGAGTGAACCAACGTTTGAAAAACTTTTACGGACCAGTTCATGTTTCTTCAAACGCTTGGAACAGACTGCTCCAAAAATGTTCTCCTTTGAACGGGGTGATTCCTAAGGAAATTTAATGTAACTTTTTCCTTTTCCAAAACGTTCTCCGCGGCTTCGTTGAGGAGCTATTAATCGAAAACGCGGACCAATCGGAGCGCGGCTACGAAGGACAGGTTTCGACTCGGGCAAAAATGTTCTTCCTTGATAGGGTGATTCCCAAGGTCATTTGAAGTACCTTTTCCTTTACGAAAATCTTCTCCGCGGCATCGTTAAGAAGATACAGCAAAATCTTGATCTAAGCCGGATCCTCGGGTCCGTGCTCCGACATAGATCGTGTAGGGCTACTATTTTTTAAACCGCTAAATACAGTTCAATCATATCGTGTTTAGTGTCATTTTAATCAGGAAAATGCCACAAATAAATTGGCGAAAGTCCCATAAAATAACAATGAGAAATAAAAAAGTTTTGTAATTCGATTAGTAGTGGTTCACACTGTTACCTGGCCCCGTATCGGATAACGCGGCATGTTTACACTTTACACTGCTAGGCGATCGAGACAGCTCAAGCTTATAGTGGAAGGGGTAGGCAAACGGACTAAGATCGACCACTTCCGTGGGATTTACTTGTTAGATCAAGACTTTTGCTCGCGGTCCGCGGTTTTACCTTAATAACTCCTGAACGAAGCCGTGGAGAACATTTTCCAGAAAAATAAAGTGACTTGAAATGGCCTCAAGAATCAAAGCCAGGAACAAAGGGTAGGACGCATCTCATTAATCTATTAATTTTTATTCAGTTGACAAGACAAGTGTATACTTGTAGTAATACCACGCGCATCATGCATCACAGTCAACCGCGAGGCAAAATCCTCCGACCTGTTCGAGATCGATCGACCTGTTCGCGGGTGGATCGGCATAATTCTGCAGCAATTATCGAACCGTTTCGTGTCGGTTGATCCTTGATGTGGCAACGAACCTGATGTGAAGGTAGCTTAAACACGTAGGCGATTACGAGCCGGCACAGTAGTGGTGATGTTATGTCATCGCCAGAGGCATGCCAGCCTCTCGTTTCATACCGTTACGTTACGTCTCCTCGGCATCCAGATAATTTATGTTAGGGTACGTTTACACTGGAGTAGAATACTGCTTCTCGATACTAAATTATTACTTGATATTAAATCGAGATAAATATTTAAAAGTAAATATGTCAATGGATTCGAAACAGTCGAAGTGTTAATGTTGTTCCTGATGGTAAATCATTCCGAAGGTGACGTCACATGGTCGGATGAGCTAATATAATTTAAATAGTCGAAAGTATCTTACAGCGTCAACACTCGACTTCCAAAGCAAACGAGTTATCACCTCAGGAACCACTTGAATTTCTGTGTACAATCCTGAAGTGTTGTTTGATGATCAAAGACATCATTCTACTGACAGTGTCTGTGCGTGTCTGGCGGTGGGGAAAGGTATCAGCACTTTGAAGTAAATGAAAAACAGTATGCTATCTCATTAAAAAATCAACTCGCAGCTTGTTAAACACGGAAACACGAGACAGCTGCGTTACGAGTTACAGGCTACACGCGTTTGCATTACCAAGAATTCAGTTCTCCGGCCCATAATGTTATCTTCGTTATCTAAACTACGAGCATTCGCATTCTTCAAAGTTACAAGGCGCGCGTCAGATGATGAAAGTGATTACGCTTATCGTTCCGCGAGACGCGACACTCGCGGAAAGCCCTGGCGCGAACGAAGAAACATTATCGCAAGCGTGTTTCCACTATTTTACGTCACTTTGCGGCTCTAATAACTGGATGATAATGGAGAGAGACTCGCGTCGCCGTCTACGCGACCAACCTGATCGTACACGTTCGCCTAAGTGATACCGCGAGCCAACTTTCTGACACCTATTAGTGTTACACATCTTGGCAACTGTTTGGCGAGGTGTTCCGAAATTATTTCGGTTCGGCTTGATCGTTCATCGAACCCTCTTTGTGTGGACATTAAAGTGGAACGGTTCTTGGAATCGATCTCCTAGTTCTTTGCCAGAGGTTGCTAGCTTTTCAGACTTCGGGGACGGAATTGAAAAGAACCAAAGAATACAAACAATTTCATACGTAGCAGCAAATACTCAATAAAACTGAAATTCACTCAATTTTACGGATTGCAAGCTTTCCAGTCTTCCCAGACGAAATTGAAAAGGACCAAAGAATACAAACAATTTTATACATTACCAAACAATCAGAGATGATCTCTTATCCTGTTAGAAACTGCAAGTAAATTAATTGAGCAAGTGAATTAGAGAACATATTTATCGTAATTTATTGTGGAATTAGTTTTCGTAATATTTTATGCAGGCAATTCATTCATTTGGTTTTGGTGCTCTCACATTGCGAAACTTGTTATACAGAAACGATCGTAGTAACAAGGTTGGATTATTATTATACCATAACTCCGAACGTTGTTGCAAATTGGGAACGACAGAGATAATGGGACATTGCTGGTGAAATATGCTGACATTTACCGAGATTGAGCTATGTAGCATCTATGGAGACACTTGTTGAGTTATTTTGAGAGATCCGTGCAACGAATATCTGGGTTGCAATCATCGTACAATTGAACGTGAAGTGTGTTTAAATTGCTGGAACGATGAACTGTTGCAATTTCTGGGACCAATCCAGAGGTGTATATTACGCTTAATAATAGCTGGAGAGAAAATGCCTCTGCAAACTTTGTTATTTCGCTGAAATGAGAATGGAGGATCAAGAAATTCAATGCATGAATATTTTTTATTACAGTGATTTTATTGTTGTTTGAGAAAATGCCTCTGCAAACTTCGTTATTTCACTGACATGGAAATGGAGGATCAAGAAATTCAATGCATAAATATTTTTTATTACAGTGATTTTATTGCTGTTTGAGAAATGCCTCTACAAACTTTGTTATTTCACTAAAATGAATTTGGAGGATCAAGAAATTCAAAAGTGAAAGATTTCATAAAGCATAAATATTTTTTAACGCAGTGATTTTATTGCAGTCCGATACTTTTTTAATATGTGTATTTGCAACTGGGACTGTTTAGAACGAGATCGTTCGTTCGAAAAGTTATGCAAATTATCTGCGGCTTGACGATGAAAGTTTATATCGAACCACTCCCATTCACCATTGTGTAAAGACCGCATTTGTGCGAACGTTATTGTTTTATGAGCGTTCGTCTATCCATGGTGCGATAAATTCAACGATAATACTGCTATAAATAATATGTTTATCATCGATTGTAGATGTGCAAAATAAAAAGTGAGAACTGGGTCAAATTGTTACAACACGAAAATTGGTAATATGCGGGTGTTACAATGGAATAAGATCGAAATTTTATTGCGGAAACACTTAAACGCTCTGGAACACTTTAGGGCCTGCAAAACTGTCACCAGTAGATACAACTGTTAGTGAAAAGCATGAATGCTCAATTAATACGCAAGGATAAAATAATTTAATCATCACTGGAGTGAGGTAGAGTTTTATTTTCTTTCCTAGTATGTTTAACAGGGTGAAAATAATGTAACAGCACTTTTAAATTTTTCTAATGATCTTATTTTTTATTTTCATCATTAAATGACGTAAATGTACGTCGTATACAGAAAAGGTAACTCAATTTTAAATTTTCGTTACATGCAGATATTTTTATACAAGCTAACTAATGTATTTAAAAAAAGAACTACTCAATCGAGTTGAATCGAAATTCGCTCTACATTAAAAAGTCACGATCACAGCATGAATGAAGTTGAAATCAGGACCGTGATCGTGATTCTGCAATTCTGCACAGCATCACTAGTTATAACATTCCATGAAAATTCCGCTTCGTTAAATGTCCTTTAATTTCCTTACTGACACGTCGTTAAAACATTCTACAAAAGTCGACTTGTACGTTCTCGCATTTTCCGCGGTTCTGCGTCGAAGTTGCTGAAAATTGCATTCGCAGAACTGATATTATAACTATACGTGTTATTTAACGCATTCCTGTCCGCGAGAAAATCAACGTCCACGTAAGAATCTCGCCGTGAAATTGTGATTACCAGCGAGTAATATCGAATGCCAAGGCTGTATCAGTTATTCTCCCCGATGAGTAATGGCGTTTGTGTAATTTTCAATTCGCTAGACAATCTCCGGGGCTTATTACCCTCCGACACGATTTTTGCAGTGGCGCGAGAAGAGACGAACGGGGGAAAACGTTCTCGCACAGATTCTTGATAGAGCAAAACCAGTCTTAAATCGCGAAGCCACGCGTTCATATATCATTAGGACCATTAATATTTTTCTCTACGAAGTGGGAAAGAGATAGAGAGAGAGAGAGAGAAAACTGTCGGTGGCTTTGGGAAAAAGTACGGTTTCGCTTTCACGATAATTGGATTAGTTGCGAAATAATAGGAACTCCGAGAGCGTGACAGATCGAGCAGATTGAACAGATTTTATTTCCCCTTTGGTGAACGCGATTTCTGCTCCATCGATAGAGACGTAGTAAATGTCAGATTTCAATTCATGCTTTAATATCGGTATTCATGGGCTCGGCTACCGATGTCGCGCTCAATACACACGCGCACGCACACACGCGAACGGTTTATCTCCTTTGGATTCCTGACGGCTAAAACGCCCTGTACGTGTCACAGATAGTCCTGCGAAATTTGCTTCGAACGATAAGGGTCGCGATAACGAGCTCACTGTTACCGGGAATCTCTCATTGTCATCTTTATCCTCCATACAAAGCTGCGCGAACTTTCTGCAAACTATTGTCTGGATTCTTCAGGGTCGCCGAGAAATCGCTGGCAACGATACTTACAGAGATTGTACGAAGTATTCGTACACTTTTTACAACAGCTTGCATTCTTTTTTTAATTTTTTATCTGTGCCTGTAATGAAAATCAAGTGGTGCCTAAAAGGTCCGCCTAAATATCTCCTTTATTTTTTATGGTTCCTTAATGAATTAAATTTAAAAATTAGAAATAAATTGAAAATTTATGCAAATGTTATTTTTCTGTGGTTTCTTATTTCACAATTATACTGAAATTATAATGATGCTTTCACTGGAAATGATTATACACATTTCTGTATCCAAGCACATATTATAATTAAAATCACAGAAAATCTACATATACAAATTCTATGATGTCATTTTTATAAAGCAACACATGCCAGTAATTTTTACGTCGATTTCGTAACAATTGTAATAATATAGTTCCCTAAAATTCCGTGACCGCAAGTGACGAAACGATCGAAGAGATTGTTACGTAAACGCTGAAGATTCGAACGACCGAACCCGGGAGCCATTGATTTCCCTCGGCGTTCGGAACAATGAGAGAGACTTTCGTCGGATGGGAAAAATGCCGGTTGCCGTTTGTCGCGTGCCTCGAATAATTTGTAGTTTCCAATCGTCCCTATCCGTGTGCCGATCGAAACATTAAAGTTTCGAGAAACTCGTCGCTCTCGACAAAGGCACACATTTTACACTCGCTCGATAAGACGACGTCTCGCGCTCATGTTCGACACGTTTCTCCTGGCGTCACGGTAGATAGAGCACACGAGTCGGCCCGTTCGCACGAAGTGGAAAATAATTAGATGCGAGTGTCGATAAACATTCGAAAGGTAGTGAATGCATCGAAAAATCGTCCGCGCCGAGATACTCGTCGATCGAGCCTCTCCTTCTACTGTATTACAGTAAAACCTCGGTAGTTGCACCGAGACCGGACTGAAGACTTCTGTAAGTATCGAGGTGATCAATCAACTATATGAAACCTACTTATACATATGTACTACATTAGTATCTGTGTAACTGTCGCATCTTCTGTCGAGCGACAGTTCTAGCAGAGGCGCTTCCTCCTTTTGTAGTGTGCCGAACGTTGGGAAGTATAGCGAATCGGCGCCCGCCTTCGGTGGGAATGAAATTTTAATACAATAATTACGGTGGAGATCTCTGCGACAGTTCTAGTAGAGAAGCTAGTGCCGAACGTAGAGAAGGATGACTATTCACCATCTACTTTCGGTGGGAATAAAATTTTTACAATTACAGTGGAGATCTCTGCGACAGTTCTGGTAGAGGTGCTACGTTCTTCGTAGTGTGCCGAACGTAGAGAAGGATTACTATTCGCCATCTATGTACTTTCGGTGGGAATAAAATTTTTACAGTTACGGTGGAAATCTCTGCGACAGTTCTGGTAGAGGTGCTACGTTCTTCGTAGTGTGCCGAACGTAGAGAAGGATTACTATTCACCATCCACTTTCGGTGAAGATAAAATTTTTACAATTACTCTTGCCATCGCGTGTCACGTGTTTTCCGAGGCTAGGCAACGGGGACCTCCGTTACGAGTCACCCTATTACGCTATAAATTAGGCTTACTATTAGAAAGTTATAAGCAGTAATGCGAACATGCCCCAACGAGAGAAACTCTCTGTCGATTTGTGGCGACGAGTGGTGGTTTTAGCTCAGGGATTACATGTGTCTCGTTGGTAAGCGCGTGTTAATGCTGGAACGATACCGTATCGTCTTTTATTTTCAATCAAAGATATATATCTAGAAGAATCACCGCCGCGACTATATACTATGTAGGTACACGATTGTTATAGTTTGCAGGATGGATTCCTTTACATGGTTTTTACAGGTTATCGATTTAGATTAAGTTGCGCGCGTTACAAATACAATTTCCTCTATCCCGATACGTTATAAATTCGTTCCGGGATTAGAAAGCTGCGAGTGGTTTATCGGAGCGTACCCTAACCAGTGAAGTTTCATCGATTCGTTTGGCAAATGGCAGAATTACTTACTCCGCGACTTTAAATAATTGCGTGTTGTCCGGTAGAAGAGTTTCACCGATCGCACACACTTCAACCTCCGCGTCGAATACGTAACAAAATGTTTTATTGATGAAAAACCAGATAACCCTCCGCGATTAATCGAGTGGTAGAAAAGGCGTAGCCGCGTGGAACTAGCTTTAACTTTAATTAGGAGATTGCTGACAGGAAACTGAAACGTTCTTGGCTGTTTGTCGGAAAAATCAGAGGCTAATTGCTGTACATTGATTACACATTCCAACACCATTTATTTCATATCGAAAGTTTTTCGAAGAAACAGTCAACCGGGTTGCAGGACGGGTATCAGCAGCTCGCGACTGACCATAAAGGATCATGGGGTTCATGATACGTCACTGCTGTTTGCCGACACGAAATAAAATAATAAAGAAGGCAAAGAATAGTTTCATTATTATATTAAAGACAGTGCTTGCCCCATGGTTCTTAAACAGACCTCTGTCACAAGAATTATATATAAGTATATAAAATATATAAATATATAAGAATATATAAGAATATATAAGAATAGGAAACAATTCCAAATGTAACTGCGCCAATGAAGTTCAAGATCTCAATCAAATATAATTTGGCAATGTAACTTGTTGGAATCACAAAGAGTCGATCTTACGAAAAGATTAAGCAAGCTCAATTTGCTCCCACCCTTAAATATCAGGTTAAATTGTTTCAAGCAATGTAATTTTGCAATTTACCTTGTTGGAATCCCAAAGAGTTAATCTTACAAAAAGATCTTAAGCAAGCTCAATTTGCTCCCACCCTTAAATATCAGGTTAAATTTTTTCAAGCAATGTAATTTAAAGATTTAAAGCTACGTACTTAATGCGTTATATGCTACTAATGTATCATATCAACCTTATGTATACCAGACCGTATCTTAATCCTAATGTACAGCTTTATAAACCCCTATGGGGAGTTCCACTGAAGCTTTCAGAAAGCTTTAAAAAAAAACATGCATTAATGCGGAAATGATCACCGAAACTTTCTCTCAAAAAGAGCAAACCAGATCCGAGTGCAGGTCCAGGTCCAGCTTCGACCTGGCAGAGGTCGTCGCCTCTTAGACCGACGATTCGGATGTAGCACCACGTCGGTGTTTAGAGCGGACTTGAAGGGGACCTTGTGCAAGACGCGTGGCGACCAGGTTCAGGCCAGGTTCAGTCGAAGGGTTCACACTCCGGTCGCGTTGGCATTTCTCATTAAAGGCGACCGTGCTCGAGCAAGAATGTCTCCGGGCATCCTCGTAACTCCTCGCCCGTAACTTTCCTTCCTTGTTCCGCGATAAATAACCGCTCGCTTTGATCGCGCCTCCGCGATCCAACGGAAGAGGCTTCTGCGGGGGTGTTGCGGGAATCACGGTGCTCATAGGGGCTCAACAGATGAAAGGGGCAAGGGTGAGAAGCCACGGTATCACTCTCTCTATCACAATCCCCCTCCCCTCCCAACCCTGGGCAAGGCAGCGTGATCGGATTATAGCTCGCGGACACGCTTAATGCCCGACGAAAATTTATGTCGGCATAGCGCGCGTGGCATTCGCGTATAATTATGCGGGTCACTCTCCGAGGATTATGTAAGGTCCGAGAGGCGTTCTTTGATTTTCTGGCCAGCCGGGACTCTCTCTTTCTCCCACCAGACTCTTTGGAGACTCTTTCTCTAACTCCCCTCCCCTCCCCACTTGTTTCCTCCATCCAGCTACCTCACTTCCTCGATCTTTCTAATCGCATTGTTTATCGTCTCGGGGCACGTCTGGTCGCGCTTGGTGGAATCAGCGACGGGATATCAATGAACGGGCTACTTGCTTCTATTTGTGGGTTTTTCGTGTAGGAGTTTCTGCTCGGCTGATTTGTGCACGCCTCGGGCGAACCACTTTCTTGCCGGCTTCTCATTGTCGCTACTTTTTCCTCTTACCTCGCTGTTGCCTGCTGTTTTCAATGGCCTCGTTGCTTCCGAAGCGATGCTCGGTCCTTTCGCGCTGATTAGAGAATTCAGAACGCTGATGAACTGGGGTAAATATTTGTTCGTCCAGAAATATGGTGAGTTGTCCTCCATGTTCCTGAAAGTTCGGGAATATGTCCGTTGGGTATGACCCTTTACTAGTCAAGTTTAGATGATCGGAAGAGTAATACACGTAATTGCGTCGCGCAGAATATTTCTTGACCCCGCAAACTACTGAAAAGGTTATTAAAATCCGGGACGATACCGTCGAGATTGATTGTAGAATCGATGCGAGAACGTATCATTAGATGCTAAGATAGGATCTTCGTGACGCGAGAGAATTGAAACGCTTGTGAACGAAATCACTTACACGTACCTTTCAAATTCCTTCGCTATCAAGAATGTAGCCGCGCAACAGCATCACAATTATTCGTTTAAGAAATAAAAATTGGTTAGAATCGTTTCAATGTTTCTTCTGAGGCACCACTAAAACTTGCTGTATCATTATTCAAAATATTCTTTATATTATTAAATACTATGTTGGTGTCTAACCAATTACTAAACAATCAGATGGAATTATTCTAGGTCAAAAGAATGTTTAATTTTCGAGTTAAACAGCAAATTTCTGTATTTTTCGTTTCTAGTGTATGTCGAATATACTAAATATAGCAATCTGACGTTACGTGCTAGAAGTGCGCAATAATCAATCCTTAAATATTACTCACTTTGCACACTCTGTCGACTAGCATTCCGAAATAAAAAGCGTCCTAGGTAAATGATCATGATGTCACTGTTGACGAGTCTTGCATGAAATACAGAAGCCACTTCAGTGATGCAACATACCGCAATAAAAATGAATTCTGGTCCGGAACAAGCGCGAATCCTCGCGGCTCTCGGGCGGAGAGCGAGAGTGAGAGAGCTCGCGTGTTTCCTTGGACAAATTCTTCTCTTGTCAGGAGGATAGTTTGAAGAATACGCCTATAAATCGTCGGCACTTTCGCGGGAGAAATCTTAAAATAAGCCCAGGACTCGGACCTCTCTCGTCCGGCTCGTTTTGTTTGGAGGCAAGCGTTTGTTGAGTCACTAGTACGTTATGCGGCGATAAAGTGTCGCAATACATCAACCTGCAACAAGTTATCGCCGAACAGGCAGTATTTCTGCCGACGATAATTACTCCTGAACCAGGCATCGTTATTACTAGAGTAGCAATTAGTTCCACACACACGGCCGATTTCTAATTGGGAGTCCATTAAATACTAAGCTTAGTTATTTCTCTTTTCGTTTAATCAAAATCGCGATACCGGCAAGACCGTGCTACGGAATGTCCGCGAACGACAATCGTTCGCTTTTGACTTTTTAGTTATGAAGTAAGCTAGCCTCGGTAAACGTTTCTTATCTGTTAATCCCGAGGAACGAATCTTTTGTGAACCACGTCGAATGGATGATAATCATGCACACTAATTGCTGGTGTTACAGTGAAAATACTCCAAAAAGTATCGGCGCACTTTTCCGATTGCCAATTTGAAGCTTGAAGCCTCCATTCCTGCAATGCATCGTTCATTTTCTTCCAATACATATATTTTTCTTAACAAATTAAGTACATGTTTTGTCTTGAAATCCTACAAAATGGAACGTCTCGGAAAAGTCTTCATACACCCTTCGAAATAGAATAATACTTAAAAAGAAAAAATAATTTTCGTTAAATGACTTCTTCTCGAGATGCTAGAATATGCTAGATAATGTCTAACAAAATTTTACAGAAAATTGTGTTTAAGTTCATCTCTAAAGAGCTTCAAACTAGGAAAACGTTCACCATGCATAAAAATCACGATTAGCGTAATTATTAATACGGTCTACACGACTGGTTAAACGGTTCTCGACGAATCGAACAAGACGTTTCGAAACATCATTAAGATCCGAGTAAGTATTTAGCTTAATCTGTTTCCATTTAAATGGGGAAACCAGATATTTCACCAGATGCAATCTAATACCTGAACTCGCTTCGCAGCCGAGCGCAGGTTGGAGTGCGCCCGGCGTTCTGTAAACATCCTCACCGGCGTGTAATAATCGTGAAACAATTATCAAGGTAGACAGGCTTCTTGCCAGAGACAAATAACGTACACGTACGCATAGAAGCAAGAGGGGAAGGGAGAAAGAAGGAAGGGGAATATCGTGATTATAATATCACCGATTGATTTATATCGGTACTGTGGTCTAGCTTCGATTTTTGCCAAATCGTCGGGAACATGCGAGCAGATTCCGCGCTATCGCGACTATAAATCATTCGGTTGCGTCGCGCTTCTTAGAACTCGATCCAGCCCGTGTGCCGTTTTCCATCTGCGCTGAATGATTTTTCACCTGGTCACCAGAAGAGGAGAGCAAGGTGTGCGCGATGCCGCTCTCGAAGAGTGTCGATATTTATCGGCCTCTCTAATGGACATATTTATCTCGCGGATGGTAGAAAAATCCACGGTTACAAATTCTGCGCGCATTTATAAATAATGCAACCCCGGTCGCGCGCTTATCTTGTTTACGAGCTCTCTTAATTGCGCCAATATTTAACGACGATGGACAGTTTTAATGCCATCCTAAGCCGCTTTCTAGGATCCACTTTGACTCGTGTGCAAGAGCTATCATATTTTGTTACCGCTAAAACCTGTCTCTCGGGAAGGATACTTCTAGCAGTCGAAAGTCGAAAGAATCGACGTTTAGTGGACATTTTCCCGCCTCGAATGGAACATAGTACCACTCCATCTGGTCATAATGATTCATATTCCCTGCCGCCGGAAATTGTATCAATGCTTTTTCTCGTTTTTCACTTCGATGCAGCTGAATATTCAGCAGGGGCAGCATAATTATCATTCATTTCCTTTATTTAAGACTTCCTACTGCTTTAAAGACCTGCCTCGCGTTAATTCAAAGTTCAAATTATAGCAGCTTCATACTATTTTCAACGAAGTTTCAGTAGTTCTGTAGAATTTAGAGTATAACCGTTTTATGATTTTTTCATGCTTCATAGATTTTTATAATTGCAACACATTAATTTATCGCAAACCGGGCAAGGATGTTTCTAGTGGAGATAAGGAAATTTTCAGAAATTAGTACTGGATGTTACGTGCATGGATTTACGAGCAGCCTTGCAAAAATTGATAAACTACATGTATAATATACCTGAAAGTAAAAGCATATTGAGGTATCTCTCCCGACCTTTGACTTCTAACATCTGACATTTACACTGGTTAATTAGAAAACTTTCTCGTTTATTAATCGTTAGTTACCAGTAATTTCTGTCAACCTTATTTATTATGCGATAGCTTTAATTATATACGAGATCTGATATAATATTACAGTAGAAACATTGCATTTTTCCAGACAGGAAACGTCTGAATACGTCCAAACTCGTTTTCATTGCTGAATCGCCGAATCTCCGCTCTATTGAGCGCATCCTCCCGATCGCTAATTTAGAAGAAACCGGTACAGATGAAAGGGAGGGAACTCAATCAACTCCGAATTCCGATTGAACGGCTTTCTATTCATAATAAATTTTTGCATCTAACTGGGAAGCAGGGGCAGTCGTGCACCGTGCAGTGAGAAGTGTCGATAGTTATCGATAATTCTAATGGCTGCGGCCACCCCGTGATTACGAGGGTCGAGGATGAGTTATGGCTGCGGGCATATCGGCGCGGCGAACAGCAGAGTTGCCCGCATCTCTACCGGCGCGGCACGGCTTCTACTCGTTTCGTAACACGGTAACGCGCGAATCGTGCCGCAAATTGACCGATTGGAACTCGGCTAGCAGGTATAACGGCTACTCGCCTTCGATCGATCGAGATCGATCGATGTAAGAGCGCGTGCACGCGGCCACGTATCCTACGGTACCGCGTTTTCGCGAAAACCTGGTCAAAATTCAATTTCCGCAAACTGCTGCGCCAGTCTGTACCATTTTATTGGGATGTTGAATAAGTTCTCGCTGTTTTTTCTTTCTGGCAGCATACGAATTCCGCGTGAAAAAAACAACAAGTCTTTTGAGACTATCCAAGGGTCGACCCATTTTTTGGCATCTTCGTAAGAATAGTTGTAGCTGCTCAGCTAGGCCGTGTATCATTGATCGGAACAAATGATAGTCGGAAGGGGCAATGTCTGGTGAATACAGTGGGTGGGGTAGGACTTCCCATTTAAGTGTTTCCAAGTATGTTTTCACCGGTTTCGCAACATGTGGCCGAGCGTTGTCATGCTGCAAAATCACTTTAACGTGTCTCTGCTTGTATAGCGGCCATTTTTCCTTTAATGCTCGGCTGAAACGCATCAATTGTAGTTGATAGAAGCTCATAATACACTAGACCCAGCTGATCCCGCCAAATGCAGAGCAGAAGTTAGAAACCATGGATATTCGGCTTTGCCAACGATGTTGATGCATGGCCGGGCTTATTTTTCATCGCCAGTTACGATGCGATGCAAAAAACCTTTTCTTTTCTGCCGTTGAAGTAGTTGCCCACACGTGCAAAGACGCCGTTCGACGTCTCGGCTTCAACTCGTACGGCACCCAATGTCTTTGGTTTTGAATCATTCTTAACGCTTTCAAAGGTTTCAAAACTGTTGTGTGATCAACTCCTAATAATTCTGCCAGTTCAGCTAGCGTCTGACATGAGTTTTCATTCAAGTAATGGCTCTAATTCTTCGTCTTGCAGCTTTTGGGGTGCGTCAGAGCGCTCTTTATCTTCAAGATCATAATCATTATTTTTGAAACGCCTAAACCAAACTCTGCATGTTGTTTCCGACAGAGCATGATTGCCGTAAGTGTCCACGAGAATTCTGTGTGCTGTAGATTTTTTTTTAATAAAGTAGTGCAGTAAAATTCCCCGCAAATACTCTTTTTTTGGTACGAAATTTGCCATGTTTAACAATATGAAAAAGTTTATACTTCGGCGGAATGGGCATACAGTGAATTTCAAACTTGCTTATAGTACTTCTTAAATTACACGCGCGCAGTTCTGGTAACGCCATATGTTGGAAAACAGCGAGAACTTATTCAACATCCCAATAATTTAATCAGACATATGGTGTCTCCGAATGAAAACATCAATTCATGACGAAACACTTGAAGGAAGTAGTAACTGTAAATCCTAACCGGGTTGCGAGCACACTTTTAGTCCACAGTACTGTTTTAAAGTAAGTGTTTAGACACTGAAAAACACTGATTGAAGATTTTAGTGAACTGTGAATGCGTGTTATGCGACCAGTAATCGGATCAACAGAGGGGTGCCGGCGAAGCCTACGGCGGCGTCGCGCATGCTTGGGGATTAGGAGAGATATACGTCCAGTTTACTGCGTGTCTCGGTCATGTTTACGAAGGTATTCCTTACCCACGTGAAAATTTCAGAGAATGATGTCCGAGCAACCAGATTAACATTTTCTTGGAGCATCAGAGGTCACTTGGAGTATCGCATCGAACAGAACAGATATGATTCGAAAATGGTCCCGATATTCGGAGCAAACCGCTCTTGGCGACGAACTAGGACGATCGACAATCTCGATTGGCACGGTAACTCTGCACCGTTATGCTATAAATAATTGGTCACGACCATGGTATCACCAAATCCGTTCGTTTAAGTCCTTCCGCTCTACGGATATGACGACATTTTTCTATAATCCGGCACAATACCTTTTGATCCGTTGGTTTAATCGCGGATCGGGTCGGCGTCATTTCGAGGATAGTGAATCAGGCCAGTTTCTTGATCGTCGACTGATGTGGCATCGTTAGAAAATCATTGCTGAGGTTAGACCCCATGTTACAGTGAAGATTCTCCATGACTCTTTATCATGAATAAATAATATGAAGGTAAATTAAAATTTTTGTACCGCCGACGAACCTTGTCTTTCCAGACAGATTGCATTCCTTTCTTCAGTTGAACATCTTATTATAAGTTGATTGAATAATGCTTTTTGTTTTCTCGTTTTTCTCTAGAAGAGAGAATTGCATGGAATCCATTTCGTAACCAGCATCCAAGACACATTTATCGCGATAATTACAAAGATAACGACACAGTAGACTTCTGCTTATTGCAGAATGTAATATGGATGCTCTCTTGTACTTCCGTTATTAATCATTTCACTATCGGTAATTAAGTCGCCCATTCTCACAAAGAGCGATCGTTCAATGTGTATCGATCAACGTGTAAGGGCTGAAGGATGTCTGATGTGAGAGTACGATGTTGTGGGAGCCAATTTATTTTACATTGTTACTACTTCACAATAGCCATATGCAACGTACTAAAAAAGAGTGCAATATAGCTGATTGAATATTCGAAATGGACAATAAACATCCATTTGATAGATGCATAGAAAAGGTGCCATGAAAGGTACGTCATTTTAGGTATTTAAAACACGAGTGTATTAATAGACAGTATGATCCTTGGTCGTCAATATAAATTTATCAATGGTGACAGAGAATAATAACATTTTCGATTTCTAAATAAGACTTGTCTCAAATCGTCTAAATAAGACTTCCCATCCAAAACCTGTTGATAGCAACTTTTTCCTACCGGGAAACTAGAATAGAAAAACCTTTTCCTGAACAGAAAATATTGTAGAAAAATCTTTTCTTAGGTAGAGAACTAGTATTATATTATAGAAAAATCTTTTCCCAAACAGAAAACTATTATAGAAAATCTTTTCCTGAATAGAGAACTATTATTATAGAAATATCTTTTCCAAAACAGAAAACTATAATATACAGAAAAATCTTTTCCCCAGGAGAAAACTTTAATAGAAAAATATTTTCCTCAACAGAAAACTTTAATAGAAAAATCTTTTCCCAAACAGAAAACTATTATAGAAAAATCTTTTCCTAGATAGAGAACTATTATTATATAATAGAAAAATCTTTTTCAAAACAGAAAACTATAATATATAGAAAAATCTTTTCCCCAGCAGAAAACTATTATAGAAAAATCTTTTCCCAAACAGAAAACTTTAATAGAAAAATCTTTTCTCAAAAGGAAAACTATCGTAGAAAAGCCTTATCCCCAACAGAAAACTATAATAGAAAAATCTTTCCCCATCGCCCGCAGACAAGCTAGGATGGCCTGCCCCATCACCTAACCTATCCCCATCGAAAATAGTTCGCAGATCGCAAGAAAGTACAATGCTAACAGCTTCGGATGACCGCAAACGCGATCGGGGAGGGTCGACAAAGGCGTGTTCCTTGCTCGTGCGAATCGAGCCACGAATAGATGGATAGTCATTGGCGGGTTCGATCTGTAAAGCCAGTAATTACGCCTATTAGCGCGGTGCTGATTGTTTTGCTCGTGTTTGCCTTTTTTCACTTGTGTCCCGCTCCCTCGGGCCTATCTCCACTGCCGCCGGTGAGATCCAGTCAAGGCGGTCGGGGTCGGTCTTCCCTTCAGGGCGGCACGCAGCAAGATAGGAACCGATTAGTACTCACTTTGACCGGCAATTAAAGGATTTTAATGAGAGGGAAATTTACTCGTACGCCGGCCTGTCTCCTATTTCTTTTCCACCGTCGTTGATCCGATGGATACGGCCCGATACGAGGAATGATCGAGCATCGTGATAATCGGATTCGGATACCTTCTAATGAGAAGGATTTATGTACAATGTGCGCAGTAATGACCCGTGAATTATTGTGGATCAGCGGGGATCAAGCCTTTGATCGTAGACTATCGACGGAGCCTGTGATCTTTAATGATGAAGAATCGGCCGGGTGATATGTGATCATAGGATTCGATGAATTAGGTTGTGAGTTGTGTCGTTTATCGACCTTCCATATCTCATTCAGGCGATGTGTTCATTATGGAAACTATACTCTCTGTACATTTTGTTATTATAACTCCGTTGTTATTAGTAAAAATCAATTCGATACGAGAACGAGAACAGTGAAGAAAAGTGACTGCCGATGCACTCACTTGGTACACGTGCATCGTGTCTAGCTCCAGCCTCGTCGTGCGCTACCGATTATAAGTACATGTAATTACTTTTCATGGCCGGCAACTCATTATGCAGGCCTGCAGCAGAACTTATTTGTTTTACTACGAGCAATTATGCAATTATCTTCTTATCCCCTTGTTAGGAATCGCTTTTACAGCGCGGGAAACAGGTTCGCGATAATGCTCTTAACCTAGTCGGTAACATAATATCGATCGTTTTAATACTGGCCTTCCACTATATGTATACATAAACTCTTTTCTTTCGGGGGAAAAGGAAGATACAGAGAGAGCAAAAAGACTAGGGGTATGAAAATATACAAGGTGTGATAAAAGAGAAACTCTGCTGGCCACTTCTCTATGCTTTTATGTATGTCAATTTTCATCGAGCTCTGCTCAAACTATTGTTATTTATTATGTACAAAATCGAAATGACATTAGAGACACTTATAAATATCGCTTTACAAAAATGACAGCACTAAATTTAATGAGATTGTCTGTAATTTTCAAATAAATGAATTTTTATAATTTCAATTATTTGGAAAGTAAAAAACCGGTCACATTTGACCATTAAAAGAGAATATATAGTTTTATTTAACTCCAGTCTCTTAGAACAGACTCGGAAAATTTTTTTATTTTGCATAAAAATCCGCAGTCTAGTTATCACACATTAAACAGAGAAGCATTATCAGTAGGGTCGCGAGTAAAGCGGCGAGTCAACGGAGAAGACTGCCGCGTTCCTCGAGGATAACTACCGATGTCAAGGGAATACCGATAAATTGTTAAATGAGTCGTATAAATCTGTTCTTTTTATTCTATCTTGTCAATTCGTTTTATTCATTGTCCGTGGGGTGAAAACCGCGCATTTATCGCCTAAGGAATCCTTGCCGGAGTTTTACGAGGCAGATATATTGCGAAGTTGTTCCGCCGAGTAAGCCACGACCGATCGAGAACCGAGATCCCGAATTCGCACGCCAGCATTTTTATCAGGACCCCGTGAACACTGTTGCACACCGGCCACGCCGTCGATACATTTGCATCGGGGCCGACTTTAAATAGAACGCTCTCGAACGAACCTTCTCTATGAATCCCTGCTGATAACAACTTTCATTATTGTTACGACGTTCTCGCATGAGAATTTTTCCGCCACTTCGACGAAAAGTTCTTCTCCCGTTCCGTTCTTACCGTTTCCTCAGCGACGGACCGTTCATTTTGGGGCCCTGGGCCCATAGACCGGATCGAGAAAATATTTTTTTGCGAAATTGAAAACTAATGACAGGATCAAAATTTGCGAATTTAGGGAAAATATTGACATTCTTAAGAATATCAAAACCGAAGTATATTCTGTTGTAGACGGCGTAAGGGCAACCAAAAAGTATAGTTAAACATAATTGAACACATTGTATGCGTATGGCCAGTTTACGTGCCTCAGATGCAAACGAATGCAAATGTTGAATTTAAACAAATAAAGCGAATAAAATATATGTTTAATCATGTTTAATCATACTTTTTGGTTGCCCTTACACCGACCTAAAATAATGAAATTAATATGATAGCTCGTACAATACTTAAACGTTTAGTAATTGATTGGATGCCAACATATTTCACAATGCAAACAATATTTTGTCAGCTAAAGTTTTTGTACAATTTATTTTTTTGGCTAATTTCACATTTCCAAGTCAGCCAGAATACCCAATACTATAATTATAAAAAATAGTGTGATACAGTCATTATATCCACAACACCGATTCTACGTGTAGACGCGGTGTACCACTGCGCGGATGCAGCTCGCCAAGTCAGTGCATGCACCAATATAGCCAAGTGTAAGGATATTTCATCGCGTTTACAAAATCGTGTAAACTCACACAAGCAACTGCAAGGATAGGCACGTGCGGAACGTACACGTGAAAACGTACACACACATGAAGACGAGATCTTGTCGGATGCTCGTAAACCAGGGCTTTACTGCGTTTTGCATGCAGTATTTAACCCTGAATTTATATCCCGTCAGGACTCATTTATACCGGGCGTCGTCGCGGCCTCCTTTAACGGCTGCGACCCGTTGTTGCATTCAGTAATGCACGCAATTAGATAGTAATTATCCAGCCACGCGGACCTGAATCCCGCAAACAGCTAACGCTGTTGTCGCTTGTCCGCGCGGAACGCTGTTGCCGTTTTATTATTCGCGGCAGAAATTCGATTCTAATAGGAGGACAAATCCAAGAACGTGCGAAAAAATATGCATCAATTTTTTTATAATGCATTATAGCATTTTTATATGGTTACTGAATGTATTGAAAATTTATTGGAGGATTGTCTGGACAGATCCAAGTACAGAAAAAATATGCACAATTTTTATAAATGCATCACAGCATTTTTATATGGTTACTGAATGTATTGAAACATTTGCTTGATTTTGATATCAATTTTTCAAAATGATTCGTGACTCCATTGAACAAATAAAAATATAAAATGTTATAATATTCGATTCCTTGCTATCTTGAATTCCCATTAAAATATTGAATAAATTCGTCCCCATAAATGATGCTGAAAATGTCATTAAATAATCAGGTTTACGAAGATCATGATTACGACATGTAATATTATTCAGAATTATTTTTGCAAAAAGTACTACATTTTAACCAGTCACAAGAATTCAGGATCAAGCATCAGCAACCAACCCAGTACATTGAGATCCAGGGAACAAAATATCTAAATTAAATCCTGATAAATTTCGTTGGTTGCGGCGATAAAAGCGTCATTGTAATGCAGGGGTTCACGCTGGCAATTTAAAATTCAAATGGTCGTCGGTGTTCCAAACGGAGCCGTAAAAAATCTCAGGACTCGTCGCTTCCCACTGCCGCGTTTCCACTTCCTTTTTCAACCCAGGAAAGGACTTAACATAACCGCCGTGCGCTCATAAAAACATCAGCATAATTTCAGTGACTGCGTTCCCCGGTTATGCGTGTGCGCCGAACTTAAACGCGATCCTTTTGGAGGCTGCACCGTAACGTTCTATCAAATACGGTATCTACATACACGTGAAGGGAAAAAGGCTGGAGGGAAAAAGCTCTGTCTTGCAAGTCTTTGCATTGCGTTGATTGTGGGAGGCAGGAATAACATAAAAATTCATTTCATTCCTGAACGACTTTGTTCAAATTAAAAACAATATTGCCACATTCTTGAATTTTTTAAATCTTTTCCCGTGTTCGATTTCTTCGTAAATGCATAAAAATCCTAAGTCTAGTTATACGTCTAAAATGTATAATTCCTTTTTTTTTCAAACACAGCAGAACAATTGCAATACCTCAAACGAATAAAGGAACTCGCCAAATAAAATTTCTCTTTTGATATTCTCACACACATTCCATGGTGTTTACAGAAAATTAAAAAATATTACATAAAGTCATAACTCGTTTCTGCATAGCTCAATTAAATGAAAAAAATATATGTAATTACACGAACGTTGTCGTAAAATACCCTTAAAATTTCAAGAGGATTGGTGCAACCCAATACTGACAATAAATTCCAGAAGACTCCCTCATTTCCGACGACAGCATGCTCCCATAAACAGCTTGCTCGATCAGCGAAGACACGACGCTCCTAATTAAAACGTTCGATAATCAGCGTACCGGCTGCAATAAGTACTAGCGGACTGTTTTACGGTGTCCGAGAAACCCGGTGCTAATGACAATGCCGCGATAAATAAAATGAAATCGAAGGGACGGGTGCAGCGTGCTTCTGTTTCTGCATTACTGTAGGTGTGCATGTGGCCGGGACCCGAGCGGGCCGGGCCGGCACGATTAACATATACTCGGCGACGTGTTTGCGTGCCACCGACTGATTCGACATGAAATTGGGTCGTTCGTGGTGTGAAATAAGAGCAGCGCGTCGCCTCGCACGGAAGAGGAAAGGAGATCGGTGGAAAAAGAAGCCGAGATTCGTGTCGACGAGAGACCGTCCTGCGAGTCGGGCCCGCCGCGCCGCTCCGCGATAGCCCCGAGATTTATGCGGTCTACTCGGGGCCCGGCATGGCACTCATGGTAGTCGCCGCCGAACGGCAGAGTTTCAGAGTTCACTGACGCCCGGTGCCCGCAACGACCTTAAATTGGAGTAAACCAGGCCTACTGGCTCCGTTTTCCGCAGACGGAAACGCGTGTTTCGTCTTTCAGCGCGACATGCAACGACCGAGGTCACACCTAACGAAAGAGATACATGATTCCTGCTTATCTTCGATACTGAACTCTTGAATGTCTTCCAGGGAGTTCCAACATGTGGCTCGTGACCCACACGCGGCCCTTCCCCGCTTAGGAAATTCCCTAACACAATTAGACTTCATAATTAATAGGAAACGATTAGACTTCGCCATTACGAAGCGCTCATATTTATTTAACAGTTCATTTTTTAGGATTTTTCTAAACGCAGTTCTCGTTAGAAGACCTTGACCCTTGAGAAAGTGGAACCCAAAAATTTTCAAGACTTTAACAGATATAAATTTTAAAATAAATTTCATATATAAAAATTATATGAAATTTATATTAAAACTTAAAAAATATGTATAATCTGCAATTAAAAAAAAGTAATGGGACATGAAAGACGCAGCCTGTCCAGATCTACAGATTTTGTCTAACATATTTTTCGACGCCGCAAATAGTTTAGAAGGTATTCGAGAAAAACGATTTTATGAGCATTAAATTAATTACTCTAATGTTTAATCACCTTGGGGCACGTTTTCCTGTTATCTGCGGGCACTCAAACATTGCACAGATTGTTTTAAATTATTTGGCACAACCCCGAAGTCGAAAATAAGAGCCAATAATTTGGCTAGAACCAATCGGACGACTTGCTGCCGCATTCCTTTCGAATTGTATTTCTTCTTGTAACAAATGCATACAATCATCCG
Source organism: Lasioglossum baleicum (assembly GCF_051020765.1). Lineage (NCBI taxonomy): Eukaryota > Metazoa > Arthropoda > Insecta > Hymenoptera > Halictidae > Lasioglossum > Lasioglossum baleicum. The sequence goes on along the minus strand of NC_134933.1, from coordinate 11,321,883 downwards.
TCCAATGATAAATAATTGTACTAAAACGTTAATAAACGATTTTCCTCTTATGTAAAGAGGAGCAGCAGGCTAAAAAGGAGAGGAAGATCGGGTACACGCGATTAACAAACCAGAGTTGCGCAACGCTTTTCTTTCACGCAGATGGAAGTGCTTCCTGTCGATCACCGATTCATCGCCTCTTTAATTATCCAGTCAAAGAACGGCGATATTGCCCAATCGGCCAGCGGGGTTTGCAGGAGACCCTCTAATTATCATTATGAAGGCGTTACTCGTTAATCCACCGAGCGTACAATCGCGAGTCCTTTGTTTTCCTCCGTGATACCGAGAGAACGTTGCTCAACGATTCTGCTAGTCGTCGCGCGTTCTGTTATTACGAAGCGATGCCTTTCCGTGTTAAACTCTCATTGTGTTCCAATAAAAGTTAGTTAGGAAACGAGCGAAGAGGAATTGCACAAGTTTCCGAGCGAGTTCAGCTCTAATCCTGATCGGTTCATTAGAAAGGATCATTTAGAGAGTTAAGTAGGAAACAATAGTATTCGTTGCTTTGATTTCTAAAACTGTAACACAAATTCGTGATACGTATTCTTCTAGATGTTATGTCTTCCAACAATGATGTTAGATGTATCTTCTAGTTGAGCCTGCGAAAAGTTATCGCAAGTATAAAATAGCATAACATATACGTATAATAGCAGTGGGTGGTTTAGACGATTCGTTCGCAAGATTCACAACCTGGCACATTTCCTCGATCGTAAAAGTTACGTTGCTTGCCAAATGTCCGCACACGAGTTACGAAGGCGTGACTAATTATGACAAACGACACGCTTCGAAATAAATTATGCAACGCTCTCTTAACTAAAGGAAATCCGATGAGAACGGATCCCTGTTCAACGCGAGTGTGATCGGTTGAAACGAGGAGAGAAAAATACGTGTTAAATGGAGAAACTGAGGGGAAGCTGTGGTCCACTTTGTTTGTTCACTTGTCACTTCGTTTCGGAGCTGTCTGGACTAATACTTCAGGTGACAAAGGATAATAAAGCTGACGCATTGGACCTAACTGATCGTTCGGTTCACTTTCATTGAATATTTTAAGTGGTTGTACGAAATTATAGTAATGCTGGCTGTTACGTAACATCGAAGGCTGCCGAAACTGTGAAAGGCGAAAATCTTTCGACTGCTTTGAAATTCATATTTTGGAGTGTAGAAATTCATGCGATATTATTTCGAATATAACATTCTATTTCCACCAAAATAAATCAAATAATGTGAAACTGGCCATTAATTGTTATTGATCTGATACTCAGTTTTCTTTTCAAATAAATTGTTGTGTAACCAGTGCAGGCAATATTATCTGTACAAAATAGCATTAATGGCGATGTTTACTATCCTGTAGGTGCACCACGGGGTACAGGATAATATGCCTTCTTTTCAGGCCAGGTTTGCTGATCTCTGATGGAGCAGCATCTGATCACGGTAACTCGAGATCTCTCGTTTCCTCAATTACCACGATTAACCGCACCGTTGCCCAATACCCTCGTAAGGCCGCGAGAGCGTGACTAATTATTATAAACGCGATGCTTATTAACCACTGATTGTATGTCTCACATATACACGGTGAAGATATACACATTGCTCCAGGGAAGAACAATTTCTGGTGACTTTGACGCGTCGATAAGGAAGCCATTTTCAAGCATCAATAACGTGGATGTATAAAATAGACATAAAATACACATAGCTAAACTACAGTTCATCTAAATAACTTTTTGATCGCGCTGTGGGGGGGTCTGCTGTAATCGCTTTCCAGGCTCATGTGGTTCTAATCGAGATGGACACATCAATAACGCGGACTATTGATTAACAAACTCATTAAACAGAAATTATTGATACATAAAATACACACACGTAAAATACAGTTCTTCTACACAATTTTTGATCGCGTTGTAGGGGGTCTACTGTAATTAATAACGTGGACTATTGATTAACAAACTCATTAAACAGACATTATTGGCACATAAAATACACACACCTAAAATACAGTTCTTCTACACAATTTTTGATCGCGATGTAGGGGGTCTACTGTAATCGCTTTCCAGGCTCACGTGGTTCTAATCGAGATGGACACATCAATAACGTGGACTATTTGATTAACAAACTCATTAAACGGACATTATCGGCACATTAAATACACACACCTAAAATACAGTTCGCTGAAACAATTTTTTGATCGCGTTGTAGGGGGTCCACTACACTTACCACGGAGAAAGACGGATGGACGAGGGCGGGGAGGAAGAGAAGTAGCGTTATTAAAATCGAATCGTCTAATGGAGCGCATGCGATATGAATGATTTGTGAGCTGGCCATGATTTAAATAAGAAATCGGTGTCCGAGAGCACACCGCTCCATACGCGTCACACGCTCGGTTAAGTCGGTCGATGACCCTGCCAGCTGATTGTGAGGAATTGTCGGCGCGAACGCGCAGTATACGTAACGCGTTGAGGACAAACGAGATGCAACAGAGGCAGTAGCAATCGTATCGAGATATTAGCCACTCTAGTTGCAACGTGCACGGACACCACCGATGAGAGAAAGAGAGGGAGAAAGGAAGCTATTCAGCAAAACTGCAAGGTGGACAATTTGAATTTCAAAGCGGCAAAGACCGGACTCGAATCGCGGCCGATAAATTATGACAAATCACCGGGGAGACTTCTGCGAGTGCCCGACGCCCGTCGCAATTAATAAGACAACCATGCTGGTCGCTGAGTAAACAACATTAATGCCTGTGTACGCGATGCTCGCTCGCGCGGTAGCTATCCTACTCTTCTTGAAAGGGAGGCTCTCCAAGCGATTATTAGTAGGCTACATGTCTTTACGCGTTTATACGCTAATGTTAATTATTTTCCCGTTAACCGGACCCTTTATCGGCCAAATCAATTTCCCATTATCTCAATTTTATTACGTTCATGTCGCAAAGATCTGCCATCTGATCATTAGGATCTTTTAGAATGATTAAAATTAAGTGGCTGTTAATAGTGGTTCTTGTCTATATCATAATACGATTTGTAGCAAAGTTTAAATACGTCTCGCGTCCCCCCAACGAATATTGAATTTCTGTTTTCTATGTATCACGCGTACAGTCACTGTGTACTTGACCGCACGTCCAGCCGCAAGGCTGGTTACATTGTTCGTACGTATAATGCTCGAATGATTCTTGCCGTTCAAGCTACGCGTTATTTATCTAGGCTTGGCAGGAATCATTGGACCACGAGCCTTGACCGAGCAACTCGCTCCAAATTCCTCGAGCAACAGAGGCGGTGTCTTGTTTGATCAAGTGGTTCAATTGGACGGATAGGAGGCCTGTGTTAAAGACCTTTATGCCCTACGAATTTGACGGGAACTCGAAAGAACGCGTCGGTTCCACATCGTTTGATGCTTCAATGATTTTTGCCCTTCTAACCGTGCGTCATTGGTCTGCAATCAGCTAGAACGAGCTTTGAGGCGGTGTCTTGTTTGATCTGGACGAATAGGAGGCCTGTGTTATGGACCTCTATATCCTACGAATTTGTCGGGAACTCAAAAGAACGTGTCTGTTTTAAATGGTTTGATGCTTAAATGATTTTTGCCCTTCTAACTGTGCGTCATTGGTCTGCAATCAGTTAGAACGAGCTTTCTGTGAGTTACTCGCTCAAAATTTCTTGAGCAACAGACACCGGGGCGGTGTCTTGTTTGATCAAGTGGCTCAATCGGACAAATAGGAATGTTAAAATCGAGCGGCGGCGACCACCTGCGATCTCGCTCCATTTTATACCCGGGCGAATTTTATAGAAAAGGAAACTTAGAACGCGTGGTGGGTCAAATGGCACGGGTGCTGCGCACAAAGGCAATATGATCCTTTCGCAGAGGATCCTGCAATGTAATCTTGTCGTGATCCTATGTGGGAAGATCCTCGTGCGGCGATCTTAAGACTGCCTTCTTCGGTTTCTTTTTCTTCGTCCGTTTCTCCTTCGGCTGCCTGGCCATCTCTCCACTTTGCCTCGCGACGCCTTCGCCGTAATGTATCGCCGATCTCCCTCCTCCTCTTCTTCCTCTTCCTCCCTGTTCGTTATTTTTTCTCTCTCTCCTCCCTCGCCCCCTCTGCCCTCACTCGGATTTTCGATGACTCCGCGAAGAAATTTCGGCGCCGCGTCTGGACTAAGCGACGATTAAACCAACGTCGTCGGTTGTTTGACACGTCGTCAAAAGGGAACCATAAGTGCCTCTGTCATCGGTGTACGCACACCGTGACCCCAGATAAGATAATTTTGCCAATAAATTTAACGTAGAACAGCGTCCCGGCAGGCTTCATCGAATTTCGATCAACCGCGCAAGCTCTATCTCCGGAGATAATTTTATCGGTGCCAACTCTAACGGCTGACAAAAGCTCGAGAACAGAAGCGTTGCTGTACGCATCGGGTCCGAGTTCTTCAGAGACCAGTCAATCTGATTTATTTCATTCAGTTATCAAGATTATGTGACTATTCACAAATAATGATTATTTCCTGTTAATATCTCAAGCGACAGTGTCCTCTTTGATACATCGCTTTCTTCGATTTCGTTGAAAATATCGAATAGTTAAAGCTCTGTGCTTTTTAGTCAATGGTTGTTGAAATGCTCTCACTGCTTTTCTCAGGCTTCTATTAATGTTTGTACCAGTTAGGATTATTTTCTATTAGAGATATATTGAAATTTTCAGATTGCATTTGGATTTTTACAGAGATTTTAGAAATGTCATTCTTACACTGCAATCGTGTTTTAAATAGTGGCCACAGGATTTTTGAGTAAATTGACAAGTTTCAAATCAATCGATATTTATAATAAATTCGATTAAAAAGTACTTTTTGGGATATCTGTTGCTAGTTACAGATCCAGATTTGTACAGAAATTTTTCTTGTCGAGAGAGCGTCGAGGAAATACGAAGCAAACGGGTGTCCGCTTTCGTTCGTAGATGGCAGGATGAACATGATGGCATGAAATCCAGTCGGTCAGGCTGGAATCTACTAATTGATTTTAATTGAAAATTCGAATATACTATCCAATCTAATACGACGAGAGTTTCGTTAATGACACTTTTTTCTTGACGAGGTAATTTTTCAAAATTATAAATTTCCATAAAGTTCAAAGTAAGTTATTTAACCAAACTTTTTTATCGTGTATAATGATTTTTTCTGTCAAACATTACAATGGCGTCATCAACTTAAATACACAGCTTCGAACATTTTGTCACCGATTAAAATTTTTTAATGTTTTCAAAAAAAATGTATTGTGGTCAATTTAGATGGTCTCTCATTTTCCAGAAATAAATCATAAGTTAGAACAAGTTTCGCAAATGACCAGCTGGATGCAACTGAATTCGCAAAAGGCAAATAATAAATGTCGCCAGGAATATCGACGCGTTCACAGTTCGTTCAATAATTTCTTCTCGACTCGCTTATCATATTCTTGGCCATGCGGAACGCGTAATGATCCCGAAATGCATCGCGACCGACCTTTTTTGTTCAGAAGATCGTTAAAACTCCGAACATCTCTCATTAGTGCCGATTTATCGCGATTCGCCGACTACTTCTCTTATTCTTCGAAGCTATCTCCGTGAAATCCCTGTACATCTGCATCTCGTTTCGGCGCGCGATCACCGTCTTCTTCCTAACAAACGGTTTCGCGAAATTGTTCGAAATCCGGCTAGCACCGTGGAACGTTGTGAAAATCCACCTTCCGTGGAGAGTATTATGGCTCGTTCGGTTTCAATGAGCTTTTGCGGAAAGTATTATAGACCATTCGGCTACGACGTAATTCTACCTCATCGCGCGTCCGTTCACGTCACGTCGCAACACTCTCTGAACCCGGCGAGTCAATGAACGAGTAAAATGTCGACTATTCTTGAACTTGCCATCTTCAGCTTGCGGATTTCGCCGTTTTTGCGAACTATTCGGTAGGACATAAAGTAAAACATTTTGTGTAATATTTTAACCCTATATCTCAACCAGGATGGTAGTTGTAGGGTGAAATGGAAAAAATTAGTTTCCGGCCAATTTCCCCTACTTATTCGCACGCAAAAACCGATGTCAAACATCCAGACAGATATACAGCAATTAATTTTTAAGTTGAATATGAAAAATCAAAAACCTGGAGAAAGTCGGAAAACTGCAGTTAGTCTTTTATCATGCAAATCATGTAAAAAAGAAAGCTGGTGCACGTGGTACGTCCGTTAACAAGAATTGTCGTGAGAAAGACAAGTCACCCTTGACAAAGGAAGCGATTGGAGGAGCGGTCGGAAACGTCGGGAAACGGGGGCATCGAAATAGTTAAATAAGTGGTTGGATTCGTTTGAAATCGGCACGCGAGGCCAGTAGCCGACATTCTTTTTGCCATGCCGCGAAGACAAGCCTCTCCGTTGGCGAACAGGACCGTATGATTTCTCTGGTACGAGAAGCAGGGAGTTCTTGCCAGGAGTCAAGAAACGACAAGCTGCCGTATTAGGGCAGGCAGCGGCGCTACCGTCATCAATAGAATTCCCAATGAGCTCATTGAGAGTCTCGTCGCAATTGGCCGGTTATGAAACCGTCGGGTTGGTCGTCGCTGCGATCGTCCCGCGTCTCCGTTCGATGGATTCCGATTCGCGGCGGAAAAAACGCGGGTTGCGGCCAGTTTCTCCCGATGAATGGCCGCGCGGTCCGTCCTCCTCGATGGAACGACGCGGGGAAAACGCTTCGATGATTCGATGGATTTCTATCCACGACGGCTGATAGACGTTTCCTGTGTGGTAGCGCTTTCATGTTTGTCGTAGAAAGTAATAAAGGGTAGAGAGAGAGTTCGTACGCTGATGAACTTCGCGAAGTGTCAATGGTAATTAAACCGAGCCTTTGAACAGACGAAGCTGAACGTGTAATCTTCGAGGGTTCGGCATATACTAATTGGACATTCAGATCCCGTGTTTCGATAAACAGACTATTAGCCGAATGGCCGTTGATATGTTGATGCAATAAACTCCGGAAGGAAAAGTTCCGCGGCATCTGGTGTTTAACGAGACGTGTACAAACACGCGGACACGGTAATACACCAGTATCGTAACTGTTATGAATAGACAGCGGATTTGATGTATTTTTGACGGAAATGAATAGGTTTAATTTATATTATTTTATGTGTTACATCATTTTCGACCCACTGAACATGTTAAGAAAGAAAATAGGTTTCTATGTCGCTCCGGTTTGATGCAATTCAGGTGGAAAATTTTGGATCTTGCATAAAGATACGCTGTCTAGTTCTGCGTTAAATTGTATGGAATTGAAGTTGAATAAAATGTATTCCTCTTCTTAATCCTTTGGACTTCGAAGCAATTTTAATTCGAAAATCAAGACGTTTCTTTCAACCCAGATCATTTTTATTCTATGTAATCATTTTTCTCTACATTGTCTCGTACAACGGTTGATCTTTTTACATTTTATAGAATAGGTACAAACGAATTTAATAATATTGAGACTGTATTGAATAATGGTATGGCAATTTTTCTCTTATTTGGCGCCTCAGAGTCATCATTCGAGTGCAAAGCTTTAATCAATTGAGAGCAACCGAAACAATATTCTTACGGGACATTAGAAGTATTGAAATATTTATTACGTCGTGCTATTTATGCAGCAAATGCTTGAAACTTTTAAGATCCTTGGTTCAGTTAACCAGTCGAAGAATTGATTCAAGTATGTGCAAACTAGATACGTGACCAGCGAGCTAAATAGTATGGAATGATTCACATACTTCTGCTGCTTGTTTACTAGTAGTTTGAAGAATAACCAAGTCATTCTCCAGTTCTGAATGCGATTGGCTGTATTTAGAAAATTTCAAACATTTTAATGTAATATTAATGTAACATTTTAATGTAATTCCGATCTTCAAATTCGTATCACGACGGATCGCAAGCGAAATTCGCGGATTGTTGAAGCTGTAGAGGAATAGGATGACGTCGGAGGCAGGTGCAGAAAAATACAGTCGAATTACGTGGATTGCATCACCGATGCTCCGTCATCTTTATAATTTCGAACCCTTGTATCACGTATGCGGATGTACGTGACCGACGCGACGGGTCCCCTCCCTCCTTTCTTCTAGGACGAACGTCGACAACGCGGTTGACTTCTAATATGCTCGGTTCAACTACGGGGGAAATGGACTGTAGACAATTTTTAAATTGTTCTGCGATAGATATTGGGGCTGAACTTTCACTCAGGGGACCAAGAATGTTCAACTTTCCTGAATGTAATATCCCTTAGCACTCGAGAGGCGCCTCTAAGGCGTCACTAAAAATTGCTGTACTGTTATTTAAAATTTTATTTACATTATTAGATATGTAGGTATCTAACCAATTACTAAACATTTCAGTATTGTATGAGGTATTATATCAATTTCATATTCATGCACAGAAAAAAATTAATGTAGAATGGAATTATTCTAGGTCGAAAGAACTGTTTAATTTTTCAGTTAAAATAGCTCCGAGTGCAAAGGAATATTATACAATTGAAAATAAAATTCAATGGTTAAATCTTAAAGAATACAGCTTTATTAATCAATTATATATAGTCACCATTTTTTTCTACAATTAGGAATTGCAGTACACTTTGCGACATCTATGAAAATCGGGCACGAACTTATGCAATCATCTGATAACTGTGAGTGCAAAGGGTTAAAAGTTATACACGATTAAATTGCTCCATTTCAAGCGCGTTAGAGATGAGAAGGCTGCCATTTTGCTTTCCAGATATAGGAGATCCGTTAGGTCTTCGATTCCTCGCACTAGAATTTAAAGTTTTACCATTTTTTCGTCGAATTGTATAATGTTGCATTCAGAAAAGTAGAAAATATTTGGTCCCCTCAGTGAAAGTTTAACCGATATTTGTCCTTAATAAACTAGTTGTCTACATCTTGGCTTGCAGGCGCGGTTTATCAAGAAGTTTAGCGTACTTGACGAGCTTAATCATCAAGTTTGAGAGATGTTGGCCGTGTGATCGCGAGCTGCACGAACATCGCCGAGGCGGAGAACGATAAGCGTCCGCGCGAAATATCGGTGGTTAATCGCGATGCATCCGCCGCGCCGGCTCGTAAATTCAGTTTTCAGCGGGTGTCTCGGCCAGTAATGTTTATTTATGAGGCGGTCTACAGGGGCGTCCAAGTCGCCCGGAATCGTGACCATATCGTTACGACATTTTCAGGGGAATGCGACACGTTGTCCCGAATACGCGAATATTCGATGCCCCTTTTTGTTAAATAATTACCGGCGTTCCCGACCCAGTTGCATAATCCTCCGATGATCATTCGATGATTCAGTCTGTCGTGCTGCAGCTTTAATGCGCCACCAACGATAACTTCACTCCCGTATTTATGAAGTCGATGAGTCAGGTCGTTTAAACGGGTGCCATTTTAAAAGCGATTCGCGTTTCGAGGATTTTTCTCGAACGAAACACTGTCGCGCTCGACACGACATTACAAGCGCGCTGTGAATGGTCACGAACTACTCTAACCTCATAGCTATAGAACGACGATTACCATAATTGAAACATAATTTGACAGTTCGGTTAATTGAGCACGGACTCCGGTCTTGGCTAGCTTGTCTACGAAGAGCGGAGACCGTGATGCCAGACCTGCAGTTGAAAGTCACTTTCCGAAGCGAAAGGATTAATTAATTTTCAAGAAACTTTGTATTCAGTTCCCAGGAAGTCGGGAACGGGGAACGAGATCTTAACTCCCCGTTACGAAATGAAAGTGAAATTTCTTCCGATCTTTTCGCCCATTCTAATGGTCTATCATGCGAAAACCGATGGATAAAATGCGTCTCGTTATTATGGCCTGCATAATAGGATGAAATTTTGTTTTGCGAGATATTTTCACGCCGCCCCCTACAGTTGTGTCATTGTAAAACATCAGAGTATCATAATAACATTTTTTCAATATATGTACCAATTAACCGATGCTCATATTTTTTAAAATATTACATATATCTTACATTTTTTATATTTTCTTGGAAGTGCCAATTCTTTTAAATGCATCTTTTTTAAATGCATGTAAGGAATTTTGGAGGTAGAAAATATTTAACTTGAATTTTCAGTGTACTCTTCACATTTAGAGTGGAGTTGGTTCTATTTCAAAACTTCGCATTCGACGTATTCGCATTCGACATATCATTCCTTTATGAAATGGAACAGTTTTAGTTGAAAAATAAGGTCCATCCTCCTGCATCACCTTTATGGAAATTCTGGGAGAAATCTTAATGGGGAAGAAAGAGAATTTTATTTAACACTGTCTAGCAGACGCGTTCGAACTCTGCAAAGTGTTCGGAGCATCTCCGAATGTGTCATCTTATGAAAGACGACGTTGTTGTTTTCGATGGCGAACGGTTCGGAACACGGCCCCAACGAGCCTATAGAAGGCATAAAAATGGCAATAAAATTCTGCATCTCGTTCTTAGGCATCTCTGCTGATAATATCTCGAGTTTGGATCGGCAAACCATCGAAATTTACCACCGGCGAGTTACACTATAAAATCGAGTGGAAGGAACCAGAGAGAGAGAGAGAGAGACAGGAGATAGGGAGGTTGCTCCACAGGGACTGTAGAATATCGCCATTATTCGCTTTTCCTCTCGTTGTTCTCGCTGTTGGCTCGCATTATTTATCGTTCCTCGGTGCATTGTCTCGCGCGAGGGTTCACAGTTTGTTTCGATCCTGCTTGTACGTCTCCTATTCGAACTGTTTCTCAGGCTGCGAGTGGGCAATCGTGTTGACGCGGCCACGTAATTGTCCCTTTCGCCATTAGGTTAGCTGGGAATAAATTACCGATTTTCTTGGCCCGTTAACGAATATTTATAGGAGAAAGAGAAAAATTTCTGGTTACGCAAGATAAAGTTTAATGTGTAATAAATATCAAATGCACAATTTGATTTAAGAGTGCGAAAAAGGTGACGACCATTGGGTAACAAATAAATTCTCGCGTGACATGCAGTTCATCAAACTCTGAGTCTCGGTTGCTCAACATCATCGTCATTGCTGGGACTGTCGGCAAGCAGCAACAATGATTAATTCACGAGAGCACCTCGGTTATAGCAAGTACACACAAAAGCAATAAGCCCATCGAATCGTACAAGAAGTCTCAATCTATAATAGGTAGGAGCATGAAAATTCAAGCATCGCCTTTGGCGCGTTGACGTAACGAACACCGGTGTTTAACAATAGTTGGCGGGCAAGGGGGTTAGAGAATCCCCGGGTGTTTCTCAATCGTACTTTCTAGCTTGGGTTTCCCACGGTTTTCACGAGTGCACGATATATTTGTCAGGTTGACGGCGAGTTTCACGCCCGCCACGAGGTAGCCATCATGGTAATAGCTCGCGCGGGATTTCCACCGCGCGAATTCCCCGCGAATTATCTCCGTCAGTTTCGTGTACAGAGTACCGGGGCCTGAAGGAAGGGGATTCGCCGATTTACAACACGTCCAGCCCGCGATTTCGTTTAGAATCCGTGGAATGCCAGTGCGCTGTCCGGATCGCTGGGGACATGCAGGCCATCGGAAACTCACTGCACCGCTTTAATCTTCGTAACCCCAGGGGTAAGATTTCCGAGAGCATTCCTGTGGACATGTTGCGTGTGCTGCGCAGCTTATTGTCGGCAGAGCTACGCTCGGCAAAGAAAACGCGCTGATAGCGGATTCATGGTCGCGGTCGAGCGAACCGCGAATTTCGCTCGACGCACAGCGAGACCGAAAACCTGGCTGAAATAGGAAAATTCAGGAATTCATGATTATCTGTCAGTCAATTATAGTTAAGAATATGCTCTTGTAGAATCAGTAAAAAATAACAATGTTGAAAGGCTGAGTTCGATGTCACTTGAGTTTATTTTGCTCATTGCTATTGAGTTATATTTGTATAAGTACGCGACAATATTTAACAACCAAATTAATATCGTGGTATTTAGAAAATATTGTCATATTTAATTATTACATCGTTTGGAAAATAATTTCGTTTTTCGTGTAGTGATGGCATTGCTTCCATTTGTTATTACTAGACTGCGGATGTTTCTGCATTTTCCAATTTTTGTATCCAAATTTTAAGGAGGTGGAACGAAATAAAATCTTATTTTTAATGGGAGCAGCCTTTGTAGATCCAAAACAAATATAAATTGTACGAAATTCTATCGAATTTTATATTCTAGCCTTTCTTGAAAATGCTCATAATCCATAAATGCATAAGGATCCGCAGTCTAGTTATTACTAGACTACATTACAGTATACTACAGTAATGCCTCGATACGAGTGACAGAGATGTGCACAATATTTTTGGGAAAACTCCCCATTACTGTATATCGAGCCTCGATTATGGAAAGTATCAAACCCTTCGCAAAATTTAACGAGTATGATTTTATTTTTATTTCGCACACACACACACACAGATCCCAGCGATGAAACATGAAAATCTTTGTCTCGCGAACACGTGCACGAGAGGGTTAAGCAGACCCTGCCTTAGCCGCAAGAATGGTGGACGGTTAAGGAACGGTGTGTATTAAAAATTGACGTCGGATCGAATAGCTGCGGCAAAGATGTTATCCCAGGATTCTTCTGGTGGCGAATGCACGAAGCGCCGCGCCGCCACAAAAGGAAAGTGAAGATAACGAAATAAAAGGAATATGATATAAATTAGAAGTTAACCGAACACCGGGGAATGGAAGCAACTCAAGCATAAGTAACACGCTGCCTAAGCTGATTTCCAGAAGCCACACACTGGGAATTACAGACATAATAAACGATAAAGTACTGCATTATACATACACGACTCTAGTGCGCTAGCACAGGTGCATACAAGTACGTGCGTCAGAAATAGCAACGTTGGTATGCAAAAATAGGAACGTTATTGTTTGCAGAATTGAAGATACATAATGTGGCGGATGAGATCAAAAGTTAGGGAAAGAAGGAGGATCAAGTTCATAAATGGACAGCGGATTTTATGCACTTATGACAAAAATGAGTAGGTGTGATTCAAAACAGTAAAAACATTAGAAGGATTTAAAAATACTGTCACATTATTTTCAACCTAATAAACATATGGAGAAAGAAAATTAATTTCTATTTCACTCCAGTTTCTTAGTAATTCAAGTAGAACATCTTTATTTATCTATACATAAATAATGTATGAAAAGTAAGCAATAAGCATATGAATGTATGTTTCTCTACATAAAATAAAATAAAGTTATATAAATAAGTTAGGGAAAGAAGGAGAATCAGTACGTAAATAATGTACCAAAAGTAAGCAACCCTAAATAAAATAAAATAAAATAAAATTCTGTGTTTGTTTTAAAGTAAGCAATTCCATATATGAATGTGTGTTTCGCTACGTAACACAATTATCGTGGAGTAGCGCATCTTTCTGAAGAAATCTTTCCAGCGACACTATAAAATTCTGTGTCTGTTTCGCGTCTTGCATATCGTGCAGCATCATTTATACATTAGTCGCATCCACCGGTGATCCCAACTTGGTTGCACAACTCCTAATTAACCCGTAGAACAAAAAGAACTGGGCGCGCAAGAATTTCCCCCGCGGAAGAATAAGAAACGAGCTCGGCTTCTTCTTCGAACAAAGTGAGCATAATTAATTGCACGGACCGCTGAACCGCTTTACAGCCACGTGATTTACGGGACAAAGTTAACTTCTCGGTTTCCGGTCTCCCGGTACTCGTAGCCCTCGGTAGAACGCTTTCGTGAAAAGTAGAAAAAAGAACCGACTATTTATTCGTCGCCGGAGCGTGGATTTTCATTACGAAAATTAGTCGCGGTTCTACGACAAATAATAGTTTAGTTTCCAAACGTTCCTGCGGTTGTTGTTTCGTTAGAATCAACACGCGTTCTCGTTTTCAGCTTTCCCTCGTTACACAAACGATTCCGTTGGAACGGTGAAATGCAAATTTACTAGAAAGAAACTGTTTAAAAATTACTTTCGTTGTCATGAAGACAGCATCGCCCATTGTGATCGGATACATTTAATTAGCTCGGAAGATTCGCTCGATCTCTCTGGTTCAACTACTGTTTCCATCTTCCCCTTGAAAGCCATTAAGTCCTTATCCGTACAAATCGGGATGAAACCGCGTGAACAGCGTCCATGAGAATCGCAAAACAAGAAAATTTACTTTCTACTGAATTAGAGGCTCGCTCTGCACCCGAGGACTAAGTTCAAGGCACGTTCAAATAAGGGAATTTGCCTATCGAAACTTTTCTACTCCGAGTCGGTGTCCTTCTTTGGTAGCGATCGTAGATCCTTCCTGTCAGAGCGCGGATCTCTGAACAGCACACTTGAAACGACCGAATTATCCTGTAATGTCGCTGCGATAGTGCCGACGATATTTATACGCACGCTCGACTCCGATTCGCGAATAGATATATTTTAGCGAACGATTTAATATGCAAATGCGGGAACAGCGAATTATTATTTAGAACTTTGTAGTTTCGTGTTGCGGAATAGTTGAAATATTAGTAAATCAAGAACATGAATAATATAGAACATATATTTTTATAAATTGATTCAAATGTTTTCTTTAAAAAATATTCGACACAACTTTCCCTCCAACCTTATACTTAATATAACAATAAAATTTTTAATTAATTTCTTGGTTATAAATCTTGGTTATAAAGACAGCGGATGTTTATGCAAAATAGAAGTTCTTTACCTGATTTGCAACGAACAATATGTTTAATAGGTTGAAAGGAACATAAAAGTATTTTTAAATTCTTCTATAATGTTTTCACTGTTTTAAATTACACCTACACAATTTTGTTATAAATGCATAAAATCCGCTGTCTAGTTATAAAATTACACGAACCTGTCAGTGCGCTGCAAAGTGTTCCGAGCTAGATCCTCGTATTTTCATTAACATTCAATTACAATCTAATGTAAAATCAAAAATCGATTAACCACGATAGTCTAGAAGGTAAATATTGAAGAGTATAATCAACGAGCAATTACGTTCCACAAACTGCCTTCAGAATCTACGTCGAAACAGAACGAGACAGTTTATCTGAAGATAAATCAAAGCAATATCGCAAAAAACGATATCGTATAAGTAGTGAGCCGGGGAAAGAACTTGGTAGAAAATAATTCTTGTTCCTCGATCTCGTCCGGACCGTTCATTACATTCTATTTCACAAGTATCTCGGTTGTTATCAGCTGATCAACGGATGAAACAAGGGTTTAAGCGGACGCGAAATAAATTCTCGGAGCAGCTGATAACAGGGATCGTTCGAGTTTATCTAGGCGTGAGGTTTCGCGCTTTATCTGCGCGTAAAATTCGAGATCGCGTTGATTCTATCTTCTCCCCGCAGGTATTATTACACGCGACGAGTTAATTACAATGTTTAACCGGTACTTTCACCTCGCGCGAACCTCGGGGCCGCGCGTGCTTAGATCAATCGATCGGTCATCGATTACGCCTATTCTTGTGGCTCTCAACTCGGATTTGTCGCTCTCAATGACAAATGATGGGACACAGCGTTTCCCAAACTTCTTCTACAAACAATCATTTTGTTTAGACAGTTGCACACCATTTTTGTCGAAAGTGTTCGTTACAATAAACAACCCATTCATTAATTTCCATTATTAAATATCTTCTTGAATAATCTTCTTAAATATCTATTCCTATGGCTCTCAACTCGGATTGGTCGCTTTCAAACACTTTGAAAATTCTATAATACTTACACCCATCTGTTCAACAGTTTCAGACCATTTTTGTTGAAAGCGTTCGTTACAATGAACAACCAACACATTAATTTCCATTATTAAATATTTTTTTTATTAATAGAATTTGAATATCTAGGGTGAGATGATTTTGCAGTACTGTACAGACGTTTCAATACATTGCAATACTTTATATAGTACAATACAAATTATAAACAATTGTATGCCTACTACACAAGCGATTTAAAGATGTACTCTTTTCTTCAATATTTATGCCACAGTCATACAGAAACGAGTAGGTCAGTTTATATATAACATTATTAAATATCTTCAGGAATATTATGAAATTTAATATTGATTAAGCCTAATTTAATCCAAGTGTCGAGAATAATTCCAGGATGATGGATTTTACAGTTCATTAGCGTAACTCAATTATGTGATTTCTTGGTGAAACGACGGCGCGGCTCACGAGTTCCATTCGTTTCCATTAATCGTGACACCTTGATGAAAATATAACCCGATAATCGAGACGGCGATCGGACCCGTACTGTCAATGTCTGGGCGAATCCCGCGGATTTTTCACCGACTCTCGAGCTATCGTTATCGAACTGCCTAGAGCACCGTTAGAACGATTAACGAACCACTGCCGGACTCTGCATCGCGTTCGCACGAAAGTATTAATCACACCGGCGATCGCTGACCGAGAATAATCGTGCCATTATTTACGATGAGCACGTTGGAACCAGTTTAACTTCACGGTTACGCGAATGATGGACGCGCTCCAGATTGCTCGGCCTTTTGGAATCCCACTTTCGTTTGCAGATGCCCGGTCGGCTCCTTTCTTTCCTTCACTTTATCTTACCTCTTCTTCTTCTTTCTTTTTTTAGTCTTGTTTTGCGTAATTCCTCGACCGCGTTCCAGTCTGATCTTTATCGTGGATTAATCGGACCTCTCGATCCGTTGCGTCACTCGCGTGTTCGAAATCGATCGGCCACGTTTTTGATGATTCAGTAGCGAGCCTCCGTAACTACTTGTAATTTCAACTCTTGCACGGACGGTGGAAAGATTCAATTCACGTTAAATTTTTCCTCGTTTGTTGCTTCCAATCGTTTTTAATTTTTTATCACACCAATATGTTTTGATATCTTTAGGTTCGTAAACTGGTGAGTCGGCTAAGCACAAAACTAAAAATTAAAAATTGAAGAATAATTTAAAAATTCAATCAGTTAAAATTTAAATTAAGGGAATTTTCTACTTCGATCCAGGTTGTTGCAACGTAGCTAGAAAATGTTTATATCGCACAAAGACTCACACAAAGTATTCGCTAGTCTAGGCACAAGAGATTTCTCTGGCAACATCGAGAAAAGTGGACGTTCGGAATTTTTGCTGCATAATGTCAGATATAAATGTATAATAACCGTGGCGCGCGCTTTATTCCGCTGGTTGCTTTGTTCTTTCCTTTTTTAAGCGCGGTGGGCGAACCAGTTCCATATTTCCGCGCCCACACGAGACATTTCACGTTGCGAAAGGAAATTATTATTGAGATCGATCTGCGTGAGAATTCCGTGGTAGTTAGCCGAGGACGGTCTACGTGGGTGGGTTCCCCCCGAAATTTTATTTCTAAGGTAAATAATAGTCACGTAATTGTGGTGGAAACGGAAAAAACTCCATAGACCACAGTGGTTCTGAAAATTCGGAGAATAACTTCGTTGGTTTCGGGCTTAATTAATTTCATTGTGCTCGGGCGCAATTTTAGCTTTGTCTCTGTTACTCTGGCATTTGCAGACATAACGTCAGATTAGGCGAATATCACATTCCGTGGTGTTTGATAAAAGTTCCACCGATGTGCATGAAATGGCTTTTCATTGTTATCCTACTAACAATAAATAGAAATTCAATAAACCCGACCAAGTTCTTCTTTCCGTTTAATCCCAGTTATTATAAATTGGTCTGTAAAAATTCATTTCGGCTGTAATAACCGGAATTACGTTACGGATTAAAAAAGTGGTACATTAGTCACTGTAAGAGGAGGATGTAAATGTGACACGAAGACGGAGAGTACAAAAAGAAGAGGTGTACGCCGGGGATTCTATTAAATCCGATTTAAATAATGAACCATCAAGCAGTAATTAATAAACCGTTGAGGTAAGGGCGAAGGAAGAGACCGGGAATTAATCGAAAGGTTTAATCACCGGTTGCTGCTTGCCGATTCGAATTTGCCGGGACTTCCGAAAGTTACTTTCACTGTTCACCGTTCGAGGGAATTTTCAAGCGGCTGAGATATTGTACAATTGGATTCGTGACGGTGTTCCCGGCTAATCGGTCGATTTTACGGGGCATTCTTCTGGGAATCAATTTGCACGGCTTCTGGGTCATCACTTTCAATCGTTTCCACGGAAAACGGTCCGTTCTAATCGTGCACAGTTTTCCCATCCCCGATTGATTCCGTGTTATCTTCGGCTCATCCCTCTTAGCGCCTGTCATTCTGCACAAGGAAGCGATCATTCGCCGAACTTTCTACCTCTACGAACGGAATAGAAAGCGGTTTTTATTTCCGAACAGGTGCCGAGTCGATATTCCTTCGACGTCGTGTTTAGTGATTTACTGGTCTCCGGGTTATTAACGTTGTTCATTTTATTGGGCTCGGATGGACGATGAAAGTGTTTTACTTGACACTTTGTCTACTGGCAATCTTCTAATAGTTCTTTCGAAATGAGTAATTAACATGTATGAAACAGAGTCGGCAGATGAGGGGAGGGAACACGAATTGAGGGGAAAGGTCTCTCTCTCTCTGTCAGTGCCGGATTAGAAGTGGGGGCACGAGTCTTAATCTGGCGACTCCAGTTTAGTGGTCTCCGGATTATAAATATTTTATCATTTTATTGGACTGGGATGGACGAAGAAAATGTTTTACTTGTTCATTCACTTTCTAATAGTCCTTTTAAAATGAATTATCAACGACTGAGAATTTCTTATGAAAATTCTTAATGAATTGTGTAACAAGTCCTTCGGAGGTTATTGTTTGGAAAGAACTTATTATCGAGCTTCTTCCAGATACAGCTCAATTATTACATAAAGTATGAAGAGAGTATGACTTGGTCCATCGATGGGTCCATGGATGGTACTGTTGATGACCAGCGCTGGTAGGTCATTGCCTGACTCCATTGCACGAGAATGTGACTCATAGGTGGGTCACTGTGAGTAAAACATTCAGATGAATAACGCAAACTGACGCAATGAAAATGAAGCTTGTCGTGATCGTATACTTTGGAATAAAAATGATTCAAATACGATATAAGTGACAGAATAAAAGCTTCTTAAATCTGCTGTAAATTGCTAAAATGGAATGAGCTTAAAACGAGCTAAAATGGATAATCGTACATTGTATATGGAATACCCAACAAGTGTATGGAATGAAACAGTTCTTCTTAATTGAAGCATAATGCCGCAAAAGAAACAAGGCTGTAAAACCAGAGGTGGGATAATCGATTCAGTCGTTACTGATTCTAATTGACTCGCCATTTCGCACAGGGTTCGCGTTTACAGTTCCGCAAATGATCCACCATGAACACATTTATGGGTAGCCGGGTTAACCTATCAATCTAGCCTTATCTTAACGTGGATTGGTTAATCACTGGATATGTTCGCGTGGAAGCCGAGTAGCCGAGATAGGCACGTGTGTACAGATCGTTCCCAAACTGGAAACAGTAATCCGTGTACAAATTACCCACCTCGTTTATTCGACCAGTTAAATTCGATAAACCGACTAAACCGCGTCAACACGTTTTTTAATCGTCAATTATTGAAATTATAAGTAAATGTCTGACTTTAACAGATTTCACTTCGATCCATTGTTGTTCGAATACAGTTTAATCTGTAAGTTCCTCGACGTCTGTTAAAACAAACCACATACTTTAGCGTGCCAGCGGTGATCCTTGTTGGTTTTCCAATTGCGGTGGGATTTAAATGTAAACATCTTAAGACTGGTGAATTCGCCAGTGTACGTGTGATACCTTTGGCTGTGTGCACGCTAAAGCGTTTACTCTTTTCTGGTAGAAGGCTATCAACAGCACTGGCAGAGACCATCAGTGACTGACTAACCAGACAGTGCGGCTCTGTGCGTGTTCCAGTAATCGTTGCGATGCTGCCGATCCTCCGAGTGCACACGTGATCTCAATTTAAGTGTGTTTCTGGATTTGTTGTCTTCTCTATGAAACGTCTGTGCGAATACTGAAAAATTGCACGTTACATCCAAACTTCCATCATTTTTATCACTATTTCAAAATAATTACAGAGAACTGTTTTATCATTCATTTAATTTCAATCGAAATGAGATTCTATTCCCGTCTCATTTATTTACAATCAATTATAAAATCTAATATAAAATGGATCACAACGAAATTCATAAAATTAGAACACATTACTTTTGACTAGTTTTATAGATGCTAGATTTTTCTTAGCACCCGAGGTTTTTGGTGCGGCTATTTAATAAATTTTTGTTTGAATTCATCTTCTATTTTAATGATTAGAACAAAAGCACTTTTTATCGAGTTTACGTAGCACTTCAGATCGGACGTGACGACTTCTTCGACGTAGGTGTAATTCTATCGCTCGACCAAATCGTGATTTCCTTTGGTGAAAGTGTTCGATGTTGTATGTGTCCTCGGAAATGACGTCACAGAGTTATACCCTGATTTTTATTTGACGCTCCGAAAATTTAATCAAGATAAAAATATTGCCTTCCTCTCCCTTTCACGAACGGAGAGAAATTCATAGTATCAGCCGTGATCTTTCCATCTGAATTACGGTCAAATATAATTTTACTGTAAAGAGTAAAAAGTGCAGAGTAAAAGAAACATGCAAGAATATATACATATACATATAGTGTTGCATAATTGAACACCTGTTAACTTCGTTGACGTGAAGCTGGTATAATATTACGTTCAGCAAGAGCTGCACTACAGAATTCCGTGTGTCACTCAGTTTTTAAATGTGCAGAGAATATTAAAAACTTTTTTATTGGCTCGTACGTTTTATTACTGGCGAATGCTGAACCAGGTCAACGCGTGTATAAAAAATGCGGTACTTCGGTATATTACAAACTAGACTAATAAAAAGCTAGATTAATAACTGTTGCAGAGTAAAGGTTGAAATACCTGTTAATTAAAACAATAAGTTGCACGTGTGCAAAGTGAATCTGAGAGGTTAATGAAAAGAATGTTGTTCAGTAAATAATTGCTAGCGCAAACACCTGGAATTTTCGTTGCAGAAGGAAGGTTAAAATACCTGTTAATGAAAATGGTAATATTATACAGAAGTTGATCCTTCATATTGGAAGTGTGCACAGTGAATTAATTATTTGCTAGGGCAAACAGCTGGATTTTTCGTTGCAGAGGGAAGGTTAAAATACCTGTTAATGAAAATGGTAATTTTCTATAGAACTTTCTTATTAAATTTCAAGTGAGCAAAGCGAATCTGAGTTTAACGAAAAGAATGTTGCTCAGTGCATAATTGCTAGGGCAAACAGCTGGATTTTTCGTTGCAGAGGGAAGGTTAAAATACCTGTTAATGAAAATGGTAATATTCTACAGAATTTCCTTCGTCATTCATATTGCAAGTGTGCAAAGTGAATCTGAGTTTAGCGAAAGGAATGTTGTTTAATGAATAATTGCTAGAGCAAACATCGTGATTTTTCCTAGTGGAAAGCATCGACAGAAATCTCGTATTGATGCCCAATCGGTGTCACCGGGTGATCCTTGAGCAGCGATCGTGCGTGCACGCTCGATCGTGGCACGCACTCGCGTCTTGATCGTCGAAGATCACGCTGCTGTATGGTTCCTCCGCAAACACGAGTATCGATCAGTGACTATCCGAGTGTTGTTCGATTATAATTCAGTTGTAACATCGTCTCCAAGACAATGGGACTAGTAACTAGGAGCAGCACCATGTGCCAACTGTCTAGTGCGAGATTGTAGGATAGTCTCTGGGTGAGTAACACGATCTATGCGAAAAAGTGACTTCGGTGATTTAGCAACTCTTCAATTCGACGTTACATCTTTATTGATACCATTGTTTCTATGACGAAATTATGTCTCGGTTGAACTATTGCGCTCTCGTGGCTTCTTTGAAAGTTCAACAGTATTTGTACTGCACGGAGAGTTTCACTATAAATTAATGTATGGCGCATTCCAGAGGCCAGGAAAAATGAAAGTTTGCTTGGTAATGTTCGTGAATGATCGATGTACTTTAAATTTGTTGCATCGAGTATAATTACATGTGAAACAGGTGTTAAGGTGTAATTAGTACCATTCGCAATGCTGAACAGTAGTGTAAACATTTTCGCGTACTCGGTGGACAAAAATGTTTTTGAGATACGGACGGTTATGCCAGATCATAATATTATTAATAGCAAACTGCAGTCTAACTAGGGTTCTCGCTCTTGGATATGTATTCAATACGCGCAAAAAAAGTCTAAGCTATTTTTCATGGATTATGAGAAATCCAGTCAATTAAATCTGCAGATCAGTTAATTACAGCGACGATTAAAATGCTTCGCGTTTCCAGAATTCCAATGGCGGGAAAATATCCATGATAGTCGTGGATAAAGGTTTCTGAACATGCTGTAAAAATATACAGGCTGTTCCAACTGAAGGGAACCACTGTCTTCTTCGTCTATAATAACATCACATTTGTTCAAAATGTCTGAAGAAAAACAGAAGCTTCGCCAAAAAATAATTCTTTTTTTTTAATCCATAAAAAATCTGGAATCTTTCAAAATACCTTTCAAAACATTTGAATATTTTTAAAAATTCTTTTACCATTCAATATCTTCCAAAATTCTGTACTTCACAGTTAAATAAATTAAAATTAGAAATTAAAATACGTATTACAGAGTAACAGCTCTCGAGCAAGACTGAAACTTCGGTAAAAATAAAAGTCGCGGAAAAGGCAACTGTCGAGTAGCTTCTCACGATGGGTTTCTCCGGGCCGAGCAGTCGTCGATCGACGTTCTGGCGACTGGGGAATCGATTATCGTCGAGCAGCTGATAGATTCATTAATAATAAATTCCCGTCGTCGCGTTGGCTGAAAAGTAGGCTCGATCCTTTGAACTCCCGGCGAAACAGCGAAGCAGTTCAGCGGCGGCGCGGCGCGGCGTGGCGGCCACTCTCGCACGGTGGTTCCGTTAAGGCGAATCTAATGAACGCCGCATGACACGAGAACAGACCTCACGGAACTATAAGCTTACGTGGTCTATAATTTAGACAGTGAATGAATCAAACGAAATCACCCGGTTCACTGTGACACCCGTTTGACACCGTTTCCCATTGGCCACGGCATGGTATGTACTACGCGAAGAAATCGTTCGATGGGAAGGCCTGAACACTTACGCCCCGGTTTAATGAGCGGGAATAATTCATTGGAGGGAACGAGCGACGTAATGGTGTTGCAGATGCTGCGCGTGATAACGAGACCCCGTAATGATTAGAGTGACAAGAGAAATGGGCAATTACGAAAGCCATGCATGCGGGGAGCTTGCGTTCCGATGGAAACAGTGCTTGCGCTCTCCGCCGTGTCGTGTCAATACCAGCTACTGTAAACACACGCGAAAATACAACGATCTACTTTTTTATTTTGCCAACAACGCGTCAATTTTGTCTACGCGTGCAATTATTCGATTGACTAGACTGCTGATACTAATCGTCGAACGTATTGCTAGGAAATTGTGCTACTGGACCGGAAACCATTTTCTTCGATGATCTTGTCTAGCTCGAATACTCTCTGCGTCACACTGTTATTACGTTTATCTGTGCTCTTATTGCAATACTCTTTAGAATTTGCGGCTGAATTAGAGGGTGCGCACATTTTGTTTAATGCAGTGGTGTATTTTTATATTTGTGTCTTCTGTAGTTTCTGGCTCGCTGAATTATTTCTACATGTACACATATTTTCGTTTCTCCCTGTTATACAACATTCATTTTGAGGGTAATTCAAGACATGCATACATTTTGTTTAATGCAGTAGTGTATTATTCTATTCTATTCGTGTCTTTTGTAGTTTCTGTTCGTTGAATTATTTCTACATGCACACATGTTTTCGTTTTTCTCTGTTATACAAATTCTCTGTAATATGTGTACATGTACACATATTTTCGTT
Organism: Lasioglossum baleicum; assembly: GCF_051020765.1. Taxonomy (NCBI): domain Eukaryota; kingdom Metazoa; phylum Arthropoda; class Insecta; order Hymenoptera; family Halictidae; genus Lasioglossum; species Lasioglossum baleicum. The sequence goes on along the minus strand of NC_134933.1, from coordinate 11,298,012 downwards.
TTTCCCTGTTAATACAGATAACAACGTTATACAGATAATAGATTATTGAAATAATCGTATTTCACGCGTTAGCAACAGGCGCATTTTAACTGGCCTATGAATCAGTTCATTTTTCCTATGGCTTTTGAAATATTCAATTTCCAGTTATCCCTTTTTCAATCGGATTTGATCGACTTTCGCTGCTGTCCATTAGTTTCACGTCAATTTTAAATCAAGGTGATAGAAATATTTCATACTTCTATCCGTGGTGTACAGATAATATTTCCTTAAAATAACAGTTTGTAAATAAGATACTACGTAGGTAGAACAGATTTCTAATCGAGGGAAGGGAAAACCGATCTTCGATGTTCCCAGATGTTGATCGTGCTCTTCGTCTGTATCAACCAGCATTTAACGAGTCCTCCGATGAATCGTGTGCGATCGGTGCGACACTTTCGCGGATGATTAATGTCACCCGTCATCCCGAATCCGTAAAAAATGTCTATCGTCCTCGTGTATAGAGCTGATCGCGTCGATCCTTCAAGAACAGCACCTTCGCGGTCCGGTTCTCGATGCGTCGTTAATCGTGCTGAACCGCACTCGTGGAAGATTTCACGGCCAATTAAAGGTGAGCATCGGTTTAACCGCGGTTCAGTTCAGACGCGGTTGTCGCGGAGGCGAGCGACATAAATCTCGTCCTTCGTGGTTCCAGTTTCTCGAAAGGAGTGAGAGGTGACCGCCGATTCTCTCCTTTCGTTCCCTGGCATCCCTGCCGTCCGATTTATCTATTCATTGATTCGATCGGATTCCGACGCGTTTCCCGAACCGTTGAAATTTAGAACTGCGAATTGCAACTTTCTTTCACGGTGTAGTCTGTTTAGTGGGCCAAACTAAAATCTAAGAAAAACCCTCATAATGGAAAAATAATGGAGTCCTGTAATTAGATCAGAGCCTGATTATTAGACTGCGGATCTTGATGCATTTATGAAGAAATTGGTTGGGTGAAATATAAAACAATAAAAGCTTAATAAAATACAAGAATGTTGTAATGTTGCTTTTAATATAAGAAGATCGTTAAAGGATGAAATCAATTTTTATGTTATTCCTGCTTCCCACAATCAATGCAAAACATTTTTATTTAGCATACAGATCCGCAGTCTACTGATTATAACCAAAAATTATATTTTATAATTGTACTATAATTCAGAAATTTATTAGCTCGCCTAAAATAGAAAGGTTTTGACACTTTACCAGGTCCAGTTCGATTGCGTCCTATTAACTCGATTAATCGAATCGCAACCCCCGCAGCGCTTTTGTTTTGTAACTACACCCAGTTACGCGTACTTGTAACTCAAGCAGCATGAATTTTCTCAGTTCCGATAAAATCCCAAGCGCGGATCGAGTTATCGATGAATCGAGATGATTGCAAATAGTGGAGCGCCGTGCAGAAAATAACAACTTTGCTTGGCGGTGAGTGAAAATATTATCCGATCGTACTCATCGGTTTTAGTCGCTACTTTTAAGGTTACTTTACGACTTAATTGCAACAGAAGTCGTAAAACGTGGAAAATGGGTTTGAAACTTGTTGCAAAGGCGTGTAAAACGTTTCCGACGAAGTTTCGCTGTTACTGAGAAAGAATTACGACAGCTTTTGTTGCATGGTGCCGTTCTAAGTCGTCAATTATACAGTGAAATCACTATGATTCCGCTTGGGATGTTTACCACGATGAAGTTGACAGTGACACCATTTTCGTTCGGCATTCCCTGTGTTTGTTAGCGCAATTATTTATTTTTCATACACAAGGCATCTTCATACTTTATGTTTTCTGTTTTCTCAAGGAAGAGATTATTCTGCAAATCAATTTTCATTTTATTCCTACTTCCCACAATTTATGTAGAACTCGATAAACTCATTTTTTTTTTAAATTTTGACTTGTTAGACCACTTTCATAATTATGGGCACAAATACATACTCAACTGAATCCAGTTTGATGATACGACGTTAATGAATCGGCCACAATGCTGTCAAACATTTGACGCACGTGGACAAACGACTTTTTCCTACCACCCCGTCTAGCTGACGGGGTGGAGAGCTACGGTCACGGAGCGAACACTTATTGCTCTGCGTCGGTGGTTTTATCTTCGCCATCGGGAGCACCTCGACATTCCTCAAGAGGTTTTATAACTCGCCGGTGAAATGGCCGGTCTTGATTCACCGATAGCCAAACCTAAGAACCGCGAGGATGAGACAGGGATCCTTGATCTCTCCGTAAAAAGTCACTTCGACTGACGGGCCACCAAAGAGACTCCGTCTCAGCGAACAGTGTCAGATTCGTCTCTCAAATTAAAATAGTTCATCATCATCTGATTGTAGTTCTCAAATTTCGTCAGATGCGGCCAGTACATTCTTCATTCACGGAGACAATAACTGAAAAATACATACGATTAAACACTGATATGCAGATCAGTTACAATTTTATCGACAGACGCGACACTGGTAGAAAATTGATACCCATAAAGGAGCAAAGATCAAAGTTCAACGCACGTAAAAAGAGCAACAGCGAACGTAGCAGTGTAACAGGAAAATTCGAACGGATATAAACATTTTAATTTTTCTGATACGGAAAATATAACGAGAAACGTGACAACGTTTCACCAATTTGCGTTTCGTGTTACGAAATCTCGTTTTTGAAACGACCGATCGGTGTATACCGTTTTTAAATAATATTCCACGAACGTACCGTGGAAAACAATGATTTATTCGCGTCCAGGCTTTGTTCCATACGTGACACGAGGTTCCGTGTGAAAGTCTTTTAACGAGGGACATTGTTCTACTCGAGGCGTCGGCAGCTAAAACGCTCGGAGCATGCACCACGACGCGACGCCCGCGGCTTTGAAACGATAAGATACCGTTTACCATACGTGTACACGGACGCGCCTTCGTATATGCACCGTGGAGAAACACGTGGTGTGACCCATTAATACGCACCGCGCCGCGCTTGCACATTGGACATGCAGCCGCGAGTGCACCGTAGACGCAGTGGCGCTGTGCGTCCGCCCGGCAAAACTAGATCGATACACGTCGGGCCATTCGCGGGCCGAATCAGTTACCCAAAGCGGAGCCAATTTTATGCATTTATGAGAAAAATGAGTCGATGCAATTCTTAAGCAGTGGACAAAATTTAAAAATTTCAAGAGCATCAATTTATTAGTTGCAGCTCACGAACGTTATTAAAACATTAACAAAATTTGTATTCAGCTCTCATATGTTGCAGTTGATGTAAACAATTTCTATTTTGCGTAAAGATCCGCAGTCTATATAAATATAATAGAACGATTTGATAAATGTTAGCTTTTTTACATAATTAAAACCTCTCCATTTAATAAGCGAGCAAGCATTTACTGCTAAATACTAGACTGCGGATTCTTATGCATTTATGAAGAAATTTATCGATACCCACCGGGCCAAATTGGTATACTTAATATAATAAATCAATTAATCAAATAAAGTAAATTTTTGAAATTGTCCATAAAAGCTAGATAATGGAACAATTTGATAAATGTAAGCTTTTTTACATAATTAAAACCTCTCTATTTAATAAACATTGCAAGCATTTGCTATTAGTAGACAGTGGATTTTTATTTATTCATGAAAAATTTCAGAATATTGTAATGCTGTTCTTAATGCAACCAAATTATTAAGGGATGAAATCCATTTTTATTTTACTCTTGCTTCCCACAAAAAATTCTTATTTTGCATAAAAATCCGCAGTCTGACTATTGCTAATTCTGAAAATTTTTCTTATCAGGTCAACGATTGGGGGGTGTTTCGATGTTCAAATAAATATTTGTATATCTATGAACAACGTAGAAGCAAATTCATCTAAAACAGTGAAATGAACCGATCTGATCAACGAACACAATTGAAAAGCGCTGGGCACTTTCTTCCAGAATAACAGGCTCGGAGAAGTGTCGTTGCGTCACAACGTTTTACGCGTCAAGAATAAGAATAATTACCGCGAGAAATTTCCTTTTCCGTCATGGCCAAATTACCGAGTATTACAAAACGGCCGATCGTGACAGAACTGGCGCGCATTTTTCATCAGCAACGAAAAGACACGTGTTCGAAACAGCCGAACAACACTTTCTCGTCATCAAGAATCAAGAACGATGATCGATCGGCGTGTCGGTTTGGTCATTACCTGGCCAGCGTAGAGGTCATCGGTGCAATTCTTTCAGCTTTCTATCGGCCGTCCACGGAAATTATACGTTGCATTCTCCGGTGTGACGGGGCTTGCCGAGTGTAATCACATTACGCTTCTGCTTTGCCATCGGGAAGACTATTACGCGTAACCGGGTGCCCGAAGGACATCCGAATGAACCGCTATGATCAAACGAATACGGCCCGCTCGGGCCTAGTTTCTAACAAGTTCGGAAATCGATACGTCGCGGCCGGAATCGGAGTCGGTGATTTTAGCGCGGCCATTGAAAACGGCTTTGCGTAATGCTCGAGTTGAAAGCGCGCGAAACGTTTCTTTGACTGGAACTGGGCGTAAAGCGAATCAATCTGGAACCGAGTAAGTACATATCGCGCATTAGCCTAATCATTGCGGTCGGGGCTAATCCCTAGACCTCGGGCTTTACGCATTCATGACATACATGCGGCTGAAAACAGGGAAGCAAAAGCTGTTGAACTAGTTTTTAAACTTTCTTAAATTGACAGAATTAAATGGTTTACCTTCGAAATCTTGTTATTCGACTCCGGATTTTATGCATTTATGACAAAAATGGCCACGTGCTATTTAAAACAATGGACATGTTCAAAGTATTTAAGGACATCAATGTAATTAAAAGAAGAGTACAATTTTTATTCGACTTCTGTGTCCTGCAATCAAAGCGAACGTTTTTTATTTTGCATAAAGATCCGCAGTCTACTTATTATCAACAAAATGGAAATGCACTCTCGGTAGTTTAAGCTGGGGACGCAATCTGGCAGTGCACTTTCATCGAAGTTCCGGTTTGATGCGGCCTGTTGCATACACATACACAACCACCGCGCCGTTTTACGGTCGGAATAGCAATAAAATATCGAGGTATGACAAGTGGTGAAAATTTATTGGCAAGATTTTTTCCTATCTTGCGGCTGGCAGTTCGATCTCCGGATTTCTCGGGGCGAGAAATATTTTCGAAAGAGCATCCTTCACGTATCATATCGGATGATCGCGATTTCATTCGTGATATTGCTCGAGAAATCGCTTTCGAATGTTCCGGACCAACATTCAAGAAAGTAACTTCATTTTCGAAAATGAATCCACAACCATATTAAATGATTCAAGAATAACTTGGTATTTAGTTTACAGTTCCAATGTTTCCCTATGGTCTACACGGTAGGAAGATTTTTAACGACCATGTTTTCCAGCACAGCCTTTCAGTTATCTCTTTTTCCATCGAGGAAATGGTGTGGCGCTCGCCATTCAGAATTCAGATTGCGTTCGCGTTCATTCAATTTTCCTCGAGTGGGAATAAAGGGTTTGTGTTTCATGCGACAGAGACGCGAAAAAAACGAACGAGAGAAACGATCAGGATATCCAGGTTGCCTTTGAAATTCGTTTATCATCGTTGCAGCTCTCGTTTCCTTTTTATTATCGTTCGTAGCGGGTGTTAACGCGTGATATGTTCCTCCAGCTCGCTGGTCGACGATTTAATGGAACGGCACCGCGGAATTCGATCGATTTTATTCGGGTGTGGATCAAAATTTTGGTTTTGCGAATTAGGTTGAAACGTCGGACAACGGATGATTTTTATAGCTATATTATCGACGATACTTAGGACCGTTCACGAATCTCATTAATAATTTAAAAAAATTTAATTTTGATATTTCGTGTTGACACATTAACCCTTCCGATATTCAACAGCTATTCATTTAGTTTAATTGCCACAAATTGAGTACTCCAATGACAATTTTGATGTTCCGGGTCAAAATAGACCCAGACACATCCGTCGGAAGGCTCATGCACACGAGTGTCTCGTTATAAGGATCAGCCAGCCGGTTCTCCACGTGAAATACACTTTTGCTCGAATACTTAATTGATCGTTACCCTGACCAGCTGAAACGCGCGTGATCGATTACGTAAGCGACATCGGCCCGCAGAAACTGGCTCTCTCGACGAGACGTGTTCCAAGCATCGGGAACGCTTGTGGATCTCGCGGAGCACAATGACGTTGTCGGTGTCCCCGGAGTAAATCGCGTTCCAGTTTCGTTTCGAGATTTAGAACAAGTGCAACGAACGTCTACGGACGCTGTTGCGCGGCACCCTGCATTTAATGATATAATCCTCGAGGCAGTGGACAAGACCAGTCCGATTGTTCCCGTCCATCGTGCATTCCTTGCCGAACATGGAAGATTAATGTTTCCACGCGGACGAATAAACGTCCACCCTTTGACGCGTGTTTTTCTGCGGAATGCGTTTGACGTGTCGTAACGGTTGACGAGCTGTGCTCCGCTTGCTAACTGCGCTTTAAAACGATGCATTCGGAAATTCTCGGAACTCCTAAGTTTCTTATAATCGGTTAAACATTGATCGTTATGATGAAAAGTCCAATTTGATCGGCCATTTTTAACATTAAACCTACCAAGCACTAAAAGCAATTTAAATGTTCTAGCTTACAAAAATGACAAGACTCTATTTATTTAGATTTTGTGATAAAGAAATTTATCGAATGAACTTCCATGCAAGCAACTTCATAATTTCAATAATCGTAAAGTGAAAAATATAAAACCGGTCGTTTGACCGGCAGTGGTGGGTTTCAGTGTGAAATAATTCAGGCCAGAAAGTAAATCCTTGTGCATCGGCGATCGTGCGTGAGAACGTTCACTTTCAGCGGGGTTCAATCATCGAAAGATGTCCACATTCCGGATTAAACCGTTCTCTTCTTCCTTTCGAATTCACTTTATCTCGAGGAATCGGATTAACCGTGGCCCGAGAACTCGTTTATTCCATCGACGCGAAACGCAATTCCGTTCGGGCCGGGAACGAGCGTCGAAATCGAAACGATTATCAAATTTCAGCGAAGCAGCTTTCATCGACGAGAACAAAAAGAAATTTTAAGCATTGCAGGTCACTGGCTGGTTCGACGAGTCGCCAGATCAGGGGAATCGAATCCAGGGGAAAAAGTTACCCTCTCTCTACCGGATTAGTCACGTGACATCGTTGTAGAAGGGGAAGGCAGAGTGGGGGACAAGTCTTAATCCGGCGACTCTAGTCCCTAGAGACCGAATAACGTCCCATTTACCAGAAACGATTGCTTGGATCGGTCGGTCGTGCGGCCCTAATGGGAAAACGATTTCTTAATTGAATCGTATGGCTCATTATCGGCACGAGCGAATGGGATCCACGATTTCGCTGAAAGTACGAGTGAAGATATCGTTTCCCGACGCGAAATCTCGAGATTGATTAGAACAGTACGGCGCGTAATCAATCTTCGATAGGTGCTCGAAGCGAGTCGTTTAGTAAATGTAGATATAAGTAGCTTAATGATGATATTAGTATGACATGTTACTCTATCAAAAGTCCCTGTACCGATTTCATATGCAAATGCGACTGCAGAAGAAAAACTTTCTACCTGTGTTGCAAACCTGAGTGAAATAGAAATTTATTTTCTTTCTGAACGCTAAACCTACCGAGCTCTAACAATAGAATTTATACAGAATAATAATTTCAATAATTGTGAAATAAACAACCAGAAACCGGTCATTTGATGGGCGGTGGTAGATTTAGTGTTAATAGATTTTTTTGCATCCATGAGAAATTATTCGACAAATTAAAATAAACATATTTTTCAAACGTATGCGAATGGTCAGTGGAACTTTCTTCAAAGTGCCATTTTTCCACGAAGAAAAATCAAGCAGATTATCCGATTCCGTCACACTTTCGTACGTTTTCCACTGACCTCCGTTTCCGCGGGGTTAAACGTCTTCAGGGTTAATGATCCTGCGAGAGAATTTTCCTCGGTTATGTCTTCGACGTCACCGATCGAAGTCGCGGTGAAAGTGCGACATTACAAAAATAAATAAACGAATCCTCCGCGTTTACTATGCGCGAGTCCTAGAGATCGGTTCCATGAAAATCCCCCGTAATGCGAAGATTCTTTCGAATTATGGTGGATGTACCGAGCCGGTGAAGCACCGCAAGCGATCGCCGAGTTAACGACAATATAAACGTCTCGTTGCCTTTGATAAACACGCTAACGAAGGCGCTAAATTTCATCGTGAAAGTAAATAAATTGTGCTAAACGTTCGTTCGGAGGTGTCGCCGTAGAAAAATTTCGATTTTCTCCAATCGGAGGTGGTCGTTCTTATTTTTTCCAATGGTTCGTTGCCGATGACACGGCCTCTGGGAAAATCCCGCGGTACAGGAAACTAATGATGCGGGAACGATCTGTGTCATTAGCGGCCACGCTGTTCGTCCACCGGGAACATTAATAAAAACGGTAATGGATCGGTGGACGTTGTATATTGGTGACTTTGATGTGGCTCTCGTGCGCGAACCGCTTCACGACCGGATTCTTCTTCTTCTTCTTATCCTTCTTCGTCGTCGAGACACCGTCTCCGATATTTCTTTATTAATTTTTCTTCACCGCGTGCCGAAGCCCGCTGGTAAACAGGACGACTCGAGACGTAGTGGTCCTGGACTTCTTTGAATTTTATTCTATGAATCTTGAAGAAGAAAAGCAATTTATTCCTCGAAAAATGGTACCTACGAAATAATCATCTTCGAATGTTTGTTCTAGTTGCGACTTTTGTTTTCGACGTGACATTCGACATTGAAAAAGCGTGCAAAGCATTTGGCGAGATTGTTCGATCGGTGAAAGTAAAAAAGGGGATACGCTGGTGGCGAACCGAGCAAATGAATGGCCAAACGAAACATTCACCGTCTGTCGGCGATTCGCTAATGATTACACGGCACAGTCGGTCATCGAAGAAGCCGCGCGATGCGTCGACGAAAAGAGAAGGCTCGTCTTGTCGGTTCAAATAAATTATACAGCTCGAAATGAAAAAGTCGAATTCCGTGTCGCTAATTCTTCTCCGCGATGCCTTTGTCACGCTTCGTGATTGAATTAAAAATTAATTTCCGTCGTCAACATTCAGTACAATTAAGCTTAGCGAAGATTACACTTGCCAAATAAAAGTCAGAAGCTTTCTGGACCTATTGCAAAACGAAAAGTTTTAATGTTTTCCATTGTGCATGATTTACTCCGTGTTCCGATGATCGCGTCTGGTCCGAAGAATTCAGTTCAATTAATATTAGCGAGAACAAGTCTTGCAAAATAAAAATCAGAAGTTTTCTAGATCTTTTGCGAAATGCAAAGTTCTAAGGGAGGTTTTACTCACCTTTTCATGTTTTCCATTTTGCATGAGATCCGAGTTCCGATGATTCTGGTTTTGAAGAATTCCAGAAATGGCCCTCCGAAAGCAATACCAAAGCCACGTAAACACGTGACTTTTTCTTCGTGAGATTATTTACGGCCTCGTATAAGTTCGACCACTGACTGGCGCGTTCACACAGCGAGCGTGTTAAATAACATTTATGTTAATGGGCATAGGTGAGCCAATATCCTTCGAGAGAGGTTAAGATATTGCCGTTTCGTAACAACGTCGACTTTGTAGGCGTTTCCTATAATCGCACCATGCCTGGATATCTCTATTTGTGCCCCGGCAAAGGCGGAAACGTATATACTCGGAAGAAAAATCGGCAGAGTCGTGAGCACGCCAATAGAGCCTCGATGAACGAGCTGACCGCGGTTACTAATAGCGGCCGGAACAATGGTATATTTAAAATTTTATCGTTTCTTCAACAAGAACCGTTATGAATCACGTGTAATCGTGATTTAATAACTGAACGCGACTCGGCCACGGTTCCCTTCCAATTCCTCCTGTGCACTTTTCTCAATATTATTTCGTCATGTCCTAAGATTCTTTTCGGTCCATACACGCGGCAAATGTGAAATTCTTCAATAGCATTATGCAAATTTATTGTTCATTCACTTGTTCATGGATGGTTTAACACTAGATTTACGGGACACGTCAAAGTTGCGGGTTCTAAAATTAATTTACGATTATTAAGGTTGTAATGATGTATTTCTAGGAAATTTATTCAATACATTTATTCCTTGGACTATATAATACATAATTACCAATAAATCATGAGGCAAGTGGCTAAGATTGAAAATTCAGCTTCGTTGTGTTATACAGGGCGTCCCAAAACTGTTTTACTTCCTTGAAAATCCGTGATTTTCGTTGATAACTACTTAAAGAAGCCTCGCAGAACATTATCGCAAAGGAAGAATCACCGCTTTGAAGGAGGTACAACATTTCTAGGACACTCTGTATATATTCCAGCGTGATCGGGAGACTAATTTCATCGGACTTCACCTTAAATTCGAGCTTGATTGCTGCGGACGATTAAAAGAATCTCGGTCGGTGCATCGGGAGTGCAGTGTTTCTGTCGAGCGACACGGAAGTGGTTTGAATCGTCTTGATTGGGATTGCATTTAATCTCCACCAGATGCACGCCTACTATCGCCATCACTGTTCCATTCTAATATTCTCCATCCATAACGCCGCGCCGGTGCTCGGAACATTTATCAAATGGATATTTATGTGAAAGCTTGGCCCGCGTGCTTTTAGCGACCGCTTTCTTCCTGCTCGAGATAGCTCCGGTAACAAAGTGATTAGAGGAGCACCTCTCTCGCAGAATTTTCTCGCGTGGGTCGACTAGTTATGATAACTGTAATCAGCCGAGGGAACGGTTCGTGCGTCGAGGAGTGTGCCAATTGAATAGAATGGCTCTTGAAACGGACACAATGATGTGATCCCTGATAGACAGCGTGTAATGATAGCAAGAAAACCGGCTGACACGTTCCGAGCAGGTGTCGATTACTCTTACCTGAACGTAACATCCGTCTTCTCCTGAGCTGCACAATTTTTAAACCAATTTTAATGGGTCTGTTTCTGTTACGCTAAGTGTCCCGCCTAATTTGCATTGTTTTAATCATGAAAATTTTAAGGGATTCAATTTTTCCTGGGTTGTACCCTTTGATATTTCATGCTCATCATGAACATTGTTCTAGCAGAATAACGTTTCTAACTGGTATGTAATATTTTGGGTAGATACATTAAACAAGCGATTTATTTTGATATTTCATTGACAGTAGAACTAATAAATTGTTTTGAATAATTTACACGCGACAGAAGGAGAATTCTACGAACTTTATCCGCCCGATAAAATTTCAAAACCTCGACGTAAATAAAAGTCTTCTTACGTGGTTGCCAACCAGCGTTGCAATAACAACCTCGACGATTAATCATCGATCACAAGCTTCCCATAGTTTCCACGCCGGTATTGCGTTGCCCGAAGCTGGCAACCAACTTACGTGAGACAAGGGAATAATAACTGTCTAAGAGTTGGCCATCAGATTCTTATCAGTGACTAATCTGCACTCCCACCTATTTATCTTTCAACTGCTGAAACAATCTTGTTCGAGTGCTAATCCGTAACAATGAATTGTCCCTCGGTATCACGAAATTCGAGTCGTTCCACTCTGATTGATTGTTATAATTAATGACAGTACATCTTGGAACTCGTCGACAGCATGAGATGATTATTATTCTGCTGATCTTTATCCACCATAACAAGAGCCATTTAAAAATGACTTTCTGTCTTCTATCATTTTAGCAGATCGAAGTATAATGTACTAATCACAATTAATTGAATTTTTCTATTGTTCCAAAAATTGCAGCTATTTATTTTTGTCAGAAGTTCATAAAATCCAGAATCTATTGGTTACAATGTTTTCTTTAGAAGACAAATTTATTTCTGACGTTATAAAAATACGGTGAAGTCCTGTTTTCCCGATTAAACGGTGAATCGAAAGCGCATTAGGCACGGGGCCTAAATGACGTACGATAGAAATGATCTCGCCTGACATACTCATAACCCAAGCCAACATTTCCTCGAGATATCCAGCGTTTGAAAGCCCTGCGCGGCCATCAATCCTCGCAGCGGGAATTGCAATCGATATGCGCGCGAGTCTGCCTGAGCAAACTGTATCAATGTTCGTTACGCTTAACTCGCGCAAATTGAATTTGCAGTTACTTAAAGGCGACTCGGAATGCAATTTTGAAGAAGTAGTACGGCCATATGGTGCCGCGTCGAACCTAAATTGCATGAATTATTCTGCTAGCTTCGATTATAATGTCGTGTCGTGTCACGGCGACGATCAACGCGAATAAAAGACAACTTTCAACACAGGAACAGGGGGGTCCTCGATGAATAATATCGTATTATAAGCCGAAGTAAAAAATGTTGAAATTCACCGCGAGAACAATTTTTCAGTTTCATAGTAACTTTGATTGCTGCCTGTTGGCCTGTAAAGCTTCCCATTCGAAGGAACTTGTGCACGAATAATGTTCGCCGTTTGATTAATGACAGGACCGCGCGGTATCGGCGTCGTAGTATCTCGCTAGATGGAATCACAATTCGACCTAGCCGGAATAGGTTTAATCAACCTTTTCATTACCGGTGGGTATAGTGCTGTGTGTGTGTGTGTGCAGCCACGGTGTTTGATAGATCGTCTGCACGTCGAAGGTGACGACAATCTTTTAGTCGTCGCCCGCAACTATGAAACGCGAGTCGGAGCGGCCTCGGTTTATGTAAATCCGCCATTCAACAGACAGAGACCGTCGTCATGGTTTCCAGGTGGATTGACGAGACGCGAGTTCGATGCAAATAAAAATGTTACTTCGAGAGGACGATCAACAGGATATACAGTGTAGCCAAAAAGAATTTCAACACTTTTCCCATGTTCAATTTCTTTCTAAGCTATTTGTGCACGATATAGCCAGTGAAACACTGAGGACACGCGCGTTTTTGGTGTCTGGGAAATACTAAATATATATGTACAGTAAAGCCGTGACCTAAGAAAAATCTTCGGGTGCTTGCTGTTTCTTAGATCGTGTGGTTCTAGTATTTCTTTGCGATCTCGCAGATCACGCCGAACGTAGAAAAGGACAGCGCGTGTAAACACGGATCGCGCGACCGAGAACTTACTGCATACCACGGGAGTCGATGACGTAGATCGGTCCCGGAGCCTGTCCGGACCTGTCTCGCGCTGGCCGGCCGGGTGGGGGTAGCCGATTCTACTACGTCACAGACTCTCGGAGGGCAGCGCTAGGGCCTATCCGGACCTGCTCTGGCCGCAGTGTTATTCAATTAAAAAATGCCACAATTAAGTTGGTGAAAGGCGCATAAAAAATAATGAAGCTTCGTGATTACATTTGTAATTTTGTTATTCTAATTCGAATTTACCCACATCTTTGAACAAATTGGCCGCTATGGAAAAGCGCAGGTTTTGCGATCGATTATTCATCGTGGAGAATGAACGCTATCGTCTATGCGGGCAATAGGACCGTTAGACGGTTATGGCTGTACGAACGGTCGCGCGCGAGAAATGAAACCGAGCGGTATGTGCACGCGCGGTTTAAATCGGTGGAGCGTATTTATAAAGCGGTCCATAATGAAGCAGTTATGATGCTGACAGCACCGACGTGAACCTGCTGTTCGCGAACGCTGCCCGGCGTTCATAGAAAATGAAAAATCGGTGGTACCCGGACACTTTTCTTTTCTAATGATTTCGCCGGGTGCCGACCGCACCACGGCTGTAGAAAGTGATGTTTCTAATTTATGGAGTTATCGCGGCCTGGGCAACGATCAATTAACCTCGATCGCCGGTTCAGAAACCTGTTCAGTTTGTACGACACTTGTTCGAGTTTTCTTGGCACGTTTACACTAATCCGATGGACGCGTTAACTGCAGAGTGATTCGGTTCCAACGGACTTAATTGTTCGAGGCGGTTACGCAAGCGATCGTTAAACTGCGGAAGTTTATGGCAGTTCGCATTTCTCTGTACTGGTTTCGCGAATGCGGGAAGTGATCTGAAACCTATTTCCTCCCCGACTGGTTTTTACGGAATTTCGCGAGAAATAAAAGTGTTTATTAAGAGGTGCTATAAGTGTGCAAAATCTAGTATGTTTTTATCGATCCGAGTCGAAAGAGTTTGAACGCTTCGAACGTGCAATTCATCGCGCAGAACATGCAACATATCTTCGGCAAAATTTCTTGCACACATTTGTCATGGCGCATTTATCAAGATATTTCAAAATCCTTATTGCAATTGAAAAGCTTAACTCGATTTAGATTGGCGTCAGCTATGTTGCAACTTTTACGGGAATCGATTTCTGTGCAAATATCGTGCGCGTTTCTTTCGCAAACATCGAAATGATAATTCTATTGGTTTCTTAACCCCTTGCCGTAACATTTTCTTTACAGTTACAGCGATTAAAACGTCTTTAACCCCAAAAATGTCGAAGAAGGAAGGGAAATTTAATATTGATTACTAGATCGTGGATCTTTATGCAAAATAGAAATGTTTTGCATTTATTGTGGGAAGCAGGCGTAGCATAAAAATTGATTTCATCCCTTAACGACTTTGTTACATTAAAATCAACATTCTGGAACTTTTTTAATCTTTGTTTTATATTTCACTGAACCAATTTCTTTATAAATGCATCACGATCCACGGTCTATTGATTACAATGGAATCAAATTTTGTTTCATCTAAAAAGAAACGCGTAACATTCATATTTGTTAGGCTTCGTTAAAATCGTCACCACGAGTCTGACTCTAAAGTACGGCAAGGGGTTAATACGTATACACAACCACGTTGTTTTCGTCAACTTCTCTTAACTGTGTCGTTTCTTTTGGGCAGGAGGAGATCGGTGAGATCATAGAATCAGCGCCGACGACGCCGTTGACCGTCCCGAACGAGCCTAGGTATCCTACGCAGGCCACGGTCCAGCCGTTGAGGTTCACGGACGAACGGTACGGGACGGAGCCGCGTCCGTCAAAGGCCTGTGTGTTCCGAAGACAGAACTCCGTAGGCAGATGCTGCACCTTCACGGACGATATAGGCGATTGGTCGAACAATATCCTCGCGGAGTTGAACACAATCATCGCGAACGAAATCAACGAGCTGAGCAAAGAGAAATCGCGACAGGAGTCGGACCGGCGTCGTCGAAACAAGGAAGACTCCAGGATCGTGCAGTACAAGGAGCTGTTGAACGAGTTCGGCATATCGGACAGCGAGAGTTCCGCGGGAAGCTCGTGCGAGACGAGCACCGATCGATCATCCGGCCGGCAAAACAAGGAGAGCCGTGATCGACGAAATGGAAAGTTGTTCGCCGACGAGACAGAGTATCGCTTCCTGTTGAACTCCGACTACGACGAGCCGCAAGATCGGGTCGTATCGACGGAAGCTGGTCGTAGAAAGAGCGGCAGTTTGCCGGGGAACTTGCAGGGCCTGATAGATAGGCGAGAGGAAAGATACGGGTCCGGAGATGTCCTGAATTCGGACTACGACGAGCCAAACGATTCATCTCCGATGAGCAGCTTGATGGGCAACCAAATCGATCGGAACAGTGCCAGCCTACCCTCCCAGCTGGACCGTGGCCACGAGAGGGAAAGACAGCGCGTGAACTACCTGGACAACAGCTATGATCAACCAAAGAAACACGTAGAAATAAGCTCGAGGACCAATGAAGTCGACGTCAAGGTCATCACCAGTACGCCTTACAATCTTTGCCTGGCGGAGAAGGTTCGCATCGACGAATCGAACGCGAAATTACCGCCGAGACAACGAGCGGACGCCCACAGGAAGACCAGTCTGCCGTTGAATCTGATGAGCCAGAAACGAAGGAGGACACCGAGGCTGGCCAGGATACGACGCAACAACGAGGATCACACGGATCCCGACTACGATTTCGACCAGGATAAAATTCCAACCGTTGGGATGAGATCGTTGGAGAGCAACGGGGCGAGATCAGCGCCGGTCACGCCAACCGAAGAGAAGAAGTCCCCCTTCTCGAAACTGTTATGGAAGAAGCACACGCCCGTGTTCCACGAGAACGCAGAGGACGTCGTTCTCGTGCGAGTGTCCTCGTTGCCGGATCAGGACTTTCTTCATTTGGAGAACGAGACGGGGAACGAGACGTCCGGCAGGGATCGGATTAATTCGAAGGACGGCAAGAAGAGGGCCGTCTCACCGTTGACTTTACGCTCTGACGTATCGGCGAAACGGTTGTCCGAGTCTGATAAGGATATCAGGCAAATCAGCCCGGTCGATCTGAAGAAGTTCTCGCTTTCGAGATCGAGGGGCAACGACGTGGGTGTCAGCTGCGATCTGCCGGAAGATGACAATGTTGAGTCGGTTGACAGCGCTGATAGCGCCAAGTTCGAACGGATGGCGAACGCCGACGCTAACAAAATAATGGACGAGCAGAACTCCAGGTCCGGTTCGGTAAGTTCTGATCTTTTCGTCTGACGAATACAGTCCGGCGAAAAAGCGTTCGGTCGTTTTAAACAATTTTCTAAATAGTGAACTAGACGGTCAAAATAGCATTTTGAACAATCCAATTGTTCGGATAATAAAACATACATATATTCACTGAAAGTGTGCAGGATGGTTCATTTATCCTGGGACAGGTTAATACCTTGCAAACCGGACGTTTTCCAAAAAAATTTGACAAACGAGACTTCTTCGTAGAAATCCGATGACCGCATTCTGCAGTTCGAATCTCTCCTCCGAGTAATGAGTCAATATACTTTCAGCTACCAATTTCTCTTCAGTCACTATTATCGAAGATTCGAAATGGCTCTGGCTCGTGTTGCACGAACAGTCCACCTCTGGATTCGCTCACTTGTTCTGACATGGCCACGCAAACTTCGCCAGCTATTTCAAGAAGTTCAAGCTTCACGTGGGTCAGCGATTGCGAGTCACCTCGGGGTAAGTTTCCTGCCTGTTTGTGTGTCCTTAAAACTTCCATCATCTTCCGTTGGCGATCATTATTCGCAGTTCCATTTTGTCTTTTCATTCTACGGACGACAAATCTTGTACAGTTAAAAAGTATATTAATGAGAACTCCTTTTTTCCTAATTTTTTAAAAATTCGTTTTATCAGCGAAGAATTGTCCTTATTCAAATGTCCATAATGTTACTGAACAATTTTTCACCAACATTGTCAAGATTAATTGTCCGCAAGTGTCAAGATGATATAACTGGTCAGTTATATATGCAGTGAAATAATATCAACGTATTTTTATTGTCCGTCGACTGCAGTACGTGAATTAATGTCGCTTTGTAGTCCGCGTAAATTCAAATCGTCACCTTCTACAAGTTTGAGCTCGAAAGAGCCTGACGGATACAAATTGTCTCATTCTTATCTTTAAATTGATGTTCTCAGCGGAATCGCAAATGGATTCTCAGTCGTTACAAGATGAGAGCACATTGGATCCAGCTTCCCCGCAAGACACCGTCGACGACGACAATAGATCCTCGTCCTCGTCGCAGGATCTACTTCAGAGCATGGATGAGATTTCCTCCGGAAGTCTGTCGCCGGATACGACCGACAGAGCGTCTCCGCTTGAAAGTGGCATTGGCACTGCCAGTCCACCGAGGAGTACAGATCGACGGATTGTTAAGTGTAAGTGAATTATCGTTTCTTGCAAACTGTCTTAAACTCGAAAATCTCTGTCGAATTGTCCTTTCAATACAGCATCATTGGAATTTCAATCTTTTTCGTATGAAGTGTACACTTCTCTTTTGTTTTTTTTTGAGCTTCCACAATCGTCTGAAAACATAAACGATATTCGGGTTGAACTGTACCTTGGGTAACCAGTAATGTTTGCCTTTCTCTCATGTAATCCTGTAGATTTTGGAGAGCAACTGCCAAAAATCCAAGTTCCAATTCTAGGAGGTCAGTGGTTCAAAAGTTATGGCTGTTGTAACTTGAGCGATTTTCAGCGTTCTTGACACGTAAGGGCGCCGCCATGTTGGGTGAGAGACACTACGCTGCCATCTAGCGGTTTCGCTCGTTAGACGCCGCGCAACGCTGTGTACGTACCAATATGGCGGCGCCCTTACGTGTCAAGAACGCTGAAAATCGCTCAAGTTACAATAGCCATAACTTTTGAACCACTGACCTCCTAGGATTGAAACTTGGATTTTTGACAGTTGCTCTCCAAAATCTACAGAATTACATAAGAAAAAGGCAAAAATGTCTAGGCTGCAGCCGAAATCCGAGTTGTTTGCAAAGTGGGTTTCGCTTGATTGTTGCAGCCCCGTCGTCGAGCAAGTGTCACCGCAAGGAGACGTGGGAGAGGATCCGGCGGCGTCCATCGAAGTTGAGTTCGCGGAACGACAAGCATTCGCAAGACGTGTGGATCAAACGCGAAAGCGTGCACACGCAAACGAAAGAAACCGACGACCAATATTCCCAGGACGCGGTGGACAGCAGCAGCGGTCTCGACGACACCCTCCCCAGGTTGAAGCCGCTTCGACCAACGAATCTGCCTCTCTGTGAGTGTTCATTAACGTGTGCGCCGATCTATCGGCCCGCTAATGGAGCCTCTAAACACGTTGCACGCATATCCGTTCCACGGAGATGAAAATTACGCGCGGCATGAAAGCTCGCCGTTTCGAACGACAATATTTTCCAAAGTCAAACACCACTTTTGTCCTGTCCGTTTGCGAAGCAATTAACCGTCGCCGCGCGTCCGATGACCGAATCGGAAAAATTTCGGTGAAAATTAATGCTGCCCGCCGCGGTCGCTACGGAAATAGATGAAGAGTATAAATATTCATAACCCCGTGAAGAGTACCGAGTCGGAATAAAATGGACGGTGAATTTATACGACGTCCCTTAATGGCCGCGCGATGACTGCTATTTTTCTGCCCCGAACCGAGCATATCGGTTTTATTCCGCAATTAACTGTATTTTATAACGTTCGCGGATTGTGTATCCTGTAGTCAAATAATTTATTGCGACTCGACAGTAACGAACGCACGGTACAAATATTATTTCGGTTAGTCCCTTGCTGTGCGATTACTTTTCGATTGAAACTTTTTTGTTTTCGAGCATTTTCTAAAGTACAATAGATAATTACCACGACTCGTTTTCTTCGTGTACAGGTCTGTCCACAACTGCGAGTAGTTCTTTGAGTTCTGGCGAATTGTTAGAAACACCACCGCGTGCGCCATCATCCCCTTCGGCAGCGAGTCTTCAGCTGAAACCAGAACCTCTGGCTGTAGAAATGGGTGGAAAAAGTAGTAGTGCGCCATTGTTGGAGAACAACGGTCCAGAGAAGCCCAACGGGAAGGTGCCGGTAAGTTTTCAACCCTGTTTTGCTGTTTTTTATTTTATTTTATTAACAAATAGAGTATTTATCGCAATAAGTAAAAACTTTTTCATATTGATGACGGAAGTACCTGGCCCAGTTATAGAAAACTTTGTCAGAATCAGTTCTATTTCCACGAAGACCTTCAATGACATTTCTTTATCCGTTCTCATCAGAACCTATAACGCGAGGACGTCCTTTAAGAAAAGATCCATAGGCTATGTTCGTATAAGTTATACTTCAACGAACACTTCCGATGACATTTCGTCATCCGTTCTGATCAGAACATATAACTAGACTGCGGATTGGATGCATTTATGATAAAAATGAGCAAGCACAATTTAAAGCAGTGGACATATTAAAAAGATTTACGGACATCAATGTATTGGTTTCAGCTGAATCCGATAATTAAAAGAAGAAAGAAATTTTCATTTCTCTCCTGTCTTGCAATCAGAGTTCGGCAAAAATTTTATTTAAATAAAAATTTCAAATAAAGTGGGTTTAAAACCCACTTGGAAAAAATCCACTTTATTCGTAATTTTTATTTAAGTAAAATTTTTGCCCAACTCTGCTTGCAATCAATACAAACATTTTTTATTTTGCACAAAGATCCGCAGTCTACATTATAATGCGAGGACGTCCTTTAAGAGGGTAGTCTCGTTTCCATGCAAAGATAAGGTTTCTCAGTAGTCAAAAGCGCTAGATAAAAGATCAATCTAAGCCTCAGTCGGTCTCAAAAGTCTTATTTTTACGTTTACGAGGCGTAATTTGCATTATTCGGCAGCATAAAGCTGTCACAACTCTATAAAAATAGCTGCATTCGCAACTTTATGCTTCCGAATAATGCAAATGATTTTAATGCACTGCTCGTAAACGTGAAAAAAAAGACTTTTGAGGGCGAGTACGGCCTACATTGACCTTTTATCTAGCGCCTTTGACTACTGAGAAACCCCATGTTTGCATTATCGGGAAATAAGAAGGCACATTCCGGATCCTTGCAATCTTCGAAAAACGAGTTTACTGCTATAAGCTGCCGAATAATGCAAATTACGACTGTCGCCTAAATTGATCTTTTGTCTAGCGATTTTGACTACTGAAAAGCCCTTACTTTGCATTATCGAGAGATGAGAATCCTGGAAACGAGTCTACCGCCTTAAGAAAGATCCATAGGCTTTCCAATAAAATTGATTATGACGATACCCGCTAGAACCAGCAGATATTTGGGGTGCGCGATCCTTTTGTCGCGGAGTGTATGATAAATAATCGACTGACAACTGTCGAGCCGGTTACGAGGCAGCCCCGTGTCCCGGCAATGTTTCTTTAAATATCGATAACAAGCTTGCGCATGGGCTCGAGGAGTGCACGAAGTTCGGAGGTTTAGCGAAGAGTATCGTCCTAGCTTCAATAGGGTGCATTAATCACGTAGCAGTAAAGCGTGTATGGCATTTGGCATCGCGATAACCGAGCGCAGATACGTTCCACAGGACTGTTGCTCTCCGTTCGGTGATCCGCGCTTATGGGCCACCATTAGTCTCTGCCCACGTGAAGCGTGTACGTTGCGTGGCATTGACCATCGCGAACACGGTATTTGTATTTGACTCGGCTGTTGCTCGGCGTACACAGCCCGTGTGGGCCGCGGCCGGCCGCAGCGGAGGCCATCGTAAGATTGACACTTTGTTGGCACGATGAACCTTAATTTCCCTTTCATGACAGGTATCTCCACCTGCTACGCCGCCGAGTAGAATGTCCTGCAAATTAACCGATTCGTTGCTCAGGTGGGATCTGGTAAATCCCACCAGATACACTCGGGAGCAAAACCCCAGTGGTACCATTTCATACAGCGAACCACAGTAATGTTCGGACACTTTTAAAAGGACAATCACTTTTTTAATAGCAGATCAAACGACTTTGATATTTTTGTTACAGCAATTAGTTGACTGCAAGACGAGAAAAGAATTTTTTTTAAAATTGCAACTGGTCGGTATTACAGAGAATATACCAGAAGATGTTGTTTACAACTTTTTTGATGGGGGCCTATTAGAAAATATATTTGTAGAGCTGTATCAATTATACGTATTCTGAAAATTTCATCAAAATAGGTCAACGTTGCGATAAGATACAAACTTTTAAATATGGTGAAGCATGTGGTGTTACTGATATGTGATTAAAAATAAAAAAAGATTATTTACTAGAAATTTATTAAATCCAGACCAACGTGGTAGTGGAATTTTTATCGGAGCCCATTCGAGTGCAAAGGATTAAATTGTTCATTGTGTCTTTCTTTATCACAGCTACGTTCTGCTCCAAGAATTTATTTATAGCATGTTCCTTTTTATCCTAGCATGTATTAGTGGAGACATGCTTTGTACAGCTGTAATGTACAATTTTAGTCTTTTTTCGCGTCACATGCAACGGTTTATCGCTCGCTGGCCCGATCGTTTCAACGCGCTCGACGCTATTCAGAGTTTCCGCGGAAATATCGGCCGACCAGTTTACGAAATGAAAAGTACCAGCCTGTGAATCGGTGCCGAAAGATATCCTTTTTCGGAGCAGCGCTTTTCAACTGTGATCAATACGCTGATATTCCGAGCCGGCGCTGACTGTAAAAGCGGATCACGTTGTTAATTGCCGGATTTTACATGTTCGAGACTTTCTGAAAGAACGCGTTACTCGCAGGTTTTTAATTTCTGGTGATGGGACGAAGCTTGTCGTTGAGGTGGAAGCAAGAGGGTATTAAGCTAGAGTGATTGAAGGGCCGCTTATCGATGATACCGATGCTTGTCATAAAATTGAAAGTTTGTTAGCCGGATGGAGATCTTAAATTCTCCCCTCACGGCAGGGTTCACCGCGTGTACTCGATATCTCCCAGCTCGATCTGATTTTCTTCGATGTAACGTACACGTATCGTCGGACAATGATTGTACAATTGATATTTCGTGAACTTGATGAGCTTAATTCTCCTCACGACGGGTATCTCCACCTACTCTCGAGATCATCGATGTATGTATCTTCCGAATGAATCGCACCAGTACCGATAACATCGGACGCGGACGTGCCTCGAATATTTCTTCTTATCAATTTTTATTCAAATTGACCCGCGACGTGACGTCGCAGCGCCGAGCGACACTGAAATTCTACTTTGTTGTAGAACGACTAAATGGAGTTCGGACCGAACGAAATAATTACTGAACAATATAAAATAGCTTTAATGAACTTAATCGCTTACGTTTTATCGACATTGTGGAACTTGTAAATTTTACGATCTCAAATTCAATGTTTAACTCGAAAATTAAGCATTTCTTTCGACCCAGAATATTTTCATTCTCTATAATTTTTTAAATTTGGTGAATATAAAATTGATATACCTCATACAATACTTAAACGTTCAGTAGTTGATTAGATACCAACATGTCTACTAATATAAACAATATTTTAAATAATGGCAATTTTTAGTGGCGCCTCGGAATCACCACTCAAGTGCTAAGGGTTAATAGATTTTTTCTATGTACCGGTGCGGTGATTTAATCACGGAACCACTGATATAGAAAGTAATAAATTTAGTTCCTATTTGGGAACGAGGAAAATCGATACTGTAATGGAGTCTCGATAATCGGTTAAACTGTGCGCTCGTTATTTTTAAAGCCTTGATCAACAATTTGCACAGTTAATAGGCTGCTACCAGTTTACCCAATCCCAGTTTACTCCACAGGTTTATCATTCTCATTTCGTCGTGATTGCCCACTTCGATTTAGCGTGTATGTTGTTTAATAAGACGGCTGCAAAATCGGAAAATGTATTAAAAACTATCGAAGTACGATCCTGCATAAATTTCGTCTAGAAACCGGTATTTAAGTACTTACCCGTGTACTTAAATTGTGTTTCTACAACCTAGAGTAATTTGTTAAAAACCGGAAATAAATGGCAGTTGACTTTTTTCTTGTAGATGCAAAATATTTAAGATCCAAACATTTTTATGAAATTTTTATGGATTTTATCACATAAATGAAGATTCGATTGCATATAAATTTTCAAAGGATTTTTAATGACAGTTTAATTTGAGAATCAATGCTCTAGTTAAAGCCTCCCTCTATTTTAATGTGAAGTATTTTTATGAATTTTATCATAAATGAAGATTTGATTGCAAGGGAATGTTCAAAGGTTTTTTAATGACAGTTTAAGTTGAATGAACGTTTTAATTAAACCCTCCCTCTATTTTAATACGAAGCCGTGGGGATGGAATAAATTGTTTCATGATAAAAAGCATCGAATTCTGCGGCTGCCTAATAGATCAAATAATATACAGGATTTCTGTGAGAATTTTAGTCCAGCCAGATATTGTAACTCATACTCTGGCACAAACCATGGTGGACAACCGGTCTACGTAAATTGTTCAAGGCCACCGTGGACGCTTTGATGCTAAAAACGACTCTTCGCGTCGATGCACAACCGCACATCCAATACTCTATTTACCTCGAGAATTTTTTGCTGCTCCTAGCACTGAATAAAATACCGGCTGAACTTTCAGAGCGAAATATGAAACTTATCATCGCGTATATGTATATTCGCTGAAGTAATTTCGACCTTTGGACCAACGCCATAATCCAAATTATGATATTTGATTTCTTATGCTTTTATTCAGCAACTACAGTATTGAAACATTTCGTTCTCCAGAAAAAGGAAACTGTTCGAGGTGCTTGAGTGGATTTGTTTAATTCGATAGGAAAGCTCTGTTTCACGACGAATTAAAAATTACATTGAAAAAGAGAATATTCAATTACAACTTTACGAAATATTAACGGGTATTCTCCGTTCGCTGAATAATTATTTCCACTGGAGGCTAAAATTAATTTCTCCCGGTGCACTTGAAAAAACAGATGCGAAGCTTTTAGCTCTCCGTTCACAATTAATTTTCTATGAGCTCCTCCGTTACGTCAGACGTGCTGCTAAATATTTTCGTGTTTTTAGTCTGTGCCAGGATGCATCTAATGAAAAAATGGCGCAGAGAGAGACGCTTTGGAACCGAAATAAACCCATTTCTTGATAACATAGCAAATACGAGTAAATTTCGGTTTTCCTTATTTTTCACATTAAAGTAAATGTTGCAATTTCACCAAATATTGAATTGCGCAAACTATCCGCGCTCGCGCACGCTGTAAAGCGAATGTTTATGCAGCTAAGAATATAAATTACAACAACATGGGCTCTACAGGTGTTGCACTCTGTTGCCTTCGAATATTTTTATTATCCCCAGGCGTTGAATAGTATATAAACTTTTCAATACACACAGGCAATGTTATGCACATGGACGAAAAGATCGACAAATTTATCGATCTACTCGTTGCTTAGTTACAACCCCGAGCGCATAAATCACGAGCACCTTGAACAGTTATACCATAGAAGTGTTATTAATTGTTAACACCACGTACTTCAACGGTAATTTAATCGGGGCTTCACTTATTTCCATATTTATGGGTCAACTTTATAACAAGGCTTTCGCGAACCAAGAGTTACCAACATAAATATTGTGTATCATGATTTATAGAAAATAGTCCCGGTATTGATAAGCGTACTTCGTGCTTTAAGACGCAAAGTTCGAGTGCGCGACCAAACATTTAATTAAAAATCAATGGTTTATGATTACTAATAATTAACTTTCGTCGAACAAGATGTAACCAGTTCATGAAAGAATTTACTTTTATTTATGTTTGAAAACGAGACGAGATCACCGGTCTTTCAAAGTACATTTCACATCATATTTTGAAGACGACGACGTAGTAAATAGATCATTTGTGTAACAGTTAATTAAAGTTAAAATCGGTGTGCACGGATTATTATCAATGAAACGTCGATACACGAGATGGCAGTTCGTGCACGAGAGAGGTTCGTCGCTGCTTCGGCGAACATATGTTTTCGCGATACACATGTACAGGAGATCGGGGTTGGTGTTTGGGAGTGATCAAAGCTAATGGGGCAGCGAGCCATGTCGGCGTATTAATCGGTTGGTATCCCTCATACCTCTAATAGCCATCGTGTGTGGGTTGTGTGTTTCCAAAGGGCCTTAGGTGGAGGAGAGTTTCCGACGAGGAGCGAAAAAATCATCGCACCCCGATGTAGCTTCGAGGATCATCGGTGACTACAATCTTCGTCGTTGATGAACACATTTCCCCCTATTTATTAGCCCTTTGCGGCCCTGCAGAGTCTGACATGACTTATTTTTAATTGGTGCTGATGATCCCAACAATATTTTGTTGCTGTGAATTTTATGCATTTATGACAGAGACATGGTCAAATTAAATGTAAAGCAGTCGAAACATTTGGAGAATTTAGAAATGTTGATGTATTGCTGTCGTCTCATTGGAATTGCTAAGAATTTTACTTACCATGTTGGTATTAATGCATACAATTTTTATTTTGCATAAAACTCTGTTTTAACTCCTAAACACGTTTTGCGATTTCGGTCTTGCGAGTCTGACACAGCTTAAAATCATTTGGAGAAGTTAGAAATGCTGATGTATTGATATGAATTTTACATACCATTTTGCTATTAATGCATATAACTTTTATTTCGCATAAAGAACGTAAGTAGTTCCAGGAGGAACTTTATAAATACATGCACCTCATTAAGAAACTTATTAAACTCGTTAATATCTTCGGAAATAATAGGCAGAAAAAGGCAAAACAAATTCTTAGAAAGTAGAACATAGAAACGGAGATGCTACGAAGGAAAATTAAGAAACTGGAGATACCCATCACGTTTAATGAATAGTGCTCGCCAATGGAAAAAGAAAATCATCCTTCTAATTGCCTCGCTGCAACTCTGTCCGATTCCTTGTGCATCCAAATGCGTGCAGGCGTTTGCATGTTTCCAAGTGCACGCAATTAGACCAAGGATGCGTTCTTTCTGCGGTTTTAATTTGCTTTTGCACGATCCGGCGGCCAGCTGCCAGATAAACAGAGAAAAATATTTGTCGAAAGGAACCGATGAACGATTTACGATCAGTTTCGGAGGTGGAATCGGATAACAAAGGTTTTAACGTAGCCAGAAGATACGTTCGGATCAAAGATCGCGTGGAATTCATTTCATATGAGGAAAGCCTGAGTGAACGGAATCTTTGTACGAACGAGATATATTTTTTTTTTCGTCGGGGTACTTTCGTTCGGTGGAGTCTTCTTTTGAAGTTATGCACCTCGTAAAAGACAAGGCTCAGTCTCCCGGGCATTGTTCAAGAAAACATTTGCAACGCGGGCCGGCGATTTTTTGTAAATAGACTGCCAATTCGAACGGCAGCATCCCGACGTTTACTGCCTGCAGGCGATTAACCGTCCATTTTATCATTCTGTATTTCACGCTGAAGGACAATTAGTCTCATCAGTTTTTTTCTGTTACGCTGTCGACTCGTTGGCGCGGGTTTTTTATTCGTCGCCGAGAACCGAAAATAAAAATTGGCCGTGTTAATTGCAAGGTACAGGAGCCACGTGGACATTTATTTCTTTTCTTAACAATTTTAATGAGCACGGAGCAACTTAACTGCATTTTTATGTTCTGCAGTTGTTTTCGTCGTTTTGTCCGGTTTAGACTGCGGATCTCTATGTAAAATAAAGATTGCCTGCATCGATTGCAAGTAATAGAGGAGGATATTTTAATAGAGAAGAAATTATATATGGACATCTTCAATTTTAAAATTCTTCAACAATTTTGAATTTCGCATACTCAATTTTGCTATAAATGCATAAAGATCCGCAGTCTAGTCCAGTTATTTAAAAACTACGCGTAACGCGTCGATGACAATAAAAATTCACTAAATTTATTGGCTATTTCCTGGCTAAATTCTTTGAAGATAGATTTTCCTTGTCAAATATCCTACAAGTAAAATTAAGAAGTGGAATGTATAAATATAAATGCCTTTTTCAACTTTTGTTTCGATGCAGCAGGGAAATTGGTTGGTCATATCAACTGCATTATCATTTCTCGTTAATACCCTTTCAGATATTTATATTGCATTATGAAGCGAGCATATCGATACGAAATCACGTAACTCGCTAATGTTTACTGAAGCATATGAATGCAGGCTAAATTACCTTGCTATAACGATTTGAATGAGTAAACACAGCTTGTATAAACCGATTAACTAAATATCGCAGATCAATATTCACGCAGCAACGAAACAGGAATCAGTCGGTTGTTATTTCATACGTTTATTAATTCTCTAGAGTGAAAAATTTACAAACTTATATTTATATTTATATATTATATTTATACAAAATCTTCTGAGCACATTTCTTTCTATCTTGTTATTCTAGTTTTTTAATTATATCCTTATGAAATACAACTTTTCCTTTCCGGAAATGATTAAGGACAAAGTTAAGTTGTAATGAAAAAATAAGACAGAGGGTCAGCCAATATTTTTCAAGTAATTTGTTCGGATAATGGCCGCGCCTGGAGCACACTAATGGAAACGCAGCCATGTTGCTGTTTACCTTTCAGGGAGGCGTAGGAAGCCCACGCGCCGCTCTTTTTATAAAATTATTTGTGCTAACATTAATCGATGAACGTTTTGTGCAGCAGTATGGCGCAGATAAGGTCACGGTCGTTCGTTTGTTTCGACGCTGGCCTGGCTCGATATCGCATGTGGGTCATGGTTTGCCCTCTCCACGCGTTTTCCCATCGGCGAAGGATAACCCCGTGGTTTTTCTAAATCACGCCTCTGCGAAAACCCCGCACACTTCAACCCAATACATCGCCGTTAAATATGATAATAACGTCCGCCCACGACGATTCGGACGTCGCTCGTGCATCGGTCAATTAACGAGGCAAAACGATACAAAATGCAATTTCAGCCGCGCAATCGTTACCCATCAGCCTCCGGTAACTTTATACTGAAAATCTGTTCGGTATTGGTCGCCCAGTCTAATTCGATTAGCAACTATCGCTACCAACCGCTGTTTTATCGTGACTAGAAGTATTGAAACCCATCGGGACGGTCACCAAGTTTATTCCACAAAAACGGATTAATGAGATTCGTCGGCAAATTTACCCCTTACCATGGCACGATCACTTTGATGTTGTAAATATGATTTGATGTTAGAAAATATCGCATTAAACAAATTCAATATACCGTCGAATTCATTCGACGATCGTTAATCATGTTTGTATTATACATTAAACCAAAGTGGAAATCCGTGGAAGGTTCTTTTAAGCGTTTCCAGTTTATCAGAATTTTTAATGTAAAATAATTTCATTAATACATAATGTCTGTTTGGTATTTGGACTTTGAACGGATACTTTATTTGTGAAATCATTAAAAATATATAAATATGAGAATGTTCGTACGTGTATGCATATTTTCTGCACGCGTTAGTAGTATATGTCTTGTGCGGCAGATGTTGAAATCTTCGGAACGCCATCGAGCATGCGAACGAATCCGTAAATCTTCGGTTGCAGTTTATGTTTAGATAAAAGCATCAGTGCCACAGCGCACGTCACAACTATCGTATTCGAATCGTTGATAACGGGACAGAATAATGGTAAACTTTGATAAATTTATAGTTGTTGCCAGAGCGCAGACTGCGAGGAAGAAAGCCACGACGTCATGTGAGGAAAAATAGCTTTTACGTTATTTGTGACAGATGTTCGTAAAATAAACACAAAGGATATGAACAACAATTTTTAATAGAAAACGAAGACGATACAATCGTCCTATAGTTATGTTAGACACTAATTAATGCATCCATTTGAAATGGAAATTAATCATATTCCTCTTTCTGGTTTCAGAGTTTGCAGCAGCCGCGCTCGCAATCGGAACGACAACTGTCAGGTTAGTTTTCAACTTCCTAGTAAAGTTCGAATCACTATAGTTCTACAGTACGATTTTCGAATGCTCGAACTTTTAATGACAATCTGCGTTCCTCCCTGTTCCCGATCTTTAATACCAAAGTACGCATCGGTGTTGCAGGTGGCCATACTCTCCGACATAAAATGATTGCAATGTCATATTTTATTGCCTAATGAAACTATTAACTCTTTTAACCTACATCGTGCAAATAGCATAATTTATTAAACGTTGACACTTTCATTGCGATCATAAAACACGTCTGAGAATTTAGCTTTTATTTACAGTGAAAATGACTTTTACGTCGCAAATGTTACTTATTGGAACAATAAGACAATCTTGCTCGCGTGTAAATAATTTATTTCAGGTTCTAATCGTTTCTCAATGAAAGTCTGTATCCGAACCTTGTTTCTAAACGTTTTTAAATTGTTGATCATGATATGCATTAGCGTTAAAACTACCGAAAGGTCCGCTACTTTCGTGAACGGTGTCCTAATCTGCGAGCTCTGAAATATGGCGACGGTGGTTCCGCAGCACGGGCCTCGCCGTGTCCGTTTCTCCATTTTTATTTCCGCGAGGCCTCGTCTCTTTCCACGCGGAGTGATTTATTGGATCGGAGCCGAGGCAATTTGTCGCTCGCAGCGAGGATGAAAGTAGCCTTGCACATCCGCGAAACTCGCGTGGGTTAATTCTTAATATTACCCCTGGGTCAGCACGCCTCGTACCGGAAGCTTTAATTACGACGACGACGACGCTCGGAGTCGCGCCTCGAGAAAGCAATTAGCACTGGCTCGCGAACGCGTCGATAATTAATTAAACTTTCGCGATCGATTCCGCCGCTGTTTTGACCCGACCAGTCTTTCGGTGCACATGCGAGGATACAAACCATCGTTCGATGGCACGCGATGTATTTCGGGACTGCTGCATCGCGATTCTTTGATGCATTCCCGAATAGAAAGCTGACGGAAGTGTCGTCCTCCCTGAGACGACGAAAGAAGTCCTGCTGGAAATTAGGAGGAATTGAAATGTACCACCTGTAGATCTTTCTCCCTCCCTCTCTCCCTCCCTCTCTCTCTCACTCCTTTCTTAGTCTCTCGTTGTACTTGGCTTTAATCTTTGATTCGACTGAGTGGTGCGTCTTTGACTTCGGTCCGGCGTCCTCGATTGAAAATAAGAGTAGGGTAAGTATTAAACTAAGAGAATACGTTAATGGTAAAAATTGTATGTACATGTTGAAACGAAAAAGACCAGAAATATTGATGTTTAATTTTGTACGTATTCCAAGCGTGTACAATATTAAACAATATGGGAATTTCAATGTATAATAAGAATGCATTGGATATCCTAAGAGTAGGGTAGAGATTAACTGAGAGAGAGAATACTAGGACGTTAATGGTAAAAATTGTATGTGAATCTTCAAACGAAAAAAGACCAGAAATACTGATTTCTAATTATGAACGAGTTCCAAGTGTGTACAACATTAAACAATATGGGAATTTCAATTTATAATATAAAAGCATTGGATATACGCTGAGAACAAAGTTTTCTCTTTCTATATGTTTGTACGTATAATAGAAAGATAATGGTGTACGGTTCACATTGTCCCGCGATTTCTATTTATAATACAAACAAAGATGCATTTAGAGAGAGAGTTGTTTGAAAACGTCTCGTCGTTTTACCAGTTGTTGGGAGGCGGAGTGTATGATAAAACAACTCTTGCGCGCTGCAAACCAAATTATCGAAGTTTCTGTCAGCTCTTCGTCCATAGTAATTAAAAATCAATACCGCGAAGTACGTTCGAAGTCCGCGAAGTTCAAGCGCCTCAAGTCATCGTGCATCTCGTAATTTTCAATCTCCGGGCCATTCGTTCGAGTGATCATTTCGAATTGTTTAAAAAAATGTTCACTCAAGAGTGAACATTTCAATTTGTTTAAAAAAATGTTCAGTCAAGAGCGAACATTTAAAGTTGTTTAAAAAAAATGTTCACTCAAGATTAAACGTACAAACACTGTACAAATATCTGTATATCTGTTGTTCGCTGGTTTTGTTATTACTAATTGCGAGACAACACGTGTATATTTATCACTTGTCTGTATCCAGCGAGTCATTTCCTTAAACGAAAGAAGATTTATCGTTGCAAAATTACATCGGTATAGTGCATTTGTCATCTTCCGTATCGCATAATACGTCACGAGTCCTCCCCCTCGGAAGTCCACCATATTTCACGTCTTCGTTTCTTTGTTCTAAGACGTCGGAAGCATATTTCATTTTCCCACAAAAGAGAAAGGAAGTCTCTCCACTGAGGAAAACTCTCGGAATTAGTGGAAATTAGGTTAGAAAATGGCTACGTTGATTGCGGACCGTTGATTTTCCATAAAAAGCTCCCTCGGAATGTATTATTGTGTTCCGCGAGCACACGAAATTAATTAGAAATACGTTTATAAACCTCAAGGATTGTTGTATATAGAAATTCGTATGAAAAGTGGGTCAAGTCTACTTCAATAAACCACTGTTAGTGCGGTCTCTCGAAACCGTGTACAAGGTGTATTCGCATGCTAATGAATTCAGTTCCCGCATACGTAAACTATTAATCAATCAGTGATTTATACTTTTACCGTACACATATGTATATTCATTAAAACGTGCATACAGGGGAAAAAGAGTGTCTCTATGACACGGAAAGTTCTAGATTAATCATCTTTTTTTAAAAACCCGGGTAAAGTTGCGCTCGATAATTATCCGAAGGTAAGATAAAGGTTAACACGTACAAGATGGAAGATAGTGCGTGATATAATCGTATAGAAAACCAATTATTTCTAATTACCATAGTCTGCGATTTACCTTCGGTAGAAAATACGGACAGCATTTTTAATGTGTTTCCGTTACGTTAGGATATATTTATAAATAGGACGTACATTCATAACGGGTCATGAATACTAAAAACTCCGCAAACCCGAGAACGTAATTAGGCAAAAAGGTTAATGCGGTTCGTATTATTTTTGCCCCGTTTCTACGCCCATATCGCGACCACATCCGCAGCCACATGCGCAACCTAAATCGAAACGGTATGTTTCCTGTACACTTTTAATATTTCAGTAGGTAACACGATACATCGGCTATGAATCTTTTACGTCTCAAAAATATTTTAAGATATTTCTTTCACAACCCGCATGATTTTTATTCTATGTAATCATTTTTACATTGTGCTCATCAAATTGAACCTGTTTCCTTATATGTATGTATAACAGTTGAGCTTTTTACAATTTATAGAATACTGTTTTGAATAATAGTGTGACAATTTTTACTGGCGCCTCAGAGTCGCTATTCGAGTGCAAAGGGTTAACAATTCCGTACTCCTCGGGTGGGAATCCCGAGTAATTTTCTGTTCTATATATTGTAAAGTCCTCCCTACAATTTACAATTAATTGAATGGGTGTCTGGAAGAAGCTTTTGGTAGAAGCCCAATTATTTTAAATGAAGAGAGCGTTCTTTTACCTTGAAAATGCATACCTCAAATTTAGAATTAAGTTCGTCGTTTATTAAATAAGTATTTCTTAATTGACTAACGAAAGTTGCCGAAGTTATTTCCCTTTGACATGGACTATCTTTTGAGTTCCAAATAGTTCCGCAATTTTTCAAATGGGAATATATTCAGTATACATTTCCTTGTATGATGCCGTAAGAATCATTTCCACCTCTGTTCCCTTTTTCAGGAATTATTATTCTTTAAAGTGTCTCAGATACTTCAATGGATATTGATGTTTATCAAATGTACATATATTGCTATCTAAATGTTCATCAGCATTTCAAAACCAACATTTTATGAATACCATTATGGATTATCGTTTATTTATCAACTGAACATGATTTTTCAGGTAATTCCGATAATGCGACAAATCTCATAATTTGGGTACTCGCATACGACATGATTCAGGTCTTTGAAAATGAATATCTAATAAGATGAATATCTAAAATGAACAGAACATAAATGCTATAATGTAACGACTAACTCGTGAAAAGTTCACTACAGTATAGAAAGCAAAATCGAAGTTACAGAGTTTTGATCGGCGTCGCTTCGCCGACGTCGCGCGAAGGATCGTCTTAATCGAAATCGGGGATCGCAGCGTCGCAAAGGTGCGCTCGTATCGAGCAGGTGATTTGATCAGTTCCTTGGGGTAAAAAAGTCGGAGACGCTTGCGCTGCGGCGGTGACGGCGGCGGCGACGGTGGCTTTCGTCTCGTCGGCCAATGGAACACGGTGCCAGTCGTCGCTATCACGGGCACCGCGGCGCTGGCCGCAGTTCACCAAGCGGCGTCCACGCGACTCGCGACGCGACGCGCCGCGTCTTGGTCCTCGAAGCCTACGAAACCCTTGCGGAACCCTTGCGGAAAGCATTGATGCGATCGGCCCCGCGCCAACGGACCCTCTACGAATAACCCTCGCCGCCCTTCGTCGCGCGAAGGGATCAGAAACCGGAAACTCTCTTCTCTTGTCCGCGTGCTCGTGTGCGCGATCGTCGAACGGACCCGATAATGTTCATGTTAGGTATCAATCGTTTCAGTGCTCGTTCCTTCGACAAACATCAACGAGGATAATTGATCGACAAAGGGTACGCAGCGAGTGCATTCAATCGCAAGTCAAACTCTCTCTCTATTGTTTCCGGATACTATCCGACTCGTGGGAACACCGTTTTCGTCTTTCAACGACTAATTCGTTACACTCCGTGACGAATCAGGCTCGTTAGTGGGTGGCTAGATCGTGAAACACTACTTTTGTCGGGGCAATTGTTCTGATTGATCTGGTAATTGCGTCGCTAATGTGTCCAAGTCTGTTTTCCTTCTCATGTTTGATAATAATCGAACTTGTTAACAAAGATATTCTGTGCGATATTAAAAGGAGTTATGAGTTTGTGCCGGTGGTTCTGATATGTGCGATCTACACACTTGCAAATCGATAATGAAGTTCCGAACGAAACTGTATTTTTCATGAAATTATTTCTGGTAATTTGAAATTGAATGGTTTTCAGCAGTAAGTAGATGCTCAGTTACATTCTAACCGGATAAAGCTCGATTTTTTGGTCGTTTACCGGAATGCAAATTTCCATAAATTTACATAGAAATCTGCGGTCTGAACGTTTCCTTTTATCTCGTGTGGTCCTGGAACTGCTTGAACTCGTGATTCACGTAATTGAGTATAATTTATTGAATAAGATACCGTGCTCCTTTTTTTGCCAGTTGAGAAATGATTTTTTACTGTTCGTGTGGTAATATGGAAGTGCGAGTGAATGTTCTGTGTCTTGATTTTGCGCGCCAATTTCTCTGGAACGACCACGCATTCGGGGATATCTACACTGGATTTAGTTTCACTGGAGAAGTTTATTGAGATCGTATTATTTATTCTTAATAAGCGTTTTTTCTATCGTAAGTTTCTTTAATATTCATGAAAACGATATAAAATTCGTTCATTGTTAAAAGTCACTGGTTTATACATGCCTAAAAGTGACTCGACATCGGAGAAAGAAAAATGTAAATGAAACGGATTTTTATATGTATTTGGTTCTTCTTTTACTTATTTATTTTCTTATATTGTAGTTAAGAACAAATATAAATTACAACAAAGTTGGAGGGCTATATTTAATATAATTAGTAAAGAAAATTGTGTAAAATAAGTAGCAGTCAAGGAACTGTCCTTTGAAGTAAATTTCAAAGTTGTTGGCAATAAAATTGAAAAATAATTCAGAGTGCAAAGAGTTAACAGAGAAGGATATCATTAAGAAAACTACGAGACAAGTATGTATGTGTTCGTCGATGACGAGACGACCTACATATTTATAGGTTCATCGTGTATCTAGTCAATCAATGGATTTATTCATTAAGAAAGAATTTTTAATTCTTCGATCTTTTACGCGGACTCGGTAGAATCTCGTAACTACTTTGAATAGGATTTCTCATTGACGTAGCTATTAATCATTTTCTACTGCTCAATCATGATATGTTACCTAGCATAATTACGAAAAAGTCATCAATCAATCTAATGGAGATTATCAATTTTCTCCAGTTCTTTGTAGAATCATCGATATTTTATAAGGACGTTTATGCACAAACTTTCTCTATTTTTCCTTTTAGCCGAGCGGATCGTAATAACACGGGATAATAAGACTCGCTGATAATTCATAACACATAATTTGTTCGAAAATTGGGTCATCACAGTTCATCATCTGTTGACATTCCAAAACTGTTCACACATTATTAGCGCACAAACGCTGAACTTGTTATCACGCAACATACATACACATATATCATCAATATCATCGATCAATGTCTGTCAGATATGTGGCTCATACTTAAAATCCATTAACCCGATAATTAACTCCGATGCGAAATTGTCGCTCCTATTCCAGCCAATTTTCCTTCGAATGTATCATTTCTCTCTGATTCGAAAAATTCGATAATCGTCGTCCATCGTGTCGTTCAGAATTATTCTTGTTTGTAGCTTCATTTGTTAAATATTTATTAAAAGGGGCGAACTATTTACTCGAATTAACCGGAAGCGGTTAAGGATTCATTGAAAAATCTGCCAGGGATTGTGAAGAGACGGGATTTCGATTTTCCGATCTTTTCGAAAGACGGCGGTGTCACATTAGATTTTTCGCCGACGTTAAAAGCAGTCTGGCTGCCAGAGTTAAAACACATTAGCCGAAGTATCGGAGCTGTTCTCGCGGTTATAAACTATTCATCACGACCGGGACGCGAAGTCAAACAGTCGCAGACTTTATTGACAGATGGAACGGTGAATTTTACAAAATTCATCCGCCGGTGATTCCCGTCCCGCTCCACTTGCGTTTCGTTCTAATTATTCATCGGCTATCTCGTCCGCTTCCTGTTAGCCGGTCGCGACGTTTATTAAGTTTTCTCGAGAGCGGTTTTGCTATCGCCGCCATGGTAGATTCGTTTCGCGCGGTGGCTAAATACCACGTGGAAATTCGTCTGTCAAGCTGACATTCCCAACTTCGAAATGCCCTAGCTTGTCCGTCAATTCGTGTCTTGAAATCCTGCACCTTCATTCGAAACGAATAGATTACGTCGAGCGAGACGTTTTTTCGTCTCGTGGCGAAATATTGGAAACAATAAATTCCTGCTGGCGGTTTCAATTCATAATATCTTAACTCGATCATTAAATATTTCTTCCAACCCATGTATATGATTCTTTAAATTTGGTAGATATGAAATTGATAGAATGCTTCATACAATACTAAGGGCTAAAATTCATTACTAGACTACGAATTTCGTGCATTTATAACAAAATGAATGGACGAACTTTGTAATAGTTCGGTACTATCGAATTTAACACTGAACCTACCACTGTCGGTCAAATGATCGATTTCATACTTTTCATCTTGCAATTATTGAAATTATAAATTTCTTCATCTAACCACATACTGCAATAAAAATTGCACAAAACCTAGATAAACAGAGCCTTGTCAATTTTGTAAGCTGAAACACTTGAATCGCTTTTAGTGCTCAGTAGGTTTAGTGTTAATAATTGGACATTTCACACAACAGCTATTTTTCATCCTTTCGTATTATACTATAGAATCGAATATTGATTTTCAATAATACAGGAGAGACAATGCTTCACTTACTCCCGAAAATATTATGTCGATTGTACTTGTTAAAAATTCGCATATTATATCTTGATCACCTATCGATAATTTTCCAAAAATACACGGGAACATTAATGTTTTAACGGGAACATAAGCTTTTAATGAAGAAATAAATTGTATATATCAGACAGCAATGTTGTAAATGTATATTATGGTTTCAAATCACCATATCAGAAGTTCTTGCCTGTATTAGATGAAACAAACCAGTTCCGACTAAACAGGAACCCAAACAGAAAACAAATAGCTTATTAAACTTGCAGTAGAAACCAGAGAGCTGTGCATCATAAGCTTCACACGACGTTATGCTGCACATCAGGAAACGAGGTCTAATATCTACGCATTCAATGTTTATTCAATCGTACTTCTCGAGAATATTTTATAGATGATCGCTATTACCGTGCTTCATGTGCGAACCTTTGAACTTTGCCAAGATATTTGTTCGAAACATGCTCTTATCGGGGAAGGTAGCGTCTCATTGAAATTCAATTTCCCACCTACGTGGCATTTCGTGGAACTAAACTGTAATGCATATTCCATATATGCTAGGTAAAATCGATTTATACGAAAAAACGATCCACACCGACCGCGAACGAAAATAAAAACGTTCTGCAGCCATCGCGATAAACGGAAACTATTAAAAAAGCTCACCTGTTTATTCTTGTCTGTTGTTTGTGGGAAATCAATTAAAAAGAACGACAGCATATCAATTCGATTATCAAATTGACTTTATTCCAATTCCTTATCCCAATATTACACACAGAGTACCGAATTTATTTATTAATTTTCCGTAAAGTCGCCTTTGTATTTTCAATATTCCTTTTCAATATCCTTATCCCAATATTACACACAAAGAACCGAATTTATTTATTAATTTTCCGTAAAGTCGCCTTTGTATTTTCAATAATTCCTAAATACACAACCGAAAATAGTTTCGACCCCGGTAGCTATAGTGTTCACCTAGACCTTTCAGCTACTGTATGCCATTATAATTGCTTTCGGCTACGTCATTGTTTAAAACAGTATGCCACGATGTTATTGTTCTCCCACTGGAAACCACGTATATTATGCGCGCACCTTGGCAACGTCCGTTTAAATGTTTTATATAATAACTATTTTATGCATTTGCAGCAAGATAAGTGGAATACAGAGCTACGAAGTTATTCAAAAACTTTGAACATTTTTATTCTCCATAAAATGAGTTGATTGTGATATCAGATGAGACAAAATTTGCTTTTTAATTTATTAAAACCACTAAAAGAAGAAATAGATTTTTATTTCAGTCCTGTTTCTCACAGTTGGCGCAGAACATTTTAGTTTGCATAAAATCCACAGTCTAATAATGACCGATGATTTGATTTTTATATCAGATGAGACAAAATTTGTTTTTGACGAAGATTTTCGTGTGGAATCCCAGATGACGTTTCATAACAATACCGAATTAGGATCGATCTCGCGATCGCAGCGTCGAGATAACGCGGTTATTGTTCGACCGGGGAAGTGTTTAATCTTGCCATTAGCCACGATCGAAGCAGCCCTGTCCGTGTACAGTCGATAGAGAAACGCGTCGGATTCGATGTTCCCCGGCATTGTCTCGCACCGTGATCCCTACTTTGGTCAGCTGCAGCCGGAAAATTGCCGGGGGAACCTCCAACTCCGCTTTGACAAATTGAAACTAGGTCACTCGATCGCGGGAAGCTGTTTCCCGTTGTTATCCGATGGGACCGTGGCTACGCCAATTTTCAGAGGAGACATACCACTTTTACTCGACGGTTTTGGAAATTCTCACATGTCGTTAGCGTACCTGCTAGTTTCACCGGTAGGCGGAAGTAGCCGCGTTTCCTGCTGTTTCCCATGGGACAAAAGAGACATTGTTTCTCCGAGTGAGATTACCTTGTGCTTTAATGAGGATTTAATTTAATTCTGTGAATTTAAACCGATAATCGACAACATAGTTTCTCTGTTGAAAACTTTAATGTCACTAGCCTGTGGATATTTATGCAAAACGAAAACTGTCTGTATTCGCTGCAAAATACATACACACATTTCTGAATTTTCTTAATAAATTTAGTAGACTCCCACATGCAGCGAAAAAATTCTGCTGATTTTTATGCAAAACGAAAACTGTCTGCATTTGTTGCAAAATACAGGGGAGGGCTACACACACATTTCACCATGAGGATTTAATTTCATTGTGTGACTTTAGACCGATAATTTACAACAAAGTTTCTCTGTTGGAAACTTTAATGTTGTCACTAGCCTGTGGATATTTATGCAAAACGAAAACTGTCTGTATTCGCTGCAAAATACATACACACATTTCTGAATTTTCTTAATAGATTTAGTAGACTCCCACATGCAGCGAAAAAATTCTGCTGATTTTTATGCAAAACGAGAACTGTCTGCATTTGTTGCAAAATACAGTGGAGGGCTACACACACATTTCTTAATTTTCGTAGACTCCCGCATGAAATACTGATGCAACTTCTACAGCAGTGTGATTGCACAGTCACTTTAAGCAAAGAAATTAATTAATTAATCGCAACTCACTGTATTCTAGACTGTTGTGTCGATATTTGAAAATATTCTTGGGGGAGGTTTCATGCCCCCTATTGTTCGGGAAAGTTCAAGACTGTTTAGAGCAGGTTTTATTAATAAATTTTACGATATTGCGTATTTAGAAACAGTCTCGTTAATGTTCTAAACGCTCCTCCGAATACCAGTGAATCAGCGCTGGAATCAGCGTCCGCTAATTTTATACCGAAG
This sequence comes from Lasioglossum baleicum, assembly GCF_051020765.1. Classification (NCBI taxonomy): domain Eukaryota; kingdom Metazoa; phylum Arthropoda; class Insecta; order Hymenoptera; family Halictidae; genus Lasioglossum; species Lasioglossum baleicum. The sequence goes on along the minus strand of NC_134933.1, from coordinate 11,258,489 downwards.
GGGCTCGGTCCCTTCGAAACGATTACACTTTCGAGAAATTTATATTTTCGTCGCGATGGAGGGCTATTTTTATCCGTTTGATCGTCCCACCGGTTTAGTTCATTCCTGGCGTGTTCCTGCGTTCTTCGCGTCGACCCCGTTAGCGTTTTGAAGGGCCGTCAATCTTCAATTCATTTACTTTATTCTATACCAGCGAGCGCGTCGGATCAATTCGAACAGCAATGTAAACGTTCAGCGTTTCATGATGCATTAATTAAAACGTCGATTCACAATATTCCTTTGCAAGAAGTTTATTGCCTATTACGTAATAGACGCGTCTTTGGAACAGTGAGCGGATTAGAAGAAACTTTATGATCAATTTTATGGTTGGGAATGATAGAGTGATGCTGTTCGTGTGTGTTATTAAATTGTATGAATTTCATAAGTGGTATTACACTCTTATTAATTGAAGTAGTATATGAATCTCTATCAAGTCGTTTCTCAGCGAGGTTTCAACAGATCAGTAGAAGATGATTATTTCTCAAGAATTAGAGCAGGCCTGATGGGCAGTGATATTTTTCTTTTATTTAATTGACACAATAAAATTTTTTAAAATCTTTTGTAATCTGTAATATACCTATTTTTCAGGACAATTAGCATAGTAATTAATTGAACTAAATTTAAAATGAAGTTTTTTCTGACCGAGGCATCAACAAATCAACAGATCACCTGTTGGGCAGTGATATAAATAAATTGAACACAAATTTTTTGAAATCTTTTATAATTAGTAATTTATCTATTTTTCTAGACAACTAGCCTAGCAATTAATTCAATTAAATTAGAGGGGAGGATAAACATTTTTGTTAGAACATGTCTCTACGAAGCTTGTTATTTCGAGTACAATATTCCCGTTATTCCGAAAGTCAGAATTAATCGGCGGGGTTTCTGATGTATCCGTTCGACTATTTTCCAAAAAACGGATTAGCCTGGTGACAAAGTGACAATTGGATCGTAATTTATTAGCAAGTTCTGGTCGTCCAACCAGAAACGTGTGTCCGTTGAACAGCCGCTCCGACTGACGATTTCACAAGCGTGGCCGATTAGACAACCAGTTTTACCGGCTTATAAACAATCCGTACGAACGATAGCGTTTAATCGAGCATTCTCGGCACCTGTCTCAACCGTTATAAATAATAGGAAAAGAAAGTATTTGGCACGGTGGCGTTCGGTACACCTCGCAAACCGACGACACCATGAATATTAATAAACCGTCCGGCAATTAGTTTCACTGAAAATTAACGTCCGCGGGATTTCTATCCGTTAATTACCGTCAGGCTTCGGCGATGTTTAAAATTCGGTTGTAATTATCAATGGAAACCTCAGGAACGGTTTCTGCGCAATCGTTTCAAGGCTGCGGACATTCTCTATCCAGATCAACTTTTTTCCCTTTCCGGTCCCCGTTATCGGAAAACACGAGGTGTTATACGTTACCGTGTCTCGCCTGGTTCCGCTCTCAAGTATGTAGAATAAAGAAAAACACGCGAGTTGTCGATAAGCTAATCTCCCTGTAAGCTGTAATCGTTCTTTATCGATCGCGAGATTTTTCGCGTGTCCATGTGTCGGATGGGACATGCTCGGTGAAATCGGACAATAGGATTGGCAGTCTGTCGCGAATCGCCAACAATATACATACAGGGTGTGTCTATCTTATTCAATCTTTCATGACAAAACTCAGAATAATATAGTTAGGAGCAAAACTGGTCATACACACTTTAAGTCGGAATAACTTTTTTGCGAATGGACCAAACGACTTCAATTTCTCTGTAAGGCTAGAAGAATTAGTTCAATAAATGACGTCTAAAAAATGTGTTGAAAAAATGCATTTGGTCGGAATTGTGAAAAACAATAGTAAAAATTGAGTTTTGCGACATTTTTAGCTGTGCCGATAACGAAAATTTAAAAGATATGTTTGGTCAACTCGTATAAATTATATAAGTTCTGAAAATTTCATTGAAATTGGTTAATTGGTTCACGAGTTATAAACGATCAAAAGTGATAAAAATTGCAATTTTTCAAGATTTTCGGCCTTTTAACCACTTTTGATCGTTTCTAACTCGTAAACCAATTAACCAATTTCAATGAAATTTTCAGAGCATATATAATTTATACGAGTTGACCAAACACGTCTTTTAAATTTTCGTTATCGGCCCAGCTAAAAAAGTCGTATAAATCAATTTTTACTATCTACAATTCCGACCAAGTGCATTTTTTCAACATATTTTTTAGGCGTCATTTACTAAACCTTACACTTAAACTAAGCCTGACAGGGAAATTTAAAGTGTGTGTGATCGGTTTTGCTCATAACTGTACAATACTGTACATCTATCAATAGAGAGAATATTTTATGAAAATAATGTGGCACCCTATATATTTTTTTGAATATTTTTGTAGAGTAGTTACGATCATTTATTCTGGAGATACATTCATGCTTTCAGACACAAATATCACGAGATTTATACTAAATTAATAATAGTAGTAATAAATAGTAAAATCATTAAAAGAATTTCGGAATATTTACACATTAGTTTCAACCTATTGGGCATATTAAAAAAGAAAATGAATGTCCATGTTGTACCATTTAGTTGAAAATTAAGGTACAAGATTTAAGTACAAGAGGTACAAAATTCGAAGCCAGCATAAAGATCTCTAATAATCACATTCGATTGGAGTGCTAGATCGACAGGAAAAATGGTCGATAAGGATCGAGAGCTTAATCCGCTGGCCATAGACAACAATTAGCGAGTACCGGTGCGACAAGCGTAAGCAATTAAGGGATCGAAAATTTTACAGGAGTAGAATACTACCCCGGAAGTGTCGAGTCAGAGTGAACAACCGCTAATAGCTTCCTCCGTGTCTGTCCGAGCGCCGGTGACAATGTGACAAAGACTTGTTCAGCAAACGGTGCTCGAGAAAGTGACGGTAATTTGCATAAACTGCGCAGCTCGTTTTAATTTTGTTGGGCCGATCGTTTCACCCGAGCGTCGCCCGCGATGAAAATTGAACGTTGGAAACCCGTGTAAACGGGCAGCTTCTGGCCCGAGAGCTCGGCCCGAGCTGTAAACGCGGAATGAATTATTCAATGCGCCGCTAATGACGATATTAACGACGTTGCTAATCTCTGCGAATGGATTGAAAATTTTCCGCGAGCGGACAAGCTCGATATAAGATTCTTACCTGAACGATTAGGATTTTTGATCTCGCTGATAGTCCCGTTAGGATGCAAAAGCGGCGCATAAATTATGATTATCTGGCAACTATCGTCTGTACTATTTTCAATCATGAAATTACCGAGGCGAGTAAAATTTAGATGACAAACATTTTGTCATGATATTCATGGTTAAATTTTAACCATTTTTTTTATGGAAAAATGATCAATTTCAGAGATCGATGGAGTTATGTAACTTTTTAATAAGGTACATTTAAAATGTAAACTGTAAAATGTTTTTAAAAAAGGCGAAATTGCAAATAATAATTTATAATCTATATATAGAAGTAGAACGTTAGAAAGTAGAAATTCAAATTTTTATACGAAAAATAAAAATTTTCTTTGCCTCTTGGGAAATTATTAACCGTCCTTCGTGGTCAAAGTTAGAACTTCTACTTTCGAAAACTCATTTATCTATTACCACGATAATTTATAACGTGGGCCCTTTTTTAAAAAACATTTCACAGTTTACGTATTGAATGTAATCTCTGAAAGAAGGGATTATTGATCATTTTTCTCATAAATCGACAGCACAAGCTAAAAGACAACGTTAATCGCCAAGCGAAACTTCTTTACCAACGTTAAAAGCTGCTTCCATAGCATCCAGTAACGGAATTAGTTTATGGTAGAGGATTTGCCACCTGATTAAATATAGTTAACCGAGTTTCCCGGATTTAAAGCGATTGTGAGCCGGTGTACGCACGTTAAACTCGGGGTCGCGAAATCGTTAGGCAAATTACGAAAGGAGCACGGTGGAAGTTTGTTAGTCCGCGAGTTAGGTATCCACAAAGTATATTGCATTAAAGGCGCAGTCCATCCTCCACATTTTTATGCGGATCCGATTAAGCTAATTACGCCGAGCCCACGAAGTACCGAGTTCCTTTGGTTTTTCTTTTCTATACTGAACTTTCAATCTTTTCTCTACTCTTTGATTTTTCAATTAATACGAGTTTCCAATAATAACTTAATATACCCAACAAATTCTCATTAAAACGTCCTTTGATAAAGCTTTCCTTTGATTCATCATGCAGAAAACAGAACGAAATCATAAAGCAATTACAAAGCCAATGATTATGAGAATATAACCCATTTCGTAATTGGATAAATGGTATTCAAATATACATTCTGAATTCTGTATAAAATCGTCGTCGTTCCTGCTTCACTTGTTCATTGTTACAACAGTAACCTGTAATTGTCAATCGGGTGCGCCTGGAAACGAGGTTTCTCATTTCCCACCGGTAACGCAAAATAGAAAAACAAGATTTCTCGTTTCTCCTCGATAACGTGCTAATATTCGTGCAGTTCTCTCCAACATTTCTTGGAAGTGCTCGAACCTTTGTCTCTATTTCATTCACACCGAATGTTTCTCACGCTCATCTCCGATGGCCCCAAGAGGAGAGCAAAGTGAAGAGAGATGACAGCCGGCAATTTTCAGAAACATGTCTACGTGTCTCGATAATATTCGCAATTTGTAAATTAATGTCCAAAAATTCGAATTCCATTCTCTCATTTTTTTAATTCGTAGCTCTTCTTCTGCAAGACATTTTTTGAATCCTTGATGCTTCAATTGTACATTATTGATCATTTCTAGGCTGTAGTTCTTTCTGCAAAGCAAATATTTTCTATTATAACTTGAAAATTAAACATTTCTTCCGATCTAGAATAATTCCATTGTATACGATTTACTTAAATGTTTAGTAATTTAGTAATTGATGCTAGAAAATAACTGTTAGCGGGTTAAATGAGAACGTGTTCTTTTCAATAATTTTAATAAGTCAGCTCTGACGTAGCAATATTTCTAAAGATGGATTTTTGAAGAGAACCAGTTATTCAGCATTTTCTATTAATTACTAATGTCTATAACAACGTACATGTTCCAGCCAACGTATGTTTAGGTAAAGTATGCACGTAAGAAACCGTGAAATTATAGTATTTTCGAGGAAATAATTTTCCCGCGACGCACGAACCGCCGTTTTAGGAGCTACTTGATTTATCACGACGTTTCCCCTCAGCGAAACGTTCGGATAGACGTCTCGAGTTTTCACAATCTTCCTCGGCAGGAGGTCAATATTTGACAGAAAGTAATACGCAGCCATATTCGTGTCTTTTCGGTGCCATAAATCCCCGGGCAGCGGAAACGGCATTCCGCGTTTCGCTTTCCGATATTCTACCGCTCGTCGACATCATATTTTCTGGTTCGCAAACGGACACGTCTAGCCATGCGGCTCGTGTGTTTTTCCCTCGGACAAATTTGCCCGTTGGTCAAAGGCTGAACGATTGGCAGGTAAATAAAACGTCGAACTGTTTCGGCGGACGAAGGAACACGGTCTGACATTAGAAAAATGATCGTTGAACTGAAAAAACGAACTGGATGATCGATAGCATCACAAAGGAAACAGACCTTCCTTTTCCAGGAAGTTAAAATATAAATTCTTTTCGGTTTATTCTGTTAGAGCATTGGTGTACGTGTTTCGCTGTGCGTTTACTTTTCATTAATTTTACCCTGCTAAAGAAAACATGAGAAATCGATGTGGTTGTTAATCTAATTGAAGAGTGCTTCTTCGTTAATAAAATACTCTTTTGATGCTGCACTCGCTGCGTATATTTTGTCGACATTACTCTTTCCCAAGTGCCCCGAGTGAAAAAGACCCTTTAAATGAATTTTTCCCTGGTTCCAGTTAAGCCGGAAAGTGTGCTAGAACTAATTTGGAACTTCATTTAATTTCTTTCAAGCCGACCGACTTACGAGAAATTAAAGATAAAGAAAGCACACAGCAAGAAAGTTTCCAGTGGACGCAGAAACGCGCACGAAACCTCCGGGATATAATGCAATAAGGAATCCCTGCGCACCTGTTGCGAGCACAGCTTCATCCCAGAGGAGAGCTCTCTTCATCTTCGCAGATCTCTTCAAAGAGCACTACAGACACTCTGCGAATGACCGTATTAAAATATTGCTGCCTTTGCAAACAGAGACGAATAAATTGCACCGCGCGAAGATTTATTAACGCGAATCGCCTGGTTCGCTAGGAAAGAGTCCCAAAAGTGAACTTGACATTACCAGTAAATCATAGCAATTTTCCAGAGTGCGCCTGACTTAACAGAGGAATGAAAGTTAGTTGAAGATCACTAACGAAGGAACCTGATATATATATTTTTAATCAGCTGTAAGGAATTGTGATTGAAGTTTCACGGTACAAGCGAGATCAAATCCAAAGTAAGTGTTGCTTTCCTACTGTTTAAACAAGATGTTGTTCGATGCAGTCTAGTGGAAACGATAAAGGTGCCCACGACGAAAACGTGGAAACGATAATCTGAAGTACCACTGCAACAAGTGGGCAATTCTTCAAGAAACACACGGAAAGCCTGTGCAGAACTCGCTCGTACGCGTGAAGTGGCACAAACACACCGCGAATTAATTGCCTAGACTGAAATTTATATGTCCCAATGTACCTCTATTTTTTAAACCACCTGCACCCCGAAATACAATGTTCGAAATAACGTCGTAATAGTTGTATCTGTTGAGTAATTACGAAGCGAAGGATCTAGTGACGCGATAAGAGAATTTTATGACCATTTTGTAGCTCCTCTCCGTTTCTTAATAACGGAGATATTAATTGAAGAAAATTACGAGGTCTGAAAGAGATGTTCGTATAGTGAGAAGCAAGAATTATTTCTGCTGGTGTCTGTCATCATCTCGTCAAGTGAAAGTGTGTAACTTGACGCCAAACTGGAGGCGACGAAGGTAAAACTAAGTAAAATCTATCGGAAAATGTCGACCGAGGAAGCTCGGCCATCCACTCCTGCAAGTTCTGGGCCAATCGACGAATCCGGACACGCAACCGGCAGAAGAATGTCGCACTTCAAGGAGTACAAGTTCTTCCGCAGCTTCAGCGCGAAGGTGGAAAACTGGCCGATGCGAAAGGCAGAGGCGCTATGGCGTCGTATGCGGGAACGGAAGATCGCAGGTGAGCCACCATGAATTTCATTAGGCTGATACACGAGAAGGCGATTTGTTTTTCTCGTGTGGCGTTCGCCGTATCGTGTTGCGTAACGACAGCGGACCGTAACAAGTAGTGTATAACATATTTCGCTATTTTTCAATTCCGGGGTACGTCCTAGGTTGAGCGAAGCAGAAAATGTTTCGTTACTTATTAAATTCAATCTTACAGCCGTTGAATGATTTATGAAATATAGTGGATCCCCAAAAAATATTTGAACACTGAATATCCGATTTTTGGAAACTTGCCAACATGTATCAAATGATTGCAGTAGTTCGTGCCCGATTTGAGAATAAAATAGAATGGTTAAATTTCAAAGAATACAGCTTTATTAATCAATTATATAGTCTACAATTAGAAAAAAATGATTACAATCAGAAATTATAATTACAATTACGATTAGAAAATAATTATGCAATCATCTGATATTTAAACTGTGATAATTTTGTAGAAATTGATCGTGCCGTAATGAATTTGTTTTATATATTTTCTTTCTATCGCGTACTTTTTCTTTCTTTCACAGCTGAAATATCGGCAATTTCTCAAGAACGAGAATCTTCGAGTATCATTGAAAATAGAAATCGTACTACATTATTATACAAGTGATTGAATATCGATGCTCAGTCATCAAAACCACGTAACAGTAGAAGCCCCGTACGATTCCATGTAAATTTCTTTTTCTGAAGTTGCTACAACGCTGCAAAGCCACCGTAACAGATCGAGAATCACCATACGAAAAGATCGATTTCTTTCTTGCGCTCGTTTTATACGGGGTCACAGCATTAATTGTGCACGATCGATACGAAACGCTCTTCCACGTAGGAGTAAAAGTCGAATTTAAAAGTCGGCGGCTGGATGGTCCGGATCGGGCCGGGCCAGGCTGCATGACCACTTGTTTTCGCAGTCGACCTAATTACCGGTGATCGTTCCTCTAGCTATTTACAATGTAAACACACGAATAGCCGGTTATCGTCGCGCGTACACAGAGATCCGGAGTGAAACGCGATGCTGTTCACCAATCCGTACGTTCCACCGCAACATGATTCGCTTACCCGCAGACGGCGCGAGCGCATTTTCATTTTGACCGCGGAGCAAATCTCCGAGCCGCGATTGTTCCCGATAGGTGCAAAAATAGCAGCAAATCGTTGCGGTCGCCGGGGAACGGCGAATTGATTTTTGAGAGAGTTTCTAGTGCCGCTTCAGACCGCAGGTACTTGCTTCCCTGAAACGCGTCGGTCGATCCAACTATCTAGGGATCCGACCGATTCACAGCGGTCCATACATTTGGTAGAAAATGCCTTATCTTCATATCGGCATTTAATGTATCTAAATTACTTTATAAATATTCGGCAATGTCGAAAATGTCACCTTGAGAAAAAAGTAACATTTGCAAAACATTTACCAATGTAAATCAATGTAATGCAATCGTTAAAAACATTTGTTATGTCCTCAATAGACTGCGGATCTTTACGCATTCATGGCATTTGAAAATTTTCTAAAAATTCTGCAATGTAAAATTCGATAGTATTTGGTACGAGTTTCATTTATTCCAGATCTACAAAGGCTTTACTACCACTGAAAATAAGATTTTATTGAATTCCACTTTCTTAAAAATTACCTAGAAAAATTGAAAATTGCATAAACATGGGGCTACATTTAGGTGAACCATATTTTTGGCTTCATAATGTTGTAGCTAATGTCGAAACCAGGGCCACTGTACAATATACGCTTGCAAATTCCGAGTCTACAAAAATGTACACCCCTTAACATTGGCTATACAGTGACTCCCATTAATATTCGGATGCTCTCCAAAAAACGATAACTTTGTTAATATTGGACTATGCAATTTGAACATTTTTGGGAAGCTAGAGCAATTAGTTTACTACAGGATGTGGAAAGAAATTTTTTCAAAAATTGCATTTGGTCAGAATTGTAGAGAAAATACAAAAAGTTGCATTTTACAACTTTTTAATGCGGGCCTATATTGAAATTTTAAAAAATACGTTTTGTAGATCTGTGTCAATTATATGCACTGTAAAAGTTTCATAGAAATCGGTTGATGCGGGAAAAACGACAGGCATTGAAAGATGTAAGAATTCTTAGAATTACTGCAGTTAGAGGTCGAAAATCGTGAAAACTGCAATTTTTACCATCTTTAAACGTTTGTAGCTCATTACTACGTTGACCGATTTTGATGAAATTTCCAGAATATGTTTAGTTGATACAGATCCACGAAACGTGTTTTCTAAATTTTCCATATAATCCTACATAAAAAAGTTGAAAAACACAAATTTTGGTATTTTCTCTGCAATTCCGACAACTTGCAGTTTTTTCAAAAAATTTTGTCACGTTGTGTAGCAGACCAATTGTTCTAACTTCTCCAAAAATTTTAAGTCGTATATTCCAATATGAAAAAAGTTATGGTGTTTTTAAGAGTGTCCGAATATTAGTGGGAGTCACTGTATACATGTATAAATATTATAATGTATATGTATATTATGTATACATACACATATGTATATGTACACGGGTATACTATACTGTACACGTACAGTCAAACATGTCTCTCTGCAAATCGCTCGAACTAATTTATTATTTTACATTTGCACATTTGACAATGCAATTTCGTACTTGTATAATTCCTCGACCTTCCAACTGCAGCAAAGGTGCGACACGAGTTCAATTTCATCAGCACGGGGTAAATGAATGACGTTAAGGCAAATGATAAGGGTGTGCAACCTCGACAACGTACATGACATTTCACCCTCCTCACACGTCATTGTATCATCGTCCACGTGTGAACACGTTGGATCGTCGAAATATCTCGACGCACCGTCGAGCGTAATAATTAACTCCGCCAATTATTCCAAGTCATAATTGCGAGGAATTAGATTTGGGAGGGAACCGGAAAGTTTCATTCGTTGTGAAATGTAAATGAAATGGGCCTCGTTAACGGTCATCGATGCGAAGCATTATTTCGACGTTTCCTCTGAAATCGTTAAAATTCGACTAATTGCTACGGAGGAATTAATAACAGTATTCTATTTCTACTGCATGATGGTTATATCCCAATTAATATTCCACAGCGTGTTTCACAAATAATTCTTACAAACACTGAGACCTAGCAAATGAAATTATCATTCCTTGTATATTTTTGCAAAATCTGTATCGTTTTTTATAATTTTCCCAATATAATTGTGTCTGAAAGATAAATTCAATTTTCATTTTGTTTAATGCTTTATCGCATTTTAGAGTAATGACATTTTTTCTTAGACTTAACTAGAGTTTTTCACTTTAATTCTTAGGGGATGACGTCACCATAATTTTCTGGAGTTTCAGATTTTTAGAAATATTTTTCATAGCTGTTTTAAAAGTATACAATACTCTGAAACGTTTTACAAATTTATCACGACACGTACTGCACTAAGGGCACCATTTTTCTGGCGTCGTTGACAGGGAAAGGGCTGAAGGATAATACAAGAACAGTTAACTCTCATGGTCGTACTGTTTCAAGCCTGATCGTTTCGGACTACCGGCTTTGGTAAAACGCGTCAGTCGCGTGTCGTGTAAACGAGAACTCACCGTCGAGAGGTCTTCCCGAGCAACGACACGACAAGTTCGCTTTGTACAAGCCGATACATCGCATCGTTTCGTGCAAGGCAAGCTCGATGCAGAGGCAAAACAGCTCGTCCATCACGGCTAGTTGTTTCGGATAACGTGGAGACATTTTTCTGCGCTGATGTGAATCGCTTAGCGTCACGTAATCTCTGTCAAAATACGCATTCCTCCGCTTGAAAGGAGTCGCGTGCATTAGACGAGGAACGCGACAATTTTTTAACGGTGCATATGTGCATTCTGTAAGCTAGCCATTCCCCTTGGTAAGCACGAATGCATAAAAATGCACTTCCTTTCTAGCCAACGTGAAGTTTCTTATTATGTCCCACAGTCACGAATCATTCTTGATGATACTTTACGAAGATAAGGTGAAGAGAACATTCAATTTTGTTAAATACTTGGTCAGGCGATATGAAATATATTTTTTGACAGTTCTTCTCAAAATTTAATCGTTCCATCAATTTTACTTTTAATTGAAATGATATCGTAATACGTCCCAGCGCTGTCACGAATAATTTTTAATGATACATTAAGAAAATAAGAAGAGGACAATTAATTATATTGAGCACTTGGTCGACTACTAAAAACTATATTTTTCGACGGTTATTCTCAAAATTTAATCGTTCAATCAATTTTACTTTCAATTGAAATGATATCGAAAATAACAAGAGGACAATTAATTTTGTTAACCACTTTGTCATCAAGTATGAAATATATTCTTCGACAGTAGACTCTCTGAAAAATTGTTCTCAATTTTACTTGTAACAGAAATGATATCGTAATACCTCCCGCCAGAAGCGTGATAGACAATTTCCATCCTCTTTAATCCCACTGAGTCTATTCATTCTGTTTCTGCACGAATCAAGTTTTTCACAATGACATCAGGATTAATATTTAAAGGTCTTTATCGATGTTATAACTTCCCCGATGGAAATTTGACTGCGTAATTTGTGTTACTGGCTGGTACACCCACATCTCCTCTTCGGGATGCACATTATTGCACATCGATTAAGTCGATAGGTCAGGCGTTTCAATTTCGATATCCTTGGAAACTCTGCGCCGAAGTGCCAGGTAACCTTCTCGTTAAAATGTTTGCAATAAGTATTTGTAATGTTATTAGACTAATATGCTTTATGAATAATTGAAGTGCACTGTTCATACAGAAAGGACTTGGTAATGGCCAGTACCATCAGATTGTACAATACAAATAGTTTCTTTATGCATGTGTGCTAAAAGAAAATGGCCTTACTCGATCGTCAAGCTCGCGTGACCGATATAATCGCGTCTGCCAGCAAAATTTCATTTGGCCCTTGCACGCGAATCCGTTAGTTTGCTACGAAATTACTATGGAATCGTGTGTATCCAATCATGTGTGTAGGTGTTGAAAAAAACAATGGGAGAACTGCACTCTTAAAGTTCCCTCTTAATCTACGATTATTACACTCCTGCATGCATTTGTGACAGCTGGACAGCGATTCTTTATGCAAAATAAACATTTTCTACCTGACTGGAATGCAATACTTTATTTTCTTTTTTAATATGTTCAATGTGGTGAGAATAATATAATCGTATTTTTAAATACTTCCAATGTTATCACCGTTTCAAATTCTATGTAATAATTTTTGAAATGATATAAAACTGTAGTTACATTGTTTCGAACATATTAAAATGATTAAAAATACATTTTTCTGTAACTTTCATTCCCTGTAATTGACACAGAACATTTTTATTTTACATACGGATCTGCAGTCCAGTAGTAATTACTGAGTCTTTTTCAAAGACTTTTTATCATAAATGATGTACAAATATTTCTGCAATTGTTATGTAAATTTCCTCGCATCTCGACAGCTTACGCAACAACTTGGTACGTCGATATCAAATTGGAACATTTGTTTACGTGCTCGAACGTCAGCACGTTCGAACAGAAAAATAAAATTCTATTACGTGGATTATTACAACGACGGTAAACGTGGTTACTGGTTACAGAATCCCGTGTAATGGAAGTACGACCAGCTTCCGTGGTTTTACATGATCGCGAACTTGTTATTACGTCGAGGTTGGCACGTCGTAATCAGAAATTTAAGGAGACACAGAACACCGGCAATCACTGTCACGCTGATTCGCAGCACGCCGCCACGTCTTTACACTCATCACAGTCTGATTACAAAGTGGCAGGTTAATAAATGTCGACGAAGACAAGAAGAAAATTCTATTATACTGATACTACGTTTTGTTACGCGTGCAGGCGTGCGCCCACGTCGCAGATCAGTTACATTTACCAATCTCTATTAAGATTATATCTGTGGTTGTCAGGAAGAACGTCGCATGTCACATATTTTCACTTTCGAGATAATTGCCGTTTAAAGTTTCGATCGCTAATGCTTTGACATAGGACATCGGTTAAATTGCATTATTTTTTGAGCCCTTCGTATTTGTTTTCATGACTTTTCTTCTGGTAAATACGTAAATCCTATAGTGTAAAGCTCAATTAATGCATAAACCCAAATTTTTGGAAATTGTGACTTGCGGCGTTTTTACTTGCAACCACAGATATATGCATGGCTGACTGTGTGTGATTTATACTGCATACTATCACAGTAAATTATGTGACGTAGTATTCTCGAACAATTAAATCAATCAAGACTTTTTACTTTTTCATATATTTTCTATAATAAATATACTGCAGATTTTATGAATTTATTACATGATGAATTTCTTAATAATTTACGAATTCACTTGCGAATATGAAAAATGGCGAGCATTAGCGCGCCGCAATTTTCGTGGTTGGAGACCGGTTTGTTTAAACGACGATCAGCCGGATGTTGTCCTTATCTAACTGTTGTTCCAACAGCGTAAAATGGCTACCGTGTGATCGTCGTGGATTTTCACAGAGCTCGTGTGTTTCCCAACTGGCCGGCGACTCGCGTTATACGAGAAAAACACATATTTCTTCAGCGATGCCGCAGATGCTTGACAGTTACCATGTGGGAGAATACTTTTGAGGAGCTCGACAAAAATAGCTAATATGTATTAATAGTACGTAAATCGCGAAGAACAAAGTTCTAACAACTGCAATTGTTGCTCGCGAGTGGAATGTCGATTTGCAGGAGAGTACAAAAGTTTGCCAATTGCGAGCAAGGACGTTTCATTAACGCGACTGATTGCATTTCGGACGAGACTCTCGGATAACAAATGAAATTCGTCAAATCGTGACATGGACGACGGTGTTCGTGGAAATTTCCTCGACCTAAAACATCGCACAAAGAAACTAATAATTGCATTTTTTTTGTCCCGACGTACATATGTGGGTCATATAGCTCTCTGTGTCTTGGCTAGGATGTTGCTCGGCTAGCAGAACGCTCGATTTAATTATTGTTTGACAACATTCGACGCTTCGCTGACTGCTCCAGCGTCGCCGCACTTCAACGGGAAAAGCTTTGTCTGACTCATTTAATTGAAAAGTATCGAGCACGGCCGCGCGTGTCGAGCTCGGAAATCTTCTCGTTTCAGATTTAATGAAAGTTAGCGACACGGAGGATTTGAAACTCTCCAACTAAGTAGGGATTATTGAATATCGTGACCTTTAACTCTTTGCTCTGAGGCGCCAGTAAAAATTGCCATACCATTATTAAAAACAGTTTAAATATTATTAAATTCGTCTGTATTCTATAAATTGTAGAAAGCTCAACTGTTGTATGAGGAAACAGGTCCGATTCGATGTGTACAATGTAAAAAAGATTACATAGAATAAAAATGATTTGGCTTGAAAGAAATGTCTTAATTTTAGAATTAAATTTGCCTCGAGTCCAGCGAAGGGAAACAATTAGGCTTCTTGAGTCCGTGAAATCGTTGCTGGTTATTAATACATTTAGTATTTTAATTAAATTCGACATGAATTCAAGTTGTCTTCGTTTAGAACACTTTATAGAATACATTGAGCTGGAACTATGATCTATGCTAGTGGATTTACATAAACATTCGTAGTCTATTTATAGTTCCCAACATTACTGACACGTCGAGAGAACAGTACCGTCGCACTTGTGCAACTCGTGTGGAAAGGAAAGTGCAGTAAACAATACTTTCCGAGAAAATTGATATCTAGGACAGGGAAAAGTCAGGGGAAATCAGTGAAGTGAGAGAACCGATAAGAAACATGAATTCAACACAACGCGCATATACCGTCACAGGATGAATCACTTCGCAGCTGAATTATTAAACACTCCAGTTACTGTACCAAGATTTTTCTCCGCCGATTCTTCAAGGTCGACGAACCTGGAAAAATCTTACAACTTAACCTTCAACTCTTTTAAGAAAGTGGAATTAAATAAAATCTTATCTTCAGTGGTAGTAGCCTTTGTATAGATCTAAAATGAATGAAAATCGTACCAAATTCCATGGAATTTTATGTTGCAGAATTTTTGAAAATTTTCAGATGTCATAAATACATAAAGATCCATGCAATATGAACCGATGTCTTTCATTGTAAATTTCTTTGTATTTCTTGAAATATTCTTAATATGATGACCAAATGTCGGGAAATACGAAGAAATTTCTAAGCAAAAACATCAAATAAGTAACGAGTAAACAATTTCAAATTAATAAAATTTTATTTACAAATCCGGTACGAACTTATGCAATCATCTAATAGTTTAGAAAATATTCGAGAAAGATGATTTTGTGAATAAAATTTCTTATTTATTTGTTAATATGGAAAAATTTTATGGCAAACGGATCTATTAATTTTTTTCGCTGGTTAAAATAATTTCCAATGTTTCCGATCTACCACAATTTCAAGAAACCTCCACGAATAAGACAGTTCGAAAAGAAGTGGAGGGTATTGGGCACACGACGAGGATCACTATGCCGGTCGTGGCCTTCACGGTTCTGCTCGCAATGGTTCCAACAGCGTCGCGTCAGTCGGCCATTACGAAAGTCCATTACGGTTCCATTGTTCCGACGCGTGTGCATACTTTTCATCGCGACAGGCTACAATTATTTGACCAGCGCGCGCTATACTTTTCTGGGCAGATCGAAATCCGGGATTTTCATATCTCGAGCGAGCACAACGACGCTGACAATCGCTCTGGAACGCCTAACAATAACCCGTAGCCTTTCACTGCCAAGACATGGTCGGCTGTAACAACGAATTATCCGTTCGGTCGCGACGCATCGATTCCTCCCCCGATAAACATAAGCGAACAATTAAGGATACGCAATTATCGTGGCTACCCCTTATGGAAAGCTAGTGCGCTGGCCTAGCCCATAATGGCGTCCCTAATGATAGACAAAGCACTACAATTACTTTGATCAATTTCGATAGCCTTTTATCGTTCTCCATGTGGGTCCCCGGTGTCGTTATAACGGCGTAACGCCCCTTCTTTCTCGTTTTATTTTTCAACGATGTCGCACCGGTAATTAATCGAGTGTTTAGCACGTACCAAGCGAATCGAGTTGCGAAACAGGAATTTTATTTTCTCCTTGAGCCAGTTGCCACTAATATTCTGCTACTACAATCGAACCTCACCGAGATAATCACTGTACAATCATCTAATAAAATTATAATTGCTCACGCGATTCAAACTTTTCAATTTCGAGGTGTTTTCTTATGAAATTTAATGTACTCGATGTAAAATAGTAACTGTACAACCTTTTCAATTATAAAAAGCTGTGATTTACCACTTGTTAGTTGTAATCGTTGATTCTCTGTTTTGGTACTCTTCGTGAAGTTTCTTAGCAGTTAATATATTTAACATACAATAAATCCAGATTGATTGATAGGAACCTGATTTCTTGCAAGATTTCATTAATGGTACAGTAAAGATACATTATTCAAATAACATTAATAATTTCCAAAATCGAGGTATATATTTTATTTGATAAAAATATATTGCGTTTCATTATAATGACTACGGATTTTGTATATTTATGACAAAAAATGGGAAAAAGAAATGGGAAGGGAAGAAATCAATGCCTGTGTCTAGTATCTCATGCAGATAATTTTTATTTTGCATAAAAATCTGCAGTCTAGATGTTCCAAAATGTCAATATCCGAATGAAACATGAAGATAAAAATAACAGCCCGAAAATGAATGACAACCATGATAACTGGCCAGCGGATCTTTATGCAAAATAGAAATTTTCCACCTGAATTGCAACAAACTGGACTGCAATACAAATTTATTGCGTTTTCCAACATATTTTTAATACGTTGAGAATGATATAAAAGTACTTTTAAATTCGTCTAATGTCTTTACTGTTGTAAATTACACCTACTCATTTTTGGTCATAAATGCATCAAATCCGCTGTACATCGTTCGGAGTAAAATTGATTTACATCGCGGAGCATTGTGTCGTTATTTGGCTAACGAAACTGATTGGGCGTAGGTGTGTCCGCAAAAAACTGCGTTATCATTCGCTGGAGTTTTCTCGGCGTGAATGTTTCACGTGGGATTCGTGTCCTCTTGAATCCTCGAGGAAACATCCTTTTAGCCGTTAAGATGGCCTTTCGACGAAATCGTTCGCACTCAAGTTGTCCCGAGTAGCGGTTCCGGCAGGATCAAAAGATTATATCGTGAAATCCTGCAGAAGGTAGAGCTGCAGTCGCCGAGAGTGCCGCGTTAATCCCGTGCAGTATCTCTCGTAACGGAACCTTCCGTCTTTGCTTTTTCACTTTTTTTCCAACCGTGCAAGGACTTCTTATGAACTGCGCTTGGGGAAAAAAGGGTTCGTACTTGTTTCAATTATTTATTGCCCTTTGAAAAAAAATTACCGCCTGTCCGGAGATTACCAAATAAATTCTGACGCGGCTACAGTGATATATCTCCTTCGAAGGAAATTAATCGAGTGACATTTTTATCCCTCCTGTTAATACCTGCGATTATTATTGCTAAATTAAAAAGTCCTTTCTTTAAAGAATTGCGCACCGACTCCATTTTGACAAGCAGTGGATGGAATTATCAATGTTTATACACGAACGTTCAATTAACGACTGTCAATTTTCCCAAACAAAATGCTCCATTATTAAAATACGCATACATTATCAAAAACGCATATTAAAAATTAACTTTTTTACGAAATTTTTGTATAAAACTACAATTTTTTCACAAAAATTTTATACACGTTATACCTTGATGCAAAATATTTCAAAAAAATTTGTTTATTTCCACAGTCATTAAGGGAAGAAATAACATTCAATTTAGTTTCTATTTCTTGCAATCGACGCAGACAATTTTTATTTTGCATAAAGATCCGCAGTGTACTCGTTATGTTTGTTTCTCGTTCTCACCACACATATCGACACATGGGCGACGACGAGAGACAAGAAATGAGATTGTACTCGTCTTCATAGAAAGCGTTAATAGTGCGAGCTGGATCCGAATAATCGATAAGATCCTTACGGGGCGAGATTAATTGTGAAACCGATGGTTAATCACGTTGCACCGAATCGAGGGGGAAAGAATTCGTTGGTCTGGGTAAGATTTGTTGGCAACCAGCGCGTGCCGAAGGCTATTCACGAGCGTAGCTGTAATCACAGCGAAGCGGAACGTAATTTCCATCAGCGGTTGCTACAACCGCGGGATAATCGTCATTCGGCCTAAGGCCAGGCGTTTATGTCCCGATGAAGCCTTCGCCGGGGCTGGACGTTAATGTCCAATTATTGTTCTTACTAAATATTTTGTCGGATTTCAAGGATTTACACAGTGCCATAAAAGTCAGAGCGAACGAACGCGCCCTCATATTTCCTCGGGAGAGCTAATCCTCATACTCCTTCGGAAATAGTCCTAAATTAGACAGCGGATTCTATGCATTTCTTGACAACAATGAGTCGGTGTAATTTATAACAGTAAAAACATTAGAAGAATTTAAAAATACGGTATATTATTTTGAACGTATTGAACATATTGGAAAACGAAATAAAGTATTGTAGTCAGAGTTGGGTAAAATTTTATTTAAATAAAAATTTCGAAGAAAGTGGGTTTTTCCAAGTGAGTTTTAAATTAAATTTTACCCAACTCTGATTATAGTATAATACATTGTATAATATATTATGTATAATACATTGTACATTATACATTTTTGCCCATAATTATGAAAGTGTTATACACATACATTATTTTAAACTGATTAAATATTAATTCAATTTTAATTAGATAGTGCTTGTTTTTTTTTCAACATTATATACATACGTACGCTGCTGTGCAAAAGAAAGAAGCACCCGACCATATTTAATAGAAATGCGTAAAAAATCAAATAAGAACACAGTAAGTTTTGAAGAAGGATTCCGCTGTTTATTTGAATAGTTCTGATAATATGTGTTATTGCGGATTATTAGATGATTGCATAAGTTCGTGCCCGATTTGAAAATAAAATTCAATGTTAAACTTTAAAGAATACAGGTTTATTAATCAATTATACATATAGTCACCATTCTTTTTAGAAAAGATTGGTCTGGGTTAGGTTCTTTTTAGAAAAGAATGGTGACTATATAATTGATTAATAAAGCTGTATTCTTTAAAATTTGACCATTCAATTTTATTTTCAAATCGGGCACGAACTTATTCAATCATCCGATACAATACAATTTCTACATAAAGATATTGTTTGTCATTATATCATATAATTATACTGGGTGCTTCTTTCTTTTGCACAGTAGTGTATATACTTTAGTTTTACATTAAACATGTTACTATTTATTGCACATTTTTATAAGAAAGATTTTTACCCAACAATGGACTGGTCGCGTGCAACCTAGTCGACAATTGCTTAAAAATGTGGAAACAATGCATCCACGACATCGTTCGACAGAACACTGGTAAAATCGCTCATAATTCCGGTTCCGTTCGCAGTAGCATTTCGAGGAATCGATTCGGAGGCGCATAACGGTAGACAAACCAGTGTTTCTGTTGTATCCGTGTGTACTGCGTTGAACGAGAAGCTTGCCGAGCATTTGGCAGAGTCAGCGGCGCGATTACGGCTCATCGTGAGCGAAACGTTGTCGGTGCACGTTACGGTGCCAAGTTACTCGCGGAAATTGCACCTGTCGGCCGCAGCAGCAGCGTGTGCCGGTATATCGATCTCCGTCGAATTAAACGAGCACCGATTAGAACCGATTTACTTTCTACTGGAAAATCGATACGCCTTCCACGCGTGCACCACCGTTCAATAATTCAGGGAACAGATGGGGACGCCCGTTTCGTTTAGTTTCGTTCGCCCGCAATCGAATTGCGTGGCACGGGATTGCCTGAATTAATTGCGGCTTGGCTTAACTCGAAGGTCGTAAACAGGCAACTAGACAGCGACAGTGAACGATCTTAATATTCGACGTGTGTTGAACCCGCCCGAACCAACGTTTACCCCGAGGCACGTGGCCAGTACTGTTCTACCAGTACTGCGAAATTTATTTGCGAGTGTCCTGCGTCTGCCAACTGCACGATAGGGTTCGTCAAGTTCGACCTGGACGCGCGTTCCTCGCTTCCATGGCGCAGCAGAGCCTTCCTTATCCGAACCCCCATTGAACGAACCAATTAACTCAGTACATTATTAAATATGGTGGTATCTAATCAATTACTAAACATTTGAGTATTGTATGAGGCATTATATCAATTTCATATTCACACAGAGAAAAAGATTAATATAGAATGGAATTATTCTAGGTCGAAAGAAATGTTTAATTTTCAAGTTAGAATAGCATCGATGCAAAAGGTGTAATGCTGCGCCACATATACAGAGAGAAAGTCGCCTAAGACGAACCACCTTTTTTTTCTTTTACTTTAAGGACGTGTGGAAAAAATACATTTGCGTACACCCCCGCCTCGAAGTGTGGTCAATTCCCACTAAAGAAACCACATGTCCAGGATTTACGCTCTTTCCTCACTCAACTTTTCTAAGGGCCTTCCTTTTCGCATTTCTTCCGTCTGGTTTATTATGCGAGCTGGCTCCACTCGTGTTCTTGTCCAATTCCTAAGACGAATCACGTGAATAACTTCTACATTTCTTGTTGACGAAGGTGCTTTTTTCTCAGATGAAGGTTTTCAACTTCTGCGATCGTAGCCCTTCTTCAGCCAATTTCAACGATATAGTCGTTCAAGGTCATGCAAGGTCATACTCGTAAAAAAGGATTAAAAATATAAATTCACTGTGAATGTTATCGCAATAGGATGTCCTCAAGTTTATTGACGAAATCAGACTGATTTCACCACTGAGTGAATGTAGATGTAAACGAACATGGGCGAAAGGTTTAAGACTAAATTTGGGTAACTTCAAACTGGAAATGATTCTGCGGGTTCAAGTGGGACAAGGGTGCAACGCAATGGCTATTTCGAAAAGGATTAATTAGATATAGATGACAGAGAGTCGCGGGGTATGCGGTCCGCAGCGAACGAGAGCGTCGCGCGCCCGGACAAATTGCGGTTTAGAAAGTTCAACATTCGACTGCGTAGCTCGAACGAACGAGGCGCGTTTTGCACCTGAGAATGTTCTGGCCTTCCGACGAAGGCCGGGACAATGGAGAAGCGGAGCATTTCGTGCATGTGCTCTCGTGGGAATGCAGCTGCGTCGCAGACCTGCAAAAAGAACGACCGCGCCGCGGTACCTAAACCACCATGTTGGAAAATCTGCCATACCCGATAATAAATTAACGACAGATTCGCGGCTTTTCACTGCCTCGGGATTAAATTAACGCAGGCATAATTCGCACGGAGGCGAGAGGCTCCAGGCAGATCCGCGTGGAAATTACCGTAACCTTGCGGTTCAACGACGGAATTTGAAATACTACGAACTTCTAACCTCCGGTTAGTAATTCCAGTTGGGCTCCTTCTTCTTCCTCTTCTTCTTCATTCGCTTGCTTCAACGTTTCAAAGCGGAGCTCGATGACAAATTGCGGGTGAACTGTGGAAATTCCTCGACCGTTATCTCTAATAACTTGGAAATTCATTCTAATGAGTCGTAATTATATAGATTAGGGTACAACTCGACGGTGGCCTTGAAATATGGTACAAAGGTCGACAGTCTCGGTGACTTCGCTTTTACGTACAGTTAAATGTATGCAATTAATAGACTGCGCGGATCCGTGTGCAAAATATAAATTTTCTACAGTTCTGGCAACCAACTGAAGTGAGTGGACTGTCTAGTAATTAAGGGGATAGACACGTTTTTCTCGATAATACAAAGATGGGGTTTTTCAGTAGTCAAAAACGCTAGATAAAAGACCATAATTGAAAGAGCGTAATTTGCATTATTCGGAAGCATATAGCTGCGCATGTACATAGCTATTATCATAAAGCTGCGACACCTACATGCTTCCGAATAATGCAAATTTCGCCTCGTAAACGTAAAAATAGCATTTTCGAGGGCGATCGCGGTCTAGATTGATGTTTTATCTAGCGTTCTTTTGACTTACTAAAAAATCCTATCTTTGTATTATACAGATTATCAAGAAATGAGAAGGCGCATCCCTAACCCTTGCAATCCTGGAAACGAGTCTACCCCCTTAAATATCTGTGTTTATCAGGAAAAACGCCGCATGTCACAATTTCAAAAAAATTTGAGTTTATGCATTAATTAAACTTTATAGTATAGGATGTACGTATTGACCAGAAAAAAGTCATGAAAATAAATTCGAAAGGCTCAAAAACATAATGCAATTTACCTGATGTCCTATGTCAAAGCATTAGTGATCAAAACTTTAAACGGCAATATCTCGAAAGTGAAACTATGTGACATGCGGCATTCTTCCTGACAACCACATATGTATCAAAAATGTACTATGTACTAAAACAATTTCAAAAGCAAATTCAACTTTCAGGTTCCTCGGAAAGACGTAATTTGTTTTTAAAATTGCTAGTTCCCAGTACGAACATTTACATTTGTATTTGCATGCATTTATAGTTGTTTGACGATGCATGTGTTAGATAAAGTTACTCGAGACATCGGTTTTTATGGATCATTGAAGGTCATGGTAATTTGTGACGTGCACACTAATCTATACAATTAACAAATGAAGATAACGTGCCGCGGTATATCTACAACAGTTCCGGGTAAAAAGAAATTTTATTTGACCAGCTTAAATGAACTAAAAAATCGGAATAAATTCAATCTTGTTATGATCACAATGGAGTACACGTCAATCGCATTTAGCGCTCGGCGGTGTTAAATATATCTGACTGGAAAATTATGAATTGAATAATCAAAGCGATAACGATCGACGGGTTAATGCGATCGGCGAATGTGAAGATTGACACAGGTTGAGAAGGCGAGTTTATCCGAGGCGAGGCGACGCGTTTCGTCTGCGGAGATGTTTATCGTGGTCCTGGTAATTGAACGAAACCCAAGGTGGGATTTATAATTCGCCTGAAAATCGTAACGTTCGCTTTCTACGCCAGCGCGGCGTATTATACGGGCTCTCATGCAAATCGTTGGATTTATTATAGCATGGGACGGGTATGCATATGAGAGGACTTCGCATTTCGCGTACGGATACACCCCGTTGATTGCGCTTCTTCCGTCTCTGCCTGCCCTTTCTCCAGCTGCCTCCTTCGACTCTTGAATTTCACGCCATTGTTGTCCTCGAAAGATCCTGAACGGCCCCGGCCGCCTCCGGCCCGCTACGATCCCGAGAAATTATGTGCCCGTCGGTTTGTTAACGTTACGAAACAAACAGCCCCGATTACGCCATCGATCCTCTAAACCTTTTTATTGATGGCCGTTTCCCCATCTCGAGATCGTTCACCTTTTCACTAAAATTCTCGATCTTTTATTGCATCTTCGAAAATTCTTAAGTTAAAGTTCGAATTTGTGATATGTGCGTTTTAGAATTAGCCTGTGGGTTTCACACAGTTTCCCGAAATAAGTTATACTGTTCTGTTATTTGTAAGCAAATTTGTCCGAAACTTCGTGCGAATTACATAACCGGAAAACCTAAGCTATAAAAGTTAACTCATCAATTCGAATAAAAGAAAAGGAAAGTAACTGTTTACCTTGTTACATTATCGAATATTTTATCACTGTGCCAATTTGATATGCGTGAAATGATGGACGGATGAGGGCTAATGCATTTTTGACAATAGTAAAAATATTAAAAGGATTTCAAAATACTGTATTATATTATTAGATCCGAAAGAAAGTTCTTACGGTTTTGCATTTGAATTTAATAGTTAAAAACCGCAAGAACTTTCTTTCCAACCTAATATTATCTACCTATTGAAAACCTGTTAAGGTGGAATGTAAATTTTGATATAGGATATTTTTGTTTTATACATATGTATAAATAAAATTGTTAATGTAAAGAATTTTTCCACTATCGATGTACGTATGATTAAGAATATAAAAATTTGAATGTATTTGTACGATAATTTAAGGTCGAACGATAGTGCGCTTCAATGTTGAAGTATTCAAACGACGTACGTCGTCAATACACCGAATCGTTCGGTGTTGCTATCTAAGTCCAAGGAAACGGGAATATTTGTTAAGTGACAGCCGGTCGCAACAGTGAGTTGCATTTATTATTATCCGTTCGTCGCGATGTTATCTCGGTCATTTTCCTTCCACGCGGGCTTTATCATTATCGTTCGAAGAACTGGCATTTTCTGGGAAAATGTGGGTGGAAGGACGAAGTTCAACCTAGAAACGTATTTTTTTTTTATTTTAGTGGAAACTCGTCGAGGACGATTAGCTGTGTCTCAGATAAGACGGGGGATACGTCCTTCGGATAAGAATCTCGGGAAAAAGCGCACCGGAAATTAGGAGCAGCTTCAAAGAGATGGGAATCGCGCATGTTAAGCGCGGTACTTCCGGCATTTTCTTTTGGAATTCTCGTGATTTAACCCTGCGGTACACGTTCCAGAATTTACGTAAAATATTAGATTATTTTGTAACGACAATGACAGTAATAATTGTAATGTAGATGCAAAATAATAAATTCTAAGCGGAGAGAAATTTATTTCTTGCTTCAGTAATTTTAATGCACTGAAAAGTAATATAATATGCATCAAATTTAGAGAATCTATTTATTAGTTTCATTAGTTCTCTCTCTCTCTCTCTCTCTCTCTATCTATTATTAAATGAACAGCAACTGTTCGGCGACTTCGCCCCTGTTAGCAGGCAACACAAACTACAGTCTAGTATAGTCGGCTGAAAGCGAAGACCCGCGGATGCACTTTGCATCGCCGCATTAGATTGCCACCTAGTGGTCTGACTATAGAACCACAATTATACCGAGACAGTATTCCAATTATAAATTCTTAAAAAAGCTGATATGTAATTAATTATGCAATCAAAACTTTCTAAGAAAAGCTAAAATCATCAAGCATTCAATGAATATTTTTTACGGATCCTAAATCAAAAGATTTGATAGTCAGGTTGAAGTTGTTATTCAAAAACTTTCCATTTATACCTGAGAAAATAAAAATTTACAAATTTTGTGTACCCTCCCGCGTTCTATCATAAAAATATAGATATTACATTATTATACTGTATTATAGAATTTCCCTTCAGTTGGATTACTTAGTCTTGAATGATACACTTGAAAGAATCCGAGAAAATTTATACAGAATTTTAGAAAGGCCTTAGAGTAAATATTATACCATTTAAATGTTAAGAACCAGAGATAACTGTTTATTTCGAGGCTGCTTCCGATCAGTTTCGCAAACGCAATTGACGTTGCAGCTTCACGGCGGTTCGCCTAAACCAGCTTCCTAATCGTTTCCCTAATCGATTATACATCCTGCGAGCGTGTAGAGGCAACTTTTTCATTCGGCTATGTACTTTCATTCATAACCGGCTCGCGGAAGCGATCGATCGACACTCGCGTTTCCCGGGACTGGTTTTCGCTTGTTTCCGCGTTCGACCATCTGTTTTCAACCTTCGAAGTTAGAGGGGTACAGGGTAGATTTCATTCTTTAGCTGTAAACCCTTATCACTAGGGGTGTGCGAGTACCCGTAATTTACGAGCTGAGCTCAATTCGATTGCTCAAGCCGAGTCGAGCGTTTGATTTTTCCGAGCTACTTAAAGTCGACGAACTGTTCGAAAAAATGCGAGCTACTTGAAAAAATCAAACTGCTCGAATATTCGAGCACTCGTAAAACTTCGATCTACTCGAAACTGAATTTTCAGCTCGAACAGATTTTTAGCTTTCGAGTTACCGTGCGTAACACACGTAGTTGTCCGTGCAGAACACAGGCTGTTTGACAATAATCGCGACTTTACTATATTCGAGTAATTGGAAAAATTTTGAGCTAAAAATTCATTTTTAAGTAGATCAAAGTTTTACGAGGGCTCGAATATTTGAGCCGTTTGATTTTTTCCAAACAGTTCGTCGATTTCAAGTAGCTCGGAAAATTCAAACGCACTTTTTAATTATGGCACTTTAACTAATTATGGCACTTTTTCGATTTACGGCCCACAATGTTTCGTTATACGGTCAAAAACAATGCTGTATTGTTAGCGACCTTCTGTTTACTCGCTCCGCGAGAGTTCCAACTAACTAGTAACTGAATTATAAACCTTATTATTTTATAAAAAATTGGAACACATCTAATTGAATTTGTATCAAAATAATTGATTCGTTATACGGCTTTTCGCTTTACGGCCAACTTCTCCGGAACATATCTAGGCCGCAAAGCGAGGTATATGTGTAGTCGAATATATCGAATCATATCATTTCTATCATTCATTTCTAACATTCATTTTTATCATTTCATGAAAAAATAATCTATGCAAAATTCAAGATTAATTCGCGACGTCGAAAAGAGGTGGTACTTTCATCGAATGCGATCTTCATTCTTTACAGGAATTATTTTCTTTCACAATAGAACAATTGAAGGGTGCAGGCCAGTGCAGGGTGAAAGAAATTTCCACTTGGTCCACCCTGAACTGTCGAAGTTAGGGGGATGCAGATGCAGTTCTCGCGACGACGCGACGTGCAGATGCGCGTTTTACGAGCCGCATAAAAAGCCGCTGTTTTAGCTGTCTCGTAAAGCATTGTCCCTCCGCACGCGCGTTTATCATCTTTTATTGGCACACGACGCTGTCCAACGGCGCGGCGCGACATTCGCCGGCGTTAATTACAAGAAACCGACTCGCGTTATTTCGCGACTCGTGCCCCACTTACGTTCTTCATACACCGGGTCAGCCGTTCAACCTTTTCACTTTTCCTCCCTTGAAACTTTGTAATGAATTTTTCCCCCTTCCACACGCCTCTGCATGGATTCGCGCCTGACAGCTGCGGCAATTCTCTACAGGGTGTTCTAAAAATGGATTTCCTTGAAAGGGCTGATTCCTGAGTCATTTCAAGTGACTTTTTCCTGTGTGAAAATCTCCGCGGCTTTGTTGAGGAGTTATTAACGAAAAACACGAACCAAGCGCCACGCTCGGCGAGTCGCGTTTCGATTGGTCAGTGTTTTTAATTAATAACTTCTTCGTAAAGCCGTGGAGAAGATTTTCGCAAGGGGAAAAGTTTCTTCAATGGCCTCGGGTATCAGTCGTTTGAAGTACAACATTTTTGGGACACTCTGTGTATTAAAAGAAGTTCAAACTCTTTGCGAAGAATGCTTCGTGAAGAAATAATGTTTATATATTTTATCTGAAATTGATATATAGTAAGTTTAAGGTTAAGTTCGGAATATAAATACTGTTTTCTTTTTTTAAGCGATAGTTCCAGCGACGATTTCACTTCGCGTCTAAAACTCGACTGTTCCTTTATGTTTCAGGTAAGCACCGGCCGATTACAAGCAATGTTAGTACTATGGTAGCAAGTGAAACACTAAATCCTCGCGTAAGTACGTTCTACGTTTTAAACCCCATCCAATCACCATAAAATAGTGTCCAAGGGCACGTCTTTAAGGGCGGCGCGGTACGGAGGTGGGGCAGATATACAATTTGCATTTTCATGGGCCTACGTACGCATGGTTATCCACCTTCAAGGTGGACTGCATTTCGACCTGGACTCCTCGTGACGAAAAATGCAATCCATGCACGCAGGTGCGCTTTATCGCGTGCTCGATGGCGGAGGCCGTCGAAATACTAGTTCGTTTTTTATCGTCTTTTGTTTCTGATGAAAGTCTCTGAAGAAAGTCTGAAGATCACTGATAAAATGGAGATTAGCAGAGTTTCGTTCTATCTAACCTTTATTGTAATACTTCAGTGTTACTATTCTGACACTTTACAGGACGAAAGATGTCCTGAAACGAACCTTTCTAGCTTTATCTTGTATGATGTGTACTACAACAATTCTTATAATGTAAACTAATCATTGAATTACAAATTTTATGTTATTAAAACAATATTTTTGCTTTATATTTATACATTTAAGATTTTAAGTTTTAAAAGATGAATAGATGCTACATTGTTGAATTGAAGGATCACCATAATTTCACCATAATCTTTATCTTGTATGTTGTACTATAACAATTCTTATAATGTAAACTAATCATTGAATTACAAATTTTATGAATAATTTTTACTTTATATTTAAACATTTAAGATTTTAATTTTTGAAACATGAATAGATGCTACATTGTTCAATTGAAGGATCACCATAATTTCACCATAATCTTTATCTTGTTTGTTGTACTATAACAATTCTTATAATGTAAACTAATCACTGAATTACAAATTTTATGAAGTTAGAACAATTTTTACTTGATATTTAAACATTTAATATTTTAATTTTTGAAAGAAGAATAGATGCTACATTGTTGAATTGAAGGATCACCATAATTTCTGAAAAATCCGAGGGTCCGTGGGCTTGTAATTTTTCGAAACGGTCACGTGCATCGTCCGCAGGAACCATTTTACGTCACGTTCGATGATCACGTACACACGATCCCGCGGTCATGATGGAATTAGTTGGTCAATTTCAAGACGCGATGATTACGATGTAACGATCACTGCCGAGCGAACCGCTCATCCGTTACAAGGAAGAAATTAATAATTTCACTTAATCCTTCGTGATTAATGTTGTACCCCGGCTTCCGCTGGCTTCCGAGAAAGTCCACCTTCGAAACGCCCGTAATCTACCGCACGTTTCAAGTGTAGCTTCGTCAAGTTAATATCCGCTTATAATACATATTCAGGACGTTTACGACACTATAAATTGTTGTCTGCTTTTGATTTCTAGTTCAACATGCAGAAAGTAATATGTGATCGATCTAATATATGGAAAATTTCAATAAAACATCTCAACAACCTCAGTAACTATTTTTACAGTGCTGAATCCACCAAAAAACTGTGGAAAGTTCATTTGAAAAGTCCGTAGACAGAAAATCTATACTGAAAGTTCATCTTCCGAAGAATGTTTGTGGCAGGAAAAATATGTAGTACAACTGGGATGAGTAACTAAACCGAATTTTTGTGAAATGCTTGTTTTACTTCCATATATTCAGGTTTCACGAGAGAAAGCAGACAGGCAGTAGTACGTAGAATTTAGTTGCAGAGATACAGAGGTATATGTGCACTGATAAGAGGGAAATTCCATGGATTCTGGAACTTAGCGCATCTTGGTTCCATTTCAGCGTTATCGTTCGCGAGTACCGTGAAATCCAAACACTCTAATAATTCTCATTGCAGAGGAGGTTGTAGTTGCAGTGGATATGGTTTACAGTCGCGTCGACCTTTCTGTAGCGAGAGAGATCGGGTCTGCCATAAAAAGAGCATTCTTTCGTTATCTCTTCTGACGCACTCGGCGAACAGTCCGTTCCAGTTATGGTTTCGGCGTTTAGGCGCGAAGCTCTTTCGATCTGAAACAGATTTGCATCTTCGTCATTTTCTTCCTCCATGATGGATATTGTATTGTGTTAAGGATGGTGCTGTAATCTGTTGGTGATTCAGACTCTTCGATAGTTTCCATAATCATGTTCAAATTCTAGAAAATAAATTATAAAGTATGAAAGTGTGTCCAATAATTTGACTGTGTATAATCAATTTTAAAATATTCTTAGCGTCAGTATGATATACTGATGTCAACCCCGAAGGGTTGAAGAAGAAATACTTTTTATAGTGCTTGCTAAAGGATACTGAGATCTTGATAAGAAATTTGGTGCAATCAACTTAAAGCTCTCTTTGAACCATGTTATTTAACCATGTAACAGCATGATCACGCTTCGTGGCGCACCCTGTATAATAACATAACATAATACGGTATCCGTTTTACGCTACTTCGACTACAGTAGTTCTACCCTCACGAAAACCATCGAATTTAATAATTGATAAAGAAAAATAAAATATGTATGTATGAATTGCAAGACATACGAACGAAGTAGGAATTTATTTCTCCCTTTACAATCCTACATTCTTGAAATTTCTTTATTGTTTGAAATTACACTCATCCCTTTTTGTCGTGAATGCACATAAAATCCGCAGTGTATTGATCAGCATCAGAAATCGTTGCAGCGGCATCTTCGACTTCCGCACGAAGTTAACGAGAATCTCATTCAACTTCTCGGTCATTAAGGATCATGAACTCGACGAAAAGCTCTTCTGGCCGCTTCCGGCTTACGAGAAGTTTCTCAGGGAACTACGTAATCTGCATCAATCTCGTACAATTTCGTTCCTAATATTCTATTAACGTGCCATCCCATCCACTCGAAACGAAACCTTTCCCTTCTATTAATGTCCAAAGTAACTCCGCCATGGCAATTCCAAGCAAGCATGCCCGTGGATACGCGTACAGCCGCGGCGGCATCTTTCAATTTCCGAACGCCTCTAATCGAGGCCGGAATGCAGCCAGAATATTTTTCTGGTTCTCGCGTCGGTATCTAGGAACGCGAACGAGCCGACCAATTATCCGTACCGGACAAAACGAAGCCACGAGTTCACTAATAACATCGCTAATTATGATTACATACGGGCTTCCACGAGGAACACGTGGCCGTCGCAAAAGAAAACCTCGGAAAGAGGATCGAGTCGAATCGAAGGGAATGGAAAATAAAAGAGAAAAAAAGACCGAAAAACCACCGATGAATAATAGTACGTACGTGGCCGTGATTATGGATAAAGATATCCGCCGACCCCTTAGGTACATTCCAAGGTGCTCGAAGATCATCCTGCGAAATTGATGCGTCGCTATCAACGCGTGTTAGGCAAACTGGACGGTACGTAAGTGTTTGTTTTTCTGTCCACATGTACGGAGAATAGTAGTTAGTGTCAATTGTCCTCTTTTTACGAGAGATCGCTTGCCGTAATAGCTGATAGGCCTGCTCGAGGGTGAATTATGTTCGGATTGATGAATACCGAATGCATGAAAAATAGTTCACATTCTATCGGTGAAGAGATACAGTGGGTGTAGAAAGCGCTCGCACACTGATCGGTTTCAAGAAACTTTAGACATATGAGAGTTGAAATTTTGATTGACTGTCACAGTGACCTGGCTTAGAAATTCATTCTTACTCCGACGTATTTAGGATAAAGTGCTCAAATATGAACCACTTTTTGTTTATTTTAGAATGCTCTTTTTCGACCACAAAATTTCCTCAACATTTTCTCGGGTCAAGTTTGTTCGAAAATTAATACAGCTTGGGAAAAATATTTTTTTTGTGGTGTGTCATTTGCAGCTTTTTTGACCGATCTTCATGGATCCGATGATGGGGAATACGCCTATGGCAGGCAAGACCAAACATTTCTTTACGCTCTCTACGTTAAAGTCAGTGCCAGGTCTTTAAGTTTATCAGCTGATTTAACAGCTTCGTTTCCGATCTGATGTTTTCATCGCGAATTGCTTGTTTAGTTTCCTATCTTGTCCAAGCGTTTGTTAGCGCTCGAGAGTAAAAAGGAATCGTATAACGAAACGACAGGATAAACATTTGGACGAGGATCGTCAATCTCGCAGCTCTCGGTACTGACTGGAATGATAAAGGCCAACGAAGATACACGAGATGATTAGGAATTAAGGATAACAGGCTATCGTAATAAACGAGATTACTCGGAGCGAGCGTTATGCTCGGCGAGCATACACGCCTCTAACCCCCATACACGGACGCAACAGCCACCAGCAACCCTATAAACCCCATAGACGACCGCTAATGGCGCTATAAGCCGGTCCAGAGAAGAACTGATCGCGCGTGCGACCGTTCTGCATCCTTTCTTCCTGTCGTCTCTTCTTCGTTGTTATTCGTTACTCATTCCTTCATCTCGACTCTGAAAAAAGAGACTAAAGAGAAGCAAACGGTTGAATCGTTGCTTAAAAGGTGGACCGACGTAAACGCTCGAATAACGTTCCTTTACGGTTTATTGCCGCCATAATAGTGATCTTAATGCTTGGTCATGCGTCCTGAATTGTGAACATTTCGACGGTAATGATTTTGTCGGTTCTATAACTGTTTGCGAGAGCACCGCTGTGATAAGGTGATTGCTAGGAATGGTTTCATTCGAGGCTGCTCTAATAGATTTAGGTCCTGTTGCTCCGGGTTTGTTGGGTCTGAGTCTGTTTATTGCTGAGAAATGTACAAGGTGTCCCACTTAATTACTTTATCATTCGGAAAGCGGAAAGAAAATTTTTCTGCAGGAAATTTTACGCATTTATGACAAAACTGAGTTAAATAATTAATAATAATAAGTACTTACAAATTAAATAATTATTAGCTTAAATTTTCAGTGGGTTTGCAATACTTCATTTAAGGATTAATGTCATCTCTATCGCTTGAAGCCGCAGCTAATTTTCGCCACAAATGCAGTCTACTGAAAACAATTGTTCCGATGCAGAGACGCATTGTTTATTTTAACCAACGAGTCAATCAACGTTCGTAAAATGTGACAAATATTTGTCTTCCAAAGTGAAATTTAAAATAAAAAGTCTTTTCGCATTTCACGATTTACATTGTCAGTCCACATTAATATTCCAATATCCATAAAATGCTCGAAACGTTCGAATTAAATTTGAAATATCTCGGATACTTTGCGGACGATGATTGACTTTTTAGTTAAAATCAATGTGTTTTAAATTCTAAAATTAAAATCAATGTTTTATTAAAGTGACCGAACGAGTTGGTTAAAATCAATGAATAATATAAAATGAAATTATACGGTTCGATGATTGGCCATAGAATGAAAAAGAAATACTGTGCACATCTAATAATTCTCGATTAGAATTGATCAGTGAGAACAAACGATTTAACGTCTACAAAATGTAACAAGCGGAGAAGATCGAACGACGAGGTCCGGAAACAACGAATCAGAAGGAAGCGTTCAACAATGACACACGTTGGATTGCCCGCAGCTACCACGGGATTATTATGGGCCCATAATTTCCAAGCTTCGTTAGTGATCCCGTGTGTGTTGCTCGCGTTTAAACAGGACGAGCGTAGCTGTTTTACGACCGAAATATATTATGCAAATGCTGATCCGTGTACGTGCGTGTGATTTGCCATATCGGCGCTGTTTCTCGCGGCTCCGCGCGCCGCGCGGTCAATTGCCGGTGCGAGCACGTTTCGAGAGCGCAGCTTCTCAACGGAAATGTCATTCCATTATGACGGAACGCTGGACAGTTTTCTATAACAGCAATTAAACCTCACCGACCGTCCAAACTAATTATTCCTGTCGATACCGACCACGATAATTACGGACAAGTATCATTTTTAGTCGCATGCGAACGGGATACTGAAACGTTTCATTTAACTCGGAATGAAAGTGGTCCTATTCAATGTAGAATTAAATGTGAATGGAGTTGTATAAGTTTATGAATTACGAGTTTACGTCAATGACAATTTCAGGGAACGTCGCTGGCAGTCATTCCTGATTATCTTTAAATCAGGGTGAATTATTATTAAACAGTTCGAATAGCTCCAACATTGTTGATTACAATAGCTCCAACATTTAGGGCAAAAATAAGTAGGTGTAATTTGAAAAAGTACATTTTTTGAAAAATTTAAAAATACTGTTACATTATTTTCGATCTATTGAACATATTAATAAAAGAAATAAACTTGCACTTCTTTTATTTTGCATAAAGATCCGCTGTCCGTTGATTACTTATTAAATTTCCTTTGAACTGAATACTTTTGAATACTGAAAAAATAGTAAACTGAGTTTCTGTTGAGATATATTTTTGTCATCCATCTCCGCTGTGTCTCTCTCTCCCTCCTGATTACAATTTATGGATAGACCGTGAGGCAATTAACTTCAACAATTGTTTAAATCAGTCTCCGATTTTTCGATGGTTTCTGGTTTCTGGAGAATTTACATCAATGACAATTTCAGGGAACGTCGTGGACAGCTGAGTCATTCTTGATGTCTTTAAATCAGGGTGAATTACTAAAAAATTCGAATAACTCCAACATTGCTGATTATTTATCGAAACATTAAATTTTCTTTCACCATTCACTCTCACGCTAATGTTCGTAAAACGGTGTAAAAACGATTAATGGCTTTATTGCAGTAATTAACACATCGATGGGAGAGTTCGCGCGATCCGCGTACGATAATTTAGTACAATAATTCCGCAGACGAAAATCTATTTCGTAGACAGTCGCCGCGGCGTATAAAAGTCATAAAGTTGAAAGTTTCATTGACGTAGCCATAAACGCGAAAACTCGCCACCTCCATCGCTTTACGCACGTAGAAAGTCTAGTCCGCGAGGAGCATTAATGGAAAATTTTTCCCGTTTTCCAGAACCGTTTTACGGTTGACGTTAATGTTCAATTTCTAATTCGAGCCTCTCGTAT
Organism: Lasioglossum baleicum; assembly: GCF_051020765.1. NCBI lineage: Eukaryota > Metazoa > Arthropoda > Insecta > Hymenoptera > Halictidae > Lasioglossum > Lasioglossum baleicum. The sequence goes on along the minus strand of NC_134933.1, from coordinate 11,223,983 downwards.
CGGCTTTCAACTTTTTTATCGAAACCACCTCTCCCGGTAGTAAAGTATACAATTTCATAACTAATTAAATAATTCACGTAGATCCGCAAACTTATCATGTGTTTGGTCCTGCCTCCTGGTTTCCTCGTAATAAATTGAACTGCGAGGATGAACTTTCGGAAATATAAACGACCTTTAAGAAAATTGTTGACATTTTTTTTTATCCTGTTCTTTAACGATGACAGTGATGGAGACCCAATCTGTGTTTTCTACTCAGTCTTGCTCTCAATGTTCTTAATTATTTTCAAGGACTCGATTAAGCAGAATAATTTTAAAAATGAAAATTTAGTGACACGCCCCCGTTGACTCAGCAGTTTAAATCGTGTCTGGACAGGTGGAAATTTGCAAGCTGCTGAGACAGCTATAAATGCACACAGCTCCTCCTTGCTAATTAAAGATTGAGTAATCGAGACGTGGAAACGTGTCGCATGAGCATTGCAACTTTTTTACTGACAAATTAAAAACGCAGCTAGCTCCACCATATTTTGAGAAAGACAAGTATCTATACTGTTGATATGAGACGATTAATTAATTCGTGATTAGTTGTAGCACATTAATTGTCGCGTCGGTCTCACATGTTGAAAAGACGCATTCATTTTTTCGAATTTTATTAAATGTCTTCAGGAAAATATTTCGAATGGTTTTAACATTATTGATTTATTACAACCAAAATCCACTTTTCCGACCTATAATATTCCGAACCACAGTAAAATGACCCGTTTCATATTTTTTATTTTTCCATTATCGAAATTATAAAGATGTTTCCATTAGACATTATTACATAAATCTATTTATTCAAGCACATATTCTTATCAAAATTGTGAGAAATCTAAATAAGTCTTGTCATTTTTACAAAACAATGTATATCACAATGTGTTAAAAGGACGATAACTTTGTTCATATGGGATCCCACGACTTGGATATTTTTTGAGAAGTATGGTTCACTGAATGTTGGAAATGAAGAAATCGTTTGCGACGAGAGTCGTGCGCTAGAATAATTGTCGTCGAAAAGCGAAAGCGTTTTCTGAAGACGATCGAACGAACGGGTGAAGTGTAAAGCGCCTTTCCAGCCGGTCGGTTTGTTTGCGTTCGGTAATATATGATCGTCCATTATCCGCGCAACCGTCAGCCGCATCCGGAGATACCGTAATCCCATTTCACGCGGCCTTTGCCAATCTATACGGACCGCGATAATGACGCCATTTAAACAGAGCCGTACGTCTCGTTCCGACCTGTTATTTCGACCTTATTCATCCGCTCGTCTTCCTGGAACGTTTCAATCGTGAAAACCGCCTAGATAAAGCGCTTCCGGATCGGCATTTCTTAAAACCGTTCTCCCATCAATTCAGCGATACAAAGACCTCTATTCGAAGCACCTCGGATCAAAGGCACGCATGTGACATTTTACTAATATCGAGAAAGTCGATCTGGAGTTTCTGATATATTCAACAAATTTCTTGCAAATTCTCTGTGAGAATTAAGTTACCTTTAGTATAATGCTGTGCTTTTAATTCAAACTTTGCAAACTTTGAAACATTCTGGAATTCGGTCGGATCAAGATACAGCGATAATAAGATACAGCGATAAGTTTTTAAATTCTCTGTGAGAGTTAAGTTACATTCAGAGTTGGGCAAAAATTTTATTCAAACAAAAATTTCGAGTAAAGTGGGTTTTTTCCAAGTGGGTTCTCAACCCACTTTATTCGAAATTTTTATTTAAATAAAATTTTTGTCCAACTCTGGTTACATGTAGTATAATGATGTGCTTAATTCAATTTCTGCAAACTTTGAAATACTTTACAATCCGGTTGGATGAAGATACAGCGCTAAAAAAATATAGAATAAATTTTTAGTCTCCTTGTATAACCACGGTGCGGTTAACAGGATCCAACAAAGTAATTCACCGAAAAAAATTGAGACTGAAATGTTGGGTCATAATGAGTTAGCTAATGAGATTCTTGTGAACCTAGTCACAGAACAAGACTGGAATAGAGAAGGGAAATCCTCTAATTGTTCTCGGTAGTTGTTAGTTCTACAAGCTGCGTATCCTCGAGATCACACTATAACGATTGAGTAATGCTTATTGTACAGTTTACAACCGTGCCCTCGACTTTTACAGCTCTATAACTTCCGAGAAGTTCAACTTTTTCCACCGATCGTATCTTCGTTCTGCCCGGTGAAGCGTATTACAACTACAAATATATTACCCGAGCGGCGCGTTTACCCCAGCATAATGATAATAAAATGATTTTTTCGAATAGCGGCGGCGATCGTGTCCGTGATTTCCCACTCGCCAACGATAGCGATGGGCAAGGATGTTCGCGAAACTGATGGTGCAACCGAAAATGGTTGTGATTTCACATAAAAACGAGGCTTCATCTGTTCATGACGTACCGATTCTACTTACAGATTTTCAAAGTTGATTTTCTCCGAGAACTGAGCCCCATATGAACAAATTTTTTGCCACATTTTCAACTTATTTTTACACGAAGAACCACGCTCTTTCCGGTCCTACCATTAATTACCGATCCTGTATACATTTCGGTTTAACGGATGATGTGGGACACTATTCGGATATTCGAGCGCACCGTTAATCGAATTTTCCGTTAATCGATGTTCCGATAATCGATCGTTCCGTTAATCAGTGTTTCGATAACCGAGGCTCTAGTGTGCAGAGAAGCACGCCGGTGTTATTCGATTAGCTATTATCCGAAGAGCCACGTCCGCAATAAAATCCCTCATCGTCAGGGCATAACATGTTGCGAAAGATGATTGTATCGAACTAAAACTGATTTACAGTCTAAATAACGTACAGACTCGTCTCGTTTAATACTCTCAATCTCGACCCATAAAAACGGACTCCGGTCGTGCGTATTAACAGAACGTAAAATAACTCTTTAATACAGCCATTAAGATAATTCCGCGCGCTTGGCAGAAGTTATGAAGTGAACCAATGGAACACAAGGAGGAATCAGCGCGTCTAATAAATATTTATACAAAAATGCTAATGAACGCTTCTGTTCTAGCGGATTTTTTTGAACTATTGATAAACGCGGATTCTTTGAACTATTGATAAACGCGGATTCTCGTAAACGGGCAAGAAAATATATGAGAAAAGTGCTCGAGCGGTTAATTAACGTTCCACGCAGCTTGCTCCGAGTATTAATTAATGAACAAGCGCATCGACGTTAAACACCGCCGAATGCCTCGCGATTTCCATCTTTTATGACTTTGTAGAATCGCAGGCACGCGATTCGCTGGAAAACGGTACACAGCTGTTCCACGCTCGACTTCTTCGATTTATCGCAGTCGCGTTCCGTTTCATAGTTTCGATCGGTTATAATTACGCTCGTACCGAATGCGGCTGCTTTACAGCCGTGTAATCCGAACGACCCGACGGTACACTCCGCGATTTACCTGGTTACGATATCATTGCCACTAGCTTTCGTTCGCTAGCGATGGGAGCGATCCGATTCTTTCTCGTGATTTTCAAGTATTAGGTTGGAGAGAAAGTTCTGTCGTATTTTAAAGAGAACCATTGTTTGTATAACAACTTGTTGCCATCTTTTAGATAACAAGTCAATTCCCGTTTCCCAATGACTCGCTAGCAACATGTGTTTCTGATTTACCAGCAAAATTGCCAGCTTATTTAAAACACCACGGAGCTTGGCTTCTAAACTAATAATTCGTTGAACGCGAATTTACACTTTTCACTTTAGATATACAAGCTGTTTCGAAATTATACGTCGCGATTAGCGTGATTCTGCTCCTCTGGATCGATTGAGCTTAAATCTTAATGTCAAAATTGTTCTTTTATCGCATCGTATAATACTCACCGCGATAAACAAAAATCTCAAAGGAACCGTGGGTCACAAGTCAACTGTTCTCTTAGAAAACGATTTTAAAGTTTCGTGAACTATTTTATTCCATATATCTACAGGGTGTTCCAAACGGACATCGATACCTGTCAACCTAAGGTGGCACCTTATAAAAACTGTAGGTCCCGTCGCGAAATAACCAGAGCAGCTAAAAAAAGCGTCGTAAAATAAATTAAAAAGGAAAAATTAGCTACCCAGTCAGCAAAATCTGATCGAGAATATTAAGACCAAACGTCTGCAATCACACCTTGCGAGCAGCAGGCGGTCATTTTGGTGCCAAGACGTGATCGGAACAGAATTTGGTCCTTATTCGCTCTGAATCTGCAAATCAAAACCTGTCGCCAAATCAAGAGCAGATTTCTTACTAGGAATGTATCGATACTATCATAAACAGGATCAGATGTTCTTCAAAGAATGTTATGGAACATTCTATTTCGCAATGATTGTGCTGTTTACGATCGTTCAAAGCTCCGTATGAAAGAGGAAAATGCGAAAATGCAACGCGTGCAACGCATCTTTCGACGGTGCAGTCCAACCACATGTTTGACCGCGCTGTGTTTCGTCTCTGTGCAACACACGCGGCTGCTCCGTGCATTCGTTATGCGAATAGCATTCGCTCTGTATGCGCCGCTCATAGGTCCGTATGTTAATACCTTCGCTAGTGAATTAGAGGCGAGCGTGTGCGCGAATAATTCCCGTGTATTTTATACATGATTGCGCGTATGCCTGCATGTAAAGAGATCGCGCAAGCGCAGGTTTAATCGAATTTGACGGCCGAGGCGTGTCAGGAACTGATTATTCCAACAACGACACGTTATGGATGGCCTGGGTAAACCGTTCTATGGAAAATCATACAGTTCCTTCTCCCAGCGGCGCATTCTTGCATTTATTCCGTTGTCGACCATTCACATTCCCCTGGTAACCCTCGGACAGCGGCAGTTGGGTCCATTTCGACCCAAACAACTTATACGTAGTGGCTTGAATGGGTGTGGCTGTTTGCTAATTAACGCTTCTATTCTGAGAAGCAGTTACAATTTTATTTTTAGCGTGTGTCTAATTAATTTTTGTCGCTCAGGATCGTATGGTTTACATTGCCACTTCATTGGTGATACGTTTACAAATAATATTCGATAATATGTAGAAGACTCTCCTAGATTAAATACAAATAGAAAAAATTATTTTAGTAACCCTTGGATGGCGGGGCAGTTGGGTCCATTGCGGCCCAAACTTGTTCAAAAATATGTAAAAGGCAATTTATACGTAGTGGTTTAAGTGAGCCTGGCTGTGTCTGCTAATTAACTCTTCTATTCTAAGAAGCAGTTATAATTTTATTTTTAGGATTGTAGGCTTTACATTGCCACTTCATTGATGATACGTTTACAAATAATATTCGATGTAGAAAACAAATTTCCTAGATTAAATACAAATAGAAAAAATAATTTCAGACATAACAATGATGATCAAATAAGATGGGGTGCAACTATTTGTTCTCCTTATCACCCCTGACACACGGACGCGAGTCCAATCTGGAGATTCTAATCATCCAATCCAATCTTCTGTGGATTCAGAGAACAAACAGTGACCGGAAATCTGTGGAGCGTCTTCACCCTCACCTTTTTCGATGGGGATCATTTTCTTTTGTTACCCCCGACTTTGTTCGAGATCTAATCAATACTTGAGAGAAATCCTGTTTGAACTGTAGAGGTACATATTTCAATAAAACTATGACGATTAACATCCGAGTGTTCGTACAGAGGGTGATTAAATTATTAGTGCCTCTTAGATAAATTAAGGATTTTACATTGGAACAGTCAATTGAATTGGATGTGAGCTTTTATTGTCCTCGCATCAAATCCTCCTGTTCTACAAAATTTGCACTTCGTATCATCCGAAGTTTTTCCAGTCGACAATCCAATTATTAAATTAACAACAACGAAGAACGTTAGATGAAACAATATGCACATTTTACAGGAGAGCAAGATTTGATGGGAGAAGAATAAAAGTTCCAGCCACCAATTCAATTGTCAATTAAAACGTCTTCACACTGAATTCTTATTATTCTTTTCCGGAGTTCGTGGCGTCATTAAACTCGCAGCTACTTTGTGGCGGATCGGTCGGGCAGAATAACGCACAAAGAGAAAAAGGTTCCGAATGAAGTATCCTGGAAGTTGCAACGAAGCTGGAGCCCTCAAAGTGCATCGCACTTACATAACTCTAACCCGCGGGTAGACGACAACGACGACGACGACGACGACGGTGGTGCAAATACTTCGGGCATGATGCTCTCATGTTGCTTCGCACGTACGAATGAATGCGCGAATGCGTACGAGAGAAAGAGAAAGAGGGAGAGAGAGAGAGTGCGTGTAGACGGAACAACGCGTTCATTGTGCGTTCCCCGGGCTCAGCTGGGAAGCCGAGAACTTCTTTGCCACTCTCGGGGATTGAAGGCGCACGGATAAAAGGGTGGCGCGATTCGGAATGCTGATTTTTACCGCTCCCTCCGGTATTCCGCGAACGGAATGCCGACCGTCCTTCCACGCGTCCTCTGAAAAGCTCCGACGTTATGATAAATGAAACTCAATACCTTGTGATAAAGCCTCGAAACCAGGAGAGAATCGGTCGAACGCGTGCTCTCCACGTATCGAGGCTTCCCGTTGTTCAAACGTTCGTTCGACGAGAGTCGGAATTCAATTTTGTGAATACGAAAGTTGTTTTTCTTTTCCAATGGTCTCTGGAAATCAATAAATTCCACTCCATTGCGAACAATCATATGTATATTTAGCCCTTTACACACCCCGTTTTTATTCGTTTCTATTTCACAATTTTACAATTTAAACTCTTGCTCTACGATTTATTTTATGGTTTCAGTGCTTAGAACCTTTTTGTAGATCGTAACTTCCTAAAGCAAGAGAACTGAATGTTCTCCAATAGCTGTAGATTAACAAAACCAAAAAGGAATTTTATTATGGTTTAAAGGAAATTAATAACATATGTACATATATTTATTGTACTCTGTTCAGAATCTTTGTCACGAGTCTGACACGATATTGTAGGGCGAGGGGTTAATTTGACCACCCGGTATGTGATCAATGATAGTTCCATCAACGTATAATAGAGTCCTATCGAAGCATGATTCGGTAAACACGAAGAATCTCGGACGCAAATTATCGGTGGCTAACGCGGTCAGAGATCGATTATAAGAAGCACGCGAAACGATCGTCGAAAATAAAGTCCCGATATTCGCGGTTCGTTAAAGCGCATTCATAGCTCCGACGCGATTCCAGTAGAAATTTCGTACAGCCGTTGATACCATCTGCGAGTTATTTATGCAATGCTCTCGTGCATAAACCTGATTTCATATACTGACTGAAATCGTGTGTCGGCACCGGAGCTTTCCAAGACTCTGTTACTGAAATTTGATAGACCATCGGGAATAATAGTGTCCCTGCACTGCATTCGCAATACTCTTAATGATCTTATTGTGTCTCCATTTAATCTGAAAGATTCAGAATAATATTTGTTCATTGTTTCAAATATTAATGACAAGTCCGTCTCCAAGTTGCACGTGGCCAATCTGTCAGTTTGTATTTTTGTGAAAATTTACAACCTGAGCGCTATATAAATGTATTTTACTTGTGATCATTTCTAATTCAATATCATTAGAAGATTTTCTCAGTGCCAATAGATTCGTCAAGAAATTTCTGATTAAAATTTCGAATAACGCGGAACAGTTTTCAGAATAATTAACGCTTTTTGCCCGCCATTTACCGTTTACCAGTGACTAGAACGTTCGCAGAAAATAATTTCGTTTGACATTTAAAAGATTCATTAACTGAGAATTCTTGTTAACCTGTCACTCCGCGAATAACGCGTCTATCGGTAGCCTCGAAGCGAACGGAAAGCGAGGGCGAAATAACGCGAACGTGCTGACGGCTCATTAAATATTTAATTAACGTGTCGCGGAGGTGTGAAACTGCGTTGCAATTGTAACGAATTCGAGAAGAAAGAGACAAACGGAATACTCATTGTCCGTTCGTTAATGGGCAAAGTCTGAGCACGTTGATAACTACGACGAAAATATAGCGGAATCGTTAGAACACCGTGCAGTTGCGAGGAACGGTTGAATAAGATGCTCTTGTTTTGATTCGTGGTCGTCCAAAAGTGCTGACAAGAACGAACACTTGCGGGTGCAATGAGTCACTCGAACGGAACGCGAGCGATGCAATAATTCAACGTCAGAAGTTAGATAATGCGCCTGTTCTAGTACCGTAGGTCGTTTACATCGTCCCTCGGAACAATAACAACGATACTCTGCTGCTAATTGGTCCGCGGTCATTTGAAATTCCACTCTCCGCCTATGCATTGCTGTACTTACTATGCGTGTTCAACCTACTTGGTTAATTCACAAAATTTTTGAAGTAATTTCCAACACCCTTAATTTTCAGTCGGTCTTCTAGCACTTAAATTATTTTTTAACCGCATACACAATTCCCGGGCAGTGAATTAGTCTGATCCGTCACGCTCCGAGGTGAAACACGACGAGCGCGAAACCGACAGGTGTGCAATCGTCATAGAAGCTTTGACTTCGGTTCTTCAACATTATTATTAACCATTTAGGATAAAAATTGCATCAAAGTCTTGTCTCAAAGAAAGAATTTTTTAATTTTCCGTGGTCTTCTATTCCGAAAGAGGTGTCTCGAAGCTTCCGTTTGAAGTCTGCGCGAGCTTCCTCCGCAACCGAATGGAATATCAGGAAAATCGAGAAGTCAACACATATAAACGCTGCACTCGCCGACAGACCACTTGTCTCGAAAGGAGGGGTGCCAGGAATCTTCTTCGTCGGATCAATTCGAGCCGCTGACTTATGTTCCACGACGTCCCGGTGGAGAGGAAAGGGTGCACCGGTTGAAGAACGAGGTTTAACGGAGCTCTCCGTTCCATCATGGTAATTGGACTTTGATGGAAAAGAGGCAGATCCGCCTTTTGTTACCGTCTACACGGGGTTTGCTGCTCTCGTGTCGTGAAAGGACCCTTCGCTCCCTTCCCGAGGCTTCGGGTCTGGCAGGGCGAACTTGCTTTCTCGTCGCGCACCGCTTTAATTGTAGAAGATATGATATCACGGTTGCGAAAATTGAAATTCTAGAATTTTGTTAACACTAAACGTATCATGACCGGTCAATAATGACTGCTTTCACATTGTTTATTTTTTGTTTACTGAAATTATAAAGATGCTTCCATTCGAAATTATTTCTTTATTCGAGCACGTACTATTATAAAAATGATGACAAATCGAAATAAATTCATACTGGAATTATAAAAAGATGCTTCCATTAGAAATTATTCAATAAATTTCTTTATTCGAGCACGTGGTATTATGAGAATTATGAAACAACGAATTCAGATTTTTGTAAAACAATTTATGGTGGGGGGGGGGCGGTACGGTTATTGTTGATACCCATCTGCAGCTTATTAAAATGAGAAAATGCAGCAGAAAAGATGTCTACATTATTGCATCGACGTGCAAAGCCATACTTTCGAGGACAACGGATGCAGAACAATGTCTATACATTTAATGAAGATAAATTTTGAGCAGCAAAGAATAACCTTGATCGACCTTGAGACACCAATTTGGATCGATGAATTCAAGGAACGGATTGGAAGCTTGGCTAAACGAAAACAAACATTTTTCTATCTAAAAAAACAAAGATCACCTCAAGACCTTGAAAGAGACTCTGTCTATACAAATCTCGTGTCTAGATCACGGACTCTCTGGATTTATCCGACTCTTGTCTCTTACAATTCGTTCAGAAAATGTTTGTATAAAGATTCGGAATCTATTCATGACAATCCTCCTTGAATCAGAACAGGCTTTACTTTAAACACAAAAGTGAGACATCCTGTACACATGAAATCCAAGGTTCTATCATTATATCGCGGATTGTGCGTGAGACCTATCGTTCAAAAGAGGAGCTATCGATAAAATGTCAACTCTGGATCTCTCGATAAACAACAGGATCTCTCGCGCACGACAATGTAATTTCGCATATAGGTTGGTGGCCGATCATCTCTGTGCACAAGTCGTTTAATCAACTTGTAGCCGCTCGAAAACAGCCGTGTCCAACAGATGGGTCTATCCTCCGCGAGCAGAGCGGTAACCTCGTGAAATCTAAAGTGATCTCACCTTCTTTCCCGTTCTTCCACGTAGTTCTTTCTCGTTAGACACGGTAATTACCATAATCACGTGGATTATATATTTAAGCTAATTGTACGTTGGTATACGACGTGAAGCCACCCGCCCACGATCGGCCACGCTTCCCGCATTAATTCGATAGGTGAGCCTGAAAAAAGTCATTGACCGTCTGGAATGCCTCCGATACCTTCCGACGTTGGTTAGTTCGGTAAGGAGGGAGCCACGGTTTTATGGCATAATTAAATAAACCTTGGGACGGGCCAGCTCCCTCGAAGCATCGATATCGAGAATCTGAGTGGTGTCGCTCGGATTTCAGAAGATTCATTGGAGCCCGGGACAATTCACCCTTGAGAGAGTAGAGTGGACACTGTTCAAATTGATAGAAGGATGCTAAGAGTTTCGATTCAGTGTAAAAATTGCTTTACCATTATTCACAATATCGTCTACATTATTAGATATGTTGGTATCTCATCAATTATTACACGTTTCAGTATTGTAAGAGGTATTATATCAATTTCATATCCATAAAATCAACAGAATCATATATCAGGTCATTAAGTATGAAATTTTACAAATGTGTTCGAAATTTGTGTTTTATTTATTAAGTTTCATACTTAATGACCTGATACAATGGAGATATTTTAGGTCAAAAGAAATGTTTAATTCTCATGTTAAAATAGCTCCGGCTGAAAAAGGGTTAACGTAGTAGAAAACTTTTATTTTGCATAATGATCCGAAGTCTACTTATTAGCATTTGAGATTTTCAAAAATGCTAGAATATAAAATTCTAGCTAGGATTCAGTACGAGATTTATTTATTTCAGATCTACAAACGCTACTACCGCTGAAAATAAAATTTTATTTGATCCACTCTGTCAAGTGAAAATTGCATAAACATCCGCAGTCTACTTATTAGCATTTGAAAATTTTCAAAAATGTTAGAATACAAAATTCGATAGAATTCAGTACGATTTTTATTTATATCTGATCTGCAAACGCTACTACCGCTGAAAATAAAATTGTGTTTGACACCATGCTGTCAAAATTTGCCGACAAAGAGTGAAAATTGCGTAAACATCCGCAGTCTAGTTGTTAACAATCTCGAATCTTGTCGACTGCCAAGCGAATCCAATTAAATCTTGATCTTGGTCCCCGAAAAATCGCTTTGCACTGCAGCGGTAATTGCACAATTTTATTTTAAAGATTTCAAGTCAATGGCACACACGCTGCAGAAGCTGGAATGCAGCGGCGGCCGATTGCAATATAATCCCGCGAGCCGTCTATCGGTCTACCCATCAAAGACACGTCTGTGCAGCGCAGCGGAGGCGCGTGTGCATTTAAATGCATCTAGCCAGCAGCAACAGCGCAACGACATGTCTGTGTGTATGTGTGCGCCCGTGTTGCCGTCGCGAGCGGCACTTGCATCACTTCCTCTCGCACAGTCTTCACATTGTTGGTGCCAGTTATTGACAGACCGTAGGTTAGAAGCTAACACGACACCCGGCCAGCGGTTATTTACACGACGTGTAAATAATTCGTATATACCCTCGAATCCACCTAGAAACGATTAGCTCACTGAGATCTCACATTTCGAACGTCCCGGTCTTACGGGGTTTCTATCACTGATTTTACGCTTATTATTAAGCAAAACTAGCCAACTGAGCCATACGCGCGATCCTTGGATGCAACGGAACATGCTACATTTGCATAAACGACTTCGGCCAACATCCGTGCGAAATCACCCACACCGATTCACTTCAAACTTCGCGTGTAGTTCCGTGAGAATGACACTGATCTCGATAATTTTTTACCGAATTCTCAGGTCGACGGGACGAGAGAGATTCTTGATTTTGCGAAATGTGTCAAGGGGATTGTAACACGGTGACACAGTTCACGTGGCAGTCGTTGCGGTTATTCATAGAAAATATCGAAAATGTTAAATAATAAATGCTGGCGCACAAACAAGGGACATTGCCCAAGTGTAACACGCCGATTTTAATGAAATTTATATACAGAAATATGATATACTTAATATGACTTAACACGAATGTCATCAGCTGAAATAGGATACTAGTGAAATATTTCTCAACAAACTGTATCCTTTATAAATTTCATAAAAATCGGCGTGTTACACTTGCATAATGTCCCTTGGAAGTGAAAACTTATTCGCCACCCTTTCTCCCGATTTTTCCCTTACCCTGCAAGATTTAAGCTTCAATTTAAGAAGAGTTTTCACGTGGTGGTTTTCCTTTGCAAAAAGGGATTCTGCTGAATCGCGGTGGTGCACGTCTGCAAGCTTTTAGGGGTGCTTCGATCATCACGTGTACACGGTACCGATCGCGTAGGATGAATTAAAGAGACTAGTTTATGACCCCCGGGAACGAAGAACCTTGGAAATCGCATGTTCCCCGTTCGGACATTTTTAGAACGGGAAATGCGGGTCGAATTTGAATCGTGCTTTCCTGAAGGGGAACGCCAATTGACTGAAGTGCTCCGTATAAATACTGCACAGGGTATTTTTAAGTAACCTCTGCATTAATGGTTTTATTGATTTCAGTTGAATATACTGGGTGACCTGTTCCAAGCTAGATACTGCCTGAAACGTAACGCCCAAGCTCGAATAGTGACACGAGCGTACATGATTATAATAATTTTGTGGATTTATTCGAAAGTGAAAGATCGATGCAGCATCGACTAATTTGATTATGTATAAGGCGCGTTTCGTTTGGTTAAATTGCTAACGCATGATGCGTGCATAACAAAATGGAATTCATTGAATTATAAGCGATCGTTCTGACTATGTATCTGTGAGATTTCAATAGGATAGAGGATGTTGTAGCTGTGGGGTAGTCCAACAACGTCTCAAACGTTACAGTGAAGGGGCGGATCTCACTATCATAGGGCAGTTCGATCAAACATAAACTCACGATCAAGCCCACTTCACGTGTGCAATAATATGAACTTTCTCACACAATTGAACGTAAACGAGGAAATTGATTCTACTTATTTTCCGATTATTTATTTATCAATATAATTTCATGTTCTGATGAGAAAATAGAGGATATTTTGGTCACATTTGATTTACATGTTCTTCACATTAGAAAAATTAGTAAGTACCATTTTTATTCTAAAATGTTGGTTGGCAACTAAATTCGCGACCTTTTGTTTCGTAATTCTTTTATTGTATCGTTACAACCTCATTCAGTGACCATTCCTTTTGATCTCATATCATTGGAAAGCTCTGAATTTTTCGATTAATTTGATATGAAATACTCGTGCTTAAAAAATATAGATAAACGTCTTTGTTTGACGAAATGTGGAGGTGGCGAATTTAAAAAGTTGCCAACCTAATATATTGGGTGTCAAGAAAGTAATTTCGGTATTTTAAGGTGAAATGGAGCCCACTTTTTTTACTCAAGCAATGAATTTTAATGAATAAGATATTTTCTCTTTTGTTCGATGATCTTTTGCCAAAAAGAATAAGTAAGAAAATATTTTATTGATTAAAGTTCGTCGTTTGAATAAAGATATTCGGTTTTATTTCACCTTAAAATACCGAAATTACTTTCTTGCCAACCTAATATAATATAGTTCCTTTAATATTTGAATAAGTGTCCGGTGACTTATGAGCGGGAGTGTACATCGAGGCAAGGAGGAATTAAAATTAAAGTATCGCGGGCTGAGAAAGTGCAAGCACAGTGAAATATTAACGCGTTTTCCAACGACCGTTTAAGAGTCGACAGATTTCCACGATGGCATCGTCCGCATGCCAATTAAGTGACCGGCTCGTTTTTGCGAATTTCAATTACACGGTTTTTCGCCGATTAAACCGTGTAATTATGGTCATACTGTTTCGAGGCAGAAACTCGAATTCCAAGCGTATGGGGCCCGGCTTCTTATAACGCTAAGTGATATTTGATTTCTACTTATTGCGCTCTCGGCCAGGCTCCGAAGACAGAGAGAGTCCTTGGAGTAGCTCTCGGTGCTTCACGGTAGAAGGAGAGATCTCAAGGATAAAATTGTCCGACGAACGTGCGTGGGTACGATATACCTACATATACCCTTTCGAAACGATAAATCAAAGGAAATCGTATATCATTCGGCCGAGACGCGAACCAGTTCGAAAGTCGTCTCGCGCCGCGCGCCGCGCCGCGTAGAAAACCATGGCGCTTCTTAAAACGCGAGCGTGGAAAGTTTCTCGAATACGCGGAAAATTAACATCTCTCGTAAACTGCGCCCTTACAGTTCGAACCCTTAGCTCTGGTTGTCGAGGAACATTTTTAAACGATGATACTTGCGATGGCGATGACAGGTGCTGTTCGAGTTCATGGTTATTGTTGGTTTTAATTTTTTTAATTTTTCTGGGACTACAAAAAAATCTTCAGGTTCCTTCAAGCTTCACCCACGTGAGAGTTTTTATTTAAATTCTGGTATTTAAAAATCTTATCGACCCCTTCGATCTTGAGGGCAAAATCCATAGGAGATGCGTCCAGAAGACATACGTATACACATGGTACTCTTATATTTTTTTATTTTCTTGGATTCCAAAAAACCTTTGGGTTTCTTCAAGCTTCGTCCACGTGAGTGGAGCTTCTATAATTAATATTCTATAATTCTATAATATAATTAATTATTATTATTATTCTATAATTAATACACTGCGGATCTTTATGCAAAATAAAAATTGTTTGCCTCAATTGCAAACCAGAGGAGCCGGGTACAAAACTTTTCTTCTTTTGATGATCTTAATGAGCTGAAATGAATGCATTGATGTTTTTAAATATCTTTAATTTGTCCACTGCTATAAATAATTATTAAACTAATTCTAATTATTAAACTCTAGTATTCAAAAATATTATCAACCCCTTCGATCTTGAGGGCGAGGACCATAGGAATCCAGAAGACATGCGGGTACACATAGTACTCTTTTTTTTAAATTTTTCTTGGACTCCAAAAAAATCTTTGTGTTGCTTCAAACTTCGCCTACGTGTGAGTAGAGCTTCTATAATTAAATTCTGGTATTCAAAATCTTATCAACCCCTTCGATCTTGAGGGCAAAAACCATGCGGGTACAAATAGTACTCCCCTTCTTATGTATGAGCCATCCGGGCTGCAGGAACGGGCAGTCTGAGCGAATAGGACGAGCACGGAAATGTGTGTCACTGGTGTCTATGTCGCCTAACGGCATTTCGTCCCCACGGCTGATGCCAGGCCACTATAATAGGTAGTAATATTCTATGCATCGCGATGCACGTGGTGTGTAACCTCCTCACGCATATAAACATCACCTACACGTTGACGCAACGAGCCCAGACTCGGTCCAGACTGACTATCATTTGACAATAACCTATCGCCGGCAGTAAAATCTCGTGTTTGTTTATTACAGTCATTTGTGCTCATGCATGCTCATCAAAATGTGCTCATGCATTACGTATTTTATGTAGAAAGTATACAGTTCTCTTGGACATTTTTGTGTATGGGGTAAAATGGAACAAATTAGTTCTTCAAAAAGATCTCACCGACGTCACATAGCCAGATCCATATAATATAATTAATTCAGATTTTTAAGTGGAACATCCTGGCCGTAGAAAATGAAAAGCCCCCCAAAAAATGGAAGAAATGCAGATTTTGCATTAACACTACACCTACCGAGCCTTAAAACTAACTGGTACACACAGGTTCCCTTATAAAAATGACAAGATTCATTTTAGTTAGACTTTGTGCAGCTCCTATTATAATATGTGCTCTACTAAAGAAATAATAAATCTGGAACCGGTCATTTTGACCGGTGGTGGTAGGTTTAGTGTTAAAACTTACGAGCGAAATCGTTTACGTTTTTACAATATCAGTGTATCGAAATGAGTATTGTTCAGGAATTAATTCAGATTTTTAAGTGGAACACCCTGGCTGCGGAAAATGAAGAACCTCAAAAAAAAAAATTGGAGAAATTCAGATTTCGCATTAAAATTTGCGATCGAAATCGTTTATATTTTTCCAGTATCAGTGTATAGATACATGTATTGTTCATGAATTTTTTCACATTTTTTGACGAAGTGCATTTGGTAAAACACCGTTTTTTTGGCGTTATTCCCGCGAAGGGCTAATGTAAACTTAAACGGCCCCTAGACGATCAATATTATCGTCAATATATTGCACAATAATTGATATGATACAATAATATTGATCGTCTGTAAATCAAATTGAAAGATTGCGCAATATATTGAGTCAATCAAAAAGAGTTCGATTTTTATTGTGCAATCTCGTAAATATTGCTTCGTCTGTGGGTAATATTACGCAATATTGGCTCAGTTCTATCTGCATAGCCGCAAAGTGAAAATTGAATTTTCAGGTTTGGCTACACGAAGGGAAAAGAAGGAAGAAAGAAAATTCATTTTAGAATGTATCGAGGTGTATCAGAGCTTACCTGCTTTATAGAATATCAAGAGTAAAGAGTATAGCAACAGGATAAAAATTATTGGGTAATAATATTGTCTCGTGTGGGTGAGCCAGCAATATTGCCATAATATGATAATATTATCGTGCAATATATTGTGCCATATATTGACGATAATATTGATCGTCTAGGGATCGCTTAAGGGTACGCGCACAATGGACCCGTTTCGGCCGACGTCCGACATTGTGTCTCTTTCTCGCACGCTTGAAAAAAGAGACAGATGCGTCGAACATCGGCCAAATCGGACGAAAACGGGTCCACTGTGCGCGTACCCTTAAGGTTTTCACATTTCGCATATTCTGTATGTACATTAAGAATTAAAAAGCCATCTTGTCCGGTATAATTATTTAATGTCGCAAAGTTCTGGTTGTGGAGCTACGCCACGCCGGTGCAGCCGGTGACAGTGATTTCAGTGTAACACCATATGTATACATAGCAGGCTTCATACGAAAGACTGACAGGAATGATTGGAACGTCATGTACCTACTCGCCACGTGTTGCGCTCCTGAACCGGCTCAGGTGGATACTGGTGGCGACAGTATTGGTGGGCCTATCTCGGTGTCGTCGCACGTACGAACTTGCCCGGGTAATCAATGAAGAATCAGGAACACCGCGTGATAGTCGTTAGAGGAGCGCGACGAGCTTGATGCTCGATACACGGTACACCGGGTAATTGAATTTCCGCTATTTCTGATCCCGGACCTGCCCGACCGGGGAGGTTTCTGTGCTGCAGCCGCGTCTACGTCGACGAGACATTAATTCAGAGGTCGTGTCACTGGTAATTCTATTGTTTCAGTCCCGTCTACTCACCGCAACGTGCGCCCTCGGAGAACACGTTTTTTCCGGATCCCGTCTTCGCGGCTCCGACCAACGTGTTTCGTTACATTTCTTCGTAGTCTATTCGAAACTGCGACAGAAAGATAGTGAACAGACAAGGAGGAATCATTATTCCGTAACATTTTTAACACTGGAACTACCGGATGAGTCAAAATGACTTGCTTGTGATTTGTTTTCTCTTAGAAATATTATAATTATAAATGTGGTTTTTTGAGAAATTTTTTTAGTGAACTTCTCTATTGAAGTACATATTTCCACAACACTGGTACGAAATTTAAATAAATGCAATTTTGTCATTATTATAAAGCAATGTATGCGATTTTTTAATGTGAAAACTTCTTTAGGCGCACCGCGTACACAATTGCAAAAGTGAATGAGTCTGATCCGTCACGATCCAAGGTGAAACGCTCACCGAGCGAGCGAGAAACAGACAGGCGTGCATGGCTAACTTTTTGTTGGGCAGTGAATGAGCGTGTACCGTCACGCTCCGAGGTGAAACGCTCTTGTAATCTCTATAGAATTTTTACTTCGTTCATGCAGTCTGATGCGCACAGTATTGGTTATTTTTTTAAAGAAGCTAAAACAATTACTTTACTACGCGACGCGAAGAGGAAAATTCTGTGGTTGTCAGGAAAAACGCCGCATGTCACAATTTCAAAAAATTCGAGTTTATGCATTAATTGAGCCCTATAGTATAGGATTTACGTATTTACCAGAAAAAAGTCATAAAAATAAATCTAAAGGCTGAAAATAATAATGCAATATAACCGATGTTCTATGTCAAAGCATTAGTGATGAAAAACTTTAAACGGCAATATCTCGAAAATGAAATTATGTGACATGCGGCGTTCTTCCTGACAACCACAGAATTTTGAAAATCGTAAAAATTGCTTTTTACAACTTCTTTATATGAGCCTGTATTGAAAATTTTAAAAATACGTTTTCTGGATCCGTGTGAATTATAGCATTCGCCGTGGCTTAAACAAAAAATATCGAATTTTGGATATTTGGATAATTTTGGATCAATGAAATTCCGTATAATCTTTAATATCGGGATTTCGAAGCAATCTAGCTCTTTCACAGTTCCATGCATAAAGATTATCCGTGATCCAATAAGCACGATATTCGAAACAAAATACTATACAGCGTTCATCGATCGTCTTCAGGACTGCATCAGTGGTTGAAGTCGGCCAATGACGAATTCACTGACCGAGATTTCAGTTTTTGGTACACATATGTATGTACGTATATACGTTGTATACGAAAGTGCATAGCAAGCCTGCAATTTAAAATGGAGTTTCAAAGCTTTGAAATGGATCACGGTTCTGTCGTGTATTTCCATTTCACTCTCTATTTCGTGTCAAGTGATAGGAAGACGCTTCATATACATTTCAATTCAAAAGTTCTGCACCGCGCTCCGAGCGAATAAATTGTGAAGGCCGAGAATTCCGCACGCGACGTCGAGGAAAAAGAGTTTGGCGCAACGATAGGTGAAGTAATTTTTCGCGAATTTGCTGAGAGAACAAAACAAAAGTAATCGAACGGTATCGCCTTTTTCATCGTCGGGTTCACTGTTCCAGATTTCACCGTGACGCATAATCCGCTCACTCTGGATTTCCTCGTAAATTGCAATTACCGCAAATTGCGACGTGGATCTTGTAGGAGTGTATAATTTCATTCACGTGTACCCACACGCGGCTGGACTCATTCACAGCGATATATCTTCGGGAGAGCGTAGTCGCGAACGAATCGTTTTCCGGTTGTCCAAATTGATTTCCAGATTGATGTATTTCCAAGCTTTCTTTTCGCGGTCTGAATTATCGCGGGAATTTCGCGATTAATTCCCCGCTCCCCAACGGCGGGCCCCGCGCCCCCCGCCCGATAATTGGAATCGTGATGTATTACCTTGCGAAATTATTGTCGTGCTTGTCGCAGTCGTTTAGCAACGTTGACAACAGCCAACACCGGGGTTAAGTGTTGTTGACTCCCCGGTTGTCCGTAGAAATTAATAGTCAGCCGATTCCGTCGTGATAGTAGAACCTTATTCGGTGAGCGAGTTGCTGCCCGGTTTTATGATCAAGCAAGAAAACCGTTCCACCGGTAAACTATCGGGACACGTTTTTCTGGAAGCTGTCACGAAACCTGCAACCGTTGTATTTGCTTACGAAAGCGTCAATTACGGATTCTCGCGTTGCCGTGGTAGCTCAAAAGCAAATTACACATCGCGATTATGTATACTATTACGGTGGCTCTTATTTTACAGGTTTGTTCCAAATAATTAAATAAAAATCTGTGTAAAGATTTAGCACCCTTGGATAACTGAAAAACGTGCCCCAAGTTGTTCTAGATTTCTATTTTGTAATTATTGAAAATTATAAAGATTCTTTATCTAAAATGTTTTTAGATGCTTACTCTAAATAAATTAAATCTCGTCGTTTTTATAAGGCAACATGTGCCTGTTACGCTTTTAGCTCGGTAAGTTCACAATGTTAAACGTTAAAATAATTAATGTAACGCTCATAAAATCGTTCTCTCGAATATCTTCAAAACTTTTTACCTATCTTCTAAACTAGTATATTCTTTCCCTACAAAACTTTACAAACAAAGTAATTAATGGAACGTGAAGTTTCAATATTTAAACGAGTTAAAGCTTTTTTCTCAATAAAAAGCTCCTCCGGAGAGAAAATTACAAAATGAAAGTTCGTTTAAGACCTGTCATATTGTTTAATGAATTTTTTAATTGAAAAATATTTTACTTTTACACAAGTCGAACCTTCCAGATTGAAATGCAAAAGAAATTGCCTAACTCAATTTACATTTTATTTTAAAATAAAAACCTCAACGTAGACGGCTACGAGTAATCGATTTGGCGGTGGAACCTTTCAGAGCCGGCCAACTTAACGAAGTCGAACAGTTTTGCAAATAATCCATCGGGCAAATTGAAAAATATATTGAAAGTTGTCGAAGAAGCGGAATGGAATGAACAAAAAGTGGTTATCAGCTGAAACACTTGATGTGATGAAACACTGAACGTTCCAAGATTTTATTTGATAATCAATTAAATTATTTTCATCTATTCGCCGATGCTACAAACATTACTTTTCTCATAGTTGCAAATTGTTAACATATTATTTACCTGCGATTATTTCCTAATTTTTTAAAGTCTATGGTCCATGGTTAAGGATTTTTTAATAGCTCCTTGAACAGCGATAGCAATTTCAATCAATCAATGAACCTGCAACGAATTTTATACTTTTTCTTAGAATTATTATAGAAAATATGATTTCCAAACTTCCTTTTCGTACAAAACAATTGTTGATAATTCTATAATTTAATTCGATAATTTAATACTTTTTCTTAGAATTATTATAGAAAATATGATTTCCAAACTTCCTTTTCGTACAAAACAATTGTTGATAATTCTATTAACAGGCTTCCGGCAAATAAAGTGTTAAAAAATACCAGAGAAGATTTTCTTAAAAGTTTACAAAATCGGTGCATCTGCCTGCATCTACCTGCCCAGTATGCACATCAAAAATAAAACATCTGACCATCGAAAAGCCGTCCAAACAAAGAGAGCATCGATGAATGGAAGGACATATGTACCTTGAAATATTCAAGTATCATCAATAGCATCCAAGAAATCCTGAGGTGATCTTGTATCGGTCCATTCGAGGTAGAGCTTTCAACAAAAGCTCGTAAATACCGTATGTGAGACAATATCGACGGCTACCTGTGCAGTTGCATCGCAGCTCCAACTTCGAAAATGCGAGAGACGCTTCTTATGGCGCGAAGTCTTTCCACCGAGCATAAGTTACGTCCTTTTACACATATTTGCCTGAAGATATAGGAGACTTAACGGATCCCAGCGTGGCCACTTGTCGCCGTTTCGTGACGGGTTTCCGCGAGAAATACAAATGAGCAAGGTGTTCCCTCTGTCTCCCTTGTTTTTCTCTCGATTTCTCACCTGTTGTCGGCCGAGATTCTGTATATTTTTTCGGGAACCTTGTCATTATTTAACGGTACGTTATACACAGTATATTCGCTCTTCGTGAGAACTAGGAGCCTCTCGAATAAGTTCCTTGCATTTGTGTATCAAGTTCGTCGATGTACTTTATTGAAACTGTTACTTTGTTGAAACGGCTGCAAAATCTAATAGAATAATGAAATTATAACAATGCTTTTGTGGTAAATGATTAATTAAACTCATTTAGTAGAGCAGATATATAATGTCAACCGCACAAAGTTCAAATAAATTCAATCTTGTTATTTTTATAAGGCAGTATCACGTGTTAATACATGAATAAACGTTCGACATCGTCCTGAGGCGATCGCGGCGAATATTTTATGGAAAGGCCAATAAAGTAGCGGCCAAAACCTGAGATTCATCTCTGTTCTCTAAGATTATATTAGAGTTTGAGCCGATGTTTGCGGGGGAAGCGACGCGTGGCAATAAGACGATTTCTGGGCGCGGGCTTGCTCGTAATCCCTCCTCCGGGCGCTGTCCCATGAACTTTCTATATTATGAGATTTTCTGAAATATTCATGTAAGCGATAACTGTACTTCCTTTACATTTGTACGTACATGAAGTACCGTTACACGAGGTGCAAGTATAGCGAATAACGAGCTGCCGGTCGTAAGTAACCCCGGCAAAACAGACTAAAGCGAACAGCCGCGACTACTTGAGTTTCCGCTGAAAATCCATCAACTGATAACGGCCATTTATTCCACCGCTGCGTAACAACCGCGCACTTCCAGAAGACATTAAAT
This sequence comes from Lasioglossum baleicum, assembly GCF_051020765.1. Lineage (NCBI taxonomy): Eukaryota > Metazoa > Arthropoda > Insecta > Hymenoptera > Halictidae > Lasioglossum > Lasioglossum baleicum. The sequence continues at coordinate 11,201,816 of NC_134933.1, read as the reverse complement.
ATTCGCGGATTCGCCGTGTTTACAGATTTCCACCGCGAAACATTCGCCACTTAATGGACAACCATTTCTAACCGCGGGACTTCTTTTCGAACAAACACGTCGGAGACGCACTGGGTTCTATGGGTCATCAATTGCGTCGTGAATTAGGTCAATCCATGAGTAATGTAACTTTTCCTATCTTTTTGAAAGAGACAGTACACAAAAACGTAATTATATGCACTTGAAACCTTTAAATCAAAACTAAATCTATTTGGAGGGGAAAATATTAAAATCACTCTAAGGTTTAAAATAAACACGACTAATCCCACGTACATAGTTATATCGAAACAGGTGAACGTCACAAGTTTACGACCCAGTATGCAGTTTAGAGTAACGCAAGATTACTGGGGCAGACGTTTATTCCCTTTGTAAAATTCCCCCGCACGAGTTGCCCGTCGCTTAATCACGACGTATTTAATGAAACATCGTTCTTCGTCCCTCGCCGCGTAAATTCGTCGCATCTATTTAGGGATCCCCTATGGTGGAAACCCGAAAGCCCGACCGAAAACGCCAGAAGCACGCGCGCGAAAAGGGGCGCGAGAGTATGGTCGCGCGAGGATCACGCGAGTTTAGTCATGGCTAAAATCGGTATCGGTGTCGGCCACGGCAGCACGGATCGACGATAATGATGAAATATTGAACGGCATTGATTATTCATTTAATCCCTCTGAATGCATCAGTCCTAATAGAAATTAATTGTTCCCAATCTATTACATCAGAGTCACCACTAAAAGTTGCTGTACCATTATTCAAAATATTGTTTAGATTATTAAATATGTTTGTATCTAATCAATTACTAAACATTTAAGTATTGCATGAGGTGTTATATCAATTTCATATCCATAAAATGAAAAAAAATTATGTAGAATGGAATTATTCTAGGTCGGAAGAAATCGGTTATTTTTCGATATTTTTTTTTCAAATTGACAGGAAGGGAGGATGAGGGTTAATTTTCGAGTTAAGACGAGAAATTATAAAGATGTTCCCATTAGAAATTATTAGTTATTAGTATTAGAAATTGTGAGAAACCTCAATAAGTTCAGTCTTGTAATTTTACAATGTATATCAGTCATCTTTTGTATTTACATGGTACAATTCACAATATTATGGTATACCATAATCACAATATACCAAAATATACTAGATTATATCACAATATACCAGAATATACAGTTAGGAGCAAAACTGATCACACACACTTTAAACCAGAATATCTTTCTCATGAATGGACCAAACGACTTGAATTTCTCTGTAAGGCTAGAAGAATTAGTTTAGTAAATGACGTCTAAAAACTTTGTTGAAAAAATGCATTTGGACAGAATTGTGAAAAACAATAGTAAAAATTGATTTTTACAACTTTTTAGCCAATAATGAAAATTTAAATGATATGTTTGATCAAGTGGTATAACTTAAATACGTTCTGAAAATTTCATTGAAATTGGTTAATTGGTTTACGAGTTATAAACGATCAAAAGTGGTAAAAAAGCCGAAAATCTTGAAAAATTGCGACTTTTATCACTTTTGATCGTTCATAACTCGTAAACCAATTAACCAATTTCAAATCAATTTTTACTATTGTTTTTCACAACTCCGACCAAATGCATTTTTTTAACATATTTTTTACACGTCATTTACTAAACTAATTCTTCTAGCCTGACAGAGAAATTGAAGTCATTTGATCCATTCATAAAAAAGTTATTCTGGTTTGAAGTGTGTGTGGTCAGTTTTGCTCCTAACTGTATAAAAGAATATACCAGAGTATACTAGAATATTTCACAATATTCCGGAATTTATCAGAATATACTAGAATATACGGCACTGTTAGCGTTAAAATAGCTCTGACTGCAAAGGGCTAACTTCTAAACCTGACACTGAAAAAACAGTGTCACCGAGAAATGGCGGACGCGATGGTGACCGTGTCGAGCGGTTAATAAACTGGTACGTCGCGAATGCAAGAACAACGAGGTTAAAAGGCACTCGTTTTTAGGGTGGGTGGGAAGAGTGTTTTCGCGAAGCGACAGGAACAGGAAACAGGCAAGTCGACGGTGTAAATCGAGTGTGGGGGGTGGGTGGTCGCGACAATAGTTAATGAAACGGCATTTGTCGAATGTGGGGCAGAAGGCGCGTGCTTCGCTGATGGATGTAACCTTAATCGATCGAAAGTCCGGAGTGTAAGCTGTCTGCTCGGTAAACTAATATCCGAATGATCCGGCGAGCGTCCCACGATAGCTTCGGCTTTGTTACCGGGCGCACGTGTATATGGGTCACGTTCTCGTCGCTGTATCTCATCGTTTCTATTCGTCGGGGCGAGAATCTAGATTCAAACTCGTCCTGATATTCCCGGCGTAACGCGATCCCATCAGGGCGATTTCTAAATCGCACCTGGTTACAGTTTTCTCGGCGGAGTTTTTCTATCGCGAGCGGAGAGGGGCGGAACGTTTCTCTTTTTCGTGCGACGATGAGGAAAGGAACCGGCCGCGGCTCGCTACACCGTCGCACGGTGACCGATAGACTGCGAATCTTTATCCGAAAGGAACAATTTTAGTAGCGATCCCTTTCTAGACATATATTTTCTTTAAAAGGGTACTCTGCATTTGGTAGCATATACCAAAGACACTTTTCTAATGAATCTTCTCTGGAACCTTCGTACCAGCGCAACGCAACAAAAAATGCGTTATTTTTTAGTAATTTACGTTAGATCCAAAGAATCCACGCTTCTCAGCAATCAGAACTTGTATTATGACACGTGGAGAAAATTTAAGGCTACTCTGCATAAGACACTTTTCTAATGAATCTTCTCTGGAACCTTCGTTCCAGCCCAACGCAACAGAAAATGCGTTAATTTTTAGTAATTTACGTTAGACCCGAAGAATCCACGCTTCTCAGCAATCGGAACTTGTACTATGACATCTGGAGGAAATTTAAGAAGGGTACCCTGCATAAAATTTGGTAGTATATGCTTCAGGCCCAATTTGGGATCTGAGGGGTCCGGTAGGGTACCAGTTCTCTTTTTACGGATCGACGAACTTTGTGCCCCGAGGATAGTTCTCATGGAATTCGGATGCTCCTTCGAACCACTGGTTATTCTACTTGCGTGCCGCGCAAGGTCGTTTGGCCGAGACGAATAACTTGAATAACCTAGGCCCTATGGGCGGGCAAGTCAAAGGGCCGGGCGTTTTCATGGCGCGACACCTCGTTTGATAATCGACTCATGACCTAGCCGGTCCCGGCTTTAACTTCTTCATGCATCTTGATGCATCTTGATGCGCCACCGAATGCACTCACGTTTCTCTTTCGTCAGCGGCTCGCGTGACTCGGTTTTCCTTTCTTCTTCGGAGATGTCCCAGGGTTTTGTATTCTAACGCTTCTACGGTGTTCTGATTTATTTGAATACTTGATTGCCGACGTTCGTCGATGATCGTCCGGAGGGCGGACTTCTGATGCCGTGTGACTTTGTGATTTTCTGGAATCATTTGAATGTCTCACGCTGCGCCTGTGGACTGAGTGCTGGAATGACAAGTGCTCAGGGTATTTGTACCCCAAGTGATTTTATGTGGATATGTTTTAAAAGCTGCACTCTCTATTTTAACTTGGAAATTAAACATTTCTTCCAACCTAGAATAATTCCATTGTATATGATTTTGTTATATGATTTTTAAGAAGCGTGGATTCTTTGAGTCTGACGTAAACTACTAAAAATTAACGCATTTTCTGTTGCGTTGGACTGAAACGAAAGGTTCTAGAGAATTATTAGAAAAGTGTTCTGGGAATACTGTTGGACGCAATCGTTTCTTCTAAAGAAACAATGATAAAAGGGATTGATATTGAACCAGCATTAAAAGGTAATAAACCGTAATGGAATCTCCTTTGTCCCCGTCGAACTAATTTGCCTCGCGTTACTGCACTTTATTCGTTCGTTCTATTCGTGACGCGATACATCATTTTCCAACAGTGCTCGTCGTGTCGTTTATCATCGGAGACCCGTGAACAATGCGCCAAAGTATCGCATGACTATAACACAGCTGATCGTGAATAGAGCGAATTTGTCGGAAATAGAAACCCGAGACGAATTTATAGATAGTTCAGCGTATAATTAGTCCGGTCGACGATCATTAAAGACGATCCATACAGTTATGCAAAATGGTTGTCGCTCCTCTCTTGACGAGGCGCTTACGAGATCCGAACCACGCATGTTTAATTAAACAATATCTTACGATTACTTTCTACTAATTTAAATATGTTAAACACCGCTTACCGATGTCTACGGAGTAGAAAAGCCACAATTTCTTTCTCTTAAAGGCTAACTCAAAGAGATACTATCGTCAGAATGTAAATTCGCAAACGTCAGGGATGGTTGCATTCCAGACACAACGAGAGGAGTCGCGTCTAGTTAAACAATCTGAAGGAAATTTAAAATCATTTATCTTGTGACAGTGATGAATAGACTGCGGATGTTCATGCATTTTCCAATTTTGTAGACAAATTTTAAGGAAGTGGAATAAAGTAAAATCCTATTTTTAATGAGAACAGTCTCTTTGTAGATCTAAAACAAATAAAAATTGTAACAGATTCTATCTAATTTTATATTTTAGCCGTTTTTGAAAATTTTCATAAGCCATAAATGTGCGCGAGTGAGTAAAATAAGACTTTAAGCACTGAATAAAATTAATCTCAGTCTTTTGTTGTACGTTTAGATAGCAAATGAGTAGGTAATACATAGTTAATAGTTCTTATTATTTTCAATTTTCTGTTTGACATCTCTGCTGAACACGTTATTCGTTGATCAGCCACAGTAAGCACTCATTATTCAAAGCTATCTATCAAACCATTACTTGCCAATGCTCAAACATTTCTTATACACCTCTAACAACAACTCGATGGAAAGAGAAAGGCCATTAGAAGCCATGACTCGACAGGAATTTTATTACTCAAAGGATCACCGTATCATTGAAAAGATAAAACTACATATACGAAGGGAGATAATCAATTCAGTTTTGCTCGTGATACGTACGTTTCGGAAACATCCCGTTTAATTAAGTGACGCGATTATTAACCATCCTGTCGTTCACATCAAAAGCAGACTTTCTTCGCGCTCGTGTGTAATTAGCAATAATGAATTAGAAAAAGCCAGAGAGACTCGACGAAGCCGTGTCTCGGAGGCACGCTTTCGCTTCGGGTCGACCTGACTGTATTCAATTGAATTAGTCTGATGTAATCTAAAATGGTGGCTCTGATTCGCGTTTAAAAAAAATGGAATATTCATGCAGTTGCAGTAGAGTGGCTTTAGACTGGATTTTTCGCATTTATAGCATTCATAAATCAAATGCAAAATAGCAAAAATGAAATAATTTTTAGGACACTGTTACATTATTATCAATTCTTTAAAAATCATTAAGTAATCTTTGGAGTTTCTACTCGACTAAAGTTCTTAGCATTTGATAGAAAACATTTTTAATTTTGCATAAAATTGCAAATGTTAGTCGGATACAGTAGAGTGGATTTTATACAAAATAGTAAAAATGAAATAATTTTTAGGACACTGTTACATTATTATCAATTTTCTAAAAATCATTAAGTAATCTTTGAAGTTTCGAGTCGACTCGAGTTCCTAGAATTTGATAGAAAACGTTTTTAATTTTGCATAAAATTACATATATTAGTCGGATACAGTAGAGTGGTTTTTAGACTGTGGATTTTACGCATTCACAAATAATTTCATAAATGAAATGACAATAGCAAAAATGAAACAATTCTTAATACGACTCAGCAAGTCGAAAAAAATTTTTTATTTTGCATAATAATGAATCATCGTATTCCGGAGGCCAGCGATGAGAGCCGCTGGGACAGAAGCTCCCACGCAGTGGGATATTGATGAAATTTTATCTATCCGACTGATCTTCCGTGATTGGCCAAGGAAATCCACTTAGGATCGGACTTTCACTCAAGAATCCTCTTCATATCCATATTTTCATCCCCGGCTCTAACTGCGTCTGCTCGCGGGCCTTCCTTCGATACATGGGCGGGATTGGTTGTGGGGTGGATTGATAGCTCGTAACTGGCCCAATCATTCTCGCATTAGAACGAAATGCCATGTAGCTTGACGTCACTACGCAAGCAGAACAGTCGTCATCGTATCTCGATGAACGCGTGGGCAGTGCTCTCATCGTTCACACGCTTCACGGATCTTCTTCGTTCGTCCCGAAAGGTCGCGATAGGATAATACGTAGTTTTAACTGATCACCGTGTTGTCTGATCTTCTCGCGATCAATACCTACACACAAATCCCCCGGTCCCGATCGAGATTTTCGATAAGGAACTTTCATCTTTCGGTTTCCTCGCCGATCGTCCGTGCTCGATGCTTTCGAATCATTTCTGATCCTTCACTTATTTGAATATTTTTTATGTGCTTGATCTTAAATCTAACAATTTTCTTGGTTGTTTTTCACTATGCCTATATAGATTCTGATAAAATGGGATTTGCAGATTTAAAATTGAAATATAGTTACATGAAAGAATTTGCAACCGCGTTTTGTGTTCGTATCCGAAGGCAAACCTTTTCGCACGTTAATTATTGTCAGTCGCAGACAATGTTTATACGGGATGTGTAACCGTTAACGAAGCAAAAATGCGGTGGAAACTTGATCTTAAATGTGTCTAACAATTTTCTCGGTTGTTTTTAACCATGCCTATATAGATTCTGATAAAATTGGATTTGCAGATTGAAAATTGAAATATGTAGTTACATGAAAGAATTTGCAACCGCGTTTGCTGTTCGTATCCGAAGGCAAACCTTTTCGCACGTTAATTATTGTCAGTCGCAGACAATGTTTATACGGGATGTGTAACCGTTAACGAAGCAAAAATGCGGTGGAAATTTCGCGGCTGTATTTACCCAGCGAAATCGGTCTGGCACATACAAATGCAGCTGAAACGGCAGTTGCGGTTTTGTTCGTAATTCCACACCCACGTAGACAACACGAATGACGAGCTTTCAGTAATTAACAAGTTTGCCGAATCGTTTAAACTGCGTGTGTAACTTTCACTCGGTAATTTGCGATATCTTTCAACTCCGCTCGCTCACGCTGGAATGATAATTTAACCGGTGTTTCGTTGTGGCGAACATGGTCAAGATTCTGTATCGTTTCGCGGAAACAACAGAAAAATCTAGTTGGTGAAATTATAAATTATTTACACACGATTTTCTTTTGTTGCAGGTACGTACAGCTTGAGTGAGACGTGTTCACACAATTGAGGAACGCTATGCAGATGTAGTAAGTGAGCAAATCATTATCAAATGACTTCTTCATCACAATTTAATTCTTTGTAATTTGATGTCTTCAAATTTAAACGGTAAATACGTGATGTGGATATTATTTAAGGAAAATAACTTGAGAACGTTTGCTCCAGTAGTGGAGAGAATACTGTATAATAAAAAATGAAGTGATTGTCTGCACAACAGTTACGACAGAGATCTCACCGACAGTTACGGAGAGAATACCGTATAATAAAAAACGGAGTGATTGTCTTCGTAACATCTTTTTTGCGTGGTGCCAAAGTTTCGAGCAGGCAGTGTCTGTGCCATCAGGTTCGAAACGGTAAAACAAGACCGTTCAATGGAACTCAATCGAAGCACCAACAACAAGTGTTTCGAGTGTCCATCGAGGATTGAAGCGGTCGATCAAAGTCGGCCGTCCATTTCGGCCCATTGGTTGGGTTCGACGCAGCGCAGCGGGCCAACAGTCTATAAGGGATTACATAAAAAGCACGGAAATAGGTCCCGTCAATCGAGGTTCGCGAAAGCTCGCTGGTCCGCGACCGGATAGACAGAGGCACCGTAGCTGGTGCGCATCCTGCGTCAGAGCGACGTCAATGCTTCAGCCTCGGTCGACGAACCCGAAGAGGCGCATCCAACGTTATTTTCAACAGCCGGCTATAATCCCCGGCCACTTACACGCGAATCGGCCGGCTCTCACGCCGGAATCTCGCCTAGCCGTAGTCTCGGCCCGTTTAATCCAGCTCTTCTTCCCTTCTTGGCGCGAAAAGAATCCATGCATCACGAACAGAATAACAAAAAACACGGGGACCGAGCGGAATTAGAGAAAAAGTCCACGTTCGCCAACGGGTTTAGAAGCAACCGAACATGGACCGGAGAAGCTTGCTTAACCCTTGTGTAGTCAACCAAAGTGTATAGATTATTTCAAACCTTTCTGTATTTAACATGTTCGCACAAATTCTCATTATAAGATATTAATATACAGTTAGGAGCGTATAACTGGTCACACACTTTAAATCAGAATAACTTTTTCATGAATGGACCAAATGACGTCTAATAAATATGTTGAAACAATGCATTTGGTCGGGATTGTGAAAAACAATAGTAGAACTTGATTTTTACAACTCTTTTAGCTGGGCCAATAACGAAAATTTCAAAGATGTGTTTTGTAAACTCGTATAAATTACATACATTTTGAAAATTTCATTGAAATTGGTTAATTGGTTTACGAATTATAATCGATCAAAGGTGGTAAAAAGCTGTAGGCTGGAAATCATGAAAAATTGCAATTTTTACCACTTTTGATCGTTTGTTATTCGTAAACCAATTAACTAATTTCAATGAAATCTTCAGAACGTATATTAATTTATACGAGTTTACAAAACACATCTTTGAAATTTTCGTTATCGGCCCAGCTAAAAAAGTCGTAAAAATCAAGTTTTACTATTGTTTTTTACAATTCCGACTAAATGCATTTTTTCAACATATTTATTGCGATCAGTTATGCTCCTAACTGTATTAGCGAGTATCGAATGGATATTCAGACAAAGTTTGTAACATTTTTTAGAGGAACATTAACAAATTGTTGAAAGAGATACAGTAAATGGGAATCCGGGTATGTGGTCGACTACACAAAGGTTAAAGGGTGTCGCCAAAACATCCAATAAATTAAACAACTTTTTTCAGTCCAAAAAATAATGTGAGAGAACATAATAATTTTTTGGAGGTCGATCGGTTTACAAGTTATAAATAGTTCCAGAAGCTTGGCAGAGAAATTGAAGTCGTTTGGTCGACTTATAAAAAAGTGATTCTGATTTAAAACGTGTGTCTTCAATTATAAGACTGACTGTGTAAGTTTGTGGTCTCAAAATATGTCCTGATAGTCTGAAACTATAAAGTCCAACGTAACGCACTCACACATGAATATTGCATCTTCAACTTGAAGCTGTAGCGTCCACATATACGTGGATCAATGACCCATATCAACGCTATTGTAACTCATCCGCGAATAATGAATGTCAAGGTCAATTTTATTAGAACCTACACTACCGTTAAGAAACACACACACTCCTCCTTTCTCGTTAGATCTTATCCATTTTGTTATGTTCGCAACGAGCGATCGTTTCGTGTTGAAACATGTTTAAAATATATGTCCTCGTGCGATATGTTATTTTCATTATATCGCGCAATGGACCTGCTACAACGCGAACTAAACTGATTACTGATGATCCCGAACCGGGGCTAGTTTCGCGACTACGAAGATACGGTTTTACCGTTATGTTCGTGAATTCTCACTTAAATCTCAGTTCTTACGGTACTGCTCGTTTACACGCGTTTAGCGATCGCTTGGATGACTATATTCCGCCGATAAACTTCGCTGATTCCGTTCGGACTTGCTGGTGGTGAATTTAACCTCGCATTATGCTTCTCGCTGCAAAGTTCCATTGTCGATCTTAAACCGTGCAATTTATTCATGTATCCACGATAGCGTTGACACGTTCTGATAATAGTTCCAACAAAGTTCGTTCGATCCTATTCATTCATTAAGGTGACTACAGGTTTGTGTCTAGAATTTTTTAGAAAGAAAGTTTCGCGGTTCAAGAGCTATTACGGGCCAATAAAAGTCTTGAAACATATTTTATTTTAATTATATTAATATATATAATTATAATAATAATTACAATAAAATATATAATATAATAATAATTATAATAATATATAGAAAATATAATATATTTTAAATAATATATTATATTTTCATAATACTGAATTGATTGCGACTCATTCGGCAGAAATGCAACCTTCGAATTACGTTCACATAATCACTGTTTGAAACATATGTATTCCATGACGTACATTTTAGCCGTTCAGCAGATTTTTTAAATCCATGGCGCGCGTCATTCTTCATCAAACTATGACGTCACAGAACGAACATTGACGCAAATTATTACACGCGTGTGCAGATTTCGATTTTTCCGATCAGTTCTTGGTACAGACGCTTATATTAATCATGAAGTGATAATTGATCACCGTAAGAAAAGCGTGAGCAACGTTTACACAAATGATACAAAATCATATTTATATAATAGTTTTCAAACACATAGTTTCTAATTTTGTGCGAACAAAACTAAAGCAACGTTGTTCTATTTGCTTCTTGTTGCATCACTATCACCAATGTTCGCTCGAAATTGATAAATGTTTATGAGAAAACTCGTAGGATTAGGAAAGGGTGTCAGTGCTCGGCGCCATTCTTTGCGAGCATTGCGAAAGGTCGTAGCAAAGTTCAGCGACGCGAAATACCGGCTCTTGTTTCACGGCTGGCAAATTCTCATAATCGTCATCCTCGGACCGTGTCCTCTTCCTTGTCAGTACTATCGGTAGCATCGTGTTTAACAGAAAATAAATACACTGTCCCCATTTCTGTCATAACGCAGCCTCTAGGGTAAAAAGATACCATTGTTCTTCTCCTTTACAGAATTTTCTTTTCCCAGAGCTGAACCTTTTCTTGGAAGTTATTCGAGTTGAATATCCACGTTACATCTCAAAATTTTAAGAGTCCACTGGTATGAAAACAATTGCAAAATAAATGGTGAAAAGAACATTTTTTTAATGACAACATTTTTAGTAAATACGCTTATCTTTTCACTATAAGCTCCCAAAAGCTCATTTTCATCGGCTTGTTAGTTCTAGTCTTAGTTCTAGTCAACACAAGCGAGGTCAGAGTTGGGCAAAAATCAACTAATAATTAAAAATGACTAATAGTCTGTATAACTTTTTGATTAGTTGGTCATAACTACATGGCACTAGTTAGTCACAACTCTAAGTAATCGTTAGTTATTGCTTATTAGTTATGATTAATCATTAGTTAATTTAAATAATCAGTCACCAATCTTTAGTCATCAGTCACTATTGTGCGATTAACATACATCAATATGTATACTTAAACTATATCGGAATTTGCAGTGCCCAAACGTGTCATAATCTGTATTTTATATGTTTAGGATAGGACTAGGATATTTTTTTTGTTATTATGTCTTATTTTAACTTATAACTATTTTTAGTCATTAGTCATAATGAAATTTTGATTACGTATTTAGTCATTAGTTATGCCATTATAGTCAGCATTCAATATTCATCCTTAATAAAAATTTAGTCATTATTCAATTGTCATTACACTCAAATACTTATGTAGTCAGTACTCATAGTCACGCTCAAGTATTTACTTAGTCATTAATTATTAGTCACTTTTGTAGAGCTTATGAAATTATTAGTCAATAATCATAATTGTGACTAGCGTTTGTCCAGCTCTGAGCGAGGTCGAGGTAGAAAAATGCAACAGAAAAATGCGAATTCCGCGACGCGACTTTCGGGGCAGAACAACCGAAGAAACGTTCCTTGCGGCGTTAAGGTTATGCTCTTCGTTGTTTAAACTCATAGTAGAATGCATAATTTTCAGAGAATCTGTGACTTTCTTCTGCTAAACTGTTTTAATCATTCAAAATTGGGTATTTGCATTTAATAAAACTTTCGAACACGGAAGATAAGCAACGAAACAAATGCTGGTAGCGGAAGTGTTAACTAAAAAATAAATAAAGGAAGAATCAAATACATATAAGAACCCGTTGTATTTACAATTTTTCTTTCTCTGATGTCGAGTCACACTGGACATAGAAGTGCAAAGGGTTAATATCCCTCCGTAGATCGTAGTGTAATTGAAGTCTGGCGCACTGTGAAAGCGATTGACGTAGATGAACGTGTTGCTGACGAAACCTGGCAGGGAACAGTGGCGTGGCGGGAGCGTTTAGTGTAAACGTTATCCACGTGTTCAGGCGGTTTCGTATGAGATCGGTCGCGGTCCCAGATTGAAGGTCTGGCGCCGGGATGCTTCCTCGCTTGTACTTCCTGATGCGCGAATCATTCCGGGCTAGACTGATTTACGGCACGTCGGAGAGCTTTCGGCATCCCGAAATAGTCTTGGGGGAACCGTTTAACGGAAACAAACGCCGTTTATAAATGCTTCTCTTGATGCATTGTTGAGAAAATATACCCTGAAAGACGCGGGCTGTGACGTCACTGGCACACGCTTACGCGTCTACCACCGCGACGCCGACGCCATACCCGTTTCTCGCGTGTTTGTTTAGGTTGTTCGTCCATTCGCAGGGCGTCATCCCTTAAGCTCCTGATTATTTTATTGCCGATCTTCAGGGCCGACCGACGAAGGATCCCGGCACGGTGGTCAACGGCATCCAAGCTTCGCACGCAGAAAGCCATGAACGTACCCTTTGTTTCCGGCCTATTATTAGAACAGTGAACTGTAGAGAATATTTCCGAGCGTTGTTAGTACATAAAATAAAGAGGAACCGCGGTGGAAATTGAGAGAACCGGTGCGGTGGTGCAGTTTATAACGAGAAGCGTCGCTGTGCGCCACGCCACGAGTTTAGAGCTCTCCGCGGACGCGTATTTCTTGGCACTTAACCCCCCATGCGTACGAACCACTTTTAAATATGATTGCTGATTCGAACGAAACCGCCGCGCCGAGGCAAAAGTTCCTGCGTCTATTGTTTTCGCTTCAACATTTACGTTGTTAACGAACTCGATAGTTTTAGCTCGAGGCAACCGACTTTGCGTGGGCAAGGCGGAGTCAAAAAGTGAGACGCATTCGTCTAGAACCTTTTTACCCTGGAATAAAAATAATAGCTAAGATGATCCTCCTAGTTTAACATCATTTGCATAGACGCAGTGTTCTAATTGCTGTAATAAATAATTGCATCTAAGCTTTTCATTAATTGACCACGGATTTACCTGCAATCTATGTTTAATTTCCTGACGACGAGTTCAATGATATGGAGCACTATGACCTTCAAACGACCTTCAAATAGAAAATTTGTGATAAAGCAATGATAACTTCGAAATGTGCTATCATTTTATTCGAGTTAAATTGAATGTTCGAGATTATAAACTGAAATAGGTATTTCACGTTTGAACCTTATGGTAGTTTTCAGCACTCCTTTTACACTTCCCATTACTCTTCCAATGCACTTCCTGTTTCAACAAAAATTCACCTTGAGAATTCCGCCTTCTCACAAAATAAAAATAATTAACAGCCTTTCATAGAGACAAGGACCGACATGGTTGCCAAGAAGGTTCCATTAATAGGTTTATTAAGATACTATTTACTCAGGACCCTCAGCCCATTCACAGAATATTGCGCCTTTCACTTCGAACGCTCCCTAAAATGAAAACCCCATCTTTTCTCATTTAGAAAGTCTACCCGGAATCTATGTTTGCAAATCATCAAGCGAACGACCGTCCCGAAAAATTCGAAGAATTTTATTGTTCCATGGTGAAACAACTGGTCGCACGATTTCTCGAAGCGGGAAAACGTTTTAGCGGGCGCACGGACGACAAAGAATGAACGAGGAATTGTGCGTTTACGAGCGTCTTAATTTACGGCACGTGTAACCTTTCGCTCGAGTTTCCTGCACACGCGTATTCTGTGTTTACCCGACGAGTTTGCTTCGAATTATCGAGGCGAGTGTCGAGGTGAACCAAAATCCGTCGACAAAAGCTCGATGTAGGCTGTGATCCGTCGTGTGCGATCCTGCAACACGGCTGTGGGCCGGTTCATGACTGACCTATTGAAAATCAATGCCCCGGACCTTCGACAAAGCCTCCTGGTGCCTTTTCCTATCGTCACACGGATGATCGCACTTCACTCTACTGTAAACATCGCGCAGACCCTTGGGAATACGAGGGCGTCAGGAAGGGTTCCATCGATTTACACGCGGCCTACAGACAGTCGAATGAAACGTCCTTTCTGCTATTAAAATCACAATGAAAACGGCCTTCGTTTGTTTGAAACACGATACGCACGTTCACGTGTCTGCCAGGGTTAAAGAAGCCCGATGGAAAGTGATTCAATTACAATTCCAGCAATTCTTATACAGGATATTTCACATCACTAGACTTTATGCAAAATAAAAATATCTTGCAACAATTGTGGGCAGCAGAAGTCAAATAAAAAGTCACTTCATCCCTTAATAGATTTTTTACATTGAGGACAACGTAACAATATTCTTGAATTTTTCTAATCTTTCACTGTCTTATATTTTACCCAGTCAATTTCTTCATAAATGCATTTCGCAGTCTACGCATCACATTATTTTGAACCAAATTAATTCAATGACATTCGAAAAATCAAAATACGCATTTCCATCAGCTTTTGCTATTTCGCAATGGTAAAAATGCAGTGCACGAAAGAAAAAATGATGTGTTGTTTAAGCAGAGGATCTACCATTAGATTACCATTTTTCTCGCTTTCTCCAAAATTTTTCTGTGCGGTGCAAATTTAATTTCAAACAAAGTCATAAAACTCTATTTTTTGCTAGTCAAAAATAGAAATTCTACGAGCATGGACAAAATGTCATAAAAGTTATTCTAAATGGTAAGAAATTGACTTTCACTTTATCGAACAACCTAATATTGTCGGCTGAACATTTCGCGACTTCGGAGAGTCCGAATGAACGGATCAACAGTTCTGCATTCATAACGCGATATCCAAGCCGACTGGCATCACTGTTCGACTGAAACGAAGCCAGAACCATTGACGTGACGCGAAAGAGAGATTCGCACTCCATTTGTTACGTTTCACTCCACAATCCAATTCGTTAAAGTATCGGTTAATCGATTTACCTGGCCAGTCACATAAATTACTGTGCTCACCGGAGCCAAAGAAACCTTGACCTGAATGCCTAAACGTGTCCCCAGGAAATTTTTCGACAAAGCTCCGGATCAACGGAGCGAACGTAGACTGTTTGCACGTGTTCTTGCACGCGCGTACACTTCGTGTGCAAATCGTGATCGAAGGTGTATAATTCTTCGGAGTCGTTCTTAGTTGGTGAATAAAATACAGTTTGATTTTTATGCACGTAATTTTTAACGCAACTGAAGAAGTCAATTTATATTTTATTTTAACCTTTAATTATTCGCACTCCTACTTTCTACATAACTGGTTACATGGAACTCTTTACATCACTCCAACGTAAATAAATTTTTATTCAATGAAAGTGGTCGACACCTTTGTTTACGCCTTAAACACTACATTTAATATTTATTTTATGTTAACCTTCAATCACTCGCACTCCACTTTCTACATAACTGGTTACATACATGGAACTTTACACATTATCTCAACATAAATAAATTTTTATTCAATGAAATAACTACTTCAATGCAAAATAAATATATTTGCTGGTGTGGTCGACACATTGTAAATACTGTATGCGCGCGCGAGTAATTAAAAGTTAAAAATCTGTAATTATGATGTAAGCCTGTGATGGTTATTGTGCTGAACTTGCATGGAGTATTTGAAATTTCGCACGATAATTTCCTGATTCTTCATTCGCTGTTGCGACCGTCACAGTGAACGTCAGTCAGGGCTGCAGGGAACAGCGAACAAGCGAAAAATGTAAATTGCACACGTGCACGTGGAGTCCGCTGGCAGCAAGCCCCAATTTACGGTTAATGTCGTGGTCATTAGTGGGCCACGCTAATCGCGAATGTTCAAACAAACGTTACACGTGGGCCAGGCTTCAATGGGGAACTTCTCTCGTTATAGGTGCGCTATTGAACTGTGCAACCGTGCGTCATCGTACGCCACAATGATGCCAGCGTTTGTGTACTACAACGAACCTCTGTACAGTTTTAGATGGAATCATAACACATTAAATATAGTAACATCCTTTATCTTTTAATAGAATCGCAGCCTGTCGACGGAAATAAGTCGAAAAAGCGATCTTTCCACCTAGGATAGAAATAATACACGCCGGACAACTACATAACACTAATAAACAATGTTACAATAACAGAGTTTTCCTTAATTTACGTACATTTCCGGTGACCACGTAATTTTCGTACATTTTAAAAATGGATAACTTTTTCAAAATGGATAACTTTTTCAAAATTGGACTCAACAGCTCGAGTTTTTTTGAGACATTCGAAGGATTCACTAGCTAGTGTACATAATTTTAAAAAAATTGTTGTTGGTCGCAATTACAATTTTTACATATTTTATCTGTTAAATAAATACATCATTCATAACTAGACTGAGAATTTTTACGTCGAATAAGAATTGTCTGCATCCATGACAAAATACATTTTTTTAATCATTTTCATAAGCCGAAAATAATAAAAGAGTACGATTCAATTCTTATAAATTCTTTTAAATTTGTACGTACAATTTAAACAGTATCATTTCTTTAAACAGAACAATTAATTTCCTCTTAATTAATTTTTAGCTTTCTTATCGCGCTAGTTCGACGTCGAGAGTGTTGTTTGCATTTCAGTCGAGAATGCTATTTATTGATTGAGTTATTCAGGCTGCAGACAATCTCTTTCCCCCTTCATTTTCGCACGTAAAGCAGACAGTTGTCCGCGAAACAAAGCTGAACGTCTGGCGAACGGAGCGTTACTGCGCGGCGCGCCAAGCAGATCCTTTAATTAGCGGCAGAAAAATCCATCAGCACGTTTTACGGCGAGCTCAGCACGTTTTAATAGACGTCACTGTTTTCGGTGGCAGACCTCCTCGCGGGACGAGCATCGCGATACTTGATACGAGAATAACCGCGTCCGGAGTAATTTATTCACCTGAGGATTCCTTGGGGCCAACGATTTCGAGGAAACGTTTGTTTGTGGAAGCCACGTTTTACGACGTGAAGAGGAATAGGGAAAATCTGCGCGAGACTACTCCGAATTAAAGATACAGTAGCGCACGCTTCACCTAGGATTTGCAATCCTGCGGGATGAATGTGGGATATTTTTTATTTAAGCACTTTAAACGGTTATCAATGGGATCTTATAAAATATCGCGCGTTCAACAACGTCGAAGTTTACGCGAATACGCAACAGCGAAAACCGAGTGGAGGTTGAAAAATATTTGCGGAAAGGCGTTTGCATTGCCGCGCCGTTTTTATCACGTTTATACGAGGAATCGTCCGCAGAAAATACGCTTGAGTTTTAGCATTGTTGGCACGCGCGTATACGGTCACGCATTGACGTATTGTATTTTTTAAAGCCGTAACCGGGAACGCAAACAAACGTTCGAATCTTCGTTGCATCCTTTTGTTTCTGAAAAATCAAAATAAAGTTCTGTTTTCCATTGCTCCTCGATTTTGGTCGTACACACGACTTTGTTCCATTCAACTATCGCAAAAAATATTTACATTTTTCTAACTAAATTCTTACGTGTCATCTTTAAGTGTATAAAATGTATTTGGCAATGAAAAATGTGAAATAATACAGACTCTGAAAAAGTTATCGCAACAATGGTTCATTGCGAAGAGACTTGTTAAAATCGTTGCAACCACACATGGAAAGGTAAACAACCCTCCCTGCTCTTTTTCTATAGTTAGTAACGTGTAAACAAGCGGGTGATCAATGATTCAGGCGTCGTTCGGTCTCTTTGTGCCAAGTGCATGTCGGGAAGAGGTCCTTCAAGCTTTACAAATACACTTCCCGTACTGCAGGTTCTATTTTAATTCACGTTCGATCCATACCCTTCATTTAGAGTGCTACTCGAACCGACAGTGCGACGAATCACAAGAAAGAACTCGGTTAAACTTACGATTTACCCTACACTCTTAGGTTCAGACAGTGGATGCCATTATCAATGTTTATAAAGGAACCATATATTTCGCAAAACATATTACGTGTAACACAAACGATATTCAATTAACGACTGACAAATATTTTTAAACAAAACGCTCCCTTTTATGCGCACTCATTTCTGTATCTCGTTCAACAAAAATTCACTTGATACATTTTTCCTCTCACTCATGTTTCATTTTCATTCTCACCATACATGTTATACAGTGCTATTCTGTGTTTACACTAAACGGTGTGAAATTTAACACGAATTTTCTTTTATAATTAAATTGAGTAGATAAAATTCAAAATTGTTGGAAAATTTTAAAAATTGAGGATATGATTTCTCCTTTATTAAAATGATTAAGGGAAGAAACAACATTCAATTTGGTTTGTCTTTCTTGCCATTGATGCACTTTTTATTTTGTACGAAGATCCGCAGTCTACTTACGAAAATCAAAATTACAGTTGAAGCCTTTGCAGCAGCGACTGCATTGCCAATTATAGAAATTAAACAAGACCCATTGAACTGCATTCGCATGCACTATGCACCAACGCGACGCGACGCGAAGCCGCCGACGGTCTGTGGCAAGACTTCGCGGCAACCTTGTTGCGGCCGCTGACTGTTGTGATGTACTCACTGTACTCACAGAGGGATTTGACACTTCTCGGTTAGGCTTAGCATAGACGAGCAAACACGCTGACAGCGCTATACCGCAAAGCGTGGCAGTCGGATCATGACAAACGTTCAGCGGAGAACGCGCAGAAATGCATTATTGACTTCATGAGAATCCTTGAATAACCTACCCAATAACTCACCGTACACGAGTATTGACTTATAAGTTGACGTCAATAATTGTCAATATGCCGACAGTGATAATATCGCGGGAAATACGTCAGACATTTGATTGCAAACAGGTTCGAATCGAATCAGAACCTGTCAGAAGATGGTATTGAATTTTTATCGTATTATTCTTAGAATTTCGCACAAAATGTTGGCATGTAATCTTAGCCCGTATTTCCGTTCTTTCTTATACTTTCTAATAAATTATGATTTCATCTTTCGTTGATATTTATTAATCGAATAAGAACCAAACCTGTCAAAATATATTAAATTTTTATCGTATTATTCGTAGAATTTCGCACAAAATATTGGCATGTAATCTTAGCCCGTATTTCCATTCTGTCTTATACTTTCTAATAAATTATGATTTCTTCTTTCGTTGATATTCATTAATCGAATCAGAACCAAGCCTGTCAAAAGATATTATTAAATTTTTATTGTATTATTCGTAGAATTTCGCCCAAAATGTTAGCATGTAATCTCAACCCATATTTCCGTTCTTTCTTATGCTTTCTAATAAATTATGATTTCATCTTTCGTTTACGTTCATGAATTATTTCTGCCAAAAAATGATAAAAGAAACGAATGTATTCGGTAGAAAATGAACAATGCCACGATAAAGATGTGCTGTGCATACAATAGAAAGTTGCGTTCACAAGAAGCCCGTACGCATCCTTCCACCGGAAGGGGATGTAACTCGAATTCCATTCGCTTGAGAAACTTTCACGCCGTTTCCATCAATTGCTGGCCGACCACGTCCGGAATTTTCAGTGTACGAGCATTCATTAAGAAAATACTCTGACAAGAACAGTGCTATCCAACGAGGTTCAATGAACGCCCAGCCCATTACATTAGAATATTGGCACGGTTGACGCCACCTCCTGCACCTTTTCCTTCCTCCTCTTCCTCTTTTCAATGATCGCCTGTTGCCTCTTCAATGTCATCCCCGTTCTTCCTCATTTCAAGTCTTTAGTGCCCATTCTTCAATGTACAAATGTACATTCTTTAAAGGTACAGTTCTTAATGTACATTTTTAATGTAGATTCTCTAATGTACATTGTTTAATGTACATTCTGTAACATGTATCCTATTGACATCGTTGGCGAGCGTTTAAAAACACAATATACGAGGATTTACGGTTTCCCCGACGAAGATACCCCTCGGCGTTCGCGATTTACGCGAAAGGTGGCTCGGATTGCCGCGGAAATTGCGAACTTCTCCGAGGATGACATTGGCTTCGCTGTTACTCCACGCCGATCGCGCGAAATGTTATACACGTGGGTGGTGAGTGAACAGCGTACAATATCCTGCATGAATGAATGCGCCGTTACCGGCTTAAGATAAACGGTCTTAAGCAACGTTCGCCTCAACCCATGTGTCAGGAAATCGAGGGAGGCTCTTTGCAATATCAGGAATGATTGAATCCGAAGGCAGCGATCGTACGGCTTAAAATTAAACGGCGAGAACCTTCGTTGTCATCGGTCCGCTACATAAATCCGCTGTGTGTTCCGACGAATCTTCAAACAGTACTTTCGTACGATCGGTCATAGTTCTACAGGGATGCACCGGGGAATGACATAGTCATTTCGTAGATTTGTTAATATTAGTAGGCTGTAAACTTCTGGCGAGGCGTGCGGCTCCGTCGAAACCGCAGAATTTATGACGGATTTACGGTAACGGTGTCGTTCGATTTACACGATTCCAGGAATCGAACGGATTGTATGGTGTAATGCTGATTATGTAACGCTGTGAAGGTAGCTTTACATTAACAATGTTCGTGGAACAATGCTGACTACGGCGGCTGACGAAATTATTACCGTAGAATTATTGCTCTATAAAAAGTATATTTATTCATCATTGTATATTTTATATTTAATACTCATGAAATAGCGAGTTCGTAATAATACAATCAATTTTTATATCAGTCCAGCTACGCTAAATTATTGCTATTTTTATAATCTATGCGAAAAACAGTGTACGATCACGTAAACATAAATTTTCTCAACCCAATTCAGGTAAACTGAGAAACCAATTGCAGGTTTAAATCGGTAATGCTTTATTTGGAATTGTATCAGCCACAAAACAAATACGACACTACATTCAACCAGCTTTTTCGAATGTACATCCAAGTCGGATAACTGCGAGTGCGGCAGCACGAATGCATAAAATCCGTAATCGGATCATTGCGTAACTTTCACCTCGAAGGAAATCGAGGGAGTTGGAAAACCGTGATTTCCATGAACGCTGTGCATTTTGAAAGCCATTAGAGGCGATGCCGCCGTAGAATACCTTTCAGCGGGTTGCACCACCCCGAAGGGTGCGGCCCACACGTGGCGATAATGATGGCCGCGTTCCTTTCACGAGAAACTGCGAAAACAAGAAAACCCCGTTGTTCGTATGTCTATCAACTGTTGGAATGGTAATAAGCCGAGTAATCTCTCAGAGTTCCTTTGGTCGTGAGTCTTCTCATGACTCCTAGCCTTGCCTCCAATTACTTGATTGTAATTTATCTTCACCAGGATGCTGTGATTCTAGGTCGAATCCTACACAAAGGAGCAAGCACTCCTGATTCATTTTATGCGCTTTGTGAATTTCGCGGAAGCTTTTCGCGGAAACTCTTTCCGGGATTCAAGTTATTAAGGAAATGCGTATGAAGAACAGCCACGTATGTCGCATTCGTTAATGAAAGTACGTATAATTTGTACAGGATGAACATTTTAAGCCCCTGCTAATAACGAGCTAGACTCGCGATGAAGATTTCAAGCAGATTATAAATTACACTTGAATATATGAAACTTCTTCTTAATATTCAAGCATTAAAATAAATATAAATTCTCTTTTAAGAAATCGTCAAGCTAAAAAAGTTGTTATTACAGCCACGTAGAAAATTGTGCAGCAAGTCAATTTTGTTGAAAATCTCGTGGTCTTGCTTTCCAACAGTAACACGCAACAATGGAACGTATTTCGCTGGTGAATATAAATTACGCCGTCATTACCTATTCAAATCATCGAGTACACGGAGGAAATCCCGTGATTCTTACGTACCATTGGTGATTGTACCTAGTTTGGTTTGATTCCATCTGAATTGCAGGGTTCCGGGTTAAAGTGTTCCCGATCGCATACGATATAGTCTTCGCAGTACATTGTTCTCTAAACGGGTCATTTCGAATAATTCTTTTGTTGTTTGTTGATTTTCACAGCTATGTACCGCTATAAAATTGTGCATAGTAGTGGGAGTTTCGGTGTCAGAATAGAGAATAGTATAATAAACTTTTTTTAACGCAGAATGAGAACCTCTATATCAGTGATGGGCATGGTAGGAGCCCCTCAAACACCTGTTTCCCCCACCAACCTCTTTTCTCCATGGTAACGGCGCTTACTGAAAGGGGAAGTTTTGTCTCAATTGATACAATTGTGCCCACCACTGCTCCATGGTAACGGAAGCTGGTGGGGGACAGTGGGCGTTATGGTGGGGACCTTGTCTCAATTGCGGCAAAAATTCCCAACTCTCTTCTATGCGAATACAATATCTTCGTGGACAAAAATCGTTGTTAAAAAGAGTGGGACCCAAGCAAAAAGTTTTTTCATTCTATACTAAACGTACCACTGCCGGTCAAATGACCAGTTTTATATTGTTCATCTTACAATTATTGAAATTATAAAGTTGCTTACATGGAAATTGATTCGATAAATTTCTTTATCCAAGCATATGTTCTAATAAAAACTGCACAAAATCTAAATAATTAGAGCCTTGTCATTTTTGTAAACCAAAACATTTTAATCGCTTTTAGTGTATGAGTAGGTTTAGGGCTGCTCTTTACTTTACCGAACTCAAAATTTGTGCCTTTCCCCTATAAATTATGACGTATTTGGTATGTAATCCAGCAGATTTGTACCCGGGGCGGCTGCAAATCGAAGTTTCGATCCTGCACGATCAATGGTTCAGGAGAAAAATAATTTATAAGAGAAAGGCACAAATTTGGAATCCGGTAAAGTAAACTTTACCCAGGTTTAGTGTTAATAATTTGTATAAATCGGATATTTATAATTTCATCCACCAAATATCCTAGTAATAATGAATAAAAACTAAAGAGACAAGTACAAATCTACGGTAGGTACATTTCTCAGTGCTCCCGCGTGATGCGCTGCGATACCAACGAAGGGTGACGAAAGTATAATAGAAAAGTTCCGAAGAAAGTGTATAAGCGTTCGGGTCCGTCGCAGTCCGCGGAATGAATGCCCACGTGAAAATCGATACCGCTTACCGACGCGGCGTCGCGGGTCGTTTCGAAATTTATGCCCGATCGCTCGGGCTCGCGTCCGTCATTCGCCACCTACGAATTTCTAGGGAAAGCCGATACCGCTGTTCTCCATCGTCCTACTTCGCGACTCGGATGTTTCTTTCCGCGGGCCGAGTGAAAACGAGAGCATTGTCTTCGGGATTAGAGTGCATCGGGGTGGTCGTGTACAGGATGAGAGGTTGTACAAGGAAACGACGACGAACGCTGCGCCACATGGAACCACGGAACGGAAATGGCACGGAGCTTGAAGCCGGGGATTATGTAAAGGTACGTGTCCATCTGAGAGTCTCTGGCAATAGTTGGTCTCGAGAGTACTCTCGATTTTCGTGTCCATTTCAGAGTCAATTCTCGAAAAGTTCTGTCAGGTGTGTGGTCATTTGAATTTCATGCGTGTAGCTCTCAGATGAATTTCGAATAACGATCTTTATGCATTTATGAAGAAATTAATTGGGTAAAATATAAATTTGTGAACGATATAAAAAAACGAAGAATATTGTTATGTTTTTCTTCAATGTGAAACGACTATTAAGGAATAAAATGAATTTTTATTTAACTACTACTCCCCACAGTCGATGCAGAATATTTTTATTTTGCATAAAGATCCGCAGTATAGTTATAAGAAAGCAAAATAAAAATGTTCTGTATTGATTGTGGGAAGCAGGAATAAAATAAAACTTGATTTCATCCTTTGATGACTGTTACATTACGATATTCTTAAATTTTGCTAATCCTTTCATCAGAGTACTCTGAGTACCTTTAGTCGCGAAGGAATCGCATCGCAAAAATCAACATCGACCGAGAAAGCTTTCGGAGATTAGACGTCGAGGTTCGAAATTGTTGTTCGAAATCCTCGAGGCTATAATTTCCAAACCCGGTAATAATCAAACAAAACTTCTTACGTGATGTGAAAGTATACTACAGAAGGCCCGTGGAATCGGTACGGCACAATACCGGACCACTTCGGTACTCGAATGTTTAGGAACATTGCCGGTTTCTTGAAAGTACTTCAATCGATGTTCAATTGTAGGTTGAAAGTGGATTTTTTTTTATTCCCACCTCTGTAACGACGGGAAGTCTTTATGTAGAGATCGAAGTGGACACTTAGCTTTCGTTTTGGAAGAATTCTGTTCGAATTTATGTGTCTCATGTTGAGTAATCGTCGTTCCTTCTTGATTAAATATCGAGTGCAACATTTACGAAAAAATGAAGTGGAGATATAAGAGAATTTAACAGGAAATTGTGATTTCGTAGTAGCGAAAAAGTAATTAAAAGTGTCAGGACACAGTTCTACTAACTAACACGCAGTTTTCGCACAGTGAAAACGTCGAAATGAAAGAAACGGTGGTGGAAAAAGTGTCCCACATATTTTTTCCAGCAACCCTTGAACTCTGACACTTGCGACGTTTCCGCAGCCGGCGAACGAGACCGCTAGTTTAATATTCTTTGAAGGACGGGATCTCTATTACGACAGAAAGCGCAATAAGAAGAATGAAAACGGAATACCAGAGATATTGTCAGCGGAACGCGTTCACGTATTTTTTTTTATCTAACTCTCGAAGGTTGACGATTGCATTTCTGCCGGTGCAGCGGTATTGCTTCGTAAAGGAGATTGGAGAAAGTGATGATGTCTCGTTTTGTTGAAAATATAACGAGATACGAACTATAAAATTTCATGTTAAATTCGAAGCAACGTTTCAAAGGATTAAACATGATTTCATTTTACACGGCGCGTATTACAGCTGGTAGACTCGACAGAGAGTTTATATGCAGAGATTATGACGTATAATTACATGGTATTATAACAGTGGCATTGTAATAATAATGGGAATCGAGAATAACCAGGCTTTTCAGGAATTAACGAAATTAAAATGAAATCTAATGAGAGTTACATTAATTCTGTTTCATTTTGTCGTCCGGTAGAACATTTTTATTCTGCGTAATGACTACAAATTAATTTACGTTTGAGCCATGGAAACATGTGCTGAAATTATAAAGTACAATTGTAAAGCACGATTTTGGTTATTAATAGACTCTGAATCTTTATGCAAAATAAAAATTGTCTGCATCGACTGCAGAGAAATAAAAACCAAATTGCCTTAATAATAATAATAAATCTCTTAATAATTTTAATAGAGGAGAAATTATATTGGCATTTCAATTATTTAAATTTTCCAACAATTTCGAATTTCATCTTCTCAATTTTGCTATAAATGCATAAAGATCCGCAGTCTAGTTATTAAAAACTTGTGTACACGTTTCTCAGCTCGGAGCGATGTAATAAATATACCAAAAAAGTTTGACAGTTTTCTCACCGTGCACGTTCGCATTGGAACAATAATTTTAAAGTTGCGTCGAGGCAGTTGGGCGACCCGATGCTTTTCGCAATGGCTGCTCAATGTTACGCCGAAGGGAAACGAGGCGCCTTTCCGTTTCATCGAGGTGCGCACGCGATACCTTTTTCTTTGTCCACCAGCAGAAGTGTAATAAAAAATATTTATGACAGTGTATTCGGAACAATTAGCATAACACGTATCGCCTGGGGGCAACTCCTGCAGATAGTCGACACATAACGTGGCACCGAGCCGGTAAAATTCGGACCACCCGAGAACGTTCGAATGTGCGAGACCATAAAGACCACGTTCGTGCACGTTACACAGTTTCGCAATACACATTAATTGTGCGAGGGTTTTTTGCACGCGCGAGAAACCGCACCGCAAAGGTTACTTTGATATTTTCATATTTACCGCGGTGAACTCGATAAAAAATATTTTGCAACAGCCACGCTGATATTATGCATATATATTCGCATTACTGTGCACTTATTTTTGACAAGGGAGATCCCCTATACGAGTATTCGGAAAATTAATATTAATAACTTTTAAGTTGAAAGAATAAGGGATGATTGAGAATCAACGAAAGCTTTAAATGTACAGTCGATCGCAGTAGCCAATATTGACCGGATGAAATTGATTTGCAAACAAATGGTGAAAGCAAAGAATTTGACAAACAACATTTGTAACATGCTGGCATTATGATTATTCACATTGCTATGACGAGGAAGATCCTCTATGCGAACATTCAGAAAATTATACCCTTTAAGTTGAAAGAATAAGGGATGATCAAGGGGTAAAGAAATCTTTAAATGTGTAGTCGATCGGAGTAGCCAATATAGACCGAATGAAATCGATTTGCAAACAAGGGGAGAAAACAGAGAATTCGATAAACAATATTTGCAACAGCCATGCTAACATTATGACTAGACTGCGGATTTTTATGCATTCATAGCAAAATTGAGAAGATGAAATTCCAAATTATTGGAAAATTTTTGAAATTAAAGATATCAATATATGATTTCTTCTCTATTAAAATCATTAAGGGAAGTAATAACATTCAATTTAGTTCCTATTTTTTGCAATCGATGCAGACAATTTTTATTTTGCATAAAGATTCGCAGTCTAATTATGACTATCCACATTGCTATGCACTTACTTCCGACAAGGAAATGAGGATACCCTTTAAGTTGAAAGGCTAAGGGATGATCGAAAGTTAAAGAGAGCTTTAAACGTACAGTCGATCGCAGTATAGCCAATATTGACCGGATGAAATCTATGTGCAAACACGGGGAGAAAGCAGTGAATTCGAATTTCTCGGGCGTCAGTGGGCTCCTCAACGACTCTGATGTATCCAGGATGTTACGATCCTCTGTCGACGCATAGTACCCGCATAGTAGCGGGCTTGTATCTAAATTAAGCTCGGTGTCTCACAATCGTGTCCGTACACGGAAACGTAACATTTGTCGCAGTTAATTTGCCGGCGGCCGATCAACACCCAACGGCCAGGGCCGTTCTTTCTCCTCTTTATCGGAGACACGGCTAACGAGCGCGAGCCTTAGCCGAGCGATACCGTTGAATTAGAAACCATAGCGCGGCGAGGAATCAGATAAGCTGACTTTATTGGCCGGCAATTACCGGCCGACGAATATGGTGGCATTTTACCGTTGATCTTCAATTAGGGGAACCGCGCGAACCGGCTGATTTCGTTGCATTCCCAACGACGACATCGTGGAAACTGGAAAAATCTGACCAGACTCTGTGACTGCGATATGATACCGCTTGATATACGCCCCGGCACACCCGCAATCGCCGCTTAAACGGCCTGTCGAGTATTACAGCAATTAAGAATCGTTCGGTCGGGACCGCGACACTTATCCGTTGCTCGCTGGATATTGCAATCTTGCTTCCCGTGGAACGCATTGTTCGACCGGAAGTATAAGTCGCCGCAGCTTGTGGTAATTAGGTGCGAAATATACGCTTTCGATTGCACTGTTTATTTAAATTTAAATACAAAATTGCGCTGTGAATATTACGAAGATAATCTGAAGGGAGGCAGCCTTGCTTAAATCGAGAAGTCGATGCTAGACCAACGCGGAGCTAATTCTGTCGTTCTTTCGATCCCAGTTTTTATTCTAAATACAAAATTGCGCCGTGCATATTACGAAGATCATTTTCATAAAATTCGGTTATCGGCAGCCTACCGATACGAAAGGGAGGCAGCCTTGCTTAAATCGAGACGTCGATACTGGACCAACGCGGAGCTAATTTCGTCGTTCTTTCGATCCCCCTCTTTATTTAAATTTAAATACAAAATTGCGCTGTGTATATTACGAAGATAATTTTAATAAAATTCAGTTATCGGAAGGCTACTGCTACGTCCTTGCATAGATCGAGACGTCGATACAAGAACAGTGCGAAGCTCTCAGAACTCGTTCTCGTTTCTGGGCGCGAAAGTGCCGGGCTTAATTTATGCCCCGTAATAGTACTGTCTCTAATTTTGTTGCTGCTGCAAGAATGCGGCTGCGATCAGAGAAGCCAGCTCTCTTCCAGCAGCAGCAACAGCAACAGCAGCACACGGTGGTTGCGTGCGGATGACTTCGTGAGTAGACCAAGGCTCCGGATAGCAGGCCCTTACGGCGCGTATATTCACGCGGGAAGAACACGATAGCACACGGCCAACCCCCTTGATTTATTTAAATCGAAAGCGTGCCATTAATCTAGCGCGAAACGGTGCCGGAGCGTAGCACGTTCGTAACGAACCCTCACCAGCTTGTACACGGCCGAACGAGTCAATAGGTACTGAACGAGTCGCGTTAAACGATAACGCGATAACGCATTAACGAACGATTTCAAAAGAAAAACATCCAACAGCCGTTTATTTCACATTCGCCCATAGCACGCTCAAGATTAATTTTTGCATATCCGCGATACAGTCGATGAAACTTCCATGGGAACACTACTGTACTCTTACTAAAAACTTCTCAAACTTTCAATTAATCTGTTTACATGTGAAACTATTGTCCGAACACTCGTATTCCACTGTTTAATTCGGACAACAGAGACTCCGTATACATACAGAGAAATAATTATTAACCATTTATTGCATTTCAACGATTTGTTAATGCTTCTCTTAGCAGTCGAGAGGTGACTCAGAGTAACCACTAAAAATTGCTCTGCACCATTATTCACAATACTGTTTCCATTATTAAATATTATTAAGTACTGTTTCAGGTATTATATCAATTTCATATCCATAAAATGAAAAAGATCATGTAGAATGGAATCATTCTAGGTCGTAAGAAATATTTAATCTTCAAGTTAAAATAGCTCCGACTGCAACGGGTTAATTTCTAGTCTTAGTGCAAATATGTTAAATACAAGAGGCTCGAAATAATCTACACATTTCGGTTGGCTGCGTGAGGGTTAAACGAGCGCCACGATCATCGCTGATGATGCGAAACGGAATTTACGTGCAGATACCAGCGCGGACGGTGGAGAAATTCTACGTTTATCGGTTCGGCGCGGTGTAATTAGTCAGGATTAAAGCGAATCTCGTCGGAAGATCGACGAACTCGCGAGAGGCGGCGGGACGTCGTTGGTCGCGGCACGCCTAAAATGCGATTTAATGAAATGCAATAAAAGCCGTGTTAATGCAAATCCGCCCTGGTATATATTACGAATAATACAGTTCATTAGTAAACGGAGTCGGCGTGTCGCGAAGCGCCGGCATCCGGGGCCCGGACGGAGCCCCGTGTTGCGTGTACGCATATTCAAATGAGATATACACGTGCATGTGTATATACCGCGGCGTGTCTCACGTAACGTACCGTTTAAAATAGCACGCAAGGTATACTGGACCCCCGACCGAACGCCGAGGATCATGATTTTTCCGATCGGGACATGCGACTAGATCAGGCCTGTTCAAGTAGGTCTTTCGCAAACAAGAGCCCTCTTCGAGGCTCGCGAGCCAGCCGGCGAGTCACGCGAACAACCGAAGACATAAAAAGAGTGAGGACCGAACCGTTCTGCAAGATGGGCCTGTAAAGAGGGCCCGTGATAGCGCGTCTCTTTAGATATTGCGTAGAACCCCCAATAGGGCCCCCATGGGGTGTGGCTTCGCTAGCGTGAGACTTTTGGCTCGTAGGATCGTAGGAGTAGCAAATTGATTAACCTCATTGACTGGAGCCCTTGAGAAGAGACCTGGACGCAAGCATGGCCTCAGTGCTAAATTAGTCTTAATTGTTCTTCAATCACAATACTCCTTTGTTTTATTTACTGAGCTCACTAGGCACTTTCTATTTCGCTTTTCTGCAAGATGGATTCGTGATTGAGCCCCAATAGGCGCCCCGAGGGGCGTGGCTTTGCTAGCGTGAGATTTTTGGCTCATGGGATCGCAGGAGTAGCAAATTGATCAACTTTGGTCTGAACTACTATTTCATAGGGGACAGTCCTTGACTCAAGAACGGCCTCAGTGCTAAGTTAATCTTAATTGTTGTTCAATCTCAACACTGTCTTGTTTTATTTACTGAACTCATTATTTTCTATTTTGCTTTTCACCCGCGCGTGGAAACACAGGGCGAATGAGAAAGCAGCAACCACACGACAGATCAAAGACATCATG
Organism: Lasioglossum baleicum; assembly: GCF_051020765.1. Lineage (NCBI taxonomy): Eukaryota > Metazoa > Arthropoda > Insecta > Hymenoptera > Halictidae > Lasioglossum > Lasioglossum baleicum. The sequence goes on along the minus strand of NC_134933.1, from coordinate 11,171,764 downwards.
CGATGTCACCGCACTCCTGGTCCTATCTGTGCGGTCCTCGTTTTTTGGAGCGCATCGGCTTAGAGCCACTACTGCTGTGACGTTGTTCCGAGGGTCACAAGTTGAACACACTTGGTCTAGAACATCCCCACACAAGCTGAATCTGAGCTTTCGCGGGTAAGAGCCCTTCAGGCTAGAAAAAAAAAATGGATACAATGGTGTGTAGCGTATCTGTGCCCAATATGCATCAGCGCCTAATATGGAACACTGTCGCATCTTGGTCTACATTAAAAGTGACTCTTTTATATTGCTTCATAAAGATGAAAATAAAAATGGTAGAACATAATACGCGTACTTGACTAACGTTATTGAATAAATCTATGAATAAGTATCTCAATTTTATCTTTGAATTTTAATGAATTTAAATCGGTTTCCCCGAGTTTACCCGAGCAGCGTTTCACCTCGGAGCGTGACGGATCAGACTCATTCACTGCCCAGCAATCGTGAACGCGATCCGCCTAAAGAATTTTTCACTTGAAAAAAATTAACTAGGAGAGTGAAACATCGAAAAATATCTGTTCTTGGATACACGATTGTAGAAACTTCGTATTCACTTTCGCCAAATCATATATTTCGAAACGGGTCGTTTATCACAGCGACGGACAGCGTTATCGTCGAAATTCCTCGGAACTTTCTCCGACTGATAGACCATGTGTAACGCTTCTCTAGGATCGAATAATTTTGACAGGGGAACCACGAGCACTTTTCCAGTTCTGGTGCGTAACGTAGCCGCGGTCTCTCTCTCTCTCTCTCTCTCTCTCTCTCTCTGCCTCTCAATCCCGTTCTCCCTGTCTCTTTCCCCCTGTCTGTATCGTGTATCGGCTGCCAAGATCTGCAGGGAATTAATCATTGTCAGCGTGGCGACGTCGACTTGTCGAATTGTTCGTCGACCCGGTCGCTGGACAAATTCGTGGCAAGCTTTCATGCACCGTTTGCCGGAAGTACGAAACGGCTACGTCGTTACGAATCGCGGCGAACAGTGGCTTTCAATCGTGAAATCGACGAACCGCTCTCGAATCCGTGTCACGGGTGTTCTACGACAGAGCCCGCCGCCGCGCCGTCCACGGCGAAAAATCCGCGGCGACAAGTACCGTTAAGCCTCTAATTATCGGTCTAGTTTCTCATAAATCAACTGACCGCGCGCTGTCACGTAACGTAGCGCCGTTCCCGTGTACCAGCGCCGCAGAAAATTTCTTTACAAGTCGTAACTATGACTCATTAGCGCCGCGTTTTCATGGGGATTGATACTACCAACGACTCTGTCTCCATCCCCTCTACAACTACGACGCCCAGCAAATTTTATTTCGCACGCCATTGTTCCAGACACCGAGCGTTGTCTCGTTAGTTGTACCTCGAGTGTGTAACGGGGTTTCGGTAGTTCTTCATTTGTCCTCGGCGTCGATGCTGATTTCGATGAAATTTTCAGCGCGCGTTACAAAGACCTACAAAGCGCAGTGTTCAATTTTTATTTTAATGATCATCTTAATTTTATTTTTTTATAATAAATAATAAAGAAGTGAACAGCGATAAGCGTTCGTCAAGACATATTTCGTCTATCCACTTTTTTTTATCGTTCCAAATAATTTGCCAGTAAACGTGAAAGGAAATTGACAATTTTGAAAATAATTTTTATTGTCTGAATACTTCCCACAAGTTAAAATTAAATGATGCATTCAAATTTTATTGACAAAACACAGTAGGTACCATTTAAGGTACCATTTAAGTCAAAATAATTAAAGAATACCGACGCACTATTTCCAACTCGTTCAAATTTTTAATGAAAGCTATACAATTTTTATTTTACCACATTATAAGCAGTAAGATTTATTTGTAGACAGCGGCTCTTTATGCAATTATTGATATTTATGCAATAATTTATGCAATAATTGATTGATTTGTACCTAAATTGCAACAAACTGGAGTAAGGTAGAAATTTGTTTTCTTTGTGAATGCGTTTAATAGGTTGAAAATAATACAACAGTATTTTTTTTAAATTACATAAAATCCGCTGTCTATTTATTGGCATCCGCGAGCGGCATTTTACATATTCAACGGGTTTTCCACATTACCAGTCAACGTATCATAAATTACATACCGTCACAATAGTGAACGGTGTTAGTTGTTCAGTGAGAAATGCTATTATTTCTTGCATTCGCTTGTAACACTTCCAGAATTAGTGTCGTCCTCTTTTGCTTAAACGGTCGTAGGTACGGCGGACAGACCTCAAGTTATTTATCAGACATTTTTATTTTTCTGCTGTCACGGTAACCGTGCATTAATCGACACGTAAATCATCATCTTGTCGTTGCCTCGTTACGATTGCCGCAATATTTTTTGAACGTTCGACGAGGAAACGAAGAAAAAAGCTATCGTAGGACCGATATGCGTTTCATCCTCCTTATAATTTCGGCCTGCCTGTTTCGACGATGAAATACGGTTGCCACGTATTTCGGACGAAAGTCCGGAGGCTTAAGGCGCGTTTAGAGCATCATGCACACATCATTGTCACTTTAAATCCTGTTGCTCCAAACGATCCTTCAGAAAGAAATTATAAATCGACGTTATCACTCATAATAGTATTTGTAATTCGCCGAGAAGTCAACTCCTAATTGCAAAAATAGTTTGGGGTTTGTTTACAGTTCTCTACAGTAGAATTCTTTTCAGCAGACATATTATTCTTCTGCAATTTAATTAATTTTGAATTAAATAGAAGTAATTTGGATTTTAAACTGTTGCAACGGACTCGAAAATTTCATAAAATCAAAGTCATTTATTTTCTGAGGTAAAAATTGGGAGCTTGGAAAATATGGGACTTAATTACTGAGAATTGATTTTAAGTAATTTGAATTTTTTATGCTTCAGCAACAGTCATTTATTTTCTGAGGTAAAAATTGGAAGCTTGGAAAATATGGGACATACATCATAAAAATTAATTAATTCTGAATTAAATTTGAATAATTTGAACTTTATGCTCTTCTGTAGCAGAAAATTTCATAAAAATTGGAAGCTTGAAAAATATAGGACTTAATTAACGAGAACTAATTTTTCCCGCAAATAACGCGCGTTTAATCGAACGGAACGATTTCTCACCGGCTCGCGTTGGGATTTATCGCGCATGTTACGCGTAAAGAGATATTTACAATCGTTGAGAGAATCGATAAAGCAACGTCAGCACGCGAGGATTAAGTAAGTAACTCGATTTCCGAATCGACTGTTTTGAGCCGGTTAAAATTTCCTGCGCTCGCTTCCGCGGCTTGATTTATCGCGATGCCGGCCGGACGGTCTGCATTCAATTAAACTGTATGAATTCCCGGTCATTTGACTTTCGACCGGGCACCATTAAAAGACATAAATCTTCGTTCGTTCGGAGCCGATGGTTGCGCGCACCACCGCGATCGAAACCGCTCCGCGATCGAGCCCGCTCCGCTCATTAGATCGGGCCGTCTAAACGCGCCTTTACACGAAAGAAACGCAATTCGAAATATCATTGCGCACCGCCGTAAATCACGCTGGCACGCACTAAATTGCAAGCCGCACGCCCGGCGCGCCGCGAAGTCCATTTTGCGAATGGCTGCGACGAAACGACAACCGAGTAGCGATGGGCATGATCGCAGCCCCAAAAAACCTGACAGAATTCATGACCATTCGCCATTAAATTGTAGTTAAGAATATGCCCTTGTAGAATCTGTAAAAAATAACGATGTTGGAAGGCTAAGTTTCATGTCATTTGAGTTCAAAATTGGTCATTGGGTTCAGTTATGAAGTGAAAAATAGATGTTCTAATAAGTATATTTTTATAAGTACGCGACAATATTTACCAACCAAATTAATATGGTTCGTTCGTCTACTGGTAAGTGAAGGATTACATATCGTGGTATTTAGAAAATATTGTAATATTTAGTTACAGTTATAATAATTTATAATATATGGTCGAACTGTAACAGTTCACGATCTATGGCTGTTGCCAAGACATTCAAGGCAAGGCATGTTGCGGATCTTTGTGCAAAATGAAAGTTTTCTACCTGATTTGCGATCAACTGGGGTGAATTAGAAATTTCATTTCTTACTTAATATGTTTAATAGGTCGAAAATATATTTTTTTTATTTTTAAGCATTTCAGATCTCCACTGAGATCTATTTCCGCTGCACTGAGGTAAATTACAGTATATATTAATATGTTCATACATACAGAGTCTACATTAAATCAAATTAAATTCGTAGTTTACAGTTTTAATCGAAAATAATATAACAGCGTTTTTAAATTCTTGTAATTTTTTCACTGTGTCGAATTACACCTACTCGTTTTCCTTGTAAATATATAAAATAAATTGTCTATTTATTATTTATGAAATTACATTTTCACCACGTTATATTGTACTTTCGAGAATTTCGAGGTACCAAACATTAGCAACTCCCATCGTCTGTACGAAATACTCACAAAGTGCTCAAACGTTTGATTCTGTTTGTCATAGTATCGATACATCCATTGCTATCACGATACCAATATCGCTATCAAGTACTTTGCTTTCCGATTTTTACAAAAGTATCGTCCGACGACTAACTCGAAAACCACGAGAAAGAATCGTACCGCTCCCATCGCTACGACCGACTCGCTTCGTCGCGGGTCCTCGTGATTTATGTCGAACGGAATTTCGGAAAAAGGTTTCACTCGTACCTTTCCGGATTTTTATTGACGGACATTATCTGCTGTTTGAAGAGTATCGGTGACTCTTAGGTGTTTGCTGAACGATTCCACGCTTTTTATAGACTCGAAATGTACCGGGGTTGTAAATCTTCCATAATACGATCGAAATTGTCCTGCGGAACGATGCTCTGTAAATATTGCGAACCTATCGAGTTTACTTTGACCACAGTTGAGTAACTATTTCTACATCTAGATTATACTTGAAGAGGTTATCGAAGGCTTGAAGTTTTATTGCTGTTCAGAGTGAAATTGCGTGATACGTTTATGACCAGTGCTTGAGTTATATCCATTGCTAGACACTGGCATAGTGAAAAATAAATGAGGCTGTTAAATACCTGGGTCACTAGTGGCCCTTTGAATAGGACATACAGAAAGTGTTGCCATAATTTTGTGAAGCGTAGTACATGACGATGGAACATGGTTTCTGTAATTTGATCGTCTTTCCTGAAATATTAGATGATTGCATAAGTTCGTGCCCGATTTGAAAATAAAATTCAATGGATTTTAAAGAATACAGCTTTATTAATCGATTATAATCAATTATAAAGTCAATACTATTCAACCATTATTATACTGGAAGGTCTAAGCCATGGTCTAAACACGAACGTCTTTCACGAGAACTTATAGTAACTATCAATTGGTGCAGAGCCGATCATTATAGCTTTAAAGCGTCTCTATTTCGTGTAGGAATTATTGATCCGTAATCGGGCAATATTTTCTACAATAATAATTGATTAGGAAGCGTTGCTGTAATATTTGGTCTCGTTGGGCGGTTTTTCCGTCGCGTACGTGTGCGATTGGACGGAAAGAAACGTTTATTCCGATCATAGGCTCTCCCAGCAAACTATGATTACATTTCCATATCCGGTGATGTAGCTTATACAATTCAGGCCGTGATCAATGGTTAAATAGCCGGCCGGATCGAAGAACTCCCATGTGCAACGGTGCAATCAGCGCTCGCCCGGACCTCTCTAAAGCTGTAACTTCCCGGGAAATGAGCCGTGGCTGGTCGGTTCCAGTTCACAGTAGGAAACAACAGAAACAACAACGTCCAGGCGTTGCACCGCATCTTCCTGGCACTTAGCCAGCTCGCGTTACTGCGGGGAATCGGGGCCGGCTTCCCGCGAATAATGGAGTTTCTCCGGGCCTGATGTTACAATAATGATGCAGCGATACCAGGCAAGATGTGTTTATCTTGCTGGATTGAATCCTCTGTGAAAAATGACGTAAGCGGCGAGAGGAGTTCATCGGCCAGGTCGGATCGAGGCTGCCGCCGAGGCAATGACTAAACGCTCACCGGAGGCCGCATTATCGCTCTTTATTGTCAAACCCCGGCGAGAGCGTGTGCCACGAGAGTGCCTGCACAGCTGGGCGAAATTTCTATGTACACCAGCGAACGAAAGGATGCTTCAAGTCCCAGAAAGATCCAAAAAGATAAGAGCTCCGACTGCGAATCTTTGTTTGTCGATCAAATCCCGCACCAAATGATTTTGTTTTCGATAAACAATTTTTCTTCGTTCTTTCTTAATCGTATAATTGTTGTAGCGATACGCGCTAACCGAAACTGTTGAGAGTCATGCTCATACATTGAAGTATAAGGCAAAGAAAATATTTTATATCGCATTTTTAAGTTTGTACAATAAAGAATTGTTTACTGAAAATGTTCAATATTACATAATACTGTTCTATGCACTATATAAAATATTCTGAAAAAATCAAGAACAATGGTTTGGACAATGTTTCACATATATGCACTCTCTTTTGAATTTTCGGAGGTTTCCAATTTTTTTAAACCTGTTAAAACGCAGACAATTTTGCATAAGCAGTGATCTAGTAACTGTGGTAAAATCGGCGTCTCTAAATTTTGCCAGATTGAGAACTGGTAACATTGTGCGACGAGTGAAACCCGATCACGTTGGCAAATTTGTTTGTCGTTACGTAACAGTAGTCGAGCTCCCGGCGTTACAACGCGTGCGACATTATCCTGCTGTTATTATGGCTTTGTGTCGATACAAATGGGACACGGGATATTTTCGCATTACCGAACTTGACAGGGAATTTCTGGTGGATAATGAAGCTGTTGGAAAATAAGAGAAACGGTCTGATTACATGAAGACTCTGCTAAATTGTTTTCACTTGCTAGACAATGTATATAAGTCACGTAACACGAATAACATGAAATGAATGTATGAATGGAGTATAAATGAATGTATATAAAAAGTTGGTACGTACAATTTAAAGCTGTGGACATATTTAAAAAATTTAGAAACGTCAACGTATTAGTATCAGTTTAATAAAATAATTAAAACGAGAAAGAAATTTTTATTTAACCTCTGTCTTAGAATCGACGCAGACATTTTTTATTTTACATAAAGACCCGCAGTCTAATAATATAATCATTATTCATAATCGTTCTGGAGACATGAAAGAATGCTCAAATTTTCAGACTTGAGAAAATTAATGTATGTTTAGTAACAATCACAGAAAATTAGGATATTGTCTGATTAGCTACTCGAATAATTCATCTTGTTCAGGAAACAGAAAAGGATGCTCGAGTTTTCACGCTTGACAAAATGAATGTACAAATGTCCAGTAATTATTACAGAAAATTAGAAGATTGTCTAATAACAATAACTCAAATAACTTATCTAGTTCTGAAGACAGAAGAGAACGATTGTGTTTCCAGACTTGATAAAATTAATGTACAAATGTTTGGTAACCATTACAGAAAATTAGTAGATTGTTTAACGGTCAGAAAAATGACTCTTGTCCTGCTAGATTGGCGATTCGCTATGCGCCAGTACACGTGACCGGTCAGTCACGACTACGTCTACTTTACCCCCGTTTTATGAATGCCGTGGGAAGAGAAACATAATAACGAAGAATGGCTGTTCTCGCGCGCTCCTTCCTGCCTCGTTCTCTGCTCGCTCGTGTTCCTCTCGAGCCTCCAAAGAAATTCGCAAGTTGCGTGCTCTTTCCGTCTTTTTGCTCCCCTTCGTTGTTCCTCCTCCTTCGCCGTTTTGCTCCGCTTTGTTCCGCACCCTTTCGGCCCGGGACCTTTTTTCTTCGTGGACCAGTTCCGTGTCGCCGATTCAAAATAATCCGTGAAAGTATCGAGAGGAGCCGAACGGGGAAATATTTCAGGGAGGTCTCGTGTCGTGACATGGTCGCGCAGCGGTCGCAGGACAGGTTTCGAAAGCGATTTTCGAAAAATAGAGGGAACTGGTTGCAGCCCGCACGAACTCGTCCTTTTCGTTGCTATAAGGGACGTGTAATTAGTGGTAATTTGGTAATTGTACTCAACGATCCACCTTGCCATATTTATTATATTTGCATTTATAGGTATTAGTTTTATTTTATAAACTAACACAGTGCTCCAATATTTTTGGGACATGAAGTTGAAAATTGATAATTGCACTCGACGTCCCACCACATCGATTTTACTTTTACATTTACATGCTACGCATGTATATTAGTATTATTTTCATTTCATAAACTAACACAGTGCTCCAATATTTTTGGGACATGAAATTTCTCACTTTTCAGTCAGAAAGCAGAAGATTTTTAAGAATACATAGTTTGTACTGTAGTTTGACATGATGTGACTCATTTATTTGCATATTTGTTCGAAATCAGTATTTTCGTTGATGACTGTATATTACTGTTATTAATATCTGATCAGTAGACTGCGGATCTTTGTGCAAAATAAAAAATGTTAGACATATTATGTATATGTAATTGCAAGGCACAGGAGTGAAATAAAAATTTCTTTCTTCTTTTAATTATCTGATTAAGCTGAAACCAATACGCTGATGTCTTTAAATCTTTTTAATATGTCCACTACTTTAAATTGTGCTTACCCATTTTTGTCATAAATGCATAAAATCCGCAGTCTACTGATCAGAGTTATTAGACTACTACGAGCTACAATGATTAAAGATTGTCTGCCAACAATCAGAGTGATTCGCGACTTGACTTTTCAATCACCGCTGCAGTTCGGTTTTTCAGTGCAGTAAGCCACGGCGGTAACGCGGCTGAGAAAGTAATTCCCGGAATCGTTAGTTACGATTCAGAGCTCGTCGTTCCAGAGATCCGAGACGTTTCGTCTTATACCTCCACCAGAAAGTCTTTCAGGAACTGTGGAACTGGAGCACGAGAAATGCCACTCGTTTCTTTCGTTCCTGTGGCGAATGAGTTCTATGGATCACGGTATGCGGGAAGTTGTACTGTGAATTCTTTGTCGTCTTCGACGATAACACAACTGTTCACTGGTTTGTAAACGGTCGAGTCTAGCTTGTGTATACACTCGAACCACACGTCGATAGGTCGCCATTATGCTCAAATAAAAAGATGACTTCCGTCGTGTGATTCTTTCGTATCATTATTCTTCTTTTAAAATATTCCTGTTTATAAATAAAAAATGTACCTGTGGCTACACTTTACATATTTTTCACGCTATAGTTTTAATGGTTTGATTCCATTATGCAAGCCCATAAAATTCGCGTTCTGATTACACACGCTGAACTAGCATAAATTGTAAAAGCTATGCATCATGATTCTCCCATTAAACGGAATCGTATTCGCGTGCTAGGATAACATTTAACCGTTTCGCGCGAGTTCTTTCACAGTTACTATTGTGTACGCTAAGTAGTTACGGTTTCAGGGTAAAGTCATTGTACCGGTCCATCGGGAGTCACGACATTCCCACGTTGGCACATTGGAGTTAATAGTTTTGACAGGCACGTTTGTGGGTTCAAAGTCTACTGACCGCATATTTCTTCGATTCTTATCTTCACGCGCATCGATCTTCACGGGAAAAAAACATTTATCATCGACTGTGTATTCTCCAGACACAGACATATAGTTAATTAATGTGCAAATCTGTAGAATGTAATTTGAATCTGTAAATTCCAGTTTTTGGAATAGCTAATTTTGTTCTTTCTGTTATCGTTGATTTTTAATGGAGAATGAGCAATATAATTTCTATGTACAACGATATATAATTGGGTCAGCAAAGAAAGTGTCGTTTCCATCCCTTTCCCCGTCTCCTGTTCCTTTTCTTTTGGTAAGTCGAACAAATTCGCAGAGAAATCCACGAAAGAAACAGTTTGCCCTTCAATCTGTGAATTCCAAAATTTTTGAAATAGCTGCAAGAAGGAATAAATTACGAAAAGATCTAAAATTTTGTTTCCTTTCTGTTATCATTGATTGTTATTGAAGACCAAGCAACATACTTTCTTTTAACAGATATTGATTTTAAGTAGCTACACAATGATAGATAATTAGGTCACCAAAGAAAGTGTCGTTTTCATAGCATCTTTTCACAGCTTCCTGTTCCTTTTCGAACGAATTCGTAGATTTCAACTGCAGCCACGGCCGTATGCGAGTCGATCGAGTCTCTGAATGGAGGTATCCATCAGCTCGTTGGTTGAATAGAATTTTTCCGGTCTCCTTGGCGAGTCTCCATTTAAATGAATCTTTTTAAGTAGGCGCCGCGCCGCCTGTATCGAGTTCGTCGATGCCTTTAAGTAAATGAGACTGCATACGGTTAGCAGAACGTAGCGCAACTGTCACCGTGAATAATTATTCAGGACAATGGAGAAAGCTCTCTGGCAGCTGCCTGTAATCACAATATCTCCGTGACAAACACCCACATATTGTCGCGGACCGATCTACGACGATGAGGAAACGCCGCGTGTTGCTTTCGCGATAATTATTGTGTTCATAGAAACACGCCGCGCATCCATCCGGAAAATTTCCTGCGGACCATTCCGACGCAGTAAAAAAATTCGATTAATCGTGGCCTCCTCGGTGAATCGACGCTGCGATCAACCGTGAAATCGATATCAGCCGGGATACCGATTCAATTTAAAGTATAATCAGGCCTTTTGCTTTGCTAATGCCTCGACTTTGAGCTCCGATTCATTGATAAATCATGCTAAGCGAAATCGAGAATGCGAATAGCAGTACTTTATGATGAATTTTATTGTGGCGCAGAAGTTGTGTGCAATTCGAATGAATTTCGTAGTTGTTCACAGTAAACACATTTTTTTTTTAAAGTAAGTAAAGCCGTGAATTAAGAAAAACACTCGGATCACCTCGGGTTATATCATTTTAATAAGACAAATGTCACAGAAAAATAATTCATGTACCTCAAATATCCATAATTATGTATGCAAAATTTGATTATTAAAATTAGTGAAAGAATGGCTATTCATATCAAACATATTTGTTATTTATACATAATTACGTGTGCAAAATCGTTCTGAGAAAAATGGCTAAAAATGAGCGAATGGCCATTCCTCGTGTAAAAGATACTCTATGCATTACTTAGAGGCTGACCTAATACTGCAAGAGACAGGGTGAACGGATCAATATGTTTTTTAGGCGGAAAATTGCGAACGTCAGCGCGAGTTACGTAAGTTCCGTTCGATGGGCCGGAAACGAGTCTCTTTAAACCGCTCGTTTATCATTCATGCGACTTGTGACTGCAAGAGTACAGGGGGAGCAGCATGATAAAAATTCTTGTACGTTTCATCGAACACGATATTCCGATAACTCAACCGTGGAAATACCAGACGCCCACGCAATCGCGACAATTCGCTCGACGATTTCGCCAAAGCGAGTTTCGCGAACGCGGACTTATGGCAGGTGTGACATGGTATACTACACGTTTTCCTGTATTTCGAAAAGTAACAAAGATACTCGAACTGCAATAAGTGTCCCACGGACACGCTCAACAGTGCTTACATCATTTCGACAAGCTTTCGAGCTCTTTCAGAAGGTATTTCGAATAGAGAACAAGCATTTGTATCTTTCATAACGACTTTATTAAAGATCTACGACAGCTTCCATGTAAAACAAGATAACTGGAATGAAGAAAATTATTTGTTTAATTAATCATTTGTTTGTAATAAATAGACAGCGGGTCTTTAAGCAAATTAAAAATTTTCTACCTGATTTGCAACGAACTGGTGTAAAATAGAAATTTATTTTCTTTCTTAATCGTTTAATAGGTTGAAACTGATATAACAGTATTTTTAAATTCTTCTATAATAATATTTTTACTGTTTTAAATTACACTTATTCATTTTCGTCATAAATGCATAAAATCCGCTATCTACATACTAATAAGCAATCCCACTATATTTCGAGAACAAGCATTTGTATCTCTCATAACAATTTTATTAAAGATCTACGATAGCTTCCATGCAAGACGAGGTAACAGCAATGAAGAAAATTATATATTGCTTTTTATTTGTTTGCCGCGTAAAAATTAACATAAATATTGTCTAATGGTTGTTAACTCGCGAAACACCATATTTCAATGCCGATTATCTTCCAATTTATTCCTCTATGAAAAAAATTCAGTAATTGCTTTGTAATGAAAACGTACGCCTATGTAATAATACTTTTATATCGATTCGATTCGACGAATTAGTTTGATAAGCGCACAATTATTGCGTCGTTTTCTGATCGCAGTGGGGTTAGTACATTATTAATACACGAGACGTTGTTGTGCGCATATTGATAGTCTATTATCGGGTTATGAAATAATTCGTCGTGTACACAATATCGTACCAATTATCGTATCAATTATGTATGTGTCATTTAGTGTTTACGATCAATTCATTGGTTAGTCAATCGTGAAGAACGATTATATACACAGCATACCTATTAATTTAGCGCTGTATTTATAGTTGAAAACGTCAGAATTTTTTACATATTTTCTGTAATGTCGATGTTGTTGACTTACCTTACAATATCGTTAACAATCCCGTTTCCTTTATCCAATTAGCAGCACGCTTTTCATCGTAAACATATTTTTAATGAAACAGTACCGAGTAATTTGCAATCTGTTACGGCGATAACATTGAAACTGAAGTATTTTTCATGGAACGAAGAATGCCCGAACGGTATTCGATAATTAACGGAACGCTCAGGAACTTAATTAATTGATGCAATGCCGTGCGTCCATCAGTAATAATTAATCACCTGATTTTTGGTCCGGTCTCACGCCATCACGGGTTACTCATTCGCAGCGGTTATAATCGTTGTGTAATGTTCATTAATATTTTGTCACGGCGCGGCGCCGAGATATTTATCCGTTTAATTAAATTCTCTCGGATGAAAATGCCGTTCACGATCGCACGAGAACATATTTCCTAATTGCTTGTGTTAAGTAGCTCCCTGTGTTCGCCATTCGTTCGGTTGATTAGTGGTCGAACGCATTTCCATGAGTTTGCAATAATCACTTCCGCCTTCGCGACCACCGGTGCAGTCTGCCGCTCCTAATACGCGAATTAAACCGAACAACTTAAAACCACGTAACTAGCCTCCGTTGTTACCCAATATGCTAATTCCCAGGTCATATAATTGCGCGTCTGCAATCTGTGTAATCCCGGTCTATCGTGTAGAGTGTCGAATGCAAAACAAGAGTTTTTACGATCTGCTATTTTCTGCTCGCAAATAATCGTTAATATAGACATAAGAAATTTATTGGGTTAAACTTTTCTTTGTGTAATCAGAGATTTTTGCCTTTTTCCTATGTAGTAGATTTTGTGCCAAAAATCCAAGTCTCGATTATGGTAGATCAATTCAATTCAATCGTCACTGTTAATTGGATCCTTGTTTCATCCCAATGGAAACGAGATATGAATGTAGCAGCGTACAATGATCGAAAAGAACAATGAAACATATGTTTGAATGTTATTTGACACAGAAACATGGTGTACGTTTTGATGTTTGTTTAAAGAAATACAAATAAATCAAAGGTAGATAATAGTTAATGAGTGGGAAACAACGAGTTTCCCGTTTCAAAAGCCGTTTCTTCTGTGGAACAGAATCTGCATGAAAATTTCTCGGAAGATTGTCGAACGGGAAGACAGATGCGAGAACTGGCGGAATTTATGTTACGCATTGTTAATCTTTCCGAGAAGTGTTAACTGACGAGTACAGTTCCATCATTGTCGGCTGCGTAGTAAAACTTGTACAACATGACCGTTCAAGTATTCTGATTTTTGGAACTCGGCCAAACACTTCGAAATAAACTCGAAGGGTTTAAACGTGCACAATTAGTATATCCAGTTTTCTCAGAAACTCTCCATGTGCATTAGAAGAACGTTGAGAGTCGCGAGAATATTTAAACAAATCCACTGTCATTAATTTACGTGTCAATGTACTGCGAGTTGCAAATTATTGTCCATTCACTGAAATGTGCGACACTTACTTTGTCATTTAATGTTACTTTCGAAATTAAACGAAAGATCTAGAACATTTAAATTAATATGTAACTTTTGAGATTTTTTTTAAAGAATCTATGAAGCAGCTTTTTTGTCTATCGGAATATTTTTAGTGTTGATCTTAAGCTTTAAGTATAGGTGGGCGAGTGTTAATTTTTTTGTTAAAAGTATTTGTAGAAATGTTTGCTTCTTCAATTCCGTTAAAATTTCTACTACACTAAATTATTAAATTAGTGAGTATTCGTAGAAATTTTTGATTCGTAAATTCTGTTAATATTTCTACTATACTAAATTATTAAATTACTGAGATATAAATGAAGATTATGCACATTTAATACTGCAGTGTTGCCAATCAATTATTCATCACACTGCTAATTGCACGCTGGTTTCTCTGTCACAAGCGACACGAAATAATTCGCTGTACAACGCTGCTAATTTACGTGCGTAATAGTCGAGCTATAGCGGAGCTGATAACAATAACTATTGTTCCTGGACTACTATTTTAACACCTCGACAGAACCGCTCCATTCATACAGCCACATTACACCGCCGCTATTAATATTAGCCCTATTAATACTGTATTAAAGAAAGAGGAGGGGTGGGACGGAAGAAAAATCAATATCTCGAATTAAAGGTCAACAGCGAGCCCTACGCAGGTACTAAAGGTAAAAAAAAAGGCGGAGGATCAGGAACGAAAGTGTTCTTTTACCTCATGCTGAGCGAGAAATGATACGTTACCCGAGCTTCCGTGACCCTTCGAGCAAACAATGGCGAACCTGCTCGCTACGTGATGTCAAGGTGCCGAATTTCATGCTCGAAAATATACCCATAATTCTTGTTCCTCTTGCTATTTCTTGCGGGAATGTCTGCGAAGTTCTCGTTATTGATGGATCGAAAACGGGGACCATAACTTTTTTACGAGCAGGCTCAGTCAGTTTCACTCGTGTTCGAAATAATGAAGTATTTAGTCTTTCTGTCCAATTGTTTACTTGCTTCGTAATATTAACAGCCCAGAAAACCAAATATCCTGATCGACAAATCGAGGAAAAGTAGCTGGGTACAGAGAACGTGTTGTAAATAACAAACGTAAATGATTAAAATAACGTTTTAATTGATGCTGATCTTCCTTCGTGAAATTCGTGGGATAATTATTTTTGGTCGTTGTTGAAACTAACAGAAAAGTAAGCATAACCGTTGGTGCACGCACGGCCGAACGTTTTGTAATCGCAGGTGTTAGTCAATTTTTCCCGTTCGCCATTCATACGGACCGGATAAGGCCTGGGCGGCTTTCCAAGAGCGGAAAATTACACGTCTGCCGACGACAGGCTACGTTGCGCTTTCCAACGCAACCAAACACCGACCGATTACCCCACCTACGACGGCAATTTTCAGCGACTAGAATACGGCTAACGGACTTATAATCGAATTTGGACAATGAGTTTTTTCACTAAATTATTCTGTGGGCGGCGCCGGTGACGCCCGGTGAAATTAGTGTAAACAGAGAATCATAATCATTAAGTAAACATGGTAACCAGAGACGATTTTAACTAGTTTAGCAATCTTAAGAGAACATGTGATGTTGTAGATTGTAGAACATGACGAGTAGACTGCGGATCATTATGCGTTAACGGTTAATAAAAATTTTCAAAAAATACTGGAGTATCAAATTCGACAGAGATCAGTACGATTTTTATTTATGTTGGACCTAGACATGTTATTAGCAATGAAAATATGTAGGATTTGATTTGGTGCCCTCTTCTTAAAAGTCTACAATTGTCTGGCCTTTCTGAATAAATAAAAAGTTTACGCCAATCTGCGGCTCTTATACAAAATAAAAAATGTTTGAACAACCGAATCGCAATTTCTTGTCGTCTTTAGTAATTTAATATAACTTGAGAATAATATATGTATAAATAGATTATTTTAAATTCCCCCCACGTGTTTTTAACATAAATAATCTCCAGTCTACCTATCGGGTGTATGGAGGCTTTTGCAACTGTCTGTATCCACATGCAATTGAAATGAATCCACCCTAATGTTGGGAATGCTGAAGAGAGAAAAAGAATTGTGAGATCGATCATTGAGATTTCGGATTAGCCGAATACATGAAGAATTCCTCCAGTGTTTTGCTAGATCCGATAGAATATCGGTTGCACAACCGATCCTCAATCACGTCCGGAGTCGCCCCTGTTCGTGATAGGAACGCATCGAGTGATAACGAATCTAGGGGAACGACGGCATGACAGATCGTTGGCTTAAATACCTACACCTCGCGCTGATGCCTCGTTAAAACGAAATAATATCGGCGGGCATGTTCGCCACCTACGATTCATTCTCCACCTAGGCCTAGCCTCGCCTCGGAAGAGGTAGGTTAGGTCGGGCTACGTGTCCCGAGCTATTACCAGTTAATGACTCCCGCTACGATCTCCTCGCCTCGCCACTTCCTTATTCCCTGTCGAGGGCAACTTTCTTCCTGTATCGTCCAGATACTTGTTAGCGGTCGACCTTCTCGTTCGGACGTCGAATTTCGATGGCTTTGACAATTCCACTCGAGGACCGTTAAGACGGATTTACATACACTTCTTCACTTTGGATGTACAGCAGTGATGGTAGGGACCCTTCAAATGCCTGTTTATCCCACCAAACTCTCTTTCACGCAGCGCACGCCTTCGCGCGTTCTTCCTCCATGGTAACGGTGGGTGTTGGATGGGGGACAGTAGGCGCTGTGGTGGGGACGGTCTTGTCTCGATTGAGACAAAATTCTAGGGGTGTGCGAGTATGTACCCGTAATTTACGAGCTGAGCTAAACTAGATTCGATTGCTCGAACCGGGTGATTTTTCCAAGCTACTTGAAATCGACGAACTGTTTGAAAAAAATGCCAGCTACTTGAAAAAATCAAACGGCTCGAATATTCGAGCCCTCATAAAATTTCGATCTACTCGAAACTGAATTTTCAGCTCGAACAGATCTGTACCTTTCGAGCTACCGTGCGTAACACACGTAGTTGACCGTGCAGAACACAGGCGGTTTGACAAGAATCGCAACTTTTCTGTATCCGAGTAATTGGAGAAATTTCGAGCTAAAAGTTCATTTTCATGTAGATCAAAGTTTTACGAGGGCTCGAATATTCGAGCTGTTTGATTTTTTCAAGTAGCTCGCATTTTTTTCAAACAGTTCGTCGATTTCAAATAGCTCGGGAAATTCAAACGCTCGACTCGACTCGAATATGTATATCGAGTACTCGCACACTCCTACAAAATTCCTATGCCTCTCCTGAAGAGCATGTTTCTTCCTAGCTAGAATATTTCCATTTCCTATGATTTTAAAAATTTTATGGATACGAAACTGGTGTAGTACCTCATACAATACCTAAATGTTTAGTAAGTGATTAGAATAGAGAATATTTCCTTTTCCCACGATTTTTTAAATTTTATGGATATGAAATTCATATAATAAGTACCTCATACAATACCTAAATGATTAGAGTAAGTAATTAGATGTAAACAATAGTGCCGTAACGAGGGCGTGGCGAAAATGGCGCCCGCCACGGGCTCAGCTGGGTTTAGGGCGCAAAACAAAGAATACCGACCCGGTTGAGGGTCGCTTGGACGCTTTTCAAATCTTGCAAAATAATTACGAACTTTCATTACAAAACACGTATCCAAATCTAGACATAGAATTAAGGATTTTCATAACAATGCCTGTAACAACAGCTTCTTGCAAATGTTCGTTTAGCAAATTAAAAATTGTAAAATCGTACCTTCGTTCTTCTATTGGACAAGAGCTATTAACAAACATATCTATAATATCAATTGAAAAAGATGTTGCCAAAACATTAAATTATAACGATATAATAGATGTGTCTGCAAATGAAAAAACGAGAAAAATTACTTTATTAAATATGCTGAACATATACCTATGGTTTGTATTTCTTTTATTTTGTCGTCATTGAATATGAATAAACATTTGTTCTTATTTAGGTTATAGATTATTTATTCATACAAATACCCTGACAAATACATTATTGTATAATACAGGCAACTCATTTTGATCAGGTTAATAGTATTTAATATATTGCATTTAGTAAAATTTAACTTGTTACATTAAAATTTTTTATTTTTTTGTTATTATTGGGTTACGGGGAGGCGCAAGTTAGACACTTGCCAGAGGCGCTTCATACCCTCGTTACGGCACTGGTAAACAATATTTCGAATAATGGTAAGCAATTTTTAGTGGCACCTCTCAGAGTCACCATCCAAGTGCTAAGGGTTAAACCAGTGGAAATATGGTTGGCTGTTTTTCTAATTTTACGTGTAATAATCATGTAATACTACGTCGTCTCATATGACAGAAATGTGTTCCCACCTTCATTGGCCAACCCGATAGAAAGTGTTCGAATCCTTCGGAAGAGTTTCGAAAGTTTGGCGATCAGATTTTTGACAGTGCCCGGCCTGTCGGACCTTGCGAATCGGTAATTGATCGTCCGGAGGTTTGAAGAGGTGACGAGGAGAGGCTCGTCGACGGCCGAGAAAGCTCGTGTGAAAGGATTCGTTTGTGATTTAAAAGTGAGGAGGTGTCATTTCACGTTGGTTCCTTGTATACATTTGTACTTGGGAGAAAGAGGGAGAGAGAGAGAAAGAGAGAGAGAGAGAGAGAGAGAGAATTTGCCCGAGGAGGATGATAGCTTACGAGGGGAACGTACGATCGATGAAGGCCAGGGACCATACCTTCCGTCATGTTCTAATTGGTATTCGTATTGAGGAAATTGACGATATTGACGAAACGACCATAACAACCATAATCCTTAATTGATCTTGATTAATTATTTCTTTGAAATCTTTGGTACTTTTAGCTGTACAGTGGTGTGCAGTGTTTTAATAGGTCGCTCCGAGGGTCAATGAGTATTTAAATATTTGGAAATTCGTTGATATTTGGATATTCTCCAACCTCTTCGTTCTCCAACCACAACCTCATCTTAAATACGTAGGAAAGCCCAATGGCTTCTGGGGTGCTAATTTGACCCACGACCGCAAATGGTACCGACTACCAACGCAAATGGCCGTGATCGTACAAGAGGACTGTGAATAGTGAACGGGAAGACCCGTTGTGAAAAGAGAACACTTGCGGGCCATTCCGGGTTCCCGTGCGTATACGCACACGCGTCCCCTTTGTGTCGTATTGTTGCCGGGAAGAAAAGGAAGGCTAGCCGGTACACCCGATACGAATTGCCAATATGAAACGGCCTTTGCTTCAGGGACGGTTACGTAGACACGCGCCCTTCGGAATGCGAACCTAACGAGAAAACATTCTGGCCTCATAACTTAATGTTAGAATGCGAATGAAAAGTCAACTTTTATCCATCCTTAATCCATTGCTTAAATATTCCGAAAAAGGCATTCTTGCATTAACTGATTTCGATAAAATTTCGAAAATGTTCAACATAGATGCAGATTAACAAGCTGTAATATTAGATGATTTATTGTTTTTATATGATCTATGTTGGAGGTGCAATAATAAAGATATTCTGCAACTGGGGAAGACCGTTACATTTATCATGCTTCAATGAAACTTTCAGACATTCAGAGGAATTTTTCCGCATATATTTGAAATTTTAAAAGAATTCTCGTCCGGGTGCTTGCACGAGGCTCCCGTATGGAAATGAATAGACTGCAGAGTCAGCTGCTCTTTCACCGAGCTCTGCACCGTGTGTAATATTCAAGTATCTGAATATACCTCGTTATACTTTGTGCCCTATAAATTGTTACCCTTTGTACCACGAGTTTTTAAGTTTCCTTGTGTTCGAAATTTTATTCAATTTCTATGAAAAGTGAAAGTTCGCGTTACGTGGATTCCTTTGATCCGCGATTCGTGAATTTTTACAACTTCATCAAACGTTATTGTCCAATTTCGCAAAAGAAACAATCGCTTCTTCGATTCTTGAATTCTCATACTCGAAACGAGAACTTTGTTAAGTTACTTTGTACGACAACATAATTTTATTCCGTCGAATGCTACTCCAATTCCGATAAACACGTTCTCTTGTTCAAACAGACCCGGCCGTGGTGCCCTTTAATCTCAAAGGGTGCCGCTCGATTACGCTAATGAAATATTAAATATGCTCACCTTCTTGGAACGCGTTCACCGAAGAAATGCAGTGCAAAGCATCAAAAAGGGTACGGTGAACTATGCAAAGAAGCAAACCGGTTTCTGTGGGTTCCAAATCTCCATAGGGCAGGACCGAGTTTCCTTTTTTTTGTCTGTTCCTCTTTCTTTCATCCTTGTCACCGTGACGACACACCTCGCGTTGCGTTATTCTAGCGTAGCGAGTGGTAGTGTCTTTTACACCCTGCTGATCCGCATATTTTCCCCTCTGCCACTCGTCCCGAACAGCCGGTCGGCACCTTTGCCTAGCATAACGCGCAGCTATCGTCCGAGAGAATCGCAGATTGAAAAAAGCAGCCGACCTTCGTGTAACCTTGTCTTTTTCGAAAACCACCGAGAAATCTATTCAGGAAATCTGAAAATAGTTTGAAACCGACGATGCGCAATCAAACAAAATAAACAGAGAAATTAATAAAATGAAAATCGAAGGAACAAAGAGAAATAATTTTTTAGCTCACGAAAAATCTGACAACAAAAATAAAAATTTAAGGAGAAGTCTGCCGAGAAGCGTGAGGAACAGAATTCAGTATGCAACACACGTCACTGTAACTAATCGAAGTCGATATAATTGTATCTCGGATATTAATTGGCTCGAACAGAAAAATCATGTTGCGTGTCATTGATACGAAACGATCGGCGCGCGTTCTAAAGAAATGGTGGCGAGAAAGTGGTTAAGACCGAGTCATTAGCTGGACGCTCGTTCCAGATTTTTCAATTAATTATTAGTCCGAAGAATGCACGCAAAAAGTGTCGCACATGTAAGAAGAAACTTTTTCATAGTAGCGATCGCGTGATTTATAAATATTGGATGATTCGAAAGTTCACGTTCCCGCAACGATCGTCGTTGCGAAAAATGAAAGGAGACACGCGGTTCTGCACTTTTATAGGACGATTACGTGTGGTTGGGAGAACATAAGAAACTGATTCAATGCGTGCGGAAAAACGGCCTCTTAATCCGATAAACAAACAAATGGGCACGTAGAATTTAAAGCAGTGGACATGTTAAAAATATTTCAGGACATCGATGTATTAGATTCAGCTTGATAGGATAATTAAAAGAAGAATGAAAGGAGACACGCGGTTCTGCACTTTTATAGGACGATTACGTGGTTGGGAGAACATAAGAAACTGATTCAATGCGTGCGGAAAAACGGCCTCTTAATCCGATAAATAAAGAAATGGACACGTACAATTTAAAGCAGTGGACATGATAAAAATATTTCAGGACATCGATGTATTAGATTCAGCTTGATAGGATAATTAAAAGAAGAATACAATTTTTATTCGGCTTCCTGGAATCACTGCGAACACGTTTTATTTTTCATAAAGATCCGCAGTCTAATAATAAGCAACATTTCAACCAAATTCATCTTTGGTAATTTTCCACTGGACTGAATTATGACTTTGCAAAACGAACATTCGTAACAGCCTAATACATTACCGAAACATCTCTTGCGGTATTATTCAATAAGGTTTTGTAGCTATTTCATCCTGTGCACTCCCTGCCACGTAATGTTTCTTACATCACCGACGAAGCAGATTCAGCGGAACGATTTATCGGAAGGTCTCGGACGAAACCGAAATTATACGGCGATTTCGCGCGATGTAGGTATGGGGTATGGAAGGGCGTGAGCAAAAACTTGGTTGGCTCCGAAAAAGACATTTATCATGTCCTTGGGGACGATTATCGATGCGGTCGAAACGCAGGACGTCGCGTCCCGAGCAACAAGGCGAGACGGCATAATGTCCATTGCGCCCCGCTGATCAGTTTTGAATCGCCGCCGGTTACTATGCTCGGGGGCGAGGATCGCCTCCCGGTAAAATACCAGCCCGGAATTCGTATTCCGTGTAGCCGAGGAGATAAATCTGTGCTGGCCGATGGCAGCAAGGATGAGCCAGAAGAAGGATAAACAGAGGAGCGGTTCCAAGACGGAGGACGAAGGGCGGGGGCAACCGAAGAGAAAAAGAAGAGCCACGCCTTTGTCCTGGTACGTCCACCGATCTTTCACCAGGAAGATGTAAGAAAAAGAAGATTGCGGTCTACCCAGCTCCCTCGAGCTGTATATACGCGCTGACCAGCACAGCTTTGTCGATACGCGGTTGTTCTTTTAAAACACAAACTACATACACGCTCCTGTGCGGTATCATACGAGCCGAGAGGCTTTCTTCTTCTTCTTCTTCCGTACAGAAGAGCTTTCGAATCGGTTTTGTACCGTACACTCGTCGATCTTCCTTTTGCACACGCGAAATTTAGGATGGGAACGATGATGCGGTTAGGCCGCTTTCACGTCCTTGATGAGGGCACGGTTTGATGGACGTCGATGGGGACGAGTGCATCAAGATTCTAGAACTTTTTCAATCTCAATTACTATTACAGACATCGTTTGTGTATGTCATTTAACCCTGTCAGAGCTGTTTTATCTTGGAAATTAAACATTTCTTCCGACCTGGAATAATTCATTGTGTATGAATTTTTTCATTTTGCGGACATGGAATTGGTGTCATACCTCATACAATACTTAAATGTTTAGTAATTGTAGTAATTCATTAGATACCAAGATATTTTTAATAATTAGACTGCGGATGTTTATGCAATTATGGCTTTTGAAAATTTTCAAACAATGCTAGGATATAAAATGTGGCTGATTTAGTACGATTTTAATTCATTTCAGATTTAAAAAGGCTACTATCACGGAAAATAAGATTTTATTGTATTCCACTTTCTCTTAAAATTCGATTACAAAAATTGAAGATTGCATAAACATCCGGTGTCTAGTAATAATGTAAGCAATATTGTGAATACTTGTACAGGTACATCTTTTTTATTTATTTATCATTAGCCAGCACATTATACAATTACATTATATTTTTAAATTGTAAGAAACAGCAGCCGAGTTAAAAGTTGTTCAATCTTTTTTTCAAGTTCTTCGTTCTTTCTTTAATCATTTTTATAAGTGGGAAACAGTATGTGGATGTCTTGAAACTCTCTTAATATGTTCACTATTTTAAATTGCATCCATCCATTTTTCTCATAAATGCATGGTGTCCGCAGTTCGCTGTTTCTTTAAGTATCCTAAGCTCATACGGGAAAATAGGATGGTGGGGAGCTGAAATTTGAAAAGCACGCAGAAAGAATCGGTGTTTTCAAATAATATTCCCTCTCGCTGAAAATAACCGAAGCGTTCCTCGAGATCGAGGGCACGTCAGAACCTTGGCGCACGCGAGAGGGTGTGGCAACCACGAGCGAAGAGGAAACGCACGTTCACCGACAGCCCATGAATTTCCGTTCCATTTAAGTACCTGAACTGCTGCAGAACCGTATTGTTTCGCGTCACATCTGAATGCTACTTTAAAATTTCCGCGCTGCTGCGGCCGGAGATCGCGTCTTTTAACGCCGAGATCCGCGAAATATTTTATCGGCTGATTCGGAGATCTCCGGAAAAATGTAGAACCACCTTTACAATTAACATTTAAATATAATGGTTGAAAGTTGAATTTTAATTTCGATTTAAATATAATGGTTGAAAGTTGAATTTTAATTTAAATTTAAATATAATCATTGAAAGTAGAATTTCAATTTAAATTAGGTTGCTGCGAGTTGAATTTGGATTTCTATTTAAATATAATGAATTAAAAGTTGAATTCGAGTTCAGATTTCAATATGTGCACATAATTATGAAAGTGATTCATTTTTTACAATACCGCGTAAAAATTACATTGATTTAATTTCGTTTAAAATAATGTGATGTGAAATAACTGATAAACTCATATTTTCTAAATTTTGTGCACAAATGCAGTTGGCAGGAATTGTGGGGAATAAAAAAATGTATAGAAGGTGAAACTTTCAGAAAACGTTGCGTAGTGTAGAGAACTAAGGAGGTCTGATGAGTATCATTTATGCAATGGTGGGTCGTAAATAGCGAACAACGTTGCCATATACTATAGAACAAAGGTTGACTTGTCGAGTAACGGGGTCAAATTGCAACAGAACTTTCGGTAATAGGGGCGGATAGATAATCTTCCATTCTAGATGCGGCAATAAATCAATAAAATGATAACTAAACATCCGCACTGGAGACGATTCGATCTTACCTCGCCTCTATCTTTGCTCCTTTGTTTTCTAATACAAAGACGTGGATCAATAATTCTTAGTTTTAAACCGCACTTTCCGCGTCGTTCGTTCGTTCGCAGGATCGAAAAACGAGAGCCACTCCTTAAAGAGCGAGGAGACTCCTGAAATGTATTCCTCGGAGCCAAAAAATAAATAATTCGCATGCAAAAATGAAGGATGGTTGAAATTGTAATGAAACGACCACTTACAGGAGACCAAAGGTCTGCCTAAATAGCAGGCGAACCGAAATTGCTTCAGCCACAATTTTCTTCTTCATTCTCTCCACAAAGTAATTTTTTTGTTTCACGGTGTGGAGCACCGATTCGGTGCATTACCGCGAGAATTGCCGTACCGACCAACAAAAATCCGAAGAATTTGCACGGATATTTAATCCTATTATAATTTACCCACGCATCCTCGAGTACGTTAGTTGCCACAACCGTCCGTGGCAAAATAAAGATAATCGACTTTACGATCGTCAGTCTCTTTTTGTTTCCTCTTTATTATACTTTCTCGTGGATAATTATTCAAATTTTATAGCCGCCGAATTCCCGTTTTACAGAAATTCTACATCGAAAAATTATCAGCATCTATTAGATTTTAATTAAATTGCGTTTGTTGGCTTTCAAATGAATATTTACACAATATTCTATTTTCTATTTAATATTTTATTTTAACATATCTGTGTAGCAGTTGTTATAGTAAATCATTTCTATAGATTTTTTTTTAGAGAACTATTAATAATAGAGAAACAAACTTTTCTAGGATGTACACGTACAGATTTGCATTTTCAACATACAGATTTTCTACTGTTCAAAGTGGGACGATAAAATATAAAATAATAAATTTAAGAACACAAATATATTATTTCCAGGCTGTCACGAGTTCTGTGCTGTCAACATTGACAATCTGTCGCCTCGATTAAAAACGTTCGCTGTCAGAATTGCTTAGACCTAGAACAGTTCTGCATAAATTGCAGTCGCCGGAACGAGACACGCGAATTCTTCTCTAGCTAACAAAGTGTACAAGGATGGAACTGCTCCGGCCGTTCCACATAGAAACGGATCGAACAGGACTCGCTGCAGCTTCAGAATCGAGCAGTGGCGTCTTCGCGTTCACACTTCCGCATTAATCAGCCGGGGATGCGTAGCCTGCACTCCGAATGCAAAAAGCCCGGCGCAGCACGTACGATAACGAGCGACTGCTGTCGATCGGGTTGTCCCATCGACCCGGGTCATTTAATTAACGTCTGTCCGGAGAATCGGCGGAAAGCCTCGCGTTCGTGGAATCATACGATATGGCTGACCGACTGAAACAAGAACAGCGTCGTCGACCCGTCTGCGTCCGCTATTTATTTGCATACGACGCCCGGTTGCCTCTACGACCTTGTCTTCGAGACACTTTGGCTCCGCGAAGCGCCATTTTCAACGAGTCCTTAAAGTTCCATCCTGGTGAAGCACTGCTATAAGTGAACTGCGGATTTGTATGCATTTATGAAGAAATTAACTGGGTGAAATATAAAACCGTGAAAAATATAAAAAAATCTACGAATATTGTCATTATTATTTCCAACGTGAAAAATACACGATGAGGTGAAATGAATTTTTCTGTAACTACTGCTTCCTCCAATCGATGCAGAATATTTTTATTTTACATAAAGATATTCACAGACTAGCTATAAGTTTCGAAGTATAGTACTTTGAAAATATGCTCTCCAAATATTGTAGTCGTATTTAAGAAAATCCTATTGAACCAAGTTATAATAACTTGAAACGCTGTTAACCCTCGGACTTTATAGTTCACAGCTCTAATTATTAATAATTTTTAAAGATTTACTTTTGATGATATTTCGTGTAGACACATTAGTCCTTCCGATATTCTCAATGCAACAGCTATTTATCTAGTTTAATTGCCACAAATTGAGTACCTACAGTAGGTGTAGGAAGTAAATTAATAATTTCTTTCAATGTGGACCAAACGGCTTGAATTTTATTGTGACGTTAGAAGGCGACCAGTAACAATTTTTAAAAAATAATTTACCCATTAGGTATTAAACTAATCCTTCTAGCGTCTGTAAAAAGCTCAAGCTGTCGGGTCCAATTTAGAAAAAGTCATTCGTTTTTAAAAGGTGTACGAATACTTTGTATTCGGAGGGTTAAATTTTTCTTGAAAGCATGTCTTTCGAAGAAAATAGTCGGAAAATATAGATATATAAAATCGCTCTGTAATTGATTGAACGAAAAAGCGCCGAATCAATTTTTATACCATAGCAAGAGTTCAGTTACTTGCAAAACGGGGTAAAAAAGGATTTTAAAGATCCAGAGGACAGGTCGGCAGGAGTGGATTGAAACTTTAATGACGTCTTATCGATCTGCGTCCCGGTGATGCGGTTGGCCGCACTGCGACGTCGAAAAGCACACGGGCCGTAAAACTATAAATTTATAGTATCTGGCGTGGAAAGGAAAACATTTAGAACGACCGTGTTCACACGCTATATGCAACAGGGGTGAAACAGGAGTTTATGTGCGACTTCTAACGTCATGATCGAAGTAGGTCGAGCATTAAAAGCTGTGGCACGCTCGATGGAAGAGTCACGGGCGAAAACGTCCCGCGTTTTGTGCGACAGATCGAGAGCCGTAAGACGAAGCTGAGAAGCTTTCCCGTGTCCACGTTCCAATATTTCGCAACCCCGTGGATTTAGGTCGGATTCAACAAAATGTTCTTTCAATCCGCATCATTGGTCGTTTTGTTGCGTTCGTTCCATTGTGCAGCAGCCACTACGACAGCGTATGACTTCGATTAGGATGTTCCGTTTTAGTAGGTGGTGTTGTAAACATTCCCTCTCTGCTGCTTTAAACATTCTAGTTATAATATTTACAAGATTGACGTGATGCCATTCCTTTACCTTGTGAACGAAAGCCAAAAAGTAAATGAGAAATTACGAGGTAACTGTGATTTGTAGGAGTATCAAAAATCAAGCTAGGAGAGATAGAAACGTTTATTTAAAAATAGAAGTTGCATTAGTAATTATTAGACTGCGGATATTTATGCAATTTTCAATTTTTCTAGGTAAATTTTAAGAGAAAGTGGAATTAAATAAAATCTTATTTTCAGTGGTAGTAGATCCTTTGTAGATCCGAAATAAATAAAAATCGTACTAAATTCTGTGGAATTTTTTATTTTCTAGCATTTTCTGAAAATTTTTGGAAGCCATAAATGCATAAAGATCCGCAGTCTAGTAATTATCAAATTGTGGTTTTGGATTTTGGATCGTCGAATTTCTTATACGGAATTGATATTAGCACTTTCAGTATCTACATGTCTTTTAAAAATGGCGAAAACAATAGGATCTGTCTTACATTCTTTATTTTATTATAGATTTGTCTTACGAATCCACTTGGCTAAAATTGTATAACATTGACGGGCACTTGATTCGTGTGACCAATAATTTTTCCAGAGAACCGTATAAAAGGAGACCCAGTACTCTATAAAGAGTACATTAAATTCCCCGATCGTATAAGAGACCTTGAAGCCTAGAACCGCGGTGGAACTCGAGCGAGGGACATAAATCTTATCAGTAAATGGTAATAATGTCCGCGGATGGCAGCCAACAACTCCATCATTCTTGGCAAGGTTGATCACCGCGGAGCCATCAAACAGACGCGTCGACTCATTCCATAACGAAGTTATTCAGAGACGTTCTAAACGGACGTATATTCTCGATCCTCGACAAACGGCTCGGCGTCGTTGCGTTGTCGAGGACTCGCGATGACAACTCGTTCGGAAATCGCGGCCGCTTTGCCGGTTTCTGGATTGTCGTGTGTCTAGCCGCGGCGCTGCGTCGCGCCTCAATTGCGTAAAAGCAAATCTCCTTACGAAAGGGTCCCCCGACGCTGGTACACGGTTACGGTGCCATACTCCGCAGCCTTTTATTCCGCACGAAGTGACACACCTACGTGCTGCTTTATTCAGGAACATAGCTGGGAGTCTTGGGCGGCGACCTACCGCAAAGCCGTATTATTTCGACGTCGTGGATTTCCGTGCCATCCGTCTTTCGGACCCCGGCGCGGCGACACGAGCACGTGCGCCACGCTACCTCACGATGAGTCATTAAACATCGCACTTCGAACCAGCGAAATTTCTCGCCTCGCGATCCCAACATGTTGCGAATCGACGGTCATCAGCTGGACAAGTCATTTTGACCTGGAGTGGAACCTGACCGAGGACATCAGCAACGTCCTCCTCTTCTTTAAATCTATCAATCCATATGAACTGTTATAACTAGACGATCTTTACACGAAATAGTAGTTTTGTAGTACCTGAATTGAAACAAACTCGAATGATATGGAAATTTATTTTCTTTCTTAATACGTTTAATAGGTTGAAGATAATATTAGATGATTGCAGTTCGTGCCCGATTTTCATAGATGTCCATCATTGATAGATGATGTTCTTCTCTAATTGTAGAAAAGAATGGTGACTATAATTAATTAATAAAGTACTTTGTAAAATTGTACTCTGTAATCTGTACTCTGTGTAAAATTTAACCCTTCAAGCTTATTTTCAAATCGGGCACGAACTTATGCAATCATCTGATATAACTAGCCTGCGAATGTTTATGCAAATTCCAATTTCTATACACAAATTTTAAGAAAGTGCAACGAAATAAAATCCTATTTTTAATCGGAACACTCTTTGTAGATTCAAAACATGAAAATAGTACTAAATTCTATCGAATTTTATTCTCCAGCATTTTTTGAAAATTTCCGTAAGCCATAAATGCATAAAAATCCGCAGTCTAAATAATACATGTAACAGTAATTTGAAATTCTTCTAATGTTTTCACTGTTTTAAATTACACCTCATTTTTTTTATAAATGCATAAAATCTGCTGTATAGTTATAACTTTATGTTATTTTACAAATTATTTTTACAAATTACATTTCAAATACGTTATAACTAGACTGCGGATTTGATGCATTTATGTGAAAAATATTTCTGGACATCAATGTATTAGTCTCAGCTTAACAGAACGATTAAAAGAAGAATACAATTATCATTTGCAAAAATCCGCAGTCTAGTTATAACCAAGTGGAAACCACGTTAAAATAAACAGCAAATAAATAAATGAATAAATAAGTCACATTATACTGTACCACTATCCGATGGAATTCTAAATGATCTCCACATTACGAATTCTTTTGAATTTATGAGAAACCAACATCGGAACACGTTCCTCAAAAGTATCATCTTATTTCCCGACTGCAGCTCGCCTCCGCATTACCGATTCCTCTCGAGCTGAAACTGCTGCAGGTTTCATGAAAGCTAGATGCGCATGCATTGCAACATGTTTGAACATGTATGGAGGGCTTAAAGGTTGCAACCGATGAGACTACCGTCGAGTGTCGCACGCCACGGGACGAGAAGCTCGACGACGTTTGGAAAATAAAGACGTTAACCTCTGTCGCGTTCTATCGTCGTCGTTCGATGGTCGTGCGCGAGCCTGTACAAGCGTGGAAGGCTTCCCGCTGCTTGGGAAATCGATAAATTCACCGCGCCGATATCGATAGTGATAGCTAGGTACGTTTTATCGTCTGGCCGATGCCCGATCGCATCGATATCGCGGCCATGAATTCTCTTTTTGGTCGCGGCGGGTGGTCCAACCACGTTTGCTCCCTGAAAGGCAGAAAACGCGTTCGTTTCTCGACGTGTCGTTTCGTTTCCTTCTCTCCCTCTGCTAGCATTTTCGCTTCAGCGTAGACCTGTTCTCTTTTCCGGCTCTGAAATCCCCCGTGGGAATTTGGCGAGTCGCTCGTCGTCGACCAATTAACCGTAGAAAGAAGTCCTCGAAAGTCCGCTCCATCGGCGGTGCCCGCTCTCCTCCTGGAAATTCCTCGCTTCGTGGCCTTTTGTGCGCACTTTTGCTACGCTTGCGACTTCCTCTTCCTCCTGCTATGGAGATTTCGTGCGGGCGAAGGTCGTCTTTTCCGGAGACGAGTCACCCACGGCACTATCACAAATCTTCAAATCTATTAAACTGCACGAAACCAAGAATTAACAATTATCTACACTTGCATTTATTAAATTGTGCCCTCCGTATAATAAGTAGACTGCGGATCTTTATGCAAAATATAAAAATTTTCCTCGTCACAGGATTCAGGAACCATTTAAAAATTTCTTCCTATCACTAATTGTTATAAATAGACAACGAATGTTCGTGCAAAATAAACATTTTACACAATATGTTGAATATGTTCGATATGCACCAAATCCGCAGTGTAAGTTGAAGAATCACATGTGGCACAGAATTTTCTATTTTTATGTCCAGTGTTGCAATAGATCTCCACAGTCTTCGATTATCTGGTTCAGTCGAAACGATTATCGAAGTGTCTATATCTAATCTTCGACAGCAAACTCCAGGATACCAACTAGGTTATGAATGAGCGCGATTCAGTAACACTTACTCCTTATCACAAAAATGTTCATTGTTCCACACGTCTTATTCTTAAATGGACATCTCATTCTTTTTTATTCATTCACACGGTACTGTTTACTCTAGATAAAGACGACATGTTTACCTGGAGACATACCGAATCAATTCAATGCTTTCAATCGATCGAACAGTCGGCTTGAATCACACATGTGTGATCAAACACGAAGAAAATTTTTATATGATTCAACAAATCACAAATTACTTGAAAAGAATTATACATAAAAAGCTGTCTGTTCGGTGAACGTGGCGAGCAATAAACCGTCCGGTCCGCAACGTGTTAAGAAAATATAAGCCGTCGTTAAAATGCAAATTCCGCGAGTGACCTAATAATTTTCTGCTCCTTGTACGAGCAGAAATAATTCAGTTTAATTCGTTTTTTCCTTATGTCGTAATTGTTATGCGCAGTGGTAGGTATATATTTCAGTGAAGACCAGTCTTGCTGCTCGCAATGCATTCCTCATACGGCGCGATAGCGCACCAAGCATCGCACAAGTTTTTCGCGTCCTCCATCGCATCGGTCCCTGTCGACCAAGGTATACCTCGTTCTGTATAATGAAGGGCAACGTTTCATCGTGGTTGCCGGTTTTTCTGACGAGACCTTCATTCACCAAACGAGCCGGGTTGGTCCCGCAATGGCGCGAGGGGAATTTTCGCTCCTCGGCCACTAATGATCGGATGTTTGTTCATGTAAATGCGAATCCCTTTATTTTCGGTGCAGCTCGCTAGAAAACGAGTTTATCGCCGCGGCGCAAGACGAATACCGGATAGACACTGCTCACTATCGTTGTCGATAATGATTCCGCTGTTCGTCCGACTGCAACGTATGCATACGTGAATCAGCGAAGATTGCACTCTGACTCACGAATTACATTTCTGACCTTTTTCCTTGTAATTATTAGGATCGTTTGCTCAATTTGCATCTTACGACGATTTTCTGTATGACTTCTCGCTTGAATCTCGCTGTCTAATAATTACATCAATTTTAATAAGAATATATTCGGAACATTTTATTCTCTGTTTCCAGAAATCGAAGCACAAGAGGCTTGCAAGTGGCTCAGGGCAGCTGGCTTTCCGCAATACGCGCAGATGTATGAGGGTGAGTTCACAGTTGACTTTGTAATACTATAGTTGCAAGTAGATACTGTTTTTGTACGGCGCTGTATCCACCGTCGAAACTAATTCAACAAAAAATATTTGATTGGAAACTTGAACTCCCTATTCATTTCAAGTGCTTTATTTAAAATCTACTTTAAGGGGCAGTTCCTTGACCGATACCAATTTTAATTAATTTAACACTAGAACTACCGAACTCCTGATTTGTTGTTTTAGAAATATGTTCCTCTGAGAAATTCTTTTAGTGTGAAATTTCTCAGAACTGGTACACAATTGTGTTTAGTGCTTGATAGTTCTAGTGTTAAGAATATTTAAGGAAAAAATGAATATTATGAATTAACAAAGTTGATTATTTTTAACTTTCTATCGTGAATTAATATGTGATAGCAACATCGCCAGTTTACATTGATTCTGATTTGTTTTCCATTAACGCGTATTTAGAGGGCCAGAGACGAAATAAAAAATAAATCTAGTCTTTAAAAATTGTACGTACTCCATTCAGAGAATACTCTGACATTTTGCACCCGACGATTCGAATGGTAATCGTTCGTATCGATGAAAATCGATTTCCGTCTCCGGGCGGTACGCCAGGAAAAATCAATGAGCAAGATGAATAATTCACGAGCAAAATATTACAAAACAGAACGAACGTGTCCGTTGGTGATATTTAGAATCGTGGAATAAGATCTAAAGCTGCGGGTCTTTTAAAAACCCTTTAAACGATGTCCCCCCGAAGTCTTTGTCGAGTCTGTTCATCCCTAAAAATGCCACCGATAAATTGAAACGTGCCTGGCTAATTAGAATGAGGGAGAGGATCTCCGTGGGGTGAACCCACGTTATTTCCAACGGTTCCAATTTATTTTCAATCTAGTCAACGATTATCAACCTGATCCCTTGGTGAAATCCTGCTTAAGGTCCCCGCTTATGGAAGATGTTCTTAAACGGTTTGAACGCATGGAAAAATCATCAGACGTCCCGTCCAGATCAGAGGAGATTACCATTGAAAAGAACTTTTAGGAAATTCGAGCGTCGGTCCCTGCTCGTTCTCGCCTAACCTAGAGCCATGTGGTTCCTCTCAATAACTCTGCCACCATTTCTCGTTCCCGAATGGTCACGTATCACGGAAAGTGTGTTGTTGTTCGTCCGGGTAAAGAGTAACCCTACGACGAGGTGTCAACTTTCAACTGTCAGCATATGGTTGATCATTAGCCTTCTAGAATTTAGCCCCCCACTTGTTGAATTAAATAATTTCAGTTGTGCTTCTCAATCTTTAGTCTTATTGTTTATATAAATATATAATATAATATTATAGTTTTAATATTCGAGCACAATGTAGCACAAACGTAGCACAACTCAGCACAAATGTTGAAATTATTTAGGAGGCCGATCAGTAGCCCACCACTGGTTGCATTAAATAATTACAATAGTTGTGCTTCTAAATTTTTAGTTTTATTGTTTATACTACAGTTTTAATATTCAAGCATAATGTAGCACAAACTTGGCAGAACTCAGCACAACTGTTGAAATTATTTAGGAGGCCGGTCATTAGTGAAATGCTAGAACAGGTATCTTGCAGTTTGATCATATTCCAAATGTTTAAAACAGCCACGAAACAAGTTATGTATCCAGATAGTTACCTCAGAAGGAAAAGATATACGAATAAATAATTTCTCCCTGTTCCTCATGAAGTATCTCCGAAATATTTTACTTGTGACTCAACACTACTTGTGAAATTCCATTTATTTCAGTCAGTAAACGCCGGAGGTCATCTACAGAGTATTTTTTCCATGAATAAATTTCCCTTCTGATTAGTATAAATGCTGCGATAATAAAAAGACAAGAGACAAGAATTTTAATGCGAACGTCGGGTTATCGATTTCGATTTTTCCAATTGAATGGAAAGTTCTGGCTCGGAGTAGGGGCACAGAGCATGTAACGTGAAACCGTAAAAGGGGTAAACTTTCCCTGTTTCCGAACGTTGAGTAATGGCGCCACGGCCCGGAAGGCAATTCTAGTTGAAAATCCCGCGAAAGCAGTGCTATTGGCGAGTGACACGTGGGCAGAGCGGATCGAATCGCAACGCTGGCCAGCGAGAGAGTGACTTATTAGAGAACGGCTTGATGCGTCCGGACATGTTAATACTTATCATAATGGACCCTTTGTCGCGGCGTCTACCAACAATGCGTTCGTTATTGCACTCTCGCTTGGCCGTTGCATTCTTGCAGTCGCGTTTGCACTGGCAAGTCCCGGCCCGCTGCGCTGGTAGCCCGCTCGTACGATTCTTACCGATGCCATTAGCGGTCCATTGTTTCATTCCTCTGTTTATTTGCTCACCGACCGCCCGCTACTGTATTTTCACGATCTGCAGCGGTCGTAAGAACCACTTTTTAAAATAAACATTCCCCTCGTTCATCAACCAGCAAACATTTTTTCACAAATTACCCGTATTCATTAACTGTTATTATTTTGTACAAAAGAGTCGTACAATAAGCCTGGCCTGATTTTAGAATTTAACTCTCTATTTCAAACTGACTGGTTCCAGATTTTTTTTTATTCTATTGAAATAATAGAGATGTATGTCTCTAGTAGAACACGCAAAGTCTAAATCAATCTTGTCATTTTTACAAGGGAATATTATTTAGTACAAAAGAATTGAGCAATAAAGCTGTTCTCATAGTAGAATTTAAATCTTTATTTCAAAATGATCACTGACAAATGACAATTTCTGTATTCCTTGAAAAG
This sequence comes from Lasioglossum baleicum, assembly GCF_051020765.1. Classification (NCBI taxonomy): domain Eukaryota; kingdom Metazoa; phylum Arthropoda; class Insecta; order Hymenoptera; family Halictidae; genus Lasioglossum; species Lasioglossum baleicum. Next base: position 11,137,156 of record NC_134933.1, on the reverse strand, counting down.
TGTCAGATTAGACTTGAAATAAACGTGTGTACAAACATTTTTCAGTATTGCCCAGTAGCTTCGAATCTGCATTACAGTCTTGCTCAGAGGTGAAAATAGAATTTTTGAAATTCACATTCGAATAACTTGAAATGCAATTGAATCGTTCAGTATGGAACTGCAGTTACTTTCTATGCAGTTCGATAAAGCACGATGCTTCACACGATACACACTAATTTGAATAGTTTTCATTTATGGAACTGGAATACCAAATTGCATCGACAATTGTGGAGCACCATTTTGCAATTATTATCGGAAACGTCGAGCTAAGTTATTGCAGTTTTTTATCTGTCCTCGGACAAGGCGTCGAACAATAAGACCTTCACATTTATGCTCTAATATGTATGATGGAGGTGAGCGGTCACCGGAAAAAAGACGAAACAAAACGAAACAGGGAGACCTTTGTTTCCGAGGTCCGAGGTATTAGTAAAAATCTCACGTACTCAGGACAACCGTCGAAAACATACGCATTCGACCGCTTTTGGTGGTCCATACGGACCACCCTCTTTGTCTAAAATGATACTGTAAGCCTACACTCGGACTGGTTTTTTTTCTTCCTCCATACGAAGCCTGACCGCGCGACCTTCGTTAGGATTGCTTAGCGGGTGTTTTCACTACACGCGATTCTTCGTTGGAAATTTTCCAATTTCTGTCAACTAACTCACGATAACTCCACTGCAACATGGTTTTCGTCTAGATAGCAATGATATCTATAGGTTCGACAGACTGGATAACTCAAAATTGAAAAAAGAAGGTTTGAAATATGTGTTGTCAAACACGTGACATGATACAAGGTGTATCTAAAATAAATATGTAATATGTATAAAATAGATTACAAATTGCGCATATAAATTGTGTATATAAATTGTCTATATGAACTGTGTATATAAATTGTGTATAAAATTGTGTATATAAAATGTGTATATTAAAATGTATGTATAAATTGCATCTAAAATTGTGTATAAAACACATAAAAAATTGTAAAAGAAAGTTTATCGTATATCTTCACAAGTTGTCTAAAATTGACGGCTCTGAATGGAGATATGTACCTCAACATTCGGGTCCCCCGCTGGTCCAGCCAATTATTAGGACGGAGTAAGTACGGTGTAACAACACTATGAAGAAAGGGGAAGAAATTCACTGATCTTCTAAAAACTTGTAAAAGAAAGTTTATGATTTATTTTAACAACTTGTATAAAATCGACGGCTCTGAATGGAAGTACATATCTCAATGTACGGGTCTCTGCTGATCCAGCCAATTGTTAGGAAAGAGTGAATTAACTCTACGAAGAAAGGGGGAAGAGATTCGCTGATCTTATAAAAACTTGTAAAAGAAAGTTTATGATTTATTTTAAAAACTTGTATAAAATTGACGGCTGTGAATGGAAGTGCCTGAACGTTCGGGTCCCCGCTGGCCCAGCCAATGTTCAGGGCGGAGCAAATCGAGCACTACGAAGAAAGGTGGAAGAGATTCGCTGATGTTTACGGAGGACTTTCGTACTCTCGGTATGCGTATCACGGATACCGGAGACAGTATCATGTTCGAGGTAAACGAAGTTGCTCGCCAACCTGCTAAGAGAGCGTGTCGCGTGGTAACATTGAGCCAGGTGTACAACCGGGGGAAAGGACTAACAACAACTCGTGTTCCAGAGTCATTAACGTCCTTGGTACCGGCCGAGTAATTCCAGGTCTTTCTTCAATTTCGAGAGCTAATGCGAGAATAATAATCAACCGGACGTCGCGGCCGCGATGATTAATGACGCCGGCGATTTTTCACATGGTGGCCGGGAACGCGCCAGCGCAGCGCCGCCAATTTACGTCCGAGATAGACTCCAGTAACCCGCTGCCGGCTAAATAACACAATGTTGAGCGAGATTTATGCGGAAGCGAGCTCGGGATTTTAGTCGTCGAATTATACGCCGCCGCCTGTCGGCATAAATTTTCCGCTGTCTCGTTACCGCGTTTGTTTAAATCAATTTCAATCGATTCAAAAGATTGGATATCTGCCGGCTAGCCCCGGCTGTCCCGGAATCATTCAGCCTGCTATTTAGCCTCGTTAACTGAACGAGATGCGATTCCAATTCGAAATCGGCAGCCACTGACCGATCCCGCCGAGAAAAATTTCAATATCCTGCTATTGAAGCCGATGCTGTGTTTAACCCACTTGTCGGCCTGTCGCAATGCTCATTGTCGGCTCTGTGAAATAATTATTGCTCTGACTTGTAAGTAAATGGATACACTCGGTGATTGATTTGTTAGAGTTAATTGAAAACATTGCAACAACTGAGTCCTTAATGTTCTATGAAATACTGAAATTTGGAAATTGCAAGCATAAATATCACAAATAAATATGTTGAGTAAATTATAGATTACTTCAACTTTTATCCATCCGCTGGATACTTAATAAATACTAATTAAAGTAAAAGTTGTCACTAAAACAAGTTTAATCCCGCCTTACCATATACAGATGTTCCTACAAAAGAATAAATTGCTATACTTTACTTGTGGAATATTCATGAGAATTTATCTATAACGAAACCACCATAAAATGGTGACCGAATTAGTGTCACGTCTAAATGGGTTAATTTCACCTAGGATTTTTCGCGACAGGATTCTTAAACGTTCGTGGCAAATGACCATCTCGGACTGCAGTTTGCAATAACGTTGATTTAAAAGCAACCATAAAGAACGTCTACAGTGTGCAACTGTTGCCAATGTCCGTCCAAGTTAACTGCTATTTAGTTGCAATTTGTGTGGCTAGAATTAACCAGGCGTTCCGAATGTTCATAAATTCATTCGGTTTTATTTGGACCCTTTTTGCCGGGCACACGGAGCAAAGTGGAAGTTCAGATGAACGCCCGATGAAATATGCATAGAGTCGCCCAATAACTTTCGTCGATAATAATTTGCTCGAACTACGAAATAGCGGCCGGTGTACGCGCGCATTTGCAAATGAGCAATGTTTATCGATGAACTTGCCGAGCTGGCAGACGTTCAAGCTCCTTCCGTGAAGCCGTCCGTTTTAGCGTGTATAATTCTCTCGCGTGACAAATGCGCGCATGAATAATAGACTCGGGCCACGAGAGAGACGGAAAAATTTCACGGGAAAACTGTTTGAAAATACTAGAAGGTTGTGGTAAATATTTTATATCTTTTTCAGCAGACTTAGGGCGTATCAATTTCCTCTGCTAAAAATATTTCGCGGATCTATTCTCGAGTCGTAGAACCTCCAAATGGAAACGGTACACACGAGAACAATACATGTGCAAAATAAATAAAAAAATGTGTAATAGAACCAGTTTAAATTCATTATGATGCTGAACTTTTACGAAATATCGGTGAACTGTCTGAGGGTAATGAGATTACATGGAAAACCACTTTGTATGAAACTCAAATTTCATTATTATTACTGACGCATGCAGGGGCTGAGTGAACCTTTTGTGAAAACTACCTATCTACTTGTATGACTTGGGAGATTAACTCGATATAGCTACCGCTTCTCAGCACAGGCGTTTCATTAAAGCCTGTCGTGTTATAGTTTCTACGAAGTTAGTACAACATTTAATTTAATTTTATGAAGTATGCTTCATTTGCTGATTATGAAACTGTGGACTTTATGCATTTACGAGAAAATTTGGCGATGTCGTATTTGTACAAAATATAATACAAGTTTTGTATTTTTTGTATTTGCACAAAAGTTTTACATTTTTACAAAGTACAATGAGGTTTTATATTTGTACAAAATACAACGAAGTTTTATATTTGTACAAAATACAATACAACAAAGTTTTGTATTTGTACAAAATACAATACAATGAAGTTTTATATTTGTACAAAATATAATACAATGAAGTTTTGTGTTTGTACAAAATACAATGAAATTTGATGTTTGTACAAAATACAATACAATGAAGTTTATATTTGTACAAAATACAATGAAGATTTATATTTGCACATAATACAATTGTTTTAGAAAACAGTGGGCTACCGCTGTTTGGATACTGAACTGTCTGACTGTTGTGAAGAAGAAAGAGTTTGAGAATTTTCTTGAAAGCACAGGATGCAGAAAAAGCGTAGCAGCAAGGCGCGGTCGAGCGTTCAGCCGTGCGATGAAAAGCGGTCTGTCGGACGGTATCCATCCGTCGCTAATTAGTACACACGTGGATTAACCGCGGATCGCGTGTAACTGCAATCGAGACTACGGAAAGTATCGAGTCACGCCTCTCCTGTTTCCATTATATTAATCAAACGAGCCGAAGGGAGAGGAGAAGGAGTGACGGCCCGATTTGTTGTTCGACAACGTCGACTAAACGCGAGCGGACTTGCCGGACGTATTTCGTCGCGGCGTTAAGCCGTCCTCGCGTGAAATCCGGCTGGAAAATTTTACGGATACCGCCTAGATTTTTCGTATTCGTCACCGGCGAGCAACGAACCGTCGCACGTGAACGAGGACTGCGACGATTTCTCAACCTGGAGAATTGGGCTAATAAAAGAATCGGTAATTACCGTTGGTTCCATTCTCTAGATTTCCTTGAGATTCTCTCTCCTCATTTTACGAGCGAGTGGTCAGACACGCGTCCTCCTAGAAATCCAATTCCGGGAGAAACTCGAATTTAGAAAAAGTGTCAGTTTCGCAAGTTCGCAAAAAACTAGACATTTTTTTCTAATGTTCATTCATAAGGAATAATGAAAATTCTCTTCAATTTCCGAAGTTCAGAAAAATTTTTAAATTTTGGTCCCACATTTCTCTCTATTTTTTCGAAAACCGTTTGTTTATACGAAAAAAGTAATACATAATAAAAGACGCAGCCTGTCCACATTTACAGGTTTTGTCGAGCATATTTTTCGATGAGGTAAATAATTTCGGAGATATTCAAGAGAAACAATTTTATGAGCATTCAATTAATTACTTCCCGTGGGAGCTCAAGCTTTACACAGATTTTATTTAATTGTTTGTAACAATCAGGATGTCGTAAAAGAAATTCAGAAATAATTATATTGGTCCTGTATAAACGTTTTCTGTATTAATTACAAGGCACGGTATTCCGAGCACCGTTACGAGGAATGATTTCAATCAAGACGAAAGAAGTGTGAATTTCACGCCTTCCCGAAAATTTGCATAACAGGACGTCTTTTCGTATTAAGCGTGATTCATAATATTTCCGGACGTCCATAAGCAGGCGACGACAGCCATATTCACGGCGAACGGTAGCGTTTCAGGTTATAGATTCGAATGTTTGAAGCGAAACGGCGATCTGACCTGAATTAATGAGCAACCCAATAATGTTGTCCCGGTTGGCATGCGCCCAAATGAGTCATTTTACTCTGAAATGAGTTTTATCAGCGGACGTCACTGTTACAAATCTAAAAGTAGAAAAACGCTGTGCCTTGAACCCGGCGTGACATCAATCAAAATGCATCATTGAGAAATCGTTTTTCTAAATGAAACGTTCCGCAAGGTTTCGGCCGTTGACAGCCGGGAAATCGTAAAGTATAGCGAGGCTCCCACGGAACAGATGTAACACATAAAGCATTGTTTTCGGACAAGATTTCGTTATTCACAGTGGATCGCTAGAAACTACGTCCGTTCTACTTTGCGAGTTCGATTCCAGGCAATCGTGTACATAATCTAGATTACTTGCGAACTCGATAAATCCGTTTCCACCGAAAATCGAAATCGGGCGAACAGTGTGTGTGATTTTCCATACTTTTATGCATTTGCGTAGTTTCTCGGAATAAGGAATGCTTCCGAGAACACTGTTCTTCTTGCTGGGTTTGTTGAGACATTTGAACGGCCTGCTGAGGGAATGCTAACGATAAAGTCAAGAACACTATATGTGTTTACGTCTCGTGAGGAGAAGTGTATGAAACTGAATACATACGATATAACACTGACCGATCATGTCATTTTAATAGGAAAAATGCCATGTTGATGAAAGCCTATGAAAGTTCTCGTAAAAATTTATTAACTCGACCATCAATTGACCACAAATAAAGACATAGCACGTTTGAAACAACACAAATCATAACATTAGACAGCGGATTTTATGCATTTACGACAAAAATGAGTAGGTCTATAATTTATAACAGTAAGAACATTAGAAGAATTTAAAAATACGGTTGTATTATTTTCAACGTGTTAAACACATTGGAAGACAAAATAAATTTGTATTGCATTCCAGTTTGTTGCAATTCAGGTAGAAAATTTTTATTTTGCATGAACATCCGCTGTCTGTTTATTATACATATTATTAAAAGTACAATATTAATTCGTTACCAAACATCAAATAATTTGATCACTCTATGTGATTCGTCTGCTTGTCGATTCAGAGTAACCACTAAAAATTGCTGTACCACTGTTCCAAATATAGTTTACAAAATATAGTTTATAGTTTCAAAATATAGTATCTAATCAATTACTAAACATTTAAGTATTGTATGAAGTACTATATCAATTTCATATCCATAAAATGAAAAAAATAATATAGAATGTAATTATTCCAAGTCGAAAGAAATGTTTCATTTCCGAGTGCAAAAGGTTAATTATTTCAGATTGTGGAAAAGGAAATCTGTTTATCGATGTCTAAGAGAGCGCGAGGCTGTCGGTGTAACCAAAGAACGATGTCCCCATTTTTGAGGATCTCGTCGGCCATTGAGGGTCGTCGGATGTTCACGTGGTCCCGGTCTACCGATGATCGTCGGACCGGAGAGTGGGGGTGGTGTCAGGTGGTCGTCGTTTCGTTTTCTACGCGAATTTATGGGGTGAGCCGCGCGCGGCCCGTGTGCGAAAATAATTTCAATCGAGCGGATCTAAAATTACATGCGCGCGTCTCGTCGCGTCGCGACCGACGCGGCGCGTCGTGGACGAAGTCACGATTCACGAAATGCCGGGGTGTCGGAAGCACGTGCTGCTCTTTCTGCTCTTTCAGCGACTTGGAACCGAGCCAACATCGCCCCGAGGCCCTTTATTTTCTTCTGTTTGCGATTTCATTGCCGCTCGTCCCGCTTACGAGACGGTTTTCCCGTTGTCCGCTCGCGATCATTCCGTCGCGTCAGCATAATCGAGACTCGTCTTTACCGGCCAGACACTCCGTCTCTCGCGAGCGGCATCGCCGCGGACATTGTGCTCTCGCACGCCAAATCTAAGTAAGATTTTTTTCAGGAGTCTTTTAGCTGACTATAGAAATTTTTTCTTAACACTTTACCTATCGAAATCATATTAATAGGACCTTTCATGATTGTGCTGTACCAAAAGTAAGCACAGGAATTTTCTTTTGCATTACAATCTTAAATGAAAGTATTAGATGACGTTATTGAGGGTGACTTGTTAGTTCACAATGAAAATTGTTTCACAAAAGTGTTTAACCATGAACCATAGATTTTTCAAAATTATGCAAAAATCACCGGTCAGTATTGTGTCAATTACATGAAGCTGCGAAGTTCAGTCGTTATGCATGTACAATTGAAAAAATGTTGGGTCGTATTTTGACAAATTTATTCGTTTTTAAAAGGTGTACGAATACTTTGTACAAACTAAAATTAAAATTGATTCACCTAAGACAGTGTTAATTCGTTTCATTTTTGCAATCGTTCATGCATAATGACTGCACGCCGGACCTTCATCCAATCAAGATAAAATTTCTTCCGTCAGTTACAAAACTCCTCATCGTAAAAATAAAACAAAAATCCTTAGTTTCCTTGCATCACACCGTCAAGATGACCGACAAAATAATAATTCCGTGAATGATGTATGTACCTGGAAATTCGGTAATTTATCTCGGTCTCTAGTTTTTCGAGTTGCTCCAATTACCGCGATTTCATCCTAAATTAGGCGGCTTCAACGACCCGGTTAATGATTTCCAAGTCGTTTCGAGAGCAGCCATCCAGACCCGGTGATCTACATGCTAATTTGTATTTGCCTTAGTTGCGTGAAGGCTGCCGTAACGACTCGCTCGTCGCAGAATAATAAGCGTCAAGCCGATTCTTAATCATCGCCAAATATTCTCGTCGCGCAAATACCCCAGAAACCTAATCAACTGGCTTCTAAGAGAGCGGAGGTTCGTTCCGGCTACTATTTGAGAGCCACCTTGGTTCTGCAAAAATTGCATACAAATTTTTAGAAATAATTTTTTATTTTTCCTCTGTTATTTTTACATAATGGCTGAATTAATATCATATTTATCTTTTCCTGTATTACGTTCGTATGTGTGCAGGACGCGTCTTTATAAAGAGTTCCAGATTTTTCAAAACGAGAGGGAAATCGAGACTGTATAGGTAAAATAATAATAAGAGAACGAGGAAAATCGTGAGATGCAGAAACGCTCAAGACATTCAAAAGATGTGAATGATGACCCATTAGTCTATCACAATGTAATCTTAAAATCGAAATGTAAAGTGTTTCAGACCTGTTATTTCAAAGCCACATTGAATTCGTAAGTGATGGCGCGTATTCCGCGAAAGAGGAACGGATGAAAGGAAAATTTGGGACAGCAATGATTATTTAAACTAACTAGATGTTGTAACCCCACTGAACGAGTCGTCCTAGTTAGCCGCGACCTCACGGAGCGTACGCGGTCATGACTTACAAGATTCGCCAGAGCGAAAAGTAGAATGCATACACATTACACATGCTTCGTCGAAGAGTATAAAAGCCAACATACTCGTCTTAATGTACATTTCTTCAGGTGCCGCGATAAAGTATTTCTGCGCGAAGTATTTCTAGAGAGATTGTTAAAGTTGGAAAAGAGAAACATTCTTATTTAACAGTGGCCCTCAAATTTTGTGCATTTAGGACAAACCTCAGTGCCATTCAAAACAGCCAGAAGATTAAAAGACTAGTTAATGTCCTTTTAATATAAATCTTTTAACATACATCGAAAATGTTGATGGATGATATTTTCTAACTTAAGAATCGTGGCTGGTTCTCAATGTGTTAGAAAAGAGAAACATTTAGGACAAACCTGAGTGCCATTCAAATCATCCAGAAGATTAAAAGACTAGTTAATGTCCTTTTAACATCAATTTTCTTTTGAATACATTGAAAATGTTGATCGACGATATTTTCTAGCTCAAGAACCAGGGCTGGTTCTCAATGTGTGAATGCTCAAAATTAATATGAGCTCAGCAGCGATTTCCCATCGAAAGATGTGCACAGGGAAAGTGGGTGAAGGCTTCTTCGGCAACTTCTACGCACCGTCGACTTCTTTCCATGCGTATTTCCGTGGCTACGCACACGCGAGATTATTATTGTAGCTAGGGATGTATATTTACCTCTGATTTATTTCCGGCAAAAGTTCGCGTCCTTCAATTCCTACGGTGGATTGTAATCTAAGCAACCTTCGATCCACTTTCGGGGCACTATCGACGTTTACCGATAAACAGCCCATTCGTTTTCCACGGGCCACTATTTTCAGTTGCGGTGTCAAGTCGACCAAGGCTTTCCATAATGTGTGCCCCGCTGCTCTTTTACGATTCTGAAAGCCGTTTCGGCACGGTAACCGTTGTCAAAACCAGGTCGTCCACAGACGTAACAACTATCGACGCTGAGAAACGACGCTGAACTTGACAACTTTTTTTTCTTTTTTGTTACGTGGCCAGTGATAGAGGATCCTCTTCGGGATTTCACTTCCGTTGCGTCCGCTTTACAAATAGCCGACCTTGTTAGGAGGATCTCATTAAATTTAGATTTCGAAGGTCCGTTCGCAAACTCGGACGGAATTTCGAAATAACCTTTCGTACGCTTTCATTAATTTTTCCTTTACTAACACTGTCTTTCCAGGTGTTTAAAAATTTTTAGTGATAAAAATGATTTCATAGAAAAGTTTAATATCAGTGGGAATTGATATTAAAACTTTATGGCCTGATTGTAGGTTTCTTCTTCTTCTTCTCTATTTACAGATGTAAATAATATATTTGTTTTACTGTATACTAGTAAATATATTACACAACGATATTCTTTTCGATTTATTTTCCTCATAAATACATGAAATCCGGAGTCTAATTTTACACTTACATAATGGTACATAGTGGTTGGAGAATTACGTATTGTTTCCGCAACGTGCCTACGTGACTGACCTTTTAAAATACGACTAATCTCTTTTCACTTGATCTTCGACTAGTGACTTTGTGACGCTATCTTCGAGCCACCGGCCTTTTGTCATCCTCCTAACGTCGAACAGATGATAATAGGAGATAGTCTCGTTACCAGACCTAACCCAGCTTTGATGGCACGTACGACGTTCGTTGTGTATGCAATTAGTCAGAGGACGATTCCGTTCTTGACATTTAAAGAATTGATTCAAATTAAATGACGAGACAGGGTATGTACAGATGTACTTGGAGATCCAGTTTGAATGAAAGAGAAATGCATGTGTGCCGGTCAATCTGTTCTGACAATCGTCACAAATACCTGATCAATTAATACATTTGTTACCTCTTGTCTGGACGGTCTAATTTGTTTCTCGAAAATGTTACATTGCGCCGAAAGGTCAGTTTAATGATTTTCTTGATCGTATCTTCACACCACTTTCTTCTAAAATTATTATAAGTAATGTCGTTACATAAATTCAGAATAGTTTTTTCTGTTCAATTTTTGGAAAATATGCATGAAAAAATATTTTACGCTACAATTCATGAAAAATATGCATAAAAGAATATTTTACGATATAATCCATGAAAAATATGCCTAAAAAATTCTTTTACGATATAATTCATGAAATATATGCCTAAAAAAATATTTTACGATATAATTCATGAAAATATGCATAAAAGAATATTTTACGTTATAATTTAGAAAAAATATGCATAAAAAAAAATTTTACGATATAATTCATAAAAAATATGCATGAAAAGATTTTTTACGATATAATTCATGAAAAATGTGCCTAAAAAATATTTTACGATTTAATTCATGAAAAATATGCATGAAAAAAAATTTTACGATATAATTCATGAAAAATATGCATGAGAAAATATTTTACGATATAATTCATAAAAAATATGCACATGAAAAAATATTTTACAATATAATTTATGAAAAACATGCATGAAATAATTAATGAAAAATATGCATGAAAAAATATTTCACGATATAATTCATGAAAAACGCATGAAATAATTCATGAAAAATATTATTAGCGGTAAGAGGTACGCTTGCATGCGAAGGAAGAACAGCATGTTTTGCGGCAAGGTTTACAGACATAAATATTTGAGGATCTTAGCGCGATAAAAGCTCCGCGATAGAAAGATGGCCTCGTCATCGACGATTCTGTTTGTATCGGTTAAACAAAGCCGCGATACCAGGCCGCATACATCGCGGGTATGATGTACCAATCAATTTTGAGCCGTTACAACTGGTTCGTAATGACAAACGATGTCGTTACATCTATCTGATTACACGGGGCACAACGTACCTCGCGGAGCCACGTCCCGAGGTGGATAAGCGATAGGAACAGTCACGTGAGTTCACGTTCACGTGAAGTTTCTTTCTCTCTTCACAGTCCTCCGACCGTGTCATTGTCCGTGTCACTGTCAAGGGAAAATTGTACGGATTCTTTTTTTACGTCAACGTGCCATCTCCAACCTCGAGGATACTTGCACTTTTATTTTGATGCATCCTCGATGTTGCTGCGAACTTGTAGCTCATACCTCAGCGAAAACGTTCTGGGATTTTCGTGCATTATGCAGCGCAATGTAGGTGCGAGACAGAGAATTAATTTTACCAGTTTATAAAACATTAAAGCTCGTTTTGTAAATTTTTTCCCGTCTTAACGGGACGAGGGACCACGGCTAGTCGACAATATGAAGAAAACGTGAGTTTTAGGATAACGTCCTATGATTTTTATGTACTATGGCGCAGAAATTTGTTTAGATGTTATTTTGACGTTTTGAAAATATGCTTTATAAATATTCCTCTCTTTTCGTTTTATAAAAACGTGACGTTTAGGCATTTTTTAGAGAAAGTTGATGAACTTTCCTGTAGTAAGAAAGATTCTCCTCATCAATTTGCCCCATAGTTAACAACAGTCGTTGAAAAGTACAATACTGAGCGATTTCTCAAGTCTTCGAGCAACTACATCTCTTTGTCAACGATTTACGACGGAAGAGTTCCAGTAACAGGGAAAACGTAATTTCTAGCCGAAAGAGAAAAAGGAGGATAATCGTGCGAAGGGAAGCAAAAAGGAGAGGACAACAAATCACGGTGTACAGTAAAAGATAAGACTTCTTTTCCTTTTCATCTGGCTGTTTGTACAGAGTGAAAACTGTTTCGCAAGAAAAAGAAGGTGTTCGCGCGAGCTCCAGCGAACGTTCTAAATTAACAAAGATCAAAGTGTCCAATGAAAAACAGCAGCTGCGAGCTGGAAGTTCCCCCCCGCGAAAACGTTCTCGAGAAGAAACAGGAGCGGCGTGGTCGATTCGCGTGAACGTTTCCTCGAAACGTTCCACTTTCCCCGGTCGAAGTTACAATTTCATCCCACGAATCTCAGGGTTTGCCGTCGAGCGTGGCCATCGTGAAATAGAGCACTGTCGATTTGTCATATCTAGGCTGTCTTTCACGCGATTTCTCGCGACGCGCCGCACAGTGGGACAAAGTCAAATCAAAGAACTTTCGACAGAAATGAGATAGAGCGATGATTTTTTTTTAAATTGAAGTTGAAATATTGCGAGATATAGGAAAATAGAGAGGTTGTGGTACGAACATTTTTTAACCTTGGTTTTATATTTTTCATCTAACAATTACTGAAATTATGAAGTTGCTTAAATGGTAATTGTTTCGATAAATTTGTTTATCCAAGCGCATAATCGTAGTCAAAATTGCACAAAATCTAAATAAATAAAGCCTTGTCATCTTTCTAAGGAACGGATCCACGGTTCCAGTTCTGTATAGATTTGTCGTGATTCTTTTTTATCGAACACACCCGGAAGATAGGAAACGCGGACACGTCAGCAAACACCGTCAACGATTTGTGAATTCAATCTTAGGGAAGTTCGTATGTAGGTTACGATCCGATCGTTGCTCTTCCAATTTAACTTTAGCAAACTGGTTCAAACTAATAAGAAATCGGAACTGTAGTAATTGCACACATACAACATTTCTATATATTAATTTTTACATTAATCTGTAAGACTGTTTGACTTCGACTTTTGATCCTGTGTTTGAAATGACAGATCGTTTTTCTTGTAATTGAACCATCGCTTATACGTGTTATTATATGTATGTATGTACGTGAAATGCATACATTCATTCAGAAAATAAAATTACCATGTTACATAGCTTCATTGTTGATAATTTACCGTTGAAATCACTATCATTACCATTCATTCTCAATAATTAGCATCCCTCGCACTTAAATCTTCGGGATGCTCATTAACATACAACAAAGTAACTTATCATATTCAGGATCTAACAATCCCTTACTGCACAGCCTGCTGACAATCATTCATGACTGACTCACGCAGGTAAAAACGGTAAATCCACATTAACAGTCTGTATGCAGTAATCTCTTCTCTGCACAGTGGGTGATCAAGGTAGAAACACTTCAGAGTGCCGATTTTATATTTAAAACAGTCGAATGTTAAATGGAAATCTTGCTACAATGAACCTCCATCACAGTAATGCCTCGATGTATGTGAGAAAAAGGTCAATGATAAAACTTCTTTGTTGGTATTTACTTTTTTATGAAACTGTCACCATCATGCTTCTAATATTTCTCCGATTAAAACGAGCCCGAACACGAGACGATTCCGATCATGTTTACCTATTTGATTCATGATTAGACTGCGGATCTTTATGCAAAATAAAAAATGTTTGCATTGGTTGCAAGACACAGAAGTGAAATAAAAATGTCTCTCTTCTTTTAATTATCTGATTAAGCTGTAGCCAATACGCTGATGTCTTTAAATCTTCTTAATACGTCCACTGCTTTAAATTGTGCTTACCCATTTCTGTCTTAAATGCATAAAATCCGCAATCTATTCCTGATTAGATAGCGGACCTTTATGCAAAATAAAAATTTTCCGCCTGAATTGCAGCAAACCGGAGTGTCATAGACATTTATTTTCCTTCTTAATATGTTCAATCAGTTGAAGATAATATAAAAGTATTTTTAAATTCGTCTAATGTTTTTAATCTTTGAAATCACACCTATTCATTTTTGTCATAAATGCATAAAATCCACTGTCTATCAGTCACTATGTTTGTGCAGAGCACAAATAAAACAGGTCAAGGGATTCGCACCGGGTATGAAATTGAAACTCAGAAAAACGTTGACCGTTCCAGACGAGATCCGTTCCCCGGCTGATTAAGCCATCCTCGGGACATAGACTTCCATCCGCGTCCGATCACTCGCGAATAATTTTCCCTTCTACCATCCTCGGCCGGCCGTGGTTCTTTTCGGTCCCACGCGCGGTTCTCGCGCCGCGCCGCGCCGCGACAAAGTAATCTCACCGAGATAAATTATTCGACGCGCGGCGAAAATGCAAATTCGCCCCGGTGGGCGAGGGCGGAAATTTATACGCAGCCCGCCGGATACTTTGCCGGGCACTTAAGTGGCCAATCTCTTTCGCGAAGGCTCGCGCGCGCACGCATCGCCCTCGCTAATTTATGCGGTTGCGTTTTCGCGATATTTCGCGCCACCGCGCCGCCGACTTACAGCGAGCAATTGTCAAAACGCGGTCGAATTATCAACTGTTGAAAATTTTTTTGGAAAATGTTACCGAGTGTGGTCTTTTACATTGAGTCTACATTGAGTGACGAAAATGAAGGACGGTTAATATCCAGAGGGTAATATCCAGACACTGTTTACAATAGTGATTTACATTATAAAGAGCTGCATGTAGCTAGAGCCTCATTTCACTGTAATATATTCTGTTTTAAAGACAGACGCTGCTTTATGATAACGTGTTCTTGACACGGGTATACCCTAAAGGATTGTTTGACACACGGATTCATGCATATTTTACCAACTTTGACGCAGGATTCGACGCTACTTCGCTTTAGAGCTGCAGTAGGATTCCATTTATCCGAACCAGGTCGATAAACGAGACGCTTCGGATAACTGGGTCGTTTCTTCTGTAGAAAGTTCAAGCTCATCAATTTTCGACAGAAGTATCTTAATACTTCCTTACGTACAGTGCGTATCATAAATAATGGACGCCTTTCATAAACAACACCGTATAACGTTGCACTTTGTTGCTAGATTTAATGCAGAAATTGTGCAAAACAGTTGATCGCTGGATAATGTTACGTTTGTCTTGTGCAAGCCATGCTACAATTATATTGCAATTATTTATAATAATTACAAATAATGGAAACTATATCAGTGAACGATATTAAACATACATTTTTATAAATTGATCCAAATGTTTTCTTTAAAATACGACAGAAGTAAGGATCTGCAGCCTAACTACATTAGGTTGTACGGAAAGTAATTTCGTTTTTCGTGTAGAGGTGACGTTGCTTCCATTTGTTATTAACAGACTGCAGATTTTTATGCATGTATGAAGAGCTTTTGGTTCGGTGAAATATAAAACAGTGAAAGATTAGTAAAATTTCAGAATACTGTAATGTTGTTTTGAAAATGTAACGAAGTCATTAAGGGATGAAATTTTAATTTTATTCCTGCTTCCCACAATAAATGCAGAACAGTTTTATGCATTTCATTTCATTTCAAATGAAATTGTAAAAAGTCATCTAACTCAATTTTTTGCTAATAGAAAACAGAAATTCTACGAGCATAGTAAATGGTAAAAAATTGGCTTTCATTTTGCCGTAACTTTCAATTAATCACATATAGTATCTACAATCCAGAAACTTTAAATTTAGTGTTTCAAGCGTCAAGAAAGGTATCGACCACAATGCCAAATATCGATTTCGCATTAAAGTAGTTATTTCATTGAATACAAATTGATTTATATTGTAATTTAAGGTTAAGAGAACGAAATGACTTTCCGAACGACCTAATATTTAATTCGATATTTGAAATTTTCGACAGTGTTTCACAAAATTTTGATGCCACGAATAGAAGTCAATTTATAATTATTCAAGAAATTCATAAATCTAGCGTCAATGACATACACTGAATCTGTATGAATATTATGTAACTGTTGCTCGTCTGCAACGTGAAAACAAAATTCTTGCAAGGCCTCCATCCAGAACGGTTTTGAAAAGTGTCGAGGAAAAAATAGCGTGCTATCGGTGTCGGATAAGAACGCGGCTCGGAACACTCGAAGCTGAAGAACTTTATGGTTCTCCATGGATCCTCTTCTATCCCGATTACGAGTGACGTCAGACACCGTTAAAGCCAAAGCCGAGGCCAAGTATTTCGAAGGCTAGAGTGCCAGCAGCGTTTCCACGTAGCCTTAAAGTCTGACGACGTGCAGCGTGTCACGTGAGTTTCGAGACTTTCAAGGGTGCGTTGCTCACGTGACTACGAGTCATATGAAAGAAATGGTGCATCGACGTGCATTCTCTTGCTTCCGAGGTGTCAGTTGGCGACATCAGATTATCTGCGATACACACGCCGAATCGCGTAAGGTAATCGAGCCTCCATCGACGTCATTTTGATGAACAAGGCTGCAGCACGCGGTGACGCGTTCCTGCGCGTCGCTTTTGGACTTGAGATTCCTTCGAGTCGCGAGCAAAAGTTGTACATATCACGGCCACGGTCTTAGCGAAACGTCCGCTAATAAGGAAACGTGACGTTCGCCGGGGCTCTGTGATAAATGTTTTAATCTCATTTCGAGTCCTTATACCTTTCTTCCTACGCTGCTTCAGCTCCTTAAATTTTTATCTAATAAAATAACTACTTCAATGCAAAATAAAGATTTTCTAGTGTACACGACACCTTTGTTTGTGCTTGAGACACTAAATCCAATGTTTCGAGATTGTAAGTACTAAATACGAGTAATTAAAAGTGCTTGGTTTGACACCGTGTCTCAAAGGTTAAATCATTATTGAGTACAATAATTGTAATATAATTTTAGCATTGCCTTGCACAAGACAAACGTCTACGAACCACTACGTAACCAGTAATGTGTGATCAATGATCACCGAGCATGAATTTTCTTTGATAAGGGAGGGTATCCAAGCAGAAATTGTAGACGGTAACTGTGTTAAATCTTGTAGCCTGTGCTACCACGCGACTATGAAAATAGGAAACATGAATATTTTAAAGAAATGTGCTACCTCTCTATTTCACGACTATAACTGTCATGTTCTAGGAAGATGAGGCGTCTACATTACCGTGTTTCGAAGAATTGTCAAGCTTCAAGTAGGTCGTCAGAAATTTTCAGATGGTGTTTCCTCAACGTTTTGTTGAGATTATTAATAGAATTCTATTTTGCGAATATTAATTAGTTAACTGCCACGAGTGGCATCGTGCAGGAGGATATCTGCGACTCGCAACGTCTTCCTCCCGTAGAAACGCCAGGGGGTTATTTCGGTCGATGACATTGAGCTCGAGCGAAAAATGAAAAGGCGAAATCTGAGGGGACGGTTCTACGACACGCGAACTGCGTCGTAATGAGAAGCCGTACTAGCGTATTCATTTAGCAAAACAAATTTTCTTTGCGCATATTCAACATTTAAATTGCAGTCTAGATTAGAATTGTCGAATTCTATTGATCTTCGATATTATTCATTCATAATTAGTAGTTAATGTTTATCATCAAATAATGTTCTCGATCCCCTAAGTTAGAGTGCTACTCGCTCCTGGAAACCGAGAACTTTCCAGAAATCAGTGTACCGAGAATTCAACACAGCATCGTAAGAAATACCAAATTTCGATAGAAAGGCTTCAGCTAAGATCAGGGTAACTTTCGTGACGAAAAAAAAGGGAATTGCGACACAGTGGCGGCTCAATTACATAAAACATAGTGCGCACGTGGGGTATCGAGTGTTCAGAAAATGTCCGGCTTCTTTCAGTTAGGGTAACACCATGGCGGGCTTCGCGTAGTAAGCAGAGACTTTTTTCAGAAATCTTATTACTAGAATATATTGGGAGTGAAAGAGAAATGAAAATCATTTATATCATCCAGAATCAAGACAATGTGAATAAACTTGCTGGTATATTTGGAAAAGAACTATTATAGTTGCGTTAAGACTGTTTTCACGGCCACCTGGCCCGCCCCAGGGTTCCATTTTTAGGTCCCCGTGTCGAACTTCTGGTTCCCGAAACCGAATTAAACGTTTCCCTTCGGGCACACCTTCGGCATCACGAACCGTTGCGATTTGCTAGGTTCGAGCACCTCTACAGATCTGGACCCGTGCCAAAGTGGTCGCGTCACGGTTTCACATACGAAAATCCAAAAGGTCCTCGACGCCGCTATACCGAGAAACCCGTTCGGTTCACTGGTACACGTGGTCTCCTCTTACGAAAATATTGGAGGAATATTTTTATAACTTCCTCTAATGTTTTCGTACTACGGAGGTAAACGATATACGCGCCTCCGGCTGCTTAGTCAAGTTGAAAGCCTTATGTCAATTTAATCGCTGTTCCTCTATGCGTTTCTCTACAAAATTTTAACCCTTATGTAGCCAACCAAAATGTATAGATTAATTAAAACACTTTGTATTCAACAAAGACTGGGCATCTAGAGAAAGTTTGTAATTTTTTTAGGGGAACATTAACAAGTTGTTGAAAGAAATGCAGTAAATGGTTACTCGGTTGTCTACTCAAGCGTTTACAGGCTCTGATGAATGAAATGAAATGTAACGAATTATTTTAACATGTAAACAAGAGGTAACGGTGTTAGAAGATAGTTCGAGCTTGTAAATCCAAATGCGTTATTGCGGAACGTTTCCCGAATATCGTCGACCACCTATGAAGAATACAAGAAAGGCTCGTTCCTGGAAGATCCGGGATCTTCCATCGAAATGCATTACGGAACGTTGACTGCCGACTGCACTCGGTGATTCCATTTAGGCAACAGTAATTTACCAGCGTGGCTCGCGAGCTGACGAACGCTCGCGCGGGCTTTGTGCGAGGTCCGCGACGCAGAGGACGGTTTGCGAACGGTTTATCCAGGTGCAGTGGGGGTACTGGACACGTTTTCGGACTTGGCTCACCCCCAACAGATGCGTCAAAGACGCATTGACAAAGACACGCACCCTTTTACAGTGTCGCACCCCCCGCACATGCTCCGATCCTGCTGGCACACGACCAAAGCCTTACATGGCTGTTTCGAGGAAATCCCCGGCCAAATTAAAGCGTAGATGTGCTGACCTACCACGAATGCGAACAAAATTTTCGATAGGGTCTCTGATGAAAATATAATTAGCAAGTTTCCAGGCTGCACCCCTACTACAATGGTAGCTGTAGGATGAGCACGGTTTTATGAATTATGCTCGATTTCCTCCGTTCTGCTTGACTAAAAATCGTGAAAAAATTTATAAACAATCTACTTAACCGTATGCACGATTGTGAATTTTTTCCGAATTTGCAACTGTAAAATCGGGTTTTAAAACATTCCGGAACCTGAAAGTAATTGATTTTATATTGTGTCCCATTGTGATTATTAACGTATATTGTTTCCGGATTTTTGGGATCAAGCGAACATGTTTATGAAAATTGAAAATCTCCAAAAGTCCGAAAAATGTATATTTCTGACTGAAGTTTTGGATACCAATTTTACATGAATTCGATAGTGAGAGATTGTGGTACACGATTGTGAATTTCTTCCGAATTCTCAACTGTAAAATCGATTCTTAAAGTAATTGATTTTACATACATAGAAATTATCATTTTTCGGATTGGGCAAACATGTTTCAGAAAATTGAGGCTCTCAAAAAATCCAAAAAATGCATATTTCTCAAATAATTTCGGAGATACCAGTTTTATATAAATTCAAAATTGTAGAAAGCGATGTCCTCGACTTCTCCTAAATTTTCCATGAAGTGCATTGCATTGAATAAAGTAAAAAAACGACTTTGCAGGTGTACTATGCGATCCACAGAGAAACAGACCACTGTAGCAATACGCCTGTAGATGTCACGATTACAAACAGCCTGGAAAAAATGATAAAATTCGTGGCACGATAAATGGTAACGCGCGTCAGTCCCTTTAATCTCGTCTGGGCGGAGTAGACGGACTGCCACGAAAATACCTTCGGCCGGTAGGTGGGCTCCGAATAGTCTCCTTTGAATCTTCCTCGTGATGAAAATCGCGTGTCATGCTGCGTAATCAATGGCCCCCGAAGCATATATAAATCCTGCCTGGGGAACGTTTGCCAGAAACGCGGAAATCATCGGCAGTCGTTCGAGATTTGTTATCTTAATTCCCGTAGGCCCGTGCCACCGTGCGTCCTGCGAATCGGCAAAATTAAACGGCGGGCTTATTAATTCCTGGATTATTAAAATTCCATCGTGTATCGTTACGGAAATTTATGAGCGGCACCTATTCACGGAAATCGTCTTACTTCCCAGGAAAATTAACTTCTATTTTAGACCCTTCGAACTGTACACGTCGTTCGTCTTCCATGATATTATCGGACCGACTCTGATGGAAATTGTACTCGAAATAC
The DNA here is from genome assembly GCF_051020765.1 of Lasioglossum baleicum. NCBI lineage: Eukaryota > Metazoa > Arthropoda > Insecta > Hymenoptera > Halictidae > Lasioglossum > Lasioglossum baleicum. The sequence continues at coordinate 11,116,597 of NC_134933.1, read as the reverse complement.
AACGTGCGCGAGCGCGTCATGACGTTAAAGCAACAAACTCGACTATTTCGAGGCTTCGAAATTAGTTATATCTACTGGAAGTTGGAAATCGGATTAATGCTCAAGATAGAACGAGAGAAATTAAATGATTCGATTAAACTTTCACTCAGGGGACCAAACATTTTCAACTATTCTATTTTTGATTTATGCTGGCAAATTTCAAGAAAGTGGGAAAAAATAAAATCTTATTTTCAGTGGTAGTAGACTTTGTAGATCTGAAATCAATAAAAACCATATTAAATTCCATGGAATTTAATATTCCAGCATTTTTAAAAAATTTTTAGAAGTCATAAATGCATAAAGATCCGCAGTCTACTAATATTATACAATTCGACCTGGAAACCACAATACAGCAACTTCACTCGAGTATAACTTTTAAACGAGTGAACTCCGCACCCTGAAACTTGGATTCCTCGCACTAGAATTGAAAGTTTCATCATTTCTTCGTCGAATTGTATAATATTACATCCAGAAAAGAGAACTGCAATGCGTTGAAGACACAAGACAGGTCGCGAAAATACACTTCCAAGTAGCACAGAGATGGAGGAGGAGTGTAATTAATGAGAGTGTGGACATAGTTCCAAAGGTAACTAAATATACGAAATAATAAACGTAAGAAAATGGCCGTTAGTGAATTTTGCCGAGTTAGATCGGCGATCCGTAACACGGCGGGTCACGAAAATACACTTCCGAGTATTGTGATGGTGAGGGGGCATAATTAATGAGAGGGGAGACATAGTTTCAAAGACTCGATTCCTCGAAAGCGTGTTGCCCCCTCGCGATCGTGGTAGGTGGGCCTTGAACAGCCGCGGATGGATCCCCGTCGAGATGGAAACGGATGCATAGATATTGCACTTTCCGCCACGGAATATCAGTCTTCGCGGCGAAGCGTCGGCCGCTTCTGACTGCTCGTACGTAGCCGTCCGGCCGCTGATGGAGCGAGAAATTCGCGCAGACGTGCTCAGCGGCTGTCGAGGCGTCTCTCGAGGCGAAGAGGCGACCGCTTCTTGGAGGTCGATCGGATCTGTCCTGATTCGCCGAGCGGTGAATCGTGCGACGTTGATATCGCGATGATCATTAGAGCTGATATATCGAATCGCGTTCACGTTGATCCACAGTGTATCTTCGTTCGTGCTTCTTATCCGCCGCATCGTTGTTTGTCATTTTACGAGGAACGATTACCATTTATTTTCATTTTTCACTATTCCCGCTACCGCGTTTCTCGATCGCCTGCTCGTGGAACAACAGGAAATCCCTATTTCCGCTGATTTATTGACTCCGTTACTCGAATTCACAGAAACTCGATAGTTCTTGGACCGTCAGCTTCTTTCGATCTACCGAGAGACTCGTGTTTTCGAAACATTAGGCGAAGAAACGAGTTCTGTGTAACCACAGTTTTATATACATGGTGATTCACCTAAATGTAAGCCACCTAAATATCTTCTTTATTTGCGGTGAGTAGACAGCGGGTCTTTATGCAAAATAAAAATTTTGTAGCTGAATTGTGACACACTGGAGTGAGATAAAAATTTTCTACCTGAATTGCAACTAACTGGAGCGAAATAAAAATGTATTATATCTCTTAATATACAGTTTGGAGCAAAACTGATCACACACACTTTAAATCAGAATACTTTTTTATGAATGGATCAAACGACTTCAATTTCTCTGTAAGGCTGGATGAATTAGTTTAGTAAATGACTTCTAAAAAATATGTTGAAAAAATGCATTTCGTCGGAATTGTGAAAAACAATAGTAAAAATTTATTTTTACGACATTTCTAACTGGGCCAATGACGAAAATTTAAAAGATGTATTTGGTCAACTTGTATAAGTTATATGTATACGCTCTGAAAATTTCATTGAAATTGGTTAATTGGTTTACGAGTTATAAACGATCAAAAGTGGCAAAAATTGCAATTTTTTTTTTTTGGATCGTTTATAACTCGTAAACCAATTAACCAACTTCAATGAAATTTTCGGAGCGCCCAGTTTTTCACAATTCCGACCAATTGCATTTTTTCAACATATTTTTTAGACGTCATTTACTAAACTACTTCAACTAGCCTTACAGAGAAATTGAAGTCGTTCGGTCTATTCATAAAAAAGTTAGTCTGATTTAAAGTGTGTTTCATCAGTTTTGCTTCTAGTAACTGTATGTATGTAATACGCTGAAAATAATATATCAGTATTTTTATATTCCTTTAATGTTTATACTGTTTTAACTTACACGTACTCATTTTTATCATCAATGCCTAAAATTCGCTCTATCTAGTAAAATCTAAAAAAATTATTTACACCTTAGCTAGTGAACTTGAAATATTTATTCGCTCATAAAAAGTGTACGAACACTTTGTACATCCATTGCAAATGATCAATGAATTCGTCCTCCGATTGAATCCGTACATCCAGCACGTTATTATCGAAATTAGCAAGGTGAAATAGCGCAGTGAAGCATTCCTGCAGTTCAAATATCTTAATGTTGGTTCGAACGATGAGATGGCAGTCGAAACGGATACAAAGACGAGTTTATACGCGCATGCGAGGAATAGAGTCTCCGGTGGTGTATCGATTGCTTCGGACGGATCCATCGCTCAGTGTATACGCTCGAATCGCAAGCCACAAGCCTTCGCCGGGTCACTTATCGATCGCATCGATCGATGAAGGGACTCCTCCGTGTGTATTTACCACGAAATCCCGGATCGTTTGCTGCAAATCGTTTAATCGACACCTCGCGTGTCTTGGAACGATCCGAAGTACAAGCACAAGGTGCATCTTTAAGGGCTATCGATCACCACGAACGTTTCGCGGACTAACAATGGATCCCGCTATCACGGAATCTCTAGGTTGGATGATCTAATGGATCCTCTGCGACCACCGAAGCATACCGGTGCATACGTATCGACGGTTCGCCGTAGATTTCGATCTCACGGGTGCTCTCGTCGACACAGAATTTGCTTCCGAGCCCGAAAACATCATCCCTCGGAATCTTCGGTAGTTGAATGCTGATGAATTTTGGGAATCGCAGGTGTGCGAGCTGCCGTGCTCGTTGAATTAATTCTGGCCGTGTAGTTTGCGCTTCCGGCGTGATTGCGCGATTAGCGTTGCTCGCGAGAACTAAAGTGGGGCTGCACTTTTCGTTACGTGACTTTAATCAGAAAATCGAGCTGCTGTTTCGAACGTGCAACTAAATCCATTGAATCGTTGAAAGTCATTCGTGAAATTGTTAAAGAGAGGTCTTAAAACATCCTTAAAAAACAAGTAAATCCATTCAATCAAATATACAAGTTCTATATTTTCGGAATCAGCATTTGTTAGTATGAGAACTGCGTATTTTATGTGTTTATGAGGAAGAAGAATTGGAGAATACTGATACCTTATTTTCGATCTACCAAAATTGTTAAAGGAAGATTTTTATCAAGAAGACATGCCGAATGATCTTAAGATATCCTTGAAAAACAAGCAAATCCATTAAATCAATTTACAAGTTTTATATTTTCGAAAAGCATTTGTTAGTATTAAGACTGTGCATTTTACGTTTTCGAGGAAGAAGAATTGGAGAATTCTGATACATTATTTTCGGTCTACCAATATTATTACAGAAACATTTTTATCAAAAGAAGACACTTCTTTGCTAAATATATCCTTAAAAAATCATATAATTCAATTTAATCAAAATTGCTGTTGTGAAAAGGTTAAAAATCGGGCATTTCATAAGCTACAACGTTCCGCATTGCCGGAAATTGTTGGATCCGTGCAGTTAGCCCGAAGGGGATCGTTCTCTGGCAAATGATCCGTTCGTCGGTGGCATGACGATCCTTGTCGCGTTCTTGCGAGCGCGTTGCGCGCCGGGCCGCGCTGGACTCCGCGGCGAAGTCGAGCACAGGGCATGCACCCGTGAAATGCATCGGTTGCATCTCCCCTCCAGCGTGACAGTCGTTCCCCGTTGTGCCCTCCACAGGATACACGGTGTGCCCCACCACGGTGCTTGACAAACACATATTCGTACACATTTATACGTGCGGCACAGGCCGGGCACGTCCTCTCCGCGCGTCCCTCTTCAAGACAGCTGCCCCACGGGTACGAGTTCCCCCCCACCCTCGCAACGGGCTACGTTTTGTGCTGTAGTTTCTTCGTGGTGCGAGCTTCTATACCACTGGTACGCGCCGACGACCGCTAGTCGACAGGCGACCGGTGGAGTTGTTGCGCTCGCATTCGTCGCTGACACGCCGTTCGCAGTCTTTCGGTTCACTTCCGACAATTTGCTATCTATCACTGAGATTCATCGATCTCCTCAACGCCTTCTTCAACTCGGCGATTGTGCCAATTGTCGCGTTCAATCGGACTTTTATCAAAGTAGACTCAAGCACACTCGCTTCGCGATGGTTCGCGTGTGCAATTTTAGAGAAATTTGAAGAACGATCGTTCACACCGTCCAATCAACTCACGGTTACCTTCCAGCATCGTACACAGTTGCTTCATGGTTCCTGGTCGCGTGTGAAATTTCGGAGCAGTGTGATCTATCGTGTGAAACAGTTCTTCGGGGACTCTGTTCGGGATAGAGAGGATTCGCTACGTTTGCACGCAGGGTTGTGCGTTCTTGCTCGAACAACTGGTCGATTGCTAGCCGAGGAGCGACCGGAAGAGGAGCCGCGTCAATTACCGCGGCCGCCAGTTTCCCTGACAGTAATTCCCGCCGATGTTCCGTGCAGTTCCTATTGTCCACTCTATCCGCTGGACTAAAATCAACGACAGAAGTGTTATTATTCGAGCAGGCGCAGCTGATAGCCGCTGATACTCGGTACAGTGCGTGCGTGCGTATTGTGAACTTGTTTTTGCATTGCTCGGACATTCTTGGGAAATTGTGGTTTCGGTGAAAAGAGGATGCTCATCCTGGACAGCAATGAGTAACACTCGTCCGATTCGTTGATTCGCGAGAATCTAGTTCTACCTGTGCTTCTTATTGACATTCTTGTAAAGAGACTTTTATTAGTTGGGGTTATAGTGTGAACAGTTACAGAATATTTTTCTGTGAGAGTGTGGATCTGTTTTTTTGATGAAATATGGTTAAACTGTGTTGTCGCGGTTCGCTGACCGATCGATACAATCGAAGGTGGCGAGCACACGCTCGGAGCAGACGGTAGCCATGAGTAGTGTGGGACTTTTCACGTTTCGGAGGTTCTGGGACGAGTAACAGACAGCCGCTGTCACGCATGTGCCGACATTGCCAGTCTGGAAACGTAAAAGGTAAATGGAGCAATCTCGTAAGAGACAACTTAACCCTTAGCACTCGAGTGACGACTCGGAGTAGCCACTTAAAATTGATGTAGCATTATTCAAAATATTGTTTGCATTGTTAAATATGTTGGTATCTAATCAATAGACAGCGGATTTGATGCATTCACGACTAAAATGAGTAGGTGTAAATTAAAACAGTACAAACATTAGAAGAATATAAAAATCCTGTTATATTATTGGGTTGGCAAGAAAGTAATTTCGGTATTTTAAGGTGAAATAGACCCTAATATTTTTATTTAATCAATGAACTTTAATGAATGAGAGTATGTTCGATGATATTTTGCCAAAAAGAACAAGTATGAAAATATTTTACTGATTAAAGTTCATCGCTTGAATAAAGAAATTCGGTTCCATTGCACTTTAAATTATCGAAATTACTTTCTTGCCAACCCAATATTTCCAACCAGTTAATCATATTAAGAAGGAATATTTTCTATTGCACTCCAGTTTGTTGCAATTCAGGTAGAAAATTTTTATTTTGCATAAGAATCCGCTGTCTACTAGTCACTTAATAAACATTTCGGTATTGTATGAGGTATTATATCAATTTTATATTTATACAAAATTTTTCTAGGAATTATTCTAGGTGGCAAGAAATGTTTAATTTTCGAGTTAAAATATCTCCGAGTGCAAAGAGTTAACGCTAGCTTCACGGAGCACTAAGAGGGCCCATTTTATATTACTTCATCAAAATTTCGAGAATGTGTCTTATCAAATTTTTTCCAGTTTTCTTATAATAACGTACATATACGCAAAGCAATTGAATAATTCTCATGGATTCGTCTTTACACAATTCCAGTAAATTAAAAATATCAGAACGCGTCCCGTAATCGAAGTGTTAAAGGTAAATTACAGAGAGTTTTGAAATGCAACGTGCATATTGACATGAACATCGTGACGCTCGATATTCGCTCGAAACGACGGTGTTTGGCAAGCCTGATAAACTGGCAGGCGTTCGTCCCCGATGGCATTACGGTTGCTGCGGTGCCGTCGCCTTATCTTCGCCCGCTTTTTTGTAATTGAAGCCTGTATTTGCATCGCAAACAGCTGAAACGTGAAAGCAGACTCGTATCGGCGCCGATGTTCTCAACTAATTGTACTGCATCACCGGGAATCGGTCCTAAATCCTACTCGTTTGTCGAATTTGCGAAACTCTTGTTTGAAGTGACTGATATCAGAATTATATAGTTCACGAATCGAAAGTTGTAAAATGTGTATTAACTCTGAATACTGTTTCCTCAGAATACGATCTCTCACATTAAAATGTTCCTGATGTTTCCAATGGATGCAGAAAATTTCTATTTTGCATAAAGATCCAGTCTGCGATGATAACCTAGACAGCGGATTTTATGCATTTGTAACAAAAATGGATAGGTGTAATGTGAAACAGTAAAACCATTAAAAGAATTTAAGAATCCCGTTATATTATTTTCAACCTGTCAACCATATTAAGGTAGAAAATTTATATTTTGCATAAAGATGCGCTGTCTAGTGATAACACACAGCGTAACGCATTTTTATCACGGCGAAACGGACGATACGCTGACATACTCAGTTCGATGAATGCCTGACTGACGCACGTGACGGGGCTCATGCTCCTCGTTATCAATTCTCCGTTATCAGGATTTTTGCGAGATAAGAATACGGTTTAACCCGCGGAAACGTTTTGCTCCGGGTGTGGGTGTGCGTTTGATCTAGATTGCGCGTAGATCGTTGTGTCGCAACCGGAGGCTCCGTTGAAAAGTCACGGGTAATTAGATTGTCGCAAGCACATAATGATCGTGGATGAAATCATCGCCGTCTAAAGACTCCCGGGAGATGCATCGTGTGCCATTGACGCGTGGGTTGCAGCCGTGTCGCACGATCGGAAAGTTTAAAAATAAATAAAACCTTAGGCGAGAGACGCGACCTTCTGCGGTGTGCACGCTCGTTTGCGTTTTCCAAGTGCACTCCTACGAGCTGATACGACCAGACGAGACGAGACGGTACAGATGTTGTCCTTCCGTATAGTGAAACGCACAGGTGTCCGCTCACGATCCTCTCGATCGCTCGGTTGCGTAATGCAACGGATCGAAATTCACGTTACACTCTCGCGGATCCAGCGGTACACGCCGCCGATACGCGGCCGTGAGAAAAACACGCGCGCGACGATTCCGTGGAAGCTGTGTTCGATTTACGAGCATTATGAATGGCAACAGGCGGTTGCGCGATCCTCGGGATTTACGGCCGTCTCGCGTAGTCGTCTAACATGAGCGAGAATATTTCGGCCGCAGCGCACAGAGGTCTCGAACCAGAATTTTGGCAGTTCAGAATTATTGACATAGGTACCAAATGATCCCCTGTTTCGTTTTGAAGACGAATAAATTTTGAAAGGAATGCGTCCAGAAGATTTGCTAATATTGATATAAGCACTAAACAATCCTCTATTTCGTTTTCAGGAAGAGTAAATTTTAAAAGAAACGAGTCTAGAAGATCTGCTAATATTAACAAATCTCATCTGTACTAGATGATCCCCTATTTTGTTTTCAAGAACAGTAACTTTTAAAAAAATGAGTCTAGAAGATTTGCTAACATTAATAAATGTTATCTGTACTAGATGATCCTCTATTTCGTTTTCGAGAAGAGTAAATTTTAAAAGAAATGAGTCTAGAAGATTTGCTAATAATTATAAATGTTATCTGTACTAGATAATCCCCTATTTTGTTTTCAAGAAGAGTAAATTAAAAAAAAAAATGAGTAGAAGATTTGCTAACATTAATAATTGTTATCTGTACTAATTGATCCTCTATTTCGTTTTCAAGAAGAGTAAAATTTAAAAGAAATGAGTCCAGAAGATTTGTTAATATTGATAAATGTAATCTGACATGTTTCGTTTTCAGAAAGAATAAATTTTGAAAGGAATGAGTCTAGAAGATCGTATATTTGATAATATTAGAAAATGTTTTCCATATACTACAGCCGTTTGGTGTTAAATGAATGTAGTTCGATTCGTTTTCGTATGCAAGTTAAACTGTTTAACTGCGACGACGGTGTTGTGAATCACTATGCGCCGCGGTAATTTGAATGCATGTCGCATGCGACCGCACGCAGAGACTTCAACGACCGTACGCACAGTGTTGCGAATCGTCAATTTGGCTGCACAAAATTCGAAACGGACGGTTTTACTACATTTCGACGTGCTTTACGGAAAGTAGCACACCTCATTTGTCTTACCACGATTAATATTCACAGAAGATTTTACTCGAAATGTTATACAAAATTCATGAAAGACTTCTCACAATCATGAAAGAATTCTCAGTGGAGTAGAGCAAGGTCAGAAATTACAACTTCTGAATCATCAGCTGGAAATTCGCCGAACACAAATTTCGGAATCGATTTGTGCGTATCGAGCAGCGGGTGACGCAGCTCGGAATGCAATCGGTTATGTTTACCTGCGAACTCCAGCCAGTCTCAATCAATATTACGTACTCTGTGTGAAATGCGATGTATTATTGATTCATCAGTGCCATTTTCCCTAGAATTGGGACACTGTGATGACTAGACTGCGAATTTATGCATTTGTGGCAAAAATAAGTAGGTGCCATTTAAAGCAGCGAAAAAGTTAAAACGATCTATGCCAATCTAGTGGTTTCAGCTTGTTAAAATGATTAACCCTTGACAATCGAAATTGCTGTACCATTATACAATATTACTACTAGACTGCGGATGTTTATGCAATTTTTAATTTTCATAGACAAATTTTAAGAAAGCTGCATAAAATAAAATCCTATTTTTAATGGAATTATTCTAGGTCGCGGAGGAACGTTTAATTTTCAAGTTAAAGTATCTCCGACTGTGTCAAAGGGTCACATTAAAAATTAAACGTCTATCTAGCACCAGCATCTTGCAAATAACGCAGACAATTTTTATTTCGCATAAAAATCCGCAGTTTGGTGACGACCACAGTTTTCCAAAATGTTTCACGCTCGATCACACGCGCGCGTTCGGCGGTCCATTCATTCCTCGCGGCAGGTAACAAACGTCCTCGTGGCGTGATGCAATCTTCCAAGGTTAAACGGCATGCGGCGTCGGAAAAATGGCCCCAGTGGGCGCGCGCACCGCACGGAAGTATGTATACCGATGCGTTATACCAAACCAGTCGATTTGACTGGACGTCCGCGGGGGACGTCCAGACGGAACTTGAGTTGTTCGAGACAACGGCTGCGCGACATTAGTTTCGCACGGTGAGTCAGTAGAGCTGACCGTTTGCTCGGGTCGAGGCACCCATAAACATGTCCTGTGCAATGCAGCTGGACAGGCGACACCGCGGTTCATTGCAGCGACCCAGATGCCAAACGCGGGAGAAGGTATGGCGCGAGTTACTAAATAACAGGTTCTGCCCTAACCGCAGACCGGCATATAGCCCTTCCCCCGCTTCGCGATGCCTCTGAAACGAGCAGTCGATATTAATATTTATAAATAGTGCCTCGGACTTCCGCGACCGGGACCGTCGTCCATTTTCTAAGGCTGTCCGTACCTTGTCGACGCGAAAATCGACCTCGATCATTTGCTGCACACAAACTCCTCCATCTAACGCCACTTTTCGTCTGACCACGATTTTATTATGCAGGGTGTACCAAAAATGTTGTAGTTCCTTGAAAATGAGATTCCAGATTTCATATGAAGTATCTTTTTCTACATGAAAATGTTCTCCGCGGATTCGTTAAGAAGTTATTAACAAAAAACACGGATCATAGCGCGGCTACTACAGCGGCCACTGAGCGCGACGATGTCATTGGTTGAGCTGGAATCCGTCCGCGTTTTTCTTTAACCCTTATGTAGTCAACCAAAATGTATAGATTATTTCAAACCTTTCTGTATTTAACATGTTCGCAGAAATTCTCATTATAAGACTATACATTAATATATTAGCGAGTAAAGAATGGACATTCAGTGGAATTTTGTAATATTTTTTAGAGGAACATAAACAAATTATTGAAAAAAATACAGTAAATGTATTTTAACTTGAAAACGGAACATTTCTTCCTAGCTAGAGTATTTCCATTCCCCATGATTTTTTGAATTTTATGGATATGAAATTGGTATACATAATACCTCGTTCAATACCTAAATGTTTAGTAATTGATTCGATACCGACAAATTTAATAATGTAAACAATATTTCGAATAATGGTACAGCACTTTTTAGTGGTGACTCTGAGTCACAGAACATTTTGACAAAGGAAAGACTGACTTGAAATCACCTCAGGGGGGATCAGCCCTTTCAAGGGAGCACAACACTTTTGGGATACCCTGTACAGTTGAACACTGGTCACGTCTCGGAGTTTCCTTCTAGCTTTATCGATTCGGCTCTGATCGTCCAACAACTTGTTGACCCGATCCCTTGGGATCCCCGAAGCGTTTTATTTTCGCGAGTAATCAATATGTAAATAAATGGTCGGGTCGGGCCGGGCCGACGCGGCGTTGCTACCGAGAAACATGCACGCGCAGCTGGACAAGACACACAGTGCAGGGCGTGTGTTGCAACAACCCAGATGCCAAATGCAGAGGAAAGAATGGCGCAAGTTTCTAAATAAAAGGCTCTGCCTTAACCACAGGAATGTTTTACACACCTCTTTGGAGAGCGTGGCAAAAAGTTACGAAACTCGCGGACTATTTTTAGACGATCGACGGCCGAGCACCGTGCGTTTCAAGAACATTACGATTCCTGGAGCGGGCTTGCCCTCGCGATCGCTTATCAGACTTCCTTATCACGGGTCTCTTGAAATATTCATTGCTGGAATATTTTACGGCCGCCGCCTAGCACCTTTCGATTTGATATATGCGTCCGACGGAGTTCGGAATACCTACGGCAATTAAACGGAACCGGCACTATGTGCGTCGATTTCCCGACAAAAATGGTGATACTACAGGAAACCGAGAGGCTGCGAGTAATGGAATATGTTTGTTCAGAAATCTTTGTGAATTCAGAGGCTGTACGCGCGTTTCGAGTGTCACACCGCTTAACCCTTTCAGTGCGGAAATAAATTACTGTTTCTTTGAATCAAAACGAATCGGAACAATCAGGAATGTTACCGAAAGATATAATAAATGAATCATTAATGTTAGAAATGTATAAATAAGAGGATGTATGCGCGTTTCGAGTATCATACAGCTTATCCCTTTCAGTGCAGAAATAAATGACTACTTTCGTTAAATCAAAGCAAATCGAGATAATCCACGAATATTAACTAAATAAGGAGATATGTGTTAAATAGCAAAATCAAAGACTTTTTAACTGATTACGCAATGCAATGGAATGTTAAATGCAAAAAATGGAAAGAAACGAGCGTGTCTGGCCGAATTCGAAAAAAGAAGGATCAGCTCGACGAAGAAAAAGATTTAGAAACCGCCACGTTCTGTGGAAACAGTGCAGAACTCCAAGGTGAACGACTGAGTAACCAACAGAGAGCACTCGACTCTCGATCATGCATGATCGAGATCGTCGAATCGGCCGTGGACGAAACTGAAGAGCCGTGGTTCCCGCATCATCATCTCAACGCGATAGCTGCTCGAAACATGATAATTCTAGGAACGAGTCTGCGGCTCCGATTCAGCAGACGAAACCAATCGATGATCCAAGATCGTCGGTTAGAAGTGATCGCGTGAGAAAATCCGGCTGGTCCGCGTCGCCGCTGCACGCCGATGCACGCTGCACGCTCTCTGACGTAGTTATACCGGCGGGTTGCACGCTCGTTGCACCGGTTCTCCGAGCGCACGGTTAAAACAAACGTTGCCGGGGACGCACGCGTGTTTTCTTCCTTCTCCGTTCGCGGCTTCGAACTTCGCCTGTACATACGCGTAGACGGACACATACACGCGGATACATACGTAAGCGCGCTTACACCGCGATCATAACTCAGTCGGGCTCCTCGCGATCGAAGAGCACTATGAATAGTAGCTAATTGACCCAGTTGAACCCCGTGTCGGCCGGCAGAAGCTACGATATAAATACAATACCAATACATGCCCACCGATATGCGCCATGCTAAGATTGCTCGTGAATACTAAAACAACGTCCATCCCCCCACCCCCGGCTTTCCGTTTCCTGCACGGAAGGATGGCCCGTTTATGGCACCCAGTCACGAGACAGCCGTTTGACGGACGTACTGGGTCGTGGCTGCCGCATCAACATCATTTCAATCGTTTCCGAACTTGCGAACTGACCTCTCAACGCGAAGGTCGATTATTATTATTATCGAACACGATGCGGACGTTCGCGAAAGAGTGTCGCACCCTCGCGCATTGGTCCGGGAGCCCGCTTTTTCTGGGCAAAACTCTGTTGCTGCATTATTTCAAGGTTTAACACTACAACTACCGGCCGAGTCAAAATGACTTCCTCGTGATTTCTTCTATTAGAAATATTAAAATTACAAATATGTTATTCTGAGAAATTTTTTTAGTCAACCACTGTATTGAAGTACATATTTAAACAAAAGTGGAACAAAATCTAAACAAACGCAATTTTGTCATTATACTAAGGCAGTGTATGCCAATTGCGTTTAGTGCTCGGTAGTTCTAGTGTTAATGTTATATTTTTGTGGTTGTCAGGAAAAACGCCGCGTGTCACAATTTCATTTTGAGTTTATGCATTAATTGAGCTTTAGAGTATAGGACTTACGTATTCACCAGAAAAAAAGTCATGAAAACGAATTCGGAAAGTTCAGAAAATAATGCAATTTAATCAATGTCATCGAAATGTTATCCAAAGAATTCATAAAAGTATGCGACATGCAGCGTTCTTCCTTACAACCACAGATTTAGGGCTTGCAATCCCACAAAATAGGATCCCGCGTCATTTTTTGATACCGCATTTCTCAAACAGATGATGCGAAATCCCGCAAGACTTGCGGGACTATGTGTGTAATCAAAATTGCGCGAATGAGTGAACGAGCTTTTCCCGCTGCATCTTTGTAATGACTCGAGGAGCAACGTAAAGTATATTTATCGTTGTAATTTAATGGATGATGGCCAGTCAAATGTCGCTCTTCAACGCGCCCATGTAGTCAAAGCCTGGCCAGCTTTGAAATTTGAAACTTCGCGTGGTCGATCGAAGACCAGCACACGGAAATGAAAGAACATGTAACTATTACGTATGTAACAGACGGTTTTTATCGATCGTATTTCTATCTTTAGCTAATCTACTTTTTAGCCGACGCGACGCACGGACCAGCCGCCGAAGTACTCCGCCGTCAAACACATTTAGCATATCCGCACGTGCTGCCATGTTACACGAACATTAGCGTTCTATTCTCGTGATGCGTTGTGATAATACGCGTAGAAAGTTCGCTAGTCCCCACGCTATTAATGAAAATGAAAATTACAGTTTTATACAAAATGTAGGATAGAATTCTTCAATTTGAAACGCATTAAAGAATCATTACTAGACTGCAGATCTTTATGCAAAATAAAATTGTTTTTTATTCACTGTGGACAGCAGGAGTAAAATAAGAATTGATTTCATCCCTTAGTGGTTTTGTTGCATTAAAAACAACATTGTTGTAGTTGTTTTTTAATTTTTCTAACATTTTATTGTTTTATATTTCGCCCATCCAATTTCTTCATAATTGCATAAAGATCCGCAGTTTAATCATCATTTTATAACAATGTTAGGAAAATATTAGTATTGTGTTACTTTTATCCCCAAGCTGCAAAATCTCTGTGCAACGATTTTCGCAGAAATTTCAAAAGGGAACTAAAAGAAAGCTAAAGGCAAAAGCTAATTGCCAGTTACGAAACAAGAATTCTGTAACAAGATATGGTATTATCCCATATTAGGCAACTTTAGCCTACATCGTTCAACCATTTGAGTTCCGTGTGTTAACGCGACGAGCTAAATACGAATGCACATCTCAAACAACGCGATCTCCGGGATCGGAAGGCTCGCGTGGATCTTACCGCGGATTATTTGGTCCGTTGTGAGCCAATAAACGGCTGGGTAGCAGGATCAAGAGATCACAAGTGATCTAAAGATCAAGGGACGCGCACGGGCTGACACGGTATAGAGCTCCGCGCTTGGTTCTCGTGATAAATCCAACTCGAGTTACCGAAGATTTATATTGATCATCTCCGCGATGCAATCTCGATGGCCTACTTTCTCGGTCACACGTGTACGCTAAGAGGATCGACAGTTAATTAAGTTACCGTCGCCGCAACCTTTGAACAACGTTCGATTTAGCGACCGATCGGTGATTCACGATCTGACCAAAACCGTAGAAATATCGCGTGGACATCGTTCTGACGTCAGAATCGCGTTCGACGATCCCTCTCTTCGATTCCTGCGAGGAGTTGAACGTAAATCGGATTCACGATAAACGTAGATTTCTTCTCCAAATAGAGAAAGTGTGAGATACGTAAGTATCGCGCGTGTACCCAACGTGTTCGGCAAACAAAACGATCGTCGAGTGATCGATGCTCGTCAGATCTTGAGGAAAAAATGTTTCGTTGCGCAAACCGATGAGGAATCTACGGTGATGCGTGTTTTCGAGGTATCAGCTTTCCGGACACTCGATACGTTTGTCACGTCTAGCAAATCGTCGATTATGTTTCAGACACCTTTAATTGGTACCGGGAATACATCGCAATTATGGACGTGTACGCGCTGTGGCAAGCAAGCACGTCTCGAAGCACGTCTCGAAGCACTGCTGGAAGCTATCAAATTTATCATTTTTATTTATAGAGAATTTTTCTATATTCGATTGAATTTTTTTAATCTTCTCGTACCTATACCGTCATGAAAATCCATGAAATTTCACAAATACTTACACGGCTTTTAATTACACCCCGGACGAAAATAATCTAACAATATCTTTAAAATCTTCTAATGTTTTTACTGTTTTAAATTACAGCTATTTGTTTTCGTCATAAATCCATAGATCTAGTGTTACAATACATAGAGAAAGCACCTCGACGAATAAATATATTATTAATTGAACACAAGTATCGGTTTAAAGAAACTTGCATTTTTAGGAAGCACCTTAATTAAAATTTTAACTGAGATATACAGCAGCGATCGCTTTCAACCGAGTGAATCAATTACTATAACCGATCGTACAGAACGCGGTGGAGTTACTGGCAGCGCGCGCGCTTCAAACAAAGCGAGGAAAAAGTCTGTCGATTCGCGTGCAGTTCGCGGCATTACATTTAATGAACATGTCGGCTCATTATCTGTTTCGCGTGTCCACTTTTTCTCCGAGTAGGCGCTCGCGTGGATACGTGAACTCGTATTGGCCACGGGGTATCTGGATACCCGTTTAATAATATTTAACAATGTTCTATGTTCTTCTAGAAATATAAAAAAATCCCAAATGCCTATTTCTTCGCAACTTTCAGGCGAATTTTTATTTTTATTGCAGAAAGGATTAAACCTTTCACTGAACTACCACTTGCTTAGTAAATTAGAGACCACAATAATTAGTTCAGAATTTTTTTCAGGTTTCTTAAAGGCACAGAACAATAAAGGAGGGATTGATAATGATCGCACGATTTCTAATTAGAAATAATACGCTAGATAATACGCTAATAACGCTAGATAGCCTTACTGATGAGTCCTCTAGCGGGTCCAGGACGAAACACACCACCTTTCTTTTCATTGCAATAGCTATAATTAATTAATGTAGAAACTGATCGAACCGTAGCGCCGTGAAAAATATTATTTCTAAGCACAGAACAATAATTAGGAAACCTAGAGACATGCGCATCCCGGAGTCAGTGATCATAACAAAATCGCCGATAACGCGGAGACCCCGCGATCGAAAGATTAACCTTAACGATCGCCGATTACATTCGCTTCCTGGATGTACTAATTACTTACGTACCGCTGGAAACCCACGTGGCCTGTACTGCCGCGCACCGTTCACCTGACGTATCAATTAGCATTCGAGCCTGCGAGTTTCACTTGCCTGCCTCTGGATTTTTCGTACGACCGATAATTACTAACCGGATGCACGCGGATAATTGAAATTCACAATTTCAGATAATATAGTTACAAAATATTCCCTTTATTCAGTAGTTCACGGTGGTCCAACTTGCATCATTCAAACGTATCCTACTAAATAAATAATGTATATCGAATGTACGTCGTTAAAACGAACAAATTGGGTGTACATTGTCCGGTTTCTTCTACACCATTATGAATGTGAAAAGGACCAATTTGTACGTACCTTGTGCAAACAAGAAATAATTGTGCACGCAACAAGCTAGTATGAAAAAGTAGTGCGATTTGGTATCGCTTTCCTTTTTCGTAAAAATAGTGGGACGTTATGAGATCATCGAAAGTAAACCGTTCGCGTCACCGGCCTGATGTAATATAAATAAAGAGCATATCGCGACGTTTTTCATGTTGCGATTATCGTGGGAGCGTGTTCGCGTTACGAAAGAAATTCCAGATATCTGGAATGCCTGTCGCCATGAACGATCTAGGAGTTTTTTAGGGAAAGTACGCAGTTGAAATGTAGCCGGCAAAACGTTGCGAAGTCAGGACGTGATCACGGGCTTCGTTAAAATTCAAATAATAACGCTATTATTCTGATTATCATCTCTAACTTAATTATCATCCGGACGGTAGCTTAATAACAGCCTAGCCCAAGCGGCTTGAACTTTCTTTTACACGTCGTTGCTCTTAACATAATAATGTGATTTAAAGCAGCTCCCGGGCTATTTTTTTCTCTCTTCCGCCTTTTTTTCTCTCATCCGATTATACGGACGACCGTGTAATCAGCGTTCAAGAAAGTAAAGAATCGTGTTCAATTAGCTGCGAGTCAGGCCAGTCCAAATAAAGCGAGGAAGAAAAAAAAAGGTACCGAGTCAGAATAATTACCTTTCTCCTCGTGACCTAGTACCTCGAAATTATATTCGTAAAGCATGCGAGAGATAAAACTAAAAAGGGAAAGAGTTAAACGCCAAACGTACGAAAAGCTTCCGGAGATCGTTCAACGAGATAATGTAATAAGCGTACGCGCCGAGGACTCTTTGAAGTGATTCACACGCTTTCATCCGCATAGAACGTCGAATTAACATGCAGACCTTGCTTATCCAAAATCTTCATTTTTCATCTGGTGCATGATTTTATGAGACGTCTTCTCTGCTGTGGGCCAATCGAGATGTATCTTGCGTGTTTCGCAACATTCGGCTCTTAGCTCTCTCTGTCTCCTTTCTCTCATTTGAGACAAAGTTCTCTTGATAATATTTCTAACAAAAAAATATGTTTGGTTAGTTCAATGTCGTAGTACAATGTCCCTAATATTTCGAGAAGAACTATCCACCCCATCCGTCACAATAAATTCTCTAAATGGAACTTGCAGACCTTGCTTATCAAAGTCTTCATTTTTCATCCGGTGCATGATTTTACAAGACGTCTTCTTAACTGAGGGCCAAGCGAGATGTATCTTTTGTGTTTCATAAGCTGCAAAGTTTTGTTGAAAATATTTCTGACAGAAAAATATGTTTGGCTACTTCAATAACGTAGGTAGAACCTACCAAAATCTTTATTTTTCATCTTGTGCATGATTTCACTAGATGTTTTCTTAGCTGTGGGCCAATCGAGATGTATCTTTTGTGTTTCATAAGCTGCAAAGTTTTCTTGAAAATATTTCGAACAAAAAAATATGTTTGATTACTTGAATGACGTATTAAAATGGCCTTAAGATTTCGAGAAGATTGATCCACCCCCCAATAAATTCCCAAGATGGAACCTACAAAATAGCTCCGATCGATCCGGCCCGAATCCGAGATCGTAGATCCAAGATCTGGTTCAGGAGATCTGTGTCGACGTTGCGCAAGTCGCGATGGAGGCCGAAGTTTCAACGGGTTATCCATAAACATGTGCTCGTGTTGCTCAGGATTGGACGAAAGAGGACAAAGACGGATGGCCATGGTTGACCCGCGGAAGTACCCGAGAGAGTAATGTCATCCGCGTTGCCAAACGGTGCGCGTTGTGTTTCGGGTGAAAGTTGATAAGAGCGGTAACAACAGGAGAGGAGAGATATGAAAATCGTTGGTCTCGTCGGCGTGGTCCGACTTCGAGGAAACGGACGCACAGACTTTCCTTTGTGTCCCTTTCGCCTTGGATCCTTCGCGGCGATCCTTCTGCCTTGCACGGCCCATACATCTCTCCCGTTTCTTCGAATTCTTACCTACGTCAGATTCCACAATTGTCTCGTTTACACGCTGCCATAACAGCTTATGTAGGCTTTGGATATTCTCGGAACCAGCGCCGCGGCGAACTAACACACTTTCGGCAATAATAATAATAGTTAACGTTTTTCTTTTTGGTCGAGACGGCGCGGCGGTGTTGACGTCTCGGTGCAGAGACCTTTGAAAAAATAACCGAAATGTGCGAATCGTGTGGAAACACAGTGTTTTCGAATTTGAAGAAATAATTTTGACTTTCATGATATTTTTGTCCTTAGTGTACAGTTGTAGCCTCCGATAAGAGGTTATTCTGCAGTCTGTATTACATACATAATATTACAATAATAACCTTTATACTAATGTTATGCAATAAGTAATGTAATAAGCACATATCAGTTGGAATATGATATTTATTTTCTTCAATGTCTTCTTTCATTCTTTCCAAGGTTGCATACGTGCGTAGAAAAATTTTGCTCGATTTAGAGACGCTTTGTGTTTCTTTTTATTGAGAAAATCTGATAAGAGATTTATTACAACATTCGGCACAAACTAAACCAAAGTATACAGAGCAAGTAACCTCTACAAAAACTAAAAGTAAGGGTATATGTACTAATTTTTTCCCTTTTTGTTTTTCCTTAAACGCGCAGGTTACAGTTTTTTTTTTTTAAACGAAAGTATGTGGAGACAGGCTTTGACATTGGGCCCAGCCAGAAACATGGAAACGTCTAGAAGCACACAGCTGAAATCTTAACTTAAAAAGATTGTTCAACAGTAATGATCTTTGCGTATTCTATAAATTACACTGCCAAAGGACGTGGTTAAGAGTTTTACACTCGAAGTTGCATCTACACATAGGGTTGTCGATGATGCCAATACGAGCAGACGCTTCGTGTGTGATGGTGTTTCAACGGGGTAGCGATTACAAACAATTATAAACACTTAGTATGACAGGAGTGTACGGTCTGGGTTAAGTCCACTTTGTAAAGGTTCCTGTAGTTCTGAATTGTAGTGAGGTTCACTAGATAAGCCACATTGTCGAGTCATTCTACGGGCGGATTAAGATCAACCAGCTGCTGAAGGCCACAAGGGATTACCTTTCCCCCTTATTGTTTAGTTATCTAGACAGCAAAAGGATAGGCAAGAGGGTGTGTCAAGTTAGAAGTCGTGTCCTAGTGTGATTCACAGTAGAGAAAGTGACCTTCAGAAGCCAATTAAATTCGAGCTGTCTATAAGAAACACGAGACTACCAAGCACTCAAGTGTTTAATTCAATGAATTAGGTACACAGCAGATAATTGTCCACTGAAGTCACGTTCAATCTTCTATGAATAGAATTAAACGATTGTTTTCTTTTGATTACAGATTATCAGTTCCCAATAGACGTCTCTGGTGTAGCCAAGGATCATCCCTTCCTCGAGGCCGATTCCTTGCAGAGTCTATTTCGACGATTGCATGCTTTGAATCGGTGTGCTAATATGAAGATCGACACGCATCATACGCACAGCACTAGCCACAGTAAAAGCGTGAGTAGATAATCATTTATTTATAATAGTAATATCCAGTCAGCCTCTTAACTAAGTAAGTTAAATTAAAAAAAAACCCTCGCAATTGCAAACAATAATATTCCCACTAAAAACATTGTTATCTTTTAAGACTAAACTGTTTTTCCTATCGTTTTTACTTCCTGCAAAACACTACATGTTTATAGAATATCATGTTCTTTTTTAAATTAATGCAATTTCGATCTTAAGGAAGAGATTATTTTGCAGTACTGTACAGACGTTTTAAAATGGTCAATGTACTTTTTACGATATTGTTAAAAATGAACTGTTAGATAATGGTTTCATAATTATGGACACATATAATATGTACAATATAAATTACAAACAATCGCCTAGTACACAAGCAGTTTAAAGAGATATACTCCTTTGTTAAATCTTGAACCCACAGCCATTCAGAAAAGAATATCACGTTAAACATTTTTCCCAAAAATTGAGAGTGAGATAAATTACGTTAATTTTTCTATAATTCTTGAAAATGAAAGTTCGTTTCGGGAACGAATGTGCATTGAGTTTCTCACATCCGGCCGGTAGATATTGACGAGTTTTCTGGAACGAACTGATTCCTCGTTTAAAAGCAGACCCTTTTCAAACAGCACGAAGAGCGTGACGTCGCTTGGAGATCTAAAAGAAGATCTCTGGGAGGAAATACCAGTCTAGATCAGAAATCAACGTGGACGGGGGCTCGCCGCGACAAGGGTTCTTTACCTAAACACTTCTAAGAATCCCACGGTTTTCTTGTGCAGCCCTTTTCAACGATCACGTTCCTCGGGAGACTTCCGCGGTGATTCTTTCCGTTATTTAACGAATTCGTGGTCGACTTGCCAACGCAAGAGTAAAATTCCAGTGCGTCTGCGGCATTTCACCATTCTCTAATATCCCCCACATTCTGCGAAACATCGAAGTTATCCGTTCGTTATCTCGAGTCTCTCGACGCTGACTAATTGCAGGCTGGCGATGTTGGAATTCAACGAGTTATGACACGTATTCCAGCGCGTATGGTCATTGTTATGCACCGGCTTCTCTCTCTCGTCTTGCGCTATTCTTACGATTTGCCTGAGGACGAATAAACGAATGGAATAACAACTAACGACTGTCACGTGACCGGGATAGCGCCGAAGTTAATTATCGTGGAAAGCTAGGCGCGGTCAAACCTTGTCCTCGCGTTGTCCAAGCGCAACTATTACTGACAACGTGGAATAATACGCGCTTCGCTTTCACCGAATACGAAAAATATCGCTGGCTAACCCTCGAGGCCATTTCCGACCCTTCGGAGACGAGAATTTTTTAAAAAGAAAATATTTTCTTCCCCGGAGAACTAGATTGCAGTTTAACTGCATAAATTGCACTTTAATTGAACAATCTAATCTAGAATAAAGTTGTTGAAGAACTTCAAGTTGTTGAACGAACTGTTCTGAATGATGTCTCGAGGCCATTTACAACCCTTCAACGACAAGAATTTTTTAAAAAGAATATTTTCTTCCCCGGAGAACTAGATTGCAGTTTAACTGTATTGATTGCACTTTAATTGAACAATCTAATCTAGAATAAAGTTGTTGAAGAACTTCAAGAGTTGTTGAACAAACTGTTCTGAATGCCTTCTTGTATATTGTTTCAACAAAAACAGGAATTGCGACATCCTTGCAATTGTTTCAGTGATACTTAGACAATTGCACATTGTTGGCGTACGTACCAGACGAAATTGGAGAGCTGAATATTTGTGTGAACAGACGAACACAAACATTCTAACGAAGCTAGAATTGAGTAACGTCAGAAACTAGAGTTCACAGGACGCGTTGCGTCGCGTCGCCGCAATGATTCGCAGCTTATTCATCAAGTGACATTAGCGAAACTACATTCGGAGTGTTCCCCATATCCATCTCCGAGACGTCACGGGGCCTCGTTCAACGCGATCAAATTACTTCATTTAATTTCGTGATTGTATTCAATTGACCGTGTTCATAAACTTTCATAAAACCGCTCGTCCGTTGCACCGTGGAACTGAGAGCTGGGAAGAATAACGAGGAAATTGAATGATGGAACGCTGTCGTTTTTAACGTTACACGGCGCCAGCATACATTTCTTCTTTTTTTTTTTGCGCCATTGTTTAATCAAACTACGTTTCTCGGCGTGGTTCGTTAAATTCGATCTGATAACGAAAGCGCGTTTTCGGTGTCACGGTACTTGTAAAGATCAATCTGCGAGGACTTGTGGCTTCGTGCGAGAGCAGGAAGCGCGTACCCGAAATTGCACAACGAGGATCGGCGACGCGTTCGACTCACAAATCAGAGTTAAAAGCGTACCGTTTCTCTTTTGCTTAAATCAATTATACGTTCTTCCCGGCCATCGAGCGCGTCGATTAAGATCACGAGGATCAATCGGTGCGATCTCGAGAAAGGAATTACTCGGATCCATTCACGCGCCTCACGCAACAATCGCACAAAGGAGTGGAACGCGAGTTCTCTCTCGAGAGAGAGGCTCCGATTGAATTCATCGCGATTGATCGTGATTGCCATTTCTTTTTTCTTCTCTCTTCCCTTTCAATTCGGCCCGAACGAGGATTTTAATCTGCGAGGCACCGTGCAAAGTAATAGATCGATCCGCGTTGACCGTCCGCCGATAAATTATATCGCCGGATCGTTCCCTGACACCAAAATATACCAAAATATACCAAAATATACTTGAATATACCAGAATGTATTAGAATGTACCCGAGAGAATATACCTGAATATATACTAGAATATTCTAAATAATTATTTAAATAAAAATATATTTTTTTTAAATTCCACGTTTTTAAAACGGACTAAAAAGTATAAAATAATTTTCCTAGCCCCATACAGATTCCTAACCCCGTACAGATAGTCCTGAAGAGTGGGAACGCGTAGTGGAGTAGGGAGCGCTGTCGCGCGGAGTGGGGATCGCCGAACGCGATCACGTACTACCGAGCGTCACGCGGGGAAGTGTAACGGTTAAATTTTATAGTTTATATCTCCTAAACGCATAGGCTTTTAAAAAATTTTAAATATTGCATTGTCATCCAGTTCTGAGCTACGTTTAAAATTTCAAGTCTCCAGCTCATCGGGAAGTCAGTTTAGAATCAATTGCAAAATTTGTACCGAACAGACAAACACACAGATAAGAAAGCGAGCTAATAAAAACGTGGTAAAATATTAAACAAGACGTATCTACCGATCTGCCGTATCTAGCGAAAATATAAATAAAAATGAACGATGAGTTGTGACAGTGAAGGCTTCAGCTGTAAAATGAGTTTAGATATATGTATGGTACCACTTCTTGTTTTAAAGAAATGCTCACAGTTTAAATATCGACAATTTTTCGAGAATCGGAAACGTTTAAACACTTTTTGGACCCGCCGCTGTCGAAATCTGCGCGTCACAGGGTAATTAATTTTATATTTGGCAGTTTTCCGTTAGCAGACTACTCCCGATTCTCCCGCGCCCTCGAACTGGGTCAGCGTAAAAACGCCGACCGTTAACATTTCTGCAATTATTCGTTTCGCGAGAGCCCGGCGAACGCGTCGTATCCCGCTAATTAGCAATCGCAAGGTCTCTGGGACCACAGCAGCAGCGGTTCGAATGTCACGGGTGATTTTGATCGACCCTGCCGTTAGTTCGCGCAGATGGAAAAAAAATGTCCGCAATATCGAATCATTTCGTATGCCGGCGCGGTTAATACCATAAACGCGCGAACGTGCTTTCTCTCCATCTAGGGAGGCAGTTCGCGCAAGCGTGTGCACGCTCGCAAGCCATACGAAAAATGTGTTACCGACTCGCGCGCACTTTTTTTCTTTTTCTTCCTTCTTGTTCCCTCTCGTTTTATTCCTCTCCGTCGTCGTTGGCAAGCTTTACACAACCCCGCGACATTTTCTATTTATTAAATACACGAGCACGCATAACGCCGCGCCGCAGCCTTATACCTCGCTTCCGGTGAGAGCCACGACACTTGTTGCAGCTGCGTGTGTCTACGCACGTGTGAGCCCGCGCTAATAGCGGCTAAAACAGCCGAGCTCCTGCTCCGTTTATGGGCATGAAAGTCCTTGATCCCCGCGGACGCATGATGATCTATCGATCCCCTATCGAGCGGACTTCACACGCGTGCCGCCGCCAACCGGGGCAATTTTGTCAACCGCGTTTGTTTGCTGTCCGAATCGAAATGGCTGCGCTGTGCTGCCAATCGATGATTTAGTTTTCATGTTTTTTATTTTGAACGGTAGTCATTATAATATCGAATGTATTTGCCATAAAAGAATATATATATACCTGAATATGATAGGATGTACATACTATCATTTACTCGAATATAGTAGAATGTACCAGAACATACTTGAATGTAGCAAAATATACTTGAATATACCAGATTATACTTGAATATACCAACATATACCTGAATATAATAGAATGTACTAGAATATACCAGAATGTACAAGAATATACCTGAATATAATTGAATACACCAGAATATATCTGAATATACTAGAATCAGTGATAAGCATTAATCAATTAAAATTTTAATCAAGATTGATTAATTGACGTGTACGAACAAGAAAGGTAATCATTGAAAATTCGACGATTGATGAAGTTAATCGTCAATCGTTGATTAAAAAAAGAAATCATCGAAAAATCGGAGACTAATTTAATCAATTGTTGAAGTTAATCGGTATGTAATAAGAAGATAATAAGGAGAGAAGATAATAAGGAGGGAGAGAGAGACAGAGAGCGGAGATGGAGAATTGATTACATATTCAGCAGTCAATCATTAATCAATGATCCGATTGACGATTACAATCGAAAAGCATGTAATCGTTAACCGCAATTAACGACTGAAGTAGGAGTATAATTGTTAATTGCGATTAATGATTAAAGTAGAAATTTATTCGTCAATCGTTGATTAAACTTTTGCCCAACTCTGACTAGAATCTACCAGAATATACTAGAACATGGTAAGAAATGCTAGAATTTACTAGGATATAGTAGAATATGGTAAAATATACTAGAATATACTAAAACATAGCAGAATGTAGCAGAGCATACTGCAACAAACCAGCATTTGGGAGAACATATTAGAATATACCAGAATATACCAGAGAAGGTCTCTATAATTTCAATAACTGCGAAGCGTAAAACCCGGTGATCGTGGTAGGTTCAGCGTGAAAAAGCTGATGGAATCGCAGAGTTGAATTCGAGAGTAGCGCAAATTGAAATTGAAAAGCTCCGCGGAGATTGACATTTCGGCAGTCGTTTAGCGATATTTAAGCTAACCCAAGCCCGAAAGGTTGAACGATATATTTTGATAGATCACCGGTCCAATGGTCCGGAACGTTAGTCATCGTTATTGCCTGATAATCCAGCGGACAGAGTGCGATTCATCATGAGATTCGGGTTCGTGCGGCCTTCGACGTCATGTTTAATTACCGACCTCGCCCACGCTGTTAATTCGAACGTAGCGAAATGCGCCAGGGAAATCCATTTTTATCGGATCGTTGTTTGCAGATATTTTGTGCGTTCCGCCGCGCCGCGCCTGTGGAAGTTTATTTTGCGACGAGAGTTATGGCCGACCGAATTTGCAGA
Source organism: Lasioglossum baleicum (assembly GCF_051020765.1). NCBI lineage: Eukaryota > Metazoa > Arthropoda > Insecta > Hymenoptera > Halictidae > Lasioglossum > Lasioglossum baleicum. The sequence goes on along the minus strand of NC_134933.1, from coordinate 11,090,945 downwards.
GTAATGGCGGAAAGCAGGCTCGATAGTGGTCAAGCCTCTCAGGGTCGCGGAAGAATCAATAGTCCTCGTTCTAAAACCCGGTCAATGTGACAATAAAAAACAAAGAAAGAAATAAAATACGCGTGTGGCAGTAATTGCCAGTCAAATATTTTCCGAAACAATATTGACGGTCACTGACTCACAGACTCATTCGACAGGTATCCTGGCAATAACTTATTTTTGTCGTACATGAATAATATCAACATAATAACTAGACAACGGATCTTTATGCAAACTAAAATGTTTATACATCATTTGCATTGGAAACCAAGCTGAATAAAGATCCATTTCTTGCGTAAATAATTTTAATTGATTGAGAACAACGTCTCCGTATTTTGTACAATTTTTAAACGTTTTTACTGTTTTATTTGGAGTTGTGATTTGGACCACTACACAATTCATCGAAACGTTACTGTCTTCGTTCCCATTGTTTTGCGCCGTTTCTCTTTACGTGTCCGTCGAGAGGCGGATGCCTACTTTCGATTGCGGAATCGCGGAAGATCTGGTCAAACGGTTTACAAGCCGACGTGCGTTCGTCCATTCAGGAACGGGCAATGTTACGTGTCACGATCGGCCGACTGGGTATCGGCTAATCAGCTGTTTCGTAAGTTGCGCTCGTTTCGCGGAACGTTTCACGGGAACCGTCAAAACGCCCGAGGCCTTGGCTCGCCTTTTGCTTTCGCAAGGGCTTTGGATTCGGATTCGAATTCGGCGGAGGGTCGGCCCAATACTATTTCACGTATGTATGCGTGCCTCATCACGGCTTTCACCCCGCACAGCGAATGCAGGTTGCAAGGAACATCGTAATATTTCATTTCTTTTCTTTTAAGATGATTGTAGTAAATTATTTAGCAATTGGCCAATAGTACAAACATATTGTAATTGATAAAAGATACAGAGCGCTTATTTTGCGATCATAACTAAGAAGTTCTTTCGCTATTCATAAACTAACTTCCCAAGCTAATTACAAAAATGTTTTTGATCTTAATTAGACAGGTACAGTTCTAAGTACATCCACAAGTAGCTTTCACGAAGATGAAAGAAATTTTTGAACTGTGAGCTGTTGAACTCAGCTGTTCCACATTAGCAACCTTTAACCTCCATGTCAGAGTCCCACGGCTTTCCTCCGGCCGAGCGCAAGGTCGAAGCACGTTTTTCGATTCTCGAAATTAATAGCCGCAGCTCGATGGACGGATCCTCTATCGGAGAAAGTAACTGGCCCTGGACCTCGTATTGATTATTTCGTGGAATCGGGCCGATCATTTACTGCTGAGAAAAAAAGAGAAAGGGGAATCGCTATTTATTTTATTGATGCCACGGTCGGTAGAATTCTTCGGATCTCTCTCAGTTTGGAAACCCTAAAAGTAATTCATTTGTGATGCCTGCGGGACTGAGAATTTTAATTAAGCGGAGAGAATCGAATTAATCCTGACGGCGCCCTTGCCAGTCAAAAACGCTCGAAATCGTTCAACTTCACACTTGTATAACTTCCGAACGATTGAATGGGTGCTTCAAAACTTGCATTCCCGAAGTTTCCTAGTCAAAATCTATAATAAAAATCGTATAGAAATGAATGCAAATATTTTGGTCCCGGAAAGTGAAGTTTGAAGAAATCACTACTCTTCCATTCTACATAGCTGATTTCGAATGTTCCGAAAATCCAAAGGCTGCGGAACCATAAGAGCTCGCCAAAATTCATAGCCAACTGGATAGAATCGAGAGAAAGCTGCCGGATTCGTTTCTCTGTAAAAATTGTCGAAATCGAACGTGAGCAAGATCGCATTGGCGAGCACCAAAACGGATCTCGGTCCGCTATCTTTCCAGAGAAACGAATAAATCAGGCTGGTTCTCGCCTCGCGACTTCTCCCCGACACCATAAAAAGCGTTCCCTTTCATATTTTGTCAGACAATCGCCGTCTACTTTCCATGAGTCGTTCGTCTGGGTCACTCGCGTTTACATCGCGTTTAAACGCGCGCGCGGCACACGTGCACAGGTAGATAGGAGTCTTTCGCCTGAGACTTTCGCTGTCAGAAAGTATGTATACACCTTTCTTCTTTCGCAAGAAACCTTCATCCCTGAACGAGGTTTGTCCCACGAGCAACGGGGCGTGATACTAACAGTGAATTTACGAGGTCTTTATAAACTCACACGGGAATGCCGGCGCGGTGTTCCTCTTCAAGAGCAGTCGATCTGGAATTTAACCGTTTGCACTCGGTTGTCCCCTCTGAGGCACCACTAAAAATTGCTGTACCATTATTCAAAATATTGTTTAGATTATTAAATATACCGGTATCTCTAATCAATTACTAAACATTTAGGTATTGTATGCGGTATTATACCAATTTCATATCCATAAAAATTTCAAAAATCATAGGAAATAGAATTATTCTAGATCGGAAGAAATGTTTAAGTTTCCAGTTAAAATAGCTCCGAGTGCAAATGGTTAAGCATAGTTGGATCATTCATTGCGTGTGTCACGTCCGGTGGTTCAGCCACTGGCAGTAATTAACAAAATCAAAAACATATTGATTTTATTAATTATTACCACAGTGGCCAGAGGTTGGCATTATTTGGCGAAACAAATATTTCAAATACTATTTAATATTTCAGGTTTTATTTTGCTTAAAGAAAATAATATTCTAAATAAGATGTACAATTTCGACAATAAAATATTTCCATTGTAACAATCTAACCACAAAATAACATATTTTATTTTTTTGCGTCGTTATAATACTCTGAAAAACCGCAATTGCGACCAATAACAATTTTTAAAAAATCATATTTATACATTAGCTAGTTGGGTCCAATTTTGAAAAAGTTATTCGTTTCTAAGAGGTGTGCGAATACTTTGTACATCCGCTGTAATGCCTCACACGGGTTAAAGCAATGCATTCGTTAATCAAATACGCCAAAAAGTTTGCTTTTGAATTGTGGTAGCCTATGCGAATCGCGGTATTACAAAACCCACGCGACGAGACACACTTCGCAATTTCCAATCGGGCGATCGCGCGAGTCGAAGCATGCATCATCAGACCCAGATTCGCGCTCAATTGCATCGTTCGCCTCCGAACGTGCAGCACGGACGAGAAAACTCGACGCGTAAGTATCACACCGACGCGACGCGACGCGACGAGACGAGGAGCGGAGAGGAGAGAGGAAGGAAGGTATAACGACCGAGCGGGTCGAGTAATTATTTGCCCGCGGTAGCCAGGTTTGCGCCGCTTTTACCGCGGGACGGGTACAGGCTTGTATTATCACGCGCCGCGCCACACTCGCCGTTCTCCCCACTCGAATGCAAACGGAGAGAGGGGGAAGAGAGAATTACAATTCATTGTTAATAGAAGTACAATGAATTTAACATGATGTAATTGCAATTAATACTGTACCTGTTCGCAATACTGTCATACATATCCCGTGTAAATCAAAGATTGTTCGCATTGTTAAATATGTTGGTACCTACTCAATAGACTGCGGATCTTTATTCATTTATAGCAAAAAATTGACTAGATGAAATTCAAAATTGTCGAATAATTTTCAAAATTACAGATGTCAATACATGATTTCTCCTCTGTTAAAATCATTAAGGGAAGAAATAGCAATCAATTTAGTTTCTATTTCTTGCAATCGATGCAGACAATTTTTATTTTGCATAAAGATCCGCAATCTACTAATCAATCACTATATATTTAAGTATTATATCAATATCATATCGGAAAGATCATAACGGAAGAAATGTTTAACTCGTTCGCTACCAGCCGTCACATATGTGTGACACGTCGGTTTGTTATCAGTAGACTGCGGATTTTATGCATTTGTAACAAAAATGGGCACGTGTATTTTAAAGCAGTGTACATGTTTAAAACATTTAAGGACATCACTGTATTAGTTTCAACTTACTAGGATAATTAAAAGAAGGATACAATTTTATTTGGCTCCTGTGTCCTGCAATCGATACGAACATTTTATATTTTGCATAAAGATCCACACAGTCTAGTTATCGTCACATATATGTGACAACGTTTTTGGTCAATTTATGAAGACACGTTGAGACGCGTTGTGTTTTGAACAAAATTGTTATAGCCCAGTGACACATATGTGTGCCAGTTTAAAAGAATGTTTATTTTACTTTTTTAGAATGTTCTAAATATAAATACGTCAAGTCTATTCCAATTGGTGTCATATAATCCCGAAAAGAATCATGGGTTGTGGTGAACGTTTTTCCCATGAGACCCTGGCAGCGAACGAGTTAATATTCGAGTTGAAATAGCTCCGAGTGCAAAGGGTTAACAGTCGAATCTTAAAGAAATATCAATTAAAGAAATCAAGACAGATGTTGACCCAGAGTAATGGAGATCAAGAGAGAAGGATAAAAAGAGAGTAGCAGAGGGGAGATAAATAGGGAACGCCCGAGTGGAGAATTGCAATTAATACTTCTCCTGTTCGCAACACTGCGATACACATATTCCGTGCATATTATAAAAATTTAAGGCAGAATGATTGTCCTGATTTAACAGTCGAATCCTAAAGAAACATCAATCAAAGAAATCAAGAGAGTTGGTGACCCAGAGTAACAGAGACCAAGAGAGAAGGATAAAAAAGAGAGGAGGAGAGTGTATGAAAGAGAGAGAAAAAGAGGGGAGATAAATAGAGAACGCCCGAGTGAAGAATTTCGCGGGCAGTGCTCATTAATTGGCAAACGGTTAATTACCGAGTAGCGGCCGAGTGGCTCGTTATAAAAGGCTGTTCTATGCAGCCGGCGTGTTTCTCTTTCGTCCGGTTTAGCGGACGGTCTGCCGCATTCAAGCCGCGTTCGTGGCGCAGGGGGTCCGAGGGGGCGTAATTACAGGCGTGTACCCGCTCGCACCCGCCTGCAACCGCGCGTACAAGTACGTCGTCGTCGACGACGAGCGCCGAGCGTTGTCGTCGCCGGCTACGTGAAACCTGGAAACTGGTTCGGTACACGCGAGTCACCGAGCCCCTGCTGAAAGTCGTTGCTGGCAGACTGCGCGGCACGGCTACCAGTTGCACCTGTATACTCGGCTGCACCGCGCCAAGCCGGGCTCTGAGCTGCATTCGATTGCGCAAATGCACGCCTGCTGCATACTAGAGTGCGATCGCGAACTCTCGCGACTAGCCTCGCGCTGGAACCTTGATCCGGTGACGATGAAGGCGCGGATCACTTTTTTTAAAAATTTGGTTACTTCTGTGATAGGATTTATTAGGTTGTTGCATATTGTAGGCAGTGGCGGCTCAAGTCAAGGCCCCAAGCGGTAAAAATTTGGGCCCTCAAACTCAAGTTAGAAATAGAAGTTGCAAGAAAACTCTCATAAACTTATTAACAAAAAAGAAAAGTAATGAAAAATATTCCGGAGTCCTGCGCAGCCGCTTTGTCCGCTTACCGTTAAATCTGCCACTGATTGTAGGGCTTTTTATGACAGTTGGTTATTAAATGTGCGTGTTGCTCGGTTTACGACTATAACTTTTTTGTAGATCGTGAAAAAGCAGAAAATTTATATCCATTGTATGCCTTATGTTCTGCAGTAGCTCTAGATACATTTAACAAACCAAAAAATAATTTTAGTTCGGTTTAAATGAAATTAATAACACACATATTTATTAGATTCTGTTTAGAATTTTTGTCCGATTGTAGATTTGTCCAAATTTTAGAACGCAAATGTTACGAAGCGTTTGCAAGAGATCTACTCTTACGAGATCTCCACCAGCGGACTTAATATCTGCAAAAACTGGGGCGTGCATAACGTGAATTATTAGCGGCCACTCATCATCAGTTTGCCAAAGTTGCTGCGCGAACAAAGGCGCAACAGTAAACTTTTAATCAAAGGTTCTATATTTAACCTTTATCACGACTAGCTCGCACGGAAATAATTCACAAGAAGCCAGGCCGCAAATAAATCAGCACGACTCCAATACACACATTGGAGTGTTCATAGTGACAAATTATCGATGAATATTTATCACACGGAACAGGGAAAGGGTGTCCAGCAATCATATCAAGCTTACGGCTAAGATTAAGTACCGGCGTGTGGCGACACGGATTAATGGAGGCCCGAGAACCTGCTGTTCGTAAAAACCGAAAATTGAACTTCCGTTCGCCTAACAAATAGAGCCGGCCAGTATTGACAGCCAGTATTTCAAAACCGAAATAGTCCATCCATCTGATGCAACATCGATGGATCGTTTCGCCACGTGCCTACGTTCTCGTAAAATATTTTTTGTAGCAGTTTCATGCAATAGAGGAACAAGTTCAGTCGTGTGAAACTGGCGTGTGTGTGTTACTGTGAAGTTGTCAGTAAGTACACCTTTCCTTCGAAAAGAAATCGCACCGCAAATTTCAGAGGATGATTGCAAAAAGGAAGCTTCAATCTCCCAAGTTTTCTAATGCTTTTAAAAGCGTGTCGTTCTTTCGCAAATAGTAATTTACCGTGTCAATACTTTTTGGAGTCGGTGCTATTTTGGCCGGACGATTGAGGACCGTCGAGGATGCACTTGTTGCAAAACAATGTAAGTCTGTCCTGGTAAAAAGGATCGATTTCGAGGATCGTCGCGGCGTTGACGCGTTCGAGAGCCAGCGGCGCTCCGTACTAGGAGAAAAAGTGCTCGACCGAGGCGGATACTGGTATCGCCAACGAAGTACGCTGAAACGGGCCACGGGACAGTCGCGTACGTTCGCGCAAATTTATGGCATCCAGTTTATCCGATTGACGAAGGAATGTCGGCTGCCGTTGCGGCTGTCAACCTGCCGGCCGCAGCCGACCGAGTAGAGCAGGGCCGCCTCCTCGTTCTCTCTCTCCGCCTTCTCGGTTTCGTCCTCGACAATCGACGCCGCTTTTACGGATCGACTTGGAATTATAGATCAGCCCCGGACCCCTCGGGATTAATCCTTGACGTTCCGCTAAGTGAAATCGATCTTCCGCGAGAATAGAATCCACTCTGCGCCGTGTTACACCGGCCAATTCGATGCATTTTACGACCTACAGCTGCTCGTAACTACGATCGACCGGAGATCCTGAGTGTTTGCCTCGATCACAAGCTACTGGAGCCGAATCAAAAATTCTTTCTTCCATTAATAATTTTACTAATACCATACTTTACTAGTACCATTAAATTCCTTTTATCTTTCGACTGTTTCGAGTTCCATCTACTCATTTTTGTCATGTGTCCATAAAATCCGCAGTCTAATGATATTATATTAAAAAATGTATAATTCTGACGTCGCACGGGAAGTATTTGCCTCGAAGAGCTGTTTGAATATACGAACAACAGTGTACCAGTTTTATTATTTTTAGTCCGATTCAAGTTTAATTATTCTCCGAATACGGATAAAAACAAACGGGAAGAAATTTCGAAGGAAGTAGGCGAACTTTCTATAAGCAGAGGTGGGGATAACTGTCCGACACGGAGGAGCCTCGATCTCGCGAAAAGCTGGTAGTAACCGTAAACGATCAAATTATGCAGGACATGATAACGCCACGGACACGTTTAAATTTCCTGCAGCGTTCGCGCGCTGAAGGCGTGAAATCACGTGACTAACAGAGCACAGGTGCGAACACGCCAGACTACTAAAACTAGATCCAACAGCCTACCTGTGCGTAGTGATGGGTCACCACGATGCTCGAGCTTGGTTCCAACATTTTCAAAATCCTGTGACGTCTGAATTACTTACAACTGTAGATGTATAATGCACGTAGAGTCCAAACAAATAAACCATCTAATAGGTCAAGTACATTGAAAATAATATCACAATATTTTTTAAAATTCCTCTGATGTTGCTACTATTTTGTGTCCTACCAATTCTAAATCCGCAAGTATATTAATCACTAGACTGCGGATGTTTATTCAATTTGCAATTTTTGTAGACGAATTTGAAAAAACTTGGATCAAATTAAATCTTATATTTCGTAAAATTAATTAAAATCGTACTAAATCCTGTCACACTTTATATCCTAGCATTTTCTGAAAATGCAGTATATTAATCTAGACTGCGAACGTTTATGCAATTTGCAATTTATGCAGACGAATTTGAAGAAACTCGAATCAAATAAAATCTTGTGAAATAAATTAAAATCGTACTAAATTCTGTCACATTTTTTATACCCTAGCATTTTCTGAAAATTTTCGAAAGCCATAATTGCATGAAGATCCGCAGTCTACTCATCATCATTTTGAAGCTCCCGAATTGATTCGAGACGAAACGAGCAAGACAGAATTTGGGAATTCGACTCGCACGTTGAAGTTTCAAGCTTCTGGAGTCTGTTCGTGATTTGCTTCGGCTCGGCTCAAACTTCCCGCTGGTTTTGAGCCTGAAATGCCAGAAGACCCATCGCTATCTGCTTGTCGCTGGGATCGTTATAACGGTCTGGCATAGAAATGCGTGTATATACGAACACGCGAGACCAGGGGACACTCGTGCAGCGCTAATGACCGTTTCACGTTGAACGGTATGTCACTTCGAGGCCGCGACGACCCGACAATCGTTTCACGGGATCGCGAGGTCTCGAAAATCTCACGCGGCCTCTCGCGAACGCACTTTCCACGGAGAAACGAATGTCGCGAAACGAAAATGGGCACGCTTTCGACGAGATCCTCAAATCGTTTAAAATTCTTACAACCGAGCCATCACCTGAATCGATCGCGATCGATTTGCGTCCGGTCAGAAGCTAAGAAAGTCGAACACCATAAGAACATCGTACGATAATTAGGGGAGGAAAGTGTAATTAGAGGTAACGAGCAAGTATCGCTTAACGCGAGAAACCGGAAGCCAATGCTTGTCTCAATGTTGCGCGTTTTCTGTGAACTAGACTGTATCCGTTTTCGCGATGGTTTATTGCGAGTCCTATCGTTTGTGAGCTAAAGCACACTCGGTGGCGGGAAATCGATCCTGTAATTAGCGGTGATGGTTATTTTGTTGCATTCGGAAGGGTAATTGTAGGATCATATTCAGTTATGATTTATCGGCCATCGTGTGGTTCTTGTCAAGCTTCCTTCTAACGATCCTCAATTTATTAACCTCTTCCAGTTGGCTGCAGAAGCTCGCTTCGATCCTTTCATTTATTCTTCTGTGGTGTTTTCCGGTTACACTTTTAATAGAACTTTCGCGTCTGTCGCTCGAGTTTCTCGAACACTCTAATCTGTAATTGATGCACTAAAAATTGCTGTACGATTATTCACAATATCGTTATGCTGATATCCAATCAATAGCCTGAATTGCAACAAACTGCAGTGACATAGAAATTTATTTTCATTGACATAGAAGTTTATGTTTTTACTCTTTTGAATTACACCTAAGCATTCTTGTCATAAATGCATAAAGTCCGCTGTCTACTAATCAATTACTACACATTTAAGCATTGCACGAGGTATTATATCATTTTCATATCCATAAAATGAAAAAGATCATATACTAACTTAATTTTGAAGTTAAAACAGCTCCGACTGCAAGAGATTAATGCTGCATCGTGCATCGTCGATGACTAATAAATAACTCAGTCGCTGCTGAAGTTAGGAAAAAATTGTTAAGCAAACGTTCGCATGGTTCAACAAGCTGTCTTACCCAGTGACGCGTTTTTTTTTTGCGGAAGTGCATCGGTGCAGTAACAAATCGCAAATCCAAAAAAGGATTTTTCTTTTGATGTCTTTGATGAGACGGCTGAGGTCGTGGGGTTTCGGGGCGAGACTTTCGTGGCTTCCGTTTCTGTCTCCGGCGCGCAGCTGCATGAAATTGAACAGACATCAATCCGCAAAACTTACTTTTTCTCTGCGTCTCTAAATTCCTGTACCCGGTGCATTGTGTGTCGGTGGCGAGTGGTGGCTAGACAGTGAGCGTTTAAGCACGCGAGATGAGCGAGTTCTTGTGGCCACTTACCGTCGCGGCCGTCATATCTCACTGCTTTATTTAGCCGTGGTTCAGTTATCAGGGACGAGGCTCGGATACGCAACGGATACGTCCTGGCCGCGACGGGACGGGACTCGCCGCGACGTCGAAGCTTGGCGTGCGAGAACGTGCATCGAGAAAAGTGGTATCGTTAGTGTGCTCGCGGGCGAGCCGGCGTATTACCATAAATTTCCATCGGCCCGTTCAGAAGCCAATTAGCGTAAGTCACACCGAGATGAAGACCGCGATACGTGGTTTTACTTAAATCAACCCGACCGCGCTCGGAGAACCGTTTGCTCGCCCACCGTTTTAATACCGTGCAATCGGCGCGCAGGCTCCCAGCTTAAAGAATGCCGCTGGCATACTCAGATAAGCCGCCGCGATATTTTAACGAAATTAAGTTGAACCTGTTATATCGCTCAACCGTTTGACACGTACATGCACGCGGTCCTCGATGTACATATCGTCGGCCGCATATGAAAATTGCCTAAGTCCAGAAAAGTTAATTTTACAGGAGGCCAAAGAAACGATTCAAAGCGAAACTATATTTGATTTCCACGGAGATTTTTCCGAACTATGTTTATATTTAGACACTAGTTAGAGCAGTTAACAAAAAGAATTACCCTCGAACCGTAGAAATTACTTAGACTTAGGCAGTTTTCATACGAGGACCTCGAGAGAGATCTCTTCTCGTTCTTGCTGGCGTAATGGGATCGATTAAATATGAGCACGACCGTGGAACTCGCGCTCCCTCACGATAACGCCGAACGAGTAAAGTTGTCGACATATTGACGTTCGAACGGCGACGTAATCGATCGACGTTTTATCGGTTGCCACGGTTGACCTCTCGTTTATCGGTCTTGGCCGCTTTGCTTTTCCCGCAGGTGCTACTTTAATGCCGTATCTTTCGCGCTATCGTGATCATCGTGTTGCCCTGCGCCACGTTACAATAACAGGGGGCGCTGGGAAAACCGGCCGCGGACGTTCGTTTCATCGGAACGGATTTTATCATGCCGCCGGCGAAACAGGCTGCAACCGCGATTAAGTAACTCGCGTTCCGCAACGATTTTCGTTTAATTGGGGTTACCTGTTTCCTAGCGGTTACCGCTGACTCCGACCCGCTCCACCGGAACATGCAAACCGAGCAACACGCTCGCGAAATCTGCCGATCCTCTCTGCTCTTGTTTTATCATCGCCAGGCTTACCATCTTCTGCTGTTTCTCTCTCTGTCTCTCTCTCTGTGTGTGTGTTGAGCTCAGGTTACCAACTTTTTTGTGATCGGATTCTTCACTACGTAGATTTCATCTTCAAACTTTTTCAGAACGAATGTCCACACATTGACCCCGTCGGAATTCTACATTTTAAAAAAATTTAAATGTATGACATTGTCAAAATCTTTTATAATTCGAAATTTTATGCATTCATGATAAAAACGAGTAGGTGGAAAGATAAAAGTAATTGAATGGTACGAACAATTTTTGGACATTATCATTATCAATGGAAGAAACAATTTTTGATTTGGCTCCAATAGTTTGTGATCGATACAGAAAATTTTCATATTGCATAAGGATCCGCAGTCGAATTATCACACAGTGCAAAGTATGCAAATCATTATTTCTGCATCGACCACAAACTATTGCAGCCAAATCAAAAGTTGTTTCTTCATTATCACCGTGTGATAATTAGACAGTCCTCTTCGAATAGCTACGAGTGACGGAGCGCAGAAAGATTGAGAAATCTTCGTCGAGCAGAATTTTCACGCTGTTTCAGTGACGTAGTAAATTGTTTCTACACCGCGGTGGCTTGCGATTATTCGAAAGGTGGGAATGCGAGAATTCAATTAAACTCTACGGTAGAAGGAATTCCGAGCTGCGTTAGATGTTTTAACAGGCATATCGGCGTAGACTTCACATCGTTCGTGAATCTACACGCGCGAGCAAGCTTGTTGAATTTGTGGAAAATCAAACGTAAACCTGTCTTCAATTTATCGGTATGCTAGCATTCACCAAAATAACAAACTTATTTATTTGAAGCCATTGGACTGTCTCAGAAGTTCGTTTGGTCTTCTACCATTGAAAAAAATGTGTGAATTCAGGATAGTTATTGAAACCTTATCTTGCCAACTCTCTCGCTCGAATTGGCATAACAAACGATGATCATTGGACTGCAAATCTTGATGCAAAATCGAAATGCTCAGCGGCGATTGTGGGCAGTAGGAGTTAAATAAAAATTCATTTCATCCCCTAACAGTTTTTCACACTTGAAAAACAACACAACACTATTTTTAGACTTCTAATTTTTCACCGTTTTACATTTCACCTAGCCAATTTCTTCATAAATGCATAAAAATCCGCAGTCTAATGATCATGATTGGCCATGTACTATAGCAATGTCTCTTTGAAGAAGAGAGATCAAAATTTATTAGGCATTGATGAAATAGTTTAGACCGACAGTGTGTATAGAAAATAAGACAAACAGACAGGTGCGAGAGCTCGGCTCCGGCCAAGTGAGAATGACTCTGTATTCAGTGAACAAGAGTTAACTCGTATCGATGGATCTATGGAAAAGATCGTCCGATTCCGCTTTCCCTCGCGCGGATTCCGCGACGGGACGGGACGAATATCTCTCTCTCTCTCTTTTCCGTTTTGGCTGTCCGGCTCTTCATGCGTGGTAAACAAGTGTCACGCACCGCCTCGGGCGGAACGACGAGCACTGCGAAATGATTTCACCGTGAGAGAGTCGTGAGAGAGCTCTCGAGGGCCGAGAAACGTCGCTGCCAGACAGCGTGGCGACTGAACAGAGCCTCTGAGCTGAGCCGCGGCTCTTGCGGACGACGTTTCTCGCGTGAGCGTGAATACAAGCGCCGAGCATGCCGCAGTGTGGTCCACAGGAATTTAGTCGCGTTTTGGCACGGCTTTCCAACCGCACGAAACACTCCACTCTTCTTGAAAAATGTTCGAAAAATATCCTTTCTATACTAGAGGTTTTACAATAGTATTTCTAAACCTCACTATTCTCAGCTCTTAATTGAATTCGTCTGACAAATTCGTCGTACGATTACTTAGAATAGAGTTTGTTCGAAAACCTTTTTATTACCTTTTTAAACCTTTTTTAACACTAAACGTTAGCTTATAAAAATGACGTCATAGAATCTATCAGATGATTGCAAACGTTCGTGCCCGACTTGAAAATAAAATTCAATGGTTAAATTTTAAAGAATACAAGCTTTATTAATCAACTGTGTATAGTCACCATTCTTTTTAGAAAAGAATGGTCTGGGTTAGGTTCTTTTTAGAAAAGAATGGTGACTACATATTGTATAATTGATTAATAAAGCTGTATTATTTAAAATTTAACCATTGAATTTTATTTTCAGATCGGGCACGATCTTATGCAATCATCTGATATATAGATTTATTGTGGTTTTTATTATAATATCGCTGCTCCGGAAGTATAATGACGCAAGTGTAAAATTTTGTAAAATTGACTTTATTGTGTTGGCGGGCTCAAAACTGCATTTACTAGATGTTTGTAAATCGACATAACGTAAATCGAGACTGGTATTTATTATTTTATAAATTGAAATAACTTAAAAGTTTGAATAATAACCCACAATGTCTATAAACTACTCTCATAGGAGAATTAAACCGAATCTTCAATTTTTTCAGTTGTGTCATTATACTTCCGGAGCAGCGATATGTGCTTAGACACAAAAATGTGTATAATCATTTCAGAATCAACCCTTATACGTTCCTCAGAGTAAAATTTCACCCGTTTACTATTTTCACATACTGTAAAGTTCCTTAAAATATGAAGTTACAAATGAAACGTAATTTGTTGATTTAACGTGTAGAACAGACATGGGTGGATTACTATCCTAGTCTCTTTTATGGAACTATTCTTAAGCGTTAGAAGCAAATGTTAGATAGCGAATTGATTTGTATTCATGAACGGGCGCGAAACTCGATCCCATTTATTCCATAGATTTCGTTTATCGGTTCGATCGAAATTGTAAAACGGGAGAAGCATCGACATTTATCCGTGGGTAGGTACAACGAGCGATCGAATTTAAACGTTCCGGCTACGAAACCGACTCTAATCTTAGCCGAGGTATCGGTTAGTTAACACGAGCCGACCGGTAACCGGCGATACGCGAGCCAGGTTTCTATTTTCGACGAATAAAACAGGCGAGAAACCGGAGTGCAGAGCTCTCTCGGCATTAGCGTGGATAACCGCCCAAATTAGCAAACTCATTCGACGATATCGGGAAAATTTGCATGTCGATATTAGAGCGGCGCGCGACGCGACGTTTCACGTGGCGCACAAAGGCCCTCACCGTGGTTGCATGATCGCTTATGGCCGCGCGCGGTCGATTAACGTAAAAGCGTCTGGTATTTACGAGGAGCGAATGAGCCGCCGCCGGGGGACAGATGGAAATCGTTACAGGGCTACGGTGGTAGCGGTTGAGAGCTGTAACGATCGACCTGAACCGTCGATCTAACCTGGCGATCTAGATCTCGCAAATGAGAATTTACTTCTAGCGAAGGTAAAGATAGAGACGCTCGTTAAATCGTTCGCGAACAAACGATCCTCTCTCGGCCTCGTGCGAAACGATTTCACACTTTGCACCGCACAAATTGTTTCACGTGAACAACTGACACCTAGGAGACACGTTTATCATTGTTATTCCTGTGCGGTGAACATTTTTCTCTTCTTGAACGAAAATATGCGAAGGCCTCCCATTTGCATTCTATTAATTAATTCACCTTGCGCCCGCGAGTGAAATATATTTTGCAATCGTCTTGCTACACCGGAGCTAATAGAACGTAAGGATTTAGTCGCGATCGTTTCAAATTGCTCCAATACGCGGGAACCGACTGTACTAATAATTAGAAGAATTAAATAGATCGTACAATTTTTTTAAAGGTTTTTATCATACTAATAATAATTAGAAAATAAAAATCTTCTGAATCGATTGATTCATGTACCTATTTCTTCTATGCAACAAGATGATACTAATAATAATTAGAAATTAAAAATCTTCTGCATCGATTGCAGGAAACTGGAGCTAAATAGTTTGTATAACTTTTTTTAATGATTTTGACGTACCTATTTCTTCTATGCAACAAGATCATACTAATAATATATATATACATAAAAATCAGCATCGATTGCAAAAAACTGGAGCTAAATAGTTTGTACAATTTTTTTAAAGGTTTTGATGGGCCTATTTCTTGTATACAACAAGATCATGAACGCAAGTGTTGAAGATAAGAATTAAATTGTAGAGAGAGCAACATTCTTGAGCATTATTGAATAAATGAATGACCGACAGTTCGTAATTTATCAATCAGCATTTCGAAGGAATTAGGATAGCATTGATTTCCGAGAAGTTTGAATATTCTATCTTGAGTAGACGATCAGACCAACTTCGTAACTGGCTAAACGTCGCTAAAGCCGGCTGATTGAGTGCCGTTAATCGGCCAATCAAGGGCTGGTTCTCAGCAGCGGGATTTATCTCTCATAAAAGTTTCATGATCGGCGGGACGAGTTCTCGTTACACGGCGAATGGTGTCGATAGGCGACGGCCACGATGATAACTTGTATTTTTCCAAACGAGTTTGATCGAACGTGCTTTCCTGAAACCGTCTCTTACGAAATTCCACGATTTTCAACATTTTTTCCTCGTGTCCGTATCCGTTTATCTATCTCGCGTCCCACAATTCGCATCTGGTTTTCCCGAACGTAGGCGAAACGTGTTGGATTCATTGACCGAGAGTGGAAACAACGTGACGAGTTGTTTGTATAATGAGTAATATCCTTCAGCCGGGGTGGAATTCGTCGTCTTGTAAAAATATTCTTAGATTGACGCAACAACCGCTCGTTGCGCGGGAACGGTACCGGATGTGCGAGAAGTAGGCGAGGACAAGCATAACGGCGACAATTAACGCCATCCGATCGCGTATTTTCTGGAATCATGTCGTTGTGGACCGTATAGATCTACGGATAATTTTTGTTCCAAAATTCTTGGAATTTTGTCCTATTCTAGATTCAATTATAGAGTAGTAAGCTTTATCTTGTTCACCGAATAATAGGGGTTCTATTAAATCGTCAATTGAACAATTAAATACGATCCCCAAATTTTATCGTGATTTGTGTAATTTGAATCAGGAAAATGACAGAAATAAAGGCAGAAATGTTTTGTCATCGGGGTCTATTAAATCGTCAATGGAACAATTAAATACCATCACCAAATTGTATCGTGTTTCGTGTAATTTTAATCATGGAAATGTGAGAAACATGTTGGTAAAAGTTTTATAAATAATTAAAGGAAAATCCGTTTTGTCATCGGGGTCTATTAAATCGTCAATGGAACAATTAAATACCATCCCCAAATTGTGTTTCGCCTGCTTTTAATGACACTAACGAGTAGATGTGTGTGATTCAATACAGTAAAAATATTCTAAACATAATGAAGAAGAAAATAAATTTCTATTTCACTCGAATTTGTTACAATTCAGGTAAAAAGTTTTTATTTTGCATAAAGATTCGCAGTCTACTTATTAGATAGAGCCTGTACTTTTAGCACGAGTTCTTTTTACACGCACTCGTCGCAGGTACCAAGCAAGAACAGTGTACCTGTAGATTCTTGGAAATAAATTACAGAAAAGCTCCGTCGGATAGGAGTAATTACTCATGTACCGGCATGAAACGTGCCTCGACTACACCCCGTTGTTCGACGGGAACCTTATCCCCAAGGACACCGGGCGAGTCTCCATCGCGTCCAAGGAGTCGCGAGCGTGCGTTTCGCGTACGATTATCGGCGATCCGCCACTTATGCTCCCCGTACATATCTGCATTTCCGTTCCGGCGTGTTACCACGGGACGTGACGATTCCCGTACGTGAGTTATTTCCGCGCGGCTCGCTCGGTTCAACGAGCCGTGTCGCCCCACGTTGCTGCGACGTCACTTCCGTCTAGGCAGGTTGAACAAACCCCGATGTTTTACGCGTGACAATGGCTTAGAAATGGACTCGTAAAACGAACAGTGTTTCGTGCCAGGTTTACGAGCTTCTACTATTTATTCTGCGCGCGGTCTTAAACCGTCTGTTAGTTTATTCGACTCTTTTGTTTTTTCTTTATTGCGCAGTATGCGGGCCGAAACGTGCGGGTCCCTGGACACGCGTGAAATTCGACCATTCGAACCCGATAAACACTGTCCATGAAATTATTTTGTACGACGGAGGTAGTTAATCAACCGAACGATGACGTACGAACTTCTCTATTCTTAAGCATCCAGTTTTAAGCGGGTCTTACTGGCGTACACATAGTGTTCGAGTAACATGTTGGTTTCAACAGCACTCAACATGTTCAACGAACTGAATATTTCTTTCAGTAGCTATTAAGTAGCTGAGAATTAGGTGATTAGAAACGCTGTAGACATAAATTTGATTCGATGTAGAAAAATGCTCTGCCGAGATTGAAAAATTTAAATTCTTCTTTGTGAAAAAAGTTTGGGGCGCGTTTACACCCCTACACGCAGAGTGAAGGTTGAGCATGAATTTTTAAGCGGTTCTTACTAGCGTACATAACGTTCGAGTAGTTTCAACAGCACTCAACATGTTCAACGAAATAGAATATTCCTTCCAGTAGTTATTAAGTAGCCGAGAGTTACGAAGTCGAACAATATTTACGACAGGGATCGCGCGTGAGATCGAGTTACTAGATGATTAGAAACGCTGTAGACCGTTATCACGCTGCTCGGCCAACTTTCCAGGGTGTTTCACAGCTTCGGTAATAATTAAGTGTGCACACACTGTACAGTTTTCCTCATGTTCGACCGAACGAGGTGTACAACGAGAGTCCTAAAGCAATACTCGGAGCCAAACTCTCGAGGTAACTGAAGTTTCTCGATAAACAGCGAGAGCTTTCACCTACCCGAAGATGATCCGAAGACGAACGAAGAACCGGCGCGGTGGTCCATCGACATCTTGCCGATCGAAAGTTGTAACGAGGATTGTTGGTCGTAAAATGAATATGTATTACGGGATCGGCGAGGTTCACACACAGCGTGTGTTCGCTCGTTCGTTGCACTCCGTATTTAGAGTGCGATGATGGTACGATGACCCAGATTGCCGGTTCGTTAAAAGAGCCTGCGGTAAATTAGTCATACCGCTGCCCTCCCGCGTCAAGTTTCAATTAAACGATGCCTCTTCGCCTCCGTTTCGGATCCCATGGCTCTCTGTAATTGGGAGTAAGCTGGAGACCAACGGATCGCTTCCCTTTGAGCCGGGAATATATGTATTTTTGGCCGGCGAAAAACGTACAAGACTGCTCTTCCCTCGAGTCCCCGTCTCTTCTAGCTCGCTCCCGTGTCATTCCCAGTGTCCCCGGTCGATGCAGAAAATCACTTTCATCCGCAAAACGCGGCCTAGCTCTGAATGTACCCGGTGTCGTCAAAGATTCCGCTTCATGGACCAGCTGCTTATACCGATTATAAAATTGATAGTAGAAACGAATCTTAAAAACATCGTTGTTTTATCTTGTACTTACCGAAACTGGTAAAAAGATCTAGTTATTAACGATGTGGTAACATGAATGTCCACGAACAAAATCGTATGAAATATTCTGAAAATCATTGGAAATGTGGGGACACAGGAAATCTGACATAAAAATGAATTTTCTAGTTCCGCGAAAGGGCTTAGTTGTTAATAGACCGCGGATTTGATGGATTTATGACAAAAATGGGCACGTACAATGTAAAGCAGTGGACATCTAAAAAATACTTAAGGACATCAATGTATTAGTTTCAGCTTAATAGGAATCAATGCGAACATTTTTGATTTTGTACAAAGATCCGCAGCGTAGTTATTAACGATGAAGTAACATGAACGCCTACGAACGAGATCGTACGTAGGATTGAGGAGTGCTCCGTCAACCGTGTATCAATACGGTGAAACATTCAAAAGATTCATTTCTGCAGGATCGACGACGCAGCCGGACCGTCGTTCGAAAAAAGTGCAATGAAGGGGGTTGAAAGATATCAGAATTTAAAATGACAGCGCCCGATCGAGGAATCGGGTGGGAGGAGACGATCCAGTTGAATTTGTAGCATGTTGACGGATGGACACAAGGAAACAAGAGCGAGCCGAACGAATTGTGAGAACAAAAACAGCGTACGCTTCTCACGAGCCTCATCGATTCTGCCAGTTGAAATTCCCGATTCGAAAGTATCGTTTGGTACCGGAGAGATACCGCGAGCAGCCGGCCAAAGAACCAGCGGAGATCGACATTCCACGGATTTCCATCGTTGCGGTGTGTTCTCCACTTGGACGGACCGCGGGATTTCTTCATTGACAATCGTGATTCAGTAACGAGGCCCCGAGGATCGCGCGGCAGCAGCTCTCTTTCCCTTTTTCCGTACGCGAGTCCGATTCACCGGGACAAACTCGATCGCCAGTTCTGCAATTAACAACGCGCGCGACCAGATCTGGTTCCCCGGATTTCCAGCCGACGCGGCGACTTCTTTTTGCCATGATCGCCACCGCCGGGACGCCTCGAGCTTTTCATTATTCCAAGCTGACATCGCGGCCGACGATAACCGTTTCCGTTCCATTTTGTTAACGACCGAGCTTCTTTGCCAGAGGTTTCGGCCCGCGACGCGCGCTCTGCTCGACATACACTTCCTGGCTACACGAAACTCTTTCATTTATGGATCTGGAGGGCCTGGTTTCAACGAGCATTTTATTTCATAGAAAACAAATGGAAATTTCAGTTTGTTATATAGGTTTTCTCTTATTGTTTATTTCTCCTTTTTACAAATCAAATTCAACCTTTTACAAGTTAAGTATTTTTGAGTAAGTTTCTGTAAATAAAATCAAGTCAAATTTAAATTAATTGTTGAGATATTCAAAATTTTCTTTATAGTAGATGTGTACATCAAATACTTATTTAAAGGTAATTACTAGATTGCGGATGTTTGTGCAATTTTCAATTTTTGTAAACAAATTTTAAGAAAGTGGTGCCAAATAAAATGGATAAAAATCGTACTAAATTCTGTTGAATTTGATATTCCAGCATTTTTTGAAAATTTTTATAAGCCATAAATACGTAAAGATCCGCAGTCTAGTAATTACCAATTCATTAACTTTGTAATGTATGAAAACTGTGTGTAGATATGTATATACTTAAAAAAAATTTGAAAAATGAAACTATGTATGCATTTATTGAAGCGTACTGAGTATCGAGTCTTATAAATATATAATTCAATCGAAATAAATAGGTAATTAATTTAAATATTCCTAAGGAGTGAAATTGATTTGCAAAGGGGTGAAATTGATTTGCAAGATGGTGAAATTGATTTGCAAGAGGGTGAATTTGAAGTGCAAAACCTGTATAATTTACAGTACTGGGTACTTTCTTTCTTTATGAAATTTTTAACAGCACATTTTCGTCATTTTCCTTAGGATCTCGACTGGTATCGAAACGATCCGAATCAGAGCTTACCGGCGTCTGTTAATCCGATCCTCGATTCCGATACGGGGACATTTTCATTGAACACACCACTGACAAACTGTAGGATTCGCGACTTTACGGTTGATCGTGTACGTGACGCGACGCATCAAAAATCTGAAAAGTCTATTCTGGTCGGACGCGGGTTTATTCTCGACAGATATCCCATTTCTGCAATGTCGTGTATTTTTAACCGTGGCCCACATCTCGAGAGACCGATGATTATTTCTTCGCATAATCGGATGGCCCCGCCACCTTGTGACGTTCGTCCACGCAGAGAGAAAAGAAGAGGGAAAAAGAGCCGCTCGTTTCCTACGAAGGTCTCTCCAGTCCACTTTGCATGTCATTTCGTACGTTCCTTTCTCTTGAACGGCTTCGTTTAACGATTTCCACGTTCGTCGCCGTTTACGATTAAACTTTATCGCCGCGATAACGTCACACCGCCGCGGAGAAAAAAGAATTATGCAGCGCCTAGCTATTAAACGGGGACGTTGATACACGTGGACGCGACTAGCCAATTAACCGGAGCAGAAATCATCGGAGCTTTGAGTCTTTTCTCCGTTTTCGAGAATAATACGCTAATCGCGAAACATTTTTGGCCTAGGCTACATTGGAGGGAGAATTTGAATGTATACAATTATTATGATTGTTATATGATGTTAAGGGAGGTTCATCTCACATTTTCTAGGCGATTTAAGGGGATAGTGTCGCAATCGCCCTCCAAAGTTCTATTTTTAAAGCTGCGCATGTAACGACAGCTACCCGCTTAAGGGGGTAGACTCGTTTCGAGGATTAGAAGAGTGCGGGATGCGCCTTCTAATTTCTCGATAATGCAAAGATCTAGAATCTAGACCGCTGTCTCCCTCTAAAGTCCTATTTTTACGTTTACGAGGCCTAATTTGCATTATTCGGCAGCATGTAGCTATCGCAGCTTTATGGAAATAGCTACACGCGCAGCTTTATGCTTCCGAATAATGCAAACTACGCCTCGTAAACGTAAAAATAGGACTTTCGTGGGCGACTGCGGCCTAGATAGATCTTTTATCTAGCGCTTTCGACTACTGGAAAAGCCCATCTATGCTTTTTAAAATCGGCAAGATGCTCGGGAAAACATTGAGATGGTTACGTCGTGATGCTCGCTTCCGGAACGGCAGGCGCGAAGTGTTCTCCTGGTGCCGATGGAAACCGTGCGAAGCAATGCGAGGTGAAACCCGGTCCATTGTCATGTGCCGAGGATCACGTAAGGTCACATACTCTCCTGACTCGCTTGCTGCCCTGGTGTACCCCACGTGGAAACAACAAAAGCATCAAGTTTCCTTGCGGGCGTCAGTTTAATTGGCTTCGCGATCAGAAAAGGAACCGACTTGTTTGCCATCATCCCAGAAATCACTGTATATACTTTCGACCATTTAATACCTCCATGAAAACCGCGCAGTTTGCACCACATTAGTATAACACGAACTTGAGAAAAGAAACCTGTCGGCTCTAGCTTCTCGAGGAAATGGAAAGCGCACAGCATTTCCTTCTAATTATCCAAGTAAATCACTCGCGACAGCTCTACCTTCGAATTTTCAGCTTCTCGCGGACACCGGAAGAAATATCTTGTTCAGAAGCTTTACGCGATGTCGCGGCCGGCTGCCAGAGAGCTGCTCGGGTAAAAGTAGCTAGCCTGGAACACTTTCTACAATTAATTACACCGTACGCTACATTCTACGCGGCGGTGGTCTTTAATTTGTCGCTGCATCAAACGCAAATTGATTACCGAACGGTGTCACCGAGGACCGCTAAACGTTCACCACCGCTCGTTAATCTCCATAAAACGTTTCTCTGGAGCGTGGAATGAGCGGTGGCCTCGGTGGTGTCATGAGTCACGTCCACTGAATCACGTCATTAGTCGCGATCTTTTGGAGGATTCGTTCCAGAACTATGGGTCAAAATATTCGTTTATTTATTGGTCCATGCTTGTGTAGGAGGATTTTTAATCGACGGTCATATCTAGACTGCGGATCTTTATGGATTTATAGCAAAATTGAGTAGATTGAGTTGTTGAAAAAATTTAGAAAATGAAGATGTCAATATATGATTTCTTCTCTATTTTAATATTATTAAGGGAAGGAAGAACATTCAATTTAGTTTCTATTTCTTGCAATCGATTCAGACAATTTGTATTTTGCATAAAATCCGCTGTCTAGTCATATGTTATCCTTGTTTCGACTTACGGTCGGTGGCTTATTTCTTATGCAAACGAGGCGAACGATTAAGGCCGCGGCTGTTGTAACTTTCCTTTTAATTAAGGGCTACGAATGTGCTCAAGTACCTCGCAAACAGGTTCGAACTTCGATTGATTGAATTCGAACTCTCTATAAGTACTTCGAAAAATAGAAATAGTACTCCTAAGTATTGGTTAATTGGTTCACGAATTATAAACGATCAAAAGTGGTAAAAATTACAATTTTTCATGATTCTCGGCCTACAACTGCCATTTTTACCACTTTTCATCGTGATGGTTTACCACTTTTCAACCCATTTCAATAAAAGTTTCAGGGTGTGTATAATTTATACGAGTTTACAAAACAAATCTTTTAAAATTTTCGTTATTGACCCAGCTAGAAAAGTTGTAAAAATCAAATTTTTCTATTGTTTTTTCACAATTCCGATCAAATGCATTTTTTCAACATATTTATTAGACGTCAGTTACTAAACTGATCTCTCCAGCCTTGCAGAGAAATTGAAGTCGTTTGGTCCATTTATAAAAAAGTTATCCTGATTTAAAGTGTGCGTGATCAATAGACTGCGGATCTTTATGCAAAATACAAATGTTCTGCATTGATTGTGAGAAGCAGGAATAAAATAAAAATTGATTTCATTCCTTAATAACTTTGTTACACTAAAAACAACATTACGATATTCTTAAATTTTCCTAATCCTTTACAGTTTCATATTTCACCCAACCAATTTCTTCATAAATGCATAATGATCCGTAACGTGCGTAACTGTATATTGAACTTGATCCCATCCCAATTAAGGGCACGTTCTGATTGTTATTCGTTGGTTCCCCTAACCGTTCGATCTCTATTTGCTGTTACAGGGTGGCGGGGATGATTCGGACGAAGATACCCAGTGCGCCCTCAGCGAGAATTGGACGTTCGAGAAGAAAACGAGACGTTGGTCGCGCGTGTGCGACGTGACGCAGGCGAACGTCGAGAGGCTTCAGGCGATAGCTGGCCAGACCGTACAGTCCGAAGAGGACTCTGTGGAGGATCGTCTGGAAGCCGAAGAGGCTGAGGACACGATGTTAGACCCGCTCAGGTACAGCAGTTTACCACCTGGAACGCTCTCCGATGAGATCAGCCCGAGATTTCGAAGAACTGGTTCGGAGCGGTTAAAAGACGGGGCGAAGGCTTTCCTCAGGCGAGTGGAGTCGCTGAAGTCTCGACGACGGAAACATCAGAATCGGGATGGGATCGTGATCAGCGGCCCGCAGATTCTGGATGTGATGTCGATGCAGCAGAAAATGAAGGAGCTGAACTGCGTGGACGTATCACCGACCGGACCGGCGCCGGTCTCCTTCAGCGACCTCTCTGTCTCGCCACTTCATGTTCCCGGATCGCCGGTCACATTGCCAGCCTCTCCTTATCATCTGCCACCTTCGCCGTTGACCAACGCTCCCAGTCCTTTCGGCGACGATTCCTCCAGTTATTGTTCGGATGGGTCGCAAGGAGGTGGTCCAACACCCACACCAACCCGCACGAAGATGAACCGAGCGAGACGGTTCCTTCATCGCGGCCGCGAAGACCAAGGTGCTCTGAGCGATTCCGAGTGCCAGCCGACCAGCTGGCGTCACAGGTACTTCAGAGATGCGAACAGCAATCACGCCAAGGTGTTAGAATACGTGACCGCTCATCCGCAGAGTCCGAAGGACTCGCCGAGCAAAAACGCACCGATAAACACTCGCGGAGGGAGTTTGAATCTTGGGAAGGAGTCGCAGAGGTACAGGGACAAGCTGACAGCGACGCAAAGTCAGGATAGATACAAGGAGGATAAGGTGGCCGCGTTGAAAAGGGAGGACAAGCTTCACAAAAGCTTCAGGCATCGAGATGACTCTTTCAGAGAGGGCAAGCCTCTGTCCAAAGAGGTCGCAGTTTACAGAGAGAAGTCAAGGTCTAGGAATTCGGAACTGGCTGGCAGTCAAGAGAGCAGCTCCACGGTAGCCAGTCGCGACTCGGATCAGGAAGAGGAGTCGCCCAGGCACAAGAGCACCGTTGTCAGGTGGCACAGCTTCCAGAGAGGATCTCTGTATCCTGATCCCTTGGATCCTCTATGTCCCCGAGCTATGGCATCCATGTCCTGCGGACAACTGTTGGTCTTGAGGAAATTGGCACTGCTGAAGCTGACGGCTTGCATGGAACGCTACTGTCCCACTCATCGCACAGGGTGGAACTGGGAGCTGCCGAAGTTCATCAGGAAAATAAAGTCGCCCGATTATAAAGATAAGACAGTATTCGGGGTACCGTTGCTGCTCTCCTTGCAGCGGACTGGACAAGCCTTACCAAAGTGTATACAAATAGCTCTGCGATGGCTGAGAGCGAACGCGCTCGATCAGGTCGGAATCTTCAGGAAGAGCGGAGTTAGGTCGAGGATACAGAAACTGAAGATGCTGACGGAAACTCTTGGCGACAATATCAATTTCGACGGTCAGCAGGCCTTCGACGTGGCTGACCTCGTCAAACAGTATTTCAGGGAGCTGCCGGAAGCGCTGCTGACCAATAAACTTTCCGAGACGTTCATCGCTATCTTTCAACGTGAGTGTACCTCATCTTTCTTCGTCTCTGAATGCGAAAGTATTTCGTGTTGAACAATCATCTTTCATACAATAATCCCAGATGTAGCTGTTAGGTTACGTTACTGGGAATGAGTTGTTGCTTCACGATCCAAATTGTTATCGCCGTTAATGAACCTGTTAAAAGAACATTAGCCATAGACTTTCAAATGTTACGGAATAATCACCAGTAGATAACGCGTTGACTCGTGGAATGCATTTGAACGCTTCAGAAGAGACGTCACCGTGTTGACCCTGACGTAACTTGCACATTTTAGATAATTTCCAATGGGTAGACTGCGGATCTGTATGCAAAATAAAAAGCAACGCACAGGGACAACTTAGAAAATTTGTTGTTCTAATTATCTTATGCACTTGAAAAACTAATAGACTGATGTCCCTAAATCTTTTTAATATGTTCACTGCTTTAAATTGTATATAATGCATAAAATCCGCAATCTATTCCTGATTAGATAGCGGGTCTTTATGCAAAATAAAAATTTATTTTCCTTCTTAATATGTTCAATCAAATCCGCAGTCTACTAGTGGGTTTCAGGCTGTGTCGCGCGGATAATTAGATGTTTAAGGGGGTAGACTTTTCCAGGATTGCAAAGATGGGGGTTTTCAGTAGTCAAAAGCGCCAGTTTTACGTTTACGAGGCGTTACGTGCACACAAAGCATACAGCTGCGGCAGCTACATGCTGCCGAATAATGCAAATTACGCCTCGTAAACAAAAAAATAGAACTTTTGAGGGAGATATCGTCCTAGATCGATCTTTTATCTAGCATTTTTGACTACTGAAAACACCCGTGTTTGTATTGAGAAGGCGCATTCCGCACTCTTGCAATCCTCGAAACAAATTCACCCCCTTAAGCTGCCGAATGATGCAAATTACACCTCGTAAACGTAAAAATAGGACTTTTGGAGGCGATCGCGGCCTAGAATGATCTTTTATCTAGCGCTTTTGAGAAATGAGAAGGTCCCTTAACCGTGAGTGTCCATGGATGTTACAGATGTACCTGTTGAGCTGCGACCAGACGCGGTGCAATGCCTTCTGCTGCTTCTACCGGACGAACATCGAGAGGCGTTGGAAACTTTGCTCGATTTCTTGAACCACGTAGCGAGCAACGCTCCCTACAACCAAATGACAGCCTCGAACCTGGCCGTGTGCCTGGCACCGAGCCTGTTCCACTTCAACCACAGCAACACGAACGTGACCAACAGGTCGAGCAGCGTATCGCCACGTAGAAGAAAGACCGTGGGCATTCCCGATCAGAGGGAACTGTCGGAAAACAAAGCCGCTCACGACTGTCTTCTGTATCTGGTCAAGATGCATCGTGAATTATTCATGGTGAGTGCCTCGATGCCGAACCGTCCAGGTCGTTCGGGAGAGGAGCGTCATCCGTCGTCTCTAAAACCCCCTCGATTGCGATCGTGCTTGAATCCAATATACTCGAACACGTTCTCACGAGTAACCGCGCACACCGGGTATATACAGTCTGTCCAACAAGAGCGTGTCGACGATATTTCTGTAAATATTCATATATTTGTTAAACAACTTTATACGAGTCGAAACTATTCATCAAACATTAATACGCTCTTACTTGGTAAGGGGTAGGGCTGTCACTTTCCTTTGAAGCTCGAAGATTTTGAAGCTTCGAAGCTTCGTTTTCAGAAACTTAGAAGGTGATGAGAATCGAATTTCGGAGCTTCGTTTTCAGAAACTTAGAAGGTGATGAGAATCGAATTTTCGGAGCTTCGAAATTCGAACCTCCCTAGTAAATTATGTATTAGAGGATTAAAAGAAACGAAGTCTCGAAACTTTGAACTTCGAAATTTCGCTGCTAGGCTATATTTGATACGATTACAGACACTGTAGGTACATACACCGAATAATCGTATTCCCTGTTCTCTCTGTTCGGTTGTATCAGGTCTCCTCGGATATGTTGACGCAGTGTCATTTCAATTACATGGAAGAAAGCGTACCAGTCGCCTTGGAGGAGCTCGGATCCGAGTTGAAACAGGACTGGAGGGGATATCTTTATGCCTGCACCACAGCTTTATTGAAGGAGGCGCGTGAAAAGTGAGTACGATAACAGCTTCGTCTACTCTTTCAATTTACCACGGACCAACGTAAAAGAGAAACGAGGATGCGCACTAAAATGCCTTTTTTGCCGGAACCATTCAATTATTCCCGTTCCAAATCAAACGCACTATCTAGCGCAGAAAATAAAATGGGGAGCAAAGTGGTTTCTCCAGATACAGTTGGAGCTGTAGATGCAATTTTTCAACAAATCGAATTGAGTCTATCTGGTACGGTATCACTAGACTGTGAATCTTCGTGCGAAATTAAAACTGTCCTGGTTGATTAAAAGCAACAGAACTTAAGTGAAAATGTACTTCTTCTTTTAATAATTATAATAAGTTGACGATGATAGAGTAATACTCTGAGAGCCTTCTAATGTCTCGACAAAATCCGCAGTCTAGTTGTACGTTTAGATTCGTCTTTCTCTTATGTCAGGCCTAGTAGACAGCGAATTGTATGCGTTTATGGCAAACATGAATAGGTGCAATTTAAGACAGCAAAAGTATTAGAAGAATTTAAACATACTATTTTACATTATTTTCAACTTATTGGACTCGTTAAGAAAGAAAACGAATTTCTATATCCCTCCAGTGTGTTGCAGTTCAGGTAGAAAATGTTTATTTTGCGTAAAGATCCGCTGTCTAATTATCAGAAACAATTGCTTGTGCGCATTGGACTTGAATTTTCATTTTGCCACATTTGAATTCTTCAGAAGTCGAGGATGGGTCAGTGTGAACAACCCAGCAGACAGTTCAGTGGAAATGGCATACAAGAAAGTGGGCGATGGACATCCTCTACGATTATGGCGGGTGTCGACAGAAGTGGAGGCTCCGCCGAACGAGCTTCTACATCGTGTTCTGAGGGAAAGGCACATTTGGGACCCGCAGTTGTTGAAGTACAGACTAGTTGTCAAATTGGATAGCAACGTGGAAGTCTTCCAATACGCTACTGGGAATATGAGTCCTCTTCCTGCTAGGGATTACTGTGTGCTGAGGTAAGCGTTGCTTTTATCACAAACTGTAATTGTACTAGTAAAATAATTGTACTTGTACAAGTAGTAAATAATGGAATTTTGTGTTACACAGATCCTGGCGAAACGATCTTCCCAAAGGGGCCTGCGTGATCGTAGAGACGTCTGTGGAACATCCGGATGCTCCTGTCATGCTTGGTGGAACACGCGGCATTGTTTTGGCCTCGCGCTATCTTATCGAGCCTTGCGGCAGTGGCAAATCAAGGATTATGCACCTCTCCAGAGTGGACACAAAGTTAGTGTGATTCGATAATGATTTCATAATTTAACACTAAACCTACCACTGCCGGTCAAACGACTAGTTTTATATTTTTCATTTTACAATTATTAACCATTCACACTCGGGGCTATTTTAACTCCGAGATGGAATATTTACATTCTTCATGATTTTTTAAGTTTATGGACATGAAATTGGTATCGTACCTCATGGAATACCTAAATGTTTCGTAATTGACTAGATACCGATATATTTAATTTATATTTCTCATTTTACGATCATTAACCATTCACACTCAGAGCTATTTTATCTCCCAGATAGAATATTTCCATTCCCCATGATTTTTTAAATTTTATGGATATGAAATTGGTATAATACCTCGTACAACACCTAAATGTTTAGTAATTGATTAGATACCGACACATTTGATAATGTAAACAATATTTTGAATAACAATACAGCAATTTTTAGTGGCGCCTCAGAGTCACCATTCGAGTGCTAAGGGTTAAAATCATGAAGTTGCCTACGTGAAAATTGATTCAAATTTCTTTATCGAAACAAATATTGTAAAAAAATTGCACAATGTATAAATAAATAGAGCCTTGTCATTTTTACAAGCTAAAACATTTAAATAGCTTCTAGCGCTCGGCAGGTTTAGTGTTAAACAAATACAAAATTGCAACCTATCTAAATACAGTCTCCCCTCGCATAGTGTGACTTTCGTCTCTACGGACAGTGTTACTTTTTTATCCCTCCTACTAGGGGGTTCCTACGTTTCCTATGTCACTTTAGAAAACAGATGGAGACTTCATTGTACCTCTACGCTTTCTGAGCCTCCATACTCCCGCGGTAGTAACACTATGCGAAGGAAGACTGTAGACTGCATATTTCTATGTTAACTAAGGATTCGTTTAACAAATATGATTGTTCTCATTGCAGAGGACGCACTCCAGAATGGTACAACAAGAGTTACGGCCACCTCGCTGCCCTTCACCTAAGCAAAATCCGCAATTCCTTCAAGCACACGACCGATGGCCCCGAAAGCAAAGTCTGAGACGAGGCCACCGTGCAACGATCGCCGTTGCACGGTTCTTACGCGTCCCTGCAGGATCCGGACGCGCAGGATCAACATCAAGAACACAGGATCGAGCTGCGACAATCTGCGCCGACCATTAACGAGGAATAAACGAGGATTATCATCAAAATCCGTAGTGAACTCTCGATTGAATATAAACCCCGTTTTAATTCGACACTAACGTTTTCGTCGCCGAGATGAAATTAATATTGAGCTTTAATCGATGTCAAGCAATTTCCGTGGAAGCCTGAGATGTTTAGCGTAGATGTTGTGTCGCTATGATAAAGATGGAAACAATTCATTGTTAGCGTATAGATTAATAAACGAGAATTCTCTGTGTGAAGCTTCACTTGTCCAAGGATCTTGCCGTCCAGTGATCGCGAACGTTGAAAGAAAGGCAGGAGACCATGAAGAGAGGCAAGGAAAAAAGCTAATAGATATGTTCTCCGTATACGTAGAGTGACGCTTTATTTTTGCAAGTAGTCCGATGTTGTCGTTACTCCGAGATATTCCAACCAGCGAACCATAGAACACAGTTGTTCGAGTGTTTCGTTGATATACAAAAGGCTACGCTTGTATCTGCATAATCGTTACGCGGAGGCGTAAGAGATGAAGACATATATAAATATATATGAATATTTTTCGACCATGATCGCTGAAAGTCGCAATTCTGTGTATATTCCGCGTCCGCTTGCAATCCTCACCAAAACAGCGACAGATAAGAAAAGGCAAGCAAGTCGTACACAATCTGTATTCACCGGTTTAGCACATAAGAGCCTGACATTTTCTATGTTTCTTTCGGACCAAATGCCAATTTTTCTATTGTATCATATCATGCGCCGTCGCATCGTCGTCGAGGATGGTTATTTTAGAAGTGATTTTATTTTGTAAATGTAACACGACTTAGGCGAGCGCGTAAAGTAGTGTGTAGACATACTACACGAACACGTGTGGATTTATAACGAGTCACGACGATGATCACGTATTAAAGTACATTCGCACAGTGTTTGATAGTGATTATCATCGTGATCGATCCCGTGCCCCCACCATCACCAACGTAATTAACCCGATTAATCGAGCAATGCGAAAGGATTTTGAGTAAACGTGTAAGTCTTCGAGTCCGACCGCCACGTGGACCGGCGTGACTCTTTTAATTAAGTAATTGTCACTCGTAACGATGTTAAAGCGTTGAAAAAAGCTGTCATAGAGAGTCTATTGTTAATTGTCGTCTGCCTGAGACAGAAATATTGTGAACGTCGATCGAATCGGTGATTCGAAGGATTTGCTTTTTCGTGGTTCCTTCCGTTTCCTTCGGTTTTTTTTCTTTCTTCTTCTTCTCCCTCTGTCTCGTTCCCGGCCAGTCGAGCATTTAGAACGATCATTGTCTCGTTCAAGATACGTTCGCGCATGTTACCCGCGATTATACACACATTTATAGGGACCACACTCACGTTCGGACCCCGGAATACAGGCAACGACCTGGAGAATAATACACCTCATCGAATCGAATTATAAATGTATTTTAACATAATACTAGTCACTTACAATTAGCGGAAATTATGGAATTACGATATAAATGTATAGATTTTTATTCTACAGAACGTTACGTAAAGAATATTTAATTATTATTATTATTATTATTACCATTATTATTATTAATATTATTATTATTGACATAAAGTAATTCTATGGAAGAAATATATGATATTTTTGTGTCCAAAAAACGCCAGTAGGAACATGAGAATGAATGAAATAGAATGAATGAAAGAGGATAATGGAAGAACGAGAGTCCGAATGTTTCTTCGTTATTTGTAACGATATATGATCGTCTTTATTCTTGTAATCCGTGTTTCACTAGAATGTAAATATGTATATTATACAATAATGAAACACAATTATATACTCATTAAACAACATCGTTTTATTTTCTACACCTTGCAGTTGGACCATTTAATTACACCTCCATTAAAACGCTTTGTTATCGTACTCGACGACTGGGAAGGTTCAGCGAGTTTCGAGTTGTTTAATCGATATCTCCAGTTGCCAGGAATTCGGTGCCGGAGTATAACTTCAGTTTTCATTGCGGCGAACTTGTCACTCGGTGATCGTTCGTTGAAAATACACGTTGATCTTGAAAAAGGCTTGTTGGTATTGCTGCTGCCGCGTGTCTGGAATTTCGATCTTTATAAAAAGTAGTTCAACGTTTTTTAATACGAAAGAAGTGAGTTTAAAGTTTCACGAGTCTTAGACCTTCGGGGACCGGCTTGTAGATCGCTTGATCAACTGGGATTGAATCCTGTAACGTGTGCAATTAAATATATCGGAAGGTAACCTGTCTTGTCACTTATTATTTTATATAAAAAGGCTGCTCTTTTGAGATTCGTTCACTTTGTCAATTATTTTCTGCGATGTAATTGAAAATCGTACGTTCTTCATATTGGTATGATGAATATTAAGATCCAAAATAAAAATTGAATCTTCAACGAACAAAATGATTTCACTCTCGTAAATTTATTTTATTATCTGCTACTTTTTAATAATTCACTTTAGAAATGCAGATATGAGTTTTGTGTACGATTTTGGTCAAATTTGCTCGAATGCACTATGTACAGGGTGTTTCAAAATTATATGCCGTGAGCACGGTGTATTATAATAGGTTAGGGTGGACCTTAGGTAATACATGACGAAAATTATTTTTCGAAAAATAAGGTCCATCCTAATATAGGTGTTACGACTTCCAGAGAAATAGGAGCTAAGTATCACAAAACGTCAACCTTACAGAGGTGCTTTAGTCGTACCTGTACAATACACAGTGGCCGTGACCATAGCGCGATTGACGACGTGGTTAATAAATTTTCTCGAAAACGACGTGCAAATGAAAAAATTGTATATTTTCGACTGATTTTCCCGTGTAAAATTCGTCCTGGAATGTTTACAGTCGTTTTTTTAAGAGAACGGTTCAATCAAGATCAAGATCTTCTTTGAAGTTTCTTCGAAACTTTTGTTCCTCGCAAAAACAATGTTGAGGTTGGGATTCAATGTTAAGGTTAATTTTGCGGTTCATTTTTGTAAGAAATCTCCACCAATCTAGCAGAATCACGCTATATTGTTCGCAATGTATAATTTTGAAAGACACTGTACGACCGCGAAAAGCGAAACGCCGCGGTCTAATAAAAGCTCGTCGGTTTTACGGGATCGCTTTGTTTGAAGTTTCCAAGAAAATGGTTCGTCTGCACGTGAAGAAAGGCGAGGAGAGCCAGTTTCTACACGACACACACGTGGACGCGATGGTTGAGGACGTTATATACGACATTACTATTATTTACAACGGCCGGCTGAAGATTTCCAGAATATGTTATGGTAATGATCCTACCCCTCCGTGTTCGGCCGGTTGAGAAAGTGCTTCGGAAAGATGACATCTAATAGCGTGCAAAGAAACGCCGGGTTGTCTGGAAAGTTGCGCTTTATTTACAAGGAGCGCGGACGTAAGTTAAGTGGCATGTGTTGTCTCGGGGTAACGGCGTGCAACGCATTATTACCGTTTTCTGCATGTACCGAGTCGAACCTCGCACGATTTTATCGAACGTTACCCGCAGGCTTTTCGAATGCCAATGATTTCATCGTCGATAACAAGTTATGTATCCTTTCATTTATTTTAGAATTGTACTATTACCCTAATGACACACAGGTTTTAATGCCGCACGGATCAGAAGTAATCTGAGGCATTACTCCTGTTTCTCGTTTTTCGTCATTCAACTTTGGTCGATTGCTCGTTTTTTCACGAGAAATTTCTATATGGCCTCGGATCATTTTTTCGCCTTTCCAAGGTTGGATTTTAGCTCGGAGGAAATTCCACTCCCTTGTCGTGTTACTTTGTCAGCTTGCGGAGAATTATAGGGGACATTTGATCAACTTTATTTGATCGCTTTTTTCTTTACGATTAAGATATTTCAATGTGACCTTCGACCATTTTCTGACCTTTCCAAGGCTGAATTTTAGCTCGAAGGAATTCCACTCCCTTTACATGACACTTTGCTGATTTCTGTGAAATTGTAGAGGGTATTTGATCAACATACGTGTTCAATTTTATCAGTAGACAGCGGATCTTTATGCAGAATAAAAATTTTCTACCTGAGCTGCAAGAAACTGGAGCAAAATAGAAATTTATCATATTTTCTTTCTTAATACGTTTGAAAATAATATAACAGCCTCTTTAAATTCTTCTCAAGTTTTTACTGTTTTAAATTACACTTATTTACTTGTGATGTAAATGCATAAAATCCGCTGTCTATTTATGAGATTGCTCGTTAAATTCTTTTTCGAAGTTTAGTGTTAACCGATGCACATTTACGTTCCCAACAAAATAGAAATCGAGGAGCTAGCGAAGCACGGCACTATGCTGCCCCCTAACATGATGGGCCTCACAGACGAGCAAGTAGAGGATCTGAAGCTCAAGGACGAGTGGGGCGAGAAGTGTGTACCGATGGGCGGATGGACTTTTAACAAGGACGTTATCGGTACGTGAAACCATATTAAGAAGAGAGCCTAGTCTCGAGCTGTAGACAGGTTGCCAGCGTGTTTTATGCTGGTCCATTCGCCGCGCTGATGCGAATGCAACTTATCGGAAATGGAGTGTACAATGCTGTCGTGGAATTGGCTCACCGTGATTTTTGTTGTTTCGAATGGGCGTGTAATCGTTGCGTTAATTGCTCGACTCAGAGGGTTTTCGTGTTTCAGGCCGCAGGAACGGCAAACAGCCTAATGCAAAGATGCGGGAGGTCTTGAGCAAAACGATCGAAGACGCAAGAGTTATGGTTTCGAAGGTAATTTTTCATGTGTCCAGTCCAGAGAATAAATTCCCTTGCTTCTATAGGGTACCATCGAATAATTCGACTTGATTGCTTCTCTAAAGTTGCCTTTGATTTTTTAATTAAATAATGCTTTTGATTTCTCAATGTAGAAGTTGGTCCCGCAAGATAAATTGGTCACGCAAAAGATTGTTCAAGAGGCTTTGGATATTCTGAGGGGCGCCATAACCATCGTTTATCCCATGGGACTTCCGCCTCACGATGTGATTCGTCAGGAATTTGAGAACACCGAGGATCTTGGCGGCACTCAAGCATCTCTCGAGGTAATGAATAATACTTCTTTATTACTAATTACCCCTTCTACAGTCTGCATTTAAATGTATATGTAGAATTTGAAAAAGCACAAAGGAAAATCGATTTCTTCATTGCGAGATCGATCCATGAAAAAGGACATTTATGATTGCAGGTGATCGACGTACAACTGGCGCAACTATGGTTCTCTGGAAAGGAGATGTTGTCGGGCAAGAAAATTAAAGACTATGTGGGAGCAAACGAAAAGACGCGAATTATCGTGAAATTGCAGAAAAGAGGGGGAGGTAGACCAGCGCGTGAACCATTGATGTCGGAGGATGAACGCAAACAACTGATGCTTCATGCTTACAGACGACAGGAGCAGCTAAAGGTAAGTGGAAATTCTCTTCTGTTAGTATAGTAGTTTCCCTTCTTAGCAACATATACTATCTGGATTATTGTCCAGCTGTTCTGGTAAATATTGCATGAGTTTGAAACTTGTGTAAATATTTCATCCACCAGACTTGTGTTACTGTAAATTCTACTGTAATATTAACGAGGTTTCGTTATTACTGATTCGCGTTCAAACTGATTGACGTGTACTGTATTATCGATCATCAACATTTCTGAATGTCTTTTTCAGTATTAATTAATTAAATTTATATTAAAACTACCTTAGTATGGATAAAACGTATTTTGCGAAGTATCTATATACTATTATTAGAAATAGTACAATTTAAAAATTCTAGACAGCTTTTTCAAAATGCTACCATAATGCTGAAGCCATTATGGTGCAAGAGATAATGATATTTTAGAATTTAAGTGCATATTTAACAATTCGAAGTACCAGCGTTGCATTCACTCGTGCCAGTTCAACGAACTCATCGGCAACGATTCATCCGTTTCCGTTATCGATTAAAGAACCGCACGTAATTGCGTGATTTCCATTTATGTTACCGGGTGCATTCAACCATAGCCTATCAATTATACAATTTGTCCCCCGTGGTTCCCTTTCGTTGGTTCTCATGCATTCTGTTCCATTCAAATCCGCAGTACATATTTGAAGATGCCATGCTTTCGATCGATCACAGTCGTTTCTTGTATTTGATTCCTTCTATTTGACTTGCAACGATAGTCTGATTGGTATGGTAATATTTGCTCGCTGAATGGAAGTTGTTTATTCGGCATACATATTTACCTCATATTTATGCAACTATCTTTTACGGTATCGTGCAGCATGCATACTGTACGCATGCAAACACCGGAATCCAATAAAACACTCTACTACGTCAATGATTAATTATTAAACCACGATCGAAAATAAAGTATTTGAAAGAAGAAAAGTATACAGAATTTAAGTAACACTCCTATCTCATTAGTAGACTGCGGATCTTTATGCAAAAGTAACATTTTCCACCTGTTTTGCAACAAACTGGAGTGAAATAAAATTTATTTTCTTTCTTAATATGTTGAATAAGTTGAAAATAATGTAACAGTATTTTTTAATTCTTCTAATGTTTTTACTGTCTTAAATTACACCTACGCATTTTTGTCATAAATGCATAAAATCCGCTGTCTACTTATTATGGAAGTAGATAGTGATTACACTTAATTATCTTTCAAATAAAGTACTTCAAGAATATCTTGACAGAAAGATTATACATTATACCATAATATTGTGGACTTGTTCAACTTGCGTTCGCTGGGAAAATGTTTCATCGTTAGGAGTCCACGTTATTCTATCCGCGCAATAACCCTGAAAAATATGAGATGGTAAAAGGGCGATTATTAAGAATTGGCTCGGAAACTTTCTTTGTGTCTCGATAAAATGAAAGAGCCTTTGCTACCGTGGCTAAATGAATTGTGGAGCGAACAAGGCGAAGCAGGATGGGAGACGGAAATCATTTCAGGTACATAATTACTCTTAGAGAGTAATCTGGAAGGAGGCTTTTTACATCGACTGGCATCGTAATTAGTTCGAAAAGTTACAAAGACTTCTACACGATAATTAATAACTTTTCTGTAAATATTAAATGTACTATAATCCCTGAAGCTACATTCTTATTTATTGTTCTGTCGATTCATTTGAAAATCGCCGTTTCGTGTAACTATTGTGCTAAATAGCACGCTTTCAAGAAAAATGAAATTTGTATGTACAAAGACTTTCTGCACGATAATTAATAAATTTTCTGTAAAAATGAAATGTACTATAATCCCTGAAGCAATATTTTTATTTATTGTTGTGTCGATTCATCTGAAAATTAAACATCTAACATTGAACTTTTCATCAAATTATCGTCGTTTAATTATTGTGCTAATTAGAACGCTTTTAACAAAAATGAAATTTGTATCTACAAAGACTTTCTGCACGATAGTTAATAACTTTTCTGTAAATACTAAATGTACTATAATCCCTGAAGCAATATTCTTATTTATTGTTGTGTCGATTCATCTGAAAATTGAACATCTAACATTGAACTTTTCATCAAATTATCGTCGTTTAATTATTGTGCTAATTAGAACGCTTTTAACAAAAATGAAATTTGTATCTACGAAGACTTTCCGACATGGAAAAAGAGCAATTCTTTTTAAGCGATCACCTGGGTGTAGCTATGTGTGTAGATGGTATCAAGGTCTTGATTACATTAGTGTATCGATCTGATGGTTTCAAACCCTTCGTGTAAGGTTAATAGAGCTTTGTACTTTGTCTAGTGCAACCGCTCTTTTCCGACAAAAATGCTGGACGAAATTCGTGTCGTGAACTTTACGTTGTTCCACGGATAACAAGAAGCGAAACCGTTTACTATTACTGAGTCACCGACGCGAGTTCATGGGAATTGTTGTACACATGCATATTGATTTATACTTGTGAATGCGAACATACTCGATGCGACCTACTTTCAAGATTGATGCCTGTTGATGAAATCGAATTTTGATTACCTTATTATCCATTCTAACGAACAAACCTATTTAATAACCCGAAGTGTCACCATGTAGCTGTAATACTAGACGTTTAGTATTATAAAATACTAGAAGTCGTTGTTTACAACTTTTTTTATGGGGGCATATATCGAAAATATATTTTGCAGATCTGTGTCAATTATACATATTCTGAAAATTTCATAAAAATCGGTTAATGTTGCAATCAACTCCAATGTTTAAAGATGGTGAAAATTGCAGTTTTTCGCGATTTTCAGCCTACAACTGAAATAAATCTAAGGATTTTTGCATTTCCCAATGCCTGTAGTTTTTTCCCGCATCTACCGATTTTGCTGAAATTTTCGGAATATTTAGTATTTTTTAAATTTTCAATATTAGCCCACACAAAAAAGTTGTGAACAACAAATTTTATTATTTTCTTTGTAATTCCGACCGATTGGAATTTTTTCAAAATTTCTTTTTCACATAATCTAGTAAATTAGTTGTTCTAATTTCTTAATTAAATCCAAGTCGTACGATCTGATATTAAAAATGTTAGAGGAGAAAGGGAGAAGGAAACTGAATTGTTAATTATGCACCCGACTTATAGCAACGCATAATTCTCAGCGATGGTATCGATTTAATCATTTTCAGCAGTAGATGTAGATTTTCTCGTTTCAACTCAATTATGACAACGCTCTGTTTTTAGCTGCAATTGACTTTGCAATCATTTACAAAATCCAATATACACCTCTCACGATATATCATAACTTTCAATCGCCCTACTCTATTTTGCGTATCGTAGCTTCTTTAAGTCGTGTCCTCGACACAAACTACGGTAGGACACGCAACGCCTGTCATTATTATTCTACTACGATACTACGATTTGCACGGTTACGATTTTTCGTTCTGGAACATATCTAGATGAATGAATCGCAAAGATCTTTGATCGACGTCTTCATAAATACCTGCAAACGTTTTACTCGAACTTCGTGAAGATGACGACGATTCATAATAATAAATGCTAGCCTCATTCATGACATTTCCATTAGATCGTGTTAAATATTTGATCAGTAAACTTGCAAATATATGCGTGACTCGAATACATTAGCATAGAGAACTACAATATTTATTTATAGATCCGCTTCGATTTCAACATTGAAATGAAATTCATCACGAACGATTCTTATCGCCTTAGATGGATGTGTAATTTGATTTATCGAAGGTGCAATCATCCATAAATGATTTTTACGCTGAAACACTTTGAAATGTTGAATTGTCAAACATGTGGTCTGAGAATTTTAGGAAACGCTAGGTTGTTAAACAATTATTTTATTATAAATGACACATGTAAGTTGTGTTAATTGATACACATCGATATCCTTACAAACATATCCAGATGACAAGTAACATGAACAGTTATGTTAAAGTACAACATAAATATACATTCATTCGTATAAGTACTGATTTTTATATGAGACACGTCCACTTGAGGGTGTTACTTTGTTATTATTTTTCAACTCTTTGTCCGGATTTTCATTTTAAATGGACACGTAGTATAAATAAATTTATAAGTCATTCTTGAACATTCAAATCTTCGATATTATAATTTACACACGTAGTAAATTTGGTTCCGATACTGCATGTTCGCTGTTTAATTCGAATACTTTCAATAGTTATCTTCTTCATATTCTGTACTATTTATAAATTTGTATATTGTTCATTTGGCCCTTATTGTAACACGTTTTTTCAAACATCAGAACAGCGAAATCGTGATTCGTGTAATTCTGTAGCGAAAGAGTTACACCATTGAAATACAAGTTCGTCGATAACGACTACAATTCATCGATTATTAGCATAAGCGGAAGAATGCACATACAGCATGATGAGTTCGAAGGTTAAAGTTAACAGATGATCGCCAGGAGGATACGACACATTTTGGATTTCGTTTGATGCGTTTAGAAAAATGTCATAACTACTTTTTACATCACCTTACATCAACCACCTACGATTATTTCATTCGATTACAACGACCTGCTTGAATGTTTCTATAATATAGAAATTGGCACAGTGATGTTCCGTTATCAAATTGAGCACCGAACATTGCTGCGCCCGTCGGTATACACTAAGTTTCGATTTAGTATTTTATTATAAAGCATATACGTTTCAGTGGTGGCTATAACGCGCGTACACATGTTCACAGTAAGGCTTTCATCTCTTAATCTACTTAATTTACATTTTATATTTACATCCAGTTCACGTCAGCTTCTCTACCAAGTAATTGTACAGGTAACACTTATGGTACAAACGAAACAGAACAACAGTAATCATTTTTCATTATTCCGTTTCTAGACGTATATATTTTCCATAGTTGTCAAATAAGACATTACATCTATATCGTTAAAGCAAACTCAGGATGGTCATTGGATTATATTAGAAATCCATATTTGGGTTAAACTCCAGCTTCCGGGACCAGAAATATTGGACTTTGTTTTTATAAAATCCCATAGACTTTGACGAGAAAATGCCAAAAATCTAAGTTTTAACGTTACAAATTCACTGGTTCGAAAGTTACGTGCTAACATTAAATTCCTAATGTTAACTTTGTCTTTATGGCATTTTTTTGTAAAATCTACGGGATTTTATAAAAAGAAGCTCATAACTTATGGTCCCTTGAAGTGAAGTTTATCATATAAAAACAAGTGTCTCTTTATTTTTTAAAAAATTCTATTTTGTTCATTTCAGTAATGTTTGCCAATATTTTGATTTCATTGTACCCCACAGTTTTATACAAATGAATTTGTAAGTTTACTCATTATTAGACTGCGGATTATATGCATTTTTGATAAAAATGAGCAGGTGTATTTTAAAGCAGCAAAAACATTAAAAGAATTTAGAGGTACCATTATATTATTTTTAATCTATTAAGTATATAAAGAAAGAAATTAAATTTTTATTTCACCTCAGTTTCTTGCGATTCAGATGGAGACTTTTATTTTGCATAAAGATCCGCAGTCTACTCATTATTATTTAACAAACACTTTTATATGTAGGCAGTTGTAGGGCTCGATCAAATACAGATACCACAAACAGTGTACTGTATTGTAGCCCTTACGCTATAGTTACTATAGTCGACAGCGCACGTTCACGACAATTGAAATCCACATGAACGTGGAACACGACAAACGTATGTTCGTTGACGGTCGAAACTCGGGATCATCCTACGGGAGATCGGTTTTCATTAAATACTTACCATAATTATTGTAATAATAGTACCGACGTATCTAATCTATTTTGTACATCGAAAGCATCGCGATAACGTTCTCCGTATCTTAGACCAACGCGCACATGTATAAACAATGTTTACAACCAGCGAGTAAATGATCTTTTTGATGTTGCTCGAATCGGCGCTAACTTTGATCTATTCTTTTTCATCGCTTTATGGAAAGTACGCACGTAATGTAGAAAATACCTGTAGAATACATCTTTCAGTGGTAAGAAATTATTGTATATCTTGTCTGTAAAGTTTGTGTAACAGTAAAAATGTAACTTCTTTAGTGTTGCGCTCGGGTCTGATTTATTAAAAGTAAGTCTTCTCGGTTGTCTTAGAATTAGTGTTAGGACCTTTTTACAGAAAAAGTAA
The DNA here is from genome assembly GCF_051020765.1 of Lasioglossum baleicum. Lineage (NCBI taxonomy): Eukaryota > Metazoa > Arthropoda > Insecta > Hymenoptera > Halictidae > Lasioglossum > Lasioglossum baleicum. Next base: position 11,049,613 of record NC_134933.1, on the reverse strand, counting down.
GGAAATTTTCAGCGGTGATTTTGTTATATCGATCGAACTTTGTCATTTCTTCGATAGAGTGGTAAAATAGTTGAAGGCATCGGTGATTATGCGAACTATGTATTTATTATATACGTACCTAAATATTTATCTGTAAATTATATGTATACCGTACCTATGAACGATCCACTACTTCTTTCAAACTTCAATATGCGTTTTCGTAATAATCCAGAACGTTATACTTATCAAGAGACAGCGGATTTTTATGGAAAATAAAAATGAGTTGAATATAAATTTATTTCATTTCGTAGTAGTTTTTACATCTGAAGACAACGTAACACTATTCCTAGATTTTTCTTTCTCACTGTTTTATATTTCACCTAGCCAATTTCTTCATAAATGCATAAAAATCTATAGTCCACTTATCAATCATGGAAATGGGAAGAATATTAGGGGTATCCGGGAATTTGGGGTACGCGAAGTCGGGTCGGGAACCTGGAAATCTATGACGTTCGGGTCTCCGAACAATAAAAATTTTCGGGTTTCCAACACGACTTCGACTTCGGGTACCTCGAATTTTCGGGTCCCGATCAGAACCCGGAGGAAATACCCGACCCAACCCGAATCCGAATTTTCGCCCACCCCTAGAAGAAATATTGAATTTTGTATTAGAATGTTATCGAGAAAATAGTGGAGTGCTCACAGATACGTTTCTAATTACATTGGCCCCATCGGTGGGAATCGTTTGAAATGTTTCGACTTCTCACGTGGCCATTTTCTTTCTTCCGGAAGACCGTCCGAGATCTATCGAAATCTCCATTTTAACTTCAACACTTACCGAACGTTGTAAGCATTTATGTTAGCTAATGTTTTTCTGCGTGTTTCATTGATTCGAGCGAAATGATCTCTACGATGATTACTAAAGTATTACGTTCGAACACAATTGTTGTGCGTTCTTACAGAAGGTGCATGACGACAAACCCGACTATCGAACGATATTATAGGATCCAGTAGTCGTTCAATTTCGACGCTTATAGTCAGAGACGCTTATGGTCACCGAGAAATCAGTCTTCTTTCCGTAACTTCTCTTTCAGTGCAACTCGTCTGTGTCTCTTAAGGCACGTATTCACCGAAAACAGTTTAAAAACGCTCTGAAGCTTGGTATTACGTCAAGTGTACAAGCACTAGACTGCGGATTTTTATGCGAACTAAACAGTTTCTTCGTCGATCGTAGGAAACAGGAGCCAAATATATTCCCTCCTTTAAATATTGTATACAATTGAAAATAATATATTCACTTTCTTAAATCTTTGTAATTTCTTCATTGTTTTAAATTTCAATTTTAGAAATGCATAAAATCCGCGGTCTAACGAGCTCTATTTCTTTGATCTATGTCACATATACGAAACGCACATTTTCAATTTTCATTATATTTCATTGGGGCTGAAATAAAAAAGTTGTAAAAAGTGCCATTTTTATATTTTCACATAATTCCTACCAATTGGAATATTTTGAAAATCTTTTAAAAAGTCAGGTGGTTTGGTCCGATTTTAAAAAAATTTATTCTGCCTCAAATGGCGTACGAATAATTTCGCGAGTAGCTGCATGTTTATGATGGAAAGTTAAAAATAATGAAATTTGGCGTCCGAGGTCCATAACGTCTCTGAGACGTATTAGGTCGTTCGGAAAGTCTTTTCTCACAAGGGAAAATGAAATTTTTTACCATTTAGAATAAGTTTTATGCCATTTTGCTCTATGATCATTTGCGATTTCTCAGGCAAAAGATTCTCCGCGCCGCCGGCACCTCTGGAAATATTCTATGTGCCATTTTAAACTGTGGTGCCCTAAGTGGTTCGGAACCCACCTTATAAAAACTGTAGGTCCCGTCGCGAAATAACCGCAGCAGTTAAAAAAGCGACGTAAAATAAATAAAAAAAAACTCAGATTCCATTTTATTACCATAAAATTGAGTTATACGACTCTCTACGATTTCATGTGAAGTGCAATTTGCAGCGCACAAAAAAATTTTGAGAAAAACATAGTGCATCCTCTCCGTACCGTGCATTTTTACTCTTCCGGTAATAAAAAAGCAAAAGGAAATGCGTACTTCGATTTTGCATATTTGATGCGATGAGAAAAAAATAAATGCTTGAAAGGTTTAGAATGCACTGCACGGCAGGGAACGACGTCGGAAATGTCAGGTGTCAAGATATATCAGTATTTTGCAATTTAAAATACGACAAAAAACAACGACGAAACAAAAAACGAAATTACTTTCCGAACGAGCTAATAATTCGATGGCGTGGGGTTAAGCAGAGAGGGTGTCGCTGGAACAACATTCAATTAATATGCCGGCGTCCGAAGTAACACTGCCCACACTTGACATTCGATATCTCTGCATCGATTCTCCGGTGCGTCAGCCGTCGTCGTGATCGTCATAGTGGTCGCGATGAAAACAGCATGGAAGGTTCGCGCGTACGTTCGCTCGGCAGGCATCGATCAAATTCACTGTAATTTTAATCGAGACGGAACGGAACGTCGCGCGACGCGTCCCGTCGGCCGAATGCCCCCCTTAAAACGAGTCCTCAGCTTCGTCGGTGTCGATCAATGGCACCCTCTCGTATCGAAGCACGTTGCTCGTCCCGGGTGGCTTAGACTGCTAAAGCTCCATACTCTTGATCTCGTTCTCGTTCATGTGACCTTGGGAAGAGGATGGCGTCGCTTCCACCAAACCTTCGTCCTCACCTTCCACTTGCTGCTTGTCGACGCAGTAACGGCAACGCATTTTTGCGTCGTCGCCGACCTGCACCGATCGCGTTATAATCACCAGGGTCGTCAGGCTCATCACGAACAGTCCCGACGGCACGATCACCGCGATCAGCAATTCCGTTCGCGTCTTGTTCAGGTCGAAACGTGCCACCACGAAGTACGAGTTGTTCTGGAACAATTCCGGTCGAGCGACGCGTCAGAAACGAACTACACCCACGCACAGTGGAGTGTTTACCTCGAAAAGTTGGACAAAACACGATTTTTCAAATAGCTTGCTTAAGATGACAAATTTTGGTTGTCTGAACTATTGGAATATACGAACAACAGTGTTTTATTAGTTTTATTTATTGTACTCGTGCATCGTTTCCGTGCGTTGAAAGCAGACTTTTTTTGCAGTACTCATTTTTCTCTTCGCCAGTTTCTGAAATCTCGCTCGGCTATTAGGATCGTTTATATGTATGTGACGAAGATGTTGTGTCAATTTTTTCTTCCAAGACCCGTTTTAGACAGGGACACGTTATCTTTAGAAATTGAATGAGTAATCCAAGACATATTCATTTCAATAAAAAATATATTTCAAGATACGATTGGGTGTCAAACCTAGTGTCCCAGATCATACAGGGTGTTAATTTGAAGATTTTCTAGCCGAATACATATCTCGAAAAGTAGGAAATATATTAAAAAAGTGTAAAACACGTGTACAAGATTTTCGAGGGAGAAAGAGGGGGCAGTATCAGTTTTTTATTTGGGTGGTGTTCTCAAGGTCATTTGATGGTTAACATTGTTTTTTCAAATGGAAACCTGCGGATAAAAAAAAGTATCCTACCAAAATTGTTGGTCTTTTTACGTATAATAAGATCCCATAATAAAAAGTATAGGTTTCCATTTGAAAAAAACAAAGTTGACTATCAAATGACCTTGAAAACGCCACCCAAATAAAAAACTGATACTGCCCCCCTCTTTCTCACTCGAAATCCTTGGACATATACTTTTCGACATATTCGGCTGGAAAGTTTTCAAATGATCACCCTGTATAATGTTTTTCGTAATGATTTTATAGACTTTTTACTTGATTCCTCATTATCCAACATCTTTAGAAATTGAATGAATAAACCAAGACATTTTCATGTCAATAAAAAATATACTTCAAGACACTATTGTATCAAACTATTGTCCCAGACGATGTAACCAAAACAGAATTCTCAAAAATATTTAATACTAGTAATGGACAACCATTCCTTTTCACTATAAAATTATAGTGCAAGGGCACATATGCTAAATTATGATTCGCGTTTCACGTGCAACCGCGTCACGAGTGCATTCGAAATAGCGTGTGCATCCACTTGTTCCGCGGATAATTATAAACCGAGTGTGCGCTGTGAAATAATACGAGTGTTACGAATTTGATGTTGAAGTGACCTGTAAATAATTGTGAATTTATTAAACGCTGCTAGAAATACTGATTAAAAACAGTAAAAAGTCGGTCAACGATCACCCCCGCCGTATAAATAGAAAAATTCGCGTGAAAAGCCGCGATCTAACAATAATGAAATAACTGGAAGGAAAAAAATTCCTCGTAGAGATGTATTATGCTGCATTCTCGGTCAATGTCGGCGAGTATAGCTTCTAAGAAAGTGACTGTGCGAAGAGGGGGAAGACAGTACGGGGGTTGAAAAGGAAACACAAGTGCTTGTCTCAGGGTTGAAGGATAAAAGAGTTCTCTATTAAATATACGTACCTTGTTATAGTAACAGGGGTATCTACTCTGTGCTGTCTGGTTGTCGCCATCTCGGCCGTGACTCGTAAGAAAATCTTTACATTCTCCCTTGAGCGTGTTCACGCAGCCTTCCAGGTTGATGTAGAGACGAGAACTATTGTAGATGGTGAGCGATCGTTGAGCCGGCATGTAGACATTCGTAATATCGAAGGGATACTGCAAGCTCTTCTCGTATATATCCAGAAAGCTTGTAAAGTTGATGTGAGGCTGTGGGACGGGGATTTCCTTCAGCAAAGTACCATTCACACAGTCCTCTGCCCTGCGAAAACGAAAAACAGAATGGACTTTATGAAACGACCTCTGCGGATGACTCCCTCTTTTTACGGTCTTGTTATTTCAACAATACACGATACGACGTTCCAAACATTCTCGACCCAAGGTTTTCTATTCGGGTCTTCTTGCTTTTTCTTTTAGAAATCGATACCATCTGAGGGTGTACATCGAATCTGAAACTTCTGTGTTAATATTTCAGGCTGAAGCGTAACTGTCCCAATCGTTCATTCTTGTAAGACATTTGCGTCCCTGTTCATCTTTGTCAGTGTGTCATACATGGACATCAAGGTTCTGAAATTGTGGTATTGTAACTGTGAAATACTGTTTCTGTGATACGGCTTAGTAAATCATTCGCGAAAATGGGAAAACACGCGAGTCAGAAATCAAAGAAACGCAGAGGAAACACATGAGTCAGAAAAACGTGGCGTTCGGGTGGATCGGGCAGTGCCACGGGATCAATGGTTGCCATGGAAATACCCTTATCGGTGTCTTCTAGGCTCTTAAGAAAGGGAATATGCGAAAATGTCACGTGTGCCTGATAAGAAGCAATTGGTACTGGATACGGCGCGTAAGACTCCAATTAACGCGGGAACCTAATCTAATTGCTTGAATTTCGGGACATTTTCTTGAGTACTCAATGTATAACAATTACATAAAGGATCAATTATTGTACATGAATGATTTCCTTTCAAACACCTCGTATATTTCAAACAAGTGCACCTACATATAATATATAGAACGTGTGAAGTTCTGCTATTCAGATTAATCTATTTATTGCACCAGAGCAACAAAATTCTCCAGTAGACACACAAAACAATGAAATGTATCCACTAGTAAAATACCATAGACATATAGAGATAGACTGCGCGGCCTGTACGAAGCGCTGAAGCCCACAATGGCGGCAAAAAACAAAAATAAAACATCAATAAATACATCAATTAGAAAGAGAGCGCTATGGACCCCGACTAATGCTCTCTCTCTCACTCTTTGTACCGCGCGCCGCCATTGTGGGCTTCAACTCGCCCATAAGACGGCGCAGTCTATCTCTATATGTCTATGTAAAATACACAACTTGTGAAGTTCTGCTATTCAGATTTATTTATTTATTGCACCAGAAACAAAATTCTCCGCTAAACACACAGAACCATGAAATGTACCCACTAGTAAAATACACAACGTGCAAAGTTCTTCTATCAAATCGATCTATTTATTACACCGGAACTAAAATTATCCCCTAAACACACGAAACGAACAAATGTCCACAAGTAAAATACACAACTTGTGAAGTTCTGCTTATTCAGATCAATCTATTACACCGGGAATACAATTCTCCACCGAACAAATATCAGAAAAAAGGATTCCCGACTACGAGCATTTCGCGTCTATCGATCCTCGGAAATATTTTCCGACGATAAATTCTGTTGACGGCGGCCGGCGCGTGAAATTCAATGCGATCCCAGGCAAACAGAATCGGTCGAATATCATTATGATGTAATCCGTTCCATTTCGGCATTTCACGCTCACAGGTTCTCGAAGGATTTCCCTTTGACGTTAAAGATAGCGAAACAGAATGGTAAATGGCGTGCTTTCACGAGGGATGCGCGATCGACCCGGAGTTTCATGGTAGTTTCTTCAACGTAGTCCTTTGTATGACGTCGCTCCGCGTCTCGGAGGTCACTTTTGCGAAACCTACGAATCGCTTGGTTCGAAAGGAAGGAAAATATTACGGTGAAGTGGATGAGCTTGGGTCCGGAGACGTAGCTCGGTATAGTGCACTGAACTCTATTCCTTCTTGATCGTCTCGATCGTAGGGATTGCCACTAGATCTATTCAGGTCAATGGTACGCATACATATCTGCACACGTGCGTGTAAGTATATGCACAGAGTGTAAAGATTTGCTCGGTCTTGGCCATTACGGGCGTATTATACACCTGCGAGTCGATGGAGATCTGTAAAAACAAACCTGCCTCGGAATCAACCTTGACCTTGACTTTCAAGGTCGAACTTTTTGTTGCCAAACATTTCTTTACACCCAGTACGTTCATGGTTGTTAGCTTCGCCATCATGCATCTTAATTACGTTCTCACAGTCCATTGAAACGAGCTGTCTCCACGCGACGGATTTGCGTTTGCGATCTCTGTTATGCATGGTTCACGTCATTACTCGGAGTCGGAGGAGCTATCTGGCATTACACAATAGTTTCACCTAAGGAACTCATCTTATTACGACCGTCTAAATTCTTCGAAAATACGAATGAAAATTTATGTTTTGCTCGGTCGTTAAAAATTAATTTTGTTCATTATTTTACTCTGTCATTAAAAATTAATTTTGTCCACTATTTTGCTCTGTCATTAAAAATTAATTTGTCCATTATTTTCACTTCATTTGCATTATTAGCGAACAATATCTTAGTCTTGTAATTGATGCACAAGCTTTTAAAGTGAAAACTTCTTTAGACGCACCGTGTACACAATTTCTGGATAGCGAATGAGCCTGATCCGTCACGCTCCGAGGTGAAACGAAGTGATGGGGGTTTATCTTGCATAAAGATCTGGAGTAATCCGAAATAATAGTAAATTTTTAAGTATTACCTGACGGTTCCTCTTTCCTTGCGAACGACCATGCAACTAGCAAAAATGCTGCTATTCTCGCTGCCCCAAATCTTGACAGGTGCGGCCAGCCTAGTTCCAGGTAGATTTCCGTTGGCCATGTTCAAAGCTACTCCACGTTCGCACCTCGCAGTGATAACATTATCGTCTTGCATCAGATACACGTTCACTTGGGACGTGGAGATTTTCGGACAATATCGATCACAGGTGAACGGATGCTTGATCTTCGTGCATCGGGAGCTCTGGCAGCTGAAGAAACCGTTCAGCTTCATGTTGTCCTTCTCGCTGTCGACCACGATGCCATCGGCTTTGTGATGGCAAAGCATCAGCTCGCTCAAGTTGGCACAATGGCCAAGATTGCAACTGAATACCCCCGACAGTACGCTGCACTCGCTACCGTTGTTGCAGTTGTAACTCTTCACGGCAGCCATGTTCACCTGAAAGGAAACGGTAGACGTCTTTGAAAAGTTTCAAAGGTAAAAGCGGCCGCCGTGTCACTGAATTGCCGATTATTGCGATTTCTGAGGATGCTTTTAAGAAAACTGGCCGACCGTCGGGTTTCTTGAAGAGAAAAGAAAATTAAATTATTTTTACAGTGGAAAGAGAAACGAACAGGAAATATATTAAAAAGCTAGACGAAACATTTTTACGAATGTTTTACGTTCCCGAATGATTCTTGGAATAATTTTAGTATATCGAGTGGGGAGTACACACACACACACACACACACACATTTGTACCGTCTGACAAAAATAAGGATGCTTTTAAGAAAACTGGCCGACCATCAGGTTTTTTGAAGACAAAAACATTTAATTATTTCCACAGTAAAAAGAGGAATGAATGAGAGATGTTAGCAAGCTAGATTGACTTGAATCAATGATGTAGACTTTTGTAAATTGTGTGCTTGCAATTTATTCATACATTTGTTACGAATGTTTTACATTCGCGAATTAAACTTGGAATAATTTTAGTATATCGATTGGAGTATATATATATATATTTGTACCGTCTGTCAAAAATTCTAGAACTCCAGAGTTATTAACCCGAACTCAATAGAAGTCACGCAACACGTCGCTTTCATTTTCGTGGGCACTCCCCAGAGAGTATTCTGTATTCTCCTGTCGGACACTCTTATCCTCCCTCAGGATAGAAAATCCGTATGATCGATGGCTATTTTTAGATTGCTTTTATTACTTTTCGACATGTTAGAATCACACTAAGGGGTCCTCTAACAAACGAAACGCCATTTGCCGCGACTATGAGTCAGTGGAAGGGTTAATATTATATTTTAGAGAAAACTGTTCCCGTTGGTAGAAGATTTTACAAATGGCAATGTTATCACAGCGCATTGTTGAAAGAATAATTTCAACAACGTTTAGTAAAAATGAAAAATAGAGAATAAATGTTCTTATCCTTTTACTAAAGACAATATAATAAACTGTGTATGTACTGTTATGTGAAAATTATAAAAAATTTTCAAGAGTATGACAAAATATGAGAACGCTCATTAATGTTTCGAACAACAAAGATGACGACAGTGGTTGTTGGAACTGGGATTATTCATCATCTCCAAATATGTCGCGCGTCCTATCGTAAATCAGGACATCTATTTAGATCGATGATAGGCGTGGCGCATGCGAGCCATTAGAAAGTAATTCGAAATGACGAATTAGGCGAACAGCGTTACGTACCAGATAACGAGGTTACCGCATCAAAGTAACCGGCACGACAGGGTATGTCCATCACATTAGCAAAATTCCGTAATATCACTTGCGCTCTCCACGTGTGCGAGAGCTTACTATTATTTCCGGAAACTTTCATCGAACGTCTGCAAGACAACGTTCCAAGCGTACCTAATCGAGGGCTCTAAGTAATTACGTTCTGTGCCGAGCGGACAGTGTAACAAATGGTCATTGTCGGAAGAAAAATCGCCTAGATCATTTTACACAGTCTACAATAAATTTAAATATTACTTTAGAACTTGAAAAACCAATTTCTAGTTTAAATCTTCTTCTAATTAAAAATTTGTTTCTCAGTGTTAGAATTTTCATTAATATTTAGAGAATGAAGAACTTTAGTGTTCGAAGCAGATGAATAATATTTACTACTCTGCACTGGTACATAGTATAGCTCGTTGTAAAAAATACTTGAAGCTTACTTTCTTTCTGGGTGGTCACAAATCTTCTCTAGGTGCACGTGCTTCCATCTAGTTAACCGAAATTTTACACTAAATTACCTTGAATGGACTTGGAAGACGAATGTGTTCAGTGAATTCGTTTCGAGAGAGATGGTGGTCGGAAATCTTCTCCAGGTGAACGTGCTTCCGTCTAGCTAAGCGAAATTTTACACTAAATGACTTTGAATGACCTTGGAAGTCGAAAGTGTGATAAATCAGTGAATTCGTCTCGGGATAGGCTAAATCCTTACTTAACTAAAAGCATACAGTTCCATACAGAATCTTGGAAGTGCGTCCACCAAAAGTTCCCTCCTCCGAATCAAAGTAAGCTTTATTTGAAATACTTTTTACAACGAGCTATAGTTTGGGATATAATTGCGTGCGAAGGTTCAAATGGGATGCTCTGTATTTCACTTTCGAGAGTGATACAGTAAAAATAAATAGGTTGAGAGTTAAATGTACAGTGGTACCTCGGTATACGACCTTAATCCTCTCCTGATGTTTGGACTTATACCGAATAGGACGTATACCAAACCAACCTTTCCCATAAATATTAATGTAAAAATGATTAATACGTTCTCATGTAAAAAAAACTCCAATTGAAATTATACCTACATTAATGGGGTTGTAAAATAATTTAAACACTGTTTAAACACATAAATAAAAAATGAGGTTTTATAATAGACTTTAAAATCTACCTTTATATTTATAATATTTTATAATCGCACCAGACATAACTCGTCTTCTGTATCAAGCTGTTGATACCAATAAACTCGATCGACTGATCATTTTCTTTCATCTCTCCTTGTTGTGTGACCTCATCAGTAATTCCATTACTGATCCTTACGTGTATTATCAGTCAGTTAATAATATCATCAACTACGAATATAATTGATTATTAATTTACTTTTCCTTTGAGTTAATTATTTAAAAATTACGCAAAATTCACACAAAAAATTTATGTCGTATACCGAACAAAAGTCGTAGGGTATAGTGTCAAAATATGGTATAGTCCCCTAGTATGGCACTACTTTATATCTTGCAAAGGAGAAGTCGTACTGTAGTGACAAAATACTCAAACGATAGTTTTCCAAATTTACTCAACAGTGTACAGTGCAATTGCACCATTCTACATATAGATTTTAGTATCGATCCTCTGCCAGTTGTGTGTCTCCACGTGTTGAATATTTTTGTGGTTAGATTTTCGATTGTATTTGTTTCGAGGAAGGTAAGTGATTTTGAAATGTTTGAACAGATCTGTAGTTTCAGTTTATTTATATTAATGTTTGCCAACTGTTGGTTTGGGCTGAAATTCATTCTCTCTTTGTCAGTAGCTAGTATCAGTCCACGTGGAGTTCCCAATATGGCACTGCCAAGGGTTCCCTAATATGGGTATAGCTATTGACATTCTTGGTGAGGGTGCCGAATATGGCACTAGGTGTCATATTAGGGACTCAAGGTGTACCATATTAAGAACCCCTTTTGCTGGAACCTGCAAATGACACACCACAAAAAAATATTTTTCCCAAGCTGTATTAATTTTTGAACAAACTTGACCCCAGAATCTTATAGGGAGGAAATGCATCTACAACTGGTAATTTTTTGATCGAAAAAGAGCATTCTAAATTAATCAAAAAATGACATCAACAAAAAGTCCAAACAGGATGTACATAATCCGAATTGGATGTACTCCAAAGCAGACGTATACCGAGGTACATACCACTGTATTATTATTGTGCGAAGGACGATCAGATAAAATAATGACAGCCACAAATCTCTGTCCACCCTTTTATTGTTCGGTCAAGCGTATCGCGGCTTCCGTGAAAAGTGTTCTACACGCGTCATTGTTCCCGCTAAACCATCATTTTCCCGAGTTCCAGTGTTTCCAAGGTGGAAAAAGGTCGATCAACCGTTCGACTCAAAGGCAGCCGAGTTGCGTGTTCAATTGGCCTCGGTGCGGATCGCTCGGCGAAAGTTGCTTTACAGCGTTAACCGAGGGAAATCCAGTTAAATGGAAAGGGAGCCAGAGAGGAAGAGAAAAAGGCGTCGAGTGTGTAGTTGGTTTTAATGGTACGACCCGGCATTTTGTAGACTCTCCTCGGTTAATGTACTCGATGGATGCAAAAGTATCGATAAAAGAGTTACTGCGTGTGGTTCCGATGCCGCCCGCGCTAAGTGCTTCCTGGTACCAATCACAGATATTGATACGGGGAAAAAGAAAATGGATTGTTCCCGTAATCCGGTAGCATATTTATTGACAAATAGCAAATTGATTATAGATTTTTATATTCGAGGATTCCTTTATATTCGAGGCATGAAAAGGCTGAAATTTCGCTCGGCGGACCAAATATTTTCAATTTTTCTGAATGTAATCTTACACAAAAAATTCCATGAAAAAATGATAAAACTTTAAATTCTAGTGCGATGAATGCAAATTTTATAATTTCTAGAATTTAAAGTTCTATCATTTTTTCGTCGGATTGTGTAATATTACATTCAGAAAAGTTGAAAATTTCTGGTCCCCTCAGTGAAAGTTTAATCCATAAAAATATGCGTTGAAACAATACAGGGTGTTCCAGAAAGAGTGGGAAAAGAAAGGGGTGATTCCTGAGGTAATCTTAAGCACCTTTTTCCTTCACAAATTCGCTTTGTTTTCGAATTATTAACGGAAAACGAAAAGGTCTTCAATTTAATTGCCTGATGAATGAAAATTCAAGACTCATATCAACCACTGATGAAACAAGAAAATCGACACATACCTGTGGACACGCTATGCTATTGAATCTCGTGCAATTCTGGAAAACAATGTCCGTGCCATTTCTTCGTACAGTTGCGCGAATCTGCGGGCAAAATCCGGTGGTTCTCGTCAAGCACCACTCCCCGCAACTCGCCCACCCACAATTATTAGCTAAGGTGGTATCAATGGTTTGGCACATGACTGGATCCGGCTCGATTCCCGCGTGAAAGGCTCTGAAATTAATTGCATCGGCTTCATTAATATTTCGCCGAGTGACGTTTTGATTTTGCACGACAGAACACGGTATTTCATGCATTTATTTCGCAGATTACTCGTGGGCGAGAGATACCAATTATGCTAAATGAAAATGCGTTCAGAAGATATTTAATTCAGCGTAAACAATGTGCTTTTATCAATAAATTTCCGACGTTTGCCAAAGTAGAAAACATGAAATTTAAAATACACACATTCGAGAACAATATTAATAATAATCATTTATATCTACATGCACGTGATAAAAAGAGGATCCTTTTTTCCCTCGGAAATGTTCTGCTTTGTTAATCTCTGTCCATTATTATTATTGAACTACGCAGCAACTGCGTTCTCGACATAATTGCAAGAAAATCGATTTGCTCAAAGGTTCTCGCGAGAAGTCTTAACAATGAATTTTTCGTCTGGCACAAATCATTTACTAAAAATAGTCTGCAGCACGCAACGATAGGTTGTAAAACAGCTGGAATTAGATGGTTCACAGACGGCGAGGAGCGGTAAGTTATAGATTTCCGAGGAAATAAAGGTCGGATGAGTCGTAACTTAATTACTATCAGCCTTGGTCAAATTAATCGATACAGCCTTGTCGTTAACCTGTGGGAGGGCATGTAGATTGCCACACTTAGATAAACCAATGCGACGCAGCTGATGACAATGGTGAACTGACACAAGCAGATGCTGCCGCATATTCTGCGATCCTGTTCCGGTATCAGGCGACGCTTGTGCTTCCGTCCCATCGCGAATATCCAATGGAATCGCTGCCTCGGTTGCCCTTCTTTCCCTTGTTCCAACGATGATTTCGAAACTGGACTAATCCAACAAGCTTCTGCTCATTCAGCCCGTGTCGTCAAACTCTGCCACGTTCAAACCCGTTTCATCCAGAAGTCGATTCTATAAAGAAAATTTCGATTTTGTTAGTGCTTTTGAAATCTGCAATTTACATCATGAATAGACAGCGGATCTTTATGCAAAATAAAATGTCTATACATCATCTGCATGGAAATGAAGCTGAATAAAGATTTATTTCTTGTGTAAATCATTTTAATCGATCGAAAATAACGTCTCCGTATTTTCATATTTTTTAAACGTTTTCAAGGTTTTAATTTTCACAGGCATTTTTCAAAGGCATATTCAATCCGCTGCCTAATCATCAAGCATACATTCGTTTTCAATGAATGCACACCATGCAAATCCAACATAGTTTTCGTAGGAAAACAAGTTGCACATGCCTGTGTAAAATCTTAATTTTAATTTTATCTTAGAACCTTAATTTATTTTTATAAATTGATCCAAGCTATTTTATGCAATACCCAAAATTTTGAAGTTCAAAGAGGGTGAGGACAGATTGATAATCCGCATGAATTTGATAAGAGAAGATTCTTGATCGTCATTTGATTAACGTGGAAGTTTCCTGGTGGTCATCCTACGTCTGTGCCATCAACGTCTTTTTTAGTGATGTCGCTCGCGTGTCAGCCTTAATGCACTTAAGACAATTACGTGTTTTAACTTCATTAGGCGTCGTGCTACTGTAAACAGGCGCACTCCTCCGGGATGATGTGCAATTAGATACTTGTAATCCCATTACACTGTGAGGGACGATCACTTAACGGCCATTCGAGAATAATACCTATCGATTCGGGGAAACTTTCACGCTCTGCTAAACGCACGGCCGCCGCTAAGAGCTTTCTTGAATGTTTCCTGAATGTTCATACAAAGTGTTCGCTGCCGATGCGATACGTCGCCGTTTGATTTGTACTGGCCAAGAGTTTAATGTCATTAAATGGGTCGATGGTCACAGGAGGTTACAGTACGGTGGACTGCAAAACAGTTCTGTTCTATTAATTCTGTTATCTTGTAATGGTCAAAGTATTCACAGGTAAACTTGTATGAACTTTAAAACATTTTAAAATTATTATTACATTTTATTTAGAACAAATTACTGATGTAGAGATCCTTTATGTAGAGGAAAAACGAGGACATACAATTTCTATATACGAACACGATATCTTATTCTACGAATACTATTCTATTAATTCTGTTATCTTGTAGTGGTAACAATATTAACTGGTAAACTTGTCGGAAATTTCAAAAATCTTGAAATTATGAAAATTTTTATTTGAAGTTGCTTTACAAGTGGTAACACTTAGCAAGAATAATTCTATTTTATTTAAAACGAATTACTGAAGTAGAGATCGTTTGTGCCTAGGAAAAACGAGGGCTTACAATTTTAATACTATTCCATTTTAATTCCATTATCTTGTAATGGTAAAACTATTAACTGGCGAACTAATATGAAATGCTTAAAATTTTGAAATGATTGAAATTTGCTTCACAAGCGGTGACAATTGGCAGTAATAATTTTATTTTATTTAAAACGAATTTTTTTTTTTACTGAGGTACAGATCCCTCGTGTATAGGCAAAACGAGGACATACAATTAAATATGCAAACACGATATCTTATTCATTTTTGTCATGTTTGCTCAACCCTGTTACTATATATTTTAACAGTAAGATAATTATTATACTCAAGCTACAATTACATTGTCCGAAAAATTGAATATTTTATAGAGAGAACAGAAAAGTATTAAAAGAAGATATCTTCCGTTCCGCGGAATCGATTTCGACAATTTAGATCAACAGTCCAGCGATAAGTAAATAGAATATCGAGTGTGCGGTGCCAGATCGTAACTTCCAATTTGCTAGATCGTCGATCTAAGGCGCGCATCGACACGTCCTCCGGAGAATGCGAAGCGAACACTTAAACAACTAACGCGGAACGTGCTCGCGATAAAATCGGCGTTTTTTACCTTCAGCGCTATCAAGGGCTCCGCTAAATGTCTCCGATGTTGTATCTTCGATCGAGGCCAGCCGCTTAAATACCACTTTCTTTCATTTTAAGAACTCGGGCAAACACGGAACACGTAATTGAATTTCTAAACGCGACCAACAATAAGTAATAGTTCATCGAACACGACTAATTAAAACGAATCGCAACACCGTACAAAACACTCGTAACGATAAACTCGAAATCTCGGTACAATTCGATCGAGGACATCGACTTTTTTAACATTGATGGATCGAATCGTATATTCTTCTAATCGCTTTTAATAGTTCATCGAACGCGACTAATTATAAGGGCAGACACTTGTAACAGCAATCTCGATTGGATCGATTTTCATTGGTAGATCGAATTCACTGAGTAAATAACAGTTCGTCGGTATCAAACGCGACCAATTAAAACGAACTGCAACACCCTATAGTTGCAACGGCAATCTCGAAGTCTCGGTATAATTTAACTGTGGAAATCGATATTTTAATGGTGGTGGATCGAATTTTTGATTCCTGATCAAATTCACCGCAACGGATTTTTATCCACTTGAAATGAAAATATTAATACACGCGTCGGCGAACGTAAGCGGTCAATGGAAGTTCACTGTATTCACGGTTTCATTTCCATCCATGTTTCTCCGTGTGGTATCTTTTCGTGGTTCGTTGACATCGAGGAGCATTTACCCGATTCCACGGCGTCGAACGGCCGCGAAGCACCCACGCAAACCCGACGACTGTTTGAAAACAGGGCTGGTCGTCCGGTATATTGCTCGCAAGCACCCCCATACTGAGCTTGCGCTCTGAACAACCGTGACGTTTATGGGCAGATGCCGACCGACGCTCTACTCCCCTATTCCTATGTAGAAACATAGTGGAATCGCTTCGAGCTACGATTTTCCTCTAGTCGGCAAATGCGACTACACATTCGAAAGCTGATTAATGGCGAAGGACTTCATCCGATGACTAACGCTGCCGCTACGTGCCTGCCTTCGGAGAAATGCTTTCCGTGGAATACAGCGGAAGCACAGTGATCGGAATTGATGTTTCTCTTCGCAGTGGAATCGTTTCTTTGGAATTCAACCAAAGGATTCGAGGAATTATTTTCAATCAGTTGGGAGGATTTGTTTACTGTTGAATCGGGGAGAAGATGGTACTAGTTGCACTTTATAATTTTTCTGTTTACAGGTTTTCAGAACCTCCGACCTCTAATAATAATTTTATAAATTCATATATTTTTCCTCGTCTTTGCATTATTCGATTTTGATGAAATTTTTAAAATGTTACTAACACTAGTTTACTGTACGGATTTTTTAAAAAATGTTCGGTATAGGTTCGGATAAAATAATCGTAAATAGTAACTATTATTACAGTTTTCAATACGAATCTGATAAATTGGAACTTTCTTCAAATTACGTGTGACATATCTAGTAAACTAATTCTTCAGCTCAACACAAGTATAAATAATAAACTTATAAATTCTTATATCATTCTTCGTCACTGCATTATTCGATTTTGATGATATTTTTGCAATGTGACTAACACTAGTTTACTGTACGAATTTTTCAAAAAATGTTCGGTATAGGCTCGGATACAAAAATTGTAAACAGCAACTATTACAGTTTTCAATACGAATTATTATTAGCTTACGAATTATTAGCTTGAAAGTTTGCGGAATTCGCGTTCTAGCATTCGCAAGTAGAATTGGTTGGTTATGGTCAGACGCGTCAGCCGATTTCTATTCAACAGCACGCGTAACCAAAACAATGTTATTCGTGTTTTTATTGATTTATTTTAATCAATAGTTAGCAAAAGTTGATATTAGTAAAATCTTTTCAATTATTTATGGACCGTTTTATTCTTGTCAATATTTTCCTTCTTCGAAAAAATGCTTAAGACACATATTTCTGCTGGTACTTTTGATATAATTACATGAAAATATATATTACATGAAAACTAAACATTTAATCTAACTTTTCTCATCAACGTTGAAGAGAAATTCAACGACATCGTTCATGAGACTTAATCGAAGGATTATTCAAGAAATGGACGAACAGGGGCAAAGATCGAACACGTTGAACAGAAAACATATTTCTATATATTTCAAACGGAACCGTATAATGTTTTATTTACAATAGTCCGTTAGTATCGCAAAAACGAGTACGTTACTATATAATAATATGTTTATGTATAGTATTCAAGACTTAATAATACGCACGAAGCAACATACAGACATACGTTTCCTTCGACAAGGTTCTTTAAAATTCGTGAACAAAGAATTTTTCCTGGGAAGCGTTCTCGAACAGTGTCCTTTTACTTTTATTTTTGGCTATCTAGAAAATAAAACAAAAACGAGGCAAGACAGAGACAGAGAAGAGACGAAGTGGTCGAATAAGAAACAGTTTTTTTTTTTAGTACAGTTTCTCGATGTGATGAAATGGGTTCGTAGATTAAAATGAAGATGAGATTGAAGGGGGAATCGACGTAGCGGAGCTTACCTATAATAAGTGCAGGTACCGTTAGATTAATCAAGTAACATGCGATAGAGCGTTATTATACATACGTATCGATAGAAATAGATTTTACACTAGTCGCCGCTTTCTAATCTTGTTAACCGTACGCAATTATTTCATTCTCTTTTCGGGTCTCGTTTATACATGTAGTACGTTACAATCAAATTCATCACGTTTTTCTTTTGGCGTTTTCACCGTTCCCAACGAATCAATCAAATTTTCCCAGCGATCGACTGTACGATCGATGTGGACCATCCCCTAAAATTTTATAATGGGTCTATCTAATTGCATCGACGTCTTCTCACGCGACTTTTGGACTCGATGATCGCTCGCGAGGCGCTAATCGGCTAACGAATTGGCACTAAACCGACTTGATATGAGAGATATGGGAATGCGTGCAGACGGACCAGGCCACCATCAGTTTTTCAGGATTGTCCGCGTGACGCTTCATGTGCTTCCTGTGCGATTCTCGTGAACGCATTATTCAAGTACACTGACACAGTGTTCGGCCTACATGTCGTGCAAAACTACGGCAATGTCTCGATAGATGCAAAATCTCACTCGCAGCTGACTTCAAAAATGGAACATGATAACGAGTGAACAGCAAAACTTTTCCCTTTTTCGTGGTTCTTTCATGAAACATTTACCAACGTATTTCTGACCCTACTCCACGGTCATGGGGATAATCGTGTCGCAAATATCGTGGACATCTCTTGTACATAAATCGAGGCATTACCGTACTTTGTGGCTTCCAATTAGAAACGATCGATTCGATTACACTAGATCTCTTTACTTCACTGCGTTGGTATAACGATAGGCTCACTTTACGTCTCACTTCGTCGTATGCGTTTTACATCTAATCTAGCATATTCCGTGTACACTGGCAGCCAAAGGTACGAGACCAACGTCCATAATCACTTCTCTGTGAAAAAAGCCGTTCTTTAAGTGCGAAATTTACTTTTCCCTTGCAACCTATGATTTCATAATTCTACAAACTGTCTATTTCCGAGCTAGAAGGACTTGAGAACTGAACATTATCGCGAACTATGCTCGATATGTGCCGCAGAACTCGCCGCAAAATAATGGCAGTTCAACTGATTTGGCGTTGCATGAAATTATACGCATCCGGTCTGATTTATCTCGTTGGACTTGTAACAGTGTCCACAATCTCCAAACTGTTAACGGCAGTGTAAAAGAATGCTCAATAACGAAGCATTTAATTTCGACACGTAGCTTTCAACACTTTCCTCTTGATTAGTACAGAGACTTGGCGTCATACTTTTGGTCGATAGTGTATGTTAGAATTATTAATACATCCTATATCACGTTACATATTTATTCTCTAGACAGACTTAGTGTATTAAATTTTTCAGTTTTCACAAGCACGTACTGATAAAACGTTGAACGACATCGTTAAATAGAATCATGTCCATGCCAACAGTTAATATCAATTTTTCACCGGTGATCCTTCGTTTCATTGATTTATACTCCGATCAGTGTGGAACAACGTACTCCTTATTTTACACGTTTATCTAGTTAGTTACGTTTTAAAAAACTGTTATTCGGTAACACTCATTGGCTGAAGGTATTCTTAGAAAACATGGCAGCACCAGTCAGTCACGCTTGGCGATTGACGATAACGAGAGAAACAAACAAATAATCGCGAGAACGTTATTCAAGCATGTTATTGCAAATACAGATGCCTGTGACAATCATCGATGGACTGCAGATTTTATGCATTTGTAATAAAAATAGTTTAATGAGAAACACTGGAGCAGTGATGGGCACGATAGGGGCCCCTCAAACGCTTGCTTCCCCCACCAACCTCCCTTTTCCTGGTGGGGGACAGTGGACGCTATGGTGGGGACGGTCCTGTCTCAATTGACACAAAAATGCCCATCCTTGCACTAGAGAACCCACCACTAAAAATCACTAACTTCTATTACCTTTCAAAAATAACAAGACTGCACTTATCGAGTCATTGCTCGATCACTTTTACAAAGTACGTTCGAATAAGTGTATCCAGTAAATGTCCATAAAAAGACCTTTACAATCTCAACAATTGTATCAGCTGATTGCATAAGTTCCTGCCCGATTTGAAAATGAAATTCGATGGTCAAATTTTAAAGAATACAGCATTATTATTTAATTATATAGAAGCATTCTTTTCACAATTAAAAAAGAATGGTGACTATGCAATCATCTAATACAATAAAGAATCGAAAATCTAGATATGAAACAAAATGTTGGATGTTAAATATTATTTGCAATTCAACAAATCATCAAGAAAAGAAAAGAATTATGACGATAATTTGTCTTTCGCGTAAAGATCCGCAGTCTCATCATCGAACCGACATGACGGTATAATGCGAGCCTATCCTAATAGCAACCAGCAATCGTTAGCACCTGGGAAGTTGATCGTTAGTTCGACATGTATAGTTGACAATCGATTCCCCGACAGAGTCCAACGTGAAATTACGTGACTTAGCATAAACTTCGTTCGACACATACACCATCGTTCTAGTTCGTTTCGTATGAAATGTTAACAATCACACCTGATCGTCCCGTGGGTCGAGCGTCTTGAGCAAAGGTTCCACGTGACAGAAGGCGCAAGAGTTCGCTGAAAAAAGTAGCGTTCGATCGTTCGATTACGCGCACGCTAACGGAAATCGATTAGCAAGCTTCGAGTGGGGAATGAGTGCCGACACGCAGGCTCCAGTTGGAAATCCCTTCCCGGCGAGGAAGGTAATTAGTCCAACTTGATGGACGCCTTGAGTAAGGCCGAGTAAGGATTCACAACCATTCTAGATGTACCGGGTTGCGACGTAGTTTCCGTACGCTTCGAAACAACCGGGCGAACCGTTCCGATTCCGCGTAAACGTTCACTGATCATTAAAGTCATCAATTCTCAACGATTCAATATAATATAATCATTTCGTAACACATAGAACTACTCAACTCGATTAGTACTCTCTAACAAATCGATACTCCGTCTCGCAATGGTCAACTTTTGTAACGTATCTTCGAACTTGAAACTTGTACAGGACGTTTCACGTCAGCATTTTATTACAATTCTTTCATTATTCAATTTTACTTTATGCAGCTGCACTTCGCGTGTTTCGCAAAAATTATTTTATAATGAACTCTTCAAGTTGGATCTTCAATGTGTGACTCTCTCAAGTTGCCAAATAAATAGTTTAGATGGAAAATTGCTGTGACTTCTTTTATAAGAACGATTGTTTTTAATGTTTCATTTAAAAATGAATTCTTCAAGTTGGATCTTCACGTACGTTCAACCCAATTTATAAGAAGGATTGTTTTCAATGTTTCATTTTAAAATGAATTCTTCAAGTTGGATCTCCAAGTACGTTCAACCCAATTTATAAGGATTGTTTTCAATGTTTTAACATTTTAATGTTAAAAGAAATTTTTAATAAAATCAGTGGAACTTGCATTTTTACACTTTGTGATTAATTACTTGACTCATATTTGAGAAAGTTCATGGACATGTAAAACAACAAGAATATAATCGTATTTTGTGAAACGGCCTGTACAACGGTAAATTATGTATATATATATATTTTACGTATATATATATTTGTATGTATCATATTTTATATATAGATTTACAATACTCGAGTGCAATCTGGTAATTTGGTCTAGTCAATTGGCTAACTATGGTCTCGCTAGGTCACGTTGTTTCGTAGCTTATGGAACAAATCGCTGATCCCTTCGAAAAACAGAACTGAAGTACTGATCACTACAGCTGTAAACTACGTACGCACGACGCGTGCATATTATCTGTGCATCCGCGCGAATCTCACGCAAATATCTCGTTTTCGTTAACTAGGGCCAAGACGCGATTCGCGTCCGCGTAAAAAACTGGTAATAACCGTTCATATCAATCTTCTGTAAGATTAATTAATCGGATAATATTCACAGACCTTAACTTACACTCTATACCTTAACCTACGAATCTTATTTTTTTTTCTTTTTGGTGCGAAGACAGATCCTGGAGGCGATCGCGTCACTTTTCTCAGAATTACAAATCAAAAATATAGATTATCGCAATAATTAATTACGGACGTGAAACTCACCAATTCAAATTGATATATCCTCGTTCAAGAAATGATTGAAACAGGCAGGTTTTGATATAGTTCTGCAATTTGCTTTTATACACTCGTGGTACATATCAGACTTTCAACGAGATTTCCAGAGAGCGAGTGTGAGAGAGACAGAATAACGGAAACGCGAAAATGGAAATCATCTGAACGCGTGTGACACGAGCCTTCATAGGAGTTTGATTATTCCTCCTCGAAACGCTCGATAAATCGATTGTTGCTTCTGTATTATAACCAGAGTTTCATAATATGTGAAACCTTCTTGCGAATCACATTTCTATATTTTACACACGTCGGAAATGATTTGGGACATCTACTTTTTCATACAATAAGTTTCCAAACTATAAGTGTTTTCTCAATCACTCATAAATTTACTAATTCGTTCATAGACTTTTTTAGAGAATGACATAAATGTGCCAATAATAACATTTCACTTGTAATGTCACTCATAAATGTTCTAATTCGTTTATAGACTTTATATTCTCAACTAATAATTTACTAAATTCCACTACTCAATACCATAACAGAGAGAACGGCATATAAACGCGCTAATAAAAACATTTCACTCATAATTTTACTCATGAATTTACTAATTTGTTCATAGACTTTTACAGCCTCAACTAATAATTTACTGTATTCTATTATTCAATACCATAACAGAGATAAAGATATATAAATGTGCCAATAAAAACATTTTAATTATAATTTTTCTCATAAATTTGCTAATTAGTTCATAGAATTTTACAGCCTCAACTAATAATTTACTGTATTCCATTATTCAATACCATAACAGAGAGAAAGCTATATCAATGTGTCAATAAAGACAATTTAATTATAATTTTACTCATTTTACTAATTCGTTCATAAAATTTCACTATAAATGTGCCAATAAAAACATTTTACTTATAATTTTACTCATAAATTTACTAATTCGTTCATAGAATTTTACATTCCCAACTAATACTTTACTGTATTCCATTATCCAAAATCACAACAGAGAGCGACGTATAAATTGTGCCAATAAAAATGTTTTACTAGAAGCCTAGTAAATTATGGCAAAAACGGCTCACTTATTATGAACTCCTCTAAACACTCTGAGCTTGCTTTCCTCGACAAGCCTAATTTTCTTCGGTCACTCCTCGAGCATACGTGCGTACATCTCGTAAGACACATCCAAAGAAACATCAGTGAATACAATTCGAAGCCACATCGAGATGTCGACAAACGTTTCGTTAGAGTCGAGATTTTATGATTGATTTTCATTGTTTTTTGCAATTGCTTTCTACTTCAGTTTCACCCGAGCCTGAGTAAGCACGACTTACGAGTATGGTACACGAGCTGATCCGCTTATCCTATTAGAAACAAATGCTGCGTTAAAACATGCCACTTGACGAATATTGATTCCACACGCTTACGTTTATCACGTTTTAGAAAGGCGCACCTTTTGTTTTTTTCATCGTACTTCTGAACCACATTTAAATACTGGTAGATGATCGAGCTTCTCTCCGCTGAAATCAGCCGCAACCCCGTTTCACCCCGTTCGATTCTCGCGGTCCATTAACAACAGGCTTATTGCGATCCGTATAAAAATCTGTTTGCGGGGCGTTTCCATTTCGTTTTTTTTAATAAAAACCACGATCCGAAATCGTTGTACGACGAGATTATCTGTTTCTTGGTTCCACGTTGCGCGGTGTAAAAATATCGCAGACATCTGATTTAAATTTGTACGAGCAAGTACATACTTGGAGAAATTACGGATAGCACTTTCGACGCGAGTCCAAGCGTTTCGAGAGTTTACGATTCGCATAATCGCTTATGATGTAAATTTCCACAGGGAAACATTTTTTTCGAAAAAAGCAGGTTTATCGTCATTGAGAACACAGAACTGCCCTGAATTTATTATAATTTCGTGAATGATCGAATAAACCGTGTGATCATAAAGCTGTTCTTTTTTTGTTTTCAGCGAAAGCGAATTAATTCTGTCGACTGAATAAACATTGATTGGAGATAGACCGATTCGAAATAATTCCGGTGTAGTTTCTCTTCGTTGACGAGATCCACTTAACGCTGCTATTGCTTGCGAACGGACGCTTAATAGTTAAAACATAATGTACGCTGGAGGACTTTCAGTAATTTCTTCGGCGTCACTCCCGCGCTGGGGGGTGAGCCCTTGGTAGCAGTCAGTATTCTTCTTCGTCCTCCTCGAACTCGTCCTCTCCGAGGATACTGTACGAGCACATCAGAAAACTTTTGATAGGAGAGACAGAATTGTTGTCCACGTCCCGCTACGTAGCTAAGCATTACTTCCAGGAATTATATTGATCTCTCGGAGCGTTGATGTGCTATTCAGAATTGTTCTAACGATATTCGTGAATTTTTTGGCAATTTGTAACAAATCCATTGGACCAATGTTTTTGTCCATTTCTATGTGGCTGATACGATACAATCCAGAACTGTTTTAACGGTGTTCATCAATTTTTTGGCAATTTGTATCAAATACATTGGTACAACGTTTTCATTCATTTCTGTGGTTCGTGACTAAGGATTTTTGAATAGAGCTTAAGATCTCTCTGAGCATTGATATACAATTCAGAATTGTTTTAACGGTGCTCATGAATTTTTTGGCAATTTGTATTAGAGATCATTTGGCAATTTGTATCAAATCCATTGGTACAACGCTTTCATGTATTTCTATGTGGCTAAGGATTTTTTAATGGAGCTTAAGCTTTCTAGAAGCATTGATATACAACTCAGAATTGTTTTAACAGCGTTCATGAATTTTTTTGGCAATTTCTATCAAATGCATTGGTACAACGTTTTCATTCATTTCTGTGGTTCGTCACTAAGGATTTTTGAATGGAGCTTCAGATCAATATTAATTCCTCGAAGCAATTATAGAGTTTTAATAAGGTGTTGAGGTTCTTCTAGCCGCACTGGGCACTGTATACATACACGTTACTTACTCTTCCTTCCTGGCGTACTTGTCAATGAGATTGCGGCCTGGTCCACCACAAGACTTGCCCATTGGTGGACAGTACCAATAGCACAGTACAGCGACTGACACCACGTACAGAACTATGGGTACCACTAATGCTAGTACCAGATGCCTCAAGTTCTCGTCCCAGGAGTACCTATAAGAATACCAAATATTGTTAGGTTGTAAAAAACACTGCTACCCCTAACAGAAAATATTTATTCGCAAATACGTTATGGATGATGTAATTTTTTTAACAATCTTAAAAATCAATTTTTAATGAGATTTATTGAGTAAATCAGGTTTGTTTAGAATTACTTGTCTGTGAAGAGTAAGTAGGTTCTCAGGCAAACATTATTGGTGTAAACATAAATTCGTTCATTGCATACAAATTTTTGAACACTGTATTTTGAACAACCAATATTTCCAAGTACAGACCACTGATATTTATTCTATACTCTCCTCGCACACAAATCCAGATCTGATAACAATAACAGGTTCTAATCATGCACGATTCTCGATATCAGCGTGAACGTCATCTAAACCGATAGACACGAATACGAAGAGCTTTTCCAGTGACATGAAGCTAATTATTATCTATTCATAATGTCCTTTGGCAGCCACTGTTCAGCAGACAGAAAACCAACTAGCGAGTGTCCCATTAAACTATAATTTCCAATGCAATGAGAAAAGATCGATACCGTGGCAGATCGATATCACTAAATGCACGTCATGTGTTGTTTCGTTTGTAATGCGCATCGGACACGACACGACACGGTTTGCACGGTTGTCCCCGTTCTTTTGCAGGAATACGCAGAATAGTATAATTATACCTCGCGACGACAGTCTCGGGGTATGTTCTGCTGTAATAACAAGGGAATATCTTCCCTATGTTCGAGAATCCATATTTCCTCGCGAAGTCGGAGCAGTTCACTCGAGGCGGGTAGCCACAGCCTTCCGTGTTTACGAAGAATTTCGTGTCTGGCACGTCCCACGGAATCGAACCGAGCGGTTTCGCCATGTATTCCTCAAACGGCAGCCTCGTGTAGTTGACTCTGATCTGGTGACAACGTAGGGCGGCGCTGGTACAACCTGTAATAATATTTCATTCGTAACAAGACAAAGAATAAATACAACGAACAAAGAAAAAGAATAAATGCAAGGAACAAAGACAAAAACTAAATATAACGAACAAAGATAAAGAATAAATACAACGAAACAAAGACAAAGAAACAGATTCAACGAACAATGACAAAGAATAAATACAAGGAACAAAAACAAAGAATAAATACAAGGGAAAAAACACAGAGAAAAATACAAGGGACAAAGACAAAGGAACAGATAAAAGAAACAAAGATACAAGGAATGAAGACAAAGAACATATTCAAGAAACAAAGATGCAGAAGCAGATACAAGGAATAAAGACAAAGAACAGATGCAAGAGACAAAAACAAAGAATAAATGCAATGAACAAAGACAAACAATAAATACAAGGAAGAAAGACAAGAATAAATACAATGAATAAAGACAACAAACAAAATGGATCGATTACCTTCCCTACAGCTTGCCCAAGAGCAGTTCTTCAGTCCCTCAGCGTAAACGTGATCGGTGACAACGCAGGCAACGGCGTGCGGTGAAAAATCGGCCAGGATCGTGGAAATGGCTGGCTCGACGACGAAAGGAATTAAAAAGAGGAAGGCAAAAACGGCGAGGATTGCTGTGGTGCCCAGGCAGAGGGACGTGTAGAACTTAGCCTTTTCCACCAGCGATGCAACCTCCACCACTGGTAGCACCCCGCCCATGGTACTCGATTTGGTATCCTCTTCCTGGGCACCCATGATCACCGTTGACTCGTCGGAATCAATGATTGATTAGTTCCGTGGGTCTCTTGGACCCTCTTCTCCACTGTGAAATGATCTCTCCCGAATCGTCGGACGCTCCTCGGAGGCCTTTTTTTTGTCTTCTCTCTTTGAAATTGCAATATTCTATGTCCGTGTAGACCGATCAGCGTAGCAATATGTTACTCGATTGAATCAAATGGAAGGAATCTCCTTTATTTAGCATAAAAGCCAACGTTTGAGCTTGGTTATCAAGAATATCTGTCCTCGTTCGGAATGATTAATAGGAGTCAGCTTATAATTATACTTTCAAAATAGTTAACGAAGCAAAGCGACGAACTGTCGAGTGAGCCGATAATACAGATTCGGCTGCTATTGGTGCGGAGATCGTGACCGATCATATACCAGCAAGGCACGTCCTTTGATACTGAAAGTGTTCCTGGTGTATGTACGTGTAGTTAGAATTATTAGTTTTAGTTTAATCGATATACGAAGTGGGTACTCGTGTTTAAGAAATGTTCCTTATCTATGGTCACGGCGAATCAATCAGAAGGGGGACACTTAAAAGCTACCGACGATTATTATCACGTGTATAAGAAAAGACGCCGAATATATTTTTTTCCCTTTTGTTATATTCCCTTATCGTTCCGTTCGAGTATTTTTCGTCGTATCCGAAAGTTTCTTTGAGCCAAAATTCAGGAATCTCCTCCTCTTTCGTAGCAGGAGAGTAACAGCCGAGAGCAGTGCGCGTCTTTCGCGGAAACTTTTCTCTCGCGAAACGAGCGTATTCGTCCAGTCCCCGTGCCGGCGTGCAAAACACCGGGACCCCTCGGTTTCGTTTATTACAAAAAACAAAAGCACGTGCGCTCACGAAATATTGTCCGTGCAAGTTCGGGTGCAAGTAGGAAAAATTCTTGGAACTTGGTACACACGCTTTTGTCGTTTCTTTGACCGCTTGCTCTCCGGTCTGCCGTTTTTTTTTATCGTTTCTCGATGCTTTCGCAGAAGTACATTTTTCTGTGTGTTTCGCTTTTGAAGTTTTTTATTTTTTTCTTTGCAACATGAGAATTTTAACCACGCGTTCCCCCCCTCCCCACACCTTTATTATGCCCGCGCAGGGAGAATATCTACTGACGAGCCGGACTCTCCTGCAGGAGGGGAATGCCTGCGAACAAAAAGAAAAAACGTTCTATCAGAAACGCGCGGCTGCGTTAACTTTTCGATTAATTCTCGAAGAAACTTTGGAGAAAGATGCGGTGGACCAATGTCTGATCATCTTGACTAGCAGCCCGAACATTTAACGCGTGCGATTTTTACAAAAATGTGTAGAAAAGCCTGTTTGTACGATCAACCCCTTGCACTGCAAAATTCTATGCATTTCTGACAAAGATAGGTAAGCACAATTTGAAGCAGTAGACATATTAACAAGATTTAAATAGATCAGCGTATCGGATTAGGCTTAATCAGATAATTAAAAGAAGAAAGTAATTTTTATTTCGCTCCTGTGTCTTTCAATCAATACAAACATTTTTCATTTTGCATGAAGATCCGCAGTCTGTATTAATGTATAAGGACAATAAATATAAACTTTCTTTTTCTTCCAGGAAATTATAGACGACAAAGTAGTTCTAATCGGTGCAACCATAAAATAAATCGTAGTGCAACGGGTTAACAGTGTATTTATGTAAATACAAGCGTAGCTATAGTCAAAATGATCTTCCATTAGCCGAACGAAGCACAATAGACATATTAAATAGACTATATACAATGTTTAGGTTATTAACCTTTTGTCTGCATATACACGAGAACTTTTTATTAGTAACATTGACTCTTTTATTAAACTACAGTGACTGAGATTTAAGATCCTTTTCACTGTAGCAATAATTGAATTGTGAATTATTTTAGCTAGACACATCTAAACTTAAACTAGAATTGCAGTCAAATGGTTAAATATTAATTTCTAGTTCTATCTGTGGTTTGAAACGCTGTCTCTCCATTAACGAGGTAATATCGTTCGTACCAATTGTACAAGTTTTATAATATTGCTATGCAGTGATATTTTATATTATTGACTCAGGGCTCGTACATTTGTTCAACAGTGTACGCAGGAATGAATTTGTTCGTGCAAAAATAGAACGAAATTGTCACGCGTGCAGATATTCAAAAATACAATTTCTCTCTTCGTTACAACGTTATTCGACACGACAATACGATGAAGTAATCAAAAAATAGTTGAATATAGGTATTTAGTGTTTACGACCAAGTATTAATTAAACAAGATTAATTGCAGTTGCACTAGACTAGATATTCTTAAACGCATTTATTAACTGGATAAAAATAGTTGAAGAAGTATTTAGTGTTCGAGTGAAAATGTACTTCTGGCAAACAAGCTTAAGTTTGCCTAGAGGTGTGTCCATAGATAGGTGTCGTAAAGATGACAAATAATATTCATTCAGGTTGAACTAGCCTAAACAACAGAACAGTTATTTCTTCTATACCAAAAATGGACTTCTAACAAACAAGTTTAAGTCAGACTAGACTAGACACTCAGCAATTGTTTATAAATTGAAGGAAAATGATTGAACAGTTAAGTATTTAGTGTTTGAGTAAAAATGAACTTCTGGCAAACAAGTTTAAGTTTGCCTAGAGGTGTGTCCATAGATAGGTGTCGTAAAGATGACAAATAATATTCATTCAGGTTGAACTAGCCTAAACAACAGGACAGTTATTTCTTGCATACCAAAAATGGACTTCTAACAAACAAGTTTAAGTTAGACTGGACTAGACACTCAGCAATTGTTTGTAAATTGAAGAAAAATTATTGAATAGATAAATATTTAGTTCTAACAATCAAGTTTAAATTTGCCAAGAGATGTGTCCATAGATAGTAAATTTAGGTTGAGCTAGCCTAAACAACAGCTATTTCTTGTATACCAAAAAATGGATTCTAACTGCTTCGTGATTCTAACAAAGAAGTTTAACTGAAGTTAAACTAGACTAGACACTCAGCAATTCTTCCTTAACTGAAGAAAAATGATGTGAATAGATAAGTATTTAGTGTTTAGGAAAAATGGACTTCCGACAAAGAGACTGAAGTCGGACTAGAGATGTTCCCCCGTATAAGTGTGGTATAGGTCCTTATGGCGCATGACGATTCTTACATGCCGGATCTCAGAGCGCCATAGCAGAGTTTCCTCCGCCAGCATCCCCTAGGTTACCCAAACCGCTCTTCTCTTTCGACGCGAGCGCAGCGGCTGTGCCCTTGAATCTCATCTTCGCGTCGTCGCCGACGACCACGCTCCTTTGACAAAAGATCAACGTCAAGCAACTAACTACGAACAGAACGCTAGGCAAGATCAGCGCGACCAGGAACTCCTTGTAGGTATTTTCTAGGTTGAACCGGGACACGACTATCCCTGTGTTACCCTCTCCGTAGTAACAAGGGAATCTGGCACGGGCATTATGATCGGACCCATCTTTCCCATATTCGTGTAGAAAATCTCTGCACTCGTCTCGAAGAGTGTTGACGCAACCTTCGAGGTTGATGAGCAACCGACTCTCGTTCGCAATGATTAGGTCTTGTTCAGGCGGCGCGACCATTCTAGTTTCGTCGAGGGGCTTGGTAGCGTATAAATTCAAATAGGACAGGTATGTGAAATTGGTCAGGTCTGTGAGCAGATCTTTCTCTAAAGCGGATCCGTTGATGCAGTCGACTGCTTCGACGCCCATGGTCGAGTTGAATATTCCGTAACAGGACGCCATCATGACATCACCGCGATCCTCGTGCCAAATCTCTCGATTGGTTTGCACGTCTATAGCTCTCTCGCATTGGCTTAGATAAACCTTATCCCCGCTGAGCAGGATCATGTTTTTGTTCCTGGTCGGGATATCGACGCACTTACGGTCACAGTTATACGGTGTTCGGATCCTCTCGCAGGTGCCTCGATTACAATTGAACAAACCGTCTATGTCTATGCAATTGATCTTGCCGCGTCTACCGGAACACTTCATCGGTGGATCGGTGTCGTGGAATATGCATTCGAACGCGTCCGTGATATTGATGCACACGCCGGAGGAGCAATTGAACGTGCCGGTCAGGTTCCGGCACTCGTCCACGATGCATTTCGATTTCTTCGCGTTCTCCTGATCGATACCGTAACAAGTCTTATTCGTAGTGTTCGTGCAGTTCGCTAGCAGAATCGTGGAGCCGTTTCTGCGTAGATTGACGTGGATCTGAACACACGGGCCGGACGTTTTCGAAAGGCACCACTCGCCGCAGCTACCCCAGTCACAGTTATCCGCGTTCACCGCGCGAATCGTCGTACACATCACCGGCACCTCGCTGATTCCTGATTTGAACGCTCTGGTGCTCGGCATGTATATCGCCACTGTTAAATAAACCAAAGCGACGGATGAAAGTACCGCCGTCATCTGGCAGATGCAAATCGTCCCGCATATCCGGCCATCCTGCGGCGGGATCACCAGATTCTCCACTGGCACTGGCTTCGGCATCGTGTCTGATTTCTCGTCCGAACAATCAGTCTTTACTCCAACATCTTACATAGGCTTGCCCATTTTGATCGCGCGCCACCCTCTACATCATCGTCGCGACGCCGATTCAACACACAGTCTGTCCTATATTCCACGGTTGATCGCTCGAATCTATACCCAGCCTGTAACTACGGACCTTGCGGTAGAGGACATCGACGTTTTATCGATAACCGCTGCTACAGATTTCGCTCGATGTTGTACAGTATCACCAGAAATATGCCACACGGATCTTTTGTCATGAATGCTACAGTGCCATTGAAACCAGTTTACGATCTTCCCAGCTGTCCGATCGACCTATCACCGCCCAAAAGAGTGTACCATTCTCTGATGCATTCCACTGGTGTCCTCTATGGTGATGTTGGGGTAGGTCGGGCCGATGGACCGACGCCGATCACGAATTCCGACGACCTCGATGGACCCGGTTGTACTACGCGAGATTTCCCATCCCGGTCACCGCGAAAATTTCACGAAATGTTCGAGGTTCGAGGCTCGCAAGCTCGCGACGGCGTTCTTTTCACCGCAGGACGAGGCTAGCCGCACGCGTGTTCTGCTTTCCGTTGCTTTGCGCCTCGTGTGGGGTGCGCGGCGTGAAAACCTCGGGCGGCGACGCGCATCGATCACTTTTCCCCGCGCAAGCGCCGCGACGAACTGCAACGACGCCGTGCAACTGCCGCATTTGACGTCATCGAGCGCCGCCGCGCGCCGCTCCGTGCCATCCGGAGCATCTCTCTGTTGCAGCACGATCGTCCAGAGATGGCAGGATTCGCCGGAAAAACGAATCTCTTCCGATA
This sequence comes from Lasioglossum baleicum, assembly GCF_051020765.1. Classification (NCBI taxonomy): domain Eukaryota; kingdom Metazoa; phylum Arthropoda; class Insecta; order Hymenoptera; family Halictidae; genus Lasioglossum; species Lasioglossum baleicum. Next base: position 11,017,407 of record NC_134933.1, on the reverse strand, counting down.
AAATGTATCCGATCCTGCTTCCCGATCTTCCACCTCCTTCGACTCGGTTTTTAGTCAGATTATCGGAATTTCTTTCTGTAATAGCGTTTCGATGCCGTTTTCGTTCTAGGACTCGAGTAGTACTAGCCTAATCAAGTTCTTCGTTGATAAGGATCAGTCCAGTATTAAGCGGATTTTGTATTGTATGTTGGTCTTGTTTGAGTAAGACAAGTGGGAGTTCAAGTAGGTCGTTGTAGAGGTGGGCTACTCTACTTAACCGTGTTCTCGATAGCTATCGTTCAGATTATTCTGCGGATTATTTGTTAAACATTTGTCCATCTTGTCCAGTTGTTTTAATTTGTTATTAATTGTCTGTCTCCAACTGTTTGGAAGCTTGTTTGTTGATTTAGCAGGGTTTCTCTCGAACGATGAGACGTTAATCGTTACAATGGATGCCAACACGATCGAAAGACAATGCATCAAGACATACGTCACAAGAAACCATTGAATGAAATAAATGTTTTTTCAAGAGACACTTATGTTTCCATAAAAAGCAACTAAATGTTATTTACTTATAAATGCCAACACGATCAAAATGCATCAAGACGAACGTCGCAAGAAACTAAATATGTTTTTTCAAGAAACATTTATATTTCCATAAAGAAAACAACTGAATTTTCACAGCAAACAACTGCAACAATTTAATACAGACAGAAACGGTCTGTAATGTTTCATCGTCACAGCACTGTAAGTAAGGCAACACCTCTTGAAATAAATATTGTTCGATATCGCGTCAGGTGGAAGTAGGTTGAAGATCAGCCGTGTTAACTTTCTTTAACCGTATCACATGACGCTTGATGTTCTAACAAGGCTGGATCAAGTTACGATAACTACGGAACTCCAGGAACTACGGGAATCGAGATTTTCTATAAATATTACATAAACCATTGTAGTTTGAAACATTGTTCCACTTCCAATAATAAAGTGAATGTCTGCCCCGAATCAAGATTTCCAGACAACCAATTCATTTCTTCAGCAATCATTCTTTGAATTATAAAATATTCTAACATTCCTAAAAATTTGTGCTCAATTTTTGACGACCATCTTTCAATAAAAGATTGGTCAGGAGCCACACTTGACTAGAAACGTCGAGTTCCTTCCTCGGGTAACAGGTGAAATTGGAAATGCATTGAATTTTAGATACCCCAAGTTCTCGGTAAAGGAATACTGTTACAGTGTAAAACTGCCGGAGAAACCGAACGGGTAAAATATTCCGAAAAAACGCGTTCCAACTGCTGTACGTTTCTTGCACGATATTTGCATGGATTGCGTTAATTTTTTTCCGGAGACCATCAGTGGCGAACACGAACCGCTGGGGCAACTGTGACACAGTTTTCCCTACCATAGGGCTTTCAGAACGTGTGACACAGTTTTGAGAGTAAAGCAACAGTGGTGTAGAAGACAAAAAGTGCGGAGCTTAAAGCAACAAAAGCGTAATTAATTGCGTGGACATTTTTTCCAAGCCTGAATATCCTCTTCTATTTCTTTGGATGGACATTCGATCATTTTTATAAATGATCGTGTAAATAGAATCTTTAATACAACGATATTCCGTTCAACGGAATTATTCGACTGCGTATTTTGTGCTTTTAATGACAAAATTGAGTGTGTGATACATAAAACAGAAATATGATAATTGAATGAAAACTGAGTGATTGAATGACGATTTTGATACTTTGGGTTAAAATAGAGTGAAACGCAGAGTGTTAAATGGAAATAATAATTTTCCAATTCTTTTTTTCTTTTAGAGTAAGTTCAATCATAGTACTATCTAAAAACTCTTTCTTTTGTAGAACTTTTTAAAAAGTCTTTCTTTTGTAGAACTTTCTAAAAATTCTTTCTTTTATAGTACTTTCTAAAAATTCTTTCTTTTAAAGTATTTCTAAGAATTCTTTCTTTTATAGTACTTTCTAAAAATTCTTTCTTTTACAGAACTTTTTAAAAATTCTTTCTTTTATAGAATTTTCTAAACTGTTCGCTTTTTCAATTTGATACGAACGTTTAAAATATTGTTCCGCATTTACTATTTATGACGTGCCTGAAGAACATTTATCTGTTCGAAAAATTTCTGACGGAAATGCAAGGAACACAATTCCCCTGTGCGAGTAAACACGAAAATTCGTAGTTACGCGATTACATGGATCAGAATCTGCGGTGAGGTCATAGTACTTTGAGTACATAGTGAGCAGGGAAAAAGGTTTCAAGTGGCACGGTAAGTGCAGTGGGTATGTACAATGCAAATGACGTTCACGCGTGCGTGCATGAGAGTAATGGTGACGAGAAAGAGAGAGAGAGTGAGTGTATGTGTGTGTGCACCTGTGATCGCGGGATTTTTAATCGCGAAATTAAAACGAGCAAGCCGGGATAACGTTTCCTTCCCCGCGGAACCACTTAATTATCACCAAGCATTTTCCATAACATGTACGCTCCAGTTTTTTTTAATTCGCGGGAACTCGATGCCGCCATGAGGTTGCGACACAGTTTTCGGTCGGCGTCGTCGTCAGAGGGAACGTTTGGAATGGGTTGACACAGTTAGGCGAACGGGAGGAATGGCGATGCAGGGGGAAAAAAGAGGGAACGAAGAAGGAATGGGAGGCTCGACGCGTTAGCACGTAATGTAGTTTATCGAGCGTCAGCCGCAGACGGTGTGGCGCCGCGCGTTCTTCGCGACCCCCTCCGTCATGCGTGTCTCGCCTGCCACTTACAATTCCACTGCGAGATTTCACCGGCATCGCATATGAAAATTCAGTATGCACTCGAGACACGGGCAACCGTTGCTCCAAGGGGAGCATTGGCCTGGCTTTGTCGAGATCCGGAGTAACGAAACCATACCTACTCAGCATTCTCTGCGTGCACGCCGCCGCGACACAATCGTGGGATGTTACTGGATTTTCAGCGTTAATCGAAACCCGGTTCGCAAACGCTCGGTACTCGGGGTGAGCCACTCAACTGTACCACCTAGAGCTGGATGGTCAAAACTAATTTTAGACCAAACGAAAAGGCTAGTGGACCATTCAATAGGGCATCGAGAGAAACCATCACGTGTCAAATTTTAACCCTATATCTCAAGCGGGTTCACGAACGCTCGGTACTCGGGTGAGCCACTTAACTGTACCATCCAAGGCCGGATAAGATGGTCACAAATAACTGTGGATCAAATGGAAAGGATCATTCGATAGGGCATCGAGAGAAACCATCAAATTTGTCAAATTTTAACCCTCCATCTCAACCGAGCTCGCAAACATTCGGTACTCGGGTGAGTCACTTAACTGTACCACTAAAAAAAATTTTAACCTTGCATTAAAATGTTAAAAAAATGTTTGGACAAAACGAAATAGCCGGATAAGATTTTCAAAAATAATTTTGGATAAAACGAAAATGTTAATGGACCGATAACGCACCAACAGTGTACTCAACCACGACGTGTAAAATGTAGCTCAACTTGGCTCACAGACGTTCGGTACTCGGATGAGTCATTTAACTGTACCACCAAAAGCCGGACAAGATGGTAAAAAAAAAGCTAATGGACCATTCGATAGGGCATGCAGAGAAGCTGTCATGTGTATAATTTTAAACCCATATCTCAACCGGGAGGGTAGTTACGGGGTAGAATGTCAGATTAGATTTTAGCCTGTTTCCCGTAGTTAGTCATACGCAAAAATTTTGAGAAAAGTCTAACAGGTTCCAAATACTCGGATACGCGTACTGTAATTAATTCAGATTTTTAAGTGGATCATCCTCGTTGTGAAAAATCAAAAACTTCAAAAAAGAAAATAGGACAATGCAGATCACGTGGAAGTTCATGAATTTTTGCAAATTTTTCGTGAGGCTCGTCGTGGTAAAACAGAAATAAGAATCGCTTTTTTCGACGATTTATTTAGATTTCCTAATAAACGACTAGATTATTTTTTTGGTATAGATACTAGTCGTCGGTATCCGAATACCATTGTTCCGGTGCTTTTAGATGTCGTAACTTCTCCCAGCAACACTCGAAACGATTCACAACAATACAATAACTGAATCGGTGGGAAGCATTCTCGTGAGTGGATTGAATGGCCATCAGAAGTTCATGAGAGGATCCTCAAACCGGGTTCTAGCGTCGCGATTAATTTCGCTCGATGCCACCCACCCATTTCCTTCGCTTTCTTTGTCTTACGCGCCTCTAGTTAAGCAAGCAAGCGAGCGCGCGGTACCTTTGTCTCCTTTCCCTTTTGTTCATACCATTCGTTTTCTGCGTTCCCTTTTGTCGCTCCATGCTGCTCGTTAAACGAGCACGACACTCCCGCTAGGCTCCGCAAACACGGTTATAAATATTTCGGGGCAATTCCGTGTTCTCCTGATTTACTAGGCTCGTAAATGAATACCTACGCGCGCGCACGGTCCGAAAGAAAAACGTTCGAGCGTTTTTCGAGTGCGTTCGCCTCGGTGGCGCAAACCTCCGTATTTTGTACAGGGTGCCTCTCTGTACACGTCAAGTGCCAAATACGAACCCCTGAAATTCTCTCAAAATAAATAAATTAATCAAACCGAAACTAGAAGGTAGAAATTTATTTTATCCAGTTTATTCGAAAAGGATTTGACTCGAACTGCAAAAGTACCGCTTCTTTAATGTATTCAATGTATGTTATTTAAACAGACCAATCTTATACATAAAATATAAAATAATTTTTAAGAAAATTTGGATTCCAGAAAATACACCGTATTAAATTAAGGAAAGGCAAGAAAAAAATTGTTGACACAATTTTAACTTCCACAGAAACTCGCATGAGCAATAGTCTGCAAGATGATTAGCGAAACGGTAAAAATCCATATTCGGTTTTCGATGCTCTTATTAGATAGCATGACAGGTCGCATGCAAATGTCGTCCGCATCAAGAAGTGGGTTTTCTACAGACGAAGTTCCATAAAAATTACATTTTTAACTCTGTCGAGTGGAACGCAAAAATTACTTTGCGTGTTTCGTAATATAAAAGCAAGTTCGTTGTTCACTTGGTACAAAAGAAATTTCACAAAAAGTCTTCCAAAGCATTCGAAAAAACACGATAATGAAAATAAAAATTGGAAATTCGCTCTTCTGGAACGTCCCAAAAAGCCTTCTACAAAATTTAAACATAGACTTGATTGACAAACACTGTTCACATAATTAAGGAGAATATTCGAAGTACGTCTGCGTGCTTCATTGAAGTAAATAAGAAATATTCATTAGTTAAACTGGGTGAACAAACACTATCCACATAATTAAACAATTTTCCTAGAACCTTTCGAGTCGAAAGAGAATATTCGAAACACGTCAGCGTGCTTCATTGAAGTAAACAAGAAACATTCATTAGTTTATCGAATGAAATTGATTAACGTAAAATTTCTGAACAAATACCATCCACATAATTAAAGAATCTTCCTGGAACCTTTCGAGTCGAAATAGAATATTCGAAGCACGTCAGCGTGCTTCATTGAAGTAAACAAGAAACATTGACTAGTTTATCGAATGAAATTGTATAAACATAAACTGGCTGAACAAACACCGACCGCATAATTAAAGAATTTTCCTGGAACCTTTTGTGTGGAAAGATAATATTCGAAGCACGTCAGCACGCTTCATTGAAGTAAACAAGAATAGGAAGCACTTGTGCCACTTCCATTGACATCACGTGTGGCTCGATCTAATCAAGTTTTGATAGCTAACAAGGTTACTATCAAAGGGGAATCGATAAAGCGCGGAAAATAATATGAAACAGAGTTCTAGCCCGTCACTCGAAATTTGGCCGCGTTTTTCACGAGATCAATCGTCACTAGAGCAACCGTGTCACTGCAGATGCGGTCTAGCTGCATTTTCCGCAACACGAGGCCATGATTATAACCTCAGTTAAACGAGAAACCACTGTCACAACCTCGTACCTACGATATTTTATCGCCACGTGCTTAGTCTAATAATAGACGAGCAGATCAATCATTCAACAATCATTCGGTTCTACACTATATTCGTTGCACACGTTAGATCTATGACTTGGAACTCGAGTGTTTATACAAAATGAGCTATCTACGGTACATTGTTAACTTGAATTTTACCGGAAAATTGTACGAAACGAGGAGGAAACGTTGTCACAGGTTGCGTCAATCGGAGATCGTCACCAAACGCACGTTAATCGTCGCAGCTCCATTTCGTGCGGTGGCACCGGCACCGGTATCCAAATCGAGGATGACAAGGATCGTAGAGTTTGACAGAGATCACTTAACTCGACACAACCACCTGTCAAGCGGTGGTAGCACGTTGTTTACACGAGCCCGTTCGAAGTTAGTCCCGCAGCGATCGGCGACATCCTCCGCAGCGGTGTCATGTGTCCGTAAACCCGTCAAACGAATCGGAGAACACGCGAGACACTCGAGTAAAATGGCCGCTAAGCTTCGGCCGCGAACTGGTCAACTGTTTCTACTTACGTTAATGAACGATGAATCGGCGACTAGAGAAGAAGCCACAGGAAAATCCACTTTCCGCAGTCTCTCTCTCTGGTCTTCCTGGGGGAAACAAATATGGCGGCGCTACCAAATGGAGCTGCGATGGCTCCACCTCGTTGTTACCGTATCGTACCAGAAAATCAATACTCCTGTTGCCACCAATACCGAAGCTGTTTCCTCGAAACGCGGTCTCGCGTCCACTGGTACGATATGTTCGGGAAGAATGAGGACTAGAATTATGTATAGAACACGCCGGTCTCACCAGTACGTCCTTTTGCCCCACCAATCACCCTTCTTTTTCGATTCGTTCACTCCCCTCCCCTTTTCCGCCTACCGCACCATTTTCGTCTTAATTCGTCGCACTTGTGCGATCCAATCGCGGGAAAAACTAGGCTCGATGGACATCCGGGAAAATCAAACTTCCCGATCTCGTTAGCGGAACTGAGTATATTGTATTTTCTATCGTCGACTCGCTTCGCTGCTGTTACCCCCTTAGCATCTTCATCCGACTTTTGAATCTGGAAAGATTAGATTTTCGGTCATTCCCTTTTATTCCGTCGCCCTCGTGCGATTTTTCGAATCCGGAAAAATCAGGTTTTCCAATCTTATCAACGGCACCCATTATGGTTTCAATTCTTGAGTTTGTTTACCAGTGTTGTCTTCGACTCAGTCATCCCCTTTTCGTCTTTAGGATGTTCTGGAGGTATTTAAAAACGCAACAAGATTTTTGAAAATTTGACAAGATATAATTCTTACTAAATTAATGCAATTACCAAAGTTTGGGTTCGATTCACTGCACCGTTTAAGAATTATAGCAACTTAAAGTTTGCACATTTTAACACGTCTTCTTATGGAGAATTCATAAAATTCCGCTTCAAACCCTATTTAAACCTTGAAAAAGCACAACTAGAAACTCCAGCTTTTTTATATATAGTAAAAATTATGTAATTAATTATGTTCAACATTTATTAGGATTCACTAAACAGTTACACAGCAAAAAATTATAAACTGTTACAAAACGTCAAATTTATCGTGTTGTCATCTCGCTAGCATGGAAATGCGACAACAGTGTAAAAAAATGTATACAAAAGTATGCAAAATATACTTATGAATCGCTTTCGTTGCCAATATATTGATGGATTTCGAATTTCTTGTACTTTTGTCTCCCATTGTACCTCCATGGGAACATCCTTAATCCGTCGCCTCCGTGCGATCCAACTGCGGAAAAAGTGGGCTGAATGGAAAACCAGGAAAATCAGATTTTCTTCTCCTTAACAGGATTATTGTTTCCGTTGTTGACTTTGTTTACCACTGTTCCTTTCGACCCTTACATCCCCCTTACCTCTTATTCGCCCTCGTGCCATTTTTCGAATCCGGAAAAATCAGATTTTCCGTTCTCGTTAACTGCACCCATTATAGTTTCTATTCTTGAGTTTTTTTACCAGTGTTATTTTCGACTCATTCATTCTCCTTTCGTCTTAATCCGTCGCCTCCGTGCGATCCAACTCCGGAAAAAGTAGGCTGAATGGGAAACCAGGAAAATCAAATTTCCTTCTCGTTAATCGGACCTATTATTTTGCTTCTATCGTTGACTTTATTTAGCAGTGTTATTTTCGACTCATGCATACCCTTTTCATCTTAATCGCAACCCAACTCCGGAAAAAGTGGGCTGGATGGGAAACCAGGAAAATCAGATTTCCTTCTCGTAACAGAACCTATTATTGTCTTTGTTTAACCAGCGTTCTTTCCGACTCATTTACGTTTTCGTGCAACCTTTTGTGCGACCAAACTCCGGGAAATGTGGGTTGAATCAGAATCCGGAAAAATCAGATTCCTCGATCTCGTTAACGGGATCCACTATAGTCTCTATTGTCGGCTCGGTTTACCAGTGTTTCTTGCCGCCTTTCAACTACGCGATTCGGCGCCCCCGGCGCAGAAACGCCGTCCTTTTCATGCCTCGATCGGAATGGCGCAACGATCGATCCACTGATCACTCGTTCCACAGCCTAGAACGGCTCGTTTGATTTCGACTGTGACGAACAGGCACACCGAGAACCGGCCTGATTAAACTTTCCGCAACTGTACTGAAACTTGCCTCCTTCATTCTACATTCTCTCGTCGTCGCAGTTTTATTGGTTAATTCCCCCCGTATTCGGCGATATCGATCCTACGGGTTCACGAATTTCATTCTTCTATTTCGTTCGGTGTTACAGCAGAGTGGGCGCAGGTAATTACCACCCCCTCGAAATAATCATAGAAATTACTTGCCGGTGGACGGACGGCGCGGTTCTTCTAATTAATTAACCTCGCCCCCGATCGGTTTAATTAGTTGCACGAATAGAAATCGAAATAGCTTTCATTTAAACAGGCGTTCGAGTGGAAATCTTTGGAAAAATGTGTTCCGCGGTGTTTCTTGAGAGGAATGCTTAATTTAGTGGGTTAGGTTATATTCAATATCTTTTTTTCGTTTATTTTAACAGAGTACATTAAAAAGACAATCATTTTTATACGCGAATAAAATAACGAGTTTTTAATAACGAGGATTATAAATGTGTCATTAAAATATGTGTTAATATATTCTGAAATATCGACTGCAAAAAAGTGTTCTATTTTTCTTCCTGAAGGGTAGAAGCAAAAGACAATCATTTTTGTCTATATATAAATAAAAATCAAATGCTGTTCGTTGGTAAGCGCATCACTTGAGAACGGCTGGACCGATTTGACTAATTCTTTTTTTAAAATGTTCGTATTAGTCCGAACTAGGTTATAGGATAAGAAAAATTGGAAAAGTATCACGGAAAAATGGAAAATTCGGGAAAAACTAAAACTGCTTTTAGAATAATATTTCAATACAACAAACAAACGAACGTCGCAGCTTTTAATCAATATTTCAATAGAAATTTACATTATCGACGTCTGTTTGCATTAACCCTACTCGCGAAGCGCGCGAGCAACAACTCCCCTTTAGTACGCGAATAAAATAAAGAGTTTTTAATAACAAGGATTATATATGCCATTAAAACATGTATAAATATATCCTGAAATATCAACTGCAAAAGCGTTCTACTTTTTATTTTTGGTGAAAAGTTCCCTGAAGAGAATAAATATTCACCGTTTACATGTGTATGCTCCCTTAAGTGAATTTCGACCGCACCTGTAGTCGGTCCGATAACGCGATGTCATCAACGAAATGTTTAAAATAGCGACGTACGGATGAAAAGTGCAACGGAATATTCAGGTCAATGCAATTCGGTATTTTCGATGCATTCGAGTATCGAGAAGGATTTATACGCGTGATGATCGACACAGCTCCCCGCATTTACCAAGGGATGTTTTTAAAAGCTTTTTTCGTGAAAGCATCCCGCGTTGTTCCTGTATTTTCGCGGGCATCTTGAAATTCGCTCGCGTCTTCCGCTAAAAACGAAAAAGTAAAATACTTTGGAAAATTTGTTTGCTAGAGCAAAGTTCCGGCTAAGAAGCCAGTTATGAATGAAGGCACGAAGAAAGCTTTATTGCGATTACATTTCTTCTTGCGACGTTTCCTTCGTGCAACGCGGATAAATAAAAAAGTTGAAAACCAGCCGGCGATTAATCAACGCGGTTCTTGCTGTCGTCTCTTTCCTTGTTCGTTGGTGGGAACGTACAAAAGAGTCCGTTATTGTTAACGCGTCACCATAATGTAGAAATACCGTGATTGCATCAACCTCCTCGTTATTACTAACTGTACTGATATTTGTATTGTTTTGTGTTGCGGTCACTCATTCTTGTTACAAATTCATAAAATGTCCAGCTATTCATTACTTCTTTAGGAAGTCTTCAAATGCAATCCAATCGGTAGTATTCGAGTATTGAGCCATTAGTCTTAGTATTAGAAATTTTTATAAAATCATTTCTATCCCAAAAATTAAATTTAAGAAAAATAAAAATTTCCTTGTGGTGAAGTGAACCAATTTTATATTTTTTACTATGTAAATAATGTTTCACCGAATGTGATATTGGGCAAGTATTATTTAAATGCAATTCTGATCGGTATTATTCGAGTATTGAGCCATTAGTCTTAGTATTAGAAATTTTTATAAAATCATTTCTATCCCAAAAATTAAATTTAAGAAAAATAAAAATTTCCTTGTGGTGTAGTAAACCAATTTTATATTTTTTACTATGTAAATAAGGTTCCACCGAATATGACATTGGGTAAGTATCATTTACATTCAAAATTAATTTTCTTTAAAATTGTTAGACATCTGAATAAATCTGAAGCGTAAATGAAATTCAATAGAGATTCTTCTAAAAATTTTAAATTAGTTATTTAAGTTCACACAAAATCGGTTAATTTCTTTTAAACACCACCTCGAACGTCACTTTTAAATCGAGAACAGCATCACTCTATTGCTTAATTATTTTGTGGAAGATATTCAGAAGTGTCGATTAGGTGAAACCATGTAATTCTTGTATAGCAGTGTCCGGTCTGGCAGCGTACCGTACCTATTCTACTTGCGCGTCTAACGAGCGAGTCACAGTTAGTAGATTAGGTACGCTAGCTGCCAGACCAATGACTTGTAGTCTCAGTGTTGGGAAAATTTTATTTTAAATAATAAATAATAAATGAACGTGTGATTTTAATTGCAAATAATAACTAAACTTTTTATTTAAATAAAAGTAGTTTAAATAACTCTAAAAGTGATCTATTCATTATTTCTTATTTGCAAATAAAAGATTATTTATTATTTGGATCGAGCTGGAAATCAAACAAATAGTTTTTGGTCTTCTCTTACAATACAATGAACACGTGCGCGTTTTTTGTCTGCTAAAGCAACCTTTTCAGGTATACTGTCAGTGGTCGGGTCCGTCCGGAAGGCGCAGCTGCGTATAAAAAAATACAATTCAATTTATTATTTGTCCATACAAATAACAATTGAAATTGTATTTGTAAATAACAATTAACTTTATTATTTAGACTTGCTCAAATAATAAATAATTATTTTTGCTTTTTATTTGAATATTCAAATAACAAATAACTTGTTATTTAAATTTGTATTTAAATAATTATTTATTTAAATATTGCCCAAAACACTGCTTGTAGTACAAATCTATCAGAGCACGATTGCTGTTTGCAATGTTAAAATGTTCAGATTGTCTTGGGTGAGTACTTTACAGCAGTTGTCGGATTCGAATGAAGGAAACGAAGGGATGGAATTCGGCCGACGAAATCGCCGCGGAAAAATGTAGATTACAAGGGAATTCTCTGCATTCGGTTTTTTCCAGTTTTTGTACGACGAATAATAACTGCCTGGCAAGGCGAGTTGCTCCTGCAGTGAGTAAATTAGAACGAGTGGTTGGCTTACGTGCCAAAGAAATTGGCGTGCAGTCCTGAAACCGCCTGGGAATTGATATTTCCGTAGACTCTCTGGTATAGGCTCACTCACACACTCACCTTGAAACGGTAACCGATATATCGTTGGTAATACTTTTAGTATTACCGAAACGTAACAAAGTGGAGCGCACCAATACAAAAATAAGCACCTGTCCCGGGCCTCTGCATCAACATTCAATATTTCCGATAACTTCGACGGTGACAGCCGAAAAAATGATACTTCCGCCATTCCGCGTTCAGACGTATCGAATGTTCTGGATTATTGCCGAAGAACGATTCGCAAACTGTCGAAATGCGTTTTCATTTCTAAGCAAGTTATTCTTCACACGAATTGACTAGTTTTAACTGGTTTAATGACATAACAAAGAATGCGAATGAACGAAGGAAAAAATACATGAATAACGACTCCCGCAATTTCTTCGTCTATCTCAGGTTATTAATCATGTTCTTTTGAGAAATCTGGGCAACCCTACTTAGTTTTGACAATGATTAACGTCGAATCCGCGTCGTCGGAATTTTTCTCGCCTCGGGGACTGAAAGAAGAGTAATTCTATAGAAATCTGTTCGAAGATGATTTGCAGAGATCAGCAATATTTAATGCAATTGTAAATTGAAGGTAACCAGTAGCGATTCAAGTTTAAATTATAATTACATTATAATTAATCTTTTAGTGTAATTCTATGGAAATCTGTTCAAACAGTTTTCAATACAATTGAAAATTGAAAGTCTTGAAACTCATTTTATAAAATTGAGAAAAATTGTGTAATTTAACGATTTGTGTTTCATAAATAACATCTAAATCAGTGAAATGACGAGTGGAATTATTTCAGGAATAATTCTCGAGGAAACCAATTTTTAATAACGTATTGGATTTTCTTTTGTGTTTGGATGATTCCACTTGAGCTCGCTTATGTATTTCATAGAATGCTATGGATCTTCCATCAAATCGTTCTCTCTATAGTTCGTTCCCACTCAATATTCTTCACTCTTGTCTTCGAGGCATTCAAGGAGTCAGTGAACCGAGAAGAGATAACGACTGCAGTTCCGAGGACGTCTACTTCCCGGATAATATTTGCGTCGCACTCTCGAATATACGAGAACATATTAAGCTGGCAATGATATACACGGTGTTATAAAAACGTACACATAAGTTTTCTGGGGAACAAGTCATTATAAATATGGAGAAAATTGCTCGGAGTATTTCAGAGTAAAAAGAGAGACACGAGAGATAACTGTTTCCATTGATCCGTGCTACTGACAAACTAAGCTCTTTGATTTATACCACATCTGTGGATAATATCGGCATAATCCGCCAGCGTATTACAGAAGGTTGCCAACGGATTCGAACAACACCTGACAATCTCAACCGGGTCAGAAGGTCAATGGTAAAACGTTTAGGGGCTTGTATGCGAGCCAAAGGTGATCACTTCGAGTAATTTCTGCGAAGACAACTGAACAGCTGGCGCAATACAAAAAATTCTGAAATTCGGAAAACGGGGTCACAACAAGCGTACAGTGAACCACAGTAATATTCGGACACCATTTAAAGGGCAATAACTCTTTTAGTATCAGATCACGCGACTTGGATATTTTTTCAGAAGTTGGAGCAGTTTGCTGCAAGACGTGAAAGAAATTTTCAAGAATGTCTAAGAATATTGTTATATTATTTTTAACGTAAAAAGACTATTAAGGGATGAAATGAATTTTTATTTAACTGCTGCTTCCCGCAATCGATGCGGAATATTTTTATTTTACATAAACATCTGCAGTCTTGATACAAACGGGCCAAATTTAATTTCCTTTAAAAAGAAAGGGGTAACATTCGTATTTGTTTGACTTTGTTTAAAATCTTCATTACACCTTTTAAAAACTAATAATTTTTTTATCATTGTACCAAACGACCTGATTTTTTATAATCAATTTGGTTTTTATATTGGTTTTATAATCAATTGGTTTACGAAATGATATGGAAAAAAGATTTTCCAAAAATTATAATTTACACGGTTACATGCAAAAATAAAAAAGGGATTTTTTAAAACTTTCTTATTTGGACCCTCAATGAAAATTTAAAATGTATGTTTTGTAGATCTATGTTAGTTATACACATGCTAAAAATTTCATCGAAATGAATTAACATAAACTGGAGTTACAAGCGGTTAAAAATGGTGAAAATTGTAGTTTTACACGACTTTTGATCAATATCTGCTTAAAATCCACAGAATCGTACATCTTTTAATGATTGTCGTTTTTTCCTGCATCAACCGATTTCGATTAAATTTTCAGCATGTGTAACTAACATAGATCTACAAAACATATATTTTAAATTTTCATTAAGGGCCCAAATAAAAAAGTTTTAAAAAATGCCTTTTTATTTTTCCATTATAAAAAATCAGGTCGTTTGGTACAATTATAAAAAAGTTATTAGTTTTTAAAAGGTGTACGAATACTTTGTACACCCACTGTATAAATAAAAGTATAAGTCTCCAAATTCCCCAAAGGTACAAATTTAAAAGAAAATGTAGAAATTTGTTTAACCGTCTCTGGATCCAGGATCACTGTCACCGATGGTAGAATGGTGTGTCTAACTTCATCTGAGGGGGAAGACGGATCGTATTAAAAGTTTCGCGGCGCGGAATTAAAACTTGCTGAAATAAGGAGGCCACCCGTGCCAGGAGCTAGAAGAAATAAAATGGCCGGCGGATCGGCCCGCGAAAAAGTACAATTAACGTTGAAAATATACGGTAGTCATTTGCATCGGGCATTCCGCGGGAATGGGTGGGAATAGGAATTATCAGCGAGCCCGTGGCATAACGTGCGCGGATGCGAGTAAGACATTTGGCCCACATTTCGGTTCATTGGCTGTCGGCCAATTTTCCTAGAGGAACTGTCTCGCGCTAAGAACAAACCCGAGCCTGGAACGACACCGGTTAGATTGCTAAGGTCAATCTTTCTCCTGGCATTGTAACTTCCGGAGACACCACCGACAAAGTACTAGCTCACAATGGCGGCACGTCTTTGACGCCTTTATCTTCCACCAAGCACAAAGCGTCATGGCGGAATTCTTGCTTGCGATTTCGAGCTCCAAACTCTTAAACATCGTGCGCACCTGTATGTGATAAACACGTAATTTAAATTTGGAAGTTCCCTCAGTTGATATTCGTATACAGTTATTATCTTCTTGTATTTTTCTAATTTCTAACGTGCTTGAAAAACTTGCATAAAATTCTGACAATGTTAATTTCAAGTCTGAATGAGTGAACAACTAAAATGTCTTTATAGATTTAATTTTGTGTTAAGAATCAATTAATATTTCCATAATTGTATGCCAATTTTGTGTAAATGTTAATGAATCCCAGTTTGTATATTTTTATGCTGAAGCAGAAGTTGTTGTTTCGAAGTTGGCGTTGCAAAACCGCAATCATCGTTGTACCAATATATTTGAAATTGTTAGATGAACATTGAAGACTCGTCATTTGTCATCGATCGAAATCGATATACCTAGTTTCGTTCGTCGCGTCTAGAGGAAGGGTATAACAGAGACGAGCGAATACTCGAAATTCATCGTGGATTATTACCAAAATTCCTGGCATCCTTGCCTACAAGCCTTGTTGACTTCCACGTACGTGATTCGTCGTGAGCCGCGCCCGGAATTTCGGTCAGTATTATATTAATGCGTCCTAAGCAGCTATTCGGTTTTGTACCTTGGGCCTTTGAATTGAATTTTGACGATGCGATCGATCCTCGTTGCAAATATTTGCACAAGATGCCCCCGTTTAACTTAAATAGTCTTTCAAACTGTTATCAAACAATTTTTTAAGAAAAACGTAGCTAAGTTACTGGTTAAATATCATTTAAAAAAAAAAAAAAAATTAGGACATGTAACCAGTGTCTTTTTCATTCATAAAATTAAAAAATTTTGGGCTGAAAAGTTTCAGTGTTGTTTTAGTGAACTGACTGGAAATAAAATTATCTGTTTAACTGTTGCCAAAAAATTTTTTATTAAAACGTTGCTAAGTAACTGGTTGAATATTATTTAAAAAAAAAATTATAACATGTAACCAGTGTCTTCTTCATTCATAAAATTAAAAAATTTTGGGCTGAAAAGTTTCAGCGTTGTTTTGGCGAATGACTGGGAATAAAATTATTTAGTTTGAAAGAGATTCAGTTTGTTTCAATCCCTGATTTATTCTACCTCCAGATGGTAATTTCAGCTAAGCTAATCGAACTTAAGAAATTGCAATTAGTTCTTGACAAATCGATTCCTCAGAGATTTATATATCCGTGCCATGGACCCATTACGTGCCAACAGTAGCGACAGGCATTTTGTTTGCCAGGGATAGAATAAAAAAGAGAACGAAAGGAAAACTTTGATTCATGACACGACACTCGGAATACAGGCCAATTTTTCTGGCAAGGCTAATAGAGACGACCCGTCGCCTTCTTCGTGCATATCGAGGGAATCTAACACCGTTGTCATGACTGGAGCACTCATTTCACGGGTTCAATAGGGGAACCGAATCGTTGGAACGTTTTTCGCGGCTTTGTCTAGTTCCTTTTTTCACGCTGGTTAATGAAACATGTTCCCCAACACTGGCTCGTTTCCACCGCATAATGTCAGCGGCGGAATAAGCCCTACAAAAAGTCTTCTCCGTTTAAATCTTCTGTCATTCTTGGATTTTTCCGGATATAATGGAAATTTGTTGTGCAATCGATATTTATTACTAGAATGCGGATCTTTATCCGCAATTAATAATATATAAAAGAGAGTAAAAGATTTAAAAAATTGTATGTATAATGTTGTAATGTTTTTTTTAAATGTAACAGAGTCGTTTAGGGATAAAATCAATTTTTATGTTATTCTTGCTTCTTACAAACAATGCAGAACATTTTTATATTGCATAAAGATCCGCAGTCTATTTATTACATTACTTTTAAATGTGCACAGTATGCAACTTCTCCGTCGTTTGTCATTTTTTTAGAAGAAGAATCAAGTAAATTAGCAACAAAATAGACAACGAAATGGTGCACACATTTTTTATGATGATCAGAAGTATATAAATGACAGAGTTCACGAAAAATTAACCCCACGAAACTTCTTTGTCGTTCGTCATGTTTTTATGTCATGTTCTTAGAAGAAGATTTAGAAGAAGCAAAAACATAAAATTTCATTTTGGTATAAACAAATGTACAGCATACATCTGTAGTAGATTATGTGAGAGATCTTCAACACCAGTCTGATTCTACAGAGGTGAATAAATTCGATAAGTTAAAAATAAAATGTCAATATTCGTAAAATCTTTTAACCTTTGGACAGTTTTAAATTTTACCCTGAACATTATAAATGCATAAAATCCATATTATACATATACTTCCGATCAACATAAAAAATCTACGCACGATTTCATTGTCGATTGAATAGCGTTCCTCGTGAGTGATTCCCTAATTTCGCGGAGCAGTGTAATGAAATCTCTTCAGGATGAAGCGCACCGTGAAAAATGGTTCATATGTAGCCAACAAAACGCTATCGTGGCAATCCCCGTAATCTGGGTCCGGTCTCATCTCCGTCGACGACGTTTGTACTATTTACTCGATCCTGACTGGCATACGCTGGAACAAGCGTGGTTGCGATAACTAGCGAACATCGGCAGTCGGAAATGGACGTCGTGCATTCGCGTGTCACGAGCTGCTAGCCGTGTTTTAGCGCGGTATAATTTCCAAAGCTGAAACTTGCGAAAACTGTAATTCCCTGAAAGTCGTATTACATTTGGATTCGTGCGCGTTCACGGACCAAGCACGAAATTATGCGGACTTTCCGGAAAAGTTTGCCATTGCGTCGAAAATAATTGCGGCTGGAGAACGAATTGTAGGTCCTTCAAAATAAACGGAATTCTATGAAAGAATTTTATGGAAATTTTTATCTCCTATTAATTATATCAAAACGCAGGGAAAGTAGAAGTTTGTTGGACAATATGCATAATCGGTTCGATCAAATATACTTAGCGTGACATTTTTATCTCCTATTAACAGTGTTGGGCAAAAATTTAATCAACGATTGACGAATAAATTTCTACTTCGATAGCTAATCGCAGTTAACAATTAATCTCCTAGTTTAGTCGTTAATTGCGGTTAACGATTAATGCTTATTAATCGTTAATTGCAGTTAACTTATTAATCGTTAATTGGGAATAACGGTTAAATTTCTACTTTAGTCGTTACTTGCGATTAACGATTACATTCCTTTCAATTATAATCGTCAATCGGGTAATTGATTAATGATTAACTGCTGAAACTTCGAAATGAAATACAGTTTTTGATCAGAGTTTTTGTTCAGATATATTTCTGTCAATTTTCCATCTCCGGTCTCTGTCTCTATCTCCCACTTTATTACAATTTATGGATAGATCGTATGGTGATTAACTTCATCAATGGATTGAATCAGTCTCCGATTTTTTAATGATTACTTTTTAAATCGTACACATTAATCAATCAATCTTGATTAAAATTTTAATCGATTAATGCCCAACTCTGCCTATTAATCGTTAAGACGCAGAAAAAGTAAAAGTTTGTTGGACAATATGCATAATCAGTTCGATCAAATATACTTAGGGCGCTACAGCAGCGTGAACTTTGGTCCAGTTGGGACTCCGACTGGTGGGTAATTGTATTTGCAAAGGATTGTGAATTAATATGAAAATTTCTATAGAGCTTCCATTAGAGAAATGGTCCTCCTGGAAGAACCGATTAACCGTGCCAGACGAATTCACCTAATTTCTCAGGTTCGTCGCGAACATCGCCATACCGACCAACCTCATTCCAACGATTTACAACTGTTCCAAACTCTGGCTAGACCGGTTCTTATTGGTTTCTGCCCCGGAGCACTGGGCTGCATCAGCATTGGATCATTAGCGGGACCCTGGAGGATGCATACACGTCCAGGAGGACTACTTTTTTTCCTTCGTTCTTCGTGCGCGTCTCGCTTTTAATCAAATCATCATTCTTATCTATTTTTCTCCCGACGCACGGTGGGACATTTGGCTCGGAAAGTCGGGAAAACTATTTTATTTACAATATTTTCTAAATACCACGATATGTAATCCTTCACTTATCCCTAGACGAACAAGCTATATTAATTTGGTTGGTAAATATTATCCGTACTTAGAAAAATATACTTATTACTAGACTGTGGATGTATATGCAATTTTAAATTTTCGTAGACAAATTTTAAGAAAGTGTCATGAAACAAAAGCCTATTTTTAATAGAAACAACCTTTGTAGATCCTGAACAAATAAAAATCTTACTAAATTCTATCAAATTTTATATTCTAGCATATTTTGTAAATTTTCATAAGCCATAAATGCATAAAGATCCGCAGTCTACTTATTACTCAATAGCAAAATTCAATAGCAATGACCAACTTTGGACTCGGATGACACCAAACTTAGCCTTTCACAACATCGTTAATTTTAACTGATTCTACTAGAGAATCTAGTACAGATTCTACTATACTTTACTGGCGGATAATCATGAATTTTTGAATTTTCATATTTCAAGTTTCTGCCAGATGTTCGTGCAACGTCAAGAGTTTCTCTCCAGTTCTGCGAGGTCGATTGTAATCGATGTTTTAGCACATGCTTAATCGCATCAGTGAAATTAGGGTTTAAAGGTGTAGAAGTTTTACTTCTTTTTCGTACGAGCGATCAATTTTGTGGAATATCATATAATCCGAGCTCAATGTACGGACATGTGTAAATACATTGTAATTCGGCCTTAAATGTCGTAGATCTATTAAAATCCTCTGGCCAGCTTCCAAATCACGGTTTACACCTCCACCGTATAGAATGATATTCAATATAAATAGTAACCGTACTGTCACAGCGTAATACCTATAAATCTGTGACCTTCTGAATCACTGAAAACGACTAACAGGAATTCGTTAGGGAAGTAGACAGCTACATCGAAGGATGAATCATTTCAAGCAACTACGATTAGGGTCGAAGTTCGTACTAAATCATTCGACATAGTTTCGTGAAATTTGGCGAAGTTCGTAAACGAGTTCTGAGAAGTATTTCCGACCCGCTGTAAAAACAAACTTTCCGAGCTTTCGGGATGATCCTCATTGAAAAGTTCATATCAATCAGTTGGGGAATAGTTTCGACATTTTTTGCGATCTTCACGTTCCGGGTGTAGTTACAGCGAAATTTTATTATTGATCGGATGAAGTCAATATTATTTGCTAATTATTGAAATCCATCACGGATTACTGAACGACAAAAGTGGGTGCGAAACAAGGTCAACCAGGACACGTGTCCACATGACCTTTCTCGTTCCATCCGTGGCCATCGTCCAATTTTTTAGCAAGTCCCACCTGGACAAACCATTTAGCAGTGGAAAAGCAGGGAGAAGGTTTCGACAATTTTTGCGATCTTCGCGTCCCAGGATGGTTACTACAAAAAATTGTTAATTATTGAAATCCTCATTGAATGATAGTCGTTGAAAAGTTCATATCAATCAGTTGCGGAAAAATTTCGACAATTCTTGCGATCTTTGCGTCCCAGGATGGTTACTACAAAATTTTTGGCAATTATTAAAATCCATCACGGATTATTGAACGACTAAGTGGGTGCGAAAGAAGGTCAACCAGGACACGTGTCCCATGACCTTTCTCGTTCTATCCATGGCTGCTGTCCAAATTTTAAGCAAGTCCCACCAGGTACAAATCTTCTGCAGCGGAAAAGCTCGGGGAAAAGATTCGACAATTTTTACGACCTTCAATTTTATTACTGATCAGATTAATATCGTCTGTTAATTATTGAAATCCATTAAGGATTACTGAACGACAAAAGTGACTATGAAACAAGGTCAACCAGGACACGTGTCCCATGACCTTTCTCGTTCTATCCATGGCTGCTGTCCAAATTGTAAGCAAGTCTCACCTAGTACAAACTATCCAGCAGTGAAGTAGCTGGGGAAAAAATTCGACAATTTTTACGACCTTCAATTTTATTACTGATCGGATTAGTATCATTTGCTAATTATTGAAATCCATCAAGGATTACTGACAGACAAAAGTGACTATGAAACAAGGTCAACCAGGACACGTGTCCTATGACATTTCTCGTTCCATCCGTGGCCGGTGTCCAAATTTTAAGCAAGTCCCTAGCACGAACCATCCATCTAAAAACTGGTAATTTCTTATCCACCGGAGGCGTGGGTTCAATGTTGAGACATCCAGCACGTGGTCATTCCATTATTCGATACAGCCGAATTGCCGGATCGATGAGCAGGTCAGTAGGCAGAGTAGCTCCGGTGAAGCGAGTAAAGAATCCCGAGTGTCCCATAATCGAGCGGAAACAAGAAATCGGAAAGGCAGGTATCCTAGTGGGCGGGAGTGAAAAAGGGGATGGTGTGGACACGAGTAGGGCAACAAAGGGTCAGGGAAAGCGCGAGATCGGAGAGTAGCGAGCGGAACGTAGGTGTACGAGGGTGAAACGAACGAGGGTGGGTTACGACAGGGGACGCCCTGAACGGTGGTGGTTCATCGAGGATGTCGTGAGCGTCGTTCACGGCGGTCGATGCCACCAGATGCCACTGTGGCGCTGTCGTCGCTCGAAAATAAGCTCGCCCAAAGGTTCCACCGACTGCAGTAGCCCGGCATCCGTCGGCGCCGCGGCCAGGACGACAATTTCCCCCGGGGTTGCGTGTTTCCGCCGTGCTAGGGGCCTAGCCAGCTCGCCGATGGAGGCTTGAATGGAGGCTGGCCGATAGTAGGGAGGACCACGGGCCTCGATAGCCTTGACAGCGAGTACGGACCACCTGTAACGAACCGACGGACAAAAATAGGAAAAATAGAGTCACCGAACCAGAACGGAGAGAGAGAGGAAGAGAAAGATCATCGAGGATGAGGTGGCCACCACGGTCGGACTGAGAAAATCGTGGCCCAACACACGACCGCCGCTTCTGACGGCGCGGTTTCGATCGAGGCGCGGTGGTTTTGCGAGATCGTGAGACAAATGTGTACGGTGGACAGTGTGACATAGTGCGGCGAAGTAGGAGACGAAGAGCACGGAGAGGGAGGAGGAAAGGGCCAGTCAACGAAGAACGCGGGAAGAGAAGGAGGTGGGAAGACAGGATGCGGGGGCACAGGAAGAGGGCGCAGAGCCCCGACGATTTCTCTTCTTTTTCGTAGGGGGTACCTACCTTCTTCGTTTCTCAAGGAAGTAATCGAGCTTTCTCGCGGTCGACCGAGTCGCACAGGACCCACCTTCCTCGTCCCGATCACTCCTCGGTCAGGATGTCCTTTGGAACGAGAACACTGCTCCCGGATACCCTAGATAACCCACCAAGTGTTGCTTGACGATTTCCTTGAGATTTTTCACCTGCAAGGGTTTACGAAGAATCCTTTAACACGTTATTCAAATGCTTCTTCGTTGATAGAAGAGCCTCTGGAACGCATCAAGTGTTACCTTCTGATTTGCTTGACATTTACCGAGATGTATTTGTGGACACTTCATTGATCCTACCAGTAAAATGTTTCAATCATTATCGTACGATCAGTAGAACATAATTAGAAACACCTATTATGACCTATCGAATTGAATGGACACCTATGTACGAGGGTTAACACCTTCGTTATTCAAATACACGATCTCTGATTTTCTTCAAATTTTTTGAAAATTATTTCAGAACACTTCGTTGAGATTCGTCGAGTGAAGTATTCTAACGATTGTTATTATGGAAAAAGATTAGAACCGAATCTATTTTCACAAGTTCCCATCGAATTGAACCGACCAGGAATACCTACGAGGCAAGGTTTCCGAAGAAACCTTTGGCCCACTTTCAGATGGCAGCATCCACCCCACCGATGTTGCTTAAATCCCCACGGAAAAAGTAAAATTGTTCTAACAAATGATCATTAATTGTGTACGAAATTGAATTCGTCGGAAATTCTTCTTGACGAAAATGTTCATCGTGAGAAATATGTTCGTCGCGAAGACATTCGTGTGCGTGCAACATTTTCTCCGCGGATTAATAAGCGCATGGCGAATGAAAATGCTAGGAGTTGCTCGAGGAAGCGAGCTTCTGATTTGATGGAAACGAAGGCTTTCTTCTGCGCCGGAAACTCCAGTTTTTAAATGAGGCGATTGAGTCGTGGCCCGAGGGGTCGCCGTGGTTTCGAGTTGCGTTTCGTCGGTGTCTTTTCAAAGGATTCGAGCCCCTTTCAATGGGCGGGGAGACATCGAGGGCAAATTGAAAAGTACGAGCGTGTATACACTAATTGCTGATTAACGAGACTCGGCCGGTGCCATTCGTGATCTCCGATGCAACGCTCTCTCCTCCATGTAGATTGGATACCTCCTTTCGTGGGGACGTGGCCGCGTAATCAACGCGGACACTTAGCTCGACCCGTGTTGATGTACGTCGAGTGCCTTTGCGAACGCAAAGCGGGCCTACTTTCTGTCCTAAAGGGACTCGCGCGAGACAATTTGATCGTTTCAGACGGGACGAGTTCTCTAACTGCTTCCACTTTCTCCTAATCTCACGAAATCTTGGATCTCGCTGCAGGATTCGGTTTTTTTTTAGAAGCCGCGTTCAAAAATAGGTTCGTTTGAATAAATTTGTAACTGCACTGAGCTTTAAATGTGCAAAATAAAAATTGTGTCACTCTTTAGAAATGAGGGCCAATTTTTTCCTTACTTATGCAATCTTTGATCTCACTATAGGATTCGTTGATTTTTAGAAGCTACGTTCAGAAATCGGACCATTTGAATAAATTTTTAACTAGCCTGTGGATCTCTTGAAATATGCAAAATGGAAATTGAACTAGTTGTAAGACACGAGACCACTTTATTTCGATTTTATAGCTAGACTGTGAATCTTTTTGCAAAATAGAAATTGTCTGCATCAATTATATGAAATTGCACAATTTTGAATCTGGAGATAGGGTTCGTCGATTTTTAAAAACCGCATTCAAAAACCACTTTATTTCGATTTTATAGCCAGACTGTGAGTCTTTATCCAAAATAAAAATTAACTGCATCACTTAGATAAGGTTCGTTGATTTTTAAAAACAGCTTTCAAAAACCACTTTATTTTGATTTTATAACCTGACTGTGAGTCTTTATCCAAAATAGAAATTGTCTACATTAATTATAAGAAATTACACAATTTTGAATCTGGATACAGAGTTTGTCGATTTTCAATAATCACGTTAAAAAATCAACTTATCTGGGCGGACAGGCAGGGGGGAGGGCATTCAATTAGGGAGTATAATCGGCTTCAAGTTCAACCGGAGGTGATACCGACGTCTTTGTTCGGTGAAACATTGAGCATGTAAAGCCGAGAAAACTGTGAAATGACAAAAGGACCCCGGTGAGAATGATTTCGCAGAAAATGCTCCTTTGAGCTCTCGCCCCCCTCTCTCTCTCTCTCTCTCTCTCTCTCTCTCTGTGCAGCATCGGTTTGTTCTGACGTAACTCACCGGCACGAAACCATGCCGAGTCAATAAAGGAGAACAGCACTCTGTGGTCGTGAAATATAGTTTCCTTGTATTAAAGCGGCTCAAGTAGAACAAAACGCAAAGTTTACGAAACCATGTCTCGCGTTCCGATCCTTTTTGCTACCCGAAACGCGCGTACTATTCCGAGTTCTCCAAGCGAATATAAATTCGATTCGAATGAAATGCTTTGGTGTTCGTGAAGAAAAAGATTTGACGTTAACTATTCGAGCATATCACGATACAAATTAGTTCCGGCAAGTTTAAGAGCTTATGGAAACTTCTGCCTTGGCTTCCCTTAATTAATTGAACCTTGCTTGCATCGAGCGAGATTACACAATTTCATGAGCGAAAATCGGGAAGATTGCTGGGGTTGCTTAACCGTAATTTTATCGAAAATCTTCGCTGCTTTTTTATCGGGGTCTTACGTAAAGAATGTCCAAAAATAGGCTGACTCCTCGATTCTCCTTAAGAGATTAATATTGGGTATTATAGCAAACAGTGATAAGCAGACTGCGGATCTTTATGCGTTTATCGCAAAATTGAGTAGATGAAATGCAAAATTGTTGAAAAATTTTAGAAATTCAAGGTGTCCATTTATGAAGAAGTAACCTCAAATTTGGTTACTATTTCTTGCAATCGATGCAGACAATTCAGTTTATCTCCCCTGGAAAGACAATGAAATTCACGAATATACATTAAATAGATTTCGTCAGATAAATACATCATCGTATTACTGTAAGCAAAACGAGAATATAAAAAGTTTTTAGCGTGACGTGGCACTGTAAAAAAGTTGGGTTTATGCACTCGCGTTTCCCGTGAGATCAAACGGTTACCCACCTTTAATACTTAGGGTGCATCTCGAAAGTGTGACTTTTCGTTTAGTGATGTTCAGCTATCCAGCTACAGGCACGCGTTAAACTCGGAATGGGTCGACGGTTTATCCGCACGCGGATATTGCATGGCTTCGTGCGCCAGACGCCGTGAATATATCGCGGCTTGTCAACTTTCAACTAATTCCTTGACATAAAAAATATGTTTGACACGTTGTGCGCGGCGTCGTTCATTTTTTATATCGATCATTAATATTGAGCCAAATTTTACCAAAATTGATCCGAATTTATGCCAAATAAAATAATTTTCTAAAACAATTATCACAGAAATAGATAACAATTGAATCGTTCATTCTTTATGTCGATCGTTAATACTGAGCCAAATTTTACAAAATTTGAAACTAATTTATGCCAAATAAAATGATTTTCTAAATCAGTTATCAGAGAAGGATAATAATTGAATCGTTCATTTTTTATATCGATCATTAATATTGAGCCAAATTTTACCAAAATTGAACCGAATTTATGCAAAATAATGATTTTCTAGATCAATTATCAGAAATAGATTTTTCACTTTCTATGTTCGGTTTTATTAATCGATTCCTTTTTATTACCTCGATATCTCGCCGTTTACTGGTTTCCGAATAAGACGAAGCTATCTGGGTCCGAGATTACGATTCAGCGAGCTGTGCCATCATTCATTCAACCGGCACGTGCCAATCTCGTAGTATTTAGGCGTATGAAATTATCATGACAATGAACGAACCCCGCGATACGCGAGCCACTTCTCATTCAAGTCTTCCTGTAATACCGCCGGCAAATAATTCTATTTCGATGCCATTGCAGTCGGAACTTTTGCGATCCTCTGCAAGGCATTGCTTCTCTTTCCTGACAAAGTTTGATTCACACCGTGAGAGTTTTACAGAGATCGAGAGCTTTTTTTACCCGCTAACGTATTCTGCTCGACTTTCTGTCCTCGCGAGGAACTATTGTCTACGTTACATCGTCAGAATCGTGACGTTGAAAGTCTCTTGCTTCCGTGATCCTGGTCGGTTGAAAATAATATATTAATGCTCTGAAACTCCTTTTGCCCGAAAAATCGCAAGAGATCGTAGAACAAAATGTCATAAAACGAATTCTAAAGTACTGCAAGCTCTAGAGTAAAGTACGAAAACATTCTAAATTCTCTCAAGTAAAGTTTTAAAACTTATTCTAAATTCTCTAAAGTAAAGTACCAAAACTTATCCTAAATTCTAAGGTAAATTACTAAAACTTATTCTAAATTCTAAAGTAAAGTACTAAAACTTATTCTAAATTCTAAAGTAAAGTACTAAAACTTATCCTAAATTCTAAGGTAAATTACTAAAACTTATTCTAAATTCTAAAATAAAGTACTAAAACTTATTCTAAATTCTAAAATAAAGTACTAAAACTTATTCTACATTCTAAAGTAAAGTACTAAAACATATTCTAAATTCTAAAGTAAACTACTAAAACTTATACTAAATTCTAAAACTAAATTCTGATAGACTTTCCGAACGACCTAATGAAGCAAAGGAGGGGCTCAGGAAATCACGAAGAAGCGTTGCGAAAGTGACGGAGTTTTAAAGAAATGTTGAGACCGTCGACCGCAGAAAGCTCGATAGCTCTAATCGCGATAACGAGGATGAAAGAAAAAGGGAACGTTCTTAGATCGTTTCGCCTCAACGACGTCCAACGTGACGACTGCCAGCGAGCACGCCGAGGACGCCGTCGACGACGACCACGACGTCAACCAGGTGCACCACTGAAACGAGCACTGCCGTTTGTTCTCCGAGATGGCGGACGAAAAGGAGAAACAGACGTTCCTGCAGAAGCTGCTGTTCTACACGACCGCGTTCTTCATCCTCCTCAGCACCTTCAGCCTCTTTGCCTTCCTCTTCTTGGTCCCCTTCGTCATCGACCCCGCCTTCACCACCATCTTCATGCAGTTCGACACTCGGCCAGCCGAGTGTATCACCATCGACGTTGAATCCAGGAGAGGTGAACAATCGGTCCCTTCTTCCTCACAAACCGTGTTTATCGTCTATTTTATCGGTGTCTCGTTTTCGTTCTGTGTCGTTGCATGCGACCCTTCCACAAATCCTCTTTTAGAGGTCACCACTTTTCTCTTTCTCTTCCGGATGATTAGCTTAGGTCGACCGAATCGTTCATAATACATACGTTCATAGAGAGGATCCGCATATTCAGGAAGTTGTCGTGGTGCACGCTCGATTGACGTTCCTTCGATTCGACTGACCTCTGGCTTTGACCTGGACATCCACCTTTCGGGTCTGCGCGATCTCGAAGACTGTGACACGTGCATATCATTTTATAATATCTCGGTCAATAGTTCAATTATTGGAATTTTTCTTCTTATTAGGGAATTTTTATTTTCATAATCTGGGGTAGTATCATGTGTGCATTATTTGACCTGGACATCCAACTTTGGGGTCTGCGCGATCTTGAAGACTGTGACACGTGCAAATCATTTTATAATGCGTTGGTCAATGCGTTTAATCATTGGATTTTTTTTATTAACGCTTTGCTACTTCTTTGTCAGAGAAAGAAAAATGTAAATGAAACGGGTTCTTATATGTGTTTGGTTCTTCCCTTATTTATTTAATTGTCTCATTTTTTAGTTAAAATAAGGATATTTAATATAATTAGTAAACAAAATTGTTTGAAATAAGTAGCAACCGAGGAACTGTTCTTTGAAGTAAATTTTAAATAGGACACTTCAAATAGTAGGGAGTTGTTGGCAACATAATTGAAAAATAATTCGGAGAGTGCAAAGAGTTGAGGAATTTTAACTTTCATAAACTCCAAGTCTTTGGGTTAATGAGTGTTTAAATCACATTTTTAATAACTAATGAACGTGTCAACAGTAGGATATTGAAGTAAATAAAAATATTTGATATTTTATAGAATAATGACAAAATTAAAATTGACTTGCAGCAAAAGTTTCGTCAATAAATTTCACGATACAGACATTCCATTAACATGATTGAACGTCCATCGACGCTTTCACTACTGTCGTCCTTCGTTCACTATGTAGTATAAATAATTTTGTCTTCGTCAAGTTGATACACTTCCGTCTCTCGAGCCCTTTGATCTTTAGAAAGCAACGTCTCTGATGGTATGAACCGTATCTTCTGTGTGCTCGTTACTTTACTGTCTTTCTGCACTTTTCTGAAAATTCTCGTTTGTTCGACCATGCAACCCCCTCGTGTGTGATCATGTGTGCGTTCGATGCGAATCCAATATTCAAATAACCAATGCAGACGTGCGGAAATAAGGAATTGAACTTTTACATAGAAAAGATTTCATTTCACATTTCACTGGAAGAATCATTTCGAATTATGTTTCGTAGGATAGCTTACGAGCAAAAAATATGTCGGAGCAGATGGAAAAATATTTGGAAGACAATAAGGAATTTATAGAAAAATATTTGATATGCAGTTTATCAGAAATTAATTTCGTATTTAATTTTAAATTTGGAAGTCAAAGAAAATACACATTTGCCGTGGTGAATTAAATTTTATTGGAGCCACAGAATGTGAGAAATACTTTTATCGCCCACGTGACGTATCCTATTTGCAATTCGTTACTTCATAAAATATTTTATCAAAACAAATAGAATTCAGTGTAGCTACACTTCCACTAAAAATTGAATTATTTATGGCTCCAATAATTCGATCACCTACTCCATTTACACTTCTGCCACTTCTTCTAAACAGATAATACACAAAAATCTTCTGTTGAAAATTGAAATTGGTTACAATACCACAGAACGCGGAATATGCATGGAAGGAACTGCGGAATAAATAAATCGATTCGTTCCAATTTACGAAATAGGGTCACCGCCAGAATATACGATTTGCATGAATGATTGAGAAAACTATTTCGAGATATCGAGTGGATGAACGAAGGTTGTTTCGATAGACAATCGATCCCCGATTCGCAACAGCGAATACAACAATCCCGTATCTGGCCACGGACATGAAGGCAATGACATTTAATTTCATATTTAATGAAAGATATCTCGGATTCGCAGCCGAGAAACGCTTGTCCTCTGTTCATTATTTAAAAAGGATGGGCGCATGTATGAGCTTGACATTTTGCCGAAACGTCACTCTGACGTACGAATTAAATGTATTTATGTTCCTCCGGGTGCACGCATTCCATTTTAATGTACTTTTCCAAACATAATTTATGTTTACCGAAAGAACTGTGAAATTCAAACTACACTGCATCGCGGAATAAAAACCACATGAACGTAAAAAATCATCTGAATCATACACCATGACGAAACTAAGTTTATAAACCAAGTTTCGCGTATTACATCCACATGAAATGCCATATTTCCGTAATAGCTTTGATGGACGGATATCAGAACGTTGTTTACATAAGAACTTCCATATTTCCATCACGACCATGTTGATTTTGATTATACGTTTGATAGTTCGATTTGTGCGATTCGATATTCCAGTTTCGACCATACATATCCGATAAAGTATCATTCGTGTCTATAAACGTAATCGCATACTATTCAACGGTAGATGTAGTTTGTATCCCAACAATTTGCAAGAAGAAGTGGAAAAGTATGAAATCAATCCTGTTTAGGGAAGGGTTTGTTTCAAAGTGTGAATTGTGGTCTTGTGTTAATCAAACATAGTTTGTCAGCATAACTGTGAAGAATAATAATATTTCCACAATTAATTTGTTCAGGAAAGTAAGATCAAATAGTAGATTGTACCACTTAGGTCTGGTGTAAGTAGAAATAGTATGCAATAGCCAGACACACCATTTTCAGAAGTTCTGTTATAATTAGTGTACAAATTACAGTTTATCAAGGATGAAGTTTAAACTGCAAATAAGAAATCAATCCTGTTTAGGGAAGGGTTTGTTTCAAAGTGTCAATTGTGGTCTTGTGTTAATCAAACATAGTTTGTCAGCATAACTGGGAAGAATAATAATATTTCCACAATTAATTTGTTCAGGAAAGTAAGATCAAATAGTAGATTGTACCACTTAGGTCTGGTGTAAGTAGAAATAGTATGCAATAGCCAGACACACCATTTTCAGAAGTTCTGTTACAATTAGTGTACAAAGTAGAGTTTATTAAGGACGAAGTTTAAACTGCAAATAAGAAATCAATCCTGTTTAGGGAAGGGTTTGTTTCAAAGTGTCAATTGTGGTCTTGTGTTAATCAAACATAGTTTGTCAGCATAACTGGGAAGAATAATAATATTTCCACAATTAATTTGTTCAGGAAAGTAAGATCAAATAGTACATTGTACCACTTAGGTCTGCTGTAAGTAGAAATAGTATGCAATAGCCAGACACACCATTTTCAGAAGTTCTGTTACAATTAGTGTACAAAGTAGAGTTTATTAAGGACGAAGTTTAAACTGCAAATAAATGTTGTACCGCATTTTCATTTTGTATTTGCACACAAACTCGCCTCCAGTAGAACTACGAACTGCGCTCCACCCTACAACAGCCATTACATTTTATCGATTTAGTTATCACACGCTTACTTGATTTTTTCCAACAAAGAAAAACAACAGAGAAAGCGGGGGATGGACAAAGTCGGAAGAACATGTGCGCGTATCATCGATTTTATGCAAATAAAATGCTAAACGGTGAACACAGAACGTTTCATCGCACAAATTACGACTGTGCCACGCACGGCCAGGAAAAAATGACGCTATGCACGAACGTTATTTTAACCGAAAAAAAATATCAGTTTCACGTTCTACTTTATGTTTGGTAAACTGCATACTGGTCGCTGCGGAGGTTTTAATCGGCGTTGCACAGTGGCGAATGTTGGCAAAATTAATATTTCCCTTTTAAAACGTTAAGTTATATTATTAGTAAAATAACTTTATGGAAGTAACAGTAATTTTATAAGTTAATATTAAATTTTGATTTATGATACTTACAGTGATACTTTCCGAAAGAGAAATAAAAATTTTGTGATCTTCGAAATTGTAAATAAATTCTTATTTTGTAAATTGTGCGCGGAATCGTTGGCAAAATTAATACTTCCCTTTTAAAACATTAAGTCATATATTTTGGTTGATGATACTTACAGTGATACTTTTCAAAAGCGAAATGAAAATTTCGTAATCTTCAAAATTATAAAGAAATTCTGATTTCGTAAATTTGTCTCGAAGCTAAGCTAGAATTCTGAAATTAATGAAAGCAATTTTAGTTTACGGAGCACACACGTGACAAGGAAATGACTCGTGTGTGAAAAAATTTGCATGACAGTCGTAATATTTACCATCGTGTGTCGGCACCTCTATGAATCGTCAAATCGCATTTACCAGAAAATTGCGTTCTCTGCTTGTCGCTCGGTTCAAAGTGTTTGTCAGTCAATACCGGAATTCACTGAAATAGCAAAAAACCGTAGGCACAATGTTTGTTTGATAAATTCCACATTTTTAATTTCCCAGTGACAATTTATTCGAAAGTTAAACATTTCAAGAGGAACGAACACGATTCCGTGATTGTTGGGGGAATTGATAAATAATTTCTGAAAGATAACATTGGGACACAAAGAAAATAGAAAATTATCACTAAATCCCGTTCGAAGCGATTGTAAATTATCTGTGGTAGTTGATATCGATTACCAATAATGTTACAGCTGTACACAGACTCTGTAAATATTTAACAACTACAAAACGCTTGATCGATTGCTGTCGTTTCGTTGCAAAACTGTTTTGTAATATATCGTTGTTGATTTTTGGATAATCACCAAGAATGATTTCATGAATTGATGTCTAGACGTGTCACTGGAAAATTATGCGAGCATTCGCGGGAGGATCGATGCGAATGATCGCGATAAGAAACGATGCCGTAAATTGGTCTCGTCGCTTGGTGCCTCGGTGAACCACAGCGTTATCGATATATCGATGTAATAGAGCCACTAAAGAGGCACTAGACGGAGACGTGCTAAGATCGACGCAACTGGTGTCTTTGTGTTCACGGTATTCGAGCTGGTCTAGATCAAATCGAACGTATTCCTAACCCGGTGACACTCCTTCGCTCTTTCGTCACCCCTCGTGCTTATAATTAAGGTTCTCTATCGAACGCCAACGGCAGCATGAACAGGTATTCCACGATTCGAGTGCTCAGACTACTCCTTGACACTCCTTCTCAACAATTCGGATGCTTACTGACAATGAAACGAACCTGAACCATTGTTAAATCTGCCGAGCATTCGCAGTGACTTATTTCAATAATAGTAAACGTGAATAATAAAATATCTTCATACATGGGACTGTGCGAACATGTTAAACTTTGACGAGATGAAAATTTGATTTAAAAGAAATTAATACCATTAACATTTAGTAGATTCTGTTTCAAATTTTCATCAGAAGCTTCACACTTTCTACAGCAATGAGTTGATGATTTAAGGGGGAGAGACAGGGTGACAAGAAAAAGACCACCATTTTATTTTCTTAAATACCCCATTCTGCTATTTATAACTATAAAAACTAATCTGAACTCATTTTATGACTTTCATTCCTGTGCTACTCTTTCGATGAAATGTGAAATGAAATATTTTGACTTGACTATCCACCATGTTAATGTAATTATGTTGGTAACCAACCTTGAATGTGTATGAATGCTGTTGTTTCCTTAATTATTCCACGTTAACTCGTGTTTGTATTTCATATTCTCTTCACTGTTCTTTCCATCTCTCTTACTAGAGCTACCCCGTGCACTGTTCTTCTCATAGATGTCTTGCATTGATACCCTTTCGAATTAGACTACCTGACTAATTATGGTCGTGTTGATACTTGCTGTTAAGGAATATAATGTTTTGCTAGTTTAGAATTTACATTAAACCTTTGAATTCACTTGCTTACTTCACTCGTTCACAATTAAATTTTTCTGCAACGATACACATCAAATAATCGCTAAATACGGTTGAACTAGCAATGTTGCTTCAAAGGTTTAATTCTTCCAACTGTACGTCGTTTCATGCTATTGGTGATGGTCCGCTCGTTGTTTAATAGGATTTCTGTCAAATTACGATTTCAAAGGCGAAGTTCGAAGCAAGAAAAATGCACGAGGCTACACTATTTTGAAATTGCTGTCGCTTTTAAACAATTTATTGAGGAACTCTCAACTGTTGATTTTCAATTTTAAAGAGACTATTATAAATGTCCGGTAATTAGAGTGTTAATCAATTGAGAAAGACTCAATTACCACACAAAAATATGATCAGACAGGAAAGTCAAATACTTCCTATTCCAAATGGCACTAGAAATTCATTTGTTTAAAAAATCATCGGTTCATATTTAAATAGAAGGTAAAATGTGGTCCAACACGCTTCAGAAGTGCAAGTTGAAGGAGGAGGCTCAATTAGTTGAAAAATCCGCAAGATTTGCATGTTAAAGATGGCGAAGAAATTGGACGTTGTCCAAAAAGCGCGACTCGGTCCGTCACATCGCTGTCGGAACTTTCATCCGTGAAAGTTTTAAGAGGGGGAAAGACCAGGTCATGGCAAAGAATTTCGCAGCCTGCCTCGGGGACCATCGTCGGGAATTTCGCAACAGTTTTCTTGTTTTCGAGAATCTCGAGGAAGTCAGCGTGCATTTTTCTTCCCTCGTCAACTTTGTCTCCCTGTCTTTTGCGTCTCTTCTAAGCGATTTATGCGTTCGATCCCCCGGGTCGTGGTTCTTCCTCTGTATATAGGTACAGTCCTTTCGGTTACGTTCTGTGTTCTCGTCTCTGATAAATGATGCACGTCGAAAAATCATTTTCACCGTGTCGCGAATAGATCTTGCTGAAAGTTTTGTATCGTTGAGGAAATGCTGGTGTCTTCGGACTTACTAGTTTAGACAGATGTACGGGGTGTCCCATTTGAAGTGAACTATGCAGTTGTTTCTTAACATATTTATGATATATTATGTTCAAAACTGACAATATTCTAAACTGTGTTATACAATTTTGGTCTGACGTTTATTAGTTGTGTATGATTACAAAAATTAATAACAGGCTTAATGGACAGCAGATATTTATATAGTAATACGTATTAAAAGAAAAACGCATACATAGTCAGTAATTCAAAAATATTCTAAACTATATTATATCATTTTGATCTGACGATTATTATGGCTGTGAATGATTACAAAAAATTAATAACAAGCTTAATAGACAGCAGAATATTCAGTGTATACTATGCTCAATATTTCTCACAAGTGAAAATAATCAGAATTGGTCAGACACAGCAGTAATACAATATTATACAAAAAATTAATAATAAGCTTAATCGCCAGCAGATAAATCAGTGTGTACTATGCTCAATATTTCTCACAAGTGAAAATAATCAGAATTGGTCAGACACATCAGTAATACAATATTATACAAAAAATTAATAACATGCTTAATGCACAGCAAAAAATTCAGTGTATACTATGCTCAATATTTCTCACTATTGAAAATAATCGAAATTGGTCAGACACATTACTATTACGTAGTCAAAAACATAGTCAGTAGATTTTGAATAACATACAACTAAAAATGTAACTTTGTACAACAATTCTCAATTCAGTCGTTATATTATAATTCTCCCGTTAAGCGTGTAATTAGCAGTCAATTCCTCCATAATTGAGGTTTATCCTCGCTAATTGATTTCAACAGCCACGGTCGAGCATAATATTCCATGGTATTATCTTGACGATTATTAGCTAAACATACATAATTTGTCTGTGTGACGTTCGTTGTTAAATATTAATTTTCACTATGAATGTTCACTACAACTGAGACACGGACATCGATCATTTATTAGCTCAACACTTCGGTGTTCACGAGACCTTGGTACACTGATTTCACAATCGTCGACGCATTACTAAGCCGCTTTCGATCCACGAAACAACACTTTGTGTCAACAATTCACGAGTTCTCGGTGTCTCGAGTTAATCACCTACCCACTTGTACGACGATGTTCACACACGAGCTTCTAAAATTCCACATCCAAGGGGATTTTGTCTTCTTCACATTCTAAGCGATCAAAGATTTCAAGTACTTCTTCGATCTGTAGTGGAGCTCTTGACGCGCCTGGTTTTCACGAATGGGTACTTGGTTACTAGGGGTGTGCCAGAATCCGAAATATTAGGAGGAGGTGGAGTCGAGACGAGTCGGGTTCCCGAAAATGTTGAGATTCTCGAAAGAATCGGGTTTCCCGACAATTTTGGGAATATGACATATGACGAAAAGAATTTTAATAATATTCTTTTTTATATTCTATTCTTTAATAGAATCCCGACTCTTTCGAGAATCCCGATAAATTCGAGAATCTCTACTTTTTTGGGAATCCCGGTAAATCCGAGAATCTCGACCCGATATTTCGGGTTCTCGCACACCCCTGTTGTTAATGCGTTATTAAGGAAAAACAAGGACCAATCAGAGCGTTGCTACAGAGGACAAATTCGCCCCCTAGCAGCGTTCTAATTGGTCCTTCGCAAAGGAAAAAGTTACTTCAAACGACCTAAAGAAAGTACAACATTTTTGCTGATCCTGTAGAACAAGCCTGGGCAACTTGCGGCTCCCAAGCCAGAGACGACTCTTCTCCCCACTCTTGGGTCCTCTCCACCAAACTTCTATGAAGTGTAGAAGGAGGGCAATACGAAATAGTTAGTAGTGGGGGAACCGGTGCACCGGTGGTGGGAGTCGTGAAGCGACAGCGGAGAAGAAGTTGACCAGGCTGTAGAAATGTTACATTCGTATATGATTTTGGTAACCAAGTCTCGTACAGAATAAAACCAGGAATCAAGAGCTCCAGGGTCTAGACTCGTGACACGAATTTTTCGACGTGCACCAAAACCCTGTTCGTGATAGTCAACCGGATAGTCGGCAAGTTGGTCTTTGTCTCCCCGTAAATCTCGTCGTTAACGAATCTCTTTTCAAGCATCGCGTCCATGAACGATCCGTTGAGTCCAGGTACGAGCAACTGCTCATGGACGTCCTGTAGAGAGGGTTGCACCAAGGAGCTGTACGATTGCACGCAAATACGCGTCAACTACAAGCTACCGACTAACGTGTCTGAGGATAGCGACGGACAGGTTGAGGGAGGTGGAGCGGTAGGAGGTGTCGAGGATGACGAAGACAGCACGACGATGGGAAAATCGCGTTACGAGCGCTCCCTCAGGGAGTAT
The DNA here is from genome assembly GCF_051020765.1 of Lasioglossum baleicum. Lineage (NCBI taxonomy): Eukaryota > Metazoa > Arthropoda > Insecta > Hymenoptera > Halictidae > Lasioglossum > Lasioglossum baleicum. The sequence continues at coordinate 10,981,020 of NC_134933.1, read as the reverse complement.
GATTACGTGGAGGAGGACGACGACTTCGCTGAGGAAGATGAAACTGGACTGCCGAAACCCTTCCCTACAGGTATAAGACGACGTCCGGGTGTGTCTGCATCTCTCTTTATATAAACCGAGTCAGGGCAAACGACTGGTTCAACGCAAAACCGCTTCGTCAAATTAAACGAACGCTGAACCGTACCCGAAAACAGCTGTCGATCTTCCCGCTCAACCAGAAATATCTATTCTCGCTACGAGAAATTCACTTTGAACGTTTGCACCCCGGCGAGAACTATGACACAACTCAAAAAATAACGATTTTGAAGTTGGAACAGTGATAAATGCGTTCATATCTGTAGTAGCAGGAACAGTGTCACTTTAGAGTTGATGGAGGCATCTGTAATATCATTTTACAGAGCCCAGTCGAATTTACTTCCCAAAATATTTTTCTGAAAGATTAAAGATGTCTGTACTGTGTCGATGGAAATTTTATAATTTTCTTAAAATCGTTATTGTGAGAATTTTTGCATTTATTAGTTGTGTCACAATTCTTGCCGGGGTACAGTTTATCAAACATTACATACTTGATAAATTGTATGTTACAATGTAAAACACTTTATGTCGAATATTGTCTCTAAATCGGATGTGTGATAATGGAAATTTTTCCGTCTTTCTAAACATCGTTAGAATTTTGAGAAATTATTTTGGTGTCATGATGTATCCTCTTATAGCAGGTTACTTTTAAATAATGTTTTCAATAACACACGTGTATTAACATACACCTGAAACCAGGGATCTCTAGTATATAGTCGCTCTAGCGGACACTCTGACGGGATCGCATAAATGATTCGGTACCTTTTAAGTGTCTCGCAGACGTCTGTGATTACTGGTTAAATATCCAATAGTTCAGAATGGCTGCTAAGAAGTTGGAGCTTGCTTGGCACGTTCATAAATCTAGGATAAGATAAACCCAACCTAGCCTAGGAAATGTCCAAAAATGATCTCAAGATTAACTTTCCTCAAATACAGTTAAAGCTCGCCCTAATACGCACAAGTAACAAGAAAAATATTAGGTAAGCTGATAAATGTGCTGGCTGCTTGCAGTATGTTTCCCACGGAGAGTTGTGAACACTTCGGTTGACCTATGTTCCTCTTTACCTTGGCTATAGCCTTAAGCCATTTCAGTTTGAGAATCTGTTCTACATTGCGCGCGACTCTATTTTTCCAGATAAATTTCGGCTATCGATGGAGAAAGACGGAAGAAAACAATGGAATAATAAATACCAATTCGGAAGTACTATAATTAATTTGACAAGAATCAAAACTTGTTGAAACAACTTAAACGACGATTTATATAAACTCTTTATTTCACAACTGCTTCGTCCAAGAATTTTTCTTCAGCCCAACCCAACTCAATTTTGAACATTCAACACAAAAATTAAAGTTAAATTCGAGGAGGAGAAAGAGGCGAGAAACTTCTAATTTTTAAGTCGCTCTTGCCACGATGAAGCCAAATATTTGATGAGTAATTTGAAAATCTATTGGGTCACAATTCGAAGCAGGACGAAACAGTTTGTGCTTGCTCTAATTCGCAAACATCAAAGGGCAGAGTTCTCTAAACAGCAATCTCGTGAGGGGTTGAGCGGTGAACGACGTTATAGCAGCCATTACGATTGCATTAGTGGGAAGCACTCGACACGTCCCCTTTAACGAAATATAATAGGAAAATGCCTCAGTGTTCAGATTACGGAACCTTAATAACCCAGTCAGAGGCCAGGCTCTCTGTCTCTGTGTTTCTCTTCAAGTATGTCCTATCCTCTCCCCTATCTTCTCTTCCATTCCTCGCACACGTGAGACACTCTGACAACGTCCACTTTCTCTTATATGGAAATCTGTTCGCGGACATGGTCCGGACGATAACGAGGCGAAGTTCGCAGGTCTCATGGGCAACGACTCCGAGTGGTATTTCACCGGGGCCAAGCTGTTCCCCAACGTAAAAGGCTGTGGATACCCTCCAATGCTGAATTGCAGTATTTTCTACCGGCAGTACTCCATCATAGGGCAGAACTTTAGCTGTTACTACTCGAAAGTGGACCCCGGGATAGTCATCAGCGACCTCGACATGTGGCAGGTCTCGACGATTTTCTATGTCATCTTTGTCTCTCTAACTGTTTTACATTCTATGCCGTGCGTGGCCCGGAAACTTGCGCACGTCCATGCGAGACACGGCCACACAACGTGCTCACGTGTGTAATTTAATTGGTTTTACTTTGCGTTTCACACTTGCCTCGTAATACTCCCCAAGGGCGGAATCCCATCATCCTATTCCCTTCCCTAATTCGATCTACTGGTACGGTGTTTCGCTAACTAATGGTCAGGTATAATAACTTTTCAAGCATTCGTCGGAATCAGGGTAGCACGTCCTCCCTGTAGGATTTCTATCATCTAACGCTCACTATGAATACAGAAATCGACACAGAGATGTCGGTGCAGAAGCACGACTCCAGGGGAAGTGCAAATTGCCAGATGGAACATCCACTTTTACCTATCAATTGCCAAGAGCTTTCGAACGAACCTGATGTTTCTCAAAGAAGCTAACTAGTCAGATGATCATGTTCATTTTAGCCCAAGCATCTAACCATGAGATTTGGGTGCAGAAGCACAAGTTCGAGGAACATCGAATGGCCAGGTGGAATAACGTCTTCTACAAAAATTGCTGGGAGCTTTCGAACGAACATGATGATTTTCAAAGAAGCCAACAGTCAGATGATCATGTACATTTTAGCCCAAGCATCTAACCATGAGATTCGGGTGCAGAAGCACAAGTTCGAGGAACATCAAATGGCCAGGTTGAATATAGACTTCTACCTAACAATTGCCAAGAGCTTTCGAATGTTTCTCAAAGAAGCTAACTAGTCAGATGATCATGTGCATTTTAGCTCAAGCATCTAACCATGAATAGAAGAATGGGTGCAGGAGGCTCAAACGGAGTTGAGGTTTCTCAAAGAAGCTAACAGTTCAGATGATCATGTGCATTTTAGCCCAAGCATCTAACAATAAATAGAATCGGTATGGCACATGAGATTCGGTGCAGGAACACAAGTTCGAGGAACATCAAATGGCCAGGTGGAATAACGTCATTTACCTAAGCATTGCTGGAAGCTTTCGAACGAACCTGATGTTTCTCAAAGAACCTAACAATTCAGATGATTATATGCACTTCAGAAGCACAAGTTCGAGGAACATCGAATGGCCAGGTGGAATAACGTCTTCTACCTAAACATTGCTGGGAGCTTTCGAACGAAACTGATGTTTCTCAAAGAAGCTAACAATTCAGCTGATCAGGTGCATTGCAGAGGCACAAGTTCGAGGAACATCAAAGACCAGGTGAAGGATAAAAATCGAATCACTCCGCACTGACGTGTCTTTTGGTTTCTAGCGTAACCGGGTTACCATGTTCTAGACATCGCCGATTTACGCCCATAGATCGTATGTACACGAGTCACGCGAAAGTGGTCTCTACGTGTGTGTCTTCTGTACGAGTTTATTGTCGGCAGAAACGTCGGCCCGCGAATCGATACTGCAGGTACCTATTGAGGTCATAGTGCATTATGCAACCAAAACCGTGTCTCCTCGCCCGTAAATGGTTAAGTACGTAACAGCGCTCATTATTCACAGCGATCCGTATCTGCTTTAATTGGAACACATAGATTCCGAGTCGCGAGCCTGAAGTAATTGATGACGAATTGCTTCGCTAGCTCCGCTAGGGAAAAAGAACCGAGGAGCATCGATGGGGAGGCATTTAACTTTCGCAAACTTGTTAGCCCTCGGAAGCTTGCAACGAGTTGAAGAGAACGAAAGTGAACAATATGAACTGATGTCTACTGTCACAGAAGTTCGTTTCAGGTTCGGAGTTTGTCGGAATATTTCTGCTGCGCCAGGAGCTCGACTGAAGACGAATGGGAATTTCGATTCGTGTTTTATACGGTGCCAAAAGTTGGAAATATGTTACATCATATTCATTCTAAAAAGGGTATAGGATTTTGCAACCAAAAATTCTGAAATAATTCACTGTCGTGTGCGCTATTAGGTAGACTATTCATGAATTTTTTCGTAATTTTTTGTCGAGTAGAACAGGAGAAATAGAGCATAATGGATGGTCTGACGAAAGTCAATTTGGTCTGGGGGCACATTGATTGTTGGTCAGACCATTGGATAGAATTTTTTCAAAAATCGATTTTGCAACCAAAAATTCTGAAATAATTCACTGTCGTGTACGCTATTAGGTAGAATGTTCATGAATTTTTGTATAATTTTTTGCGCAGCATAACAGCAGAAAAATAGAGCATAATGTTCTGACGAAAAATCAAATTGGTCTGGAAGCACTTTCCAGCATATTATATAAATATAAATTAAATTGCTGTCGTTTTTGAACAATTTATTGAGAAATTCTGTTTTAAAAGACAAAATGGTTGGATGTAAAAAATTGACAGTGGAACTGTTTGCAAAGCGACAGAATTGAATTCGATACTCAGCGTCGCGGCGCCACATTAATCAGGCGCGACCGGGATAAATTCTCACGCGGCCAAATTGAGCCGTGTAAATTTTTATTCGGCGCGGCGCGAATTGAAACCGAACGAAGTGAAATGAGAGGAGCGAACGGGAAAATCGAAAGGCGGTAGCGTCTCGACGTGGAAAACGATTTTCCGGTGGCACAGGCAGAAGGCGGTACTGGAATTCCGTTACGTTTACGGAAAACGTAGCCGTACGTTGCCGCGATGACGAACAATGCATTTCAAGCCTGTTGTATAGCGGGCCCGATGACGAAAACGGAAACCATCGTGCCCAATGAAACTCGTGCCGTTGCCTGGAAGAAAAGAAAACTCCCCTCACTCCAGCGTTCTCCACCCTCGGAATTGAATCCAGCCCGGTGGCTGACTAGCTATTATATAACTACGATAACATCAGGGATCCGCCGGAAATGCTTGCCACTCTATACGATACGTGTGTCAATTTTCTAAATTAACGGCGCCCTCCGGCTACACTCTGACAGACCACACTATATCGCAAAATATGTTATTGGAAAAGTCAATTTTTGTGCGGCGAGCCAGACTTACTTACTCCGGAAAAGATCGAATTCAAAATCTACCGCAACGTTCGAAAGTACAAAACGGAAGTGTGAAACGATTTGTGCAAAGAAATATAGAAAAAATAATACAATGAAGGTGTTGGAGAAAGTAAATTATCGTTTAAAGGGATTAAAAATATCACTAATCCGTAAGCACAAAAATTAGACAAAATAGTATCGGTTCCTTAGAAAAGAAAATCAAATTTCATTATTTTATTCCAACGCTAAACGGCCCAAGAAATGGCACTCTAGACCACAGTATTCCTATGAATGATATTAAAAATACAAACAAAGTTTGCAACGTTCGTTTTCTCTATAACTAAAACATATTTAGTGAAGAAATAGTTGAACGCGCTCTACAAAAAACACAACGAATATTAATAGCCACTTGTCTTCCGCAGAGGATACGCGAAAAGAGTTTTGCTGCTGCTCGCAACTGCATAATACATGAACGAATAAATTTCTGCTCGAATTGGAGAAACGAGGTATTTTCAGAGTTGCATATTGCGTCTGATTGATACGGAGTCGCAACTCTTGCCAGTAGATCGATTAAGAAATATCCAATTCCGAGAGACCTGTTCCGAAAAAAAATGTCCGACCCGATGGTTCCCACCTTTAGAAAGAAAACAGCCCTTGGTGTTGGAGACAGGGTGGTTGGTTCCCAGAAAGAATACGTGCGACATGTTCCCTCAGGTGTACATGAATCTGGTGTACGCGATGGCGATTCCGATACCGTCTTTCATAATCTCGGTGATATACCTCACCATCGCCTACTTCAAGATCTACAACGAAGAGGAGGAGGTCCTCGTGCCCGGTGAGGAGGGCGAGGACGGAGGAGATGGTGAAGGAAGCAACGGGGCACCACCATTGACGAGCAGCGCCCTTACGCCCGGCAGTGAGGCTTTCAGGGAAGACCTAACAAGCTTCGGGTATCAGCTGCAAATCGCCATGGTCGACGACGTCAGCAGGGACAAGCTAGACGAGATATCCAACTCGTACTCCACTCAGGGGTAAGCGGACATCTTTACATTTACTGTGGCAGAAATTGTTTTGTACAGTCACGGAAACATACAATTTTTCGAAACAGTTTTTCCAGCGCATTATACGAGGGTCTACTGTATTAATTGTTATTCTTTGTACAGAAAAATTAATTTATCCTCTGGTCAGCTATTGCTAACCGTATTCATAGCTGAACTCATTAAAATGAGAATGAAATGAAAACATATTTTCCCTACTAAAGGTTTCTTCAGGTATAAGATTATTTATAACGCTATTTTTTCGAGATTAATTTCGGCTGTTGATGAAGGAAGACATAACAAATAAATTGAATATAATAAATCAGTGTCGCGCGAAGTACTATAATTAATTTCACAAGAAGCAAGACATGTTGAAACAACTTGCGAAGGAAACGTAAAATATGGTCTTCGGGCGATCTAGACAATTTATACGAAGTTATTTATTTCACAACTGCTTCGACCAACAATTTTTCTTCAGTCTCACAAAATTAACTCTGATTGTCAACAGAACTTTAAACATACAACACAAAAATTAGAGTTAATTTCGAGGAGCCAAAAGGGGCGAGAACTATGGCAAAAATTGTTTTGTACAGTCACTATACATATAATTTTTCTAAACAGTTTTTCCAGCGCATTATACGAGGGTCTACTGAATTAATTGTTATTCTTTGTACAGAAAAATCCATTTATCCTCTGGTAACTAACCGTATTCATAGCTGAATTCATTGAAGTAGGAACACAATAGAAACATATTTTCCCTACTAATGGTTTTTCCAGGTATAAGATTATTTATAAAAAAAAAAGTAGTACAGTATATTACGGAAATAATGATCTGCGTTAAACCGTATTTCCTGTAATACCGGAGGTTAGAAAATCGTATACTTATCGCACATCGGCCGAGCATGCGAACTGGATTTTATATATTGGATACTAAAAACCAGGTGCTTCGCTCGTTACAAGTAATAACGTTACACCACGGCTAATGGCAAGCTGGGTTCAATCGAGCGAAAATAAGCGTAGTTAACGGGACACTTGGGTGGCTTTGAGTGGTGTTCACCTCGACATCCGGAAAAGCACGTTATTCCACTGCGGGGCTTCCGGTCAATCCGCTAACAGAAAGACGCGAATTTAAAAGAATCATTAATGCCGACGGGGTAATTGTTTCAACGACCTGATTCTATTGTGTTCAAGCAATTTTCCCGGCGATTAACTTGTCCCAGGGAAATGGACGTTAATTTCAACGATCCGCTTGTCACGAATATTTTCAGACGTTCGTTGACTCCACTAGCTTCGATTAAAAAATGTCTCTCTGCAATATTGCTCGGAACAAACACTAAAAAAGAGAACACTGCAATCGTGAAAATTACTTAAAATAAAATTAGATAATCTAGTAACGTAAAAATTAATTTTTAGTAATTAAGTCAGCGTGTTGAAAATTACACAAAACGGATTCAAATTGAGTTTAGTTAGTATGCAGTTTCATTCTGGTTAATTATGTATCAAATTATTATGTTAATGCTCGTAAATGAATATTTCCTTTAATCGACGTAGCAAATATAAGCGTTGTGTATGATTATACGTGCGTAGTGTATACTACAGGCTACACGAATACTGTGAACTCACCCAAGCATGTCTGCTATTCAAGCAAACGCGAGGTGAAACGCTGTTTACTAGTTCACGAGGTAAAGTTACGTTTTCCAGGTAATAATAGGTGAAAATAGAACATTTAATTTCCAGCTCGAGCTGTTTGAACCTCGGACAGCTGAGCGCTGGGTCACACGTATGCACACACACACACAACCAAAAAACAAAGGGTGCTGACCCCAACGTCGACCACTCCTTGAGTGCTTCGCTGCTATTTTTTCGCCGCAGTTAACGGATTTTTACTGTTACCTTTTCGCCAATTATGCTCTGCAGACTTGTCCTGAATAATATTCTGGATACAGTACGAAACTGTCACGAACGCGAAAGAGTTTTATTTTAAATGAGCAAGTACTTTCTGCACGTCTCCGTTGTGCCAAACTGATTTCAATTTTAACGATAATCAGTTATGCTTCTGAAAACGCCAAATTGATTTCAATTTTAATAATCAGTTATGTTTTTGAAAACTGTAATATTTGATGCAATTTTCCTGAAATGTAATATTTACTGCAATTTTCCTAAAATGTGCTATTTACAGCAATTTTTATAAAATGTGATATTGACTGCAATTTTTCTATATTAATTTTGCGATAGATACTTCTGATTATTAGAACAGTAGTTAACACTTAACAATCGAGGAGTGACTCGGAGAGTCACCACTAAAAATTGCTGTACCATTATTCAGCATACGGTATCTAATCAATTTAAGGATTGTATGAGGTATCATATCAATTTAATTTTCAAGTTAAAATAGTTCCGACTGCAAACGGTTAATAACCATGTATCCAACATGACGTGTATGAATATTTGGTTTATGGGGATATTTCCTGCTAGAATAAATGAGCTAAAATTGCGCATAAATTTACTAGATTGCATAAAGGTAAGTGCGCACGCTGTTCTCAGCGGAAGACCAAAAAAAAAAACGATAAAAGTAGCGAAAAAATTGCGGCAAAGCGCTCAAGGAAACGACCGCAGTCGGGGGCATCACCCTTTGTTTTTTGACTGTGTACGTGCGTACGTGTGACCGAGCACTCAGCTGACTGCGGTTTCAAGCAGAGCACGCGGTAAGTTCAATTTCCAACCGTTTATATCTACAGCGCGGGCTCTGGAAAATATTGGCAAACTTCAAATTTTCAATTTTCGAACAATCGTCGACATTTAAACTGCTACAATTCTGTGAAAAAGAATCGTACCTATAATAAACCTGAACCCATTTTAAAACTTGAAGTCGCTGCGGTATGCGATCAATATAAATGTTTCTGTTAGCTTACGAACGGACTGCGGACACAGGATCCAAATAAAAATTGTATTCTTCTTTTAATTATCTTATTAAGCTGAAACTAATACATTAATGTCATTAAGTATTTTTACGCGTCCACGGTTTTAAATTGAACGTGCCTATTTCTGTCATATGTAGGGTAAAGTTGCTCAAGTCGTACCCTTTAAGAAAAAACCGTATAAAACTTAGGATTTATCAAATAAATAGAAATTAAACGTGTCATTCAAAACTTGTGTTAATATTGTTGTTATTTATTATAACGAAATTAGAAAATCTATATGCTTTCACGTCTAATGCCAATTCCTTTTTATTAATTACTGCGTTTCTTTTATTTGTCGTATTTTTTATCTTTTCTTTATTCTGCGTTAACGTTATTTCGACTGACGAGGTAGAACTTGGTGACAGGATTTATAATGAGGCTGGTTTATGGCAGACAAGAATACGTAAAGCAACTTGGTTGACTCAGATGTTGTCGCCGTAGTTCGTTCAAAATTCCAGTGGTACGACTTGAGCAACCTTACCCTAAATGCATCAAATCCACAGTCTACTTATGAATGAAAAAGGAATTTATTTTCATTCGTAATATGATTAATGTCAATAGTAATAAATTGTTCTTATTCGTTTTTATAAAAGCATAAAGTCCGCTGTCTACGGACAATCGTGAATTCTTGAATTTTCATATTTCGAGATTCTGCGAGGTTTTCGGGGCCGCGACCCCACTGTGCAACGCAATGCTACGCCAGCGGTAAGCTGCCTATAGCACGGTAGCTCGATTAATCGAAGAAACACTGACCTCGATCACTTTCGCGCATTCCGCGAAACATGTAGGTCTAGCATCGTCGCGCCCCCTAGTCGGCTGATAAAAAGCCGAATCCATTCCCATGGTATCTCGCTTCCCATCGATCGAATCGTTGTTGTACAGAAAACCACGACCGGGGATTCTGTCGCCGACAACAAAACCCGTTCCTCCGGTTGCATCCGAGGCATCGAATGGGAAGATCGAGTCCGCGGGCATCGGGAGCGGCCTTTGTGCGCGCGGGTATGGTTGAAAGAGAGCGAAAGGGAGAGAGAGAGAGAGAGAGAGAGAGAGAGAGAGAGACAACGTGTGTCGCAGAGATTGTATATAAATATCGCAGGCCGGCCTACACGCTCGCCAAAGCATCGATATCGGATGATTATGCGGTCAATTTCACCGGTGGCCCGCGACAAACCGAAGATATCCGATGACCCGGCTGCGCAAACACTGCGGCGTGCGCGCGGAATTCGATTAGCTCCGTAGTCCCTATCGAATCGGATCTATGGCTTCGAGATTTCCTGAGCGACGATCGACCAGCTTACCTCGTACACGATTTAATCCTTATGTGCGACAGTCTTTCGACCGCATGTTGCGGTGTTCGTTTCACAGCGTGCCCTACACTCCCGGCCAACAGGCACACGTGTCTCTTCCCTTGAATTTCTCGGTGACACGTGGGCGATTTTGGGTTCGCCTGGAATTAGGCGGTGACATTGCCTACTGAAAGGGTTGCCTACTGGGATCGTCGACAACTCATTCCACCGACACGATTTCACCGACATTAATTTTCGTCGACATGGTCAAATCGTCGACAAATGTCTTCATCGACATGATTTGATCAACACTATGTTCTCATCGACTCGGTGAAATCGTCGACATATGTTTTCATCGACAGTCCGTGATAACGACAGGTTTGAGTTCATTGTTCATATCGCTCTAATTTCATTACTCGATATTTGTGTAATTATTTTGCAATTTTGTTATGTTTTGTAGTCTATATATGTATATTCGTAGCATTCGTTCTGTTTATTCAAATTTTTTATATGTATTTACACAATTATGTTTGAAATTAAATGAAATTTGTGTGTGTACCTATTAATAAAGTTTGTTTGTTTGAAGAAATTCTGAGTAATAAAGTAGCAATCAAAACTTCGATGTAAATAACAATGCTTTGTAATTCTATTTATTATTGATTATACAAGCAACTAAATGCGTCGAGAACATAACAATGATAATAACGATTAGTCTACATTAGCAAATACGAATTTGGTATCGGTGGAAACGAATGTCGCTAAACACGGACCGTCGATGAAAACATATTTCGACGATTTTACCATGTCGATGAAAAAGTAGTGTCGACGGAAGTTAATGTCGGTCAAATCGTGTCGATGTTAACAGTGTCGGTGAAATGAGTTGTCGACGATCAGGGTAACCCCTACTGAAAGTATACAGAGTGTCCTACTTGAAGTATCGCACGCAATCATTTCTCAAACGTCATCGTCATCGTTGTAAAATATACGATTAAATGACCTCGAATTTCTCGGTGGCACGTGGACAATTTTGGGTTGCTAATTAATTAGACGATGACATTATCTACTGAAAATATACAGTGTCCTACCTGAATTTTCCAAACTATAGCTCATTGTAAAAAATACTACTAAATGATCTTGAATTTCTCGGTGACACGTGGACAATTTTGGATTCCTAATGAATTAGGCGGTGACACTACCCACTGAAAGTATACAGAGTGTCTTACTTGAAGTATCGCACGCAATCATTTCTCAAACTATAACTCGTAAAAAATACCACTAAGTTACCTTGAATTTCTCGATGACACGTGAACAATTTCCCAAACTACAGCTCTTTGTAAAAAATACTCTAAATAACAGTCAGTGAATTCGTCTCGGGATAGGCCACAAGCTTACCAAAATAAAAAAATTACTGTATAAAAATGATGGTATAAAAAGGAACAAAGGTCGAATAGTTGAATAACGATTTCTATATTCTTTTTTTTTATTCGACCTAACCCAGACCTCTAAGTGAGATTTATGTATACAACCGGACGTAATCTATATCTTATTGTTTAGCATGTCCGGTTACACGCGCAGGTTGCGATTTCTACATTCTGGGTCAGAAATAAATCACTCGATCTGATGTAAAACTTCTTAGCTGACGTCGAGTACAACATACAATGAACATCTTGTGGGGGCCACCTTGTAGGAACGATCTTGAGACTATGAAGAAGAATAAAGCGGACAGAAATTTAATGCAACCGGGCTGCATGGGACGCGTTCAAATGCCTTTGCTCGTGGCAATTCAAAGGCGGAATAATGACGTTACCTCGGAAACTTCGCAACGCTTCGACCTGTTTGCACTCTCTCAGCATTTAATGTGTTTGAGTAATTGTCGTGCACGGTTAATGGGAGAATTTCCTGCACGTACTCGCAATTGTACGCCCAATTCATTTGGTAACTCGTTTGAATGCCTCACAAATGGACAAAGTTCTTCTAGAATCGATAATATTCTGAATTCCATCAAAACACTTTTTATCGAAATACTGGTTTGTTAATTACACCGCTTCTTGTGCTCATCGTGTTCTCAAATTAACATAAACCTCTCAATGAACGGTACTGCTGTCCAAGCTATTTTGAGACTGCTTTTACTTTTGTTCGAACCACTCCTGCTGATACCTTGAATCGATGTCTCACATAAATACTCGCGATATCATCTAACTGTGTAATTACTTTAATTATTCCACTCGAATCGCCCGTTTGAATAAGCCGATTCAATTAATACAATTTCTAGTTACTCAACAGGTTTTACTGTTTCAGTGTTAGTTACATCGCTATTCTCTCTTTCTGAAAGCGGATCAATTAGAAAGACTCTTCGAAATTAATCGGTAGACTGCGGATCTTTATGCAAAATACAAAATGTTCACATTGATTGCAGGACACAGGAGCAAAATAAAAATTGTCTTCTTCTTTTAATTATCCTAAGCTGAAACTAATACATTGATGTCCATAAAAATTTTAAACATGTCCCCTGCTTTAAATTCTATGTGCCCATTTTTGTTATAAATGCATAAAATCTGCTGTCTATTAATCAGATTAAGTATTTTCAATTACTGTCACTGAATCGTTTCTACAAATTACGAAATGGTTCCTTTTCTTTCTCGAAAAGTGATCATTTCCTCATGCTTCGATCGTACTTTACTTTAATATCATTCCTAATTAATCATGAAATAATAATACGTGTAAGCATTTGATCGAAGACTAATGTGTTCTGAATCAAAAAAGAAAAAAATTGGTGGCCCCAAAACCTAATACAACATCAGAAAATATTAAAAAATAAAATCAATCGAAATGAACAACAGTCCTTTGATGATTGAGATAGAAGAAAAATGATCTTGTCTTTACTGGGATTATAAAAATATGAGAAAGATTGACAATTTTATTAAACCAAATAAAATCGCAATTTACGCTTGGTATACTTAGTTAACAAGAAGCGAAATATTATTGAAAAAATCAACACAGTGTCGCGTACTACGTATAGAAGTTAATTAGCTTCCGACACGTGTAAGCATTTCCGAAAGATTTATTTGAGCATTTCAATTTTATTATTCACACTGTTTGCACGACAACCCGTTTAACCGTGAAGTCCCCTTAAGGAAACGACCACTTGAAAGCACCGGCAGCAGTTTTTGGCAAGCCGACAACGCCATTATCTTTTCCTGCTTTGTTCGATGGGCTCCTTTCTCCGCGATTCCACTTTCTCAATAAAATGGAACAGCCAACAATAAACCTGAAGCGGGGTCTCTCTATTCTACTTTGCTTCGAAACGCGCAACCTTCGACAATAAACCGAACACAATGTTACACTTTATTAAATATTCACCCTCTATGCTTGCAATATTCGATACAGAAAACACACCTGACTCGGCTAAACAATTGTCGATGTGCAACACACGTGCATAGAACGCCGGGATGCAAAGGAATTGTAAAAGGTGTGCAAAGTACGCCAGCAGATGCAATGATCGAGTTCCACGTTCTTCTATCGTGTAGTTTCCAAATTGAATATCGATCGCTTTCGTCTTATGTGTTCATAAGCCGTGCCATCTCTTGATTTTTGTTCGGAAGGAAGAACTTTCTGTTTGGTACAGTGGCACACGAAACTGTTCGTACGCCCTCGAAAACAGAATAACTTTTTTATAATTGTACCAAACGACCTGATGTACTGTAAGCGATTAGAAGCATTGGTTTACTAAATGATGTGCAAAAAAATTGTCCAAAAATTATAATTTACAAGGTTACATGCAAAAATAAAGGCATTTTTCAAGACTTTTTTATTTGGGCCCTTTTAATGAAAATTTTAAATACATGTTTTGTAGATCTATGTTAGTTATACTCATGCTGAAAATTTCATCGAAATCGGTTGACGCAGGAAAAAACGACACGCATCAAAAGATGTACGATTCTGTGGATTTTAAAATACTTCAATTATCACAATATTTAACCGCTTGTAGCTCGTGTGTATCTGATGAAATTTTCAGTATGTGCATAACTAACATAGATCTACAAAATATTGTATTTTAAGTTTTCATTAAGAGCCCAAATAAAAAAGTTTTAAAAAATGCCTTTTTTATTTGTGCATGTTACCTTGTAAATTATGATTTTTTGCACATCAGTAAACCAATGCTTCTAATTACTTACAAAGCATCAGGTCGTTTGGTACAATTATAAAAAAGTTATTCAGTTTTAAAGGGTTTGTGTTTCTTACAATTGCTGCGGTAAATTTATATTTAAATATTAGGTCGTTTGTTTTCTGCCTCTTGTAGTGCTTTCTAACGATTCAAGTATTTTTTGTCATCGCGTCAAGTATGCAAAGTCAAAGTACGCAATTCCATCACCTTTTGCTGTTTTATCACCGCGGGGATAAAAATGCAGTGCACGAGAGAAAAAGTCGTGTGCTGTTTAAGGATAAGATGTACCATCGGATTACCATTCTTTTCGCTTTTTTCAACATTCTTTATGCAGTGCCAATTTCAAATACAGTCGTAAAGAGTCATATAACTCAATTTCTTGCTAATAAAAAACGGAAATTCTCCGAGCATGGGATCTCCAAGTTGCCTGAAAAATCGCAAGGGATCATAAACAAAATGTCATAAAAGTTCTTCTAAATGGTAAAAAATTGGCTTTCATTTTCCCTTGAGAAAATGAAATAACTCTCCGAACGACCTAATGAAACAATACTATTAGTGAGAAATAAATTCTCCAGAATTATTGTACTCTTGTTATTTGAAAGAACTTTATCGGATACTTGTTTTGAGAGAGCCTGTAGACACGTAGCAGTTCCGTCACAGACTGCGAGACGCCATGGCGTTCTCGTTTTCTGCAAGGGCGACTTTACTAGACACCATGTCTCTTGTCATGGTCAAACAGCTGCTACACGTAGCAGATGTTTCGATATTTTCGAACATACACGTTTTTCTCATCCGTTTTTCTTTCATTTTTTTACTACTGATCTCATCTTAATTAAATGTTAGATATTAAAGTGTTCTAAAAACGTTCTAGAATTTATTCAAATATTATTAGAATATCAGAATAATTTAAAAAAACATTATCAAAATGAATAGGAAATTTTATTGTATTTTATGAACACAGTGTGTCGAAGCATATTTTGAACATGAGTTTTCGATAGCTTTTTCATACCCGAACCGAGAAGAGTAAGTAACGGCTGTTGTTCTACGGTTTTCTGTATAATTCTTTCCCCGAGTCAAGGAATTTCTCATTTATAGCATAGCACGGGAAAAACTTTGGCGACTGGTAGTCTGGCAAATAAAGTTTTCTATCTCCGACTGCTGGAACTTTTCGTGTTTTCGCGACCTAAGTAATTTTATACTTCTATAATTTCTCGAGCAACGCCGAGAAACTGATCGGTGACTCGAGCGTATTTCTCGTCTGGAACGCGGGACCGTAACCGACGCGAGAACAACTTTGAAAGTTGGATATGTTGTGCGAAGAAAAATGTATTGCTCGGATCATGAAGTTATGCACAATAATCACGGAGTGGCGTGTTGAGAAGCTAAAAGTCGAAGAAATGGTTTCGTTGAAATTCTCGAATGAATTCTTTCACAATTGACACTAAACCTGCCATTGCCGGTCAAATGACCGGTCTTACATTTTCAATTTAATAATTATTGAAATTAAGACGTTGCTTACATGGAAAATGATTCGATAAAATTCTTTATCCAAGCGCATATTGCAATAAAAATTGCACGAAATCTGAATAAATAGAGCCTTGTTTTAATCACTTAATTATTTTCGAAAGACTTTTAAATGGAATATTTAAATGTATCTAAACGTTCTGCATCGATTGTGGGGAACAGAAATAAACCGAAAAAAGATTTCATCCCCCAATGACTCCGTTACATTAAAAACAATATCATAACGTTCTTAAATTTTTCTAATCTCTTACTGTCTCATATTTCAGCCAAGCAATTTTTTCATAAATGAATAAAAATCCGCAGTCTAGTTATAACAAATTGTTAGAATGGTTCTCATCGAACCGAATATCTTTTATTCGAAGTAAATTGGTCCATTTAATTGAAGAGAATAATTGTTCGCATGGAACAGCCTGTGACAATTGATTTGGGTCACGTTATTGGTACCATTGAATTCGAGAAAACAGAAACACCTCTTTAGCCAATGTATTCGCTTTTGAAAGTACCTCGAATAAGGAAAAGATGAAAATACGCAATACAGAAGAAGGAGCATTAACAGACTATATAAAACGTCGACGTATTTCAAAGCCAATATCCAATTTCGAAGACGGAACGTCCCTGGGAAGTTCGGGACCGTCCACTTATCATTTTAAAACGCAAACTTCCGTCGTTCGGGGTAATAAAAGCGGGGAACTTCGGAACGCGGAATGACCAGTAAATGTTTCCCGGCGCGTCATTTCGGGACGTCGGGACGACCGCGATGAAAATCGACATGAGGTAATGCACGAAGCAACTGTATAGTTGTCGCACAAATGAAAACTTGGTGCGCGATAGGTGGACAGGAGTCTCGAATTGATCCACGATAGACTGTGACTATGTGTATCTGTTCGGCCATTCTGTTCTGTTGCCGATCGAGTATTGAATTCCGCGTAATGCAGTGACGTTATGATGTTATGACCGTCATTTCGATGTCAGGGAAATGCTTTCTATCCTCGCGATACATCGACGCTGAAACCACCGCACCCATTGTAGCAGAATCATTTCCAATGGAAACAGTGTGTCCCGTGGATTAGCATACTCTACACCGAGGTAGCATTTAATCGGCAAAATTAGTGTACAGTTTAAACAATCATATGCTTCGTCGTACAGGGTGGTCCGCCTTTTCGCCTGTCCGAATTTTAAGTCTAGGTGAAAATGTACCCGTCACTGCGGCATTTTTTCCCAAGAGGATTAAAATACGTAAAAATAAATATTTTCACCTGAATAAATTTGCACAATTCAATGAGATTATATTCTCGTTGGTTATCGATTTTATTTTTTAATATTTTCTTACGCTGCACATATTAGTTTTCGAGGAACACCAGATTTTTCTGTACTCAGAGCACATCATTCTTCCATAAAATGCTTACACACAGGGACCGAAAATAACAGTTATTCTAAAATGTTCTACGATAAAAATCATTAATAAAAAATTGATTATTATTGAAATTTTAGATAATGTACACAAAATATATAAAAAAAAATTCGAAGAACAAAATTATTAAAAAATATCGATTTTTATACTTTTTGGTTACAAATAACAGTTATTAGTGCCCAAAAAATTGGATCCTCCTCGATAACTGTTATCGATGAAGAAAAACTATTTCGATTGCTCAAAGCAGTTATCGATGTGAGAAGTTCATTTCGATCACTCATAACAGTTATCGATGAGACCAATTTCTTTTCACTTGTTCATAATAATTATTGATGAGAAAATTCATTTTGGTTGCTTATTTAATTATTGAGTTGTCTACTCTTTATCCGATGGAGCAAGCCTGTGAAATTCATTGAGAAGGTTTCGTACAACAAGACGAATCAACAGATCATAAGAACAACACAAAATCTGTTTGTTTGTCACATTAAATTTTGATTGTAGCATTAATTTTACGAATAAGAAATTTATGAAATAATTGATTGTCTACCATTTGAAAGTTGTACTATTTAATAATAACTATTATATATTTCCTTCATCGATAACTGTTATGAGCGATCGAAATAAATTTATTTCATCGAATAACTGTTATGAGCGATCGAAATAAATTTATTTCATCGAATACCTGTTATTTCGAAATGAATTTCTCTCAACGATAACATTTACCAACAAGAGAACAAATGTTCGGTTACTTATAATCCTTATTTGTAACCAATACAAGATTTTAGTCGATGAAATACTGGTTATTTTATGACTTTTTTCTTTTTCGTTAGAACAGTTATGGTCCCTGCTTACACATATTATTGTTTCATGATAAATTAGGAATAATATTAAAATAAGGCACGATCGAAGCACGATACCAAGCTACGATAAAAAGGATACTGAAATTCTCCCAGTGGGAAATTTCTATCCGCCGACTGGTATCCCAAGACGACTCATTTATCTGCTAGGATCTAATCAATTTCCCTCGGAATGAGCGTATCAGGATGCCAGGCACAGCACGCAATTAGCTACATCCACACCGCTCGAATTAATCTTCCTCCTTTCAGAAAAGCAACGAAATATGTTCCGCTAAGAGAAGATGTATTGAAAACTTTACCTCCAATTAACACGTTGTTAATTTAGTGGATGTCTTCGACTATCGTGTATCATGTATCGAAATACTTCGCTTCCAATTAACACGTTCACAAAACCATTCGCTAACTTGTTTGCTGTTTGTAATAAAGGAGGGTACAATAACACTGTTCCCACGTATCCGGCTAAACGGACAGTTGCATGTTTATTGAAGACGGCCAGAATCGAATCTGCTACTCCTGCGTGATCCGCTGGTTTCGGCATACAGTTTCATGTCAAATGGAATAGCGATTAGCAAGTGCATATTAAGTCGCAGTAGCCAACAGGTTACACTGCTTCTGTACCATATTTTCTACAGAAATACTAGACTTTAATACTAGAAAAATACTAGAAACTACTAGAAATACTAGATTATAAATTTGAATAATAAGTAACTTAATTAATGCAATGAAAACAATAAGTAATACAAAATAAGGAAGCTTCTTTTGAGATAAATTTGAAACAATTTTTAATAATTAAAGTAATTTCATAGCTAACGTTTCTTACTACAACTTCTTGTTTTGAAGAAGTTACCCCTTTCAAGGAGATCCAACATTTTCGGAACACCCTGTAGCCACTACTCCGGAAAATTAAAGGATCACTAAATCACTAAATCATGACTGCAAGCTGGTCGATCTTCGAACCCCCGGGACTTTGCGTAGAAAAGTTTTACAACATTCTCCCGGTGCTCATTTTCAAGGGTATAACCTTCGCACCCTTGAACATAATTTCCTGAAAGACCCTTCTTCATCATAAAAGTGAGAAACCGACGTCGCTTTTCTTCATTTGCAGTTTTCCGAAGTGAAACATTCTACGGAATTGAAAATCTCGTCCCTATGATGAGAGCTGGTCACAAAAAATAATTTCTAATTTTTTGCTGTGGTTTTTACCACTTAAAGCAGCGATTTCCAACCTGGGAGGCGCTGAAATATTTTAACAAAAAATGAATTTGAAATTTTCACTTTCTTGTAATAAAGTGTTCATTATTTAAAACGTGTCTGATGAAATTGAGTTACGAGGAACAAGGAAAATCTCGTAACGTTATCGAAGTTCCTGCATGAAAATACTGAATTGTTCTAATCTCTGACTGTTCAATATTTGCGGAATACAATGATTATAGCTTTCAACGTGTCGATTGAATATTTTATACTATTGGACGTTTCTATAAATGGACAATGACATTCGCGATCTAATCGCAGCAGATCGTAGATATCCGAACTAATATCCACTCGACAATAGCGAACGCTATATGTATGTGCATTTTCGTTAGATGTGAATCGACGTTTGTATGGGATGCGTGAGGCTAAGCAAGGACACGAACATCGATTCTGGCCTAACCACCACCGCCGCCATAGTCTTGTTAACTCCAACAACTCATACTGTTTTTATTTCCGACCCCTTTTATACCCACACAATCCGAATATCCTGTCACTACTCTGTCACATTCGTTCATCAGATACTGCAAAATTAATGTACAGTTTCCCCGAAACTTGTCGAATTAATCCTGGAATACCCTTCATCAATAACTCACCTCTTCAGCACGACCCCATCCAATAACAAAAAGACGATAATAATTCATATTGAAAATTACAAAAATAGTTTGCACACCCTTACATAACCAGAGAAATTTCTAATATTCATGATCATTGAAATGGCGGTGTTAATACACTAAATTGCTCGTTAGTGTTACGCGATCGATAGTGCTGTCCCCGTTGGGCTTTAGAGCGGCCTTCTGCGAACTTTCTTATACTCCGCCTTATATCACACTTGTCTGGTTAATATACAGGGTGTCTCAAAATTAGGTCCGGAGCCGAAAATGGGAGGTTCCTGAGATCATTTCAAGCGACATTTTCCTTTGAAAAAATGTCGTCCGCGGCTTCGTTAACGAGTTATTAACGAAAAACACGGACCAATCAGAGCGCGAGCTAGACGCGTGCAGCCCGGCGCGCCGGCAGCCGAGTGTCGGTGGCACGCCGCGATGTCGTAACGAACAAAAGTTTCTCGATGATGTGAATCCTCACCAATTTCGATAAGCTTTGGATATGTTGTCAATACCATGATTCTGAACAACATTTCCCTTCACAGTTTCTGTCGATCGGCTTTAGTTTACGACATTATTGTAAAAATTTGTAATTGTAAATCGATCGATGTACTATTTCCTGTCCGATTTCGATAAGCTTTGGATATGTTGTCAAGACCATGATTCTGAACAACATTTCCCTTGACGGTTTTTGTCGATCGGCTTTAGTTTACGATATTATTGTAAAAATTTGTAATTGTAAATCGATCGATGTACTATTTCCTGTCCGATTTCGATAAGCTTTGGATATGTTGTCAAGACCATGATTCTGAACAACATTTCCCTTGACGGTTTTTGTCGATCGGCTTTAGTTTACGATATTATTGTAAAAATTTGTAATTGTAAATCGATCGATGTACATACTATCTCCTCGCCGATGTCGATGAGCTTCATTTCAAAGGAAAAAGATATTTAAAACATCGAATTTATAACATATTTCAAAGTCATCGAAATCGGTGAGGACCCACATCATCGGCAACTTTACCCGAACGATAGAAGAAGCACAAACTTATTGAATCAAAAACTCACTTATTCAGCCGTAAATCCATTTGACTACCACATACAACCACCACACTTTTACATAATCTTCGAATCGGTGTTTTCGAGAATCATATGATTCTCGAAAAATCAATATCTCCTTGGGAACGATTTCATTTGTTTTAAACGACGCCTTCATCGAATACATTGTACGCTGGGAGAGCACAGTTTCGCGCGGCATCGCGAAGAGCATCGAACTCTTTCCGCGTCGGAGTAAGTAATTTCGTTCGATATCGATACGAGTTATAAAAGTGTGCTACGAGTTCAACAATTATGTAAAAGTGTGGTGGTTGTATGTGGTAGTCAAATGGATTTACGGCTGAATAAGTGAGTTTTTGATTCAATAAGTTTGTGCTTCTTCTATCGTTCGGGTAAAGTTGCCGATGATGTGGGTCCTCACCGATTTCGATGACTTTGAAATATGTTATAAATTCGATGTTTTAAATATCTTTTTCCTTTGAAATGAAGCTCATCGACATCGGCGAGGAGATAGTATGTACATCGATCGATTTACAATTACAAATTTTTACAATAATATCGTAAACTAAAGCCGATCGACAAAAACCGTCAAGGGAAATGTTGTTCAGAATCATGGTCTTGACAACATATCCAAAGCTTATCGAAATCGGACAGGAAATAGTACATCGATCGATTTACAATTACAAATTTTTACAATAATATCGTAAACTAAAGCCGATCGACAAAAACCGTCAAGGGAAATGTTGTTCAGAATCATGGTCTTGACAACATATCCAAAGCTTATCGAAATCGGACAGGAAATAGTACATCGATCGATTTACAATTACAAATTTTTACAATAATGTCGTAAACTAAAGCCGATCGACAGAAACTGTAAAGGGAAATGTTGTTCAGAATCATGGTATTGACAACATATCCAAAGCTTATCGAAATTGGCGAGGATTCACATCATCGAGAAACTTTTGTTCGTTACGACATCGCGGCGTGCCACCGACACTCGGCTGCCGGCGCGCCGGGCTGCACGCGTCTAGCTCGCGCTCTGATTGGTCCGTGTTTTTCGTTAATAACTCGTTAACGAAGCCGCGGACGACATTTTTTCAAAGGAAAATGTCGCTTGAAATGATCTCAGGAACCTCCCATTTTCGGCTCCGGACCTAATTTTGAGACACCCTGTAGATTCGCATAGATTTATTTGATCAATGTGAACTACCATTTTATTGATATTCGTTCCCAGGCGACGTTCACGAAGAATATCGAACACCGTATCACGAGTCTGGGTATCGAATAAACAATCGATGCCGCCCACAATTTTCATGATTTTCGACACCGAACAACGTGTACACTTTGATCAATAACACCCTGCCGCTTCACGTTGGATTGGTTTCGATGCGAGCGGCAAGTAGAGCATGCGCCTGATAAACATTAAGGCATCTGATGTTGCCCCTTCAACTACAAATCTAGTAATCGTTTCGTGTCCCAGCTGCTGTTCCGATCCCTGCTTGCTCCCGTTGCTTTCATTGATTTTATTCGGGAGGTGGGCAGATCCATTTTAAGTCGGGATCACTTCGGTCTCACCTTCAAGAACAAAATCGACAAATTAGAAACTTTTAATAATTTGAGTAAACATTTATCCTTGAATTTCAACTATTTTCGAAGAAGTATGTGCACAAATTTTAGAGAAAAACAGGTAGCTGATTTGTGTTTGAACAATCTCCTCCTGCTTATGAAATATCGAATTTTTCCGTTGATTTTATTCGGGAGGCGGTCAGATCTATTTTAACAGTAAACCTACCACCGGTTTCTGGTTTTGTATTTTACAATTGTTGAAATTATAATGATGATTTCAATGGAGATGATCATACACATTTTTGTATCAAAGCACATATTATGATAAAAATCACAGGAAATCGATACAAATTCTATGATGTCATCTTTATAAGTTTATTTATAACTTTATAACTTTTAAAATCAGCCATTTTTGAAACTCGATAGGTCTAGTGTTAATTCTGAATTGACAAATTAGCAGTTTATAAATCAATTTGAATAAACATGCCAGTCAGATTTGGACAATTTTCGAACTAGTATGCACAAATTATGTTGCTAAATTAATATTGGAGTCCAGGCCATGAATACACGTTTCTAACAAACGCGCGTACTTCTAGCGTTCTAGCCCCAAATCAATAGCGATTAACGTGTCATAAACTTCCAAGTGTGTCACAATAGTCAATGGGTCCGTTTAACTATGTCGGTGTTGGACCCATTAAATTTGCAACCCGCTACATGCATACAGTGCATTGCATAGTATATTCACACCTCCCTCTTCCGATTTCACTAACGCGATAGTTAGTGAACCTGTTCTTCGAGTGACTATCCACGATTCAGAATTCAAGTCATTTGTCGTTGAAGTTGACACTTCGCTAAAACTCATAGATAATGCAAATAGGAATCACTGCTATTTTATCGGATTAACGTTCAGAGTTGGGCAAAAATTTTTACTTAAATAAAATTTTTGTCCAACTCTGTTAACGTTACTGTTATAAGTAGACGGCGGATCTAATATGCAAAATAAAAAATTTGTATTTGAATTGCAACAAACTGAAGTGAAACAGACGTTTATTTACTTTCATAATATATTTAATAGGTTGAAAATAAGATAATAGTATTTTTTAAATTCGTCTAATCTATTTAATGTTTCAAATTACACCCACTCGATTTTGCCATAAATGCATCACAAATCCGCTGTCCAGCTCTAAGAAGTAAAAGATCATGTAAACAGGAATCAATGAACTTTTATCGACGTACCGTAACTGTTATAATAAAAAGTTGTTTCAGCAGCGAGACTCGCTGAAAATTGATCACGCTCTATTGACCAGTACCGATACGCTTGTTTCAGAAACTCGAGCAAGCCGATGACGACGAGTATCTCAACTCTTCCTGGGCCGACGGCAGCAGTCTGAAGCGGCACTTTCAAGGTCTGAACAACATCTCGTGGAAACCTCACTAAAGTGACCCAAGAACGGGAACGGGAGAGAAAACGAAGGAACGGAGAAGATGAAGAGAGAGCTAGATAGAAACGAAGAGCAGAAGAAGAAGAAGAAGAAGAAGGAAGAGGGGTTAGGGGTTAAGGTTCTACGGAGCCTATTAAAGTTACCGAACAGCCAATATTCTCTCAGCAACTAACAAGGAGAACGAATTGAGGGGTTAGGGGGGTGCGGGCGATCAAGGAAAACCAAGTATATAATAAACGCGAACTCTAGAAAAACTAACGTAGCTACAGGAATTATCACGGACTGAACCAGAGATAAAGAAACACGATGCTCAAAAAAAAAAAAAAACGGCATGGTACTCATGCGGGAAAACGGGCGTCGATTTGCGTCCAAATAAAAGTCCAGAACGGCGTTCTCTCCTCGAGCAAAAATTAACCGAGAGTAAGAAAATAAAAAAAGAGACCGGGAAGAAGTGATCCAGAGATCGTCATCCGAACGCGAACAAAGGAAAAATATAAGGAAAAAAGAGAAACTAGTATTTAAAGAAAATATAAAAATGCCGCACCGCTGTCGCATAACTGTCCCCGTACGCGCGCTAATTATCATCCATAGAGATATAACGATATTTTGTGACAGACTTTTTTCTACTCGATAACCGCCCGTGCTACACGACCGTCTTTGAAATGGCGAGAACAACCCCCGAGAAGTTCCGCCGATCGATCAAATCCGTCGAGGACTCGCTCGTCCATCTTGAGACCGATCGAAACACGATCGGCTCGTTTGGCGGTGATCCAAACAGGAAATATTGTATTTAGATTCGTTGCCGATATTCCGATGCCAGATTCTCGTCGTCTCCTAAAGGCTACTTGCTTCCGGCGAACATCGAAGGAGACTCTCGTTAGACAGAACCCTGGCGCTGTTCGAGACCCGCGAAAACCGCGAGGAGGCCAATTCGGAAGCGCTTTTTTCTTTTCGGAATTGTTCGAACGAAGGGGAACGTTCAAAACAAAAACATTCTAACTATCACCGCAAAAGAAAAAGATGAAACTCGCTTTACGTCCAAACATTGTCCACGATCATAGACGTATAAGATTGGCTGACCGCGAGTGAGACCCAATACATGCGCGACGACACTCTGTCGAACAGCTCCTAAGCTACATCGTATAACAATGCCTGTAACCTTGCAAATTCTCGGCCCGTTTTTATCCAGGCTTCCTGTAGCAGGTCCAAACTCTGTCAGCCACATTCTATACTATCCGACGGACGATCGCTTCGAGTCACTGCGACGAGTAGACGAATTTCCTAGCGTTCTTTCGAGCAGTTCTATTCGCGAATAAAAAGCTTTTCGCGTGATTATTAGCGGAACGGCTCCCGCCCTCGTACCTTCAGCGTCGAATCGATTCGATCGCGACCGAAGAACGCGCACACACACAGCCAGCGAGAAACTTCCACAAAAACCAGCTCCACCCGTCGCGGTGAAAGTCGCGCGAACGCATTCCTGCCGATTCCGATTTAGCAGAGCTATGTAATACACACAACGCTCCTTTCCGTAGCGATCAAACATACGCAAACATACATACATACATACATGCATACATACACACACGCAAGTGTTAATGACTCTGGTTCACTGGTCGAGGAGCACTCAGGTGAAGAAGATCACGAAGATGATGCCCGCTAGAAGAGGAGAGATGTCGAACGATCGCGTCGACTAGATAGCTTAATGAAAACGCGTAAAATTCACTAATCTTAAGAAGAAATACCGTTACCAATTACCATGTATCGCTAAGGTTAATCTGCTTGCTGTGTGATCATGACGCATTCGAGACACGCCACAGTTCGCCACGTGCATCGTAGACGACCGGACACATTGTACCAGGCACCGACACACACGTCTCTGTTCTCACCGTTTCTGATCGAGGGTTCTTCACGGTGTGGAGGGGGATGATGCTCGCGCGCTCGTTCAATCGAAAATCCCACTTGCCGAGCGATACATACCCCTTCTCCACCCCTCAACCTCCCGCGTGTTTTTATAGGGAAGAATAATCAAGATGGAGACTAGAGATCGTTCTAAAAACAGGTGGCTGATTTGTGTTTAAACAAGAATCTTCTCATTGCTCTTGTGAAATATGTTGTATTCTCTCCTGAGTTGTCGAAGTTAATGGAATTGATACTGATATATATATACATTATATATACACGTATACATCTAGGTAATAAAAGAACATTTCGTAACCTACCGCTATTTACTATTAACGCGAAACAGTATTGTAAGCTTTTGTATTCGTTACAGTTTTGAATATCCATTTACTAAATATTACACTTGAATTGTAATTGAAAACGCTGGTTACAGTGCTGCGAGAAACATTTCAGGTTCAATCCGTTCTCTATTGAACTGTCACTGTAATAACGCTTCAGTGTTTTGTCCAGTAGTTGTTTACAATGTTAACTCTCGCCGGGCGAGTCCTTTCGACAATTTCTCGACATCCTTTCGACGTTGTTCACATATTTCTTTGAGATTGATGTTGATCGAGACGCGAACGAATAAGTTCTACCGACTACTAGAAACTCAGGATCTGGATAGTTTGTAACTCTCGCTCAAAATGAACCTTGACGAACTCTCATTCAAAATGAACTTTCGGGATTCGCATTAACTGTTCATTGAAGCTCGCGAGTGTAAGCTGTGTTCTGAGGAACATTTTACCAACGTTGCATCCAACTTCATCAAGGCTCAAAGGATGCAACTCGCATCCTGAAATGTTCACGAATAACTGAGCATTCATTTTGAACGATTTATCGCCGCAAGATTTGACGAAGAACACAAATCAGCCTCGTCACGTGGAGTCAGTGTAAACTGCAGAAATTCGGAGAGGTCCGAGGACCGTTCGGGTCAAGTTTGTCGTTAGCGACTAAGCGGAAAGTCGTTATTTCTGTGCTTTGCGTTATTTCCTCGGTTTAATGAAGAATGTGGTAGAGAGCGTGTGTGATATTCGAGGTTGTAGAGGTAGGAGGAGTGCGAGTCGAAAAATTCGGAAGCTCGAGGTTACGTAAAGGAGTCGGGCGCAACTTGCGCAGCTGATGAAACGGGTATAACAGTGGTTTTTCGCAATCTGGTTGGTGCGCGCGAATCGATACGAGTGCCGCAGAACTGGCAAACCTTCACCCCTGAGATCGATGGGAAAAATTGATGGCTCGAGAAATTGGCGGCTCTTTCGAGACACGTACATTACGTAGGCGCTTCCGATGCTCTCGTTTAATGTTCGCCCATCCACATAAATAATGCGAATTTTCGGTTGAATTTCATCAGTCCTCTATACAGGGTGGGTCACCTAAGACAAACCACCTGAAGAGAATATCCCATTACTTATATTGTTTATGTTTATTTGGGTTGGAACGAAAGTTCGTAGTGTTTGTAAATTAAAATTGAAAGCTAAAATTCAGATATTTATTCATAGATTTATTCAATAACATATTTTCCATTCTATTCTATTACTTTTCCTATTTTCGAGGCAACTTCTCGTGTTATCGAATAAATATATGAATAAATAACTTAATTTTATCTTCGATTCTTAATTTGAAAACGCTACAAACTTTCTTTCCAACCACTATTTTTCGTCCTTTTTTACGTTTCTGACCTTCAATGACCTTGGATGACTTTGAATGACTATATCGTTGAAATTGGCTAAAAAAAAAACTAAATTGACATTCAAATTTCCTATAGGCACCTCCACCTGAAAAAAATGTTATATACACCAAGTAATGGGTAAAGAACTTTTGCCTGGAACATTTCTTCCCATCTCAAAAAAAGTAGATGTTATTGGGTCGCATTAAAGAATGAAGTGCAGTTACACCTGGCAGGTGCACCGGTGCATCCACAGAAAAAATAAGGTCATAGGAAGTTAGGATGTATTATGACTAGACTGCGGATCTGTATGCAAAATAAAAATTGTCTGCATCGATTGTAAGAAATAGAAACTAAATTGAATCTTATTTCTTCTCTATATATGATTTTAATAGAGGAGAAATCATATATCACATCTTCAATTTTGAAAAGTTTTCAACAATTTTGAATTTCATCTAGTCAATTTTGCTGTAAATGCATAAAGATCCGCTTTCTATATTCTATTCTATATTTCTATTTTCAATTTAAAAAAAGCAGTAAATTAATTCTTCCAATACCCAGAATCACCCTGTTATTGTTCTATGAATTGTATAAATTGAAGGAAAATATTCACTGCTAATGGTTGTAATATTGTTTTTGTACTTCATCTGCTGAAAATGTGAGAAAATTGCATTATTTATTGGGATGACCTGATACATAGTCAATTTAAGGTTCCAATTGTTTATATCAACTTTTTTCACTAACAGAGTTGTTTCATTGCTTGATTAAACGTAGCCACACCGCGGATGTCTATGCATGATCGCCGTTTTGCAAATTATTTATTAATCACTTTCGATGTTTGAATCAGGAATAATTATTGAACGAGTTGGCGAAAGTTTGAAAATAGCTTTCCGAAAGTTGTACAACAAATCTGGATCGACAAAAGCTACACGAAATTGATGTACTATACTGATTCAGAGTGCGAAAATCCACGTAGTCTAATCTCCAGTTCTAAATAAAAAATTGGAGACAAATTGGAAATAGAGGAGACGTCGAATTGATAATTGTATTATGTATAAAATGTTTATAATTTTAGAGCTGTTCATAATTTCTACGGTATCGTTAACAGCAATTTGGTTCTTGACCCGACGATAATAACGTTAAAGGATAATTGAATCATAGTATCGTAACGTTTGTGAGAACAGGATCTCATTCATCACGCGATCTCCCGCCATTTTACAATTTGCGGTTCACTTCACGTACAAAAAAGAGAAAAGAGAAAAGAAAACACGACACGTGGGAAAAACACATATACATAGCGTATAATACACAGATTTGTTACACATCTTCACAATGCGAACATGCGCGCACGTACACGGAACGCATACATGCGAGAAACACACATTGAGAACCTATGGAAGAAAATAATAATTGAATTGTTTTTATGGATTAAGAACAAGTTGTCTGTGATCTACAATAATTAAAAAAATATTTAATAAGTATTAACATGATAAATGCATAATTGACATGTCGATAATGTCGAACGAATCGATTTAGGGGTTAATAATAATAATAAATAATAATAATATTAATAATAATAACAATAATAATAATAGTAATAATAAAGAAAAATTAATGAAATGAAACCACAGAGGAGAAAACAAGATGTTGGTCAAATGTATCGGAGATTCTCACGATGAAGGTAGAGCAATATGAATAAAAGAAATGAATGGATCTGAAAAAAGAATGAAACGAGGAAACGATTAATCGCATTAACGACATCACTGCAAAGGAATTCTAGAGAAGAGGTATATTATATAAATACATATATAAACATTATATAATGAATAGAAATTTACAATGGAGCACGCAACGTCTAAATATGTAATCGCTGTTGTTAATCAAGAATAATTCGCGATATAAAAAATGGAAGTAAGAAATTGAGGAAGAAACGAATGTGCGTGCTGCGTTCGAAGTACCGAGTAAAATACAAAAAAATAAATAAATAAATTATATGAATAAATAAATAAAATAAATGAATAAATATATATATATATATATATACATATATATATATGGCACTTGACCGTCGCGGCTAAAAGTACATAGAATAGATAGATTTATAGAGGCGTAAAAAAAAACACCAAAAAATCGTTCCTTCCACCCGCTCCGGCCGTGTATTTGATTATCGATTTTAAATATATCGCATCTCATGTGAAGTCAAAGAAAAGCTCTGTGAACTTGTACACGCACCTCCAGAACGCAAGTAGTATGTCATTTTACCGATGCAAGAAGAGATACGAAAAAAATAGTAAAGCAAAAAAGAGAACGTGAACAAGAACGAACGAAAGAGAACAAAATAAAATGAAAAACAATAGAATGACGAGGGACGAAGGATATATAAAAATGCCACAATCACTGAGTAATAAGTTGTTCAACGAGCGTTTGCGAAAGATGTTCGACATAATTTTTGTACAGTTTTGGCACGCGAGAACGTGCAATATCGTCGTCTTTATATTTATGTACAACATTCACTTATAAATTTTCGATATTATTATAAACTATGATCGATTTCGTGTGAAAGTGTATATGGCTTTTTCTGCGGTTAACAATAAAATGTTGTCAAAGCTTTTTCACGAGATATATATACATACATATTTCACTCAAAACATATGATTTATCTATTAATTCGATCCTCTCCCTTCTAGCGAAATACTTGCTCGTTTTAAAGTAGACTACGCTCCGGTTAGTTTTGGTTTCTTTCGTTTCGAATCGACAATCTGACATGATATTGATTAACATGTGAAACGTCATGGTGTGTACTAATTAGTTTTTTTTTTTTTATTCATTAACTACCCAGTAAGTGAATTTTTGCTAACTGCAGATTTTCATCAGATGCCATCTATCGATAATTCTAGTGACTCGTTAGTCAATCTGCAATTTATACAATTTCAATTTCTACGATAGAGGGCGCGCATATACAATTCTACACTTAAATGTTTGAAAAGCTCTGAAAGCACGGACGAAGTATAGGAGTAGATAAATCACCATATGAGGTTTCGTCACCGACGAGATCACCGACGAGGTACTATCAGAGAGGAAATGAGAGTGCTCACGCCCGGGGTTTGGCCGTGCCACTTTTGTCTCCACATCATCTTTAGCCTGGAACAGCTCCTGCATCATCTTTAGCATGGAACAGAACCTACACCATCTTTAGCAGGAAACAGAACCCATTTTACTGTTATTAAATCTGTGTAATGGATCAAAACTAGCTTCAACCACCGATCAGATACTATTAAATGATATTAACTATTAAATAATAGTATCTGATCGGTGGTTGAAGCTAGTTTTGATCCATTACACAGATTTAATAACAGTAAAATGGGTTCTGTTTCCTGCTAAAGATGGTGTAGGTTCTGTTTCATGCTAAAGATGATGTAGGAGCTGTTCCAGGCTAAACATGATGTGGAGACAGAAGTGGCACGGCCAAATCCCGGGCGTGAGCACTCTCATTTCCTCTCTGGTACTATTCAAGACTGCCATCCTTATGGGAGTTCATGTCGCCCGAATATTTCGGTGTTTCTTACGCCCTCTAGGATATATTCTGGCTCCATCCAGAGAAACAGAAGGCCATCAACGGCATTTTGTCGGTAAAGAAGACCACTGAGGACTTGAGGAGATTCTCGTCGCGATGGTCGGTGAGAATGCGAATTATCGCGAAACCATATCGATTATTATTAGATGTTACATTCTCCGCCATATTTCGGACGATGTTTTGACACTATTTTGGCACTATTTAGAACTTTTAGCGATGTGGTATATCAGATCACTGTAAACTTCACGTTATCCCCGCGCCCACTCGCGCCCACTTACTGGTCCCGCTGAATAACACAGGGGCTAGCAGTCTCGTCGATGACCAGATCAAAAGTTATTAGCGGACTCTATCGAAATGGCACCGACGAGATTCTCGTCGGTCGAAATGGAACGGCCAGCACCGACGAGATATAAACAGCTAGTGAACTACATGACATTGCCGACATGGACTTTAAGTCTGTGTTGCCGACGAGATACCGACGGTGGCCTTCTGTTTCTTACTTCAGCCACGGTATATCCTAGACGGCGTAATGAAACACCGAATTATTCGAGTGACACGATCTCCCGTAAAGCTGGCAGTCTTTCACAGTATGTATCTCGTTGGTGTTAGTGCGGCAGCGGACTCTATCTCTACTCCAAAACACATAATTTTTGTATTCCTTAAATTGCCACAGTCTGACCAATTTTTCAGAAAAGTTATAAGTTAGAACATGTTATTATAGAAATATGTACAAGCAGTTAATTCGTTAGGAAGAATAATAGAACGATTACATTTATCATTCATCGATGTTTAACCTTCATCAATCTTCAGAATACTTGTTACATTTTGCCTAGAAATATGGGATAGCTTATACTAATCAGGCAACTGTTTTCATTATCCCAAAATTGCTTCGCATAAATCCTGAACGGTCAAGTTTGATGCATAAAGCACCTAATGACAATGTATACCTGCCCCAATCTTTCAGAAGATAATACAAATTATGGTAGTCTGGTAGCACAGCGTTGTTTCAATAAATTTACATATCTACTCTTTCCATCGAAACCTTCGAAAATTAAATCGTTTATATACTTTTCAATCCACTGCTTCCAGATCAAGATTAATCTTCTTCTTCTTGGACAGCGCCTACATTGGACTTTCTTTATAAATCATGCAAATTTTTAGATTTTAGTCCGACGTTCTTCTCAATCTTTTCGAAACCTGTTTTTTTACGAAAAAGGTAATAGGACATAAAAAACACAGCCTGTCCAGATCTGCAACTTCACACAGGTTTTTTTTTTAATTATTTGGAATAACTCTGGTGGGCATAATAGAAAGTAATAGCCACCCTAATGTATCAGTTACTTTAGAGACTCGGTAGGTTTGTGTTAATCATGAAAAATCGCATTTTCGCAAAGAAAAAAGCAGTTTCCGTGGCCAGGGGGTGTCGCACATGGTCGGCCGTGTACGTCAGGTAGTCGTTCTACCTGTCAAAGCTGCGGGGGTGGTGCGAGGGTGGCGCAACAGAGTGCGCTTCAGAGTTTGAGGTGGGGTGGACAAAGAGCCGTTCCCGGTGGTGGTGGCTCGACACTTCGGTTCAGTTCGCTTGCGGCGCTCAAACCGTTCGTGTTTCCCGTTGTATGTCCCGATTTCCTTTCGGAACGGTTCGGTCTGGCCACGGTCGCGTCTCGGGACCTGTTCTCTCTCGGTTGTGTAATTTTCGAGTGTGTTTGTGCGAAACGAACTCCGAGATAAAAAGAACGAAACCGACATCACGCGACGGCGACGTTTCCGTTCACCGGGAACGATTTCCAAAACACCGGCACAGCGTAAACCACGACCAACAAGTGAACACGTGGACAAAATTCGATTCGACGAATCACGTCGTTATCTAATAAGGGATGAAGGCGTCATTCCATTTTTTCTAACAGCACTTCCAACGTTTTTTTTATCAAACTACGTCGAGTTTCGATTTTCTTGTAATCGCGTATCTTCAACCCTCGATCACGTGGGCACCGTAACTGTGCTTTTTGTGGTAATTGCTATCATCATTTCGTTAAACTATTCTGTCAATAATCCTTTTACTTTGTTGTGTCAAATTGTATTTAAATTGGTGGAGATCAAATTTTTGATGGTTTTATTCCGTTTCTCCTGTGTTACGCTTTCGCAAGTGTTTATTAGAATGCAAAAGATACCTGTTTATACTTTATCTACCGGTGGTTGGTCAATAATTTGATAAAAGTCAATTTCCTGAGTTACCTAACTGAATTCAATTAAATAACAGCCAACTTATTAATTTTGTTCAATTCCTTTCGTTATTATTTATTAAAAGGAGAGTTTTGAAGAAAGCATATTAACAGGTCTTCGGTGTAGATAAAGTATTACCTTCTCATTTTTCTCACAAATACATAAAATTCACAGTATAATAACAACTCGGTGTAGTTTCCATTTAAAAATTAATGGTTGTAAAATATTTGGAGAATGTTAAAGTTTAACAGCTGTAATTTTCCCACATTGTATGTTCTGTTTGCTTCCAAAGATAAATAATCGGTTATAGTTGAGGATCCAGTAAATTGTTGGTTCGTTTGGTCGACCGGATTGATCGTGAGTGCGCGTGTGCTTCCGCTGGGCGGTGATCCATCGATCGGGGATTTTTGGCGCGAGAATGGGATCGGCTCGAACGGTTCGAACGATCGTCGAGGATCGACACGTGAAATGATCGCGGATGGAGGAGGCGCGCGGGTAAAAGTGCGAGCGGATCCGAGGGGATCTAACAAACAACAACTCGGCTGGGTCAGCGACGATAGTCCCGGCTCGAAGACTAGGCGAGGATTTCGCTCTCCCGTCGATATATGGTTCGCGTGTGCGTGAATGGTTGCCTTTGTTTCCCCGGAGCCGATATCACGAATCGCGGATATTTCTGTGAATCATGGCCGGTCGAACGCAACGACGTCTTTTCACGTCTCGACGCCTCCTCGTCCTCCTGCTGACTCTATGGATCCTGGACGTCGCGCACGCCGCCCGAGGATTTAGACAGAGCATCAAACACGGTCAGTCCTTTTTCTTCGTTTTCCCTTTCTCTTTTTCTTGTTTCGTTTCACAGATGCTCTCACTCGGACTACTCGCCGCTGCGGGGGCGGCTGCACTCCGTTTCTACAGATAGCAGCTAACTGGGAAATTTTATTAAACGTTTTATACCAATGTTAGGTATAGTGTTTGCATCCAAATTTGCCCTTTTGCAGGTCAAATTCAATCTTATGCAAATCAATTTCACCTTTTGTAATAGTTTATAATATCAAACTGTTGCCAAGACATTCAAGACAAGGCATGTTAACAAACAGAAGACGGGTTCCTCGTTGACTTTAAACCGAGCAACACGTACATGTAATAAACAACTTTTATAAAATCCTTACACTTTTCACAAACCAATTTCACCCTTTTGCAAATCAATTTCACACTTTTGCAAATCAAATTCAACCTTTTGCAAATCAATTGCATCCATTAAGTATATTTAAAATTAGTCGGAAAACCAATTCCGAAACGTGAAATTCGGTTTTTGATTGCCAGAATGGGAATTTTGTCGATACATATGTGACAGAACTCAGCTATTCGTGAGTGATAAATTTTCCATGATCCCCGGTTCATTGAAAAGTTATCAAAAATTTTCGGGTTCCCGAAGTCGAAATCGGGTTGGGTCGGGAACCCGAAAGTGTTTATTGTTCGGAGACCTGAACGTCATAGATTTTCGTAGTATTATACATGAAAAACGAAGTCCAAGTGTAGTAAATACAATCATATTTGATTTGTATACCACTGTTCAGTTAAAGCTTGATTAGTTCCGAATGACTAGACTGCGGATTTTATTCATTTATAATAAAAATGGTTACGCACAATTTAAAGCAGTGGTCATATTAAAAAGATTTAAAGACATCAGTGTATTAGTTTCAGTTTAATAAGATAATTAAATGATGAATACATTTTTTATTTGATCCTGTGTCTTGCAACAACGTAAACATTATTTTATTTTGCATAAAGATCCGCAGTCTACGAATGACTAAAGAATAGACAGCAGATTTCATGCATTCATGACAAAAACGAGTACGTGTAATTTAAAACAGTGGA
The DNA here is from genome assembly GCF_051020765.1 of Lasioglossum baleicum. Taxonomy (NCBI): domain Eukaryota; kingdom Metazoa; phylum Arthropoda; class Insecta; order Hymenoptera; family Halictidae; genus Lasioglossum; species Lasioglossum baleicum. The sequence goes on along the minus strand of NC_134933.1, from coordinate 10,945,501 downwards.
AATATATGGGAAGATTTATGAAATACTATTATATTAATCCCAAAAGTTCGTCTCGTTCTTGATTAATGTGCTCAGTGCAAATTCAGAGTACTTTTTAAGAAAATCAATGGCATGGTTAAGAAAGGGGAAGCTTAAGGAATGAAGAAACAGTAACGAACAGAAGATTGTGTTGTTTGTGTATGCTGATGTTATCTAACAATATAGAACGTGCACGTAGTGAAAGAAACTTTTAGGACAATCTAATATTATTTTCAGCATATCAAACATGTTAACCTGATCGCTACCACCGTCACAAATATGTGACATCCATAATTTGACAGTTCACTTAAAAACAGTAAAATGAATGTTATTCACTTCGTTGTTTAAAGTCATAATAGAATGCATAATTTTCAGAGAATCTGTGACTTTCTTCTGATAAAGTGTTTTAATAATTCAAAATTGGGTACGTTGCATTTAATAAAACTTTCGAACAAGGAAGGTAAGCAACGAAACAAATGCTGATAGCGAACGTGTTAAGATGGTAAATAAATTCCAGTTTCACTCCAGATTGTTGCAATTCAGTCAGTCTACTAATGAACAACATCTCGCTGGCACAGTAGGCAATTGATTCTTTCCTACTCTGACTTGATCAAGACCCCCATTTACTCCGCAAGCATCTTCCCGATCAAAACTCTCTTAATCACACTTCGGGCCACCCGATCCCCCGGTAATGACGAAATGCCAAGGTGAGCCCGGTCCAGACAGTGTCTAACACACTTGCATACCCATCCCGCAAGGTCCAAGCTCCATTTTCGTTCGGCAGATGCGGCTCACCCGGGGTGTATGGTGTTTTAAAATATTATTGAAAATTCCGGCGAACCCCGCAAGCCCTCGTAAAATACTCGTCTACTCCAAGAATATTAAGTGTCAGGACATTCCGCACCTCCCAGCACTTTGCTTTATATTTAGCGGCGACCGCAACGAATCAGCATAGAGTGCATCGCGGTGGACGCACCCTCCGCGCGACTCCACCACTGTCAAAGGCATTCCCCGAGGTTATCGATTCCTCTCCGTGGAAATAATCGACAGCTCGTGGAGAAACAAAGAACGTAGAGCACCGGTTGCTGCTCGGCGCACACGCGCAACTGGTTGCAGAAAAATTTCATTCGAGTTCTTTCCATTCTGTGCCAACACGCATTCTTTCCGCGATTGTTTGGCTAGAAACTTCGTTGACAGAATTCTATGGATTTTGATGAAATTGAAATATGTTACAAATAGAGTGCGGAGCTTTATGCAAAATAAAAATTTCTTACCTGAATTCCAACGAACTGGAGTGGAATGGTAATTTACTTTTTCCCAATTGTTTAGTAGGTAGAAAATAATATAATATAGTATGTTTAAATTTTTCTAATACTTTTTGCTATTTTAAATTACACATACTCATTTTTAAAATCCGCAATCTAGTTATAAATCTCGACATTGTTCTCATAAATAATTTATTTTAAGTGCGAGTGCATCGGTGCATCCACATAAAAAATAAGCTCAAAGCTTCCTCTATCATTTCTTTCTATCGTTACTTAAAAAAGAGCAGTGACTTGTCACAGCATCGCCCTGTATACCAAACTTGAAAATCAATTTTGATTAAAGTCTTTCTAAATGCCAGACTAGGTGAAGACCACAAATTCTTTACGACTTCTTGGCTAGAAGCGTCGTTAGAAAATAATTACAGAACCTATTTGCTATTATTATTAACCCGTTGCGGTTCATATTTATATTACATTCATTGATAATAAACAATTACATAATACGTAAAAGCTATTCTAGCTTTCACTGTTTTAAATAAATTGGTAAAACGCATACGTGTGCGAATAAACCTGAATTATATGATGTTATAGCAAGTTCAAATAAAACGCAAAGGGTCTACTCTCTGGCTGTCACGTCAGTTACACAATTGATTGCCTTTGAAACACCTTTGAACCACGTATTACAGTAAGCTCGATGCGCAGACGTCGCTCCCGACTGGTTAAATAATCGATCATGGAAAACACGTCGAGCCACCGGTGTTTCGTACGTCTTTTTTCAAAAAACATTTTCGAAAGTGGCGCTTTTAATAGCTTAGACGTAAACGGTTAACTGTCGGGCGTTCTAGAAACGATAAATAAGAATATCATGCGATAATTAACATTCAGCGAGGGTTGCTGGAACGCGATCGATCGGTCCGATCGATCGATCGATCGTACACGCGGCGCGTTCGCCAGGCCGCGCGCCGATCGGATCTTCGAGATACCGAGATCCAACGATCCAACGATCGATGCCGGCACTCGTCGGCCCGCCCATGTATCGCTTCCTGCTTCTCTAATCGGACCGATCGTTTTTCTTTTACGCCCGATATTAATGCCCGGTCGATCCGATGGATAAAACAACGCCACGGCCGTATGTCTCGCGAAAAATTATTAGTTGTTGCCGTTGGTACCGTTCGCGAGAGAGTTTCTTGATACGCGATACATTCACAGAATGTAAAATATCCGTCGATCTTTACGATCGGCGTAATTCAAAATTGAAGGTATCGTTTCTCATTCGAAGCACACGCCGGCTATGCCAATTAATTTTCCTCGGATCGTATCTTGTCAACAGGCTTTATTCAACCTCGCCTTGTATACAAGAGAAAATTTGTTTTATTGTGTACTTGCCTCATCTTTGAGGAAAATAGCAAATCATTATGTTATGTCCAGTAAGAAGATCAACGTTGATCCCATGAAAATGGGTTTCAAAAATGTATTTTACCCCTCATTTACGATCTTTTACCGCTCTGTCAATTTGATACCGAGGGACACTTTCAGTTCGTGAAATGAGGGACGGATGAGGGTTAAAACATTGACATAAAAATATTTTAATAAATCCAGCCCCAAGATCGTGGTCCCGGAAAGCGTCGGCGACATTTTCGCGCGAAACGGCGATGTTTTCCGTTTAACGAGCAGATAATCGCGCGCGGCGTTCGCGGGAGCATAATCGAGATTAAAAAAGAAGAGTCGCGGCCCTCTTGCAGATTGGCCGGCGATCAAGACGCAGGAGGGATTTACTGACCGCTATCTCCGCGGAGTGATCATTAATTTAATTAGTTTCGGCGAAAGGGCGAATTTAATCGTTCGCTTGGCTGAATCGATGTGAATGCTTGCTGTTCGCCGGTGCCGTTTTTCAGCCGACCAGAGAGAACCGTGTCCAGTTATAAAACTGTTATCGTGAGCAGCCTTTATAGAGAAGCCAGTGATTTCGCTCGTATTCCAGATTCGTTCTGACTCGTTCCTTGCTTGCCAACTGTTTCTTAGAGGTTCCGCTTCTCCTTAGAAAATTAGTTCATTTGGAGACGGTTAACGATGTCCAGATGTTTCGTTAATCCTGGAAGAACGATTACTGTACGCACCTGATTTCGCCGACAGTGATCTCAGATTTGTTCTGAATTGTTCCCTCTTACTTCAGACTTGTTTCTCCACGAACAACAAGTGAATACGTGGACAAAATTCGATTTTTTCAAATAATAGAACTTTCAACATTTTTCACGAAATTACGTCGAGCTTCCATTTCCGTTGCATCTTTAACCCTCAATCAGCCACGTGGACATCGTAACTGCACTTTTTGTTGGCAAGTTTTGAGGTAATTTCTATAATTTCGATTCTGTGAAACCATTTCAGTCAATAATTCTTCTACTTTGTTGTGACAAATTGTTCGTATTGGTATAGAGAAAGAAAATTAGTTCATTTGGAGACACTTAACGATGTCCACATGTTTCATTAAGCCTGGAGGAATGATTACTCTACGCACCTGATTTCGCCGACAATGATTTCCGATTTGTTCTGAATTGATCCTTCTTACTGCCAACTTGTTTCTCAGCTTCGCATCGAACAATCGAATTAATTAAAATGTACTACAGATCGAGCGAACAATGTTTTGACAAACTCATCCCGGTGTCTGGCGGCGGTCATTCGATTTGATCGGGATATTCGAAGACCCGAAGAAGAGGTCAGGGTTCAAGGCGATCACCCTTGTCACGGTGAAGCCTCGCATTCCCTTAAGTAACCCAGAAAGGGGGTCCGATCCGAGCGTACCCCAGGCACGTACATACGCGTCGGCAGTGTTATTTTGCATAGTCCGCGCGAGCGCGAGCTCGCTCGCATGATGGCATGGCATTTAAACAAGAAGAAAGCGAGAGGTACGAGAGGAACGAGAATGAAATGATTTCGAGATGCCGGCCTGGTGGTTTGCTTTTCCGCGAAAAATGCGGGCTACACCTCGCCTGGAATATTCTCATCGCTGCTCGACGCCTCGCTTGCAATACCCTGCTTCTCTTGGGTAAACCTTTATCTCCATATTTTCCTAGTCCGTGTGTTGTATTCGGCGTATTAATCTAACTTATAATGTCGGGTTTTTTTAATTTTGTAAGAGCCCAATTAGAACTTATTTTTCTTTAACATTTAACCCCCTGTTCTACAATATCGAGTCAGACTCGTGATGAAGATACTGAACAGAGTCTAACAAATATGTATGTTATCAATTTTCTGTAAACAGAAATGAAATTCTATTGTGTGGTAGTCTGTGTATAGCCAATAGGAAAATTATAGGCATACAACAAATAGAAACTATCTTTCTTTTCTATGAAATTATGTACGATGAAGAATTTCTCTTCACTATAGCCACAAAATAAATACTGCAAGGGGCTAATAAAACAAACCGTAAAAAAGTCTTCCAATTTTCAGTCTTTTTCCCGAGGAAGAAGGGCTATTGTCTTATTATTGCCAATCACGTTTGAGTTCAAAATTGCGCTACTTTAAAATTTTGAAAACCTGACATTGAGCATAGAAACGAGCAAGTGACGTTTCTAGGTTTCGTTCAACCAGCACGAAACAGTTCGGAATGCCGCGCCATTAGCACGCGTCGTCAGGAAAAAGAACTCGCAGCCTGGCATCCGCTCTCGAATTGGTCCCGATTCATTTTTAAAATCTTTATCCGTCACACCTCCGCTTTTGTGAACGAAACGGCGTGAGATACGACGATATTTTTATCTCGTCTCTCTCGCGCCGAATCGTAATATCTACGCGTGTGTCCCATGACGAGGGTTAACCGTTCGAAACGCGCGAACGGGGAACAGCCTTGTCGTGTCGAGTTTCACGGGGAGCGCCATTAATCGTTCAGGCCTCTCGAACAATATGGATATTTTCGTTAGGTCCGCCGTAATTACTCTGCCTGGACGTAATTACACCGTTCTAAATTGATCGGTCCGCGCAGATAGCAAGCATTGTTCCGCATCACGCCGCGCCGGCGAGATTTATTTGCTGAACGACATCCGTTCTACACCTTGGCTCCCTACGATCGCAGCCGAAGATATTATTAAAGCGTCGTTTATACACGTCAGATTTCTGCTGGATCGAGTTAACCCGAGTTAAATCTGCCTCCTCCGATTGAGATTAATTCTCCCCTCGCCTCGTGTCTCTCGGATCGGTGATACCCTGCGAACTAGGGATAGCGTGAACTGCTAGTTTTGATTCACTCGTGATTCGATCACGTTTGTTCCCAATCTCGGTGATTTTCACAGTGATTCATGATTGAGAGTTTCGTGTGTTTCTTATCTGCTACATCATAGAAAAATGTCTTGGAGGAAAATTAATAAAGGTGAGCTGAAGTAGAATCTTCAAGCTTTAAAATGAGTCCAACTTTGCTGCTGTACGATTGTTTTCTAAAAAATTACAGCTGGGGTTGAATGTCGTCAATTTTTCAAGAATCAGAAATTTTATGTTGAAATACTTTTTGGATCCACTGCGTACGTGGTAATTATAATTTCATAGTTTGAACAATGACTCTGTCAAAATTAATTAACACTAAACCTACCGAGCTCTAAAAATGGCTGGTATTTTCCTTATAAAAATGACATCGTAAAATTTATATAGATTTTCTATAATTTTGTATCATGAATAAAATTTTCCACCAGAATTGTAACAAGCTGGACTGACATACTTTATGCATTTTTTTGGCATATTTTTTAGACGTCATTTACTAAACTAATTCATCTAGCCTCACAGAGAAATTGAAGTCGTTTGGTCCATTCATAAAAACGTTATTCTGATTTAAAGTGTGTGCGATCAGTTTTGCTCTTAACTGTAATTTCAATAAATTCATTAAATAATTAATTTTGAGAAAATCCTCTGAAATGTACGAAAAGATCAATTCAGTTTTGAGACACAACGAGTCCATTGATCTCCTCTGCGAATCAAAGAGACGCTGACCAGCAAAACGACACAACCACGACGCACTAGAAGTGCAGCAATATTTCAGCGATCTCTCAGAGTTCGAGAACAAACGATGCGCACTCGGACTATGTTTGTTTCTCGGCTGTTTCCGCGGACAAATTAAAGATGAAGCAGCCTCGTGGTAGTCACCGTCGTCAGTGGCTCCCCTAAATCAGGAACGCATCACCAGTCTTAGCACGGATTCGTGGAAAATTGGAGGCAGTTAGTTTCCCAGCAGGGAGCCGCTCTAATCGAGGCATCTCGAAATGATGAGGCCGCTGCCTTGTTATTATTTATGGTTTAAAAGGAAAATAGTAATGGGCATGAATCATGGTGCTTGAAGTTGGTCGAGTCGACAGCTTCGTCCGGTGTATGTCACTGATCGTAGTGTCACATTCGGTCGACGAAATCCGGGACCATAAGCAGAATCTATTTATACTGATGCGCTGCCACGGTGTCCGATCATATTCGGTCGTTCTCTTTCCTAATCATCTATTGTTTCAGTTCTTGAAACGCACGATTGCCAGTTAATTGAACAGTGGAACAATGCGACTGTTCATTCCTGAATTACGTTCTTCGAATTTTTCGAATTGTTCCTCCTTCTGTCTCGATATACAATTTATTTTTTCATTTCCGTCGGTCATGGAAAAGTTCGTTCACGCAAATCGTGTTTGGAAATCAAAAATTTGTTTGCGAAAAATCAATGTTGCATTTTGTAATGACTTATAACATCCCCAGAATATTATGGTAATTGAAGTGCAGTTAAATTACTTCACGAATTATAATTACAAAGTAATTCGATTGCATCGCATTCAATTATTTCGTAATTCGAAATTCCAGTCGTTTCATTGAATTAAATTACAATGTGATTCGTTCTTACAATTGAAATACAATTACAAAGTACAGGGGTGGAAAAAGAAAAAGATTAGTATCACTGATGAACATGGCATTATTCATAAATTCATATTATGTGATCAAAAATAAACTTGTTTACCACATTCGTTTCAGAAAAGAAAACGAAATTGTAAAAAGACATAGGACAAAATTACTGCAGTAAAAAAATACACTATTTAATAGGAAAGACCTAAAAAAGAACATTGTAATTGTCAGCAAGTTTTAAATTAGTGGTAATGAACACTATTTGTTCAAACATCTATTTCAATGAAATTAAGTGAAAGGTTCGAATTAGGCAATTACAATGTAACTCAAATACTGTGTACATCAAATACAATGTAATTAAATTACGTAGTTCAATTACAACTGTATTTAAATTAGCACAACTCTGCATACGGGTGCGGCAATCATCTGGATGCTTGATAGCGTGCACCGATTTTTCTGATTCAACATCCTCCGTTCATGACGCTGCAATTGGGGACGATATCGTCTGAAAAGCAGCACGAGAACCGGGATGCTAGAACCCGGAAGCGAAACACGTTTCTGACAACTACCTTGCGAGTGTCATCAAGGTGCACCGAGAGACCGCAGTGCAATTAACGCGAGATATGCCTCGAACATGTGTCCCCGCGTCGAGTGGTTGTTGCATTAGAGATGCATCGCGGTTCTGCATCCTTGTTCGAGGTGTTGAACCTGCTGGGCTGCGTCGACGTTCCACTTTTCAATAGCCTACAATTAAACGGGAGCTATTCGGTTCGATGTTCTTTCGAGAAAACTTGTAGATCCTGGTAAATTATACCTCTGCATGATGGGGTTGGCGGGAGAAGCACCGTGTGCAGGAATATTAAATATATCCGGATTGCATATTAAGTGCACTTGCCTCTTCAGGAAGAAAACTGAAGGTCGATGCTAAAAGCGTAGATCAGGATTTCAAACAAACCAGAAGCGTATCATTTCAATTATATTCTATTAGTTCATTTGATAATTGAAGTGGCAGAAATTCGGAATAAATCGTCTTCTATTTATTTGCAAGACAACTGAACGCATATTCCTTCGTTTTTAATAGTTACCTTTCTTTCAATTGTAAATTTTAATCACACCAGAGGTGAAATTATGTGGAATAAATTCAGGAGCAGTTTTGATTTACTGGTTGTATAATTATGGGTTTTAGTTAATAAATGGGTGAGGTTTGAACAAGGTTTTTGTGCGGCGGTTAGGCTAGCTAGTAAAACGATAGGGCCACGGTTCTGTTTGACACGAAATCACGCGCAGCTTTTTATTCGAATCTACCGGAAGTTGGGCGAAGGTGGGCGAGCAACGAAGGGGAATCCTTGCGCGTGAAACTCGTAGAGCCGCGTTTCGTAAATAGGCATCGTTGTGCGACAGGAAGTCTTGCCAGATGCTGAAACTCTCTCTCTCTTTCTCTTTCTATCTCTCTTCCTCTCTCCCTTTCTTTTTCTTTTCCTTTCACGCGATTCTATTATAATCGCGATTAACCGACGATTCAACCGGCCAAAAATGGTTCTGTCGAATTTCACGCGTATTACTGCGTCTTGTAGACCCAAAATCTATTAGCCATTATATCTCTCTGCCTGTAGTATATTTCTCACTATTGCTTAAGAATAAATAACCTGTAATAAAAATTGTATAATATTTTCCTCGTGCAGTTTTCATTATTATTCAAAACTAGACAGCGGATTTTATGCATTTATGACAAAAACGAGTAGGTGTAACTAAAAATATTAGAATAATTTAAAAATACCATTGAGAAAGAGAGAGAGAAAATAAATTTTCATTTGACTCCAGTTTTGCTAGACGTCAGGTAGAAAATTTTTATTATACAGCTAGATCCGCTGTCTATTCGTAAATAGGGCATTAGTTGACCGCATTAGTGTACAAAATAAATTCACAAATGTCTGAGAAAACTTATTCACATTTCCAAAAACGTTTGGACATCTTCGAACGCTTGTGAACTTCTGAAATATATTTTAGACAAAATGATACAGCTTATTAAAAACCAACATGTGTCGCCGTACAACGAAAGACAATAACAAAATATATTTCCAACAAATTGTTCGCGCAAATCGCACTGCAGAAGCCGTGTGATCTGTTGAAAGAAGATGAAGAGTTGATTGGCAATCAGATCGCCGAAACATGTGGCGATCCGTCGATAACGAGAGGGGTCGAGTGGCACGAAAGACGAAGACGATCGTTCGTTGATTTTATCGTTTACAAAACGGCAGCCAGCTTTGTCGGGACGGTACAAATTGCGCCAGGGACGCATTCCGATGAAGTTCGATAACGATTGGTAACGCGCAGGTAACAGGGTTCGTAATCTACCGAGAAGATCGCGCAAACGATACCCCTAAAAAGGACACGCAACGGTGATGCAAGCGGACCGCACGCATGTCGCATAAATTCAGATGGAAATTATCGGCGATTGAGGTATTCGTCACTCCGTATCAGATAGCTTGTCGAGCCTGCGATGATTATCTTTACGCTGCTACAATATTTGACAATATATGCAAATGAAACGTCAGCATTCGAAAACACAGCTATATAAACGGTATAATTACTACCTTCGTCAGAAGACGAAAAATTATGTTGCATGTGTACCAAACAAATATGTATTTAAGTCAGCGATGTTTATATACGAATTTTTACCCGCTCAATTTCGACGCCGCAGATAAGTTTTTAATCGTTCCTTCTAAATGATGGGTAATTAAAATTGATGTTGCGACAGATCCACCATAAAATATTCGATCGAAACGCTGGATGGACTAGCATTCACTGAAAACGAAAAATAATGTTGCATGTATACCAAACAAATATTAACGATGTTTATAATAGAAATTTTAGTAGAATGGTAAATTCTCTTATTTTATACAGAACCGATCCGCTCAATTTCAACAGCGCAGATAGGTTTTTAATCGTTGCTGTAAATTTGTGTTGAGTAATTGAAAACGAAGTTGCGATAGAACCACGGTAGTCCGGTACTTTATGTGAAAGGCGAGTTACACAGTTGAGTACATTGGTCGATTGATGGTGCTGTAGCATCCGCGCCGTCTGTGTTCCGTTTGTTCGCAATCAAGATGTCAGAGGAAGTGCTTGTACCGAGTGCAGTTGCTTCGGTGATTTATAATTTGTTAAGCGAGTTGAAGGAAAAAGAAACCCGTCGACGAACCACACTGTTGCGCGATAATAAAACGCACAAATGCTGCTGTGGCTGGCTTTCGTTCTTATTATATTATATCGAATGAAAACCATTTTCTTCGTGCCTGTAAAGTTGTCCAGTAATCATCAATTTTTTAATATATTGTATACATATATGTTACATTTTTTTCAACTTATATTAAACATATGAAGAAAGGTAATAATTTTCAATTTGACTCCAATTTGCTGCAATTCAGGAAGAAAATTTCTATTTTGCATAAAGATCCGCTGTCTAGTCATAATAATACTTTGAAATGAAAACTTCTTTAGAGGCGCACCGCGTACACAACTACTGGGCAGTGAATGTGTCTGGTCCGTCACGCTCCGAGGTGAAACGCTATTCTGGAAAACTCGGGGGAACCGAGTTGTGTTGCATTGGTCTGTTTCTTTCTTGTAATATTGTACACATTGATCTATAATATTGTTTAATATGAACAGGAAATTGTAGGAGGGTTGAATTAAAGAAGAAAGATTTTCGTTGCGGATGGCAAAGCCCACTCCTCAGATTTTGGAAGGACCGGCGAAATGGAGTAAGTTGAGTAAAGAATCATCGGATTAGGAGGGCATTTGAGAGCGAAGAGTGTCAGTTTGGAATGTCACACCTTTCCGCGTGACTCCGAAGAAGACACCACGAAGATGGGACGTATCGGCCTGAATAAAAATGTCCGTTCGGACGTTCGATTGCTCGGCGCGTCGCGTCGGATCGGGTCGTTCAACCACTTTCGTTTCTATTCTTTTTCCTCGCCCTCGTAGCCGCCCACTCGTCCGAAATTGCGGCTGTGAAACCGCGGCGCCTACTCGCTCTGGTTTCTCTTCGGCCTTTTTCTCCTCTTCGGGCTCCCTTAAGGCGCCACTCAGGGGAAACCGGAAACGCCGCACCACGGCAGAAAGATAACTGCTCCTAATTTTACGGCACGCGCAGAAACCGTACGAGCTTGATCCTTCGTCTCTAGACGTTCTTACCCCGAACATCTCGAACGCCAACACGTTTCTTCTGGAACCGTCCGAGATAAATTTGAGAAATTGACAATTTCTATGGATCTCGGAACGCTCGCTTGAATTATTGTCTCCGGTCTGCGAAGACAAAGAACTCGTCCGAGATAGGAGCGGCCCGAGTGTATACGTACCTTTCATCTCAAACGCAATCCAGACGCAAGAATGCGGTGCACTCTTCCTTATTCCCCGCCCTTGTGCTCGCGTACCCGAGGAATTCCTTCCGAGGGCTCCGCAATTGCTTCCCCCGCGACGTTTTGTATTCCCGCGTCAATCAACAAAATAATTGCCGTAGTCGCCGCGCGATATTGTTACTCAACGTACAAGCGGTAGGGATGGGAGCGAGTTCGATGTGTACGCCGATATATGTAGTTCTAACAACATTTTTATGACAATCATCGCTGAAAATTTGTCGAAATGTGTCTCGTAGAGGAAAGTTACCTTAGTGTCTAAGGTATGTTCTATGTAGACTGCGGATTTTATGCATTTATGACAAAAAAATGGGCACGTACAATTTAAAGCAGTGGACATGTTCAAAATATTTAAGGACATCAATGTATTTGTTTCAGCTTAATAGGATAATTAAAAGAAGAATACAATTTTTATTTGGCTCCTATGTCCTGCAGTCAATGCGAACATTTTTTATTTTGCATAAAGATTTATTAGTTTTATTAGCAATTATGTTTTCCGATTATGTTCCTCGGCCCATAATCTGATAGAACAAGGTGAAAAAGGAAGATGGCAAATATGAAAACACCGCACGTCAAGCGTGTGTTATCGCGTTGAACGTTCGGACAGGAGTGACATGAAAAAAACAAACTCAGGCCCTATGCGCGAATGTTTAAAAACAATTGTTCCCCGGAAGGGAGCTGATTGATAATCCTATGAATTCCATCAGTTAATCCTTGGAATTCGAAGCAATTTGAATTCTGAAATCAAGACATATCTTTTAGTTTACTTGAGAAGCTGTTTCAAATAATGATATGGCAATTTTTACTGGTGCCCCAGATTCACCATTCTAACATTAGAATAGCAGTATGCGTATCAATAGCAATGGTGGACATTCGGTGTTGGCCGCGCCAATGAGGCACAAAGTTAGACAGCGACTTTCGGGACTAGATTTTTAGGGGATTCAGAGTGCAATAGGGAGCGTTGTAGCCCGTTGTCTGGAAATGACTCGATCCCATCCCTAGCAGATGGTGCAGCCCATCGCAATTTCGTTGACGCTTGTTTCTTCGTCGGCGCAATTAAATAGCTGCGCACTTATTAACGCCAGCACGCGTAGTTGTCCGTTCCGTTCGCCACTCGCGAGCCGAGTGGATGAAACGCGGTCGGTTTTTACTTGGATCCTGGCCGAGCCGGGACGACCAAGGCCTGTGTTAAACCGATAGCTGAACTTGAAGCTAAGGCCAAGGCTGTTTAAGGCAGGCCGACGCGCGTTCCTCTCTTCCACATGCCAACTACGGTCAGAGAACTGACGTTACGCGGTTCTTGCGCCAGTGGATCGTCCACCATGCCACAAAAAGTGGACGATCCTCCTTTTGCCGGTCCTCGGAACGATTGCCAATTATTAATTAACGCGGCCTCGTGGGAGCTGTTCGTGATCACCGCTCCGCCAGTCCACGCGCATCCATAGTCGCTCAATTTCGATGCATTCTTCTCTAATTGTTAGGTTTCAGGGTGTCGCAGTGTCATGATGTTACATTGTCGAAGCGATTGAACTTGGTAGAGATGCTGTCGTGGGTGAATATTGATTATATTATGGTGAAAATGTTGATTTACATTGTGGTAGATGGCTGATGGTCCACCATGCCACAAAAAGTGGACGATCCTCCTTTTGCCGATCCTATTAATAGAATTTTCAATAATTGTGCTGTACCAAAAAAAAAGCACAGAAACTTTCTTTTACATTACAATCTTAAATGAAACTGTCAGATGACGTTATTGAGGGTGACTTGTTAGTTCACAATAAAATTGCTGTTGCTATTGAAGGTTTCATTAAAAAGTGTTTAGCCATGTACCATAGATTTCTCAAAATTATGCAATAATCACCGGTCGGTAATGTGTTAATTAACGCAGCCTCGTGGGAGCTTCTCGTGATCTGCGGATTTTTACGCATTTATGAAGAATTTGGCTGGACGAAATATAAAACAATAAAAGATTAGAAAAATCCAAGAATATTGTTATGATCTTTTCAATGTAAGAAATCTATTGAGGGATGAAGTGAATTTTTATTTGACTCCTGCTGCCCAAAATCATTGCAAAATATTTTTATATGGCATAAGGATCCGCAGTATAGTGATCACCGCTCCACGAGTCCTACTCTTATTTTCAGCGTGCCGCAATGTCATGATGTTACATTGTCGAAGCGACTGATCTTGGTAGAGATGCTGTCGTGGGAGAATAATGATTATAAAAATGTAAAAATGTTGATTTACTTACATTGAGGTAGATGACTGGTTTGATGACTACGTCAGTGGACGTGTGGAATTGTTATCACTCTTGTGCACTGTTCCATTGCATCTGCAATTATGCTCGACTTCCTCGAACCGGCCTTAACGAATAGAGATTTGCGTTGTCAGCACGTGTAAATAAGATCGCAGCCGATAGCATTGATAACATCAGTGTATACTATACACATACATCGGACAGCTTCGCTCGAATTGCTCGCACCGTGAACGAGTCGAGATCGACATGTGTCGAATGTGGGCAGCGAGCATTGTGAACGCTTGTAGCTCGCGCACAATTAGACGCGGTGATGAATACGCGAATATCAAAGCGCAATGATGCAATCTTCCCTTGATTTGAACAGTTAGAAAACATTCTTAGCCATTTTATATTTTTCCTCTTCCGAAAATTTCGGAGCTACGAAATTCTCCTTCGAAAGACTCCATTTTATTTTCAACACAGGACAACAATTATTAATTTGATTCCTGAGGGCATTTAAAGCAACTTTTTCCGTTGCGAAGATCTTCTCCGCAGCTTTGTTGAGGAGTTATTAATTAAAAACACGGACCAATCAGAGTGCGGCAACAGCGGACGGTTTCCGGCTCGGCCAATGGCAACGCTCAGCAGGACCTAATGCCGCTTTTTTTTTTGGAGTGAGAAAATTAATTCCCCCAGCTCGCTGCGTTCGATTCTCGTAACTCGTCGAGGGTTCGCGTGCGAATGGCGCGCGAGTATTCGCAGTCGACACCGTTGATATATTAATGCGTCCGACGCATATTTAATTACTTGTTCGATGGGCGAAACGCAATTCGTTCGGTAAAAATAATAGTACACGGCAAAAATGGTCAAGCATGTACTACATAAATATTATCTGGAGAGTTAGCACTGTGATTCGACGACGGGCAACCTGTACGAGGCTAGTATCCACGCGGTAATTAAGACTGAACAGTCCTCGTAAGCAAGCAATTAAGAGCATTAATTGACGCTGGAAAGTCGGCGCAGAACTAAACGGCTCTAACCCATTCTCCGTTGAATCGAAGACCGTCCAGCGATACGGGCATGGTGATACCCGACACTAATCACAATCCTCTAAACTCTAAAGTAGTCTAAAGCAACGTTCACAATTCCTTTCATGCACTTTTTTCATTGGTAGAATCTTTAAATTCTTAAATTTCTACAAAATTTAAATTTTTTAAATTTGTACAAAATTTTAAATTGTTAAATTTGTACAAAATTTTAAATTCTTAAATTTCTTACATTTTTTAATTACAATTTTAAATTTTTAAATTTCCACAAAATTTTAGATTCTTAAATTTCTACAAAATTTTAATTTCTTGAATTTCTACAAAATCTTTAAAAATTCTACGATGTATTTGAAATTATACCTTCTATTTCGAAAATTTCGCTAGCAATTGTGCTCCAATTGGAGAACTATGCACTCTAACAGGCAATTACGTTGTATTGTGAACGCGCGACTGCATCCGACCCGGAAACTGCACCGCGACGCTGCACCTCGACACAGAGAAACGAGATTTGAGCTGTCGATGCGCAGCGTGGAACACACTTCGAAGGCGTCAGCGGCTTGATAGGTTTCTGACGCCTGAAAAGAATCTGCGACTCACGGCGAAGGATCAAGCCCTTTGTTATGCCCGCAATTAAGGTCGTAGTCCAGCGAGGAGGATGTCCCATCAGCCTCGATCCATGTCACAACGGGATTTCAAAAAGAAAAGGATTATCGGAAACTGCTCCCTTTCATTGTGCGAACAATGCGTTCTCGATCGAGAAAAAGTCGACTAACTGATCTCGAGCTGAACCAGTGCATTAAGTGGTCGTTCTGCATTCTTGCGACGACATCTCAATCTCGATTGCATCGCTGCCTTTTATCATCGAACAATTATTAGCTCGATCGCAGTAGAACCTTCTAAATTGATCATTCAAATGATCCTGAACCCTCGTACGGCGAATATTTTTCATGAAAAATACGCGACAGAGGAATCAGTCCAATCACTTCTGAGATACAGCAAGACTATGAATTCGTATAGATCCTCTTTTTTGCATGCTCAATTTAGATTGTGATGCCTGGAATAAACTCGACATCGAAACACGATATGTCGTTGTTTCTGAGACATCGTTCAACCATTCAATGGTGCACGGAAGTATCGGTTCCAGTTGATTCATCCTGGAAGCGGTCATTAAATGTCGATGAGTTGACCTGCTAATTTAGTCGAATTTGCCAGGAATAGATATTCAATACAATTTTATTGAAATATAATCTTCTTAACTTTCGATGGAAGCAATGTTACTCATCAGAATATTAAAAGACAACGCGCAAATGATTATTATAAATATTTAACACTAAACCTTCCACTGCTAGTAAAATGGCCGGTTTTATATTTTTCATTTCACGATTATTCAAATTATGAAGTAGCTAAATTTCTTTGTGACAGAAATTGCGATAAACAAACATTTTAATCGCTTTTAGTGCTCGGCAGGTTTAGTGTTAAAGAGTTCATAATTCTCAGTTCATTAAAAGTTCATTTAATTAGTGATAGAAGTAATTATCGGGAGAAGGAGCTTGTCCCGGAATTTTTACGAAAAAACGAAAGTTCGACTGTGTATTTATAATTTCCACATGAAGAAAAAAAGAGACAGTTTTTTTCAGGGCGGCTGATATAATCGCCGCTTATGTCTGAAGCGATCGTTCCGCGCGTTAATGTCCGACAAGATCCAGTTATGCTAAAGCGCATTGCGCAATCGGAGTGAAATGATACACCGAATCGCGATCCGTATCTGGCGATCAATCTTTCGGCCGCGGAGACTGCCATTAAACGCGTTACCCAAAGTAAATACGCGTTGAATTAAAGCGGTTGTCGAACAAAGTGACGAAATGATTAATAATCGGTACGGATGACCATGCTGCTCGTGCGTTTGTTACATGATGGTGTAGCTGATGGAGAAAGACACAACGTGCGCCCTATACCATTAAAGATCGGCCGACTTGCTGCCAATAAATGATACGTTTTATGGATAATAAATACTACGTGTGTATATAGGTAAAATACACGAGTGACCTTGATAAAACGATTAAAAAATTACAATTCATATAAAACGATTCTTCCATCTGATTCGTCTTTTAAAACGATTTAGATTCCGTCAGAAACATTTTTTGTATTTTCAGAAAAGATATTTAGGTGGCCTGTATATTAATATCCTACTGGAATGAACAACAAATTTTTTCCACAATTTCTCCCGTGGTACTTAACTTGTTAACATTTTTTGTATAACGAGTTAAATTATCATTCTTGACGAACAGTGCGTCACATTGTCCTTGATAATAAAAAACGTCGTGCAGTGGGGAATGTGTCACGCCCATAAATAATCGCCTAGATATTGTATCAAAGTGTCGTAAGTGTAATTAGACGTGTGAGCGCGATGCTCGCGTCAAACGTTAATGATCTCTCGAGATAATATCGCGCTTATCGTTTCTGGGCGCGTTTCTTATAGGGAAATCGTAAGGGTGCTCGGCTTTATCAGCCTGGGAAACACTCGCAGGAGAAAGCAGAACCCCTGTCCCGATATTACGCCTGATAAGCTCAGTCACGCGTGTAATACGAGGGAAAACGGTGATGCAGAATGACTGTTATGTGGTATTCTAATATCACACCGTAATGTTTCGATAAAAATTCTTCCGGTCTAATATCGTATATTTCTCAACGTGTCACATTTTTCAAACCTGAATTATCCTCTATCTTTTTTCTTTATTCACCCTTTGCAGTCGAAGCTATTTTAACTTGAAAATTAAACATTTCTTCTGACCTAGAATTATTCCATTGTATAGGATCTTTTTTTTCATTTTGTGGATGTAGAATTGACATAATAACTCGTACAATACTAAATATTTAATAGTGTCAGCAATATTATGAATGAGTGAAGAGTGTAACAACGTTTTCATTTGACAATTGACTGTTCCAACGTAAAATCCTCAACCATTTTCAGTCGAAGCTATTTTAACTTGAAATTAAACATTTCTTCCGCGACCTAGAATAATTCCATTCTATCTCATTCTTTTCATTTTATGGATATGAAATTGTAATTCAGTCATATTGTAATTTATAATTCAGATCTTCATTCAATTAAATTACAATGTAATTCGTAATTACAATTGGAGTACAATTACAAAGTAGCGTTACGTATTATGAAGGGGGACGAGGAATATAGAAACTACGCCGCATAGACAGCAAATAAGTATATGAAAGAAAAACATAAAAATATATCGCACTTCTTCAAAATTCTGGGCTATAATTTGGAGAGCTGTATTTTAATTATATTGTATTTCAATTACACATCTGATTAAAATACTTAGTAATTGAATTAATTGAAAAGTTTGAATTATGTAATTCAGTTACAACGTAGTTGAATTACTATATAATTGAAATACAATGTAATTCGATTGTGTAATTGAATTAGCACAACTCTGATCTCATACAATACTTAAATGTGTAGTGATTGATTAGACACCAATATATTTAAAAATACTCTTTTTAAGAATACCTACTCTCTTTGGTACACATCATGAAGTGTGTGTCCCAATTCCAGTGTCTCGAAACCACCATTAATCATCGACCTTCGGAGGCGGGGTTTTCGATTCATTTTCGAATTTCTATTTGGCAAGGTTCGCGATAATTAAATACCGGTTGGCGGACGGCTACCTAAACAATCGAAAATGATGTCGGCCCGGAGCGGAATCGCCGATTCTTTTCTGCGGTTGCAGTTGCACGCGGACTTTCGATAGCCGCGTGACCATTGATATCGGAAGTCGTTAATCTCGCGGGACCTCTGTTGATTAATCGAGGGAACAGTTCGGCGACTGGGTCGCATTAATTATTCCCCTACGGACAGGTTTTCATTTTCGGCCCGATATTCGCCGCGGGACGCCGCTTACACGGCTCCTCGAGAGACGATAATCGATTTCTCTCACGGCGGAAACGCGCACCTGTATCTGTATCTCTGCTGGCCGGGCGCGCGTAAATCAGATGCCGCATAAATAATCGGAAAGCTGCGCTGTGGCTCGAAACGTTTGACGACGATATTAATGGCAACGGTCATCCGACAATCGAGAAAGCCATGCGGAAATTCCTCGACGGCTTTTAATGATTTAATTAGCAGGAAGCACGCGCAACGCGGTCGCACGAAGTACACTTTTTATTGTACTTTTATAGCTTGCGTTATGATTTGTTTTACAGTGATGTCTTATTGTTAGAGGGACAAGCGAAATCATTTATTGCAGGCTGATTTTTATAAGAATCCTTGCGAAAATAGTGTGAATTAGAGCAATTATTTCGAGGAGCACGTTTAAAATGCATTGTAGATTAAGTTACCGGATTTTGAATATGAAAGTAGATCAAATATGTATGTACATAGTCGGTAACTCGTGCACGTATGGGTGGCAAAAATACCATCGACTCTCACTGATTATTCGCACTGATAATGTTCTCTCGCGTTTTAAACATTCGTACATTTCCTGCCATGGATGATGGAAAATGCATGAATTAAAAAAGGGGAAGACATTAGCGAAGACATTAGAAGACCCACTTTTTAAAATAAACTGTAAATAGATAAATAATTAACAATACCAAGATAAAATGAAGTAATCCTGGGAATGAATATAACAATTTTGGTGGTTCATTCTTCTATGGAAGATGAAATCTGTTTCAGAATTTCAGTTCAAGACGATTGATGTGTAATTTCATCGTGATCGTAGATCGAGCGAAAGATTTGAGTGGATCAATATCGAGGTCTGTTGTTTCTATGCATCGGCAGATTACCATTAACTAACAACAAGGCAGAGTACAGGCGAGACCGGGTACAAAAGCGGTTCAAGTAGCTCGATGACAGTCTACAGCTCCCGGCGTGGCACTTTGAACGAAGGAAATTGACTTTGTCAGTCTCGAGTGGTCGCGTCCACTTCTTTTCACTGTCAATAGGATGTCTGTAAAAACGAGACACTCGATCCCACAGTCCCTCGATCCCCTTCGAACGAGAAGGAAAATCTTTCACGATCGAGAAGCAGACGAACGTGAAAATTGTCGCGATCACGAACCTGTGATTTCAACCAGTGTAATAGAATGTTGTCTCTGTGCGGGAAGAAAAACGTAAATGATAAGTTTCTGGGAAGTTGGCGATCATCTAATCTAAATTAAACACTGTAATAACCTCTTTTCATTCAAAACAAATATTGTCTGCATTAATTAACAAGTCGAAACTAACGCAACTGTAGTCTTACGTTCTCGGAGGATTTTTTAACCGTTTTGAATTTGATCTAAAAACTGATTTTTTTTTATTGAAGGCAATTTTTATTTTGCATTGAAGTCGACAAACCATTTCAATTTTATGCACATTGAAAACGAAGATTGTCTTCAACCTTTCCTCTGTGTACTTTTCGGAGCAAAAAGAAAGAGGAAAATGGTCTGCATAAGTATTTGTGAGATTTTATTGATTTTGAAAAGATAGAAGATTGTTTCTGTTTTTATCAGCCTGAGGTGAATTTACAGAAAGTTAAAACTTCGATCATTATTAATCGCGATCGCGAATACGAAACTTGCTGCGTTGGTCCAATTCCCCGCATTTCTCGAGTGCCTTCCACAAAATTCCCCATAAACAATTCTCCAAGTACATATTGCGCACTTGCCAAAGGCATTCCAAAACAAATGTTTCACCGGTATAATCCCGGGAAAACGAGAATCGAGGCAGTGTCGATCGCGAGCTTATGAAATCGGGCGAGCGAACGGCCCATTGTCCGACAGTTTCGTAGAGAGTCCCGGCTCGGCTGTCACAAAAAAACCTGCATAAACTGTCGTTTTTATGTGGTGGACTGTCAAACTGCATGCGACCCCCGTTAGCAGACATTCCATCGGAAGGCGAGACGGTCGATTGCGCTCGCGTGGTTCTAGTCGCGTCAATGAAAATCGTAATCTCTCGAAACGCGCAGGTGTCGCGCAACCGGCTCGTAAAATCGCGAAGTATACTTCGCACCTTGATCTACGCTCACGAGGAGATTGGCCGACGTGGAATCCCGTACGCCTGCCCACCGCTGTCTGCTATGTTAATTGCCAGACAATGGCGCCGGGAAGAACCGCTATCGGGGACGTTTCGTTGCAAACTCGTTGTCAATGCGAGATATTGCAGTTAGGCAACGCTTGAGGCGATCTATTCAACTATACGATTCGCGATGTTTAACGGGCTGCCCACCCGCCAAGATAACGGATTTTAGATCCCTCATTTTACAATTGTTGCAAAGATGCTGTTGGCACTTACTGTGCATTTATTTATTCGTACGAATTTTATAGAAAGATTTTATCGTGCAGTGTCTTGATCAATACGGCTAGTATTAACCCTTCATTATTTTGCACTCTAAAAATATTACAAAATTTCTGTGAGTGTCTACTTTTTCCTCGCTGATTTATTAATTTATAGTCTCAACCCTTAGCACTCGAATGGTGACTCTAGGCGCCACTAAAAATTGCTGTATCAGTATTCAAAATATTACTTACATTAGTTAAACATTATTATACCAATTTCACGTATTCATAAAATTTAAAAATTCGGGAGGAATGGAAATATTCTAGGTCAGAAGAAATATTTAATTTTCGAGTTAAAATAGCTCCGATTGCGAAGGGTTAAAATGAGAATTTGAGGAAATGGGTATAGATAATTTGTTAAAATGAGCATTGGCTACAGAAGGGTTAAACTGTAAATGGAGGTCACTCGTGAATATCCCAATCGACGCGTCAAAATTGAAGAGCGGTCTAGACCTTAAAAATTGTCTGATCATTGCACTTAACGATCAGGAATACATAAAACTTCAACAAATTCAGCGGGGAGGATTCTCTCGAGGATTTCCGAACGTTCCGCGAGCAGAGGTCCGGCCACCATAAAAGTGTGCAAAATGCCCATGGGTTTTTTAAGTGTTCCGTGCCGAACCGGTGTGAATCGACCACAGCCAATGAAAGTTTAGAAAGTACCGTCATAACGGAGCCAGTTACGAGAGTTCTGGCGATTTTCAGGATATTAGGCTCGCTGAAACATGGGAAAGCGGAACGCCAGAGCCTAATTTCATCATCCTCGAACGAAAAGGGAAAAAATACGAAAGAGCCGAGTGCTCGGCACACTGTTGCAATCATAATTTCCCATAAATAACGCGATAAATCACGGGTAAATGGCAGTGTCCGCTCAACGGAATAATACGTTGCCGCGTATGGCTATGCGCCGTGTGGCGTGGCGATACTTTATTGTTTCGTTCTACTACACACGTCATCCCCGGCTACCGTAAAACCCACTCGCATTTAACTATCGGCGCTCCCATGCTTTCACATATGAATGAACTGCCATGAAAGTTCTACGAGGGATGTGCGTAAGCCGACACGCGTGTCTGCGGCCCGCAATAATCGCTATGTGTATCATTAACCGAGACGCTAGTGAAGGTCCGCCGATGGAAGAAGCGAAGAATAGAACGATAAACCTATTTCTGATCCCCACCGCGGGGTCTGTCACAATTACTTAACGTTTCTATGGTTTTTGCGCGGAGTTTCGGGCAGAGTTTTGTTCAATTACAAAAGAATTACTTCACGAATTATAATTACTATACTGCGGATTTGATGCATTTATGATAAAAAAGAGTAGGTTCAATTTATGACAGTAATAATATTTGAAGAATTTAAACATACTACCATATCATTTTCAACTTATTAAACATATTCAGCAGGAAATTCAATATTTTTTTCATCCCAGCTTGTCGCAATTCAGGAAGTAAGTTTTTATTTTGCATAAAGATTCGCAGTCTAATAATTACGATGTAATTCAATTACATTGACTTCAATTATTTCGTAATTCGAAATTCAGTCGCTTCAATTAATTAAATTGCAATGTGATTTGTGCCGCTGGTCTCTTATTCGATTAAATTGCGATGCAATTTGTACTTCTGGTCTCTTATTCAATTCAATTGCAGTATAATTTGTACTTCCGGTCTCTTATTCAATTAAATTACAATGTAATTCGATTTTACAATTGGAATAGAATTACAAAGTACAGTGTAATTATGAATTACATAAAAGAAGACTAAGAGGTGGAAAAAGAAAAAGATTGGTATCAGTGATGAACATGGTATTATTCATAAATTCGTATTGTGTGATCAAAAATAAAATTGTTTATTAAAAAGGTAAAATCGTACGGTCCAATATTTAAAAAGTTATCGTCTTTTTAAGCGTATCCGAATGTTAGTCACTGTACGTACGAGTTTATTGTCCCGTGGACGTGTTTACCGTTTCTGGTAGCGTTCCGATAGACAGTAATGTTACAAAAGCGATAACAACGTGTCCCTAGCTTCGGCTGCGATAACTTAATGGACAAACAGCGAGACCTACCAGCACTCAACTCTGTTCCCCAAGTTTTAAGTGTAAGATTAGGTCAACATACAATCCTCGAACGCGTCGATTAGCGTCCGGGGATCTCCCGTTTTCTCTCGCTTCTCGTCTCCCCCACGTTTTTCGAGAACAGTGGAGCACGACCGAAACAGCCCATGGGTAGCGGCATTATCAGTCATAAGGACCACCATGGGAGTCCACTCGTGACCAACGGCATGTGGGCCAACCCTCCGCAGAGTATTTTGTAAACAAGCAATCCTGGACACGAAAAAGTGCCTCGAAGAGGACGAACAGCCGTTCGGAATCGAAAATAGAGTTGCTACTAACGGCATAGTGCTTCTTTCTGCCGCTGATAAGCCAGTCACTTCTTCTTCGGGTTACTTCAGGTTCAAACTGCGACTTTTTGTGCAGAATAAAAATTGTCTGCGTCAATTTTAATTCTGTACTTCTTTTAAAACTGTAATTCTACATCGAATGGATTCCGGAGTCATCTTCAAAGTAGTGTCTCCACACACATAACAATTTAAAATGGCTAATATTTTAGATTTTTGATTCTGAAAGGTTACCAATTAATGTATACAAAAATTAGTTTGTGATATGCACTATCAAAAATTCAATTTTGGCCAGGAAAACGGGTATCCAGCCCCCACTGGCACTGTGCAGCGAGTTGCAGCGCGATGCATGGGTATCACGCGGCTTCCCTCCGTACCGTCGCGTTCTCTCGGTGTTGCGTAGGTTCCCTCACGAACGTGGACACGTGCGCCGACCGGCCGGTCGCCGGAAAGATGGAACAGGGTTATTTCTGTCGTCATCAGTCACTCGTGGTGGGCTTAAGTCTCTCCGGTGCACACAGTCCGTGGAATAAGGACCGAGCGAACAGAGTAGCCCGAGACACAACACACAATGCTCTGCTCTCCCCCAATGCTGCTATGCTCCTTTTCCGGAGCTTTTATGTATATATGCATACTGTATTTACGTACGCGCGTGCATACACGTGATCCGTTTCCACGCGATCGAGCGAACGGTTTCGCATTTTCGGTCGGACACCGTTATTTTCGAAACTGGAGCCAGCGAGAGAATTAGTCACCGGGGAGGATCGGCTTAGTTCCTTCATCTTGGATTTTTCCGTATTTCAAAATATCTTTGTGCTGCTCTTTAGCTGTCCAGCTGCCAAACAAACTGGTCGCAAGTGTGCGGTTTGAAAACGTCTCGATGACGTATGGAGGTGGCCTTCGTGACGCTTCAGGGTCGTTCCAAGGTCAAATATACGCGCTTATAATTCCGTGGCTTCATTGGTGTCCCACAATTGTCGTCTGACGAAGACATCTTCTCGTATGGTCGACGTAGGATAATGTTACGGGTGTTGCCGTAATCTGTCGATGATTTAGACTTTTCGATATTGTTCATCAATCATCATCACATCAATAGTATATCAACATAATATCAATTAAAGTTTTTGAAAGCGTGGTGAAATGTATAATGTGTCGGAACAATTTTTATAGAAATATCTGGTTTCCTTCCATCGGCCATTCTTTTTGCAAAGCACACATTCTATTGTTGGATGAGATCTTTCTCTGCGGCTTTTATTTTTGTATATCAGATCTTCTACATCGACTATAATTTCACTCTCCATTTCATACAAAATGAACAATAAAAACTCTAATTGTGTAAAATATGGAGTATTTTATATTTATCATTTTTAAGCACCTTTCAGCAACGATGACATGTTTTAAAGATTTCTTTTTTTTAATAAAACACTTCGTATCAATACTAAAGATACACGAGAAAAAATCATATTGGTAAGTAGACTGCGGAAATTCATGCAAAATAAAAATGATTTACATCGATTGTGGGAAGCAGGAATAACATAAAAATTGATTTCATCCCTTGTTACATTAAAAGCAACATTCTTGTATTTTTTAAATCTTTTACTGTTTTATATTTCACACAATCAATTTATTCATAAATGCATAAAGATCCGCAGTCTAATGATGAGATATCCCGTCCACAGCGCCGTTTCTTCGACATCGTGGAAGTACGTCCTTCAACCGCGTTGTTTTGTCGCCCGCACAATATATGTAATTGCTACTGTCCCTGTTAAATATCAACGGAAGTCGTGTTATCAGCGTACTGTCATCGAGTGGATGTGAACGGGCGCGTTGACTTCTCGCGGCAAGTGCGAGGCAAACGGTGCTCGATGGCTCGTCACGTTTCTCTTGGACTGCATGGCGTGTAGACTCGCGTGTCGATTACGCGCGTTTAACCTGTTCGCGAGTGTTGAGGGTGGCCGGGTTACCGGTGAACCTGTTCGTGCATACCACCATACAATGGCAGTATGCGCCGCATCCTCCGCGGCAACCTGTTTCGCCGTGGACGATCGGTTTCACGCTGAGAGCTCTGTCAAAACCTGTCGATGTATGCGCCTCGAGGAAATCACGAGATAAATCTCGGCGAGCTCTCGACGCTCCGCGTGAATTTCCGTGCGGGTTCGTGGCACGCCGAGTTGCCCAGAATATTTTCGTTTCTCGATATTAAGGAGGTAGACTCGTTTCTAAGATTGTAAGGGTGCGGGATGCGGCTTCTCATTTCTCGATAATGCAAGGATGGGGTTCTTCAGAAGTTAAAAGCGCTAAATAAAAGATCAATCTAGATCACGATCGCCGTCAAAAGTCCTATTTTTACGTTTACAAGGCGTAATTTGCATTATTCAGCAGCATGTAGCTGTCGCAGCTTTATGAAAATAGCTACATACGCAGCTGTATGCTTCCGAATAATGTAAATTAAGCCTCGCTAACGTAAAAATAGAACTTTTGAGGGCGATTGCGGCCCAGATTGATCTTTTATCTAGCGCTTTTGACTGAAGAAGAACCCCTACTTTGCATCGACCGGCGATCTCGTGCGCCTCTTCTTCGTACACATGATTCGCACGGGCGTTGAACCGGTGCGACGCCACGACCAAAAGGCGCATTGCCTAACTTCTTCCCGCTCCTTCTAGAAATTAGTATCTCCTACCTGGAAAGTTATACTAGTATAAACTCTTTTGTTGGTCAACGAACTCTCACATCTAACGATTATATTTCATTTCTCTGTTCAGGTTCGTCCGGGTTATACGGGATCAGCAAAAGCATGAGGAACAGCGGTCTCTTCCCATCAACATTCAACGTTGCAGCGAAGGCAGACGTCTTCGTGAATGCAACTTGCGGCGAAGATGGTCCAGAAACATTTTGCAAACCGTCCGAGTCCTCAAGATGTGCGGTCTGCGACGCTAGGAGTCCCGATCCTGGCAAGAGGCACAACATCAGCAACATTCTGGACTCCAATACTGGGAAATGGTGGCAGAGTCCGACCTTGGCGAATGGAGAACAGTACGAGTTCATCACCGTCATCTTGGACCTTAAACAGGTCAGACTGAGAATTTGATTCACCAAAAAATTCATTGACCTCTGTTCAACACCTGAAAGTCGTTTTCGAAATTGTTGATGGTACCAAAGAGTATGTCAGTTTCTTATTGCATCGCGTAGCTAATGAAGAAACACGTTCAGATGTTTACTATGAACTGAGGGTGGAGAAAAATTGATCGGGCCATGGGAAAGTGGTAGGAGGCGTGTCATTCCTCTCCGAAAAATCGTAAAGTCGCCTTTTTCCCGGTCGTTACTTATGTTTCGCGCGGCGGCGGGCCTCGGTCCGCTTTGGATTTATGTGGTCCGGGTCTTGCGGGCCCGAGAAAGGGGGTCAGAGAAAAGTGGGGGGGCCGTGGCGGTGGCATTGATTACGCGAAACACGAGAAACGGAGACGGACGACGGGTACGGGAGCGCTCTCTCGCAGACCGAGAATGGGTACTTTCGGGTCTGCTTTCTCAGAATTTCACGTGCTTCAAGCTGGAGTATACCTGCCGCGGACACACGGCAAATTGCGAGCGGCACGGCGACCCGCGAAAACGTTTTAACGAGCATCGAGCAGCGCGGCCCTTTTTCTAAAGGATCGGTAATAAGGACGCGGGAGTTGGAAAGAGCCCGCCCCCGGCAGACTTTTCCGTTGATTCTGCCCTCCTACTTTTTAATCGGCTTAGTTAGCGGTTGTCGGCAGACTTTTTCTCCTCTTTCTACCGTTTAATTAGACGCCGCAACGGGTCGTATTGTTGTCAACGGATTGCGAGAGTATAACACGGTACATACATGTGTATTAGGTGTGTAAAAAAGTTTTCGTCTTTTCCGATGATTCGTCCGTAATGATTAGACTGCGGATGCTTATGAAATTTTTTATTTCTGTAGGTAGCTTTTAAGGAAGTGGAACCAAATAGTTATTATTAGACTGCAAAATTGAGTAGATGAAATTCAAAATTGTTAAAAAATTGAAGATGTCAATATATGATTTCTCCTCTTTTAAAATCATTAAGGAAAGAAATAACATTCAATTTAGTTTCTATTTCTTGCAATCTATGTAGACAATTTTTATTTTGCATAAAAATCCGCAGTCAAGTTATTATCAATGGCAATGGCCTTAGCAGATACAAAATGAACGAAAATTGTATCGAATTCTATTAAATTGCGTATTCTGATATTTTTCGAAAATTTTCGTACGCCATCGATGCATAATGATAAAGATAATTTATAATTGCAAAATGGTTACAATTTTCTGCCTTTTTGTGGAAATTTTTAGAAGAAAGCATTTGATCGAATTTCATTAAGAATTCCGAAAGAATATTAGAGGCATTGAAATTAAAATATTACACACAAAATTCTAGAAACGTTCCTAATTCTTGTTCATACAACTGTGAAGTTACAAAGTACTGGTATTATTAAAGCGAAATGAATTGATCCAGCTGAGTTCACGAGTATTCGCAATGATCACGAGGTTGTCCGAACACATAATTGCGACGATAATACGCGAATGAATCGACGAGCGAGTTCCGGTCGGTGTATAATGTATAATGGATATGTTGAGATAAACGAAATCTTTGTGTGCAATTAGGGGAGATGAGTGTGGGTCGAAGACTCGGTCCCTAACTGGATACTGATTGCTAATCCCCCAAAGAGATACCTCCGGCGAATCATCGCGGTACACAGGATCGCCTGCGCAAGATGATTTCCTCATAATAATTAATTAAGAAGTCTTAAAGAAAGCTTTCATTACGAAATTTAAGGAGGCGTTGTTATTAATGGTTTCTCCGAACAATAATTACGTTATTACGTTATTACTGAATAGTTGCCGGGCTAATTGGTCGAATATTACCGTCAAAATAATTGGGAGTTGAACAAAATTGTTGGAAATCATTCGAGCATTCTGACTCATCTTTCAGAAACTAATTATGTTTTCAATAGACTTTTGATATTTAGAAAATGTTCTCGGAGAGGCAATATTTTGTGTCATCAATTATTTTGTGAGAATCTATTCGATGCTGACGCAGTGTGTTACACAATATTTACTACATAAATAAGGGTATCGTATTTTATTCGACTAAGAAGATTCGCGATATGGAATTTTACATGTAGTCTGGCCCTCTGCAGCATACGCCACAATTCATCGAGTCACTCTTAAATAAAGGTCTACAAGTATCGGGACTGATTATGCTAATCGACGGATAAGCAAACCGCGGCGGACATATTTATGATCCTCGTTAGCGTTCATTGCGTTTATTAATTTTACGAGCAGCCAACGTTGTTCGTAATTGTTTCTCTCGTCCCTCGAGCCCCCATAAAATCCTGTGGTATTGTTGTTGTATTACTTTGACGTTGCAATTATCGTTCGCCGTATTAATTTGAAGATATGGATGAGGCAAACATACACAGTGGCTACAAATCTTTTAAACAAAGCCGAAATAAAAGAATTACCATTTCTTATTTCAAATAATTTTTATGGAATTGTTTCTCCCGTTCTTCGAGCCCCCATAAAATCGTGTGGAATTGTTGTTGTACTACTTTCCGTTGCAATTATCGTGCGCCATATTAATCGGGAGATATAAATGAGGCAAATATATACACGGTGGCTACAAATATTTGAAGCAAAGCTAAAATATAAAAGGATTACGATTTCTTGTTTCAAATAATTTTTATACGATTGTATGAGTTGAATAAACTGAATAGTGGACTTTATGGTAAATCGCCAGCATGAGTCAAGATGTTCGGTTATTAAGCGAGTGACACATTTCAGGCTGAAAAATGAACGACAGTTGCCTTACCGAGCTTTCGGTAACCATTTGTATCCGTCTAGTAATTGTGCAACGCGTTTCTACTTGTCGGCGATACACGTCGTAACGGAGGCAGTCCATCACCATGCCCATTTTCGGTAGGAACAAATTAATTTATTTCGTTGTGCGTGATTGCGTGGGCGGGCCAGCCACGGTCCCACCGTGTCTCGTCATGCCAATCAGTAGCGCAAACAGGAGTTAAATTTAAAATGAGCCAACGACTCGCGCGAAATCCATGGAATGCTCCTCTGCAGATGTGTTGAGGGGGGTAACACGTGTAACACGTTCGAAATAAGGCAATCTTTTTGAAAAGTCGAAGATATGTTTCTTCATTAGACTGTGAATTTTTATGCACCTTTTCTTAATCATTATATTGAGTTAAAAACAATGCCACAGTATTTTCAAATTTTTAAACTGTTTTTACTGTTCTCCGTTCGATCTACTAAATTTTGTCCTAAATGCATAAAATACGCAATATATATATATGTATGAGTTGCAAATAGACTGCGTAGTTTATGTATTCATAACGAAAACGAGCTGGTGCAACATAAAGTAGAACAAAGATTAAGAAAATTTTGCATAAAGATCCTCAGTCTAGTTATATAAATTAACAGACTTAAAAAAGTCTAGTAATAGTCCGAACAAAATCAATTAGGATACACACGATTATCCGCGAGCGAGAATAAAAGATGAGAAAGAAAGAAAGATGTAAAAGCATGAACGAGCACGTAGAAAATAAAGGAAGAAGGGCAAAAATACCGAGGAAGACGTAATATGCGAAAAAGGAGAAGAACCTAATTGGAGGTGTGAAAAAATAGTCGTCCACGAAACAAGGGTGAAATGCGAGAGCGGAAACGTCGGCGACCAGGTGAGAAGAGGAGGAGAGAGGAAGGTAGAAAGTATGTAAGAAAGAAGAAAGGCCACGAAGAAAAAAGGCTAATGAAAGGAAAGGTCCGTTGCGGTGTATGCTCGGAGAATCGTCCACACAGTCTACGTTGTGAAAAAGCCGAAGGATGATCGCGCAGCATGGTGGTACGTGAAGGTCCTGCACGGTGCTCTGTAATTATCGCCAGCGGCCGTGGGAATTGAATTACGAGGTAAATTCGTAACGTGCCAGGACGTGCACCGGTAAAAGTCAAAGAACCAGTGCCACCGGAGTCCGTTTCGATCAATCATCTGACACACTTTGATCACCGGATCGTTCAAGAGGTTCACATCGATGTGTACTTCTCGTTTCTCAACCCTCGTGTCAATGTCCAAAATAGTCCACGACGTTCAATAACATTTATTTTTCCGTTTCTTCGATTTTTAACCATTATGTAGTCAACGAAAATGTACAGATTATTTAAAATCTTTCTGTATTTAACATGTTTGCACAAATTCTCATTGTAAGACTATAAATTAATATATTGGCGAGTAAAAAATGGACAATCAGAGACATTTTGTAATATTTTTTAGAGGAATATTAACAAATTGTTGAAAGAAATACAATAAATGGGTATGCGCTGGACTACACAAGGGTTAATGTCGTCTTAACTTCTGGTTTTTGAAACTGTGTGGTCTACCAAGAACCTAATGAACATTTTTTAAAAATACAATCTTTTTAAAAGTTCCATTTCATGGGTCACCGTGTCTCCCCGAAGCTTCCAGGCTGGTTGATTTATGGTTGGCCCGTTCCCGGGCTCGATTTTCTCACATTTCGAGTCGTGGCGACCGGTCACGACGCGGTTTCGTAAGCCACCCTCCGACAGAACCTTTTAAAAAGCCCGCCTCGCGATCCACGAGAGAGAGGAAGCTCGAAGTGGGTGGTGCGCCACTTCCTGGGAACCCTCAAACTCTCCAGGTTATTACGGGGAGGGACGGTGGTTGTCAAAGAGGAATTTATGGCGCTTTCAAGCACGCTAATTGGACGGTTGTTCTCTGGAGACCGGTAAGTTCCCCGGGCCTCTTCGGGCCTCGATAATTCCCGAAGATCTGGACAAATCTTCGTGGAAGTTTCGAGGGTGCGTTGTGGGCTCGGATGTTTTTACTTCTCAGTCCCATCATTCACTGTTTTAGCTATTACTAGGAAATTTGAAAAATATGTTTCGTAGATTCCTGTCAGTTATTTATATGATGAAAACCTCATCGGAGTTGATCTAGACACGATGAGAAATGGTTTGGGCTAAAAACCAAAAATTGAGCAGTATTATAATTTTCACCAATTTTAGTTTTAAAAATTAAAGTTGGTTATTTATTTGTAGCCATAGGAATCTAATATGAGGACATTTTTTTTAAAATTTCAATAGTTGATGTTTCAAACGGACCCCATCGAGAGCTGCCATAACTTTTACAGTCTCCAGTTAACGTTCCTAGGAAAATACCATTTCCACCACTTTCAATTTTAAATTCAATCGAGAGTGGTTATTTATCTGTACCCATTGGAACCTAATATGAGGACATTTTTTTAAAAATTTCAATATTTGATGTTTCAAACGGACCCCATCGAGAGCTGCCATAACTTTTTCAGTCTCCAGTTAACGTTCCGAAGAAAATTTCAATTTGACCAGCTGTTAAACCGTCGAGATTTTTGGACATAACGGGGCTGGCAAGCAAAGGGCAGCAAAGGGGGGACCGAGAAGAAACGAACTATGGTCGTTTATGGAGGTGGCCTTATGTCGCGCCGCAGGTATACTGGAGCAGGTATTTACCTGTGCAGGTTGTACACGGTGCCTGCATACTTTCGGCTCCTCCGGCATTGAGCCGATCGCGCGTACAAGTATTCGCGGCGTGGTTCCTTAAGCAAAGAAACAGTATAAGAAAAAAGTGAACGACCCATGAACGCGATTCATGGTGGGAGCCCCCACGGATCCAGAGGGGGCCCTCGTTCCTTCCGAGATTCGAGTGCAAAGATCGATTCGGTGGTAGATCGCGACCGGGGGCCGTTCAAGCCCGAAGTAAACGTGAATCGATATTTTGAACCTTCCGATCGAGCTCTCCCACGAACATCATTCCAGAATTAATGGGGCAGGCCATAACAATAATGATAAGATCGTCGATTTTTGCACGAGTATGGCTTAGAAAAATTTCATAAAACGCAAAGCACGATATTCAATTAGCTTCGATAAAAGAAACTGTTCAATACCATTCTGCAAACGAAGTTACAGAAATTACATTTTCTTGGACTTACTAAATGTGTCAATTAATTACAACAACAATTAATACAATATTTGGAGGGTACTAGATCGCTTAATAATTTAATATTTTGATTATCCAAACACGATTATGCTTGGAAAAATTTCAAAAAACAGGAAGCAATATTCAATGGATTTTCGATAAAAGAAAATATTTTATACCATTCTCGAACCAAAGTTACAGAAATTACATTTTCTTGGACTTAATAAGTGTGTCAATTAATTACAACAACAATTAATACAATATTTGGAGGGTACTAGATCGCTTAATAATTTAATATTTTGATTATCCAAACACGATTATGGCTTAGAAAAATTTCAAAAAACAGGAAGCACAATGTTCAATGGATTTCGATAACAGAAAATATTTTATACCATTCCCGAAACAAAGATACAGAAATTACATTTTCTTGGACTTACTAATGTGACAATAAATTAAGGAATATTTGGAGGGTACACGAGATCGCTTAATAATTTAATATAATATTGTAATTGCTGGGTTGGTTAGCCAAACGATGCCAGCAAATAAGTTAATCTCCGTGAAGCGTGACGATTTGCATATTCAGGTTCGGGGAGTGCAACAGCAATAATAAATCGATATTTTGGTTGATACTGAGGGGGGCTTAATGACTGGCGGGCGGGGCGGATGCACATGAGAATTCCTGAGAAAGCAAATCGAGTCGTAAAATCGACGGTCCGGGACCACCCAAAGCTCGCGATGCCACGTTTCTTCGGACTTTCTTGGATGATGAAGGCGATTCCCCTCGGTAACGAGGCCTCCGCCGCGTCCCGGAACTGCTTTGAAACGCATCCGAAAGCCCGCGAGGTGCATCGACCGCTGCAATGCATCCCCCTTGCACCGCGCGTACAATACGTATAATAAATCAGGCGACGTCATGTTCGATAATTGTTCGGAAGCGTGAACGGCTCCTTAAAGTTTTTAGCTGAGGCCTGGCTGGATACTACAAGCTACAATGACGCTGGTGGTAATTTTTTCGTAGATTCACAGATGATTTACTAGATGAACAGATTCATAGATCTTTTTCGTAGGTTCTGTTTAAAACATGGACTGTGATCTATTTCTCTTTCTTGTTCTGGTAGTTGAACTTACTCTGATAGCGTATCTAGTACTTTAACGAAAAGATTTTTTGCAACAAAAATGCATTGGTATTAAATCAAGATTTTGGAGATAGAAAAGAATTTTTGGAACATGTCATTCTTTGGTGAAACACAGCAATATGATTTGTCATTTTAAATTGTTGCCTTGCTATTATTAAACGAATACATTCAGTCAAAATGTTACTTTTCTTTCTGCTCAAATATTTATTGACGACTTGTAGCTGAAGATGCATATTGTGCACGTTTAGTTGCATGAATAATGTGTACTGGGTATACACAATTTGCGAATGTAACGCACAAGACATACACAATTCGCGAATTTCTTGGGAATCTGAATTAAGGAAAGCGACAGCTGCCGAGGGTACTTGAGTCAAATGACTCGAGTGCAATGGATTAAATTTGGATATTCTCGGAATATGGCAACGGTTAAATGGAAATTAAGATGTTGAAACAAAGCTCGTTAAAAGCTGAACGCATTTAGAAATCATTTTTAATGAAGCTAATTTTAATGATCATTTTATGCTTAATGCGTTTCTTGGAAATAACCTATCACAGTTTATCCAACTACCTTTGAAAATAGTTTGACTGCTCTTATTGACAAACAGCAATTCTCTCTTGAACATCTGCTAATTGAATCACATTTCACATTGAGGTACAATGTCACTGAACGTCGTAGCGGCGTATTGTGAGTATTGACATAGAAGTTAAGCGAGGTCCACAAGAATCGCGCCGCGTCTGAAACTCGTCTGCAGAAAATGAACGAGCGGACACCGCGCGGTCTGCCACAGGGATTCCTCGTCCTGGTCTTCTGCCAACCTGATCTTGGCTTGGACCTCGTTTCGTGCTCGACACGATTGCTAAAACTGATTCGCGTCCGTGCGTCAACCGTGGCCGTCGGACTTGGTGTGCGCCTAACTGGAGGTCCTGGTCGCTGTGCTGGTGGAATTAGTCTGGAACTGAGACGACTAGGAAGTGCACGATCCGATATACACTTCCGTCGAACTGGCCACCGAATTCTGGCTCCCACTTAGCACTATCAATCTTCCACATTTCGCTCGTTATGTCATCTTCTTTGAACCGGAGTTCAACCCTCTCGTCGCGGAACAATTTTCCTCAACCCCTCGCGCTGTAATATCCACTCGGACGTGTCAGCTAGTGGAAAATTCAATTTTCCGTCCCTTCGAAGAGGTTTCGGCCCGTCAAAGAAATCATCCCCTACGGCGAATCAACGTCAAAATTCTATTATGGCTCGTAGCTTCTGAAACGTTGTTACTACTACTGCGGAACGGAAAATCGAAAGCGAACATGGCAGATGTGAAAAGCATTCGTGATAATTGGTTTTCGTTTATTATTGTACATATAGTAATTGTTCTTAAAATTCCATCCTTCTGTGACTATTAGGTTGGAGGGAAAGTTCTGTCGCATTTGAAATGGGAACGTAATTTTGCTTGTAAATGAAAAACACATGTTGCTAGTGAGTCATTGGCAAACAGGAATTGACAAATTATCTGAAATTATATCATTGACAGGGTGTCTCAGCTGAAAGAAGGCCACCTAAATATCTACTTTATTTTTAATGTCACAAAAAATATTTATGGCATAAGTAATTGAAATGGTATCGAAAGATGAATATCATAGAAGAACAATTTCTTTTGTCCGGTCATTTTTTTCATATTTTTCTCAAGGTCATCGTTATTTTTTTATCGGGAAAACTACTTCTTTTTTATTCCATCTTAAAGCGGCTGAAAAAATACATTCGAATATGCTTACGTCATTAAAACAAGATGGAATAAAAAAAAGTTTTCCCGATAAAAAATAACGATGACTTTAAAAAAACTATTAAAAAATAACCGGACGAAAAAATTGTTCTTCTATGATATTCCTCCTTCGATACCATTTCAATTACTTATGCCATAAATATTTTTTGTGACATTAAAAATAAAGGAGATATTTAGGTAGCCTCTCCTTCAGCAGAGACACCCTGTATATTAAATATATATTTTTATAAATTGATTCAAATGTTTTCTTTAAAATACGACAGAACTTTCTAAACATGGGTGTAGAATAAATTAATAAGTCCCCTGAAAATTGTCAAGTTTGAATTGAACTGTGAAAAAAAAATGGTGTAACAAGGGGTTAATAGACTTTCTAATGTTACAACATTTTTTACGATCACGGTCCCCAAAATACGAACTTCCCAGACCAAGAAATAACTTTCGAGGAAGCAAATGGGGGGCAGTCGATGTCTCGCCAGCCTCCAGGAACCGTCGCGTCGGCCTGGCAAACTTTCTTGCTGCTGCTACTTCGTGCACGGTGCACCCCATTTACGGTCCTCGCCAGATAGCACACAATGCCAATTTATTAGTGGTGCCCCTTAGCCTCTCCGGTAAACGGGGACTTACGGTCTCCCATTGCACCCATAAAGGGACGAACGACACCTTCGTCCGTGAGAAACGCGTCGGAACGGTCACTTTGTCCACCTTGCAACTTTCCAGAACCTACGGTTTCTATTGTTTCGTAGAAAACAGTGACATATGAATTGCTACTTTCCCCAGTTCTAGCAGCGATTTCTTTTCTAGCATTTTTACTAGAATTGATTGAAAATATAGAATTTCAAATGCTGCACTAGGATGGACCATAGTAATTCTTGCATGTTTAGGGCTGGTAAAAAGAGTGTAGGATGACCAACCATCAAGGGCTGTGTCATTGTTGACAGTGAGACACCAGGAATGACGTACCTGCGTTAGTCATCCTGGATGAAACATCTTCAGGGTAGTCATCTGTTCGTACCTACGGTATAGAGGGTGTCTCATTTAACTCTGCTATCCGTATTAACTTTGTTATTCAGCAATTTCCCATTGCAGTTGCCCTTGAGCGACCTTGAATTACCTTCATATATGATAGATATTCGTCTTGAAACGCTCTATCAAAATGTAAATAAAAAATTTCGGCGCAACGATTGTCGTTCATAATTGTTATCGGATCGCCGATTATGTATGGGTTACTGGTTACACGGTTTATTTTGATAGGACGTGATATCGGGGGCTACCATGTTTCGATCCGCTGGACGCGTACGCGCGTGTACACCCGTGAAACAACCGGACTTAGGGCGGTGTCGTGTTACCAAATAGAAGGTGGACGTATTAATTGCAAGATGGATTTAAGGTAACACGAGACGACATAATCCGATTATGAGGCTCATGTCGGCTGGACGTCAGATTCGACGACGACGGCAAGGATTTCTGCTCGAATATGTATAGGGTTACGAGATCTTGCGGTGTGCTATATCGTTACCAGTCGTCGTTTCCCTCTTATTCGATGTATCGCAGTTTATAATCCCCGTCGATTTGGTTACGGTTGCATCAACAGTTGCATTCGTTAATTACAAGACAGCGGATTTTATGCATTTATGAGAAAATTGAGTGGGTGTAATTTAAAACAGTAAAAATATTAGAAGAATTTTTAAGTACTATTAAAAGTACTGTAGGATCCGACATATTAGTAGGAACGGGTTCTCTCTCTCTTTCGCAAGGAATAGGAATTGGGATTTCTCTCTGAACAAAGAATATATTTTCGAATTAGATTCATACATCGAAAGTTTTCGTATCATTTACAATAAACCTTTGAAGAAGGTTAGCAACAAAAAATTAAAATAATTTTGCTAATAAAAGGTTTTCCCATCAGGCGTCCGGTTTATCTCAACCGTACTCTCCTTCTGGGAAAACGATGACGACTCGGATTCACTCGGTGTCCTCTGTAAGCTCGGCGGCCGGCCTTCATGGCCGTCCTCTCCAAGACGTACAGAGTAACCTGGTGATCCTACTTCCAGGCGGCCAGGAAGCTACCCTGTTCTTTCCTCTCGGCGGGCGGCCGTCCTCTCCCATTTATCCAGAGAGGCGTCCAGGTGCAACCCCTGTCCTCTCCTGAGCTGCCGGGCGTCCGATAGCATTGCTTCGTACTCTCCCTAACCTATGTGCGGCCGTGGTCTTACCTCGTCCTCTCCCAGAGGCGCAGCAAAAGTGATTTCTCCGCGATCGTCTACCGGTATTTATACCAATCGTTGCTAACCCTTGTTAGGGCGTTGTTAGAGATTTTAGAAGTTTCTCAAACATGCGAACATTTTCTTCATCTAAGGGTAGTGCCAAGGCGGATTGGCGCCCCTGGGGTTGTCTCGTTCCTCGTCGCGTTACTATTATTCCAACCTATTAGACATATTGAGAAAGAAAATGAATTTTTATATCACTACAGTTTGGTACAATTCAGGTACGAAATTTTTATTTTTCATAAACATCCGCTGTCTATTAATTACTTATACATTATATTCACAATTTATCCATACAATTATTTAATGCTTCAATGGTTTAACGATTCTGTAATTTCATAATTTAAGGGTTGAAGAATTTAATCAATGTAAATCAATGATTGATTCGAACAGTGTTGATTGAATCTAATTAATGAGTAATTTAATGATTCTATAACTTCATGACTGAAGAGTCTCGTAATGAATTAATTGTTTAGTAATGAAAAAGAGGAAAATCTAGAAAGAGTTTAGCTAGATGTCCAGGGGTTGTGTTTTGCACAGAAGGAAACGATGTTACTCGAAGCTCGTTCCCCGAACCCGTACAATGAAGAAGAGAAGAAGCAAAGGGCGGCGGAGGAACTAGAGAGCCTTGTATCGTAAACAGATCTCACGTCGCGTTGTTATCCGCGACAGGATCTTAAGGAGCAACACCTTCGCTCGTAAAGCATGTACCTGCGCGGCGCGGAACGCGTGTCCACCCGGTCTCACGTGAACGTTTCACTGCTTCACGCGTGTTGCCAACAATAAGTGCCGTACAATCGTTTACCACCGCTACTATTTGTACCGGCTTGTAACGAGGCGGCCGGCCAAAGGATTCCTTCCCAGATCGCAATCCTTTCGGTTCAAAATATGTAGTAATATTTCAAAATAGTAATTCTTCTCTGCATTGTGGATTGACCCTACTGGTTTTTCATCGAATGGCAAAGATGAACTTTCCTTGGAAATCTGAATCGCTACAGAATTATTGCTGCAACCCGATATGTACAATGATACGAACATTTCGCTTGGCATGCACGGAAATGTTCATGTCGTCCGTAAGTAGTTCGACATGCGAGTTTCTGAAATAAAATACTCCTAAGCGCACTGTTCAACTTTCCAGTGCAAAAGGTTAAGCGTACCCCGAGATCGAGAATTATCACCGATGAAGTAACTGTGATTCTTGCTTTCCGTACCGACGAGAGAATGTTGCGCACAGTTTGAACATTTCCCGAAAGTCTTGTACAATTTTTAGCTTTTGCTAAATACTGCTAAATACTAAATACTGCTACGTACAATTCGCATCAAGTTGAATTATTGAATATCAGAGAGAATTATAAAGTTGAATTGAATTTCTTAAATATCAAATTTATCAATTTGAATTTCTTGAATATCAGAGAGAATTACGAAGTTGAATTGAATTTCGTGAATATCAGAATTATCAAGTTGAATTGTGTTTTCTTGAATATCAGATTTATCAATTTTAATTTCATGAATGTCAGAGAGAATTATCAAGTTGAATTGAATTTCATGAATATCAGAATTATCAAGTTGAATTGTGTTTTCTTGAATATCAGATTTATGAATTTGAATTTCTTGAATATCAGAGAGAATTATCAAGTTGAATTGAATTTCATGAATATCAGAATTATCAAGTTGAATTGAGTTTCTTGAATATCAGATTTGTCAATTTGAATTTCTTGAGTATCAGAGAAAATTATCAAGTTGAATGGAATTTCTTGAATATCAGAATTATCAAGTTGAATTGAGTTCCTTGAATATCAGTTGAATTGAATTTCTCGGATAATAAGGTTATTAAAAATATGAATTTTATATATAAAAGAATTACCAAATCATTGAACCATTAAACATAAGAGAGTAGAAGATTTTTATAAGTTTCCCAAGTGGCTTAACAACATAGAATTTACCTGTGACACAAATCTGAATATATTCGAAGAATTCTAATCTCTAACCAGTGATATTAGTAAATACTCTTCCGTATCGAAGTATGTACAGTTAGAGAAATTCTGACGACTCAATCCGTTTCTGCGCATTATTGAATAAATACAGGGGGGTGCAGATTCACTGGTTTCCTTTATTCGTTTTTGCGGGAGGCTTGCAATTTCATCGGTAGCGTACAAAGGAAGATAAACTGCCGCATCATTCCGGCCATTCATTCGTTTTAGATGCTTTCGGTATTTTTGTTTTCTGCTCGTGCTTGTCCGCTCGCTCACTCGCTCGCTCGCGCGCGCGGATGATATAACGCTAAAGTAAATTGCACACTCTATTCTCGGTGTAGGCCACATACTGCTCGTACAAACACAACGAAACGCTATTTTCCGACGGCACGAGCACGTCCGTGGCAAGCTACAGACGGAATGAGCAAAAAATCCGGTGATAATGCACCGGTAATTCTCAGCCGGAGGAATCGCGGAGAGTATAGCCGGACCTTGCAACTGCAATTGCATCCCTCCCGCGATATTAATTATTCGAGCGGAGCAGAAATCCTGGTTCGTTTACCTTTTTCAATCCGCCGCTTTGAAATCGTGCTTAACACATCCGGTATCTCTGTTGTACTCGTTAAATTAATTCTCAGGCATAATGGTCACGACTGTTGTTACAACAAGCGAAGAAAATGATTTTGTTAAGCATTTCTTTATCGACCATTTTTTGTTGAGCCTCGACACGTAACTTCTCGACGTCTTCTTAGACAATGCGTTTTAAATTATCCCCAAAGAAATGCAAATGGTACAATTTTTGGAAATATCGCATATTCAGGAGGATCTCGCAAATTAATTATTTATGTGGAAATTCTGCTTTAGAAAGATCTAGCAATGAAGATCTTGTACCGGGAAGACCACGAAGCGCGATCATCTTCAAATTTTTTTAGCTGAAATAACATGATTCTTAATAACCTTCTTTTCCAAACTTGTAAGGGCCACCTCCACCCTTTCATTTTTTGTAGGTGAACGTACAGTTTTTTTACAACCATCTTCTAGGAAAATGTATTTATTCTCCATCTAAACCAAAGATACATTTTAAGAATATGGCGTCCACTTACCAAAGGTATGTGTGACCTAGCGTTATCATGATGGAACACGTGAAAAATTAATGGAGTTGGTAAGTGATGTCACGTCCACCCACATAGCCCGGATATTGCACCAACAAATTACCATTTATTTCGAAGTTTACAAAACTCTTTGAATGGTAAAACATTCACTAATGATGACGACCTGAAATCTAAGAGAAATATGGCAAAAGATCATCGAACAAAATGCAAAATATTTTATTGATTAATAGACTGCTTATCTTTATGCAAAATAAAAATGTTTTGTATTGATTGTGCAAAGCAGCAATAATATAAATATTTATTTGATCCCTTAACGACTTTGTTACACTAAAAACAACATTACAGCATTCTTGAATTTTTAAAATCTTTTCCCGTTTTAGATTTCACCCAAGCAATTGCTTCTTAAATGCATGAAGATCCGCAGTGTATTGATTAAAGTTCATTGCCTGAATAAGAAAATTGGGTTTATTTAATTTAAAATAAAAATGACTTTCTTGCCAACCCAATAGACACACGCGAGCGGCTTGAAAGACAGCCGTGCCTAGCGAGTTTCTTGCGGTGACAGTAAACAAGCATCAATGTTGACGAGGAAATCGCTAGCCAGCCTCGAGGACCGTAAGTCCGAAGCGGAATCAGGTTGCAAAACGTCAGAATTGACCCCGATTCGCACGCGAATTGCCAAAGCACGGCTCATCGTCGACCCGTGGCATGTCGCCGGTCCGGTCATTACCGACTTTCTTCGTCCGGCGAGGTTCTACTATAAAGCGATTTCTGTCATTCGAT
Source organism: Lasioglossum baleicum (assembly GCF_051020765.1). Lineage (NCBI taxonomy): Eukaryota > Metazoa > Arthropoda > Insecta > Hymenoptera > Halictidae > Lasioglossum > Lasioglossum baleicum. The sequence continues at coordinate 10,903,887 of NC_134933.1, read as the reverse complement.
GCTAATACCGACCGCATCCTTACAAGGCTGTGGATAGCGTCCAAGCTCGGAAGGAGAGGCGACTAGTCGTCGTCGTCGTCGCTCGAGCGATCGTGGATCGTGGGATCGTTCTGCTGGATCGCGATCGCTCGCGCGCTTCACGTGATCGACTCTGTTACCAGAACTCCGTCGATGTTCCTGTTGCACTGGCAAAAAAATCATGCCCCTCTCGGATGCTCTCAGCGAGATCGAGCGTGACTTTTGCGGCTGAGACCACTTTTCATTTTTCCACGAAGTCGTCCCGCGTCCGACGAGAACGCGACTCTTTTTTTCTCGAGCCGAGAACCGTGCTGGGACCTCGAACAGCCAAAAAGGTCTCGATTCTTTTTATAGAATTCTGAAGAAGTCGATCAAAATCCTCTAACTCGCCTCCTCGTTTCCTCGTGCGAGAGAAACCAGTTTGTTCGTCTGTGGAAAGCGAGTGGAAAACTGTCCAAAGTCGAATCAGTACTTAAATCAGGATTTTCCATCAAGTGATTCAAAAAATTATGCGGATTTTTTGGTTTAAACAATTCGTGCATCTTGTCTCATTGTTCTAGTCGGTTACATGTAGTAACCTTCCCTGTTTCCGATCAGTTTGGAATTGTATGAAGATCTCGTCTTAAATTTTGTATCAGACGGAGCAGAAAATTATGCGGATTTTTCGTTAAAAAGAAAAATCTAGTCGGTTACAAATAGTAAGTTTCGCGAATTGTATGAAGTTCTCTTGAACAATAATTTTGTGATATCTTTGCGAATAAATCTGAAAATTTGTAAAGATCCTCAGCATCGATTTTTAAAAAATCTTCGGACTCTTTATAAATATCTAGGAAGCGTTAAAATCGCTATTAAAAATTTAATTTTGTAAAAACCTTGCGAATAAATCTGAAAATTCGTAAAGATCCTCAGCTCGGATCTTTGAAAAATCCTCGATCTTGTTGTGAACATCTGAGAAGCGTGAAAATCGCTATTAAAAATTTAATTTTGTGTTTACTAATTTCGTGAAATCCTTGCGAATAAATCTGAAAATTCGTAAAGATCCCCGGGCCAGATTTTTGAAAAATCCTCAGTCTCGATCGTTGTAAATATTTGTGAAGCGTTAGAATTGCTATTAAAAATGTTCGATCCCTCAAGAATCGCGAAATACACGTGGACATTTTCACGGTGGGAATGATTCACTGTAAGAAGGTGTTGAAAGCGAAACCAGCTTTCCAAAAAGGATGCTGAAACGATGAGATATTAGAAAGCGAAGGGTTGATCGTTCCCTGCCTCCTAGACGTGACGGAAGAAAGCTCGCAGCGGATTTATTTACAAAAAGGCACCGAGGAACGAGAGAAAGTAGAAGCAGCAGGACGAGCAAACGTTCCAAAGGCTAAATATTTATACTGGCTGCACGTGTTCATCTGCTTCGACGCGCTACCAACTACCAGCGTTGCGTGCCTCGTCATGGGGTAGGTCGTGTAGATGCAAAGAGTATACTCGAAAGTCAAGGTTGACGTTTTCAAGTTACAAGGGTATTGGTCTTTCCTGCTGTGGCTGCCAGCGATTTTAATATCACAAATATTTACTTGATTGCTTACACGATGCGTCTAAAAATACATTTCGGAACACGTTCGGGTTTATTCGAATACTAGATTTTCAAATTATACATTCGTGAGTCACCGAAATATGCAAAATAAAAATTATGTGCCACGTACTATGTCATTAAAATTGCAAGACAGGAGCTAGACACGTGTTTATTCTTTTTTTAAATGATTTTAATCAACTGAAGATCAGCTTAAATTTCCGCTTCATTAAACTAATCGTCAGAAAATATTGCAATACAAATGGCATTCTGTTATCTTTCAGTGTTTTGCCACAACTACCTAATTTATCTAATTCCGCCATATCACCCTAAATTTGTCAAGCTCCGATGAGAAATAAAATGGTTCGGCAAACCCGCAAGAAAGTATGAAAAATGTAGCTCGAACCGGTCTTCTCGGTTCAAGGGGCACCGCGTTTATCCCGAATAGGGTTGTCTCGTGCAAATAGTGGGCTCGATGGGATGACCCTGCAAGAAAACACGTCGAGGGCCATACTTGACGCGACCTTTCTCCATCGTAATAACACCAGGACTCGGTGCAATCCAGTCGATAGAGATTGCACGTTTAGATCCTTCCGCGGCAGCCACGCCAACTTCCAAAATAAGTAAATCGAACGCAATCGGCCATCAAATCCTAAAAGCACTTAACCCTATTAAAACCTGCAGTTACCCATTAAAAATTATTTACGATTATACAATGGGTGTACAAAGTATTCGTACAGGCGTACATAAACCATTTAAAAATCCTTTACTTTTTCCTTGCAATTGCGACTGATAACAATTTAAAAGAAAAATTATTTACACATTAGCTAGTAAACTAATCCTTCTAACGTCTCAAAAAAAGTCAAGCTGTTGGGTCCAATTCTGAAAAAATTATTCGTTCTTAAAAGATGTATGAATACTTTGTACACCCACTGTAATCTTGCAATTCTTTAACCCTTAGCAATCGAGTGGTTGCTGTACCATTATTCAAAATATTGTTTACATTATTAATTAACATTTAAGTATCGTATGAGCTACTATGTCACTTCCATATTCAGGAAGAAATATTTCATTTTCGAGTTAAAATAGCTCCGAGTGCAAAGCGCTAAAATACGGCCTGTAAAAAATTCAAGTACGAAATAAATCAATTCCGAGGATCGCGAATTAATTGGTTCGCCTAATACTCGGCTGTCTCGCGCGACACTGAATAAATAATTTAAAGAGGACAGGATAGGTTCCGGTGGTTGGTTTACACGGCGAGAAATTTGAATAAACAAGAGAAAGGAAGGCTGGCCGGTTGTTTAAATAATTTGTCGGAAGCAGCGGTAGCGCGGAGCGACTACCGAGGACGTCACCGCTGTCAACCGAGTCGACAGGCGTCACGGTGTTTCGTCGGATGAACAAGAAGAAGATGGGAGTCCCTGGTTCTTCTCGTCGTCGGGGCCCGTCTTTGCCCGTTGTCGTTGTCCTCGTTGTGTCGTCGTTACGCCGGCATTGTGCGGCCAGACCGACGCCCACTTTCGGACCATAAAGACAGATCGCATGTCCGCGATACCAGCGGGGTCCGTTTCCTTCTAAGGACTTCGCCCGGAACAAGCTCGATCCGAGTCCCGAGGAAGCGGGCTTCAATTATCCGATCCTTTTGCTACGTCGATAGCCGTGTGCCCATGTAGATACGCCACCCGATTCCTCTAACTAGCCGAAACATCGTCGAGAGCACCCTTGTTAATGCCGAGGACCTCCGACGCCCGCCATTTTCAACCACGCGGCTCACTAAAATCTTTTCGACTTTTCTACGGATCGAACGGATCGGTTCAACGAACTCTGCATTTCCATTATTTCGCTCTTGTTGTTGTTGTGTTGAGAAGCTAAAAGTCGATGAAATGGTATCGTTGAAATTCTCGAATTAATCCTTATATTTCACTTTATAATAATATATTTTATTATAATTATTTTATATTATTTGCGAAAGATTTTTAAATAGAAAATCAAAATGTTCTGCATCGATTGTGAGAAGCAGAAGTAAAAGGACAATTGATTTCCCCCCTCAATGACTTTGTTACATTGAAAACTGTTTTATATCTCACCCAACCAATTTTTTCAAGATTTTCAAATGGAATGTCATAATTAGATCTTTATGCAAAATAAAAATGTTCTGCACTGATTGTGGGAGGCAGTAATAAAATAAAAATGGATTTCATCCCTTAATGACTTTGTTACATTATAACAACATTACCATATTTTTAAATTTTTTAAATCCTTTACTGTTTTATATATTTCACCCAACTAAAATTTCTTCATAAATGTAGTAACCTAATGAGTAATAATCACAATGAGACACAGCTAATATAATAATATAAACGTGGTACATACTCTGAAAACTTCAACATAAAGTCGGAAATTTTGCGCTTCGGGATTTTATTTAAATTCGAGTTCGCAATCAAAAATTCTGAGATAATTCACTGTGGTGTGTGCTATTGGGTAGAATGTTCAGGAATTATTTCCGAATTTTTTGTGGAGCGTAACAGAAGAAATAGAGCATAATTCATGAAACCGTGTTCACCCTATAACTGCCCTTGTGGTAGGGGTACCGACTTGAAAATTGTCATAGAGAGTTTTCTTTCGGAGTCCTATCGAATTGTTCAACTTGAAATTGAAACAAGCGATTCCAAGTGAAGACGTCATTATCTGATTAGCTGGGATGGCGAGTCGAATGGTTCGCCAATCCTCCCGCAATGCGTTTTATGCACGGCTGGAATAATTAATTATCAGACCGGAAATCCCCGGGACTCCGCGGGATATCCGACAAACTGTGGAGTATCTATGAGCTATAACCGCGGGGTATCTCGGAGCTCTATCTTCCTTTTCGTCATTACATACTGAAACGAGCGAACTGTAGGAACACCGTAGGCGTTCCTCTGTGTGCGCCATCAGTGATACCTAGACAACGGGGAAATATTGCAGTAGAGCGGCACACACGAAGAAGAATCGCGTTTGGTGAATTATGATGATGTCTGTCGTATTTCATGGCTCTATAAACAGCGTAGGCACCGCGAAATCATTGTCCCTTAACCTTTGAACTGTTACGAGCGACTTCGCTCGGAAGGCAACACTCGTTGCAAAGAAGATTTCATGGTGTAGATATTTTCTCTACAAATTGTACACAATTACACGCGATCGGGACCCTTCCTGCTGGATCTCGGGGTGCTGTACGACGCCAGAAGGCGGCCGCGGTCTTTACGGCGAACAGAATCGTCCACTTCCACCGTTTCGAAACTCCGAATGTCTCAGAGTTTCCTGCATCAAAACTATACTTTAAAGTTGCACGTGTGCCACTGCAAGTTTAGACAATTTCACAATATTTTAATAACTACTTTAACAAAGCTGTAAATAAAAGTTGTGAAAAAAATTAGCAGAATATGGTAGTTATTATTAGATTGCGGATCTTTATGCAATTATGGCTTCTAAAAATTTTCAAAAAATGCTAGAAAATATGACAGAATTTAGTACAATTTTAATTTATTTGAGATCTAAAAAGGCTACTACATATGTCCACGGAAAATACGATTCTATTTTATTCCAGTTTCTTAAAATTCATCTACAAAAATTTAAAATTGCATAAACATCCGCAGTCTAACTATTATTTTACATATTTTTATTTGATATGCATTAAGGTTATTTAAGGACAGTTGAAATTTGTGTTTTACAAGCGGAATAATTTGACGAACTGTGTGTTCCTATTGTGTTCTGTATTAACGTGCTTTGGGAATTTCGTTTCCAGGTTTACCAAGTGGAGTACGTGATAGTGAAAGCAGCTAATTCACCGAGACCAGCCGCGTGGATTTTGGAAAAGTCTGTTGACGGTGAAAATTTCCAACCATGGCAGTATTATGCTCCCAGCGACGAAGAATGTTGGACGCGATATTCTGCGCCGCCTGTTTCCGGGAAACCCATCTACATCGGTGACGACGAAGTCATTTGCACCAGTCTCTATTCAAAACAGACACCTATGGAAAACGGAGAGGTATCGATCGTGCCATCCTCAAAATTCTCAATACCTTGCGCTTCTATCACAAAAATCGAAGGCGCGTGTCAATAGTCCATTAAAATTAAATTTTCATCTACCTGTTTTAGAAAACTTCTTTATTTTTCATTACTTTTTTGTGTTGGACTTTCACCCACTTTTATGTGACATTTTTCTGAATAAAATATGTAAAAATATATGAAAAATTTAACGAATGCATTAAAATTGAATTTTCTTACCTTTCAGTTTGGATAAATTAAAAACAATTAATACACGCATAAAAACCAAAAATGTTGATTGAACTACGCATAAAATATTCCTATAAAAAGTCACATATTTTTAGAAAATTTCAAGTTATCAGAAATAGATAAAAATTGAATGTTCATCACTCTACCTTTGCAAATTATATTTACTTTCAGTAAAATCCGTATTTTTCGAATTTCCGTATATTCTTGTTAACACTTTTACTAAGCTGTACTTGTATACGCCGCACAGTAATGATTAGTTTGCGAGCTGTCGCGAAACATGCAGGACAATCGATCATCGTCGATTCTCGTTAGAGAGTAACGGTTATCATTTACATTTCCGGCGAAAATCCGTCGCGCGAAAACGGCTGTTTCTTCGATTTATCTTGGTGGTCGTTCGAAACGAGATCATTAATTATCGTTCGGTCTGCGCGGACGGTTCGTATATAGTAATTACATGATTGGATGATTAGCTGGCCGATGGAGAATGCGTTGAGAGGAGTCTCGATGGAAACTAGTCCTCCGAGGCATTTCCGGTAAACTGAAGGCTCGTTATCTCACCTATCGTTTCCTAGGTTTCAAAGAATACGAACGTGTCGACGCGACGTGAGAATCGATGAAACATTTCATCCTTTCTGCCAAGAAAATATCATAGTATTAACTTTGCTACCATCATATCATGCATGTACGATGGTCACCATGATTAGTTTTTATTTAGAAGAAAATGTAATCAATCTTATACACGTTATTTAAAATTGGAACGCATGATTATCGTGCCCTCGTATTCTAATGATTTGATCACACACATAGTAGGAATACGCAAGGCGACATTTCACCTGGAGGAAGATGGCGAACAGTAACTAGGTGAAAAAAATTCGTCGGTCACGAAATGTAGGAGTGTAGGTGTGTACACTCCGAAACCCATGTAATTGTTCCGTATTAGGAGCCGCGTATTGCCATTTAAGTATGGGACTCGGTTTCGAGTCATTCGCGCAGCGCTATCCGCGAATGATTTATTCCTTCGGGCTCGTGTTTAACGTTCCTGTGAATTTACTGCCGCGGGCGAACCTTTGAAATCGTCACCATTAATTGCTGATATTGCGCCAGCTATTCACCTCGTCCGACGAACACGGTAAAACCAGCATTAAACCTAAATATTGTATAACACTGTAGGGTAACTGTGCCGATCATGTGCACAACAGTCCTTTGGTTTTATTATTTTTTCCTTTTAAGAAGAATGCTTTTTCAAACCCTCAGATTAGAAAAATATCATCTCATTGACTTGTACAAATTTATTCAGGGCAAAATATTAATTTCTATGTACAGTGACTGCCACTAATATTCGGACACTTTTAAAAAGACCATAACTTTTTTAATAATGAACTTATTTTTTTTATTTTAGATTATTTTGCAGGATATTTCATATATAGTGGCCCACAAAAGTGTGTTTTTTTTAAAGAATAACTTTTTTATAATTGTACCAAACGACCTGATGTTTTGTAAGCAATTAGAAGCATTGGTTTACTAAATGATGTTATTCGAAACCCGCTTGAAACAAAATTTGCCACCGAACAGACAAACAAACAAACAAGAAAGCGAGCTAATAAAAACGTGGTAAAAAACACACTTTACTCGAAATTTTTATTGAAATAAAATTTTTGCCCACAACTCTGGATCTTATAATCTGATTCGCAGTCGGTACAAATACTTTCGCAGATGTCCTCGAGAAGCAGAATACCCCCTTAAGAAATTGTTCCCACCACGGGCAGTTCCCTCGTTAGCGTGCCGTAGAGTCAACCCCGAATGAACCTCGTCCTTTCATTTCGGTCGCGTTGTTTGGCTACGATGTTATTGTTCGAGGTCTTTAAAGGGGCCAGAAAAATGGGCGAGCGTCCCGGTGGGGGTAAATTAGCGGATTTCTCGGAAGAGCGGCGGATAATTAGAGCTTATGGCGACGCAGAGAAGCGCACTCGGGATCGGCTTTGTGTAAACTGGAAGGTGGATGAGACGAGAAGCAGGACGGAACGATTTCTGGTCGGAGGCTGCCGAGAGAGAGGGAACGAATCGATGATACAAAAACGGCGATCCCTACATTCCGGCCATGTATGGAGTAGGCTAACCTTATATGGGGCTCTCACGTACGCACCTCCTATGGGGGGTTTTGCCGGGTTTACGCGTCTGCACGCGGGTAGAACTTGCCCGGAAAAAAATCGGAAATCGACCAGCCGCGTGCGTCACCGCAGGAAATGTCCTCACAGCTTTATCCGATCTGATTATGCGAAAAGTGTATTTGTCCCCTTCGTACACCCTTTGCTCTCGGTTTTGATAGAATAATTGAAAACAAACGAAAAGTATTAAGTTGATACTGAAAAAATCAATTGCGAAAGCACCGGACAGAGAAACAGGCAAACAGACAGACAGACAAGAAAGCGAGCTAATGAAAACGTGGTAATCTATATAAATAAAAATCAAATGCTGTTCGTTGGTAAGCGCATCACTTGAAAACGGCTAGACCGATTTGGCTAATTCTTTTTTTAAAATTGGAAAAGTATCACGGAAAAATGGAAAATTCGGGAAAAACTAAAAGTGCATTAGACTCATATTTCAATACAACAAAAAAACGAACGCCGTAGCTTTTAATCAATATTTCAATAGAAATTTACATTATTGACGTCTGTTTGCATTATCGACATTATAAACATTCGTCAGTTAGTTAATTTCGATTACAATTTATTTCGGCGAGCGAGCTACAGAACAACCCTGCGAGCAACAAGCGAGCAACCTGCGAGCAACAACTCCCCTCTAGTAATTTATAATTTGCTCAAACAATGTTCCGTAATGATATAAAAACAATGTAACATTTACGTAATGTAAGCTACATATAACAATATTGTACTTGCTAAATAAACCAATCGGTTTAAAGCAATAATAAATAAATAAATTAGATTAGGATAGATTAGGAAGTATACCTTAGAAGTATTATGCAGTATATACACGTAACAAAAATGTGAAATAAATTGCAGAATATTGCATTTTAATATCTCTCCTCGTTTTACCAGGAAAAAGATCCAGATGTATGTGTGTACGAACGATGGTTTTAAATTAGGTTTCTGATGTTACGTTGCAGATCCATACGCATCTGGTGAACGGCAGACCTGGTGCTCTGAATCACAGCACGACCCTTCAGGAATTCACGAAGGCTAAATACGTGCGGTTACGACTTCAGGGTCTCCGACGTAGTGGAGAAGCGACCGTGGACAAGAGACGGGCCTTCTACTCGATCAAAGAGATTAACATCGGTGGAAGGTGTTTATGCTCTGGACATGCGGCACGGTGTCGCTATAGTGTGCAACACGGGGTGAGTCCCAGTCATTTTTTCCCTGGCGCATAAACTTTTCATTAAGCTACGTATCTTTGTCATCGCAGCGTTCGTGGTCCAATATTTTCAAAATTCTTAGGTCGAACTTAAGTTAATAACTTAATCTAACCTAGTGTATCTGCATCTGCATATTTATATCTCTAAAGTTTCTAGCAATTTTTCTTTTATTACTTGTCTCCGCTGATCTACTCTTGATTTAATAATAAACTCACAATCAGTATTTTATTTGATCTTGGTTAGCCAAGATTAAAAATTCTTAAATCGAACTTAATTTAATAACTTAATCTAACCTACTGTATCTGCATCTGCATATTTTTATATTTGCCATATCTCTAAAGTCCCTAGCAAATTTTCTTTTATTAATTGTCCCCTCTGATCTACTCTTGATTTAACAATAAACTCACAATCAGCAGTTTATTTGATTAGTATTTTATTTACGCTTGTGTCATGTATTTTATTTACGCAATTAAAAATATTCAACTGTATGATTTTCAATTAGAATGTGTACGATAACGTAGTTGAATAGTTCAGTGTCAATCACAGAAGTAATGATCAACGGCGTCGAAAAAGTGAACGGTAGCCGAATCTCTTGTTCGAATTCACCTAACTAAAGTTAGATTTCACGAATACCTCGGATTCGGGGGGACCGACTTTGGAGGCAAGAAATAAATCTGTCGAAAGTGCTATAAACTTGTCAGACCTTTGTCTGCCAACGCTGCTAATAGCAGGACCGCTCTGTGTTTCGCAGTCTCCTTCGCAACGGCCTTCCTTAGATGGTAGAGTCACTAATGGCCGAATGTTTATAGAAATTTCGATTTTTATAGACTAGCTGCCGACCCTTCTCAAAACCATTTTTGTTCAGTGCTGTCTTACTCCATCATCAAAATTTCTAACCGCGGTTGCACATTTTTTCATCTTCACCCTCAATTGTTAAGATGGGGTTCCACAGACACAATAAGAATTTTTAGCCATTTGAGTAACATTATTTGGCTTATGAAGCTCTGTTTTCATGACAATGTTAAAAAGTTTCTATCGATTTAATAATTGGTGAACCCCGGAATAAATAATGACAGTGTAGAATTAATAGAATTAACATTAATGCGTTGGAAGGTTTTTCTGAAACGAAGATTGCAACAGAACCCGCTTTGTTATTGAAATAAAATCTGTCGGTCGATGTAGGAAAGGATTCATTCGTTTTGGTTGATGTCATATCGACGCAACGACGACGAGAGAAGGAATCCTGAATGCCATTAACATCCATAAATGGACGTTCTCGAAGTCGAGGTCTAGCATAGACGAACAATCGTGATATTTTAATGTCTTCGAATCTGTGACCGAGACTCTCGATTCTTGCGAAACTCTTGACTATTGCACGTCAGTCGCACCTGCATGCTGTGCCATTTCACTTGTAATCGAATTGGGAAAATCTGTTTTTCTATTCCCCTGTAGAGTGTAATTCGTACCGAGTCTTTACACATGTGCCCATAATTATGAAAGTGGACCAAGTCAAAATTAAAAAAGAATGAGTTGAAGAGAAGAGTAGTGGTAGTACAGATTCGCATGATCGATGTTGACAGTTTGATTGAGACATACATACCACAGAATATCTTTGATGGCCGAACAACCGGACTGCATTCAGCAATGCAGTTGCAATTCGGTTTACGTGCCGGTAGTGGGAGATGCGCCAAAAACTAATATATCATTTAACCCAACGAGGATCAAGCCAAAAACTGATTCTAATCGATCCATTGTAAAGTCAAGTGAGTCATTGTAAAAACGCCCGAACACGCCTAATTTATTCGACGGGCCCGGGACAATATTATGCAGTGTTTAAAATATGCATTCGCTCTTGCAAAAAAAATCCATAATAGCATTTAGAAGATTGGAAGACTGGCTTCAAACTTGCTACAAATAGATCGTCTCTGAATAAATTATTTATTAGCAAAACCTGCGTCTGTATAAAATTATGGGATACTTTGCATTAATAAAATTGTACTTTCAACAGTTCAGAAATAATTTCATAAATCGAGCCCACTGTGTTTAATCGTACTGATTAAAACGGATCCCCATTTTTAATCGAACCAATCGTCGATTACATTGATCGCGATAATTGAAGTAGCTCGCCGACGTTAATTAAGTCCTCGACACATTGATCTCACTAAATCACCCGATAATGTTTCGAATACGCTATTATTAATTACACCCGCGATACATCCATTCTTATGAATGACAGGCTGCCATTCACGAGGAACACAATGAAGCTAGTGATATATCGCAAAAAGTATAAGTTATGACTCGGTGCTCGCGTCTGTGACTCGACAATATCGCCGACTTACAATGCCAACGAGCTTGTAATGGTTATCGTTAGGTTTGTAATTCCAATCGCTGTGTACGACTACCGTGCGCGCGGAGCAAGTTGTCGTTGCTTCATTGAAAATGTATCGTGCTGATTTTCTAATTAGAGGAACGCTGATATAATTTATTTATAGATCCTAGCATGCAGCGCAAGGACGAGGTGCCATTAACTGAATTAGTTGCACGTTCTAACTCTTAAGTGTATAGTGTTGCTATTTAGCAATGTGTCGTGCAATTTGGTTTTTATTGCGCCAGACACATGAGGAACGTGTAAATAGAAGAGCATGTAAAAAAATATGAGATAGTAAATTCAAAAAGGTCCAAACAAATATCGTATCTACAAAAACAAATTGGCCATTTAAAAATGTATGTATATTAAAAATAGTGTCAATGACAGCTTTGGAAATCCTAGAAAAATTTGAACAGATAGCATGGGCACTGTCTTATTTTTTTATCAATCCCAAAACTGAAAATTGGTAAAATATTTACATATTTTATGATTTTTCGAGGACGAATAATCATGGCAGTCTAGACCGAGAAAGTATTTCTGAATCGTATATGGGAAATATTGGACAGAGCATGTCGGAGGAATGCGAGAAAATCCAGATTGTTACGAGAGCGTTTGCAGTAACCGTGGAAAATATAGATGCACGTGCGTGTGATGTGAAAGATGGCTGGCTGGTTGCATCGTTGCTCCATCGTGTGCGGCTACGTTGCGGTTTTATGCGGTATTACATAAAAGGGAACCTGAACGTCATCTAGCGAATCTCGCTCTCTAGACCTCGAAGAGCTCGATATTATTTATTGCTGCGATAATGGTTATTCTGCGTGCACGCAGCAACGCACGCACGCGTTCGCGCGCGAGTCGTTGTAACAAATAACCGGATCCTGTTTTTGATAATCTTCGCTCAGCACTATTTCATGCTCGCTGTTCGCCGAAACAATTTCCGCTTGATTTCAATTATCTTCGACTGGCGCCTTCTTGCTGGTCGATAAAAAATAATTTATCGAGTATCTGCGCCCATTTCCGATTGTTTATTAAGCATATCCAAACACGTAAGTTTTCGTATACGTGTGGGGAAAATCGTCGTCGACTGTGATAACTAAACCGTGGATCTTTAAGCAAAATAAAAATTTTCCATCTGAATCGCAAGAAACTGGGGTGAAATAAAAATTTAATTTCTTTCTTAAAAGTAATATAATGGTACCTTTGAATTCTTCTAATGTTTCTGCTGATTTAAATTACACCTACTCATTTTCATCATAAATGCATATAATCCGCAGTCTAGTGATAACAATCAATACATTGCGGATGCCAAGAAATACATAATGTGATATAATTAACATAAACATTTTCTACTTGAATTGCAACAGACTGGAGTGACATAAAAATTGATTTTCTTTCTTAATATGGTTAATGGGTTCAAACTAATATAACAATGTTTTTAAATTCTTCTAATATTTTTACTGTTTTAAATTACACTTCATTTTTGTCATAATAGCATACAATCCGCTGTCAAGTCATAATACCTAAAATATACATAGGGTCTTTCATCATTAGGCGTAATTAACGACCACGTTGGTTCAATGAAACTTTGCAGTAACACTTTGCAATTCGTAAATCATAAATATCATAAACTGCAGACTTGTTGAAAATCGCAAGCTTCTTATGCAACACGAGTCCGATTCGTTGAATGTTTGAATATGTATCAGTTACATTACCGAAATGATTAACGACCGTCCATTAAGAGGTGGTATTGTTTCTCAGCACCAAGAATGCGAATGCGAGCGCCAGACGTGCGGCGAAAGATGCGAAAAATGCTGTCCAATGTACAATCAGATTCCGTGGAAACCTGGCACAGCTGCGAAGGGCTTTCACTGTGAGAAATGCAACTGCAATGGACATGCAACCGCGTGCAGATACGATCAGGAAGTGGCCGACAGAAGAATGTCCATGGACACTTATGGGAAATTTCGTGGCGGTGGTGTCTGCATTAATTGCACAGTAAGCCCGAATTTCATGAAAAAAGAGAACATTTAACGATCCCTCGGCGAAATGCAGTTCATTCGAGAACCAGATTTAGTTTTGTTAATTAATGTTACGGTTTGTTACAGGAGCACACAGCCGGCATTAATTGCGAGAAATGTCAGGATGGATATTACAGGCCAAACGGTGTTGCCCCTGACACACCTGAGCCCTGTCTACCGTGCAACTGCAATGTACACGGTAGCACGGGTTACTGCACTCCTGATGACTCCTACACGCACCTAGGAAAGGTAGAAACACGCGGACACTAACAATATTCTTTAATACCTATAAAATTACCAGTGAATATAAAATCGTATTCATCATATTGAAAATCATATTAAATATAAAATGGTCAAAATATTCAAGTATAAATTAACTGAATATGTAAAAGTTTTCTGCACCTCGGTAGATGGCCAATATCGAAGATATTTCAAATTAATATTCGTCAATTTTATTAATGGTTTAAACACTAACAATTCTGCTCTAGGTAGCAGGTGCTTGCAATTGCAAACCGGGCTATTCCGGCTACAAATGCGACCAATGTGCTGCCGGTTATCGTCAATTCCCGGATTGTATGCCTTGCCCATGCGATTCCCGTGGGATCCTTCCATCCCACGATTGTGAAGGAGACTGCCTCTGCAAGGCGAACGTCGACGGTGAATTCTGCGACAGTTGCAAACCGGGATACTTCGCACTGACCAAGGAAAATCTTGATGGTTGCTATCCTTGCTACTGTTTCGGTGTCAGCGACCGTTGCAGCGCCACGAAGCTGTCTTATTCAACGGTAAGAATTCGGATTTAATTCGGACTGCGGATTTTATGCAACATAAAAACTGTTCAAGTCAATCCTAAGGAACAGAAGTTAACCCTTTGGACTCGAGACAATTTTAATTCCGAAATCAAGACATATCTTTCAACCTAGAAGATTTGTATCCCGTGTAATTTTTGTTAAACTATGCTCATGAAATTGCTCCTGTTTTCTCATACGACATTTGAATTTTTAGCAATTTATAGAACGCAGAAGGATTCAATAATTTATAAACTGTTTCAAATAATGATACGGCAATTTTGACTGGAGCCTCAGAGTCACTATTCGAGTGCAAAGGGTTAAAAGAAGTTAGACTTGAAATTCACGTGTTTACAACTTTGGGATTAAGTTAAAACGGACTCAACTTTAATTGTTGCGGCTGTTGAATAATTGTCGGAAGTTCCGACTCGGAACCTGATAAAACTGTTTTCTCGACGATGGGATTTTCAGGTGTCGTCTCTGGAAAATTGGCGAGTCACCGATATGAATGCATCCCGTGCTGTTATTCCGGTACTGGACACAGATAACGGCTGGCTGACGGTGTCGCGTTACGAGGTCGAGTACGATAGTCCGTTTTGGCTGGCACCGGCGATTTATTGTGGCAATCGTCTCTCATCATACGGCAGTAATATCACTTACTCTGTCACCTGGGTCGTTATGCGCGGCGATACTAGCGGAAAACCGACCGTCGGACCCAATGTTATTTTAGTTGTAAGTATTCATTCAGCGTCGCGTGAATAATGGCACGGTTAACGCTGTCACGTTCTACTACAAGACAGACTCAATGAAGTACGGAAGTCGCTACATACGGGGTGTCCCGTCGATCACATTCACCATCTACCTCTTTAGTATGCTGCAAAACATGAAATGTTGCTTGCTTTAAATTCCCATTTCTGCTATCGTTAACACTGAAACTACCGAGCACTGAAAGCGATTAAACTATTTTACAAGGCTCTATTTCTTTAGATTTATCGAATCAAGTTCCATGTAAGCAACGTCGTAATTTCAGTTATTATATCATTAAAAACGTAAGGGACCGGTTATTTGACCGGCAGTGGTAGGTTTGGTGTTAATTATTATTATTTTTCCACGGTGAAACGGTTTTCGAAAAATGGCTCGTATTCAAACTGTTGTTCATATAATCAATTTACTGTAGGTAATCTATTAAACGACTAAATTATCACTCTTTAAAGTCTTCTGAGAAACAAAAATTCAAATGTTCATGAGTGCATACTTTACGGTATCATCTTTCCTCGCAATGACTATCTACGGCTTTCATTCATAAGCGAAAGCTTTCATTCTATACGTACTAGTGTGCCTTGAACATTTGTTGTTCCTGTTCCACGTTTCAGTTCCGAGTTCTTTCTGCCCCCCCGAAAGGCAGATTACAATGATTAGCATTTTTGTAAAATTAATCTTCTCGTGTTATTCGTTCGCAGAGTAATAACGGCATGCGAATAGCTTACGGCGAGGAACAATATAATGGCCAGGAAGCGGAGATCAGCGTTCCTCTACGTGAAAACGGCTGGTATCACGTACGCAGCGAGATCCAAGATATTCCTAGCAGATTGAGGAGAACCGAATTTCGCGGGGATCCTGTTACCAGGATACAAATGATGCGGGTGCTCGCGGATTTGAAGTATCTCATGATAAGGGCACAGTATCACTCCGAGCAGATCGATGGAAGGTACGAAAATCATTCTACAGAATACAGTAAGTCGTCTACTTACGCGGATTCTTAGATGCGAGTCAGAAATGAAATTCGTGTTTGGGTTGCCAGAACGGGAGATTTCTATAAATCTCTCCATGATGTTGGTTTATTTAAATTTTCCTTTCAAATGAGTACATACAGTATATACAAAGCAGATCGTATTAATAGCTACAGTCAGTAGGAATCCAGAGATAGCGGATTTACAAATGCAATCACTCTGTTCCAGTCTGCAATCGACGACCATATGGGTCGGAAAAGCAGCAGCTGATAGAGGCAGCAGTAGTTTGGTGGAGACCTGCGAATGTCCCGAGGGATACACGGGACTTTCGTGCGAAGATTGCGCGTGGGGTTACACGAAGGTGATACAGAATGGATCGGAGCATCGGGAGCATCACGTGTGCGTCAAGTGCGATTGCAATGGGCACGCGAGTACCTGCGATCTCGTGCTGGCCGAATGCACGGTGAGTCCTTGTGTGTTGTTCAAATTTTGCTTACGCATTCGACCTTGAAGTTTGTAATGTTTACAGCAAATTCTTGGATGAGTGTGATAAGTTCTGGTATAAGTTCTGAATCCATTGTTAATATTTATTCGTTTGGCTTCCTATCGATTAACGAATATTAACAATGAGTCCAGCACTGTTTTACAAAATGTATAATTCTGGTATAAAAGTTCTGGACACATTGTTAATATTCATTCGTTGATAAAAAACCAAACGAATGAATATTAATATTGGGTCCGGAACTGTTTCACAAAATGTATAATTCTGGTATAAATTCTAGACCCATTGTTTAATATTCATTCATTTGGTTTCTTATCAACGAATAAACATTAACAATGGGTCCAGAACTATTCTACAAAAATTTACAACAAATCAAAATTGAAATAGAGATTCACATTATCGACAACCGCCACATGATGGATATAGTAGCGCCATCTCTGACAATAACGATAGAACCTAGTACTGGCGGAGTCGCTACCAGATGGCGACACTATAGTTTTCCAGAAAAATCGACTGTCGGTACTACCAGTTTGAGTGATTTACCACTACGCGCAGTGGCGCCATTTTAAGAGGCCGTTAGTTCGGACATTTCATCGCTAGATGTCTACACCATGTCTATAGCCCATACCGGATGTAACTTGAAAAAGAATATAAAATTTCCTTTTTCGACAGACCTGCGAGCATAACACAGTAGGACCAAAATGTGATCGTTGTGCTCCCGGATACTACGGTATCGCTCTTCATGGTACACCTAACGATTGCAAAAGATGTGCCTGTCCACTTCTGATCGAGTCGAATAACTTCAGTCCGAATTGTCAACTGGACGACCCTAATAACGTCGACAGCGGATACGTTTGCACCCAATGTCCCCCAGGTTACACCGGCGATCACTGCGAAAGGTAAACAAAAATTATTAAAAAATAAACATGTGTATTCGACTCATGTTTACATCGTACGTTTTCTTTTTTACCAGCTGCGACGTAGGATTTTTTGGAAATTCTATGATCCCTCGGGGTACATGTGAACCGTGCACCTGCGGCGGCGGTCCTTGCGATCAGGAGACAGGACGTTGCTTAGAGTGCAGGGGAAACACTGAGGGTTGGAAATGCGACAAATGCAAGCACGCTCACTATGGAGACCCTCTGGAGCAGAACTGCTTGCGTATGTTGCTTCACTAACAATAATAGTTATTCGATAAATATACCGTTATTATGAGTATACATTATCCTCAATCAATCGTAATTTTATGTTGAATTTTTAGGTTCTCTCTAAAGTTTTTTTGTAATAGACCAGGGGTCGGCAAACTTTTTTTGGAAAGGGCCAGACCGTAAAATTTTTAGTAGTTCTACTCGTAGAGCAACAAAAAGAAAAAGAAGCAGGCTCAGCATTTGTTTCTTAGGAATGTTTTTTATTTTATTAATTTTTTTATTTTACGTAACTTGACTTATATTTTTTCGTGTTCATTAACCTCCATGATTAACGTTTAATTACTCGCATACAGTACAATCTCAAAACATTCAATTTAGTGTTTGAAGCATAAACAAAGCTGCCATCTACACTAGAAAATATTTATCTTTCATTATAGTAGTTCTATGTAAACAGTAATGTAAAAAATGGATTGCGAGTAACTGAAGGGCCCCAAATTAATTTGCACAGCTAAGAGAAAGAAAATGTGGATAAGATAAGCATGGACCTCCTATTGTTGCAGCCTGTGACTGCGACCCCCTCGGCAGCGGTTCCATCGAATGCGACGAGAGGAGCGGTCAGTGTCCTTGCAAGTCTTTGTTCGAGGGTCGTGACTGTTCCTCCTGTATCGAAGGTTACGGGAACGTAACCGCAGGTTGTCGAGAATGCGATTGCGACGTGGGTGCCCTCGACGAGGTCTGCGATCCCCTAACCGGCGAGTGCAGGTGCGCGGATGGCGTCCTTGGTTTCCGGTGTGATCGTTGCAACGTCGACCATTACGGCTTGTCCGTGGGAGGCTGCAAAGGTAAGTACCGTTCCACTATTTTTATCAACGATGTCTCCCCTTGCCATGCAACCGGTGTCCACCTCGTAAGAGTTTAAGGGTCATTTATTGGATTCAAAGTCATCCGAAGATCCTGATCGTTCGTTGAAACGATCACGATGTTTTCACCGAGCGTTCCGCATTCCTATGGCGTTGAACCTGGGTAGAAATGTACATTGTACAATGTGCACACAAGTGCAATGTGTAGACAAGAATTTTGTGGTTGTAGAAAAATTATTGTAGAACAAAACTACAATCAGATTGTAAAACAAAAATGTTGGTCTTGATGGTAAAAAGAAGGAGTCGCTCTTTCCTGTAGAAGGATTGTGTGTCTTCCAGCGAAGAACGTCTTGACAATTGTTAATCTTTTTAACCGACTTCGAAAAAGGAGGAGGTTACTCAATTCGATCCGTATGTGCCTTTTTTTTCGCTTTTTTTCGCTTTCTTTTTGCAAGTCAGATTCAACATAAAGAATATATAAAATGAATTACACTTATAAGCATCTCCCTTGAGTTCAGAAGAAGTGCTGTACATAAGATAAACATAAGACTCAATATTCAATACGCTTCAATAAATACATATCTATGTACATTTATTTTTTTAATTTATCAATCAGATAATGGCTGCAATGAATATTCATATCTACATACAGTTTTAAATAAGTATTTAATGTACATCTTTGCAATAAAGAAAATTTTGAATTTCTTCACAATAAACTTACATTTGATTTGATTCTTTTTACCAGAACTTACTTAAAATATTTTCTTTGCAAAAGGCTGAATTTGAAGTGCAAAACCGTAGTCTTCGACTCTGATTTTTCAGTAGGATCTTGAGCTAACTTCCAGCGGATCTTTATGCAAAATAAAAATTTTCCTCCTGAATTGCAACAAACCGGAGTGACATAGAAATTTATTTTCCCTCAGAGTGTCATCAATAGGTTGAAAATGATATAAAGGTATTTTAAAACTCGTCCAATGTTTTTAATGTTTTAAATTTCACCTGCTCATTAGTGTCAAAAATGCATCTAATCCGCTGTCTACTAATCAGCGTCATCGATCGGTACAACTGAGATACTATGTTCGTCGAACCCCGCGGCTTCCATAAAACGCGAGCACCGCGCGCGGAAATCGCGATCGTAAATTAAAACTAAGCTAAACAGATTACACGCCCGAAGCGTTCCGCGGACTAAGATGGCTTGGCCCTTGTAAATCTCGGGTAACGTCCTGAACCCACGACTCCTGTCCAGTCGGATAAGTACCCCGTACTCGAGGAAGCTGAGAGATAAACATCCGCAGCTCAGTTAGAACAAGACAGAGCGTTTTGCATTATTCCAACCGACGATCCTCGCGGTGCACCGCAGCGAAACTGTTTTCTACGACCTGCGATTTCATAGCGGTGCTCGAAAAACACGACTGCAGCTGATTTATCCTCACAATTATACCCTGCTTCATGTAAACCGTTCAAACTCGCGTAATTGTTCATAGACCTTTTGAACCGGGAGAACATTTTCAAAAGTGGACCGAACGACTGAAGCTCCTCTGCGAAGCTACCAGGTGTATGCAAGGGTCATCCTCCATCTTTCATATATAAAACTAAACTGCGGATTTCTGTCACTCCGGTTTGTCGCAATTCAGATGGAAAATTTTTATTTTGCATAAAAGCCCGCTGAAAATCAGATCAAGATCCTACTGAAAAATCAGAGTCGAAGACTACGATTTTGCACTCTAAATTCACCCTTCCGCAAATTAATTTCTCCTTTGTACAATTAAAGTGTTTTAAGTAAGTT